>NW_028324223.1:5000-2533194 GCF_054372755.1 Phalangium opilio
TAATAATAATAATAATAATAATAATAATAATAATAATAATAATAATAATAATAATAAAATAATAATAATAATAATAATAATAATAATAATAATAATAATAATAATAATAATAAATAATAATAATAATAATAATAATAATAATAATAATAATAATAATAATAATAATAATAATAATAATAATAATAATAATAATAATAATAATAATAATAATAATAATAATAATAATAATAATAATAATAATAATTAATAATAATAATAATAATAATAATAATAATAATAATAATAATAATAATAATAATAATAATAATAATAATAATAATAATAATAATAATAATAATAATAATAATAATAATAATAATAATAATAATAATAATAATAATAATAATAATAATAATAATAATAATAATAATAATAATAATAATAATAATAATAATAATAATAATAATAATAATAATAATAATAATAATAATAATAATAATAATAATAATAATAATAATAATAATAATAATAATAATAATAATAATAATAATAATAATAATAATAATAATAATAATAATAATAATAATAATAATAATAATAATAATAATAATAATAATAATAATAATAATAATAATAATAATAATAATAATAATAATAATAATAATAATAATAATAATAATAATAATAATAATAATAATAATAATAATAATAATAATAATAATAATAATAATAAATAATAATAATAATAATAATAATAATAATAATAATAATAATAATAATAATAATAATAATAATAATAATAATAATAATAATAATAATAATAATAATATAATAATAATAATAATAATAATAATAATAATAATAATAAATAATAATAATAATAATAATAATAATAATAATAATAATAATAATAATAATAATAATAAATAATAAATAATAATAATAATAATAATAATAATAATAATAATAATAATAATAATAATAATAATAATAATAATAATAATAATAATAATAATAATAATAATAATAATAATAATAATAATAATAATAATAATAATAATAATAATAATAATAATAATAATAATAATAATAATAATAATAATAATAATAATAATAATAATAATAATATAATAATAATAATAATAATAATAATAATAATAATAATAATAATAATAATAATAATAATAATAATAATAATAATAATAATAATAATAATAATAATAATAATAATAATAATAATAATAATAATATAATAATAATAATAATAATAATAATAATAATAATAATAATAATAATAATAATAATAATAATAATAATAATAATAATAATAATAATAATAATAATAATAATAATAATAATAATAATAATAATAATAATAATAATAATAATAATAATAATAATAATAATAATAATAATAATAATAATAATAATAATAATAATAATAATAATAATAATAATAATAATAATAATAATAATAATAATAATAATAATAATAATAATAATAATAATAATAATAATAATAATAATAATATATAATAATAATAATAATAAATAATAATAATAATAATAATAATAATAATAATAATAATAATAATAATAATAATAATAATAATAATAATAATAATAATAATAATAATAATAATAATAATAATAATAATAATAATAATAATAATAATAATAATAATAATAATAATAATAATAATAATAATAATAATATAATAATAATAATAATAATAATAATAATAATAATAATAATAATAATAATAATAATAATAATAATAATAATAATAATAATAATAATAATAATAAATAATAATAATAATAATAATAATAATAATAATAATAATAATAATAATAATAATAATAATAATAATAATAATAATAATAATAATAATAATAATAATAATAATAATAATAATAATAATAATAATAATAATAATAATAATAATAATAATAATAATAATAATAATAATAATAATAATAATAATAATAATAATAATAATAATAATAATAATAATAATAATAATAATAATAATAATAATAATAATAATAATAATAATAATAATAATAATAATAATAATAATAATAATAATAATAATAATAATAATAATAATAATAATAATAATAATAATAATAATAATAATAATAATAATAATAATAATAATAATAATAATAATAATAATAATAATAATAATAATAATAATAATAATAATAATAATAATAATAATAATAATAATAATAATAATAATAATAATAATAATAATAATAATAATAATAATAATAATAATAATAATAATAATAATAATAATAATAATAATAATAATAATAATAATAATAATAATAATAATAATAATAATAATAATAATAATAATAATAATAATAATAATAATAATAATAATAATAATAATAATAATAATAATAATAATAATAATAATAATAATAATAATAATAATAATAATAATAATAATAATAATAATAATAATAATAATAATAATAATAATAATAATAATAATAATAATAATAATAATAATAATAATAATAATAATAATAATAATAATAATAATAATAATAATAATAATAATAATAATAATAATAATAATAATAATAATAATAATAATAATAATAATAATAATAATAATAATAATAATAATAATAATAATAATAATAATAATAATAATAATAATAATAATAATAATAATAATAATAATAATAATAATAATAATAATAATAATAATAATAATAATAATAATAATAATAATAATAATAATAATAATAATAATAATAATAATAATAATAATAATAATAATAATAATAATAATAATAATAATAATAATAATAATAATAATAATAATAATAATAATAATAATAATAATAATAATAATAATAATAATAATAATAATAATAATAATAATAATAATAATAATAATAATAATAATAATAATAATAATAATAATAATAATAATAATAATAATAATAATAATAATAATAATAATAATAATAATAATAATAATAATAATAATAATAATAATAATAATAATAATAATAATAATAATAATAATAATAATAATAATAATAATAATAATAATAATAATAATAATAATAATAATAATAATAATAATAATAATAATAATAATAATAATAATAATAATAATAATAATAATAATAATAATAATAATAATAATAATAATAATAATAATAATAATAATAATAATAATAATAATAATAATAATAATAATAATAATAATAATAATAATAATAATAATAATAATAATAATAATAATAATAATAATAATAATAATAATAATAATAATAATAATAATAATAATAATAATAATAATAATAATAATAATAATAATAATAATAATAATAATAATAATAATAATAATAATAATAATAATAATAATAATAATAATAATAATAATAATAATAATAATAATAATAATAATAATAATAATAATAATAATAATAATAATAATAATAATAATAATAATAATAATAATAATAATAATAATAATAATAATAATAATAATAATAATAATAATAATAATAATAATAATAATAATAATAATAATAATAATAATAATAATAATAATAATAATAATAATAATAATAATAATAATAATAATAATAATAATAATAATAATAATAATAATAATAATAATAATAATAATAATAATAATAATAATAATAATAATAATAATAATAATAATAATAATAATAATAATAATAATAATAATAATAATAATAATAATAATAATAATAATAATAATAATAATAATAATAATAATAATAATAATAATAATAATAATAATAATAATAATAATAATAATAATAATAATAATAATAATAATAATAATAATAATAATAATAATAATAATAATAATAATAATAATAATAATAATAATAATAATAATAATAATAATAATAATAATAATAATAATAATAATAATAATAATAATAATAATAATAATAATAATAATAATAATAATAATAATAATAATAATAATAATAATAATAATAATAATAATAATAATAATAATAATAATAATAATAATAATAATAATAATAATAATAATAATAATAATAATAATAATAATAATAATAATAATAATAATAATAATAATAATAATAATAATAATAATAATAATAATAATAATAATAATAATAATAATAATAATAATAATAATAATAATAATAATAATAATAATAATAATAATAATAATAATAATAATAATAATAATAATAATAATAATAATAATAATAATAATAATAATAATAATAATAATAATAATAATAATAATAATAATAATAATAATAATAATAATAATAATAATAATAATAATAATAATAATAATAATAATAATAATAATAATAATAATAATAATAATAATAATAATAATAATAATAATAATAATAATAATAATAATAATAATAATAATAATAATAATAATAATAATAATAATAATAATAATAATAATAATAATAATAATAATAATAATAATAATAATAATAATAATAATAATAATAATAATAATAATAATAATAATAATAATAATAATAATAATAATAATAATAATAATAATAATAATAATAATAATAATAATAATAATAATAATAATAATAATAATAATAATAATAATAATAATAATAATAATAATAATAATAATAATAATAATAATAATAATAATAATAATAATAATAATAATAATAATAATAATAATAATAATAATAATAATAATAATAATAATAATAATAATAATAATAATAATAATAATAATAATAATAATAATAATAATAATAATAATAATAATAATAATAATAATAATAATAATAATAATAATAATAATAATAATAATAATAATAATAATAATAATAATAATAATAATAATAATAATAATAATAATAATAATAATAATAATAATAATAATAATAATAATAATAATAATAATAATAATAATAATAATAATAATAATAATAATAATAATAATAATAATAATAATAATAATAATAATAATAATAATAATAATAATAATAATAATAATAATAATAATAATAATAATAATAATAATAATAATAATAATAATAATAATAATAATAATAATAATAATAATAATAATAATAATAATAATAATAATAATAATAATAATAATAATAATAATAATAATAATAATAATAATAATAATAATAATAATAATAATAATAATAATAATAATAATAATAATAATAATAATAATAATAATAATAATAATAATAATAATAATAATAATAATAATAATAATAATAATAATAATAATAATAATAATAATAATAATAATAATAATAATAATAATAATAATAATAATAATAATAATAATAATAATAATAATAATAATAATAATAATAATAATAATAATAATAATAATAATAATAATAATAATAATAATAATAATAATAATAATAATAATAATAATAATAATAATAATAATAATAATAATAATAATAATAATAATAATAATAATAATAATAATAATAATAATAATAATAATAATAATAATAATAATAATAATAATAATAATAATAATAATAATAATAATAATAATAATAATAATAATAATAATAATAATAATAATAATAATAATAATAATAATTAGTTAATATTTATTTTTCTTAAACAAATAAATGCCACAAAATCCTTTTATACGAGTCACTTGAACCGAAAAAATAATATATCTGTCTTTTGAGAAATCATTTTTGCGGTTGAATTAAATATTTCCCAACAAAAGAACAAAAAACCTAGAGAGATTTCTTAAATCAACAAAACAGAACTGAAACTTCCTAAATGCGGTTGGTTGCTTGCTTGGTGTTAGCTATTCGGATTGATTCGCACACTAGGCGGCGCGCGCGAGCGCTTCCAATGCCAATATAATTTGACACCCATGAGTAAATACGAAGAATAAGGGCGAAACCTTCACATACACTGTCAACTAGTTCTGTCATTAAACAGGCAACTCGTAATAAAAATAAGAAAAACTGTCACGCTCTAAGCAAAAATCTGATGTGATATTTTTGAAAAATTAATTGAAAACAGAAGCAAATAGAAAAAACAGAAAGTAAGAAAGTCTATTTTATTTTATCTTCTATGACATTTTTTCGTCTCGTCCGAGGAACCGTTTTTAAGTTAATATTGGATAAGTGTTTTACGGATGACCCCTTAAATTTAATTAATAAACTGATTAATACAATGATTTCTAATTTAATTTAGAGGTCACACACAAACACACTAAAACACTCCAATGTTCATAACTCGTAAACGGTGTTTCTAACGGAAAATAGAAAATTATCATGAAATTATATTTTCGACACGATGTTTATTTTTTAACTTACATTCTGTTATTTCTATTTGCACTTGATACAACCAAAAGACTAAAATACACGTCTAAAGAAAATGCAATTTTTGCTTCAGTCAATTTCAAAACTAATTGAATCTTGACAGTTAACTTAGCTGTCTTTGTGAAGTCCAGTAACCTTTTTAACGTACTGACCAATTACTAACAACACTTGACCAGTAGCAGCAGCAGTAAATAAATTAACTATTGTAAAAATGTTTTACTACCAAGTTAAGTTGAACCCTACCCGTTACAAAGGAGCAAAATTATCAAGTATAGTTCATAGCAAATGGCAATGATACACAAAATTAGATTGGGCAATGTCTGTCTTTAGAGATAACTGTATTTTCTACTGTAGTTCTTCAATGACAGTAAATGGGGAGGTAGGGAATAAAAATGACAGGTGCAATACCATACTGCCTTATTTTTATTCTATTTATAACCAAGGCTTAGGTTCAAGTGGAACCAGCTTTATAACTTCTAACTTAATTAAGTGCTAAGCGAAACGGCGGGACGTTTTTTTTTAACACATTCCACAGTCTCATATGAGCAGCTATTCGCCAAATAGTAAGGCGCTAAACTAGTCATTATATGTGACGAATTTAACCTCGCGATATAATAATTTACCTTTCATCCGTGTTACTACCATGCAACTAATCAAAATCACACAGAAAGAATTATGAAATATTCTCAAGCCCAACCCCCCACAAAACCAGCATAGAAATTAAAATG
The DNA here is from genome assembly GCF_054372755.1 of Phalangium opilio. Classification (NCBI taxonomy): domain Eukaryota; kingdom Metazoa; phylum Arthropoda; class Arachnida; order Opiliones; family Phalangiidae; genus Phalangium; species Phalangium opilio. Next base: position 12,077 of record NW_028324223.1, read on the forward strand.
GCTACACAATTATTCCAATTAACTGTATGTATTCCTCTTATAATTCGTTTATTTATGCCTAAACAAATGATTATGGTTTTGAAAAATTCTGATATCCAAACAACTTAAAGGTTAAAGTGCACTCATTCACTAGCTTTGATCCCCCCCCCAAAATTCAAACTAGAAAACTTTTAAGAAATGATTTCCAGCGAACAACCGCAAATCAAATCGAGTACAACCATAGAGAATATACAATAGAGGAGTAGACACTTTAGCCTTTACCAATACATAGCCAAATATCTTTTACTATTCATTTCCTGTTTCTTTTTTCCCCCATGGAAGTAGCCCTAAAAACTTTTAACAAGAACTGAATACAACAACTTGAACTGTCTACTCCTCTACTGTTTATGCTCTATGGTACGACTTGGGTAAAAGTTCTGACTGGACTCGAGCAGCGTCGGCGGCGGCAAAGTGAAGCTTAGATAGAAATCTTTGGCCATTTAAGAAACTGGGATTGAAATTTCCGGTTCTTAGCTATAGCGAAAAACTAACTTCCGGTTAAAAACTCTTAGATTCCGTTATGGAGTTCGCGCAACTTAAAGTGGAAAAAATTCCCTTAAACCGAGACAGACACATTTCACGATTTTCTCCAAGCTCTTAAGGCTTTTGATTTCAAATTAAATTTATGGCATTTAATTTTCCTCAAAGTTTGCTTTCAATTCCATCTTTGATATAACGACGCCGGAAGTCCATTACTTTCCAGAATTTATCTATATTTTACACAAAATTATATCGAAGGGACCTTAGAAATCCGAGAGGAGTCTTAAATTACAAATTTCCCCAAATGTCAACCTAACTTTAAAGCGGATTAACATAGAAAAAACTCATTTTCTATAGAGATTCAGTACCAAGTCGTTAATTTAAATGTTCAATAACTACCGTCAACCTAAATTGAAAGCGTTTTAACATAACAAACGTAGTTTTCTACGCAAAATTCGCTACCAAGATAATTTTACCTGTCGTTAATTTAAATCTTAAATTACAATTAAGTTTTTTTTTTCATACGTCAACCTAACTTGAATCTAAATTAACACAAGAAAACCCCCGTTTTCTACTGAAATTCGTTACCAGGTTAACCCGTCCTAAATTGAAATTATTTATTTCTAACTTGTCACTGCGAAAACGCAATAAAAGCAAAGGGGAGGGGGGAAATTAGGTTGCAATGACGTCATAGTCGTAAACTCCACCCACTCCATAACTAACTTAAAACACAAACCAGCAAGGCTTAACGCGAAGGCCTTTTATTTTCCCAGCGAAATAGGAACATGAATTATTTATTCCATCTTTGTTTTAGTCTGATTGCAAAACAGCGAGGTTTTCCAAAACATCAAATTTTCAGGAACTTTATATTTACAAGCAAGACGAACAAACTTAATTAAGTTTTCTATATAACAATTAAAACCCTACATTAGACCCCGAAAAACCGTGCCTTATCAACAACATAAGCTTAAAGTATAATAATTTCGGCACGAATTAATTTTGCAAGAACGGCTTACAACAACATCATCATCATCATCAACAACTACTACAAACTTCAAAACATTACAATGATCATTAAACATCATTAAAATCTCAATAACGAATGGAAAATTTCAGGCCAAAAATTCCCAAATGAATAATTTAATATAACAACACAGTATCAACACTTGTAATGGGAGGGGGGGATAAAAATAGGTCAAAAATAGACAATATAAATCCCAAACCACATAATTATGTAACCGGGATGGGAAAAATATATTGTAACATTTCGGTCTAAAATAGGAAAACAAGTCAGAATTTATCGAAAATGACGGTTTCGCGTGCGAAGATGCGTTAGGCTTAGCTCCGAAATTCTCCTCCTGAGCCCCTAAAGTACAGTAGCTCCTTGCTAAATCATGCAGAATATAAATCCCGTTTCTGCAAAACGAAAATAAAAAAAACCGTATTTGCAGACCAAGAATGTATATAGTTAACAGGAATTATTGTGCTACATTCATTTTCGCTCTACGTATCTAGGGCGGATTTGTGGGAGGAGCTAGCTAGGTAATCATTACTTATGACGAATTTTACCGTGGCAAATGATGTATCTTTCTCGCTACGTCTTGCACCTTGCGCTGCTACCATGAAACCAATGATAAAGCCGTTAGAAAGACTCCATGGAATTATGACGGTAATAGTAAGTTGAAGCCCGGTATACCCACAAAACCCGAACTCATAGAAATTAACATGAGGTACACAATTATTCCAATTAACTGTATGTATCCCTGATAGAATTCTCCCAACCAAAGTTTCTTCTAAATAAAATTCTTCTATATATTTATTTGGGGATCGACATTTACGAGCTGGTATGGTACACTCTAACCCGGGCCGTGTGTTTTATTGACAGGCAAAGGCTTAAGTAAGGAAAGTTCAAAGTATAAGTTAGAGAGAAAATAGCAGTGGCCATAGTTTCTCAAAGCGAGTATTTCCCTCCTTCTATACGTGCTCCTAGGTACAAAAGCACTCTACCCAATTTTTCGGGAACATTTATAAGAAAAATTACGGTTCAGCAATTAATCCTACACTTGTATCAAAAATTAAAAGGGCTCGAATAAGGCAAAAGTAAAAAAAATAAAATGTCTGATTCTCGGTTCGGTCATAAGTTTATAAGATATGTTCATCCCATAAGTTTGATATCTGGTCATGACAAACTAGGCTTGTAATTTTGAAGTGAGTGAGTGAGTGAGGTAGGTCATAGATTCGAGGAGGTAAAGCGAGGGAGGGGCCTGGTGAGTGAGTGAGGCGCTGCTGTCAAAGGGGGCTTAGTAATGCATAGACTAAATAGAACCTAGATGGAATAGGTCCTAGCTGCAAAATTAATTAACCACCACCGAGTGTACTTAGGACTTCTCCTTCTCGAACTAGTTATCTCGAGCTGCTGTAAGTCTCTCAGTAGCATTACGAACGTGTATAGATAGTGCAAATCGTACTTATCACTTATAAACTTATGGTTCGGTGTAGGCACGAACTAGAAGTCACGCTTTAGTATTACAGGAGTACAAGAGAATGCAAATAAAAGGACTCGTTAATGAGGGAACTAGAGTCTTTCCCTTTTCTTTCTTTTTGGTGGGTTGTTGCTTGCTAATACACTCATTATGCAAGAAAATGGGCTCCCGCATTACGCAATCTACATCTATTCTAAAAACAATTCGCACCATTACAAAGAACACGTCTATTTTTATAATATTACAAAAAGGATTGGACCTTGAATTAGGTTTTTTTTATCCGGGATATTTTTAGTATATAAGTCTGCCATAATTTAAAAGATGATCAAACCACACCACAAGTTTATAAGTGATATTTTCGTTCCATAAGTATGACACGTTCGTAATGCTACCGAGAGACTTAGAGCAACTCGAGATAACTAGTTCGACTCAAGGAGAACGACGGAAGCGAGAATTCAATTGAAGTCCTAAGTACACTCGGTGGTGGTGGTTAATTAATTTTGCAGCTAGGACCTATCCCATCTAGGCACTCCTATTTAGTCTGCATTACTAAGCCCCCTTTGACAGCAGCGCCACCTCACTCACCACCTACCAGGTCCCTCCATAGCTCGCTTTACCTCCTCTCGAATCTATGAAAACTACCTCACTCACTCACTCACTTCAAATTCATTACAAGCCTTTCAGTTTGTCATGACCAGATATTAATTAAACAAACTTATGGAACAGAACATAACATTTCACTTATAAACTTATGTTTTGATCCAAAGATCAGTCCTCAATTCTGGTAGACTTGGAATAATCTTTTCATGCAGGTCTTCGAATTCGGCATGGATGGATTTTAAGCAATTAGTTCCAAATGGAAATAAAGCAGTACTTAATAAATCTTTAGGTCTAAACGGGTCGGTTGTACCAACCAACGTCATCCATAAATTTCATTAAAAAATAAAGTAGGTAGAACCCGTGCTGGTTTAAAATTAGAACCCTTATTTTAGTATGCATTGCAAAGCCAGCTGAAATAACAACACTTTAGAGCTGGCTGAACCTAAAAACGGTATAACAGAATTTTCTTATAGGTCTCAAACCCCTTAAGCAATTTTAAGCCTTAAATTATTCGAGTTACTTAACAGCTTGAAACCTTCAAACCTTATAGTATACAGGGTGTATATTCATTCATTCATTCCAAAAAGAGCCTCCCTGGGTAATTAAATTAATTATAGTTTAATTATATAAGTACATACAGTAATTAATGCAATAATGGGGGTTATCCCTAAAACACTGCTTAAATTAATGTTCATAAATTTATCTTGTGTTAGGGGATGTTACCAAGAAGCGATATCTAGTTTATTAGGGAGAAGAGATAAGATGCCTAAGTATTCGCGCGCGCCATAGTCCTGCAGTCCCCCCCTTTCAAAATACAAGGGGGGGGGCGTAAAAGGAGGAGGTCCCGGGCTATTTCGCCTCCTCTCCTCAGTCGGAAAATATGACTGTAATTTTCTCATTCGCCACGCGCTGACGTGCACGAGTTTTCAAGAACCAATGAGATGCTGCTGGTTGTAATTAAGAGGCGGCACGGATTAACTCCGGACACGTCTACGAAACGTTTGTACTGCTGGAGATAAAGCTGGAAATGTGGATGAATGAATTTATTTACCTTCTGCCTAGTAAACTAGATATCACTTCTTGATGTTACATACATTTTCGGACTCGAGATTGATTTCCCATAGAACTTACTATTTTAATGGATTGATACACCCTGTATATCTTTAAAAGGCTAAGGAAGCATTTAACACTACACTCCAATTTGCACAATCGTAACAAAGGCATGAAGGCGTCTTTAGAAATTTAGCAAATTTCAATTTTCCTCACGTATTCGTGCAAAGTTTCTGGAAACTTCAAACTAATTGTTAAAAGCTTCAATATGGATGGATACAGTACAGTGAAGTTCAGTTCTTGAATTTCTACGGCTGTTTAATGTAAATATCAGAGGAGGTAGGCGGTTCCTTGCCTTTGCCTGCGCAAATAATCAATAGGTTTGATCATTAACTGCCCCTACTGTGTTCGGAAATCTCTTAAGAGATGTTTCGTAATGGAGGCAGCTAAAATATTTTTAACTTAATTTCTGTTATTGCAAAATATAAATGTACATATATAGGTATAAATATTTGAAGGTCTTATGTTGTTGTATATTTGTTTAAACGTTTCTAATGCGGTAAAGTTTGTTTAAATAATTTTATGAGTTTTAAAATATTTTTATTTATTTAAATAAATTTATGAGTTTATTTTAATATTAATATATTTGAAATAATTTAAAATCTGAAACAAATTTTAATATTTATATATACAGGGTGTGTCTAATAAGTTTGGTGGCATAAATTATCATTAAATCATGATTCTCGAAAACAGTGAGTGTCCCTTAGGTCAAACAAAATGTCATAAATAGAAGTTATACATTTTCGACTCAAAATCGATTTTCCTAAGAACACTGCCACTTAATTTATGGCTGCAGACTTATCAGAAACACCCTGTACATAAAATAATGCTCACGTGCGTTTGTTAAAGAAAAGAAAAAGTAAAATAAGTCTCGTGCGCACGCGATAATCATGGACCTTTTCGGTAATTCACGCGCCTATACCTTCATATAAGTCATAACGAAACAATTATTAAAGGCGGGACTAAAACGGCTCCATCGTTGAATCGAAAAAGCTTGTTATTCAATTTAATCAAAGCTGATAAACACCCCATATTAAACGGGGAGCTCGCGATTATTTTAAATATTTATTATTATTATTATTACATATAGTTATACGGGTTCTTTAGATAGTATATTAAATTTAGATTTATGTGTATGGTGGTGAATGTACTGCGTTCAGATTAAATTGATTTGATAGGGGTTTTCCGGTGTGGGTTGATTTATCTAAGTACTCGTTATTGAACTCCCGAAGTAGATCTAACCCGAACCGTACATGGCAGGAATTAATTCGAATATCACATGAAAATAGATCATTTGAAATATTTTCATAGTGTGCAGATAAGTGTTGCCAGTTCAATTGAACCGCTATATATTAAACAAAACTGTTCGATTTAGCTCCAAACAAAAATTTTCTAGCCCCCTTAAGTAGTTAAAACCATAACTTAAAATAAGGCCAACCCCCAAAAACAAAAGATTCTTAAATACATTAAAAAAAACTCAATTCATGGTTTTAAACTTAAATTTGATAATCTCAAAGACCCATCTGTCTAGAACCTTTTTTAAGTACAGCAATTTAACTACTTATCAATACCACATTGTAAACCTCGATCATCAAACCTTGGTTACCTTGCATCTTTTGCATTATCAAACATTATCAGCGCATGTTTCTATTCTACTAAGTAATTGTAGCAGACGACGTAAGTTAAGCGGCAATTCCACAAGAAAAAAATAAAGAACCTCAAGGCGCGTAATAGCAATAAAGGTCCCGGAAAATGTTAAACTTACTTTGAGCCCTTTGAGGCCCTAACCACGTACCCAGAGTTAGCAGTGGGTAGAACGATGTCAACTGATCGACTCCTGTGGGTCTTTGCTCCAGCGGCCATTTCATCATCGGGTGTTGGTACCTTGAGGAAACTCGAGTCGACGGAAGCGGACCTAATCTGTTTGGAGGCCATGGGGACCTCCAACGAGACGACAGTGATACCGGGACACAGTCCCTGTCCTTCTTCCTCGTCATCATCCAAAACTGGTTCCACTTGTAACAATGGTGGAGGTGGTAAATCAGGTACGTGAACTGATAATGTCACCGTTACTGGACAAGTAATTAAGCTATTCCCGACACCGCAATCGTCATCTTCCATGACGTCATCGTCAGCCGTTTCATCATCGTCTTCACCCAATAAAAGGTCTTCCTTTTGTGACGTATCCGAATCGTTTGTTTCAGAACCCGAACTGACGTAGAACGACTTCTCCGTCGTGGTCGGGCTACCGATGGTTTGATTTTGACGCACCAGTTCCTCGAGATACAGACAATGAATGCATTGCGATGAACTATTCTTGTCACTCGAAGCCCTCCTCAAGATTCTCCATCGTGGCACCTCTAAGTTACTGGCGACCGTCGCGGCTGCAACCGTGGCCACGGTTTGCGTCGTTTCCGTATTGGACCCTTGCGAAGAATTGGAACTAGAGGACACAGTAGCGATGTCGAAGGATCGTGATCTTTGACTTCTGGATGATGGTACGTCCAATAGGTTACCACCACCTTCTCCGTCTTCATTACATACTGAAGCCTTTAGTCTAATTTCGTCGAAACTAGCCGATCGCGTCGTCTTGGGTACTTCAAGACTGACCACGTTGGTTTCTATGGTTGGTATGGAACAAGGTGCCGTTGAGACACTAGGAAGGGATTGTTGAGTAGGTAAGGCTGAATCTAATGTGGGACCACCTCTGGTACGACGAAACGTTTCTCGAAGTTTCTGCATAGCTATAGCCGATCGTGATTTTTTACCGGTATTCATGTATTCGTTAAGTTTTTTTATTTATTTTAATTAAAACCGATTTTAATTAAAATTAAATTAAATTAAGTCGCGACAGGCACACGGATTGTTCTTGCAGTTCGCGTTGGCTCATTTTTTTAATTAAAAACGTAGCCTGGTCAACGCGAACGGACACCGGTTAACGGTCCCCGGTTTCATCCAAATGATCCACGACGCGAAACAACAGATGTTAGGCTTTTGGTATACAAATCAGTTAGTTTTTTAATTTAAACGTTTCACATTTTAAAATTTAATAAATAACCTTTAATATATATATATTATTTAATTTGAAGTAGTGTCTTCTTTTAGGGTTAGCGCCGAGACATACGTACACACGGCTTACGGCTTACGTAAAATGATCACTGTTACGTCACTATTTTCATCTCAGTTTAACTTTAAGGGTATTTTTCTTAAAACGAGTGTTATATTTTCGCGTCTCCATGATTTTCCTACTCGTTTGGAGCGAGCTCAGGTGCTTTCTGAGTTCTCCCTCTCTCTCTGCAAGCTTCTTGGACGCGAGAGCTGCTGCTGGTGGATTCGGAAGCAACCCGCTCCAAGGGACAAACACACTCTCTCCTAGTCGTCTCGAGCTGAGCCAAGCAGCAGCTCCAAGCTCGAGATCGCAAAATTCAACCAGCGCACGTGTATTATTTCCCGCCCTTTTTACTATCCCCCCTTTTAACATTTTCCCCCTGATATATTTTACTTCTAATCTTGGCCGTACAAGGGCGCTACCTTCTTTATGACGTCAGTGATCTGGGAGTCGAGGGAAGGGGGAAGAGGGGGTTGTGCTTGCAGCATTAACGAAGTATCTCAATTATTTACGATTTTTATTTTTTATAGAAGATGATATTTATATTTAATTTATAGATTAATTCTTATTGATTTTAAAATGTCGATATATCTATATTTTTGCGCTGCAAGTACACCATCGTGTCTCTTAGTTATTTATCAACTGCTCTTGAAGTGAATATTATAATAATTTAATATTAAAAATTTGCATGTATATAATTAAATATTAAATTGTGAGAAGTTTATAACTTAATGTCTTAGAAGTGTATTACTTAAGGTTTTTCTTAAGAAATCGTATTAATATTGACTTCATATTATTAAGCCACTCCCACGCAAATATTGGTTTATTCTTCTAATTAAGGAAGGCGTAAAGTAAGGAATAGCATCATATTTCTGGACGTATCATCATTATTCAAATTAAGGCCCAAAATCAGGTCACTCCCGAGCAAAATATCGATTTTTTTCTTACTCTTTTTTTTTCTCGCGCGTGTCCCCAAATTTTGGTACTACATTAATGAGCTCATTATGAAGAAAAATTTCAAAGTTATCTCCCTCCCTCTCTCTTTTCCTATACGTATACGAAGATTAACATCGATAAATATCGATCCGGTCCCAGGTTATTTATATCAATAACAAATGTGTCCGGACATGTTTCGTGAAATAATATCACGATGTTCAATGAGAATGTATATACGAATAGAGATAAAGTAGAGTTTTAATATAAAACAAACCGCGTCAAAATCGGGCAATAAATAAAGAATTTGAATTTCAAACTTGAGGGACATGCAATTTTGAAAAAAATCCAACTTCCTTAAAAATGGTCGGATTTCGAAGTGGTTTATATCATTTTAAAGCTCTCGTTAACCTCTATCTAATTCCGTAATACGTATCAAAGTTCATTAAAAACTTTAAGAGCTATAATTAACTAATTAAACTAGTACTTATAGTAAGTTTCTAAAAACAGCCAAAACAAATGGTTAATTAGCACCTAATTCTTCTTGTTAATGTATTTAAAAGCAGGGAACCTTTTTCGCGGTCCTTTTAACACGGGGGGGCCTCGTATAACCCCAAAACCTAGCTCCGTGTCAAAGCCCCTGAAGAGAAAGTTCGCGAGATTTAATTTGATTACGAGCAAACGAAGTATTTGAAATATTGCGGTTTTCGTTCCTTCGTGTTGTCGACGTATTTAGCGCGAGACTATAGACCATCACCGTTAAATTCAAGCGCTACTACAACCCTGCCTTTAATAACGCAACCATCAAAGTTAATTGCGGAACTACGCGAGATTCGGATAAAATTGCCATAATGGCGCGAGCTAGAAACCCGAAGGGAAATTAGTTAGTAACGTTGTATAATTCAAACTTTCGGTGCAATTAAGCGCAAATACCTCGTAACTAATTGACTTTGGCCTAATTTGATTTACGTTGTTTTGGAACTAATGTAATTCCATATTGGCTTAACAAGCCCTTATACCAAAGGTAGGAGGCGCTCGCGAGGTACTATGGGAATGGGACACCTTCATTTTCCCCACCAACATTACTACAACTCCATCACACCGCTCTCCTCCAAGGTTTTCTCAGCCAGAATGACAGAAACAGTAAAAAAACTGTACCTAGGAGAAACACCAATATTTTCCCATCCCAAGGAGTAGCAAATAATATTTTTTCTTACATTGTATTCCGTGCGGAATTCTGAAAATCAAATTTAATAATACTCCTTGGGGAAAAAAGGGACACCTGGGTTGCTTCTTTACTCGTAGTTATCACATCCTAAATGACGGAAAAAGTAAAGTACTAAAAACACGAACAAAGAACTGGTGCAAAATCGATTAAAACTATTCTTTTTCTTTCATGAAAGACTTGAAAATGGAAGAATTTAAAGAATAAAAAACTATTGTTCCTGCTGCTAACTACCTCCTCACACCTTTCAATCCCAACTCTCAAAAATAAATTAAGTTAAAGTTATCAATACTTATTAATAATTCAAAAAAGGTAGCGTTAAAATTCCTCGGCAATTTTTAATTTTAGATCACAAGCGGTGACGTGTGTGCAATATTCAACCTCTATCGACGGGGGGGATGAAATGGTTCAATATTTCGGTTTAATTTACTTCTAAAATTCTCGCTTCTGCAAGTGTAAGAAAGAAAATTTAAAAAAGAATTAAAAAACATTAAAATTCTCGGAGGATTTTTAAAAGTTCAGAAGCCCGCTGTTAATTGGGAGATTGGAGAAGTATACTATACAGTTTTGTGCTATCGCGTATGGATATCCAATGTTAAGTAAATAGTGTAGTAAGGGAAAAACTACCTGGCTTTGGTTGTAAGGGTCGTCTCCTTTAAGGACCCCCGTGAATATCCATTAAGTACCTTGGGATGGTAATGGACTTGACCGCACCGGTTCATTATTTTTTATAACCCCCGGTGTAAATTGAGTCTACAGTGCACGGCACATGCGCTATTACATTTAAAAATAGAAGTAATTAACACGGGAGGTATATTAACTAATCATATTAATTCAAAATTAATACATACCTAATATATTTTAAACTAAGCATGAATACATGTGTATACTTCTGAGGTTATATGACATTAACTTCTGCTGTTTTTTTTTTTTTTTTGATTAGAGTACACGCTTTTGGATGGTACAGTGAATAACAGAGACAGATATTATTGCTTAGCACGCGTTCTATATAAAGACTTATCGTATAAAAAGGAAAAACTATGAAATCAGATAGGAATGTCTGGCAGGAAGTCCATGCCGTCAAAATGGACCAGCGGAAACGAACCATTTGTGATGTTAACGAGACACGAAAGGGTAAAGGGAAGGGATTTCCTAGATTACTTTAACCCATTCCCCCGTTGTAATAAAAGAAATTAGAAATTAAAAACTTTATCCAAATAATTTTATTAAAATATTAAGGTGTATTCGGATAGGCCTTCAAATTAGCTTTAAAATAAAACAAACCCGATCAAAATCGGACGATAATTAAAAAAGTTGGATTTATTTCAAACTTGAGAAGTCCCTCAAGTTTGAAATTCAACTTTTTTATTTATCGTCTGATTTCAACGCGGTTTGTATCATTTTAAAGCCTAGGTTAAGCTGTATTTAAATCCGTTTCGAAACTTTCAAAAGGTTTGAACGGTAAAGAGACAACGCCCCCTTTCACTTCGACGAAAAAAATAAAATTCCTTTCTTTCGGGTTTAAAACTTGAATAAGATAAATTTATTTTTATTCCATAGCGAGACAGGAAGATTTGAAATAGTAAGGCGTTGAAATGATCCCTTGCATTATGTAGATTTGCGGCGTGAACGGGGTATGGTATAAGGAGGCATCATCACTACTTTGAATTTTTACCTGAATTGACCTTTAAGGCATAACCATTTTCTCTCTCACGCTTTTAAGGCTCAACTCAGGATGTCCTTATCCCCCTTTCTCGATAAGAATCTACATTTAGATTGCGTACATTTCTTAAGGATTCAGCTATTTCTTTTTATTTTCATAAAGTTCTTTTGCAAAACGAATTCTTTTTTTTTTTTAAAAAAAAAGGAAAAACCGTTTTCTTTTAGGCCATATCGTAGTTTGACCCGAGCCGTAGTAGTAACAGTAGTAACAGTAGTAACAGTAGTGGCCGGAGTTTTCGCTATCGTTATCGTTATATTTTAGCTTAAAAGGAACTCCATAGTACCTAAACCCACCAATAGGGGTAGCTGGGCTCGGTTAGAGATTTAATTTTAATTAAAATTTTTTCAGGTCAGACCCGGGAATCGAACCCGGGTCGCTGGCGCAATAGGCAGACATTCTACCAACTGAACCATAGAGACTTGATAGAAACTCCGAGTTTTTTATTATTTATTTTTATCTCTAAAATGTCGGGGTGATGTGGGGTGGGGTACCTCTTAATCTGTGGGGTCGAATACTTATGAATTTGTATGTTTGGGGTTTTTATATTTATTTTCTTTTTATTTATATGTGCTAATTAAATAGATAACGATTTTCCCCGTTTCCTATCGCGCTCCTCATGTGTTTCGTTCTCCTTCGGTAGCTATCGTCATCTATGTTATGTTTGACTGGAACGTTTTGGCGGTTAATTCAAATGTGGGTTTAGATAGAGCTAACATAGTGTTAAATGAGCGTTATGCGTTTGATCATTTTAGCATTGCTAAAGGTAATTCGAGGGGATAATCACTAAAATGCGTAATGACTATAACTAAACTTTCTCTTTCAAACGTTTCTGGGCATAAGTCCTTGTTAGAAATATAAAAAAACGTCTTGATTTGGACCAAGACCGAAAAAACAAACGATATGTGTGAGGTTTATCAATTGGCTGAAGTTTCAGATATTGAAATTTTTTTTAGTTATTTTTATCCATTTAATCCTTAAAAAATATTAAATTCAATCAACTGATTTTACTGTTAATCGATCTATTACCTCTAAATTAATTGAAAAAATTACATATCTACGCTTTTTCAAGAACAATTACATTTTCCGAAAACATTTTATCATGAAATTAATTATTTTGAAGGGTGTACGTGCTGAGGGATCAATAATGAATATTTGAAACACTCTGTCTAAAAAGACCAAGCGAACTTTGACATAATTCGAAAGGAAAATGTAAATTTTTAAAAGTCGATTCCAAACCACCCTGCACGAATTCATACATTTAATTTCGTATATCGAAATGCTACATTTCTAATGTCGCGACTATGAAGGAAAGGTTGCACTGCAATTTCCCTCTTCGTACTTTAGAGTTTTATAACGTCACCATCCCTTTCTACATTGTTGGCGTTACTTGTACACCGGTAACGTATTACGCATAATCATTTTAGCACGCGTAAATACCATTTCGGAAAACACACAGTGGCGAGGCCACCATTGGGTATTATCCCTCGCACCAAGGGTCACCGCCAGACGGTAACAAAGTTGACTACAGGCAGGAGGCTAGTCAACTTGCACTGCCTATAGCGGTGCTTCTGGGCGAGAGAGAGAAGACCTTAATGGCGGCATCACACCTGTGTTTTAATTCTCTGTATGTAATTTCTAAAATGGTCTACTCTCTTACAAATGTACACCGATTAGACTGAGTGATCGGTCCTTCAGGCGCTAGCGAGTGTCAAGCCACAACAATAATCATTCTTGTACACGAACGTTTTATAGTTTTAGGTTATTAAGGTTGGCGGGCAAGTCCGGAGAGTCATGTACCGTTCACTAATGTGAAAAGGTTTCGACCTATATGGTAATATTTGCTGGGTGTATTGCGTCGGCTCAGATGACCCAAAACACTGGAACCACTGGTGATTGTAAAATTTTATATATTGGGGAAATGGAGGAAGGGGGGGATTAAGTTAAGTGTGACCTTCTTCGTTTAACTGGTAATGAATGGAGATGAATATAACAAGCCATTGATACTGAAACGTATTTCTTTTTATGTAATCTTTACCCTTACCTTTGGTTATATACCGATATCATATTTGTCCAGTGTTACAGATAGCTACCTACTAAATGAAACCACACAGGATAAACGATGTTGCTTTGTCTTAAATAGACGACATTAGTTATTTAGTTTATTAACTAGTCTGAACAAAATAAATTTAAATTATCATATTTTTTTTGAACATCAGTCTTCTTAGCAACTTACAGATTTAAACTTTTTTGGGTGCACATTTGAAAATTTGTCAAGCCAGCAACAATTAAATCTATGTCCGTCAAGGTGCTTACACGAAATCCCTTGAAAAAAATTAATTTCATGATAAAATGTTTTCGGAAAATGTAATTGTTCTTGAAAAAGCGTAGATATGTAATTTTTTCAATTAATTTAGAGGTAATAGATCGATTAACAGTAAAATCAGTTGATTGAATTTAATATTTTTTAAGGATTAAATGGATAAAAATAACTAAAAAAAATTTCAATATCTGAAACTTCAGCCAATTGATAAACCTCACACATATCGTTTGTTTTTTCGGTCTTGGTCCAAATCAAGACGTTTTTTTATAATATCTGTCACTTCAGTCTTAATGTAATTAAATTTTGAATAATTATGTTAGCTTTACCGTATATATATATATTTATATACGTGGGCTATTTATATATATAGGCGCTAGCCCACTTGCGAGAAGGTTCAAGGTAGTTTGACCATAAAGGATAGGTTTGACTAAATGACTAAATTGACTCTGCGAGACTTCAAAATTCCAATCGTGCCGAGACTGCCGACTACCGTGTAGTTTTAAATCTAACTTAATACCACTACCAAAACCTGGTACCACTTGGCAAGCCCTTCATTTGGGTCTAAACTCTAGAGTGATGCGGTTTATTGTGTTTGAAATAGAAAAGTTAAGAGTAGAAATTGGAAGAAAGCTTGAATTTTTAAACTGGTCCCGCCTCAATTCCCATCAAAAAACTTAATTATTAATTTTTTCAATTAAAAACTGGTCCAAGCAACCAATAAACTGGTTTTGGACCAGCGGACGTGTGCTATTTCTAAGTCTGGTAGTGTTAAAATTGTAACAATACTCCTGTTAAAAAGGCACAAATACTGTAACATCCCCCCCCCCAAACTTTAAGTTTCGCTCCTTTTCAATGGCTCTCTTTCAATATGGGAAAAATGCTTTTAAATGACAATTTATTTAAGTGTAAGAATTAAACAGGAAAATGGAGGCTGAGTGTAAGATAAGTGTAGTTTTAATTATAATTTGTTAGTTTAATTATAAGGTATCCATGAATTTTCCAAAAACATTCGTGTTTTGGGTTGATTTCACATTAATTATACTTGATTAAGTTTAATTTAACGGTTTATCTAGTGTGGATACAAGTTTCGATAGAATATTAACTTTAATTGCAATTACCCTAAAATATGTAAGAGCTTTCGATGTATTTTAATGATGAATTAAATCAATTTGAAAGTGAAATAGGAAACATCTGTGGCTGTGCGAAAAACTTGTGATGTTTTAATATTAATTTTAGCGCGGTTCGGGAGAGTGGATTAAGCTTAAAAGTATAATTTCTTGGAATTTTTTACCCTAATTGCAACGTTTAGTGAAGTTTAACATTTTTGCCAGTCATTATTTTACCTTAAACTTTTGAATTTCGCGCCAATTAATGTACTTTAAAGATAGTTTAAATTAACTTAAGTGTGAAATAGAAAACATTGGGATTTATACCAATGGCTTGGGTAGTTTTAAATAAGATTAAAAGTTATTTGAGTTTTTATCCAAAAAATGAATATATTTGGTTTAATTTCACGTTAATTATATTTAATTGAGTGACAATTAACGTAGGATTGTGTTTCGGCAGTGTATATTTAGGTTATAAAATTACTTCAATAAATACTTCACGTTAATTGCAATTTTTAGTGGAGCTTTTGAATCTTATTTTACCCTACACTTTCGAATTTCGCGCCTATTAATGTATTTTAAAGATAATTTAAATTAACTTAAGTGTGAAATTGAAAACATGGGGCTATACTAACAGCTTGTGCAGTTTTAATCTTAATTAAGTATTTTATTTCAAAGTTACTCGAGTTCTCATCCAAATATGAATATTTCATGTTTAAATTCACGTTAATTATACTTAATTAAGTTGAAATTAATGAAGGATTGAGGTTTGGCAGTGTTGATTTAGCTTACAAAATGAGTATCAAATCACCTTAATTGTAAAGTTTAGAAGAGGTTTTCATTCTTGCCAACACAATGTGTTAAATTTTTATCATACCACGTGCTAAATTTGCGGTAACATAAAGATCATCTATAACATATGTTAATGAATGATGTGATTCTATAGTTTAGCTACTTTGGCTTCAATAACAGTAATTAAATTAAATACCTAAACAATTCATAGCAATTTAGACAAATGAACAAACGGCAATGTGAACTGTGGAGATAGCGAACAACGTAACCCTCCGTTGCTGACGTGGTTACGTTGGAAAAATCTGCGCCGATGTAAACATGGAAATTATTTGACTAATTAAATTACATAACGACACTGTCCTCCTGGATTAATCAGACCACTGTTACTTATATTTATGAATTAACAAAATCCACTGTTGGTAACAAACTGCGCTAAGGTAAACACCACGAGTCTTTAAACT
Source organism: Phalangium opilio (assembly GCF_054372755.1). Classification (NCBI taxonomy): domain Eukaryota; kingdom Metazoa; phylum Arthropoda; class Arachnida; order Opiliones; family Phalangiidae; genus Phalangium; species Phalangium opilio. Next base: position 28,458 of record NW_028324223.1, read on the forward strand.
GCCGTAAGGAAAACATTTTAAACTTTTTGTCATCTTACCAGTAGCATTTTGAAGTTTTCGATCTTTTCACAGGGTGAAAAGCACTATCTTTATTTCAACACGTTAATAATTTGAATAGGTATGCCATTTTTTACATCAAATTGCAAGCGCACACGGTAAATACAGCATAAAAAACCTAGGGTTAACCCGGTTAGGCTCTTTTTCTAGCATAAAATTGAGCAGACTATATAAAGGATTCCAAAACAAATGAGAGCTGGAAATCAGCCTTTTTAATAATCTTTAAAGAGTAACTAAAATAGGGTAATGGCAGCCCTCTGCCTTCGACTGTATTAAGCTCTATGGGGAAATAACATGGGGTGCTATTAGTCTATATAACTTAAGCCTTGGCCGTAAAGAACGTCGAAAAACTTACTTCAAAAGATATAAAAACCCCTATTAACTGTAATAATTTACCTGAATTACTTTTCTAGACGAAAATTCGACCTGATAACGACCTATTTCTTATTAAGGGTGCTACAGTTAATTAGAAAATACATATAAAGGTGCTCAAGCTCGGACGAAATACCAAAGTAATTTGTTAGAGTCTACTGCAAAGAAATTAGGAAAATCAGCAAGAAAGCCAACATTTGAAATTTGTCAACGTAACTTGTTAGCACCCACAAACCTAGGCCCTTCTAGTTGTCAACGAGAACGAAATCAGGAAATAGGTTTAAGCGCGCTATAAGGTTAGGCTGACATCTGACCCAAAAGTAATTTTTTGACGTACTATCTTAATTAGTTAAATTACAAAAATTAGAATTCATTAATTAAAAATCGAAACAGGTAAGTTTCTCATTTAAGAAATGCTTGTTAATTTAGAAGTATTCCGAAAACTAACTTCGCTATAGTTTTTCCGTATGGCCGGCTTCAATTGCCTTAAAAAACCGAAAATTTTTTAATGCTTTTTCTATGGGACGCTAACCCTAAAAGGTGTGACTTTTTCTTTAACATTACGGAAGGGTGTCATGTCATATCTACAAGGGCCTACCGGCCCTGTAGAATTTATAATATGCGATAAGTGTGAATCGGCATAAGTCTATGTTGTAAACTCATCGAGGGGATTATCACTAAAACTATCTGTTCTTCGATTCGCCGGAATATTAGAATTACAGCATAAGTAAATTTATACGGTTATAATTTTATCACTGTCTAGAGTAGGGAATCGAGGGGCTATTAACTCTGATTTTATGCACGGTACATCACGGTACATCATTAAAGCATTGAAAAAGATAGCGCTATTCACTCATTAGGGTAAGGTATAGAGGGGTTATCCACTCATTAGGGTAGGGTATAGAGGGGCTATTCACTCGTACGATATGGCTACTATTACGAGCCCTTGGGCCGTCTTGTTTATTTCTAACAGAAACTTTAAATAATTCTTTCTTCTCTTTAAAAATATACGAAATTTGGTTCCCGAGATCTTTCATTTTTTAAGGTTTTTGAGTTTAGCTCGAGGAGCTAAAGAAATTTATCGATTCCCAAAACGTTTATCGCTGTCTACTTTACCGCTGGGTGTCGCGTGCAAGAAACGACTAATCTATAAAGTGACGTCATTTACAAACGTATCCCAGAAGAAGAAGAAGATTCGAACAATTGGTTAAGAGAGATCGTTCCAGGCGTTCATGAATCATAATCCAAAGAAAGTACTATAGTAACGTTTTGACAATTTGACGAGCGTATTACGTGACATTTTTTTTAACTAACTATACTGGCGTAGATAGCGCTTAAATAGAGCTTTAAAATGGTGCAAACCGTGTCAAAATCGGATAATAAACAAAAAAGTTGAATTTCAAACTTGAGGGACAACCCTAAGCCTTGGTCAAGTTTGAAAAAAATCAAACTTCCTTAAATATCGTACGATTTTCACGCGGTTTTCACCAAATTAAAGCTTAGATCGAGCATAATCTAATTCCAGAGTGACTTCGTATCCATAATTAATTTTTCCTTCATTAATTAACAAATATAAACATCCCAATCCAATTAAAATCAAGTAAAAGGTCAATAACCTTTAATTGGAGAAATTACTCGATCCTTATTTTAAAATAAACAAGAAGGGGTGCCGAATTAAGTTTAATTATAAAATTAATCAGGAAATAATCTCATTAAGCTCCGGCAACCATCTTTACGCAACAAACACTTAGGCATGGTTCCAAAATCAACAAGTTATATATGTCTACACAGATCAAAATGATTTAGAGAATGAATGAAAGGTCAATGCTTGAAGAACGAAATTAGGGAATTCAAGAGTCAGTTCAATAGACTTTAGTCAAACCTTCCCAAAAGAAAAATCCAAATTGAGTCCCAACTAAGTAATGGAGTTGGAAAAAAAAAATCCCAAACTAGGATTGAGTGTCAGATAGTCTTAACTTTCAATTAACTAAAAACAACAGTTGAGTAATTGACTTTTCTTCGTTACTATACAACTAGGGGATAGGGATAGCTTTCAGAGCAAATAAACGTAAGAAATAATTCAAGATTAGGAACAATAGACTTTCTTCCCGTGATTGCGAGTCAATGTTCCTTTTCTACTTCCTTGCCTTGCAAAAGAGTGAATAAAGGTTTACATAGGCCAAGGCCTAAGAATGCCTTCTTCAATATTTATAGAAAAAAAAAGGGGGTTTTCCTTAGATTTACGGCTAGGGTTTCTAAACCTACGTAAACACCAGTAAAAAAATAATAGAAGCAATGAATACGTAACATAGGTCTTGTTTTATAAAGATGGAGAATGATTAGAGCTTCAAAATGAATTCAACCGCGTTAAAATCGGATCATAATTAAGGAAGTTTGAATTTTTTGGCAATTTTTTTCAAATTTGATATTACTTTGGCAATTTATTTTTTTCAAATTTGATACTACTTTGGCAATTTTCAAACTTTCTTATTTATAACCCGATTTTAACGCGGCAAATTCCAATTTAAAGCTACTTCCATGTACTATCGTACTGCATTAATATATTTTAAATAGCTTTGATTTCCAAAAATTACGAATTTAAATTCAAATTTGATAATTGCCAATTTTCAAACTTTCTTATTTATAACCCGATTTTAACGCGACTGATTCCAATTTAAAGCTACTTCCAAGTACTATCGTATTATATTTATACATTTGAAATAAATCTAACTCTAGAATGACGTCAAGTTCAAATAAAAAACCCGGAGGAGAGTATTTTCATTTCAAACTCGAGGTACTTGGACGTATTGTCCTTCTAAATAAAAAATACCTTCTTTATTTTGAAAGTAGATGGGTTTTGGGCTAAGAAGAAGCCAAGCACGTACTCTATTCAGTCTTTTTTTTTTGGGATAAACTTTAAAAGCTTAACCATGCATTGAAGAATTGTATGGTAAGATCATACTACAGTCGAAACCAAACCAAAGTAAATGGTATCACATTTAAATGCTATTGTTTAAAGGTACAATCTTAGGATGAAAAACCAAGTCAAAACCAATTTTTGTTCCTTGCCCTCTTTGTGATCTTTAAGCTTTACGTGTGGTAAGGTTTTTAGTCTTTGGTCAACTTTTTGGTTCTTGGGCAATGGTGTTCCATTACAGTAAGGTAAGTTGGTCACGTATGCTCTTGTACCTTTCATGGAAACTCTATCTATGGCTAGGTGTATATAAAAATCCCTCAAATACAGGGTGTTTGTCCATTCCAAAATGGATAATTGTAATTATAGTTTGCAGTATAAGTACATGATGCAGTGGGACGTGCATGTGTGGTAAGTTCTATGGGAAATCAATCAATCTGGAGTCCGAAAATGTATTTAACATCTATACTTCTTTGACCACCCATAAGATTTAGTTTGACCCCCCATAATGGACATGTACTGACCACCCCCTAACACAAGTTGATTGGAACGAGTGTTTTATGGATGACCCCCTTAATTAAATTATCAATCATTAATTTAATTTAAGTTTCTTAATTAACTCTAATTATAATAAAAATCCAAAATTATTTCAATGTCATTAGAGGTCAAAAATTGTACGTAAGGGTCAAGACGTGGACACGATAGGGTTGAACTGGACACAAGGGGAAGAAAGAGAGAGAGAGAGAGGGAGGGAGAGAGAGAGGGAGGGAGGGAGAGAGAGAGGGAGGGAGGGAGGGAGAGAGGAGTGGCAATGTCAATCTAGATCAGTGTCCAAGTAACTGGACATGGTACGGTAACGGGTATAAGCTCAAAGGATCAAACGTTAACGCACCGTTGAATCCGAACGAATTCGGGATCGCTCTCGGCCAAACAAGAAAGGAACCCCCCTTCCACCCACCCTCCTAGCTACAAAAATTGATCTTGGGAAGTTGGGACAGAATCAAGAAAACACAATAAAAAAGATAACCAGTCGTATCCAACCGTAATTGACGTAAAAGAAAATGTTAAAGCGTATTAATACGTAATGTTAAATTTAATAGAATAGAAATACTTAATGTTAGAAACTCATTTTAGAAGTAAACGAAGCCATTATTTTATAAATGAACAATCAATAGGGTCAGAGGTTAAGTTAAAAATATATAGTATGCACCAAGGGGGGTTATATAATAACTTAACAGGGTTGCCACACATAATTTTATTATTGAAAAATTCCCAAGATTTCCAGTTATTGTGGGAACCCTTTGTACTCGCGTCCATCTCACGACACAAGTTTCAATCTCTTTTAGAGGTCAAAGGGTCAAGAGATTTTAAGTATCTCAGGGACTGGCACCGGAAACGTCATTTTTTTTAAAGAGAGAGTTAGAGCCTTCATCCTTGGCCGAGCGATGTTTAACTTTTAAATTTGACGTAGAAATTAAAGACAAATATTTACAATCTCCCGAAGAGAAAGTTACCGCTTCTGATAACCTATGACCTATGAGTATGACGTCAAAAGGGAATCCGCTTTCTGTCAGTTTATACTAAATTTTGAAAACTGTCCCTTATCATCATGTACAGTAGACTAGAGATGATGAAGATGACATAATCAGGCTGGGAGATTACAAATTTAGAACGTAATGTACCCAATAACCTAAATACATTTTTTTAACTAATTTATTTCAATTCAAGGTTTTCTCTGTTTTTCAAAATTTATAAAATAATCAGAGAGTTGTTTTGCCTTTGGAATTAACTACTGCCAAGAGACCATGTCACTTGACGTGTAAAATCAATTAGTTCCAGGTTGTCAAAGCGTAGCGTACCGCGGAGTGTCTCTGTCCCACTTTACACTATGTCACCTAAACCAAGGCCTACTATGCGCCAACTACTATTTAAAGACATTTTTTTCAGGAACTCAGAACAGGGTAAGGTTTATTTTGCGTATTGAACCATGGACTTTTTTACTTTTCAAGTAAGTAGGTTCGTTGAAGTATGACACTAAGTTAGTGTCACTAACTATACAAGTTCGTAATGCTAAGTACTGAGAGACTTACAGCAGCTCGAGATAACTAGTTCGAGAAGGAGAACGAGGGGGAGCGAGTCAATTGAAGTCCTAAGGACACTCGGTGCATTGTGGTTAATTAATTTTGCAGCTAGGACATATTCCATCTAGGCACTCCTTTTTAGTCCACATTACTAAGCCCAAATTTGACAGCAGCGCCCCCTCACTCACCAAATAGGCCTCCCTCGCTTTACCTCCTCGAATCTATGACCTACCTCACTCACTCACTCACTTCAAAATTACAAGCCTTTCAGTTTCTAAGTTACAAGAGATTAATTAAACAAACTTATGGAAGGAAAATATCTTATGAACTTATGGTATAAAAGGGGAAATTAAGATTGGAGTTCTCAAGGTCGATCTAAAAGGATTTCTCGTTACATCATGGTTACGATTACGACGACATTCGAATCTTAACTGGGGCAAAAACAAAGGTTTTTTTGTATTAGTAACAAACATATAACAAGTTAAATGTTCCAAATACATCGAGGATCTGAACCTGAAAGATCCAATTGTTTCACACAGAGAGAACTATAAATAAAACTCACAAACACGTAACATCGAATTCTTAACAAACGCCCTGATTTACAGGTGTTAAGATAAAATGCTACCCAATCTCTAACAAAAACAATTTTTCAATTCTGAAGCATGTATTACCGGTTAACCATTTCATTTAACTACTATAACCTTCAAAAGTTAATTTTAATAAACATGTTTGTTTAAACGATACTCGGAATTTTCTTTTTAAATTGTTTTAAAGCAATCAATACGCAATTACTTAAATAATCATTAAATATTAACATATAATAGCCATTTAATGTCAATTAAATTCAACTTAAATAATAATTACTACTCATTATTTATTATTCTCAAAATCGTATAAGGAAAAGTTGAGCTTTTAATTCTTGTTTACCATTTAATATCAAAACGATCTGACCTTCAAAATTTAACAATTAACTCGCGTCTTTTTTCTTAATGTCCGTCTGTAAATAACGCTCGATTTGTTAAGTTAATCGCCTATAGATGGCGCGCGCGCCTTTAGTACCGTTATCTACCTGTTAATTTTCACGCGCCACTTTTAAATATATATATAAATCTTCGCAATTAAGAAAATAATGGAAAATTTTAATTAACAATTATTTAAAGAGTTAGGTAACTCTAAAAAAATCAAATAGCTTCCCATAAAATCTATTTTAACAACCCTTAATTTATAATCCCATACTTGTAAAATTCTTCAAAATGAAAAAGAACTTAAATTGGATTTTGCGAAGTTGCCAATATTTTTATAAAAGCTTTAATTCATTTTAAGTCTAAAAATAAATACTAAATTTTTTTGTACGAGGTAATAATCAACTCTACGTAATCCTAAACTTAACAATTCATGACCACAACCAAACGGTCAAGAAAAAATGACCAATAGCCATTGAGTAAATCAAAATAATGAATGGAACAAATTTTCTATCAAAAAAATCATTCAAATAAACTAACCTTTCCTGGACCGTAACTGGTACACATCCAACGACACTACCACCACCACCTTGACCAGTACCACCAGTACATTCCTTGACCTTTAACCTCGGGTCATTATGATTATATACGTCACAACTCCAAGCTTTAACAGTTACTCTATCGGGTACTTCTTCTAACCGACCAGTACCCTTCTTTTCACAAGCTACCAAAAGAGCTTCGGCTATTGTGGGGTCAAGTCCGTTAACCTCTTGACCTTCCAACCGCGGGGTCACTTTATACTGACGTTTACGTCGACTGAATATCGCGCAAAACGGCATGGTCGTACAACGACGAAATCAAACGCATGGTTTTCATATATTTTAAACTAAGTTCTTCCCTGAGAAATGTTCCAAGTTACACTGTTAGTTGCTTAGAGGGGGAAAACTGTCTTAGAAAAATCCGGAACTTTGCCAGATTTCGAAGAGAGTGTGTATAGAACAGTCCAAACTTTAAAGCGTGAGGGTGGGAAAGGTTTAGAACATTTTTTAAGTAACGTTATAAGTATAAGTTACATTTCTACGAGGCGGGGTTTGTTTGTGGGCCGGGCTTAAGAACTTACAATCGCGTCACGCCTGATGGCGTCTTACCTAACTGTAATTTCATTGGTTGCATGGTAGCAACGCGAGTTCCCAGGCGCTCGCCCGCAGGTGCAACAGGTGCAGCGAGATAGATTATTAATAGAGTAATATCGGTTACGGGGAGGGTGACATTAAACTCCGCCCATTCGCCCTTTTGGAGGCAGAATTTAACATGAGCTCTATAGCCACCAGAAGGTGACTCCATCTGTTGGCTTGTTAATTTCATTGGCTGAAAAACCAATGACGTCTCACCCCCCTCAGCAAATATAACTCTATTCGCCAGGTAAAATTCGTCATGCTCCGCCCATAAAGCCCGCCTAGATACGTTGAGTGAAAATGAATGGCTACACAATGATTCCTAGTAGCTGTATGTATTCCTGATGCAACAAGAAATCATACATTACTCCCAAATTAACGTATCTTGTAGTTATTATTATACTTATTGGTGTTATGTGGTTTATGGTATAGTGCATATATTACTTGCGAACTGCATAAACTCAAAATCGAGGTAAGGGCTTTGACAGAAGTAGACTAAGTAGAAGTGTGTTTATTATTATTATTTTTAAACAGCGGAACCGAAAATTTTTTGACAACGATTTGTATATCTATTTCAATCTTGGGCCGAGAATGTCTAACGTCTTAAAATGTTTTCTTGAAGGTTTTTATCTACGTCATTAAGTTAGTGACTCACTCAACACTCTTCATATTGAAGAGGCCCCCACCTTAAACGGTTTAATTATAATTTGACAATTTAAAGAAGTTTATTTATATAAAATATTAGCAGATCTAATTTTAGCAAAAAAATTAAACCACTAATTATTTTTTGAAGGATTTTTGTGACGTTACTTCAATTTGTACACCGATGAAATTTGGAGGGATTACTCTATGAAATATCTAGTTTCTAAGGGTATTTTCAAATTAATTTAATCTCAATTAGAACTAAAGTTACAGCCAATTAAATATGGGGTAAATTTAAAATTTAAAATCAACCGAATTAAAATAAAAAAAAATCCAAAAAGTAATAAATAATAAGTGATTTTACTTCAATTACTGTATCGATGAAATTAGGAGCGATTACTCTATGGAATATCTAGTTTCCAAATATACTTCCAAATTAATTTAATCTCAAATAGAACTTAAGTTACAGCCAATTAAAAACAGAGTAAAAAATTCAATTTAAAAACAAAACACTAATAAATAAATAAATAAATAAGTAATTAAAAATTCATTTCGTCACTACTAGGGAAGTTTAAATAACCCTGATTATAACTATAACAATCCCTAAATCCGCTTGAACAACTTAAATTCAATTAAAATTAAAATAACAAATAAACAAAAAAACCTTTTAAAAATTTGGATGATAGGCTAGCAAAACCCAAACACAACGCAACAACGCAAGTAGCAAACCCAAAAAATCAAACGCAAGAAAGAACAGAACAGAGAGACGTAACTAACTAACTAACCTTTGATCCTTTAAATTTAGACATCGCGTTAAAACGAACCGACCCATCACGACCACGAAGGTAACTAGACTAAACATACCTTTAAAAATATCTACGTCATAAAAAAAAACTGAAAATAGTTCAAAAACTTATTAAGAAAGTTTCTTAAAAAGAAATTTTCCGTTCAAGCGTTTTCAAAAAGTAAAAAAAAAACCTCCCATAACGTTTGGTTTGGTTTTTCGTCGTTTGGGTTTTGGGAGCCGAGTTTAAAAATAACCCAAAAAATCCGTCGTCGACTTTCGACCTTGTATATTCGCGTAAGGTCGCTATAGAATTACCAATATCACTTGACAGCGTTAGGGAACCTAAGGTAAAACGATTTTCTTCAGTCTTAGGGTCTTATCTAACGGAATAATTTGAATTTAAGCCAAATGTTAACACCGATTTGTACGTTGATAAAAAGGATTGTGAGGAAAAGTTTACAGGGGTTTTTTTAAATTAGAGTTTCACATTGAAATTGCACCGATATAAAGAGCTTTTTGTACTGGTATTTCTATGGCTTGAAGCTAAGTTTGTATGTAGTGCAGTTTAAAGTTGAAATGAAGTGAATAAATAAATAAATAAATAAAAATGCGACACTTCTTCGAGACACGTGCTGGCATCTTTTTAAATTTTGCCAAACTAAAGTTAAAACTCTATAATTAAACGTAAGTAGCATAGCGTGCACTGTTTTTTAACTATAACTGCACGCGCTTCCGGTACAGGATTGCCAATAACTTGCTTTTACTATAGAGAGCTTCCCAAGTCTTACCGGTGTTCTGGTAGCCAACCATATTGGGTGGTCTCAGCTTCATTCCCGCTTTAAACCCACCAATATGGCAGCGTATATTATGTCACGAGACTCGGCTCCTCCTCCAACTGAAAGCTCTCTATAGGGACACAGCAATACGGGATAAACCCCTCCTACAAAAACGTCACACCTATTACCCAATCATCTTTCCTCCCTCACTAGGGTTCCACTTCATAAATTCCTCCAAAATGTAGATGTAAATGGGAGGAGCCGTCTGAAGCCCAGCCCCTTTTGCTGTTTCCCTACATATATATATAGTAAACTAGTCCATAATAAAGACTTAAAAACCATAAAAAAGAATCAATTAAGGTTAGCAAGGTCTTGGTCAATTTGCGTTAGATTCGGAACGTGTCCTTCTTTCAAAAAATTAAAACTCAGACCCAAAACTTTTAAAGTCTCCTTATCTTAAGCCAAGCTTTGAAAATTAAGTCTTTTCATAAAAATGGCATTACAGAATTATTAACACTAGGGGCACCTAGTGTTATTTCTCCTTAGAGCTTAATTCAGTCAAAGGTCGGGGGCTGCCACTACTCCTTATAAACGACTTTTCTTAACAGGGGATGGTTTCTAGTTATATAAGAATCGTAAAGAGCTAGGAAAAGATTTTTTGGTGGTTCATTTGAATTCAAAACCATCCTAAGATGGTTGGTTCCTAAGGGGGGAGGGGTTACGGCGGAGTAGTTCAGTTTCAAATCTACCCCCGCTGCTATACTTGCTTTTTGAAAAGGCTTGGATTTTGGTTTTAATGACCCAGAAAAGTTTGTTTAATTTGGGTATAAATTTAAGGCGGGAAAGTTGTTTTAAAACTATGACATATATCCTAGTTTCTTGATTTTAATAAATAAAAGGTTTTAGGTTTAGGTTTGAAATAGGCTTAGGTTTGTTTTTGAATTTATAGGGCTTTAAAATGAATTAAATCGTGTCAAAAACGTGCCATAAATGATTAAGGAAAATTTAAAAAAATTTGTTTTGAATTTTGAATTTTTCAAACTTGCTTATTTGTTAATTTTTTTAATTAATTCGAAAACGGTGTGATATTTAGATTTCGCTTAAATACAGTTTTAAAATGAATCAAACCGCGTCAAAATAGGACCATAAATAAGGAAGTTTGATTATTACGCATTTTCAAATTTGATAATTTTCAAACTTCCTAATTCATTAATTTTTCTAATCTGAACAAGATGCGATATTTAGATTCCCCTTAAATACAGCTACAAAATGCTACAAACCGCGTCAAAATCGGCCCATAAATAAGGAAGTTTGATTATTAGACAATTTGATAATTTCAAACTTCCTTATTTATAGGGCGATTTGAACGAAACTAATTTCAAATTGAAGATCTAATCGAGTACTATCTAAATCAGACCCAAAACGCAATCAAATAAATACCCTTAACCTTAATAACATCAAAATGAATTATAAATACAAATTTAATTAAAATAAAATCTTCACTTTACTAATTATACCAAATACCATTAAAGAACCTGTAAAGTCGGTAGCGAACCGTAAAGGTGAATGGAGAGGAAGTTTGATTAAATTAATATCGAAGCTGTTTGTAATTAAACTTTAGAAACGGCTAGCTCTTAAATCATTTGCGACAATAAACGTATGAAAAGAAATATTATTTCGAGTCGAGGCGAGGCGAGCGGCCATCAGGTACAGTACACAACACGCAAGGACCTTCTATATTATAAGCGGGAGTTAAGTGTCCTTCCATGGTCCTTACTCGTGCGTCGCCTGTTGTTTTAATTGCAAACAGGACCGGAAGGTCTCTTCTGGATCAATATCCGGGGCCATTCGTCGAGAGACTAAATTTAGATTTTCATAGCTTCAGGAAATAAGGATCTAGGAGACACGCTCGGCTCGTGTAAGATAGATGGGAAAGGAGGAAGCTACTTTAAGCGTAACTCTTCAACGTCCGATATCAGTGATAAAACGCCGTAACTGCCCCCAATGCCTTAAATAATATCACTCTTTTCGAAATGAGCTTAAAAAGAGCTTTAAAATGAAATAAACCGCGTCGAAATCCGACCGTAATTAGGGAAGTTTGGAAATTTCAAATTTGAAATGGGGACTATGGAAAGTTCGTCTTGAAGTAATTACCGAATGTAGAAACCTAATGCGGAATTACAATAAATTTAAAAAGAGCTTTAAAATGAAATAAACCGCGTCGAAATCGGACCAGAATTAAGGAAGTTTGATTTTTTTCAAACTTGCTTGTCCCTAAAGTTTGAAATTGAACTTTTTTATTTATGGCCCGATTTCAACGCGATTTTTTTTCATTTTGAAGGTCTAATCGAGCTCAAACTTTATATGAATAAACAACATCTATAATTTTAACTTATAAAATAAAATTATAATAAAAACGTTCTTAATACACTTTTGAAATAAGATACTATATAAAGTTAACGTAATAACGTTCGTCTGTAGGTAACGGGGCGTCGTCGTCTTTAGCGATATCATTCCACCCCCCTCCCCCGCCCCCTTCTTCTTCTTCCCAACAGTTTTATAAGCAAATAAGGAAGTATAGCTGTACAATGTCCATATAGACGCTTTTCCTTTGCAAGTCCCATCTCCTCTCTTGGTAAAAGTCACGCGTCGCAACTTTTAAATCCTTCAATTTTTGGAGAATTCAAATCGATATGCAAATTGATTTTTCTTTGCAGTTTTTGTAATCTCCTCGCGGCTAAATTCAAACCCCTCCCCCTTCCCCCCTTTGAAGATGGGAATGAAACTAACAAGTACCCCTTCAAACTTACAGTAAATTTTTCCCCCCTAAGAACACCACCGATTAAAGAGATATTTAAATGCTCAACTAAATAATTAAAGTTGATAATATTATACGGTTTTTCAGTTCTTAATCCAAGATGGGGTCCACGGACCCGACTAAGTTAAGAGAAATTTATAATTATCGCTTGCTACGTAACGATCGAGTGATCAACGACGTTCAAAATATGCTTTTATTATATAATTATATTAAATAGATTATAAAATGATTATTTTATTTTTCAACTACTAACCCAAGATGGGGTCCGCGGGCCCAATAGTTTCAAGAATAATATAATTATCACCTGCTATGATTGTTCAAGGACGTTTAAAAATTACTTTTATTATATAATTATATTAAAGAGCCTACAAAATTACTATTTTTCAACTATTAATCCAAGATGGGGTCCGCGGCACAAGTAGGTTCCAAGAAAAATATAATCATCACCTACTATAATTGATCAACGATGTTTAAAAATTGCTTTTATTATATAATAGTATTAAAGTCCCGTCAAAGGTACTATTTTTCAACTATCAGTCCAAATTGGGGTCCGCGGACCCCATAATCATCTAATAAAGTCACAGGTAGAATTAACACCTTTCGATATAGGAAACGGGTACTGTTTGCAAGACACATTATATTTTAATACACTGTATTAAGTACGCGTATTTTTTACCTCTCCGTGTGACGTAGTCCAGGAGAGGTTCTGTAACGGCCGTGTCTGTGTGTGTGTCTGTCTGTGTGTGTGTCTGTGTGTGTGTCTGTGTGTCTGTCTGTCTGTGTGTCTGTCCGTTGTTACACCCACGTGACCGCGTTCGCAGTTTGCGTATCGGAGCAAACGTGTTCGCCATTTCCGAACTGCTTTCACAGTCACGGAAATGGCTCCTCTACTTGAGTTCTCACACCACCATCTTCTGGTCTTTGTCCATCCCACATTGACACCAGTCTGCACTTACACTGGCTTCTAACACCACCATCCACTGGTCTTCCGTCATTCCACATAGACACCAATCTGTATCATTGGCTTCTACTCCATTATCATCGTTTGGTTTTAGGATATACGCGGCGATCAGCTAGGGTTACGAGAAACGTCTAGCCTCCCTAAGGTGGGATCGCCACCAAAGGTTTTCGCAATTGCGCTTTTTCCTTACTATTATAATGGAAATGAATCGTATATATACCCCAAATTTGAAAAAAGCGGGCAAGAGGGGTACCCTTCACTTTAAACGTCAATATTAGCAAAGTTTGAGAAGATAATAGGTATAACTTTATTTTAAACGATTTAACTATTATTAATGTTAATTATTGAAGATTAAAATAATTAAAAATAATTATATTTATTTAAATATTAAAGATAAACCTCTCGTGCAAAGAGAGAGATTATCATTGCCTCCTATATCTACCAAGGCCCGTGCATGCGATATATTTCCTTCATTGCCTCTTATATCTATCAAGGCCCGTGCATTGTGATATATTTCATTCATTGCCTCCTATATCTATCAAGGCCCGTGCATTGCGATATATTTTTCAAAACAACAACAAAAATGGGAAACCCCAACTTAGAAACATAATAACGTTTTCATTGGATACTTTAAGTTTATATAATCTTCTTGACACGGAGAGGTAATATTTTGGTTTTCCCAACTTGTCTAACTTAATTAGTGTCCGTTTTTGATCTTTGTTAGCCAATCAATTCACCCCGTCGTCGCTAGCTAGTAGCCTTTAGTACGCGCCAATGCCCTGGGCTCCGTTAAGCCTCGGTTTTGATGCCAAGCAGCGGGGGAAGTATACGCGAGATCCTATTATGAAGTAAAGTCGCTTTCATCGACGTCGTCAACGGTGCACTTCAAGGGTTTCTGTCTTATGTTCAAGAGTGAAGCCTTACTAACAAGAAAACTAAAGAAAACCAGACGCGGATGAATACACCACGTTAAATCTCGTAAGAAAAAAACAGTCTCGATGAGATGTCCTTGTACATGAATATAGAGTATAAAACTAACCTTTACTGCCCCAGAAACTTGACTTTTTCTAAATGGCCCAGTTATTTATATTTCTGGATATCTGACCATGTACTTAGCTTAAAAGGTCGTCTGCGTTGGCATTTGCTTTTTATATGAGAGTTCGTAAGTTCAAAGGTCATTATTTCGGGCCCTAATTGAGATAGGGTCAAGTTTTAAAAATCAATGGATAGAGGACAATTTGGTCTTTAGTATAATCAAGGGGTTTCCCTGAAAGTCTTAAATTCCCTGACCTTTCGATGTTTTCCCTAGGTGTAATTTTTTTCATAGAGTTCGTAAGTTCAAAGGTCATTATCTCGGGTCCTAATTGAGATATGGTCAAGTTTTTGGTATCAACGGACAGAGGAGATTTTGGACTATAAGATAACCAACGGATTTCCCTGAAAGTGTTAAATTCCCTGACTTTTTCAGGTTTTCCCTAGGTGTAATGTTTTTCATAATAGAGCTCTCAAGTTCAAAGGTCAATAGAGCCCTAATTGAGATATGGTCAAGTTTTTAGTATCAATGGATAGGGGAGAATTTGGACTATCTTATTATAAAGGGATTTCCTTGAAAGTGTTAAATTCCCTTACGTTTTCGGGTTTTCCCTAGGTGAATTCTTTACAATTTTAGAAAACAAAAATTTAAATTAATTTATTCTTAGTATAAATTGATACAGTATAATTAGGAATTTCCCTGACTTTTCCAGGTATTTCCCTGAAAGTGTTAAATTCCCTTACGTTTTCGGGTTTTCCCTAGGTGAATTCTTTACAATTTTAGAAAACAAAAATTTAAATTAATTTATTCTTAGTATAAATTGATACCGTATAATTAGGAATTTCCCTGACTTTTCCAGGTATTCCAGGAACTGTAACAACCCGGGTATAGTATCATTAAAATTCAAAAATGAATTACAAAATTGGTCTAATAGAAATAAGACGTACAAATTCAATTTATCAGAATAATTATTAAATTTTAATATATTCAAATTAATTCCGATACCATTTATTAAATTTAAACGTAATAATCATATTACAGAGGTATAAGTTAAACGCGTACAATCCCATATGCTAAATTTAAATTTAAATTTGGGTCAGGTGCAAATTCGGCCAATACTTGAGGCTACTTCACATCAAAGACCATTTCACCTTCGAGGAATTTTGGGCTCAGATGCAAATGCGATGCGACTGAATTGCAATATACCATATTATACAATTCTAAAAAGGTGTAAATTTCACCCAAAAACCTTAAAAACTTTAAAAATAAAAAGGTAGCTTCCACTCTAGTTCAATTTAAATTTCAAATGAGTATTTTACGAGTTGGTAGACTATTTCTATCTAGTATAATCTGAAGTTATAAAAAAAAATAAATACATTTTGTTGCAGTTGCAATTCTAGAGCATACGGTTAATAGAAACAGGAATGCATATATATAATAGGAATCTTTTGAAGATGTGGAGCCATTTTACATTTTTTCTCAACGTATCTAGGCGGATTTTGTGGGAGGAGCTAACTAGGCTAATCATTAAGTATGATGAATTTTACCTCGCGTATTAATAATCTATCGCCTTACCTCGTAATAACCAATGAAACAACAGTTAAGAAAGACGTAAGAATAATGAGATAAGGATAGTAAGTTCTCAGGCCCGGCCCACAAAACCCCCGCATAGAAATGAACACGGGACACAATAATTCCTATTAACTTCATGTATTCCAGGCACAAAATTAATTTTAATTTAATTATTAAGAGATAAATTGTAATTAGCGTTTAATTATAATTGGTTTCTCATTTAAATATATATATTTAAACCCTAGTTACATATTTAAACTATTATAAACAATTCATTCATTCATTTATAATAGGAAATACATTGAAAACCAAACCCCTAAGTATTGGCTTTCCTCTAAGCCATTTTTCCAACAAAAAGAAAATAAATAAAAAATTGCTAAGCCTAATCTAAATCAATTAATTTAATCAAAACGATAAATAAAAGAAAACCAATTTCGTAACAAGTCACGAGACTTTCATCCATATCGAACCCCCCCCCCCCCCCAGAAAAAAACCGATTTAGGTTTGAAATATTTTAACAGGAGATTTTACTATAGGTTTAAGGCTGATTTAACGTGTTAAAGGAAGTCACGGTTTCCCCCTTTCGACTATATTGTCGTCTGCTACTAAAAACTACGAAGGTCTACGGAAGTGTACGTACCCTTCCCTTTTCTAAGAAATTACAAAAAACGAGCTACAGAATTTTCCGAGGAGAAATCGGATAAAATCCCATCTCGGTTGCCAAGGGTTACCGAACGAGACGTTGTCCTGGCAACGCCGATCCAGGAAGAGCGAGATGAGAAAGATAACTCGGTGCAAAAATGCCCTATCTTTCAAAATATTCTTATTTTACGAAGGGTTTATAACTTTGCAATAATTGCAATTACTAAATTGAATATAAAATCCAGCGTGACGTCATTACAAAAGCCGAATAATCAAAATATAATTGCAGATTCGATTAGAGCTTATTGAGAGCTTTAAAACGAAACCAATCGCGTTAAACTCGGCCTGTAAATAAGGAAGTTTGAAATTTTAATATTTTTGAAATTGCCATTGAAATTAACGCAAGATTTTGAAAATTGCAATTTTCAAACTTCCTTATTTACCATCCGATTTCGACGCGGTTTGCGCCATTTTAAAGCTCTCAACGAGCTCTATTCATATCCGTTGCGACATTTCAGCCACTTGGAAGATTTTTGCGCCAAAAATAACCTTTACTGAGAAAAGCGTATATATACTATTGTCTCGTGGCCCTGTGAATAAGTTAGAAAAATAGCCCGTACCTTAGTCGTCCTGCCCGCCCTTCCCTTAAGGTATACAACATTTAACCCTGGAGGTACAAGAGAGAGAGAGAGATGTATACGGAATTGGAATCAATATACGTCATAGTATAGGTAGATCTTCCTCGGAACTCGTTTTTATCAGAGGAGGCAAAAGGCTTAGGTGATTGATTGTGGCAATAAGATTTACCCAAAACGCGGAGGGACCCAAACGGACGATCGTATACCATCTTCTTCTATCCCATCTAAAGGTATCTCTGGGGACACGGGACATATCCTACACGCAGATACAACCAGACAGAAGCAAATAAACCCTACAAGTTATCGAATCCCCGGGACAATTGCGGCTAAAATAACAGTACGGAAAAAATAATAATTAATTTGAATATTTTCCAACCTATTATAGAAAGCATCAATTGCTAAGGGAATATTAAGCTTTAACTTGAAGCGAGTATTTGATAACTTCAGATTTAATTGATAATAGTTGCAACTTCTAGGCAAGAAAAATATATTGTCGCAATAATATATGTATATTTACCGAAATATCAGCTTAAATTCGTATAACTGCCAAAAATAACCATCAAACACCTTTCCCTTGATAGGCAAGATACACGATTTGGGGTCAAGCGAGGTCAAATTTCAATTTACATGATACTACCTAAGTCTGTATATTTGCAAGTTTTGCAACCCCTAAAGCACAGTTTTATATATTAAAATCTAAATTATTCAAAAAATGTATTTTAAAGTGTAATTTAACGAAAACATTTAACTAACATTTGAAATTAATTTTATAAATATAAAGCTATTTATATATAATATAAAATAATAAAATGTAATAATATATAAAATAATAATATTATATATTATCAGAAGGGGATAATTGAAGAGAAGTATTAAATACTTCTGATATAATGCATTCTAAATTATTAGCTTCAAGACTGTTCTGCTTAAGGCCTTAGCCTGAATATTTTAATTCTTTTTTAATTAAGGCAAAAAACCACCTTTTTAAAGATCAGATACTTTGAATAAAAAAAAGCACGAGGAAATTTTCTTTTCGTTCTTTTAAATTCACGAGCTAAAAAATTATAGTTCATGTCACGCGGAAATTACAATAAGGATTAAAGTATAAAATAATTAGAATTGTATGCTAAAAGTGTAGGAGACAAGTTAAAAAGTATAAAGTAAACTCGAACTGGGATGATGATGATAAATTTAATTATTAAGGCGTATGGATACCCAATGTCAAATATCAAAGGGGTTTAAAAAAAAATGTTCAGATTGAAAAGTATTTAAATTCCAAATACGAAATCAGAATCCAAAATTAAAAACTTTGGAAATTCAAATTCGAATTCTTTTTTTCAAATTTAAAAGATTAAAGCAAAGCAAAAAAAAAAAGGCACAATCAAATTTGACTTACTTTCCCATACTGACGCAAAGATATCTCATGGATATTAAAGGCAAAAATTAAATTAAATTAATCTTAATTAAAAATGATTAAATTAAATATTGAGATACGTGGTGTGTCAGTTGTTCATCCATGCACAACCTCAACTGACAAAATAGCCCTTGAATTGGCAAATCACTGGTTTATATAACATTTAACAGTTGGGGGAGGGGGGGCAGCGGCAGCTAACCCTAAATTCGAACATAATCCTGATTTAATTTATATGGTTTCGGTAACTTCGTCGTATTCGGAGGAGATAAGAAACCTTCAAAGTTAACTTTGGTAAGCAATAGACCCAATTCCGACAAATATACACGCGTAAATATAGATACAAAATATTTTTAAACATGTATTTAAACAGAAAGTATTATTTATAAATTATTTATTACATATTTATTTTTTATTTTGTAAATTATTCGGTTTAATAATCGTGGAAATTAATTAATCAAAGCTTTCTCTGTCTTTTATAAAATAAAATGCACTGTCAAGGTATCAAAAGGTTCACGCTCCATGCGCCTATCGAAATGGTTAGTCCAAAATAAAAAATTCACGTGCTAATATTAATTTATTCCACGTGCTAAAATGTATTCATTCCACGCGCCAAAATTACTATATTTATTCACGCGCAAAATAAAAAGCAAGGATGAATAAATACCGGAGAAGAAAGTAAATAAAACATTTACTGTAAAAGTAAAGTTACGAATTGTTAAAAAGTTATTAAAGTTTTGCAGAAATTTCATTATAAATACCGTACTATTTAACGGAGAGAAGGGGGGAGGGAGATTCTATTCATAAAACTTTTATATTCGTTCATTATTAAACAAAGGGGTTCCCATAGAAACGCCCACGCTTTCCCGAAAAATTCCTTAACCAGGCAGGTGCCTACCTACTTTGGAAGTTGGAACAAAAGGCGAAAATATCTCCGAAAAGAAAAATCAATTAAAAACCTACTCCATAACCAACCCTGGGTCCTAAAGGATTCTAGAACATAAGTGCGGACCCCACCTTGAACACCAGGTTGAATATACGCCTTAAATAAAGTATAATAATAATAAAGTTCCCAATTCTTTCTCGAAATGTACGTAGAAGAAAGAATCTCTTTTAGAAGTATGTTGATTAGATTTTTGAATGATGCAGCTTAGTTAAGTCCTCAAAAAACAAAAGAAATCCTTTCTTAATTAATTAATGGGAAGACAAGCTAACTTGGCACTGATAAATATACACTGATTACGGTACAGTCACTAATTTACCTTTGAGTATGGTTAGAATCAATGGGATTTAATATTAACTGCCAATACAAAACTTGTAGAAAAATAATAATAATGAAATGAAATGAAATGAAATGAAATAGATTTTAATGTCTATATAAAAAACTATACAAGTAGTTCACGAGAATATAGACAGACATATAAAAGCAAATACAATAATTACAGAAAATACACTTTTTACATATATACATGGGATTGAGATTATCATCGTACTAGCGTATATTTGTAATTGGTACGGAAAATATATCTATTGTTTGGGAATATTTATTATACGTATTCTGAATGCGATTAATTGGATTAAGAACTTTCATAGGTACATAAAATGTCACGGTATAACGGAGAGAATTTGGAATTAAAAAGTTAAGTTTTGCGACTAAGTCGCTTAATTTAATCTTATTATTAATTAATTTAGAAAGAAATTTAATATCATTTATTTCAAGTAAGTGGGCTAAAGATGGAAGGCCAAGACTAATTAGTAACAATTGATAATCATAAGTGAGATTTCGCAAGAAGAACGTATGGGCGTATAATATAAATTTCCGTTGAACCGATTCTATTCTTTGTCGTAAATAGGAACTACAGCCACTCCATGCCAATGAACCGTAAACAAGTCGCGATCGTACTAGACTGAGGTAGAGCAGTTTAAAATGTTTTAACGATCTTAGGGACCGACATAGTTTTAAGGACACGCCTAGAGTTCGGCGACAGCGATTAACTGTAATCGTCACTTGCTCGCGAAAAAGCAAGGCACGATCAAAAATAACACCTAGATCATTTACCTGAAATTTCTGGGGGATAGTTGTATTTGCAATGGTGTATGTATTGCAGATTTCTCTGCCCACTCTCCTCGTGAAGGTTACCTGAGTCGATTTGGTAGGGTTAATTGGCAAATTTCAATCTAAGTTTACTATACAGTTAATACTAAAACCAACGCCTTAGAAACACAAACTCCCCTGCCTTTTACAGTAGAACAAACTGAAGTTGGAAATAAACCGAAATAAATTTTTAATAATAAAAAAAATTATCAATTTTAATTTAAAAGTTTGCACCATGATTTAACGGTATATTAATGCATTGTTAATTGTTATTAAAGTGACTTGCAATTTGTTAATTACGCATTTGGCGGGTACTATATCAAGCTTATCTTCAAGACACGTGTGAATTTCGTAGTATTATCAGCGGATTTTAAAACACTTGACCATCGGTCATTTCCGTCGAATCTATAACGCCATCTCGTTACACGCACAGAGTCACGTGAGAATGCCCGATAATCTCTACTCCAGGAAAAATTAGCGCTACTATTTCAAAATATACATATAGTTCTGGACACGCCCCTCTATGCATACGCTGGTTTATCTACGATGTTAAAATAAACTTTGATGTTTTAAATATTTAACAAGAAAAAGCGACAAAAATACCTGGGATAAAAAAAAAATAAAGAAAAAAAAACTATGCACGCGAGAATATTTCATGAATGGGGTTCAAATTTTCCCCGCTGTGAACGCTAGTCTCGGTAAAAGGTTGAACTTGGATATATCGCGCCACCTATAGTCCAAAACCTCAACTAAAAGTTTCAGGAGTAAATAGAATTCGGAGTGTGCAATAGCAATACTGTATGTAATTTACAAATAAATATTGAAGGAATATATCGTGAAAACCACTACAGGGGGAAAGAAGATCGTGAAAAACTCGACGGAAAGGGGAGACAGGGGAAGAGAAGCTCGTGAAAAACTCTACGAAAGGGGGTGAGACTGGGTGGGGGGAAATAAGCTCGTGAAAAACTCTACGAAAGGGGGAGGCGGGGGAAAAGAAGCTCGTAAAAAACTCTACGAAAGGGGTGAGACTGGGGGGGGAAATAAGCTCGTGAAAAACTCTACGAAAGGGGGTGAGACGGGGGCAAATAAGCTCGTGAAAAACTCTACGAAAGGGGGTGAGACGGGGGCAAAGAGGCTCGTGAAAAACTCTACGAAAGGGGAGAAGCTGGTGAAAAACTCTACGGAAAGGGGGAGAAGCTGGTGAGAAACTTCAGGTAGATAAAAACTGACCATAACTGACCCTTAGTAGACCTAGTTGGTTTTATCTTCGCTACGAGTATAAATGCAGTTGTTTGAGATTGAGAGAAACATTTCTTTTGGTTGTTGAAAGGTTCACTCCTTGGCGGGGTAAGCTTAGCCGAAGCTTATCTTGTTATAGGGGGCCATTCGGTCAAAGATTCATTCTTAAAAGTAAACGCCCCTTTTTTCGGGGACGTATTCTCGTAGGCTTTCTCCGTTTGACGTCACCCCCCAATGACGTCATCATAATTGGAGTTTACATTGTGAGGCTCTGGGGGAAATGGATAGTGTCGGAAGCCGTCAACCACCAGATGTTAAGACAGAGCGACAACCTCACCTGACCATATGACAAGGGATTTGTCAAGGACAACAAAGTTCCCTACCCAATAACTTTTAAGTATGGCTTAAACAGAACATAAATAGCCCTATCCATGTTTGTTTTTACTTAAGGATAAAATAGATGATGCGCAGCATGGGTTAGGTATTAGAGTGGGTTGTTAGTATTATTTATACTATAATGTAGTAGTTTCCCCCCTATGCTATGTATTAAATAATTAAATACCTGCGTTGATAATATACAATAATACCTAACAATAAACATTAAAAGTAAATTCTATAGTGTAGTACTTTTTCCACTGTAATATAGTAGTTTTACCCCTACCTACTGTTACACTACACTTCTATGATGTAAAAGCATTAAATAATTAAATTCCTGCGTTCATATTACACAATAATACCTAACAATAAACTGTACACTAAAAGAAAATTCTATAGTGTAGTACTTTTCCCACTATAATAGTAGTTTTACCCCTACACTTCCATGATGCAAATGCATTAAATAATAAAATTTCTGCGTTGATAATACACAATAATACTTAACAATAAACACTGAAAGTAAATTCTATAGTGTAGTACTTTTCCCTCTATAATATAGTAGTTTTACCCCTACCTACTATCTCACTACACTTCTACAATGTAAAATTAACATTAACTCGTTAAAGTTCTTCCATTAAAAATTCTAAAAATTTAAAATACAAATTAAGAGACAGTCACATCGTAATTGTAAAATCTTTCTAAACCTGACTAAAAATAGCAACCGAATTTGAACCCAAAATCAATATAACAGTTGTAAACCTTAGATCCGTTTTCCAAAATAGATAGCCATTGGAATACGACAACTTTACGACGTCATAGAATAGAATAGAATAGAATAGATTTTTAATGTGGATCAAAACAATACAGAGGTATCAGCTAGTTGAGCCACACGAGTCAAGTTTGCGAATGATAAAATAATTAAAATACAAGAAGAGAAAAATCTGTAAGAGTCAAAGTCGAGTCGAGTCGAAGGATTATATTAAATTGTTATTAGGAACTGCGACTGACATGTAAAATGGTCATTTAAGACCTGATAAAATAATTTTATTATTTTGCAATTTTGTAATAGTATTGAGGTCATTTTGAAAGCCAAATTTGTTATAATTGTCCATCAGTCTATTAATAGTTCGTAAGGTTTTAGTTCTAAGAAGGCGTGGCTACCATACGGTTATGATTTGAAATACGATTGCTAGAAATAAAAGTTATCATTCAGAAAACCAGAGGCCAAAAAAAGGACCTCTCTGAATGAAATGGAATGGTTGCCCATAGCAACCGTGGTACCTTACGACCCAGGACACAGGACAACCTGAACCCGGAAGTAAAATTTTTACCTTACGTTTTTCCGAATTTCTGATTGGAGAAATATTTTACGGATAACCCCTTAATGAAATTTAACGTAAGAAACAATGAAATACAATGATATCTAATTTAAATCAAGAGGGGGTCATCACTAAAACACTTTCCAATGTTCATAACTTTAACTTGTGAATATGCCTTATGCGGTCATAGTAGTATAGATATTGATTGATTTCCAATACTGTGCTAAGGTTATATAATAACCCTCTCTTTTAAACACCATAATTAAATAGTGAATTAAAGATAAATTAATTTAATACCGACTCAACTGAAATATTAAACCATTTATAAGCCTTTTCTTTATGCTCTTTAAGATTTTATGGGGGTAAGGTGGAGTGTTCGACGTCTTATTAGAGGGGTTAAAGTATAAGATAAACACCTACCTATTTTCACTTATGATTCATCCTCGCAAACGCTAGACTAGATGTTAGAATGCAGTCAGTTGTGGGGAGTTAAGGCCTTTTTAGCGGAAACGAGGGGCTTATAAAATTTCTGAATCAAAAGTGACCGCGTTTGTTGGTATATGTCAAGTGAGAGTCAAAATAGATTCTAATCCAATTTTTAATATTCAACATAATATTCAATCTTGTTCATAAATGTTCACACACTTTTATAGGGGTCAAAATAAAGAAATTAAACAAGACAATTAAACTTACATCTAAGGGAGGTTTGCAATTTATAACCTCTTTGAAATGGCTCCTCAATAGGATTACCTCCTACAGCCTTTAAGATTTTAAAAATTAAATTTAGGGGTTTGTTAGGTTAAAAGCGTGCAATTATGCACTAAAAAATGATGTTCAAAAATAGAAAGTTAAGATTTTTTAAAATGAATCAATCCGTCAACCATAATCCAGGTTCTTTAACAATAGTTTCAAGCCAGTTAATCAATAGTTTCAAGTTTTTTTAATTTCTTACGCCAAGTAGCTCCTCTTCCATATTCTTTATAGGGGTTCAGGATCTTTTTTTTTCTTCTCTCTCGATTTCAGGGTTTTTCTTCAGGATCTTTTTTTTTTCTCTGATTACGCGATTTAAGGGTTAATTATGTTTTTTTTTCTTCTTTCTCGATTTAAGGGTTCGCGCGCTCTCTTCTTCTAGGGGTTAAAATATTCTCCGATTCAACTTGATGAAAAATAAAGGTATCAAATGAATAAAAATAAAAACATCGAATAAAAATAAAGGTTTCGATTTAAAAAATAATCTCCGTCCGTTTAGAGATTTCTTGGGGGTGAGCCGACAGGGTCTCGTTTAGACATTTCAGGTATCGACTGACGATGGGACAGGAGGGACTTCGTATATATAACTTCTAGTTTCTCGCAAGGATTTCTGGGATAATGACGTTTGTTGATTGACTTCGGTTTGGCGAATAGTGGACCATATTTATGACGTAGCCGGGCGTATTCATGTTAACAGCGAATGGGCAAAACTTTTTGTTTTGGGACCAAATACGGATTGGTCAGTTAAAGGGTTAAAAAAAATGTTCTAGAAGTTTCTCGGGCCAGGTACCAAGATAGTGACTCAAGGTCTTGTTGCTTGGGGGTCTAAATAAGCTAGTATTTCTCTGGTTTCTTGGAAAAAATTTTCGTTGCTAAGTGTTTCATTTTGCACTGTGGATACTGTGGTATAGGATAGTTCTAGAAAGTTCGCTGTCAATTTTGATGGGCTATTTCCTCTTTCATTGTAGTTATTTTTAGAAACCGTGAATTTCTTTTCAGTTTGTTTTAAAGGGATAGGTTTAAGTTTAAAGGGCTAATATTATTTTTATAGGGGTAATTTAAGGCATTTCGTTATTAATTTAAAGGTTTAATCGGAAATTTAATTTGATTTTCATGTCAAGATGGTTATATATCCCCACCTCTTCTGAAAAGTTCGTCCCCGAACTTACTCTGTTCATCCTACCATCACGTTAAATTTTTTTTTTTTTTTTTTTTTCGATGCATAGGGGTTTTAGTACTTGAAGACTTCATCAACTTGTTTCCATTCAAAAACCGCTCAGTGGGATAAAAAGTAGGGGTGTTATGTTTCAATTCTTCTTTGTCTTGTTCATCCTCCGTAAGGGAATTTTCATTCATTCTCTTCTCTTCGATAAAGAAGTTTTGCAATTCTTGTTTTTTCTCTGTATCCAGATCTATATCTTCTGGCATGCTTATGTTATTGGTCAGGGTCATAGTAGTAGGGGTTGCTCTTGGGTTTTGAATAAATGGAAACACCCAGTATTGTCCATTTATTGTGCAAGTGATACTATGATCCTCGTAGTTCAGTTTTGCTCCTACATCTGTCATCCAATTAGATCCCAATATAATCGAAAAGTTTGCTTTCTCAATTATGTAAAATTCAATTTCCATAGGGGGACCCATTTCATCATTTAATTGTACAGGAAGTTTAATTGGGCCTTCAGCTTTAAGAGGACTGTTAGGGGAAGCTGAATAGAATTCTCTTGTTTTCAGACGGTTAAAATCCATTTCTGGGTAGACTTGTTCAGCGACATTTTTGACCATAAACGATGTACATGCTCCCGTGTCTAGGATTGCAGCATAATTGCCATTGGGTAATTTTAGGGGTATACTTCCAGTTCTTGGGACGAAATTACGTATCACGTTAATTAAGTTTTCTGGTTGTGGGACAGTTATCTCAACCGTTCTTTTAGGAGTGGTATTTTGTTCTTCATTTATTCTTTCTCTTGATTGATAGTTTTGTTTTTGGGGACAATCTCTAGCCATATGATCCGTAGAATTACATACAAAGCATTTAGGCCTAGCTGATGGAAGATACGATTCAAGGGGTAAGGTTACTTCTTGTGGTCTACTCCTTTTATTTGGGCAGTTATAAACAAAATGTCCATATTCCTTGCAATAGTTGCAAAATTTGTTTGTTAAAGGGTTTCGGGGTTCGTTTGTTCCTTGATTTCTAGGGTGTAAAACTCCCATCACTGGTTGAAGTTGCTTCACTACCTCTAGAAGTTCATCAACAGTGGTACATGTTTTCAGATTTAATAGGGCTTCATATTCGGGCATTAATCCAAAAATTATATGGTCTAATCGATCTTGCTCAGAGGGGATAGAGGGTAATTCATCATAATAGTTAATCATATCCTGCACATAATCTGCAGGGCTCTCATTGGGTCTTTGCCTTCTTGTTTGGATTTTTCTCTTGATTATTTTGGAATAACCATCTCCCAAAAATTTTTCTTTAAACTTATTTTCAAAGTCATTCCAAGTATGAAAATCATTTATATTTTTCCAATACCATTTCTTTGCTTGTCCTTCGAATGCTAAGGGTATGTGGGTCAATAATTCCTGACGTGTCACGCCTGTTATCATCCCATACTCGTAAGCGCTATATAGGAATTCTATAGGGTTTGATTCTCCATTAAATCTTGTGGTAAATTGAGGAATAGGTAAAGTTCGATTTTTAGGGGTTGAATATTGTAATTTTTCTCCTCTAGGAATTAAGGTAATATCAGGAATATTTGATATCTCTTGTTCTTTCTCGTATACAGGAAATATAGGACTTTTCAACTTGTCTTGGAAGGTATTCTGACTTAGAATAGGTTCGTTTCTTGGAAAAAGTTCCTCTCTCTCGGGTCTCAAGGTAACGTTTGTAGGGGGGTTGAAAAATTCTTTTACTCGTGTCGTATAGGGGTCTTCCGAACGTTTTTCTTCGTAAATATTGGAGGGGAGGGATACTTTCTTTCCTGTTTCTTTTTGGTTATAAGGGGTAGATGTAAATATGGGGTCTAACCTCTCTTCCTCTCTTCTAGTTCTTTCGACTCTTCTAAGGATTTCTTCTCTATCAATAACATTTTCTTCGGGTGATTTTGGTATATCATTTATATGGGTACGTTTTGTATTAATTTGATGGGTATCAGATTCCGAACTCGAACTTGAGTTAGATCTCAAAGATTGGGGAGGGGAACCTCTATGGGTTTCTAATGAATCTCTATAACTCTTATTGAGTGTCTCTATCGTTTCTTTAAACATTTGTTGTGATTCAGCATTTTGCTGTAATAGTTTTAATATCATTTCATCTTTAAGATTAGGGGTAACTAAATTTTTTCTTTGGATCCAACTGACCAAGACATAAAACAATTTTATAAAGGGTAGAATTACTTTGTCATACGACAATATGATTATCAAAATAATCAAAACGTATATAATAAGATCCGATGTGTCAATTTGACTCATGATGCTTGCTCGATTATTTTCAATATTTTCTCAAAATATAGGGGTTTTTTAATAATAGGGATTTTTTTAACAATTGAACCAACTTTGACTCTCTTTAAGACATGTCAGAATCCATCATATCGATAAGATTCCGAAGTATCGCATCCTGCCGACTGCGCCAATTTATAAGCCTTTTCTTTATGCTCTTTAAGATTTTATGGGGGTAAGGTGGAGTGTTCGACGTCTTATTAGAGGGGTTAAAGTATAAGATAAACACCTACCTATTTTCACTTATGATTCATCCTCGCAAACGCTAGACTAGATGTTAGAATGCAGTCAGTTGTGGGGAGTTAAGGCCTTTTTAGCGGAAACGAGGGGCTTATAAAATTTCTGAATCAAAAGTGACCGCGTTTGTTGGTATATGTCAAGTGAGAGTCAAAATAGATTCTAATCCAATTTTTAATATTCAACATAATATTCAATCTTGTTCATAAATGTTCACACACTTTTATAGGGGTCAAAATAAAGAAATTAAACAAGACAATTAAACTTACATCTAAGGGAGGTTTGCAATTTATAACCTCTTTGAAATGGCTCCTCAATAGGATTACCTCCTACAGCCTTTAAGATTTTAAAAATTAAATTTAGGGGTTTGTTAGGTTAAAAGCGTGCAATTATGCACTAAAAAATGATGTTCAAAAATAGAAAGTTAAGATTTTTTAAAATGAATCAATCCGTCAACCATAATCCAGGTTCTTTAACAATAGTTTCAAGCCAGTTAATCAATAGTTTCAAGTTTTTTTAATTTCTTACGCCAAGTAGCTCCTCTTCCATATTCTTTATAGGGGTTCAGGATCTTTTTTTTTCTTCTCTCTCGATTTCAGGGTTTTTCTTCAGGATCTTTTTTTTTTCTCTGATTACGCGATTTAAGGGTTAATTATGTTTTTTTTTCTTCTTTCTCGATTTAAGGGTTCGCGCGCTCTCTTCTTCTAGGGGTTAAAATATTCTCCGATTCAACTTGATGAAAAATAAAGGTATCAAATGAATAAAAATAAAAACATCGAATAAAAATAAAGGTTTCGATTTAAAAAATAATCTCCGTCCGTTTAGAGATTTCTTGGGGGTGAGCCGACAGGGTCTCGTTTAGACATTTCAGGTATCGACTGACGATGGGACAGGAGGGACTTCGTATATATAACTTCTAGTTTCTCGCAAGGATTTCTGGGATAATGACGTTTGTTGATTGACTTCGGTTTGGCGAATAGTGGACCATATTTATGACGTAGCCGGGCGTATTCATGTTAACAGCGAATGGGCAAAACTTTTTGTTTTGGGACCAAATACGGATTGGTCAGTTAAAGGGTTAAAAAAAATGTTCTAGAAGTTTCTCGGGCCAGGTACCAAGATAGTGACTCAAGGTCTTGTTGCTTGGGGGTCTAAATAAGCTAGTATTTCTCTGGTTTCTTGGAAAAAATTTTCGTTGCTAAGTGTTTCATTTTGCACTGTGGATACTGTGGTATAGGATAGTTCTAGAAAGTTCGCTGTCAATTTTGATGGGCTATTTCCTCTTTCATTGTAGTTATTTTTAGAAACCGTGAATTTCTTTTCAGTTTGTTTTAAAGGGATAGGTTTAAGTTTAAAGGGCTAATATTATTTTTATAGGGGTAATTTAAGGCATTTCGTTATTAATTTAAAGGTTTAATCGGAAATTTAATTTGATTTTCATGTCAAGATGGTTATATATCCCCACCTCTTCTGAAAAGTTCGTCCCCGAACTTACTCTGTTCATCCTACCATCACGTTAAATTTTTTTTTTTTTTTTTTTTTCGATGCATAGGGGTTTTAGTACTTGAAGACTTCATCAACTTGTTTCCATTCAAAAACCGCTCAGTGGGATAAAAAGTAGGGGTGTTATGTTTCAATTCTTCTTTGTCTTGTTCATCCTCCGTAAGGGAATTTTCATTCATTCTCTTCTCTTCGATAAAGAAGTTTTGCAATTCTTGTTTTTTCTCTGTATCCAGATCTATATCTTCTGGCATGCTTATGTTATTGGTCAGGGTCATAGTAGTAGGGGTTGCTCTTGGGTTTTGAATAAATGGAAACACCCAGTATTGTCCATTTATTGTGCAAGTGATACTATGATCCTCGTAGTTCAGTTTTGCTCCTACATCTGTCATCCAATTAGATCCCAATATAATCGAAAAGTTTGCTTTCTCAATTATGTAAAATTCAATTTCCATAGGGGGACCCATTTCATCATTTAATTGTACAGGAAGTTTAATTGGGCCTTCAGCTTTAAGAGGACTGTTAGGGGAAGCTGAATAGAATTCTCTTGTTTTCAGACGGTTAAAATCCATTTCTGGGTAGACTTGTTCAGCGACATTTTTGACCATAAACGATGTACATGCTCCCGTGTCTAGGATTGCAGCATAATTGCCATTGGGTAATTTTAGGGGTATACTTCCAGTTCTTGGGACGAAATTACGTATCACGTTAATTAAGTTTTCTGGTTGTGGGACAGTTATCTCAACCGTTCTTTTAGGAGTGGTATTTTGTTCTTCATTTATTCTTTCTCTTGATTGATAGTTTTGTTTTTGGGGACAATCTCTAGCCATATGATCCGTAGAATTACATACAAAGCATTTAGGCCTAGCTGATGGAAGATACGATTCAAGGGGTAAGGTTACTTCTTGTGGTCTACTCCTTTTATTTGGGCAGTTATAAACAAAATGTCCATATTCCTTGCAATAGTTGCAAAATTTGTTTGTTAAAGGGTTTCGGGGTTCGTTTGTTCCTTGATTTCTAGGGTGTAAAACTCCCATCACTGGTTGAAGTTGCTTCACTACCTCTAGAAGTTCATCAACAGTGGTACATGTTTTCAGATTTAATAGGGCTTCATATTCGGGCATTAATCCAAAAATTATATGGTCTAATCGATCTTGCTCAGAGGGGATAGAGGGTAATTCATCATAATAGTTAATCATATCCTGCACATAATCTGCAGGGCTCTCATTGGGTCTTTGCCTTCTTGTTTGGATTTTTCTCTTGATTATTTTGGAATAACCATCTCCCAAAAATTTTTCTTTAAACTTATTTTCAAAGTCATTCCAAGTATGAAAATCATTTATATTTTTCCAATACCATTTCTTTGCTTGTCCTTCGAATGCTAAGGGTATGTGGGTCAATAATTCCTGACGTGTCACGCCTGTTATCATCCCATACTCGTAAGCGCTATATAGGAATTCTATAGGGTTTGATTCTCCATTAAATCTTGTGGTAAATTGAGGAATAGGTAAAGTTCGATTTTTAGGGGTTGAATATTGTAATTTTTCTCCTCTAGGAATTAAGGTAATATCAGGAATATTTGATATCTCTTGTTCTTTCTCGTATACAGGAAATATAGGACTTTTCAACTTGTCTTGGAAGGTATTCTGACTTAGAATAGGTTCGTTTCTTGGAAAAAGTTCCTCTCTCTCGGGTCTCAAGGTAACGTTTGTAGGGGGGTTGAAAAATTCTTTTACTCGTGTCGTATAGGGGTCTTCCGAACGTTTTTCTTCGTAAATATTGGAGGGGAGGGATACTTTCTTTCCTGTTTCTTTTTGGTTATAAGGGGTAGATGTAAATATGGGGTCTAACCTCTCTTCCTCTCTTCTAGTTCTTTCGACTCTTCTAAGGATTTCTTCTCTATCAATAACATTTTCTTCGGGTGATTTTGGTATATCATTTATATGGGTACGTTTTGTATTAATTTGATGGGTATCAGATTCCGAACTCGAACTTGAGTTAGATCTCAAAGATTGGGGAGGGGAACCTCTATGGGTTTCTAATGAATCTCTATAACTCTTATTGAGTGTCTCTATCGTTTCTTTAAACATTTGTTGTGATTCAGCATTTTGCTGTAATAGTTTTAATATCATTTCATCTTTAAGATTAGGGGTAACTAAATTTTTTCTTTGGATCCAACTGACCAAGACATAAAACAATTTTATAAAGGGTAGAATTACTTTGTCATACGACAATATGATTATCAAAATAATCAAAACGTATATAATAAGATCCGATGTGTCAATTTGACTCATGATGCTTGCTCGATTATTTTCAATATTTTCTCAAAATATAGGGGTTTTTTAATAATAGGGATTTTTTTAACAATTGAACCAACTTTGACTCTCTTTAAGACATGTCAGAATCCATCATATCGATAAGATTCCGAAGTATCGCATCCTGCCGACTGCGCCAATTTATAAGCCTTTTCTTTATGCTCTTTAAGATTTTATGGGGGTAAGGTGGAGTGTTCGACGTCTTATTAGAGGGGTTAAAGTATAAGATAAACACCTACCTATTTTCACTTATGATTCATCCTCGCAAACGCTAGACTAGATGTTAGAATGC
This sequence comes from Phalangium opilio, assembly GCF_054372755.1. Lineage (NCBI taxonomy): Eukaryota > Metazoa > Arthropoda > Arachnida > Opiliones > Phalangiidae > Phalangium > Phalangium opilio. Next base: position 60,916 of record NW_028324223.1, read on the forward strand.
AGTCAGTTGTGGGGAGTTAAGGCCTTTTTAGCGGAAACGAGGGGCTTATAAAATTTCTGAATCAAAAGTGACCGCGTTTGTTGGTATATGTCAAGTGAGAGTCAAAATAGATTCTAATCCAATTTTTAATATTCAACATAATATTCAATCTTGTTCATAAATGTTCACACACTTTTATAGGGGTCAAAATAAAGAAATTAAACAAGACAATTAAACTTACATCTAAGGGAGGTTTGCAATTTATAACCTCTTTGAAATGGCTCCTCAATAGGATTACCTCCTACAGCCTTTAAGATTTTAAAAATTAAATTTAGGGGTTTGTTAGGTTAAAAGCGTGCAATTATGCACTAAAAAATGATGTTCAAAAATAGAAAGTTAAGATTTTTTAAAATGAATCAATCCGTCAACCATAATCCAGGTTCTTTAACAATAGTTTCAAGCCAGTTAATCAATAGTTTCAAGTTTTTTTAATTTCTTACGCCAAGTAGCTCCTCTTCCATATTCTTTATAGGGGTTCAGGATCTTTTTTTTTCTTCTCTCTCGATTTCAGGGTTTTTCTTCAGGATCTTTTTTTTTTCTCTGATTACGCGATTTAAGGGTTAATTATGTTTTTTTTTCTTCTTTCTCGATTTAAGGGTTCGCGCGCTCTCTTCTTCTAGGGGTTAAAATATTCTCCGATTCAACTTGATGAAAAATAAAGGTATCAAATGAATAAAAATAAAAACATCGAATAAAAATAAAGGTTTCGATTTAAAAAATAATCTCCGTCCGTTTAGAGATTTCTTGGGGGTGAGCCGACAGGGTCTCGTTTAGACATTTCAGGTATCGACTGACGATGGGACAGGAGGGACTTCGTATATATAACTTCTAGTTTCTCGCAAGGATTTCTGGGATAATGACGTTTGTTGATTGACTTCGGTTTGGCGAATAGTGGACCATATTTATGACGTAGCCGGGCGTATTCATGTTAACAGCGAATGGGCAAAACTTTTTGTTTTGGGACCAAATACGGATTGGTCAGTTAAAGGGTTAAAAAAAATGTTCTAGAAGTTTCTCGGGCCAGGTACCAAGATAGTGACTCAAGGTCTTGTTGCTTGGGGGTCTAAATAAGCTAGTATTTCTCTGGTTTCTTGGAAAAAATTTTCGTTGCTAAGTGTTTCATTTTGCACTGTGGATACTGTGGTATAGGATAGTTCTAGAAAGTTCGCTGTCAATTTTGATGGGCTATTTCCTCTTTCATTGTAGTTATTTTTAGAAACCGTGAATTTCTTTTCAGTTTGTTTTAAAGGGATAGGTTTAAGTTTAAAGGGCTAATATTATTTTTATAGGGGTAATTTAAGGCATTTCGTTATTAATTTAAAGGTTTAATCGGAAATTTAATTTGATTTTCATGTCAAGATGGTTATATATCCCCACCTCTTCTGAAAAGTTCGTCCCCGAACTTACTCTGTTCATCCTACCATCACGTTAAATTTTTTTTTTTTTTTTTTTTTCGATGCATAGGGGTTTTAGTACTTGAAGACTTCATCAACTTGTTTCCATTCAAAAACCGCTCAGTGGGATAAAAAGTAGGGGTGTTATGTTTCAATTCTTCTTTGTCTTGTTCATCCTCCGTAAGGGAATTTTCATTCATTCTCTTCTCTTCGATAAAGAAGTTTTGCAATTCTTGTTTTTTCTCTGTATCCAGATCTATATCTTCTGGCATGCTTATGTTATTGGTCAGGGTCATAGTAGTAGGGGTTGCTCTTGGGTTTTGAATAAATGGAAACACCCAGTATTGTCCATTTATTGTGCAAGTGATACTATGATCCTCGTAGTTCAGTTTTGCTCCTACATCTGTCATCCAATTAGATCCCAATATAATCGAAAAGTTTGCTTTCTCAATTATGTAAAATTCAATTTCCATAGGGGGACCCATTTCATCATTTAATTGTACAGGAAGTTTAATTGGGCCTTCAGCTTTAAGAGGACTGTTAGGGGAAGCTGAATAGAATTCTCTTGTTTTCAGACGGTTAAAATCCATTTCTGGGTAGACTTGTTCAGCGACATTTTTGACCATAAACGATGTACATGCTCCCGTGTCTAGGATTGCAGCATAATTGCCATTGGGTAATTTTAGGGGTATACTTCCAGTTCTTGGGACGAAATTACGTATCACGTTAATTAAGTTTTCTGGTTGTGGGACAGTTATCTCAACCGTTCTTTTAGGAGTGGTATTTTGTTCTTCATTTATTCTTTCTCTTGATTGATAGTTTTGTTTTTGGGGACAATCTCTAGCCATATGATCCGTAGAATTACATACAAAGCATTTAGGCCTAGCTGATGGAAGATACGATTCAAGGGGTAAGGTTACTTCTTGTGGTCTACTCCTTTTATTTGGGCAGTTATAAACAAAATGTCCATATTCCTTGCAATAGTTGCAAAATTTGTTTGTTAAAGGGTTTCGGGGTTCGTTTGTTCCTTGATTTCTAGGGTGTAAAACTCCCATCACTGGTTGAAGTTGCTTCACTACCTCTAGAAGTTCATCAACAGTGGTACATGTTTTCAGATTTAATAGGGCTTCATATTCGGGCATTAATCCAAAAATTATATGGTCTAATCGATCTTGCTCAGAGGGGATAGAGGGTAATTCATCATAATAGTTAATCATATCCTGCACATAATCTGCAGGGCTCTCATTGGGTCTTTGCCTTCTTGTTTGGATTTTTCTCTTGATTATTTTGGAATAACCATCTCCCAAAAATTTTTCTTTAAACTTATTTTCAAAGTCATTCCAAGTATGAAAATCATTTATATTTTTCCAATACCATTTCTTTGCTTGTCCTTCGAATGCTAAGGGTATGTGGGTCAATAATTCCTGACGTGTCACGCCTGTTATCATCCCATACTCGTAAGCGCTATATAGGAATTCTATAGGGTTTGATTCTCCATTAAATCTTGTGGTAAATTGAGGAATAGGTAAAGTTCGATTTTTAGGGGTTGAATATTGTAATTTTTCTCCTCTAGGAATTAAGGTAATATCAGGAATATTTGATATCTCTTGTTCTTTCTCGTATACAGGAAATATAGGACTTTTCAACTTGTCTTGGAAGGTATTCTGACTTAGAATAGGTTCGTTTCTTGGAAAAAGTTCCTCTCTCTCGGGTCTCAAGGTAACGTTTGTAGGGGGGTTGAAAAATTCTTTTACTCGTGTCGTATAGGGGTCTTCCGAACGTTTTTCTTCGTAAATATTGGAGGGGAGGGATACTTTCTTTCCTGTTTCTTTTTGGTTATAAGGGGTAGATGTAAATATGGGGTCTAACCTCTCTTCCTCTCTTCTAGTTCTTTCGACTCTTCTAAGGATTTCTTCTCTATCAATAACATTTTCTTCGGGTGATTTTGGTATATCATTTATATGGGTACGTTTTGTATTAATTTGATGGGTATCAGATTCCGAACTCGAACTTGAGTTAGATCTCAAAGATTGGGGAGGGGAACCTCTATGGGTTTCTAATGAATCTCTATAACTCTTATTGAGTGTCTCTATCGTTTCTTTAAACATTTGTTGTGATTCAGCATTTTGCTGTAATAGTTTTAATATCATTTCATCTTTAAGATTAGGGGTAACTAAATTTTTTCTTTGGATCCAACTGACCAAGACATAAAACAATTTTATAAAGGGTAGAATTACTTTGTCATACGACAATATGATTATCAAAATAATCAAAACGTATATAATAAGATCCGATGTGTCAATTTGACTCATGATGCTTGCTCGATTATTTTCAATATTTTCTCAAAATATAGGGGTTTTTTAATAATAGGGATTTTTTTAACAATTGAACCAACTTTGACTCTCTTTAAGACATGTCAGAATCCATCATATCGATAAGATTCCGAAGTATCGCATCCTGCCGACTGCGCCAATTTATAAGCCTTTTCTTTATGCTCTTTAAGATTTTATGGGGGTAAGGTGGAGTGTTCGACGTCTTATTAGAGGGGTTAAAGTATAAGATAAACACCTACCTATTTTCACTTATGATTCATCCTCGCAAACGCTAGACTAGATGTTAGAATGCAGTCAGTTGTGGGGAGTTAAGGCCTTTTTAGCGGAAACGAGGGGCTTATAAAATTTCTGAATCAAAAGTGACCGCGTTTGTTGGTATATGTCAAGTGAGAGTCAAAATAGATTCTAATCCAATTTTTAATATTCAACATAATATTCAATCTTGTTCATAAATGTTCACACACTTTTATAGGGGTCAAAATAAAGAAATTAAACAAGACAATTAAACTTACATCTAAGGGAGGTTTGCAATTTATAACCTCTTTGAAATGGCTCCTCAATAGGATTACCTCCTACAGCCTTTAAGATTTTAAAAATTAAATTTAGGGGTTTGTTAGGTTAAAAGCGTGCAATTATGCACTAAAAAATGATGTTCAAAAATAGAAAGTTAAGATTTTTTAAAATGAATCAATCCGTCAACCATAATCCAGGTTCTTTAACAATAGTTTCAAGCCAGTTAATCAATAGTTTCAAGTTTTTTTAATTTCTTACGCCAAGTAGCTCCTCTTCCATATTCTTTATAGGGGTTCAGGATCTTTTTTTTTCTTCTCTCTCGATTTCAGGGTTTTTCTTCAGGATCTTTTTTTCTCTGATTACGCGATTTAAGGGTTAATTATGTTTTTTTTTCTTCTTTCTCGATTTAAGGGTTCGCGCGCTCTCTTCTTCTAGGGGTTAAAATATTCTCCGATTCAACTTGATGAAAAATAAAGGTATCAAATGAATAAAAATAAAAACATCGAATAAAAATAAAGGTTTCGATTTAAAAAATAATCTCCGTCCGTTTAGAGATTTCTTGGGGGTGAGCCGACAGGGTCTCGTTTAGACATTTCAGGTATCGACTGACGATGGGACAGGAGGGACTTCGTATATATAACTTCTAGTTTCTCGCAAGGATTTCTGGGATAATGACGTTTGTTGATTGACTTCGGTTTGGCGAATAGTGGACCATATTTATGACGTAGCCGGGCGTATTCATGTTAACAGCGAATGGGCAAAACTTTTTGTTTTGGGACCAAATACGGATTGGTCAGTTAAAGGGTTAAAAAAAATGTTCTAGAAGTTTCTCGGGCCAGGTACCAAGATAGTGACTCAAGGTCTTGTTGCTTGGGGGTCTAAATAAGCTAGTATTTCTCTGGTTTCTTGGAAAAAATTTTCGTTGCTAAGTGTTTCATTTTGCACTGTGGATACTGTGGTATAGGATAGTTCTAGAAAGTTCGCTGTCAATTTTGATGGGCTATTTCCTCTTTCATTGTAGTTATTTTTAGAAACCGTGAATTTCTTTTCAGTTTGTTTTAAAGGGATAGGTTTAAGTTTAAAGGGCTAATATTATTTTTATAGGGGTAATTTAAGGCATTTCGTTATTAATTTAAAGGTTTAATCGGAAATTTAATTTGATTTTCATGTCAAGATGGTTATACGTTGTTCAGTAAAAAGTAAAAATAAATAAATAAATAAATAAATAAATAAATAAATAAAGTTTTGAATCAATACGAAAATTGATTAGAATTTTGGTGGAAACCAAAAACCGTAGTGAAGCAGCGACACCTAACGGAGAAGTTAGTAACCAGACCTTAAACTTAATTAAAACCTTTTTTAATTAATAATTTTATAATAACCCTAAATCAACGAACGTTACAATTAACAGGGGCTATTATTTTAAATTAATAATTATATTAAATTCTTGATTAACTTTCAATATATTAAATAAAATAAAACCAATCGATAAAACTCAAAAATCCATAATAAAGTATAGATCTACCTCAGAGAAGCCTTAGCGTGACGTCACCCATGCAATTTACCCATATAACCAAAGCGGTACCAAAACATGGCCGCCAACTACCAAAGCTAAGCCCGTGACGTTTTACCTAGGCACTGACGTCACAACTAAGATAGTTCTATTGGAATTAATCCTTGAAACGAAAAAATAAAATTAATATGACATATAAAACTTGCAAGAAGATAATATGACATGTCAAATTTAGAAGAGGACAATCTGACAATATTTTACCTGTCAAAATGTTTAGTAAAGATAATATTGCTAGCAATAGCAACAGGTGTTTTTGATTTAAAACCATTCCTAACTACACAATTCGCGATTTATAAATATTTGATTGATAACAGTCATTACTTATCATCAATTTCAACAATAAGGTGCTCTCCAAAATTACTCAGGGACGTCTAAGGATTAATAATTTTATAGTTCATTACATAACTAATCAATAATGTCGTTCAGATTTGGCATGAAAAGATTTTTTTGTTTCAAATATTTCAAAATTTTAAATTCAGAATTAAGTTCAGAATTTTCCTTAATCAATTTTACTCCCCAAAAAAATATGAAATTCCCTGACAACTATATGTAATAAATAATAAATACTAATAACCATGGTTTTAAAGATACTATAGAAACCACATAGTCAATAATTTCACTCCATTTAAATTAAAGCTACAATCATCTAATCAATATTTTAATTAAGAGTCTAGTATAATTCCGTGTTCTCGGAATTTCTAGGGCATCTTATAAACAGTCACAATCTCCGATCCTTATAATACAAATTAAATATAAATGGGCGTCATTGTTACCATAGCAACCCCAAAACCGAAGATACCCCATTATATAAGCAACTTGATAAATTAAATAAATAAATAAGTCGACGTGAAAGTTTGCAAAACTTAAAATTGGTTTATGTAACGAAATCTGCATTCTTATTAAAATTAGTTAACAAGATTTAACTAACAAATGAAGATAATTTTATATATAAATATAACAAGAAAAAGAGGCGCGAAAACTAACAGCTGATTCAGTTTACTGTTATTTTTGGCGCCAAAACATTATTGGCGCGAGAATAGAGGCTGTTAGAAGCACGTGCTAAGCCAGCAGTAAGTCGTCACAAGTCTCGCTCGCGCCAAAATCAAATTGAGTTCATTTCCGACGCGAAGAATTTTCCCGCGCGCGCGCGCTTCTTTCTTCACCCCACGTGACTAGACCGGAAGTTGAGTCTTGTAAAAGAGGAAATAACCCTATATAAGTCTCTCGAGTGCATTTGCATAACATTATTATTTTTATTAATATTAAGGATTCTTTAGTTAGTGGTTTGACCTTCATTTATAATTAAATTAATTAACAACAACAGTTTTTACGCTGTAATTGTAACTTAATGAATAAGTCTTTAGTTAATTCAAGGGTATATTAAAGTTTGGGTGGGTCCCCTTTTTTGAGCCCCAAAAAAATTCAATAATAGGTCAAAGGCGTGACGTCATCGGTATCATTATCGGGTGTATGGGGTGAATAAGGGTGGGTTCTGATTGATGCGGTTAGGTTAGATTCTTTATAGCCCAAATAAAAATAGAAATTCCTTATTTTTTCTTGGCTTTTCAAAGCCAGGCTTTGTTCGATTCAGTAAGATGGAGCCTGCAATGGTCTTTTTTGCCAAAAGAAAAGTATCTGGGTCATTTAGTTTGACCTCAAAGTAGCCCCAACAATAACAACAAAGAAATATATTTATTTTTATTGAATTTCTGTCAAATATAAAAAAGAAATATGAAAGAAATTATTGTGTAACTTCGGTTTTATAGACTTTAGTATATAATTTCAAGAAGTGATATCTAGTTTATTAGGGAGAAGGTTTAATAAATTCGCGCCACATTTCCAGCTTTATCTCCAGTCCAAACGTAGACGTGTCCGGAGTTAATCCCCGCCGCCTCTAAATAAAATTACAACCAGCCAGCATCTCATTGGTTCTTGAAAACTCGTGCACGTCAGCGCGACGCGAATGAAGAGAAAATTACAGTCGTATTTTCCTTGAAAGGGGGACTGCAGGGCTATGGCGCGCGCCAATACTTAGGCATCTTATACCTTCTCCCTAATAAACTAGATATCACTTCTTGATATATTATAAGAGTAAAAGTTCTTTGTTTTGGGTTTTTTTATTCTTATGTACTTGGTTTATTTTAGGTCAAAATTGGGTATTATAATTTATTGCTTGTTAAGACTGAAGCACGTACTGTACGCTTTTTCAGATAAGATAAGGCGTCTGTTAAATTAAAATAGCTTATACCGTCGTTTATGACTTCACTTATAGTTTACTACATCTTTGTTTGCCACCAGTTCTATATCGACATATATAGTTTTCAGACCATTTGCACAGCAGGAGGTCAGGTTACTTGGTGGACAAAGTGCGGTACCAAGTAGCCCGGTCTCCTGGTGCCTGTAAATGGTATAAACCATCCTAGCCTGAAAATTCTGAATATATATTAAAATCCATTGGAATTTAATATATGGCTGTAAATTTGGAATTGAAATAAATGTCAAGTTTATTTATTAATCTATAAAAGTTGAGTTACGATTAACCCTTTATGTTCTTAACGAAAAATAAATAAATAAATAAATAAATAAAGAAAATCAAAAGTATTAGCATATATATATATATATTTCTTATGACTCTGAAGAAGGAGTGTTTAAAAATTAACCTGACACACTTTAAGCACATGGCTCTAATAGAGCGTATCGCGCTATACTTCGCAGCAGGACGCCATATTCCAGAAAAACAATTAAAGCAGCCAGTTGTTCTACTTAAGCTCAATAAGCGAGCGCACCGTGGCCCAAAGCCAAATTATACTTAATTTTATAATAAACATTTCTTTAAGCTAAAAGAATCCATTATTTTTTATTTTTTTTAATAAATTCTTTTCACTCTCATGCAGCCAAAACTAATTGAAAATTAGTTTATACTGTTTCAAAATAATTAATTTTTAAAATATACGGGTTTTGCCCAATGGATTTTTAATTGCCTGAGTAATCAGTGATATAATTGTTTTAAGTTGGTTTTAGCAATTAATCACTTCAGGGCAAACTTATTCAAGCCACACAAATTTCACTGAATTTTACTAAAAATTATACATGTCCCCGAATTGTCCCGGAATTTTACTATAAAATTATAAATTTTCCCGAGTTTTCCCTGAATTTTATTAAAAAAAATTATAAATTTCCCTGAGTTTTCCCTGAATTTTATTAAAAAAAATTATAAATTTCCCTGAGTTTTCCCTGAATTTTATTAAAAAAAATTATAAATTTCCCTGAGTTTTCCCTGAATTTTATTAAAAAAAATTATAAATTTCCCTGAGATATCCCTGAATTTTACTAAAAATTATTAATTTCCCTGACTTTTACTAAAAATTATAAATTTCCCTGAATATTTAGTCAACAATATATTTCCCTGACACTTCTAAAGCTTCTCCAAACCCTTAAACAGTGCTAACGGGACCACACTTAAACCTCCAATAATTCGCATATATTAGACAGGTACTAATTAACAACATTAATCTCACCTTATTCTCGGATAACAGAATTCCAAATTAGCGTTTCGTTTGTGATGTAAGAAACAGGCGGCTTCTACGATACTGGCATGTTCATCCAGATCATAATCGCAATGATTTTCGTCGTAATTTCGCAGTTCACGTTGACCACCATTATGGTCATCTAACGGAGTCAAAGACTGTCCCAGAGGACTGGGTGACAACGACCCTGACCTATTACGAACTTTTTGTCTAAAAGCCGGACGGTGTTTGTAATGACCTAGTGACTTCCGTTTTGTGTATCGTGGATTAACGTTTTTCAAACCAATTCCACTTGTGCATTGAGAAAACATGATTGTTTGTTTAATTAGTTAATTAAGAGTTTCCGGGTTCTTAATTAAATTTAGTCTTTTATATTTAACACGCAAATTAGGTCAAAGTTCACATATTTCTCAAGATCTTCAAGAAGTTAAAGTTTGTATAATTTCAGATTCAATTTCAATTTCAGGTTTTCCCTGACTTAATTGAACTTTTTAAAATTCCCTGACCTTTTGAAATTCCCTAATAATTCCAGGTCAGGTTTTACCTGTGACACGTGTAGAAATTAACCCTTTTTCCCAAGTTAGTCTCACCGCAACTTAAAGGGCTTGTTAAAATACACGTCTTGGGGCGTAGTACTTAAATCTAATCCGAATTAAGACATAATTCCAAGCCAATTAAAATAATTAAACACTGCAATACAACGCCCCTTCAATCACTTTCATACTAATTCACTTTTCCAAATCAATTCTTCTATTAAATAAAATCAAATTAACGTATAAATCCAATTATAAAAACCAAATAAAAACAATCTAGTAGTTTTAAAGTTGATAACCCGTCAAGATCACAGCACACACCTGTGTCACAATCTTTCTCCCTAACAAACAGGTATTTAAAAACAAAACCCACGAGTTCACAACAAACAGTCGCGTTTCACCAAGTTAAACACGGCAGTTGTAAACACAGAACCGAAATCCGTGTTGGTTAACTTAAATCGTAGGAAGAAAGAAACACCACAGTTTAGTCTCATAATCAAACAGATTCCCGAATGTAGCAGGTGGTTTTGACGTCCGTTAAAGACCAACGCAAGACACACACCACTAAGGATAGAAACTTGTGGTTTAGTACGTCAAAAGTATAACGCTGCCTAACTCTTTTGGCGCGAACTAGCGTGTTTGCGCGGGAAAGGTCTCGTGCGCTCTCGCGCCAGAATTACAACATATGGAGACCGCACGCGCAGCACGAGGAACTACGTAACGTTTTCCCGCCTTCTATCTCCTTTGGCTGGCTCTTTAAACGATTTAATATATATAACTTCCCTCTGGCTTTCCTGGCGCTATTTCGTCACTAGGTTACGTCATATTATATCTAGAACGAATGTTTTCTAACTCAAAACCAGTCTTTAATATGGGGCTGGTTTACTTCGCGACCAGTCTTTGCCTCTTTGGGTGTCTATTGAAATTCGCCCACGTTAGGTTAGGTTATAAAAGGTCAAATGGACTCTACGGAGTGCTTGCTATCTTTCTAATGGTGTTTATGAATTTATCTTTCTTCTGTTTATGTATTCATGGGAAAATATTATGGGTTTATATGAGTTGAGTTTTGTTTCAATGTACAGACGTTAATTTTGTCTCGATTGTGACGTAATTTGGAGCAATTACTCTATGAAACCCCCTCTATCTCATGGAACTCTCAATTCTTCCCTAACTAGCTTAGAACCAAAGTTATGGGAAGTTATGTATAACGTTGTATCATTTAAATTCGAGTTATAAATTAAAAATATATTAGTTTATATTAAGTGACCTTATTTTCAAACCGATTTTCATGATACTTGGAGCAATTACTCTATGAAACGTCCTCTATCTCATGATATTTTGAAATATTCCCTAACTACCTTAGAACCAAAGTTATGACGAGTTATATAATGCCACAAAACTAATAAATAAATAAATTGGTTCTGTCGCCAAGAACTTTGTGTACTGGTGACAAATAGACCTCAATTACTCTACTAAACCCTAACCACCACCCTCTTTAAATAACTGACCACTGACCAAAATAGATCTATACTCCCATGGGACGATTTGTTTAAAAAAATATATTCCGGTTTTAGCGCATAAATGAAAAAACAAAAAAAATTGTTATCCAATGTTTACGTTCATATATATATAAAAAGTATTAAAAATGTCCCCCAAGTTGCATAACATATTTATAAAATAAAAGTTTAAAAAAAAAATGTTAATAAAAACTTTGCCCATACAATAATATTGTTGACTTAACCCAATCTAAAAATACATTTATTTTTGAAAAAAATTTCCGAATTTCTGTAGGCCCCTATAGAATCCGTCCGTCAATTAAAATTGACAATCCCACGCTAAGAATTCATAATAAAAATGTGTCAACTTAAGTTCAAAGCAGTAATATTCAATAAAATTAATATGGTACCCACTAAAAGGTTAACTTGACTAAGCGTCAATTCAAGGCGTTTAACTTTAGAACGAGGGGGGTTTAATAAAGTACAACCTAAGTTGGCATTAAAACTTTCAATTCAATTTTGACATACTTTCCCTGATTAAATTCAACAGGTAGGAAAGGTACTGGGTGGCTGTTCATACAAAAGGACAGAAAGGCAAACATATATTTTCTATTCAAATATTTAAGGGGGAGTTCATTACGCGCCGGATGCTAAAGCGGATGAATAAACAATGGAAAATCGCGTTGAAATGAAAATAGTTACGGTTTAAGTGAAGTTTCAAAAAAGGAATGTCACGCGGTGTGTCTTTATCTCCGGGGGGGGGGGAATATTCCCCCCATTTTAAATTCGTCGTATATTAAATTTATGGGAAGTAAATTAAAGGTGAAGTCTCACAATATTTCCCTCCATCTCTACATCTTACCTCTCGGCGACAACCCGCCCCCAAATATTACCTCTCGGCGACAACCCTCTCCCAAATCTTACCTCAGCAGCAATTACCCCAAAAAAACATAAAGATAAGAAAATCCACCACCACAAGACAGTGCACAATAACAACAAAAGAATGACGTAAACAATTAAGTACCCTAGATACCACAGACCTGTAAGATGGCCGATGTCTGCCTCCCATATGCCACGACAGTCCATCAAAAGCGTCATCCTCGGAAGGCGACAAAAGTCCAGCAGCGACGCTAACGCCCAGTTGAGGATTGGTTCTTCGGAAGACTTCCAACGGCGTCAAAGTCTCCGGAAACAATTCCTCTTCCACAACGATAATTGGTACCATCTCTGGTAACGGTTCCAATTGGCTGAAGGATGGTAAGGTCAAAAGGGGGTCTTCGTCCGATGACGGGTACTTTGAACCATTGTCGTTATTGGAGGAGGCCATGACGGTGTCCTGTTGGGTGTCACACTCCACCATAAGGACAAACAACGGGGCAAATGGTCTACTTGCCACCCGAAATCTCTCTTCAAGTACTTATCAAATACGTCCTGCAATAAATAATAATAAAGATTCATATTAATTAAAATTAAATACATCTCAATTTAATAACCAATGGTAATAAAAATAGGCCAAATTAAATAGACCAAAAAATGTTTAACCGCAAAAAATTAATCGACCCGTATCTTAACGGGTTATTGATTAAATTACCAATCTAACTTAAATTTAATTTAATTAAAATTTGAATTGACCTAAAACTAAATTAATCGAAATTAAATCATTACTAAATATATTAAACGCGATTAACTTAAACCACAATTAATTATTATAAAATAAAATAATTTTTTCCAAGCGTCCGCTAGATGGCGAAGAAAGATTTACTTCGATCGAAGTCGGAAACGGTTATTCTTTGCCAGAAGTTACAATCTTAGAAAGTACCTAATCTACCAGTACCATCTAGTGGAGTTTAAAAGCATTCGCCTTACTTATAACTTATTTACTACCAAGATTGCAAAAAAGTATGGTTCTGTAAGCTGTCGGAATTTTGCTCGGAAATTTTTTTAAATAGCTATACATTATGGAATCAAATTTCCAAGACATTCCATAGAAAGAGAAGAATGTCGCCAAAATATGACAGGACCACCGTGACATTCTACAGACTACATATGACCGGAATTTGTGCACAGATTGCAAAAAATAAACTCAACTACATACAACACTCTTCAAAACTTGCGAACAGGGCAGGGATAGATTTAATTTTAGAAGTAGGAATGGAGAACGGGGTTAGTATTTACTTCAGTTATTCCGACTGATAGCCCACCCAGTATAGAGCCCCTCCCTAAAACCAACACGTAACGAAAAGTTTAAATTATCTTATTGGCTGACTTAAACCCTACGTTTTGATGACGTTGCTGACGGGGACGGCGAAAAATTAAATACGTAATTCCTTATTACCTCTGTCGCTATGACCCTTCGGCCTCTTCTTTCATACACCCCCCCCCCTCCGTCCCGTTAAAAGGGGGTCCGGGACTTTGACTCGCGCGCGCCCAGATATTACTCTGTTCTCCATTCCTACTTCTAAAATTAAATCTATCCCTGCTTATATCATTTAGGTTATACTGGACAAAATTCAAATTGATACTGTGGATCACTTAATTTTTTGGCCTATTTTTGATCTACTATAAACATGCACCGCACTAACTCAATATGAAACACCCTGTATTTTCTCCTTACAATATACTTAAACTTCGATTTTCTTAATAAATCACTTCTTCGGTGAGAGACTCGAGACATCATTAGCCTATCAAGGTCTCACTTCAAGAATCATAGAAAAAAAGTTCTTCAAAACTTCTTTTGGTTTTAAAATAAAAAAAACCGTGTTAAGCCGGAATCACACACACAGAAATCCAGAGCTAATGTATATAAGCGTCCATAAGACACACAAGTATCGCAATCAAACAGTGTGAAGCTGTCTTTAAGACTCAACTCAAACACAATGATGAAACGGAAAAAACTTAAAGAAAAAAAGAAACTTTCGAAAAAGATTTTTATATCCTTTTTTAGTCCGGCTGTTTTATCCCTTCTCTTCGAGGGAGTAACCTCCTAATAACGTTTTCAAATTCTCGAATTTCTTATAGGAATTATAGGATTTTATTTTATGGGAGTTATAGGATTTTATAGGACAAATAAAACACATGTTTTTATAGGAAAATATAGGAATAAAAATGCATGCTCATATATAATAATACTATTTTGGCTTAAACTATATTATAGAAAAATCTCAAATAAATAAAAATTATAACAAATTGGGGATTTTATACTTTGAATTAAATTCAGAGGAACTTAATTAAATTAAATGACATAATATAATTAAAAAAAATCCCGAGTACAAACTCCGCCTGATAAATTTCGGTCAAATCTAGTCAAATGTCATCTCTATTTTAAAAGAGCCATAACTAAATTTTAATTAAAATAAATTTGATGCCTAAACTATAAACGAAAACTAAGACCCCAAACTAAGCATCAAAAATATATAGGATATTATATTATAATCTGACCTTTCATGAAATTATAGCATAATAATAATATAGGCTAGAACATGTTCAAAAATATAGTATTTAATTTTATAGGAATTATAGGACCACTGGGCTCCCTGAAAGGGTCACCTAAATCGAAGTGGTCAACCTCTCGAATTTTCAATCAATATTACGCGGGGAAGGAGATGTAATGGTCCTTAAGGTATGATGCTCTGTTCTGCCCACCAGATTTATGCTCCTTTGCTATTTTTTTTACAAAGAAACCTTCAATTAGGTCTAGTAAAGATTTAGAAACCGTACGTCAGGTCACTAAAGTACAAAAGCATTGTTATTTTTAACACTGCTCTCTTTTCCGGCCATTTCAAATAGACTTTACTCCATTATCGTTATAGAGTTGAATTATACGTTAGAGAGAGCGCGGTGATTTCGTAGTTTTTATTAAGTTAGGGTTAACTTAAACTCGCTATAACTTCCGAATGAATTAAGGTAGAGTAAAACTGAAAACACCAGTAGATACTAGATATTCAACAGAGTAATCGCACCAAGTTTCATGGGAAACCCAGATTAAATAATACCCTAATAAATTAAAAACGTCTATGGGTAGTATTCAAATTATTCGTTAGGGTTAGCTTAAACTCTCTATAACATTTGACCTATTAATCGTAGAGTAAAAATAAAAACATAATAATAAACTAGACATTCCATAGAGTAATCGTTCCAAGTTTCATGAAAATCGCATTTCAAATAATAGCCCAATAAATCAAAAATATTTCGGATAATATTGAAATTTTCGTTAGGGTTAGCTTAAACTTTCTATAACTTTGACCTATTTATTGTAGAGTAAAAATAAAAACACCATAATAAACTAGACATTCCACAGAGTAATAGCGCCACGTTTCATGAAAATACAACAAAAAATAACAGACAAACAATTAAATCAATATCAATAATTAAAAATAAACTTTTCAAAATACCATTCATGCACTCTTTCACCAAAACAATTTCACGAGATTTAAGAGTTCAATTTAAGTCTCACCTTACGGTGCACTTTGTTCAAAACTATCCAATCAACGGAGCGACCCCGGCAAACCCCAAAATAGCCTCAATTTATTACAACAGTGATAAATGCCCTGTGATAAATATAAATTTCGATTTCTTCCAGAGCCAAACTTCGACTTCCAAGAAAATTGCCAGTCAAAAGAAAAAAAGATAGAAGAGTAATCGATGAATAGGAATAAATTTTTGCCGATTTGGACTTACAGATCCGTACTACCTTAGCACCTTAAAGTGTAGTTAGGAATGCATTGTATACAAACTGTTCCTCGTTATAAGCGTGCGTACTTAAGTTTCTAAGTGACTATGGAAGGTGTCACGATAGGTGGAAAAGAGTAGATTTACGAGACCCACTTTAAGATGATTCCCTTGTAAAGTTACACGGATTGGATTAGCTATTAGATTACATAGTATTATTCCTACTATATCGTAGTAGTTTTCCCCCTATCATTTAAAAATTGTATCTGTCAACATACTGATACTTGGATGTATAATAAAAAAGAAACACGAACGAAATTTAAAAGCTATTATGTAGTATTATTCCTGCTATTATGTAGTATTATTCCTACTGTAATGTAGTAGTTTTCCCCCTACTATATTGAAAAAGTAGTTTTTAAATAATCAAATTCGAATGTACTGAATCTGATGAAGCATAGATAAACTAGAACCTACATCGAAATTGTATGAATTCTAAATTAAATTCTATGATATAGTGATATTCTACTACATGTAGTAGTTTTCCCCCTACTATACTGAGAAAATAAATTGTATTAAAATAATAAAATAAAATGTAGACAAACACGATAAACAACCCTACATTGAAATTGAATGGGTAGTATTATTCAACTATAATGTAGTAGGTGTCCCCCTATATTAATTATTAAGAAAAATATTAACAGCCAATTGGCATGGATTGACAGTAGAAAATACCGTAGCTTACAGTAGGATCATACTACCCTACAGGACCTCGAATATCCAACCCACTCTGTTAAGTCCCCTGTGCCAAAACCGTTTCCAACTGCAGGAAGGCACCAGCAGCTAGCTTGAACTTCATCCCCTCATCCCGAAACACACGTTACATACTCTGTTACAGTCTCAGTGTTTTTCCTTGCCTTCCTCTAAATGGCTTCTGGGCTCTCTACTTTCTTGGGTTTTCTTTGGATTGGATGCAGCCATTGGAGCGTAAGACTGGATGGATACCTTAGGGGGGGCTATACCCCTGTACTATACCTTTTCCCCTTAACCCTAACTTCCAAAAGTCTAATGACCAAGTCCTAAACTCATTCCCCTCCAAATTCCTAGATTTATAACATCTGCTACAATACAATCTTTGCCCTTATTTTTTCGGGAAAAACTAAAACTTTCGATGCCTTTACAAAGTTTCAATTTAAAAATGTTTGCTTTTTACCTCTCCGAGTGACGTATGTCACGGAGAGGTTCTAATTTCGACGTGTCTGTGTGTGTGTGTGTGTGTGTCTGTCTGTTGTTATTGACATACACCCCAGGGGACCGCGTTCGCAGTTTCCGAATCGAAGCAAATGTGTTCGCTATTTCCGGACCGCAATCACAGTTCCCGGAAAATTCAAAACTTGAGGCTATCCACAATTCAACTAGTCACTATTATTTCATCTGACTAGTCAATTGTCCATTCCACATGAACACCAATCTGTATTCATTGGCTTCTAACACCACCATCTTCTGGGCGTTGTTTTTGTCTATCCCACATAGACACCAGTCTGTACTTACTGACTTTTAACACCACCATCTTCTGGTCATTATTCCCACATGGACACCAGTCTGTACTTACTGGCTTCTAACACCACTATCTTCTGGTCTTTGCTTTGTCCAACCCACATGGACACCAGTCTGTACACCTGGCTTCTACACCACCATCTTCTGGTCTTTGTTTTTGTCCATCTCACATGGACACCAGTCTGCACACCTGGCTTCTACACCACCATCTTCTGGTCATTGTTTTTGTCCATCCCACATGGACACCAGTCTGCACACCTGGCTTCTACACCTCCACCTTCTGGTAATTGTTTTTGTCCATCCCACATGGACACCAGTCTGCACACCTGGCTTCTACTCCATCATCATCCTTAAGGTTAAGACATACGCGGCGATCGGCCAGGGTTACGAGAAACGTCCGGCCTCCCAATGGCGGGGCTTCCACCAAAGGTTCACGCAATTGCGCTGTTCTTATCCATAGCTGCGATTCGAAATCCTTATATACTACCTATTTGACTAAGGTGAAGCAACCGGCGTATGCTTCATTTTAAACGCCAATATTAGTCAAGTCTCTCAAGAATGTTTAATTGTTCTTTATCAAGACGATGTAACGCTCAATAAGGCGAACAACTAACGAAGAAAATATTTAATATTAATTATATTTATTTTAATATTTAAGATAATCTTGTTTCTCAACTCAAAATTAATACGGAAAGAGTTAAAAAGCAGTCTATTTTTTCTGTCTGTGTGTGT
The DNA here is from genome assembly GCF_054372755.1 of Phalangium opilio. Taxonomy (NCBI): domain Eukaryota; kingdom Metazoa; phylum Arthropoda; class Arachnida; order Opiliones; family Phalangiidae; genus Phalangium; species Phalangium opilio. The sequence continues at coordinate 79,278 of NW_028324223.1, forward strand.
CTGTCCGTTGTCACACTAGTGCGCCGAGTTAGCAGTTCGCTTTGTTTTGATGTGTTAAGAAATCCTACAGAACCTTAATATTCTCTTTTTCCATAATATAAAGTGAATATGTGGAAATCTTTTTCGTAATTACGATGCATTTAATACTTTTGTAGCTTTAAAACTCTATTTCATTTTGATATTCCAAGGATGTTTTTTAATATTGTTATTTGAAATTGCTGTTTATATATTACTTAAGCTATACTACATCTGTTTATAGCATAATCCTTTCTATAGTCATTTCAAGAAGAACGCAACGATGTTGGTCAATTGATTTGTTATTTGTCAATAGGCCTAGTGAACCTAAAAGTAAACGCTAGGGTTTGGTTTTCGTTTCTGTAATGCAGAGACATTAACGGTTCAGAGTGAGCCGAAAGTTAATACACTTTTAAATAATTAGGCTTAGATTATATAATCATGGTGGATACCTGGGCCGCGTTCAGCAGAGCTCAGCGCTGTTAGCAGTGTCCTACAGGACGGGATTTTGTTTTAGAATTAGACGTCACGGTGCTCAGCGCTGAGCCATCGCGGTCTTCAAAGAAAATAGTCGGGTTTTTGGAAAACGTGACGTAAAACGCGTAGTTCTCAGCTTGGCGAAAAAACATGGAGGAATTAATACAAATAGGTCTTGCTGATTCTGATGGGACTATAGCTATTTAATTGGCGTGAAACCAGTTGATCACGCGAGAATTTTAAGATACATGTTACTTTCTAATTTTAATTATAAAAGTTGTTGTTATCTATCTCTTTGAATATGTTATCATACAATTTTTGTTAAGCCTTGGTACCTTGCACGCTTTATTGCGCTAGCGTCATTTTTAAAACACCGATGACCGGAGAAAAGCTATGACGATAGATCTCACCGGTAAACGTTTCGTAATCGAATTATAGCTTCGTGTTTTCATGCTTTTTATGGTACGCATTTACTTTCAGTGTGTGTAGCCACAAATAAGCTTTGGTGTTATGTAACGTTAACAGTCATGTTGACAAACTAAGAAAATCGTTGAGGTGAAACGAGAGGATAGTGTTTACATGGCAACCCTGTTGTGAATATGGCTTTGAACATAGAGGGTATACAGTTGAGGAGTAGAAAATTGGGCCTTTACAAACACGTAAAGGTAATATCCCTCCAAAGTTTTAGCTCTTCATTTCCCGTTTTTCCACCATCGGATGATTTTAATGTGTACAAGTATATCCTTATTGGATGTAAAATGTCGTCTGATTTACAGTATATTTGCTATGCTTTGTATACTGCTTTAATATTTCATAAATTTTAACTTCAGTATTTGTTCTTAAAAAAAGAAACATTTCCATATCTGGGTAAGTAAGTTTGTAAGTAGTCCTCCTCGGAGAGGTAATATTTTGGTTTTCCCAACTTGTTGATTTTTGGTATGCAGAGTTACAAGAATAAATGGTTAGGTTTTAGGCAATTGTAATTATTAATCAGTATGATGTGAAGTTTTCTTTATTCCAGGATTACATAACAGCTACTAGGAATGATTGTTAACGCAATATATCCCTTTGGGTTTTGTGGATATTCCGGGCTTGAGAACATACTATCAACGTCACGCCTCATAAATCTGATGGCGTCTTTCCTAACTGTCGTTTCATTGGTTGCATTGTAGTAACACGAGGTCCTAGGCTGGTGCAATTTGCAGCGAGACAGGGCATAGGGCAAAATTCCTCATACATTATGATTAGTCTAGCTAGCTCCTCCCACAAAACCCGCCTAGATACGTTAAGTAAAAATGGCTGTACACCATTATTCCAATTAACTGTATGTATTCTTTAAGTCTTTTAATAATGAACTCTATTTTTACACATCAAAACAAAAGGTCATAGACATTTACTAAAAACGTCTTAATAAGCTAAATTTCTCTATAATCACGTACCATTTTCTCGAGTTAGTTATTAGAAGAAATAATCTTTAACAATCTTAAGCTCGAGCTGAATGTTTTCTTCATTGCGTAGTACCAAGAAGTGATATCTAGTTTACTAGTGAGAAGGTATAAACTCGCGCCGCCACATTTCCAGCTCTTTATCTCCAAACTGTAGAAAATATCACGAGAAATTTCAATTAAATCAAAATTAAAGTAAATTAACTTAAAGATAAATAACATCAAATAAATTTAGAATAAAATGTAAAAAATAGAAATAGAAATCGAAAACAACATGTTTTGAAACTTAACGAAAATGGAAAAACCGACAAAAACCAGGTGTCAGGTGTTTTCAAAATCAACCTTTCATGGAAAAATACCACTTCTATAGGGATGAGCAAGAACTTATACCCTAGAAAGAAAGTTCATTGGTCCCCCGGACCCAGCCTTTGGTAAGGGTACTGGGCAGGACCAACCCCTTTGCAAAAGGTATAAATACCAAAGCATTTCCTTTGTAAAATTAGACCCTTTCAAAATTTTCACCTGTAGCCACTTGGACGGCAAAATAAAACTCGGATCACTTTCTTTTTATTTGTTACAAAACTTGGAATTTACTTGACTCTAACTTAGCCTAGAGACTTTAGGAAACAGCGAATTTGGACGTTTTTGGACTTCAGAGAACTCAAGGTAAATAGGCTATCATTTTTCAGTCGGTGATAGGCTCTATTAAGTAGCCAAACGCTATTAAAATATCCCAGCAATTAGCATGCGCCACTAGGAAGGTGCGATATGGTGCAATGAAACCCGGGAATTAGAACTAAAAATTCGGGACTTTAGATAAAATTAATTAGGATTAAAGTGAAAAGAAAGGGTACGCTTTTTAGTGTAAAACGTAAATCGGAATCGGAATCTGCAAAATCGGATCTTGCAATTAGGAAATAATATAGGATTTTGGACTGACCCAAACGGTTAATTGGAAAAATAATTAAAATCGGAATCGTGAGAAAAGTAATCGGAAAGAACAATGGCTAGTCGCGAAACGGAATTGAATAAGTTTAAGACATCGCGAAAAGTCATAAGAACTTTAGTTACGAAGCTAATCACAGAACTTGAGACGCTACTTAAAGCAACGAACTGTGATGTCGAAGACGTAGAAGACATCGTGGCAATTTTTCAACAAAAGGAGGAAGCTCTGATAGACTACGACGCCAAAATCGAAGCGCTATTCGACAATGATAAACAACAAGAAGAGGATACAGAAAAGGCCCAGGAGTACCGGGATAAAATCATTAGGGCAGTACGGAAGGCGAACCGACGCATAGAAAGTATCAAGGGGGCGACAACATCGGCGTCCAGCTCAACTTCCACGATCGTCACCGGAAATACCGTGGCCAGCCAAGTCGTCCCGACTCAGGTCACCCAACACGCCAAGCTACCTAAGCTCACCGTAAGAAAATTCGACGGGGAAATCACCCAGTGGACAAGCTTCTGGAACCAGTTTTCTTCAGCCGTTCACAAGCAAAACATTGACAAGGTAGAAAAATTCACGTATTTAGAATCGTATTTAGAAGGTGAAGCAAAATTAGCTTTAGCGGGAATGTACCCCAGTGACGCAACTTACGATGAGGCTATAGACATTTTAGAAAGGAGATTTGGTCAGAGAGACCAGGTTGTCAATACCCACATGCACACATTACAAAATCTAGAACCTGTATATAAGATCAGCAATTTGAAAGGTCTGAGAGAACTAATTAATACCATTGATATTAACATTAGAAGCTTAAAATCCGTGGGGGAAGATGTAAGGAAGTGTAGTGTGGCTTTATGCCCAAGAATATTGGAATGCTTTCCAGAAGAGATTAGGTTAGATTTTAGGCGCGTTAGAAAAGCGAATACTGATTGGGATATTGACCAGATGGTTGATTATTTGAGGGAGGAGATTGAATCAAGGGAAGCCTGTAGAGCTTTAGGATCTAAATCTAGCTCAGAAAAAATTGGGACAAATAGTTATAAGGAGTACGTTGAAAGAAAACCTTCCTACCAAAGGCACACAGCTTCGGCCTTGTCAACGGGTGTAACATACCCGCAAAATAGTTATCAAAATCAAAACAGGTATCAAAGTAGGGACAATAGATATCAAAATCATAGTCAAAATCGAGCGGAAAATCCATTTTGCATATTCTGTGAAGCTAACGGGCATAATTCGAATGATTGTCCTAAGTTTAATTTGGAACAAAAACGTAACTTAATTAGAGAACAACGTCGATGCTACCTTTGTTTGAGACAGAACCATAGAGTCAGAGATTGCAATGCCAGGTTTAAGACATGTAAGAAATGCCAAAAGGGCCACAATTACGCGGTGTGTGACAAAAACCCAGCTAACTTTACAGTAGAAAATAAGGAGGAGAACGTAACCTTGAACGTGGGGGTAGCCTCAGTTAGTAATGGGGAAGGGATTGATGAAACTGTTTTGCTGCAGTCGGCGAGAGCTATTGTTAGGAACCCAGTACAGCAAAATACAGGTTTAGAAGTAAGGTGTTTTTTGGACTCCGGGGCGCAAGCGTCATTTATTAGGGAACATGTATCTAGGAAATTAAGATTACCAGTAGTGGGAGAAACTAAGGTTGGATTTAACACCTTCATGAGTAAGGAGGTATCGGAACAAATTAGGAAGCGAGTCAAGGTAACTCTCGAAAACGTAGAAAAACCGGAACAAAGGGTTGAGATTATAGCGATAGAAGTTCCGTACGTTTGCAACTCAGTAACTGCGTTTAAATGCCATGAGATTGAGACATACATGAAACAAAAGGGTTGGCAATTAGCGGATAAACCAACAACTCAGAGCCCAGATTCAGATGGGATGGATTTGTTAATAGGGGGAGATTATTATTGGACAGTCGCGTCAGGAAAGACAGAAAGATTTGGACCTAGGATTATGGCCATTGAAACAAAATTGGGATGGGCCGTGCAAGGACCCTTGGATTCGGGGAACCAGGTAAACGTAAATAGCTGCCCAATAACAGTAATGAGGGTAGGTGTAGTGGAAAGAAAAGCTGATGAGATAATTGAGAAATTTTGGAAATTGGAATCTATAGGAATTGAGAATGAGGAGAAAAGGGTGGGATATTTGGAAAATCAGGAAATAATTGAGAATTTTAATTTGGAAACTAAGATGGAGAATGGGCGATACCACGTGAAATTTCCGTGGAAGGTAGAGAAGGAATTGTTGCCTGATAACTTGGACTTAGCAACAAAAAGGGGGAATTCTTTAGTACGTAGATTCATTCGGGACCCAATTTTGTTTGAGGACTATAAGAAGGTCATAGATGACCAATTGGAAAAGGGGATAACAGAGATTGTACCTGAAAATAGCATAGCCCCAGCGGGAACTTTTTATCTTCCCCATCAGCCGGTAAAAAGCGCGTCGGCCACCACAAGCTTGAGAGTAGTGTTAGATGGGTCAGCTCATGGAAAGGGGCTCCCCTCCTTAAATGATTGTTTAGCAGCGGGACCAAATCTGAACCCGGATATTTTATTGTTATTGTTGAGATTTAGAATGAATAAGGTCGCATTCGTAGCGGATATTGAGAAGGCGTTTCTCCAGATAGCCCTAGCAGAGTCAGAAAGGGATTCAGTGAGATTTTTATGGGTAAACGCTGAGACGCATGACCAATTAAAAGAAAATGATTTTAAAACCCTACGTATGGCACGCGTACCTTTTGGAATCACTTCAAGCCCTCTTTTGTTAGCTCTAACAATAAAGTATCACATACACAAGGTGGAGGGAGCGGACGAAAATGTAGTTAGAATATTGGACCAGGATCTCTATGTAGATGATTTGACTAGTGGGGAACAAAATGTGGAAAAGGCTTATGAAACTACTGTAGGAATAAATAAGATAATGAGCAGCGCCAACATGCGATTTAGGAAATGGAACACAAATTCGCCTGATCTTAGGAAGTTATGGGGAGACACAAAATCGGAAAATTCGGTCCCCATGTTTGATGGTAAGGAGGCACCCGAAGGAATCAAACTGTTAGGGCTAAGGTGGAACCCAAATTCGGACACTTACTTTTTTGACTTAACAAAATTAATTGAGATATTACAAAACATCAAGCCGACCAAGCGTTGCGTAATCAGTGCCGTTGCACAAATATTTGACCCTATAGGAATTTTGACCCCATTTACAATTAGAGCAAAACTCTTATTTCAGAGGTTATGGGTGGAGAAGGTAGATTGGGACGAAACTTTAGGACCAGAGTTAGCGGAAGAATTCCTTGATTGGTGCCACGATTTGCCCAATCTTCGAAATATTAGTATGCCAAGGCATTATTTTGATGGGGAGGAAGAAGTAGATAATTGGGAGTTACACTGTTTTACAGATGCAAGTAGGAACGCCTATGCGGCTATTGTTTACGTTAGGTATATAACAAAGGCAGGGAAAATTAGGGTAGCTTTTGTAACATCCAAGGCACGAGTCGCACCGCTTAAGCAGTTTCAACAAAGTTCCAACTTAGAACCCGAACTATCGATACCACGATTAGAACTAATGGGATGCAATTTAGGAGCGCGTTTGGTAAATTATGTAAAATCAACGTTTAGCAAAAAATTGATTAGGAGTTTTATGTGGACAGATTCCAAAATTGCCCTTTATTGGATTAGGGGAGCGTCAACCACGTGGAAACCTTTTATATCAAACAGAATATCAGAAATACAAAGGCTCACAAATACAGAAGATTGGTTCCACTGCCCAGGGGTTGATAATCCAGCAGATATTCCTACACGGGGAGTAAAAGCGGAGAATCTGCACGCGCTCAAAAAATGGTGGGAGGGACCTAGTTGGTTGTTGTTGCCGAGATCAGAATGGCAAATGGACGATTCCAGAAAAATAAAAATAGACCCCAAAGAGTTAGAACAGGAGATGAGAAAAACAATTTTAGTCATAAACATTGATGAAAAACCTGGATTAGATAAGATTATTGACCTACGTAGGTATAGTAAGTTGGACAAAGCGTTAAGAGTTACAGCCTATGTTAGAAGGGCATTCAGAAAAAATAAACAAGATGGACCCGTAACCGCGGCGGAGATGGTAAAAGCGGAAATAGATTGGGTGAACTGCGTCCAGGGGATAGACTATGCTAACGAGATAGCTACAATTAAAATCGGTGAGAAATTAGGGAACTCAAATAAGCTAGCAACCCTTCAGCCAATTTTCAATAATCAAAATCAATTATGTGTAGGGGGAAGATTAGACCAATCGGATTTGACTCAAGAACAAAAGCACCCCATAATTCTAAATTCAAAACAAAGGTTAGCCTATTTGTTAACGGAACGCAGTCACAACCGAGTTATGCATGGGGGAGTCCAAGAGACCTTAACTCAAGTCAGAGAAAGATATTTCATTATTTCAGGTCGACAGTTAGCAAGGAAAGTGGTTAGGGGATGTATGGCATGTAGGAAACTACTTAGTAAAGCTGGAAGCGCACCAACTGCGCCCTTACCGAAAGACCGGATTGAGGAAGCCCCACCCTTCTCAGTTATAGGGATAGATTTTGCGGGGCCAGTGTATGTGAAGGGACCCTCATATTTTGAGAAAAATAAGGATTTGGACAAGGCTTATATTTGTTTAGTAACCTGCGCCGTTACAAGAGCTTTGCATCTGGAACTTATACCATCATTATCAACAGAGGAGTTTATGTTAGCTTTCAGACGAATGGTAGCTAGGCGAGGTTTGCCACATACTATCTACACAGATAATGCAAAAACGTTCGAGCGCGCAAACAAGGACATGCAAAACATTTGGAAAAAATTGAAAGAGGAAAAACTATTGGAATATTTTGGGAGGGAAGGAATTAATTGGAAATTTATAGCCGAACGAGCCGCATGGTGGGGAGGTTTCTATGAACGTATGGTTAGGTCGACTAAAACAATTCTGAAAAAGGTACTTAAAAATTCGAAACTAACCTACCCCGAAATGGAAACCATTCTTTTAGAAACAGAGGCATCCATAAATTCACGCCCAATTACATTTGTTTACAATGACCCCCAGGAACCAACCCCTTTAAGTCCCTCGCATTTTTTACTAGGTAAAAGAGTTAATTCTTTACCACCCCAAACATTCGATCAGACCATTCAAAAGCAAACACAACAACAATTATCAAATAGATTAAAGTACAGGCAGCAATTATTAGATAGGCTTTGGAAAAGATGGCACGAGGAGTATTTACTCCAGTTAAGAACAGCCCATTATTCGGATAAACAATTAACTCATAAAATTAAGTTAGGAGATGTAGTCTTAATACATCAAGACAAAAAACCAAAACATGAATGGAAATTAGGAACAATAACGGAAACATTAATGGGTAGAGACAACCAGGTCAGAGCTTGCATGATAAGATTAAGTAATGGTTCAATATTAAGAAGACCCATACAACTTCTGTACCCCTTAGAGATAACTGAACCATAATTTTAAGAAATTAAGAAAACTTTAAAACTGAAATTAACTAATTAAAATTGGATTGTATAATAAATAAATTAAGAACTACTGTGAAAAACATAAAACATAAGACATAAAACTAGGAATAAGAAAATTAGAATTTAAATAGGACCAATTTTCTCGCGAATAGTTTTGTATAATTTTTAAGTAATACATGACTCAAGGTTGCGTCACATATTACGGTGGGGAGTGTAGAAAATATCACGAGAAATTTCAATTAAATCAAAATTAAAGTAAATTAACTTAAAGATAAATAACATCAAATAAATTTAGAATAAAATGTAAAAAATAGAAATAGAAATCGAAAACAACATGTTTTGAAACTTAACGAAAATGGAAAAACCGACAAAAACCAGGTGTCAGGTGTTTTCAAAATCAACCTTTCATGGAAAAATACCACTTCTATAGGGATGAGCAAGAACTTATACCCTAGAAAGAAAGTTCATTGGTCCCCCGGACCCAGCCTTTGGTAAGGGTACTGGGCAGGACCAACCCCTTTGCAAAAGGTATAAATACCAAAGCATTTCCTTTGTAAAATTAGACCCTTTCAAAATTTTCACCTGTAGCCACTTGGACGGCAAAATAAAACTCGGATCACTTTCTTTTTATTTGTTACAAAACTTGGAATTTACTTGACTCTAACTTAGCCTAGAGACTTTAGGAAACAGCGAATTTGGACGTTTTTGGACTTCAGAGAACTCAAGGTAAATAGGCTATCATTTTTCAGTCGGTGATAGGCTCTATTAAGTAGCCAAACGCTATTAAAATATCCCAGCAATTAGCATGCGCCACTAGGAAGGTGCGATACAAACAGACCTATCAGACACACCCTGATGTATATTTGCATTTGAAGTTACAAAGCGATAACTATAATAAGGAAAAGGAAGTGATAATACTGAATAGACAAAAAAATCCATCATTTCAGGAAGTTATCTAGGCATACCAATAATAATAATAAAAAAAAACCCGTGAAAGAATAATCGCCGCATTTGAAAGTCAACAGCCTGTTGAGAACGATATCGGCTATACACGGAAACCATCCCACATTATCGATTTTTCATTTTGAAACTTTAAAACACGTAAAGAGAAAAAACCGCTAACATAATTCCCAAGTGTAAATAAACACCTTAATAATACACTGGAAGCTAAATACAGTGTATTTTCAATGCGGGTAACTTAATATAGGACATACTTTACACTTCATTAACTATCTAATAGCGATGCAGTTAACAAATTCGCATCAGATAACAGCAAATTTGAAGAGAAAAAAACCTTAATCGAAAATCGTTTAAAAATAAACTAGGTCGATTTCAGAATATTTTAAGGTCATTCAGGTTGTAAGGGTTAATGAAATAAAAGGGTTTTCTATGGAAGCATGGGGTTAGGGTAAGCCTTGGCTGTATTACCTGTTAATAGGAATCAGGTATTACATGGGATAATTCGAACGGAACTCTACTAGCTTTTGGGTATAGATTTATCAAGCTCAACCTTGATGCCTTGTGACGTGTCTGACGCGAATACGGTTGACTGCCTCCACCAGAACGGTGATGTTTAAGTTAGGCTTAGCGTTATTACATTATATTTCTATGAGGATTTAGTTACGGTTAAGGTTATCGAAAGTAACCCTATTCCATAGACAACACGATAGATTAGATTCTGTATTTTTGGGTAAATTAATTTATGAGAGGAAAATGTTGATCTTCCATCCATAGGGTTAACATGGAATTTTTGTTATACGCGATGTACGAGGTTACCTCCCATTTTTAAAATGTGAGTAGTTTTTGGTAATCGCCATCTAGTGAGCGAAATCTGTACTTTGATTTTATTCCGTATTTTAAAAATGGCCGCGGACAACAACAATCTTTATGACACAGAGTTAACCCTTTGTCAGGTCCCGAATGAAGTTTGCAAACCCACGATCTCCACTCCCTTAAATCCCTATCACTACTTTTACAGCCAAGAACGGAACATGTTCTACCCCAGCTTGCCATTTTCATTTTTCAAAACTTACTAATTACCAATGAGAATTAAAAAATATGTTCAAATCATCGGATTCACCGAGCCAAAGGATTTCAGACGATGGTTTTGAACTTCCTGCTTTTGAACGCTAGATGGCTTTAAACACCGACGTTTAAAGAGACAAAAATACCGAATTTTACGCTTTACTTCGACGCTAGATGGCGGTATCAAAAACTACTAAGACGCAATGGCAGCCCCCCTTGAATTTGCCTGGTAAACGACGTATAATAATTTGGAGACTCATAACTCTGGTTCTGTAAGAGATACGGTGATGTCCTTTGAGTATGTTATAGCACTATTTCTTAGCTTTCCAACCATACTAAATACTTGGAGTTTACAACAATCAGGGCACGAGTAATTAAGCAAAATGTTAATTAACATCCTCTCCATAGTGTTAACATGGGCTTATTTACACGACACCATTTAACACTGCTTCTATAAGAGATACGGGGGTGTCTTTCGAGTATGTTGTAGCCCTATTTCTTAGCTTTCCAATGATACCAAATACTTGGTGGTTACATCAATCAGGGCCCGAGTAATTAAGCAAAATGTTCATAATCCAAAAAATTCCCATGTTAGCCTTTTGGAGAGGACGTTAATTAACATTTTGCTTAATTACTCGGACCCCGATTGTTGTAACCCCCAAGTATTAGGTATCGTTGAAAAGCTAAGAAATAGGGCTATAACATACCCAAAGGACACACCCGTATCTCTAATAGAACCAGAGTTATGACCTTCCAAAATATTGCGCCAAGTGTATTAGTAATTGACTTGGAAATATTTCCGTAATTCGAAACTCTAGAAAAATGCCACTTTGCCATTTCAAACATTTCCAATTCCCTAATGCTTTAGAGAGGAGGTGTCCAATGGGATCCCTCTTGATTAAGTGGCTAGTTAAGAGCCGAGATTCCGGTATTTCCCACGCGTTCCAAACGAAAGTGGTCCCGTATTTTCCACTTAACAGTTTGCATAATTTAAAACATCCCAACAATTTTCAATCCCTTAAGTAATAACCCCATCTAGAAATGTTTTAATTTAACTAGTAAATATTATCATTGGGATTTTAAAGTTTTTTAAGGTCATAGGTCAACTTGGAGTCTTGGAATTAACAGCTACGTTTATTAAAAACTTGCGTGGGTGGATTAAGGGAAGATGACTTCCAGGGGCAAAGGTAGTACAGGTTTACAGGTTTACAGGTTTAATTGTTCGCCGTACAATGGTACGCCCTTTTGAAACAGGGCGGCTCCCTACAATTGGGGGAGCGCAGCAGAAGTTAATAAGTCCAACAAAATGCGCAAATGTTGTGGTGGCAGCGGGGGACGGAAGTCTTGAGACCTATCGGTCCAGATAATGTGGTATGGACGAGTCAGGGTGGGCGCGTCGCCAGGCTTCATTTTTGGTCCACCAGGTCGTGAGGATGGCCCGAACGGCGTCGTGGTCCCACACGGAGCCCTCCAGACCTAGGACGACTTCCAACGGGCTACCACGATTGACATGTCGCCAATCGGAAGTCGCGGGGGAGGCACATGTCTCTGGACACGCCATTAAGACGTGAAAGACATCTTCGTCCTGGAGACCACAGAGGCGACAGGTGCGCTGGTAATCGCCGAAGTCGGCGCGGCGGACACCCGTAAGCAGGGACCCCGTCCGTGCCTGGAAAAGGAGGCCTCCTCCGTGAGAGCCATCATAGCAGGCCTCCACGGAGGGAAGCGCTTTAGCCCCGTAGTGCCGTAGGCTTCGCTTGGCGGAGATTGCGGAGCGCCACGTCCGTTCAGCGTGCTCGGATGTTTCCCCGTCGACTTGGCTGGCCCAGGTAGCATAGGATGTTGCTTCACCCCTAGCGGTGCCGACCCCATATTTTCTATCCAACGCCGCGACGCGGAAAGTCCATGCGGTCTCTAGACCGTTAGCACGAATGGACTCGTACACTTGTTTGGCCAATCTGTCCTGGGGGAGGAACTTTAGGCGGCCGAGGTACCTGAGTTTGGAACGAGCTTCTCTGGCCTCCATGGAGCTCCAGCCCATTTCCCCTTGGATTGCCGCGTAAGCCGCCATCGAACCCGCGTTTAGTGCCGTTTTGCCAACCATCGATTGGGTACGCTCCAAGGTATCACACACCGATTTGGGGTAACAAAGTACCTCATTTCCATGAGTGAGGGCCGGGACTGCAACGGATTTCCATAAGGTTCGACCGACGGAGTATTTATTGTAGGACCCTTCCGCAAGGTTGCGGACGGACCAGCGGAGGCGGTTACACTTCTGTGCGAGCACGTTGGCGGCCTTGGACAGGTAGTTGCCGACATTGGTTAGCACTACCCCCAGATAAGCGTATTCGTCCACCTCTGGGACCCGGAAGCCTTGAAGAACGTAGCCGGGGTGCTGGACTAGTCGACAGAAAGCCATAGAGTTAGACTTTTCACGGCTAAACCGAAGGCCTGTCTCCAAGGCAAAGGAACTGCAGGCGTCCAGGAGGGCTTGCATGTCGCGGGGGGAGTTCGCGAAGAGAACGATATCATCAGCGTACAGGACGCAGGAGATGATAATCGCCTCCCCGTTCCCCACAGCCGGCAACGTTGCGCCACATTTGAGATGGATAAGACTAGCCACCAACCGATCAATGTATACCAGGAACAGAAGAGGCGAGAGGGGGCAGCCCTGACGAAGGCCAACGAGACTGGGAATGGGCGCGGTGGTGCAGCCATGCAGCGTATACTCATACGACGACCCCGTGTATAGGCGCCGGATCTCCTCTATAAACGCGGGCGGAATGCCTTTCGTAGCGAGAGTCGCCCACAGACGCGTTCTGTCCACGCTATCGTACGCCTTTTGGATGTCGAGAAAGACGACTTCGAGCGGAGTACCTGCCCGTTGGGCCAGATCTACTAACTGTGTGACGACGAAAAGGCTGTCGGCAAGGCGACGGTCGGGGCGAAAACCGCCCTGGGCTTCCTCCAAGAGGTGGCCGGTTTCAAGGAAAGGGCTTAGCCGGTTTTTCAGCAGGAGGGCATACATCTTGTAGAGGATGGATGACACAGCGATCGGGCGGTAGGAAGCGAGGTCGGCCTCGTCCTTGGACTTCCCCTTGAATATGAGAGAGACTCGGGCGCGCAGCCAGGACGCAGGGACTACGTTCTCTGCCCTCATGGAGTTGATAATGTTGAGAAGTGCGAAAGCGGCTGCTGGCCCAAGTGTTTTTAGCGGTTCGGTGTAGACGCCATCGGGGCCCGCGGCCTTACCAGATTTCAACTGGAGGAGGACATGGCGAAGTTCCGCAATATCAAACGCGTCACAGAGGTCCGAAGGTGGAGTCGGCAACGAAGGTGGGGACGGGGTATGTCCCTGAGACCCTGGCCCGCTGCCGGGTGGAGCAAGCAGCTCAGCTTCCAGGTCCTGGACATATTCGACTATGCGGAGGATTATGTCCTGGCGGGCCGTTAGGATGGCACCTTGCTCTGTTTTTATCCCCTTTAGCTGTGTAGATAATCGTTTGCCCTGACTACGGAGCCGCTTGAGGTGACGCCAGAATTTTCGGCCCTTGTCACGTCCCGCTGCGAGTATTGCTCTTTCAGTCCTGCGATGTGTTTCCCTAATCTTGTCTTGGATCAAACGCTTTGTAGACTGGCGAGCATCCTGGTAAGCTAGCCATTTTTGCCGCGTCACCTGGACCGGCTCATGAGCACGGACCGAGAGTCTATGGCTTTTGTTGCGCTGTTTCCGCGTTAGGATCGCGTCCTTAACATCCTGATCCCACCACCTTTTCGGTGTGTGACCTTTGTGCGGTTGGGCCGATAGCTTCTTCCTGCGCAGGTGTAGGTTCATACCGTCGAATAAAGCCGCGGTAAAAGTATCGTAGGTGGGGAGGCCGGCGATAGCACGAGTCTCCATGTAGGACGAGAACGCTACCATCGCTCTGTCATCCTGGAAGTCCCAGGTATAGCGGTCCGGGGTGACAACCTCGGGGTCGGGCAAAACGGGAGGCGGGGGTTGGGATTTTTCTACGGAGCCCCTGTAGAAAGGGTTTTCCTGCCTGGTTTTTATGAAAAAAATATATTCGATTTTGAGTCTAATTTTAAACTGATTATTACGACTTCAATTTAATTACGGTATTCATGAAATTTGGTGCAATTACTAAACGGAATACGCTCTTTCATATGGTACCAATGACTTTGCGCTAACTATAAAAGAACCTAAGTTACGATTGTTTCATTAGATCGTAAATTAATTTAATTACTGCGACTTCAATTTAATTACTGTACTCATGAAATTTGGTGCAATTACTATACGGAATACGCTCTTTCATATGAATTTGCGCTACCTCTAATAGAACCAAAGTTACAGCCCATTATAAACCACCTCCCTCAAAATGATTAATTAGATCTTAAATTAAATTGACTTAATTATTGCGACGTTAGTTTAATTACTGCATTCATGAAAGACGGTGCCAATTACTATACGGAACACGCTCTTTCTAATGGTACCAATGAATTAGCTCTACTTACAATACAACAAAAGATACGGACCATTAAACCTCATCTCAAAATAAATATTTAAAATAAAATAATTCATTAGCATATCAAAAGACGTCCTCGTAAAATGGAACGCTAGCCATCTATCCGCGGAGTCTGAATTAATAAAGATAAAGGCGGGGAAAATACGTGTACACGTTAAGCGCAATACCCTTAGCGTTAATTAAACCTTTCAAAGTGAACAAAGTCCTTTGATATATAGACTACAGACAGCTTCAGTCGTTCTGAATTCCAACCACGGAAAATACCTGAACTCTATTAACAAAGGATACGAGGTTGGTTTACACCTTAATTCAGTATTCCTAAGATATTTCTTATAGCTTTGATACCACTGTCAAGTAACGCAAGTAGATCCAGAGCTAGAATTCCAAGAATTCCAGAAAATACCACCGGGAGTGAGTTTAATAACAGCAATGGACTTGCAAGTAAAAAAAAAATATATATCAAGTGATATATAACCCAGACGTATTTACAACACCCCTGCTGTTTGATTTGGTCCTTTTTTAAGTTTACTAGGTTCTTTGGACTATTTTGAGTCAAAAATGTTCTATGACATTTTCCCGTTAGGGTCACTGTTTTCGAGTTATGACTTGATAAGTATTTTAGGTCTGACCCCTTAATTAAAAAATTAGCAATAATTATAAGGGTTTTAGTTAGTGAAATTAAAATTTTGATTTTTGAAATATCATGGTAAAATATTAGTTGTTGTGATATAGGCCTGGTAACTGTGGGAAGATGTAGAAACTTAACTTGACCTAGATTATAGAGGTCAAATCAGAGTTCAAACTCTGGGATTATTGGAAGCTTTATATAGATTCAATCTGTTATCAATTTATATGGGATCGTTTTCCATTTCCAGATATTGGATTACAGTTATTTTTCTTGCATTGCAGGTATACTGTATAGTGAGGAAATCTTTTTATTGCTTCATGACAAGGTATTGATGAACATACATTCTATTTCCTAAATATAATACAACTACTTTTTCTGTTCTTAAGAAGAACAGTGCTCTGATACCTTTATTATCAAGTTATGGAGTAGAATCAAGGTTTAATGTGTTAATTGGTTCAAAGGTCAACTCATTTGATTATTCTGACCTTAGTTTAATTACGATATTAATTATGCTCGGTGCAATTACTCTATTTAATGTCTCCTTTTATATGTTACCAATGAATTTTCTCTATCTACTATACGTCAAAAGTTATGGCGAATTATAGATTGATTTTAGGAGAATTGCAATTAATTTGATTGTTGTGACGTTAATTTAATTACGATATTTATGATACTCGGTGCAATTACTCTATTTAATGTCTACTTTCACGTGGTACCAATAACTTCCTTCTATTAGCTACAGGTCAAAGGTTAAGACTAAATAAACCTCATTTCATTTGAAATTATTTTCAAGTATCTTCATTAGAGTATCAAAACCAAAGCATCGAATGCTTTTAATGACTACGATTCAAAACCCAGAATTCAAGGTCCTCGATTCAAAACCCTCAATTCAAAGTCCTCAATTCAAAATCATCAATTCAAAGCTCACAATTCAAAGCTCACAATTCAAAACCCTCAATTCAAAGCTCACAATTCAAAACCCTCAATTCAAAGTGACATTACGTAACTCCTAACCGATGCAAATTTCGAAGATTCAAATCAGGCCAACCGCCAAAAGGGTTTTCGTAAGTATAGAGAATAATCCTTTATAGGGTTTTGGGACACGAATAACCTCCCAAATTTTCAAATGAGCAATTATACCCAAGCCTTTGTCATCCTAACTTTGGTATTAAAGATCTACAACATGAAACTTCGCTTTACGACGTTTCAAGACAGTAGCCGAGTCCGCAAATCAATAATTCCTAATTTGTCCAAGCGATAACTCGCAAATCTAAGACGAAGTTTCAAACCATCGAAAGGGATAAATAATTCATGCAGGTCGCAATTATAATGTTATTATTTTAATCATAAAATGTATTATAAGTCAATAATGGAGAAAACGCAAATTACTATTATTATTAAATTGATTTTGAAAAGTAAATTAAGTTAAATATAGTAATAAAAGAATGGCAGAGGTAAAAATAAATGATAATTAGATTTAGGGGCAATTCACGACGGTTAGTTATATCAAGAATACATACAGCTAATTGGAATCATTGTGTTTTAAATCCATAATTTAAGTAAAATTTGACTTACAACCTTTTATCATTAAAACCGGCTATTCAAAGCTAAGTAAAATACGATAATATAATTTCTCTAAATCGCATTAATTATGAACGCTATAGATTAAAGTTTAATTTCGGCTCACCGTTTACGTTTCTCTTCAATACATTTATAGAGCATAAGTTTATAAGTGATATGTTCGCTCCATAAGTATGATATGCACTACCTATACTTTGTCGTAATGCAACTGAGAGACTTAGAGCAGCTCGAGATAACTAGTTCGACTCAAGGAGAACGAGGGGGAGCGAGTCAATTGAAGTCCTAAGTACACTCGGTGCAGGTGGTTAATTAATTTTGCAGCTAGGACTTATTCCATCTAGGCACTCCTTTTTAGTCCACATTACTAAGCCCAAATTTGACAGCAGCGCCTCACTCACCAACCAGGCCTCCCTCGCTTTACCTCCTCGAATCTATGACCTACCTCACTCACTCACTCACTTCAAAATTACAAGCCTTTCAGTTTCTAAGTTACAAGAGATTAATTAAACAAACTTATGGAAGGAACATATCTTATCAACTTATGATATAGTTAAACCTAAAACTCTGTCCTACTCCCCCCCCCCACCTTGGGGTAATTAGGGATTTTCATTAAATATTCTGTCTAATGGACTAGGGGATTATCAAGCGTTAATTGCTAATCAGCGTCTAATTATAACTTCATTTGTAAAATAGACTAATTTCCAAAATGAAATCATTATTATATTTTTAAAAGGCAAAATTCGTGCAACGTTTATTTCCCAGTATTGTTATTATTATTTATCACAAATTGCTTTATTTATTGAAAAAGTTATTGTTTTGAAAAGTTTACTCGGAAGTAGACATATTATATATACAAAACACAGACGAAACCACGCCTTCTTCAAAGTCAGAGGCCGTCCCTGAACATCAAAACTAAAATAAAGCCTTAGTTCCATATCCCTTTACACTACGATCAAAGGCAGGAGGGGTCCTATTAAACCCATTTTATAAGTGAAGGTTATTATTGACAGGTTGGATTGCTATTAGAGGTCGGGTAAACTTACGGACGTCGTAACTCTGGTAATTTGAAAGCTAAGTGGAAATCCTTTGAGGGTGTAATAGACCAAATTGTCCTCTATCCAACGGTACCAATTACATGGTCCTAAACCAATCACAGCTCGAGATATTAAGGTTTTAACCGAGTTAATTTTAGACGAACTTTGACCCGTCGTAACTCTGGCAGTTTTAGAGATAAGGGAAATCCTTTGAGGGTATAATATACCAAATAATCATTTATCCAACAATACCAATAACGTAATCCTAAACCAATCACAGCCCAAGATATTAAGGTTTTAACCGAGTTAATTATTAGACGAACTTTGACCCGTCGTAGCTCTGGCAATTTTATAGATAAGTGGAAATCCTTTGAGGGTATAATAGACAAAATTGTCCTCTATCCAACGGTACCAATTACAAGGCCCTAAACCAATCACAGCCCGAGATATTAAAGTTTTAAAACAAAACCATTTTTAGACCTTTCGACTTCATCTTGGAGAAAATTCCCTAGGGGGAAACATACAATATATTACGGTAAAATAATGCCACCAACTACCTAAGCCACACTGTCAAGGGTTCAACAATCAAACATCCGTTATCGAAAATATAATAAAGACAATATGGTCATACGTAACTTGGGAGCACTATGAAGGGTAGAGTTGGGTCTTATAACTCTATAAGGATGGTATAAGGTTACGTTGAATTAAAGTCTTGAGTGACGGGGCGGTCGCCCAACCTGCCCTACTGTTATCCTGTCAAACTACTTCTGCGAAAGAGCGGAGAGACCCCCTGAAATCTGGCCGTCCGAAATTTTCCTATACGAAGGAAGTCGTTCACAGATAAGAGTTTTAGTTTTCAATGGTTATTTTATTATCTCTATGCTATAAGGATGCCTCCGCGTTATGTTCCGTGGCAATCAAGAGCGTTAGAGTGCATTAATAAATTGAGTTTATGTTCGCATTTGACAAGGCTTAACTTTAGAATTTGACAAAACTCTGGTTCTATTAGAGATACGGGGATGTCCTTTGAGTATGTTATAGCCCTATTTCTAAGCTTTCCAACGATACCTCACACTTGGGGTTTATGACAATTAGCCCCCCGAGTAATGAAGGAAAATGTTCATGAACGTCCTCTGCATAGGATTAACATGTGCACCACCTTTTAAGGCTCATAACTCTGGTTCTATAAGAGATACGGGGATGTCCTTTGAGTATGTTATAGCCCTATTTCTAAGCTTTCCAACGATATTAAAAAATTGGGGTTTACAACAATCAGAGCCCTAGTAAATAAGGGAAATGTTCATGAACGTCCTCTCCATAGGATTAACATGTGTGCCACTTTTATGGCTCATAACTCTGGTTCTATAAGAGATACTGGGATGTCCTTTGAGTATGTTATAGCCCTATTTCTAAGCTTTCCAATGATACTAAAAACTTGGGAGTTACAACAATTAGGGTCCGAGTAATTAAGCAAAATGTTAATTAACGGCGTTAACATGGTCTTATTTACACGATACCTTTTAACTATGGCTCTATAAGAGATACGTGGGAGTCCTTTGAGTATGTTATAGCCCCATTTATAAAGTTTCCAACCATACAAAACACTAAATTCAATCTAAACCAATCAGATCTAGAAAAATCATTTAATTTAAAGAGAAAAAACTTAATTTACTTTCTAAGCCTAAATCAAATCTATACCTTGTCGGTTTAATATAGTTTACAAAAAAATAAATAAAATAAAAACAGAAGAACGTAGAAAATCCCATAAGGAGCAGAACCGAATTTCTCATATTGGAAACAAAAAAAAAATGTATACATAAAAATTTCCAACCCAATTCAATTCGAACATCAAACATCGAATCCCGCCAAAAAAAAAGATGTCACCGAACATTGAAAAATAAAAAAACCCAAAATAAAAAATGAAATAAAAGAAAATAATAAAAAAATCAATACGATTTTTATATCAAGTACAACTTCATCGATAACAAAAAAAATGCACAACTTGAGCAAGAAACTACACTTGAAATTTCTCAAAAAGGTTCTCAAACTACCTCTACGTATCATCATATCCATTCTAAAATGCTATAAGTCATGATGGTGTAAGTACTTGTAAGTAACTTCTATTGGGCTTTGTTTACCTATGGTCATAAGTTTATAAGATATGTATGTTGCTTCCATAAGTTTGTTTAATTGTTTTCTGGTAACTTAGAAACTGAAAGGCTTGTAATTTTGAAGTGAGTGAGTGAGTGAGTGAGTGAGGTCATAGATTCGAGAGGAGGTAAAGCGAGCTAGGGAGGCCTGGTTGGTGAGTGAGGCGCTGCTGTCAAATTTGGGCTTAGTAATGCGGACTAAATAGGAGTGCCTAGATGGAATGGAAGTCCTAGCTGCAAAATTAATTAATTAACCACCACCGAGTGTACTTAGGACTTCAATTGAATTGACTCGCTTCCGTTGTTCTCCTTGAGTCGAACTAGTTATCTCGAGCTGCTCTAAGTCTCTCGGTAGGATTACGAACGTATCATACTTATGGAGCGAACGTATCACTTATAAACTTATGCTATGGTATGTAGAAATCGCTTCTTTTTGTATTTCTTGGAACTCGTATCGCGACTCGAGTTCTAAAGGGTCGACCAAGGCCCAAAGCACTTACAACAACTTTCAAGTAAATAAATATAAAAATAAACATAAGGAAAAAAAGATTGCGAATCCAGTGGGATCACGTGTATCAAATACAAAAGAGTTCTTGGATATGGAATATGGATTTCAAAATCGCGTACAATCGTCGTAGCTAAAGCTTTTTCAAGTATTTTTCTTATCTCAGAATCTTAATGTTTATTCACAAAGTAGTTTAGATTGGAAAAAAATAAAAATATGTTCAACATTCTTTGTTAAAACCCTCAATTTCAATTTTTGTACTAAATTTCACTTCGAATATATGAAATGCTAACCCTCATTGATTACTAATTGGTAATTTAATTTATCCCCATAAGTTACTAATTACCAGTAGAAATTACTACCAAAAAATTTAATTACCTTTAATTTTTTACATAGATGTAGATCAGATTTAATACTTGGCAAATATTTCTAGCATAATCTGTAATTTTAAATGTTTGGATTTAATTTAGGTAACATTAAGCTTAATTAGTACCTTAATACGGTTGAAATTTACCTAGTATAATGAAGAATATAACATTAATTGGCCCAGGCTTAAAAAATTAATTTTTCCTTACTGGAGAAAGATCACTTAAACCAGTTGAAAACTTAAATTAGCTTTCTAATTATTAGTAATAACTTAAAATAATTATCCCCACGATTAGGTTCTACCTTTCTACAACTTAAATACTTAGTAATTAAACTTTAAATTACTTAAAAATTAACTTTAAATCATGGTAATAATTTTAGACACCGACAAAAACCCAAATTTCCGGAAAAAACCTGAGTAAACTAAGCTGTAAGCAGACTACATGACCGCTGAACTACACACGTGATTACTACAGCCAATCATCGAACTTCGCAAAGATTTTAAACTGGCTTTTCCCGCGTTTTTTTGTATAAATCCGATTTAATCATGGTTTTAAACCAATAATAAATGCAAATAACTTAAGGTTATTGAACTACAAAGTCGAAAAGCTTTACTTTTTATAAATATATCAAAAAGCTCGGGTTAACAAAGCCTAAACCACATGAAAAGCTGTTACCAACAGCGTAAATAATACAGTCTACATAACAGGCCTACAGGTGCATCCTTATATAAAAGGCCAAGGCTTAATAAAAAAATCAGTATAACTTCACAGCACTAATAAAGGTATTGAATCCCATACTTTGCTTTCAGGTTATATCAGGTAACACCAGTGGCGTCGCCAGGGTCTCGAATTTGGGAGGGCTTAAGCCCTCCCTAAAGTACTGTGTTTCCAATTATTCAAAACACATCACTTTTGACACCCTCTTGTCTATAAGGCGAATATTAGAGTAATAAACTAAGGAAAAGTATTTAGGGACTGAACGCATGTTTTATCACAAAAGCTTTCGCATCACACAAATTAATTTTTACCTCTCCGTGTGACGTAGTCCAGGAGAGGTTCTGTAACGGCCGTGTCTGTGTGTGTGTGTGTGTGTCTGTCTGTCTGTCTGTCCGTTGTCACACCCACGTGACCGCGTTCGCAGTTTGCGTATCGGAGCAAACGTGTTCGCCATTTCCGAACTGCTTTCACAGACACGGAAATGGCTCCTCTACTTGAGTTCTCACACCACCATCTTCTCGTCTTTGTCCATCCCACACGGACACCAGTCTGTACTTACTGGCTTCTA
This sequence comes from Phalangium opilio, assembly GCF_054372755.1. Taxonomy (NCBI): domain Eukaryota; kingdom Metazoa; phylum Arthropoda; class Arachnida; order Opiliones; family Phalangiidae; genus Phalangium; species Phalangium opilio. The sequence continues at coordinate 101,770 of NW_028324223.1, forward strand.
ATCACCACCATCTTTTGGTCTTCGTCCATTCCACTTGGACACCAGTCTGTACATACTGGCTTCTAATCACCACCATCTTCTGGTCTTTATCCATCCCACTTGGACACCAGTCTGTACGTACTGGCTTCTAATCACCACCATCTTCTGGTCTTTGTCCATCCCACTTGGACACCAGTCTGTACATACTGGCTTCTAAACACCACCAACCTTCTTCCGTCTATTCCACATAGACACCAATCTGTATCATTGGCTTCTACTCCATTATCATCGTTTGGTTTTAGGATATACGCGGCGATCAGCTAGGGTTACGAGAAACGTCTAGCCTCCCTAAGGTAGGATCGCCACCAAAGGTTTTCGCAATTGCGCTTTTTCCTTACTATTATAATGGAAACGAATCGTATATATACCCCAAAATCTGAAGAAAGCGGGCAAGAGGGGTACCCTTCACTTTAAACGTCAATATTAGGAAAGTTTGAGATGATAATAGGTATAACTTTATTTTAAACGATTTAACTATTATTAATGTTAATTATTGAAGATTAAAATAATTAAAAATAATTATATTTATTTAATTATTAAAGATAAACCTCTCGTGCAAAGAGAGAGATTATCATTGCCTCCTATATCTACCAAGGCCCGTGCATGCGATATATTTCCTTCATTGCCTCCTATATCTTTCAAGGCCCGTGCATTGTGATATATTTCATTCATTGCCTCCTTTATCTATCAAGGCCCGTGCATTGCGATATATTTTTCAAAACAACAACAAAAATGGGAAGCTCCTCTCAGAAACATAATAATTTCTTTTCTCTGTATATGAAATGAAAATATGGATAATATTGCGCTCCTTCTTTAACGGTATGAATCCTTGCCTGTCTATTAATATTTTACGTAGGAGTAATACGTTTTTAGCGAAGTCTAGAGAGGATAAACATAAGCGAAATTGTTTGGAAAAAAAATACTGCTTCCACTAATGGGTTTATACTCCTTGTTACTGTTGTATAGAGTAATCATGATAAAAGCTTAAAAAATACGAGAGGACAGACCTTTTTTATCCTCTTGTTTTATTAGCCATATCGTAGTATACGATAGGCTCTTAGTTTGACCCGAGCCGTCCGTAGTAGTAGTAGTAGTAGTAGTAGTAGTAGTGGCCGGGGTTGTCGCTTCGTTATCGTCAGATTTTAGCTTAAAAGGAACTTTATATTACCACAACCCACCCATAGGGGTTACTGGGCTCGGTTAGAGATTTAATTTTAATTAAAATTTTTTCAAGTCAGACCCGGGAATCGAACCCGGGACGCTGGTGTAGAAGACAGCCACTCTACCAATGAACCATAGAGACTTTATAGAAACTCCGAGTTTTTTATTATTTATTCTTATCTCTAAAATATCGGGGTGATGTGGGGTGGGGTACCTCTTAATCTGTGGGGTCGGAAACTTTTGAATTTTTATCTGTGGGGTCGGATACTTATGAATTTGTATGTTTGGGGTTTTTATATTTATTTTCTTTTTATGTATGTGCTAATTAAATAGATAACGATTTTCCCCGTTTCCTACCGCGCTCCTCATGTGTTTCGTTCTCGTTCGGTAGCTATCGTCATCTATGTTATGTTTGACTGGAACGTTTTGGCGGTTAATTCAAATGTGGGTTTAGATAGAGCTAACATAGTGTTAAATGAGCGTTGTGCGTTTGATCATTTTAGCATTGTTAAAGGTAATTCGAGGGGATAATCACTAAAATGCGTAATCACTATAACTAAACTTTCTCTTTCAAAAGTTTCTGGGCATAAGTCCTTGTTAGAAATTTATAAGATGCGATAAGTGTGCATCGGCATAAGTCTATGTTGTAAACTCATCGAGGGGATTATCACTAAAAACTATCCGTTCTTCGATTCGCCGGAATATTAGAATTACAGCATAAGTAAATTTATACGGTTATAATTTAATCACTGTTTAGAGTAGGGAATCGAGGGGCTATTCACTCTGATTTTATGCACGGTAAATCATTTAAGCATTGAAAAAGATAGCGCTATTCACTCATTAGGGTAAGGTATAGAGGGGTTATCCACTCATTAGGGTAGGGTATATAGGGGCTATTCACTCGTACGATATGGCTACTATTACGAGCCCTTGGGCCGTCTTGTTCTTAATAAGAATATAAAACATTTATTTTTTGATGCTAAGATTGCTTTAAAAAAATCCAAACGGTTAGGCATTGGTAAAAGAGACAAATGATATTTTTCAAATCTAATGAGATAACGCCCACCTAGTTGAAAATTGGCCTTTTTTATCCGCGGGATCCATTCTTAATGAGAATTTCGATGCTAGTAGGTTGTCAATTAAACTACCGGTATATTATTGTTGTTGGAAATTGGGTATTAAGTCAAATTAAGTGGTTGTAAAGAGCCAGCAGGTTTTTGCCACTTCTTTTTGTGAGTATTTGATTTTTGTATGTAAAATGGAGGAAGATAATGTTGAGAGTAAGGATGAAATGCAGAAGCGCAAAGCGCGGGAAAGGATGAGGGCAAAAAGGTCGACGTTTTCATCGGATACTTAAGTTTATATAATCTTCTCGACACGGAGAGGTAATATTTTGGTTTTCCCAACTTGTATTACTGTTAAAATGTTTGAATATAACTTGACACTGACTGAATCAGGACTAGACTAAACTCGAGTGTGACAAGTGGACGTGCTTGATAGAGGGGGGGGGGGGGCAGTAATGGCAAACTTTCAATTATTCGATTCGGCGATCCTCCTCCGGTACTTGAGTGGGTAGAGGACGGGGAGAAGTTATTTTTTAGACCTCGCTTCGGAAGGCACGCGATTGAGGCGAAAGGGGGAAGATGTTGCCCTCAGTGCTTGGGACGGTGTAGGGTAGCTATGCTACAGAAAAATCATGAAAATAACTGTTACGACTATATACATACGCTCTAGTTTATATAAATATGAAATATTGTTTCTATGTGTATTTCACTTTCATATAGTAAAAACTTCAATTCATCCCAAATGAATAATTAGGATAGTCTTTCGGTAAAAATAAGGGGCCGCTTTTAAGAAATTTTAGGAGGGGCTTCAGAGAATTTTCAGGGGGCTCAAGCGCCTCCAAAAAAACCCTGGCGACGCCACTGGGTAACACAGACACGTGTTATATAATAGCCAATTAACCGCCAGTACAACTTGAAAGCGGTATATATATAGAAGTCCACAAGTGACCAGGCGCAATCCGAACCAATCTCAATTGTTAATTCAGATGGGGTATTTCAATTCTAACCACGTGCCAGTTTCCATCAACCTTTATCAATGCCTTAATTTAGCAAGGAAATATCTTAGCACGTGCCTCGAATTTAACCAGCCCATACTCCATTCATTCATAAGTGCCAAGGTTAGTTGTCAGTACTATAAAAGATTTATTACACCATCGTAAGTCTGTTCTAGTACTCTCAGGAAAGATAGACACAGTGTCAATCTTAGTATGCATTGAAATCGATTTATAGTACCTTTATCGATTATCTTTGATCTAACTGTCAACTTCAAATGACGCTAGCGAGACCTGAGGGGTATATAATCTAACCTTTTTTTTTTTGCCTTGACATCTTATTCGTGGTTTGATTTGCTAAGGCACCTGTCACCTAAGAGAGGATAATAAGGACCCACTAAAGCCTCAAATATCGATGACAAAATCAAGTATCTTTTCATAGGAATGGAATAGAAGTTACGACCTTTTTGCAACAAAGTTCAAATACGATATTTCAGTGTTAACTTCAACATCAAAAGAACGTATGTGTTAATTTATGAAAGTCGTAAGTCCTTAATGTCTGTTAATCAACGCCCAGCTCAAACCACTTCATCTAGAAGGCTGAGACATTTTGCAGGGACTTGTGATGAAGTGACGTAGGTGAAACGTCATAGATTCAGGGTAAAGCAAGGGAGGCTTAGTACTTAAGACTAAATAGGACCTAGATGGAAGTCCTAGCTGCAAAATTAACCACCGAGTGTAGGACTTCAATTCTCACTTGTCGTTCTCGAACTAGCTTTCACTAGAACCTAATTAACATTAACCCTTGACCTTTCGTCATAACATAAGCGACTACCTAAAAAAATATGGGTATTTTCAAAGCTTTGTATACTAAAGGTGAAAAATTAGGGTGAAATTTGAATTGTAACCCAAAATCGTTTAAGCAAACCCTCTGCTATGAAGAAATCGACCGGTTTTCTTTAGTGGGGGGTCCCTTAGCTTGTATAGGGGCCCTTGGGGGTCCCTAAGGCGATCCATTTCCGGGCCTTGGCCTCGAAAAGCCATAAAAAGGAATGACCAAAAACGAAACTGCAGTCAGCCATAAATCAAGGAGGATTTTAGTTTAGATAGTCTTTCCGGTGGTGGTGGATTCAGAGCTGCAGGCAACCAATTGGATTGCGGACTTTTAAATGGCGGCAAAAAAACGTCACACCATCCATAAGTAAAAGTTTCCCGCAATATTTGTTAAACGGGCAGTTATACATGCGAGTCCTTAGAGTATATTATAGCCCTTTTTCTTAGCTTTCAAACGATACTAAATACTTAGAGAATACAATAATCAGGGCCTGAGTAATTAAGCAAAATGTTAATTAACGTCCTCTCCATAGCGTCAACATGGGCTTATTTACACAACACCTTATAACTCTGGTTCTATAAGAGATACAGGGATGTCCTTCGAGTATGTTATAGCCCTATTTCTTAGCTTTCCAACGATACTAAATACTTGGGAGTTACAACAATCAGGGCGCGAATAATTAACCAAAATGTTAATTAAAGTCCTCTCCATAGCGTTAACATTGGCTTATTTACATTACACCTTTTAACTCTGGTTCTATAAAAGATACGGGGATGTCCTTTGAGTATTTTACAGCCCTATTTCTAAGCTTTCCAACCATACTAAATACTTGGGGGTTAAAATAATCAGAGCCAGAGTAAATAATAATTAAATAAATAAATTACTAAGGAAAAAAAGCATAAAAATAGTAAGCCATTTTTCAAAGAACAAATGTGATTTCTTAAATCAATCGAAAAGGACGCTACCTATTTCATTTCCTTTAAAACTCAAAGGAACTTCCTAAGCCTTGGTTAGCTTTAAAAAGAAGAGTGTGAAATTCAGCGTGAAATCTAAACGATTCTCAAGGGGTCCCCATAAGTCCCCACTCCAATTTTAAGCCCTTCTCTCTTCAACTACTGAAGAAGATTTTTTCTCAGGTACACTACTTTCTTCTCCTACGACTCTAAACCATCTCGTATCCTTCCGCGCAACCCTTGATAACATATTGAAGAAAAATATTCTAATTTTAGAATTCTAGAAATGCAAGAAGTTTTTTGGAGCGAAGAGTTTCCCGCGCTAGGGCATTGGAAGTTTTTTTTTTGGTTGGGAAATGAATTAGATGGACCCCTTTTCTTTGAATTATTTTTTTTAAATCTAAATTTATTCTTTTGTTGAAGGATTTGATTCTATGGAACTCGAGGAAAGGTTCATATCGAGTCACACATATCAGAGGTATATTAAAATAAAAGAAAGTGCCTAAGAAGCGTTGGTATGTAGGTGACAATCGCGTCTAGCTCCTCCCACAAAGCCAGCCCACCCTAGATACGTTGATGTAATCATAAGTTCATAAGATACGTTCCTTCCATAGGTTTGTTTAATTAATCTCTGGTCATGACAAACTGAAAGGCTTGTAATGAATTTGAAAAGAGTGAGTGAGTGAGGTAGGTTATAGATTCGAGGAGGTAAAGCGAGGGAGGCCTGGTGAGTGAGTGGGGCGCTGCTGTCAAATTTGGGCTTAGTAATGCGGACTAAATAGGAGTGCCTAAATGGAATAGGTCCTAGCTGCAAAATTAATTAACCACCACCGAGTGTACTTAGGACTTCAATTGACTCGCTCCCCCTCGTTCTGCTGATCTCGAACTAGTTATCTCGAGCTGATCTAAGTCTCTCAGTAGCATTACGAATCGTGTCATACTTATCATTTAACATATAACTTATAAACTTATGTCTTAAGAAAGCTACACCTTCAACTACTTACTTAGTAAGTACTTCACTAAACAAATTTAGAGCCCAAAGAAAACAAATGAAATAAAACTGTCTTACATCTCCCTGCAGTAAAGTCGAAAGCATGCAGAGTACGCCAGGTTCAAGAGTGGACCGCTCTCTCCTCGATCTAATTAAGTTGTGTCCCTTAATGGCGTCGCTAATTTGAAAAGCTCCCACTGGCCAAGAGAGAGAAAGCATGAGAGAGCATCCCTGTGGCGTTATACAGTGAAGAGGCTTGGATTAAAATAACCATTCCTCCAACCACTCAGAATCTAAACTTGAACCAAGACTAACAATTTAAGCCTTCATTTACATACAAAACAAATCTGTAAAAACATTCGCGGTGATATAAAGTTTCGTCTCAAAAATAAACCTGGTTTATGATACGGAATAAATTATTTAATTTAACCTTTGCAAAATATTATGATTAGGTATAATTAAAAAGAATTAAATATAATACAGTGTCGTCTGTTATAATTTTAAGGGTGGTTGTGGGGTTAATTGGGGTCAAATTTTAGTTGAACGTGTCACCAGAATCATTAAAGTAAAGTCTATAATATTTAGTTGAGTATATAGATATGGGCTCTGAAATATTTTTTTTTCAACTAAAATATGTAAAAAAGGAAAGCTAGCATACAGGGGCAAAGACTCCATGTATTTTCCCATGAATGAATGAATGAATGAATGGTTTATTGACCCAATTTTTAAAAAAATCCCTTTTGAAACAGGGAGGAACCCTCAAAGGAGGGTTCACAGGTCCGGAAAAAAAATTAAAAAAACGAAACGGTGCAATATGCACTTTACAATGGCAAAAACTAATAAAAAAACTAATAACAAAACTATTTACAATACCACACGAGACTGAGTTACAATAATTAATCTATCTATATACAGCGCTACCCTCTAAGAGGGCATGGGGCCATGGGAGCGCGCTTTTGCCCAATTTGCAAGAATACTTTTAGTGGCGTTAATAATGTCTATATTTGACCTATCTCCGAGAGACAAACTATCTGCTAGGGACACGGGCCCAAGCCTCTGGTACGGTGCTCTCGCTTTTTCTAGAGCCGGACAAAACAGCACTACGTGTTCGACGTCCTCTATTTCCGCCCCACAGAGGGGACAGGCACCCTCCTCATTACCTAGAATGCGAGAAAGACGGGCGGATGTTGCCAATGCCCCCGTTCGGGCCAGGAATAACAACCCACTGGCAAGGGAATTGTCGTAGAAAGGTTCTATGCCAGGGGCTTCCTTTAATGCGTAAAGTGTCAAGCTCGGATGGCCAGCAACATCCCTCCGCCATTGGGCTTGAGAATACTCAACAACAGCCTTATCTACCTTGGCATACCACTCATATACCGATTCAACCGAGCTCCGGGACACTCCAGCACCATAGTTTTCGTGAAAAACCTCAACGCGCTTCAGCCAGGTAGTTTTCCTGGTCATTGCTCGAATATAGCAAAATACCCGCCGTGCAACGCGCTTTTCGTCCATGAACATCAACCGACCCAGGTAGCGGAGCTTACTTTTGGCCTCCCTCTCCTCGAAGGCAGACCAGGCCATTTCACCCTTCACAGCGGCGTATGATGTAATGAAATTACCCCCCAACGCGGCCTTACCCACGTTAAATTGAGCCTGATTAAGTCGACGACTCGTAGTAGATGAGAAACACATGACCTCATTCGCGTAAGTTAACGCCGGAACCGCGACAGCCTTCCATAGTGTCCTCATAGCACTGTACTTATTGTACGAGTGGTACCCCTTGTGCTTTATGGCACCAGCCAGACGGTTGGCCTTAGCCATCACACTACTTTCCTGGGGTTCCAAAAACTTCCCCCTATTCGATATCTTTACGCCTAGGTAGGTTACCTCAGTCACTTCCGCTAAAACGCAACCTTGCAGGAAAACAGAGGTGGACTCTCTTTCAAAAGGCAAACTATTTGCGAGGACTAAACATTTATCAGGGCTAAAAGTCAATCAATATTCCGCTGCGTAGGACCCACAAATATCCAAAATGGCTTGCAGCCCTACCCGCGATTCAGCAACAACAAAAATATCATCCGCAAAAAATCCACCCACTATCCGATAGTCCTGCGTCGCGCTGCCAGGGTAGCTAAGCGTAAAACCGAGGTTGGAAGCCCGTAGGGCCCTGTCTAGAGGTTCCAGATATAGTGCAAAGAGGAGAGGAGACAGAGGGCACCCCTGTTTTAAACGGGTGTACCTCGTATGAGCAGTTCCCAGTAGAGCAGTTCTCGAAATAGCAGCCGCGATTCCAAAAAAACAGCGGCGTTCTTCAAAACTGCTGTTTTAGAAATAGCGGCTGCTGTTTTAGAAATAGCGGCCGCTGTTTTAGAAATAGCGGCTGCTATTTTGGGAAATAGCAGTGTTTGTCTTCAGTTTCGAGTATTTCTTAACAATAAAGTTATATTCGTTGTTTTCGAAAACAACCTTATTCTGTGATCATTTAGTCAGTAATGTGACCTACTAACGGATCGTGTTTTTAAAGTACACTTAAATATTACACTATTCTTCAGGCTGTATCAGTTTACAATTCTAATACCAGATTAGAAAATATTTCAAGAAAGCTTATTTTATTTCGGAAGTAGATAATTGTAAACAGTATTTTTTTTTGAAAGGGCATATTATTATTTGGGAAGTGAAAGAAGATAAACAACAATATTTTGGAAAAGGCGTAACATTGTTACACCATTTCCAAAATATTACTAACCTAAGTCTAACCAATCAAAACAAAACCTTAAAACCCAACCGAACCCAACCCAACCCAACCCAACCCTACCTAACCAAACCTAACCAAACCTAACCTAACCTAACCTAACCTAACCAAGCCCAACCAAACCTAACCTAACCTAGCCCAACCAAACCTAACCTAACCTAGCCCAACCAAACCTAACCTAACCTAGCCCAACCAAACCTAACCTAACCTAGCCCAACCCAACCTAACCTAACCTATCCTAACCAAACCTAACCAAACCAATAAGAAAGCTTACTTTATTTCGGAAGTAGATAATTGTAAACAGTATTTTTTTGGAAAAGGCATATTATTATTTGGGAAGTGAAAGAAGATAAACAACAATATTTTGGAAAAGGCGTAACATTGTTACACTATTTCCAAAATATTACTAACCTAAGTCTAACCAATCAAAACAAACCTAAAAAACCCAACCGAACCCAACCCAACCCAACCCAACCCAACCCAACCCAGCCTAACCTAACCTAACCAAACCCAACCCAACCCAACCTAACCTAACCTAACCTAACCAAACCTAACCAAACCTAACCTAACCAAACCTAACCTAACCTAACCTAACCTAACCTAACCTAACCTAACCTAACCTAACCTAACCTAACCTAACCTAACCTAACACTATTGGGGGTTCAAATAATCAACTTGAAGCAAACCATATATGACCTAGTTCTATTTCAGTTCATTTTACACAGCGTAAACCATAACAAACAACAGTCGTTTTTCGCATTCCTGTTTTTCTGCTCTTTTGAGAACTGCTGTAATGGTACGCCGCGTTTACAAGAACCGCTGTACTGGTACGCCGCGTTTACGAGAACCGCTGTATCGGTAACTGTTGTAACGGGTAAACTGCCATTTCGGGAAACCGCTATTTAGGGAACTGCTGATATGAGGACCGCTATTATGGAATCCGCTCATACGGGAACCGCTCATCTGAGGGCTTCCCGTTTTAAACCCACCCCACTGGACATGAAATCTGTAACCACATCCCCAAACCAATACCGGTACTTTACATCCTCATAAAGCCGAGCCAAGAGAGTAACAAAATGACCTGGAATGCCTAGGGTCACCAGTAACGCCCACAACCGAGCCCTACAGACACTATCGTAAGCCTTTCGTAGGTCCAGAAAAGCGAATAACGCCGAACGTTGTTCAATTCGAGAAATGTCCAACAACTGGTATACTATAAATAGACTATCAGCCCCTCGCCTATCCCTCCTGAACCCGTTCTGTAACTCCCCTAAGATATTATTGTTCTCAACAAAATGTTCCAAGCGTGTTTTTAGAATTGCGACAAACACCTTAGAGACGCACTGTGATAGGGCAATTGGCCGGAACCAGCCCAGATTTTCAATGTCCTTTCCTCCACCTTTGTACAGCAGTTTTATTTCCGTGAGGCCCCACGTCTCTGGGACAGTCGAATTTCGTAGGACTCCATTAAATAATTCGCACAATACCCGACGCGAGCACCCGTTCAGGGATTTTATGAGATCATACGAAATAGAGTCCGGACCCGCCGCCTTCCCCGTGGGGAGAGCGTTGAGAACTGTATCAAGCTCATGGGGATGAATATCATCGTGGAGAGAGTCGTCATACTGTATCTCTACACCGGCTTGCAGCCCGGGAAGGAACGCGTGACATTTTATGAAAGCTTCTTCCTCGGCCCGGAAGAATTCCGAGACTCGTAATCTAATAGCCTCTGGACCTGATATAAGATTAAAACCATCCTCCGCCTTTACTGCCGCCAGGGTCTGAGATGGGTGTGGCGGGTTAAATAATCGCCAAAACTTTTTACCAGCCAAACGTTTATCAGATAAAATATCCTGTTCCATGGCCCGATTTACTTCTCCAATCTTGCTTGCTACAAGCTGCGCGACTTCACGTTTACAGGCACAATAGGAGTTACAAAGCTCCTTTATGTACTCCGGCCCCTGTAGAAATGTTGTTCTCTCAATACACCCATGTTCAGGGAGAAGCCCGTTTACAGGCACGAGGCTTCATTATTATCAGGTAAAAAGGAAAGCTAGCATACAGGGGCAAAGACCCTACATATTTTCCCATAGCCCCTGTAAAAATGTTGTTCCCTCTATACACCAAAGTTCAGGAAAAGAATGTTGTGTGTCTAAAAATGACTAATTTAACATGAACCTATAAATGCTAGTAGTAGCTAAAAATTCCCTGACATCATTCCAAAATCCCTGATTTCACCAGGTACTACTTTAACCCTACTCATTGTAACACCAATTAAAATCCAGAATGCATTAACTTCAGAGCCTAAATTAATCTAAATCAAACTCATATAATGGTAAATGAAGCTTTTATCTTTAAACATGTTATTACAATACCGTTTTATTCTTATTATTTAGGATAGGGCAATGAGTCTTTTTTTGGTTAAACCTCTACATAATCTGTCCCTACGCAAAGCTAGAGGAAAGTTAGGCTTAACGCTAAGCCTTGCAGGAAATTTCACTCTATTTTATTACCATTCCAGACGACGATTTTTTACGACTAGCAATAGTTTGTCTTGCCCAAGGGTGTTTAAGTCCTATCCCGAAAACTCGCGGTCGAAACTAGTTCTCTTACGACAATGGACGGCCATGACAGTGGTAAACCAATACACCACGTGACTCGATCGATTACGATCTGGTTTATTATTTAAAATTAAATTTAGAAAGACCAAGTCTAAATAAATTTTCTAGGCCTTTGTCAAAGTGAGTAAGGTTTGGACAATCTTAACTTGCATTGCAGGCAAGGGAATGACCTTATTTTCGTTCGTTTAACATTGTTAGTCAACATGGCTTGTTCCAAGTTCCAACAAGAAGATATCGCTTGTCAGCTTTTCTACGGAAAGTGGCTTTGCTATTCGAGTAGCTAGTATTAAATGATTTGCAAGGGAAACTACTATATCATAGGGGAAAACTACTAAAATGTAGGGGCAAAACCACTATTGTAGGGTGAAAACCACTATAAAGTAGGGGAAAAACTACGATAATGTAGGGGGGAAAACTACGATAATGTAGGGGGAAAACTACGATAATGTAGGGGGGAAAACTACGATAATGTAGGGGGGAAAACTACGATAATGTAGGGGGGAAAACTACGATAATGTAGGGGGGAAAACTACGATAATGTAGGGGGGAAAACTACGATAATGTAGGGGGGAAAACTACGATAATGTAGGGGGGAAAACTACGATAATGTAGGGGGAAAACTACGATAATGTAGGGGGGAAAACTACGAAAATGTAGGGTGAAAACCACTATTGTAGGGTGAAAACCACTGTAATGCAGGGGAAAAACTACTATAATGTAGGGTTGAATAAATCCTGCCCAGTCTGAATAGCTTAACCACCCTGTCCCCTGAGACGAAAGGCCTCGTTTGAGGATCACGTGACTATATCTCGAGCCATCCCTGAAAGAGGACTTAATTAGGCGTTATTAAAACTCTTTTCTGAGCTAAGCCTTTTGATAATAACAGAAAAGCGACGCGTTTCCATGGAAATCTTATTCAAAGACGCATAAAGGACTTGTTAGTCTCCTATTCAATCAAATCTAATTAGTTTACCTATTAAATTTGGTGTTCCGAACTTCAAAAAACAAAAAATGAAACAAAAGACAAATTTGCATAGCTTAATATATCTATTTTAAATCGACATAGGATCTATTTGAGCTGAGTTAGTTAATACAGTTAAACTTAACCTCCGTGCCACTTTTTCATCTCCCTTATATAACCTTCATTACCTGTAGCGACGCGAATACTTATTTCACTTTTAAAATTCAGTTAAATATAACCTAAACCTTTATTAAGGAAACATATTTCCTTTCAGAGTTTTCAAGATGAAATGAACTAAAAGTTTCACAGTCACGAGACATCATAGACATAATAAATATTTAAACTTTTTAAAAATAAATCGTGTTGAAATTAATACACGATTTCATAAACTATTTCTGGTATCTATGAAGAAAGATAAAATTTCTAATTAAGCACGTGCGCCAAGCCTTGGTTAATTAAAAAGAAAAAAATCTCAACTTCCATGCTTGTCAATGGGCCCGTTTCGAATTATGGAACGAGCGCGAGATGTTGCAGCCTTTAATAACGCCGTTTATTTTAATTCTATTAAAGGCGGGAATGAAATGGCTCAAAAGTTTAATGAAAAACGTCTATACCACGATGGATTTTTTTTATTTTTCGATAAGAAAAAGTGGCCGGGCTTTGTTTGACAATCTTTAATATAAATTTAAGTAAGTAAGGAAGGAAGAAAAACCAAGCCAGGTAGCACCTGTTATGTGTTGAAAATAATCGATTAAGGACATATTTTTATTTTAAAATAAAATCGTTCTTTTTTCCAAAAAAAAACCGTAACCCATACACGTTTTTTTGTGTTGATAAAAACTTTGAATAATTTTTTCTTTAAATATCTTTTAAAACAGGAATGCATACAGCGACTAGGAATCATTGCGACCCCATGTTAATTTCTTTGAATTCGGGTTTTTGTGGGTATACCGGGCTTGAGAACTTACCATAAATGAAGTCACGCCTTAAAATAATTCTGATGACGTCTTTCTAACAGTGCAATTTTCATTGGATGCATTGTGCAACAGCCAGCAAGATATATTATTAATTTGCTATGGGTAAAATTCGCTATACGTATAGCTAGCTCCTCCCACAAAATATGCACCTAGATAGATTGAGTTAAAATGGATGTAGCATAATAATTCCTATTAGGTCTTTATGTATCCCTTTTTTAAAATAAAAATAAAAATAAAACAACACGTTTTTCTTGCGGACTTATTTTTAGAAACTTTGAAAGAAGGTTTTTCTTAGACAATATTCCCAAAATAAAATATTTCAGTATCTATATTTTTTTGTTGTTTGAGTTGTTGTTTAAATACTGACTACACAGAATGGAAAGCCGCCATTACATTAATGTCCATTAAAATGATAGTTGAGATATATATTAAATAAAACGGAAAACACATAGATTTTTTGTCGCGAAATTACTAAAGGTCAAAGGGCATTAATACACAATGCTAAAACAAACCAAAAATCATTGCAAACTGCTCCTGAAAAAATCCCAGCTTAACCTTAGGGAATAAGAACTCTTTGAAGACCAAAAAACAAATAATAAAAAATAAATAAAAATGTGAAATCGTAAAAGTTAAAAAAAAATTTTAAAAATAAATAAAAATGGTCAAAAAATGTTTCTTCACCAAAAACAAATTTTTCTTTCTTTTAAATTCAAGTCCAGAAATTTCTCATTTTTTACAAAAAGGGAAAATCTTTTCTTTCAGGCTGGACTCAAAGGCTTAAGTCAGGCGCTACGTTAAGGCCTTAAATCCGTAGTGCCTTAGAAAAGAGCCTTAGCTTTATCCTACACAATTTAACTCTGCACCAACGGTATTCCATAAATTTCATAAATACTTATATAAGGAAAAATGTATTTCAACCTTAAATTGCTTCGAATCCCCGCATTGAATAGGTTCATTTTTAGACCATTTTAAGATCGTAATTTTGTGTTACCAAAATGTAAGGAGCTCAGGAAGGAAGGAAGTTTTCATACGGAAAAACTTTTGAAAAGGCGTCGAAAATAGACAGATAACAAGGGTTTTACTATAGAGAATATATTGGCGTTGACAATATTACTTGTCAGTGTTATTAAAGGCTGATTTTTTAAGCTGATAATAAGTTCGTTGGCTAAAATTCATAAGATACGATATTCTATGGTCAGGTAGGTATGACATTTACTTAGAAAAAAGACGTATTTGACAATGTTTATAGTCTGTGTAAAGGATTATGGTCTTTTACGCCTTTAGGGGTTTTATTATGTATATTACTACTATAGCATAGCATTTCTCTGGTTTAGGATTTTAGGCCTAGAATTTTTCTAGATTTAGGAGGCGTAGATGGGATTTCCATGATGTGGAATTGTAGTCGATTTTATTATTATAACTCCAAGGCACGTCCTTCGACAAAATACTTCGTTGTGATAGCTTAAAACAAGTTGGGCACGGCCCTAATATATACTGCTCTTTACTATAACAGTATATTCATAAATGTTTCATTAACATTCGATATAACTCGTGTTCCATTTCAGATAGAGTTAATCCGAAGGTACATCGTGAAATTAGACATTCCGTAGAGTAATTGCTCCAAATATTATAGGGTTTACTTTTAAAATTAATTTGTGGTAGTTTATTGAAGTTTCATCTAACACCTTACGCGTCATAATTGGGTATATCTTAACTTCTGAAGTAGATAAGGGAAAATTGAAGATACCATAATAAACTAGACATTCCATAGAGTAATCCCTCCAAATTTTATGAATTTCCCATTTTAAATAAGGTCACAATTTAAGTTTGAAAACCAAACTCAGAAAATTTTAAAATTAAGTGTGTCTAAAACAGGCCATAACTTTAGTTCTAAAATCGATAGAGAAAAATTAAAGATACCATAACAAACTAGACATTCCGTAGAGTAATCCCTCCAAATTTCACGAAATTTCACAAATTACAACACTTGAAACCAAAGAGATATACAACCATGGAAGTAAAAACACCAAAAATAAAAAGAGACTTTAAGAAATGATCAGTATGAGCGAGAAGCAACCAATCTTACACAGAGAAGAAAGAAAGATAGGGCTTAAGAAACGTTCTTGGAATATATTTGATGGACAAGGGTTATTTTGTGGCATTTCTGGGCCACCTAGAATCCTAAAAATCGTGCCTTATCGCAGGGTCACGTAAATGTTTAATAGCTCCGAGATGGACTTGCGAGGTTCTATCTCTCGCTCGGCTACGTTGTTATAAAGCAATTGTTTATGGATCAAAACCGAATTATGGATAGATACTCTATATATCGGACACTGCAACTCGGAAATAGAACAGCTGGTCTCGTCTCAGCCAAGGCTTAACAAATATAAGTTATTTTTCTTGTCTGTCACCGTCTTTATAGATTATCGCTTGTTTTACGATGTTAATAAATTGCGATTGTTACGTAACTATATTAGAGGAATAGAAATATAACTTTCTTGACTCTTCGTCCAAGTTGGGGTCCGCGGACCACCTAATTATTTAATTTTATTAAATTTTAGTAATCTCTACAGGAGGCCACGTGCCAGGAACGTAATATAAAAATGCTATTATTATATAACTATATTAGAGGAATAAAAATATAATTTTTTCAACTCTTCGTCCAAGTTGGGGTCCGCGGACCACCTAATTATTTTATTTTATTAAATTTTTCTAATCTCTATAGCCGACCACGCGCCAAGGACCTAATATAAAATGCTATTAATATATAATTATATTAAAGGGAAAGAAATTGCGGTTTTTCAACTCTTGATCCAAGTTGGGGTCCGCGAACCCCAAAAATAATTATAATTTATTAATATAATTGAATGAGGTTTTTCCTCTTAACACCGACTAGAGGTTTATACAGAAGGAGTGATATAATAATAAAGATAACAATTAAACCGTTTGATACAAACAAGCAGAGAGAAGCCAGTGATATTAGTGGAATTATTTGCCGAACCGCGAGCAAACTAGGGACATGCACGAGTTACACTTATTTTGCAACAATTTTTACAGCATTACAGAACTGATCTCTTAAATTGGGATGAACCTTAAAACGTCTACGCTTGTAAAGAGAAAAGGGGATTTGGAAGCGATTAAAACTGAGACTAATCCCTGGTCTCCGTTTGTTTTCTAACCCCTCTGTTTTAGGAGATTATACTAAGCCTTAGTAGATTTATCATTTGTTTGCACCGTGAATTTTTACATCTCTCATTTTGAGTTCATTTAAATATTAAACACATTGAATTTCTTTCGGTTGAAAAACAACAACTAAAGTATGATTTTAAAAAGACAGACATTTATGCTAAATTTTGGTTATACAGGGTGATGTATCCCAAAATGGGAGAGGACTTCCTAACACCCTGTACAATCATTTTAAAATACTACAAATGTATGTACGTTACAGGACAGACATTAATAGCGTTTATGCTAAATTTTGATTATACAGGGTGTATTCCAAAATGGGAGGGGTAATTACAAGACTTCCTAACACCCTGTACAATCATTTTAAAATACTACAAATTACAGGACAGACATTTACAGCGTTTAAAATAAACTCCCCCTTTTTTATCATGACCTTCTTGGGGGCGATTCAATCTATAAATAGGAGACGCTGCAACTGACCCCGGCCGCTATATCTACAGGTAAACAAGGCGGTTTATGCACACCTAATATAAATCCCACGCTCTGTAAATATAAAGCGTGGTGGTGCTGCCAAAAAGGGAATCGGCAACCAAATTACCCTAGGGGTATTGCATTGCGTTTTACTCCCCTTTAACCCTTCTATAGGGTTTTCAATTGATTTTAAATCGATGGATTCCAATATGAAACCACCTAAGTCGGGTTGAAATGGTGGGGAAAGGGGATTCGTTTTCAATTTGCAAAGTTAAGGCGGATTTTGTTTATTCTCGTGTGCTCCGTTTGTATAGAAGGGTTACGCCCTATCCTATCTGTTTTCTAAACCAATTGTATTGGAGATTATTTCAGGCATTATTAAACTACGTCACGTGGCAGGCATTGAGTTTTCCCGCCAAATTAATTTAATTTTATTTATAAAACAGGTATAGCGCGTGCATTAATAATTTATGGCGCGTGGAATTATTTCGCGCCTTTTCTTTTGGAGGCAAGACTCGCGTGAGAATAATACACCGCACGTGCTTTTTTTATTTCCCGCCAAATATTCTAGAGGGCCGGTAGGCCCTTCTAGATAAGATCCCACACCCTCCCGTAATGTTAAATGAAAATTCACAGATTTTAGCCGATTTTCCCATAGGAATAACATGGGGTTTTTGGTGCTCCTGTACATCGAATCATTTAAAAACTACATGCAAGTTAGCTTTCGGAATACATTTAAATTAACAAGTAACTATTCAAGGTGTGCCTTTTTCAAGTTTCATCAAATTTAATTAAGTCTAAGTATGTTAATTTAATTAAAAACGTAAGTACCTCAAAAGATTATTCTACAGCAGACGACGCTAATTGTCGTTACCCTACAGTAGACGACGCTAATTTGCCATTTCGCCGCCTTGAAACTTTAACTTGATATTTTTCAATAAATATAACACTATATTTATTAAAAACTTCTCTGGCGGGTCTAATTTTCGTTTAATTATGTGTCTCGGTTGAAATTCTATACTTAAGATACCTTTTTAATTTATATTTTAGATGTTAGTTTCGACCAAGGCTTAAGTTGCCTTACTTAGGCCATGGATTTATAATAGAAGCTTACGCTTCATGGATATTTCCCTGTAGCCTTCAGTAAGGCATTTTGATTTTAAACACATTTATGTCACAAAAATTCGCGCGGGTGGGGACTGGGGGGCTGATGACGTAGAAATTGAGGCAAACGTTTTTCTTTAGGCGTGCGTGCGCGCGCGCTATTCAAAATTAGAACTCTGAATTTGCCTCAAATTCTACGTCACAAACGCGCGTGCCAGGCTGGTACTATTTCAGACGAGGAATAAATGTTGTGCGCGTTTTAAGGTGAGTGAAATATCCAGGAAGCGTAAGCTTCTATTATAAATCCATGCTTAGGCAGACTATTGAGTGAGTCTATGCAATGGGTGATTGTAAAAGCTGGAAGGATAGATGGATCCGTGTTGGAAATAAGGATATTTTTAAAACTGGACCTGTGGCCTAGGTATTTTAATTAAAATAACTGTCCACGGTGCCAATCACTGTAAACGTACAAGGGCAGTGCACGCAATGTCATGGATAATTGCAATCGTAAAGTGGACTGTAAAAGATACGGCTTTGATAGTTTAAAATCGTGGCAGGTTTGTTTTGAAGTTGACTATAAAGCTCGGGTTCTAAAACGAATTGTGAGCCGTATCATACAGGGTGTTTCTGAAAAGTCCATCACAAATTAAGGGGCGTGTTTATGGGACCAAACTGAGCGGAAAGTACCAAAGAACATGGGGTGTACAACATTTTGTTACGGAGATATGGCCTTCCAAACATTCGCCCCTAAAACAAGGAAATATCCAAAAATGAGGAGTAACACTTAGACCGACTAACCAGCTTGTTTAAAATTACTAGACAATTTCTATAGCCTTTAATCGAACAATTGATTTCTACCTTTACTAATCAGAAGCGTATAAATGAGTAGAAGTATGCCTACGGTGGTAATGTAAAATTAATCCCAAGTGACATGATGTTTCAAGATCTTCCCAGCACCAAGTAAAATGGTTCTGATTGAAGGGACTTTTATTAGCACAGCGTAAACAACGTTATTTTCAGGAATTAGTCCAAATGTCCACGGGCGGCATTACAAAAACGAGGCAGTCTTTCGAATGATACTTGGACATGTTGGAAGATCCCTGGCTTGTTCCTGTTATCTCAAACCGTAAAAAGCTACGCAAATCTTCATCATCACGGACAACACTCTTGTACGTTAGGTATGACCTTGAGAAAACCTAAAAGGACATCTCGAATGTATTTGAAAAACCCATCTCCAATTAAGGGGCGTGTTGTTTGTTTCCAACAGAGTAAACTCGCCCAGAGAACAATTACAATGCAGAGCCACGTTTCGGCGTTAATGGCCCACAAAGGTGGTCCCAAACAAAAGAACAAACTTTAATTTGTTTCGTTCAGTAAGTGTTTCATGTGTCATAGATAAAACGCCATGATTAATGCACAAAGAAAATGTTATTGACAAGTTTTCGGACCGCGATGCTGAAATGTGGTGGTGCACCATCGTGCATGAACCACATTCTGTTTATTAAACCTAAGGGTACGTCTTCGAGTAGTTCTGGTAAATCGTCCCGTAAGAACTACAAGTAAGCCACACCGTTTAACCGCTTTGGTCCCATTGAACCGAATTCCCATTCGACAGAAGGGGTTTTTTTTTGGGGTCCCATTCGACCGAACGTAGCCAAAGGTGCGATTTTATTATAGTCCCATTGGACCGAAATTCTATTGAACTGAAAGAAGACATACTGTGTGGTTTTGCATTAAATATATTTTTAATTTCACAACTTATTGTTGTTAAAATAAATGTGAGTTGAAAATGTATTACTGCACTTATTTTAACTACGTTTTAATTACGGCGAACCTCACCTACCCTATCCTATCCTAACCTAACCTTACCAATCGTAACCTAACCTAACCTAACCCAATCCAACCTTGTTTGGAGGTAAAAAGATTATTTATATGAGTATTAAAAGCCCGCCTCTTACCACGAACAATTTATAAGCAATAATAGAAATATTTTGGAAAAGATGTCAGATAATTAATTGGAGAATATTTTGGAAAAGGTGGCAGCTAATTAATAGGAGAATATTTTGGAAAAGGTGGCAGCTAATTAATAGGAAAATCTTTTGGAAAAGGTGGCAGCTAATTAATAGGAGAATATTTTAGAAAAGGTGGTAGCTAATTAAAAGGAGAATATTTTGGAAAATGTGGCAGCTAATTAGTAGGAGAATGTTTTGGAAAAAGTTGCAGCTAATTAATAGGAGAATATTTTGGAAAAGGTGGCAGCTAATTAATAGGAGAATGTTTTGGAAAAGGTGGTAGCTAATTAGTAGGAGAATGTTTTGGAAAAGGTTGCAGCTAATTAATAGGAGAATATTTTGAAAAAGGTGGCAGCTAATTAATAGGAAAATCTTTTGGAAAAGGTGGCTGCTGCTTGGTGCTGGGAAGATCTTGAAACATCATGTCACTTGGGATTAATTTTACATTACCACCGTAGGCATACTTCTACTCATTTATACGCTTCTGATTAGTAAAGGTAGAAATCAATTGTTCGATTAAAGGCTATTGAAATTGTCTAGTAATTTTAAACAAGCTGGTTAGTCGGTCTTAAGTGTTACTCCTCATTTTTGGATATTTCCTTGTTTTAGGGGCGAATGTTTGGAAGGCCATATCTCCGTAACAAAATGTTGTACACCCCATGTTCTTTGGTACTTTCCGCTCAGTTTGGTCCCATAAACACGCCCCTTAATTTGTGATGGACTTTTCAGAAACACCCTGTATAAGAATTAGTAGAAGTGTAGAACCATTTTTAACCTCGTCCTAGAAGTGAAAAATTTCGCATTTCAGGCAAATATTATTTTATAATAGATTAATACAAATAAAGACTGAAGGAACAGATATTATATAAAAAGGACTTGGTTTGTCCAAGCCTAAAAAACAAAACGATAAGAGTTTTTTCCAGTTGACTGAAGCGCGGATATTTTATTTTTCTATATAATCTTAAAGACAATCTGTATTTTACTACTCTTTAATTCAATCTACTGATTTTACTGGTAATGGATTTATTTCCTATAAATTAATTGAAATAAAAAATTACTTATCTCAGATTTTTCATGATAAAATTTTACGAAAATGGAATTGTTGTTGAAAAATCTGAGATAAGATATTTTATTTCAATTAATTTATAGGAAATAAAATCTGGAGATTGAATTAAAGAGTAGTAAAATACAGATCGTCTTTAAAATTATATAGAAAAATAAAATATCCGCGCTTCAGTCAACTGGAAAAAACTCTTATCGTTTTGTTTTTTAGGCTTGGACAAACCAAGTCCTTTTTATATAATTTATTATGTTTTCCCGCTTTTTTTATTTATTTAATTTTTTTGGATTTCGGATTATGTTTTCGCGCCAAGACAAATTTGAAGTTAAGAATATTTTAGATCCGTTTAGAAAAATTGGTATCGCGCCAATCTTCTAATCTATTTTTAAACACCTGTCATATAACTTAGGTGGATAAAAAGGTATTCAAGGATTATTATCATTGCGGTATTTTTAAATTAAAACATCATTCAAAAAACCGTCCACAAAAACATCAAAATTTACTACAAACACAATTACTTTAAAATTAAACTAACCCTACCTCAAAAAGGTTGGTTGTTAGTCGAAAATATTTTCCCCGAAAATTAAAATTAACCACAAAAATTAATTTAACCTAATTTTCAAAGTTTTTCGAAAAATATATATTTTTTTTAAATAAAATTCTTAATTGACATGCGAGACAATTAAGCTATATTTTCTCTAATAAATAACGCTAAATTTCTGGGCTTAAATTTTATTTTTTAAAGCATTAAAACTCTTAAGGTAGAGAGCGGTGAAGTTAAAACGATCCGATTGTGAGATTGGCAAACTTGGTTTTGGCGGGATTGACTCTGACTCTTCGCACGAGCTACGATTTTGATTCTAGTCTCGGCCACCGTGACCGTTTTGGCGCCAAATTCGCACGCGCCGCATTTGTTACAGGAAAGCGCGCGCCATATACCCCCAATCAATGGTTAAAACGAGCGCGCTATGTTCTATACTTATTACGATAAACGCGTTGCTATGGTTACCATTCAAAGCTACCCCCCTAGTACACCCCCCTGCATAAACCGAGGGTTAAGGTCGTAAAGGATGTATCTGTTATGATACGATGTCAGAAGGTTTTAAGTAACAATTCCAAATACTCATACAAAACATGAATTGAACTCACATGTAATAGTAGTTATCAAACTTCATGTTGGTTATCCATCTCATGTTGATTAAAAGTATCGTAATACTTCATGGGCAAATTTTCCAAATTTATCCCCCTCCCTTCTCACTCGCCTATACGGTTGTTATGTACGTCCCATTCTTGAATTCGGTAGTCAGATTTGGAACCCTCATTCCGCCCATTCCACTTCCATCCTTGATGGTGTTCAAGCCCGAGCATCACGTATCCCACGTTCGCTGTCCCACCTATCACGCGAGAACCGTTTAGAAACCTTGGGATGGGCCCCTTTATCACTACGTCGCTCATTCCTAGATCTAATTAGTCTATTTAAAATCTTAGTCAATCCTACACAAGATTTTTTCACCTTTGTCCATCAGTCGGTACATACTCGCGGACACAGTCGTAAACTATTCCTCAAACCCTTTAAAAGAGATTGTCTTAAGTTTTCTTTTTACCGTCGAGTCATTCCCCTATGGAATGCACTTCCTGATGAGCTAGTGTCTGTTCGTTCTATTAATATTTTTAAGAGAAAACTACGTATTCATTTAAACTTGTAAAATTATTTTTAAAATTTCAGTGTTAGAAATTCCTATTATAAGCAACCTAGTGATAAATCTTGTCAATCCTTGTGATATTTTGTAAATATGAAATTTAAAAAAAAAAAAAAAGAAGTACTATTATCAATTATCTTTTTAAGCGTGTTTTGGAGCTGTAAGGCTACTAAGCCCTAGCCCTTAAGTAAATAAATAAACCTGGAACAAAAAAAAAAAAAAAAATGTTCTAGTTATTATTTACTCTCACTATTTAATCCGATTCTTAAGTTCACAGGTTACGATGGCTTCCTTATTAGTAAACCCGGTCCCGGTGTAAATTGGTGCAAAGGCTTAGCATAGTCGTACTAAAAATTATCCACAATCTTAATTTTAAAACAAAGCTGCCTATTTTAAAACTTTGGCATTCTACAGTCTCGAAGAGTGACGTCATCACAAGCGCGACTTAAACTCTAGCCAAGGCCCGAAAATCCCGCCTAAAGTCTCAACCTATGTTGTCTTGATTCCCGAACTTTAGGGTTCAATTCGCGACTTAAAACGGCTTCCCAAACCAAGTCAACATTTCCCACGCTTATTATAAACATTCCGTAATGAAGTACAAGCGTTTGACCGTAATTATTAATCAAAATTAAAGTTAATTACCCAATAATTAGCGGAGACAGGTGAATTTCTTTCAAACTCGACGTGAAGAAATTTTCATAGATATATATACGGGTCTAGATACACTTCCCCTCTGTTAGGCCCTTTAAAAAATGCGGAGGTGAGAACTAGCAGTCGACGCTTTACGGCGGGGGAATTAGATCCAAACGCCATCTATTGAGAGTTTCAAGAAACAAAAAAACGAAAAATTCGAATATGGAAGGCGCGGGAAATTCGAATATGAAAAGAGCGGGAAATTCAAATTAGGCTTAACTTTTCAAATAGCTTTACGTATTTTTGATCTCCTTTATACGTGTAATTATGTTCTTAAATGAAATAAATAGTTTTTATGTAAAAGAAGTAGTGTTTTTAATGAATTGTTAGTGAAATAAGGCATTAAAGATGGTTAACAGTTGTTCTTTCACACATTGTCATAATTTATCAACTTCTGGAAAAGCAATATTTTTTCATAAGTATGATTAAAAGTTTGTTTACCACCTCGAAACCAAATAATAACATTATAACTACCAAATACAATTGCAAAGCATCAGCACGCCCGCTGGCAAAAGTTATTTATCCAATTTTTTAGCTTTCAAAGTTCAGCGATAGATGGCGCACTAGGTATCTTCCCCCGGGAAAATCGCGTCGACTGCTAGCTGTCATCTCCGTATTTTCCCCGATTCAGTAGGGTATCTAGACCGTATATATATATCTATGGAAATTTTACTCAAGAACGACGGGTGGTCCGTTATGAATTTCCTAGCGGTGGTTTCAAAAGGCGCTCACGTGACTCTTTCTGTCCAATCAATGATAATTGCGCCAAATACGAGTACGTAAGCCGGCATGGTGTCCATAGACATCATAAATACGTATAAATCTGGATAATATTATAATTATCTGAAATTAGTCAAAATAAATTATTATAATAATTAAAGCAAGACGAAATTAGTTTTTAAGTCTTTTTTGATGAGCATTAAGCTTTTACTGTCACATCTTTTACACAGTTTATTAAACCTTTAATACGGTTGTTTGTTTTTTTATTTATATAGGTGTTCATTCTAAACCTTACTTAATTTAAAAAGAAATTAAAATTAATCACCTATATTATTTTTTCTTTAGGTTAGTATTGGCTACATGGTTGTTTGTTTATTTATTTTAAACGCGTTTTAATTGTTGTTTATTATTTACTTTTTTTAATTGACGGAGGGGGGATGGGACGAGGGGGACCAAAATAGACTAGACTAAAATCAAGTGTTTGTTTGTTTATGTATGTTTTGTATTTTTTGTTATTTTTCATTTTTTCAATATTAATACATTTACACTATTCACAACAATATACAACTACAATTTTTTCCATGTTTTCTTTTACTTTCATTTATTTAATTTAAATAATCTGTAGAATTTTTTTTTTAAATTTATTTTATTGTATTTTTCAGAAATTTGTTTATTTTTTTTTTGTTTTATTTGTTATTTATTTTTCTTATTAGATCCTGCTGATAATTTACGTCAGCGTTTGTTTATTTGTTTATTTATTTGAAATTTTACGCTAGGTTTAATTAGTTTTAAGCTAATTTAATTAATATCAGTTAAAATTAAAAAATAGAATTTTTTTTTTATTTTAAATTCCTGTTATTTATTTTACGTTTTTATTTTATTTATTTTAAACAGCGAATAATTTAACTTTAATAATAAAAAAGTTTGAGAAATAATTTTTTAATTAAATTAACATATTTTTCTATCTTTCAATGTAACAAATGTTTGTTTACTTATTTTTTTATTATTTATTTGTTTGTTTGTTGTACGTTGATTTATTTATTTATTTATTTATTCAATTTTAATATTTATATTTGGGAAGACATTTTGCATAGCATTTAAAAATAAAAAAAAATTATTTTTTTTTTATAATTTTTAATACGAAACCTTTATGGTATAATATTTTGTTATTTTTAATGTTCATTTTATTTTAATTAGTGTGCAATTTTAATTAAATTTGTTTTTATTTATATATAATTGGCATTTTTTAGAACTGTTTTAAATCCTGAAAGAGGTTTTGTTTAATTATTACAACTATTTAATTTTTATGCAGATTCCGTTTTCTGTTTTAAAAATTAACTTTTTTATTTAAAAAAAAAATATTTTTTTTTTAATTTTAAGTTAATTGATTAAAAATTAAAATTAAATTAATAAGCGTTTAAAAAATTATAGGTGGTAGTTTTTAGAGTAGGTTTACTTTTGTTTGTTTGTTTAGAATTTAAAAACCTGACGCTATATTTTAAGTATTAATTAATTAATTAATTAATTTATTTTTAACAAATTAATTTTCGGAAAAAAAAATATTTTAAAATTAATTGAAATTAAGAATTAAATTAACCCAAATTAAATTGTGTACTGAGGTAGTCCAAAAGATTTTTGTTTTTTAAAAATAATTAAACCGTAAATGATTAATTAATTTAAACTGAAATTAATGAAGAAAAAGAAAAGCTCTTAATTAATTTTTTTCTTACGAATTAATTAGTTAATTAAAACACAAATTAAACCTGAACTGACTAGGGATTATACGTCACAAACATGCTAAGTTATTATTAGTTACTGTACATTTTAATTAAATTAAATTAAAAAGAAATCACGTAGTTTTTAATTAAAAAAAAAGTGATTTTTTTTAATTTAATTTAATTTTATTTTATTTTCCCTAATTATGAGGAACATTTGACTAGTGTTCAGTTATGTATTATTGTTGTTTTTCAATGTTAATTAACCGGTAGTTAATTAGTTAATGAAGGGGGGCGCAGTATCAGTAAACATCGATGATTAATTTTTTTCCAGGCCAATTACCAAAAAAAAAAAAAATTATAAAATTGTTTTTGATAAATTTTTAAATAACCAGAAATTAATTAATTTTTGATTATTGTTTTTTTTGGATATATTAATTATTGTTTTAACTGTATTATTTAATAGTTTGTGCTTGGTTTAATTTTTTTTTCTTTTTAATTTTTCGGGTAATTAACGTTAATTAACCGCACTGTAGCATCATTTTTTTAATTATCACAAAACTTGATCAATTTTCTGTACATTGTCCTTTATTTTTTTAATTGTTTTTAATAATTCTCCCCTGGTTTTTTTTTTTTTTTAATCGCACACGAGTTGACCGCACAAATTTTTTTCTAACCATTAACCATAAATTACCATTATTAGAGTAATTTAAGGTAATTAATTCCACGTTTTTTTATAATTACAATATTATAATACAAGTTCATTCTTTAATAATAAATAAGATGCAAATTTTTTTTGTTTAATTTCACGGCGTGATGAAGCTAATTAATTAATTAGTTTTAATGATTAATTTTAATTTGTTTTTTAAAGGAGAGGGGAAGGATCAAATTGTTTTCAATTTTTTTTATTCATTTATTTAAATCTTTTAAACCTTTTTTTTTTAATTTTAATTTAAAAGATCGCAATTTTGTTTATTTGTTTACGCGATGGCAAAAAAATAAACCAAAAAAAAATAATGTGTTATTTACAATTTAAGAAAAAAATTCAAATAAACGTTTAAAAAACTTTCTTTTTAATTTAGGACAAAAAAACGCAAAAATAAACAAAAATAACTAATATTTTATAAACACAGGGAAACTCTTTGTTTGTTTGTTTGTTTGTTTGAATTTTGAAGGCTCGCAATTCAAAATATATTTTTTTTAGTCTTTGTTTAATTTAATTTAATTTAAACAAAACTTAAACTTTTTTTAACTAAACTGCAAATATTAGTACCGAGTAGTAAAGTAAAAAAAACAATGTTTTTTAAACTGGGGCGAAATATGTTTGTATGTTTGTTTATATATAAATACTATAATTTCTGTTTGTTCTTAATTAGGGAGGGGGCGTGGCGTGTCTGATATGTCAAAAATTAAGTAAATAGAACGAACTTATATATATAACAAAAATTTTGACATAGTGCAAAAAAAAAAAAGAAATTTTACAAGAAAATTTCTTTTTAAATTTAAGTTAAATTTTAACGTAACTTTTTTCTCTAAACTTTTCCATAATTTTTCTTTTGTAGACCTTAAATTTTTGCGAATTTAATTATATTACTTTAAATTACCGGTAGTAATTAAATCCACATTTACCTAAAAAAATGTTTGTTTGTTTGTTTTCATCATTATTTACCAACTTTGACAAAGTTTTCTAACCACCAACCAATCTGGTTCAAAGAATTACGATATTCTTTTGTGTTTTTTAAGCCCCGCCATTGTAGCGATTTCGCGCTGTAAGCTTTGACTTAGCGGTGGTTGTAGTAGTAGTAGTTGATGTTGTAGTGGTAGGAGTAGTAGTACTAGTTGAAGGGTAATTATTACGGGAAGTAATTACCAACTTTCCATCATCTCTGACATCTCGGAGGTCGTTAGTAGTAGTAACTCGTTTATCGGTTAACAAAAATTGTTCGGTAGAAGTAGTAGCAGCACTATCGTTAGCTACTACAAAGGAGTCCTTGGAATGCTCTGTAGTTGTAGTTGTAATCGTAGTTGTACCCCGTAATGCGTACGATTCAGTTTCAAACTCGATATCGTTGGAGGAAGTGACGTTATAGACTTCGTCTTTGATCGTGAAGAATTTCTCTTGGTATTGGTTGACGTTGTTGTTGTTGTTGTCGTCGTCGTCGTCGTCGTCGTAATAGTGGTGGTGGTTGTAGTAGTACTCGTTGCCGGAACGATCCAACAGAGATCGTCTAGCAACTTTATGTTTGTCGTCCATATCAAGGCCAAGACAACTGCCCATAAATGAACAGCAAATTTTGCCATTCTGCGTGTTTCGAAACGGAAATTTACCAATTTAATTTTGACGCAGAAATTTTGGGTTTTAAAAGATTTGAGGGGGGAAAGACGGATTATCAAAAACAGAGTTGGTTTTAATGGTAGAGGATAGTTCAAATTAATTTCAGAAGGAATATTATCGCGATTTAAGGCCCGAATTAATTTGAGAATGAAAATTATCGCGTTTTAAGGCCCGGATTAATTTGGTAAGGAATATTATCGCGTTTTAAGGCCCGGATTAATTTGGTAAGGAATATTATCGCGTTTTAAGGCCCGGATTAATTTGGTAAGGAATATTATCGCGTTTTAAGGCCCGGATTAATTTGGTAAGGAATATTATCGCGTTTTAAGGCCCGGATTAATTTGGTAAGGAATATTATCGCGTTTTAAGGCCCAGATTAATTTGGTAAGGAATATTATCGCGTTTTAAGGCCCGGATTAATTTGGTAAGGAATATTATCGCGTTTTAAGGCCCAGATTAATTTGGTAAGGAATATTATCGCGTTTTAAGGCCCAGATTAATTTGGTAAGGAATATTATCGCGTTTTAAGCCCCGGATTAAT
Source organism: Phalangium opilio (assembly GCF_054372755.1). NCBI lineage: Eukaryota > Metazoa > Arthropoda > Arachnida > Opiliones > Phalangiidae > Phalangium > Phalangium opilio. Next base: position 130,653 of record NW_028324223.1, read on the forward strand.
TTGAGAAGGAATATTATCGCGTTTTAAGGCAAATTACCTTAGAATCAGAAAACCAACTCCGTTATCGATATAGAACTTGGAAAAATCCCAGAAATTTTTATGTACCATCGTAAATATTCTTAGAAAACCCATAAAAATTTCTTGGAAAAAGGAAGCTTCGAAGCCAGAAAATACGTTGAAGGAGAAAATAATTATCACACGTGCACACTATATATATAAATGGTTGTTTGTATCACGAAGGCACAAATAGACAAACTGTGCAATTCTCTCGAAAAAAATATATATTTTTCGAATCCTTAAAAAGTAATTTAAACTTAAGCCAAGAAAAATAAATAATTAAAACAAGCACAAATTTTGACCCTATACAATAATTAAAACAATATATATCGTGTAATATATCTATACTCTCATGCTATAATATGACAATATATATACAACCCTGGAAAATACCATCAAAATGGTAGCCTCCAAAGTTGACGCAAAATTTTTAAAGTGATGGTGAAATGTTTATGAATAAATATTTTGGTGACATTGTGATATTCAAAAAATTAGAAGCAATGTGATTGGGGGGGAAGGAAAAGGTGTGGGGTGATTGTTTGGTGCTTTGGTATAAATATAAATATATATATATTTGTTTACGAAGGTGTTAGACAACAAAAAGTGCGTTTTTACCGATGGAAGCTATAACCGGAGCTCACCGAATGCTCACAGTGAGGAACCTAAAACGTCATCGGATGGAAATTTGGTTTGTTTTTTTTTTCACCCATGGAGAAAGAAATGGACGGGGAAAAAATATGGGATAGGAGTAAAAATGGTTAGGAATTTGTTAGTAAAAAAGCCACCAACTGTTTTTAATTAGAACATATTAGTTTATAAAATTGTTAGTTTACTATCGTTTATTCAATTAAAAAAAAAATAACCAAGATATGCAAAAACTCTTTCTGAAGTTTTTCATAAATTTTAAGTAGAATTGATCATTTATGGGAGTTTTATTCTAAATATTATGTTACGCATTTTTACAGTAGATTTCCCCCTAAGTACAGTAGATTTCCCCCTAAGTACAGTAGATTTCCCCCTAAGTACAGTAGATTTCCCCCTAAGTACAGTAGATTTCCCCCTAAGTACAGTAGATTTCCCCCTAAGTACAGTAGATTTCCCCCTAAGTACAGTAGATTTCCCCCTAAGTACAGTAGATTTCCCCCTAAGTACAGTAGATTTCCCCCTAAGTACAGTAGATTTCCCCCTAAGTACAGTAGATTTCCCCCTAAGTACAGTAGATTTCCCCCTAAGTACAGTAGATTTCCCCCTAAGTACAGTAGATTTCCCCTAAGTACAGTAGATTTCCCCCTAAGTACAGGCTAATACCATTATCAAAAATTGATCTAAAATTTGTCTAACAAATCAGAAAGAGTTTAAAGCATCATTTGACGTGTGCTAAACTCAAACTTGCACCAAGCACACCAGCATTTAATTTAAAAAAAATTAAATATTTCTATTTAAATTGAACATTGCTGGTTAAAATTAATTTTAGGGATTTTAATCTACGCCAGAATAAGGTAAAGAAAAAAGGTTTGAACAGGATTTGCGAGAGAGAGAGAGAGAGAGAGAGAGAGAGAGAGAGAATTGCATTTTTTGTCAATTATTCGGCCCCCATTTAAGTCCCGCGCAAATTTATTAAAATTTAACCAAAAATTAAAATATAATTAAATAATTCTACTAAAAATTCAAATTATAAAAGAAATTATTGAAAATTTGGAAAATGAAAAACGGAAAAACAAGGAAGAATTTTTTGTTTTTGAGAGAGAGAGAGAGAGATATGGGGTCAAATTTGGTGCAAATTTGTTTTTAGACACTGGGTTTAAAAAAATTAGAAAAAACTTAAAAACAAGATTAGTAATAAAATAAATAAAACCAGGAAAAAATATAGTTGACTATGGGTTAAAATCATAAATTTAAAAAACCAAAATAAAGTGTTAATTGGTTAATTAATTGTTAGTAAAAAATATAGTAGGAAATCAAAAAGTTTAAATTAAATTAAATTAAATTAATGATTATGGGTTCCACCGGTTTTGGAATGAAAATTTTGTACTAAAAAAAATAATCCTACTAAATCTACTAATAATACTACTACTACGTTTAAATAAAAATATGGGATGATGATTTAAAGGGATAGTACTTACATTGCATTTGCACGAGGAACATGGATCCTGAGTGCGTGGAACTTTTTCACCAGAGAGGTACATTTTACCCGCGTAACTGCAGCCTTTCGTGCCATTCTCGAAAGAACTGCAAGGATCGTCGGGACATATCGGGCAGCAACTACTACCCGGATCTATGACTGGATTTTCGCACCTAGCAGGCTTGCACGTGATCGGCCAACAATCAACTTCACCATACTGTTAAAAAGAAATGCGAGTACACGAATTTAGTAGGTTTCACTCTAAATTGTAGTAGATTTCCTACTATAATGTAGTAGGTTTCATTCTAGAATTTAGTAGCGTTCCTACTATAGTGAAAATGTGGTAGGATTCTTTCTATAGTGTAGTAGGATTCTTTCTATAGTGTAGTAGGTTTCATTCTAAAATGGGGTTGGATTCCTATAGTGTAGCAAGTTTCATTCTAGATTATAGTACATTTCCTACCATAGTGTAGTAGGTTTCATTCTCGAACGTAGTATATTTCCTACTATAGTGCAGCAAGTTTCATTCTACATTTCCTACTATAGTGCTGCAAGTTTCATTCTACATTTCCTACTATAGTGCTGCAAGTTTCATTCTAGAATGTAGTATATTTCCTACTAAAACGCGGTAACTTTTTAACTAAAATTTGGTATGATTCCCACTAAAGACTTATAAATGGTACATTCACCCTTCTAGAAATGGTAGTTTTAATTGGAGAGAGAAAGTACTTACTAGGCACTCGCAGGTTTCACACTGATAAATCCACTGATCTCCATTACGATAGGCAATATTGGCCTCCTGATGTTGGCAAGTAGAGGACCTATCGCACTCGGGGCAACAACCCAAATCGACGTCGGGATTGGCGCAATCGCACTCTTCATTGACGCACGTCGTGACGCCATCTTTACATTCGCACAAACTGCAAGATTGGCCGAAAGGATGCCACGTTTCGCCGTTAAACCTCATGGCTTCGTAATCTAGGCAATCTAGAGAGCAAGTCACGTTGCTATTGCACTCGCAACGATAACCGCCAACCTCGTTGACGCACGTTGCCGATTTATGGCATGTATGAGCACCAGTTTTACATTCGTCAATATCTGAAACAAACAAAGAAACAAAACCGAAAAACCCTTTAAGCCTTGGTTTACAAAATAGACCTAAATCCGTTTCCATCATTAAAATTAAACGAAATAATTAAAAAATATCGACGAATAATCGTTAACGATAATATACTTAAATTATTTAAACAATTATTTTATTAACTTAATGACGTACCTTGGCAATGAATTGCGGAATCCGTTGAGACTCGACTTTTGTATCCAGGTTTACACTGGCAATAATACCAGCCTGGCATATTGACGCAAATCGTATCTGAATGACAATGATGTTGACCCGTACCACATTCGTCAAGGTCTGTCACAATATAATTTAAAATAATCTCATTAAACCTAATTTAATTAAAATTAAACTAAAATAAAATCACAAAAACGCAATTTAAATTAAAATTAAATTAATAAAACGTACCAATATCGCATCTAGGGCCCGAATACCCGCTAAGACAAGTACAAACTCCGGGAGACGTGCAATTGCCATTTTGACAAGTTTGATTGCAAACGGCTGCAAGAAGTGAAACAATTCCTTAGCTTAATTTAATTAAATTATAATTAAGTCGACTGATTAACTTACGATGACATTTGAACCCGTCACCGGAGAATCCCTCTTGGCAATGACATTGATAGCTACCATCTGTATTTACACATTTTGCATTTTTGTCACATTGATGATCCTGAGCTCTACATTCGTCATATTCTGCAATTAACGGCAACAAGATTCGTCAAAAACTCAGCCCGGGGGCAGGGTGGCAATAAAACCCATGGGTAAAACGGCAATAACTCACCGACGCAAGTATAGGCATCTTGCCTCGTGTACCCTGGTAAGCACTCGCACGTGTAGGACCCTGGTACGTTGGTGCAAACCGTATTAGCGTGACAATGATGACCATCGTGTCCACCTAATTTCAAACACTCGTCGATATCGGTACAATTCTTGCCATTACCCTCGTATCCCAGATTGCACTGGCAAATATACCGCGTTTGAACGTTCAAACAAGTCGCGTTCAAGTGGCAATCGTGACCACCGGCGCAATGGTCCATTCCTAATAATAATCAAGTTAAACCGTCCCCCAATCAGAAACCAGCAATTTAGATCACGCCCCCAATCAGAAACCAGCAATTTAGATCACGCCCCCAATCAGAAACCAGCAATTTAAACAAACAAACTTTCGAAGGAAGTAAGCTTAAGTAAGTAATCTACTTACCGGGACAAAATGGACAGCATTCCCCGGAGACGTTAAACTGTTCACTTTCGGAACAGTTTAATTTAGGACAGACCTTCTCGGGGTCTGTTCTATTGCAGCTTAAGCGGCCATCTTGGCATTCGCATTCCATACACTTGCTTCTCTTACGTTCGCCGTGCATATACGACATATTACCCGCGAAACACTCTCCTAAACACAAAGAAAACCCCCGGTCAATCCCCGCTAAGCCTTGGCGAAGAAAAAGTAGGCTTAAATACAGAAACTTACCAAGACACTTAGGACAACACTCTCCCGGTTTCTTAACGGGATATTTGCAGTTTGTTTCATTACATTTTATATGCTGGCACTTCACTTCACCATGCTTTAAAAAACAGGCGGTAAATAATTAGGCTTAACAATTGAACAAACGGTTTTTTTAAAAATTAATAAATAGGCTTAAGAATTGAACACTTACCACGCACGCGCATTCGTCACAATTATTCCGCCACGTGCTACCATCGAGGCGTAAACTGTTATTAACGAAGCAATTCTTTTGACACTCACACTCTTCAACGGCAGCCAATCGGCTTTCGGCTTGTAATAGCTACGAAAAAATAATTAGGCTTAACATTAAGCCTTGGCCAAAACCGAAATAAAAACCAACAAAACAGAACAGTAATAAAATTCAACATACCCTATTGTTTAACTGTTGTATAATACTTTCTAAGTGGAATACTGAAACTTGTAGTTGACGAAATTGACCACAGGTAGGGCATTCTAACGAAAAAACAATTAATATTTAAATTAAATAAATACGTCGAGTGGCGCCATCTATGAAGCTAATCACGAGGTAGTTTTGGGAAAGAGGGCGGAGATAGGCAATCAAAATTACAGGGCACGCGACAATAAAGAACTAAAGCGTGTCCGGCCATTGTTGTAAATTTATCTCCTATTTCTTTTTCGTTTTTTTGTGGGGGGGGAGGGGGTCCCACCCTGGTCTGTATTTATATGTCTATATACTAGATTAACATTACTCGGGGACGCGTGGCGCAGCTTTTAAACGCGTATGACGACACCTGTCAGGCGTCTGAACTCATGCGGAACCCTTAGAAAAAAAAACAGCAAACTCTAGGCCTAACCCAAGCAATAAAATTAATGTCATTGGACCATGGGGGAAGGGGAGACGAAAATATTAACGGTTTTCTGTGTTTATGCTATAATAAGGTAACTTTTCTATTAAATTTTATTAAACTTACCTGTGTCAATGTGCGGGCACTGCATAACGTAACCATGCGCTTTGCCAACTATTTTGACATCTTGCAGGTAACCCTAAACGGCAACAAAAATTACCAATTAATTAGATTTATTAATTAGGGATCGTAACTTATTAAAATACTGGAAATTAATACGAAATTATTATGATTTTTAAACGCAAAATTAACCAAGTCTGTCAAAAATACTGTTACATTACAAAGAAACAAAAACCATGACTTTCCATAACTATTTAAAATTTCCACCAACTGGGACTATGGCGCGCGAATACTTATAGGCATCTTATACCTTCTCCCTAATAAACTAGATATCGCTTCTTGATAGTAGATACCTTTTAACTTATTTAAAATCCCCATGACGTAAATTTCAAATAAAATCCCGCGACTTCCACAGTAAAATGAAGGACAAAAGAAGGGACAAACCTTGTATAGGAAATGGTTGGCGTTTCTCTGACCAAACCAAAGGGTCAAGTTTTTGTCTTGTAGTTGGCAATCGACCTCCCTGATGACCCTCTTGTAAATACGTGAGCAATTAACGAAAACGGCGACGTGCGTCCCACTGACGGACACGGCAACTTGATGCCACGAGCCGTCCGCTAGTCTATATGGAAAGGTTTCCACTAGAATTTTGTCCCGATGACTGTAATGCAACCTTAATTCGTCTCTTCGACCACTGCTTTGTAATTCTAGGAACCTTAAGAAACACAGAAAAAAGAAAAATTAAAAATATATCAGATACACCATAATGGTCATGCACGTTATATTTTCCGTTCCAGGAAATTGTAACCCAGATTTCCGCCTCAAAGGAGTACATAGTACATGGTATTTTTAGTGCCTTATACGCGGCAGGAATACATACAGCTACTAGGAATAATTGCGTAGCCGCATTTTCATTCAAAGTATTTAGGGCGGATTTTGTCCAAGGGAGGAGCTAGCTAGACTAATCATAATGTATTAATAATAATTGTACCTAGGAACTGGTGTTGCTACCATGCAACCAATGAAACGATGGTTAAAAAGACGCCATCATATGAGGCGTGATGGATACCTAGTAAGTTCTCAAACCGCGTTGAAATAAACTTGGGAGATAAAAGAGTATTCAAATATTCCAATAAGCTGTATGTATTCCAGATGTACGTTATTTCATTAATAAATTGCATTGCACAGAATGGGAAGGAGGTAACACTGTAGCTGACCTCAGAGAGAATCATTGTGCGTATATATATTGTTACGTGCTGTTCATTAACATGTATATTTTATTAGGTTATATATATATATATATGCTCTGATTTTTATGGTTTTGTTTATATAGTAAATTTCCCCCTTTACTGAATATTAAAAACAATGACTTTTATATGTTTTGGTTTTTTTTAAAAACATTCCATGAAATTTAAACGTAAATTCCATGAAATTTTTGTCTGTATAATTATTAAGGTTAATTCGTAACATTCATATTAAACTTCCTTGAAAATTTAATTTTGGTGAAAACTCTAAGAATAAGGTCCAAGAACCCGAATATATAGTGATAAATTTTGCCAAAGTATCTCCATGAAATTTCCATGAGTAATAACCCAATAAAAAAATACCAAAACCCAACACCATAAAAACGGAATACAAGTCCTAAGAATCCCCAAAAATAACCTTGCAATTCTTAGAAACTCAAGGACAAGGGTGTGGTCCAAGTAAAAATTCAAGGAATTTGTTAAGGACCAAACAAAGATGACTGGGACATTAGTATGACATTTTACCGATTATTTCCTTGTGAAAAGGCCAAAATGGTGCCGGCATTCCTGGCGTCTTGTTTAATGGAAGCCATGAGAGTGAACTCGTTACTGCGAGATAGTAGCGAAGTGGCCCGGTTGAGGACTTCCGGTGGCAATTGAACTCGTCGAGTCTCGCCCGTCAAGAAGACCGCCGTCGACAAGGGTAACAATCCACCTTCCGAACTGACGCTTAAACCACGGTATGTCCGGTTAGCCAGACTTAAACCCGAAATCAAGTCCACTTGGTAGCGAGCCTCTATCAGCAAGCCTGCTGCTAAGAACATAAATAACAAAAAACAATTAAATATTAATAATTAGCGAAAAAAATTATAAATTAAAATGAAAAAGTTTTAAAATACAACAAAAATAACTATTAAGGCAAAGCTAACAAACAGGGGCAACGAGCCCCATGTATTTCCCCATAGCCCCTGTAGAAATGTTGTTCCCTCAACACATCCGCGTTCAGGGAGAAGCCCGTTTACAGGAAACACATTTCAAAAATTTCAATTTTTTAATATTTGAATTTTTATTTTATAATATTGAGGTAAAAGTGATTTTTAATTTAAAAAATATTAAATTGATTTGTTATTTTCGGGGATTCACTGATGTTCTTCATTAATTTTTCCACTAACCACTTTTAATTTCAACTTTAATTTACAAGTTGAAATATCAGAATTAATTAATATTGTGGGGTTAAAATTAGTTCAAAATTAACTAATTAATATTCCCCAATTTTTAACACTACAATTTTAAAAATTCCCAAATTTTCTAAAAGTACTTATGACAGCTAAAAATTAACAAAACCCAAAAACACACCCAAATCTAATATAACAACCTCAAAAAAATAAAAACTCCAGGAACACGGAAAAACCTGGGCCAAAAAAAAAACATTATAAACCCGACAATAATATAATATAAAACCAACAATAGTTTAAAATTTAACAAGGTTACCCAAAAACATATGGTTTTTAAGGAAATAAGTAAAAAAAATATTAAAAAGTGTCAAAGAAAACCAACGATATCTGTAAAACTCGACAATTCAACTATAAATAATCCAAAAACCGAACCCCAAAAACGTATAAAACCGTACCCAAAAATCTTACAAGGGTTCCAAGGACTACGGAAACAGCATACTTCAAAATTTGGCTCGACATAAGCAAGAAAAAAAGTGCCATTTAAATTGAAAATACTAGAAACTTCGGTGGTAACTTTTACATAAAAGTTTCAGAACTACTACTAACCCCGAAATGTTAGGTACGACTTGGACACAATACAATAGCTCTTTATAAAAGGGGGGGATAAGGTAGGGCGCCACTCCAAGATACGATCTTAGGGCTAAAAGGTCGTAGGTTAAAACTTAACGAATAATTTTGAGCAGAAAAATTACTAGTTATAAATATAATAATATTATTGTAGTCTTTGTCCACTAAGACATTTTTTAATTAAGTTAATTAAGCTTTACTTGAACACTATAATTACCATCCCATTTTGGAATAGAAATAAACATTTCCCAAACAAGAGCATCATAGCCCAAACATCCAAAATCTATTTCCCAACCAATTCAACATTTTAAACGGTTACTACATATCGTCACCGGAACGCACCCCCCTATCACTACAGAATACCCTTGGGGCAGGGGCAGGGGTTTGGAGGGGATAGATTCTATACATTCGGGGTCACAGTGCCGGAATCCGACCTACTTAAAAAAGTGGCGTAATAATGGCAGTCACAATATCACAATAGGCAATTTTTAGAATGGAAAGAAAGTTTTCGAGCAATGCCCCAAAAACCCTCGGGGGTAGTCCCTAGTATACTGGCACGTGACAGGCACGAGCCTAAATTTAATCCTTAAGGCTAGAGAAAAGGGGGAGGGGGGGAAAGACCGAATTGAATTATGGGAAATGTACCCGGTAGCAGCAGCTGAAATTTTGTGTCCGTATGAACATAATAATGGCAACTTCAGTACGTATTTCTTTTTAAAAATCAATTGATAGAATGCGCAAATTTTTAAGCTATTTTTGAAGGTCTATTTTACGACTGCCCCATACGTGGAGTTGTTTGTAACATCATAAGTTCATAAGATATGTTATGTTCCTTCCATAAGTTTGTTTAATTAATATCTGGTCATGACAAACTGAAAGGCTTGTAATTTTGAAGTGAGGTAGGGGGCATAGATTCGAGGAGGTAAAGCGAGGGAGGGAGGCCTGGTGAGTGAGGTGGCGCTGCTGTCAAAGGGGGCTTAGTAATGCGGACTAAATAGGAGTGCCTAGATGGAATAGGTCCTAGCTGCAAAATTAATTAACCACCACCGAGTGTACTTAGGACTTCAATTTAATTCGCTCCCCCTCGTTCTCCCTGAGTCGAACTATAGTTATCTCGAGCTGGAAGTCTCTCAGTAGCATTACAAGCATATCTAACTTATAAACTTATGGTAACATCAATATTTTTGACTTTTAAATTCCCTGACTTCCATTAACCCCCAATTAACAAACTCAGTCCATTTCTTGCTAATTTAAATTTAAATATGTACAGTTTGCAAAATTATAAACCAACCATACCCACTTCTGAACTTGAACCCATATATTGCATAAAATAATTCATAGAACTATCCAAAAACAGATACAATAATAAAAAACCGTCCGTCCAAAGCAACCTAACACACACAAAATTTAATTAAAATTGGCAGACACGCTAAAAATCGCGGGAAAAAAAAGGTTTTAAAAGAAATGGCGGGAAATGTCACAGCTGTGTCGTCAATTTGGCGGCAAAACAAAACACGAGAATTGGTTGGAAACGCGAGAGGTATAAAAACATGAGTCTCGAGAGCGCGCTCGCGCTAAAAGGCGGGAAAACATTAGAAAAAAAAAAATTCTCGCGCCAAAGACTGAATTTTTGTTGTTTTCTCTGGTATGATCCAAGACGGAAAAACTAAACGAAGCGTGTGTATCAGTCACCCCTGCACGCGCCAAAAAGGTACCCTCCCCCTACCTTCCTCCTTTCAAGATTATTCCCGCCACTTTTCACTCCTCGCCGTTTTTCCCGGGACCCGGAGCGAGCGAGATCTCCGCTTTTTCGCGCCTTTAACTTTTTAGCGCCAAAAAGACAGGTGATTTGGAAAGGTCTACTACCAAGCTACGGGTTTAGTAGATGAGATGATTGAGGTTTAAAGATAGGAAACTACTATCAGAAGAGCTCGGTCAAGAGAGGTTTGAAAACGACACGAGCCGGCGTAAGTTGGAAAAATTCAAACTTGGAGCCTTTGAATAACGTAAAACATATTCAAATTTGAAAATTCAAAGACTATAAACCGATATGAACGCGGTTATTTTCACTTTGAAGCTTTATTAAAATTAAAAACCCGCAGTTCAATTTTCAAACTTGAGTGAACATTCCAAATTTGAAATTTAAACGTTTTTCAAACTTCCTTATTTATAGACCGATTTCGACCAGACTTATCTCATTTTAAAGCTCTTTTTAATCTCAATCCGAATATGAACATAACATTAACTCGACTAACCTTCAAAATAAAAAACAGCAATTCAATTTTCAAACTTGAATGAACATCACAAATTTGAAATTTAAATTACTTCGAACTCACTTATTTATAAACCAATTTCGACGAGAATAATCTCATTTTGCAGCTCTTCTCGAGCTCTACACGAATATAACCCTAACATATCTCCAAACCATGAACCTTTTTAAAACTAAAACGTCTTAATAATATCATCTAGGAAGGAAGAAGTAAGGAAGGTCTGTGAAAAAGTAAAGTACACGCTGAGAAATCTCTTCGGAACAGTACAGTACAGGGGTAGGAGAGGGGGTGTGGGAGAGGTTTAGGTGCTGACAAGCGTGCCATAGCCCATTAAAAAGGTTCCAGACCTCTATACGCGCCATTTTGCTTCGCTACTCAGCTGATAATAACTCAAAACCGCGCGCCGTCTTTTAACGGGGTCTTACATACATTCTGAGGAGACTACTATCTCTCCAACCAATCCACCTTATAGGGCTTCTTTAAGCCCCCAAAAACAAGAATGTTTCGCGCCAAAAGTCAATATTTCCCGGGGACCACCGTTACTCCCTTTTAAACCTTCCCAAAAAAAATTATAAAAAAATATCAGTATAAATGTTTTGGACGTAACGTCTTTGAAAATTTACGATACCCAAAATTCCTTTTTGAAACTAAATCTTTAATACCCAGTGCCCAGAAATTTCTCATCAATAATTAAACTGTATGTATAGATAGGGGCTAAAATATTTAATCAATCAAATCTCGAGTCCCAAAATGTATTTAACATCTATACTTCAATGACCACACCGATTTTGTTTGACCCCCATGAGGGACATGTACTGTACACCCCCTAACACAAGTTGAAGTTATGAACATTAATGTAAGGGGTGTTTTATGGATGACCCCCTTAAGCAGAATTGTCTTTCATTCATGTACTTAGGCAAACTATAACTACAATTACCCACCCATTTTGGAATGGACAGACACCAATGTATTGTAATTGTGTAGCTTTCTAAGGCGCTAACAAACTATAATAATAATAAAATATAAATTCGGTAGCCGGCCTAAACTAAACTAAATTGAATAACGTATATTTTTTTATCGGTTTCACGTAAGGTTAATTCAGTTCAGTTAAAAAAGAACCCCAAATTATATACGTGAATCAAAATCTAGTCGGTATACTTTTACACTATATAGTAAAAATAGAGTAGAAATCATTCATAATTTTACGTCAACGTAGCAAGTGTACCTTAGCATCACCGGAAACTACACATATTTATTTTAATTCATATATTTTTAAAGCCAGGAATGAATACAGGTACTAGGAATAATTGCGCCTATAATATATCCCGTGTTAATTTATTTGAATTCGGGTTTTGTGGGTATATTGGGCTTGAGATCCTACTACTACGTCATGGATTAACTAACGGTCAAGCATCAAAGTTAAAATGAGGCTACGCAATTATTCCTAATAGACCTTTATGAATTCCAGATCGTAAAACAACATAGTAATAATAATTCTACACACGCTTTAAGGACCCATAAAATTAAGTTAAATTAAGTTCTCAAATTTTAATTCTGTAATTTCAACAAGTCTTATATTATATTATATTTTAAGTGAGGTGAAACACCTTTTATCATTAGAATTATAATTGCGACATTATGTATAATGTTTCTTTTTTTTAATCATTGGGTCCTTCAAACGATATAATTAAGGGCCATATATAATACCTTAATAAAACACATTCCCGAATTTTAAACACTAGTAACCCGACCTTGTGCGTTTGAATTATAAAATCTTATATATATATAAAAAAAATTTAATAGTTTCCCATAGATTTTATATTTTAGAGCAAAAACGCAGTATCTTTATATTAATAAAATTAAAAATATTATTACTTAAAAACCTAATTACTTAAATGACTGTTTTAAAATACGTATTTTTATTTAAATTATTTAAGTTATCTTAATGGGAAATTCAATTTTTTCATTTACTTATATATTTAAAAAAATAATTTGGAATTTTTAAAAGTTCAGTTACGACGTTTTTGTTCTGAACTCAAATTGCACACCCGGCGAATGCAGACTACAATTTAAACTATTCGAATGTTAATTGTACGAATTCTTTTTATATGAATTAAAAAAAAAGAAAAACTAAATGAAATATTCGGAATTTCAAGGCTACACGCTTTTGATAATAACTTAAGAATTAAAACTTCTTTAAAAAAGATCAATTTAGGCCCAGGAGACATTATGCAAATTAACCCGGGGGACAAAACAAGTTTCTATATAGCTATGTCAAAAAATACAACTAGCTCCGGCTGCAGACGCCGGTCTGCCTTGCAGCCAAAGTCTATGCCAACTTTCAGGCCCAAACGAAAATCGAAAATACTAAAAATAAACTAATCACTAAGAAATAAATATTTGACCTTTTTTTACCTTAAATTCTACTTAGTTCTATGGGAAAATAACGAGTAGGCCAAAAATAGGTCAAATTCGTAAACATAACAGCTATCGTGCCAGTATCCGATAGAATTTAGGCCAAACTAAAGCCTCTAAGCCTTTACATTATTTTCAGAGGCGTATCTCGAATTTATTACAATTTAATTTAAATGCTAAGCTTAATTTTAAATGTACCCCAATTACTAAGCCTTATTATTAAGAAACGCATCCTCTTCAACGCCTAATATTTAATTAAAACCTTATTAAAACGTAATTGAGGTGTTATTATAAATAAATACTAAATTCCTAAGCCTAATTTTGATTAAAATAATGTATTTAATGCATAAAAACAATTAAAACTTACCAATATCGGGCGCTAAGCTTACTAGTACAGCTCCCAGCCAAACCAGGACAATGAGCATACTGTTTTAATCAACGCTACCATTCAGACAGATAATTTTACCTAAGTTAATTTCACGTTAAAATAATATACATTCCGACGTATTTAACTTATAAATTAAACAACCGTAACGGCGGCGGTTAAAATAAATATCACACCGACACAACTGATTAAACACGATTTCGGTCCCCGATTTGGTTTGGTTTCCTTTTTAAAAAAAACGAATTGCAAATTTTAAAATTAATTAGGCTTAGTAAAAAAATTAGATATAAACTGGCGCGCGCGAAAAATCCACGCGAGCAATTATCCAATAGTAAAAGGCGCGTGCCGCGGACGTAAAACTTCGATGACGTAACGTCGTCGCGATATCATTTTGGCGGGGAATAGAAAAACTAAGAAAAAACAAAAAAAAAAAAATTACGGTAATCTCGTGCAAACTGCGAAGGGAAAAATCCAGCGTATTTTTGGCGCGTCTACTCCGCCAGAATTCTACTTGCCAAATGACATAAAATCGCGCGCGCTACTAGCGGAGCGACTCTGATGCTGCTGAAGCTGAAGCTGTAGTCCTCGTGCGTACGTTCAATTTCTCTCTCTCTAGTCTCTCTCGAGCTTAGCCGGGGAAACCAATAGAAGGGCGGGAAAAAAAGAAGCGGGAGGGGGGAGTTCAAACACACCGGTAAAAATGTAATGCTAAATTATTATTTCATATTTTTTTGTAAATTATACTATTAAAAAAAAAACTAAATAGAGCTATATATTTCTCTCAATGATTTGCATTAATTGATTGTAAAATAATTATTGGTGGTTATCTGCTAAGTTAAGGGTCAAAGACTCAAAGGTCAAATTATTTATTAGGTTAAATTTATCAAGTTCTATTTAAAAAAAATTGGTTGATTTATTTATTTTTTAACACATGTTTTGAAGGTCAAATTATTTATTAAAATTGCATTAAATTGCCCTATGTCTCCTGCAATATTGCTCCATGGTGGAAGATTGCTGGCAGCTAATTAAGGGTAAACGGCATTAATAAGAATTTGAAGTGGTCAAGCTGATACAGGTCGTGTTGGTTGGATTTTTAAATGGAATGATGTGGGATTGAGGTCAAAGGTTAAATTATTTAAATATATGTATAAATTATATTTAATATAAAGTTTTCATTTGGACATTAGGGTCAAGCTCTTATTGGCAGCGTTGATTACGACGACCCCTGTAGAAATTTATCGTAAATAACACGAATGTAATGAATGAAACAGAGGTCAAAGATCCGAATGGCAGCAAGTCAATCGCAATTCGCAATCTACACATACGTATGTACTCGATGTCACAGAACGTTTCTGATTGGTTTATTGGAAAATAATGTGGGATTTGAGTGACAGGAGTACTTATTTAGTTCCGAACTTGTACCGTAATGAAATACTGTCGAAATGTACATTTCCTCATTTAAATATTAAATGTTAAAAGTCACTCTGATGATTAAAATAAAGCGTGTTAAAAAACGTGTTCACCGGATATGTAAAATAAATAATAAAGTAAACATAATTTACTTGTCAAATGAAATGTAAAATTTCAAAAATTAATTACAAAAATATAAATTTAAATAATAAATACATATTTTTATTTTAAACTATTTTATTTAAAACTAAAAAAAATACTTGAATAATTTTAACCCTTTAAGGTAGTTGACCTTGAAATTAATATTAATTTTAAAACGTAATTAAACTAATCTGTGCTTAACTTAATCATAATCGTGAACAACCTATTTAAAAAATAAATTACAAAAAAATATTAATTTAAAAAATAAATACCATAAATGTTTTTAAATTATTTTTATTTAAAACTAAAAAAAATAATACTTGAATAATTTTGACCCCTTAAGTTATTTGAACTTGGAATTAATATTAATTTTAAAACGAAATTAAACTAACCAAAGTTTTTATTTAAATTAAAATAATCATGCATAAAAATTAAGAAATAATAAAAAGATTTAACATAGATCTATTTCTATATTATATTTTCAATATTAATGTGTAATATGGCTGCATTTATTTCGGGATCTAGCGTTAGTGACCACCTGTATTTAGGGGTTTCCTCAGCTGTTTCCGCCGTACCAGGACTAGGACGCCCTCTCTTTACCACCCACACTAAAGGAACCCACAGATCGCCACCCTTCGCAATGGGCGACACAAATGTCCCCCAACGACAGACAGCAGGAGGTACGTGAAAGCTCCAATAACAATAGACATATTTTGCCAAATTTCGTACCAATATTATGGATTACGGTAGCCCTGACCAAAGAGTACCTATTACAATGGAGTTGTTTCATAGTAATATTTCTAATCGCACGTACAAAGTTCCATTGGATATAATTTTTAAACAAATTGTTAGTTGCGATTCAACTAAAAAAATTCATTAAAATGCTCGTATAGTATTTGAGCAACTTCAAATTAACCTATATAAATTTTAATGATCGCTAAAACACTATGAAATAAAATAAAACGTATTTGAATTAAATTTCACAATCACGTATTAAACGTTTGCTAACTTTGAAACCCTCGCGTTGGTTTAATAAATTTAAAAATAAATTATTTTGTCAAATTAAATTATTTTGTCAAATTAAATTATTTTGTCAAATTAAATTAAATTGGTGTACGTGAAAAAATTAACAAGCTTAAATTCAATTACATTTAATTTTATTATTATATTTTTTTTAATAATAAAATTTCGTAGGTAATGCGAACTTAAACTTTGCAAGTTTTGGCGCGAGCCAAGAGAGTCATCGCACGCGCCACTAAACTTGATCCTTCTTTCCTCTTTTCAATCTTCTGATAAAAGCGCGGGAAGGGGGTGGAAACTTGGACACGTTCGTATTACAAATTTTACAGTTACCTTCAGGAATGCCTACAGAGCACTAGGAATAATTGCATAGGGCTCCATTTTCACTCAGGATATCTAATAGAGAGGAGTTTTTAGAAGGGCTAGCTAGACTAACCATTATGTATGACAAATTTCACCCTGGCGAATAAATAATCCATCTCGAGCCAAACAGCCAACCAATGAAACAGCAGATAGAAAGGCACCATCAGAATTATTATGAGACCGGCGTGACGGGGGGAAGGGATAGTAAGTTCTCAAGCCCCTCCCACAAAACAAAACCCGAATTCATAGAAATTAGCATGGGGATACACAATTATTCCTAGTAGCTGTATTTATTCCTGTTGTTATATAGACCTATGCCTACTTGATTTTAGGATACTGGACAAATATTTGATTCGGGAGACGGCCTGGGACTCCGGGACGGGAGTCGAGGCTGAATCCGAAAATGAGTTTTAAGTAAGTATAGCTATAGCGGAGTCGTGTGTTAGCTGCGGATTAATATGGTTTCACGATTTATTTGACTGGTAAATTAATGAGTATAAAGAGAGGGCAGGTTTGCGTGTAGACTACAAAATAAATATTTAACTTCTAATTAAACCAACTCAACTGAGTTTGATTTTGTTAGCATTATAGGCCTATATACAGGGTATAATTATAGTCCACATACACCCTTTTTGGAATGAAATACAACAACTTTATGTTTAAACAAGAAGCGATATCTAGTTTATTAAGGAGAAGGTGTAAGATGCCTAAGTATTGGCGCGTGCGTGCCATAGTCCCTGCAGTCCCCCTTTCAAAATACAAGGGGGGACGTAAAAGGAGGGGCCGGGCTATTTCGCCTCCTCTCCTCAGTCGGAAAATTTTACTGTGATTTTTTAGTCATTCGCGTCGCGCTGACGTGCACGAGTTTTCAAGAACCAATGAGATGCTGGCTGGTTGTAATTTAGAGGCTTCGGGATTAACTCCGGACACGTCTACGTTTGGACTGGAGATAAAGAGCTAGAAATGCTGTTAAAAGATAAAGCTAGAAATGTGGCGAATTATTTATCTTCTCCCTAGTAAACTAGATATCACTTCTTGGTTTAAATAAAAACTTGTAAAATTTGACTTGACTATAAACAGAAGTTGATAGAATATTTAATAAAGCAAGTTAATTATAATTTTTTTTTCTTAACCTTTTTGAGAACTCAATATATTTCGGGTATAAGAATCTGAATTTATGAACTGCTTTTACACTTACCATGCAGGTATATATATACGCACTTATATATTTCATTATATATATATACACTAGGCCTAAATTGAGAAATATTTTCTGCCGTGGTTCCCTTTTTCGTTGACCGTTGAAGCGTACCGACATTTGGCTGCGCTGCTGGCTTTTAAAATGTTCTTCAACTTTTATAGCCATAGATCTTAAACGCTCTTTTGAACGCAAACTATGGATGGAGTTTAAGGGTCCAGGGGACTAACGTACTCCGTCCCTGAGTCCCCATACTTGGTTTTTATCGAGCCCCAGTCAATATTACCATAAGTTTAAAAGCGATATGTTCCTTTCCATAAGTTTGTTTAATTAATCTCTGGTAAGTTAGAAACTGAAAGGCTTGTAATGAATTTGAAGTGAGTGAGTGAGTGAGTGAGGTAGGTCATAGATTCGAGGAGGTAAAGCGAGGGAGGCCTGGTGAGTGAGTGGGGCGCTGCTGTCAAAGGGGGCTTAGTAATGCGAACTAAATAGGAGTGCCTAGATGGAATAGGTCCTAGCTGCAAAATTAATTAACCACCACCGAGTGTACTTAGGACATCAATTGACTCGCTCCCCCTCGTTCTCCTTCTCGAACTAGCTATCTCGAGCTGCTGTAAGTCTCTCAGTAGCATTACGAATCTTATAGGTAGTGTCATACTTATGGATGGAACTTTTAAACTGATGTTATTACATATATTTTCCTGGGGAATTCCTTAGGCAATGGGCGCTCTCCATAAGTTACCGAGTGGGCTGCCCGTATTGTTTACTTACCATCTATGGGTTCCCCTTCTCCCATTATACAGGGTGTTTCTGAAAAGTCCATCACAAATTAAGGGGCGTGTTTATGGGACCAAACTGAGCGGAAAGTACCAAAGAACATGGGGTGTACAACATTTTGTTACGGAGATATGGCCTTCCAAACATTCGCCCCTAAAACAAGGAAATATCCAAAAATGAGGAGTAACACTTAGACCGACTAACCAGCTTGTTTAAAATTACTAGACAATTTCTATAGCCTTTAATCGAACAATTGATTTCTACCTTTACTAATCAGAAGCGTATAAATGAGTAGAAGTATGCCTACGGTGGTAATGTAAAATTAATCCCAAGTGACATGATGTTTCAAGATCTTCCCAGCACCAAGTAAAATGGTTCTGATTGAAGGGACTTTTATTAGCACAGCGTAAACAACGTTATTTTCAGGAATTAGTCCAAATGTCCACGGGCGGCATTACAAAAACGAGGCAGTCTTTCGAATGATACTTGGACATGTTGGAAGATCCCTGGCTTGTTCCTGTTATCTCAAACCGTAAAAAGCTACGCAAATCTTCATCATCACGGACAACACTCTTGTACGTTAGGTATGACCTTGAGAAAACCTAAAAGGACATCTCGAATGTATTTGAAAAACCCATCTCCAATTAAGGGGCGTGTTGTTTGTTTCCAACAGAGTAAACTCGCCCAGAGAACAATTACAATGCAGAGCCACGTTTCGGCGTTAATGGCCCACAAAGGTGGTCCCAAACAAAAGAACAAACTTTAATTTGTTTCGTTCAGTAAGTGTTTCATGTGTCATAGATAAAACGCCATGATTAATGCACAAAGAAAATGTTATTGACAAGTTTTCGGACCGCGATGCTGAAATGTGGTGGTGCACCATCGTGCATGAACCACATTCTGTTTATTAAACCTAAGGGTACGTCTTCGAGTAGTTCTGGTAAATCGTCCCGTAAGAACTACAAGTAAGCCACACCGTTTAACCTGGGCTCTAGGAAATATGGCCCAATTAAATTGTCACCCACAATACTACACCACACGTTTAAGCTGAATTGTACTTTGTGAATTCTAACGCAAGTTGCGTGTGGTTTTTTCTTAATCAGCAAACCAATTGGCGGCTGCTTGTTTTTGGATCGTCCTCGAAAATAGTGAGAACTTCGCCCATTCTTAAAAAACAGTGCACTAAAACAGAGCACTATGTTTTTTAAGAAAGGAATAAAAGAGGTTTCACGTACATGTGTTTGTTTTATTAAACTCATAATTCAACGAAGTCTGTTACAATGCCTTTCTTCACAAATGCCGAATATGCGGATATGCACCTAATGTATGGACTAGCCGAGGGGAATGCCGCTGCAGCTGTACGCTTGTATCAGGAAAGATTTCCGCAGAGGCGACTACCAAATCGACTGACGTTCGAGGCTGTGGACAGACGTTTGAGGCAAGATGGACGAATCCAACCGGCTGGACCTCAACCTAGAGCGAGAGCCATCCCAGAGGCCGTAGAAGACGAAGTTCTCACCATTTTCGAGGACGAGCCTGAATCAAGTACCCGCCAAGTTGGTCGCCGATTAGGCGTAAACCACACGCTCGTGTGGAAAATCCTCAGAAGCCACCGGTTTCATCCTTTCCATGTTCAAAAAGTTCAAGGTTTGAATCCAGCGGACTACCCACGACGCACGGCGTTTTGTCAGTGGTTTCTGGCTAAAGTAAACGATATCGATTTCCCACGGGATTTGTTGGTTACTGACGAAGCTAACTTTTCACGGGATGGTATTATTAACTTACATAATAAACATCAATGGTCCCAGCTAAACCCCCACGCAACTTGCGTTAGAAGTCACCAAGTACAATTCAGTTTAAACGTGTGGTGTGGTATTGTGGGTGACAATTTAATTGGGCCATATTTCCTAGAGCCCAGGTTAAACGGTGTGGCTTACTTGCAGTTCTTACGGGACGATTTACCAGAACTACTCGAAGACGTACCCTTAGGTTTAATAAACAGAATGTGGTTCATGCACGATGGTGCACCACCACATTTCAGCATCGCGGTCCGAAATTATCTTAACGCGACCTTCCCTTTGCGGTGGTTAGGTCGAGGTGGACCTGTGGAGTGGCCTGCTCGATCACCCGATCTGAACCCTTGTGATTTCTTTCTTTGGGGCCACCTGAAAGACTTAGTTTATCAGACTGAAGTGCCCGATGTTGAAGAGCTACGTCGACGAATAATTCACGGCTGTCAAACAATTCGCGAAACTCCAGGCATTTTTCAACGTGTAAGGGAATCATTTGTAAGACGTGCTAATGTGTGCCTTAACGCGGGTGGTGAACACTTTGAACAATTTTTGTAACTAGTTGCAATTAAATGTTAAAACTTGTCAATAAATTCATTTTCTTCGTGCATTAATCATGGCGTTTTATCTATGACACATGAAACACTTACTGAACGAAACAAATTAAAGTTTGTTCTTTTGTTTGGGACCACCTTTGTGGGTCATTAACGCCGAAACGTGGCTCTGCATTGTAATTGTTCTCTGGGCGAGTTTACTCTGTTGGAAACAAACAACACGCCCCTTAATTGGAGATGGGTTTTTCAAATACATTCGAGATGTCCTTTTAGGTTTTCTCAAGGTCATACCTAACGTACAAGAGTGTTGTCCGTGATGATGAAGATTTGCGTAGCTTTTTACGGTTTGAGATAACAGGAACAAGCCAGGGATCTTCCAACATGTCCAAGTATCATTCGAAAGACTGCCTCGTTTTTGTAATGCCGCCCGTGGACATTTGGACTAATTCCTGAAAATAACGTTGTTTACGCTGTGCTAATAAAAGTCCCTTCAATCAGAACCATTTTACTTGGTGCTGGGAAGATCTTGAAACATCATGTCACTTGGGATTAATTTTACATTACCACCGTAGGCATACTTCTACTCATTTATACGCTTCTGATTAGTAAAGGTAGAAATCAATTGTTCGATTAAAGGCTATAGAAATTGTCTAGTAATTTTAAACAAGCTGGTTAGTCGGTCTTAAGTGTTACTCCTCATTTTTGGATATTTCCTTGTTTTAGGGGCGAATGTTTGGAAGGCCATATCTCCGTAACAAAATGTTGTACACCCCATGTTCTTTGGTACTTTCCGCTCAGTTTGGTCCCATAAACACGCCCCTTAATTTGTGATGGACTTTTCAGAAACACCCTGTATATTGGACATTTTTGTTGGGTTGGCGTCAAACAGAAGGTACCCCGGGTCTACAAGGGTATAAATTTTTGGGGGAATTTTTCACTTTTTCGGCAACTATTTGACGGGGAGAAACTTTTGGAAAGGGAAATTTTGTCGAGGCGTTTGGTGTTTTTAATATAATATTTTTCTTTCTATTTTTGGGGCGGTTTACAAGTTGGCATATAATTTTGAAAGAGGTCTTTTGGTCTGGTTTTAATTTTGATTGCATGTTTGAATAGAGATTGTTTAGAGGTTTAAAATGATACCAGTTACATCAAAATAGGAAAGTAAATAAAGAAGTTGATTAAATTCAAACTTTCAAAACAGTTTTACCTTTCTGGTTTTTTATTTTAAATTTCCTGACCTTCCTGGTTCATTTTTTAAATTCCCCAAAATTTCTAGCCCATTTTTTAAATCCCCCAAAATTTGTAATCTTTTATATATTCCCCTAAATTTCTAGTCTAGTCCATTTTTTAAATTCCCAAACCTTCCTAGTCCAACCCTGCAAGAAATACTAAAGCATTCAATAAATAAATTAATCAAATAAATAAATACAACACCGCAAAACATCTGCGCAGACGCAGTTAGAACCCCATAAAACATCTTTCGATGATTCGATGATACAGTACTCAGAAAAATATGGCATCAGCTGCTAAACCTAACTCCTTTTAAAATCCCCTCAATAAACCAAGATTAACCACCACCAAAGAGTTAACTCGTTTGGGGTACAAAACTCCCAAAATATTGTTGCCCAAGTTTTCCCCCATCGTAGCAAAGCAGAACTTACTAAACACTTTCATACTCGATCATAAAGGTTTGTAAAAATTTCTGCCAAGGCTTAGTACCATAGCATACCATCCATAAGTCATATTAAAAACGGGGGGTTTATGTTCAGCCCCTCGTGCACGCTCCAAAAGGGTTTCCTTTCCACTATAACATACGGAAAGCTATAACCCCCGCTGGCTGCACGCGCCAATACAAAAATCGCGCGAGCGGAACGTCAAAGTTCAAAATGCAACTTAGGCCTAACTGTATAGTAGTAGTGGTAGTAGTAGTAACAGATGCCATGTGGTATGTATGTTAGGGTACAACTTTGGCGGGAAAAATATTGAAAAAAAAAAAAAAAGAAATCTGCTGTACCGTACTACCACCATCATCCATAACACTATCCACGTGAACCTCGTAAGGGGGTGGCACCTGTTTATGACCTATATTAGCTGGTAGGGTCAAATGACAGTGGGTTTAAAGTAAGAAGTTTGTACAGTTAATCCCTTAGACTGTGGTCAAATCACCTATGAATTATTCTCATAGCGGTAAATACATCATTTTAGAAGTTCATAAAGTACAAATAAAACTTATATCAACTTTAACTGCGCATGCGCTTCAGGGACAGGGTTGCCTGCAGTAATTTGTTATTAGAGCAACTCCTGCATTCATTCAGATTTGGAACTCAATTATCCAGAACTGAATTGAACAGAATTCTACAATCTTAATTCATTCTGGTTGTAGATAACGAACTTCAATTGCACACGTCACAAATGACTGGCAACACTTACAAGTATTTGCACACTATCTATATGAAAATTGCCGAACCAATATAGAATTGCATAACACCCATTTTCAAATTCGACGACTTTTCCATGCAGATACTGCAGTGATAACTCGACTGTTACCAAAATAAATAACTTCAAGTATCAAACTTCTGTTGTTAAACGTTATTTTGACACGAGGTTCTAATAATAATACGAGGTGACCTTTGAACCCCATTGCTTCAATTTAAGCGAACGCGCATGCATGCTAACTTGTAATGCAAAGCAAACGGAAATGAATACAGCTGCAGCTGCAACGACAACCCAAGTTATAGTTTAGAAAGTCCAGCAACTAGAAAAGTGTATCAAAATGATTATGGCCTGGAGCAAGAAGGTTATCGTCCCCTGATGGTGCAGCTAGGCTACGCTAGAGTGACCATACGTGGCACGCGCCCCGTTCCCGCCAACACGCTTTTACCTTTATAATAAGTTAAGGCGCTTTCTTTTTAAAGGAAATTGTATATCGTATAGGAAATTAAGCGCCAAATGGGGAGGGGGTCACGTGTTTTTACCGTTACACAGAAGCTGATGATCATGATCATTTAACCAGAGTAGATTAGCCTTAGATGGATGGGACTTTTTGAAAGTGATACGTCACTAGAGAGTACGGAACATCTGGGGTGAAGTATGGGGACACAAAGACGATAATTTTTATACCTGGGCTTCAAAGTTACCAGTCCTGCTAAACCGAAGTAGTCCTTGTCTTAATTAACACGTCTTTGTTGTTACCATACCGTCCTATCAATGTTTCGTCTTAACTTAAGATAAGGTGGAATTTTAAAACGTTTACACATATGGAGGATTCATACCATTTACACCAGAAGGTCAAGCTACCTGAAGGTCAAAAGCAGACGGGTTTCTGCCCTCTAGGTAGTCACTATTCCGGCCTTCTGGTGTAAATTGTATGAAACGTACATTTGTTTAAGTTATCTATACTTTTTTGACAGTAAAAAATAGGGACCTAACGCCAGTAAAATCTAAAAATTAAAATCTCCTTTGCATATTATAACCCCTAAAATCCCAATGACCTTTGAACTACCCCTTTGACTAGTAACAAAATTGAACGGACATCCGTTACTTATGCTAGGTACCACATGTCCACAAAATTTCACTTAAAATGAAAGTATTTCTGTTAAGTTTATCGACCCAATATGGTTTCCGCTATGATCTCTAGAAGACCGCTATAGCTGATGGTCCAGCCACGAACCGGTGACCGGATTTCTGTCAGTCTGCCAATAATATAGGCGTACACTTCGGACTACTATATACAATTGGGTCAGGGGAGCTCTGCTCGGCTACTAGAGTCTGTTCTGTTCTCAACCGAGCGGTGGTGACCACCAAGGCTTAACGGTACGGTAGACCTAGCGGAACCCAACCCGCAGCTAAGGTAAAGAAGGAGAAAGAACTGAACTACAAAACATCTTTTCACAACAAAATACCTTTTCAAGGTGATTATGGATCCGTAGCGTAGAGAGCAAGCGACAGATTTCAAAGCACGATTTACAAAATTCAATGAGTGGCAAAGGCTTAGTTCTAGATGTTTATTACAGTACGATTTGATGTACTTTTACAATGGAAAAGGGGTTTTGACAACGGATGGTTCTAGTTCACACTTGGGGTCACGTGTACAAGAAGGGAGCCATGCGCGAAGTACAAAAGATCATCCACCATTTTGTGGCATGCATCTTGAATTCTATAGTTTTCAGGCTAGGAGGATTGATACCTTTGCTGGTACCAGGAGGAGAAGCCACTTGGTGCATGGACAATGTGGAGTACTACCAAGTAACCTCGTCTCCTGGTAGCTGTAAATGGTATCAATCCTTCTAGGGCTAATTCTCTAAAGCGAAGAAATAGTTAGTTACACATGTTGAGTAATTAGCTTTACAATTAAATAAATAAATGAAGAAATATGAATAAATTTTAAATTTGAATACGTGTATAAAAAATAAAAACCCTTCAAAAATAACAACGGAGGTAATAAATTACATATTTTTATTACACAATATGGTCAAACAAATGAAATATCCGAATAAATTTAATATATAATATATAATACATACACCTGCCTTAAAACCAAATATAATATAAACTTGTTACAGATCCGCATACCAATGATATATTTGAATTAAAATGAACAAGATAGAATTTATTTAAAATTTAACGAAAATCTTTCTTATGAAATAGAAACTGAATAGACATAAATGATTTAATTCTAATTAATTAAATAATAAGGGGTTATCCCTAAAGTACTCAAATCAAATAATAACTGGAAAACAGTGTCCCTTAGATAGATAAGTTATATTTTCGACACAAAATCTATGCTAAAAATAACATACATGATCCCCCTTATCAAAAGACACAATGTATAAATCACTCAATAACGACGCCCTAATAAGATGTTCCCAAAAATAACCGCCATGCAGACGAGTATTTTTTGTGAATGATAAGGCCTTGAAGTTGATAAACAGTTATGTCTTGGTAATGGTACAAAGGTAATTTTTGCAACCCCCCCCCTGTTATTTATTTGCAAAAGAGGAGATCATTGATAAGTAAGAATATTATGACCTTTTAGGATAAAAAACCAAGTGTAGGTTATACACTGTTCCCTCCTCTCATAACCCATCCGGATATGTTCAGGAAATTTGACTGGCTTGAAGACAACGCCTTTTTTGCGTCACATGCGTGCCGGCCGGGTCCAAAATAGAATCGCGGACATACCTTGTACATACACTCTACCTTGACCTAACGGACCGTTCAGCAGCCAGCCATTCAAGCTCTGTTCTCTCTCTGTGTGTTGGCTGAGATATGAATATAATAACAAACAGTTTGAGTTTAAATCCGTTTCTAGTACCGTTTTCAAAACTGGACAAAAGCTAGCGACAATTACGTTTAAATGTCCTTAATGATCCGGGTGCTTTAAACCTGATAAGGATGTGCCGTATGTAATAATACCATTTTTGAAGAGATATACAGTTTGATACTGGGAAATTAAGTTAAGCCTATTTGTGAAAAATTAATATTTTAAAAACTTCGACATCGCAAAGGCTCTAGTTTACTAAATAATTGTTAATCACTGGTTACAAACTGAAAGGCTTGTAATTTTGAAGTGAGTGAGTGAGTGAGGTAGGTCATAGATTCGAGGAGGTAAAGCGAGGGAGGCCTATTTGGTGAGTGAGGCGCTGCTGTCAAATTTGGGCTTAGTAATGTGGACTAAAAAGGAGTGCCTAGATGGAATAGGACCTAGCTGCAAAATTAATTAACCACCACCGAGTGTCCTTAGGACTTCAATTGACTCGCTCCCCCTCGTTCTCCTTCTCGAACTAGCTATCTCGAGCTGCTGTAAGTCTCTCAGTAGCATTACGAACTTATAGGTAGTGCAAGTCATACTTATGGAGCTAACATATCACTTATAAACTTATGGTATCTACTTGTATTCCTGGTGTTAAATATATATATACGCAATACCTTCTTAAAGACACTATCATTGTCTCTCAAATCACACCATACAACATTTTCCTTAATCTCTGGGAGCTAATTGGGAATTATCTAGCATTAAGACAGCACCGGGTTTCCATTATCAACTGAGCGTGTAAAATACTTGTCCCCCCTCTTAGGGTACAAGTTCTGAGTCACACACAGCCAGGCCCAGTCACTTTCCAGTATCCACCCACCGTCCATCGTCTCTTAGTTGATTAAGGAATCCCTCCGACTCTAGACTGTTTGCAATTAAACTCACCAGGACACTAAGGACAGGAGGGGACAGGACAGGACGCAGTCTTATTAACTAAACCCCAACCCTGCACTGTGTAGACTGTTTTCGTATATCGTAAAGCTCGACTCTCACTCTAGCCACCCTCCAAATTGGCTACAATTGAACTCCCTTCCTCCTCCCAACCCCAATTGCATCTCCATGGTCAAGGGGTCAAGTACTTACCAAATTTTGTGTAGTCCTATCAATAAGTTGTAAGATTTTATTTTTTAAAGAGCTTTTTTACACAGAAGATTTCATGGAAGGTTAATGAAATTTCATGGAAATGCCCTAGGTTTTCAAGGAAATGTAATGAAATTTCATGGATAATTGTATTCCACGGAACGTTAATGATATTTGGGGGAACTCAAAGACATTTCATGTAAATTTCATCGAAATTTCATGGAATTTCTTTGGGATTAAGTGTCCAACTCCACATAAAGTACTCAATACTAACAATAGGAGAATCCTTCTTCCATCCAGAGAGAGAGAGAGACAGAGAGAGGGGGAGAACGTGAGAGGAACAGATAGCCACTTAGAACCTAGACGAACGTGCTATTGGGCTTGTTACACGCTCTTAAAAACATCCCACTTAGAGAATGCAATTACTAACAACCATAGAAACGATACCTAATCTAATCCCATAAGAGGTAAACCGAAAGGAACACTGAAATACACTTGTTGCATTCTAGATGTGAAATGATCAATGTAAGTTAAAATCTCGCGTTCAACATTATAGGGTTGACTTTTTGTAGATTCTGATCACGTGGTAACTATAGGGTTGTAAAAAGTACCAAGATAGCCAATTGATCTTCCTACGATGCTCAATCCACGTCCGGACCATAGCATGGTAACCAGGGAATCTAAGCGAGTGTTTTGGTTGGGGACAACGCCCTGCCGGGAATCTGCTGGTTAATTTCACGCCCTAATCGTTTAGAACCGATTTAGTTAGTTATTCACGTGGCCCTTCTCTATACCACGTGACGCATGCCATATAGCTCGCGATTGTCAGTGTAGTTAAGAAACTATATGGCGGATGGATACTAAATGTTAAATCCCTGCAGAGAAAGTAGTCTTGTGACGTAATGGCCCTTTCGATGTATAATAAAAGGGGGTATAGGAAAACCGCTATGTTGTAGGTGGAAAACCGCTATATTGCAGGTTTAAAACTACTATATTGTCGGTGGAAAACTACTATATTGTCGGTGGAAAACTACTATATTGTCGGTGGAAAACTACTATATTGTCGGTGGAAAACTACTATATTGTCGGTGGAAAACTACTATATTGTCGGTGGAAAACCACTATATTACAGATGGAATACCACTACTGTAGGTGGAAAAAAGCTATATTATAGGAAGAAAACCACTATCATAATACCATGAGCCTGAATAACTAAGCTATATATACACTTTATATAACGAACCTCTTTGAGAATCGGAAAGATACGAGTCAAGGGATCAAACGTGATAATTCTCTTGATGATGCCGAGAATCGGAAGAGGCGATAGGTACATGATCGCACCAATAAGAAGACAGAAGATATACCCCCAAAGGATCGTTATATACAGTACATAAACACGCGTATCAGTAACTTGGTATCGAAGCTCCGTTCGCGTTACTTCCATATTAACGTTACTTTTCACCCTTTTCATAAAACACCTTTGAACATCTTTTAGTATGTGAACAAGACTTTATGCCCAACCCAAAGTTATCTTTTTTTTTTATTGGGGCCCCAAACTTACATCAAACATCGATATGGAAGGAAGGGAGGTATAGCTTCGTTATTGGCCCATAGCCCAACTAAATTACCTAAAAATGAGGGGCCCTTTTTTATTGGTAAAGAAAACTTTTGGGGCCAAAGAGATAACTAACTAATCCAGCAGGCTTTCATCAAAGAACCATAAGATGCCCGGGTTTCCTCGAGGGTCCACTATAGAACCATCTCTATCTCTCTCTCTTAAAGGTTTGCTTTCTGTACAGAGCATCCAAATTAGGCTCCAGGGAATTTTAGGGCCTTTTGTAAAAGTTTAGTTTTCTAAAGGATAATGAATTTTGCCCAAAATATTTATCTACTTAGTACAATAATGGTTTGCGAAATTAGGTCAAATTTGTTAGATAGTAAAATATCTCCGGAAATTTATCCCTTGTGGAGATATTTGCAGGGGGACCCTCTACAAAATAGTAGGAACCTACTGCAATAATATTTAAGTAGGGGGAAACCTCTGCAGAATAGTAGGATCACCCTACAATAATATTGAAGTAGGGGAAAACTTCTAGAAAATAGTAGAATCATACTACAATAATATTGAAGTAGGGGGAAACTTCTAAAAAATAGTAGGATCACTCTACAATAATATTTAAGTTGAGGAAAACCTCTACAAAATAGGAGGATCATACTAAAATAATACTGAAATAGAGGGAAAACCTCTAGAAAATAGTAGAATCATACTAGAATAATATTTAAGTAGGGGGAAAACCTCTTCAAAATAGTAGAATCATACTACAATAATATTGAAATAGGAGAAAAACCTCTTCAAAATAGTAGGCTCACACTACCCTGCATAGGAATGGCACGGAAAAAAATATTCTCACGGTAAACACAATGCGATCACAGGTGCTGGTAATTACCAAAAATTAACAACAAAAAAAAATTTAAATAATTCTCATAGAAAAATTCTTGATACGAATTTAACTTCCGTTTGTAATCAAATAAAAAATACATTTCAATATTAACGGTTCGATTATCACGTGACCGGAAACGACACTCCTAGCCGGTGTAACGCGACGCAAAGTGTAAGTTATCAATGGGTTTGTCTTGTTTTAAATCTCTCATCCGATAATCAAAGCGAGTTGACGATCAAATCGGCTTTTTAATCGACAATAAACATCTTTGTTTATTATTACCACCGATTTGGGCCAAGGTTTCCAGCATTGTTATTAAGAGATAAAAATAAGTTTTTACCTCCATTTTAATGGACATTAAGTTACCTTAATAGCGTACTCTAACTTAAGTGTTTACCTACCGGAAGTAAGTACAAGGAGTATTAAGTTATAGGGAGATGGATGGTGTTTGGGTAAAATATATAATAAATGCATTGTTTAAAATATATTTACAAAGCATTCGTTGTTTAATTTTACTGGTCTGTTTGTTTGTTACTCTGCAAACAGGTTTAATTGTAATTTAAAGGGAGTATAAACGACAGTAAATCTACAATAACAGCGCGTATCCCACGACCGTATACTTCCCCTTTAAAAAAACCCAAAAATTATAAATTATTTTTAAATTTAAATAGAGCTTTAATTTAATTTGAAAATAAATATAGGTTTAATGTTAATTTAAAGGGGGTATAAACGAAAATAAACCTATAATAACAGCGTTTCCCATGACCATATACTTCCCCTTTAAACACCAAAATTATAAAACATTAAAAAAAAAATTAAATAACAGTTCTAAATTTTAATTTAATTTCAAAATAAAACCTTAAAATTCTAACTAACAATTTTGCAAACGCAAAAATGAGGAGTAGGACCTTCTAGCCTTATATACATTTTTGCCTTAACCTGAATAGCCTTAGAAGATATATAAATTTTTTGGGTTCCTGAACCTTACACTTTTTTTTTTCAGATCCCCCGCTAAATTTTGCTTATACAAAAAAAAAATGTCCAATACGTAACGTTTTGGAGCTTTGCCAAAAAGTGCTACAGTCAGGCGAGAATCGTAGCCTGATTTATGCCCTTATACTTAAAGGCAGGGCTCTGAGAGACCTAAGGCTAAAAAAACTGTGCATAGGCTTAACCCTAGCAGAGAGCAGAGACATAAAAAAAAATAAAATCTCATCCATTTCCACTGTCTCGTAATTTGTATGACAATTACGTTGGGTGGCGTTGAATTATACGTCTGAAGCTAGATTCCCACTCGACGGAAAACACGACGGAAACCCGGCAGAAAGGGGTTCGACCGAAAA
Organism: Phalangium opilio; assembly: GCF_054372755.1. Classification (NCBI taxonomy): domain Eukaryota; kingdom Metazoa; phylum Arthropoda; class Arachnida; order Opiliones; family Phalangiidae; genus Phalangium; species Phalangium opilio. The sequence continues at coordinate 161,926 of NW_028324223.1, forward strand.
ATCTTTACGCCGAGCCCGACGGAATTTCCGTTCAGTCGGGCGTAAGTTGTGTTCTATTTTTTCGGTCGTGTTCGGCGTTACGCCGGTGTCTCAGCCAATGAAATTATCCCACTGACAACGTCATAAATTTCAAGAGCGCACGCACACGCGAGATCGATTGATAGCCGCCATTTTTTTGTGGTTGACCAAGGCTTATCGGAAACATACCACCAAGAAAGAAAAATTAAACTAACGGAAGTAAAAAGAGATAAGATGTTAATAAGGAAGACCCCATTACTGAGAAACAGAAAATATCCCTTCTTGTACGATCTAAGCTACAAAGGGACAAAGATACCAATTCAGAGTGTGAAATAGATGTTGTGGAAACAACTCAAATCTGTCACGTGACCCAAAATTATCTACCGCCAAACAGAAAATTCGGTCGTAGTGTGAACGGTCTACCGCCGGACGCCGGCGTAAGTTAAAATTTTTACCGTTGGCTGTGTGATTTCCGCCGGTTTTTTTCGGTCGAGTGGGAATCTAGCTTGAGGGTCTGAGAAAATAAAGCGGTAGATTTTACAGACGATCGTCGTCTTTGGCAGCACGAGATAGGCGATTGTCTGCACGTGAAGTATTTTTAGCTCCGCCCCCTCCCATTCCCGTCTGTATATTGAAACAAGCGGATAATGGCCAACCCCTCGTCTTGTCTCGTTTTGCAATATGTTATGGAATCCTGTTTTCAAAATATTGATTCTGAACTGCGAAAGTTTTGAAATATAAAATAAATAAAATATTGTTTCTTTATTTTAACCACAATCTATTGTTTTTTGGTTTTTTGTTATTGTTATTTTACTACTATAAATAAAACATAGTTTTCGGGCTAGGAGGATACATACCATTTCTACAAGGAGTAGAGGCTACTGGAGCCTATTAAAGTACTCTCCGCTATTGTCTTTCAAGTAGACTAGCCTCTACTCCTTTTGTAAATTGTGCGAATCGTCCTAGCCGGAATACAATGTATAGTAATAGCAATTCGTACCCTTTATAGTACCAATGTTACTGCTTAAAAATACGCTACTGCCATTTATCTAACTTCAATGGAAAAAAATTGCACTATTATTTATATAAAAGTTACGCCTAAAACAACTTACAAGCAAACAAAAAGAGCTCATCAAAATAACGTAGGTAAAATCATTAATTTTAAGGTTAAACTGACGTTATAAGGCCTTGTTAATCTATAATTTACGTCAAGTTAAGTTAAAAGCGTCTATTTATATTCGGCAGTGGTTGCCATGGGAACCATGTTGTACACAGAATGAAATATTATATATATATATACCCCAAAATGGGTTCCTATATAATATTTTGGGCCCTTAAAATAAGGACCCTTCGCTTGACTATGTAGAGCGGTCATTCAAGGATTAAAATATCTCTAAACTCTATTAAGTAATTTAAGTTTAATCGATAATAAATAATCAATTATTTATTTTTATAAATTACAATCAATACCGCTATAACAATCATTTTCATTATTGGAGAGTTGTCATTGCATCTACCATTATCATTAACATGAAATAAACCTAAGCTAACCAGATAATTAATCCCCAATTACCAGCACTTTTTAATAACAATAATAATTAATGCGCGATAGACAGTGCGCAAAGGAAATTACAGGGCAAGCAGTTTATGAATGGTCATTTTGGCGCTATGACTGGTTCCTTCCCGAATTCATACAGCAAGAAGTGATATCTAGTTTATTAGGGAGAAGGTATAAGATGCCTAACTAAGTATTGGCGCGCCACAGTCCTGCAGCCCCCCTTTCAAAATACAAGAGGGGACGTAAAAGGAGGCCCCGGGCTATTTCGCCTCCTCTCCTCAGTTGGAAAATATGACTGCAATTTTCGTACTCATTCGCGTCGCGCTGACGTGCACGAGTTTTCAAGAACCAATGAGATGCTGCTAGTTGTAATTTAGAGGCGGCGGGAATTAACTCCGGACACGTCTACGTTTGGACTGGAGATTAAGCTGGAAATGTGCTCGCGAATTTAACCTTCTCCCTAATAAACTAGATATCACTTCTTGCATGTTCATACTAAATAAAAATCAATTTTGTTTATTTTGACTTGAGTCAGCCTGCTCTTTGTGTCTGCGATCCTAAATTTTGATTGACGACTAGGGTTGAAGTTTTCTCGTGCAGAGCAGCAAGGAGACCAAATATCTTAGACATCAGTTAGGCCTAGCAAGCGATTCCCCGAAAATTACGTAACCAACTAACCGTATAGACCCCGTGATCCTATTTTTAGACAGACAGACAACAATTTCCCGCCAAGAAAAAAAAAGACAATTTCCTATAAACAATATCAATTATTTTCTAGCAAACTTGTAATCTTTAGGTTAAGTTAAAGTAATTTAATTTTAATTATAAAGATTTTCAAGTCTATACCTATACTATTCGTAATGCTACTGAGAGACTTGCAGCTCGAGATAGTTCGAGAAGGAGAACGAAGGGGAGCGAGTTAATTGAAGTCCTAAGTACACTCGGTGGTGGTTAATTAATTTTGCAGCTAGGACCTATTCCATCTAGGCACTCCTATTTAGTCCGCATAACTAAGCCCCCTTTGACAGAAGCGCCCCCTCACGCACCAGGCCCCTCCCTCGCTTTACCTCCTCGAATCTATGACCTACCTCACTCACTCACTCACTTCAAAATTACAAGCCTTTCAGTTTCTAAGTTACCAGAGATTAATTAAACAAACTTATCACTTATAAACTTACGAAAACCATCTAATATTTCTAATTAATTTGAAAAAAAAAAAAAAAAAAACTAACGGTATCTTAGACACGAAGCGTCTTTAAATTCTACACTTTAAGGGGCCGTTGACAGCGAGAGTCGAAAGACGGTTTTGGGTTTTTTCTTTCTTTGAAATATTTTTCTAAACCCTGAGGGAGAAGTAAAGAAGTATAAGCCGCCCATGCATGCACGAGTTCTGGCGGCTATTTAGCATCTTGAAATATATCTTCATCCTCCTGCCTCTGAAGATCCTTCTCTTTAAAATCCCGAGAGGGAAAACATATTTTCATCTTGAAAATCATCCACAGTTTAAAGTAGAATTTATGTATTTTACAGCATCTCGTATGGTATATTTTTAAACTAAAAAAAACTACTTTCTCAGCATCTTCCAATCCAATCCCGGGAGAGAGTAAATATATTTTCATCTTGAAAAGCATCCAAAGTTAAAGGTAGGAATATTGTAAATTCAGGATGGTATTTAAGGATGATGATGATGATAAGGTATCGTTCTTTTCAAGGGATTTTTAACGCGTGGCTCTTGAGCTTCTCGTTTCTCCTTTGGAGTGTTTTTTTTTTTTTTAAAAAAAAAAGATGAGGTAGATGGTGGTTAACTAGAGGATGATTTAGTGCTCATCACGTTTAAGAAAGAGTTTAGTTTAGTTCAGTACAGTTCCTTATAGAGGGTGTTAATTATAGGACCAAAGTATGCAGTACAGTAAAATCAACCTGCAGTTTTTCCTATATGATTTTCTATTCATTACATTAACACAGTTCAGTTCAATACCGTTCCTTAAAAAGAAAGGGTTACCAGTAACTAAATTTAGCGTAAAATATGCTTCCCCCGGCGTCCATCTCTGATAGATAAGTTCCTCTTCCCCAAAAACCACCACCACCGTCCAAAAGCCTCTTCCGGTGGTTCCTGATGCGCTGTGTTTAAAGACATTATGTCTCCCCTGGCAACCATGTAAGCTAAAACGGAGGAGGAGGAGGAGGGAAGGGGGTATAATTCCGCGATCATTTCCTCCTCTGGAACCGGAAATTCTTAAAGGATGGTATGGTATGTCCTCTCCCCTACTAGTTTGGTATCGCGAGTATATAGTTAGAGGCCCTAATGTTCTGCTGATACTGTCACTTAATCGAACTACGTCGGATATAAGAACGATTTTTCTATTAGGTAAAATGATATCGATTCTTTAGATTATTGGACTCAATTGACACTTTGTTTTTGGTCTATTTTTATCTACTATATCAATAGATATCTATTTTCCTGTACTACAAATTCATTAATGTTGTTTTATTATTATTATTATTATTAATGTTGTTAGATCCACACGCCGGGCATTATTTGTCAGCCGCCTGGAAAAAGATCTACTTTCCTCTGACTTGGTTGCTGCGCTTCGGGACGAGGCTGGCATTCCTAAACCAATTTGCATCAGGCTCAAAACTAAAAATCCTGACGCTGATCATTCCTCATTCTATCAGAAGTAATATAAGAAACCTCCCTACGGGAGGGAAGTATACAAGGCGCCATAGCCATAACGTTAAAACACGCGATACATCCTCGAAACGCCAAATACCATATTCAGACACTATTGCTCATGGACAAGGTACGGTAGTCCTTCGATATGGTCGTTGGAAAAGGAAAGAGGAAAAAGCGCTTCAAACTAGTGTAGTCTGCTTAGCCGTCTGTCGTAAGAAACAGATGATTCCTGATTTTACTAATAAATATTCACATACGGTTATTTCGAAACAAAAATCTAGTTTGAAGATGATGAAAATTATGAATACAAGAATAAAATTTCGAGATAGATAATAACACCATTTTAAAATCTATCTATGTATAGTGTTAGTCATGTACCTTGGCTAGGTAAGGATTTAATTAAAATTTTATGCAAAGACCTATGAAAATCCTATAATCTAGTCACTGCCTGTCTATTAATGATTTATTATCATCAAAATCTAAAAATACTGCATGAATTATTTCATTGAAAAAGTTTAAAATTACAATGAGTTTGTGAAATTGACGAACTTAAGCAGCCGACGCAATCACTTAAGCAGCCGACGCAATCGCTTAAGCAGCCGACGCAAACGCGAGATCAGAGAATGTATTCCTACGCTCTACGCGGCGCGGCCCTATTTTTTAAACGTTGTTTACGGCCGTATAAGTGCGCGGGGACATTCGCGGTACGAGGATGTATCGCAAAAAATTCGCCTTTGTATACTTTCCTCCCGAAGGGAGGTTTCTTATATTACTTTTGATTCTATGTTGCCTGTGAGGATGACAGCGACTTTGACAAACTATCTGACCTCGCCATTTGGCCGGTCAACTGCATTATTACAGAATTTAATGGTATGCCTCGTGACGCACATAAACATGCCAGCGAAACTAGCAACCCTATCATCGTAACACCACAATGAAGAAGATATCAATGGGGTACCAAAACGTTCGTGGTTTACGGACCAAATCAGTTGAATTTTTTAGGAACATTGCTACACAAGATATCGATATAATTTGTTTAACGGAAACTTGGCTAAATAATACACATTTTACAAATGACTACTTTCCCAATAACTACACCGTATATCGTGCTGATCGTCCAGATCTTGATTTTACTAACGTCCGTGGTGGTGGCTCTTTAATTGCCATTAAGCGGTCTATGACTAGTTGGCGACGACATGGCCTTGAGGGCACGTCTGAAAGTGTTTTTGTTGAACTAAAAATCTCATCGCACAGATCTCTAATAATTGGCTCAGCTTATTTTCGACCTTCCCTTGACGATCAGGGTTACTTGCTTTATAGAGACAGTTTGTTGCGGGAACTGGGTGGTGATACTAATGATCTCATATTGCTTGGTGATTTTAACCTCCCGGGCATTGACTGGCAGTGTTGCGGCACACTAGGCTGCTCTGCTCCTGTTAGCTCTAAAGCTGCCCCGATCTTTGATATCTGCTATGAATTTAATTTGCGGCAAGTGATACCTGCCCCAAGCTCAGGCAATTTGTTAGATTTATGCCTTACCAATGTCAATGGTTTGGGTGTTGATAGTCTTGATGACCCATTTGTGGTCATTGATACTTTTCATCCCCCATTACTATTTACATTACCGGACATTTGCTGTTCAACGCCTCCACCTTCAGACCCTATATTCTTATACAAAAAGGGAGACTATGCTTTATTATACACTACCCTTAGAGTCATGAATTGGAATTTAATCCTTGATTCGCAGAATGTTAATTATTGCGTCGATTTGTTAACGGAAAGAGTCCAGGAAGCTATGGATCTGGCTATCCCTAGAAAGGTACAGCGTGCCTACTCTGGATTTCCTCAATGGTACTCTCATGCTCTTCGGACTGCCATTAATCAGAAAAAATATTATTTTAAAAAGAAAAAACGAACTGGTGATAACCGATATTATTGAATTTAAACGTCTACGGGCAGTTCTCAAACGGTTACTCGCGAAAGACAAAACTGCTTATGCTGAGACTATTTGCCAGCATGCACGTTCCCACCCTAAAAAGTTCTGGACCTTTGTTAAAGGCAACATTCGTGAGGACTCGCGTACCATCACATTAAAACTTAACAATACGATGGTCTCTGATCCTACTCGCCTGGCTAGCACATTTGCAGAACAGTTTTCTCGTGTCTCCGTCGACAACACTGACCCTAATGAGCACTACAAGTTTGAGGATACCAGAGTTGCAGAGAACCCCTATTACTCTCAGGTTATCACATTGTCACAAATTCACAATGCCATTTCCAAACTTCCCAATAAATTATCAACTGGGATAGATGGTATTCCTGCCTTTGTTGTTAAGGGCTGTGAGACCGTGCTTCTGCCAATATTAGAACACATCTTCAACCCTTCAATTAAAACCAGTACCTTTCCCACTTCTTGGAAAAGAGCAGTTGTAGCCCCTATTTTCAAGTCGGGCGTAGCCTGTGATCCTAAAAATTACCGCCCCATTTCGCTATTGTGTGTTTTTGCAAAGTTATTTGACATGGTCATGCACAGCCATTTACAACAGTGGTTCAGTTTTTTCCCTAACGAATGCCAGCATGGATTTTCCCCTGGTAAGAGCGTTGATACTAATCATGCGGCCTTTATGAATTTCGTGGCACCGGTGGTTGAAAGTCGCGGTCAAGTTGATGTAATTTATTTGGACCTTGCTAAGGCTTTTGATCGTGTTCCCCATGGTTATTTAAGGGATAAATTGTGTGCATTGGGCATAAATGGCGTACTTTTAGATTGGCTAACTGATTATTTGAGAGGCAGGGTCTGTGTCCTAAAATGCAACGGATCTCTCACGACAATTGTATACCCCGTGAAATGTGGAGTACCACAGGGCTCATCACTTGGGCCTTTGTTATTTAATATTTACCTATACGATCTACAATTTAAAATTCAATTTTCTAACTTACTACAATTTGCAGACGACAATAAACTTAGCAAGATCATAGACACTGATCATGATATTTCCGCCTTGCAACAGGACATAGACGCAGTTTCTGACTGGTGTACTAAAAATAATATACCCGTAAACCCTTCTAAGTCAGTACATATAACCTACACAAGGCGTGTTTGTCGAGCCCTTCACAATTCATTTGTCATAAATAACACACCCATACATACTGCTACCGAGACTAAAGATTTGGGCACCGTATTCGATGCACCTTTACGTTTTACGAAACATGTCAATAAAACCGTTAATTTATGCCGCCGCACCCTAGCTATATCATTAAAACTCAGTCGAAAATTAAATTCATTAACCCGTTTTCGAACTTTATATCTAAGTCTTGTTAGGTCGCGTGTAATTTTTGGTTGGGTTGCCTGGGGTGGGTGTAGTCCATATTTCCTCAATAAAATCGAAGGAGTTCAGCGGAAATTTATCGAAAATTGTCATACATTCTTTATGCCTCGAGCAAATTATAATTATGATTCCTTGTTAAATATACTAAATCTTCCAAAACTTCAGGACATCTTGTATTTTAATGATATAACCTTTGTTTAAAAATTATTAAATAACCGTATAAAACTACTAGAATCAATTAATATCTTAATTCCCAAACGACTACGAAATGTGCATACATTCTATATTCCCCGTAAAAGTATTAATCCAATTATCCGAATGCAAAGTATATGCAATAATTTCACTAATAAATTTGACATTTTTTTCGACAAATTAATTGATGTAAAAAACCTTTTTCTGTATGGCTGTAAAGAGTAATTTTTGAAAAGTGTTTTCATAATTATTAACTTAACTGTGGATGTAGATGGTTACTAAATGTATTAAATATATGAGATGACATTAATCAATACTAAACAAAAAAAAATTTAATTCAATGATTTAATTTATTATTCTTAAATTTGTTCGCGATTCTAATTCTCTTGTGTTATTCTCATGATACTCTGTAGTTTACATTTTTTTTTATTTTTGACAAATTAATTGACGCTAAATTACCTCTGTATGGCTGCAAAGAATAACTTTTGTAGTAGTAATATATATATTAACTTCTTTTGATTGTTACTTAGGTCTTATGATTTTCTTTGTGAACTGTGCATGTTCTCGTGAGTTGTATACAACTTTTTTCATGTACAATAAACCCATATTTCATTTCATTATAGGAATTTTACTAATAAATATTTCCCATACTTTCCTCAAAGCACGTTGATTATTCCTCTAATTTACACATAACACGTTGATTATTCCACTAATTTACACATAACACGTTGATTATTCCACTAATTTACACATAACACTTTGATTATTCCACTAATTTACACATAACACGTTGATTATTCCTCTAATTTACACATAACACGTTAATTTTCCCCCTAATTTACACATAACACGTTGATTATTCCCCTAATTTACACATAAAACGTTGATTATACCCCTAATTTACATATAACACGTTAATATTTTCCTAATTTACATATAACACGTTAATATTTTCCTAATTTACATATAACACGTTAATATTTTCCTAATTTACATATAACACGTTAATATTTCCCTAATTTACACATAACACGTTAATATTTCCCTAATTTACACATAACACGTTAATATTTCCCTAATTTACACATAACACGTTAATATTTCCCTAATTTACACATAACACTTTAATTTCCCCTAATTTACACATAACACGTTAATTTTCCCCCTGATTTTGTCCAAACACATTGATTTTTCCCCTGATTTTGTCAAAACACATTAATTTTTCCCTAATTTACTCAAAAACACGTTAATTTCCCACTAACATGCTCAAAAAGACATTGGTTTTTATCAAATACGTTTTACCCTAAACCGATTTCCCCCAAAGACATCTTCCCTAGGCCTATTTGTCATCCATGTCCATTATTTTGGTTTATCGCTTGTGATCCCAAAGTTGGGCGAGTCCGTCTAGAACCAATATCTCAATACCAATTTGCAATACTGCTAAAACTAGCTACGACTAGGGTACATACAATACACCATAGAATTATGGGAGAACAACTATAAATTGAAACGAACCTAAAACAACAACACAAAGCCAAGCTTAACAATACAAGAACCCCCAATGGGGCCCTTATGTTTGCACCCACGAGTCCGGAAAATGGAGTATTTTTTTTTAAACAATTGGTCACTTAGAACGTTTTTGGTTTCGGTTTTATCAGCTCTGGTAGCTGGTTCCCCCTCCCCCATTACGTCAAACAGTTAACAGCGAGTCGTAGAGCACCCTGTAGGGTACCAGGGATTGCCAACAAGGGTGCAGGGGAGATTGGTTCTTGTCCGACAAAGTGATGTTCCGTGTAACTATAACTACACGAGCTATATAGGGTTGCTTGAGCCGAACGATTTTTTTGGAGGGGATTCAATCATATTTAATGGATTTTGTATTGGCTAATCGGTCAAGCGGAACCCACTCTCTCTTTCGCTACTATCAGAGACAAATAGAATTAACAGAAAATGTACATGGCATTATCGACTCGCGGTACTTCTAACGGTGCTTCTTTGAACCAGGAACAAAACCCAAGAAGTTGGTGAACCTTCCCCACACTGTGTGGTCTTTGCGTTCCTTCAGGAATCAATTATAATTATCTACACCGACCTGCACATCCTTCACTTCCCATTACTTCTATTTGCATTTCATAATACCATACATTATATCACGCCCTCCAGTGACTATTGCCTTTGACGCTTAGATATATACACGCGTCAATACGTGACAGGTTTAGTTGACAGCGCTGGGTAATTCTTTTAACTGTCTCATTACAATTACAATTACAGTCAAAATAAACATCTATGGTGATGCATGGTAATAAGAATGGCATCCCTAATCAATAATAATTAAGAATATTCAATTAATGGTCTGACTTCCGCAAACATCAATAACACTCTTGTTAATACACAATACAAATATCGTATTTACTTAATAAGAAATAAATAAATAAATATTACGCAATGTAGGCAGGAATTGATCATCAAATTGTAAGGAAGGAAGAAGACCCATATAAAAATAAATTCAGAATGTTCAAAAATAGTTCTAACGAAAAAGGGTTGTCTACCACCAGTCCGTTTCATTTCCAATATACAACGCCATTAAGGCTAAACCAGCCATATATATACCATACAAATCTCGCACGTGAGGCGAACTCTACGCGGCAAGTCGCGCCAGAACACACCACGCGCTGCTGTGCTGAAACGCCGGCTCTTCCAGGGGCGCCAACCAGACTGACAAAAATACACTAGCAGAAGATTCAATCCCAATTTGCAATATCAAAACACTATCATTACGTAATACGACCTAACTTTGTAAAGCAAACTAGGGTTGACTTAAACTATAATGACCCCGACTAGATCTCGCGACGAGTGCACGAGATTCCAACTCCTCTCCCCCCCCAATCCAACCCAACCCTGTTAAGTCCATCGTCTATATATTTGGTTTTTCTTTTGAAAACCAAAGTACGTCAGTTTTTGAAGAAAAAAGAATTTGCAGTTCAATTGCACTTGATTAAAACTCGAATTCCGACTACTCTACTCTACTCTTAAGATGTATTTCAAATTTGAGTACGTTACGTCATGTCTGTACTTGGATCAAAAGGGTTGTCTATTCCAAAAAAAAAGGGTTAATTGTAATTATAGTTTGCTGAATTCGGTACATGCATGATTGCAGTGGGATGAATTGGATGGTAAGTTCTATGGGAAATCAATCAATCTCGAGTCCCAAAATCTATTTAACATCTATACTTCTATAACCCCACCGATTTTGTTTGACATGTACTGACCACCCCCTAACACGAGTTAAAGTTATGAACATTGATTGGAAGGAGTGTTTTAGGGATGACCCCCTTAACCAAATTTAACGTAATAAACAATGAAAGACAATAAATGTACTTAATAAATGTAAAACAGTCTAAACTAAAACGTATATTTTTTTTCACATCAAAATTGAATTACGATTTAAATGAAACTTGCCCTTTCTAAAGGTCATTGACCTTAGATTAAACTAAATTGTATTCTTCCACACACAATAACATAAATTGTTTTACTTTCAACAGAAAGAAACCGCGTTAGAAATTTAATTAAACACCAAAGAAGACCATATGGTCCTAACCTAAACTAAACCCAAATAACGTGTTTTTTTATGGTTCTTTTTTTTTTGGGCCGATAAAAACATGGGGTCCAAATCCTGGTCATTGTATATCCCACAGGAATCACTATTAAACCCTAAAAAAATAGCCAACGGTCATTGCAAAAACCCCAATACATTGATGTCTTCATTACCTCCGTACCAACACACAAAAAAATCGTCTGCTATCTCCAAAAGGTAGCAAAGGCTTAGCGTGCAAAAAAGTTCTGGGTCTAGACTTTTTGTATAAAAAAAATTTAGAAGAATACCCCGGTTACCCTCACGTGTACCAGACCATTTTTTTAAAGGGTCCTGTACCCATTGTAGAGATTACCCGGGTCCGTCCGTTATCTGTGGTCCAAAGATATTGCCTATCGCACCGTAAAGTTGTAAACCAAAAGGGTTTATACTTTAGTGTGGTGGTTTTTTTTTTCTAATGCAAATTTATGTATGCCTCTTGGTTTTTTTCCCCCGCTATGGGTCCCGTTGATAATAGCAGCTCAGTTATGTTAATATTTACAGATAAAAAAATTTGCCGGACGCTTCAAAATTTACTGATCCATTTTGCGCTTGCTATCTTGAAATTTGGCGGGAAAAAAACGAATCAAAAACATAACAGATAAAGGCGCGAAATATTTATGAAGAAATAATAAATCCACGTGCCACCTACTGAGCTGCGCGAGATTGGGCTAAGAAATAGATCCAATTGGACATTTATCTAGAGATTTATTCGTTCTCCAATTGGTTTAAAAAATAAAAATCACGAGACCAACTTTGAAAAATGGTTTCCAATATTTTCTCGTGTTCAAGGGACCAAAAAAAGGTACGCAGCGCTCTAGTAGTAATAATGGATTCATTTTAGTACACGTAAAGGCTAAAATAAACCTGCACGTGCAATAAAACGAAAAGGTTTATGTAATATTCCACGTGAGAAATAGCTTTTAATCTAATTTACAGCGCGTGAAACGATCTTTTTTAGTTCGAGGAATCACGCCTTGTTTGCAATACCATTAAAGTTAATGGGGGTATAAAAAGTTCACTTGGAATTTAAAGCATATTCCGGGTGGATATTAAACCGGGATTAAAAAATAAGAGTATAATAAAGTTAATTTAGTGTATAATAAGATATATAATTCGTATTTTTAGGCCTAGGCCTATTTTAGGAAAATATAAATCACTAGTAAAGTGATTACAAATTAAGATTTGTAACATAATAAATTTTCAAATAAAAATAAAATCAAACTGCGCTGTAGAAATAGGCTTAGCAAGGAATGCATACAGCTAATAGGAAACATAAAGACAACAATTTATTGTAGATAACGGTTGAATATTGCACGTCACAAAAAACTGGCAACACATACAAGTATCTACACACTCAATATATACCCTCTAAACCACAATCCGTAATATCAACTTAGTTTAAAGTTAAACCAATATTTAAATAAAATTTAATAATAATAAAACAGAACTATATATAAAAAGGTATCCTTGATCTATATATAAATATATACACATCAATAAATTTCTTTATACATATAAAATATCTATAGTTAAAAATAAACGTACGTTCACGAACATTCATTCACCCATCCATCCACAAGTAGCAAAACGGCAGTAGCTGGCAGGCAGGCAAGCAGACACGCGCCATGCAACTTCTGTTTTTCAAACTAGGTATTGTACTTATGGGGGTATATCCCCCTTGGCAGACCCCGGGGGCAGGTGATAGTAGCGTAGTGGCTTTCCAGGTGGTCCTTGGATTAGAAAATCCCCCTACACTGTACTCGACTTGATTGGGGTGACATTGGATTGGACCAGGAATCGTTGGTTGCATGGGTCGTGTGCCAGACGGTTGAAAAAAATGACTAGGCTCATAGTCCTATAGTCCCATACCCGGAAAAAAAATTACGCAAAAAATAAGTGAAAGTTAGGGCATAGTAAGGGAAATAATAATAATACTAAAAAATGGTGTTCGATTTTACAATAGGGTCATGAGGGTATCGGTTTTCGTGGATATCGTTTTTGATTTTTTTTTTCATTTATTTTTTTATTTGAATTCGTCAATAGCTTCATCAGGGTGTTTTTTTATAAATATATATATTTGATTGAATTGAATTGAATCGCATATGTTTGCATGTGATTTTTTTTATCAGGTATGATATTATTAAAAAGAAATGTTGAAATATATTAAAAAAACAATACGGGTGTCCATTTTGGAAGATGGAGGTTCAGGTAGTTACAATCGAGGATTTAAAGGGTTAATTAGCGTCTGATAAGTTTGGTATTTAAATTAAAGGGGGTGTTAATTGTTCTTTGGGAAATCAATCGATTTTGAGTTGAAAATGTATGTAACTTCTATCTATATGACATTTTGTTTGACCTAAGACTAAGGGACACTGTTTTCGAGTTATGATTGGATTTTAGTGTTTTATGGATGCCCCCTTACATTTAATTAGCAATCATTGTCTTAAATTCTGTTTCTTAATTAAATTTTAGGGATCACCCGTACAATACTCTGTACAATCTTAACTCGAAAACAATGCCGAAATTGTTCTTGAGTTTGGAAATTAAACCAAATAAAAAAATATTCAATTACCAATCATTGAGTGGTTCAGTTTCTTAATTAAATTTGAGGGGTCATCCGTAAAATACTCCAATACAATCTGAACTCGAAAACAGTGCTGAAATTACTCTTGAGCTTGCAAACTAAAACTAAAAAAAAATTCAAATATATAAACCAGGATTATGGGCCAGTAAAAGTATTTTTTTTTCTTTTTTTTTTCAAACTTAAAAACTAACCCTCAGTATTTTTTCCAATTCGACATCGGCAGGGTCATTTTAAAATTGGTGTATGTCACTAGGTGACGTTTACCGGTTACTAGGGGCAGATGTCTAACGTTATCCCTAAGTATATCCTGCTACACGCTAAGTTACCAGTAACAAAAAAAAAATAAAAAAAATTAAATAAAAAAATAAAATCACTTCTAACGCCTTCCATGGTTCCATGGTTCCATGGTATGGTATGCTTGCTATACCTTGAAGATTATCTCTATGAAAAAAAAAAGGTTTCGGTTATTTGGCGATAAAAAATTGTCACCCCTCGAAATATTTTTTTTGTCTGGTAGGGTATTTTGGAAAAATTTTGGACAGGGGGCTATATGGGTCCCCGCAGCAAGTTTTTGAGGGGCGACCCTCAAAGGACTTAAGTTTGCCCCTATATGCGTGTCTCTACTCTACTACGTAAGTTTGTTGGTCCCCCCATTTTTGAACATTTTAAAGGTGTTTTATAAATTTTTTTCATGATTTTTTTGATTTTGAAAAGGTGTATAAAAAAATTAGAAAATATATTTTTTTGGAGAAAATGGTAAGCATTATTTGCAAATAACTATGAGATTGATGTTTGTATAAATTTTAAACACCATTAATGATCCCTTAATTTTAATTTAATTATGGCTTAATTTAAATTAGTATTTGAAATTGTTAATTTTTTAAGAAAATAATTATTGCAAAATTCTATAATAAAAAAATTTGAGCAAATATTTTTTATTTGTAATTTATATCAGTGTCCCCTGGGCTTGTCGGATTTAAATCTTAACCCTTTTCCCTTTACAAGGGTTTTAACAAAAGGAATGTTAACCCTTTCAAAAGGAATTGTAATGTATTCTTGTTAAAGTTGGGGATACGTTTTTTCGTTATTACCTAGTGTAATCCTTAAACAAGTTAGGTGTCGTCTTTAATGACTTTGTAATTTACCTTTTAACGCTTCAAGTACCACGCTTTCTTCGAAAACTTAAACAATGTAGCAAATATTTGAAGAAATTAGACCCCCTATAAAGAAATAAGGAAGATTTTTCTACAAATTAACCAAAAAAAGTAAAGAAAAAAAAACTGCAGTCTGGGATTTAGTTTCGCTAATATCTTAAACCGACTGCCAATTAAATTCAATTAAATACCAAATATTCAAATTCAAATCCAAAACCCCAAATTACACTCAGTTCACTGAACCCCTAAGGCTATAGGCTAGGCTAGGCTACACCCTCCCTGAAAAACTGAACAACTCATACATAACGCCTAATAAATTTTAAATCGCATCATGGTAGTGAACCAACAAAACACCTTTATCGAAACCACACTTACCATCTTACAATCAAATAAAAAAGAATTAACCCTTTCCCAACAAGACAAATTACACGACATCAACCCTTTCAAAAGTTCATTCAAAAATACGGTAGTAACAGGAGCATGTTATAATACATTACAAAAGTAAACCTTGTATTGTACAATTCAATCCCTCAATTCACCCAAAAACCAGAAATACTGGACCAGTTGTAAAAAATCTCCGATATACAGCTGACAAGTTAAGTTGGACCATGGCATGCCTGCAAAGACATTGTTAATCTTTACAATATCTATATTCGGTTCAATAGATTTAGAAGTGTGCCATCAGTATTGTTGAATTGGCTTCTGGGTAAGGAAGCTAGGAACACCTTGGACTAGTTTATTTCCTCTAAAGTTCTTCCTCCGGTAGTGGTGGTTGGTGGTACTGACTAACGCGTGCCATGGGCCTTTGCAGCTGTCTTCTTGTGTCGTACCCAAGTAACTTATCTTTCCTACTGGGGATTATGTAATTGTATGATTCTTAAGAATAAGCTAGTACTTCTGTATATGTGATGATTTACTCCCATTTAACCCAAACCGTTTCTCCCAATTCCCATATCTCCCAATCCCATATGACCCAACACTATGTCTTTTCCCCCAATTTCTTTTGTCCCAATTCAGCATAAAACATATGTTAATAAGTTCAAAGAGAATTTTTTTGTTTTATTAACAATGATATATTTTACATTGGCAGGATAATTATTTAACCTAACCTAACCTAACATAACAGTAATGTTTTGAAAAAGGCATATTATTTGAGAAGTCAATGAAGCTAAACATTATTATTTTGGAAAAGACGTACCATAGTTTAATGATTTATAAAATATTACTAACCTAACCTAACCTAACCAAACCTAACCTATCATAACAGTAATGTTTTGGAAAAGGCATATTATTTGAGAAGTCAATGAAGCTAAACGTCAATATTTTGGAAAAGGCGTACCATAGTTTAATGATTTATAAAATATTACTAACTTAGCCTAACCAAACTTAACCTAACCTAACCTAACCTATCATAACAGTAATGTTTTGGAAAAGGCATATTATTTGAGAAGTAAATGAAGCTAAACATTAATATTTTGGAAAAGGCGTACCATAGTTTAATGATTTATAAAATATTACTAACCTAACCTAACCTAACCTAACCAAACCTAACCTATCATAACAGTAATGTTTTGGAAAAGGCATATTATTTGAGAAGTCAATGAAGCTAAACGTCAATATTTTGGAAAAGGCGTACCATAGTTTAATGATTTATAAAATATTACTAACCTAACCTAACCTAACCTAACCAAACCTAACCTATCATAACAGTAATGTTTTGGAAAAGGCATATTATTTGAGAAGTCAATGAAGCTAAACCTCAATATTTTGGAAAAGGCGTACCATAGTTTAATGATTTATAAAATATTACTAACCTAACCAAACCTAACCTATCATAACAGTAATGTTTTGGAAAAGGCATATTATTTGAGAAGTCAATGAAGCTAAACGTCAATATTTTGGAAAAGGCGTACCATAGTTTAATGATTTATAAAATACTACTAACCTAACCTAACCTAACCTATTTGCCTATTCGCATTAAAAATAATCAAAGTAGTTTTGAAAGCAACCCTTTGCAGCATAAAATATTAGACGAAACCATTCTATTGGGAGAAATGAGAATTGAATAGTTTGGGATAAAAATTCCGATTGGGAAATATAAGATTGGGAGAACTGGGAATCGGAAAGTTTGGGATAAAAATTTATTTTGGGAAACACAGAATTGGGAGAAATGGGACCATACCTATGTGATTGATAACAATAGAGCCAGTATCAAATTTTTTATGGTTAGCTTTATATGATTTTTTTGAGGGGATATGGTGTCATGACCTGAACTGAACTGAAGGAAATTATAGAATCTATAATTTCTGGATACTTTGTATTATATGTCTTTAGAAAGTGTTATACATATATTTTTATGATTATTAATTTATATTAACACATGGAAAATATTCATGGAATGAAAGTCATGGAAATATCAAGGAAATTGGTTTTCAAAATGAGGAGAAGAATGTAGTGTCGTCTGTTTCGATACTAGTGTTAAGAAAGTGGCAAACAGGGCCGGAAATAAGGAAATATTCTTATAGGACATGGGTCCAGTGATGCACCCATTGACCTTAAAAAATTATAGGACATTGTCCACTGGAGTGTGCAAACATATTTGCTTTGAGGTGAAATTGAAAAAAAGGAAATTAAGTGTCTGCAGATAATTAACCCATTAAGACAATTGCAAGACGTTTCAGTTAAATTGAAAATTTAAGCAAAATTCGCAAATTCTTCACTCGGAATCGCATCATTTATTTTTACAGCCCATAAAGCGGGTCTTGATTGGATGGAACTTTATACGCGTGTATCACGTGACTCTAATCGTATCCAATCATCGTTTCCCTTAATGATAACCATAACCGATGTTCCATGATGGTACTATGGCATTCCTTGAAATAAACGAAACCCGTGTATGTCTTTCGTTACAAATGGCAGCAGCGCAGTGAAGCGTGAATTATTTTTTTTATAGTATAATTGCGGGTTATTTATCCGTATTGGTTAAAGGTGCCATTACTCTCTCCATTAGTGTCAACGTTAAGAATGATTAAGACATGTATTTCGTGATAGTTAACCATTAACTTTAACACAAGATTGATCTACCTTTGAAAGGAGTTGCTTGTTAATACGATTTTAGAGTTAAATATATAATTTTTTTTATATTCTGATAAATCTAGCAGTGTTTTTTAGCGACAGATTTTGAGTCTAAAATGTTATGTAACTTCTATCACCATTTTGTTTGACCCAAGGGACACTGTTTCGAGTTATAATTGGATGAGGTTTTAGGGATGACCACTTAAATTTAATTAAGAAACTGATTAACACAATCATTACTAATTAAATGATAAGGGGGTCATCCCTAAAGTACTTATCAAATCATAACTCGAAAACAGTATCCATTAGGTCAAACAAAATGTCATTTTCGACTCAAAATCGACTTTCAAAAGAATTAGCACTGCTCCTTATCAAAAACACCAGGCTGTATCATTTTAAATATAATTATATTTTGCAAGGTAATCGCCACCGCCATGACAGCGTTACTATCAGAAAGACAGACAAAGGCAGCTCCCGGGGACTCGGTCTTCCTTACAAGCATACATTAGGTTAGGGTTTCCAAAAAAAAAATCGATAAAAATTAATTTAACGACTTGAGAAGCGATTCAGAAGTATAGCATCATGCATAATCTCGCCCTCGGCTCGGTTCGGTTCGGTTGGGTAAGAAGAACTGATGGAACGTATGGAATCTGGCATTAAATCTTTCCCCCAGCCTAGTAAAAAAGATAAAAAGATTTCAAATCATCCCAGGCATATTTTCTATCTTTTTTTCCTTGCCAAGGCTTAAGACCAGCCTATTCAAAAAAAGAGATAAAAAATACCAGGCTAAGAAATCGTTATTACACCTCTTTGCCTCTTACGATCATTTTTGAAGAGCCGCATCAGGGATAAAGATGAAGATGAGATGAAGATGAGCGTAAAAAATTTATATTAAGATATTAGGTACGTTGTGAAAAAATAATTAAAATAAAAAACCCCACGAGATTTAATTAATAAATCAATGAATTAAGATATTAACGAAACTAAATCCCAGACTGCAGTTTTTTTTTCTTTACTTTTTTTGGTTAATTTGTAGAAAAATCTTCCTTATTTCTTTATAGGGGGTCTAATTTCTTCAAATATTTGCTACATTGTTTAAGTTTTCGAAGAAAGCGTGGTACTTGAAGCGTTAAAAGGTAAATTACAAAGTCATTAAAGACGACACCTAACTTGTTTAAGGATTACACTAGGTAATAACGAAAAAACGTATCCCCAACTTTAACAAGAATACATTACAATTCCTTTTGAAAGGGTTAACATTCCTTTTGTTAAAACCCCTGTAAAGGGAAAAGGGTTAAGATTTAAATCCGACAAGCCCAGGGGACACTAATATAAATTACAAATAAATCCCTATGCTACATGGTATTATATTTTAGCTTTTATAAATGGGCCTTAGTGGAGTCTGAAAACGATCATAATATTTTTTTTTAAATTCAAACTGAAATATTTAGCCTAAATTATAGACTTAATCTTAATTTAATATTTGACCGTTGGGCCTGGGTTGCCAAAATATATATCGCCACCATAACCATACCGGATGAAAACAGGAACTAATAAAATTCATGCAGGGAAATGAATCAGAATGCACATTGAATTCTGAATTGAACTTAATCAGGTCAACTCCACTTGGTCCGTATTGACACCCCCGTATACTGAACTCAATAAATTCTCCCCCATGCAATTCCTATGGGACAATAAAAGCGTGGACAGCTGGTGACTGCTATGGATGGTGAAAACAGGCTTCCAGTATGTACGTCCATCAGTATTTGGGCTCGACGCAGAAGCAACGTCGACGCATTTTGCAATCGCGGACAGCTTCTCTATTTTCGTTACACGTTAATCGCGTAATGTATCGGCTCGCGGAACTCTAATAAAAGATTTAGGATGACGGAGCTAGGGATTAGACCAAGGCTTAACGTTGTTAGTCTGTTAGAGGGTGGCAAGCAAGCAAGCCAAGGCCTAAATTTAGGACTTGGCTTGGCTTGGCTTAAAAAAAAAGAGATGGTATCGTTGGCTGGTTGGTGTCTGCGAGGAGACTAGTCTTTTATATTAATCCTGTTATGGATTTTTTGTAATCCATGGATTTACTATGATGTTTTTTTACCTGTATTGGTTTGTTGTAGTTGAGGTTAGAGAACCCAGTTGTTGTTAATTTGTTAAAGGGGTTGTAAAAATTAGGCTTAGTTATTATGGATCTTTTAAGGTGGAGAGATGGTAGCAAGATATATTTATGGACGACTGTGTTATTGGAAAATGAGGTAAATAGCGAGAATTATTTTGTGGGTATTTATTAGCAAATACATTTTCTGGGGATTTATTAGCAAATACATTTTCTGGGGGTTAATTAGCAAATATATTGTGTGGGGGTTAATTAGCAAATATATTGTGTGGGGGTTAATTAGCAAATATATTGTGTGGGGGTTAATTAGCAAATATATTGTGTGGGGGTTAATTAGCAAATATATTGTGTGGGGGTTAATTAGCAAATGTATTGTGTGGGGGTTAATTAGCAAATATATTGTGTGGGGTTAATTAACAAATAAATTGTGTGGGGTAAATTAACAAATACGTTGTGGGGTAAATTAACAAATACGTTGTGGGGTAAATTAACAAATATATTTTGTGGGGGTAAATTAACAAATATATTTTGTGGGAGTAAATTAACAAATATATTTTGTGGGGTAAATTAACAAATATATTTTGTGGGGGTAAATTAACAAATATATTTTGTGGGGTAAATTAACAAATACTTTGTGGGGTAAATTAATAAATACTTTGTGGGGTAAATTAACAAATACTTTTTGGGGTAAATTAATAAATACTTTGTGGGGTAAATTAACAAATACGTTGTGGGGTAAATTAACAAATACGTTGTGGGGTAAATTAACAAATATATTTTGTGGGGGTAAATTAACAAATATATTTTGTGGGGGTAAATTAACAAATATATTTTGTGGGGTAAATTAACAAATATATTTTGTGGGGGTAAATTAACAAATATATTTTGTGGGGTAAATTAACAAATACTTTGTGGGGTAAATTAATAAATACTTTGTGGGGTAAATTAACAAATACTTTTTGGGGTAAATTAATAAATACTTTGTGGGGTAAATTAACAAATACTTTGTGGGGTAAATTAACAAATACATTGATGTGCACGGAGACCACACACAGTCTCAAATCACGATCGCATATAATATTTATAACATAAAACACACTTAACCAAAAAAGCAACCGTCTCAATCGAAACTTGAACCTTCTTCATTTATAGTCAAAATAAGATTTTCCAAGAAAGAATTCTCTAAAATATTTAAACAAACTTTTTCGGAGTTTATTTCACTTGGCTTATAGCGATTTCCACTGACTGCTCCAAAGAGTGCTCTCAGTGTCAGGATGACGTAACTGCCCTCAGCGAGTTTTGGAGAGAATAGTTTCGTCAGTGGAACACGATCGAGAGGTCAGAGCGCGCTCTGAATAATCAAAATTGGCGCCGGAGACGAAATTGCAATAAAGTGTGTATATCTTGACGCAAATGGGCCGAAACCAATTAATAGAATTAACATTTCAATTAATTTTCAAAAAATCTATTTTGAATAATGATCGACAACGTCTCTGATATAATTATTGGTTTTAGGAAGAGGCGTAATATCTTTAAAGTAATGATAAAACCTCGTATTCTTCATCTTCAGAACTTTAAGAAGATGATTCCAGAAATAAATAAGCATAAGCGAGAGCCTGTCTTCTATGAGATACCCCATGGTCCGCCATTTTAATTTTATTACGTCATACTCGAGCACCGTCGCTCCGTCGAATTTTTCAGAGCACGAAAGAGCAATTCTCGGGCAGTTTTTGGGGTCAGTGGAAAACGCGATTCTGGGCGAGTGTTGCACTCGTGTTCCCAGTGGCGGACGAAAACGCGCCGAGAGTGCACTTAGAGTGCTCTAGTGCAGTCAGTGGAAATCGCTATTAACGTCACTTCCTTGATTCTATCTCCTCCCCCCTCCCCCTCCCACCCCCTTCTTATAAATGAGTAATAAAGTAACTATTTGGGGAGAATAAATAAATTGGATGGACCTCCTAGAAATTTAGAAAAACCAAAAGAAAAAAAATCCAATGTTAATTTGCATTACACCCAAAACTGCGTTACTCCATACTTATACCATATAAATAGGGTCAACTCCGACTGACTCGTATATATATTTAAGACAAAAGACACCCGGGATTTTAAGCATTGATTAATAAGGGTTCGCCGTGACTTTTATAACAGTGACAAGTGACATTGTATTTTTTATTTACAGTATAGTGCTTTCACCTGAGAGACCGAGTGATGTAAATAATACAGAAACAGTCTACCCCCTTTTAGTAGAAGCCACCTTTACTTGACAGAGGGCCTCTATATTATTAATTGCACTTTCCTAACTCTTAGGAAACTGCCAAGATAAATTGGTTGTTAAATTTTTCAACGTAAACTAACTTCCGAAACGTGTTCGCCACAACGACACTGAACAGATACGTTAGTAACGTTACTATCAGTGTATCTTTTTTGGCTTTTTATACTAGGAAATTCTTTAAATAGTTTTATTATAGAATTCAGAGTGTAGACACATTTGTTTTTTGTTTGTTTTTCAAATTCCTTCTTTTCTTATTTATACAATCAAATTGGAATAACTTTCAAAGATGCCGGTGTATCGTAAAGGTTACTTCATATTTGAATTCAACGTCAACAGAGCTTTAAAATGACACCAAAGAACGTCCAAATCGGATAATAAATAAGAAAGTTGGAAATTTTCAAACGTTTTCATACCAAATAATGTCATTTTCAAATCAGACAAAAATCAAACTTCCTTATTCATCACGCGATTTCAGCGATTTTGATGTCAAATTAAAGCTCTAAAGGAGTACAATTTTAATGGGGGGAAATACCCAGAACTCAACTGGTATTTGAATAGCTATTCAATTAAATACAGTTTGGTATCAAATGACGTCACTTTCAAATCAGACAAAAATCAAACTTCCTTATTTATCAAGCGACTTCAACGATTTTGGTGTCAAATTAAAGCTCTTAAGGAGTACATTCATAATTGGGTAAAATATCCAAAATTCCAAAGGTACTTGAATAGTTATGTAAATAACTAAGTTTAAATAACACCTGGGATAAAAAAAGACCCCTCGAGTTAGACTCGTCAGTACGCCGTCCGTCAATTACGCAAAATATATTTGTTTTCGTCGTCAATTCCATACCTAAAACATCAAAGCCAACCGAGCCCATTACGGTAGAACCGACCCGACCCACGAGTTCCCCCTCCCACCATGTCAGGTCATAGTTAAAAAAAAAATCTACCTTTAGCGTGAGTGTATATATAGGTAACACACGCCATATAGTACGCTATCCCAATGGTAAAATTCCAACTAAACAGTACAACTTGAACCAAAACAAAATAGGCTCCATCTTACAGTACATTCAAACAGATTCGAACCCTAGAAGATCCCAAAAACCTCCCCATGGTTTTTGGTCTCGTGACATTGATGAATTGAACTGTCTTACGCAACGATAAGGCCCTAGATGGACCTGACCCCTCGTGGCGTAGTAGTTAAGGTATTGTAATTTAGGCTCACGCGCGAGAAAGTACTTTAACTGCGCATGCGTCTTACAGTAAAAACATTCCCGCACGACTTAATAGGCATGTCAATGTCAGACCGTGCTATATATCTACTAACTATGACTCAGTTAAGACTTGGCTAGCTATAACCTTAAGCCTTGGTCGGTGCATAGAGTTGGGTGTATGTTTCATTCTTCAGTTTTTTTGACCTTGACAGATATAGTTTTGTTTACGTTAAAGCTAACTTCTTGCCTTGTTAAAAGATAATACTATTTTTAGGTCTTTATTGGTTATTTTCTAAGCATGGATCTTCTTTTTTACCATATTAGGGCAAAGGTAACGAAAGGGAAGACAGGGACTTTGTACCGCATTATTTTACTTATGGCTCCATAAGTTTATAAGTGATATGTTCCTTCCATAAGTTTGTTTAATTAATATCTGGTAACTTAGAAACTGAAAGGCTTGTAATGAATTTGAAGTGAGTGAGTGAGTGAGTGAGGTAGGTCATAGATTCGAGGAGGTAAAGCGAGGAAGGCCTGCAGTGAGTGAGGTGGCGCTGCTGTCAAATTTGAGCTTAGTAATGCGGACTAAATAGGAACTAGATGGGATAGGTCCTAGCTGCAAAATTAATTAACCACCACCGAGTGTACTTAGGACTTCAATTGACTCGCTCCCCTTCGTTCTACCTCGAGCAAGTCTCTAGCAGTGCAAGTACCAAGTAGCCTGGACTCACTCCTGGTGTAACTGGTATGAATCCTCCAAGTCTGAAAACTCTGTATAGAAAACTGATGATAAGCTTAAAGACATATCGAACCATCGCAGCCCCAATTATTGGAAACCAAAAATGAGATCCATTAATAATTATCGGACAAGTTGACCAAAACTGGTTCAAAATATTTTCAAACTTCATTCAGGCTTATAGCCAATTTTACAGAAAGCATGTACAGGGTGTTCATTACAAAAAGGAACAAGTAATTATAGTTTGCCGAATGGATGGTAAGTTCTATGGGAAATCAATCAACCAAAAATGTTCTTTGGAATAAACACCCTGTATACTTCCGTGTGGTCCTACGTTCATCCATATTTCATCCAAGGTTGACTTTCCGATAATGGGGTCCCCCAATTTTCGCGATCCCTTTATAAGCCTTTGCCATATTTTACTGTAGATTAGTTCTGCTATGGTTTTAGACGATAGGGAAAACAGCTAGCTATAGGTAAGTTTCAAAACGTGTATGGTCATATAAAAATGATTGAAAAGCTATACGCCGCTAGCTACCCATTCAATTTTCTTAATCTATAGGTTACCCGCACTTGTCACTGGAATAGATTATAATGAGATATGTCCACAGAAACATATAGGGAAATTATGAAGAAAAAATATATATTTTAACTGATTTTAGCTGAAGATTATGGATTCATTTTATATGGCTTGAAAAATTCTTAAGAAAGTTTGACACTTTTGAGACGTCATAACTCTGGTTCTATATGAGATACGGGGATGTCCTTTGAGTATGTTATAGCCCTATTTCTTAGCTTTCAAACGATACCTAATACTTGGGGGTTACAACAATCAGGGTCCGAGTAATTAAGCAAAATGTTAATTAACGTCCTCTTCATAGCCCTTGTTAACATGGGCTTATTCACAAAACACCATTTAACTCTGGTTCTATGAGAGATACATTGAAGTCCTTTGAGAATGCTATAGCCCTATTTCTTAGCTTTCCAACTATACCTAATATTTGGGGGTTACAACAATAAGGGCCCGAGTAATTAAGCAAAATATTCATAAACGTCCTCTCCATAGCGTTAACATGGGATTATTTACACGACACCATTTAACATACGGTGAAGTCCTTTGAGTATGTCATAGCCCTAATAATAAGCTTTCCAAACATCAACTTAATCCTACACACAACTGAGCTTTAAATTAACAATAGAAATCCCCGGTGAACTAAATACAGAAAAGACCCTTCTTAAAATAACTAATTTGCTACTATTTTCCAAAAGAAGACTGTTGTTATAAAGCGTAGTTCGCGTGCTATCTTTGAAGACACGAATACATTGTCTCCTCTTTCATACGTTACAAAAGATCTGGAATAGCATTTACATTTGCATAATAAATAAAGAGCTAACACGTATCTCCAACCGTCCCATTCTTCATAAAGACGCAAAAGATATACTAAAGTTTACGACATAAATGTGATAAGATCAACCTTGCATTATTTAGAAACAGCGTATAATATAAATTCCGTAATTTAAATAGAATTCTTTAAATATTTCAAATAGTTTTAAATGGTCTACATTCTCTAACCATTATCAAATTCAATCAGGGTAAAAAATAGGTCAAATAAACGATTAGAGAAAGCTGCAAAAATGTAGTAGAATCAAAATGTAAATTGCCAATCTCAGTTTGCAGTAGGGTTAAATATAATGACCTTAGTGGAATCACTCAGGTACTTTGAGTCAACCGAGCTTGTCCGAAGTAATTTTGTAGATCGTTGGTCTATTTCAGTCTTAATTTGCTATGAAATCAAAGGGAGTAATGCACGGCTTTCTAATGTTAGTAGTAATAAGGTGTAACGCATACTCCGGTTGAACTACAGGTACTTCTTTTTATTGCAAGCCGTTAATAGCTCATAAAGAAAAGTATTGTTTTTTGTTTGGGAACCGACAAAGGCTTAACGGTTGGGGGTCTAATGGGGCGTCGCTTAGCCCCCTCAAGGTCTCCTCAACTAACACCCACCAATGTAAATGAGGCTTTTATGTTAAGGGCGTTTTAAGTTGTTCTACTATTTCCAAGTTTTTCAGGGTTGTTTCAAATGATATCGTTATTGACGTTACATATTGGAAAACAGATCGAAAAATGCTCTAAAATGACACCGAGATCGTCAAAATCCGATAATAAATAAGAAAGTTGGAAAATTTTCAAACTTGCCATGAAATGACGTCATCTTGCAGGAGCAAGTTTGAAAATTTCCAACTTCCTTAATAATGCACCGATTTTAATTTTCTTGGTGTCAAATTAAAGCTCTTGTCGAGCTCTATTTGAATCCATAATCAAAATCTAAACAAATATTATATTTACAGATCTACAACAAATTGAGGAAAACAAATATAAAATTTAAACCCATTTCGAAAAAGTAAAAACTACACGGAAAACCCTTTTTCCCCATGAAATTCGAAAACCGTGGGATAAAAAAGCCGTTAGATGGGAACCGAGATATAGCAAAAAGTAAATCCCCTGTCCCCATTAGCTTTGCCGTTTCTTTACACCTTAAAATCCCCGGGGTTTTTAAAAACGAGTAAAAAATCCCTTTCTAAAGTGAGGAAAAACCAGGGGAGAGAAAAAACAAAAAATAAAAGGGAGAGGAGGTATTTGCCAGTTGATCAACGCCAAATTCAGGCGGGAGATATGCTGAGAAGAGTATTCTTAAGGGGCTGTTTAAAAAGAACAACACAACCGCTCAGGCTACAAAGATCTATCTACATTACCAACTTCAAACTAAAAGTACATCAGTTAAAGTAAATCAATTTGAACCTAATAGGGCGTTCAATTATAAGACCAATCTGCATAGTGAAACATCAAAAGAAAATACCCATGATGAATTATTTTAAAATTCAAATCAGTTCTAGATTTGCACCTCCAACCAATCACGTAACGCCCTACCTTCTTGTTAACAAAATTCCCATAGCACGTGACGTTCTACATTTCGTGCAATTTTTATAAAATCTCGCGCAATAAAATTCAAACTAGATTTGCACCTGCAACCAATCACGTATCACCGTGGCCTTCTTGTTAACAAAATTCGCTTTGGTCCCATTGAACCGAATTCCCATTCGACAGAAGGGGGTTTTTTTTTGGGGTCCCATTCGACCGAACGTAGCCAAAGGTGCGATTTTATTATAGTCCCATTGGACCGAAATTCTATTGAACTGGAAGAAGACATACTGTGTGGTTTTGCATTAAATATATTTTTAATTTCACAACTTATTGTTGTTAAAATAAATGTGAGTTGAAAATGTATTACTGCACTTATTTTAACTACGTTTTAATTACGGCGAACCTCACCTACCCTAGCCTAACCTAACCTAACCTAACCTAACCTAACCAAACGTAACCTAACCTAACCTAACCTTGTTTGGAGGTAAAAAGATTATTTATATGAGTATTAAAAGCCCGCCTCTTACCACGAACAATTTATTAGCAATAATAGAAATATTTTGGAAAAGATGTCAGATAATTAATTGAAGAATATTTTGGAAAAGGTGGCAGCTAATTAATAGGAGAATATTTTGGAAAAGGTGGCAGCTAATTAATAGGAAAATCTTTTGGAAAAGGTGGCAGCTAATTAATAGGAGAATATTTTAGAAAAGGTGGTAGCTAATTAAAAGGAGAATATTTTGGAAAATGAGGCAGCTAATTAATAGGAGAATGTTTTGGAAAAGGTGGTAGCTAATTAAAAGGAGAATATTTTGGAAAAGGTGGTAGCTAGTTAAAAGGAGAATATTTTGGAAAATGTGGTAGCTAATTAGTAAGAGAATGTTTTGGAAAAGGTTGCAGCTAATTAATAGGAGAATATTTTGAAAAAGGTGGCAGCTAATTAATAGGAGAATATTTTGAAAAAGGTGGCAGCTAATTAATAGGAAAATCTTTGGAAAAGGTGGCAGCTAATTAATAGGATAATGTTTTGGAAAAGGTGGTAGCTATTTAAAGGGAGAATATTTTGGAAAAGGTGGTAGCTAATTAAAAGGAGCATATTTTGGAAAAGGTGTCAACGAATTATTGGAACCAAACCAAACCAAACCAAACCTAAGCTAACCTAACCTAAGCTAACCTAACCTAAGCTAACCTAACCTAACCTATGCTAACCTAACCTAACCTAACCTAACCTAACCTAACCCAACCCAACCCACACGAAACCAAAATATTAAAATTTTAATTTAAAATTTAAAGACATTGATGGAACTACCATTAAGACTGTACTTCATTTTAAGCACAATTTGTTTATTAATTCTATATATCTCTTGCCTTGAAAGGAATGAAAGTGAGCGTTTTAATTAGTATCACGAAACATTTACTTTTAATATTATTAACATACCTTTCGGAGATTCGAACCAATAACCTATCGCTTCGCAGTCCAACATCGTATCCACTACACCACCGAATCGCTGACGGCTACAGTGTTTCAAGTTATATTCATGTATTTTTTAGGGGCATATTCGGACGATTGGGATTTCGGTCCATCGGGAATATAGCCATTGGGCTGGAAATCTAAAATCATTGCGGGATATTCGGTCGAATGGGATTTCGGTCCATTGGGAATTCGGTTGAAAGGAACGATACCACAAAATTCACGTGCCACGATTGTGTCAGATCGCGTGCGATTTCAATCAAATCTCGCGCTAAATTTCATTCGACACGTGTCTCGTGAACACTAGGCCTACTAATCTTAATTCCCTACCACGTGACTCGCTTTGTCGTATCGACAAAGAAGAATTTCTAATCTCTATTTAAATAACCCGATTACGATCACAGTGCCACATTGTCATTCCTTATGTAAGAACAATGTTTAGTGTACATCAAGATAATGGTCTTTTAGCCTTACATAAGGAGCTATCGACGTCAAAAACAGGCCCTCTTTGGAGAAATAAAAAAAATTTACTAGAAAGGAAAGAGGTCTTGGAGAGATCTAGCTGGCTATAGGCGAAAGCAAAGTTCTAGTTCCTACGATGGGGGGCCAAAAACGAAACAAGCTTGAGTTCTACAATACAACATATATCCTCCTCACTCAAAGTCCAGTCCAGAAATCGATATGGTATTGAAAAGGGACATTTTATATGTATGTATGTATTCAAGGCTTAATAACAAGAGTCATTGTCTTTCTGAGGAGGGCTCCAATTCGTCCAGGAATGCATAAAGCTACATGGAATCATTGTGGCCAAATATTAATTTCTATGAATTCGGGTTTTGTGGGTATACCGGGCTTGAGAACTCACGTGCCTCATAATTTTGATGGTGTCTTTCCTAACTGCTATTTCATTAGTTGCATGGTAGCAATGCTTGTATTATTCTGCTTGATTCATTTATTACCATTCAATTCCTAACATGAATGATGCAGAAGATGATTTAATAACTAATTACTAGCAACACTGTCATTGAAGCGCATGCGCGGTTAAAGTTAAGAAATGTTTATGGGGGGATTTAGGAAATTAATATCTCTAGAACCCCCCCGTTTAATGCATTAATATCTATTAATATAAACTAACCTACTTTACAAATTATAGCTAAAAAGAAAGAGAAAACGAAAGTATGGAATTCATCTCATATCATTATTTTACAAAGCACGATTTGACCTAATCATAAATAAAACACAGACGATAAGCTTAGGACTTAGGAGAGGAGAGGAGAGGAGACAGGGTCATGTATAGAACGTATATATATCCAGTATAAAAAGAAAGCAAACTATATCATATTAAACAGATTAGTGTAAGGCTATTAGGAGATTGTGTGGATATAGGACAAAACGCCGGTTATAGTAAAAAGAAGAAAAACCGTATATACGCTTTGTATATATGTATATAGTCTTATATTATCATGAGTAAGGTAATTACGATAAGTGTGACACTTGAAGAGAGGTAGACAGAGCCTGGTCTATTAAAAAGAGCTCCATGGGTAATTATAGTTGGCCGAAGTACATGATTGCATGTGTGGTAAGTTCTATGGGAAATCAATGATATCAATCAATCTCGAGTCTGAAAATGTATTTAACATCTATACTTCAATGACCACACCGATTTTGTTTGACCCCCCATAAGGGACATGTACTGACCACCCCTAACACAAGTTAAAGTTATGAAAATTGATTGGAAACCGTGTTTTGCCAATGACCCCTTTCAATTTAATTTTACGTAAGAAACTAAGAGGTTATCCTTAAAACACTCCTCAAATTAATGTTCATGATAACTTTAACTTGTGTTAGGGGGTGTTCAGTACATGTCCCTTATGGGTGGTCAAACAAATCTTAGAAGTATAGATGTTAAATACATTTTCGGACTCGAAAATTGTGCAAAGGGAAATTGCGGTAAACTTACGTTCTCGCCTTACTTCTTAAGGGGGGGGGGATTGGGGGTTTGGGTGAGGGTTGGGGGTCGGTGGGGTCCAAAAGTACTCTAGAGAAATCGATTTTGGTAGGCGGCGAATATAGCCTAGTCTGTAACTCCGTACAGGCTCTCTTGTATTGCGGCAAAGACCGCGACGCCGGCGCCAAGAGCTAAGCCTTCTTTCCTATTTTCCATTGCCAGAATTTACAACTATTCCACGAGTCGAATTATAATAATAACGGTACCATTCTTTCCATATAAAGAAATTCTAACTTTGAATTATTTTTTTTTTCTTGAATATTATTTTATATTCCTTATAAAGAAATCATGGTGGGATAATACATGAAACTTGGTGCAATTACTCTATGAAACGTGCTCTTTCTCGTGGTACTTTCAAAATTGTTTTATCTGCTCTCGTTAAAAAGTTACATCCAATTGAAACTAGAACCATCGGACAATTTTCTTAAAATTCATATTTTAATTTTAATGTGGGAATTTTAATATAATTGCGGTATTTATTAAACTTGGTGGAATTACTCTATGAAACGTGCTCTTTCTCATGGTACTTTCAAATTCCCCCTATCTGCTCTCATTAAAAAGTTATGGTCAATTGAAACTAGAGACATCGGAGAATTTTCCTTTCTTATAATTAATAATTAATATTTAAATTTTAATGTGGGAATTTTAATATAATTGTGGTATTTATGAAACTTGGGAGTAATTATTCTACACAACGCGCTCTCTCCCTTTCTCGTGGTCCATTCAAATCCCCTAATCTAATTAAACCCAATCAATTATAATTAATATTAATATTTAATTATTTATATTTTAAAATTGAGCGCGCGGAGAATATCAAAGGGTGTTAAGCCTAATTCGTCGCGTTCTTATCTGTAAAAGACTGAACCAATATCCCGTCAATAATTCGAAATATATATTGTGAGTCTCATTTCCCGCTACACGCTCTGATAAAGATAATAACTATTTTACAAGGTATATATATTAAAAGCGTATAATTCTCGTCAAATTTCTCCCCATTATCAAATAAACAGATCTTGTGTAAATATAGATGGATTCCTGCCATTAATGTTAGAGCTAGCTTTTCCCGTCACTACAATATCCTTTGTAATTAAACTATGGGCCTAAAACTGATAATAAATAATATTAATACTGAATAATTTCGTTACTTCCGGCTAAGTTCATAAATTTAGCAAATTTGATTTGCTCGCTGTGACGTCATTTTAATCGTGAATTTTATAAAACTTGGTGATTTTAGATTACGAAATGCCCTCTTTCTTATGACGTGCTCAGTTCTTCTCTAACTATATTAGGTCAAAGGTTATGGTTCATTTAATTATGAACCATGTGCAAGTTTTAATTTATTGCAGGGGAATTTATTTTAATTTAATTCCGCGGCTGATGATACTTGGTGCAATTACTCTACGGAATATTCTCTTTTTAATGGTGTTACCCCTCGAAATTTAATCAAATAAATAGTTGCAAACCCAAGAAAATACCTGAAATTCCTTAGCCGGGAAAAACTCTACCTAACGTGGATGAATGTATCTCAAATGAAAATAAAAATAATAAAAATAAATAAAATTCTATTTTCCCGAAAACATTCCATTTTATCTTTAGAAATACACGTTCGAGAAAACAATACCAAGTTAACATGACTAAATCAATTAAATTTTAATACAAAGTGTCAAACTAACACCCAACCACTATTACAAGGCTTGAACAGATAAAAATCTGTACTTCTTGGGGGGGACCCAGGGGGGAAGGGAAACAGAGAAACCACACACACCTGAACGAGTCCCTCTTTTCAAGAATTTAGTAATATCGTTCTATCGACAAGTGGCGTACAGGGTTCATCCCATGTTAAATATACAGTACAAATAACCTTAGCCCACCCATAAACCGTGGTTAAATTTAACATTAGTTTACTATTGTATTAATGGAACGTTTAAACTGGGACAAAACTTCTAAGGTATGGGCCATTTCGAATTTTTACTTTTTTGGGGCTTGAAATTTTGTGAACCAC
This sequence comes from Phalangium opilio, assembly GCF_054372755.1. Lineage (NCBI taxonomy): Eukaryota > Metazoa > Arthropoda > Arachnida > Opiliones > Phalangiidae > Phalangium > Phalangium opilio. Next base: position 194,886 of record NW_028324223.1, read on the forward strand.
CAATACTCATAGATCATGCGCGGTTTCGTTTGAACCTTAAAGGTCGGGCGAGGTCAATACGGATTCTTTTTGGTGTATTTCACTTTTTAAGGGCTGTTAAAGGCACGTTTTCAAAATGGTTTTATGGTTGAATTGAACTGGTCTAAAAGGGTCACGTGGGGGTTTGAACTTTGATAAATGGATTCAAGTTTCTTTTTTCCCATTCAATTTCAAAGGTGTGGGGTATAGGTGGTATTGAAGCCGTTAAGGTATTTTCTACTATTGTTAATGGGGTAATGGCAGAGTGTACTTTTGACTATGGTTATTTATAGGTGAAGTTCACATTGGGTGCCATCGTTAGCGGAATTTTCATTTTGACATAACATAGAGTTAAAAATGGCGACCGTTAACCCATTTGGTACTGACCAATAATACACTGACCTATTAAATTTAAGCCACTTTGGAAGAAATTTTTGAGACACAAATTCGTATTTAAAAATAAAATAATTAAAATTAGGCCAAAATTAAATAATTATATAGGCCAAAATTAAATAATATTAGGCCAAAATTAAATAAAATTAGGCCAAAATTAAATAAAATTAGGCCAAAATTAAATAAAATTAGGCCAAAATTAAATAAAAATCGGCCAAAAATAAATAAAAATCGGCCAAAAATAAATAAAAATCGGCCAAAAATAAATAAAAATCGGCCAAAAATAAATAAAAATCGGCCAAAAATAAATAAAAATCGGCCAAAAATAAATAAAAATCGGCCAAAAATAAATAAAAATCGGCCAAAAATAAATAAAAAACGGATAAAAATAAATAAAAATCGGCCAAAAATAAATAAAAAACGGATAAAAATAAATAAAAATCGGCCAAAAATAAATAAAAATCGGCCAAAAATAAATAAAAATCGGCCAAAAATAAATAAAAATCGGCCAAAAATAAATAAAAATCGGCCAAAAATAAATAAAAAACGGATAAAAATAAATAAAAATCGGCCAAAAATAAATAAAAATCGGCCAAAAATAAATAAAAAACGGATAAAAATAAATAAAAATCGGCCAAAAATAAATAAAAAACGGATAAAAATAAATAAAAATCGGCCAAAAATAAATAAAAATCGGCCAAAAATAAATAAAAATCGGCCAAAAATAAATAAAAATCGGCCAAAAATAAATAAAAATCGGCCAAAAATAAATAAAAAACGGATAAAAATAAATAAAAATCGGCCAAAAATAAATAAAAATCGGCCAAAAATAAATAAAAATCGGCCAAAAATAAATAAAAATCGGCCAAAAATAAATAAAAATCGGCCAAAAATAAATAAAAATCGGCCAAAAATAAATAAAAAACGGATAAAAATAAATAAAAATCGGCCAAAAATAAATAAAAATCGGCCAAAAATAAATAAAAATCGGCCAAAAATAAATAAAAATCGGCCAAAAATAAATAAAAATAGGCTAATAATAAATAAAAATAGGCTAATAATAAATAAAAATCGGCCAATAATAAATAAAAATCGGCCAAAAATAAATAAAAATCGGCCAAAAATAAATAAAAATAGGCCAAAAATAAATAAAAATAGGCCAAAAATAAATAAAAATAGGCCAAAAATAAATAAAAATAGGCCAAAAATAAATAAAAATAGGCCAAAAATAAATAAAAATAGGCCGAAAATAAATAAAAATCGGCCAAAAATAAATAAAAATCGGCCAAAAATAAATAAAAATCGGCCAAAAATAAATAAAAATAGGCTAATAATAAATAAAAATAGGCTAATAATAAATAAAAATCGGCCAATAATAAATAAAAATCGGCCAAAAATAAATAAAAATCGGCCAAAAATAAATAAAATAAGGCCAAAAAAAATTAAATTGGGCCAAAAATAAATAAAAATAGGCCAAAAATAAATAAAAATAGGTTAAAAACAAATAAAACGCTTCCGAAAGTTCCGAATGCACTTAAAAATTAGACCCGTTAACCAACTGAGGTATTGAGACTCACACGCTTAAGTAATTTGCCAACCCCCAAAAAATTCATTTTAAAATATTTCATTGCAGCAATTAATTTCTTAATAAAATTAAAAAACAAAGAAAAGAAATAATTTTTTTAAGCTTACCTAAATTATCTACGAAAATGTCCAGAATGAGAAACGCATAGAGGAACGAACACATGGCTACGCTACATCTAAAGTTGCTTAGTAGACGAATCGCGAAAACCACTAGAAATACCATGCAGCGAGAATTCACAATTCCAAAATTTTTAAACTTTTGTTTATCCACTCGTAGCAGACGATGATCCGATCTAATTTATTTTTTTTATACCGAATCACGTGACACGCGATTAATTAATTAATTAATGAACGTTAATTAAGTTCAGGCACTAATTTTTTAGCGGCGAAGTTCAGCAGTTTCTTTTGAGGCACCGAAATTAAAAATTTTGAAAAAAGTTATTCTTTTTAAAATTAAAACTCAAAATGATGATGGCGACGAAAAACACAATTAAAACTGATGAAATTAACGGAGCACCGGTATTAACGATGACGTCATATCGTGACGTATATACAGTCTTTTAACTCGCCTATAACGGCGATTTTTTAATGTTTTTAATATCATTTTTTTAATTTAATTATATATAAATGGCTTAGTTTTTTAAAAACACGACTTTTTTATATTTAAATTTAATTTTCACGGTAAAATATTGCAGCGTATTTTCCGACGTTTCTTAACCATTTGTTTTAGATGCATAATAACAAATTTCCGTACGTTTAAGCAGACGACGCTTATAGCTAGCTAGCTAGGTCGGTTATTTTAAAAAAACAATAGCTTCGATAGCTTGGTAATTTTCGGACTCCCGACCAAAGAGAGCCCAACCCGACGACTAAGGCGAGCGACTTTACTGCCCAGTCGAGTTTCGCCCCCAATTTCTTAAAGGGGCGATCGCAGCGCCTCAAATACTACGGTGTCTGTCTTATATGTGGGGTGAAAGAATTTTGCAGTCAAAAACCATCTCTTCCCAAGATTCCAAGACTTTCGGCGGTAAGAAAAGAGACTGGCTGGAAGAGTTGGTTGGATTTCCTTTAGCTCTAACGTACCTCTAAAGTAGCGGTAGAGTTGAATTTTTGGGGCCAAGACGAACGAGGTCCACGTCCGTCGTAGTGGACTGCTGGACGTACCAACCCCAAAGGATCATACACCTACATTTTTTGCCTTGCATTGCTAGCCTTGCAAATAAGGCTTAAATAGGTTTCATGTGCCGTACGGTTTTCCGTTTACAAATTCTGAAATATAAATTGTTTTTATAAATAAATTTTATTAATATATGCTTTTTATAAATAAATTTCATTAATATTTTTTTATAAATAAATTTTATTAATATATACTTTTTTATAAATAAATTTTATTAATATATACTTTTTTATAAATAAATTTCATTAATATATATTTTTTAATAACTAAATTTCATTAATATATATTTTTTAATAAATAAATTTCATTAATATATATTTTTTATAAATAAATGTCATTAATATATATTTTTTATAAATAAATGTCATTAATATATATTTTTTATAAATAAATGTCATTAATATATATTTTTTATAAATAATAAATGTCATTAATATATATTTTTTATAAATAATAAATGTCATTAATATATATTTTTAAAAAAACAAATGTCATTAATATATACTTTTTATATTAATATATACTTTTTTATCAATAAATTTTATTAATATATACTTTTTTATCAATAAATTTTATTAATATATACTTTTTTATCAATAAATTTTATTAATATATACTTTTTTATCAATAAATTTTATTAATATATACTTTTTATAAATAAATTTCATTAATATATACTTTTTTATAAATAAATTTTAATAATATATACTTTTTATAAATAAATTTCATTAATATAGTTTTTACATAAAGCATGAAATAATAGATTAATTTTCTTTTAAAATCGATTATGTTCCCAATCCCCGGATTCAAATAAAATAATCTAACAATACCAAATAATCGACTAAATCTTAATTCTATAACTAAACTAAAAGATAATTTAACAATTACGTTTTTAAAATTAAAAATTAATTTGTCAGTCAGTCAGTAAAGAATTAAAAATTAATTTAAAAATTATTTCCCAATTTATTTTCTTTATAACCGGCGCTTAATTAATGAGGTAGACACGTCTAAGTAATTATTATTTAATTTTTAAAAAAACGCCCCAAAACCAAAACAGTCTGGGCATCAAATTTGGCAAATCCGAAAACCAGTTTCGGTAAAAGGAGAATCAAAAGTCTAGGGGTTTGATCGGCAAAGTTAATTTAACTTTGATGTGTTTTCTTGAATGACGAAATTCCAAAGATAAATTTCTTTACACGACACGAAAGGGTTAAGTTGTAGAATTTGAAACTTAAAAAAAAAAAAAAAGAACCCCAGGGGGTACGTACGTACGAGTTTTCAGTTTAAAATTAAATTAATGATTTTAAAGTACGTAACCGTGCATTGAGTATTTCCTTATTGTAAAAGGAAAGGAATTTATGTCTACGTTTTTAATTACTTTAAAATAAATACTTCAGATTATGGACTAAATGTCTGGGTTTCAAAAAAAAAAAAAATATTGAAAATTCTCTAATATATTTTTAGATATTTTTTTATACCCCGTTAAATATTTCAATTTACGCTTGATTAAAGACCGTTTAAATATTTAATTTATTATTAGATTATTAAAAAGCGAAGCTAATCGAATTAAAGTTCACTCTCTCTTTCTTTCTGTCTTACGAAAGTTATTTTAATAATTAAAATTGTTAATGAATTGAAAAAATTATATAGTAAAAATATTAAATTAATGGTGTAAGCTGGTACTGTAAAATTCCATCAATAAAAAGTCTCAACCCAAATTTTCATTCATAAAAGAAATGGTTCCTTTTTCTTTTAGTTCACCAGTTATTTCATTAATAATTATTCTATAATGAACAAGTTTTGAGAGTTGCTAAGGGTATGGATGTACCATTGTGGTTTTCAGAGGAAGAACAAATGTTTGAAACGCAATAACTCTGGTTTAATACTAGATTTTTGGAAAAATTTTCAGGATGTGATAGCCCCAATTGTCCTCTATCTAATGCTATCAAGAACTTTGTCCTACAAGTATTAGAAGTCGAGTAATTAAGATTTGAATAAAGACATATTTTGGGTCACCAGAACTCTGGCGATTTGAAGGTTAATTAAGAACGCTTTTAGGATATGATAGTCCTAATTATCCTCTATCTAACGGTACCAATAAATTGTCCCTACATCAATTAGACCTCGAGTTATTAAGCTTTGAATCAAGACAAACTTTCAGACATTAAAACTAGAGATATTAACGGTTTTAAAACAGACGTCAGAACTCTGGCAATTTGAACGCGAATCGCAAACGCTTATAGGTTGTGATAGCCCTAATTGTCCTCTATCCAACGATACCAAGAACTTGGTCCTACATCAACCAGACCTCGAGTTATTAAGCTTAGAATCAAGACAAACTTTCAGACATTAAAACTCGACATATTAACGGTTTTAAGACAGACGTCAGAACTCTGGCAATTTTAACGCAAACGGCAAACGCTTATAGAATATGATAGTCCTAATTGTCCTCTATCCAACAAGGTCCTAAATCAACTAGACCTCGAGTTATTAAGCTTTGAATCAAGACAAACTTTCAGACGTCAGGCACAACTCAAAATATAAAGATTTAACTTTTACCGTGTTCCCCATAAATTGGTACCGCCAACAAAACCCTTATAACCAAACCAACCGATTAAAATCTCTTAAAAGCAACTTAACTTAAAAAAAATGCAACTCGAACTATCCTATATCAGAGGTCAAAAAGGTTAAATAATTTGACACGTTCAAAAGCTTACACAGCGCGAACCTTTCTTTCATTTTTAGCTAACAAAAAGTCATGTAGCGACAAAACGAGAGCTTAACAACTTGAAAACGCTGCATGAATACATGTTTAATTATAAACAGGATCCAAAAGATCTTAGAAACCCCTCCGAAAGAAAAATTGAAAACCAAGAAAGAAAAAGAATTCAATTTATAACTGAAACTCAAAAGAAGGCTTTCAACAAGTTTCAAAAAAAAAAAAAAATTCTTCTTTTTGTGTGTTAAAAAATTAAATAGCCATGTTCAAAAAACGTTACACCGAGGATAATTTACGATAATATAAGTTTCCTTTTAATTGGATAATAAATTTTAAAAAATTGTGAAGAAACAATTTAGTTTAAAAAAGAAAAATTATTTTTTTTTAGAATAAAAATAGTATATATTGTAGGGCCTTTGTTTTCAGTGCAAACTAAGCTTGGTTTGTGTGGTGCGATTGCAAGAAAGATCTATTATAGATTGTGTGCAAATACTTGTAAGTGTTGCCAGTCTTTTGTGACGTGTGCAATTGCAATTCAACCGCAATCTGCTACAACAACAGACTGAATTAAGTTTGTAGAATAGAATTGTGTAATTTGATTCAGTAATTAGAACCTGAATGAATGCAAGAGATGCAAATATAATAACAAAAAACTGGCAACACTGTCCATGAAGCGCATGCGCAGTTAAGTAAAGAAACGGAGGAATTAATTTCTCTAGCTTTTAGTACATTTATCTATACTTCATTATCCCTTGAAAAAATAAGAGAAAAACGAAGTCTTTTAGTTAAAATTCATTTTGTTCTAAACTAAAATAGTTTTGTAAAGTTTTGTGTTGTGTAACAAAGCTTTTCTTGTTTTAAATCGTTGTTGTTGTTCACTTTCTTATCTTGTAGGAAGCAGACTGCGTACAGTCCAGTCCTGTCCGTGTTCGGTCAAGCGTCCAAGACTTTTAACACTCAAGCGCAATTTGCAATGAAGGTAAAGGCTATACTAAGTACTCTGTACTATGTGTGATCCGGTATTTTATAATTATATTTAAAAAGCATTCAGTGTTGGTTGGGTAAGTGCAGGTCTTAGACAAAAAGGCCTAGAAAATTAATTTTGTCTCTTATAAAAGAGTGTAATATTAATAACTGGAAGTAGAATGAACAAGAATAAATAATTTTAAAATTAAATTTGAGAATTTGAGTGGAATAAACAGGAATAAATCATTTTAATATTAAATTTAAGAAGAATAAATACTAATAAATATTTTTCAAATTAAATTTAGGAAGAATAAATGGGAATAAATAATTTTAAAATTAAATTTAAGAAGAATAAACAGGAATAAATAATTTTAAAATTAATTTTAAGAAGAATAAATGGGAATAAATAATTTTAAAATTAATTTTAAGAAGAATAAATGGGAATAAATAATTTTAAAATTAATTTTAAGAAGAATAAATGGGAATAAATAATTTTAAAATTAATTTTAAGAAGAATAAATGGGAATAAATAATTTTAAAATTAATTTTAAGAAGAATAAACGGGATTAAATAATTTTAAAATTTAATTTAAGCAGAATAAACGGGATTAAATAATTTTAAAATTTAATTTAAGCAGAATAAACGGGATTAAATAATTTTAAAATTTAATTTAAGCAGAATAAACGGGATTAAATAATTTTAAAATTTAATTTAAGCAGAATAAACGGGATTAAATAATTTTAAAATTTAATTTAAGCAGAATAAACGGGATTAAATAATTTTAAAATTTAATTTAAGAGGAATAAACGGGATCAAATAATTTAAAATTTAATTTAAGAGGAATTAACGGGATTAAATAATTTAAAATTAAATTTAAGTAGAATAAACGGGATTAAATGAAATATATATAGTCTATCATTGTTGAGTTGGGTTCAGTTCAGATTTACTCTTTGAACCACGAGAAAGAAAACGCACAGAAATATTTCCAAGTAAATCCAAAATCCCTCTAAAGAAACTAAATTCCGGCAATAAATAAATCCGTCAATGTTGGATTGAATCACGTACTGATATTTGAGCAAGTAATTTAAGTTTAGCGGGAATCTAGAAAATCGAAAATGCGCCAATTTCACGAAATCTCACGAAAAATTAAGCTTAGCGAATCGTTTTTTTTTACGATAGCCCGCAATTTCATTTTATTGTCGCCATAAATATAAAATTAATTCCTTCTGGGTCTAATTGGTTCCATGTGACGTCACGTGGGGCACCCACCAAAATAAAAAGTGAAATTTTTCCACCTCAAAATTTTTTTTCAAATAAAAAAATTGAAGTTCACTGGAGCGTTGAAATTTTTTCAAAAATTTAATTTAGTTGAGTTTTTCATGACAGATGAGTGGTAAAAATTTGGGGGGACTTTTAGGTATTATATCAAATTTTAATTTTCATATAATATATTACGTTGTACTGTACCATAAGTTTATAAGTGATATGTTATTTTTCATAAGTTTATTTAATTAATCTCTGGTCATGACAAACTGAAAGGCTTGTAATCAATTTGAAGTGAGTGAGTGAGTGAGGTAGGTCATAGATTCGAGAGGAGGTAAAGCGAGGGAGGCCTGGTTGGTGAGTAAGGTGGCGCTGCTGTCAAATTTGGGCTTAGTAATGCGGACTAAATAGGAGTGCCTAGATGGAATGGAAGTCCTAGCTGCAAAATTAATTAACCACCTGCACCGAGTGTACTTAGGACTTCAATTGACTCGCTCCCCCTCGTTCTCCTGATCTCGAACTAGTTATCTCGAGCTGCTCTAAGTCTCTCAGTAGCATTACGACAAAGTATAGGTAGTACATATCATACTTATGGAACTTATAAACTTATGATCTTACATATATTTTTGTCATACTTATGGATGTAACATATTGTACCACGTGGTTCCATGCGATAACATAAATGACATAACAACTGCAAGTGCCATGCTCAATGAAACCACATGTGTTTTTTAGGATAAAATTCTATATGGTGACGTAATTTTTAAAATCAATGAAGCAGTCAGTGAATTAAATCTATTAATGTTCCCTATCAATGAAAATTAAATGCGAACACGACCTTAACTTTTCTTCATAGCGATGGCACGTTTAAGATAAGAATATATATAAAAAAAATCGTTCAAATGTCTCTCGCGGTTTTTCTTTGAGGTAAGTAAGTTAAGGTTTCTAGGGGGTGCCAACCAAAAACGAAAATACTGTAATAAAATTATATACATATATATATATCTATAAGGAGGGGCCCCAAATTATTGCCATATATATTTATATACTTAAAAGGGAGCTCCTATAAACGCCACTCGAATTCTAAATAGATCTCGTAAAATTGAATTTTATTTTATTTTAATACCAAAAACTTATATTTAAAATTAAATTAAGATATCTATGACTTTAGAACAACAAGGACTACTTTGATGCAGAGGGACTTGTAACTTTGAAGCCCATAAGTCTGCACCAGGCTTCCCTCGCTTTACCTCCTCGAATCTATGACCTACCTACCTCATTCACTCATTCACTTCAAAATTACAAGCCTTTCAGTTTCTAAGTTACCAGAGATTAATTAAACAAACTTATGGAAGGAACTTATCACTTATAAACTTATGATAGAGCTAATAGATTACCACAGAACTTTGATTTCCCCGGGACATACGCCTTTAATTTACAACTTACCAAAGTTAAAATTCTCAGACACATTTCTAAAAAAAAAAAAAATTTAAAAAAAAAACCAAATTTAATTCAAGAATATAAAATTTTATATAAAACCGGGAAATCAAAGCGTGACCCCAATGACCCTGCAACATAAACCGGATATTCGATGGCGCACGCCGATAAAACCCCTTTTCAAAAATGTCTCCGTTTGTCTAACACTTCCCAAAAACCACCTACTACTAGTAACATAAGTTTATAAGTGATATGTCACATCCATAAGTATGATATGCACTACCTATACGATTCGTAATGCTACTGCTAGAGACTTATGCTATGTTCACACTTGCAGGGGAACCGGTTGAAAACTCGTCTGCCCAAACAGTTTTGAAACGCTCTTTAATGGTAGTTCGGAGCGATTTCAACTGCCTCGGTTCACACTCTAAGACGATTCTGTTAGTGCTGTCTGCTTATCATTTCGTTGGTGTTGTCTGCTAAGGCCGGAGAAAATACACTTAATACTAGTCTCATCCCAGGTGAAATATCCCTGAAAACTACAAACTAGCTTCCAAAGCCGCTTTAAGTTGGTTCGCGAAGAAACTTCAAGAAACCGCGTTTGTAATTAGCTTCTCGAGTATCAGTTTTGTTCACACCTAACTTTGGAAGCGATTTGAGTCGCTTCGAACCGGTTTCCCATGTAAGTGTGAACGTGGCTTTACAGCAGCTCGAGATAACTAGTTCGAGATCAGGAGAACGAGGGGGGAGCGAGTCAATTGAAGTCCTAAGTACACTCGGTGGTGGTTAATTAATTTTGCAGCTAGGACCTATTCCATCTAGGCACTCCTATTTAGTCCGCATTACTAAGCCCCCTTTGACAGCAGCGCCCCCTCACGCACCAGGCCCCTCCCTCGCTTTACCTCCTCGAATCTATGACCTACCTCACTCACTCACTCACTTCAAAATTACAAGCCTTTCAGTTTCTAAGTTACCAGAGATTAATTAAACAAACTTATGAAAGGAACATACATATCTTATGGTAACAGTTTTGAGTGGGTCAAGTCAGGACTTTCACCTGATACTATCCGACCTCTCGCTTGTGTTGTAGCAGTTTAAAAAAAAGAGTGACAGTTTCGAAGGATAAGTTTAGATATGTCAGATTTCTTGTTTTTTTCCTTACGTAAGTCGGTCGGTCCAAGTTCAAAGCTTGTCGGTGCTCGATGGTGGGGGCCATGAAAATTTTAGGCTTAACGTTAAGCCTAACTGTGAAAAGGGTCCACACCACACCACATTCCGATAAGGATTAACTAGGTGGTAATATTATTTTTTTTTTCACTGCACGGATTCAAGATTAAACGCCAATTTTATCAAAATTTTAAAATTCATGATATCAAGGTCAAAGAACTGTTTACTTAGCATTTTAATTTTATCTTTAGTTGTGAAAATTCTGAACATCATGGGTAACAATCCTGTATAAGTATGATAGACCAGGGATAGATTAAATTTTAGAAGTAGGAATGGAGAACGGGGTTAGTAGTTACTTCAGTATAGAGCCCCTCCCTCCCTCCAACACGTAACGAAAAGTTCAAATTATCTTATTGGCTGCTCACTTAAACCCTACGTTTTGATGACGTCGCTGACGGAGACGGCGAAAAATTAAATACGTAATTTCTTTTTACCTCTGTCGCTATGACCCTCCCGCCTCTTCTTTCATACCCCCCCCCCCGTCCCGTGGAAGGGGGTCCGGGACTTTGACGCGCGCAACCAGATATTACTCTGTTCTCTATTCCTACTTCTAAAATTAAATCTATCCCTGCTGGTTCAACGGTTCTTCTGAATTTCTCTGACCCATGATAGGCCCAACGCCACGATATAGCGTGTTGTAATCCCTGGCTAAATTCGATTGGGTATAATTGTTTCGAGCTAGCTCCCTTCCAAATAATCTAATTACTCAGGGGGATGGGGGAACCATGGCGCCGCGGCTCTAGTGAGAGGAAATGATTAGTCCTTGATTAATTAGCTACCCGGGACTTAACGAGGCAATCGGAAACCAATAACTGCATGCCTTCCCCTACCTCAGTACCTCAAGTTGCAATTACCATCCCCATTCCCAAAACCCTGAGCACTGTATCTACATTTTTACAATTTAATATTTTATTATTTATTTCTAAATTTCCCCATCTATAATGAATAATTAAATAAATAAATAATAAAATTAATACAGACATATTTAGAAAATATATAAGCCCGCTCCGCTTTTCCAGTTTGAGGCAAAATTCAAATAATCCAACACTCACGTCATGCGCCCTCATAGATATTTAATCCAATCAAAACACTTCAACCTAATCCTGGCCTAAAAATTACAGGTCAAGGGTTATACCATAAGTGGATCATATTACAGCTCCCTATTCTGAGAGAGCGGTAGCTCTCTTAGATAAGACTTCATACTGCTCTTAATGTATAAGGAGGGTTTTTTGTTTGGATGTAGTTTTTTTTGTATTGCATTAACTGTTTTGAAAAAATTCCACAGAACTACAATTCCGGCCCTCAATATGTGGTTAAAATTTCAAAGAGATCCATTAATTAGTTAATTTTATAAAAAATAAAGTTGCTAAGGGTGGTTTTCATTTCCATAAAATTAATCACACCTTTTGATGCAAAACAGAAATTTTTCCCATAGAAATAACATGGGAAATTTTTTGAAAAAAACAAATCGGTTATTCGTGATTTAGGAAAACTATACGTTGGTTAGTTTTGGGAACGGTCTTAAATTAAACTTTAAACTATAATCTAGGATCATTTTTCTTGTTATTAAGAAAAATTATTTTAAGTATGTTTAACTTTAATTTTAAAAACTACCCCAATCTGCGATATTTTAGCATTTATACACTGTTTTATTAGGAAATATCAGCGAGACCAATGTTGGCCTTTTTTAACGTATAGTTGCCTCATAATAATCCGATTGTTTCTTCTTAATGCCTTTTGGTTGGAATGGCCTATCGATAGTGAGATAAGACGGCTTTAATATTGCTGCAGTGACGTTGACGCGGCCGCTACAGCGACGCCTTCAAAACACTCGGGGTCTAAATTGTCGCGGATATAGTCAAATTCAGACTAGCTTAATGAACATTTTAATTTTCCCTGCTAATTATTCTGGATTACCAATAAACGATAATTAAACTAGACTCCCAATTAAAGATAAATAAGCTAGATTACGAATTTAAGTAATTAAAGTAGTTTACCAATTAAACGTTCTTAAAATAAATTATCAATTACAGGTAATTAAACTAGACTACCAATTAGAGGTTATTAAACTAGATTACGAATTAAGGGTTACTAATTAAATTACCAATTAAGGGTAATTAAACTAGATTTCCGACGACTGGTAATTAAACCAGATTACCGACGACTGGTAATTAAACCAGATTACCGACGACTGGTAATTAAACCAGATTACCGACGACTGGTAATTAAACCAGATTACCGACGACTGGTAATTAAACCAGATTACCGACGACTGGTAATTAAACCAGATTACCGACGACTGGTAATTAAACCAGATTACCGACGACTGGTAATTAAACCAGATTACCGACGACTGGTAATTAAACCAGATTACCGACGACTGGTAATTAAACCAGATTACCGACGACTGGTAATTAAACCAGATTACCGACGACTGGTAATTAAACCAGATTACCGACGACTGGTAATTAAACCAGATTACCGACGACTGGTAATTAAACCAGATTACCGACGACTGGTAATTAAACCAGATTACCGACGACTGGTAATTAAACCAGATTACCGACGACTGGTAATTAAACCAGATTACCGACGACTGGTAATTAAACCAGATTACCGACGACTGGTAATTAAACCAGATTACCGACGATTGGTAATTAAGCCAGATTACCGACGATTGGTAATTAAGCCAGATTACCGACGACTGGTAATTAAGCCAGATTACCGACGATTGGTAATTAAGCCAGATTACCGACGGCTGGTAATTAAGCTAGATTACCGACGACCGGTAATTAAGCCAGATTACCGACGACCGGAAATTAAGCCAGATTACCGACGACCGGTAATTAAGCTAGATTACCGACGACCGGAAATTAAGCTAGATTACCGACGACCGGTAATTAAGCTAGATTACCGACGACCGGTAATTAAGCTAGATTACCGACGACCGGTAATTAAGCTAGATTACCGACGACCGGTAATTAAGCTAGATTACCGACGACCGGTAATTAAGCTAGATTACCGACGACCGGTAATTAAGCTAGATTACCGACGACCGGTAATTAAGCTAGATTACCGACGACCGGTAATTAAGCTAGATTACCGACGACCGGTAATTAAGCTAGATTACCGACGACCGGTAATTAAGCTAGATTACCGACGACCGGTAATTAGGCTAGATTACCGACGACCGGTAATTAAGCTAGATTACCGACGACCGGTAATTAAGCTAGATTACCGACGACCGGTAATTAAGCTAGATTACCGACGACCGGTAATTAAGCTAGATTACCGACGACCGGTAATTAAGCTAGATTACCGACGACCGGTAATTAAGCTAGATTACCGACGACCGGTAATTAAGCTATATTACCGACGACCGGTAATTAAGCTAGATTATCGACGACCGGTAATTAAGCTAGATTACCGACGACCGGTAATTAAGCTAGATTACCGACGACCGGTAATTAAGCTAGATTACCGACGACCGGTAATTAAGCTAGATTACCGACGGCCGGTAATTAAGCTAGATTACCGACGGCCGGTAATTAAGCTAGATTACCGACGGCCGGTAATTAAGCTAGATTACCGACGACCGGTAATTAAACCAGATTACCGACGACCGGTAATTAAACCAGATTACCGACGACCGGTAATTAAACCAGATTACCGACGACTGGTAATTAAACCAGATTACCGACGACTGGTAATTAAACCAGATTACCGACGACTGGTAATTAAACCAGATTACCGACGACTGGTAATTAAACCAGATTACCGACGACTGGTAATTAAACCAGATTACCGACGACTGGTAATTAAACCAGATTACCGACGACTGGTAATTAAGCTAGATTACCGACGGCCGGTAATTAAGCTAGATTACCGACGACCGGTAATTAAGCTAGATTACCGACGACTGGTAATTAAGCTAGATTAGCGAAGACTGGTAATAAAGCTAGATTACCGACGACTGGTAATAAAGCTAGATTACCGACGACTGGTAATAAAGCTAGATTACCGACGACTGGTAATAAAGCTAGATTACCGACGACTGGTAATAAAGCTAGATTACGGACGACTGGTAATAAAGCTAGATTACCGACGACTGGTAATTAAGCTAGATTACCGACGACTGGTAATTAAGCTAGATTACCGACGACTGGTAATTAAGCTAGATTACCGACGACTGGTAATTAAGCTAGATTACCGACGACTGGTAATTAAGCTAGATTACCGACGACTGGTAATTAAGCTAGATTACCGACGACTGGTAATTAAGCTAGATTACCGACGACTGGTAATTAAGCTAGATTACCGACGACTGGTAATTAAGCTAGATTACCGACGACTGGTAATTAAGCTTTATTACCGACGATTGCTAATTAAGCTACATTACCGACGATTGTTAATTAAGCTAGATTACCGACGATTGCTAATTAAGCTAGATTACCGACGATTGCTAATTAAGCTAGGTTACCGACGATTGCTAATTAAGCTAGATTACCGATGGACGCGCAACGCCCTAGGACTTTTTCTCTCCTATATTTTCTAAACAATTTTAATTAATATGAAGACTGAAGTGACAGATATTAATAAAAACTGTCATTGTAGACAAAGACTGGAAAGTGTAAAAGATAAGGTTTGAAAATGAACTGCCTGAAGTAACAGATATTAAAATTTTCACTTTTGAAGACATCATTATAAAACATCAATTATTTTAAAAAATTCTTATCTTACTTTTTTTCACCAAAATTTCATTTTCCCAAAATATTTTTCAGCAATATTTACCCAAGTATTTTGTCCTCAATAGTAGTTGTCACCTAGAAGGGTTTAAGGGATACTAGCTTGGTACTGGTTTTACTTTCAACTAACATTTGATTCTAGGAGATTCAAATGCTTGGATATCTGAAAAGATTTCTCTTGAAGAGTTTAAATTTTTATATTTTAAAATTGAAAATATTGCAAAGCGGAAAATAATATAGGACTTTTCATTGTGATTTAGTTATTAGTGTCGAAAAGATCTGTAGATTGATCTAGATCTTTGAGAGCAACACAGCACGTTAATATTTAATACTTTGAAAGCTTTACAATTTAAGAATACGTTTTGTAAAGTTTTAATTTTATAAGCTCTCAACGATTTTCTCTCGTTATAGGGTCGAATTTTCTACCTAATTTTAAATTTTTGATAAAAAATAAAATGTAAAGCCGTAGTATTTTTAAAATAACGCGCATGTTCCTTTTTAAAATACTTTCCCGAAGTAATTTTGGTGAAAAAAAGTAAGATAAGAATTTTTTAAAATAATTGATGTTTTATAATGATGTCTTCAAAAGTGAAAATTTTAATATCTGTTACTTCAGGCAGTTCATTTTCAAACCTTATCTTTTACACTTTCCAGTCTTTGTCTACAATGACAGTTTTTATTAATAAGTACTGGACGTAGGTTATGCTTTTGTAAACAGCGTTTTCTTCCAAGACATCCAAGCCTGCCATCTATAGCTCAGTCTTACAATTATAGTTTGCCCATTAACCCGGATCTGGAGTTTCTTTAGACTACGGAAGTTCCGGTTGATGGTAGCCTAATGGCTGTCAGACCGCCGTCAGTGTTGTGATTAGAGTGAAGCTTGTTATCGCGCTATAATTTTGATTTTGAATGGCTTATGTTTCTTTGCTAATTAGGAAAAACGTCTAGCATCAATGTAACTAATTACAATCGTCGCATGCCCAAATGAAAGACACATCTGAACACAATTTATATGTGATATTAAAATCACATAACCCTAAGCGACTAAAACGTTTTGTAAAACTGAAAAATATTGACCAGCATCTTTCGCAAACGGAAAACGTTAAAGCATTGAAAAAATTTGTCAGACTTAAAAAAGGAAAACAAATTTCTATGTCGACGCACATAACCTATAATTCGTAATAAATCGGTCCAACTATCCCTATAAATCGGTGGAAACTCAGTGCTGTATTGGGGATGCATTAAAAATGTTCTAGCATGATGAATTTTATTTTGAACATTTGAATTCATATTAATTTCCTTTTCAACACAAGCGTTTAGAAATTGAGCGAAATATCTATAGACCGCCAATTATTTTTTAAAATCGTAAAAACAAAGTGGACTTCTAGTATTATATTTTCAACGCAACACTATGTATGGAACAACTTGTTTCCTTCCGCGCTCTTCTCTCCAAACCTTTTCTCGTTGGCTACTACGTACTTCCGTTTTCTTGGCCCGCTTTTTAAAAATTTCTTTCGCGCCAAAATCATTCCTCTGGTTTAGTTCACAAATTCGCCGCTGCGTTTCGCATATACCCTCTTCCCTTTAGCGCTGGGAGACAATGCTGATGCACAGCGATGTTATATCGTCCAGTACTTCTAGGGAGCTGTAATATGATCTACTTCTGGTTATACGTATCATATCTAGCTGTCTTTCAAATCTGACAACAAGTTTATTTTAAAATCGTAATAGACTATTGCATAAATTACTTGCAGATATGTTCCTTCCATAAGTTTGTTCTATTAATATCTGGTCATGACAAACTGAAACTAGTCTGAAAGGCTTGTAATTTTGAAGTGAGTGAGTGAGTGAGTGAGGTAGGCCATAGATTCGAGGAGGTAAAGCGAGGGAGGCCTGGTGAGTGAGTGAGGTGCTGCTGTCTCAAAGGGGGCTTAGTAATGCAGACTAAATAGGAGTGCCTAGATGGAATAGGTCCTATAGCTGCAAAATTAATTAACCACCACCGAGTGTACTTAGGACTTCAATTGAATTCTCGCTCCCCCTCGTTCTCCTTCTCGAACTAGTTATCTCGAGCTGCTGTAAGTCTCTCAGTAGCATTACGAACTTGTATACTTATCACTTATAAACTTATGGAAGGTTTAAATTTAAATTTAAATAAAATCGATCGTGTTTTTAAAATTAAGGGACCACCATGAATGATTTTAACCTCAATATTTCACCCTTTATTAGAGAGGTACCAGAAAATAACGATATCCTTATAACTAGAACCGTTACAACAAAAAAATCAAGTCAAAAAACGCGTCTTGCACTATTTTCTCTCGACGCTAACGAGACCGTCTGTCAACAAACACGTCATCTTAACTAAAGTCATCCAAAAATAAAGATACAATGGCGCGCGGTGGGTCTAGCTAGTCTCGAGGTCTCATTTCGCGCCCAAAAGATTTTTACCTCTCCGTGTGACGTAGTCCAGGAGAGGTTCTGTAACGGCCGTGTCTGTGTGTGTGTCTGTGTGTGTGTGTGTCTGTGTGTCTGTGTGTCTGTGTGTCTGTCCGTTGTTACACCCACGTGACCGCGTTCGCAGTTTGCGTATCGGAGCAAACGTGTTCCCAATTTCCGGACCGCATTGACAGGTCACAGAAATTTAGAAAATTGTATTTCTCTCCGCTGGCTACTCTATATTTGAGTTCTCACACCACCATGTTTGGCCTTCGTCCATCCCACATGGACACCAGTCTGTACATACTGGCTTCTAATCACCACCATCTTCTGGTCTTCGTCCATTCCAATTGGACACCAGTCTGTACATATTGGCTTCTAATCACCACCATCTTCTGGTCTTGTCCATTCCACTTGGACACCAGTCTGTACATACTGGCTTCTAATCACCACCATCTTCTGGTCTTTGTCCATCCCACTTGGACACCAGTCTGTACATACTGGCTCCTAAATACCACCATCCACTGGTCTTCCGTCTACTCCACATAGACACCAATCTGTATCATTGGCTTCCAACAACACCATCCACTGGTCTTCCGTCTATTCCACATAGACACCAATCTGTATCATTGGCTTCTACTCCATTATCATCGTTTGGTCTTAGGATATACGCGGCGATCAGCTAGGGTTACGAGAAACGTCTAGCCTCCCTAAGGTGGGATCGCCACCAAAGGTTTTCGCAATTGCGCTTTTTCCTTACTATTATAATGGAAACGAATCGTATATACACCCCAAAATTTGAAGAAAGTGGGCAAGAGGGGTACCCTTCACTTTAAACGTCAATATTAGCAAAGTTGAGATGATAATAGGTATAACTTTATTTTAAACGATTTAACTATTATTAATGTTAATTATTGAAGATCAAAATAATTTAAAATAATTATATTTATTTAAATATTAAAGATAAACCTCTCGTGCAAAGAGAGAGATTATCATCGCCTCCTATATCTGCCAAGGCCCGTGCATGCGATATATTTCATTCATTGCCTCCTATCTATCAAGGCCCGTGCATTGCGATATATTTTTCAAAACAACAACCAAAATGGGAAGCTCCTCTCAGAAACATAATAATTTCTTTTCTCTGTATATGAAATGAAAATATGGATAATATTGCGCTCCTTCTATAATGGTATCAATCCTTGCCTGTCTATTAATATTTTACGAAGTAGTAATACGTTTTTAGCGAAGTCTAGAGAGGATAAACATAAGCGAGATTGTTTCGGAAAAAAAAAATACTGCTTCCACTAATGGGTTTATACTCCTTGTTACTCTTGTTGTCTGTGTGTGTCCGTCCATTGTTACACTAGTGCGTCGCGTTAGCAGTTAGCCTTGTGTTGATGTGTTAAGAAATCATACAGAACCTTAATATTCCCTTTTTCCATAATACAAAGTGAATATGTGGAAGTATTTTTCGTAATTATGATGCATTTAGTACTTTTGTAGCTTTAAAGCTCTGTTTCATTTTGATATTCCAAAGATTTTTTTTTATATTGTTATTTGAAATGGCTGTTTATATATTGCTTAAGCTATACTACATCTGTATATAGAATAATCCTTGGTTCAGTGATTTCGTGAAGAAAACTAAGACCTAGACTCCGGCGCGTATAACAAGTATTGTCCGCAATAGGCTTAGTGAAACAAAGAGTAAATAATTGAGGCCTGAGGTGAAGTAAACTCTTGGCTTTGATTTTCGTGTCTGGAATGAACAGACATCAACGGTTCAGAGTGAGCCGAAAGTTAAATACACTCTTAAGTAATAATTATAAGGTTAGTAAAATGGCTAATGGTAAACGGGTAGTAACTACAGACTTATTATTCTCTTTATGGTGCGCATGGACTATTAGTGCGTCTAGCTACAATTTAGCTTTGGTGTTATTTAACGTTAACATTCATGTTGGCAAACTAAGAATATTGTTGCGGTGAGACGAGACGATAGTGTTTACACTGCAAACCAGTTGCGAATGTAGCTTTCAGAATATAGGGTAAACAGCTGAAGCGTAGACTTCATTTCCTGTTCTTTTCCCCATTGACTGATTTCCATGTGTCCAAGATTTATCCTTATTGGATGTAAAATGTCGTCTGCTTTACTGTACATTCGCTATGTTTGGAATACTGCTTCAATATTTCGTAAATTTTTACTTCAAAAAAGTGAAATAATTCCATATCTAGGTAAATACGTTTGTAGTAGTAGACCTCTTGACACGGAGAGGTAATATTTTGGTTTTCCCAACTTGTTTTTTTTTTAGTTTTTTTTTATTTCCCGCCAAAAATGTTCCTTTTGAAGAAGGCGCGCGCGGGCTGTGATTTTGAGTGAAGGCTCAGAAGAAGAAACCTCGTGCTTATTTCCCGCATTTTTCTTTCTTTTATTATTATTATTATTATAACGAGGAGACATTTATTTTGGCGGGAATGAATCAGTATTCATTATCAATTACGTATGACTTTTAACGTCATGAAATACCACACAAGATGGTTTCCCAAATTCATAAAAATAAGTTGTTTTTTAAATACTAAAAATTATTTTAAAAATTTAATGTTTTTAGTATTGATAGGAATACATATAGAAGTAATAGGAATTATTTTGTAAAAAGTTAAACCCATTTTCACTGTCAATGTATCTAGGCGGGAGTTATGGGTGGAGCTTAACCTTACGTACGCCTATGGAGGAACTCGCGTTGCTACCAACCCAACCAATGAAAAAATCACAGTTTGAAAGATGCCCTCAGAATTATGAGGCACGTGACAGTTCTCAAGCCCCTCCCCCATAAAAAACCGGCTTTCATAGGAATTAAACAATGATTCCCGTTAACTTTATGCTTTCCTGTTATTGACTATAGAAAACTTCAACTAAATTAAGAAATACGGTATTTAAAACAGCTTATGAGTTTAAGGTTACTTAACATTCTTGAAAATCCCAGCTTTTTTAATGGAAAATTGTATATAAAATCGGTGCATTTTAAGCTTGCAATATTTTTCTCTAGTCTAGTCTGGCTGGCCCGGACCCGGCCGGGAATGGTCCCGGGAATCAGGGCTCTATTTTTCATTTTTAAGACTTGGAGTAAAGCAGTAACAAAACGGTAGAAAAAGCTAATTTTAAATACGATAAATTTAACCTAATCCCTGCCTTTAATCTCTAGTAAATTCTTAGCGTGAAAAAGGCCTTAACTTTCAGCTCTAGGGGCTAACGATAAAAGAAGGTGTTAAATGACGCGGTTAATCGAAAAAGGCAATTTTTCCTTTCAAAAGCCAGAAACGACAGATTAACTTGAGAGTGATGAAATACGTGGCTATTTAATACTGGACAGTTGAAGTTGACTGTACAAGTATACTTAGCCCCTATTTACTCCCGCGTTTAAAAGTCACTGACAACTTAGTCTGTCCAAGATGTTTCTAGGGATTTAAAAGCGAGGCGATTTTAAAGTTTCATTTTAAATTGGTTATTGTCAACATGATATTATTAATACTCTCTATCTCTCTCAAATATCGGCCCCTGGAAATGCGGCATTCCATATATACACTTTAAAATGGATTAAAATTCCATTATGATTAAAAATAAAAATTTTAATTAAATTTTTTGAAATAAAATCAAAGTAAGACTGTAATAGATTAAAAGGATGTGACGTACTAACTGAGCTAACTGAAATCTCTCTACTGAACCCGCTGTATTTCGTTCAGATTCTGTAACCTTTTTTGTAAACACCAGGGATAGATTTAATTTTAGAAGCAGGAATGAAGTCTAATGGTTAGTATTTACTTCAGTTATTCCGACTCATAGACCACCCAGTATAGATATGCCCCTCCCTCCAACCAACACGTAACGAAAAGTTTAAATTATCTTATTGGCTGCTCGCTTAAACCCTACGTTTTGATGACGTTGCTGACGGA
Source organism: Phalangium opilio (assembly GCF_054372755.1). Classification (NCBI taxonomy): domain Eukaryota; kingdom Metazoa; phylum Arthropoda; class Arachnida; order Opiliones; family Phalangiidae; genus Phalangium; species Phalangium opilio. Next base: position 216,796 of record NW_028324223.1, read on the forward strand.
GACGGCGAAAAATTAAATATGTAATTCCTTTTTTACCTCTGTCGCTATGACCCCCGCCTCTTCTTACATACCCCTCCGTCCCGTGGAAGGGGGTCCGGGACTTTGACAGATATTACTCTGTTCTCCATTCCTACTTCTAAATTACATCTATCCCTGGTAATTACAAAAATTTTAATTGAAAAGAAAAAATTTTTTATTTTAATTCCATTTTCGGGTTGGTGTTAGTTATAGGACCTTTTCGTGTACCAAACGTTGTCGAAGCTTATTAATTAATTATTCCGTTGAACAGAGAAGGGCGTTGTTATCTCTAAACGGAAACTTGATCCATTTAGGACCCCCTACCCCTTCCCCCTAACTTTCCAAATAATCACTAACCCGAACGGAACTCATTGTGTGTGGGAAAAATCGTGAAAGCGAATGAAAACTCGGAAAATCAACGCGTGATGGGGTTGGTGACATACCCTTCTGTGTGGCGCAATTTTTGCGCCCCTTTTTTTGCATAAAACGCGCGCTTAGTTGTTAGTAACGATTTTTAAATGTCCGACTAGGCCACCACCTGTCGCCTAGGAAACATGTCACGCGAGAAATAAATGTTTCCCTCCAAAAGTTGTAATTGCGCGCGCCAACTGCTTTGTTTTTAATTTCGTTTATTTGACATAAACATCAAATTGGTTATATTTTAGTATAAAGGCCCATTCAGACTTATGTTGATTTTGTGGCGTCGGTACGTTCATTTCCCTGTTCAGAAGCAGACGACAGAGCAGACGACTTAAAACGAGGGAGGACGCGTCAGTTAAGGCAAGTATGATCGAGTGAGCTATGCAGGAGCTAACAAGGTGGCACCATCTGACGACACTGCCAGTCGAAACTGATTGAAAATTTAAATTTTCAAACTAAACCCCGCCAATTTTTAACGTAGAAGTTGACACGTGTGTCTAATGTAGCCATCAAAGTGACTACACTGATGCGAACGTATGATTTTAGTCTGTAGTCTGAAGAGGCCTTTGATTTATTTTTTAATTTTAAAATTCTAATTTGTTAGCTTTAGTAATTAGCCCCTTTTAAAGGGGGAATTTAAATCTTGTCAACCGTGCAAGTTATTGACACTCTCATAATGAATAGAATAGAATAAAACAGAAGCAACTGGACAATCTCTCAAAAGTTTCTAATTAAAACCGAAACTAACCCAAAATCGGATCAAACATTTCTAATTTCCCTTCCTAAATGTCTCCTATGTCTTTCAAAGATATAATAACTTTTGTGACAGTTTGAATTAATTCTAGAAAATATACAGGGTGTAAATCCATTCCAAAAATAGGTCCTGGGTAATTATAGTTTAAAATTTAAATTGAAGAAACGTTTTCAAAGGCATTGAAATACTACTGAATTCACTCTGTTTCACTCAAATAGCCAGGGATTATGAAAATGGTATTGGAAAATTGGGCTTACCCTTTTCAGTAGGCGGTATGTGTCCCGTTACCGTTATTGTCCCGTGTCTAAAATGCCAAAGGACACGACGACGACGACGAAGCTGTCCTTTCAAGCGTATCAAATGGCAGGAGGCGTTGGAATTGTTGGACACTCGGCAAATCATTCTGAATTTTGGACACGGTTCAAGGAACAATTATAGAACTGCACCCTTTGTTATATCTGAACGTTTTAAATATATAAGAGAAATACCTGCAATTAAATAAAAATAATATAAATTAGATGCGTATTTAATAATATTTAAAATGAAAGTAAGATATTAACTAAAAAAAAACTCCTAAAATATTTAAACGATTTCCTTCCATTTATAATAAAGTTAATTTGAAAGTGTTATTGTTCGAGGTGTCTAGCAATACGTTAACTTATCAAATTTTTACAGGCGTTTTAAGGAGAACCTAAAGGTTTTGTTCGACCCCTCTAATATTAAACAGCAGCTTGCGAGAAATATATAATAATTTGAATAGTTTTAACTTGTAAAGTTTGGAATACATATAAATAATAGGAATAATTGCGTATGGCTCTATGCATATTTAATTTAACATATCTAGGGCGGATTTGGTGGTGGGAGGAGCTAGCTAGACTAATCATCTGTGACGAATTTTACCCTAGCGAATTAATAATCTATCTCACTGCACCTTGCGTGGACTTACGTGCCTAGGAACTGGCCTTTCTACCCGACCAATGACGCCATCAGAATTAAGAGGCGTGACGGTGGGGTAGTAAGTTCTCTAGCCCCTCCCACAAAACCCACCGCATAGAAATTAATATGGGGTCGCAATGATTCCTAGTATCTTTATGTATTCCTGGCTTTAAAACCTATTATAAAACTATGAAGTATGAACCATTGTTAAAACGAATAGGTAGGTCTATTACGTGAAAGTAATTTTTGACTATTTTGCATTGTGTATTTCTTCATTCATTGTTTAATTAATTGCACTTAATTAGGAATAAGTATATTTAATTCCAATTTGAAATAATTTTATATATTTATATTAAAAAAATTTCATAAATTCTCATGCTGTTGTCTATGATTTGAAATCTGATTGTTTTATTTAAATTGCTATTAAAATAATTAAATTGGAATTTTGGTTATTTTGATTTTTCTTTGAAAGTACTTGGTAATAATAAATAGTGTTCAAAACGACCCATTTAATAGAGGGGAAAGGCTAAACACGCTTAACTTAATACTAAACAATAAACATTCCCCTATTTTGCTTTATTACCAAATAAACCTCGAACATACCATGAGAAAACAAACAGACCGTCTTAAAGAAGAAACAAAACTTAAAAATTTCGAAATTTTCTATCAACTAAACCTCATACTAAATTCAAATCTACAAGATTACCTTTAAACGCTGCAGACTTATCAGATTCACCCTGTATATCTGCTTGTTTTATTTCTTGGTATTCTTGTTTGAGAAAATACCTGATCAATATGAGAAGACATTGTTTGCAAACCAACAGATGAGATCTTTAATATACTAACGGCAGATTCTAGCTTTAATAGTGTTACGGTTTTACCGAGGTTGCCATTAGGGTTTAAAAGTAAAAAAAGGCTGACGTCTGCGTAGTATATTAGATTGCAATTCCAAGAAATTGCAATTTTAGACTCAATTACTTTCGTATATTGATTGATTCGATCGGATAAGAATATAATGAGATATTGGTTTAACTATATACCTAAGAATTTCCTGGAAATTTCCAGGAAAAATAGGTATTTTTAATTTTTTAACCATATATTGCCAATACTATTAAAATTTTTATTTAATATCATCGTATGAAGTCTAAAACTAACAATTAAAAGCGCAGTTTTGTGAAAATCATAATAAGAATAAATTAAATATTCCATGACTTTCCAGGAGTTCACGGTATATTTTAATCCAATATTACAAAATTATTAACAACATGGCATGAAGTCTAAAATTATCAATTAAACGCGAATTTTTATCAAAATTATTGGAATAAATGAAATATTCCATGAAATTTCCAGGAGTTCAAGGTATATTTTAACTCCTGGACGCGAGGAACTTCTCGTATTTTAACAGCCTTGAACCCCGAAGTTTAAAAATAAAATTAAACCTCTTAAATACCTAACTGTTAATTTCCTCAGTTGATTGCCCAAGGCTTAACAATATAAATCCTCATTGCAAAGTTGCAATTCAACAAAAATATATAACTTTCATTCAAACAGCTGGTGTTCTTCCGAGAGACACCTGGCACCTGAATCTAGCAGAACCTCCCGCGCAATATGGTTAAAACAATGGGCAATTTCATTTTACATCGCGAACTAATCGCCTCCCGCCTCAATCCCATATTAAAAATAATAGCGTTATCAAAGGCAGGGAAAACTTAGCTCGTACCTTCAATCGAAATAGCCCCTTACATAAATATCTATCCTTATTATGAATGACTAAACGCATCAATAAGCAATAGACTTTTATTCCGCTCCACTAAAAATATATAAAAAGAATTTAAAATGTTAGAGCAGACAAAATAAAACAGGCTATGGATAATTGTTATGGGTTAGCGTCAAGTGTAACGTCTGTCCAAATTTCCTATCCACGATTTTCGGTGTTCCCTGGCTTTAAATATTTTTAGGGTTAGTAATTAATTGTAGTTTTAATTATGACCTGAGGAATTTTTAATTAAAATTTCAACTAAAATTAACGAGGCAAGTTTTAAAGACGACTTTTAATTAATTATAGTTTCAAAAGAATTGTAATAAAAGAAGCCCCAATAAATTATACAGAAAAGAATTCCAAAAATTTCACGTATATAAATTTTGGCGCCCACTTTACCTAACGCCATCTATTATAAAACAGTGAAAACTATATGTAATTAACTAATAAAGTAAGCGCTAGATGGTGTCGAATAATTTGCATCGTCCGCTACATCATTTTCAATATTTTTAACCAAGGCTTAAAGCTTATTACCGTATTTTTCATAGTTTTAACTAATTAAACTTAAACTATATGTATGTTATAACTCGAACTAATTATAAAATGTTATAATTATATAATATTCAAAGTTTTTAAGCCAAGACAAGGATGAAATGATAAATAATATTTACCAGAGTCAATGTAAAAGCCGGATTCTTCTAGGTGAACTTTATATGGGAGGGGAGGGTAAAAACCTTGACTCAAAACAGTGACACTACCGCCATCTATGTCGTGACTTTTAAAACAATTTATTCCTTTTTAAGATTAGGCTTAGGTATCGATGCCTTTAAAAACTTCTATTTTCGTAAATAAATTGGTTTTAACTTGAATTTTGATATATTGTGGTTATGTTTTATAATAAATATGTTTTAAAAAAACTGTTTTCGTAATTTTTGGCCACATATTTCCTTCATAACTTATAAAATATCGCTAAACGTAAAGCTCCGAGGAAGGAACGTGCAAAATGTTATCATAAACATACTCGTTCCTTATTGGCTGAGCGGCTAACCCAGGATCAGAGCCACCTATAAGCGGGAGGTCAGAAAATCGCGCAATTCGACGAGAAAGCGCTAAAGTAGTCCATCGATCTCTATAAAGAAACCTTTAAACCGCGCTAATTATAAAATTAATTGAACTAATTTTCGGTTTTAGTTGTGGTTAAAGAACCCTAATTTCCTCTATGAAATTTTCGCGGTAGGTGTAAACATTCTTTAAGTCATTTAAAGCTGTGCAAAGGGACTCAATTTGGTCGCTAAGCCTCGGCCATTGGCTTTATCCCAAAGGCCCTAACCGCTAGGCCTAACGACGTAAGTCTGACGTTTTACATAATGTTTTTATCACTTGAATCATTGCAATACTAATAAGAAAATCATTTATAAATTATTTATAGGATTGTGGACAAATTTGGGACATAACTATGCTGTTATAGTTGTCATAATACAAATAATTTAGCCTAACAAGTAACAATGACTCAGCAATAATTTGTAAGCGACCGCAGCGCCACCATATCCCGTTTGTGGTACGTTAAAACTTTAATTATCTTATTAATAAACTTATGATATCTTGATCTTGATCGTGATCCTAAACACTGAATCAACCAGTATACTCAGCTACATATCCTCTAAACCTGCTGATTTAATAACAATAAAACTAATAAAGTACCATTATAGTAACCTAGTGGTCAACACATGTAAACATGAACAAGGCTTAGCTAGTTTTTTTCAGTCTGCATTAAGCCTAAATCACACTAATTAGGCTTAAGTCGTAATTTACCCTTATGTAGTATAAATATGGGTTTGTGTATAGTGTAGCTTACTCTATGGGCAAGGCTTAGTTAATTTTTAAAACCATGATTACAGCGTGATTACGCAATCATTACGTCATGTAATTAACATTGCATTATAATTACGGATCGTACTTAGGTTAGATGTGACCAAAATTAAGTGTAATTAAGTTCAATGTTGAAATTACGGCAAAATATCGTTTTCACAGCGTGTTCCTTATGCAGTTGAGATTTTTTTTTCCAGTTAACTCCTTAACTAGGGACTCCTAGCGGGGACAGATTTTGGCGCCATTTTTGAAAAGTTGTATCAACCTTTTGAGATAGCGATAGGAAAGGTAGGACCCCGCCTTTGTGAATGTATTAAGATTTCCCGCCTTTCATAGTGCTATCTCAAAAACTTGAAACAATTAACATTATGTCCCGAAATTGGGATTAATTAAAAATTAACAAATTAATAGAATTTAGGCCGACTTAAATGAAATTAAATTTAAACTAAGCTTATATGAGAAAATAAAATACCATGTTGATATAAAAATTACGTTCCCTGACATTATTTCTTTACATAAAATATGTGATAAATGCAAATTAATTAATTTAATTAATGAATTTTTCTAATTAATTTAATTAATGAATTTTTCTAATTAATTTAATTAATGAATTTTTCTAATTAATTTAATTAATGAATTTTTCTAATTAATTTAATTAATGAATTTTTCTAATTAATTTAATTAATGAATTTTTCTAATTAATTTAATTAATGAATTTTTCTAATTAATTTAATTAATGAATTTTTCTAATTAATTTAATTAATGAATTATTCTAATTAATTTAATTAATGAATTTTTCTAATTAATTAATTAATTTATTTAATTAACAGAAAATTGAAATTAATCATGGAGGAAATGCCACTAATTAAAATAAAGCAGGAACCTCCAGATTATGATGAAAATATTACCGATAACGGAGAATATCAAAATACACCAAAGTAATTAATAAATAAATTTTTCAAATTAAAAAACCTTGCCCCCCCCCCAAATTTACCCGCCATAAAAACAAACCCACTTAATAAAACCATAAGTTTATAAGATATATTCCATAAGTCTGTCACTACCTAAAATTGTACTAAGCCTTTGACAGACGTCACTTTAGGAGAATCTATGACGTCACGTTATGACAAGCCTGTGACAAACTTATGGTGAACATATCTTATGAACTTATGATAAAAGTATAAAACCCATCACTAAGATTTTCAATTTGCATGAATTTAAATGCTAGAATAATTTAATTTTAATGATATTTTAAGTTATTATTGTTTTATAATCAACTTCAAAACCCATTATTTAATAATTTTTATAAATTGTTATAAAACATTTTAAGACTTTTTTAGACTTTTAAAGATGACCTCCCACCCCCCCCCCCAAAAAAAACCCCAATAAAACCCGGCGGGCTGGGTTTGTTTTTTAAATAACCCTTTTTATTTTAACCCTGAATAAAGTCCCTCATAATTAAAATTATAATTAATTATTCTAAAACACCCATTTAATTAAAATAATAACTAATTAATCTAAACGAAGTGGCTATATAGGCCCAAATTTTGGGCCTAAATAGTCCCGGTCTATTTAAGCCCAAAATTTGGGCCAAAATAGCCGGTCTCCAAGGTCTTACTATTAAGGCCCAAATTTTGGGCTTAAATAGCCTCTATAATGCAGACAGCTATTTAGGCCCAAAAATGTTAGCCATACAATTTTGGGCGTAAATAGCAACGGCCGCGCGGCGATGACTATTTAGGCCCAAATTTTGTGAAGACAATTTTTGGGCCTAAATAGCAACGGCCGCGCGGCGACGACTATTTAGGCCTAAATTTTGGGCGAAAATAGTACTGATAAAGTAATAGGCTATTTAGGCCCAAAATTTGGGCTTAAATAGCTCACCAAACCATATACACTATTTAAGCCCAAAATTTGGGCCTAAATAGTGTCCCCGGCTATTTAAGCCCAAAAATTGGGCCTAAATAGAAGCAGCCTAATCTAAAACACCCCAATCATATATTTAATTACAATAAAACGCAGCAACCACCACCACGTTGTTGAAGCAGTTCCCACCATGTTACTACAAGTCCAATACATCCAACAAGAACAGAACGTATTCAAAGTATTGGTCCCTCAATCTACCATTAGCCTTAAAGACAACCAACGCTGTTCGTCTCAAACAAACCACCCAAACCACCAAAACCCAAACACGGACAGAAAACCCTCATTTGAAAGCGGAAACGAAATAGGCGGTCTTGATTCCTTACAAGGATTAAAACCGGTTATTTGTCAAATACAAGAAGCCAAAAGCTTCGAAAAACAATTTCAAGATGAATCTCCGGTTTTAACAACATTTTCCAACTTATCAAGTCAATTTAAAACGGTTAAATCGGTTGTTAAATTACCAGTTGGGTTAGATAGTGCTATGGGTGCGACTAAAAAGGTATCTACATCTACATCCACGCAAATTAAACCCCAATTGCAACCGCAACCGCGACAGCAACAACCTTTGAACTCTATTCCAACCCCCGATTCCAAATCTCAAAATAGCCTTGACGCTCAACCGCCAATTTTAACAGCTGAAAAACCAACCGAACTCGCGTCAACAACCACCACAACAACAGCAGCAACAACAAAAAATCCCGGACTCGGTATCGGTATCAGTATCCCTAAACCGTCTCTGTCCCCGCCACCAACTTTGGTCCCAATGAAACCAATTCCTTACCCAACCGCGTTATTAAAAGCCGCCCCTCGACCAGTTAACCCGGTTGTTGAACGTCCATTACCAAGTTTGACCCCTCCTATTGTCCCCCAAGTTATGGAAGACGTTAAACCGAACGTTGAGGAATTAGCCAGACTCTTAAGTTTGGAATCGGCCATTAAACACGACGATATTACGTCATCCGATATGGCGGCCATTAAAAATAATTCCAGGATTATAAGTAGTAGCAGCAGTAGCAGTAGTAGTAGCGAATCGGAGGATGAAACTGATAGCTCGTCATCAAGTTCGTCATCGGATGATGATAATAAAACTCAACTTGGAAATACGTTTTTATCGATGCTTAAAATTAATTGCAAGAAAAAAGGCAATGCCGGCAATACTGAAGATGATAAGACGTTAATCAGGAAACAAATAAGTTCAAACAACTCCTTAGACTCGTCTACGTGTAAGGATGACGTCGAAAATAGACCACCAATGACAACCACGTCCCCAAATGAAAACATATCCCAAAATAAACTAATTAAAACATCACCAAAGTTTAACGAACAACAAAGTCCCCCAAAATCCAGGACTGCAACACCCCAACCTTTTCCCGAGGTACCCTCTGAACACCCTTTAGAAACCACCACCCAATCATCTTCGGAAATACCCGAAACTCCGATGGAGATTGAAGAACCCGAACCTCGTAAAAGACACGACGCCTATCATAATCTAAGACCCCAAAGAGGTCTCCCAATATGGGCGCAATTAAAACGCAATAAACGAAAGGATAAACCACCCCCCGTACCACGTGTACCAAAGGTCAAGGTTCCTAAACCACCACCTAAACCGAGAGCTCCGCGAATTCCGAAACCACCCGCTGAGAAAAAGAAACAACCAAATACGTTGCCAACACCCGTAGTACCTGTACTATCAAACCAGCCGAAATCGCAGCAACCAAGGCCTAAAATAACCGCAACTGCAACTGATCAATGCGCGCGCGTTCTACTAAACGCGAAATCAGACGCGATTAAGTTATCAAATACCAGAATTACTCAGAAAAAACCGTTCCCTCATGTTAATTCCGCAAGTACTTCCGGTGGTACTTCGACCTTATCGCGAGAAGGTAACAACGAGACATCAACGCCATCCGATGACGACCAGGATGAGGATGAAGACAGTAGTTCCAGTAGCAGCAGTGACGAAGACGAGTACTTGGATGAAGTCATGAACTTTCATACCTTAACTGTCTACGATCCCAGAAGAAAACCAACCTTTGAAGAACATTTAAAACCTCCGCCAACTAAAAAGGCACCTGCCAAGAAAAAGGACCCCCCTGTCCGCGATTTCAACTACACAATACGTCACGATGACCCCTTAAGTCCCGAGGAAACATTTCAACGAAATTTCGGTCGTAATTGGGTCGATTTCGATCGTAGTATGTCCGGAAGTAACATTGATGATTCGTCATCATCTAGTTCCTCGAAAAATTCAACTTCCTCCGCTTCAAAGAATACCACCACCACCACCACCACTACTACTACTCCCCCTGCAACTACAACTGCAACTGCAACCACAACCGCAATTCCGCGATTGGACTCGGATACTTTAACGCAATTACTGGATAAACGAAAACCAGTTGAAAAAATTGCGAAAGCTCCTGCGAAAAAATACGAAATTCCGGATAAACCTCCGCCATTGGAGTTACCAACTTGCGAGGAAATTGTAATTACGGCGCCGATTTACGATTATCGTATCGAACGTACGGATGACTTCCTTTTTAGGAATAAAGATAAACCAGTTGATAAACCGCATGAAAAACGTAAAAGACATCGACCCAAACACCACTTCGATAGACGTATCGATAATTTGGTTAAAAGTAGCGAAACTTCCGAAGATACGACCAGTAACGATAGCGCTGGTTTATTCAGCGATAAAAATAAAACAGCAGCTGCTAAAAACGCAATTGCCAGTCCGACAACTAAGTTATCCACGGCGCAAAGTTTATTGCAACTTGCTGAAAGTTTAGCAACTTCGTCCAAAAATAGCAGTGGTTCCTCGAGTAAAGTTAACGCCGCCGCGGCCAAAATAATCGAGGCCAAGAAACCAATTCAACCCAAACGTCCTCCCATCTACGCCCCCAAACCCACGGATCCTAAAGAAACCTCGACGAAACCGAGTGCGACAACCACAAATGATAAAACTGCAACCCCAACCTCAACCACCTCGAATGATAAACCAGGATACCAAAAATTCAAGTTCACAACATCGGAGATCATAAATAAAGATGGAAAACGTGAAGTGACCATCGTAATACCTCAAGATTGTTTTCAAATGAAGGATGGACAGATTGTGGTGCCTAAAGACTTCTTAATGCCTTACTTGTCAAAGGGTGGGCAAGTTAAATTGATGTTTCAAGGGACGCCTAACGCTGATGGTAAGACGCAAACCACGACATCAGCCACTGTTGGGCCAACTGGACCGTCGGCAACGTTTCAAGCAGCGGAAGTCGCGCCTGTTATGAAGCAACCCGTAGTTCCGCCCGCTGTGAAACAACCAGTTGTTGCGCCTATTATGAAGCAACAAGTTGTTGCACCCGCTGTGAAGCAACCAGTTGTTGCGCCCGTTGTGAAGCAACCCATAGTCCCGCCAATTTTGAAACAACCAGTTGTTGCGCCTATTATGAAGCAACAAGTTGTTGCACCCGCTGTGAAGCAACCAGTTGTTGCGCCCGTTGTGAAGCAACCCATAGTCCCGCCAATTTTGAAACAACCCGTAGTTCCGCCAGTTTTGAAGCAACCAGTTGTTGCAACTAAACCCGCTATCTTATCACAACCTGGGACCAAAACTGTTGTTATGACTTCGAAATCTTCAACTGTTAAACCAGTTTATAGTAAAATAGCAAAAACAACCACCCCAGCTGCTGTTGTTACGACCAATACAACTTTGAATACGCTTAAAGTTGCTACTAGCAACATTCCCGGTACACCCGTAACAACGACAATAATGCTGAACAATCCGTCTACCACAAAAATTATAAAAACTCCTAACAACCCTGTTGGTACATCAGTTGCAAATAATGCAATTACCATGCTTGGTCAAAAACCGATACTTCAGTTGTTGCAAGAAGCCTTAAAGACGCAACAAGGGAAACCCGGACAACCGATTAAGTTAATGATACCCAAAAATCAACTTAGTGGCAATGAAGCAATGCAGAATAAGTTGACCAAGGCGTCGCAATTGCTTACAACGATGGCTTCAAATATCGCTAAGGTCCATAAACCAAAACCTAGGAACCCCATTTTAAACTCACCGCCATCTACATCCCGGACTGAACCATTGTTCCCAAATTTACATTTGGACGCTTTTAAACCCAAGATTGTAATGAGAGCTCAACCTGTTGCGCCTACCATCGTCAAAGTACCTTCTAATTCCGCTACAAGTACTTCGCCAACTACTTCTACTACTACTACTACAACATCAACACCCAAAACTGTTCCAGCAAATTCCGCACCAGTTAAAAAATCCCTGGTACTAAACGCCGCCGATTTGGAAAAGTTTTCAAAGAGTCCCACTGGGACAATTACTATTAACAATCCGTCAAATATCGCCGGTCCTTTGATAATGACGTCGAAAGGACAAAGATTTCTGTTGATACCACAAACATCAGCGCCTGGTAAGGGTAAGACTGACGCAAAGGATCCTAAAGTGTCGACTCAATCCGCAGCAGCGGCTGCAAAACCCATTGTGGTACAAGGCCCGAAACCAAACCCACCGCCGACTAACACTAAAACCTCAATTAAGTTTGAAATAAAGAAACCTCCACCACCGAAAGTTCAAGATCAACTTAAAAGCGTTCTCAAATCAAAACCAGAACCCCAACAACAAAAAATTATTTACGTTCAACAACCCCAACCCCAACAAACACAACAACAATTTGTGATTCAACAGCAACAACCCCAACCCCAACAAACACAACAACAATTTGTGATTCAACAGCAACAATCCCAACCCCAACAAACACAACAACAATTTGTGATTCAACAGCAACCACCCCAAGAAATTGTCTACCAACAATTGGTTGATGTTGTTCAAGATACGAAGGTTGAACCAAATCCCCCTGTGACGCAACAAATAATTGAAGATGAATTTGGTAGACAGTACCTTTATGAAGGCGGTGGAGAAGGGCTGTTCTTTAACCCAATTACTCAACAAATGATGTTTGATCCTTCTAATTATAAATTAATTAATCAACCAACGCAAGAAAATGCCTTGCAAGATGGTATGGTTCAGGAGGAAATTGCGCAGCAAGGTTTAATCCAGGAAACGGTGGTGCAAGATGGAATGGTTCATGAAAATATTTTGCAACAATCTATGGAGCAAAATGCTATTGTGCAAGATTCTATGGGACAAAATGAAACGGTGCCAGAATTTATGGGACAAAATGAAACGGTGCAAGAGTCTATTGGTCAAAATGTCACTGCGCAAGACACTACCGTGGAAGAACCAATGGAACAAGGTACCCAACAAGAAACCACGTTACCTAACCCCATGATGCAACTGGGTGGTTTAGCTGTACTTCAAGCAGCGGTAGACCAACAATTGATGGAAGAAGAATTAGCGGAACAGTTGCTGCAAATGAATAATATGGCTACCAATGACGCACCACCGTTTGATCAGCAAGTCATTCACGAAACCGTGGATCATTTGCAAACGCTGGTTGATCAGCCCTTATTTCAAGATAATATCAACACTGTTGAGTCGTCCTCAGATAATCAAGTACTTGAGGAACAGTTGCAACAACAAGAACAACAACAAACGGATGATGAAGTAAAACCTCAAAGTACTAATGAGGAATTGTTGGAGCAAGAAAAATCTCAAGAGGTGCAACCTGGTATTGTTGAAGTCTCTCAAAATGAACAGGTAGAGCAATTGCCTCAACCGCAAGAACAATTTGCAACTGAAGGAATTGAGGAACAAAGTACCTTACTGTTGGGCCAAACACAAAATCAGGAAGAGGCAATTGTCGACCATCATTTATTGCAACTTTATCAAGAACAGGCTGACACGGAACCCTTAATTGATGAACACCAATATATTACCCAGGATCAGGGACTTCCCGAGCAATTACTGCAAGAAGACTCGCAACAGCAAGAAATGAACGAAGAAACCTCAGTCCAAGAGCAACAACTTGCAGAAGAAAATTTTACTCTAGCTCAACCAGACCATGAATTGCTGCAACATCAACAAGATCATACCATTCATGAGGAAGTACAAACTAGTACTGAACAAGTAGTTCAAAATGACCAGGAATTGTTGCAACAAGTTGCAGACAATCAGTCGCTTCAGGAGCAATTGACTTTAGAGCAATCTAATGAAGTACAAGTAGTCACGGATCTACCATTAAACGAAAATGAAACGTTGCAGGGACAAGACACTAATGAATTATTGCAGCAAGAACTACCAGCAGAGGAACCCAAGCTAATGTTAAACCAGGAACAATTATTGCAAGAGCAAGTCAATGAAAACATCTTACACCAACATAATCAACTGACCAATAACAACCAACTCTTGCAGGAGCAAACTAACCAAGAACAGTTATTACAAGAGCACTCTAACCAAGAACTATACCACCAAACTGAGCAAGTCGAACTTGCCGACGAACAACAGGTGCAAAATCAACTTATTCAAGACCCAAACACCCAACAACTGTTGCCGGAACAATTACTTCAACACTTCCAAGAATCTGCAACTGGAATTGAAATTCCGCAAGACCAACTAATGGTCCAAGAAGACTATTTCCAAGGACAAATCGTTGACGAATCAGGCAACGAACAACTATTCTACTTGGACGATGGTACCCAAATAACCGCGGAAATGTACCGACAACTTGTAGGTGACCAATTTATATACCAAGAAGGCCTTATTGACGATGGACACGTCGATACGATACAACTACATGAAAATCTAGTCCAAGAAAGTCTACCACAATATAATATGGCTGCCGTTAGCCATGACATGAAGCTGCAACCGGAAATGGTTCAACAAACGCTGGTACTCGAAAACGAACCCCAATTACCCATGTCCCAGGACATGGCTGTCCAGGATATCCCTCAAATAAACCAAGAAATGGCCGATATTTATAAAGAATTAGAAATACCCATGGAAAACTTGGTGGAAACTCAAACTAATGAACAATCGCAACAAGACCAAATGAATTTCATCAATTCTTTCATACAGGACAATACCCAGATATTGGACAATGGTCAGTTTAATGATATGCTTCAGTTTAATCAATTTGAAATAACTTCTTCGACAACCGAAAACGTAGATATAAAAACTCTTAAGAGAAAATCTAACGATGATAGTGACCAACCACCGGTTAAAAAATCGCTATTAGATGGTTTAATCATCAAAAATCCTAGTAGTGACTCTATAGGCTTCCCATTGGTTAATAATAAACCAATAAGAACTTATTTATCTATAGGTGATGCGGACGTTTCAAGTGAAACTTTAAAAAACCAAGGTACAAAAGACTTTCAACAGTTAATTGGTAGTTTACCCAATGCCTTAGAAAATCAACCATCACCCACTGCTAGTACGAACGTATCATTATGATTACCTTAATTTCTTCTTCTTGAACAACCCCCAAAATTATCCCTTTCATTTTGTTTATTTTTATTTTAAGTTGTGACTCACGATTATTTAAAAGTTATATTGTAAAATAAATTCACTTACCAGTTGTCAACTTTGTGTATATTCCGCTTTAAACCATCAAAATCATCAGTTACCAACAAGAGTTAGGCTTAACGTACCCAAGAAATTGCTAAGCCTAACGTCTTCAAAATTCATTATGTGTATCCAATCCATAAAATCCGTGAAATATCGGCACATTTTTGTATGAAAATTTGATGAATTAAATGTAATAAACTTATTAACAAACGTTATATTTATTATTTTGTTAAAAATTAAACTTAAAAACTTAAATATTCTTTTGTTAAACGGGAGAAAACGCGAGCTTACGCAGACCGAACTTTCAGGAGGAAGTTGAAATGGCCAAACCGGAAGTAAGTGAACTTTTGTTTTAACCTATCGGGCGAAACTAGAAGCTTGCTGTTTTCTAATTGCCATTAAAAATAAGTCGTTCAAATTCTCTAATTGTCTGGGTTGAACGCTAAGAGGTCTGGAAACTCTTCTACATAGCGTTAAATCTATGAAAATACGGTAAAAATATTTGAAATACGCAGATATTAGCAGTAGGTGGGAATTCTCAAGCTTATGTTCAGCGCGGCGCCGCGGCCGCAAGAAATTTGGCGGGAATTTAAAAATGGTGTTAGACATAAGTCAAAGGCTGCCGAGGCTTATCAAAATAGTGGTTAAAACATAAGAGAATTATAAATTTACCTGTAGATTTTTTCCTAGCGACCATACTAGGTTCAGAAGAAACTATAACAGGTTCAGGACCACCCTGGTATAAACCATTGAACCCCATATATGGTATGATAACCATAGCAACAAGTTGCTCAAATAAAAGTTTATTCTTATTGGGCGGAAATACGTCATTAACGTTCTGTAAGACCAATAGCATATGCTTTATGGAAGGATTAACAGCGGATTGAATATTGGTCAATGCAACTGTAACCATGGAAACCATATAATAATTAGGCTTATCATTTTAAAAAAGCAAAGGCTTAGGTAGAAATGGCTTAATTACCATCTAATTTAACTTTTAAGGCAACAACATCTCGGAATGCAAGTAACGCCGTAGCTCTAATAGCTTGGGCCCTTTTGGTCTAAGATTAGTTTAATATTAAATTTAATTAAATCTAATTAAAAACAAATTAAGTCTTACTTTAACTGGGTACATTATAGCTTCCATATAGGGTAAAATTTTAGTAAAAAACGTATCCCAAGTTTCACCTAACACTTTTAAAAGTTTTTCGCCTAAAACCGTATTAATTTAAATTTAATTCAATTCAATTAAAGTTAATTAATTAATTAATTAAAATTAAAAACAAACCGTTATGTTTCTTGACCTCTTCCCTAAGTATAATCATACCTTTAGTTAAAAGCTCTTGCTACAACAAAAAATAAATAAAATTAATTACTTAAACATTTAATTATGTTTAATTTAATCTTACATACTTTATAATAATCGTAAAGAAACGGTCCTGTTTTGGACTCCAATAATTTCCTAATATTCTTATGCAAAATTGTTAATTCCCCTGGCGCTAATGACGGCTCAGAATGTCGAAACAAATCCAAAATACATCTTTGCAAACTTAAGTTAAAACCCAAAACACTTATCCTCAGCGCCAGTACTTAACGGGGACAAGTAAGTACTTATTTACATACTTATTCCAATCTTCCCCACGTCCCGCAGCTCGTACCTGTTGATAATTACTGGTCACTGGTAATGTCTGGGCGTGTGACACTTGTCTACAAGGTGATGTCCTTCCGGGTGATCTTCTTGACCTTGAGGCGTCGAGATCAACTTCACTGTTCTCTGGCACCCTTTGTAACGTATGACTGTTTCGAAGGTAAGATGGTCCGCCGCCAGTGGACACACTCAAACTTTGTACTAAACCTAAATTCGGGTATATTTGAGCCGAGCTTATGCTGGGTGGTAAGAACGGTTTCTTCCAAGCTGCCATTTTCTCTAAAAATAAATAAATATACCACAAGACAACTGCTTCAGTTCTGTGTGGACGTCTTTACTGTATATTTTAATATAAACACAATTATCAGGGGTTCATGATGTACTTGTTACTTCAACTTATAATCGAAAATAAGATAAGATAAACAATATCAATTCTACTCAAGGTTAACTAACACACACTATGTTTATAGTGTGAGTATTGTATAGCGTAGTGTTTGCAGAATAAACCATTTCGTAATGAATTATATCAGGAATACATACAGCTACTAAGAATCATTGCGTCCCATGTTAATTTCTATGAATTCGGGTTTGGTGGGTATAACGGGCTTGAGAACTTACCATCCCTCCGTCACGCGCCTCATAATTCTCTTGTTTCATTGGTTGGGTAGCAGCGCAAGGTGCAACAGGCGCAGCGAGATAGATTATTTTAGTTCGCCAGGTTGAAATTCGTCATACGTAATGATTACTCTAGCTAGCTCCTCCCACAATATCCGCCTAGATACGTTGAGGGAAAATGAATGGCTACACAGTGATTCCTAGTACGACTTTATGTATTCCGCGTTATAGATACATTCTCATTGTTACCAATAATGAAAATTACTGGGTAATTACTAGGTACAGGTGTGAATGACTTGCCTGAATGAACTGACGCTTCAAAAATGGAGTTCGCGATGTTAATTAGGACCAAGTGAAAATTTCCGACTGACGTTATGAACCGTATAATTCGTATTATGGATAAATAATCTTTTTTTTTTTTTAATAAATTATCTTTAAGTGAATAAAGATAAGATAATGAAGAAAAACGTTCTTGAGACAAGAGCTTAAGTTGGTTTATCCTTGCATGATTTTAAAGGGAAAGGCCAATTGACAGTGAGTAGCGTTTTATAAAGGTCAACTGGGGTCAGCCCGAAATTTATTGAAATATTCAGCTCAAAGAAATATTAATAAAGTTATTGAATTACAGAATTATCTTAAATGAAATATTTCTTCTTAAAAAAATTTCTTAATTTTATTTTAAATATTAAAATTTAATTACTTACGTTTGAATAACTTCTTAACTGAATTCATCTCTTAGTCCTCAAGTTCAAACTCCGAGAAAAAACGAAGTGTTTCATTTGAAATCAGGAGAAATAAATTCAAGTTCAGAAACCAAGGAAAAACTGATTTTGAAGACTTGTATTTCAACTCATCCGTTTTAAAACCTCTGAAAATCGGTCTGACAAACCGCCTACACAATAGGCCTAGCAGTTAAACAATGCCGACCCAACATAACCAACCCACAATGCATTACTAATTAAAAATAAATGACATTGCAAAAAATAAACGTTGAAGTTTTGTTGTATAACAATTAGTTAAAGTCAATATTAAAAAAATATATTTATATATAATATATTTCTCTTTTTTTATATTCTAACAAAACCACATATCTCAAATTTGAAATCTACATGACAATATTTACATAACATAACATAAAGACAGCCCCTATCATACCCGGAAACAGCGATACAACACACTTTCAAGATAACTCGCAAATCTTTACAATATTTACAATATAAAAATGGACAACTTAACCTAAACATATCATAACAACCTAAGCCTAACTATGTTAAATACTGACTTAAGACAGTCAGTTTAAAATATACCACGAAACATGACACCAGTGAAAGTCTTCAAGATACCAGTAGACAAGTCCTGTTGAGTCCTGACAGTTCCATACGTGTACCATAGCAAGTACTATAAGGATATATTGAAATTTGTACTTGATTTTAAGCTCAAAGTCAGGTTAAGTTTCACAGCTTATTGCGTACTGGTTTTATAATAAAACAACGCTGTTAAGTTAAACTGTCGTGAAATATATGGATCATGGATATTTAGTCGTATTTCGGTCTATTTTTTACCCAATAACAGATAAGCCCCTTAAGTAGAAGTGGATTAACATGCATTGAAAGACGCATATCCTATTACAAAACCCGTAAACTTTAAAAGAAAACTCCAATGTCGTGATTACTTCTAGTTAATCAACCTCTGACCCCTATATGGACCCCCTTTTTGATATATTTAGATGTACTTACTGTTCAGAGTGAGAAAAATTCAGTTACTAAAATGTCTTTGGTGATGGTACTAAAGCGGCTCTCATAAAATAACATGGATTTTAAACTTGTCATTCGTGTTTTGATAATTTTTTGTAATTTAAATTGTATTTACAATTTGAGTTAAGTCTCATTTTGATATTAATTTAATTTACTAATTAATTAATAGGTTTAAATTAATTATATGAATTTAGGTATTACGCAAGAATCATTATCTCAATCTATTAACGATACTTCAGAGTTAAGGGACAATATTCATGGTGAATTGTTCGAACTCAAAATTGAAGTGAGTTTGTCTTTGGAATAAGAAAAATTTTCAAAATTCTTTTCACTGACATAATTTCTTACATTGAAGAAAACAATACTGATTGAAAACATTGACAAACTGATATCAGCTTGTAACTTACGAGTATGTCACGAAGGTAATCGAATTTACCTTTCAGATGAGTCATGGATTAACAATTGTACAATAAGTACTTGTCAGGTATGTCAAATCGGGTAACCCCGACGAGTCAAGTTTGAATTACTTATCATGCGTTCATAGGATAATGGTGAAATTCTACGCAAAACGGATCTGTCACGAATCGAATGTACCAACGCATGTAGTCGAAACCCGTGTTTAAACGGTGGTACGTGTCATCTATTGGACCATGGTACCTTTAGGTGTCAATGTAAACCGAGTTACTACGGGACACAGTGCGAACATAGGGTTAATTGTTGCCTTGAAGCTCCCAAATACGGTAATTGTCTGGGTAATAATGCCAGATGGTATTACAACAGTACCAACCAGGAATGCCAAACCTTTATTTATTCCGGTAAGTGAAGGGGTAACGCGGTCCATTACTAATATCGGACTAATAATGGTTCCGGATACCATTAGGTTGTGGTGGAAGTTCAAATACCTTCCTAACCATGACTGAATGCGTCAATAATTGCGAACGCGGCGCGTGTTGTACCAAGTCAAAGACAACACAAGTTATAACTTGCGTGGTAAGTATTTTCTATTCATCGCGCTTGGGTCCATCATTGAGTTATGTACCATTCTTTTAGAAACAAAGTAAATCTACTTGCAAAGCAAGTAAAAACACAGAGGTCATCGCCTTTCATGTCGGTTGGCCAGTTAGAAACTCATGGCGTACGGATTACGCGTCATGCGATATTGGAATTCGTTACCGAATAGGAGACAACTTCACCGTGGGTTGTGACAGTACGGGGAATGAATGCACCTGCCTGATTGGTGGGATTACATCATGTCGGTAAGCTCTTGGTCCATTCCAAAATTAAGTATAATTAAGAGTCATACGTCATAGGCAAAGACCGAATTATACAAGAAGGTTAGAATTCCTGGATTTAAATTATCACCAATGGAAGAATTTTGCAAAGGTCATCAAGATCATGAGGTTAAGTGGTCCTGGTAACTTATGGGTACACTTAACGGAAATCTTTACTAGTCATTACCTCCACGCGACTTCAGACCGTAATTACTTGCTCTGGAACCGGATGTACTTAAAATACGTCGAGTTAATTATGCAACGAGTTAATTGTAATGTTACCTTACCATTCTGGGACTTTACCATCGAGGATTCGGTTCAAAATTCGTTAATTTGGAGTACAAATAAAATGGGTCGTCCAATTGGTAATTGCGTCAAACGTCACGCGTTTCAGAATGGTACTATTGATTGGGAACCGTGTATATCGCGTCAATTTCGAACCAATCACGCGCAACCTACTAAATATGACGTCATGGTAGCGTTATCTCGAGATAGTTTCGAAAAATTCACCGTGGATGTTAAAAACATCGTTAAGAAATTATGTAAAGTACTTGGACTTGATGGTACGACCGAACTCGGTTCGCCTTACGACCCCGTTTTCTACTTGATACAAAGTTACGTTGATATGTTGTTCACTAAATGGCAGGAACGTCATAAGGAGTGTTCATTTGAGTCAACTCAACTTGAAACTGAGTTACTGTACCCGTTTAAGGACTCGAACGAAGATGTATGGGCGTTTAGGGCTAATTACCAAACGCCTGAATGGTACAACGTCATTGGTAAGACTATAAATGAATAGAACTTTTGAAAACCATCAAAACGAGACCAACCGCGTCTAAATCGGACCATAAATAAGTGACTTTGAAGTTTTCAAACTTTCTTATTTGTGGTCCGATTTCGACGTTCTTGGGATCGTTTTAAAGCTCTAATTGAGCTGTATTTGAATAACTCATCATGTAAAGCATAACGATTACAGATCCATGTGTCCCGAACCCATGTTATCACGGTGCAACTTGTAAGTCACTGAACGAAACTAAATACTATTGCGAGTGTCCAGCTGATTTTGAAGGACCCTTATACGAAGTTAAAGCGAGTAGCATGCGATGTTATCAACCCAGGGACATCACTAAGGGTACATATCAGAAATACCTACAACCAATTGGAATTATTGCCTACCCATTGTAAATCAACGTATCTAGGCGGGCTTTGTGGGAGGAGATAAGCTAGACTAGATCTCAAGCCTGGCCCGCAAAACCCGCATGGAAATTAACATGGGACACAATAATTCCAATTAGCTGCATGTATTACTGTTATATATAACCCTGTAGAAAGTTTCCTCAAAAACAAATAACAACTTAAACAGGTTGTGGTGCAACTGAACGTTGGTACTACGACTCAAAAAGACTTAACTGTTACCAGTACAACTACACTGGTTGCAAACCTAAAGGAAACACATTCGTATCTCATTACGATTGCAAAATTCATTGTCTTATTGGGGCCTGTTGTTGGAGAGTGCCCCTAAACCCTAGTAGAGTTGATGGTTACGACAGTAGGGGTTATGACAAATATGGAAAACACCAGAACACGAGCGCCAAAATTAATTGGACCAATCAACGCTTCAGATACGTCACAAGCACCAGTAAATCATTGGACTGTCAAGGTTACGACGAAAGGGGCTTCAATTACATTACTGGTTTCAACCTGACAGGTGAGTGGGACAAAAAGGGAGGGTAATCATAGGCCGTAGGTACTGTGGGACATGGTTCTATGTTACAATCGAACACATACAATAGGGTACAACGTCATTGGCGACCACGATGGTGTGATAGACTATGACGCGAATGGTTTCAACAAGGACGGTTACGATCGCGACGGCTTCAACTGTCAAGGGGTCAACTCAAAGGGTTACGATAGATGCGGGTTCACCGCGGGTTACCACAAAGAATGTCGATCCATGTCCATGAGTGATTGCAAAACCATTGAAAAAATCTACCCCTACCTAAAACGTAAAGTCGTTCAATTCGCTTTGGGTAAACGATGCGAGGACATTGAATGCGCCAATACGTGTACTTGTAATTATCTAAGTAGAACTTACAACCTAGGCGAGTCTTTCGCAATTGGCTCTACAAAATGCGAATGTCAACGAGGTAGCTCGATTAAATGCGATTTTGAAGACACTAAACGTAAAGAAATCCGCGATTTTAGTCGCGTAGAATGGGACGAATACCATGACGCATTGCGTCAATTAAACAGCGGTGATTGGCCCACGAAATGGATGGAGTTAACCCAAACTTATTCGCAATTTTTGGGACAATCGCAAGGAGTGAATTTCCTAACGTGGCATAGAATTTGGTTTAAAATGGTTGAATCTGAGTTGAGGAACTACAGGCCGAATATAACAATACCGTATTATGATTGGACAATTGATAATGATGTCACGCAGTCACTATTATGGCAAGTTAACGTCATGGGGGGTAACGGTGACGGTAAAAACGACCAATGCGTTAAATACGTGCCGTTTGAAAACGAATCGAACCAAACTCGAACGTGTTTAAGACGAAATTTAACTTCAATTACTTTACCAAGTAAAGTACATTTGGAACTGATACTAAGGACCAAAAACTACACGGAATTTGTGCTTAAAATGCAGCGAATCAGTGGACAGTTTCACAGATTAGTCGACGGGCATATGATGACCATTTACTGTTTCTACGACCCGGTGTTCCTACAATTCTACGCGTTTTTGGACAAGTTATTTTCTGACTGGGAAATTAAGTACTCGGACGAACTTAATTACCAATTAAAATATACCCCAATGGAACCGTTCGGAGTTACCCCCGATGACGTCATGAAGAATAGTTTAAAAGTTAAATACTTAAATACCTTGCAATGTGCGTGCAAAGCCAATTACCAATTACCACCACCGAAACCAATATCAATTAACAATCACGAAGGAGGATACGTCAATGGTTTTGACCAAATGAATTGGGATTTTGATGGGTTTAACAAGGATGGTTTCAACAGAGACGGTTACGACCGTGAAGGACATGACCGAAATGGTTTCAATCGTTACGGTATTCATAAAAACAACTGCGTCAAAGTAACCAAGTGTGCCAAGCACGATATCAACTACGAAGAAAGAATTTTTGACCAATTTGGGTTCGACTCTCAAGGATTAGACGTGGAAGGTTATGACCAATACGGTTTTGACCTCGAAGGTTTGGACAGACGCGATTGCAGCTACGGTTCAAACGGACCATTTTACAACCGAAGGATGGTCGAATACGAAACGGTCATCAAGGAATTACCGACAGAAAAGCTATTACAGATTGAACCATACGAATTTAGGTCTAGTAACATTGATAACTGGTACATGGACCAGATGTGGTGGGTCAATATGACGGATTTGACAAATCAGGGGACGGATACGAAAACGGATATAGTACCGGAAGTAGATGTTTTAAAGGAAGTAGATTACTGGATTCCAATAAGGTTGGTCATTGTCAAATCAATCACTTCCTAAATCTCAACGGTTGTAAAATACAAGTACTTCATAGATATCAAGAGGAACCACCGATTCATTATTGTTCCCACGAGTTATGTCACAATAAGACGTGTCCCTTCAACCCTAACGTGCATTGTAAAGTCAAATACGTCACAAGTACTTGCTCAGTGACATTCATAGACTGACTAACCGGGGAAGAAATACCATGTCCTGAAAACTGTAAGTACTTTGAATGAATGAATGACTTGAAAAGTAATTGCTAGCAATTTACCAACCCCGTAGACTGCGAGTATAAAGGTAAGTACTACTTAAACGGCACCGTACTCGTAAACAAGTACGACGCGAACACCACGTGTCAACGATGCTTTTGTTACGAGGGTAAAATGACTTGTTGGAATAAAGAAAAATGTGTCAAAACATGTACACATGGTTTTGATTCAATTACATCGTGTTGTTCCATGTGTTCTGGTAAGTTCGTAACCCGTTTGAAACACCTAATTACCTATCTAAATTACCACGGTAACACACACAGACTGTAGTTACCACGATTACTTGCTTGTCAATGGCCAACTTTTTTCAACCCCGAATAACCCGTGCAATTTATGCACTTGCAAAGACGGCAACGTTACGTGCGTCAATTTAAAATCTACTTGTCCCAAATTAAGTTGCAAAAAGGTTGAGCGCCTAAAGGAGGAATGTTGCCCTAGTTGCAAAGGTTGCCTAGATCATAAAGGGAAGTATTTACAACACGGCAGTAAATTTCCCAGTCCGGAGGACAAGTGCAAAACATGCAATTGCATCGAAGGCGATATTAAATGCAGTAAAAACACCTGCGTTTCAAAATGCAGGAACCCTATTACATTCGATTGCTGCGCCGATTGCAGCGGGTGTTATTATAAAGGTGTTAATTACACAAACGGTGCGGCATTTGACGAAGGATTATGCAGGAATTGCAGTTGCAATAATGGTAAGTTAACTATAAATAAATTTGAAACCCCTGAGCTAGGTTATAATTTTGAAATACGCAAAAGGCAATGTTGACTGTCAGGACGTTATATGTCCGGTGTTAAACTGCCCAAAAGGGACATCTATCCCTGGACAATGTTGTCCGATTTGCCAGGACTGTGAATACAAGGGCATTCAGAGCTCTGACCAATATGAATTCATAACACAGGAAGATCCATGTGTAAAATGCAAATGTGATGTTAGTATAATTGTTTTTGGGTTAGGTTTAATTGAAAATTATTAAATAATTATTTTAAGTTAATTCATTAATAGAAAGGCAATATTTTATGCAAAAGTATTGAATGTGGTAATCAATGTTCTCATCCGGTTAAAATCCCTGGACAATGTTGCCCATATTGTGACCGAGGTAAATAACTTTAAGTTACCGGCTAAAATTCCTCAAATAATGTGTTAATTGTTACGTAATTAGGTTGTCAACTTGGCTCAAAATTATACCAAGATCACGAAACATTCGCGCCCATACTCGAGGATCCGTGTTTTACTTGTAATTGTTCGGTAATTAAACATAATTACGAAATAATTTAATTAAACAGGATGGGTAATAACAATAATTATGATAGTCCGGTAATATAGATTGTCACAACGGAACTTGTCCCGAGACAAATTGTTTAACTTCAGTAAAAGTACTTGGTAAATGTTGTCCAATATGTACTTGCGAAGTAGGGGACACTATTTATCGTGAAGGACAAAAATGGAACAGTACCCAGTACAAATGTGAGGAATGCGTGTGTCTCGTAAGTATTTGGTTAATTTTAACAGCTGGGATCAGTTCAAAAGTTAATTTTTTATTTACAGAACTCGAGACCATATTGTTATCGGTTAGAATGCCCATCGGCTAACTGTTCTAACTCAGCCGCACCATACGGGGTCTGTTGCCCCGAATGCAATCATTGCGAATTTAAAAGAAGATTATACAGAAATGGACAACATTTCATAGTAAACGATGGGACGTGTCGCAAATGTCAATGCGAAGTAATAAGTCTAAAACTATTTTCAAGTACTTAAACTAAATCCACAATGTCCCACAGAATGGTGAAGTCACGTGTCAAGTTGAAACATGCCCACCCGCTTACTGTACGCATTCCGTACAAAATCGGGACCAATGCTGTCCAAGTTGCGACCAAGGATGCCTTCTAGAGGGTAAGTTACTTAAACACGCCGAAAAGTTCCAGCACCCATTAGAAAAATGCGTTGATTGCAAATGCAACGGTGGCAATGTGACATGCACTCAACGTAAGTGTCAAGAGACAAAGTGTTTGCATCCAGCGGTTGAAAATTGCTGCCCGGAATGCAACCGTAAGTTGATAATCGTAAGTACTTGAAAAAAAAAATCAATCAATACCACAATAACATTTCAGACTGTGAGTACCAAGGGGAATTGGTTAAAAATGGCGATAAGGTTCTCTTCTATGACGAATGTACTATTTGTACTTGCGAGGATGGTACTGTGGTATGCCGTGCTAAAAAATGTCCTACCTACAATTGCCAATCACCAATTTTGAGGAATTGCTATCCCATATGCGTAGAAGGTTTGGCAATTACTTTTGCGGAGCCCTTAAGAGTTAATTACTAATTGCTGGTGGTGCAATTCAACGGATAGGTTGTTTCCATAATGGCAACACATACGCACTAGGCGAGGAATTTGAAACGCCTCATAAGCCCTGCGAAAAATGTATTTGTATCGAAGAAAAGGTCAAACCAGTCAAAAATCCAAAGGGACAAAAGGATCAAGACAATTCCATAAGTAATTGGATAGATTTCCAAGAAGGTAGAGTACACTGCTACAAGAAACCCTGTGGACCGGTTCAATGCAAGAACCCAAAACCTGGCGTGTGTTGTCCGGTTTGCACAGGAACTTGTTTACTTGGTAGCGCCGAAATGCAGAATGGTACCGCAATTTACGATCCCGATAATCCTTGCAATTACTGCAAGTGTCTGGTACGTAATTACACGCTTTTTAATGCCATTGGCAAGGGTTAAAGCGTTGCATTTTGTATAGGATGGTAAACTGGATTGTGTCATGAAAGTATGTCCTCAAATCGCCTGCGCGGTTAGTATTAGGAAACCTGGAGAATGCTGCGAAACTTGCAAAGGTATTTGTCCTAATCTGCATGAAATGACGCGGTACTTGTATAAAATTAAACTATACTTAAGGCTGTATGTACGAGGGACGGGAATACAACAGTGGTTCCAGTTGGACTTCGCTAAAAGACCCTTGTATCTCGTGCCAATGCGACGGCGGTATTGTATCATGCGCTCAATTACAATGCGTTGTCCCTTGCGTAAACCCTGTACCAGTGCCCGGCCAATGTTGCCCCATGTGTCCTGGTAAGTTTCATTTACCATTTTTTTCCAAATCAAGTGCTGAAAGTGCCTCATCAAACCCATAAAGGTTGTACAGTCGGTTCAAAACTTTACAAATCCGGAGAAACATTCAACCCAAACCATAACCCTTGCGAAATTTGTACGTGTGAATCGGGACAATTACTATGTCTTAGTCAACACTGCCCCCCGTTAATTGGTTGCCCAAAAGAATCAATAAAACCAGCGAGAATTGGTGAATGTTGTCCAACTTGTTCGGGGTTAAGTACAGCGTGTCATGAAAATGATATTGACAATCTGAAACATCCAACAAACGATCCTTGTTTCACTTGCGAATGCAAGGTAGGTTTGTACTGAACTTGAAGAACTGAACCAGATAAATTTAAGTTCTTTGTGGTAGGATTCAACTTGGATATGTATCAGACAAATATGTCCAAGATGGGACAACTGCCCTGAGGAATACTTATTGAGGGAACCGGGAGAATGTTGCGCTACCTGCTCGGTTTGTGTGTCCGAAATCGACAAAGAAATGCATGCAAACAATTCCAGATGGACGCAGAAGGATGACCCTTGCCTAAAATGTGCCTGTCAGGTTTGTAGTCCATATTTTTCTCGCATAAATTATTTAAATACTTATTGAATTACAGAATGGTAACATAAACTGCACCAAAGAAATCTGCCCTCAACATAACTGCCTTGAAAACCAAAATCTAATTAGACAATCTGCCGAGTGTTGTGGTCAATGCGTCAATTTGACCGATTTGAGTTGTATCTACTCGGACGAAATTTATAAAAATGGGGAGATATGGAAATTAGATACATGTACCGAATGTACTTGTTCGAATCAAGTAGTTAGGTGTCATACCGAACGATGTCCTCCATTAAGGTGTCCGGATGGTTATACCCCGACTATAGACCCTGGTTTATGTTGCCCCAAGTGTATTCTAAGTACGATGTTTCTTTAATTATCTTAAGTTAAGAATTTACAAGTTGTAATTTTATCACCACAAATAGAACCAGCTACTTGCGCTGCCTTTGGGGACCCACACTACAGGACATTCGATGGACAGATAATACATTTTCAGGGGACTTGCAGATACGTCCTGGCTAAGGATTGTGACTCTGGGAACTTCACCGTTGAGGTACAGAACAGTGATAGAGGAAAGAAAGTAGTTTCATGGACTGAAAGTGTCCACGTAGAAATTGGAGGCGTCAATATTGACCTTTACAAGGGCCCAACTATTATGGTAGGTTATATTTAAGTATAGATATGTATTGGGGGCTTTCAAATGAAACTTGTAGCACCCAAAAAACGAGAGGCTCTTTACCTTCCACCTACTTAGGTTAACGACCAACCCGTAACAGTCCCGTATCTACAAGAATCACATTTTTACATCGAACCAGCGGGTACTTCGGTCTTACTATCAACAAACGTTGGAGTTCAAGTCATATGGGACGGGGAAAGCTTCGTGGAAGTTAGTGTATCGGGCAATTACGGCAATAAAGTTTGCGGACTTTGTGGCAATTTCAACAGTTTCCCTCAAGATGACCTACGGCTACCCGGTGGACAAATTGCCACGTCTGAAACCTACTTTGGGGACAGCTGGAAGGTATGTCTCACAAAGTTAACCTTTTGCAACTAATGGCTCTAACACTTTCATATTGTAGACCCCGGGACTACAACTTGATTCGTGTCAAAAAACGGAGGAAATAGACCCATGTAGCCGGGGAGGTTACAAGGCGGTCAAACTCGCGAATATCAAATGCTCAGTATTAAAAGGCGCAGCGTTTCGACCTTGTCATAAAGTATTCTCTCCTGAACCGTACTACGCATCCTGCGTTTACGATTTATGCGCGTGTTGGGAGACATTCGACTGTCTCTGCGATATACTGGGGACGTATTCGCGCAAATGCTCGCAAGTTGGCGTTATACTCAGCTGGAGAAAACCAGGATTATGCGGTAAGATACATAGATAGATCATGGTGCCTCAAAGTCAAATTTAAAACATTCAATTTTACCCAAATAGATATTGGTTGTCCAAAAGAATTGGGTCTTATTTTTGACGAATGCGGACCTCCTTGTCCGAGGACATGCGAGAATAAAGACTTACCATTGGGTGTTTTAGACGCCCAATGTTTTAAACCCTGTATTTCCGGTTGTCAATGTCCGGCAGACAAAGTTTTACATCGCGGAAAATGCATTAAACCCGAACAATGCCCGAATATTTAAAACTATTCCCAAACAATAACATTTCATATTTGTGTGTGCCTTGATTTGTTTAATCGACAATAAAGTCGAACTTAACTTACAAAAATAATTGGTACTGTACAATCATGCGTAGGAATTAAGTAATTGTGACGCACCTTTAGGGACTGATGTCTGTCCAGAGTTAAGCCATGGGTAGGTCCCGAACGCTGGCGTATCTCCCGGTTAAGTGATGGTACAACTGTCTCTGGATATCGTGAAGAAGTCCACTGGCCCCGATACGGAAGAGTTGTGGAGTCAACCAATCATCTCCCAGTTCCTCTTTCATTAGTATCATCCAGTTCAATGCGTCTTTGGTGGTACGTATCCCACCGGCGGGTTTGAAACCAACTTTGAAGCCGGTCTTGGAGTAATATTCCCTTATGGCTCGAGCCATGACGAGTCCTCCGATTAAACTGGCGTTGATTGACTCTTTTCCCGTTGAGGTTTTGATGAAATCCGAACCGGCCATCATACATATCATGCTGGCACGATAAACGTCATGCATGGAACTAATTTCGCCGATAGCGAGAATGCTTTTTAAATGGGCTTCCCCACAAGCCTTTCTCATAGCACGAACTTCGTGGTAGAGTTCTGGAATGAACCCATAACGTTTCCTTGATCTTTTCAACCAATTTTCAAAGTTTCCCGTCGCTCTGAACCTAATTTCAAATCTACCTCGAGCCATGAACTCAATTTCAAACCTTCCCCGATGTTATGAACTCAATTTCAAACCTTTCCCGACGTTATGAACACAATTTCAAATCTTCCCCGCCGCTATGAACACAATTTGAACCATTTCCAACACTACGAACACAATTTCAACCTTCCCTGACGCTATGAACACAAGAACCTCACCCGACGCTATGAACACAATTTGAACCTCCCCCGATGCTATGAACACAATTTGAACCTCCCCCAACACTATGAACACAATTTGAACCCTTCCCAACACTATGAACACAATTTGAACCTCCCCCGACGCTATGAACACAATTTGAACCTCCCCCAACACTATGAACACAATTTGAACCCTTCCCAACACTATGAACACAATTTCAAATCTTCCCTGACGCTATGAACACAATTTGAACCTCCCGCAACGTTCAGAACCAATCAAAACAAAACTGTAACTTACTTTGCCAATCCCCAGTTGCGACCAAACTCCTATTAACAACAATATCAATTTCTTTGGCTCCATCAGCAACTGCAAGTTCAATTTCGCGTAGTTTGGTCTCGAGGGGATACTGTCCACTTGGAAAGCCAGCGGCAACCGAAGCGACGGGGATGTCCACTTTAAGTTTCTTCAATTTCTCGACGGCCTCTCGGACATGGTAAGGGTAGACGCAAACGGCCCCTACTTTGATGCTCTTCAGAAAATCATCGTCTTCATTAAGTCCAACGGTGTCCAAGTTTTCTTGGGTAATTGGATGAGCGGCTTTGGTGCAAAGACGTTCAACAGTTCCTCGAGTATCGTTTGAGTTTAGGGTGGTCAAATCCAAACAGGTAACCGCTTTCAAGAGCCAAGCGGCTTCGTGGTCACCCTTGACCACGCGACGGTCTTTAAGGTGGTTGTAATGTTCAGTCAGGGCTGGTAGATTGACGACGTATTTGGACGTTTCATAGTGAAAATCCTCAACATCTTTAAAATTTGTTTATGATACTCGGTGCTATTACTCTATGGTATATCTATTGACTCATGGGTAAGGATAGAAGCTTAAGCCCTTGGAACTCGTGGGTTTAAAGTTTAGGACGTAACCTAACCCAAGCCAACAGGGGTTTCTTCAAGGTCAAGGGTCACGAAACTAAGGTACGTTTACCAACTCATGGACTATGGTATCAACCATAAGTTAAGAATTTAAGGTCTTAGAACTCGTGGGTTTAAAGTTTGGGGCGGAACCTAAACCAACAGGGGTTTCTTCAAGGTCAAGGGTCACGAAACGAAGGTACGTTTACCAACTCATGGACTGTGGCACCATCCATAAGTTAAGAATTTAAGGTCTTAGAACTCGTGGGTTTAAAGTTTGGGGCGGAACCTAAACCAACAGGGGTTTCTTCAAGGTCAAGGGTCACGAAACGAAAGTACGTTTACCAACTCATGGACTGTAGTACCATCCATAAGTTAAGAATTTAAGGTCTTAGAACTCGTCGGTTTAAAGTTTGGGACGGAACCTAAGCCAACAGGGGTTTCTTCAAGGTCAAGGGTCACGAAACGAAGGTACGTTTACCAACTCATGGACTGTGGCACCATCCATAAGTTAAGAATTTAAGGTCTTAGAACTCGTGGGTTTAAAGTTTGGGGCGGAACCTAAACCAACAGGGGTTTCTTCAAGGTCAAGGGTCACGAAACGAAGGTACGTTTACCAACTCATGGACTGTAGTACCATCCATAAGTTAAGAATTTAAGGTCTTAGAACTCGTCGGTTTAAAGTTTGGGACGGAACCTAAGCCAACAGGGGTTTCTTCAAGGTCAAGGGTCACGAAACGAAGGTACGTTTACCAACTCATGGACTGTGGCACCATCCATAAGTTAAGAATTTAAGGTCTTAGAACTCGTGGGTTTAAAGTTTGGGGCGGAACCTAAGCCAACAGGGTTTCTTCAAGGTCAAGGGTCACGAAACTCGGAGTATTTACCAACTCATGGTAGGCGCCTACCATCCATACTTACTTAAAGGAATTCCTGGATTTCGTTCCAACATTTTCAATTACAATAGTTTTCCACCTAAAATAATTAAGCCTTAATTAATTAATTAACCATTTAAATTAAATAGAAAACACGTGACACAACAAGTCCAAAATACACTTGAAATATAAATTTATTGGTTACATAGTGAATGAATATTTTTTTTGCAATTTTCAATAGAAGTACGCGTCTATCTTCTGTATCGGTAACGTTTGAAATGAAACCATAACTGGAAGATATTATTATGAAACTGACATCTAAATCCTCGTTTATACGAATACTCCCATTCGCGATTAACAATCTTGAAGGCGATGTCTTCGTAAGGTGGTCCGGCGTGGAACCTCAAGATGGCGAAATCCTTATTATCGGGACATGCTGTTAAAGAATACTCCGGCGTCTTGCTTTTATCAATCAAATCCGGGAAGAATATATTGAACTTATATCCTTGTACGATCTTTGGGGGCGGGTTATCCATATCGTAATGGGTTTGATTGTACTTGTTCCATTCGAAACCAGTATGGACTCTGTTGAAGTACCGTGGTTTTCTCGGACGGTACTTATCCGACCATAAGTAAGTCTTGTCAACGGGGGATTCGACGCTAAAGATGGATTCATCTCCATCCATACTTTTTCTGGCTTCAGCTTCAAATGCCTTCTCTTCGGCAGTCCGGTCGTCAACTGGTCCTGATACGTTCATAAGTCGTTGACGCGTGAAGTTAAGCCTAGTTTCATCCTCAGCGGGATCGACTAGAATTGTCCCAGGTTCTAAGTTATCTTGCGTCAAAAGTGTGGGGGAGTAGCGGCCATTCGCGTATTCCTCCTCGCATTGTTTAATGGGGTCAACTTCATCTTCTTTGGGTTTATCTTCATTGGCCGTTTCATCATCAGTATTTTTGCTGGATGTTGAGGCAGTTGACGTAATATTCTCCACCACCGTTCTGGAAGAAGTGGATGGTCCAGGTTGGGTCGAGGAATCTTTAGAATCCGACTCATTTCCCGAATTAACGCAAGGAAATAATGGCGCGCTGGCTACTCCTTGTTCCTGTTTCAATTGGAACAGTTTTTGTCGTAGGTTCTCTTGATGACGTTCGCGGAGTCTAGCTCTGGCCATATAGGCTTTAAGACGCGATTGGAGTGTCTCCCAGTATCCGATATCGACTCCTTCTTCGCCGGAATGGATTTTGCGTTCGATTTGTTGGTGTAAGGCTTGTAATTGCGCTGGAGTTTTGCCTTTAAAGACTGATACGACTTCGCCACTAACCGCGGTGTTGATTCCTTCGCGTCTATCACCGACGTGCGTACTATCCGATGATGTTAAACGATGAAGTTTATGTATTTCGTCATCGACTATAATTTGGAGATCGCGCCAGTAATCCAGGTTTTTCCCGTTTTCTAAGGTCATGTAGACTTTAATGTCTTCTTGTAAGTCTTCTAAGTCGTTAATGGTAAGTCCATTTAGGTATACGTATGGTTCGTGCATTTCAACGGTGAAATCTTCCTCCTCGGCGCTGATATAACGAGCTAAAAGATCGATGGGTTTCGCGCGGCCATCTTGGATGCGTATCTTAGAACGCAACTTTGCTTGTTGAAGATGAAATGAATCTTCTTGTTTCTCCCATTCTTTGAACTGAGCAGCTTCTTTGTCGCGTTGAACTCGCGTCAATTCATCTTCGCGTTGTTCTTTTTCACGTTCACGTTCCAATCTGCGTTGCTTAACTTTCTCCAATTCTTTACGGTTTTCTTCAAGCTTCAAACCATTCTGTTTCTCAATTTCCTCAACGGCAACATTAACTAAACCTTCTTTCTCAAGTTTCTTGTTCCAGACGAATGTTTTCAATAGATTTGCGTCACCAAATGGGTTATCAGTGTTGGTATAACCCATATAATCCTCATCCCAGCCCATTTGTTCCTTGCGTTTACGTTCCTTAGCTTCTTTTTTAGCTAAACGCCTAAGACGTTTTTGTTCCGGAGTTTCAATAGCCTTCATCATCTCTTTTTGAGCTTTAAGTTGCTGAATTCTTAATAACTGTTCTTCTTCGGCGGTTAATTTAGAACGGGTATCGCGCTTATCTCTTACTGGGGAAGAATCTGAATCACTGCTAGAAGAAGCTGATGAATTGTCTCTCCGTTTATGGGATTTGTTATGGTGGCTTTTAGAATGTTTTTTATGTTTTCTAGATTTGCTTCTATGTTTATCATGCCTAGAGTCGCGTTCGGGGGATCTTGAACGACCCATTGTTTAAAACTTTCTTTAATTTCGTATTTTAATACAAAATGTTTAACAAAATTGAATAAAAACGCAAAAAAAAAGAATTTATATATATATGACCAAGGCTTAACAACACAAATCGAACAATTTCCGTTTAGCTTAACAGCTTAATTACAATAATTATTCTTATTTAAACTATCACATATGTTAGTTTATAGTGTACCTTTGATAATCCGCACAAAATCCAGATAATCTTCTTTAAAGTTAATCAACTTTTCCGTAAAAGAATGGCACAGCTCGCAAAAACACACCACTAAAATCCACTCGCTCGCGTAAGATAAGATTATAGACTAATGGCACCCCATGTTATTCCCCATAGAGCTTAATACAGTCGAAGGCAGAGGGCTGCCATTACTCTATACGAGATTCTGTGTTTGTGACGTAATAAACTCAACCCCGATAAATTTTGTCTAAAAAATTAGTTTATTAATTAATCTTAGCGATATGCCTAAATTCGAACTTTAATATTAAAAATCAAATACAAATAATAGTTCATTAGTTTTTATTCCAGATTTACTACATAAGAACACTAAAGAGATTCTGCGTTTGTGACGTCATAAACTCAACCCGATAAAACCCGTTAATCTTATTTTGCCTAAAAAATTAGTTTATTAATTAAACTTAGCGATATGCCTAAATTCGATACTTTAATATTAAAAATCAAGTACAAATAATATTTCATTAGTTTTTATTCCAGATTTACTACATAAGAACACTAAAAAAATAAATCTATGAGGAATTATCGAAGCATAAACTACCCGATGACATATCTTGGCACATTTTAGACTCGCTCCTTTCGTTGGCGAGTTCAATCAGAATTTCATACAATAACTTTTGACTTACAACCTTCATTCGGGGCAATTTCGCGACCTAAATCATTTAAAAATAAATAAAAACTCACCTTTGACCCTTGAACATTACTAACCTTAACAATATGATGAACAATCAAATGAAGCGCGTATTTCTTCATATCAGTGGCTTGAATTCTATCAGCCGCTTCCAGAATCTGAATAACGTTTTCAAACGTCACATTCATTTCTAAATTTTGTTTACAAAATGCTTGTAAACGATTATTTGTAAATCCATAGAAAAACGGGGCTGAAAATAAATATCTGAAACAATTTTAATTAAGAAATGAATATTATTTCTTAAGCCTTGGTTACGTTAAGCCTAACTTTAAAAAATAGACCAAAATAGGCCTAAAGGATACAATGAATCTTCCGGTGGCATTGTTATCTCTCCGTAATAAATATATCTTAAAAGAGTATTGAATGACTGAGCTGATGGTACCATTTCTCCAATGGTTATCTAAAATTATGGGTTAATCACTTGGTAATTAAGTTTAATTAGTTAAACTTACGGTAACTTGATTATCTTGGGGCATAAATGATCGAAACATTGCTTCAAAATAACTGCATCTCGCTGCTAAGATCGCTTTATGAGAAGGGATTGGTTGATCATCTAACATCAAAACAACATCGCAAAATTCACGCCCAGTAGTTTTTAAGAAATTTTCCATGTCTTCTTCAAGCGTGGTGCCTAATTTTAGCATAAAATGAACCAAAATAGGCTCAGCATAACTTGTTGAATTATAGACCAAAGTAGGCTTAACAAAAGTAGACCAAACTAGGCTTAGCGCAACTCGTTGACTTATAGAACAAAGTAGGCTTAACAAAAGTAGACCAAACTAGGCTTAGCGCAACTCGTTCAATTATAGACCAAAGTAGGCTTAACAAAAGTAGACCAAACTAGGCTTAGAGCAACTCGTTGACTTATAGAACAAAGTAGGCTTAACAAAAGTAGACCAAACTAGGCTTAGAGCAACTCGTTGACTTATAGAACAAAGTAGGCTTAACAAAAGTAGACCAAACTAGGCTTAGCATAACTTGTTGAATTATAGACCAAAGTAGGCTTAACAAAAGTAGACCAAACTAGGCTTAGAGCGTTGACTTATAGAACAAAGTAGGCTTAAGAAAAGTATATTAAACTAAACTTAGAGCAACTTAACAAAAGTAGGTCAAACTAGGCTTAGCAAACCTCATTGCTAAAAGTAGACCAAACTAGGCTTAACAAATCTGATTGATAAAAGTAGGCTTAGCATATAAAATAGGCCTAAAACTTTACCTGTAGAGTCGAAATTGGGTTCAATCAATCTTCTAACACCCACAGTTTGTCTCCTTCTTATAATTTCAACCATTAGAGACTGGGCAATTGTTTCAAACTCGGTACTCAAGATAATCGAGTTAAAATTCTGATCTTTAACAATAAATCTCAAACAAAACTCTTTAATGAAGTCCAGCTTCAAATCGGAGGCGTTTTGTAGCGCGACCAAGACATTCTTATGATTAATGG
The DNA here is from genome assembly GCF_054372755.1 of Phalangium opilio. Taxonomy (NCBI): domain Eukaryota; kingdom Metazoa; phylum Arthropoda; class Arachnida; order Opiliones; family Phalangiidae; genus Phalangium; species Phalangium opilio. The sequence goes on from NW_028324223.1 coordinate 253,657, forward strand.
CCGTTTCTAAATATTGAACGCAAAGTTGTTCCAATCTCCTCATATGAAATTTAACGGCCAATCTGTAGACATCCATCATTAGTAAAACTATTTTGTTACTAAATGGATCTTTTCCTGTTTCAATTAAAACCCTTAATTTAGTTTAATTAATTAGTTTTAATACTAATTAATTAATTAATTAAACAACCTTTTTTGGTGGGATCAATTCTATCCGTGTAAATAAATGTTAAAATGAGTTCAAAAGCTTCAGGAACCGCGTCTTGTAGGACACATTGAAGCATCGGAGTTTCATGAGATTTTCCAATTAAATCTAATTGATCTTGCCTTAAATTATTCTCCAGCTAATTAAGAATATTATAATTAATACGGTAATTAATTAATTAATTAATTAATTAAAATGATATAATTACGTATTCATTTTGCTTTTCTTTCGCTTTTTTGATCAAAGCTCTTAACCATTCAGATCTCGCTGTAACAAAAGCAATATGCGCGGGAATTCTGACTTCCTCCTGTAATTAAAACCCCCATAATTAACTTAATCACAATTAGGCCTAATTAGCCTTATTCCTGATCAGCGCCACCTACCCATAGCGGCGATTTTGAGAACTACTGTAAGCGGCAAGCCAATCAGATGTCGCTAAAATCTGGTGACGTCACTGACTGGCACTCTCGGGTCTTACCAAAAATGACGTAACCAGATTTTAGCGACATCTGATTGGCTTGCCGATTACAGTAGTTCTCAAAGTCACCGCTATGGGTAGATGGCGCTGATCAGGAATAAGGCTAATTATCATTAAAACTTACAGGCCCAACTATAAACTCCACATCACAAAACAACTTTGTCTCTAAAAGTCTCCCAAAATCTTCGTGTAAAGTACATTTTGGATAACAAGAGAATTGGAACCGAAACATTTCTCCGCTACGAACATTATTGTCTACTGTTCCTCCAAAAATGTACATAGCATCCCCGATAACGGCGGAAGCGTGGAATAAACGTCCCGAAGGTATCTGACTATCACTTGAAGGGGTAACGGTTGACCAAGTTTGCGAGTCAAGATCGAAGCAATGGAGTTCGCTAGGAAGGGCATTATCAGCAGCTCCGCCAAATACGTAAAGATGACGGTCAAAAGCAACCATTGTGTGGCCATAACGGCGGGTTGGAGGGGAAGGAGCGCCTCTTAAAATATGCTCAGTTGATATTGTTGCCCAACTTAAGTGTAAATTTAAAATGGTTTCGTAATTTTAATTTACGAGTTTTTAATTTTTATCGTTAAAACTCACTATTTTCCTTCAAAATTAAACTGGAACAAGGTGTTTGTTATTTTGGCGCCACTTTGGCCTGAGAAAACGAACATACTATTCCTTGCAACCGCAACAGGAAAGTTGCAACATGTAGGGGGACAATCCCCGCGTTGGGGTACTTCCTCCCATACTTTTCTATCGCCCAATAACGATATTGTCCACATATCGTTTAATCTAGCGTTGCCATCATATCCGGCAAAAATCCATAATTTCCCATCATAAACTACAGCGCCGTGCGCTGATCTGCAAGCGGGTACTGGTACTCTGGGGCATATACTTGGTCTAGTAATTGTCGTTTTATTTAAAAGTCCCTCCCGATGGTTTTAAGTTGATTTATAAAACAACTTACAAGTCAAATTTCCACTCAATCCATTGACCAGTGGTGAATTTGTACTCGAATAAGTCGTTTTTATTGGTTAAATTGGAGTTTGAATGAATATCTCCCGTGTAACCGCCAAAAACGAACATGCTATTCTCATGAACAACGGCAGAATGATGGTACCGAGGCGCTGGTGGGATACCAGTTGTAAATGCCCTTCCCCAAGACTTATCTTTAACATCAAATCGCAGTAAATCGTTTAACATGTGTCTCCTAATATATACGACATAATTTAACACGAGGAACCCGCATAAATTATTTAATAAATACCCATTATCCCCGCCAAAGACATAAATGGCATCCTTATAGGCTACAACTGTATGTTTGCTACGTCTATAATATTTTAATTAATTTAGGGGCTACTAAATAAATAATAAAGGGGTAATTATAATTAATTACCTTGCTCCTACAAATTCGTCACATTCAGGCATTCGTTTCCATCGATGAACAGTTTCAAATGGTCCAAAATCAAGTGATAGAAACTCGGAAGCTTCCGGCCAATTATGGTCAAACTCCATTCCAGGTGGTCTAGCGATTGCCATTTTAATTTTAGATAGTTAACTTCTAACTGTTTAATATGTCAATAAGGCATTGGTAATTAAAAATTAAAGTTTCCAGTGATCACATAATTTATAAATCATTAACTTCCTAAATAATTAACTTGATTTGAAAGAAGCCAGTTATAATGTACACTACACATCCAGACGTTCGGATTTTTGACACTTGAACGCGGAAATGTATGTACTACATGTAGACGGTGCTCAGGGCTGTAAATAAGCTGTCGCTGATTGAAGAAGAATACTCTGAATGACGTCAGAAAGGTATTCACTAAATTACCGCCAACTTGCAATCTGCCGAAAATTGCCGAAAGTAAAAAATTCTACAATAGTACTTTTTCCACTATGCGTCGTCTGCTAAAAATCATACCAGGAGGAGGGGCTTATGTAGCTTTCATTCTGTTAAAAAAACATACCATAATGGCGCTGGGGGCGGAGTTAAGCCCGAATTGCCAAGTCCCTATAGAGTAATGTCAGTTCTAGGTATGCAAACGCCATACCCTTCTATCTCTTAGGTCAGTGTCATCCCCCCTACCCCCTTACAAAAGCACGCCTAGAGGGAGGGATACACCGTCTACTCCCCCCTACCAGGCGCGTACAGTATCCCCTCTTACAAAAGCACGCCTAGAGGGAGGGATACACCGTCTACTCCCCCCTACCAGGCGCGTACAGTATCCCCTCTTACAAAAGCGCGCCTAGAGGGAGGGATACACCGTCTACTCCCCTCTCTACCAACACTACTCTATAAGGATTAACGTAGTTGTGATAGGCTTATAGAGTACTCCATTTTCTACTCGGGGATGCTCACTTTTGTGTTCCATTTATAGATCTAGATGAGCTCGCGCTAGAATTTTCGTTTACCGAGAGCCCGAAAAATCTTTCAAGTAGGATTAATAGAGCTATCTCAGTTATGACGTCAGTGCCTAGGTAAAACGTCACCGTTTAGCTTTGGCAGTTGGCGGCCATGTTTGGTACCGCTTTAGTTCTATGGGCAAATAGCATGGGTGACGTCACACTAAGCCTTCTGAGATAGCTCTATTAAACTCGTCGACATTCTTAAGCACACCTTAAGTCAGTCCTAATTGATAACATGTTAAAATAAAATTGTAGAAAGTTATTGTAAAAAAATTGTAAATTTTATTTATTAAAAGATAACTCAGCAACGAAGAAACGGGTGCAAAATACAATGACCAGGATTTTTCTTATATTAACATCATTTTTAAACAATTCTTGCAAATAAAAAAAGTAAATTTAAAATTAAAATTTAAAATTTAAAATTAAAATTTAAAATTAAAATTAAAATTTAAAATTTAAAATTTAAAATTTAAACTTTAAAAAATTGTAAATTTTATTTATTAAAAGATAACTCAGCAACGAAGAAACGGGTGCAAAATACAATGACCAGGATTTTTCTTATATTAACATCATTTTTAAACAATTCTTGCAAATAAAAAAATTAACACGCGTTCATTTACTATCTGAAAAGCAACTAAAATGGTTCCTTTTGCACCTTATGTTCAAACATTTCAAAGACATTAAAAATTAAATTTAAAATTAAAAATTAAATTTAAAATTAAAAATTAAATTTAAAATTAAAAATTAAATTTAAAATTAAAAATTAAATTTAAAATTAAAAATTAAATTTAAAATTAAAAATTAAATTTAAAATTAAAAATTAAATTTAAAATTAAAAATTAAATTTAAAATTAAAAATTAAATTTAAAATTAAAAATTAAATTTAAAATTAAAAATTAAATTTAAAATTAAAAATTAAATTTAAAATTAAAAATTAAATTTAAAATTAAAAATTAAATTTAAAATTAAAAATTAAATTTAAAATTAAAAATTAAATTTAAAATTAAAAATTAAATTTAAAATTAAAAATTAAATTTAAAATTAAAAATTAAATTTAAAATTAAAAATTAAATTTAAAATTAAAAATTAAATTTAAAATTAAAAATTAAATTTAAAATTAAAAATTAAATTTAAAATTAAAAATTAAATTTAAAATTAAAAATTAAATTTAAAATTAAAAATTAAATTTAAAATTAAAAATTAAATTTAAAATTAAAAATTAAATTTAAAATTAAAAATTAAATTTAAAATTAAAAATTAAATTTAAAATTAAAAATTAAATTTAAAATTAAAAATTAAATTTAAAATTAAAAATTAAATTTAAAATTAAAAATTAAATTTAAAATTAAAAATTAAATTTAAAATTAAAAATTAAATTTAAAATTAAAAATTAAATTTAAAATTAAAAATTAAATTTAAAATTAAAAATTAAATTTAAAATTAAAAATTAAATTTAAAATTAAAAATTAAATTTAAAATTAAAAATTAAATTTAAAATTAAAAATTAAATTTAAAATTAAAAATTAAATTTAAAATTAAAAATTAAATTTAAAATTAAAAATTAAATTTAAAATTAAAAATTAAATTTAAAATTAAAAATTAAATTTAAAATTAAAAATTAAATTTAAAATTAAAAATTAAATTTAAAATTAAAAATTAAATTTAAAATTAAAAATTAAATTTAAAATTAAAAATTAAATTTAAAATTAAAAATTAAATTTAAAATTAAAAATTAAATTTAAAATTAAAAATTAAATTTAAAATTAAAAATTAAATTTAAAATTAAAAATTAAATTTAAAATTAAAAATTAAATTTAAAATTAAAAATTAAATTTAAAATTAAAAATTAAATTTAAAATTAAAAATTAAATTTAAAATTAAAAATTAAATTTAAAATTAAAAATTAAATTTAAAATTAAAAATTAAATTTAAAATTAAAAATTAAATTTAAAATTAAAAATTAAATTTAAAATTAAAAATTAAATTTAAAATTAAAAATTAAATTTAAAATTAAAAATTAAATTTAAAATTAAAAATTAAATTTAAAATTAAAAATTAAATTTAAAATTAAAAATTAAATTTAAAATTAAAAATTAAATTTAAAATTAAAAATTAAATTTAAAATTAAAAATTAAATTTAAAATTAAAAATTAAATTTAAAATTAAAAATTAAATTTAAAATTAAAAATTAAATTTAAAATTAAAAATTAAATTTAAAATTAAAAATTAAATTTAAAATTAAAAATTAAATTTAAAATTAAAAATTAAATTTAAAATTAAAAATTAAATTTAAAATTAAAAATTAAATTTAAAATTAAAAATTAAATTTAAAATTAAAAATTAAATTTAAAATTAAAAATTAAATTTAAAATTAAAAATTAAATTTAAAATTAAAAATTAAATTTAAAATTAAAAATTAAATTTAAAATTAAAAATTAAATTTAAAATTAAAAATTAAATTTAAAATTAAAAATTAAATTTAAAATTAAAAATTAAATTTAAAATTAAAAATTAAATTTAAAATTAAAAATTAAATTTAAAATTAAAAATTAAATTTAAAATTAAAAATTAAATTTAAAATTAAAAATTAAATTTAAAATTAAAAATTAAATTTAAAATTAAAAATTAAATTTAAAATTAAAAATTAAATTTAAAATTAAAAATTAAATTTAAAATTAAAAATTAAATTTAAAATTAAAAATTAAATTTAAAATTAAAAATTAAATTTAAAATTAAAAATTAAATTTAAAATTAAAAATTAAATTTAAAATTAAAAATTAAATTTAAAATTAAAAATTAAATTTAAAATTAAAAATTAAATTTAAAATTAAAAATTAAATTTAAAATTAAAAATTAAATTTAAAATTAAAAATTAAATTTAAAATTAAAAATTAAATTTAAAATTAAAAATTAAATTTAAAATTAAAAATTAAATTTAAAATTAAAAATTAAATTTAAAATTAAAAATTAAATTTAAAATTAAAAATTAAATTTAAAATTAAAAATTAAATTTAAAATTAAAAATTAAATTTAAAATTAAAAATTAAATTTAAAATTAAAAATTAAATTTAAAATTAAAAATTAAATTTAAAATTAAAAATTAAATTTAAAATTAAAAATTAAATTTAAAATTAAAAATTAAATTTAAAATTAAAAATTCAATTTAAAATTAAAAATTAAATTTAAAATTAAAAATTAAATTTAAAATTAAAAATTAAATTTAAAATTAAAAATTAAATTTAAAATTAAAAATTAAATTAAAAATTAAAAATTAAATTAAAAATTAAAAATTAAATTAAAAATTAAATTAAAAATTAAAAATTAAATTTAAAATTAAAAATTAAATTTAAAATTAAAAATTAAATTTAAAATTAAAAATTAAATTTAAAATTAAAAATTAAATTAAAAATTAAAAATTAAATTAAAAATTAAAAATTAAATTAAAAATTAAAAATTAAATTAAAAATTAAAAATTAAATTAAAAATTAAAAATTAAATTTAAAATTAAAAATTAAATTTAAAATTAAAAATTAAATTTAAAATTAAAAATTAAATTTAAAATTAAAAATTAAATTTAAAATTAAAAATTAAATTTAAAATTAAAAATTAAATTTAAAATTAAAAATTAAATTTAAAATTAAAAATTAAATTTAAAATTAAAAATTAAATTTAAAATTAAAAATTAAATTTAAAATTAAAAATTAAATTTAAAATTAAAAATTAAATTTAAAATTAAAAATTAAATTTAAAATTAAAAATTAAATTTAAAATTAAAAATTAAATTTAAAATTAAAAATTAAATTTAAAATTAAAAATTAAATTTAAAATTAAAAATTAAATTTAAAATTAAAAATTAAATTTAAAATTAAAAATTAAATTTAAAATTAAAAATTAAATTTAAAATTAAAAATTAAATTTAAAATTAAAAATTAAATTTAAAATTAAAAATTAAATTTAAAATTAAAAATTAAATTTAAAATTAAAAATTAAATTTAAAATTAAAAATTAAATTTAAAATTAAAAATTAAATTTAAAATTAAAAATTAAATTTAAAATTAAAAATTAAATTTAAAATTAAAAATTAAATTTAAAATTAAAAATTAAATTTAAAATTAAAAATTAAATTTAAAATTAAAAATTAAATTTAAAATTAAAAATTAAATTTAAAATTAAAAATTAAATTTAAAATTAAAAATTAAATTTAAAATTAAAAATTAAATTTAAAATTAAAAATTAAATTTAAAATTAAAAATTAAATTTAAAATTAAAAATTAAATTTAAAATTAAAAATTAAATTTAAAATTAAAAATTAAATTTAAAATTAAAAATTAAATTTAAAATTAAAAATTAAATTTAAAATTAAAAATTAAATTTAAAATTAAAAATTAAATTTAAAATTAAAAATTAAATTTAAAATTAAAAATTAAATTTAAAATTAAAAATTAAATTTAAAATTAAAAATTAAATTTAAAATTAAAAATTAAATTTAAAATTAAAAATTAAATTTAAAATTAAAAATTAAATTTAAAATTAAAAATTAAATTTAAAATTAAAAATTAAATTTAAAATTAAAAATTAAATTTAAAATTAAAAATTAAATTTAAAATTAAAAATTAAATTTAAAATTAAAAATTAAATTTAAAATTAAAAATTAAATTTAAAATTAAAAATTAAATTTAAAATTAAAAATTAAATTTAAAATTAAAAATTAAATTTAAAATTAAAAATTAAATTTAAAATTAAAAATTAAATTTAAAATTAAAAATTAAATTTAAAATTAAAAATTAAATTTAAAATTAAAAATTAAATTTAAAATTAAAAATTAAATTTAAAATTAAAAATTAAATTTAAAATTAAAAATTAAATTTAAAATTAAAAATTAAATTTAAAATTAAAAATTAAATTTAAAATTAAAAATTAAATTTAAAATTAAAAATTAAATTTAAAATTAAAAATTAAATTTAAAATTAAAAATTAAATTTAAAATTAAAAATTAAATTTAAAATTAAAAATTAAATTTAAAATTAAAAATTAAATTTAAAATTAAAAATTAAATTTAAAATTAAAAATTAAATTTAAAATTAAAAATTAAATTTAAAATTAAAAATTAAATTTAAAATTAAAAATTAAATTTAAAATTAAAAATTAAATTTAAAATTAAAAATTAAATTTAAAATTAAAAATTAAATTTAAAATTAAAAATTAAATTTAAAATTAAAAATTAAATTTAAAATTAAAAATTAAATTTAAAATTAAAAATTAAATTTAAAATTAAAAATTAAATTTAAAATTAAAAATTAAATTTAAAATTAAAAATTAAATTTAAAATTAAAAATTAAATTTAAAATTAAAAATTAAATTTAAAATTAAAAATTAAATTTAAAATTAAAAATTAAATTTAAAATTAAAAATTAAATTTAAAATTAAAAATTAAATTTAAAATTAAAAATTAAATTTAAAATTTAAAATTAAATTTAAAATTAAATTTAAAATTAAATTTAAAATTAAAATTTAAAAAATTTAAAATGGTCTAAAATAATGATGTCCGGAACTTTACGCTGGCAACCGTTTTTGTTCTCGACCGATTGGGGAGACGGAGTCAGCGGCACAATGTCCTCCTGCCCCTTAGTTTTGCCGAGAACCAACTCCTGCGCGCGCAATTAAAACGTGCAAATTAAACCACCTTTTAGGGTGTCGCCGAGAACATCATTTTCAAGGCCACTTACCGCCTGCAATTGGTCAACTTCGTCCGACTTCTCTTTCAAATTGCGCGTCAACTTCGAGATGAGATCGTCTGAGCTCTTGCTAGATTTCTTGACAGAGCTAACTTGATCCAAGAGGTCCATTATCTAAAGTCGCGAAGGAAAACTCGACTAATTCATATCTCAAATCTCGGCTCGTCAATGTCGCAAAAAACCCCCTGGCCCTCGGCTCGTCAATTCCCAAGTAACCAACTAACTTACCTGAACATTGTACTCATCCGTCAACTTCTTGATGGTTTCTCGCGACTCTTGAGCGGCTTTCTTCATCTCCCGATCGCAATCGCGGTGTTCTTTCTTTATCTGTTCGAGGCTCGATCGAGCTTCGTGATAATCCCGAGTGACGTCATTTTTCTTGGAGATTTGTTGCAACAGCATCTCGAATAAATAAGACAAAGCGCATTTGAATTCGGCCACTTTGCTCAACTCGTTCCATCGACTCTTTTCGTTTAACGTCAAATCTAAGCGAGCAAACAAAACATACATGAATGAATCTAGTTTAGCGCGCAGATACTCGGGAGCACGCGTGTCCGTACCGTCCGATCCAGTCAGCATATCGTGATGAATGGCTTGTATGCTCGACGTGAATTCCTCCATACTTTGTTTAATTCGTGAAATGTCTTGTTCGATTTCCAACCTTTTTTTCAACGTATCCGAGGAATCAACTTCGTCCAAGTTGAAGGCGGTGTCACCCGAGATGCGTTTCTAACCCCCCCAGAGACATCATTAGATATTCATTGATGGTATAAAGAAAACTAATTAACCCGGAGCAATTAGCGAAGGTTAAGTACCTTTGAAGGCGACTGAGACAAGTCTTCTAATTGTTCTTGCAAGTTTTCGAGTTCTTTGGCCAATTCAGCTCGGTTTTCTTTAAGAACTTCGATATGTTTTCTGGCTTCAACTCGGTTAACTTCTACGTCGATCTCTTGGTTCAACCAGTCCTAGATATATAACTTTACTTAGGACTAACGGCTCTGCGAGTCCAGTTTTCTACTACTCGAAACTAAAAGTATCGGGACTGGCCGAGTCCATTTTTCTACTACTCTTAAGTTGAACTCAAAACTGATGTAATCAGGACTATCACAGAACCCCGTTTTTTTATCCAAACTGAGATTAACGATTAGTAATAAACGAAACGAAAATACGTTCTTACCTTGACACGTTCACTCAAGTTGGCTTGCGATTTTCCTCGGAAGGTGGCACGATCTTTAGCGAGCGCAGTTTGCTTAGCCAACGACATTTCTAGTTTCTGTTTGGCCGATTGCGCGGCTTCGAGTTTCCTCTTGACTTGAGCAATTTCCTCGTTATTTTTACTGACCAGCATTTTAGTCTTACTTTGTTCGTTTTGGAATCGGACATCCTGCGTTCTCACTTTGCGTTGAAGTTCCGCGATTCGTTTCGACTCTCCTTGCATTTTACGCATTAAAGATACTCGAGCGCTCTTAAGCTCCTAGAAAAAGACAATCGAACGACGACCAAGGCCTCAGAGACTATTTTAAAGCGAATAGAGCTATCTCGGAAGCTTTAGTACGACGCCATTTTGCGGGCATAGAAGCGAAGCGGCGTACCCAAAACATGGCCGCCCATTGCGGACCAAAGCTATAATAAGCCCATGACGTTTTACCCAAGCACTGTCGTCACAGCAGAGATAGCTCGATGATTTTTCTTTGTTTCCTTAATTTTAATTTCCCCTAATAATTTTTAGGCCTAAAGTTACTCGTTAATTGCTAAGAGAGATATCGTAAAGACGCCATTAAACACGTACTCAGTCAATACGCTAAAATAAACCGATTTTAACGGAACCTTTCTTATTAAACGCCTACCATCTTAAATTGCAATGGAAACTAAATAAATAACCAAGTTATATTAAAAGCGTGACTTGCCACGATTTCTTTCTCCAATTCCTTCTTCCTCCTTCCCTGTTCTCTCTTCATGGACAGCAATCGCGTTTTCTCCGCCATTTCCTTCTTTAAAACGGCCATCTCACCTTCCAACACTTTGATCTTTTTCCGACGCTCCTCGCTCATCCTTAAATAAAAGTGTTTCGTAACGAATTAAATTTAATTAAAAACAAGTTGGGAAACCAAAATGAATAACCTCTCCTACGAGTCGAGACCGAATTAATAAGAGGTTTTTCTCAAATAATTAAATATCATTGAAATTAATGCTTTTAATCGGCAGTAATTTACCTTAATATTAGTTAAATCGTTTTAAGAAACTTTATTCATAAAATCATTTTAAACATAGCTATTGTTGACGTTTTAATTCTAGCGTATGCCTCTTTAAGAATCTTTGGAAATTTAGGTATATAAGTTAGGCGATTAATTCACGATAAATGATAAGAACACCCGCAATTGCGGCGATGAAATTATAAAATTCATTGCAACTCACTTGGCGGCAGCGTTCTTGGTTGTTGATGGCACTTCGCCGGATATCTCCACGAGTCGCTCCTTCTCCAATCTATTGATCTCGGATTGTAATCGCTCAACGCGCACCTGCAACAGTATTATGGCCGGGTTGGTTTGAAGTGATTCGCGATAACAGGAGGAAAGGTTCAAAAATATAGGATTTCATAGGAGCGGAGCCTCCGAAATGAACTAGGCCCATGCATGTCAAATTTTATGTGGGGAAATATCCAGTTTGTTAAGGAAAATATTTTCACCATATACGTGTACGAGATGGCGCTTATATTACCGTTGTGACAGGGGTCTTCCTTAAATTATCGTTGATATTTTTGGGGTCAGTCATAAAATTTTTATGATAGAGAAAAGTTTCATCCTAAAATTAACGTAAATGTTTTTGGGGCTATTCATTTTTTATTGAATCTTTCGGTTAGATTGTATTGATGACAACAAAATAAATTATTTCAATTAAAATAATTCAGTAAGCCTAATATAAACGTATACTTACAATCCGCGACCTTGGCCCAAATACTTAAGCAGTCGACAGGGTCACGGGGTTGAACTTTGTTTATTTTACGGTAATGATATAAGCGCCCCCAAGCGTAAAACCACGGCGAACTAAATTGGTTAAAAAAAATATTCTCGCTTCGCGACACGCATGGGCCTAGTTCATTTCGGAGGCTCCGATAGGAGTTATAGGACAACTGGGCTTCTTCGAAGTCCCTTTAGCTTACGTTTTCTGCCTCAGTTTCCTCTTCCCGTTGGTCATTGTCATTTTGGTAACGACACAGCAAGATTTGCTTCTTCTCGAGGTTATCTTCGACGGACTGCAATTCTTTGCTGATGGCCACGCTCGCTTCCAGTCGCTTCATATCGCCACCTCCGCCGCTCGCCAAAACTAACTCGCTCTTAAAATTAAAATAAATCAATATGATTAAAGTTTCGGGGTGTGTGTGGGGGGGGGGCAATCAGACGGCGGCAACTCGACCCCGCTCCTCGAGAAAGGTCAACAAGAGGAGGTGGTGGTGGTACTACTACTCACGGGGTTGCGTTTAGGATTCGGAGTCCGCTCATTAACAACGTTGAGAGTCTCGTCTATAATGGGGGCCAATTTCATCTTGATGGCTTTAACGGCGTCTTCGTTAACCCCGCTCACTTCATTGATCGTTTCTCTGCATCGAAGAATAAATTTAAATCTCTACCTTCAACGCGAATGAGATATGGAGACGCGAATAATAAACAAGAATTCAAACTAACTCGTAATGTTTGGCGAATTCTTTGAACTGCCGTCTCATGTTGTCTCGAGTATTTTCTGCCTGTTTGCGAAATTACGACAGTTAATGTTATTAAACAATAACAATATATCGTTATTGAGGCGCGAAAAACGATAATAGCGGCGCGCATCAATAAATAATAATAGCAGCACCCTAGTCTGCGCGTAGGATATAATCAATAGAAAGATAATACTCACGCATATCATTCTGCCACAGAATCCGGCAATTTGGTTCATGGCATGTTGCAACTCCTCTTCGACTTTTCTCTTTTCTTCCTCGAGTTTATGCAATTGCTCCTTGAGGCGACTGTTGGTGGGGTCGTGACGGGAGACGGGCGAATTGCCACCGTCAGAGTCGCAGGCAGGAGGAACGCTCAAAGTATCGTACGCGATGTAGACGTCCAAATCATCATCGTCATCTAAATCTCCATCTTTGACTTTAACGGGATCGTCTTTCATGGGACATTTGGCGCGATGTCGCGACCATTCGAGTTGCAATGTCGTGATCTGAAGAACACCCAAAGTAATTACTCCCAGTTATAAATGAACAAACCGGAAATTGGTTCCGACCTGTTTTTTAAGTTCCTCAATTTCCAGTACTCTGGGATCTTTATTAACAATCGGTTGGTTCTTGATCTTTCTGGCTCTATCGGCGTATCGGAGGGTGTTTAACGTTTCTTCTAAATTAGTATCGGCGGGACTGACGCAAGCCACCATCACCGTGTAACTATTACCTCCCAGCGAATCTTAATTGAGATTAATTTAAATAGAGACATTCAAATTATGATTTAGCGTTGTTCGTTTTACGAATTTCAGTAGGATAAAGATGTATGCCTATCAATTATTAAATTAAATACCTTGTAGAAGTCTGGTTAGTTTCGAATCTCGATAGGGTATGTGCGAATTTCCGTCACAGAGGGCGCTGATGACGTTGCCAAGTGCCAATAATCCCTTATTGATGTTAACACCTTAAGTGACATTGAATTAAAATTTTAATTAAATTATACTTTTAGGACCAAATATTAAATTAGTTAATACATTTCAGGGCCAAACATTAAATTTAATGATTATTTTTTAATTTTTAGTTAATTTGCTCAACTACTCGGGCCCTAATTGTCGTAACCCCAAGTACTTAGTATCACTGGAAAGGGGAGAAATTGGACTATGAAATACACTCGGAGGACTTCTAGTAGAACCAGAGTTATAATAACACTCCAAAGTTGCGTGTCAATAATATTTGCGCTATATTTTTGCTATTTTGCTTAATTACTCAGTCCCCAATTGTAATTGTAACCCCAAGTATTTTGTATCGTCGGAAAGGGGACAAGTGGGACTATAACATACTCTGAGGACTTGCCCGTATCTCTTATAGAACCAGAGTTATGACGCTTCAAAATCATAACCACATTTTACTTTATTCCAAGAAAATCCCCGTTATCTCTCACCTTCTCTGAATCTGGTTCCGGATGCTCCCGTTTTTTTGGCCCTTTCAGATCCGGCTAAATCGACCAGATGAAACTTGGAGGTGCTACAATCGTCGGTATCAGCCTTGCTTCTTTGTTCCATGGTTAACGTGAAGATGGCGTGACTTCTCGAGCTAGATTCGTTCATATTAGTCGATCCAGTCTTCCTATTGGCCGTCCCGCGTTCCAAAAGGGTCAAGACGTCCTTTTCACATTCAACCGAAATTTCCTTCACGCCACTGATCTGTAAAATGTTAGGGGAAAAATACACAAGTAATTATTAAATTCCCTGACTTTGTAAATACAAGAATTTCACTAAACTTCCCTGACTTGGAAAAAAATTCTAAGATTTCCCACAATTCCAACCCCCCCCCCCCCGACTATTTCGCTTCCATTTTCAAATTCCCAGACTGGGATAAAATTCTTAAAATATCCAGAATTTTCCCTGAATTTTTGGCCTATTATTAAAATTCTGGATTTGATAAAAAAAAACAAAAACCAAAAAAAAACCACAACAAAAAACCAAAAAAAAAAACACAAAAAAAAATGCGCAAAATGTTCCATGACTATTAAGCGCCATTTTTTTAAAGTACCTGTCTTGGTAAACCCAATAAATTTAAAAGTCCCTGATATTTTCACTTTCCAGGCCCATTTATAAATTCCCTGATTTAGTACACATTCTTAAAGTATTTCCTGATCTTTTGACTCCATTCCTAAATTTCCTTGAATTGGTAAAATAAAGAAATTTCACCACTAAAACAGATTCATTGGTTTTTTTTCCTGATTTGGATAATATTCCCAGAACTTTTTGTATAACATTTAAACTCCCTTAATCAACTCCTTAAAATTCCCCGATTTTATTAACAACTCCTTAAAATTCCCCTGACCTTTAATTCTCTTTAAAATAATAGTATCTCACCTTAATTGCAGTGAAATCATCGCGTATCTGAACTTCTTTGACACCGGACGGATTGAACAAATCATAAATACTTTCATTATAAATCTGTCCATAATTAAAAACATTAAATTAAAATTAAAATTAATAATTATTATAATTCATTAGATAAAAAAGTAAAACCCATCCATTCACGTACTTCTAAGAATGAAACTCTAATGGTATAGATATGCGTTTCAGTCTTCGATGCGGTTAATTTGAAGATATCCGCTAACACCCGTGGAATTATCCCTTTCTAATTATTAGTACAGGTACTCTGGGCATGCGCCGTCCCCATTGTAAATGTTTTACCTGAACCAGTTTGACCCTAAGCCAGGATAGTGGCATTGTACCCTAATTAGTTTAATTAAATCTCAATTAAATACTAAGCCTAAATAATAGTAACAACAAGAACAGCGGAGTTCAATTTAATTAATAAATTAAATAACTTAACATTCTGAAAACCGAATTAATAAGCCTCACTTAAAGCCCTAACCTAACTTAAAATTAAGCCTAACATAAGCCCAACACAAAATATTAAGGCTTACCTTTAGAAATAGTTTCAATCAGTTTCTTGCCACATTTATCGTAAATTTCATCCTGCTTGGAGTCAGGTGGGAACACGTGATCGTATGTGAAGCATTTATTGAGATCGGGTAGGGAAACTTGATTTTGCGCCTTTGAAAACTGCACCACAATTTTGGCTCCTCCATAGGTTTCCCTTCGCACAAGAGGACGTGAACGGACCACAACTGTTACTGGAATAACTTTCTCCAGTGCAGCTGAGGTGGCTTCTATTTAAATAAAAAGGGCGTAGTTTAAATAAAAAAGGCCAATTTTTAAATCAGATTAACATGCCAGATAGATTCGCGTAAAAAATTAATTGAAACAATACCAGAATTGGCACGAGGAGAGACTCGAGTGGTTGTTGATTTGAGTTTGCCAAGCATTGTTGAATTTGTTTTACCACTAAAATAGTACACAAGGGTCGGTCAATAAGTTTAAATGGTAATAATCAAGGCCCAATTTATTTATAATATAGCAACTAATTTAAATTAATTAATTAAAGTTAATATATAAACAGGATCAGAAAAGCTTATTGCTTACCTAGTATCACAAGGCGCTTGTTAAGTACAAAAACTTAACTACTATTACTTCAAATTACCGTCCCGGTTTAAAAAACTGATAAACCTGAACATTAAAATACAAACATTATAAAATTAAACTAACTAATTAGCTTTAGTAAAATGATATTCAACCTAGAAGCGTCAGACTTCAGGTCCAGGAAGCAACTACCAAACAATTTAACATGACTTTCCGAAGAAAGTTCCCTCTGAAATTTTGAAATTGACATTTGGTTTTTTTTTAATTATTTCGTAGTGGTTTTTTTACGGTTAGGGGCTGTACATAGACATTAGAATACTATAAGATGGCCTCCACTGACGTCTGCTACGGTGCGTTCCAGACCAGAGGGTAGTACTTCTTTGGCAGTCTGGGAAATAAGGATATTTTTTAAACTAGTCCTTGGGACCAGTGACCACCCTAGGGTCCGAAATAATAAACTGGTCTCCGGACTGGTCCCTGGCTTTGTTCTCTTATAGATTTGCAATTAATAAACTGGTCCCGAGGACCAGTAACCCCCACTTTTTGAATTAAAAAACTAGTCCAAGCAATTAATAAACTGGTTTTGGACCAGAGGAAGTGTGCTATTTCCCAGACTGTTCTTTGGTAGTACTGAGGGCCGCAAATAAGAAAATTTTCTTATAGGACACGTGCCCAGTGACTGAGTAAGCACGGATGTGCTCCATGGAGTAAGTGAGTAACCGCGGAGCAACGTCTACGAGGGTTTATGTAACGCCTATGCACGCGGCTCCATAGAGACTATAAACCCCAAGGAGTGGAAGGAATGCCTCAACTTGTTGCCCCTTTTTTCCTGGTAAACGGGCCGGAAGCTCTCATGTACCAATTTAGGAGCAACATCATTATTTGCGCTTGTAGAGCGGGGGACCTGCCACTCCTTGGGGTTTATAGTCTCTATGGCGGCTCATTCTGAATGTTTTTCTGGAGTTTATACTTCGACCAGTATTATCGCTAGAGCGGCTAGAGACGCTTTTTTAACAGGCTAGGAAATAAGACAGGTTTACAGGTCAAAAACCAGTTTATTATTAGCTTGGACCACTTTTTATATTCAAAACGTGAGGGTCACTGGTCCCAATGACTAGTTTATTAATTGCAAATCTATAGGAGAACAAGGGTGGGGACCAGTCTGGAGACCAGTTTATTATTTCGGAAGCTAGGGGGTCACTGGTCCCAAGGACTAGTTTAAAAATTATGCTTATTTCCCAGCCTGTTTTTTAAGGTAATAAAGGTAGTGACGTGTTTTACGTCAGAGCTTGTTTGAATTTGAGATTCCCGCGCAAACTGATTTTCCCGCGACCTGGGTGGGAGCATGGGAGGAAGAGATTGGGTGAAAAAAGCTTAGAGATTCGGGTCCCAGGGAAGAATTCGCAAGAGACACTTTGGTCTGGGAAATATTTCTCCCCCTTTGTGATAATTTAATTAAGTAATTAACTCATGAACCAGACATTTTCCAGAGGTGAGACATGGTTCATTCGATTCTTGATATTGAGTAGAATATTTTAGAATATTTTCATGAAAATTGTATGTATAAGGGGGCGGAGGTAATCAGGTTTTTTTCCTTTTGTAGGGATGATATTGGAGAATTTTTTGTTTTAGTTTCATAGGTCTGAAGCAATTTTTCCGTCGTGAGTCCGGCAGAAGTTTCGCCTAAGTTTGTTTTTATTTTGCTGATTCTTTTTTTTTCTTTTTCTGGTTTTTTGTGGAGCTAGGGCGCAGGCCATAGCAGCTCCTTGAGGCATATTTAAAATTTGACTATAATAGTACCAAGGAAACAGGGACATATTTGGTAGGTATGGGCCAGATTGAAAAATTAAAGTATACATCAGAGTTAAGAATAGTTACATATTCTGTTGGGATTCTGTTCTGCTATAAAAAATGTAATTTTTTGGCCTAAATGGGAAATAAAGTTATTAACTATGAAGCATTGAAACTACGGTGTTTATTTATTTATTTATTTATTTATTTATTTATTTATTTATTTATTTATTGAATGAATGATTGCCCACAAAGTCATCAAAGTGACGTGTAAATGGGCATCGTATGTAGTTACAAATTGTCAAGAGAAAGAAAAACTAAATGTAATTACAAAATAAGAAAACATCAACAAGTAATCGGGAGCAAATAGTACAATAGTATTGGGCAAGAATAATAACACGAGATTAATTAAGACCATGTATATGTATAAAAAAAAATAAATAAAATAAAATAAGATAAAGATAATAATGATAATTAAATAAAATGGTACAATATAAGTTGGTCATTCAGAATAAAAAAAAAAGAAAAAAACTAACAATACAGTGAGGAACTAGGGTAATGAAAGTTACAAAGTAGCGCGAAAAAAGTTTATCAAATGACGACGGAATTGAGATTTGGTAGAGAGTATGATAATATCATTGGGCAAAGAGTTCCAATCATCAATGACAGAATTGGCAAAATGCGTTTGGCGGAAGGTAGTCGTGACCCGCGGTTTAGTTAATTTCTGTGAGTGACCACGAGTTCGTGTATTGGAATAGGGGGTGAAAAATAATGAGGGGTCCAAATCAATTATTAATAAGATCTAGCATTCAGCTTTGAAATGAGAAAACGAACATACTATTCCTTGCAACCGCAACAGGAAAGTTGCAACATGTAGGGGGACAATCCCCGCGTTGGGGTACTTCCTCCCATACTTTTCTATCGCCCAATAACGATATTGTCCACATATCGTTTAATCTAGCGTTGCCATCATATCCGGCAAAAATCCATAATTTCCCATCATAAACTACAGCGCCGTGCGCTGATCTGCAAGCGGGTACTGGTACTCTGGGGCATATACTTGGTCTAGTAATTGTCGTTTTATTTAAAGTCCCCGATGGTTTTAAGTTGATTTATAACAACTTACAAGTCAAATTTCCACTGAATCCATTGACCAGTGGTGAATTTGTACTCGAATAAGTCGTTTTTGTTGGTTAAATTGGAGTTTGAATGAATATCTCCCGTGTAACCGCCAAAAACGAACATGCTATTCTCATGAACAACGGCAGAATGATGGTACCGAGGCGCTGGTGGGATACCAGTTGTAAATGCCCTTCCCCAAGACTTATCTTTAACATCAAATCGCAGTAAATCGTTTAACATGTGTCTCCTAATATATACGACATAATTTAACACGAGGAACCCGCATAAATTATTTAATAAATACCCATTATCCCCGCCAAAGACATAAATGGCATCCTTATAGGCTACAACTGTATGTTTACTACGTCTATAAGGTTTTAATTAATTTAAATTTATAATTTAATTATAGGGGCTGCTAAATAATAAAGGAATTATAATTACCTTGCTCCTACAAATTCGTCACATTCAGGCATTCGCTGTTATTTCTTTCGTAGCCATCTTTGCATAATTTAACCAATCTTTTAACTCCTGTTAAGAAAAACAAAAAGAAACCAAGGCTTAAGTTTAAAGAATTTCTAGTTAGGCATAAAAAGTTTCCGTTCAGTTCAGTACCCAGTACCGCTTATTTAGGCGCCAAATATAAATTTTAACCCAGCACGTGAGTAAAAATTAGGCTTAAATAAGGTTTCGGTTTATGTTCAGCACCGCTTTTTAAGGCGCCAAATATAAACTTCAACCCCACGTGAGTAAAAATTATGCTTAAGAAAGGTTTCGGTTTATGTTCAGCACCGCTTTTTTAGGCGCCAAATATAAGCATCATCTTCGCGTGAGGAAACATTAGGCTTAACAAATATAAAAAACCGAGGCTTACCATGCATTTGAGCGACAGATGTAGCCGTTTTCAAATCGCCGCATAATCTCGATAAGGCGATGGCTGATTTTTGTTGTACTCTTTCGCAAGCCGCTAATTCCGCGTCATTCATTGATTTCAAGGGTCTGACTTGCAAAAACGATAACAATAGTACGAGAGAACCCGCTTCGATAACGGAAGTTTTGCAGCTGCCAATGGCGGCCATATTTGCCAAAACTGTCGCAACCTAAAGAATGAAATAACAAAAACGTACTTTGTTAGTTCCTGGTTTTGTTTTAATATTGTTTTTCGTTTACCTAATCAATAGCGTGACATTACCTGATCTTTGATAAATAAGGAATCTCCCAAGGCGTTTTGGGTACAAGCACCAATAAGTACTTGAAGAGTTCCGTCAATTTGAAAACAACTGCAAGCCTTGGCGTCGAGGAATGATAAATTAGCCAATGCCGCCGCTGTTAGCAAGAGAACTTCGCTTGATTGTGTTGTTCGTGCCAAATCTGAATTGAAATAAATAAATGAACAAATTTAATTAACACATGTCTCATAGTTAATTAGCTGCAAAATTAATGAGTAACCAAGGCTTACCGGTTAGTGCACGTGTTAAATTGTTCATGTTTTCGACTAGTCCTTTAAGGGTTTCGCTTTCGCAGTCCATCCAAGGGGCTGTGATTTGAGCTAACAATCCAGCAGCTTCACTACGTAGACTTTCCTCTAAGTTAGCTTCGCAGAGGACATCACAAAGTACTTGGATTCCTCCGGCTTTTTCCAGTTGTTGAATGGCTTCAGGGGCGCAACAAATGATGGTAAGTATCCTCAGAGCCGCCGCTCTGAGTGGTCGCCATTTGTTCTCCAAGCATACGGTCAACAGAGATTTAATTCCTCCTGATTTGGTTATGAGGTGACACATGGTTTCGCCCGTTTGACCAATCATGGCTAAGGCAGCCATGGCCATTTGAAGACAGTAAACGCTGGATGTTTCTTCTATTGACTTAACGATGACCGTCATCTCTTCGATGGTGAATTGGTCAATTAGTTCCTTCAGGGTTCTAAGTACCGAATGAAGGTTGCGTTTGACTGTGGATTTGCGTTCCTCCGTTTGGGACTTGTCCGAATTTCTCTTTAGAAATTCCTCAAGATCTTCGCAAGCGCGTTTAAGACACACTTCAGTCTATAATATATAAGTTAAATACTTAATTTTTAGTTTTTGGTCTCAATTAAAGAAATAAATTAAATTTAAGGCTAATTACCTTTGAGGTATGGGCGATCTCAATGTCCGTGGAACAATGGTAATTCCTTAACGTTTCCAGAATGTTACTAATGAGATTCATGGCGTACTCGCAAAACTCGAACCATCTTTTCGATGATAGAGATTCGATTACGAATTCAAAGTCTTCCAATACGAATTCTAACCTCCTTTGTAAGGCGGCTATCGTATCTAATTAATTAAAATTAATCTTAATTAACTTTAATTCTAATAACAAGACGCTATTGTCATAATTAATAAGATGACCTTTAGAATGGTGAAAACCGCGTTCAAATCGGTTCAGAAATAATAAAGTTGCAAATATTTCAAACTTCGCTTATCAACAAACAAAGTTTGAAAATTTTCCAACTTCCTTATTTATGCGTCGATTTCGACGCGGTTTTTACCATTTTAACGCTCTATTTAAAAACAAGCTTACCTTGTGAGTTTCGAACAGCAGCTGCCATCAACATACCGGGATCTTTGGTTAGAGTCTTGGCTTGTAATACGTTCAAACACTCAGCCTCGGCTAAAACTCTAATGTCCTTTAACCATTGCTGAACGCACCCATCATACTTAATCGAACTGTCCACATTAACCGTTAAATAACTGTCCAATAAAATGTCTTCATCATTTTGATAATCGCTCTTTTGACTAGAAACACAAATCTCCCCGGAAGACACAACTTGTTGTTGTTGTTGTTGTTGATCTTGTTGCAAATTTTGTACCGCGGTGTTTCTAGTTGTTGCAACAATACTTTGACTAGATTCCGGTGTTGGATTTTCAAAAAGTACTTTTTTAGCTGTTGTACCACAACCGAGGGCGCGGTTAATGTCAGTTTTAACTTGCACCTTCTCAGGTGTATAGGTGTTTACATGTCGTGGTTGAAATTTGACATAAACTTCCTGACAATCGTAATGACTTTCGCGTCCGAGTGGTTGAGGTCTCGGTTCTGACGTCATCATACTGGGTGATGACGTATCGTCTAAATTAAGAGGTAATGGCGGTAATGGAGGTTGTTTATAAACTGGAGGACTTCGTGGTTCTTGTTCCAAAGTTGAATTGGCGAAGTGAACTGATTTGGGTGGTTGTATCCTGCAGCTATGAGGTCTGCCCTGACCTTTCGGGGTACTGGTCTTAGGTAGGGTAACGACTAGTTGCTGATTTGGTGGGGTGACGTATCCTTGGTTAGCCGAACCATTTAATGGACTGATGCCAATACTGGTTGTTGATGTTTTCTTAGCAGCTTTGTCTTGCTTGCAACGGAGACACATGGCCGGTCTGCGGACTAAACGGTACTTTGGGGTGGGGCTGGTTTCAATTATACTGTTCTCTGAGGACTTAGGTGTGTCCTTGAACGGTGGTAAAGTGGACAAGACAATTTTATCGTCTTTATTCGATGTGTTGCCGGACATGTTGATTTTGTCGTACAGGACCTCTTTGTATAAAGGCCCTTGGCAAACTTTGTCGATGGATTGAGCTATGACGTCATCGACTTTGTGGTCGTGACGTAAGCGAGGTTGACTAGCCGGAACGCTTTTAAATGATTTTAAAGCGATCGGGGTTGGCGACGAGTTGTTTAAAAAAAATTCGGCCACTTGACCATTGGTGGATAGCGGTGGAATCTGAATTTAAATTAATTATACTTTAATTTAATATTAAAGAAATTAAATTTTTTTATTGAAATTATTCTAGGTTAGGAGAAGCTAACTTACAGGGGGAATCGTTATAATGGAAAACCCATAGAACGCCTGTACAAGGTTTACCCGCAATACACGCGTGTAGTACATCCCCGGGAACATAGTAATTTTGCTAGAATTTTTTTTAGACGTTTAAATTTAATTTATGTGTAAATTAATTTAGATATTATGGTAGAGGATAACTAGAGCTATATTTTGAGACCCAAAAGGTCGAAATCAGTCAATAATTATGGAGATTATAAATAATTTACCAAAACCAAAAAAATATATATTTTCTGAAAATTAATTTATAAATCCCAAAAATGTTTAAAAATTCATAACATCCTTAAAAATCGTCTGATTTTGTCCTAATAAGGCTTATTTTGAAGCCCATATTCCCCTCTAACTAAATAAGCAAACCTTAACACCAAAAACTAATTTTAACATAACATTAAAACTAAAATAAACCATGAAATCAAAAGTATAATAAATAATTTCTTTAAAACAAATATCAAAATTATCCGATGACTAATATTAAAATAAACAATGCTTACCATATCTGAATATTGACTAGTTTGTTGTCCCATAATATTACAAGTTGGGAAAACCAAAATATTACCTCTCCGAGTCAAGAGGAGAACTACTTCAAAACTTAATTACGAAATTATTTGTCTTTTTTCTTTTGCGCTCTTTAGAGCTAGCGAAAGTATTGTTCCGACCCTTGCTGGCAGGCTGGGCGCCTTTTCTATCCCCATTTCCCCCTTTTTTCGCGTACATGGTCGGATATTTGCAAAGAACAACTCTTAGGTTGCTCTGCAACATCAATATAATTTTTTATTTAAGAAAATATTTTGCGCTTTGGATCCCCACTTTTCTCCTCAGATTATTGACTAAGCAAGCTGAGCCACGGAGGTATGTTGACAAGCTACAGTTATTTGGCAAAGCGTATCTCGTGAAGAGATATTCGTCGCCTGGGAACGGCCGCGATTCACTTATTTAATTAAACTGTAAACCAAATTCTAACTAGATTGGTTTTATTCATAATCGGAATGCTATTTTATAAACAATGGAAAAAACCGAAAATTATAAATTTGCCGGGGTCATCTTATAATGAATATAGTAATACTAATTCTAGTCACTAGAGGCCGCGCAAAAGTGTAATCTGGCCGGTGCCATCTTGTTTATGTTAAAATTTACGAATTATTAAAGCAGTATTGAAGGCAAAGCGCATATACAGTAAAGCAGACGACATTTTTCATCCAAGTAGGATATGCCTTAGCTTTATTTTCTAATCTCTAAAGCAAGGTTTTAAGGTTTATGCCATCTACAGTTGTAGTATAGCTTAAGTAATATATAAACAGCCATTTCAAATAAAAATATAAATATTGTTTTTGGAATATCAAAATGAAACAGCTTTATTGTTACAAAACTACGTGAATTCTTCGAAATTACAAAAACAAAATCCCTATAATCATGTTATATTAGGACAAAAGCAAATATAAAGGTTTTATAGGATTTCTTTACATATCTACAGAAGGCGAACTGCTAACGTGGCGCACTTAACAACGGACGGACGCACACACACAGATAAACTCATAGTGCTATTTAACTCTTTCTTTATTAATTTGCAACCCTCTTTTCTACTCGTTGGTGCTGAACGCGCACCGCCGCTAAGGTAAAGGATGCTACTTTAAATATGTTACTAATATTTTTTAACCAAATGAAAACAAGGAATTGAGCAAGCCAGTGTTCTCTTTAATTTCTGGGTATCTTAATTAATAACAATTTATAATAATATGGCCAGGTGCCGCCCTACTAATACGATTGAGACAAAGAAATTAATGATCAGAATGTGAGGCACTTATCACTTCGCGACACATCGGTGGAGGGCTTCTGAAATCGTTCTCTACATCCGTCCTTTTGACTCAGACATACGGGGTGGACGTCTACAGTTGGTGTCCTTGTCTGTCGTTACATAATAATAGTTGGCGTGGCCATCGCCTTGGCTATCATCATTATGACGTCAGTTCTGACTCCTGTTCTCGTCTCCCTTTGGTTCTGAGGTACTTCGGAACGCTTTCGGGAACCAGTCTCCCGTGATTCCAGGTTCCAGCCTAGTTAGTTTAACTTGGGTCGTTCTGCCATTAACTTTTCTAAGTACTCCGCTCCGCTATGTTCACACGGTAAAAGTCTACTGCTTTAGTCATAGTCTATTAACCGACACTTGGATTGTTGTTCCGTCCGACTCGGTATCTTCGGACCTTCTCTTCTGTGGTCTCGAAAGCAACTCGCATCCTCTTTTAACCCCTTTTTCTGATGTTGTTAAAGTAAGGCACCAATCATGTCGGTCAACATTGGTGACGCTGGTTTGTAACCCGTTATTAGTGGCTCTTACTTTCGCGCCAAACGATGTAAGTGGCTAGCACCTTCACGGTAACCAATGTCGTCAATGCGAGGGCTTTTTAACCCTGGCGTCGCGTTGTCTCATGACCTTTTGGACGGCTCCAGATTACCTAGCTCTGGCTACCTGGCTTTAAGCATGCATGGGCCTAGGTGTCTATACAGTCATCTATACTGTCTTCTCGAATCGCAGCAATGGAAAAGAACAGCGCATTTGCGTGAATTTTAATTTATATTTATTAATATTCATATTTTTTTCGTATTAGGTTAGCAAACTGATCCTCATAAATAGCGCTCAACGCTTAACCACGTAACAAAGTCAAATTATCAACACCAATAATTAAGTAACAAAGTCATAAATTCTCAGCATCAACAATTAAGTAACAAAGTCATAAATTCTCAACATCAGTAATTAGGTAACAAAGTAACAAGGTCATAAATTCTTAACATGATTAATTAAGTAACAAAGTAACAAAGTCATAAATTCTCAACATGATTAATTAAGTAACAGAGTCATAAATTCTCAACATCATTAATTAAGTAACAGAGTCATAAATTCTCAACATCATTAAGTAACAAAGTAACAAGGTCATAAATTCTTAACATGATTAATTAAATAACAAAGTCATAAATTCTCAACATGATTAATTAAGTAACAGAGTCATAAATTCTCAACATCATCTTGATATTCCTTGTTCTCCCAAATCTAGTCTTGAGTTTATCTATTGCTTTCTTATAATTAGCAGAGGTTAAGGAGAAACCAGCTCTTGAGCCTGCGGCTTCTCCTCCTACGTATGACCTTAAGTATCCAAACTTAGTGACGTCATCTTCTGCAGTGTTGTGGATGGCCATTTCAAATTGAGACCAAAATCCATTCCACTGACTTGGATCTCCCATAAATTTTTCAATAACCAATTTAGGTAGCCTATGAACGGAACCGTTTCCATTTGCGGAAGGGTTGATCGATGCATAATCAAGTGTAAGAAGTCTTCTACTTTCTATAAATTCAGTCAATAAACATTTTACTCTTACTATTCCTTCTCTGTAATTTTCAGCATTTTCCATTTCCTGGTTCAAGGTTTCTTCGTCTTCGGATAAGTTTATAATTTCTTCGTCTAATCCGAATAACAGTTTTTCTTTAGCACTTAACTGTTCATAGTGAACCTTCATGTTGGAAACTGTGGTCGATGGTGAATTTACTTCTCTTTCTATCTTGTTAATTAGCGTTGTGGTCATTCGTCTTAAAGTGGTTCTCTTTTGTTTCATCATTCGTAATCCAGTATCGTCGTCTATTTCGTCTGCCATGTCGTCGATTCTTCTAGCGTAATTTCACAATCACCTTAATTGTTCCTTGTAATTTCAGTCCTTTCGTCTTTCTTCGTTTCGGGTCGTTTCGGGAACAATAAAGTTTTCATCGGGAAATTTCACTCATTTTAATTAAATCTAACTATTATCCAAAGGGATTCCCGGGTTTCGGCACCATGTTGTAATTTCAGTCTTCAGGGAAATTATTAGACGTTAGTTTAATTGTAAAAACTAGAAAATGAGGTAAATTTATTGAGCAAAAATTGGTTACATGTTTACAGCTCGGTGGCTAGTACAAGAGTGATATTTTTAGAGAGAGAGGGTCAAAGTAAAAAGTCCTCTCTTCTTTCAAAAAGGGGGAGGCACTCCTATTTTTAGGTAAAAGTATTCGAAAAAGGTTAACAAGCGCGAACTTTTAGGGTTAGATAGTGATCTAAAAAAAGGGGAATGGCTCCATACTGGGTGGTCGGTTTATCAGTTCAATAACAAAAAACAAGTCGTCGCGCGCGATACCTTCAAACTAAACAAGTCGTCGCGATACATTAAAATAAAACAAATCTCAACATAATATGACATTTCAATTAATTTTTTTTTCGTTTCCTTTATATATTTCTCAAACTTAATATTGAACAAAAATGAAAAATGGGAAAATTAATCTAACCTACCTACAACTTGCTTTTGTTAAGGCTAGTTAAATTCAGTGAAAAGATGTCGTAAGTCGCAGTTCACAGAACATAGGCCTAGATTGTGTGCACTAAAGGGGGGGGGGGCAAGGGAAACTAATTCATCCCCCCCCAGTTTCTTAACTTTAACAGTGTTGCCAGTAATTTGTTATTAGAGCATCTCCTGAATTCATTATTAGGTTTGGAACTGAATGATACAGTACTGAATCGAATTACAGATTCACAGGACATAGGCCTAGATTGTGTGCCCTAAGGGGGGGGGGCTAGGGAAACTAATTCATCCCCCCCAGTTTCTTAACTTTAACAGTGTTGCCAGTAATTTGTTATTAGAGCATCTCCTGAATTCATTATTAGGTTTGGAACTGAATGATACAGTACTGAGTTGAATTACAGAACTGCTACAAAGTAAACTTAATTCAGTCTGTTAATTATTGTAGATAGCAATTGAATTTTACACACGTCACAAATTACTGGCAACACTTACAAGTACTTGCACACAATCTATACACCCTTAACATTATTACTGACTTGCGTATTATTACAGTACATATGAAAGTGCAATTTTCAAAAACGAGAGTTGCGACATCTACGCATTCAGATAAGCAAGCAAAATCTAAGATACTTAAGCCTAACTTCAAGATTAACTGTTAGCGCTATTAAAGGTGGAAATCATAGCTTGATTCCAGGTACAATAGGACAATGTTAGATTGATCTTTCAATCTCTGAGTAGAAATCGATATTGGTTTGATGAATGATTTCCTAGAGCACTTCTTGCCTTATCTAAGTGGGGGGCCGCGCACTTTTTGGGGGGGGGGGTTCCTTTTTGTTTTATAGCTATAGCCCCAAATTTCGAGATATCAAAAGAAAATTATAATTCGGCGCAATGTTATCTCAAAACCCTAGCTAACATCGATAAACCAACTCATTTCCTGAATGTACCCGAAACACGAAATTCAACTTAATGTTTGTCGTCTCTCGTGATTGGGGAACAATACCAATTTGAAAATGTTGAACGAAAAGAGTTTATGACAGTTCAATGATTGATTTTGGGTTTATTTTTAACCCTAAGGTCACGTACTAACTTATTTTTGTCGCGTTAAACTTTTTGTCGGAAGTATTAAGGGTCTATAGTGACACAGTAAAAAGTAGCCAATCACGAGAGAGACGCGAGCCTGAAGGTCAAATATTTTGTCCAATTACATTTCAGTCCGAGATTCAAACCCGATATTGTAATATTTACAAATTTTTGGGGGCTATTATAATTATAATTCAAATTTAACTTCTAGGTTACGTAAGTTGTTTTTAAATTTTAAATTCGTTATGGTTTGAAAACGGGCTCAGCCAATGGGAGACTATAGTTACAAAGGATCTCAAGGTCAGGCCTATAGCCAATCAGAGATGGATTCCAGGGAAAATAGGGGAAAGGATCAAGGTCAAATTGAACCGCGTGGTTTCAAAAATGTCTTCCAATAAAATAATTGGTATTTAGGGTATATTTAAATAAAGGCCAGTTAATTAATCCATAAAAAATAGTTCAAAATGACTTACCAATTATAAGAAATGAACTCTGTGTTATCAGCTTATGATCAGCCCGCTTGATAAGGTTAAAGTCTACTGATAAGAACTATATAAATATCGTACCCTCCCATTATCAGTTTAGTTGTTAATTTAAGTCCCGTAGAGGCAAATACAGACGCGCATAAATAATGCAATAAAAATTACGTTTTATACAAATTTAAAGGTGTTAAAGTTCATAACACAACATGGTGTCAGAAGAAACAGTCGCGAGCGCTCTATCACCGCGTAGTTTTTAAAATTTTTCGTTTTCTCAAGAGTATCAGTAACGCGTTTCGTGCCGTCGCGATCCAGCTTCTATCATCGTGTTTGCGGACGCTAGACTGTAACGCTTACCTATTGCTACTTAAAAAGAAAAACAACTCAACATGACCGCTGTGCCAGCCTCTGCGCCCGTATTTCAAGTCTCAACCCCGGATCCTTTCACCTTTGCTTGCCCGAGCGAGTGGCCAAAATGGAGCCGCCGTTTCGAACGTTTCCGTAATGCCTCTGGTCTCAGTTCAAAAGGGGAGGAAGAGCAGGTCAACGCGTTAATTTATCTCATGGGAGATCAAGCAGATGACATATTTCTTTCGTTCACACTGACGGCTGCGGAAAAGAAGACATACTCTGTAGTATTGGACAAGTTTGATAAACACTTCGTAATACGCAGAAACACCATTTACGAGAGGGCAAGATTCAATACAAGGACACAACGAGAAGGTGAGACGGCGGATGAATTTATTACCGCAGTATACGCTTTATCCGAACATTGCGAGTACGGTACCCTACGGGACGAACTGATAAGAGACCGAATCGTCGTTGGAATACGCAACAAACACTTATCAGAGCGGCTACAAGACGATCCGAAGCTAACACTAGACCAAGCTATACAGACGGTCAGAAGCGCTGAGGATCGGAAACGGGAACAGCTGGATTTAAATGGAGTCAAACCAGCTAGCCAAGTAGACCGAATTGGAACCCAACCGAACAACAAACGCGCAAGTGCGTGCAGCTACAAGTCGGATTGGAAAAACCGTAAGAAGCGCACATACGACAACATAACGAAGAAGCAACCACCGTTCAACACAACGAAGAACAGTAAAGGATGTTCTCGTTGCGGCAGCCAAGCAAGTCATTCCCGAGACAAGTGTCCAGCGAAGAGCAGCAAATGTCACGAATGTCACGCCGTCGGACATTTTGCGAAGTACTGCCGAAAAACCACTATTAACCAAGTCGAAATGGAAGATGTCTTCCTAGGAGCCATTTCCGTAGACGACATGGAAATCAACGAGTTGGATATCAACCTGGAAAGTCTATTTCGTGAGGAAGACAACTCAGCTAGCAAGATTATGCAGCAAGAAGACACATACATCCATTCAGTATCAGAGGAACGGGACAAGAAATGGATAGTACCAGTCAAAGTAAACGGCGATTTGGTAAAATTTAAAGTGGATACTGGAGCAGAAGTTTCTGCCATACCTTGGGACTGGTATGAACCAAGAAAAACTGAGATGACGCTCTTACCATCAGACAAAAGGCTGTATGGACCGGGAAGAACACGGTTGAAAACGGAAGGCAGAATCCAAGTTCAGCTGGAATACCACGGTGTAAGAATCGATGAATATCTCTACGTTATCGAGAAACTACAACTTCCATTGTTGGGGTTAACGGCAAGCGAGGATCTCAGACTGATCCAAATGATTGAAGATATTGGAACAGAGACAAGATCAACGGTGAATCCCGTCAAGGAATTCCCAGCACTTTTCAACGGCCTGGGAAAGATGAAAACATCTTACAAGATTCAGTTGGTACCAAATGCCGTTCCATTCGCATTAACTACCCCAAGAAGAGTGCCAATTGCGCTATTGGACGACATTCTACCTTTTGGAAAAGGACAGGAAGACCATGACACAAACCTTCGTGCTGTATTAGGACGACTGCAAAACTCAGGCGTCACATTGAATTTGAAGAAATGCCAATTCTCTGTAAATCGTATCAAGTTTGTGGGACATGTTATCGACAAAAATGGAATCAGCCCGGACGAGGAAAAGGTTCAAGCAATTACGAATTTTCCGGAACCGAAGGATCCCACGGAGCTAAGAAGATTCCTGGGTCTTGCAAACTATTTGGGGAAGTTTATCCCAAGGATGGCCGACATCATTCAACCATTAAATGCACTTTTAAGCACGAAGAATAGCTGGTTTTGGGGCGTCTCACAATCTAACGCCTACCAGGAAGTTAAGACCATCCTCGCATCGAAGCCTGTGTTGTCACTATATGATCCAAAACTGAAAACCATAGTATCAGCGGACGCATCATCATATGGCATCGGCGCCGTTCTCCGTCAAGAACAAGAGAACAAGCAATTGAAGGTCGTCGCCTACGCTTCCAAGACGTTAAGTCCAGCGGAGGTACGGTACGCCCAAATAGAGAAGGAGGCCTTAGCCATGGCATGGGCGTGCGAGCGATTTCAAGATTACATCTTGGGACTTCAAATTTTGATCGAGACCGATCATAAGCCACTCGTAGCCATAATGCAAACCAAGGCACTTGACGACCTGTCACCTAGACTACAACGACTACGTATCCGTCTAATGCGATATGACTATACTGTTTATTTTACGCCAGGAAAAGACTTAATCATAGCAGATGTCTTATCAAGAGGCCCGTTACCAGAAACCGGTAATGCTGAGCTAGAAGAAGAAATCGCAGCACATATTCAGTTGGTCACGGCTTCCATTCCTGTATCAGACGAAAGATTGGCTGAAGTCTGGAGAGCACAAAAGCAAGACGATACCTGCAAAGCGTTGACGAAGTATTCAGAATCGAGTTGGCCAAAACCAAGGGAACTAAACCAAGAGCTGACTAAATATTATCCATACCGTGATGAGATCTCCGTCCAGCAAGATATTCTGATGAAAGGATCCAGAATAATAATACCAAGCGAAATGCAACACGACGTTTTGGATAGAATACACGAGGGCCATCAGGGCATAACAAAATGTCGAGCTAGAGCAAGATCTACAGTTTGGTGGCCAGGACTGTCGAAGCAAATAGAAGAAACTGTAAAGAAATGTACAGCATGCACGAAAGAAATCACAAACCGCCACGAACCACTCTCTCCGAGCGAATTCCCAGACCGTCCCTGGCAAATAGTGGCAATGGACCTTTTCTACCTAGAGAAACAGTGGTATCTCTTGGTAACAGACTTCTACTCTCGCTATTTCGAAGTTCGAAAGCTCAATGACTTGACATCAGCTGCTATCATCAATCACGTGAAATCAATATTCGCCACGCATGGAATCCCCGAGCAAGTCAGGAGCGACAACGGACCACAATTTCAAAATAAACTACTATCAACTTTTACCGCTTTCGCAAGGGAATTTGGATTCCAGCACGTGACGTCAAGCCCGAATTTCCCGCAAAGTAACGGATTTGTAGAAGCAGCCGTGAAAATCATAAAGCAGACTTTGAAAAAGAGCAAGGACCCGAATTTGGCACTTCTAGCATATCGGTCGACACCGTTAGCCAACGGATATAGTCCCGCGGAATTATTGATGGGCAGAAAACTCCGAACAACCCTACCCATATCGAACAAGGAGCTGTTGCCACAAATACCGCCGTTTCATATTGTCCTCAAACGTGAAGAGAAACGTAGGCAGAGACAGAAGGAAGACTATGATCGTCGTCACCGGGTGAAACCATTGCAATCACTTTCGAGAGGAGAGAGAGTGTGGGTCACAGATCTAAGAGTACAAGGGACAATACAAGACCAAACTTCTGAGCCCCGATCATACCTAATCCAAACGCCCAATGGTTTGCTAAGAAGAAATCGATTTCACTTGGTACCAATGCCAAAAGAACCGGAGGATGGTACCCGTCACATACTACATCCCACTGGAGTTAAAGAGATGTGCCTAAACCACGCCGTTCAGTATCCTGTTGCACCAACCATCTCAACGGAAGCTACTGATGCAGAACCAACCATCTCAACGGAAGCTACTAATACAGAACCAACGATAGTCGGCGATCAGAATTCAGTTCCAGATCCATTGACGAATAATCTACCGACCGAACCATCAACTAGTCAGAATGAAGCACTTGACCCTGCAAGAGTTCCGGATGCCAGGAGAAACGAACACACAGCAATAATACACACCAGAAGTGGCCGCCAAGTGAAACAAACTGTTAGACTTAATTTGTAATTAATTAGCTAAAATCATTACTGTAAAGTACTTGTAAATAATGAATTGTAATGTAGGAATTTGACTTATGGGAGAGGATGTGTTATCAGCTTATGATCAGCCCGCTTGATAAGGTTAAAGTCTACTGATAAGAACTATATAAATATCGTACCCTCCCATTATCAGTTTAGTTGTTAATTTAAGTCCCGTAGAGGCAAATACAGACGCGCATAAATAATGCAATAAAGTTTACGTTTTATACAAATTTAAAGGTGTTAAAGTTCATAACACAACAAACTCGACAATATTGAACTTGAAAAATGAATATTGAACTTAATTGAAGAGATGAATTTTCTGTAAAAATTTACTTAATTTTAGTATAATTATAAATAAGTTTAAAAATTAATATCAACATCAAGAAAATCTGCATTTAATAAAAAAAATATGAACATTACAATTTGAACAATAAAAATTAAATATCTAAATAAAAATAATGATATAGATGAACTAATCAATCATTCTCTAATAAGTTACTGTTCCCAAATCTGTAGAAAAATAACTCTACTTATTCCGAAGATTAAACCAAAACTTTAAGTATTTAGCTCAAATTGCACTATAACTTAAAATACTTAATCTTTCCCAGTGTAATTTAGAATTATTTTTATGTAAAAATAAATAAAAATAATTAAGGAATGTGAAAATGTAAATAACATTATGAAAAAAAACAAAAAAATGCTAAATAATAATTAAAATACCTTTCTTTATTTTTATAATTATTAATAACTATTAATATTAATATTAAGATCTAAATATTATTACTTTTCTAATTTTTATAGCTGATAAATATTAAAAGAAACTAACCAATTAAAACTCCCCGTAAATTTTTAAAAAAATATAAAAATTTAGATATATTGTTTTTAGAAGGAAATTCCATAAAATTAAATTAAAAGAAAATCAGTGCCTTTTGTGTGATTAAAGATTCAAAAAATAAATAAAAAGTAAAATTTAAATAATCTGATCAAAAAATTAAATAATCTTGCTCATGAATTAACTTTAAAAGAATTTCTTTCTTCTATGATCTAGATCTAAAAGCCAAGGCCCGTTTTTCTCCAATTTTTAAGTTTTACCGTTTTAATTTCAAATGGTCTGTGATATTAATTAAATGTAATTTGTAAATACACTTTATACCTGAATTATGTATTCACCTAATAACTAATAGAGATAATAAATTCATTATAAAATTAAATTGTATTTACCTTTTTATATGCCAAGGCTTAAACGAGGAGTGGAATTTAGAGCGACTGGTCTACAGGTATTCCCGGAGTAAAAATGGGCTACAATTCCAATATGGCGGACAAACACGTGACGTGACGATGGTGACGTATGGTACCTAAGCCTTGGATAGTTTTGCGTAATTAAAATTTATTAAAATCATTTCCAGGCTGTTCAGAATAATTTTACTAAATAAATTATACCTTTTCTAATAAAATTAGGCCTAATAAGTCTTTGTATGTAAAATAAATTCCAATATGGCGGACTTACGATGGTGACATATGGTACCTAAGCCTTGGACACTTTTGCGCAACTAAAATATAATAAAATCATTTCCAGACTGTTAAGAATAATTTTACAAAATAAATTATACCTTTTCTTATAAAATTAGGCCTAATAAGTCTTCGTATGTAAAATAAATTCCAATATGGCGGACTGACGATGGTGACGTATATTACAGAGTCAAATTCTCAACATCAATAATTAAGTAACAGAGTCAAATTCTCAACATCAATAATTAAGTAACAGAGTCATAAATTCTCAACATTAGTAATTAAGTAACAAAGTCATATTTTTTAGTATCAATAATACAATAACTAAGACAAATTTCCAACATCGAAAATTGTATAACTAAGTTGTAATTACGTAACTAAAACGCATATTTTAAAGAAACCAATAATAAAGTTTGTTTATTATAAATCCCTGATTATTGTTGCTGTCTGATAAGTACTGTTCTCTATAGTGTGAGTGTTGGGCTTGAAATAATTACGAATTTCTGACCCTGCATTAACGGATTAAAGACACTGTCATATCGTATAAGGGAGTCACAAGTAATTTACTGCAAAAGTCGATGTATCATGGAAATATTCCAGAATTGACACTCATTCATGAAGACAAAATACCTAGCAGATTTTACAATTACACCAATGTTGCTTCTATTTGATAATTATGTGTTCGAAAATCTGACAATTTCCCTTCAAGAAAGCAAATCGTTTGGGAAACGGAAGTTAACGTTACTTTGCTCTACACATCCAGTGACTTTGCCCGAAGCTCAGTTTTCCACCGAGACTTACCAAACGGGATCGTTTGGGAAATGGCAGCGAACGTCACTTCATGCCACACATCCAGTGACTTTGCCCGAAGCTCAGTTTTCCACCAAGACTTACTAAACAGGATCGTTTGGGAAATGGCAGCGAACGTTTTTTTGGAGCAGGTTTGCATTTCAGTTTGCGCAAACGAGCTTCTTGATTATATGTGAAGAACAAGAAACTATGTTACTTGCGTCATTCGAACTCTCCCGCGAGTCGAATGCTTCAACATTGTAAACACATTGACTCCCCTGTAACAAAATAGACGTTGGCCCGACTTCGTCCGACCGACGCAACACCGACAGACGCAAAAGGGTCGGTGAACATGCAGTTTGACCGTCGAAATGTCCTAGCCATGAAACGGTTGGCCAGACTCTTGCCCGACTGTATTTTGCCAACTCCGAAAACGTAACATTACCACCCCAAAAAAACATAGTTTTCCGACTGTATTCTGTACCACTTGCCAACAGATAAGAATCTTAATGGGCGTCTAAACCGACTATTAATGGTGTTCCTATCCGACTGCTAACGGTCGTCCGCCCGACTGTTAACTATAATCACGCCCGACTGCTAATGATCGTCTTGCCCGACTGCTAATGGTTGTCCGCCCGACTGTTAACTATAATCACGCCCGACTGCTAATGATCGTCTTGCCCGACTGCTAATGGTCGTATCGTCGGACTTATATCTGTTGACTCGCCCGACGTTTAACTGTCTTCTCGCCCGACCCTAAATATTCTTTTTGCCATACTGTAAATATCCTTTTTGTCCGACTGAAAATCGTCCTCTTATCCGACTGCAAACGATTGCCTTACCTGTCTCGTTATCACGCTGCGGGCAGCGAAGTTGGTTTTTCCTTAGGTCCCAAAAATTGTGAATTTTACACATATATAGATTT
Organism: Phalangium opilio; assembly: GCF_054372755.1. Lineage (NCBI taxonomy): Eukaryota > Metazoa > Arthropoda > Arachnida > Opiliones > Phalangiidae > Phalangium > Phalangium opilio. The sequence goes on from NW_028324223.1 coordinate 289,778, forward strand.
CAAGAACATAAAAATAGTTTTATTCCAAGGTCACTTTAGCATCTCACACATAGTCATATCACATCTTTTAACATAATGGTATCACTAAATGACCGTTTTTTGATCATGTGGGAAAAAATTGGAGGAAAATGAATTTTTTGTAAATGCAATATTTTGTTAGGACCAATGAATTAGAATACTAAATTTCATGTACAATATAGTTTAGGAACATTAATTACATGAAATACAAATAGTTTTGAGGAGTAACAATGACTTAAATATTTTGTTTGGACCAAATAACTTGAAAACTTGTTTTACTATTTAAACATTGAAGTTTGAAAACACTTCAACTTATATAGTTAAGGGATAATTAAATGACGAAAACACTTTCATATTATGCAGCTCAAAAGCTTTAAAGGGAGAGTTAATTCTGACATAAAGTGATATAACAGAGTCCATGTTCCAAAAAACGCCCAATGAATCCAGTTTATTTATAAATATAAAGGAATTTATAAATATAAAGGAATTTATAAAAACCACTTTTTGCTAGAATAGTCTATAATCCCTTAGGATACTTGGAAAAGTTCGTATTAAAAATACTCGTCTGAAAAGATAAAGTGAAGTCTCTATATACTTAATCAGTTAAAGAATCTTCACTGTCGAAACGCCTGCTTTCATCATTGGACGTTTGGCACTTTTCATAGTTCAAACCCTCATCTATGTTCCCTTTATCTTCAGGGTTTTCTTCTTCATTACTGTTTTCGTCGTCATCAATTCGTTCATCTGCATCAACACTATCACCATCTTGGGAAATTATCTTATTTTCTTTCTTTCTTCGATCCAGTCGACCCCCATCGCGGTCAGACTTATGTTTAAGCCATTTTTTAATGACACATTCAACATCATATTCCGTAGATCTTCTTAACTTCGGATTTGCCATTACTGCAGCTACAAGTAAATAAATTATTTTATCTCTCTGAATAAAAACAGGAATGTGATAAATACACATTCCAACAATATATAATTACTTTAAACTAAACTTACCAAAACCTTTCCGTTAATTTAATATTGTTTTTCAAAGTTTCAAAAGTTGACTTAAAAAGTCAAAATTTAAAAGTTTGAAAAACTATATAAAATGAACGAACAGATTTTGATAAGTTTTGTTATTGATTTTGATGTTATTTTAACAATCTTAATCGATTTAAAAATGGTTCTGAGATTATTTCTTTATCCCTTTATGATGAATAGTTGTTGAAGATTTATGCGCTTCACTAGCACTTAAAAATAATACTAACCATTGATTACATCTCTTAAAATTAATTTTGAATAGCCAATTTTTCCATTCGATCCCATCCAGTTCATTTGCAAAACTAAACCATGTTTGAAAGTTTTCGCCAAGGCCCTCCTTATAATATCATCCGGATACTTTCCACCCCAAGTTCTGATCATGGCAATCTTCAAATAATAAATTACACTCATTTCATGTCACAACCGTTTTTGAGTATTAATTGGGAAAGGATTTACTTACGGCTTTTTCTCTTTCTTCTTCACTTTGAAGGAGTTCTTCAATTTGTTCTAGCACTTGTATATCTGGAATTGGTAACTTTAAACGATTTGATGTAGTCGATGACGTTGTATTAAATCCAAAATTTTCCGAAAGAGCCTTTGACATTTGAGCAAACTTGGAATTTAAGTCGGTAAGCATAAGAACTACAGTTTTTTGAAATTTTTCTGTAATCCAAAATTTTTTATAAACCAAAAAAACAAAATATTTATAAAATCAATGAAGTAAAAAGCGTTCTCATTTTTACCTTGAGACATTATATTTCCAGTTAAACTGCAAGCTGTGTCGTCAATATTCATTGTACTATGATAAATAAATTAGAATAGGCTGTTGTAACTTGGCATTTTGAGAGTTATATTGCTTAAATTTTACTCATACTTCATTTGAGTGGATATACTTTCTGGGTTACTAGTCGATCCAATAAAACCATATTTTTGAGTTGATTCGCTATCTAAAGCTCGAGTTGATCCGCCTGATGCACCTATATGAGTTGAACCGCTAGGTAATCCTTTCCTGCCATTACGGAGTAATTCGCTTTCGCTTTCACCTTTTCGAAATGATTGGCTTTCACTTTTGCGAGACGATCCATTTAGACTTTTGCGAGATGAACCGATAATATCTTTGCAAGGTGATACGGTTATATCTTTGGAAAATGATCCGGTTATACCTTTGCGAGCTGATCCGGTTATACCTTTGCGAGCTGATCCGGTTATACCTTTGCGAGCTGATCCGGTTATACCTTTGCGAGGTGATCCGGTTATACCTTTGCGAGGTGATCCGACTAGACCTTTGCGAGGTGATCCGACTAGACCTTTGCGAGCTGATCCGGTTATACCTTTGCGAGCTGATCCGGTTATACCTTTGCGAGCTGATCCGACTAGACCTTTGCGAGGTGATCCGACTAGACGTTTGCGAGGTGATCCGACAAGACGTTTGCGAGGTGATCCGACAAGACGTTTGCGAGGTGATCCGACAAGACCTTTGCGAGGTGATCCGACAAGACCTTTGCGAGGTGATCCGACAAGACCTTTGCGTGTTGATCCGACAAGACCTTTGCGTGTTGATCCGACAAGACCTTTGCGTGTTGATCCGACAAGACCTTTGCGTGTTGATACGACTAGACCTTTGCGAGATGATCCACTACTAAATAAATGAGGCCCCGATTCGCTGACAACTGATTTAGTTGTTAATCGGTTAAATGACTTTGAGGTTGAAGCCCTATCTATGGGTTTATGAACCCATCCGCTAGCTCCATTCTTTTCAGTACTTCCGGTTTCATTTTCATCCACAATTTTTTTATTATTTATCCCAATACGGGGCTCTTGCTCGTCATTTTGTTTCTGCAAGTAATTTTCTGCATTATCGTTTAAGACGTCTTCAACTACGCCTATTTTTGAAGATGTTATATGCATTTCTCTTTGAGATGAGATTTTTTTATTTTTATTTTGCAAAGAAGTGTTAATAGCTTCCAGTTTTGTTCCTCCTATGTTGCTATTTAAGCTTAGAGGTTGCACGCTGAAAGGCAAATTCAGATCTTCGGACCTTCCCTCAGACGAATTGTTGTAAGTTGTATTTTCTTGTGATTTATTGTTGAAAGCCCCTGGGGATACATAGTTTTCATCCGAGCCATTTTGTGCACTGCTTTGAGTTTCTGTTTCTTGTAGTGAAACTGTAGGTGAATCTTTCACTAGAGATGACGAAACATTTTGAGGAAACTCAAATCTGGATTTTTCCGTTATAGCCGGTGGCAATATCTCAGATAGATCCCTTTCGACTAGATTAGTTGAATCCATACTCTGCCCTGACCTTAAAAAGGTTTTTTGACTAGTCTGTTTGTTTGGATTACTTTCCGGAAATGGAACAAATTCCGGTGGAGATGGAAACTTAATGACGGTAGAGCCCTTGGGTTTGAGAACCAAATCTGATAATATATTAGGAAAAAATTAGTACAACCTTTTAAGGGATACTTAAACCCAACCCAATATTTTCTTATTGAAAATTCATAAAATGAGTCTTTTTGAAACATGAATAATAAAAGAAATGAAGAAAATTTAGTACCTCAACAATTACAAAACATAAAAATGTTTTTGACAAATTGTAAAATTGTATTTATCCCCGATTCTCCAGAAAGTATATCAATTTAATCTCCTAATTGCTGTTCTCATTTTTAGTATTGAAATAAGATATTTTTATTTACCATTTGATATCTCCTTTTTTTTCTTAAACTTCTTTTTTCGTTGAGTCAGTTCATTATCAGAACGGCTCGATTCATCTCCATCTCCTCTGTCACTTTCTTCGTTGCTTAGATAGGCTGTATTTCTCTTTCTCTTTCGTTTTCCGTTTTCGATTTCACTTTGCAAATCCGATGTATCTTCCGCCCTCTTGCAAAGTTGCCTAGCTTTATTGTACGTCGCTTCAGAAGAAAAACATGGAATATGAAATTAATTACCATTTGAGACCGGGTAAATCGAAAAATAACTATACTTTTATGCGGTACCGCATTTAAGACTTGTTTACATAATAATAACGCATGCATTTTTTGCAAATGCTTTGAATTTTGAACTATTAGATGTCTTAATCTACCATTCACGTGCGTGTCAATGCAAATCGATCTTTGTAGTTAACCTCTCATTTAATTCTTTCTTCATCATCCCATTTAAGGGGTTCTTCACCGAAGATGAAGAGGCAGAGCATATTTTGCAATTTTCGGCGAAAAAATTTCGTCTACAGAGTATGCACGACTTTCTAACCAATGAAATCACCTCTCGTCATACCAGAGGGCGCTGCTGGTTGGTTGGCAAGTCACGCATGCTCTGGATATGAAAGTTTGCGCCGGAAATTTCAAAAAGGCTCCTCGTCTTCATACTCGGTGAAGGCCCCTTTAATAATCATTTACAATAAATTGAAACACTTTTAAATACTTACAGGCTTTAGATAGAATCTTTACGTTGAATGATTCCCAGTTCATTGAGGGAGGATGACAAGCAATTTGTAACTTAGATATTTCTCCGCGCTTAGATTTCATTGGCCATAAGCACTTGTTTTTGGCAACACACCAAGATGATGGCACAATATCAATAGCCCCAGGCTCATCGAGAAAACTAACTATTGCATACATCTGATTCAAGAAAGATTGAAATTTAACTTACATTGCTTAAATTAGATCTTAAAATCATCTTGTCATTAATAATTTTTTTAAACAAAGAATATACGCTTCTCTTTATTTAAAAAAAATACCAATGGTAGGTTCATTTTTCAACCACAGGCGCTTATTTTGAATTTGTAATATCAATGGGGTTTTAAATGTTAAAATCCAATCAAGCAGAAAAATGTTTAGTTAATTTTTGTTACTATCTAGGCATCATGCATCAAAGGAATCACGCTGAATAAATTATTCTCTATTGGCAACAGTAAACACTTCATCTTTAGACTTGAATAACTGTAAGTGCTAATTTGTTTTGAAAACCGCCCTATAAAAATACCTAATTTGGAAGATTCCAGGGGATAGTCAAAAAGGTCATTGACAAATTTACAAACACTTCCGCAAACAAATATTTCACTATCTAAATTTTTAAAAATCGCTTTTATAACCAATGTTTCACCAGATTCCAACAGAAAACAATTATCCCCGTTTGATACTGACACAACAAATTTTTGTGTATGAAGTTTTTTGAACGTTTCTACATTTGGAGGTAAAAATGGATAGTTGGCTTTAAAACGTTTCTTTAGACTTAGACCTTGCCTAATTTGGGATTTGGAAAATGATTTGGATTCTTCAATCCTTTTAATCAGTTGCTGAAGTGGTTTGTTCGGACTTCTTAAATGTTTTTTAATGAAATGCAAATGATTTTCGAATGGAAAGGCACTATAAGAATCTAGTGCTCCAAACATCTTTACATCCTGAACAATATGAGAAAGAGAATGGACATTCATTACAATGAACTCTAATCCATAAATTTCTTTTGACATGTTTATGAATATTTTCAGTAACTCTCCTGCATAATCGGCATATTGTTTGTGCAAAATTGGGTGTGCTAAAATATAAATTGCGCAGTGAAGCAACCGGAAATGTTTTAAAACATCATCTTTGAGTATGCCTATCAAAATTATTGGACCAGTATACAATAGAAACTGCCTAAGTTCTGTTGCTTTCCACAGTTTAATGTGCTTTACAGCTCGGGGTTTTCTCGCAAATTCATTTGGAACATACTGTCTACAGTTTAGGAGTTTCTCAGATAGACGTTCACATAAGTGGTTAGTTAATCTAACATTAAGTTTTCCGGTTAACCAACACTTGGCCATCCTTCTCATCACACCAAGGCAAACCAAATGCATGTAATCCAATGGAAACTGCCGAACCATGTTTACATTCAAGTCTATTAGGGGAGACATGTTACCAACTAAATGATGAAAATCATCATCTTGGATTCGAAATAATTCATTAGTACGAGGTGGCGTGCTAAATTCTTCATCAAAAAAAACAGTTCGGCGGAGATGTCTACTGCCTCTTATAGAACATTTGTCACATGAGTTGAAACCTGTGTGACCCTTTGTATTCTTAACAAAAGCCCGAGCAGGAGTGTCAAGAATAAAGGGCCCTTTAACATTGCAGATATATTTTTTATTTTCATATTCAAATCCGTTGACTTCTAAATTTTGTAAGTCAGTAATCAACGGCCTCAAAAATTCTTCTAGGTTACCAGGTTTAACTTCCCCGCAGAACACACCGACCACAAAAGGCTTACCTATCATCCCCTGAGAAAAACTAAAAACACTAGCTAATATGGGCCAAAAGTGTTTGGCATCACTATGGAAAATTGGAAGGCCATCTATATTTATGGCAAAAGATATTTCACGATCATAATGGGGATTTCCTTGTAAAAATGTTTTTAAACCTTGACTAAACCCGGCATGATAATATTCGCCGTTTTCTATATTTACTACCATAGCTGACCTTGGAGTCTTTAAAAGAGTACGTGCATCCTTTGGCAGTTCCATACCATTATCTCGCAACAACACCAGTAGGGCATTAATAGTAACGTGATTAACACTGTGATTTAATGCCCAGTTACGCAAGCCCGAACGAATGTCTAACAATTCCTCTTCCGATGAGCTACTCGAACTTTGCTCTGAATTTAAACTACTAGGGTCTGAACTATTGTCAATATCAGAACTTATTGAATGACGTGAACCACCAGAATTAGAAGTATCTCGATTGTAATCGTCACGATGAGAGTTACTCATATTTGAATCATTGGAACCTGGAATATTTTCCCCGCTAACACGAAGCGGACCTTCTGCATCCGAAGAACTTGACTGCGTAAACTCAGGGGTCGAACCCTCTAAAGACGGACTATTACTTCTTTTGGAGAAAGTGTTAGAGCTACTGCCCTGATTTTCGCTAATTGTGTCATTCAATGATACCTTATTAACATCATCAACTCGATCTAAAACACTCGCAAGATATCTAGCTCTCTTTCGACGTTTCTGCCTATCACTCAAATTATTCAACGACTTATAACTACCCCGTGGAGCTTGGCTATCATCCATTATCTAATAGCTGAACCAATAACCCAACTTAACAAACTAATTAATGCTTAAAACTGTAAACTCACCTAATGTATGTTGGTTAATCTTTTGAAATTCTATTTAAATACTTTCTTACCTTTATTAACAACACAGTTTCAAACCTAAAGAGAGAAATATAATATTTAGATTAATGGAGTCATAACTTACAGTTTAACTAGCTTAATTTTAGCAAAAGAGCAACATTCAAGTCCCCTCTGTAGAGGCACAGGCTTAAATACACTATCAAAATCAGTTCTTTCTTTGTCATTCTGTAGCAAAGGCTTAGCGAAATTATATACAAAGAACTCACCTCTTTACACAAAAGCGTTTGTACAATAAATGCTGAGTTTCATTAGGTCTCTCTTAAATACCTTTAGAATTTAGAGCTGCAGTTAAAGAAGTATCATTAAATTTAAGTTTAAAGGCGATAAACCCACGGGCCACAGCAGTATCAGGCTCTATCAGCGCAGTAAACACGAGACAAACGCGGAGCGAAGAAAGCGCGAGAAACGTTAAGAGTCGGCCGCGTAAGTGAGAGTGGGAGACCTTAACGTGGTAAAACCCGACACAATCAGCGCCGAGGATGAGACAGAGCTACCAGATTTTTTATGGATACCGCACAATCCAAAAAAATCCCGCACAAATAAAATAGGTTTTTCCGGGAAACCGCCAATAAAATTCCATGAAAAAACCACAATTATTTACATTTATATATAAAAGTTTTCTTCAATTAAATATATCTTGAGCAACGAACTCTATTGGCATATTTCTCTTTGTCTACTGAAATATAAATTCCAAAAAAGCCAAATTCGAGATGAAAACCGCCCATCCGGAAACTCTGGAGTGAGAATGGATCAAAATTCAAAATTTATTTATCAAAGACTATATAACATTTCTCCATGAGCAAATGGACTCACAAACTCTATATTTTATATGGTTTAATAACTTCCTGCTCAGTGCCGGAATAATTACACGGAGTTTTTACACCATTTATATTAACTAAGAATTTTTTTGTATATTTTTATTAAATACGTAAATGACTATTTTTATTTCCTCATCGTTTATACTACAACTTAATTTTTTATTTTTAAATAAACGACTTCTCGACCTTTTACCAACCTAAAAGCGGTACGACTAGCTACATTCAAAACGGCCGACTCCTTACCAACCCTTTAAAAATGATTTAGATTTAATCTAACTAAACGTAGTTCATAGCATTGTGTCAGGACGAGAATTAATTATTGGCGCGTTTTCAGATATTTTAAATATTTAGAAATGATTAATTTTCGTTAAGGTCAGACCACCCGCAATAGAGTCGGTAGGAAGTCGAACATTCCGACAGTTTGTTAATTCGAGAGTTAATCCAAACTGCATCTCGGTTGATAAGAATTGAGAAATCGATTGGAACTTAAAAACTTCTTGCGACTACGAACCGTAACATAAGCCGACCATTATTTCGAAGTACTGTTAGCCGACCTTATAACGGCGTAGTCAACTAATGTCGGCATTTAGTCGTTAGAGAACACTCAACGGACAGCCGACGATTCGACCAAAAACCGACGAAAATGCGGAGAGCTTGTGCTACTGGGGCTAAAGCAGTAAGAAATGTGACAATTAAACGCAATTTGTCCTTTTTTAATCCTTTAACCCTTGATCAGAAATTGTCAATTATTTCAAAATCTTGACATACACATACACCTAGACAACAGAACTTGATAGACAACAACAACGTTAAATGATACAGGACTCAAAGTAGGTATCGCCAGGAAATCAAAAAACGGACCTGAAACATTTTAATAGCAAATTTACATTAACACTCCCCTCCCCTCCCCTTCCCCGAATCAAAAAGTAACAATCGGGAGAGTTCTCCCCCTTAATTACGTAACGAACAGAATTGACCCCTTTTGTATACTAGAATTTCGCTACTTTAAATCTATCTCGTCTATTTCCCTCTAAATAATGTGAACATAGTGGAAATTGTATTAGTAAAACTCAATGGAAATGTATTCATTGATAAAACCCAAAGTACATAGAAATAGAAACAAAAAGTACACTTCGTTGAAACTTGCTCGTGCCATGTAATATGAGGAGTCCTCCTTTATCTCAGAATAGTGTTGACCCCCTCTGCACAGGGAACAAGCCGTGAATAGGCTCATAAAGTAGCAGATGCTAGCTCTAGTACCAAAAATGAACGTTAGGATAGCCAGCATCATCTACTACTTTCTATAATTTCCCTGATTGGTTAGTTCATGTAATCGGTTAAGCGGATTGCAGTTTGCTTCTCAGTTTACATGTAGTCTACAGTCAATGGAAGGGAATGGTTAATGAAGTGTACTTTTTGTTTATATCTATACACTTTTGATGAAACCCTGTTCTTCTAACGTAATTTGTGAGCAGGCCCAATGAGATTTATTTATTCCACACAGGAATATTTTAATCTGAATTTTCACCTATTGCGTTATTCCAAACAGGAATATTGAAATTTGTATTCACACATTTTTCTTTATTAGATTTTTCTATTTTAGATCTCGCATTCAGCTTTGAAATGAGACCAAAAAAATTAAAATCGGACCAGAAATGAGTTTGAAAAAAAACCTTCTTCCCTTCCTTACAACATACATGGATTAACTAACGCCAGAAGTATATAATACTTCTCTTCGAGAGAAGTGTACCACAAAGCTGGGTGAGTGTAACGTCACTCTTCCCAACATCGGAACATTTAGAGCAAGGTTACTAAACCGAATCACATACGCGATAAATAGTTCCCTCATCATTACTCTATTAGCGCTTAAATATTTGGCAAGACGCGCTCGTGCATTTTGTCCCACGTCAAGACGAGGTTTGTGGGATGATTGCTGGGGATTTAGTGCCAAACAACTATCGAATTCACATTACGGTGCGATGCCCATTTGTAGTTTGATGAGCAGGAAAGCAAACTTAAAGGGTGAGCCTGGGAAGAATGACGTTACATAACTAAAGCATAGGGAGGATACAGAGTGTCATCCTTCTTCTATTATCCCCTTCTGCTAACGCTAGGGATTGTTCGTTCCCTCATAAAGATTAAGTATGCGTGTTTCAAACACCCCCTAGCAGCAGCTACTATCATTGAGTGGCTACTATATGTATTATGAAGGATATATGTTCTGAACTCAATGGCTACTATCCCTAACCGGAAGTTAGAATAAAATTGGACCAAATATCACCGTGTCCTACGACGTCAAAATTAAAATCCCACCTAAAATTGGGCGCCGCCATCTTTAAAATCCGCAAAAACGATTTATTTTGCGTAGAGATGGCGCTATATCTACATCAGTTTTGGTCCAATAAATTGGGGGAATGAAGAGGAGAATCAAGGAATAATTCGGAACATGAAGTTGGCGATAGAAATACATGGGAAACACGGTTAGTGAACAATCCCTAGCGTTAGTTAATCCATGCAACATAAGCCAATTTGAAAATAAATATAATTATTTAAAATTCTTCATTTATTATATAAAAATTCTTAAAATACATTTTGCTGACCGCCATTTTGTTAATAATTTACTGATTAGCCTCAAACAATTAATTAAATTAAAACTTAAAATTTAAAATTTAAAATTTAAAATTTAAAAATTCTTTGAATACATTTTGCTGACCGTCATTTTGTTAATAATTTACTGATTAGCCTCAAACAATTAATTAATTTAAAACTTAAAATTTAAAATTTAATTTAAAATGAGAATGAAACTCTAATTGAGTTTCAGTCGTCGATACAGTTAATTTGAAAATATCCGCTAACACCCGTGGAATTATGCCTTTCTGGTTACTATTTAATTTAATTTAAAATTTAAAATTTAATTTAAAATTTAATCCATGGTGAACGGCTTAGTAACAAACACAATTAAAATTTAATTTAAAATTTAATTTAAAATTTAAAATTCAATTTAAAATTTAAAATTTAAAATTTAATTTAAAATTTAAAATAAGATCACAGCTCCCTTTAAAGATTTCATATCGTTGAGCATGGCTGCATGATGAAGCTATCACACCGTTCTCATGTTGTTTATAGAAAGACTTAAAATTTAATTTAAAATTTAAAATTTAATTTAAAATTTAAAATTTAATTTAAAATTTAAAATTTAATTTAAAATTTAAAATTTAAAATTTAATTTAAAATTTAAAATTTAATTTAAAATTTAAAATTTAATTTAAAATTTAAAATTTAATCGTATGTGAAACATTTATTGATATCCGGAAGAGAGACTTGATTATGTGTCTTTGAAAAGTTAACCACAATTTTGTCTCCTCCATAGGTTTCCCTTTGTACCAGAGGTCGTGAACGGACTACAACTGTTACTGGAATAACTTTCTCCAGTGCAGCAGTGGTGGCTTCTATTTAAATTAAAAGGGCGTAGTTTAAATAAAATGGGCCAATTTTTAAATCAGATTAACATGCCAGATAGATTCGCGTAAAAAATTAATTGAAACAATACCAGAATTGGCACGAGGAGAGACTCGAGTGGTTGTTGATTTGAGTTTGCCAAGCATTGTTGAATTTGTTTTACCACTAAAATAGTACACAAGGGTCGGTCAATAAGTTTAAATGGTAATAATCAAGGCCCAATTTATTTATAATATAGCAATTAATTTAAATAAATTAAAGTTAATATATAAACAGGATCAGAAAAGCTTACTGCTTACCTAGTATCACAAGGCGCTTGTTAAGTACAAAAACTTAACTACTATTACTTCAAATTACCGTCCCGGTTTAAAAAACTGATAAACCTGAACATTAAAATACAAACATTATAAAATTAAACTAACTAATTAGCTTTAGTAAAATGATATTCAACCTAGAAGCGTCAGACTTCAGGTCCAGGAAGCAACTACCAAACAATTTAACATGACTTTCCGAAGAAAGTTCCCTCTGAAATTTTGAAATTGACATTTGGTTTTTTTTTAATTATTTCGTAGTGGTTTTTTTACGGTTAGGGGCTGTACATAGACATTAGAATACTATAAGATGGCCTCCACTGACGTCTGCTACGGTGCGTTCCAGACCAGAGGGTAGTACTTCTTTGGCAGTCTGGGAAATAAGGATATTTTTTAAACTAGTCCTTGGGACCAGTGACCACCCTAGGGTCCGAAATAATAAACTGGTCTCCGGACTGGTCCCTGGCTTTGTTCTCTTATAGATTTGCAATTAATAAACTGGTCCCGAGGACCAGTAACCCCCACTTTTTGAATTAAAAAACTAGTCCAAGCAATTAATAAACTGGTTTTGGACCAGAGGAAGTGTGCTATTTCCCAGACTGTTCTTTGGTAGTACTGAGGGCCGCAAATAAGAAAATTTTCTTATAGGACACGTGCCCAGTGACTGAGTAAGCACGGATGTGCTCCATGGAGTAAGTGAGTAACCGGAGCAACGCCTACGAGATTTATGTAACGCCTATGCACGCGGCTCCATAGAGACTATAAACCCCAAGGAGTGGAAGGAATGCCTCAACTTGTTGCCCCTTTTTTCCTGGTAAACGGGCCGGAAGCTCTCATGTACCAATTTAGGAGCAACATCATTATTTGCGCTTGTAGAGCGGGGGACCTGCCACTCCTAGGGGTTTATAGTCTCTATGGCGGCTCATTCTGAATGTTTTTCTGGAGTTTATACTTCGACCAGTATTATCGCTAGAGCGGCTAGAGACGCTTTTTTAAGGTAATAAAGGTAGTGACGTGTTTTACGTCAGAGCTTGTTTGAATTTGAGATTCCCGCGCAAACTGATTTTCCCGCGACCTGGGTGGGAGCATGGGAGGAAGAGATTGGGTGAAAAAAGCTTAGAGATTCGGGTCCCAGGGAAGAATTCGCAAGAGACACTTTGGTCTGGGAAATATTTCTCCCCCTTTGTGATAATTTAATTTAGTAATTAACTCATGAACCAGACATTTTCCAGAGGTGAGACATGGTTCATTCGATTCTTGATATTGAGTAGAATATTTTGGAATATTTTCATGAAAATTGCATGTTAGGGGGCCGAGGTAATCAGGTTTTTTTCCTTTTGTAGGGATGATATTGGAGAATTTTTTGTTTTAGTTTCATAGGTCTGAAGCAATTTTTCCGTCGTGAGTCCGGCAGAAGTTTCGCCCAAGTTTTTTTTATTTTGCTGATTCTGTTGGGATTCTGTTCTGCTATAAAAAATGTAGTTTTTTGACTGTATTGTTAGTTTTTTTCTTTTTTTTTATTCTGAATGACCAACTTATATTGTACCATTTTATTTAATTATCATTATTATCTTTATCTTATTTTATTTTATTTTTTTTTATACATATGCATGGTCTTAATTAATCTCGTGTTATTATTCTTGCCCAATACTATTGTACTATTTGCTCCCGATTACTTGTTGATGTTTTCTTATTTTGTAATTACATTTAGTTTTTCTTCCTCTTGACAATTTGTAACTACATACGATGCCCATTTACACGTCACTTTGATGACTTTGTGGGCAATCATTCATTCAATAAATAAATAAATAAATAAACACCGTAGTTTCAATGCTTCATAGTTAATAACTTTATTTCCCATTTAGGCCAAAAAATTACATTTTTTATAGCAGAACAGAATCCCAACAGAATCAGCAAAATAAAAAAAAACTTGAGCGAAACTTCTGCCGGACTCACGACGGAAAAATTGCTTCAGACCTATGAAACTAAAACAAAAAATTCTCCAATATCATCCCTACAAAAGGAAAAAAACCTGATTACCTCGGCCCAGTGTTGCCAATGTGCGGGAAATTTCCCGTTTTGCGGGATTTTTCGATGGTATTTTGGCTTTGGCGGGAAAAAGGTAGTTTTTTGATAAATCAATCGATTTGGCGGGAATTTCAATGACCGTAGGGTTTTGATCATATTTTTTAAACCTTTGGTAAAATTTTAATCTTTTGGCTTGGTGCATCCGATTTTTTCCAACCGACCAGAAATGTTTCCTTCATAGTTTTGGTCCCCCAAATGGGACCTTACTTATAATTGGGTATTTAGTGCTTCTCAGGCAACACCTTCACAATGCTTACTTAAATTGTAGTGCGGCTGAAAACGTAAAATTTACGACAATTTTGCTCTAAATGGAGTTGCGGGAAATAATGACCGTCGGCGGGAAATTTTGGGTCGTCAGGCGGGAAATTGACACTTTGAACATTGGCAACACTGCCTCGGCCCCCTAACATGCAATTTTCATTTTAGGAACTTACGTATTTTGAGTTTAAATAGAGAAAGAGTGGGCTGGCCAACTACTTCGGTAGGAATGGAGTTCCAGATGGGAACAGTCCTCCTGGCATAAGTAAGCAAAGCGCGAAAATTGTTCCACAATTTTACATTATTTTTATTACTAACTGCAACTCAAGTAAAGATATCCGGTTGATCAGTCCAGTTTGTTAGTAAAATGGCTCAATGCCATTGGAAAATCAAATTGGTCTCCAGGGAAAAATACCGCGATTTGTACAGGGTTGCCACAGAATTTTCAGAACCAAATTCCCTGACTTTTCCAGGTTTTCCCTGACATTTTTCTTAGATTTTCCCTGACCTTTTTAGGCCGAAAACGTAAATTTTTGCAGCACGTTTTAAGTGCTTTTAATTAAATAAACCCTCTACATAGAGTTTTCCCATTTATTTGTTACCTTAAAATGATTAAGAAATATAACAGTCTAAGAGGTTTTTAAAGGCATTTACTTGACATAAAAGCAATTCTAGACAGCATTTTTAAGGATTGCTCAAGAGTTCAGTCTGCGTTATGAAGAGAGGATGAGGAGAAAACTTTCATTACTCTTTCAATAAAGACTTATCCCCAGAAATTTTACTCGCTTAAATCAATTTCCCTGACTTTTCAACCCATTTTTAAATTCCCTGACTTTTCCAGGTTTTCCAGGTACTGTGGCAACCCTGTTAGCAATCATTTTCAAATATCTGACTATCGGAAAGTCACCAAAATAAGTTTTTTGTCACTTGGGCAAAACCGCTATTCTACATTACTTTTGCGTGCACCCACAAACCCACGCCTAAGAGATGGAATTATATTTTATCAAAGAAATTTTAGACTCCAACGGTGTTTTCAAATTTTTAATCATTAATTATGGAAAACATAGTCGGGCTAGCAAAAAGAGCGATAGTTTAGGGTCATCAAAATCTGTTGATATCTACTAATATATTGTTTTAATCAAAACAAAAATTACCTTCCAACGTACAAACTGTCTCAAAACCATTTAGATATTTTTTCGGAGTAGTAAGACAAAAAGGTGGATGGAACAACAATCCCACGATTTTAAAATTTAAAGCAGCTTATAAAAACCCCTTTCTGGTTGTGCAAATGTCTTGGCTCGTGATAATACTGAGTCACCAAATTTTTCTGAGGTATCAACAAATTTTCTCCAAGCTAACAGAGGACATTTATATTTTGATGGGTCAAACCTATTGAGAGACACCATCATTCACTATTTTGGCTGGATTTGTGTACGGAAACTGCACAAAGTCCTCAAGTGCAATCAATGCAAACTTGCACAAGAAAAACCTCCTCTTAATCGCAAGAGTTTTCACGACTACTGCATTACGACCACGTCGACCAGAGGATTAATTGTTAGAGATCACGGTAGTTTAATATATCCTTCGGAGAGTGTAGTGAAAATTCTTGATCTCACCAAAAAATTCCTGCGGATGCAAAACCTTGAAAATGATGGTGGTACTGCTTCTAAAACAATTGCTCTCAAAATTTAATCCCTCGTAAAAAGGTGTCTGATGCGTGAAAACATTTTTCCAAAGAAATTGGATGAAAACATTATCTGAACTTTCTAGTTTCCAAAGTTATTCGTATTTTTAATGAAAAAATGAAAATGGAAGCTGTTAGAAAAAAGCTTACCAAATTGATATTATTTTAAGGACAATAATAACAACAGCTAAGCCTACAATTGCTTCAAAACATATTTAATATTATAGGCCTACTTTTCACAATAAATAATATCAAAACAATATTTAAAAACATTTTCACTACCGCGTCTATGCGCCCAAATTCATAAGCAATTAAAGCAAATGAGAAAAATTCAGCTTCAGCAAAGCAGACGACAGATAATTATTTCGTCTCAAGCATTATAGATGGCGTTACCAACGAATGATAAAGTTATCGTTTAAAAAAAAGTGGGCTTGGAAATTGAAAAATTCGAGCGTGGATGTGTAATTCTAGGGGGCTATATGTTCCAAGTTCTTTGAAAATTTCAGAGGGAACTTTCTTCGGAAAGTCATGTTAAATTGTTTGGTAGTTGCTTCCTGCAGCCCGACGCTTCTGGGCCAAACATCCTTTTACTTTAGCGAATTAGTTTAATTTTAGAACATCTGTATTTTAATTTTCATGCTAATCATTTTTTTAAACCGGGACGAAGTAATAGTATTTTAAGTTTTTGTACTTAACAAGCGCATTGTGATACTAGGTAAGCAGTAAGCTTTTCTGATCCTGTTTATATATTAACTTTAATTTATTTAAATTAATTGCTATATTATAAATAAATTGGGCCTTGATTATTACCATTTAAACTTATTGACCGACCCTTGTGTACTATTTTAGTGGTAAAACAAATTCAACAATGCTTGGCAAACTCAAATCAACAACCACTCGAGTCTCTCCTCGTGCCAATTCTGGTATTGTTTCAATTAATTTTTTACGCGAATCTATCTGGCATGTTAATCTGATTTAAAAATTGGCCCATTTTATTTAAACTACGCCCTTTTAATTTAAATAGAAGCCACCACTGCTGCACTGGAGAAAGTTATTCCAGTAACAGTTGTAGTCCGTTCACGACCTCTGGTACAAAGGGAAACCTATGGAGGAGACAAAATTGTGGTTAACTTTTCAAAGACACATAATCAAGTCTCTCTTCCGGATATCAATAAATTTTAAATTAAATTTTAAATTAAATTTTAAATTAAATTTTAAATTAAATTTTAAATTAAATTTTAAATTAAATTTTAAATTAAATTTTAAATTAAATTTTAAATTAAATTTTAAATTAAATTTTAAATTTAATTTAAATTAAATTTTAAATTAAATTTTAAATTTCAAATTAAATTAAATAGTAACCAGAAAGGGATAATCCCAAGGGTTATAGCGGATATCTTCAAATTAACCGCATCAAAGACTGAAACGCATATCCATAGCATAAGAGTTTCATTCTTAGAAGTACGTGAATGGATGGGTTTTTATCTAATGAATTATAATAATTATTAATTTTAATTTAATGTTTTATTATGGACAGATTTCCCTTGTTTTATTTATTAATTTATTTTTCTTTTCTTTATTTTTATTCAAACTTTAATAGAACTGTTATTCTTTATTTTTATTCAAACTTTAATAGAACTGTTATTCTTTATTTTTATTCAAACTTTTATAGAACTGTTATTCTTTATTTTTATTCAAACTTTTATAGAACTGTTTTATATGAAATAAATTATTAATTGTTATTTATTATAGTTATGTTTAAAGACCTAATTTAACTCGTGTATGATTTTGAAAAGTACTGATGTATGTTATCATGCCCGAAATAAAATTCAATTCAATTCAATAATGAAAGTATTTATGATTTGTTCAATCCGTCCGGTGTCAAAGAAGTTCATATACGCGAGGATTTTACCGGAATTAAGGTGAGATACTATTATTTTAAAGAGAATTAAAGGTCAGGGAATTTTAAGGAGTTGTTAATAAAATCGGGGAATTTTAAGGAGTTGATTTAAAGGAGTTTAAAAGTTATACAAAAAGTTCTGAGAATATTATCCAAATATCCAGAAATATAAATCCTGGCTTATGTTGTAACAGAAGTGGTCACTTCTGCTTGTAGGGATGGTAAGTAGGTGTTTTTTTCACTTGTTTCTGGTCCGATTTTAATTTTTCTTGGTCTCATTTCAAAGAGATCTAATTAATAACTGAAATATAAACAACGTAGCTTCATAGTAAATAACTTTATTTCCCATTTAGGCCACAAAATATTACATTTTTTTTATTAAGTACAATCACCAATTCACAAGTTCATCTAAAACAGTGAGTAAATGCGGATTCCCGCCAATTATTTTAACTTCTTCGCGCGCTTTTTGATCCAAATTAGTTAGAAAATTTCTTGTATATTCGAAAGAGCCTAAACGCTCCAGTAATTCGACTGTATATTTCTTTAAATCAACATCGGTAGTACGTTGTCTCAAAATATTCATAACTTGAGGCGCTTCAGGATGAGTTTGAATAGCGTGAATTATGGGGAATGAGAACTTCCCTTCGGTTAAATCTTCGCAAAAACTCTTATTAACCGTATATTCCGTCGACTTTAAATTGCAATAATCATCGCGAACTTGGAAATAAAGTCCCATTAAGCCAATTAGATTATTAAAATCAGTTTTATTTTGACTGAAAAGTTGAAGTAATCTAACTGCCAGTCCAAATAATCCGCCGGTTTTACGTTTAACCATCTCGCAGTATTGTTTTTCAGTAGGACAAATGAAGTTATCGCGCCAATAAATCTCCATACCCTGACCTCTATGTAGCTCTAGCAATTGTTCTGTATAAACTAAGGTAGCGTCCGCGTGTCCAAGCTTTTGCAAACGTTCTAGAGCCAAGAAATACGCGTAATTCGCGGCGTTTATCGTGCTAGCGATACCAAAAATGGAATGGGCTACTGGGATACCACGGCGCAATTTAGAATTGTCCTCAATATCGTCTATTAGTAGACTAGCATTATGCAGCATTTTAATAACCTCACCAATTTGGACGCATATCTCAGTTGGAACGTTTAACCAATGGTTAAAGGCTTTAGTTAATTTAGTTCTAATTTCTTTACCGGGAACTTCCATGATGTAATGAAATGGTTGTAAGATTTCCGCGTCAGTCGCTTCCGAAGATTTGCCTTCCGGGTCTGGCACCACCGCTGATGTACTAGCAATTTTCAATGGATCATTTTTCCCTTTTATTGGCGGGAAAGAATTGGGTAAACTACGCCAATCCGACATAATTATTATAATTTTGTTAATAATTTAATTTAATTTCAATAACTATAAATAATAAATTAGGTTAACAAGGAACACGCTCAGTATCACCGAGCCGGTACGTCAGACACGCCTGTAGATGGGTGGTACCGTGGCTAGTAGCGTCGGTCTAGCAGACGATACGTAGTACCAGAAGAAAATATTTTCTTCTGGTAGTACGTACACCAGGCTGGGAAATAAGGATATTTTTTAAACTAGTCCTTTGGACCAGTGACCCCCTAGCCTAGTGTCTGAAATCATTTACTGGTCTTCGAACTGGTCCCAGCCTTTGCTCTCCATTAGATTTGCAATTAATAAACTGGTCCCGAGAACCAGTAACCCCCACTTCTTGAATTAAAAAACTAGTCCAAGCAATTAATAAACTGGTTTTGGACCAGAGGAAGTGTGCTATTTCCCAGCCTGACGTACACCCCGAATCATGCGGCCCTAAATTACCGCCAATTTGGAATCTGCCGAAAATTGCCGAAAGTAAAAAATTCTACAATAGTACTTTTTCCACTATGCGTCGTCTGCTAGAAAACACCCTTTGGATTTGACTTGACTTTCGACTTAGGCGGTAAAATAGAGTGTTAATTCGGCAAATCAAAACACTAGGCGGATGTAACGGCCAAACCATGCATTCCCCCTCCCAAGATAAAACACGTCGTCTGCTATTTTGTCTCCTTACACAGTCACTTTTTTATTAGCCGTTAAGCGTCACTATATTTTTGTATAGTGCGAATTTTTCCCGGACTCCCGGAGTGACGTCTCGAGCGCCACTGCATCTTATCATAGATCTTATTTTTTATGTACGCGATAAAAAGGCGCGGACTGGCGGCCTGGCCGAGCTAAGTTAGTTGAATCGCGAGTCGCGACAGTAGAATTGTGTTTCACCATGGATTATAATTTGGTAAATATGTTTTAAATCAGTCATGGACCATAAGTCCTTTAAACGGGAACCTGGGAACTTCTTAGTCTATTTTCTAGTTTAAATTCTTTGTGAGTCGTAGTAGGTTAGATATTTTGAAATTCAAACCAACCGCGAAATACGGCTATCTTGTGACGTCGTAATGGGGACCTTGTTAACTTTTTTCATTGGTCGTTTGGAAATAGGAGAATGTTGGGAACTCTAGACAACTGTATAGTAGTTTTTCACCTTCACAGGGAAGCGACGCATATTTGTGAAGACCTTTCTGAACATAATTTTGATTTTTCATGTTTATTATCCTTTGTTCTCTTAACTCTTGGTTAGGTTGTAGAGTAAGGATGATAGCGATTTGTCAAAATTGTTACAGGTAATGTCCAAAACCCCACATTTTTACGCTATTTTGGCAAAGGCTTAGGTTCCATGTATAATAACGTAGTGCAGTCTGGGAAATAGGGATAATTTTTAAACTAGTCCTTGGGACCAGTGACCCCCCCTAGTGTCCTAAATAATAAACTGGTCTCCGGAGTGGTCCCAGCCTTTGTTCTCCTATAGATTTGCAATTAATAAACTGGTCCCGAGGACCAGTAACCCCCACTTTTTGAATTAAAAAACTATTCCAAGCAATTAATGAACTGGTTTTGGACCAGAGGAAGTGTGCTATTTCCCAGACTGATGTAGTGTGTGTGCAGCGGGATAAACAGTTGGGCTATGGAAAAATGCATTAGATAGTTTCAGCCTGTAAGCGGGCTTTGCCCGGTGCATTGAAATGCGGCAGAAACAACGCTTCTTCTACTTTATTTTAGCCTAATGGCCCTAATCTAAGCTTTAACATATTTTTTGTGTAATTAAACATAGTAAAGCTATTACTTTGAACACCAAAATTACATTGAAACTATTTACCTTCCTTTATAACTCTCAAAGCATCCAAATAAATAATATTTATTTGGCTAAAATGCAAAATAGTATGAAAACTACTTTAAGGTGTAAATCTACTATATTTCCGTGTGAGAGGAGGGTAGCTGGGGTAATGTAGGTGTTTGGCTCGGGTTTTTGCCAAACTACTGTGGAGGGGGCAGTGATCGGAGCGGTGCCGAAAACTAATACTTTTAAAAATTAATTAAAAATAGTTATGTTATTAAAACTATTAATTTATATATATATTTGAGACCGTAATTTTAGGTTCTATCTGATTTAAAAAAATTAAAACTTTTCATTAATAGGCAAAAGATTGATTCAAGGTTATAAATAACTTATAATAAAAATTATAATTAATGCCAACATCGTTTTTAGGCGGAAGAAATTAGGTCTTTCTGTAAACAACATGAGAACGGTGAGATAGCTTCATCATGCAGCCATGCTCAACGATATGAAATCTTTCAACGGAGCTGTGATCTTCTGCGTAGAGCTCTGGACAGCTGGAAAGCTACTTCTTTCAATGATGAGGCGCAGGTAACCAACCACAACTGACCTGCTCATTGCACACAGCCTTAATTATTGTTTAATTTACAGCACAACTTGATGAGTCATCTGTTAAGGCTGTCGCGCAATATTCTTTCATGTTATTTTACTGGAACATCGCCTGATGAATCCTCTGATGATCTGTGCACTGTTCAGATTCCCACAAGTTGGAGGCCTGCCTTTCTCGATTTAAATACTTTACAGCCATTCTTTGACTTGTATCATTTACTACCAGCGTCTCTGTCACCATTGGTCGGTGTAATCATTAAATTAATACGGGACTGTTTTTGATCCGTGTATTTTGCATTTAGGCTCTTTCCTGCCTCGTCCAAATTGCCTCAGTTCGGCGGTCATTGTTTGATAAGGCGGAACGGGCCATATTTCTAGCAATGTTCAATTTTAATGTTCAATTTTTTAAATTTTAATGTTCAATTTTTTAAATTTTAATGTTCAATTTTTTAAATTTTAATGTTCAATTTTTTAAATTTTAATGTTCAATTTTTTAAATTTTAATGTTCAATTTTTTAAATTTTAATGTTCAATTTTTTAAATTTTAATGTTCAATTTTTTAAATTTTAATGTTCAATTTTTTAAATTTTAATGTTCAATTTTTTAAATTTTAATGTTCAATTTTTTAAATTTTAATGTTCAATTTTTTAAATTTTAATGTTCAATTTTTTAAATTTTAATGTTCAATTTTTTAAATTTTAATGTTCAATTTTTTAAATTTTAATGTTCAATTTTTTAAATTTTAATGTTCAATTTTTTAAATTTTAATGTTCAATTTTTTAAATTTTAATGTTCAATTTTTTAAATTTTAATGTTCAATTTTTTAAATTTAAATTTTAATGTTCAATTTTTTAAATTTAAATTTTAATGTTCAATTTTTTAAATTTAAATTTTAATGTTCAATTTTTTAAATTTAAATTTTAATGTTCAATTTTTTAAATTTAAATTTTAATGTTCAATTTTTTAAATTTAAATTTTAATGTTCAATTTTAATGTTAAATTGTTTAAATTTTAATGGTAAATTTTTTAAATTTTAATGGTAAATTTTTTAAATTTTAATGGTAAATTTTTTAAATTTTAATGGTAAATTTTTTAAATTTTAAATTTTAATGGTAAATTTTTTAAATTTTAAATTTTAATGGTAAATGTTTTAAATTTTAAATTTTAATTTTAAATGTTAAATTTTAAATTTTAATTTTAAATTTTTTAAAGTTCCGGATATCTTTATCGATGAGCCTGACGAAGATGATGATGATCCATTGTTGGAAAAAAGCCCGCGCCAAAGAAGAGAACACACTTGGATATCTTTAAATTTCAATTTTAAATTTTTTAAATTTCAATTTTAAATTTTTTAAATTTTAATTTTAAATTTTTTAAATTTTAATTTTAAATTTTAATTTAATTGTTTGAGGCTAATCAGTAAATTATTAACAAAATGACGGTCAGCAAAATGTATTCAAAGAATTTTTAAATTTTAAATTTTAAATTTTAAATTTTAAGTTTTAATTTAATTAATTGTTTGAGGCTAATCAGTAAATTATTAACAAAATGGCGGTCAGCAAAATGTATTTTAAGAATTTTTATATAATAAATGAAGAATTTTAAATAATTATATTTATTTTCAAATTGGCTTATGTTGCATGGATTAACTAACGCTAGGGATTGTTCACTAACCATGTTTCCCATGTATTTCTATCGCCAACTTCATGTTCCGAATTATTCCTTGATTCTCCTCTTCATTCCCCCAATTTATTGGACCAAAACGGATGTAGATATAGCGCCATCTCTACGCAAAATAAATCGTTTTTGCGGATTTTAAAGATGGCGGCGCCCAATTTTAGGTGGGATTTTAATTTTGACGTCATAGGACACGTGATATTTGGTCCAATTTTCTTGTAACTTCCGGTTAGGGATAGTAGCCATTGAGTTCAGAACATATATCCTTCTAGAGTTCTATTTGGACGGATGGATAACTTTATCTATTTCACTTAAAAAATACATATTTGTTACTATGGCGTCTGCTATAACTTCGTAATATAGATAGGAAATGTTTAGAAACCGCTTATGATAATGAAAGTAAATTGCTAGATTCGAGTAAAAACAGAGAAGGAACTGCATTAACCGATAGTATATGTATTTTTGAGCTTTCGTGATAGTCAACTTGACAAAAATGATCACCGCGAATGTCTTTTTTTCAAGTCCATTCAATTCCATTAATGGCCTGACACCATTGTTTTGGTAATTCCGAATTTTTTGTAGGGAATCTTAAAGGACCCTGCGGCTCTAGCATCAGCCCCTGTGAATTGTTTTTTCTGCGCAAAATTTTATAGCCAGATAGTGCTGGTCCCTTTCGGTGGGTTTGAGAACTATCCATAAGAAGCAACTAGGGTCCATTGCCCCGTTTTGGATTTGCTACTAAAATGGAGTATTTCCCTCTGTCGTTGGGAGGGGCTAAATTTTGTACCCACATCGCCTATGAAAGGTTTTGAGAAGTTGCGCTTGGTCTTGGTGTAAAGAAACGCGCGCCGTGCCTATGCAAATTTTACCTAGAAGAACTATCTCTCTTTGCACTAATGTGAAGTGCAGGCACAGTGGGGTTCTAAAGTTATTTTCCTCTGAACACCAACCCTTTTTCTATTATCAAAGGAGGAAGTGTTTTCAAGCAAAACCTGCATTTCGAAAAGAAGCAGGTGGTTTTTATTTCAAAACGTTAGGGATTACAAGGTTACTTGTGACTACTATCAAGGGCTAATCCACCCTTTGTGATAATTCGGGGTTGACACATATCAAACTATAATTTATATAGCACTTGTTGTAATTCTCTCAGGCTCTACTATTGGTTTTTGCCTTGCCCAGTATTATGAGAAGGTAACGTGCTGTGACCATGAACGCTGAATCTCTAAAGGGACTGGTAAACCAAAGAGAGTATAGGGGAGGAGTGGAAGCTCCCCCGCTCCACAAGGCTAAATTACAATGTTCCCCCTAAATTATACTAGTGGTACGAGGGAGTTTCCGGCTCAGTCGCGCCACCTACGATACCGTTTAATGCCTCAAACCGAAATGCCTAGGTACTGCGCATTGAAGATGCGCGGTAGAAAAGAGGAACAAGATTTTCCTCTCTTTCCACTCCTCCCCTATACTCTCTTTGGGTAAACGGAATAGATTTTTCTTTATAGCACGTTTGCTTTGTAAAAAAATAAATAAAAAAAACGGGTACGGCCAAGGTCATTTAAATTTTTTTTAAATAGGTTTTTGAAGAAGCACAAAAGACCGAATGGCCTTGAGTGTTCCCAAATTGACAGCCCCCATTCCATCCCCCAATGCTATGCTAGAGAGGAATCGGTTTGTACAGTGGAAGGCGGGCGTTTTCCGGTCCCTTTAGAGATCCAGCGTTCATGCTGTGACGCTAAACTGTAAGGCATATAGAGAAATGGAAGCAGGCAACGCCAGACAGAGACTGCTTATCCAACCCCCTTCCATACACGCTTTTGTAACAAAAGAAATTTTAGAAGCTAAGATATAGAACTCTGTTGCATGCAGATTGTTTGAAAAGCGCATTAATGAAAGGCGCTTTGAATCCGCCTCATATAACACCTGGAAAGAGGCTTTTCACGAGAACGAAAACTATCGCGGTTCGTCGGAAAGGCGCGTATGCTAGAAGTTAATAAACATAATTTCAGAACTTAGTGCCTTTCCCAAACGCGGTTTTATCAGTGCAATGATAAACCGTCTTTCGTACTGGTAAACCGAGCTCATTAGCGAGCACGTATAAGGAGGAGAATCGGAGAGACGAGTTTTTACTTTATAAGAGAAAATGCAAGAAAAATTTCTAGCACCAACTCAAACAATTTATGCATTCAGTATTTATAAAATGCCCGCACTCGGAATCTACCAATAATAGAGCTATCTCAGTTGTGACGTCTATGCCTAGGTGAAACGTCACGGGCTTAGCTTTGGCAATGGGCGGCCATGTTTGGTACCGCTTTGGTTCTATGGGCAAATAGTATGGGTGATGTCACACTAAGGCTTCTGAGATAGCTCTACTCTTTTCGAACCGTAATAAATAAACCGAAATAGATTCAGGGACTTGAACCTTCTAACATAGGCCTAGATCAAACAGCATTCTGCGCCTATTTTTGAACTCAAGAATGTGATGGGATTATTTACGCTATTGTTGAATGAAAAAAAAAACCTCCCCAATTTTAGATATATTTAAAACGTACATCGCTTGTCAGTAATATATTGCGCGTATTGTATGAAATAAGCTAGGCGAATAGGGTCATTTGACAACGGCGATACAACTTAACAAAACCTTTCCATCGGAGAGGGTTAGATATTTTTTTACCCCACTCCGCCCCAAATGGGCGATACGACAACAAAAGACTCTATCCAACAACTGATAGGATCTTAGGAGGTTTTTCGAGGGGAAAAAACCTACTACATTACTCAAAGAATAGAGACAGAATTTGGACTGTAAACAACTTTTCCTTCGATGAAAATTTCCATACTCGAAAAGCATTAAAGAGCTAACTTGCCAGTCCATCTAGGTAGTCTCTTTTATTGGTTTTTTATGAACGAAAATATTCGAATTTCGCGCCTCGATATTTCAACCAATGAGACGAAATGCCAGAGTTGTACAACTGCGTCGCCAGCGCAGCCTAGTGGCAAAATGACTGAACTAATAGCGACCGCGTGGGACTTTAATCGTACAGTTCAAAAAGGGTTGAACTATCTAAATATTTATTAAATTTCTATACGTATATGCTTATGTCACGGAACATTTTTATTTCTACCAGTGTTGATCAATATTCCTTTTATTAAATATCAAATTTTATTTATTAGGCTCCACTTACTGTTTTTCAATTAACTAACTTTCATATTTCGCGCTGTACTTCTTCCTAAGCCTAATTTTCAAACTCAAGCTGCGGCGATTTTGCGGGGCCGGGGCGCTTTCCCGCAAAATCGTGGGAAATTCTTTTAAGCTTCTCACTTGAGGCGACAGATGGCGCTAACGACTAATGATAAAGTAATGAAATTCGACGAATCCGAGTACGCGAGGAGGAAATTCAGCAAAAACTCTAGAAATACATATATTAGGACTCAATGATAGTAGCTGCTTGCTGCTAGTAGGGCTGTTCGATACTACTCGATGCCAACTTGGTTTCGAGTACTTCAGTCTTTCGATACCGGTATCGAGTACCGTTTTTGGGATCCGATACCAGTATCGAGTACTTTCGAAAAATCCGAAGCATCGAGTACTTTATCCCCCTATCTTTTCCCCCTGGAATCGAAGGAACGTTTCTATTTGAAACTTGCGGCCAATCATTTGCTTTATATTTTAACACGTGAATGTTTCCCTCGTCGACATAGTTTAGTCTCTATACTCCATCCCTAGAGTCGACTGACGTCAGACGTAGCTTCTTCAACCATAGCCCATTCGATCGCGCACAAAACGACACAAGCTGCTTGTGCTATAGAATAGCGTTCAAAGAATTGGATTTACATATATAAGCGCAACTTTTGAAGAAAATTCGGAGTAACCGAAAATTAATATTAAGTTCTATAGGAGGAGGTATGTTTTTTGGCCAGTTCCTTCGTCCTATTGATACAAATGACCTGAAATTTAACTTAGACGCGTTTCGACGTGTTTTATTATACTTAAAAGAATTTAAATACGCAAATCTATCATAGGTGGCGCTTTAAAAAAAGTACTCGATACTTTGGGTATCGAGTATTTTTTTCTCCGATACCGATACCTGGTATCGAGTACAATATTCAGTACTCGATACCGGTATCGATACCAAAAATCTTCGATACTCCCAGCCCTAGCTGCTAGGGGGTGTTTGGAACATGCATACTTAATCTTTTAGAGGGAACGAACAATCCCTAGCGTTAGTTAATCCATGGATGTTGTAAGGATGGTAAGTAGGTATTTTTTCAAACTTATTTCTGCTCCGATTTTAATATTTTTGGTCTCATTTCAAAGCTGAATGCTAGATCTTATTAATAATTGAAATACAAACAACGCAACTTCATAGTAAATAACTTTATTTCCCATTTAGGCCAAAAAAAATTACATTTTTTTTATTAAGTACAATCACCAATTCACAAGTTCATCTAAAACAGTGAGTAAATGCGGATTCCCGCCAATTATTTTAACTTCTTCGCGCGCTTTTTGATCCAAATTAGTTAGAAAATTTCTTGTATATTCGAAAGAGCCTAAACGCTCCAGTAATTCGACTGTATATTTCTTTAAATCAACATCGGTAGTACGTTGTCTCAAAATATTCATAACTTGAGGCGCTTCAGGATGAGTTTGAATAGCGTGAATTATGGGGAATGAGAACTTCCCTTCGGTTAAATCTTCGCAAAAACTCTTATTAACCGTATATTCCGTCGACTTTAAATTGCAATAATCATCGCGAACTTGGAAATAAAGTCCCATTAAGCCAATTAGATTATTAAAATCAGTTTTATTTTGACTGAAAAGTTGAAGTAATCTAACCGCCAGTCCAAATAATCCGCCGGTTTTACGTTTAACCATCTCGCAGTATTGTTTTTCAGTAGGACAAATGAAGTTATCGCGCCAATAAATCTCCATACCCTGACCTCTATGTAGCTCTAGTAATTGTTCTGTATAAACTAAGGTAGCGTCCGCGTGTCCAAGCTTTTGCAAACGTTCTAGAGCCAAGAAATACGCGTAATTCGCGGCGTTTATCGTGCTAGCGATACCAAAAATGGAATGGGCTACTGGGATACCACGGCGCAATTTAGAATTGTCCTCAATATCGTCTATTAGTAGACTAGCATTATGCAGCATTTTAATAACCTCACCAATTTGGACGCATATCTCAGTTGGAACGTTTAACCAATGGTTTTTTTTTTTTTTTTTTGCTCCTGAGGGGGGATACGAGCTAGGGCTGAATGAAGCCTTACAGCTGCGATTTCTTAGGTTGAAAATTGTGAGGGGAATTAATTAAAGGCTTAAGTGTTGTTTAAGTTTGGTTTTAAATTGCACAAGTGATTTTAGGGAGATAATCTCAGGGGGTAGGGAATTCCAGATGGGCACCAACCGATGGAAAAAAGAGTGCTTCAGTTGATTTTTACGGGCCTGTTGACGAAATAATTTTCTATGGTGACCACGGGTGGGGATAGACGAGGGAGCAGCGGAAAAGAATCTTTGGTCGGGACAATTTAGGATTTTGAATAAACTGATTAGGTCGAGGTAAGACCGACGAGTAGTCAAAGAAGGCCAACCAAGGGTAGATAGCCTACTGTCTCTGGGTTGATGTTTTAGGATACGCGGTAGTCGAGAGAAGGAACCCTGAATGTTGTCTAGTTGTTGAATGTCGAGAGCTGAGTGAGGGTTCCAGATTTGGCTACCAAATTCTAGGACTGGGCGAACGTAGCAGTTATAAATGCGGGTCAGAAACTCAGGGGTGATGCCTGGGAAATTGGCTTTGATAGTGGCTAGTAAACCTTTGGCGCGACCACAAGTCTTTCTCACATGGGAATGAAATTTTAGATTATGATCTATTTGGACACCCAGATCTCGACACTCATTAACACGTTTAAAGGCTTTAGTTAATTTAGTTCTAATTTCTTTACCGGGAACTTCCATGATGTAATGAAATGGTTGTA
This sequence comes from Phalangium opilio, assembly GCF_054372755.1. Lineage (NCBI taxonomy): Eukaryota > Metazoa > Arthropoda > Arachnida > Opiliones > Phalangiidae > Phalangium > Phalangium opilio. The sequence continues at coordinate 318,934 of NW_028324223.1, forward strand.
AGATTTCCGCGTCAGTCGCTTCCGAAGATTTGCCTTCCGGGTCTGGCACCACCGCTGATGTACTCGCAATTTTCAACGGATCATTTTTCCCTTTTATTGGCGGGAAAGAATTGGGTAAACTACGCCAATCCGACATAATTATTATAATTTTGTTAATAATTTAATTTCAATAACTATAAATAATAAATTAGGTTAACAAGGAACACGCTCAGTATCACCGAGCCGGTACGTCAGACACGCCTGTAGATGGGTGGTACTGTGGCTGGCTCTGCTGGCTAGCAGCGTCGGTCTAGCAGACGATACGTACACATTGAATCATGCGTTTCTGACGTCACTCAGAGTAGTCTTCTACCAGGGTGAGAAATAAGGCGGTGGCACTGGGCAAATGACCAGTTTAAAAATTGCTTTGACCAGTTTAATTATTAAATGCCTGGGGGTCCAGTGGTCATCGTGACCACTTTTTATATTCCCCTTCTTTAGTAAAAAAATAATTCCCAGTAGTGGGTTATAGAAATTAATGCTTATAAAACAAATAAAACAGTATATAAAACCATCCCTAGAGCCATTTCAGTGCAGCTCTGACAGTATGTAGAAATATTAAGTGGTCATTGACCAATTTTTTAATTAAAACCCTTGGGCTCTACTGGTCAAATGACCAGTTTAAAAATTTTCCTTATTTCTCACCCTGGTCTTCTACTATCAGCGACAGCTTATTTACAGCCCTGAGCACTCTCTATATACATTTCCGCGTTCAAGTGTCAAAACTCATAAGTCCGACAGTGATGCCAGATTGAGGGAAATTTCCCATATCTGGGGAAATTTTGACTCTTAAAAACGGTAAAAAGGGAAAAGGGAAATTCCACCAAAAATTTGCTAAATCTAGGGAAATTCCATGGGAAGAAATATTTTATTCAAAACCTACAATCTCAACATAGAAAATTAAACAACTTCATCAAATTGACCTATTAATCACGTTGGATTCTTATTAGATGGCAACCCTGCTACTGTTTTTAGTAATTTCCAAACATTGAATTACCGAAAGTCGTCTGCTAAATAACTGACCCATTGTAATCGTTACGAAAATACATCGCCAAAAACAGTTGTCAAGCTATAATTCTATCAATTTCTACGCGCAGAATCTGGCAACCCTGAACTAGGGAAATTTTGGTCCAAAAAGGGAAATTTTAAGGGTTAGAAAGGGAAATTCCATTTTTCCCACCTGGCATCACTGAAGTCCGAACGTCTGCCTGTGTACATTATAACTGGCTTCTTTCAAATCAAGTTAATTATTTAGGAAGTTAATGATTTATAAATTATGTGATCACTGGAAACTTTAATTTTTAATTACCAATGCCTTATTGACATATTAAACAGTTAGAAGTTAACTATCTAAAATTAAAATGGCAATCGCTAGACCACCTGGAATGGAGTTTGACCATAATTGGCCGGAAGCTTCCGAGTTTCTATCACTTGATTTTGGACCATTTGAAACTGTTCATCGATGGAAACGAATGCCTGAATGTGACGAATTTGTAGGAGCAAGGTAATTAATTATAATTACCCCTTTATTATTTATTTAGTAGCCCCTAAATTAATTAAAATATTATAGACGTAGCAAACATACAGTTGTAGCCTATAAGGATGCCATTTATGTCTTTGGCGGGGATAATGGGTATTTATTAAATAATTTATGCGGGTTCCTCGTGTTAAATTATGTCGTATATATTAGGAGACACATGTTAAACGATTTACTGCGATTTGATGTTAAAGATAAGTCTTGGGGAAGGGCATTTACAACTGGTATCCCACCAGCGCCTCGGTACCATCATTCTGCCGTTGTTCATGAGAATAGCATGTTCGTTTTTGGCGGTTACACGGGAGATATTCATTCAAACTCCAATTTAACCAACAAAAACGACTTATTCGAGTACAAATTCACCACTGGTCAATGGATTCAGTGGAAATTTGACTTGTAAGTTGTTATAAATCAACTTAAACCATCGGGGACTTTAAATAAAACGACAATTACTAGACCAAGTATATGCCCCAGAGTACCAGTACCCGCTTGCAGATCAGCGCATGGCGCTGTAGTTTATGATGGGAAATTATGGATTTTTGCCGGATATGATGGCAACGCTAGATTAAACGATATGTGGACAATATCGTTATTGGGCGATAGAAAAGTATGGGAGGAAGAACCCCAACGCGGGGATTGTCCCCCTACATGTTGCAACTTTCCTGTTGCGGTTGCAAGGAATAGTATGTTCGTTTTCTCATTTCAAAGCTGAATGCTAGATCTTATTAATAATTGATTTGGACCCCTCATTATTTTTCACCCCCTATTCCAATACACAAACTCGTGGTCACTCACAGAAATTAACTAAACCGCGGGTCACGACTACCTTCCGCCAAACGCATTTTGCCAATTCTGTCATTGATGATTGGAACTCTACCGCCGTCAATCTAGCAGAATGGTATACCAGCAGAATGAAAAAACCGAGTCAAAAATTCTCCCGGACTCGCGACGGAAAAATTGCTTCAGACCTATGAAATAACTGATTCTGGCAGAATACCAATTCGCCCTTACCCCCCCCCCCCCCCCCGAGACCTAACTATTGTAAATTCTACTCTTATGCTCTTCATACTCTTAATTGATACTGTAAAATGTTTCATTCGCACTCTAATTAATTAAATAATTTTAATCAAAGGGGGGAAATAACTCGGCCCCCTAACAGTGAATTTCCTTGAAACTTTCACCAATTAATCTACTCAAGCTTACAAATTGAATGAGCCATGCCTCATTACTGTAAAATGTTTCAATCGTGCGCTAATTAATTAATTAGATTTAAACAAAGGGGGGAAATAACTCGGCCCCCCAACGGTGAATTCGATTTGTAAGCTTGAGTAGATTAATTGGTGAAAGTTTCAAGGAAATTCACCGTTGGGGGGCCGAGTTATTCCCCCTTTTTATTTAAAATTAATTATTTAATTAATTAGAGTGCGAATGAAACATTTTACAGTATCAATTAAGAGTATGAAGAGCATAAGAGTAGAATTTACAATAGTTAGGTCTCGGGGGGGGGGGGGGGGGTAAGGGCGAATTGGTATTCTGCCAGAATCAGTTATTTCATAGGTCTGAAGCAATTTTTCCGTCGCGAGTCCGGGAGAATTTTTGACTCGGTTTTTTCATTCTGCTGGTATACCATTCTGCTAGATTGACGGCGGTATAAAAAAACCTCATTCATAAATAGAAGATGAAGTTCACGTCGGAGGCCATTTAGGGTTCGATTCCATCATCCTCCTTAAAGCCTCGGTAGTCATTAATTTACCGGCGCAAAATAAAAGGTTCCGCAGTTTTCCTTCCTCGTTAGGCTTAGCGTTTTATTTTTGAGCTCGTTATTCTAAAAGCGTGAGAAATTGTTGAACTAGTCAATCACGGCTGATAATCTCATATCTCATAGCTCATTCGATAGGTAATTAAATGCAGATTAAACTGTCACAATTTGAAGTCAATCGTATGTGTGGGAGGGGAGGAAACGGCAAGTATCCGACCCCCGTTCAGGTCAATTTGTACCAAATTTCAAAGTTCCCTTCCTTACTTTTTACTCATTTTTAGGCCAAACTAATATTGTCTATGTAATGAGCTATACCTCATTCGATAGGTAATTAAATGCAGATTAAACTGTCACAATTTGAAGTCAATCGTATGTGTGGGAGGGGAGGAAACGGCAAGTAACCGACCCCCGTTCAGGTCAATTTCTACCAAATTGTATAGTTTCCTTCCCTTATTTTAAGACAAACTAATAAAGTCTAGGTAATTAAATGCAGATAAAAGCATAAAACACTTAAAATTTGTAATCAATCGTATGTGTGGGAGGGGAGGAAACTGCAAATATCCTCTTTTAAGTAAGTTTGTACCAGATTTCATATTTTCCTGTCTTGTTGTCAATTGTTAAAACTAGCGCCATCTACGTTATCCCAGTGGAATTTCTTTTTATCAAAATTGTCAGTTTCTGGTATACTACATTGCAATTAGCGATTATTTGTTTTACATAGCTCCGTGTACCTATTAGAGATAAAAGGGATTTTTCCCCCTTACGAAAATATAAAGAAAAAAATAAACGTTTAGTTGAGTCTTGGCACTGGTTATAGCAATTTCTGCTTCGCTGGTTTGGTGCTACTTCCGGTTTAGAAATATTACGTTTTTTCTGCCAGATTGACGTGACTCGAATCATTCGAATGGGAGCTGTCGTAGCAGTTGGAGTCAGGATCAGACTCTAGGACTTAATTAACTATTTAACTAACGGATTGTATTACCACTATTTAGTTAACGGACTGTATGTAAAGTATTAACCGGATTTATGTTCTAATAAGGACGTTTGACTCTTATCGCCTTTCACGGGTGAACTTTTTTTTGTGTGCTGCTATCGGATTTGGTGGCTGGTGTACGTTTTGGCGTGTTCAACGGGAACAATCTACTACTGCCAACCAGTAACGAACGTTAAGTTGACCTTACAATTTTTCTATTTTAACTTTGAGATATGAGGTTAGGGTGTCGTTTATCGTAAGCCTCGGTCGCCGTTCTTTTGTGGGGTACGTCAGGCAGGGCGGACTACATTTAGCCTAAACGTTAAGCCTCGGACCTCGTGGGTACTACTTAAATTACCCCTTGGCTAGTGTCATACTGTTTTTATGTTGCCTATGTCAATCAAGGCCTGTGCGCGGTGGCTTCGAAGGGGGGGGGGATTTTTAAGAAACGCGACTTCTTATTTTCTCCCTATTTTAGCGCGAGATTTCATTGATAGCTGGACCGAAACGCGCGAGAAAATGAACATTTCAAATTCCAAGCGCGTGAAAATGAACATTTCAAATTCCAAGCGCGTGAAAATGAACATTTCAAATTATTTAGGTCCGGCTATTAGCGCCTCAGGTGAGAGAATTTTGCAACTTAAATTGCCAAAATAAAAATAAAAAAGGCGCCGCGCACAGGCCTTGATTAACGTAGGCAACGGTTTTTATTACCCGGTTAAGAGTCTAAGAAATAAATTGCTAAAGTCTCTAACGAACCTAGGATCTTCAAGACTTCCTGTTTCATTAAGCTCTTGATGAAGCTTCTTATTTTCGAACAATAGGTCATTCTTTTCTCCCTCAAGTTCATGACAACGAGCTGTTATTCTTTTCATTTCAAATACACATACTGTTTCTCTTAGCTCAGGAGTAAAAGGGCCTATAATCTTAGTTAGTTTTTGGGAAGAAAATAAAGAGCTGATACCTTCTGAATGGCGTTCATAAGAGGTACTTGGACATTTACCTCCAAACCCATAATAGTTTGAACGTAAACCCTTTTATTTTTCAATTCTACGGCACATACTAAAATCAGTTTTAACAGACGACCCAATTGACTCGGGTCTTGTCTCGCAGCAATATCATAGACATTTGGTGTTTGCGAATCCAATATTTCTTGGTTTAATACATCCATAAAATAACCAAGAACTCCTTGCAGCACCTTTTTTAGGTTGCTTTGCTAAATAATACAGTTTAAAATTATTATTACTATTAGTGTATACCATAAAGAGTATTTAAAACAAACCCGGAGTCTCCAATTTTCAACAGAGGCAGTTTTTAGACTTAGTTTGAAATAATCTTGCAAAATGTTACGTTTACGCTGCATCTGCTGAAACTTTCTTCCAGCCTCAGTGCTAAATTTGTTTAATCAAGAATTAAGAGTCTAAGAAATAAATTGCTAAAGTTTCTAACGAACCTGGGATCTTGTAGACTTCCAATTTGTTTAAGTCTTTCCTTTAGGTTCTCATTTTCATGGATAAGAGAATTGTTTTCTCCTTGGAGATTTTCGACTTGTGTAGCAAGTTAATGACAAAGCATCATTAGCATCGTCTATTGTTTCACTTAGTTCAGGAATAAAAGCTATCACCTTAGTTAGGTAGTTTCAAACGAACCTTGGATCTTCTAGATTTCCAATACGACTAAGTTTTTCATTTTTAAGCATTATAGAATTCTTTTCTTCCTGTAAAATTTCGAATTGAATTTCAAGTTCATGAAAACGAGCTGTTATTTGTTCCCTATCATCATAAGCAACTTAAAGATCATGGGTCGTTTTATTAACTTCAATAACTTTTTCGTTTAGTTCTAAGTCAGAATCAGGAGCTACAACTTTAGAAACTTGTCTTAAAGGCCGACTTCCAGCTTAAAGGGTTCTAGCGAAATAAAATAAATAAAAGAAATAAATAAAATATCTAAATTTTCTTCATCATCCGATTTTGCTTTCGTTTCCAAATGTTCCAATCACGTTAATATTGTTTACAAAGTTTTATCAAATTGAACTAATTTCTGGTTCACGTTTTCTAATCCTTTTTCGACATTTTTTATTATTTTAACTACATCATATGATTTATTCGAAACTGAACTCGGACCAGGGTTTAATTTTGGTGTGTTAGCGCGTCGCTCGGCGTATTGTATTGTATTGTATTGTTGAAGGGGGTGACGCGTCGCCGCGTCGAGCACCGATACCAAGGGTATATTGTGCGCCCCGAGCTGGTTAGACTGAGAAGAGTCCTGTCGCCTCGATGAATCGGAGAATCCGATTGGCCGAGACAGTAGAGAACTGGTGAGGTTCCATAGTATGCATGTCAAAATGCTCAAATCTCATGGCCGCGAGGTAGTCGCAGCTGCAGAGGATATGGGAGGAGGTTTCTTCTACCTCCCGGCAGAACCTACAGGTGGGTCATCAACGATGCCCAATAAGTGCAGGTGTCTATTCAGCCGGCAGTGTCCAGTGAGGAGACTGGTGACCAGCCTAATTTTGCTTTTGGTGAGGGCAAGCAGTTCCTTTGCCCTAGTGATAGAAGGACCCGGGACAAACTCCTTGGCTTGTCTCTGCCCATCCATGTCAAGCCAGAGCTGCAGTTGAAGTGCAGACATCCGGCAGTGAATCCTATGACGAATGATGCCATGGGGGATGGGAACCGCTGGCTCAGGTCCGAAGAACTTCGCCTCAGCCCCCCTTTTGGCATACATATCAGCCCTCTCATTGCCCAGGTATCCGCAGTGTCCTGGCACCCACAGCAATTGAACCTTGTTGCGGACAACCAGAGAACACAGCAAATCCAGACAACTGAGGATCAGTCTTGAATCAACAAGGCACTGATCCAGTGCCATGAGGGCGGCCTGACTATCCGAATAAATCTGAATCGTCCGTCCGCGGTAATTTTTCTTGATGCAGAAATCCGCACATAAACAAATGGCCATGATTTCCGCTTGGAAAACACTGGCAAAGTTGCCGAGGCTCTCGTAAAAACCAAACTTCTTGGTCAAGCAGTAGACCCCGGCACCAGCTCCAGAGTCAGTCTTCGAGCCGTCTGTGAACCAGACGGTCTCCCCCCCCAGTTCCAAGGACTGGGTTGGTCTCCCAATCAGTGCGACTAGGAAAGTGCACGCTGAAGGGCTTGTCAAAATGATATGATACAACAGACTTGTCTGAGACCATCGCAAGTGATGGCTCGAGACTGCTGTACTCACTGAAGAGCTTGGTGTGACTGAAGTCCCAGTGCTTGGGCTTCCACCAGCCGTGGTTGTTGAGCCTACAGGCTCCCATAATAGCCTCCTCCTCAATAAAGAGGTGGAGAGGAAGCATATTCAGAAGGATCTCCAGAGAGGCTGTGGGGGTAGTCCTCATGGACCCCGTGATGCCGATGCACGCCAGCCTTTGAAGCTTGCGTAGTTCATCTTGGGCTGTTTTAAGGCAAACCGTGGACCACCAGACAAGAGCTCCATAGGAGACCACCGGCCTGATGATTCTAGTATAAATCCAGTTCACGGCACTGGGGCTTAAGCCCCAGGATTTGCTGACTGAACTTCTTATACGCCAGAATAGAATTTTGGCTTTCTTGATGCTAAGATCAAGATGGGATTTCCAAGTAAGCTTGGCATCAAAGGTCACGCCAAGGTATTTGGCCTCGGTGGACTTCTTCAAAACCTGTCCAAAGAAGGAAATATCATTGAAGAGGTCATTGGTCCTCTTCCGAGTAAACGGTATAAGGACAGTCTTGTTGGGATTGACGGTGAGGTTAACATCCCTACACCATTCCTCAACAACATGCAAGGCAGTTTTCATCAGTGCAGCGATCGTTGCAGGGAACTTCCCCGTAACAATCACTGCTATGTCATCCGCATAGCCAAAGCAGTGACACCCCCCCCCCTCCCCGAGTCGACCCAGCAGCTCATCCACCACCAGGCACCAAAGAAGAGGGGAGAGAACCCCTCCCTGTGGACAGCCACGGTCGGTGGAGATCTCCAGGGATTCCCCGAGAAGAGACGCCGTCACCCTGCGATTCGTGAGCATGGAGTGTATCCAACGACACAAAGTGTCGTCAATACCAAACCGCTCCGCAGCGCGAAGAATAACTTCACTAGAGACCCTATCAAAGGCTCCCTCAATATCAAGGAAGATGGCTAAAGACATCTCCTTGAACTCGATGGCCCTATCAAGGCAGTTCAAAATGCCATGGATCGCCGTCTCCGTAGATTTGCCTTTCTGATAGGCAAACTGAGCAGTGGACAGGGGAGTATGGGAGAGAATTCCATCCCGCAAATACCTGTCCACCAATTTCTCTAAAATCTTTAGGAAGAAAGAGGTAAGACAGATGGGTCTAAATGCCTTGGCCTCAAGATAGCTCGTCTTCCCAGGTTTGGGAATAAAGATAACCTTCGAGCGCTTCCAGATATCCGGAATATGCGCCAGAGCAATGCAGGCCCTGAATATCCTGCACAGATAGGGGCCAATGGCGTCCATACCTTCCTGAAGGAGGGCAGGAAAGACGCCATCTGGGCCAGGGGACTTATAGGGCTGAAACGAGTTGACAGCCCACTTAAGTCTGGAGTATGTAACTATCTTATTGGCAATGCCCCAGTCCGCCCTGTGTGCTCTCCGAAAGTACACGGGGAGAGCATCGGTGCATGTGGGGACAAAAACCTTGGAGTCCGGAAAGTGTACCTTAAGCATATACTTTAGGGTATCAGTCCCTGACTTGGTAAACTCACCTTCTGCCACCTTAATGGTGCTGAGCTGGTGAGTGTTATCATGAGCCAGGATCTTCATGATCTTGGCAGTAGCGGGGGCATCGGAGATACTACCGCAAAAGTCCCTCCAGGAGTTCCTCTTAGCCTCCCGGATGGCTTTATTGTACTTGTTGAGGGACTGTCTATAAATAGTCCAGTCCCCAGTCCTCTTGGCTCTATTAAAGAGTTTACGAGTGAGCTTGCGGAGCCTGCCAAGTTCCGTATTCCACCAAGGAACGAGCCTTGGCCGGCTGGCAGGCTTCGCTGGACAGTTATGGTGGTAGGAATTGATAATGGCCTGTTGCATGAGATCAACAGCCAAATCAAATTCCAGCACCGAGGTAAGTTTAGGAGCATTACCTCTGAGTAGGAGGCAAAGTTCCTCCCTGTAGATGGACCAATCGGTCCGACGAGGGTTGCGCAGTTCCGTCTTAACCGAAGTTGACTTGACTGCGACCGAGAAGCAGATGTGCCTATGGTCTGAGAGAGATGGTTCATCAGACACATGCCAGTTAGATACCGACAGACTGATATTATCTGTGGCAAGGGTGACATCAATGACCTCCTTTCTGTTAGAGGTAACGAAGGTTGGTTCATTGTGCCTGTTGAGAATATGCAGGTTCGTACCGACCAGATATTCAAGCAGTTCATCACCACCTTTGTTGCAATCGCTGCTGCCCCACGTGACATGATGAGCATTGGCATCACAGCCTAGAATGAGCCTGTCCCCCTGCCGCTCACAGTGGTCGACAAGAGCGGCAACCTCCTGTGGTGGGGGGGGAGTCCGTGGCATCATGTGCAAAGTAAGCAGACGCTATGACAAGGCCAGTTGCCTCTCCAGAAGAGGAGGGCAATACCCTAATCACAGCAGTATCTCTAGTGAGGTAGTTCGGAAGCGGAAGGGTATCGAGACCCTTCCTTGTCAGAACACACGCCCTGGGGTTGAGTGAGGTAAAATCATAAGTAATGTTACCTACATTCTTTAAACCAAGGATTTTACCATTATGGATCCAAGGTTCCTGAATGAGGGCCACATCCAGGCCCTCTAAGGCAAACCTCCGACAAAGGACTGCTGAGGCTGCTTTGCAGTGATGCAGGTTGATCTGGATCACCTTAATGCTCATGCCACAGAAAGAGAGACGGCCTTAGCCGCTACTTGGCAGCAGCTTGGAGTCCCGATCCAGGACCGGTATCTCCTTCGCAACCGCCAGCAGCCCCGGCCTCCATCTCCATCCTAGTGTCAGAAGCGGAAGTCCTCTCGGTATCAGAGTCCTTCAAAAAGTCGGACTCTGTCCCGAGGTCTATGTCCGAGCCATCTGGAAAGGATGGCTCTAAGTTAATTCCAGCAATATTTGCTGCCAGCTCCCCACTCACGCTGGCTGCGGTATTGCCTTCATCATCAGAAGCCTCAGAGACCTTCTGAAGAGGGTCCTGTGGTGCGTTCAGGACCTTGAAAGTCCCGACATCAACACCAGTGAGACCCTCAAAGCCGGCCTCCTTGATGGCCTCCATGGAGGAGCCATCAATTAGGAATATCCAGCGTCTGGTGCACTTCTCAACGAACGACTTCAGGCACCGCCAACAGTTGGTCAGAAACCTTCCGTTGTAGGCCTTTAGTCGCCGGAGAAGAGCCGCCGGATCAGTGGTGCGACGGTCCTTGGTACGGAAGGACACCTTGAACGGCTTCGGGAGCTCACAGGCTTTCATCACTGAAAGCCGTGTTCCCCCTATGGCACGCTCATTCTGGTGCAGCACCTTCTCGAGCCATTCACCGGTCGCAGAATCTCCACATGAATAGATCATGGCCCCAGCCATGATGTGGAAATTTAGGGGACGCGGCAGCGAGCTTCCCGAGGAGAGCTCAGCGCCCAGTGCGTCAAGTATAGCGGCCTGGATGGGAACAACGTCCGCATCCGTGACCGCATTAGTAGGATAGCCATCTTTAACGATGGCCATCTTGACAATGCTGGCGACGTCGCAGTAAGACTTAGTCTTCTTTGGCGCCGCCGCTTGTGAGCTAGGCGAGGGATCAGAGTCCTCTGTCCTAGCTCTCTTCCCAGAAAAGGTGGTAGCTTCTCTTGCACCAGGCGTAGAGTCCGTACCCGAGACGTTACTTCCAGCACCCGAAGGTACAGGAGTCCCATCTCGGCCCGTATCTCTTGCACCCAGTGCAGAGTTCTGGCCACCTTGTAGGGCTTGTTTTCTTCGGCGGTTGGCCTTTCGCCTCCTATTAGCCTCACTCAACTTGGTAGAACCCAGTTGAGGGGCAGGAAGCGATTTTTGGCTTTCCGCCGATTGAGGGTGGGTGCTGCCGGAGGCAGCAGCTCGCCCAGAAGCAGGTTGGGAGTTGCCTCCTTCCCTGAGAGAAGGCTGGGTGCCGGCAGAGCCGGCTCCATGCCCAGGTTTGTTTTTAGTTTTAGTTTTAGTTGTAGTTTCCATAAAGGTCCCACGAGTAATGAGGCAAGTAAGTAAGTAACTTCGTATCGCTTCAACGGCGTCGGTACTTTGGTTTTTGAAAGCCAAGTGTAATGGTGTCTTGCCATTTTTGTTTAAAGCATTTATATCAGCGCCGTTTTGTAACAGCACGCTGATGTTATCCTTTTGGTTTCTTTCCGCGGCATAATGTAACGCCGTTTCCTTACTTAAACCGCACGTTTCGTTAACTTCGGCTCCCTTATGTATTAAAGACATTATAACGACACTGAAACCATTCTTGCCGCAAGCGTAACTTAAGGGAGAGCGGTCGGCCATATTACGAAGGGTCACATTGGCACCATTTTGTATGAGAATAAGCGCTAGTGCCGCGTTTCTATTTCGACATGCCAGGTGTAAAGCGGTGCCTCCATCAAGATCATTATTTCATAAAGCTATGAAACAATCTCTGAGTTCATCATTGACATTGTGGCCCCGTTTCTGCCCTCTTTTATTTCAGCTGTGTTACATATTAACGAAGTGGCCACTGAGGTATTTCCCCTTGCAGATGCGTACAGAAAGGCGGTATTGTCTCTTATATCACGTGCATTTACATTAGCGCCTTTTTCAATTAGAGCTAGAGCGATATTCGTAGCATCAATAAAGCAAGCTTGGATTAAAGGCGTTCTTTCATACGCGCCAAATTTGTCTTCTAAATTCACTCCTTCGTCGAGCAGCTTTAAAACTTCATCCAAGCATTTATTACAAACGACGTCATACAGACGTCTTATCTTTCGCTTGAGCCATCTTTTAAGGCTCATTTGCAGGCGCGATTGTAACTCCTAAAAACAGGATTTTGCTTGAAATATTTTAAATCTTTTCTGCACAAGCTCAAGCTCAAGCTCGGCCATTTACATGACTGCTTGTAGCTTCGCTTGTTCCTTGGTTTGCTTTTTAACAAGCTCAATCCGCAACAAGAAAGGAATTTGGTTTTTTCTAGCAAGCGCCTAAAAAAATGCTACCGCCATCAATGAAATTTCCGTTTTTAATTATTTTGACTAAATTTTAACTGGATATTATTTATATACCTGAATTATTTGGCCCAACACGTATTTGAATAGTTAGGCCAAACACATATTTATAAAATTAGTCTTAGCAAAAGTTTGAAAAATTAGGCCGCTGAAACTGAAGTTTTTTTCAGTCACGTTTGTGGTACCAGCTAGGCCTACTTAAGTTGTCACCAATTAGCACCTACCACTTTTCTACCCCGCCGGACGGCGCGTTTCCAAAGGACTATTTGATATTTTAAATTTATTAAATGTGAAATTTGTTCTTTTCATTCCTTTATTACAATTTTCTACTTTTTCAACTGCAAAATAAAGCCCAATTATTAGCACCAGGAGTTCATAATAACCCCCCTTCTCCTGTTAGCACCTACCTTTTTCTTATTAACCCCCCCCCCCCCAGGGCTGGCCGTTTGTATCGTTTCGTTCTCGTGGTCTGGGGCTACAGCATAATCACTAAAAGCATGCTAAAAGTGAACTCGTTTTTTTTTTTTTAATTTTTGGCCTCTTCAACCGGATTATTAACATCATAAACTGCAAAATAATAATTTTGTGTTTGCAAATAAAATTAAAAAGGCAAAAGAAGTGAGACGTTCAACTTTGGTTTCCGATATAAATTAAATAATGTTCCTGACTAAAATTATAAGGAGATTGAATACACGTATGATAGAATATAATTTTTACTAACCTGGCCAGTCAGAGAATCCTTTTCCTCTCTAAGAGCTACCAGTTCCAAATCTACGTGGTTTAATAACGTTTTCTAAGCGGTTTGTTCAATTTCATTGTCGTGGTCTTGGGCTACAGCGTAACCACTAAAAGTGGACTCGGTTTTTTTTTTAATTTTTGGCCTCTTATCTGGGAAACGTGACTCCGCGAGGCGGGATTATATCCAGAATTTGACGCGCGCGCGATGCTTAAAAATTAGGCTTAGCTCTCGTAATGAAATCTGTCTCGCGCTGGTCAACCTCTTATGACGTCACCAGGGGTATATATATAATTTATTCCGTCTTAATGAGGTATGTGAAATATCAATTTTCTTTTTCGTATTACAAAATGAATAAATTTCTATTATTCTTTTTACTTTGGATCTACTGTTATTATAACCCAATTGATGTTTTAATACGAAAATTAGCCACTTTTCAAAAAACGTGGCACTAACACTTTTTAAGAAGAATATGGAAGAGGAGCAACCTGTCGTAAGAAATTAAAAACTTGAAACTATTTTGATAAACTGACTTGAAACTATGGTTAAAGAACTTAGATTATGGATGACGGATTGATTAAAATTTTTAAATCCTAACTTTCTATTTTTGAACATTATTATTTTAGTGCGTAACTATAAAATCTTAACCCAAATACCCCTAAAATTCTAATTTAAAACTTAAAGGAGACATTCCATAGAGGTCATAACCTCCCTTTTGATTTATGTTTAATTTTCTTATTTTGACCCCTATAAAAGTTTGTGGAAATTTATGAACAAGATTGAATATTATGTTGAATATTAAAAAATAGGATTAGAATCTATTTTGACTCTCAATTGACGCATACCATCAAACGCGGTCACTTTTGATTCAGAAATTTTATAAGCCCCTCGTTCCCGTTAAAAGGCCTTAACTCTCCACAACTGACTGAACTCTAACATCTTGTCTAGCGTTAGCGAGGATGAATCATTAGTGAAAAGAGGTAGGATACGATCCTTCCGAATCTTATCAATATGATGGATTTTGACGTGTCTTGAAGAGAGTCAAAGTTGATTCACCATCTATTATTAAAAACCCCTATATTTTGAAACAATATTGAAAGAAAAAAATTGAGCAATCAAAATGACGGAAATTAACCTTAATTCATCAGATCTATTATTATCCATCTTCGCTATCATAATTTTATTGTTGGTAGGAATTTCCTATGATAAAATCTTAAACTTCTTGAGAAAACTGTTATTATTAATATTGGTATGTTATTTCGAAGTACAAACAATGATAAATCTATCCCAAAAAGTATTAACTGAAACTATTGTTGCTTTAAGAGAGATTCATTAGAAACCCTTAGAGGTTCCCATCCCCAATCTTTGAGTTCAAACTCAAGTTCGTGTTCGGAGTCTGATACCCATCAAATTAAAATGAAACTTACTCATATAAAAGATATACAAAAATCACCCGAAGAAAATGTTATTGATAGAGAAGAAATACTTGGAAGAGTCGAAAAGACTAGAAAAGAGGAGGAGAGATTAAACCCCGCATTTACATCAACACTTTATAAGCAAAAAAGAACAATCAAGAAAGTATCCCTCCCCTCCACTAAACGCGAAGAAAAACCAATTCGGAAGAGCCTTATGCGACGCGAATCAAAGCACTCTATACAACCCCCTACTAACGTTACCTTGAGACCAGAGAGAGAGAGAGGAACTTTTTCCAAGAAGAGAACGTATAGAGAATCGGTCTACATTTTTCCAACAAAAGTTGAAAAGTCCTATTTTTCCTACATATGAGAAAGACCAAGAGACCTGCTCTCTAAAAAATATCACCAAGTCTACCCGGAAGCAAGCGCCCTTTTAGACGACTCTATGTACGTCGACGACTTGGCTTCAAACGCTGACGCTGACCGAGAAGCCTCGCGCTTAACTTCAGAAGTGGACAAAATCATGCTAGACGCTGGCACGAAGCTAACCAAGTGGCAAACTAACTCAACTAAGCTGAGAGAGGTACTCGCCAAGAAAAATCCCGCAGCTAAACCAGCCAATCACCAAACGTCCTTCGCACCATCCAAAGTCCTTGGACTTACACGGGACAGCTCGGAAGACGTTCTAACCTTCGAGATTAAAGACCTTTTGAAGTTTATCCAGAGCCGAGACAACACTAAAAGATGGGTACTGAAGTCAGTCGCGAAAATCTTCGACCCACTTGGCTTCCTCGCTCCCTTCGCAGTACGAGCCAAACTTCTCTTCCAACAACTCTGGGAACAAGGTTTGTCCTGGGACGAGCCCCTGCCTGACCACGTAGCTGAATCATTTGAAGCCCGGTGCTGCGAACTTGAAGATCTCACCGCTATTAAAATTCCCCGCCACTACTACCAGAGAACCGCCGAAATCGCCGTCGACAGCATCGAACTTCACTGCTTTTCGGACGCAAGTCCTAAAGCGTACGCCACCGTAGCATACTTCAGCTACCGGAGCAAGGAAGGAAAATTCGCGTCAACCTTAATCACGGCAATATCTCGAGTAGCCCCGCTAAAAAGACTAAAGCTTCCCCAACTCGAGCTGACGGAAGCTCTTCTAGCCGCCAAACTAGTCAATCACTCGCTGACCGTTCTGAAAATCAAGCCGAAGAAAATTCACACGTGGAGCGACTCGAAAATAACCTTAGGCTGGATCAAAGGAGCCGCTGACAGATGGAAGCCGTTCATAGCTAACTAACCGCGTGAGTGGGATACAAACTATTTCTAACCCTATGAATTGGAATCATTGCAAAGGCACGGACAACCCTGCCGACCTTCCCACACGCGGACGCAAAGTAATTGACCTCGCGAAAGACCCCTTCTGGTGGCGTGGGCCTAGCTGGCATCGAGAAAACGCGCGAAATCAGAACGAAAACCTGTCCACCGAAGTCAATTTCGAGGACGTTCAAGAACAATTAAGGAGTATTTCCCTTACAATGACGATAACGACCCCGCCTAAAGAGTCCCTTATCAACATTAAGGCTTTCAATTCGCTGAAAAACCTGGCTTCTACGTTTCCCTCATAACCTTCGCTTAAAGGATCAAAGACGTACGGGAGAGCTAACCGCCGACGAAATTCGCCTTGCCGAAATATATTGGTCCGCACTACCCAAAAGGAGTAGTTCCCGGAAGAAGTCCAATGCCTCGTCAACGGACAATCTATCGCTAAGGACTCTAAGGTCCTTACCCTCCATCCACACCTGGATAATCACGGTCTCCTACGCATTGGAGGTCGACTAAAAGGCAGCGAGCTCTCACACGCTGAACGTCAGCCATGGCTTCTCGCTCATAACCACCCATTCACGGAACTTCTTGTCAAAAACGCCCATGAGAAAGTCATGCACGCCGGCGTTGTCATAACAACGGTGTCGCTACGCGAAAAGTTTTGGATTATCAAGTCGCGCAGTTTCGCGAGTTCCATTCTTAAAAATTGCAATGTCTGCAAATATTTTCGCGTAAAACCCTCGGACGCAGTAATGGCCCCCTTGCCAGAGTTTCGTACGACCCAAACGCCCGCTTTCGAGAACTGTGGATTGGACTTCGCCGGTCCTCTCTACACGCGAGACAATGCAAAATGCTACGTCGCTCTATTCACTTGTGCCGTCACAAGAGCGGTGCACCTCGAACTTGTATCTGACCAGTCCACGGATACCTTTCTCCTCGCTTTCAGGAAATTCGTCTCGCGTCGCGGAATGGTAAAACATGTCTACTCAGACAACGCTAAAACATTTAAACGCGCCAAAACTGATCTCAGTGATCTATGGAAAAACGTGGACAGTCCGGAAGTCGCTCGCTATTTCGGAAACAACCAAATCGCAGACCCCGTTGACCGGACCTCAATCGCCTACCGGTAGCGGCACGCCGATGCCGCCGCCGCCCGGAATTCTAACGCTCACCGGGAGCGGAACCTCAAGCCAACCGGGTGCCGGCCAGATGACCGCCGCGCCACCGAATACCGCTCCAGCCATAAGACGGCCAAAATTAGAAATCCGACGATTCTCGGGAGAAATCAACGATTGGCAGAATTTCTGGGCGCATTATGGATGCTCTATTCATAATAACCCGACTCTCTCCAAACCGGAGAAATTCAGTTACCTTATTTCGTATTTAGAAGGCCTCGCTCTAGACGCAGTAAATGGTTTATCGTTATCAGACGCAAACTACGATTACGCAATCTCCGAACTTATAAGAAGATTTGGCCGTAAACAAATGCTAGTTTCAGAGTACACGCACAACCTACTCTGCCTGCTAGCTGTAAAAAGTCCAGCGACTTGGCTGGTCTACGGAAACTCTACGACACGTGCGTGTTGCGGATAAGAAGCCTGGAAAACCTACAGGTCATTGACCAAACTTACGGGAGCCTCCTTGGTCCAATCATTACACAACGACTCCCGGAAGACATTACGCTAGCATTCAGCCGAGAACACGACGCCGTTGGCCAATTACGAATTGCCGACTTAATGAACTTTCTAAGGAACGCGCCTCGCGGCCTCCGTCTTAACGCGCTTGACAGCTCAAAACTTAGAACGGAGATTCGTCGAACCTGATCGCAGACCCCCCGAAAGACCGTCGCAACCGCGGGACTTTAATCGATACGATAGCCGAAGGCCAAGGCCTCCGTTCGTGGCTGCCACGCTAACCGTGAATACCGGAAATAAATCCTGCCTCTACTGCGGAAAAAATGATCACACACCAGTACGCAGTGTACAGAACTATCGCTTCAAGACAGAAAAGCCCAGCTTAGCCAGAAAAAGCGCCGCTTTATTTGTCTTCGGGACCAACATCAAGCTCGCGAGTGCACCTCCAGATTTCGCACGTGTTAGAAATCTGGAGGACGTCATCACTCAAGTGTCTGTGATCGAACCGAGACGCGTATCGCGAATAACCCTCCCCAAAACCCGCCAATCGAAAGTGGCGTATCGCGGATGACAGCCGTCGTCACTAGAGAAAAGACTGAAGCCGTGTTCCTGCAAACCGCTTTAGCAGAAGCCAGTCGCCCAGGTGAAACCGAGCATAAATCAGTCAGATGCCTACTCGACACCGGCAGCCACGTGACCTTTATCAAAGAAGCCGTATCTCGAGAACTTGGACTACAGATTCTATCCGAAGAATTCCTAGAAACCAACAGTTTCGGAAGCCAGACGTCAGAGAGAGCCCTGAGACGAAAGGTGCAACTAGAACTGAGGAGCCGCCACAATCCCGAGAAAAGCGTTCTCATTCAAGCCTACGAAACACCGACAATCTGTGGGTCAGTTTTCGCCGTACCTGGTGCCGAGCTCGCTAGCGAATTCCAAAAGCGAAATCTCCTCATGGCAGACTTGACCACGGTAGAAATTGGACATAATAACCAACTTTGTTAATGAGGTACGACACTTTTGAATTAAAATGTTAAAAAGGTTTGAAAGACCACTTGTTGTACAATAATAAAAATAGTTTTTATTTCTACAATTTAGTAGACGACTAGTTTCGTTACCATTCGGTAGCTTCTTCAAGTGGCGGATTATTTATGGGCTCTCGCAAGCGGAAGAAGCCAACGGTTCGGGCCTACTCTTACCGCGCGGGCTAGAAACCATCTTTGGTTGGACACTCCAAGGCCCAGCTACGGTAGCCGCACTTGACAAAGGAGTAAACGCGATCTCTATCATTTTTTCAACACGATCGCGCCTCAAGAGGAAGAAGCCATCTCAACCCAACTTCGCGCTTTTTGGGAACTGGAATCTTGGAAAACGATGAAGATAAAGACTTGGGAAGAAAAACGCTTGAAAGGTTCGCTAAATCCACGGTTTTCGAAAACGGCCGCTACGCCGTCGCGTTACCTTTCAAACCGAGCAACCTAACCGACCTAATTTTAAAGCTTCGCTAAAATCCCGTTGATTTTATCGAATATAATCAAATTATAAAAGATCAAATCTCCACCGGCGTTGTCGAGAAAATCGATCCGTTCGCGAAAACAATCGGGCCGCTATATTATCTACCGCATCGCTCCGTAGTCAGAGAAGCCAGTACGACCACCAGAACCCGTATCGTTTATGATGCATCTTCGCACGCGCCAAATGTTTCGAGCCTCAACGCTTGCCTCGAAGCTGGCCCCAATCTTAATCCGGAGCTATACGATATTCTCATTCGCTTTCGTGAGAAAAGAAATAGCCTTCACCGCTGACGTAGCCAGATGCCCTACGATTCTTATGGGTTGACGTCGACAGCCCATTCGCAAACCACGCGCTACAAACCTACAGAATGACACGCGTCCCCTTTGGCGCTACTTCTAGTCCGTTTCTCTTGGCAGCCACCCTACGCCTACACGCTAAAAAATATCACCAAGTCTACCCGGAAGCAAGCGCCCTTTTAGACGACTCTATGTACGTCGACGACTTGGCTTCAAACGCTGACGCTGACCGAGAAGCCTCGCGCTTAACTTCAGAAGTGGACAAAATCATGCTAGACGCTGGCACGAAGCTAACCAAGTGGCAAACTAACTCAACTAAGCTGAGAGAGGTACTCGCCAAGAAAAATCCCGCAGCTAAACCAGCCAATCACCAAACGTCCTTCGCACCATCCAAAGTCCTTGGACTTACACGGGACAGCTCGGAAGACGTTCTAACCTTCGAGATTAAAGACCTTTTGAAGTTTATCCAGAGCCGAGACAACACTAAAAGATGGGTACTGAAGTCAGTCGCGAAAATCTTCGACCCACTTGGCTTCCTCGCTCCCTTCGCAGTACGAGCCAAACTTCTCTTCCAACAACTCTGGGAACAAGGTTTGTCCTGGGACGAGCCCCTGCCTGACCACGTAGCTGAATCATTTGAAGCCCGGTGCTGCGAACTTGAAGATCTCACCGCTATTAAAATTCCCCGCCACTACTACCAGAGAACCGCCGAAATCGCCGTCGACAGCATCGAACTTCACTGCTTTTCGGACGCAAGTCCTAAAGCGTACGCCACCGTAGCATACTTCAGCTACCGGAGCAAGGAAGGAAAATTCGCGTCAACCTTAATCACGGCAATATCTCGAGTAGCCCCGCTAAAAAGACTAAAGCTTCCCCAACTCGAGCTGACGGAAGCTCTTCTAGCCGCCAAACTAGTCAATCACTCGCTGACCGTTCTGAAAATCAAGCCGAAGAAAATTCACACGTGGAGCGACTCGAAAATAACCTTAGGCTGGATCAAAGGAGCCGCTGACAGATGGAAGCCGTTCATAGCTAACTAACCGCGTGAGTGGGATACAAACTATTTCTAACCCTATGAATTGGAATCATTGCAAAGGCACGGACAACCCTGCCGACCTTCCCACACGCGGACGCAAAGTAATTGACCTCGCGAAAGACCCCTTCTGGTGGCGTGGGCCTAGCTGGCATCGAGAAAACGCGCGAAATCAGAACGAAAACCTGTCCACCGAAGTCAATTTCGAGGACGTTCAAGAACAATTAACAGGGTTCATACGAACATGGAAAACAGGGAAAACCTGGAAATATCAGGGAAATTGGTGTAGAGGAAAAAATCAGGGAAATATCAGGGAAAATGAAAATTTCTTTGAAAAATCAGGGATAATAATTTTTTTTCCAAAAAAATCAGGGAAATTAAATAAAGTGAAACAAATACACTTCAGTGGGACCCATAATCTAATTTGGTGCACGAAAAAAATCGTCTTATGACGGTTTAAACGCAAAAATAGCGAGATCACAGTTGATCAAAGTCCAAAATCGTTTAACTTATTATTTAAAATGAATCCAGTTCAAATGAATGTTTTGTTTTTGATTTAAAACGGCATCAATTGCTTTGATTTCTGTAATTGAATTTCGCCGTACACCTTTTCTGAGGTGACCTTTCCTTTGACTGGAAATATCTAAGACCATAGATTGAGCTAAATTACGACACTGACCTTCAAAATATCTTTTAAATCGGTCATCTCTGAAAACATTTCATTTCAAGTGGCCCCTATTTAGTCACTTTTTGCTTACCATTTCTAAATTAATTAGTCACTTATTCAACTAAAATTGAGCGTATGAGTGAGTATCAGCCCTGGTGTATGGAATTCTGTATTTTGGTACTGTCTATTATAACCTAACAAAGAATGGTAAACATATAATATTTATTTCGTAACCAAAGCTACTGGCAACCACAGAGGCATGAGCCTATATAATGTGGTTGTAGCTATAGTCTGGTTACCCTATTTGAAATTATAACACTCCTCCAATGCAAAAAATGCACCTGGAAATTTATAAGAAGTATTCTGGAAAACCTGGAAATATCAGGGAAATTGGGTTTCGAAATTTCGTATGAACCCTGATTAAGGAGTATTTCCCTTACAATGACGATAACGACCCCGCCTAAAGAGTCCCTTATCAACATTAAGGCTTTCAATTCGCTGAAAAACCTGGCTTCTACGTTTCCCTCATAACCTTCGCTTAAAGGATCAAAGACGTACGGGAGAGCTAACCGCCGACGAAATTCGCCTTGCCGAAATATATTGGTCCGCACTACCCAAAAGGAGTAGTTCCCGGAAGAAGTCCAATGCCTCGTCAACGGACAATCTATCGCTAAGGACTCTAAGGTCCTTACCCTCCATCCACACCTGGATAATCACGGTCTCCTACGCATTGGAGGTCGACTAAAAGGCAGCGAGCTCTCACACGCTGAACGTCAGCCATGGCTTCTCGCTCATAACCACCCATTCACGGAACTTCTTGTCAAAAACGCCCATGAGAAAGTCATGCACGCCGGCGTTGTCATAACAACGGTGTCGCTACGCGAAAAGTTTTGGATTATCAAGTCGCGCAGTTTCGCGAGTTCCATTCTTAAAAATTGCAATGTCTGCAAATATTTTCGCGTAAAACCCTCGGACGCAGTAATGGCCCCCTTGCCAGAGTTTCGTACGACCCAAACGCCCGCTTTCGAGAACTGTGGATTGGACTTCGCCGGTCCTCTCTACACGCGAGACAATGCAAAATGCTACGTCGCTCTATTCACTTGTGCCGTCACAAGAGCGGTGCACCTCGAACTTGTATCTGACCAGTCCACGGATACCTTTCTCCTCGCTTTCAGGAAATTCGTCTCGCGTCGCGGAATGGTAAAACATGTCTACTCAGACAACGCTAAAACATTTAAACGCGCCAAAACTGATCTCAGTGATCTATGGAAAAACGTGGACAGTCCGGAAGTCGCTCGCTATTTCGGAAACAACCAAATCGCAGACCCCGTTGACCGGACCTCAATCGCCTACCGGTAGCGGCACGCCGATGCCGCCGCCGCCCGGAATTCTAACGCTCACCGGGAGCGGAACCTCAAGCCAACCGGGTGCCGGCCAGATGACCGCCGCGCCACCGAATACCGCTCCAGCCATAAGACGGCCAAAATTAGAAATCCGACGATTCTCGGGAGAAATCAACGATTGGCAGAATTTCTGGGCGCATTATGGATGCTCTATTCATAATAACCCGACTCTCTCCAAACCGGAGAAATTCAGTTACCTTATTTCGTATTTAGAAGGCCTCGCTCTAGACGCAGTAAATGGTTTATCGTTATCAGACGCAAACTACGATTACGCAATCTCCGAACTTATAAGAAGATTTGGCCGTAAACAAATGCTAGTTTCAGAGTACACGCACAACCTACTCTGCCTGCTAGCTGTAAAAAGTCCAGCGACTTGGCTGGTCTACGGAAACTCTACGACACGTGCGTGTTGCGGATAAGAAGCCTGGAAAACCTACAGGTCATTGACCAAACTTACGGGAGCCTCCTTGGTCCAATCATTACACAACGACTCCCGGAAGACATTACGCTAGCATTCAGCCGAGAACACGACGCCGTTGGCCAATTACGAATTGCCGACTTAATGAACTTTCTAAGGAACGCGCCTCGCGGCCTCCGTCTTAACGCGCTTGACAGCTCAAAACTTAGAACGGAGATTCGTCGAACCTGATCGCAGACCCCCCGAAAGACCGTCGCAACCGCGGGACTTTAATCGATACGATAGCCGAAGGCCAAGGCCTCCGTTCGTGGCTGCCACGCTAACCGTGAATACCGGAAATAAATCCTGCCTCTACTGCGGAAAAAATGATCACACACCAGTACGCAGTGTACAGAACTATCGCTTCAAGACAGAAAAGCCCAGCTTAGCCAGAAAAAGCGCCGCTTTATTTGTCTTCGGGACCAACATCAAGCTCGCGAGTGCACCTCCAGATTTCGCACGTGTTAGAAATCTGGAGGACGTCATCACTCAAGTGTCTGTGATCGAACCGAGACGCGTATCGCGAATAACCCTCCCCAAAACCCGCCAATCGAAAGTGGCGTATCGCGGATGACAGCCGTCGTCACTAGAGAAAAGACTGAAGCCGTGTTCCTGCAAACCGCTTTAGCAGAAGCCAGTCGCCCAGGTGAAACCGAGCATAAATCAGTCAGATGCCTACTCGACACCGGCAGCCACGTGACCTTTATCAAAGAAGCCGTATCTCGAGAACTTGGACTACAGATTCTATCCGAAGAATTCCTAGAAACCAACAGTTTCGGAAGCCAGACGTCAGAGAGAGCCCTGAGACGAAAGGTGCAACTAGAACTGAGGAGCCGCCACAATCCCGAGAAAAGCGTTCTCATTCAAGCCTACGAAACACCGACAATCTGTGGGTCAGTTTTCGCCGTACCTGGTGCCGAGCTCGCTAGCGAATTCCAAAAGCGAAATCTCCTCATGGCAGACTTGACCACGGTAGAAATTGGACATAATAACCAACTTTGTTAATGAGGTACGACACTTTTGAATTAAAATGTTAAAAAGGTTTGAAAGACCACTTGTTGTACAATAATAAAAATAGTTTTTATTTCTACAATTTAGTAGACGACTAGTTTCGTTACCATTCGGTAGCTTCTTCAAGTGGCGGATTATTTATGGGCTCTCGCAAGCGGAAGAAGCCAACGGTTCGGGCCTACTCTTACCGCGCGGGCTAGAAACCATCTTTGGTTGGACACTCCAAGGCCCAGCTACGGTAGCCGCACTTGACAAAGGAGTAAACGCGATCTCTATCATTTTTTCAACACGATCGCGCCTCAAGAGGAAGAAGCCATCTCAACCCAACTTCGCGCTTTTTGGGAACTGGAATCTTGGAAAACGATGAAGATAAAGACTTGGGAAGAAAAACGCTTGAAAGGTTCGCTAAATCCACGGTTTTCGAAAACGGCCGCTACGCCGTCGCGTTACCTTTCAAACCGAGCAACCTAACCGACCTAATTTTAAAGCTTCGCTAAAATCCCGTTGATTTTATCGAATATAATCAAATTATAAAAGATCAAATCTCCACCGGCGTTGTCGAGAAAATCGATCCGTTCGCGAAAACAATCGGGCCGCTATATTATCTACCGCATCGCTCCGTAGTCAGAGAAGCCAGTACGACCACCAGAACCCGTATCGTTTATGATGCATCTTCGCACGCGCCAAATGTTTCGAGCCTCAACGCTTGCCTCGAAGCTGGCCCCAATCTTAATCCGGAGCTATACGATATTCTCATTCGCTTTCGTGAGAAAAGAAATAGCCTTCACCGCTGACGTAGCCAGATGCCCTACGATTCTTATGGGTTGACGTCGACAGCCCATTCGCAAACCACGCGCTACAAACCTACAGAATGACACGCGTCCCCTTTGGCGCTACTTCTAGTCCGTTTCTCTTGGCAGCCACCCTACGCCTACACGCTAAAAAATATCACCAAGTCTACCCGGAAGCAAGCGCCCTTTTAGACGACTCTATGTACGTCGACGACTTGGCTTCAAACGCTGACGCTGACCGAGAAGCCTCGCGCTTAACTTCAGAAGTGGACAAAATCATGCTAGACGCTGGCACGAAGCTAACCAAGTGGCAAACTAACTCAACTAAGCTGAGAGAGGTACTCGCCAAGAAAAATCCCGCAGCTAAACCAGCCAATCACCAAACGTCCTTCGCACCATCCAAAGTCCTTGGACTTACACGGGACAGCTCGGAAGACGTTCTAACCTTCGAGATTAAAGACCTTTTGAAGTTTATCCAGAGCCGAGACAACACTAAAAGATGGGTACTGAAGTCAGTCGCGAAAATCTTCGACCCACTTGGCTTCCTCGCTCCCTTCGCAGTACGAGCCAAACTTCTCTTCCAACAACTCTGGGAACAAGGTTTGTCCTGGGACGAGCCCCTGCCTGACCACGTAGCTGAATCATTTGAAGCCCGGTGCTGCGAACTTGAAGATCTCACCGCTATTAAAATTCCCCGCCACTACTACCAGAGAACCGCCGAAATCGCCGTCGACAGCATCGAACTTCACTGCTTTTCGGACGCAAGTCCTAAAGCGTACGCCACCGTAGCATACTTCAGCTACCGGAGCAAGGAAGGAAAATTCGCGTCAACCTTAATCACGGCAATATCTCGAGTAGCCCCGCTAAAAAGACTAAAGCTTCCCCAACTCGAGCTGACGGAAGCTCTTCTAGCCGCCAAACTAGTCAATCACTCGCTGACCGTTCTGAAAATCAAGCCGAAGAAAATTCACACGTGGAGCGACTCGAAAATAACCTTAGGCTGGATCAAAGGAGCCGCTGACAGATGGAAGCCGTTCATAGCTAACTAACCGCGTGAGTGGGATACAAACTATTTCTAACCCTATGAATTGGAATCATTGCAAAGGCACGGACAACCCTGCCGACCTTCCCACACGCGGACGCAAAGTAATTGACCTCGCGAAAGACCCCTTCTGGTGGCGTGGGCCTAGCTGGCATCGAGAAAACGCGCGAAATCAGAACGAAAACCTGTCCACCGAAGTCAATTTCGAGGACGTTCAAGAACAATTAAGGAGTATTTCCCTTACAATGACGATAACGACCCCGCCTAAAGAGTCCCTTATCAACATTAAGGCTTTCAATTCGCTGAAAAACCTGGCTTCTACGTTTCCCTCATAACCTTCGCTTAAAGGATCAAAGACGTACGGGAGAGCTAACCGCCGACGAAATTCGCCTTGCCGAAATATATTGGTCCGCACTACCCAAAAGGAGTAGTTCCCGGAAGAAGTCCAATGCCTCGTCAACGGACAATCTATCGCTAAGGACTCTAAGGTCCTTACCCTCCATCCACACCTGGATAATCACGGTCTCCTACGCATTGGAGGTCGAC
This sequence comes from Phalangium opilio, assembly GCF_054372755.1. Classification (NCBI taxonomy): domain Eukaryota; kingdom Metazoa; phylum Arthropoda; class Arachnida; order Opiliones; family Phalangiidae; genus Phalangium; species Phalangium opilio. The sequence continues at coordinate 345,315 of NW_028324223.1, forward strand.
TAAAAGGCAGCGAGCTCTCACACGCTGAACGTCAGCCATGGCTTCTCGCTCATAACCACCCATTCACGGAACTTCTTGTCAAAAACGCCCATGAGAAAGTCATGCACGCCGGCGTTGTCATAACAACGGTGTCGCTACGCGAAAAGTTTTGGATTATCAAGTCGCGCAGTTTCGCGAGTTCCATTCTTAAAAATTGCAATGTCTGCAAATATTTTCGCGTAAAACCCTCGGACGCAGTAATGGCCCCCTTGCCAGAGTTTCGTACGACCCAAACGCCCGCTTTCGAGAACTGTGGATTGGACTTCGCCGGTCCTCTCTACACGCGAGACAATGCAAAATGCTACGTCGCTCTATTCACTTGTGCCGTCACAAGAGCGGTGCACCTCGAACTTGTATCTGACCAGTCCACGGATACCTTTCTCCTCGCTTTCAGGAAATTCGTCTCGCGTCGCGGAATGGTAAAACATGTCTACTCAGACAACGCTAAAACATTTAAACGCGCCAAAACTGATCTCAGTGATCTATGGAAAAACGTGGACAGTCCGGAAGTCGCTCGCTATTTCGGAAACAACCAAATCGCAGACCCCGTTGACCGGACCTCAATCGCCTACCGGTAGCGGCACGCCGATGCCGCCGCCGCCCGGAATTCTAACGCTCACCGGGAGCGGAACCTCAAGCCAACCGGGTGCCGGCCAGATGACCGCCGCGCCACCGAATACCGCTCCAGCCATAAGACGGCCAAAATTAGAAATCCGACGATTCTCGGGAGAAATCAACGATTGGCAGAATTTCTGGGCGCATTATGGATGCTCTATTCATAATAACCCGACTCTCTCCAAACCGGAGAAATTCAGTTACCTTATTTCGTATTTAGAAGGCCTCGCTCTAGACGCAGTAAATGGTTTATCGTTATCAGACGCAAACTACGATTACGCAATCTCCGAACTTATAAGAAGATTTGGCCGTAAACAAATGCTAGTTTCAGAGTACACGCACAACCTACTCTGCCTGCTAGCTGTAAAAAGTCCAGCGACTTGGCTGGTCTACGGAAACTCTACGACACGTGCGTGTTGCGGATAAGAAGCCTGGAAAACCTACAGGTCATTGACCAAACTTACGGGAGCCTCCTTGGTCCAATCATTACACAACGACTCCCGGAAGACATTACGCTAGCATTCAGCCGAGAACACGACGCCGTTGGCCAATTACGAATTGCCGACTTAATGAACTTTCTAAGGAACGCGCCTCGCGGCCTCCGTCTTAACGCGCTTGACAGCTCAAAACTTAGAACGGAGATTCGTCGAACCTGATCGCAGACCCCCCGAAAGACCGTCGCAACCGCGGGACTTTAATCGATACGATAGCCGAAGGCCAAGGCCTCCGTTCGTGGCTGCCACGCTAACCGTGAATACCGGAAATAAATCCTGCCTCTACTGCGGAAAAAATGATCACACACCAGTACGCAGTGTACAGAACTATCGCTTCAAGACAGAAAAGCCCAGCTTAGCCAGAAAAAGCGCCGCTTTATTTGTCTTCGGGACCAACATCAAGCTCGCGAGTGCACCTCCAGATTTCGCACGTGTTAGAAATCTGGAGGACGTCATCACTCAAGTGTCTGTGATCGAACCGAGACGCGTATCGCGAATAACCCTCCCCAAAACCCGCCAATCGAAAGTGGCGTATCGCGGATGACAGCCGTCGTCACTAGAGAAAAGACTGAAGCCGTGTTCCTGCAAACCGCTTTAGCAGAAGCCAGTCGCCCAGGTGAAACCGAGCATAAATCAGTCAGATGCCTACTCGACACCGGCAGCCACGTGACCTTTATCAAAGAAGCCGTATCTCGAGAACTTGGACTACAGATTCTATCCGAAGAATTCCTAGAAACCAACAGTTTCGGAAGCCAGACGTCAGAGAGAGCCCTGAGACGAAAGGTGCAACTAGAACTGAGGAGCCGCCACAATCCCGAGAAAAGCGTTCTCATTCAAGCCTACGAAACACCGACAATCTGTGGGTCAGTTTTCGCCGTACCTGGTGCCGAGCTCGCTAGCGAATTCCAAAAGCGAAATCTCCTCATGGCAGACTTGACCACGGTAGAAATTGGACATAATAACCAACTTTGTTAATGAGGTACGACACTTTTGAATTAAAATGTTAAAAAGGTTTGAAAGACCACTTGTTGTACAATAATAAAAATAGTTTTTATTTCTACAATTTAGTAGACGACTAGTTTCGTTACCATTCGGTAGCTTCTTCAAGTGGCGGATTATTTATGGGCTCTCGCAAGCGGAAGAAGCCAACGGTTCGGGCCTACTCTTACCGCGCGGGCTAGAAACCATCTTTGGTTGGACACTCCAAGGCCCAGCTACGGTAGCCGCACTTGACAAAGGAGTAAACGCGATCTCTATCATTTTTTCAACACGATCGCGCCTCAAGAGGAAGAAGCCATCTCAACCCAACTTCGCGCTTTTTGGGAACTGGAATCTTGGAAAACGATGAAGATAAAGACTTGGGAAGAAAAACGCTTGAAAGGTTCGCTAAATCCACGGTTTTCGAAAACGGCCGCTACGCCGTCGCGTTACCTTTCAAACCGAGCAACCTAACCGACCTAATTTTAAAGCTTCGCTAAAATCCCGTTGATTTTATCGAATATAATCAAATTATAAAAGATCAAATCTCCACCGGCGTTGTCGAGAAAATCGATCCGTTCGCGAAAACAATCGGGCCGCTATATTATCTACCGCATCGCTCCGTAGTCAGAGAAGCCAGTACGACCACCAGAACCCGTATCGTTTATGATGCATCTTCGCACGCGCCAAATGTTTCGAGCCTCAACGCTTGCCTCGAAGCTGGCCCCAATCTTAATCCGGAGCTATACGATATTCTCATTCGCTTTCGTGAGAAAAGAAATAGCCTTCACCGCTGACGTAGCCAGATGCCCTACGATTCTTATGGGTTGACGTCGACAGCCCATTCGCAAACCACGCGCTACAAACCTACAGAATGACACGCGTCCCCTTTGGCGCTACTTCTAGTCCGTTTCTCTTGGCAGCCACCCTACGCCTACACGCTAAAAAATATCACCAAGTCTACCCGGAAGCAAGCGCCCTTTTAGACGACTCTATGTACGTCGACGACTTGGCTTCAAACGCTGACGCTGACCGAGAAGCCTCGCGCTTAACTTCAGAAGTGGACAAAATCATGCTAGACGCTGGCACGAAGCTAACCAAGTGGCAAACTAACTCAACTAAGCTGAGAGAGGTACTCGCCAAGAAAAATCCCGCAGCTAAACCAGCCAATCACCAAACGTCCTTCGCACCATCCAAAGTCCTTGGACTTACACGGGACAGCTCGGAAGACGTTCTAACCTTCGAGATTAAAGACCTTTTGAAGTTTATCCAGAGCCGAGACAACACTAAAAGATGGGTACTGAAGTCAGTCGCGAAAATCTTCGACCCACTTGGCTTCCTCGCTCCCTTCGCAGTACGAGCCAAACTTCTCTTCCAACAACTCTGGGAACAAGGTTTGTCCTGGGACGAGCCCCTGCCTGACCACGTAGCTGAATCATTTGAAGCCCGGTGCTGCGAACTTGAAGATCTCACCGCTATTAAAATTCCCCGCCACTACTACCAGAGAACCGCCGAAATCGCCGTCGACAGCATCGAACTTCACTGCTTTTCGGACGCAAGTCCTAAAGCGTACGCCACCGTAGCATACTTCAGCTACCGGAGCAAGGAAGGAAAATTCGCGTCAACCTTAATCACGGCAATATCTCGAGTAGCCCCGCTAAAAAGACTAACGCTTCCCCAACTCGAGCTGATGGAAGCTCTTCTAGCCGCCAAACTAGTCAATCACCCGGACCGGGACCAGTGATCCTTCCCCTAATTTTTTTTCTACTGGTCCAAGGACTTGTGGTCGTTCTCTCTTCTAAAAAAATCTCTCTCGGCTTAGGGTTGTATACACAACTGGACTCCTGGAGTCGAAATTTATGTTAAAATGAAAATAATTAAAGAGGTCCCCATATCAATTTTTAATAAAAGTAGGAATTAATAAACTAGTCATTGGGACCAGTGACCCTCACGTTTTGAATAAAAAAAGTGGTCCAAGCTATTAATAAACTTGTTTTTGACCTGTAAACCTGTCTTATTTCCTAGCCTGGTAATAGCGTTTTCCTTTTGGTCCTCACGGAGCGCTCCCAAGGAGCAATAAAAATGGTAGTAGTAGTTTCCAGCTTCTTTAAAGACTGTTTTTGAAGAATAGGATCTCCTATTTTTATTCCTCCATGGAGCGCTCCGCGAGAACCCAAAGGATAACGCTATAAAACTAGCGCATGCGCCCGCTCGCCCAAGCCAAAGACCTGTGACATAGCGTCTGCTTCGTCAATTTTCAAATAAACAACAAATTCGGTTGCGGTTACTTCGCGCATCGAAGACATAAGGTTATCGACTTCTCTCAGAAGTCTTTGCTTTTTGGGATCATCTCAAGTAACTACTCCATTATACATTAAATATGTTTAAAGCTATTAAGGTTATAACAGCTTTTACATTCAAGCCTTGGCTATTAAAAACTTTAACAGTAAAACTAGATTTTTCAATTTTTTTTTTTTTTTTTGCTCCAACGAGGTTGTCGACGAGCTAGGGCTTGTGTAGCCTTACAGCTCCAAATATAAGTTAGATAATGTGAGAAATCAAATGCCCAAAAATTTTTTAACTCCGGTTTTAAAAAGGAATATTGATGACTGGGAGACGAGGTCATTCGGGAGGGAATTCCAAATAGGGATGGTTCGACGGAAGAAAGAGTGTCTCAGGGGGCCTTTGCTAGAAGGGGGAAGGAATAGCTTTCTATTATTGCCGCGCGTTCGATGGAGGTGGGGAACCGAGGTGAAATAACGCTGGTTTGATTTACTAAGAACTCTATAGAGACTGACGAGGTCTAGATAGGTACGCCGCAGCGAAAGGGGGGTCCATCCCAAAGCAGATAATCTGGTGGCGCGAGGAAGATGACGCAGGGACGTACAGAGCTTGGAAGCGCGACCTTGTACACTATCAAGGAGGGCAATATCGCTTTGGAAAGAGGGGTTCCATAGTTGGCTTCCAAACTCCAGTAATGGCTGCACATAGCAGTGGTAGAGACGTGTGAGAAGCTGGGGAGAGAGGTTTGGGAAATTGGCCTTGCAAGGAGACCGTTAGCACAACTGCATGCTTGCATAACATGAGTTACTGTTTGACATGATACATTATTGATCATTTTTAACATATTTTTCATTGAATCTTTATTGAATTATAATTCAGATCTCAAAATGGCTCAAACCAGTCCTGATCCAAAAATCTCCAATGATTGGAATTCTGTTTTTCCTACCTCAATACAAAATGACACCAACTCATGTGACGTTATGAAGCGACTTTTAGCGTTGTCAGTTTCGAATATTCTATATGTAAGAGGAATTTTCCCAGAGGATGCCTTTTGCAATCAAGAAATCAATGGCCGTTACTTAAAAATGATGAATGATTCCACAAAACCTCTTGGAATGAGAGAGGTTGTCGGATGGGTAAATAATGTTCCAAAACTTAATTACCTAGGCCTAATTCTTAATAGCTAATTGTAGTTAGACGTATCAACTCTAAAAATATGTTTCCTTTTTTACTCTACTGATGATTTTTAGGTCAAGGCTTGTTTTGATGCCTTAGAACGAAAGTATTTACGTCGAGCCATCTTTGGCATACACTTGGATGAAAGAAATACATACAAGCTCTTGGAAGCTTACATTTTCCGCTTTAGCTACACTGAAAACGAAACAATTATCTCAGTTAACAACGAGGCTAGCACTTCAGTTCCCAAAAATATAACTGCCGATATGATAAAGATGAACACTGTAAATTTCATCAAAAGCATCGAGGAATTCACTGAGAACTTGAAACCCCTTCCACCCATTTGCCATTTGACGATTAAACTTCTTTACTATGATGAAATGACTCCGAAAGATTACGAACCCGCTGGTTTCGAGAGTTGTAGCCATTATCCTTACCAGTTTGAGGGGGATTACGATGCTCCTATCCTTAAAGTTGGAAAACTGAATACCTATTACCACACTATGAGCATGAGTGCTCGGTCATGGGCTTTAAAAGGAAATACCGATAACAATAATAACTCCTCGCAACAGTCCAATCATTTGTCTCAAAATGTTAGTGTTAACCATGTTTTACTTTCACATTATGGTTAAAGGAAAAGTTCATGTAACATAACATGTTATCTTCAAAGAACTGCCTTTTTCTAAATATAAAAGGAATAATATTAAAATAAATCAATAAATGATGTCTTATTACAATAAGATAATTAACATTTAATGCTAATTATCATATTGTAATAAGAGATCATTTATTTAATTCCTTTTATATTTAGAAAACGGCCGTTCTTCTAACGTATAATCTTATGTTACCTGAACTTTTCCTTGAAAACATCGTGAATCCCAATTTAGAGCCAGCACGAGAAGCCTAACAAAGAAAATGTGCCGGAACAAATTCCGGAGCCGGTAGGTGATGATGAGTTTGATATTGTATGTCCATGTGGAGACGTTACGGATGACGGTCTGATGGTTGGTTGTGAGGATTGCAAGAAATGGCAACACATAGAGTGTTTTGGAGTCTTGAAAATTGATGCAATTCCTACATTGCACATTTGCGATTCTTGCCATGGAACCAACGGTAACTTTAGTTGTCTTTGGCACTTACAGGGAGCTAAGCGGTCTTATAGATAGTTTTCACACATGGAGGATTCATACCATTTACACCAGGATGCCGGGCTATCTGGCGGACAAAAACACGTCTGCTTTTGTCCTCCAGATAGCCCGGCATCCTGGTGTAAATGGTATGAATCCTCCATGTGTGAAAACTATAATTATATAATTCCTATGAAACCCTATATTTTTGAACCTATCATATATTATCCTATAATTCCATGAAAGGCCCTATAATACCCTGTAATTTCCTGAAAGATCCTATAATACACTATATTTTTTACTTATACATGAAGTTTTCGTATAGTTTAGGCATCAAATTTATCCTAAAATTTAGTTATTGCTCTTTTAAAATAGAGATGACATTTGACTAGATTTGACCGAAATTTATCAAGCGGAGTTTGTGTTCAGGATTTTTTAATTATATTATATCATTTAATTAAGTTCCTCTGAATTTTCAAAGTAAAATCCAATTTGCTATTCTTTTTTAATAGATTTTTCTACATAGTTTAAGCCAAATAGTATTATATATGAGCATCCATTTTTATTCCTATAATTTCCTATAAAACACGTGATTTTTTTCACCTATAAAATCCTCTAATTCCGGGAGAAAAAATACCTATTATTCCTATTCCTATAAGGAATTTAAACTTTCGGTTGGGCTTAAGTCAGGCAACAAAAATCTTCATTCTTTACATTCAGGCCAAGAATGCTCGGATCCGATAATTGCCAGTTTGCCACCGAATAAACGCAAAGATCTGGCCCTTTACCGAAGAATTCTACGTCATTGTGCAAGAATCGATGAAGCTTACGTCACACTCAATCAAATCATGAAAAAACTTGAGGTTGAACGATTCGTAGCTCAAAACATTATGAAACAAATGGAAAGCGAGAAATACCTAATGGGTACGAAAATCACGAAGAATGTTCAGAAAGGAAGTAAAAAGATCGACAAGAAACGTATCGAGGAAGATGGCTCCCAAAAGTATTTTAATCCTGATTATGACATCACTTTAACTTCGTTTTATAAAGCAGCCTCATTTGAAGCCAAGAAGGGACCGAGCAAGGTACGTAATTCATTTATTATAGTGTGTGGTTGGTTCCATGGTTTTCGTTTTCGTTCAAAATGTCTCTGCAAGAAATGGAGCTTTAAACGTTAGCTTTGAAGTACCGGTTTCCGTTTTCAGGGTAATGTTTGGCAGTAATTGAGTTTTGCTGCAAAATGTTTGGGGAATAATATACTTTTTATCGGTATGTTCTGCACATTATGGAGCACACACATATTGTCTATTATCACTGTAAATATTAAACAAACGCAATAGTCTGGTTTTCTGTGCTAAATAGGCCAAAATTTCAATCAAACAACATTAAAAAGCTAGCTTCAACAGTAGATAATTTAAATTTTTAGCGCAAGCCCGCGGCGGGAGACGCAAACACTTCGAACAGCTCATTGGATATTTTTGATAATACTGACTTAGAAAGTGTTATCAGTAAAACAGAATCACTTTCAATTGACCCTGAACCACGTAATTCCATGAACAAACGGAAAACTAATCAGTTAAGACCAGGATCAGGTGAGGGAGACAATGAATTGGTCGAAAATAACCCGAACAAACGTGCAAAAAACAGCCAAGGTGATAAAAATATTAACGTTTGAACAAAATGCTCGTAAACATTTTGTTTCCGATATATTTAATTTTATTTTAAATGACATGTAATGTCAAACATTTTTTGAAAAAAAAACAAAAAAACAAAAAAAAACGGGAGTATTTAAGGGAGTTCTACGATATGGGACCAAAGATATTTGTTAAAGTTGTCATGAAAGCTCAGTATTCTAGTAACCAGTTACTTAAAACCTGCTCAAAACTGGTTACGGTATATTATTAGTGCAATACATTTGATTATGTTACTTGAGTAACAAATTTTCGGTAAATTATCCCATAATTAAAATTTAATCAATGTTATCAAGGTAAATATATTATAAACTATATATTTATTTATTCATTCGACTTAAAATTCATTCGAACTTAGTGTAATTAAACAAATTCTTTAATTGCGTAGTTTAAGCGATGTGATATTAGGTTTTTATTTTATTCCTAGTCAAATATTGACAATTTCTAAGTCAAGAACAAAATTGAAAGCCCAAAGATGTACATTTAGTCATAACTCTTATCTATAGTCGTATAACTCCCTTATAAACTCAGCTCATTATCATATATCGTTCAGTGTAATAAATCAATTTAACCGTCCATATTATATCGTTAAAAATATATTTATATGTTAAATGAAATGTTTATTGTATAATAATAATATCAACTAGGCACCTTTTTGTGATAAAAAACAAAGAAATATACTAATAAGAATCTCTAGTCTAGGCTGACACTGAAATATTTTAGTCTGAAAATGCCCTGACGATTTCTTAACATCGTAACCATAAATTTTTTTCAGACTAATTGTTTTCAGTAACGAAAGTTTTATTTTAAAATTTCAATTTGGGAAAACTGACATAATTGGTTTAAAAATTTAACCAATGTTATTACTATTATTATTATTTATATCTTTAATGATGCAACCAGTCGTTGTCATTGTTTAACTGTGATCAATTGTTCATCTGTATAAATACTATATATATTATATATTTATATATTTGGAAACTTTAAAATAACCAAAAAAAAATATTTTTAAAATATTAATTCACCACTTCAAACTTTAGGCACAAGTGAACTGATGATACAGTTCATAATATCATATGACATTGTAGGTTGTAGCTTATTCATTTGGGACCAAATACAATCGCCGAAATAAGTAAATAGATACGAGGTTGTTAAAGGGATATTTAAGAGCAGCAAATAGTTTTTGTTAGCGTTATTATGAAATATTTAGTTTGTAAATCAAATCATTTTGGTATTTTTATCCATGTGTTTCGATTAAAATTTCTCGTGTTGTATTTTGATTAAAATTTCACGTGGCGCCTTTCGATTAAAATTATTACGTGTCGCGTGTTTCCGTTAAAATTTTCACGTGTCGCGTGTTTCGATTAAAATTTTCGCGTTTCGATTTAAATTTTCACGTGTCGCGTGTTTCGATTAAAATTTTCACGTGTCGCGCGTTTCCGTTAAAATGTTCACGTGGCGCGTGTTTTGATTAAAATTTTCACGTGTCGCGTGTTTCGATTAAAATTTTCGCGTTTCGATTTAAATTTTCACGTGTCGCGTGTTTCGATTAAAATTTCTCGTGTCGCGCGTTTCCGTTAAAATGTTCACGTGGCGCGTGTTTCGATTAAAATTTTCAAGTGTCGCGCGTTTCCGTTAAAATGTTCACGTGGCGCGTGTTTTGATTAAAAATTTTCACGTGTCGCGTGTTTCGATTAAAATTTCTCGTGTCGCGCGTTTCCGTTAAAATGTTCACGTGGCGCGTGTTTCGATTAAAATTTCTCGTGTCGCGCGTTTCCGTTAAAATGTTCACGTGGCGCGTGTTTCGATTAAAATTTTCACGTGTAGCGTTTCGATTAAAATTTCTACCACTACTACTACTAGATCGTTCTGTGATTGGCCATGAAGTTTAATCGAATTTTTTGGCGCTCCTTATTTGGTAGTTAGTAAGGTACTAATTTTCGGTGAATTAAAGCGTTCCTTTTGTTTATTTTCACTTGAGATATTTGCGTTTAAAAGTACATACCAACTTCAATATAGTTCCAATATATTTCTATTTCGTTAACTGCGTAAAATATTTTATTAAATATATTATGATATATATCTATAATTATTTAAACAAAGCCATTATATGTTATTGTTAGACATATCAAACATGTTCAAAATATCCAACACTTAACATGTATGTATAAGACATGAAAGCGGTATTTTACTAGTCAAAACATAAAGATGCAAAACGCAACAAACAAAAAATCTGCAGTGCCTTAACATGATACAAAATACATAAAACACCCGCGCGCATTTATTGTTTATGTATTAATGTTCTTGGCGTCATACAATACACATGCGTATATCCTATTTAAAAAAACACGTTTCCAAAATATATATCGTTAATTTTGTTCAACATTGGCATAATTTAATGTGCCTTAAGGTTATATGTTGTGACTAAAGAACCAAAAAGAAAAGAAAAAAAAACACTCTTAAAATGTTACCAAAATAAAAATATTTTATTACACTTTAACATGAAAATGTGTACGTTTTTAATTGAAATTTGAATCCCATTGTGAAATTTGAATTAGTACCTTAGTAAGCAATCGCAACGCCACGTTTGGGCCGTGATGACATCTTCAAATATCATCGCAGTACCGAAAGAATTCAAGGCAAGTCCACCTCTATAAATATTTTATTCACTTCAAGACAAAACGAGAGTAGTAAATTATTCAGCTCAAACGACTTTACCAAAAAAGTGTGAAATTTTGCAGGACGTTGATTCTTAAGTAGTAGGCGAGCATAAAGAAAGATTTCTTCAATCCGCCGCCATCTTGAAAAATCGCGGCCAGAAATGTACTAAAACCTTAATTATCTCATAAAGTAGTACATTTCAACAGATTTCTTCAATATTTTATACAAAGGAAGGGTCTTATGACTTTTGGGGCTTCGGTTTTCCATCATATTTGCAAATTGCGGCCTGAAAAACTAATGAAAGCATCCCGACGTGTGCCTTTGCTACTAAGATAGTCGTTATATATGAAATAATGAAGCAATTGCGTCAATCTTATATAATTTTAATATTTGTAACGTAATATTTATCCAACAAAGGGTTAATTATATTATAATTACAATATTTTAATAGACTCTTTTTCTCTTAACAATTTATTTTCTGTGTTTTATATAGATATATATTTCAATTGTTTACAAAAGTATTTACAAACTCTTTTAAGAATATTATCAATTCTTTTTACAAAAACTAAATAACTCTTTCATATACTTATTGCTGTCCATTTATAGTAGTAGACTGATTGCAATTTGAATTTATCGAACTTAACGATGCTGTTTAAAACCCCCATCATTTCACGATGGCGTTTAGCTTGACTTCTTTCGCTTTCAGCTTGGGCTCTTCTTATATCTTCGCGTAATAAGTATAATTGGTCGATAACTTGGGCATTGGTACTTCTACCCTTTTGCTCGTTAAGTTCACGTAAGTCTCTACGAAGTAACGTTAACTGTTCGGCGACTCTCGTTTCTTGCTTCGTACGAGTTTGACCCGGTCTAGCAATGGAACCCATTTCATTGGCAACTATTTGAGCGGCGATTGCCGAATATTCGGCTTGGACTTCGCGGTCACAGTGACGTTTGGATGGAGGAACGGTAGTAACTTCACCTTCTTCGCTATAAAAATGATTATAAAACTCTTATTTTAATTAATTAACAATGTATTAATTAGTAGAAGAAGGTTTCATGTATTTACTAACCATGCATCAAATTCAATGTAGCCAGTGGCATCCATTGTATCATCACCCGTTTCGGCGTTAAAGTCAAATTCGTTCCAACCACTCAATTTGTCCAAGACCAATTTTATTTCTCTGGGTAAAATATAATGTTAAGAGGTTCGATTTACCAGACGCCACTAAAGCAATGGCGGATGGCGCAGTAGTCTTTGATTATTTTTAAGACTAATTAAATGTACTTATTATCATATTGTAATAAGAAATCGTTTATTTTAATTTAATATTTAATTCCTTTTATATTTAGAAAAGGCCTTTCTTTTAAGGTATAATCATAATGTTATGTTTCCTGAACTTTTTTTTTTAAGCGGAATTTAAAACAATTAGGTCTCGCCTGTGGTTTAGCTCAAACCACGACGCTATAGTCGAGGGGCGGAGCTAATCAGACCGCTTTGTTTTAGCTCCCCCCTCGTGGATGAGTTATGATTGGTTCAAAGGTAAAATTGGTGTGTAGAAGATTAGCCAGCATGTTAGGAGCGTCTTGTTTCATAGAATTTTTGTAGGATCTCAGTAACGTTTTCCATCGGTTTTCAATTTGACCGTATTGAAAATGGTTTCCATTTTCGCGCATAAAGGCTGTCAGGTGCTGATACATGATTTTTTTACTAGGTATTTCTCTAGTTCGAACTTTTTCCATCATTAACGGCATTTGAGAAAGAAGTAACCTTGTGTTTGTGTCGTTCCAACCGCAAGAACCACTTGGTGTGCAAATAACTTCGTACTGGAAAGAAGATTACACGTTTCCGCATAAGTTTATAAGTGATATGTTCCATAAGTATTCCAATAGGCATATCACAGTCTGATTCATTTCAAAAATTGAATATTAACTTTTCAGTCCAAGTTTTCCCCTAGTGTCTAAAGTCATTATTCCTAATCAATTTTAATTCATTTAAGCCTACACCACTTTTAAATGAAGTAAAAAAGCGGTCTTTATGAACTTTCAACCCCCCCCTTGCCCCCGCTTCGGGAATTTTTTTATTTGTTATCAAAATAATTCAATATTCATAGGATTTTCTTCAAAACTCGCTCGACTTCAAAATAGGCCATTTAGTAAAGAATGCGAGGATAGAAAAGCGGCGGTGTTATTAAAATTACATTAGAGAATTTTTGGGGCATTTTCGTTTGGAGCCAAATGTTGCTATTCGAGCAGACGTTTTTATTGAAAATCCATAAATCCTTGAGAAAAATTTTAAAATCCAGTTTAAGCGGTTTTATCCGCCCCCTCCCCTCCCCCGAGAAAGAGAGAGCGAGAGAGAGAGAGAGAGAGAAATATTACGCAATTTCTTAACTTTGTTATTTTTGTTAAACAATCTTATTGTCTCAGGAGGCTAATTTAGCGAAATGAGCTTGTCTACGTTCGCACTATCAACTTAATTAACGTGGCTAAATATCTCTAATGGGAACACGGCACCCCTGAAAGTCATCTTAGTACATCTTATAGAATTTTCCGTTTCCATGGCAACCGTCCGTCTCCCACGCGCGGCATTCTTATTTTTAATAACAAGCGATTACGCAAATATTTTTAGGTTAAACAATTTACAAGATTGGCAATTATCCAATTAAGGGCGTTAATGAAGTACCCTTTAAACCCACGCGTGACGTCATTCGACCTATAGAACTTAGTAAGAATTAAATAAAACCAATTATTGAGGGTTTAGGCTTTACAAGTATTAGTTCTATTTGTTTGAATATTGGGTGACCCTAAAATGTCTTTGGTGTTTTGGTCACTTCATATTTTGTCGAATTAAGGTTGGAATTTTCTCGCTCAGGTAAACAGATAAGCTATAAGCTATCCTTTCCTTTCGAGTAACGGCACCCCGTGTTATCTAAGCATAGAGCGCCAGACACTCAAACTCGGGCATCCGTCATTACTCCGCCTTTGACGTTTCAATTAAAAATAATAATTATTAAAATGTAATTATTAAAAGTAAATGACTTTCGAGCGGGTAAAGGCATCGATTCTCTTTGAATATACGTCCTGGGATACAAAAATAACATTAAGTGTCACCTGCTGGTTCTTAACGGCCCGAAATTTACCTTAGAAATTGTCTTTAATAACACAGCGCGGTCCGTAAAGTTTCAAGCGGTTAAGGCCTTAATTAAGGCTTTCATTTTGTTAGTTTTAAAACTATTTCACGTTCGCCTCTCGTAATATAAGGCCCTCGAGTGTTTTCGGAACCTGATGCCCTTAATTTGGCCCCAACCCCCGTTTTATATCGCCCAATAAAGGGCCTCACCGTTTCCATTCAAAATTTAAACCCGCTTGGAAATTTTAAGATATTTAATTAACTTAATTGGAAATTTATATTATTCAGGACATTTTAAGTTGTTATTATTCAGTTGGATTTAAATATAATTAGACGGTGTTATTTTAAAGACACGAATTTCTTGGAATTGTAGGAGGGGGGGGGAATTAGTTCTAGCAAAAAAAAAGGAGGGGCCAGCATTGATTTGGCGGGAAATTAAAAACCTATAAGAAACACACGCGACAAGTTAGAATCATTATTGGAATTTTTGAATTCACAAAAACCCCCAAGTTGGGACCTTTATTGCAACCAGGTATGGCGATCGGGCCCCGCTTTGGCAATTACTTAATATATTCCCAATAACTCCACCAATCAATTTCACTTCGCAGCGTTTCCCCCACGCAATCAGTCCTTCCCCCCTTGTCCCTTTCCGCCGACACGAGAGCGTAAGCCAAACTATAGTCTGTCAAACGAAAGAAGAGCCCTGAGAAATTTGTCCAAATTGGTGTCGCCACCATCGACCCCATAGTACTTTATCAACTTGTTTTGTTTTGTCAATAGTCGTCTGTAATATAGTCTGCTATAAACAGATAGGCTTAATCGCAATAGAACCAATAAATTTTGCTATATATATTTAATATGTTTATGTTTCATGGTTTTTTACGATCATCGAGTATTAAAGAATAAAAAACAAAATAAACGACAAGACACCAGTTTTATCTTTGTTGAACTAGCATTGCAATATATTTTAATGACATAAGTTAAAGTACTTTTCCATAAGTCTAAGTAGTAAGTAGTTCAGCATCAAAGCGTCTTCAGTCCACATCTTCATCAGAGTCTTCGCTGTCTTCTTGCATATTAATTTTAAGAGGTTCAATTGTGGTTTCGATGATGGGATCTTTTTCCCAATACTCATGCATTATATTCTCGACGTGAACATTATGAAATAATAAAGCGTCACAGGTCCAGACCAGAACCCTGAAGTACGAAATTGACGAGGTTGCTAAAAGTAGAGGTCACACGGTAGTGAGGATTCCACCGTACCATTGCCAGTTTAACCCGATTGAACTAATATGGGCACAAGTGAAGAACGACGTTGCGAAGCAGAATTCTGGTTTCAAACTCTCGACGGTCAAAGATGCAACATTGAGGGCCATTGAACGTGTGACACCAGAGAATTGGCGTAAGGCAATAGAGCACGTCGAGAATATAATGCATGAGTATTGGGAAAAAGATCCCATCATCGAAACCACAATTGAACCTCTTAAAATAAATATGCAAGAAGACAGCGAAGACTCTGATGAAAACGTGGACTGAAGACGCTTTGATGCTGAACTACTTATGGACAAGTACTTTAACTTATGTCATTAAAATATATTGCAAAGCTAGTTCAACAAAGATAAAACTGGTGTCTTGTCGTTAATTTTGTTTTTTATTCTTTAATACTCGATGATCGCAAAAAACCATGAAACATAAACATATTAAATATATATAGCAAAATTTATTGGTTCTATTGCGATTAAGCCTATCTGTTTATAGCAGACTATATTACAGACGACTATTGACAAAACAAAACAAGTTGATAAAGTACTATGGGGTCGATGGTGGCGACACCAATTTGGACAAATTTCTCACTCTCAGGGCTCTTCTTTCGTTTGACAGACCATAGACGACACTGGAGGCTCGGAAGCTGGGTAAGTGTAACTGGGTTCTCCGGAGTCCCGAGTCCCGAGAATCAAGAATATATACAAATACAATACATAAGAAACCTAAGCCTTGGTCTTAAAGAACATCCAAAAACCAATATCTTTAATATAATGAAATCAATCACCTTTAGTTTTATACCTGGATTGCTTTATTAAACAAAATTTCGACCTGATAGCAAAGTGTTTCTTAGCAAGAGTGTTACAGAAAAATTTATAAAATGAAATAAATATTTTGAGCCGGTAAAATACTAAACAAGCGTCGACTGCTCAAAACAAGTTCAACCATGGAGCCTGTATCTTTTTAAGATTCAGGCTCCATGGTTCAACTTCCACAGAATGAATCAAACTGAAAATGTCAACTTAACTTGTTATTAGGCACAAACCTAGGCCCTCCGTTGTTCTCAATATGCTTGAAAATTGAAGAAATGGGTATCAGCGCGCTAACAGGTTAGCCTGACGTTTAACTCAAGAGCCGTACTTCAGTAATTAACTACAATTAACATACTTAGACTTAATTGTTTCTGATTAGACTAGCCGATCGCACACCCTGAATACTTAATTGTTAAATTAAGAGTATTCCGAAAAGTAACTTCGCTCTAGTTTTTCAGTTAGAGGTGGTTAAATATCACGAAAAACCCCATGTTAATCTCCATAGGAAAATTGGTAAAAGCATGTGAATTTGGCTTTAACGTTACAAAAGAGCAAGGTCTGTATACCGCTTCGCATTATTAGGTCGGAGCATCCTTCAGGGGTGGTAAGCGGGAGATTCTCCTTTTTGTAGTAGGGGGGCTCTAGTAATTTTTTCCCTTACTATGACGTCATACGTGGGCTAGAAACAAGTATCTGCGGTGGCTGCGTCCAGAGAGAAAACGTCTCTCTACTTTGAAAATTGTATACCCCCTTTCTTCTTCACCCCTACCTAACTTTCACGGTTTAGGGCGAGGTCGATTATCCGTTATAAATTCAAATCTTAGGCGGTAACGGCGCGTTGCGCTTCGCCTTTAGTGGCTTTCAGACTAATTCTTTTTGAAAGGTAAATATTATTTACGCCATGAACTTTTAATTTAATGTAAGGTTTTACAAATCTACGAACTATTATAAGAATGAATTATTGCCATCACCCTTTCAAAAGCTGACGATGATAAAATGAAAATGAAAAAAGTTACTACTTGAAATAAAATTTGATACAAAATACTTGGTCTTTTCATTTTAAATGTGGGTACATTATAATTATCCTAAATAACGGTGAACATTATTAAGTATAGCAATTTTGAATGCAAAAAGACCTTCGTGTTTACACGTATATAAAGGCCTTTAACGTCGTTCTTCTTTTTCCGGACATACAAACTTTATTCTCATATAAGACAGCTCGCGTATTCTTTGGCGCCCACGTATGACGTCAATGAAAAGAGCTAGACGAGAGAGGTAGCTAGAACGGTAAACCGTAAAATCCCAACACCGAATACGCCCGCCTTGACAAAAGAGTATCAAGTCATATCTACAAGGGCCTACCGGCCCTGTAGAATAGACTAAAAAACTTTTGTAGGGAAGTTTTAGCCAAGGAGTACTAACTACCTATGAGTAGAATTGGTAGAAAATGTGTTGAGCTAGAAAAATTCTAATAAGGAACCCCGAATTAATAAACTGGTCCCACTGTCTATTTTTTCCAAAAACCATAATTAATAAAGTGGTCCCTGGGACCACTGACCCCAAGTTTTGGAATAAATAAACTGGACCGAGCAATTAATAAACTGGTTTTGGACTTGTAAACCTGTCTTATTTCCAACCCTGCTTCGGGGATTGCCTCTTATAAATCGCGGGCGCTCATTGGCCGGTAGGTCGCTTTACCAAAATTCAAATGCATGTTTTGGATACAAAACTTCAATTATTGTTTAATAGCGATTCAAAAAATCAGAAAAAATTCAAGGCGGCATATTTTAACATAAGGAATCAGAATAAAAATACTCAATTTTTGCCAATAGTATCCCTTTAAGTATTTTATCGCCTAGAAATTTGCAATAGAATTATTTTAAACATTGAAATATACAATGATGATATTATTCGAATATTATTCGAAAACTGAACGATAGTGGAAAAACTGACTTATTTTTAAATCTTTTGTGAGCTGGCGATCAATTAATGAAGCTGGAGAACACAGCCTTAGCGATTCCTGCGGATAATTAAGTTTTTTTAATTAAAATTATAAAATGTGAAGTTTGTAATTTGTGTCTAGGCATTTAATCAAAATTAACCTTTATGACACTTTCGAGGTAGGTCAAGTGTTTCAGGTCGTTGTACTCGATGTCTCTTTCGACATCCCTTCCACAGACGGAAGTCAACTCTTGGTAGACCTTTTCTTGAATCTCCGGGTAAAGACCGAGCATGTACAGGGTGAATGTAGTAGCGACAGAAGTGCTGTCGATACCCTGTGAAAGTAATTTAATATAACCCTTTTTTCATTTAAAGCGCACTTGTTCTATTACCCCTCCAATGATATTTAAGCATTCGTCTCGAAGTTGTTTATCGCTCATCAATTCGGGCTTTTTCTCGAGCATTTCTAGAAGGATTTCCATAAAGTTCACGCTTCGAACGTTATCATCGGGTTCTTTCATATTCGCTTTCTTTCTCATCAACATCATCTGCGAATGAATTGGTGCGGTTTTGTTCGAAATGCTTAAAGTTCGAATTTCAAAACTTGTCTACTTACTTGGAACATCTCATCAATTACTTTAACTGCATTTACGGTTTCTTTTCCCTTAGCAGTCAATTTGAATAATTTCTCCGATTGCAACCATGGTCGAACTAAACGGTAAACGAAGCTTTCTTTGAATCTAGTATTAATGAATATTTTATGTTAATTCTGTTTGAACGGGAAGAACTCCCTGTTCAGGGTTATTTTTCCGTTATTTGGCAGCAGAAAAGATTTTCCGTGTTTTTACCTTTTAGTAGGTTCGAAAAATCGTTCTTGTAAAATCTTTTCATTTTCATAATCAAAAACTGCGTCTACAAGAAAATTAAATTTAAGTTGACTTCAATTTAAGAATTAAACAATGTAAGTACACCAATATGTTGAGCAATTTTCCTCAAAATTCTGTCCAATATTTTTTTACTGAATTCCAAGAAATTTTAGTCAGTAAAAACCAGCCTTAATATAAGCCTAACCAAAAATAAACCCAACCTGAAGCCGATATTGGGATTGAATAATTGAGAACTACGCTTTTAGTTACAATACTTCATGGAAAGAAAAAAAATTAATTTAGCAGTGAATTCCGCGTCATTATTCAAACCGTTTAACAGAAATACGCCTCAATTCTACGCAATGAGTTCCCCGGTTGATGTCACAGAGAAGAATTCTGCGCATCATATGCATGCAGATTCTCAATTTACCCATAATTATGTAGAATGCGCACTTTTCGACTGACTCCGTTATGTCTAATATCTTGGAATCAGACTTTATTTAATTCGGAGGTCTCCCAACATTGGCCCTTAAAACAAGATAAATTGGCACACATGGGGAGTAAGGCAAATCAGCTTGCCCATCTTGTTTAGACAATTTCAATAGCCTCCAATTTAAGAACGTTAATGAGCCTTTATCTAGCAGAAGTGTACTAATTACAACTAGAAGTGTGCCTAAGTTGGTAATTTAAAGCTTTTCAAAGAGTGGACATTTTGAACAATACCTCTAAATAACTTGGTACACATCAGATAGATTAAGGCTCTTTATCCTTCTCAGATGGGAGGCTATTGAAATTGTCTAAACAAGATGGGCAAGCTGAATGTCTTACTCCGGATGTATGCCAATTTCCTTGTTTTTGATCCCATGTACCTTAACACTTTTTATTCAGTTTGACCGAAAAGAACACAATTTAATTAATGACATTATTAAAGAGCTCGCAAATAATGAAATTGTTGAATAAAATTACGTCCATTTGAAAGGAAGAAGTAGTTTTGAAAGAAAACTGACAGAATTACCGTGTGAACGGTGCATTTTCTAGAGGTTGGTGAAGTCAGAAAATCTGATGAGCGAGAAAAAGAGTTCTGAGCATGTATTGCGCATTTATGCTGAACGACCCCTAGTTGACGAAAACCATATTATACATTATTTGAAAAAATTTCTTATCTTAGTTTTTTTCACCAAAATTCCTTAAGTAAAATATTTTATCCTCAAACATGTGCATCATTTGAAAAATAGAACACGTATGCATTTTATTTTCTTTTTAAAATTTAGAGTTAGTTTGAGTATTCGGGCCTATAAGGAGAATAAAATGGACAGAAAATCGTTGATAGCAGACAAAATAAAACAAGCATGAAAACTTAACAAAACGTGTTCGTTAATTTCAAAGTTTTCGAAGTTTCAATAATTGACGTGATGTATATCTCTCAAAAGATCACGATCAAGCTACAGCAGGGAGTAAGGAACGTTAGAGGGAGTGTTGATCTAATGCTAAAAAAACCGTCATACAGTGGCAAATGGGAAAGAAAGTGGGGGTAGGAATTTTTTATCTCCGTTCCACAATTTTAGCTAACGCGCAGGCGCGAGTGACGTCGTTTACTACCGCCAGCAGAGAGAATTTAAAAATTCTCTCTGCCGCCAGCTTCCGCTTCCATCGACTGTTGCCCCACTCACTCTGTTCAACCAACAATCAACGTCTGTTGGGAGGAAACCGAGGCTTAATAAAAATGCCAAATTGTTTTTGTAACGGTTGTAGGAATGATTCAAGGTATTCGTTTAAAAATATATGAAAGGAATATCCTTCCACGCGTTTCCAAAGCCAAAAACCCAGATAAAAAATGGAAAAGATGGATATTAGCTAGTGGAAGACCGATTTCCACTAGCTTCTATTCACTTTCATTAAATTTCAAGCTTTGTTTTTGGTTTGGGAAATGGTTTGAAAACGATATTTACCATGTCGGGTCTTGTTAAATACTTAGGGTTACTTGAACAATTAAAAAACAACACTTCTTATAGTTATCCATGGCAGAAATTCAAACACGACCTTCCCCTTCTAGTTCAAATCCGGTTTTTAAATTTGACGCATGCGCGCGGACACCGCCATGAGTCCCTGAGTCAGCGCCAGGGAGAGACGATTTTAGCCACGAAGCGAAAGAACGCGCCTATTCACTTTAATACTCCCTCTCAAGTCTCTCCTCCCTGGTCAAAGGGCGAATGTAATTTTCGGTTCGCAATATTTTCAATTTTAAAATATAAAAATAAATTCTTCTAGCTCTATTTTTCAGATATCCGAGTATTTGAACTTGCTCGAAGCAAATGTTTCTAGAAAATAAAAAGTAGTATTAAGGTAGTTTCTCTGAAATTTTTGTGATAAAAACTAAGATAAGAAATTTTTTCAAATAATTGATGTTTTATAATCACGTCTTCAAAAATGAAAATTTGAATATCTGTTACTTCAAACAGTTAATTTTCTACACTTATCTCTTCCATTTTTGCGTCTTTGTGTACAAAGACAGTTTTTATTAATATCTGTCACTTCAGTCTTAATATGAATTAAAACTGTTTAGAAACTAGTATTTTAAAACTTATTCTGAAAAGCAGGCGCTCCATTTAAGTCTTGTGGTGTTGCGCGTTTATTAGTTACCGCGTTTGAACTAACAAGGCCCTAACCATCTATTATAGAAGTATTAATCTTGATTGCTTCAACGCCCAGTCCAACTCAAATTGCCTTCCCGTCGTTTTCATGTGCAAAGCACAGTGGATGCAATAATACATATAGATTCCGAAGACTTAGGCTAAAAAATTATTACGTAGACCTGTGTACAAAAACAATCTATACACCTGTGCACAAACATATTCCATAGACCTGTGCTGGGTGACCATATTTCCTAAATTTTATAATTTTTCCTATTTTCGGATGTCTTCCTATTAGTTCCTATAATATCGATAATTTTCTTATATTTTCCTATTTTGGAAATTGTAGATATTTTGTGCAGTCTCACTTTTGGTTTTGTTATATATCACTCAAAACAGAAATTTGACAGAAAGTAATGCCGATTTCCACTAGCTACTAGCAATCAGCCACCGTGGATTTACAATACAGGCTAACGCTTCTGTGATTCAGATATTCCGATCGTGTTTTAAGTTTAAGTTTAGTATTCCATGATGTATGTAGCTAAAGCTATGGAAGCCTCTAAAAATATTTGTCACGGAAGTCCGTGATGTTTTAAAGTTATAGCATATGTTTCTAAGATTACGATCCATAAGTATGACACTTCCTATATTTCGAAATGCTAGAGACTTAATGAGAGCAAGTTCGAGAACGACGCGAGAATTGACTACACGCGATTTTCTGCTCCATCTTCCTATTTAGTCTGTACTAAGCCTTTGACAGGGCCTCATCAGGCGTCACTTTACGAGAATCTACGACGTTTCATTTATGTCACTTCGAGACAAGCTCTCAGTAACCAGTGACAAATTTATGTAACATATCTTACGAACTTATGGTTATAATTAAACCAAAGTTCTTTTGTAAATCTTGTCTTATTACTTTCAAAGCATTTGCAACCTATATTTTGTTATTTTTTTCAAGGGTAGTTCTCTTGTCTTTTCCTGTTTTTTTTTTAAATTATACATCTATATCTATAAAAATCAAAGTCCTGACTGACTTACAGACTGACTGATAATCACCGCCCAGCCCAAACCGCTGGCCCCACAAGGGTGAAAATTTGGAGGAACGTTACTCGTAAATAGTAGGCGCGTACTAAGAAGATTTTTCCAATCCGCCGCCACCTTAATAAATGGCGCCCAGAAATGTAACAAATTTTCTCTTTGTTAGAAAGTCCGCGCGTTTCAACCGATTTCACAAATATTTAGTTCACTGGATTCCATTAACCTATAGACGGGCAGAATGGTCTTTCGGGATCGATTTGTTGTCACCATTTTAAATGGCGACCAGATATTTAAAAGCCCTTCTTTATAGAATGTCTGCGTGTAAAGCAATAAAAAATGTCCCGACGAGCTGATGGCCGACGCCGAGTGTCTTCGCTCCTAGGATGCTACAAAAATATTAGTCGAATCAGTTAAATGTACCCATACTTGATGGAAGTTCTTACTACACTCAAGCGATGCCGCGGGTAACAGCTAGTCTCCTATAATTTCCTGTAAATCAATTGTAAATTTCCTATTTTCCTATAACTATTACAAGGCTTTGTTGTGGTCACCCTGTCTGTGCACAAACATATTTCGTAGAGCTGTATACATACAGATACCATAGACTTGTGAAAACACATGTCATATAATTGTGTACAAACAGATCCCGTAGACTTGTGCACAAACAGATCCCTTAGACCTGCGCGCTAAAGATTCCATAGACCTTGGTACATGAAGATTTCATACCCATAGCGCACAGAAATATTCCCTAGACCTCCGGGGGACCGTCCATAAACTACGTCACACTCTTAGGGGGAGGGGGTTTGTAAGTTTGTGACGGTCCGTGACGAAGGGGGAGGAGGGGTCCTTCGATGCGTGACGTCACATTTAAAATTAATTTCATTGCGAAGTCAGTTAGAGGTTGATTGACACTTTCACTGGAGAGCTAGCTTACACGTACGCATAAGGACTGCTAAATGTAGTGTCAGCTTAAACTCTCTAATGTCACTGCTTTTTCGCATTAGCGAGGATCAATCGGATCCTCCATTCAATTTAAATGCTTCGTTTATTTCGCACATTTTTAAAATCTGAATCCCAAGCTCGATTAGCCTTAAGGCTTTCAAGTGACAATGTCGAAAACTATGAAGTGTGCCCCTTTAACTACGCTTTATGGAAATATTTTGGAAGGTTATGAAAAAGCACATCCATACATTAAAGTGCTAAAGCTCAATCATGGGCAAACGATATTTGTTAAAGCTTAAACAAAAATGAACTTTGACTGTCAAGTCGAGCAAAACATTTCTGAGTGGAACCCAAGAAGAATCTCTTTAAATTAATCAAATTGAATTGGTAAATTAAGACAATTCATAGTTCGTTGAGGGGGGGGGGGTTAAAGAAATATGACGTGGTTTTCAGGGGAGGGGTGTTAGAAAACGTGACGAAGCGTGATCTGGGGGGGGGGACGGGGGTTCAGAAAATGCCATTTTTTGCGTGACGTAGTTTATGGACGGTCCCTTGCGCGCAAAAATATTTCTAAAACTGTGCACAAAAAGATTCCACTGACATATGCACAAAATATTCTATTGGCTTTTGTATAAACATGTGACATGGACCTGTGTACAAAAATATTCCATGGACCTGTGCACAAAAACATTCCTTGGACCTGTTCAGAAATATTCCACACCCATTTGCACAAACATTTTCCGTAGACCCGTGCACAAACAGATGCCGTAGACTAGCGCATAAACAGATTCCATAGATTTGCGCACAAATATATTACGTAGACTCGTGCACAAGTAGATTCCACAGACTTGTACACAAACAGAAGTCACACGGTTTTGCACAATCCGATGTTATAGACTTGTGCACAAACAGATGTCACATGCTTGTGTAAAAACCGATTTCATAGACTTGCTAAAAAAGTGATGTCATCGACATTTGCACAAGAGATTCCGTAGATTTGTGCACAAGAGATTCCGTAGATTTGTGCACAAATATATTTTGTAGACCTGTACACACACTGATACCATAGACTTGTGAAAAATGTCGAATATTTGTGCACAGACTGATGCTATAGACTTGTGCACATCCATATGTCCTAGACCGGTGTACAAAACATTCTATAGATTTGTGCACAAACATGAGTCATATACCTGTACACAAAAATATTCCACGGACTTCTGCACAAAAACATTCCATATACCTGTACACAAAAATATTCCATGGACCTCTGCACAAAAACATTCCATATCCCTATGCAATTTTCCTTACCCATTTGCACAAAAATATCACGTTCACCTAAGCACAAAATTATCACGTACACCTGTGCACAAAAATATTCCAAATCCATTTTCACCATAATATTTCGTACACCTATGCAGAAAAATATTCCGTACACTTGTGAACAAAAACAGTTCGTACACCTGTGCACAAAAATATTCCGTACACCTTTGCATAAAAATATTTCGTACACTTGTGCACAAATAGAAATCACAGGCTGTGCACAAAGAAATGTCGTAGACTCGCGCAAAAAGAGATGTTATAGACATGTGCACATCAGATTCCATAGAGTTATGCACAAACATTTTCAATACCCCTATGCTCAAACAGATTTCAAACCCTAATGCTCAAAAAGATTGCAAACCCATTTGCACAAAAATAATCCGAAGACCCGTGCTCAAAAATATTCCGTAGACCCTTGCTCAGACAGAAGTCACTCGCGTGTGCACAAACAGATTCATAGACTTGTGAATAAACAGATGTTATAGACTTGTGCACAAAGAGATGTTATAGACTTTTTCACACACAGGTGTTATAGACTTGTTCACTCACAGGTGTTATAGACTTGTTCACTCACAGGTGTTATAGACTTGTTCACTCACAGGTGTTATAGAATTGCTCACAAACAGGTGTTATAGAATTGCTCACAAACAGGTGTTATAGAATTGCTCACAAACAGGTGTTTTAGAATTGCTCACAAACAGGTGTTTTAGAATTGCTCACAAACAGGTGTTATAGAATTGCTCACAAACAGGTGTTATAGAATTGCTCACAAACAGGTGTTATAGAATTGCTCACAAACAGGTGTTATAGAATTGCTCACAAACAGGTGTTATAGAATTGCTCACAAACAGATGATTTAGACTTGTGCACAAACAGATGATTTAGACTTGTGCACAATCAGATATTTTAGTCTTGTGCACAAACAGATGTTTTAGTCTTGTGTACTGTACAAACAAATGTTATTGACATGCGCAAAAAGAGATGTAGAAATGAGCAAATCAGATTCCATAGACCTGTGCACAAACAGAAGTCGTAGACCTGTACAAATAACGATTTTTCACTTGGGCACATAAAGATTCTTCAGACTTGTGTGCACGTAAAGATTCTTCAGACTTGTGTGCACGTAAAGATTCTTCAGACTTGTGTGCGCGTTAAGATTTTTCAGACTTGTGTGCACGTAAAGATTCTTCAGACTTGTGTGCACGTAAAGATTCTTCAGACTTGTGTGCGCGTAAAGATTCTTCAGACTTGTGTACGCGTAAAGATTCTTCAGACTTGTGTG
This sequence comes from Phalangium opilio, assembly GCF_054372755.1. Lineage (NCBI taxonomy): Eukaryota > Metazoa > Arthropoda > Arachnida > Opiliones > Phalangiidae > Phalangium > Phalangium opilio. Next base: position 371,603 of record NW_028324223.1, read on the forward strand.
CACGTAAAGATTGTTCAGACTTGTGTGCACGTAAAGATTCTTCAGACTTGTGTGCGCGTAAAGAATTTTCAGACTTGTGTGCGCGTAAAGAATTTTCAGACTTGTGTGCGCGTAAAGATTCTTCAGACTTGTGTGCACGTAAAGATTCATCAGACTTGTGTGCACGTAAAGATTCTTCAGACTTGTGTACGCGTAAAGATTCTTCAGACTTGTGTGCACGTAAAGATTGTTCAGACTTGTGTGCACGTAAAGATTCTTCAGACTTGTGTGCGCGTAAAGATTGTTCAGACTTGTGTGCACGTAAAGATTCTTCAGACTTGTGTGCACGTAAAGATTCTTCAGACTTGTGTACGCGTAAAGATTCTTCAGACTTGTGTGCACGTAAAGATTGTTCAGACTTGTGTGCACGTAAAGATTCTTCAGACTTGTGTGCGCGTAAAGAATCTTCAGACTTGTGTGCGCGTAAAGATTCTTCAGACTTGTGTGCACGTAAAGATTCATCAGACTTGTGTGCACGTAAAGATTCTTCAAACTTGTGTGCACATAAAGATTCTTCAACTTGTGTACATAAAGATTCTTCAAACTTGTGCACATAAATATACCATAGACCCATGAACAAAAAATTCCATAGACCTGTGCACAGAAGATTCCATACTCCTATACTCAAAAGGATTCCATGCAGATTTGCACAAAAACATTCCGTAGACCTGTGTAAAACAATATACCATAGGCCTGTGTAAAACAATATACCATAGGCCTGTGTAAAACAATATTTCATAGGCCTGTGCACGAAAAGATTCCATAGGCCTGGAAACAAAAATATGCCACTGACTTGTGCACGAAAAGATTGCATAGGCCTCTGCACAAAGAGATTTTATACCCCTTTGCATAAAAATATTCTGTAGGTCTGCGCTTAAACAGATTCCGTAGACTTGTACACAAACATGTTATAGTTTAGACTCGTGAAAAAAATTTAATTACCTATAATTGGTAATTATCTTTAATTGCTTATTTTGTTTAATTATATTTAATTGCATATTTTGCTTAATTCAGTTTAATCTGTACTTCGCAACTAAATTATTTGGACGCGCAAAAGTTATAATGACAATTAAGCTAGCTAATTGCCCTACCAATTTGATTATCCGAAGTAAAACGACGTAAGTCCTAGAATGACTTTCTTTATTACTTAACCCAAGCAAAAAAGTCTTAAGTTCCACAGTTTAAAGGTAAACCACGTAATTCGGAGCAGGTACTTAAAACTATTAAAAACAATACTTAAACTTTGTTTTTCTTAATGAAACAAAAATTGGCGCCCACTATAAAAATGGGGCTTTCATTTAAGACCGTTTTCAAATCTATCAAACGTATAGTTATTTTTGTAAGGGTAGTTACAAAATGGGTAAGTTTGGAAAATTTCCCATGTTATTTCTATGGAGATTATCTAGTTTTTCGCCGAAATCTGTGATTAAATTTATGGAAATGAAAACCACCCTTAGCAACTTTATGCTTTATAAAATAAACTATTGGATGGATCATCTTGAAATTTTTACCACATATTAAGGGCCCGGATTTTAGTTCAGTAAAAAAATTTCAAAACAATAAACTTAATACGAAAAAAGTTACAACCAATCCAAAACCTTCCTTATACATTTGAGCCGTCATCAGGCCTTATCTAAGGGAGCTACCGCTCCCTTAGAATTAATAGACTTTAACAAGTTGGGAAAACCAAAATATTACCTCTCCGTGTCGAGAAGATTATATAAACTTAAGTATCCAATGAAAACGTAGACCTTTTTGCCCTCATCCTTTCCCGCACTTTGCGCTTCCGCATTTCTTCCTTACTCTCAACATTATCTTCCTTCATTTTAGATACAAAAATCAAATACTCACAAAAAGAAGTGGCAAAAACCTGCTGGCTCTTTACAACCACTTAATTTGAATCAATATCCAATTTCCAACAACAATAATATACCGGTAGTTTAATTGACAACCTACTAGCATCGAAATTCTCATTAAGAATGGCTCCCGCGGATAAAAAAGGGCAATTTTCAACTAGGTGGGCGTTATCTCATTAGATTTGAAAAATATCATTTCTCTTTTTTACCAATGCCTAACCGTTTGGATTTTTTTAAAGCAATCCTAGCACCAAAAATATTTTTTGATACAAAATAAATGTTTTATATTCTTATTAAGAATAAAACATTTTTTAAGCTTTTATCATGATTACTCTATACAACAGTAACAAGGAGTATAAACCCATTAGTGGAAGCAGTATTTTTTTTTCCGAAACAATCTCGCTTATGTTTATCCTCTCTAGACTTCGCTAAAAACGTATTACTCCTACGTAAAATATTAATAGACAGGCAAGGATTCATACCGTTAAAGAAGGAGCGCAATATTATCCATATTTTCATTTCATATACAGAGAAAAGAAATTTTTGTTGTTTTGAAAAATATATCGCAATGCTCGGGCCTTGATAGATATAGGAGGCAATGAATGAAATATATCACAATGCACGGGCCTTGATAGATATAGGAGGCAATGAATAAAATATATCACAATGCACGGGCCTTGAGGAGGCAATGAAGGAAATATATCGCATGCACGGGCCTTGGTAGATATAGGAGGCAATGATAATCTCTCTCTTTGCACGAGAGGTTTATCTTTAATATTTAAATAAATATAATTATTTTTATTTATTTTAATCTTCAATAATTAACATTAATAATAGTTAAATCGTTTAAAATAAAGTTATACCTATTATAATCTCAAACTTTGCTAATATTGACGTTTAAAGTGAAAGGTACCCCTCTTGCCCGCTTCCTTCATATTTTGGGGTATATATATGATTCGTTTCCATTATAACAGTAAGGAAAAAGAGCAATTGCGAAACCTCTGGTGGTCGATCCCACCTTATGGAGGCTAGACGTTTCTCGTAACCCTAGATGATCGCCGCGTATATCCTAAAACCAAACGATGATAATGGAGTAGAAGCCAATGATACAGCATGGAACTAACTAACGCTAGGGACGGTCCGCACCGATAGAACTTACATTAGTCTCTCTGAAAAACATTCGTTGATAAACCCTCCCGCTTTTAAATCCCCCCTCCTGAAATTTGGTGATTCAAAACGGAAATAAGGTAATTTTTAACGCCACCTATAATTTAGTTTTCGTACTAATATATAAGATCCGCAGTAGAAGTCGTCCGCTATGCTAGGCGTAGCTTAACCTAGGCGTTACCTTTGTGTAAATTGTGCTACTATGGAACTAATTAACGCTTAGAAATTCATTTTATCCCTAACTTTGAAACATAATTTATTTACGGAACTAAGTATTTAACACTTTAAAGGCTGTACCGTTGTTTTTAAAATAATTATAAATATGGATATGTGTGTATAGTGGTTGTAAAAGTGACAATCGTCAAGATCATAAATAGTACATGAGATATGCAGAGTTTATCGCTTTTCCTAAACCTAAGCGTAATTATGAAATAGCAGACTGCTTTTAAGGCTTTTTGTTACCCCCCCCCCCTTGTAAAAATTGAATCACTTTTCCGGTTCGCACCAAATTCTCGCTAGGGTGCGTTGTCACCGAACATTTCTCAGATATTCACGCTTGCGGACCGTCCCTAGCGTTAGTTAGTTCCATGGATACAGATTGGTGTCTATGTGGAATAGACGGAAGACCAGTGGATGGTGGTGTTAGAAGCCAGTGTAAGTGCAGACTGGTGTCAATGTGGGATTGACAAAGAACACCAGATGGTGGTGTTGGAAGCCAGAAATGTACCAGACTGGTGTTCATGTGGTATGGACGAAGACCAAACATGGTGGTGTGAGAACTCAAGTATAGAGTAGCCAACGGAGAGATATACAATTTTCCAAATTTCTGTGAACTGTCAATGCGGTCCGGAAATTGGGAACACGTTTGCTCCGATACGCAAACTGCGAACGCGGTCACGTGGGTGTAACAACGGACAGACAAACACACAGACAGGCACGGCCGTGACAGAACCTCTCCTGGACTACGTCACACGGAGAGGTAACAAGTTGGGAAAACCAAAATATTACCTCTCCGAGTCAAGACGACTACTTACAAACTTATTTACCCAGATATGGAAATGTTTCTTAAGTTAAAATTTATGAAATATTAAAGCAGTATACAAAGCATAGCAAATTTACTGTAAATCAGACGACATTTTACATCCAATAATGATATACTTGTACACATTAAAATCATCCGATGGGGGAAAAACGGGTCATCGGCGTTTTATAAATGACGCTAGCGCAATAAAGCGTGCAAGGTACCAAGGCTTAACAAAAATTGTAGGATAACATATTTATAGAGATAGATAACCACTTTTATAATTAAAATTAGAAACTAACATATCTCTTAAAATTCTCGCGTGATCAACTGGTTTCACGCCAATTAAATAGCTATAGTCCCATAGAGCTATTTGTATTAATTCCTCCATGGCTTTTTCGCCAAGCTGAGAATTACGCGTTTTACGTCACGTTATCAAAAAAGCAGGCTATTTTCTTTGAAGACCGCGCTAGCTCAGCGCTAAGCACCGTGACGTCAAAATTCAAAATCAAAATCCCTAGGCCGCGTTCAGCAACGCGAGGCTCTGCTGAACGCGACCCAGATTTCCACCATGATTATAAATCTAAGCCTAATTATTTAAAAGTGTATTTAACTTTCGGCTCACTCTGAACCGTTAATGTCTCTGCATACAGAAACGAAAACCAAACCCAAACGTTTACTTTTTGGTTCACTAGGCCTATTGACAAATAAGAGTTCATTTGACCAACATAGCAGCGTTGTGCTTGTATTCACTATGATTTTAGAAAGGATTATGCTATAAACAGATGTAGTATAGCTTAAGTAATATATAAACATCCATTTTAAATAATAATATTAAAAAAAAATCTTTGGAATATCAAAATGAAATAGAGCTTTAAAGCTACAAAAGTACTAAATGCATCATAATTACGAAAAATATTTCCACATATTCACTTTATATTAAGGATAAAGGGAATATTATGGTTGTGTTGGATTTCTTTACACATCAAAACAAAACGAACTTCTAACGCAGCGCACTACTGTAACAACGGACGGACACATACAGACAAAAACATAGACTGCTTTTAACTCTTTCCGTATTAATTTTGAATTGAGAAACAAGATTATCTTAAATATTAAAATAAATATAATTAATATTTAATATTTTCTTCGTTAGTTATTCGCCTTATTGAACGTTACATCGTTTTAAAAAAGAACAATTAAACATTCTTGAGAGACTTGACTAATATTGGCGTTTGAAATGAAGCATACGCCGGTTGCTTCGCCTTACTAAAATAGGTAGTATATAAGGGTTTCGAATCGCAGCCATGGATAAGAACAGCGCAATTGCGTGAACCTTTGGTGGAAGCCCCACCTGAGGGAGGCCGGACGTTTCTCGTAACCCTGGCCGATCGCCGCGTATGTCTTAACCTTAACGATGATGATGGAGTAGAAGCCAGGTGTGCGGACTGGTGTCCATGTGGGATGGACAAAAACAATGACCAGAAGATGGTGGTGTGTAGAAACCAGTGTGTACAGACTGGTGTCCATGTGGGATGGACAAAAACAAAGACCAGAAGATGGTGGTGTTAGAAGCCAGGTGTACAGACTGGTGTCCATGTGGGATGGACAAAGAGCAAATGACGGTGGTGATTAGAAGCCAGTGTGGACAGACTGGTGTCCATGTGGGATGGACAAAGACCACAAGAGGGTAGGGATTAGAAGCCAGTGTGTACAGACTGGTATCTATGTGGGATGGACAAAGAGCAGCAGATGATTGTGATTAGAAGCCAGTGTGTACAGACTGGTGTCCATGTGGGATGGACAAAGACCAGAGGTTGGTGATGTTAGACAGGCAATGGAGTAATAGCCTGTAAGTGTAATACAATTTTCGAAATTTCCGGAAATTGAGAACACGTTTGCTCCGATTTGCAAACTGCGAACGCGGTCACGTGGGTGTAACAACAGACAGACACACACACACACACACACACACAGACACGTCGAAATTAGAACCTCTCCGTGACATACGTCACTCGGAGAGGTAATAAAAATAGAAGAATTACACATGACTAAAAACTTTAAATTACGAAAGTTAAAAACAGTAGCTTTCGAGCTCGTGGCTCTTTTTCAACTTTTTTTTTTTTTTTTTTTTTTTAGAGGTTTCAATGTAAATTGGGTCCCATAAGGGTCCGCGACAAGGATGCGATTATTCAGGTTTCAGTATGTGAATAATCAGGGAAGGAAATGAGGTTTACTTGGGAGGTGACGGAAGGGGTGTGGGGATCAGGTCACCTCCGGCGGACACGTGGCAGTCGGCACCTATAGGGTAGGATCGCCGACATGTGTCTTATTCCCTCAAACTTTGCCGCCCAGAAGCTTGGCTTACAGGAGTGCGCCACACTCCCGGCTCTTTTTCAACTTACGCGATACCTTTAAGTATATTTCAAACTTCGACATGATTCACCCCTAGTGGTATTTTCTACGCTGATGTAATACATTTTTTAATTACACAATCACCCCATTTTTATCGTAAATTTGACCTTCCTCAAGATTTATTTGAGCTCACCGGTTTTTTTTGTTATACACCATATACCCACATAAGTTTATTATAAGATTTGTTCATAAGTATGACACTTCCTATATTCGTAATGCTAGAGACTAACAGCTCGAGCTTGTTCGAGAACCACTAGCGAGAATTGACTACACTCGGTTAGTTTTGCAATCCATCTTCCTATTTAGTCCATACCAAGCCTTCAACAGTGCCTCTCCAGTCGTTGCTTTACGAGAATCTATGAAGTTTCAACTTTCAAGCTCTTATTAACCAGTGACAAACTTATGGCCAACATATCTTATGAACTTATGATACCCATTAGAAACGCAAGTTGGCGAAATTTAGCAGGGAAGGGGGAAAAAGCGTAAAGTTTATTTATTTTGATAAAAACTTAAAAAAAAAAAAACAAAAAAAATTTATCTCGACATTTTTGAAAAAGCAGTTGGCAACATTGCTTTCTCTCTCGAGTAGTTGAAATTGAAAATTACAAATTGCCATTCTTCATTTACAAGTCGAATTAAAGAAGTTTAAGCAAAATTCTATTTACTATACACCGTCGACAGTGAATGTAATCTTTGGGTTCGGCCAATGAAGAAAGTGGCAAAAACTATTGAGGCAGATGCTGGGGAAGGATACAATTATGATAATCCCGCTGACAAAGCAAATTATTGCGAAGGCCATGGAGAAAATAACAGTCATGATGATGGTTAGTTTTTAACATTTTCAATTCGTGTTTTCATAAAAGTCATTACATTTATTTAATTTTTATTGCAGCGGCTAGTCCCGTAGGGAATCATGAAATGGAATTTTCCCTCACTCAACCTCAGACTGATGCTCAAACGGAAGAGGTGGTGGCGTTCACTGCTGAAAATCTAGTTCAACAGCCTTATAAAGTATAATGTTATTATTATAATTTTCAATTTATTTAATTTAAATGATCAACTTTAATTTTAGATTGATAAACCAATAATTGCTTATGCGAAAACATCGACAAAAATTGACGCTAAGAAGATAAAAAGAGCCATGTGGACCGTGCTCTCCAAATCTGTACTTATATTAGTAATTTCAGAAGTAAGATGAGACTAGAAGTACTGAGCTAACCAAATTCATCACTTGGCGAAAGTGAATATTCTTGATAACACACCAACGGTTGGCCCTTTGGTAGCTGGTTCTGAATTTTCCCTCCAAAAAGCGAGACGCTCGTGGCGGTAGACGGCCGAACTAGATTCAAGCACCCGCGTCCGTGTTCCGTGGCTTTAGGTTGAGGGGAAGGGCATAGGAATTTTTTTGGAACTAGACCAATTTTTTTCTCAGTCTAGTGTAGGCGCGATGGAAGCGGCACAAAATCTTCAAATTTGTTCACTAGTGCCAGGATCTACTACCAATGCTAGAGCACTTTACTTCTTGACTCATCTTACTTCTGGTAATTTTCAATTAAATTGCAAGGTTAATGATAAAATTGATTTGGTTAGGAAGAAAATGCGGAAGTAAAGCCAGAACCAATGATGTTTACGCATTTATACAAGGAAATTCCAAAGCATGTGTCCGAGGAGACCGTTAAAAATCTCAGTGTGCCTACAGCTTTCGTTACATTCTTGCATTTGTGTAACGAAAAAGTGAGTATTTATGTTTAGTTTAAGACGAAGTAAACGTACATATGGGGAGATTTGGTTAAAAAAATAAGACTTGGGCATATGATAAACTTTTAGAATCTGCAATTGACTGGGCAAGAAGATATGCGAGACTTTAAAATTGAACAGGGATAAACAATAACCAGAATTACCGACTTATATCATAAGTACCAATTCAAAGATATGAAAAAAAAAAAATTGTACAATTCTATATATATTTGTTTAACTTGTTTTATCATTCTTTATGATTCATTTACCGAAACAATTATTTAAATTTAAAAACAACTAAAAAATAATAAAATTAACCAGATTCAAATTTAAAGATGACGTTAATTATTTCGCCAAAAAGGTATCATGAATTAAATCTATTTGAATTTCAAATTAAAGTTCAGTAATAATTAGTTTAAAAGTGACTTTCGATTGATTGGTGGGTCTGCCAAATTAATTTGTAGACCTATAAAGGTGATAGGCTTTTGGGTAGTATGAAGCATCGTCTACTTGATAGTCTGAAACTTGTGAAAACGGTAAATTGACAAGTAATATTGAGATTTGTTATTGTTTAGCGCTGAAATAATTAACTAGAATTCAAATTAGGTTCAGATTTTATGGATAATTTGAAATAAGGACCTCCCACCAATAGTGTAACGCCCTATCTTCTTGTTATCAAAATTCCCGTGGCACGCTCCATGCCGAATGAAATTTAGTGCGAGATTTGATAAAAGTTGCTCGCGATGTGACAATCGTGGCTCGAGATGTAGAGCGTGCAACGGAAATTTTGTTAGCAGGAAGACGGGGCGTTACGCGATTGGTCGGAGGTCCTTATTTAAAATTATCCATAAAATCAGAACCTAATTTGAATTTTAGAATCATTCGGAGATATTTGCTGGACGTTTCATTGGTCTTATAATTATAATTAGTAGAAAAATCGATAAAAAAACACTAAGTTCCTCTTCACCCTCCCTTTAAAGAATAAAAATTATATTTTTATATTTTTTAAATAAAAACACGTGTTAAAGATAATTATTTCCAAGGATTGACATAAAAATTACGTCTACATACTAGTGTGAATTAGCGAAGCGTAAATCTGTGATACAAAGAGTTAACGCGTTACGGTTTATATAACCTAAGCAACTGTATTAAGAAAGAATAATCGTCATATTTTTTAATAACGTTAATGCAATGAATGTATTCATTTCTTTCCTGAATAAATCAATTCAAATAATTTGCTATAAATTGCGTCACATTCTTAGGGAGAGGGAGGAATTTTTACATTCGTGGCGGTCCGTGACAGGGAGGGGTCAATCAATACTCTCGTCAATCGATACTCGCGATATATCGAATAACACGGCGAACATTGCGGTGGAAAAATTGGAATGTACTTGGAAATTAGCCACATTACGGTAAATTAGCAGTTAAATTGATTTGTAATTTAGAGTGAAGATAATTAAGAATGAACTTGGGTCTCCACCAAAATCAACGAAGCGATTACTGGACAGTTTGAAGGGCTACTCACTTGCGGATGGCGGATGAATCCTTTTAGTATTGTTACAGCGTGTACTCTCAGCTACTCTGATTACGCCTAGTGATACTCCCCTCACAGAGGGCGGTCTGTCGGCACACTAAAAGCAAAAATTATTATTAGAGATTATTAAAATGGCTTAAAGAATAAATATTGCATACATTTTTTTAATAAAAAATTTTGTTTTGGCTTTATATACTTCTCTTTATTTAAATTAAGCTTATATTTTTACCTTCAAAGTTTAGTTTTTTTTTCTAAACACTAATTTCATAGGCTTAAATAGTAAAAGAAAAGGGAAAAAGCTTAAAAAAATGTATGATATGTATTTAGAAAATATATAAGTTTTTCGGTTCAATTCAATTTATTAGGCATTAACCTTTAAAACCTATACTGCCAAAAAGGATGCCGAGCTTGCAATACGCGTAAATCTACCCCCTATGTAATTTTATTGAATAAGGTTAGTATTCTTTGCGTTGCATACTTCGGTTGGAATAGCAGGTAAAGTGTACCAAATTTAACCTTGCACCTTATGGAAGGGGGATATCATGGTTTTCCCCGCCTTTTATAGTACTGTCACAAGTAGAATAATCTTACACCAAGTTCCTATGTAATATTTTTTGCCGTAGCCTCTGTGTCTGAAAGTTCTGACGTTAAGCTTTTTAAAGTTCCCAACGGAGCTCGCGTGAATGGAGAGATAAAATTTCTAAAATATCGGCCACGACCGAGAACGAGCTTTTGAAGCAGCGCTCCACAGCGGTGGAGAGTGAAGTTAAACAGGCGGGGTTAATTTTTTATCCGAGCAAGTTCAAGCATGGAGGGTTCATCCAAGTGCACGGTGTTTGCGTTTTTTATAGTATCGTGTGGAGTGCAAACGTTTTTAAAGAGGGTGATTAATTCGACATAATTAGAAGCCGACGGAATTATATTTTTCTGGCACGGAAATACTCTGAGTTCGTTTTGAGAGCCCTTTATCCATTTCTAAATTAATACATATAAACCTAACTTGCTCCGCCATAACGTAAACTCCGATCGCCTAAGATCTACGCGAGCGGATCTACGTCTCTATTGGCCGAAAAGCTCAACACAAGTTTCATAAAAATTCGAACCTTTTTTAAGGGGGGTGGAATTTTTTTAGTTAGACCCAGCTTTCCGCGGCTGATATTAGTTGGCGCCGAGAAAAAATGTTAGTAGAGAAAAACTTTGGGTGTTCAACTACCATTTACTCTACAGTAAATACATTCGGCCTAGCCTTGGAATATCAGGTTTTAGGAACATTCGAGATGAGACGTTCGTTAGAGATAACCTGACACACATTACCCTCATTCCTAGGCTGGAAAGCTATGTCCTTTTAGATCATCTCCTTTTGGTACTGTCAAATTATGTTGGGTTTCTTTGATAGAAAAAGTATTGATTAGACAACCGGGAAAGTCCCTAGGCTAAAGTTTCTCAGGCAATAAAGGAAAATGCGCCTTTTTTTTCTGCCTTTAATTTTTTTTAGCTTTAGCCACTAGGCTTCGCGATAAACCTAGGTAAACGTCACCTAGGAGACTTACCAATAAAAATTCTTCTATATGAAGCGCGGGAAGGGGAGACTTGACTTTCTCCGGATATTGCGGGCTCTCTACTACCTTATACCCTCTGCTCATCCATATAGATTTTTTCCAGGCTATTTTTGTGGTCGAGTAAAATTAGTTTTCTTACGTTTTTTCGGTTAAGATTACGTGGTAACGCTTAATGCGATTAGAGATTCGGATAGAGATTGGGAAGAGCTTTGAAATGACGCAAACCGCGCCAAAAATGGACGATAAAAAAAAACAAATTTGAAAATTTCAAACTAACTTTTTGTGGTTGGGTGAAATTAGTTTTCATAAGATGTTTCGGTTAAGATGACGCAATAACGCTTAATGCGATTAGAGATTCGGATAGAGATTGGGAAGAGCTTTAAAATGATGCAAACCGCGCCAAAATCGGACGATAAAAAAATCAAATTTGAAAATTTCAAACTTCCTTATTTATAATCCGATATCGATGCGGTTTTCGTCATTTTAAAGCTCTGATTGAGCTATAGAAATAAATTGAATAATTTTTAGTTAATTTGAAAATGAATTCCTTAGAGAAGCTATTATGTCAAGAGAGAGAGAGAGAGAGAGAGAGGCAAGCCTGCAAATCAAATTACCAGACGCGACCTCTTTGAAATTTAATTAAAATTCTAGCTGTCTAAGTGACGAACTGACGATAGTCGTTAGGCCTTGCCCTCTCAATCATTATAAATGGCCAAAAACTATACTGAACATTTCTCTAGTAGAGATGAGGTCAAAAGGTTATTGCCGAAATGCAATGAAGCGTATTAAAGTTTAATTTCACAATTTAGATTGTATATTGATAGAGATTGGTTCATATAGATTGTCGCAAATTAGTTTATTTGACCGAAGTTTAATTTATGCCTATTTGTCAAATTATGTAAAGGGGAAACCACACTTGATTAATCACTCACTTAATTTCAATTGATTATTAAAATTAGGCTTAAGATAGCAAGACGTCCTTAAAATATGTTTCTATCTATCTAAAGGATCGATTTGGGGCTTAAGGAAACATTCAAAATGCAACAAACCGCATCAAAATCGGTTCATAAATAAGCGAGTTTGAAAATTACACCGAATTTATCAAATTAGAAAATTAATCGAAATTTCTTTATTTACCGTGCGGATTATTTATTTTTGAAGCTCAGTGAATAAATATTTCCTTAAGATTCCTACGAACAACCCGAACATAAAAATTAGAAATTTTGAAATTTGCCATTTCAAATCAAATTTGAAAAAAATTGCCAAATTCAAACTTTCTTATTTACGGTCCGATTTTAACGGGGTTTGTTTCATTTTGAAGCCTTTCTCGTGTACAATTCGAAAATGTAGCCTATTCGGGTAAAAAGAGGCTTAGGTGATCAACAGAACGAAAAACTCTAAAAAGTAGGCTTAGCACGCATCAAAATAAAGAAAAGCGCGTTAAAACTAAGAACGACAACATTATAAACGAACTTAAAAGACGGAGATTTCCTTTTTCTTATGACACTTGGCACCGAAAGCAAACGTTAACTTTGACCTTCCAAACTTAAGTAAGTTGGGACTGTCTCGTAAAGGGGGGCTTGAAGGGGGGGACAGACGCTAAGCCTATTTTTACAGCTTTATATCACCGTTAGAAAGGAAGTAGACTAGTACCTTTTTAAGCCTATTTCGAGATAGAATAGCATAGGCCTGTCTATTGGTTCTTAGAATGGTTCCAAGTTAAGCTGTGAAAAGTCCCTTACAGCCCAAGGGGACTTCTTTTTTTAAGCTTCGCGACGAATGGAGTTTCAACTCCAATTTAGGACGAGAGATAGCGAGCTATACCAAGATCGTTACTTGTAACGGCTAACAAAATAATGTAGGCTCTACATTAGGACATATTCCGTTTGTAAAGGGTATGGGTAGAGATCAAAAATAAAAAATTATGTTCTTTATTTTGTGTCACTATCCCTTTAAATTCTGTCAAAGGCTTAGATTCTTGATACATTTTTATATTAAAAACAAATTAATACGTTAGGAAAAATTATACTTTATTTTGTGTCACTAACCCTTTAAATTCTGACAAAGGCTTAGATTCTTGATACATTTTTATATTAAAAACAAGTTGGGAAAACCAAAATATTACCTCTCCGAGTCAAGACGACTACTTACAAACTTATTTACCCAGATATGGAAATGTTTCTTAAGTTAAAATTTATGAAATATTAAAGCAGTATACAAAGCATAGCAAATTTACTGTAAATCAGACGACATTTTACATCCAATAATGATATACTTGTACACATTAAAATCATCCGATGGGGGAAAAACGGGTCATCGGCGTTTTATAAATGACGCTAGCCTAATAAAGCGTGCAAGGTACCAAGGCTTAACAAAAATTGTAGGATAACATATTTATAGAGATAGATAACAACTTTTATAATTAAAATTAGAAACTAACATATCTCTTAAAATTCTCGCGTGATCAACTGGTTTCACGCCAATTAAATAGCTATAGTCCCATAGAGCTATTTGTATTAATTCCTCCATAGTTTTTTCGCCAAGCTGAGAACTACGCGTTTTACGTCACGTTATCCAAAAAGCCGACTATTTTCTTTGAAGACCGCGCTAGCTCAGCGCTAAGCACCGTAACGTCAAAATTCAAAAACAAAATCCCTGGGCCGCGTTCAGCAACGCTGGGCTCTGCTGAACGCGGCCCAGATTTCCACCATGGGTACGTTCAGTAACCCTCTTTGATGGCAGCGCTTACTAAGCGATGCCAGATTTTCACTACTGTACGCTTTTTCGCGTTTCCGGTTTTGACGTCATGATGCTCAGCGCTTGCTCATCAGAAAAACCATCTAATCGATATGGTTTTTTTGATGGCGTGACGTAGCGCTTGACTGTTGTAGGCGCGGGATTTAAAAATTACATTCCAATAATGCTATTCCAACAGTAATTGTAATCGTTTTCTTTACAAAACTACTTCTACCATTCAAATGGACATAATTTTCTTAAACAATTTCATTATTTGCGAGTTCATTAATAGTGGACAAGAACCATTTGCGCTTCGTGAGGGCCAGTAAGACATTTCCCCAACCCCATTTTCGAAAACAGCGCTAACTTCAAAATGTGACTTTTCCGTTCAACAACCTTTTACGTCACTGTGACGTCTCGAGCCCATCAACCAAACATCAAGAAAACAGCGATTTCTTTGAGATTTTCGTTACTGAACGTACCCCATGATAATAAAATTTAAGCCTAATTATTTAAAAGTGTATTTAACTTTCGGCTCACTCTGAACCGTTAATGTCTCTGCATACAGAAACGAAAACCAAACCCAAACGTTTACTTTTTGGTTCACTAGGCCTATTGACAAATAAAAGGTCATTTGACCAACATAGTAGCATTGTACTTGTATTCACTGTGATTTTAGAAAGGATTATGCTATAAACAGATGTAGTATAGCTTAAGTATTATATAAACATCCATTTTAAATAATAATATTAAAAAAAATCTTTGGAATATCAAAATGAAATAGAGCTTTAAAGCTACAAAAGTACTAAATGCATCATAATTACGAAAAATATTTCCACATATTCACTTTATATTAAGGATAAAGGGAATATTATGGTTTCTTTACACATCAAAACAAAACGAACTTCTAACGCAGCGCACTACTGTAACAACGGACGGACACATACAGACAAAAACATAGACTGCTTTTAACTCTTTCCGTATTAATTTTGAATTGAGAAACAAGATTATCTTAAACATTAAAATAAATATAATTAATATTTAATATTTTCTTCGTTAGTTATTCGCCTTATTGAACGTTACATCGTTTTGAAAAAGAACAATTAAACATTCTTGAGAGACTTGACTAATATTGGCGTTTGAAATGAAGCATACGCCGGTTGCTTCGCCTTCATCAAATAGGTAGTATATAAGGGTGTCGAATCGCAGCTATGGATAAGAACAGCGCAATTGCGTGAACCTTTGGTGGAAGCCCCACCATTGGGAGGCCGGACGTTTCTCGTAACCCTGGCCGATCGCCGCGTATGTCTTAACCTTAAGGAGTAGAAGCCAGGTGTACAGACTGGTGTCCATGTGGGATGGACAAAAACAAAGACCAGAAGATGGTGGTGTTAGAAGCCAGGTGTACAGACTGGTCTCCATGTGGGATGGACAAAAACAAAGACCAGAAGATGGTGGTGTTAGAAGCCAGGTGTACAGACTGGTGTCCATGTGGGATGGACAAAAACAAAGACCAGAAGATGGTGGTGTTAGATGCCAGGTGTACAAACTGGTGTCCATGTGGGATGGACAAAAACAAAGACCGGAAAATGATGGTGATAGAAGCCAGTAAATGCAGACTGGTGTCTATGTGGAATGGACAAAGACCACAAAATGGTGGTGTTTGAAGCCAATAAGTACAGATTGGTATTCATGTAGAATAGACAATTGACTAGTCAGATGAAGTAATAGTGGCCAGTTGATTTGTGGATAGATTCAAGTTTTGAAATTTCCGGGAACTGTGAATACGGTCCGGAAATAGCGAACACATTTGCTTCAATTCGGAAACTGCGAACACGGTCCCCTGGGGTATAAGTCAATAACAACAGACAGACAGACAGACACACACACAGACACGTCGAAATTAGAACCTCTCCGTGACATACGTCACTCGGAGAGGTAAAAAATTATTTTTAATAAGTTAGGCCCGTGGGAAGTTTGTGTTTATTTTGATTTTTTTTAAAGTAAATTTTATCAATATTTTATTTTAACTTTGAAAATCGAATTTAACTACCTAACTACTAAAGGTTAGAAGTTACGTGGTTTTGTCAATAAACTACTTTTTTTTTTAATCATAAACACCTTTGGGGCATTTTCGTGGGTCCCTTATTAATTATGGCAGTAAACCGAAAAAAATTCCCGTCGGATGTGTATTCAATTTTTATTAAAAAAAATCTGAAGTTATTCGAGCTGATAGAAATTTTTCATTAAAAATATTTTACAGTCAATACCTTAGAGGATTAATGAATAACCTTCTTTACCTTGAAAATATACGAATTTAATATAAAATGGAATTTTAACGAAATCTATGTTAAATTTTATAATTTCCCATAAATTTTAATGAGGAATACATACATCTACTAGGAATAATTTCGTACATATCCCTTTTCACTTAAGGGATCTAGGCGGGCTTTATGGGAGGAGCCAGCTAGACTTAATCATTAATTTTACATTCTGTCTGTATTCCTGGCTTTAAAATAGACCAAAAAAACAACTTATTCTTCTTTTTTGCAAACAAATCTTGGGAGGTTGCGCTAGAATTCTTTATTTGGCGGAAAATAAGGTGCTTTGTATTCATAATACATTGGGACGTCAC
This sequence comes from Phalangium opilio, assembly GCF_054372755.1. Lineage (NCBI taxonomy): Eukaryota > Metazoa > Arthropoda > Arachnida > Opiliones > Phalangiidae > Phalangium > Phalangium opilio. The sequence continues at coordinate 388,302 of NW_028324223.1, forward strand.
AACAACATGCAGACCTTGACGTTTTATCTATATAGTCTCCTTTGGTGTAGAAGGACCCACCAAAAAAGTCCATTATTGGTAAAACAAATGGACATACCCTATAACGTGTACCACCGCCTTGGCACCCCTTTTACAAAGGAAAGTTTATTTATTTATTTTATTTTCAAATATATTCAAGTTAAGACTGACATCTGACGGCAAGGGGGACCATCCCCAAAAAACGTGACCCCATAGTATTGTAAAATTTTTAAATTTATTTATTTATTTCAACACAGCTATGCGAATATTCATTCGTCTAAAACCGAGTACTCTCCATACCATTCTACTCGTGTTACATAATCGTCGTTACTCGGCGAGTTGTAAGTCACTCGTCTTAAGGCCTCTATCTGTAGATACAAACCCAAAAAGTTAAAGTTCCAACTTCCTGATTTCGATCCGAGATTAAAAGTACATTACGAGAGAGATCGTTAGGGAAGGAGTTGAACATTAGTTTCTTAGCAAAAATCAAATAGAAAGTCTTAGAGGAGAGAGATGAAATGGAGTAGTGATTGTTAATGCTTGAGATTTACAGCAGCTCGAGATAACTAGTTCGAGAAGGAGAACGAAAGTTGAAGCGAGTCAGTTGAAGTCTTAAGTACACTCGGTGGTGGTTAATTAATTTTGCAGCTAGGACCTATTCCATCTAGGCACTCCTATTTAGTCCGCATAACTAAGCCCCCTTTGACAGCAGCGCCTCCTCACTCACCAGGCCCCTCCCTCGCTTTACCTCCTCGAATCTATGACCTACCTCACTCACTCACTTCAAAATTACAAGCCTTTCAGTTTGTCATGACCAGAGTTTAGTTAAACAAACTTATGGAACATAACATATCACTTACAAACTTATGGCTGGTTATATGTATAAAGAAATGACTCCATTTCACTATTTCCTCCAAGGAACAAATCTCACGCATACATACCGAGATTTCCATGGGCTTTTCTTTACCTTCGGTTGCTGGCTGGACCCTAACGATTACGGGCCTAATCTTTTTGGCGGGCTGTTGGTATTTCGCGCCAAAAAAGAAAAAGTTAACTTTCAAAAGTAGATTAGGCTTAGCAAAAGAGATATGAATGTATGATTTATATTTATCATGTTACTTATGCTTCTAAATTACATATTGAATATTGACATATTTTTATTGATAACAAATCATTTTTATCCAATTTTTTCTTCAAGACTTAAAGAAAAGAAAAGAAAAGATAAACGTTATCTATTTGATGTTAATTTTAATTGGTGACGTCAGTGATAAAAATTAAGATGTGATTTCATTTTGTTAGTATATGAAAGGTTTTTCTCGTTGACGGTTGTATTTTATACGGAAGTAATATAGTTCTATAACTTGTGATTAATTATGAGTTTGCGATGGAAATTTTGAAAGGAAATTATTGATTAATATGATGTTAAATTGCTGCAGCCCGGATCGAGTCAGGTAATGTCTGGGTTATATACGAAAAACACTCAAATTACAACCTTCATCCTTTAATTTCCAATTATAATTACGGCAATTATTGTAATTATATTAGTTATATATCTCGTGCCCCAAAGCAATTAGCGATAATTTGATCCATTACGTTATTACTATAACCGAAGAATATCAGGGTTGCCACAGTATCTGCTGGGAAAGTTTTGAAAATTAAATTTTTGTGGTAACCATGAATTTCATGGGTTATTAATGATTGTTAAGAGTGTTAATTAAAAAGATATTATTAATTTACTTGAAGATTTGGATTGAGCTTTAAAATAGCTTCAAAATGAAACAAACCGCGTCCAAATCGGATAACAAATAAAGAAGTTTGAAAATACTTCAGAAATGACTTGCGGTCATGTTTGAAAATTTCAAACTTCCTTATTTATTATTCGATTCTCACGCCGTTTGCGCCAAATTAAAGCTCTTTTCTTGTACTACTTAATTATGTATGTGATTACAAACTATCTTTGAAACTTTGATGAAAATTACTCTAAAATGGCATACACTTGATGGGAGATAAGTTTGAAAATTTCAAACTTCCTTATTTATGACTCGATTTGGACGGGGTTTGCGCCATTTTGAAGCTCTTTTAACGTACTATTCAAATATACGTCAAAACCCCTTTTAGTTCGCTTGGCAAAACGCAAAACACGCCGGTTTCCGACTCGAAATTAACTCTGTTCAAATATTTATAGGATAGCTAGGAATATTTAGTATGTATTATTACCCCTCCAGCGAATTCATCGCACGCCTTTAAATAGTGAAAACACGGGATTTCCCGTAGTAAATATGAAACACGCTTCATGCATAGCGTTTGTTTCTCTTTAAAAACCAAAAAAAAAAATCATTACTTCGTTATTACAATATTTTCCCAGAATTTTTATTTCTACCACAATTCAAAGCTAGATTCGGTGTATCTTAACGACATTTAACTTCGCATGTTCCCCGCCCTTATACATGGTTTAATCTCAACCTTAAAAAAACCCGACAAATAAACCTTATTTCCAAGCGCATATTTCAGTTTGGTAGACTGTATCAGAAGTAAGATGAGACTAGAAGTAAAGAGCTCTAGCATTGGTAGTAGATCCTGGCATTAGTGAACAAATTTGAGGATTTTATGTCGCTTCCATCGCGCCTACACTAGACTGAGAAAAAAATTGGTCGAGTTCCAAAAACATTTCCTACCCCCTTCCCCTCAACCTAAAGCCGCCGAACACAGACGAAGCGGGTGCTTGAATCTAGTTCGGCCGTCTACCGCCACGCGCGAGCGTGTCACGTTTTGCAAGGGAAAATTCAGAAACCGCTACCAGAGGGCCAACCGTTGGTGTCTTATCAAGAATATTCACTTGCGCCAAGTGAAGAATTTGGTTAGCTCAGTACTTCTAGTCTCATCTTACTCCTGACTGTATTTATATCAAAAACCGAAATCGTATATTGTTTTAGGGTTTATGACTTTACGTAACCATGGCAACAAATATTAACGTGAATTATACGCTACGCGTGTGTTTGTGGTTTTTTTGGTTCGTCTATTTAAGATAGGTTTAGGTTTTGTTGAGAGCCCAACCGGGTATGAATTTGTACAACTAAAATATGCCCGTATTTGTTACGGTAAAATGATTTAGAGTTATTGCGTTCAACCAACTGTATCTATTACAGTCAGAATGATTAAAGTCGTTTAAATATTGTTGCTGCTTAATCCGCCATACCAGGGTAGCTCTGAGCTGGTATTGAAAAAGAGAAAGTAGTACTATAATAGCTTCCATAGCGGTTTTTGTGGACCATGTTGTCAAATATAGTTCGACTCAAGGAGAACGGGGGGAGCGAGTCAATTGAAGTTATAAGTACACTCGGTGGTGGTTAATTAATTTTGCAGCTAGGACCTATTCCATCTAGGCACTCCTATTTATTGAATCTGCATTACTAAGCCCAAATTTGACAGCAGCGCCACCTCACTCACCAGGCCCCTCCCTCGCTTTACCTCCTCTCGAATCTATGACCTACCTCACTCACTCACTCACTCACCTCAAAATATTACAAGCCTTTCAGTTTTCTAAGTTACCAAAGATTAATTAAACAAACTGTTGTATTATGTAAAAAACTAAGTTAGTTAAAAAACTATTTTATCTATTGACATAAGATTAAACTAGAGTGAAACCGAGTCTTCTTAATCGGTAGAGATTTTTGAAGGAACCACTTCTCTTAAGAACATCTACCATGTAACAACGCGTACTTTTTATCGTAACAAATTAATCTTTTATTATGCACAAACGTTTATTAAATTAATCAATTAGAAAACCACAACATGGTGTCAGAAGTGGGGTCTTTTTTATAATTCGTGCCCAACCACCCACTCGCGTATCGTTACAAATATGATGGCCTCCTTCAAAAGTCCGGAACCTTTTACACCTGGGAACAGTCCAGCAGAAGCCTGGGAGGCTTACAAGGAACGCTTCAAAATTTACGCAATTGCCTCAAAACTTAACAAGGAAGAACATGAACTGCAACTTAACGTCTTTCTACACGTCATCGGTACGGAGGGACTACGGATTTACAAAACGCTCTCGTTTCCATCTACCATCGTCAATCGTACGCTACAAAACGTCTATGATGCCTTCGATACCTATTACAAACCATATCAAAACGTAACCTATTCTCGGTACAAGTTCTTTACAACGAAACAAGAGTCAGGCGAACCATTTGATGTCTACCTAACGAAAATCAAAACCCTGGCAGCCCAATGTGATCTGGACAAACTCAACCTGACGGACTCGCTGGTAGCCACCCAGATTGCGATAGGAACGACCAATGCCAAGGTTCGAAAACAATTACTAAAACTAGAACCACTCTCGCTGAGCCAAGCTATAGCCATAGCCCAAGCTGAGGAAACGTCCATGCAGCAGGCCCAAGTAATCAATCCAACAAAATCCATACTCACCTCCTCACACGGCCAGCCAGAGCAGGAATGTTCTATTGTACATGAAGTTAATAGCCTCACTAACGTCCAATATTGGCGCGACCGCCAATCTACAAGCCAATTTCAGGCACAACGGGGTCGGCCAAGGACTCGCAACCACTATTACCACCAAATCCCTCCAGACAGAAACAATTTCCGCCCAACCTCGCAATTTCGATCCGCTGTGCCGCCACGACGTCGCCCAAGCCAGAATCCTACAACTTCAGACCCAACCTGCACACGATGCGGTCTGCGACACCTGTCACACCAATGTCCCGCAATGGGATCCACCTGTCGGGCTTGCGGAGGACCGAACCACTGGTCAACTGTTTGTCGTGCCATTAATGAACTTAATGCTTATCTACCACCTTCCCGTTCCACTGACGACGAACACGGACACAACATCCGACGTGTAGACGAACTAATGTATGACCACAACCACCCAAAACAAAATAACGAATTCTTGTACTTATCATCTTTGACACTACACGCAACATTTGCGAATCTGGAAGATGACCATCTCTGGCGGGCACAACTCATGGTGGCGAATACACCGACCACCTTTAAAATCGATACGGGCTCTCAAGTCAATGTTATTCCGGAAGCACTGTACGCTCGGCTACATCCACGACCCGCCATGTTAACCCCAAGACACATCATCAAAGCATATTCTGGGCATGCTGTCGAAGTTCTTGGTATGACTCAACTCATCTGCTCCTCAAACCTTGCCTCAATAGCGCTCGACTTCTATATAACGCCAAAGGATCAAACTCATATCATTGGTGCGAGTGCATCTCGAAAACTCGGCCTAATCACAAGATTACCGCACAATGAACATAGCGCAATTCCCCCATTCATGGCACTCCAACCAGCCGTTGGCTTTAGGACTCCACCGCAAGCTACCGCGTCCCTACATTCTTGCACAGTGCCACCTGATGTTGCGACTAGCACGCCACAAGAAATAATGAAGAGATTCCCTGATGTTTTTGACACGGTAGGAAAACTCCCTGGACAATATCACATGAAACTTCGCCCGGATGCGATCCCAACAAGAACACCAGCCCAAAAAATCCCGATCCAACTGATTCCACGGGTTCAAGCCGAAATACAACGCATGGTCGCTGCACAGGTCATAGTTCCTATCACCGAACACACAGAATGGCTTCATCCAATGGTCGTGGTTCCCAAACCAGGCAATGACATCCGCATTTGTCTGGATCCGCGCAATTTAAACAAGGCACTATTAAGAGAACACTATCCCATGCCAACATCCCAACAAATCTTCTCAGAGTTATCTGACGCCCAAGTTTTCACCGTATTGGATGCCAAATCGGCCTTTTGGCAAATCGAACTTACACCCGAGAGCTCTCGAATGTGCACATTTTCAACGCTATTTGGAAATTTTCGATTCACGCGTCTACCCTACGGGATATCCACTGCTTCTGAATACGGCCAAAGGACAATGAATTCTATATTTGGCGATATACCTCGAACACGAATTGCCACAGACGACTTCCTTATACACGGTTCAAACGAAGCAGAACACAACAAAATCCTATATACAGTATTGGAACGGGCGCAAAGAAAAGGACTGAAGTTTAATTCCAAAAAGATTCAGCTAGCCGTTACCCGCATCAAATATCTCGGTCATATCATATCTCCCAAGGGCGTCGAAACTGATCCGGAGAAAGTTGGAGCGATCAGAGAACTACCACCACCAGCGGACAAACCGGCACTACTAAGATTTCTGGGCATGGTTAACTTCATGGCAAAATTTATTTCTGGATATTCCGAACGAACTGCTCCCCTACGACCTCTTCTCAAACAAGACACAGTATTTCGATGGGACGAAACCCACCAAGACGCTTATGACGACTTGAAACAAGCCATCACTTCAGCGCCAGTGTTAACATTTTATAATCCCAAACTACATAACACTGTATCCGTCGACGCTAGTCAACATGGAATTGGTGCCGTACTTCTGCAGCAAGGCAAACCGATTGAATACGCGTCGATGACCTTTACATCCGCCCAAACGCGCTACGCTCAAATTGAAAAGGAGCTGCTTGCCATATTATATGCATGCGAACATTTTCATTATTATGTGGCAGCCGCCCCACTAACAGTGCAGACAGACCACAAGCCGTTGCTTACCATTATCCGGAAGCCGTTCCATCTTCTCTCTCCGAGGCTGCAGCGCCTAACATTGCGGTTGGCGCGGTATGACCCGACATTAATTTATGTTCCTGGTACCAAGCTTTTCATCACTGACGCCCTTTCGAGAGTACCTCAACCCAACTGCACAATGACAACGGACTTTTTGGAAGGTCCCGCCGCAACAATATATGCTCTGACCACTCTTTTTTTCAGATGACCGACTCCGAAAGTTCCAACATGCAACAAATCAAGATCCTGACCTGCAACAGATTCAAAGCTACGTGGAAAATGGCTGGCCCTTGCATCACAAGTCAATCCGTCTTCCTGGCGTAAAGGCATTCTGGGCACTACAGGAGGAAATACACTCACAGAACGGACTCCTATACAGAGGCGATCGTCTGGTGGTTCCGGCAATACTAAAAGGAGATACCATGAAGCAGATACACGCCATACATCAAGGTGTTACAGCTTGTCTCGCCAAAGCCAAAATGAATGTATACTGGCCGACCATGACTGCCGACATTACCAGATTTATTGCAAATTGCCCCGTTTGCAAGGAACGAGAACGCGCAAACACTGCGATGCCCTTACAGCCCTTGACAATTCCACCACATCCATGGCACACGGTCTCGTCTGATCTGTTCAAATTCCGCTCTAAAAACTATATCCTTCTGATTGACCACTTTTCGAAATATGTAGAAGCCCAAGAATTGACAACCACGAACGCTGAAGCTGTCATCAAGTTCCTAACACCATATTTTGCCCGCCATGGTATTCCAAGACGTTTTCTTTCGGACAATGGACCACCCTACTCTTCATACATGTTTACGAAATTTCTCGAAAAATGGGGAGTGGAACAAATCACATCGAGTCCTTATCACCCACAAAGTAATGGATTAGCAGAACGCATGGTCCAAACGCTAAAGAACTACCTAGCTAAATCGCAACCTGAAGGCAAAGACCTCAATCAAATCTTGCTAGAATACCGGACGACTCCATTGGAAAATCTTTTCACACCGGCAGAAATGCTAATGGGGAGAAAACTTCGTAGTCCCATCACAATGAATGACGCATCACTCAACCCGAATTTTCCGACACAAGAAATCATATCTGGACTACGACACAGACAGTTCACCATGCAAAGACATGCTGACACGAAACCGCACAGAAATCTACGTCCACTCGAGATAGGGGAGAAAGTCTGGTACTTCGTGGGAACACGTTCTTGGAAACCGGCAATAATCCTTCAAAAAGCTACCTCCCCAGATTCCTACATCATAGAAACGGAACAAAATCAAATTTTCCGGCGATCAAGAATTCACCTTCGCCACCAAATTCAACGAAAACCTGATAATCAAAATAAACCAGCAATTCCGAGAAGGATTAACGAACAAAGATTTCAACACGACTCACGTGCTAACCTTCTTGAAGAAGCTTTCAACAAAACACCTAAAGTGGCTCATTATGCGCACAAACCGGTCGCTGTGACAGAGACGAGGTCTCCGAGATCTTCCAGTGTATTGACAGATCACTCCCAGCAATCATCTATCCTCCCCAATCTACCCGATACTCATGAAGTAGATGCTAACCACCCTTTAGAATCACACATCGAGAACCCATCAAGACAATCTCTGCAAGAGACGTCAACACGTGATGAGACCGGGCCAAGGATGATCCCACAACCAACTGCTCTAATGAAATCTCGACCACCAACCGTTCCACCTTTCCCACAAAGAACAGTCCAGACACCCACGTCATCGTATGGACGACCATTGAAAACCCCCGCTTGGTACTCACCCGCGTAGACCGTAAAAAAAAAAAAAAAAGCTTGTTGTATTATGTAAAAAACTAAGTTAGTTAAAAAACTATTTTATCTATTGACATAAGATTAAACTAGAGTGAAACCGAGTCTTCATAATCGGTAGAGATATTTGAAGGAACCACTTCTCTTAAGAACATCTACCATGTAACAACGCGTACTTTTTATCGTGACAAATAAATCTTTTATTATGCACAAACGTTTATTAAACTAATCAATTAGAAAACCACAACACAAACCTATGGTGAACATAACATATCTTATGAACTTATGTCTTTAGGGATGGTCCATTGGCATTCTTCGTGCAGGGTAAAGATTGGAGGGTATATCTTTCGCTACTAAGTACCTGATCAGCTTCCGTAATAAATGCATTAGGCAAAGAGAAAAGGGAGAAACGGTTACTATTAAACGAAGCGTAAGGTGGAAGAATAAATATCGCCGTTATACCGGCTGCCTGCCTTCCACGCGACTCTACCCGCTGCTTGACCCTACCTTCAAACCTCCAACGATTCATCAACTTAATCAGAAACTCCGATTTTTACGGCAGGTCCTTTCTCCCGCTCTTGATTTCCCCCCTTTCCATTAGTTACCCTTGCGTCATCTAGACCTAGAACTAGAAGGCTGGCTGGAAATTCATTTAGGTGTCCGTCCGTGTACCATAGACAATTTATTGTAAGGCATGCTCTCGGCGCGGTTAAGTTATGTCGAAGTATTTTTGGCATTCAACTTTGGAGGGTCGTAACTCTGGTTCTATTCGAGATACAAGGAAATCCTTTAAGTATGTCATAGCCCTATTTCTGAGCTTTGGAATTATGTTAATTTAATTACTTGGGGCTACATCAATTAGGGCCTGAGTAATTAAGAAAAATGTTCATTAACATATTAGGGTAACTTGGGGTTTTTGGGATTAAATTTTGGAGGGTCTTAACTCTGGTTCTATTAGAGATACAGGGAAATCCTTTGAGTATGTTATAGCCCTATTTGTTCCATATCCAACGATATTAATTACTTTGATCTACCTTAATTAGGACCGGAGATAATTAGCTTTGAATGAAAGGCTAATATATATGTACAGATACTACGTTCTTCTAAATTTGATATTATTCCGTTTTCTCTGTGGGAATTGTTCTAACCTGAAAGTAATTTGTCTAAGCTCGTACAAGATGATGGTTCTCGGTGTAGGGGTCACTCTCATCCGCGCTCTCCTGGTTTGAAATGAATGAAAATCCAAAAGGCAGGTGGCACTCGTGTTCCTCTAACTATACTGACAGCACTGGCTTATACTCCCACGCTAGAACCCGGAACAGTAGTTGATGATCTAAATCGGTTAATCGATTATTCTGTTTGGTCCAATAATCGAAAAACCTTTATCTTATCCCCTGCCAAGGCTTACGTACTTTTCTAGCTATCTACAGTTCTTATTATATATATATATATATTCCCAATCTCGGACTTTTTTTCCGATAACTTTTTGTGGTTGGTTTACTTCCAAATGGTATTTTGTTAGGGCTAAAGTATAGCTGGAAAGCGGGCCAATTAAGGCAGGGTTAGTTTCGTTAGGCTTAGTGGCGTTGTTTTGATTTAAAAAAAAACGCCGGAAGTGTTTCTCTGATGGGTAGTTTGAGTTAGGCTTAACATTGCTTTGAATTTCACTTTAAAAATAGGCTTAAGCGAAAAAAGAGCGGGGAAAAATTGAGACAAGTTGGAGTTGGGCTTAACATTGTTTTGAATTTCACTTTAAAAATAGGCTTAAGAGAAAAAAGAGCGGGAAAAAAATTGAACTAAGGCTTAACATTTTTTTGAATTTCATTTGAAATCGTTTTAAAAGTAGGCTTAGGATCAGAAATTCATAAATCCTATCGTTTTTCCAAGTAAATAATCTGATGTGCAATATATCTGGCGGGCATTTTCTGTTCGTAATTTTGCTGTTTTGGGGTTTTGATTTCTTCGCAAGCCTTTTGGGAGCTGTTTTTAGGTCTATTTATTGGTGTAATCCTTTTTCGGAATCAACTCTACCATTCTCTAAGTATTAAACCTTAGATTTAACGTGTTGCAATTGCGTTTAGAGCAAACTGGGGATGGTTGAAAGAATATTATAGTGTAGGCATCGTAAGATGAAATTGGCGCGTGCTGTAATACCTTTACCTGCAATCTCTAATCATACATTTGAGCTCGCGGAATGTGTCTCGAGAATATGCCATTTGCTTCTGTCTTTTGTTAGTACACCTCGTTTGAGGAAGTAGTGTTTTTGGCTAGCTTATTACATTGATATCGTTGTCTGTCCTCCATAACTTTTAGTTCTGTTAAAGATATTGTACGATTAAGGGACTAACTTTAACCCGCGCTAATCAGGGTTGCCAATAACTTGTTATTAAAGTATCTCCTGCATTAATTCAGGTTTGGAACTGAATTATCCAGTACTGAATCGAACAGAAATCTACAAACTTAATTAATTCAGTCTGTTATACATAATTTACAGGCATGGTCAGGGGTCCATAATAACCCGAAGTACGAAACTGGTTAAAAAGCCCGTAACAACAAAGTTTCGCCGTAAAGCTCAGCGGATTCATACACCGCTTAACTCCCAAAGAAATAGTTACGCCATTTTTTAGCGCCCACGCGCATTAACTTACACACTTCCGGTTTAGCACTATTTTTATCTTGTGATTTTGGGAGCGAAAATGGTTCACGTCTGCTTCTGTCGGAACGGTGTAAATTAAGCCTAGGCTAAGAAGTTGGCTTTTAGTCGGGGTTTCTAGTTTTTTACAAAACATTTAAACGATCGTCAATAATGTTTTGTTGTGATATGTGTGAGTGAGAATTCCGAGGTTAAATTAAAACGGTTAGGACAAATTTATGCGCAGTATCTTTAATATAAGAATTCGTGTTTCTACGTCCACCATATCGCCATTTTTCTTTTCGACCGAAATCCCAGCCAACGGAAGTTTTGGAACGAAAACCAAGGAGCATAGATACCACTACGATATACTGTAAGGTTGTATGTCCATAAACAGGCTAATCCTTTCTATGCGCAACGACAGAATCTTGTTTTTCGCGATTTTTACCATTAGCTCTATGGCCAGTTTCATACTTCCCCCCCGAAGGGAGGTTATTATGAACTCCTGGCATGGTGGATTCCTACCATTAACACAAGGAGACCAAGCGACTTAGAGTCTAAAATAGTCTGCTATTTTACACTCTTAAGTTTCCTGGTCTCCTTGTGCAAATGGTATGAATCCTCCTTGCGTGTAAACTATGTATGGTTGAACTTGAATTGACCTAACTTTGATTGTATCTGCGAAAGTACAACATTATAAGCTTGACATTCCATGGAGTAATTGCACACAGAGTATTATGAAGATTACATTTAAAATAACGTCCCCAGTAAGATATTTAATTTTTACTATATAGGTAATAAATACCTTATTGTTCTTCTTTATGGAACTACTTGTTTAAAGAGTTGGAAATAAAAGTTTTGGCGGAATTTTTCCGCTAGATTAACGCCTTCTAGTGTCGAAACATCTGCCTTTTTAGAATGGAATATTCTTTCGTTTGTTATTTTTTTTTTATAACAGAAAATGTAGATTTCCTATAAAGTAACTGTTTCCGTAACCCGTTTTTAGTAAAAATCTATTTTCTAACCTTGGAAGACATTTATCTTACTGAATGATAACTCTCACGCACAATATCGTGTAAAGAATACATACAACTACTGGGAATCATCGCGACCCCATATTTTAAACACGTTAATTTCCTAAAAGATTTTGTGGGCGGGGTCTTGATAACGTGCTGAGGTTGAGGGGTACAGACTGTAACGTAACGTTATAGGTATGGAATGGAGATTACGACTCCATCTCGCTTCTCCAAGCTAAGACTATATAGCCTAGGGTTATATCTCCTATGAGGGGAAAAACAGTTGGATTACCGAAATTTCTTACGGATTTTTACAGCAATATTTTTTATTTATTATTTTATAAAATATATATTTCGTACTGTCTGTTATTTTCTCTGGTTTTCTATATGTTTTTCTCTCTAGAAAGATATGGACTTTTAGGTTTTTTTTTTATTTGCTCCTTTGTTTTATGACGAGCTAGGGCTTTATACAAAGCCTTACAGCTCCAAATTCGTGGGGATAAACTAAACTAAACTAAAGACCTAATAATTTTTTGGTAGCCAGTTTGAATTGGGAAATCGAACGCAGGGAAACAACTTCTTCAGGAAGGGAGTTCCAAACGGGAATAGTTCTCCTGAAGAAAGAGTGTTTTAGTGGGTCTTTGCAGGATGGCGGGAGAAAGAGTTGGCGACCATGGCCGCGGGTAAAGTGCGTGTGAGGGCGGGAAATAAAGTAGGTCTGATCGGAGGAGTGGAGGACACGAAAGAGGCTTATTAGATCCATGTAGGTGCGCCGACTGGACAGGGGAGCCCAACCGAGGGAAGCGAGTCTGCTTTCGCGAGGTAATTTGCGTAGTGACTTAGGGATTTTTGAAGCGCGACCCTGCACGTCATTAAGGAGTTTTATATCACCACTAGCGGAGGGGTTCCAAAGTTGGCACCCAAATTCAAGGGTCGGACGAACATAGCAGTTGAAAAGACGCGTAAGAAATCGGTGGGAGAGATTTGGAAAATTGGCTTTGATGGTCGCGAGTAGCCCATTGGCGCGACTACATGTCCTAGCAATATGGGTGTGGAATTTAAGGTTATGGGAGACTTGCACTCCTAAATCACGACATTCGTTCACTCGACGTACGGTGAATGGTGAGTAATAAGGACTTTTGGCTGTTGAAAGAGAGGCCGTTACGCGAGGTCCATGCCTCAAGCCGATTGAGGTCGGACTGGAGGGTTTGTACATCGTCATAAGAGTGGATCACACGAAAAATTTTAAGGTCATCCGCGAAGAGGCACAACTTAGAGGATAATTGAGAGGGGAGGTCATTTATGAAAATAAGGAACAGAAGAGGGCCTAGAACGCTACCCTGAGGGACGCCACTAGTAACTGGTAGGAAGGTACTAAGGGATTCGCCAACGCGGACTGACTGAGTGCGAGAAAGTAGGTAGGACTTAATCCACTGGTAGATATTGTTATTTATACCCAATACCCTTAGTTTGGCCAACAATCTTTGATGGGGAACCAAGTCAAAGGCCTTAGCTATGTCAAGGTAGATGACGTCAACCCTATGTTCCTCATCAAAAGCTGAAAGCCACGTAGAAAACGCCGAAAGGAGGTTTGACTCAACAGATCTATTGTTAAGAAAACCATGTTGGAACTTACTTAGATGGGGGGTTTTAAACTGTAAGAGGGGCGTACGGATGCACTTTTCAAGGACCTTGCAAACCGTCGATGTTAAGCTGATGGGTCTGTAATTTATGGCATCGCTTTTGCTACCTTTACCTTTGTATATGGGAGTGACGTGGGCAACACGCCAGTCAGAGGGGAGGGTCCCTTCAGTTAAGGTGACAGAAAAAAGGGTTAGAAGAGGTTTGGCAAGCGAGGAGGCACAATTCTTCAGGAGGCGGTTTGGAATCCCATCAGGACCCGAAGCACTTTTTGAGTCAAGGTTGCGGAGAATATGTTTAAGGTCTACTAGGGTTGGAAGGAAATCAGGCATTTGAGCTGTAAGACTTTGGGGTAATACAGTTAGATCAGGTGGATTTGTATTAAAGTTCTTGGTTAAAGTGTCATTTTAAGTGTTGATATCGGGTCTACAATCCACAAAAACCTCCAGAATTTTTCCCCCTCCCCCTCCCTCCCCCCGATGTTTACATTTTCACGGCAGTGATCTTTATACCATATTTATATTTCTTTACTTTTTATCGACAAAAATCGATACAAATTCTATTTTCGGTTTCTGCGATATTGGCTGCCTATGGTTTATTTACTTTCCCATTATTTTGTGTGGTTTGTCTTTTAAATTTTTTCTTATTTTTATTTTTGAAGTGCAATAATAATCGTATTTTATTGATTTAATGATTTAAATTAATTTCTATTAGTTAAAATTTATGGTGTATTTAAATAGAGGATTTAATTGGCTATATTTTAAAAGAAACCGCGTCAAAATCGGCCGGTAAATAAGGAAGTTGGATTTTTCTCATATTTTCAAATTTGTTTATTGTTGCGTTAAATTTCAAATTGGATTAATGTTGCGATAAATTACCATTTTCAAACTTCCTTATTTATGGTTCGATTTCGACGTAATTGGTCTCATTTTGAAGCTCTCATTGTCCTCTATACGAATATGATAAGATTTAATAATTAATCTGTAGCTAATTAATTAAAACGCTAAAACTAAACGTAATTAATAATATTAAAAAAAAACGCTAAATGTAATTTTCTGAAAAATTCGCCTAGTTTCGAAAAGTCTCCAGGGTATATAAAATTTGACTATACACTCCAAGCAAGCAATCTCCTTTGTATGGTTATGCAAATGAATAATATTCTCATCGTGTTTTCTCTCTTACGGGCGCCTGTTGAAGCTTGCGGCAAGATTCTAAATTTAGCAAAAGGCTTTGTGACGTCTCAAAAGCTAGTCTTATCCGTAACATTGGCCATTTCTATTCTGAGAATCGCAAATTAAGTAAATTTCTCTTTCAACCCTTCCAACCTGTTGTTGTCGATAAATTTCATGTTAAATACGGATATTAAGTTGAAATTAACGGCTTATCTTCTTTTACTAGCGTTATTTCAGTTCATTATACGAGTTTGAATAAGAAATTCTCCTTAACTGCAAACTTTAGGGGAGTGACTCTTGCGGAACAATCGCTATTTTGCCCCAAAACTTTTAAATATCGCGCCTTTTCAATGGCTCTCTTTTCAAAATTGGAAAAAATGCTTTTAAATGACAATTTAACTAACCGTAAGAATTAAACAGGAAAATGGAGGCTGGGTGAAAGATAAGTGTAGTTTTAATTTTAATTTGTTAGTTTAATTGTAAGGTATCCATGAATTTACCCAAAACACGAATCTTTCACATTAATTATACTTGATTAAGTTTAATTTAACGGCTTATCTTGTTTATCTAGTGTAGATTTAGTTTATAATACAAGTTTCAATAAAATATTAACTTTAATTGCAATTACCCTAAAATTTTAATGTATGCGCTTTTGATGTATTTTAATGATCATTTAAATTAATTTGAAAGTGAAATAGGAAACATCTGTGGCTGTACGAAAAACTTGTGATGTTTTAATCTTAATTTGAGCGTGGTTCGTGAGAGTGGATTAAGCTTAAAATTTATTTGAATTTTTTACCCTAATTGCAGTGTTTAGTGCAGTTTAATATTTTTGCCATATATTCATCATTATGGTACCCTAAACTTTTGAATTTCGCGGCAATTAATGTACTTTAAAGATAGTTTAAATTAACTTAAGTGTGAATTAGAAAACATTGGGCTTTACCAATGGCTTGGGTAGTTTTAATCATAAAGAGTTTATTAAAAGTTACTTGAGCTTTTATCCAAAAAATGTATGTTTTGGTTTAATTTCACGTTAAATATATTTAATTGAGTTAAAATTAACGAAGGACTGTGTTTTGGCAGTGTACATTTAGGTTATAAAATGAGTTTAAATGTAGTGGAATTTTCGATTCTCATTTTACGCTAAACTTTTGAATTTCGCGCCTAATAAGGTACTTTGGAGATAATTTAAATTAGTTTAAGTGTGAAAGAGAAAACATGGGGCTTTACCAACGGCTTGGGTAGATACAATCTTAATGAAGAACATCATTTAAGAGTTATTAGTTTTCATCCAAAAAAAATGTATATTTGTGGTTTAATTTCACGTTAATTTCATGTTAATTACACTTAATTACGTTGAAATTAACTTGTCGTCAGTGCTCATTAATCTTATAAAGTGACTTTTTACAAATAATTCACCTTAACTCTAATGTTTAGAGGAGTTTTAATTATTTCCAACACATTGCGTTCAATTTTTATCATATCCTGTGCTAGGTTTGTGGTAATGCACTATATATTTTAGTAAGGATCTATTGAATTAAATAAAAGGCGAAAGCTGCTATTAAAACGTCTATAACACAAAATCAAAACACTGCAAGAAACAAAACTAACAAACAACTGCAAAAATTAATTTTAAATTACACTGCTGACTGATAACAAAAATCAAAACTAAATTGATTTTACTCTTCAAATGATAGACTTTACAGAAAAATAATGAATTAGTAAATAAATCCGAACGCCAAACTAGAGCTTGCTCGGTAGAAGTCCACACACTAAGGTCTACAGTGCTTTGAGAGAGGCCAGAGACTATAGCATTTTCTTTCGCTTCACAGTTAGGTTGAACATAAAAATGGGGATCACCGTAATTAGGGGAACAACTAATCAGCTGCTAGTCTAGGGATCTTGCAACTACTTTCCTTCGATTCCTAACATTGATTTTTACGTCAGAATCGGATAGTTTCGTTTAAATTTATTGCTATTTTAAAGCCAAAAGTATGTTCGAGATACGAAAAATTAAAAATGTAAGCTGTCTTTTTGAAGGTTTAATACTTTAATTGCATAATTAATTAACGGTTAATCGTGAAGATCTGAAATTGACACCATTGGAATTAGGAGGCTCGAAACATTCAGAGTTGATGCCTTTCCTTAAATAATTAAGCTAATTACAATTAGAAACCGAAAATAACCGAGAAACGAAATTTTGTAAAAGTGGTCTTCGATTTCAGCTTTCAACTATAGTGTTACACCCGTAAATACTTCGTACGTTTGCCAGGTTAGGTTTCGCTGGATTTTAATTACGTCTCGCGATTAAAGTAATTTAAGAAGAAATTGGCGTCCAGTTATTTTCATATTTATTCATATAATTTGCATAATTCTATTTCTAGCTTTCGACGTTTGGTGGTCTATAGTTCAGAAACTGCTAGTCCTACGCTCTCGAAAGTGAAATTATTGGATTTCCCATCCCTGAATTAATATGTAATAAATGTTAAATTAAATTTAATTGAAAGTCTTGTGATCAGCGGGTTAGGATTAACTTTTATTATTAAAAACAAGTATTTAAATTAAGTTTACAATAATGGAAACAACCGATAGCGCGGCTCCGTTGATGCCCCTTATAGATGGCTTTTCTGCTACACAGTGGCTAAGCTTGCTGAAGGCTAGTTAAACCAAAGGCAGGAACCAATGGGAACTAGTGCATTAGGTCTGATTGGTTCCTGCCTTTGGCAAGGTAAAATTCGTGTGCAGAAGATTAGCCAGAATGCTAGGGGTAATCATGGAGCCGCGCTTTCCTTTAAATTTAAACTTTCCCAAGAACTAACTGAATCAATTTAGACACGAATTTGCGAAAGAGATTTAGAGAAAAACTTCAAAACGAAGTGTTGACCTATGAAAAAATCCGGGAACTCTACCAAAATTTTTGTTTAAAAAACGAACATATAGGTACATTTAACCAAAATTATATTAATGTAAATTAACCAAAATTATATTAATGTAAACCCTAATTTAACGTACAAAACTTCAAAGACATCCAAGAATGGGTTGAAAACAGTGAAAATTTAATATATCCTTCCATACCAATTCCAAAAAGAGAAAGATTTAGGTTTTAAAACCTGATTAAACTAATCACCATTAAGTTTTAATTTAATTTAAAATAAGAGCGCTGAATATGAAGCTAGAATCGAACGATTAAAGAAAGAACAAGCCCAACGTGACTATAACAAAATGACACTAAATGTGGATAACAAAGCTTTGAAAGAAACCCATGGACCAGTTATAAATTAATGAAGTCAAATTATTAAGATCTCAGATGTTTGCTGTCATGAATTTTATTCTAACTGTTGGAGGAACGTTTATGTTTGGTTATAAAGCTGTAGAATATTCTTTAAACACTCCCATCATTCCTGCAGTAAGTTCATTAACAGTTAAGGCTTAATTATTTTAATTAAAATAATTATTATTTCATTATAGCAAGTCATGACTTGTATGATTTTAGCTACCATTGTTGCTGTTGCAGAATAGGTAAATATATAAAGTAGGAGGAGCTAATTGAAAAATATAACAAATCGTCACGAGTGACGTTTCTAGTGTGGAAAAAAGACGCTCGCGCTCATATTCGTAAGATCATGGAAAGAATGCACCTGAGGAAATTTGTTTTAGTTTGAAAAAAAAATCCTCACGAGCATTCTACATCTAGACTTACGTCTCGTGCAAAATCGCGCGCAACTGTGATGACGTTTTCTTATTTTTTGACAAGTTGAGCAAGACCAAATACTTTATATATTCACCTATTGTATTTCCTAGCAAAAATAATTTAAATAATGTAATTACATTTTTGTATAATTGTAAATCATTTATTAATTAGAAAATAATTATTTAAAAAACATTAATTACATAATCAAGAATTATAAACACCAATTCAAAAATATCTGTTATAAATAAGATTTCTGGTCAATAATTTCACAAACACTATAATTACACTCCTAAACCCTGTCACAAAGCTTCACAAAACCTTTGAAATTATTTGGCAACATTCTTAAAATTTGGATGTATCTCTTCCAAAAAGAATTGTTTTTAACCAATCCATAGGAACCTGCATTCTTAAACGCCAACTCCCCAAACGTGTTAAATAAGCAGATCGCCATAAAAACCAAGATGTGACACCTAAGAGCTTACTAATTAGGCTTAAAACTAAATATTTTAAACTTAAAAGTTCAGGTAACATAACTGATTAGAGCTTAAAAGAATGGCCTTTTTCGAAATATAAAAGGAAAAATATCAAAAACAATAAATGATCTCTTATTATAAATTAATTATCATTTATTTAGCCTTAAAAACGGGGACAACTGCGCGGCCATTGCTTTACTGGCGTCAGCCTGTGAGAATTGCGGGAGGCGCAAAAGTCCTTGCTCGTTTTTAAACCGAATTAAATGCTAATTATCATATTGTAATAAGAGATCATTTATTTTGATTTCAATATATTTCCTTTCATATTTAGAAAAAGGCCGTTCTTTTAAGCTATTATCTGTTATGTTGCCTGAACTGTTCCTTTAACTGAAATCTCACCTTGTAGTTTAAAGTCAGGTAAATCAGTTAGAGCTTTAAAACCACCAATATAAGCCAACATTCCCATAGATTGGAATTTGAAGGGTTCAACTTTACTTGTTAAATCTTTGTTTGGAATACTCTTGTTAAGTATGTTATCTGCCAAATATCGACCTTGTCTCTCGGCAACTTGGGCTGTCATTGGTAGGGGTCCATCTAAGACGCAAGAACAATGCCCCAAGGCAAAAACATTGCCTGAAGGATCTCCTTGAACAAGGATTTGACCTTGTTTGTTTTTGGGAAGGTCAAGTGATTTCGAGAAATATTACTACGATCTCAAGAGGGAAAAATCTTGAATTAGACGTCGGAATGATTGTTTGGAAGCTGACTCATCCCTTGTCCAGCGCCCGAAATGGACCGGCCCATTCAAGACCATAGAGAAAAGAAGTCGTCCATTGGTTTATATCCTCGAAGACATGATCTCCGGTCAGAAAACAGGACCCATCAACGTGTCGTCTCAACTGAAACTTTATCAGACCCCCGAAGCTCCATTGGAAGAAAACTAAGATCGCGAGACTCCTGGAGAAGAACCAGACATATCCAGGAAGATGAAGACACTCTAGCAAAAGAAATCATCTCTCCACTAAGACGAGACCAAGAGCGCAAACTCCCGAAGGAACGGCACCACCCCAAAATGTACCGGAAGAAAGACAGACCTCGGTCTTCCTCCGAATCCCTCGAGGAAGTAGAAGAAATGATAGGATCATTCGGACCAGGTTCCGAAAAAGAGAACTCGAGAACAAGAAGTACATCAGCCTGAAGAGATCTAGCCGGAGAAGGAATTACAAGGACACATTGTCCATCATGAAGAGACTCCTCCGGTAACCGAGCCATTGCCTCAACTTCCAATATTTACGAAGAAAAACGTTCGGAAGACCCCTATGCGACACGAGTAAAATAATTTTTCTACCCCCCTACTAACGTTCCCTTGAGACCAGAGAGAGAGGAACTTTTTCCAAGAAACGAACCTATAGAGGAACCTATACTAAATCAGAATACCTTTTTCCAAGACAAGTTGAAAAGTCCTATATTTCCTGTATACGAGAAAGAACAAGAGATATCAAATATTCCCGATATTACCTTAATTCCTAGAGGAGAAAAATTACAACATTCAACCCAGAGAAATAGAGCTTTACCAATTCCTCAATTTACGGCAAGATTTAATGGAGAATCAAATCCTATAGAATTCCTATATAGCGCGTACGAGTATGGGATGGTAACAAGCGTAACACTTCAAGAATTATTGACCCATATACCCCTAGCATTCGAAGGACAAGCTAAGAAATGGTATTGGAAAAATATTAATCATTTTCATACCTGGAATGACTTTGAAAATAAGTTTAAAGAAAAATATTTGGGAAACGGTTATTCCAAAATAATCAAGAGAAAAATTCAAACAAGAAGGCAGAGACCTAATGAGAGTCCTGGAGATTATGTGCAGGATATGATTAACATATATGATGAATTACCCTCTATCCCCTCTGAGCAAGCTTCGATTAGACCATATAATTTTTGGATTAATGCCCGAATATGAAGCCCTATTGAACCTGAAAACTTGTACCACAGTTGATGAACTTTTAGAGGTAGTAAAGCAACTTCAACCAGTGATGGGAATTTTACACCCTAGAAATCAAGGAACAAACGAACCCCGAAACCCCTTCATCAACAAATTTTGCAACTATTGCAAGGAATACGGACATTTTGTTTATAACTGCCCAAATAAAAGAAGTAGACCGCAAGAAGTAACCTTACCCCTTGAATCGTATCTTAAATCAGCTAGGCCTAAATGCTTTGTATGCAATTCTACGGACCATATGGCTCGAGATTGTCCCCAAAAACAAAACTATCAATTAAAAGAAAGAATAAACGAAGAGCAAAATACCACTCCTCAAAGAACAGTTGAGATGACTGTCCCACAACATGAAAACTCAATTAACGTGATAAGTAATTTCGTCCCTACTTTTTTATCTTGACTTGTTGTTGTGAGCGTACTCGTGTTTTATAAAAGCATTAGTGTGATTATTTTTCCCGCCCGCTGGAACTATTTTTATTACCTCTCCGAGTGACGTATGTCACGGAGAGGTTCTAATTTCGACGTGTCTGTGTGTGTGTGTGTCTGTCTGTTGTTATTGACTTACACCCCAGGGGACCGCGTTTGCAGTTTCCGAATTGAAGCAAATGTGTTCGCTATTTCAGGACCGTATTCACAGTTCCCGGAAATTTCAAAACTTGAATCTATCCACAAATCAACTGGCCACTATTACTTCATCTGACTAGTCAATTGTCTACTCTACATGAATACCAATCTGTACTTATTGGCTTCAAACACCACCATTTTGTGGTCTTTGTCCATTCGACATAGACACCAGTCTGTACTTACTGGCTTCTAACACCAGCATCTACTGGTATTTGTTTTTGTCCATCCCACACGGACACCAGTCTGTACACCTGGCTTCTACACCACCATCTTCTGGTCATTGTTTTTGTCCATCCCACATGGACACCAGCCTGTACACCTGGCTCCTACACCACTATCTTCTGGTCATTGTTTTTGTCCATCCCACATGGACACCAGTCTGCACACCTGGCTTCTACACCACCATCTTCTGGTCATTGTTTTTGTCCATCCCACATGGACACCAGTCTGCACACCTGGCTTCTACTCCATCATCATCCTTAAGGTTAAGACATACGTGGCGATCGGCCAGGGTTACGAGAAACGTCCGCCCTCCCAATGGCGGTGCTTCCACCAAAGGTTCACGCAATTGCGCTGTTCTTATCCATAGCTGCGATTCGAAATCTTTATATACTACCTATTTGAATAAGGCGAAGCAACCGGCGTATGCTTCATTTTAAACGCCAATATTAGTCAAGTCTCTCAAGAATGTTTAATTGTTCTTTATCAAGACGATGTAACGCTCAATAAGGCGAACAACTAACGAAGAAAATATTTAATATTAATTATATTTATTTTAATATTTAAGATAATCTTGTTTCTCAACTCAAAATTAAAACGGAAAGAGTTAAAAAGCAGTCTATTTTTTTGTCTGTGTGTCTGTCCGTTGTCACACCAGTGCGCCGAGTTAGCAGTTCGCTTTGTTTTGATGTGTTAAGAAATCCTACAGAACCTTAATATTCACTTTTACCATAATATAAAGTGAATATGTGGAAAGCTTTTTCGTAATTACGATGCATTTAGTACTTTTGTAGCTTTAAAGCTCTGTTTCATTTTGATATTCCAAGGATGTTTTTTAATATTGTTATTTGAAATGGATATTTATATATTACTTAAGCTATACTACATCTGTTTATAGCATAATCCTTTCTATAGTGATTTCAAGAAGAACGCAACGATATTGGTCAATTGAACTTTTGTTTGTCAGTAGGCCTAGTGAACCAAAAAGTAAACGCTTGGGTTTGGTTTTCGTTTCTTTAATGCAGAGACATTAACGGTTCAGAGTGAGCCGAAAGTTAAATACACTTTTAAATAATTAGGCTTAGGTTTTATAATCATGGTAGATATCTGGGCCGCGTTCAGCAGAGCTCAGCGCTGTTAGCAGTGTCCTACAGGACGGGATTTTTGTTTTTTGAATTTGACGT
This sequence comes from Phalangium opilio, assembly GCF_054372755.1. Taxonomy (NCBI): domain Eukaryota; kingdom Metazoa; phylum Arthropoda; class Arachnida; order Opiliones; family Phalangiidae; genus Phalangium; species Phalangium opilio. Next base: position 411,390 of record NW_028324223.1, read on the forward strand.
CACGGTGCTCAACGCTGAGCAAGCGCGGTCCTCAAAGAAAATTGTCGGGTTTTTGGAAAACGTGACGTTTAACGCGTAGTTCTCAGCTTGGCGAAAAAACATGGAGGAATTAATACAAATAGCTCTTGCTGATTCTGATGGGACTATAGCTATTTAATTGGCGTGAAACCATTTGATCACGCGAGAATTTTGAGAGATATGCTAGTTTCTAATTTTAATTATAAAAGTTGTTATCTATCTCTTTAAATATGTTATCATACAATTTTTGTTAAGCCTTGGTACCTTGCACGCTTTATTGCGTTAGCGTCATTTTTAAAACACCGATGACCGGAGAAAAGCTATGACGACAGATCTCACCGGTAAACGTTTCCAAAATCCGCTGTCATTTTGGGGAGCTCTGCTGGACGCAGCCCAGACCAGTGAAAGGTCTGATCGTAATCGGATTATAGCTTCGTGTTTTCACGCTTTTTATGGTGCGCATTTACTTCCAGTGTGTGTAGCCACAAATAAGCTTTGGTGTTATGTAACGTTAACAGTCATGTTGACAAACTAAGAAAATCGTTGAGGTGAAACGAGAGGATAGTGTTTACATGGCAACCCTGTTGTGAATATGGCTTTGAACATAGAGGGTATACTGTTGAGGAGTAGAAAATTTGGCCTTTACAAAAACGTAAAGGTAATATCCCTCCAAAGTTTTAGCTCTTCATTTCCCGTTTTTCCCCCATCGTATGATTTTAATGTGTACAAGTATATCCTTATTGGATGTAAAATGTCTGATTTACAGTATATTTGCTATGCTTTGTATACTGCTTTAATATTTCATAAATTTTAACTTCAGTATTTGTTCTTAAAAAAAGAAACATTTCCATATCTGGGTAAGTAAGTTTGTAAGTAGTCCTCCTCGGAGAGGTAATATTTTGGTTTTCCCAACTTGTTTTCTATATAGATAGCGTTTATGTCAGGTGTTCACGCTATGATTGCTGGGCGGAGCACCAAAATGTTAATGTACTACTTTATTTTATAAATATCGTACAATTTTCCAACAAAAAATTAGGCCTAAAACCTTGTATCTTAACAAAAAATCTAACCCTAAAAATTTCAAATTTTAAAATTCAAAAAGGAATCACGTGGAAAAGGGGAGGGGTGGAGGGTATCACGTGACATGATTCTCGAGCTCTATTCTTGATCCTAAGGGGTGAAAAGGGGGGTTGCACGTGCAAGAACTAGACAATCTTCGTTATGGATGTTAAGCCTTTGTTAATCAGGCCCTGAACGTAGGGCAAAATTAACTTAATTGCTTGAATAACCACGCCTTTTTTACTGGAGTTGAGTAGTGTGTGATTACCGAAACGCTTAAGATTGTCAACTATGCCACGCGCCTTAAGCCTCGGCTTCCTGAAAGGTGGTATGCATTTATTTAAGCTTAAACCTTAACGGCGAAAATTACAAATGAACTTTGGGTTGAAAGGCTATTACGGGGAAACCCCCATGACGACAAAAGCCAGAGACCAAAGTTTTGATTAGTTAGACGTGCCTTCCTTCCCCCGGTCCTTTTTCTCTCTCTGTCTCAAATTTGGGAATGTATAAAACTAATTGGAATTATTGTGACCCTTGTTAATTTCTATGCCGGCTTTGTGGGCTGGACTTGAACTGCAATTTCGGTTAGGTTGGGTTGCAACGCGAGTTCCTAGGCGTGTGCAAGGAGCAGGGAGATAGATTATTAATTCGTGACTTAAAATTCTTCATAAGTAATGATTAGTCTAGCTAACTCATCCCACAAAATCCGCCTAGATACGTTAAATCAAAATTATTCCTATTAGTTGTATGCATTCCTGCTGTATTGAAAGGAAGTATTGTAGTATTTAGAAATATTGGTCTATTTTTACACTCAGTTTTAAGATAAAGTAATTAATTTTCTGGCTTTTTTTATAAACAAAGTCCATGATAAGATTCGTTAAATGCATCTGGGCTAAGCCTAAATGTCTTTAGGAAACTGTCCCTTACATTCCTGTGGAATAATTAAAGCCGAAGGAAACTAATTTTAATGATTAAAGATATTTCTGATGGACTTACAGAGAGGCTTTAATTTGCTAAGAGGTCGAATTGAACAAATACAACAAATACGGTCCTCGCTCGCTTTCGCTTCGCCAAAATAGGACCCCGATGGTATAGAAGTACTTGTTTCGATTAGTATACAACTGTCTTAATGTCTCGCAATCAACTTAATCTTACCGAAGGATCCAAGAGAGAGAGAGAGAGAGAGAGGGGGGGCTGGGGGAGCGTGGGAGGACGAGGACATCTCCGCTATCTAGGGTTATGGGGGTCCTTTCCGCAAGTGTGGCTGGCTGTGGCCTAGCTTATTTTCAAACTAGATCAATTCTAGCCGAGGCCTAGCAATAGCACCATGATGAGGTAGTTGAGATGTTTTGCCACAGAATTGTTTCAATACACCTATGTTAACCTGAATATAGTGTTCCTTCAGTATCTGATCTACCAAAGAAACCTCCGGTTTATTTCTCTCTGCGGTAGCCAAGGAAGTCAAAATGAATGTTTGTCCTAATACTTAAGCTATACCGAGTGGTGTCTCTTCGTATAAATACTTTGGTGCAGTCAGCATAGGGGTGCTGGGTGCTTTTAGAAGTCCGTCCGTGTATATTGATGACCCATACGCGTTTATTTAAGCCAATAGAGACGTCTTAAGAGGGGTAACTTATCTTGCCTATACTCAAGACGGGTTAAGCAAACATACTTCTAATAATAGTGTTCACTACCACTTTACAAGAGTACAATATTATCAAGAAGCGATATCTAGTTTATTAGGGAGAAGGTGTAATAAATTCGCGCCACATTTCTAGCAGCTTTATCTCCAGTCCAAACGTAGACGTCTCCGAAGTTAATCCCCGCCGCCTCTAAATTACAACCAGCCAGCATCTCATTGGTTCTTGAAAACTCGTGCACGTCAGCGCGACGCGAATGAAGAGAAAATTACAGTCATATTTTCCGACGGAGGAGAGGCGAAATAGGCCGACCTCCTTTTACGTCCCCCCTTGTATTTTGAAAGGGGGACTGCAGGACTATGGCGCGCCAATACTTAGGCATCTTATACCTTCTCCCTAGTAAACTAGATATCGCTTCTTGATATTATACACAGGGTGTTTTCCAAAAACGTGCTATCCATTGTCGGGGATTAATTATATCTTCTATTTATATATCTATTTTTCATAGAACTATGTACCACTGCGTGATGTACTTCGGTTCCATGACCCTTTCTGGAATCTTTCCGGATAATGGGGAATTTGACTCTGTGGCAACCCTGATGATGTAACTAGGCAAGGTTATAGGTCAATCCAATGTTTATAAGATGGAAAGGAACCAACATCTCCTTACCTTATGTACCAAAGAAAGTGCCCCGAGACTTTCATGGACAAAGAAAACTAAAGGGATCTTATACTAGAAGAAAACTGAACGGGAAATATGTGACGTGTGTCCAAAAAAAAACAAAGAAAGTTGCTAGGTTGAGCGATGAGCCATGTAGATCCCTACCCATCAAATTCCCCATCTTAACAACCAAGCCCCAGAAAGAAACGTAGACTTGGCAAAACCAGTAACAATAACCCGTAATATTATGTACCCAATCTTTTTAGGGGTTTGTTACTATGCAGGGTTTTCTAAAAAGGGTTAATTATAAAGCCTAAGTACAGTGGTAAACTAATTTTTTGGCATTAATATGATTTTAGAATCGTTTACAAGATTATGAGAGCTTTAAAACGGTAAAAACCGCGTCGAAATCGGACTATAAATAACGAAGTTTGAAAAAACTTGAATCCTGGCTCAAGTATGTGCAAGTTTGAATTTTTCAAAGTTCCTTATTTCTGGTCCGATTTCAACGCGGTCCGCGCCATTTTAATGCTTTAATTAAATACTACTATGAAAGCTTTAAAACTGTGAAAATTGCGTCGAAATCGGACAATAAATAACGAAGTTTGAAAAAACTTGAATCTTGGGCGCAAGTATTAGTTTGAATTTTTCAAAGTTCCTTATTTCTGGTCCGATTTTAACGCGGTTTGCGCCATTTTAAAGCTCTAATTAAGTACTACTCGTTTACATACAAACATTTATAGAAATTCTTACCTTTTAATAAGAAAAAAACACTAAAAACACTTGATATAAATTAACTCTAAGCCTAATTTCATAAAGTCTCTTCGCTTAAAAATAAATACGGGTACTATTTCCTATTATCGAGAAAATACTGAGAAGAAAATTTCGATTATTATTTTTCCATTACATTATTGATTTCCGAACCAACTACCGAGAAAAGAAAAGAAAAGGTCCAACAGAAGCAAAATTTCAAACTCTTGACAGACTAATACGTTCTTCTATATATAAACTCTATTGAAAACGAACACCAGTGCCATGACTACGTAGTACTGAGGATTAAGTCTGTCTTTCAAAGAAGAAAAAGATGTTTTAAGCCTCGGTCCTTAGAGAAATACATGCAAAAAAAAAATTAAGTCTATAACGACGTCACTTGACATCGCTGTCAAAGTTAAGCCTTAAAATCCTGGGATTAAATATAATAGATATTTAAATAGGGATTAGATATTCATTAGATAATATGGATGTTAATTCTTCATCTATCCAAAAGTGTTGAAACGATTGGGTCTGTGAAATAAGATACCCTAGATATAAACCAGAAATGACCTTGTTTCGCCTCCTCTTAAAGGAGGTGTTAACGGTTCAGGATTAGCCGAAAGTTAAATACAGCCTTCAGTGATACATTTTAGGTCCTCATTTGAATTATTGAGGAATCAAAGGAAATTGTTAAACGCTTAAGCCTTTGCTAAAGACCTTGGCAATATTTCGCCAATTTGAACTATGTATTTCCGGTTTTTCTCATTGGCTGGTGGACCTGTGTTTAGGAAGTAAATTCGTCTCGGCTCGGAGAGGTTTATTTTGGTTTCCCAACTTGTCATTTAACCCCTAGGCACCAAGTTAACTTGAAAGAAGATTTACCTTTAGTTGTATGAGGGAAGAGGGGGGGATAAATAGGTCAGTACTCACTTTGAAGTTGAGTTGACGATAACAGACAATTTTTAATCAACTCTTAAGGTCAAAAATGTTTCGGTGGGGGGGAGCTAGATTATGGTTATATAAAAAATGCGTGCAATTTATAGTATGTAATTAGCATAATGTTACGATGTTACCTCTCCGTGTGACGTAGTCCAGGAGAGGTTCTGTAACGGCCGTGTCTGTCTGTGTGTCTGTGTGTCTGTCTGTGTGTCTGTGTGTCTGTCTGTCTGTCTGTCTGTGTGTCTGTCTGTCCGTTGTTACACCCACGTGACCGCGTTCGCAGTTTGCGTATCGGAGCAAACGTGTTCGCCATTTCCGAACTGCTTTCACAGTCACGGAAATGGCTCCTCTACTTGAGTTCTCACACCACCAATCTTCTGGTCTTTGTCCACACCACACGGACACTAGTCTGTTCTTACTGGCTGCTAATCACCACCATCTTCTGGTCTTCGTCCATTCCACGTGGACACCAGTCTGTACATACTGGCTTCTAATCACCACCATCTTCTGTTCTTTGTCAATCCCACATTGACACCCGTCTGCACTTAACACTGCCTTCTAACACCACCATCCACTGGTCTTCCGTCTATTCCACATAGACACCAATCTGTATCATTGGCTTCTACTCCATTATCATCGTTTGGTTTTAGGATATACGCGGCGATCAGCTAGGGTTACGAGAAACGTCTAGCCTCCCTAAGGTAGGATCGCTACCAAAGGTTTTCGCATTTGCGGTTTTTCCTTACTATTATAATGGGAACGAATCGTATATATACCCCAAAATTTGAAGAAAGCGGGAAGAGGGGTACCCTTCACTTTAAACGTCAATATTAGCAAAGTTTGAGAAGATAATAAGTATAACTTTATTTTAAACGATTTAACTATTATTAATGTTAATTATTGAAGATTAAAATAATTAAAAATAATTATATTTATTTAAATATTAAAGATAAACCTCTCGTGCAAAGAGAGAGATTATCATTGCCTCCTATATCTACCAAGGCCCGTGCATGCGATATATTTCCTTCATTGCCTCCTATATCTATCAAGGCCCGTGCATTGTGATATATTTCATTCATTGCATAAACATAAGCGAGATTGTTTTGGGAAAAAAATACTGCTTCCACTAATGGGTTTATACTCCTTGTTACTGTTGTATAGAGTAATCATGATAAAAGCTTAAAAAATTACGAGAGGACAGACCTTTTTTATCCTCATTCAAAAATATTTTTTGGTGCTAAGACTGCTTTAAAAAATCCAAACGGTTAGGCATTGGTAAAAAAGACAAATGATATTTTTCAAATCTTATGAGATAACGCCCACCTAGTTGAAAATTGCCGTTTTTTATCCGCGGGAGCCATTCTTAATGAGAATTTCGATGCTAGTAGGTTGTCAATTAAACTACCGGTATATTATTGTTGTTGGAAATTGGATATTAAGTCAAATTAAGTGGTTGTAAAGAGCCAGCAGGTTTTTGCCGCTTCTTTTTGTGAGTATTTGATTTTTATATGTAAAATGGAGGAAGATAATGTTGAGAGTAAGGATGAAATGCGGAAGCGCAAAGCGCGGGAAAGGATGAGGGCAAAAAGGTCGACGTTTTCATTGGATACTTAAGGTTATATAATCTTCTCGACACGGAGAGGTAATATTTTGGTTTTCCCGACTTGTTTTTAATTTTAGGTATGGCAACTTTTTTATGGCTGAAGTAATAATTAATTTTGGTATTATTTTGTATCACTACACGAACCTAGTGATTTTTAATGTCGATTGTTCTTATTATTTTTTTATATTCCCCACTCGGTCTATAACCCACTCTACTTGTTATCAGTGTTAGTCTACGTACACAACACGTGACGGGTTTAGGAAAAAAATTACATCACGTGACCCACTAATACGCCGAGGGGGCGTTGTCGTATTAGTGAATATTCAGTATCACAATTTCCCAAAAGTCAAAGGAACAACACAACAGTTGAACACTGGACTGGTTCAAAGTCGTCTGGTCTGCTTGTTTTTGTTAGAAACCCTGAGAACATCGGTGAAGTTGTTGAAAACTCCGTTTTTTGTTGGGAATTCTGGGCGTTCTTCAACATTTGAAAGTTCTCCGAGCAAGGTAAGTTTTATAATTTTCGATATTTTAAACCTGAATCTTAGTTATTTACCTTGTAACATATAGTTTTAGGCGTATATCACCAAGTGGTTCTATGGCATGGCTTGGCATATACCTTTAAGCCTTGGCAAAATTTAGTTTATTAATATGTTATTCAGGGGGCTATGATTAAGTTAACCATGTTTTTTCCCCGCTTATTTTGAGTTAACGCGCGCTTAAATACTGCGGAAGGAAACTCGCGTCGAATGTCCGAGTGTGAAGAAGTGGGAAAATTTAAAATAGAGTTGAGGGAACTGAAGTCTATCTTGAACCAAAGTGAAAATGAAAAGCTAGTGGCCAATAAGTGAGAAATAGAAATGAAACGAGAGACGAAGAAGTTAAAGAATACAATAAAAGCTTAAACTTACAGCTGTCTAATGAAAGATGAAGATAGGGTCGATAGGGCAGCTTGTTGGACAATTAGGTCTCGGAAGATGGACCCATTTTTAGAATTAAAGCCTTTCTTTTGACAATGGAACAATGGATATTCCAAATGAATAATCATTTTAATAATTTTGCCAAATTGGGTTTAGTTTAATAAAGACGACACTAGGCCATTAAAGTCCCAAGGTTTTATTAGAAAGTACTTAACCATGTAGTCAGTACGCCAAAAGTACTAATTAATTTTAATTTTATATTTTTTCAGACTACGATCTCGACTGCTAGTTACTCAAAAAACGTTAAAATAGAGTCAAGTACACGACAATGTTTGATGAAGAATTATGGACTGCTGCTATTAAGGGGAAAATAGATGAGGTAGTCCGGTTGTTAAACCGTGGTGCCAATATCAACTATGCTGGTCTGTTTCGCCAAACCGCATTACACTTCGCTTGTTATGGAAGCCATTTTGATCTGGCATTGCTGCTTATTGAGAAAGGTGCCAATGTTAATCTGGCTGATGCATTTGGGAACAAACCCTTAATGAGTGCTTGCCAACATAATCTTGTCGATGTGGTCAAGTCACTTTTGAATAAAGGTGCCAATATCGACGGCGTTGATATGAAGGGAAAGACGGCATTACAATGGGCTTGCGATTATGGGAGATCCGATGCGGCATTGCTGCTTATTGAAAAAGGTGCCAATGTTAATCTGGCTGATGAATTTGGGACAACACCCTTAATGATGGCTTGCCAACGTAATCTACTCGATGTGCTCAAGTCTCTTTTGAATAAAGGTGCCAATATCGACGTCGTTGATAAAAAGGGAAGAACGCCATTACAATTGGCTTGCGAGTATGGAGAATCCGATGCGTCAGTGCTGCTTATTGAAAAAGGTGACAATGTTAATCTGGCTGATGCAGATGGGACAACACCCTTAATGAGGGCTTGCAAAAGTAATCTGGTCGATGTGCTGAAGTCTCTTTTGAATAAAGGTGCCAAATTTAGGAGTTTTTTTAATTCAAGTTCTCTCTTGGTTGCCTCCAATTTGTCCTTTTCCGTTTGCTTGAGTAGTTCATCCAGCGTGACTTTCAGTTCTCCCAACTCTTGTTTCAACTCTTGTTTCAACTCTTGTTTCAACTCTTGTTTCAACTCTTGTTTCAACTCTTGTTTCAACTCTTGTTTCAACTCTTGTTTCAACTCTTGTTTCAACTCTTGTTTCAATTCTTGTTTCAATTGTTGAAATTCTTTAACCATGTTGAAATTCTTATCAGTCTCCTTTTGGTTGTTAATGATTTCCATCACTTTAGCGAAATCATTATCCTTAGCCAAATCCAAAGGCGTTTTCCCATTTATGTCCACCGTGTTATAACGCGATCCAGAAGGAAACTTACGATGTGGACGTTGCCCCTTTCGGCGAAAGTGGCAACGTCGACATCGTAAGTTTCCTTATGTCCAAAGGATCGCGTTATAACACGGTGGACATAAATGGGAAAACGCCTTTGCATTTGGCTAAGGGTAATGATTTCGCTAAAGTGATGGAAATCATTAACAACCAAAAGGATACTGATAAGAATTTCAACATGGTTAAAGAATTTCAACAATTGAAACAAGAATTGAAACAGGAGTTGAAACAAGAGTTGGGAGAACTGAAAGTCACGCTGGATGAACTACTGAAGCAAACGGAAAAGGACAAATTGGAGGCAACCAAGAGTGAACTTGAATTAAAAGAACTCCTAAATTTGGCACCTTTATTCAAAAGAGACTTCAGCCCATCGACAAGATTACTTTTGCAAGCCCTCATTAAGGGTGTTGTCCCATCTGCATCAGCCAGATTAACATTGTCTAAATTTGTCTTTAGTTTAGCTATTTGCTTTTGTTATTATATTTTTCTATTCCTCTTTTTTTTATCCTATATTTTTTTAAATTTAATGTATTTTAAAATTATTAATCCTGTTTTCGAGATGAAATTTACCATTTTCTTTTTACAATAACACTTTTGCAAATAATTATTTAAAAATAAATAAATAAATAAATAAATAAATAAATAAATAAATGATAAAATGCTTATACTGTACTCAATATTTCGTATGTCTGCGTTTTGGTAGGAAACTACTACTCTGTCTTCAAATAGCTCAGCCACCTTGTATTATCAACTTTCCTACATCTAAGAAATTCGACTACAAACAACCCTTGTGGTCATCCCATAGATTCGCCTGTAATTTGATTCTCGTGTGGTCAGGTAATTTGACCACTAAAGCAAACTTACCTCGCGTATACACTTCACACCTGAGCGAGCAAAACATATCAATATAATGGTGGCGGTCTAACATAACCGCGTCTAATGAACCGAATCGGGGCGCATCTTTACTTTATCCCAATCTATACAGAAATCGGAGCTAATCTTACGAAAGTTAGGAACAACGCTAGATAGAGCAATAACTATGGGAAACTTTCGGTTATTATCCTATAGCCCACCTGAAGTTTGACCGTCATGTTAATTGAGATCACGTTAGGCTTAACTAATTATCGCTTAATTTATCACCGAAATCTAAGTTTAAACCTTCCTTCAATCGATTAGTTTATACAGCAGTTATTGTTTAAATATTGACATAGCACGTGTCTTAAGCGCGCGCACGCTTTTGTTGAGACTCAATTTGGCGCGAAAACATTTTATACAAAAAAAAAGTAAAATTTCCGCAATTTCTGCACGAGCTCGCGCGCGCGGTTCTTTTGGTGTCGAAATTTCTCTTGAATGTGTGTTCAATAATCCATAGAAGTAGGTACAAACTGTACAAGCCGCTTCCAGCTGTCGCGAGCTGCTAACATTGTTTTAAGACTCGAGCGCATTTTATCACGTGACCTTTTTTTAACGTCTAAAGCCTGGTTCCCACTTGGCGAAAATAGGGCGAAATTTCAACGCGAAATGATCAGCGCGATAAAATTGAGCGAATTTTTGATATTCGCCGGCAAAAAATCGTATTCGCGGAACTGAGCGACTTGTTCTATTTTTTTAGTCGAGGCGAAAAGGAGAAACAAATTCGCCCTAAAAGCAACCAATCAAAACCCAGATTCAGAATTTTGTAATGCCTCCTTTCTTTTGTCGATCACTTAAGTTTTATTTTAAGCCTACTACTGTTTTATGTTTTAGCACAACACAAATAGACAATGGGGGAACATCGGTTACAATATATAAGTGAAAACTACATTAATAGAATCTAAATTAAAGTTCTGATAATTCAATATTTCTTTACCTGAAGAAACTCGTGGTCACCTCTCATTTGCCGAAAGACATTTTTGAAACGTTAAATTTAAACAAAGGCCATTTTCATTATTTATTTTGTTTAGGTTTTCCATTTTTAATCCGCAAGAAAATAATTAGGCTTAACGTGAAAGAAAATCTCGCGCGCGATCTCTTCAAATTTCACGCTAAGTGGGAACGACGGCTCTGGCGTATAAATAATCGTCAAGAAGTTTCAGCCGGCGAATACACATTTCGCGTGCTTTTTTTCGTCAAGTGGGAACCAGGCTTAAATGCTATAGAATTTCGCGCCAATTTCGCATCGCAAAACTTTACCTAACAAGATTGTTACGTAAATAAAAAGACGTCTATTTCTATTTCTAGAATTTAAATTTCAAGCCAATTCGAAACTTAAAAAGGGTTATTTCTTATGTTATTTATTTTATAAGGCAAACCTTGTTAGTAGGAAAAAATAACCCTTTTCTGAATTTCAACTGTTTATAATATTAGAAATAAAGTTTTTCCCCATAGGCCTACCATCATTAAATTTGAATTTGTTTTTATTCCAAAAGTTTATTTTTCAAAAGAACAACGTGGTTTCTTTAAATTTTAAAAATTGTTCCTAGAAACGTGAATGTAGGGAAAGCCACAATTCAGGGGAAATTGCAGCATGCATTTTCTACCTGCCCCTGTAGAACTGTTTACCACGCCGAGCTTCAGAGTTTGTGGGGGAAAGCTAACGCATAGGCTAACACTTGGTCAATATAATCAAAAGCATATATAAGTAATGAAAAGTGAAAAATATATCTCTTAGTGCCCATTATGGTTATGGTTTAAGACGCCAAGGCTTAGTGGGCAATCTAAATTTTAGAACTAACTCATTTTGAATTAATCAATATATTTTGAAAAGGCGACGGACGACTTAAGTTTAAATCTAATATTCTACTAGCTTTGAAAGCATTCTCGTTAAACAAACAGGCTTAGGAATGTATTTATAATTCGCTAGACTACCGGTTTCATTAAGCCTTTGCAGGCTAATCTGGGAAAGTTTCTCGAATCTCGAGTCGAAAATTATATTGAAAATTATCCTAGGGCTCGGGGTTTTTTGATCGCATTTTTCGAAAAATACGGTTAACTACAAATAATCGAAAACTATTCAGAAGTTTATTCATTTAAACAAAACAACAAGTTTAGCTGATATTTTTTGCGATTGAATAATCTTAGTAAGAATTTAACCGACAAATTTAATCAATCGGCAAAATTTTCCGAAAAACTTTATGTAGAAAAAAAGGTCGTACTCTTTGTTCGGTTAAATCTAGGAGGATATAGGGGTGAAGGAGTCTTCGACTGCCCGATTTCCCATTGAAACGCACTTACAGATTTTCGGCCGTGGTTTCCCCCCGTTCTCTCTCGTTCTGGGAGATTCATAGCCGCGCAACTAGTTCCGCGCACATCGTCATCGGGCGTCGTCTTTTCTTTTGATTTCATTTTTGGTAAAGGCTGCATTTTTTAGTGCTTTAACGGAACATTTATCATTATTTAATTTTTTATTAATTGTAAATTATTTGTTCTTTGATAAAACTGTTGTAGAGGGTACGCTTTTTTACTCTATCCCTAAACCAAAAGCTTAAGTAAAAAGTGTTTAAGATGGATTAAAGCCTGTGGGAGAGTAGAGTTAACACCCGATAACATTAAAAAATATCATTCTTTCCCCAAATCTCTTACTTTTTACAACGCCGCCTACATATAGGCGGTGTTGCTTCTAAGGCCTAAGCTAGCATGAAAAAACCCGCTCTTTTTTGAATTGGGATTTGCGTGGTCACGTGATGCGCGTAACCAAGGTCACTAGGTGCGCGTGAACGAATCTCCCATGGGAGAGGCCGAAACCTGAGCTCTAAGAACGGGCAGTCGAAGTCTCCTTCACCCCTATATCCTCCTAGGTTAAATTAAAAATATTTTCTATTCTAAAATTCACTTGCCTCGAAGTCTAACTTTTAGCGTAATATTTTATAATTTAAGCTTTGTAAAAAACATCCAAATAATTTTTTTTTGTAGTAGACATTCATCTTAAATTTTTTCACTATTATTTTTTATTACAATTTAACATGTATACGCTTTTCTCCGTATCAGTTATTTATGATCAGATCGCCAAACTCACTTATTGTTACAATCTTTTCGATAAAAGCCAATTCCAAAAAGCCAGAGTTTTTACGTTAGTGGACTCTATAGCAAAAAAATTCCTCCAAGCACCAAAAAAGTATACCTGTGATATTTTCGCCATAGGGATCTCGCGATACCGCTTACCGTATCGTCGAAATGGCGATAAAAGCAACAACAATTAATGTGTAACATCAGAAGGAGATAATAGATAATTTCTAGCTTTAATTCGAAAATGGATGTCTTCGATTTAGGGCTCGGGGATCGGTTAACTATTATTCAAATGAATTAACATACCTAAATTTGTAAAACGAAGATTATATATAAGTATTTCATCTCGTTTTGATTTGGAGAAATGTAGATTGATGCAATTATTAATCGTAAGTATTTTTTCCGAAAAATTTAAATTTTCAACATAATCAGAAGAATTTTACTCAAAAAAGTTTTTTTGCGATACGTTTTATTCGATTTCGAATAAAAAAGTATGATCCATACGTTTCTTGATACAAATGTGGTTTTGGTTTGTTTTATCGATTAGTATTTGGACGAGTAACCGCCACTATTATTTTTTTACGATAAACTTTGATAATTTTTAAATTTTTTAAAGTCTATATTAACGAAAAAAGTTTTAATCATTGACAAATAATAGTACTTAAAAACCTGATAATGGTGTGAACTATCAATAAAAACATTGTGATTGTCTATATTATCATTAGTATATAATACTTATCTTCGAGAGAAGTGTACCACAAAAACAAGGTTACTAAATCGAATCACATACACAATAAATAGTACCCTCATCATTACGCTATTAGCACTTGAATATTTCCCAAGGCGTGCACTGTTAATAAATGTTGTCCAAAATTGGATGTAAATGGATCCAAACGTCTGCCTCTGAGACAGCATAGTTTTTCATCTATTTTTGGATAACGTAACTAGTGTCCAAAAAGGGAGGGTCAAATGATAAGCCAGATTTGGAGTCTCATCCAAAATTGGATCCAGAATCATCTATTAAGGGATCAATTATTACCCAGAAATGGTCAGGATATTTTCCACACATCAATCAAGCCCACATTGGACAATTTGGCAACCGATATAGGACTAAAATCAAACCCTCATTGGACAATTTCTAACCTATATCGTTCTAATATCAAGCCCATATTGAACTAATATCCAACGGATATTGGACTTAAATCAAGCCCACATTGGAATATTTCTAACAGATATTGGACTAATATCGAGCCCATATTCGTGTAATATCTAACCGACATTGGACAAATGTCGAACAATATTGGACTCATATGAAGCCAATATAGAGGCTAGATTTTTTACTTCACCGAGTGATGATTGTTTTGGAAATGTAATGTTCTCGACGTATCCATCTGTCTGTGTGTTTGTGTGTCTGTCTGCCTGTTTTTACACCCCAGGGGATCGCGTTCGCAGTTTCCTGATCTGAACAAAAGGGTTCTCAATTTCCGGATCGTATTCACAGTTGACGGATATCTGAAAAACTGTACTGACCACTATTCTATTAACTGTCATCATCAATCTAACTACACCATTTTAAGGTCTTGCAGACACTCGCGAAAGAGGCATACTCTAGGAAAATCGTCTCTTAGAGCGATACAACTAGAAGAATAATAAGTAACTTCAGATAAAAATAATTAATATCATATAAATTTAATAAATTAATTGTGCGAAAACCTTTCTTAACTGAAAAATCTGTAGTCAAAGTTTATAAATGACGAGTAACGAAGAATGGGTATAAGTCGATAGACTGGATACATTTAATAGTTTGAATTGAGACTCCACTGTACCATGAAACTTAATGAAAGTTAATATAGGATGAGTATTGATATCGTTAGTTAATAAAACCGGAATAGAGAAGTTGTTTTGAAGTAGATGATCAAAAGATGTTTCAAGTGTGACTCTCTGAAATATAGTAGGCGGTAGGGACGAGTGGATTTTAACTTTTACTGAGAGACAGGCTTTGTACTAGACGTGTCTGTCTATGTTTTGTTTTAACTTCGGCAATTGTTTATCAATAAATTGAAATGATTGCATGTCTAGGTAAATAGGTATGTTGGGGATCCTCAAATATTATTTCATTTCCCATTTTTACCTTATCCCTTTTATATTACACTAACCCCTCTTTGTTCGAGTCTAGGGTGTTTATGTTGAGATAATAACATAGACAGACACGTCTAGTACAAAGCCTGTCTCTCAGTAAAAGTTAAAATCCACTCGTCCCTACCGCCTACTATATTTCAGAGAGTCACACTTGAAACATCTTTTGATCATCTACTTCAAAACAACTTCTCTATTCCGGTTTTATTAACTAACGATATCAATACTCATCCTATATTAACTTTCATTAAGTTTCATGGTACAGTGGAGTCTCAATTCAAACTATTAAATGTATCCAGTCTATCGACTTATACCCATTCTTCGTTACTCGTCATTTATAAACTTTGACTACAGATTTTTCAGTTAAGAAAGGTTTTCGCACAATTAATTTATTAAATTTATATGATATTAATTATTTTTATCTGAAGTTACTTATTATTCTTCTAGTTGTATCGCTCTAAGAGACGATTTTCCTAGAGTATGCCTCTTTCGCGAGTGTCTGCAAGACCTTAAAATGGTGTAGTTAGATTGATGATGACAGTTAATAGAATAGTGGTCAGTACAGTTTTTCAGATATCCGTCAACTCTGAATACGATCCGGAAATTGGGTATCGTTCCTTTCAACCGCATTCCCAATGGATCGAAATCCCATTCGACCGAAAATCCTGCAATGATTTTAGATTTCCAGCCCAATGGCTATATTCCCGATGGACCGAAATCCCAATCGTCCGAATATGCCCCTAAAAAATACATGAATATAACTTGAAACACTGTAGCCGTCAGCGATTCGGTGGTGTAGTGGATACGATGTTGGACTGCGAAGCGATAGGTTGTTGGTTCGAATCTCCGAAAGGTATGTTAATAATATTAAACGTAAATGTTTCGTGATACTAATTAAAACGCTCACTTTCATTCCTTTCAAGGCAAGAGATATATAGAATTAATAAACAAATTGTGATTAAAATGAAGTACAGTCTTAATGGTAGTTCCATCAATGTCTTAAAATTAAAATTTTAATTTTTTGGTTTCGGATGGGTTAGGTTAGGTTAGGTTAGGTTCCAATAATTCGTTGACACCTTTTCCAAAATATGCTCCTTTTAATTAGCTACCACCTTTTCCAAAATATTCTCCCTTTAAATAGCTACCACCTTTTCCAAAACATTCTCCTATTAATTAGCTGCCACGTTTTCCAAAAGATTTTCCTATTAATTAGCTGCCACCATTTCCAAAATATTCTCCTATTAATTAGCTGCAACCTTTTCCAAAACATTCTCCTACAAATTAGCTGCCACATTTTCCGAAACATTCTCCTACTAATTAGCTGCCACATTATCCAAAATATTCTCCTTTTAATTAGCTACCACCTTTTCCAAAACATTCTCCTATTAATAAGCTGACACCTTTTCCAAAATATTCTCCTATTAATTAGCTGCAACCTTTTCCAAAACATTCTCCTTCTAATTAGCTGCCACATTTTCCAAAATATTCTCCTTTTAATTAGCTACCACCTTTTCTAAAATATTCTCCTATTAATTAGCTGCCACCTTTTCCAAAAGATTTTCCTATTAATTAAAAATACATTTAATGCAAAACCATACAGTATGTCTTCTTCCAGTTCAATAGAATTTCGGTCCAATGGGATTATAATAAAATCGCACCTTTTGGCTACGTTCGGTCGAATGGGACACCACAAAAAAGGCGTTCTGTCGAATGGGAATTCGGTTCAATGGGACCAAAGCGGAAATTGAGAACCCTTTTGTTCAGATCAGGAAACTGCGAACGCGATCCCCTGGGGTGTAAAAACAGGCAGACAGACACACAAACACACAGACAGATGGATACGTCGAGAACATTACATTTCCAAAACAATCATCACTCGGTGAAGTAAAAAATCTAGCCTCTATATTGGCTTCATATGAGTCCAATATTGTTCGACATTTGTCCAATGTCGGTTAGATATTACACGAATATGGGCTCGATATTAGTCCAATATCTGTTAGAAATATTCCAATGTGGGCTTGATTTAAGTCCAATATCCGTTGGATATTAGTTCAATATGGGCTTGATATTAGAACGATATAGGTTAGAAATTGTCCAATGAGGGTTTGATTTTAGTCCTATATCGGTTGCCAAATTGTCCAATGTGGGCTTGATTGATGTGTGGAAAATATCCTGACCATTTCTGGGTAATAATTGATCCCTTAATAGATGATTCTGGATCCAATTTTGGATGAGACTCCAAATCTGGCTTATCATTTGACCCTCCCTTTTTGGACACTAGTTACGTTATCCAAAAATAGATGAAAAACTATGCTGTCTCAGAGGCAGACGTTTGGATCCATTTACATCCAATTTTGGACAACATTTATTAACAGTGCACGCCTTGGGAAATATTCAAGTGCTAATAGCGTAATGATGAGGGTACTATTTATTGTGTATGTGATTCGATTTAGTAACCTTGTTTTTGTGGTACACTTCTCTCGAAGATAAGTATTATATACTAATGATAATATAGACAATCACAATGTTTTTATTGATAGTTCACACCATTATCAGGTTTTTACCTCTCCGTGTGACGTAGTCCAGGAGAGGTTCTGTAACGGCCGTGTCTGTGTGTGTGTGTGTGTGTCTGTGTGTCTGTCTGTCCGTTGTTACACCCACGTGACCGCGTTCGCAGTTTGCGTATCGGAGCAAACGTGTTCGCCATTTCCGAACTGCTTTCACAGTCACGGAAATGGCTCCTCTACTTGAGTTCTCACACCACCAATCTTCTGGTCTTTGTCCATACCACACGGACACTAGTCTGTTCTTACTGGCTGCTAATCACCACCATCTTCTGGTCTTCGTCCATTCCACGTGGACACCAGTCTGTACATACTGGCTTCTAATCACCACCATCTTCTGTTCTTTGTCAATTCCACATTGACACCCGTCTGCACTTACACTGCCTTCTAACACCACCATCCACTGGTCTTCCGTCTATTCCACATAGACACCAATCTGTATCATTGGCTTCTACTCCATTATCATCGTTTGGTTTTAGGATATACGCGGCGATCAGCTAGGGTTACGAGAAACGTCTAGCCTCCCTAAGGTAGGATCGCTACCAAAGGTTTTCGCATTTGCGGTTTTTCCTTACTATTATAATGGAAACGAATCGTATATATACCCCAAAATTTGAAGAAAGCGGGAAGAGGAGTACCCTTCACTTTAAACGTCAATATTAGCAAAGTTTGAGAAGATAATAAGTATAACTTTATTTTAAACGATTTAACTATTATTAATGTTAATTATTGAAGATTAAAATAATTAAAAATAATTATATTTATTTAAATATTAAAGATAAACCTCTCGTGCAAAGAGAGAGATTATCATTGCCTCCTATATCTACCAAGGCCCGTGCATGCGATATATTTCCTTCATTGCCTCCTATATCTATCAAGGCCCGTGCATTGTGATATATTTCATTCATTGCCTCCTATATCTATCATTGCGATATATTTTTCAAAACAACAACAAAAATGGGAAGCTCCTCTCAGAAACATAATAATTTCATTTCTCTGTATATGAAATGAAAATATGGATAATATTGCGCTCCTTTAATGGTATGAATCCTTGCCTGTCTATTAATATTTTACGTAGGAGTAATACGTTTTTAGCGAAGTTTAGAGAGGATAAACATAAGCGAGATTGTTTCGGAAAAAAAAATACTGCTTCCACTAATGGGTTTATACTCCTTGTTACTGTTGTATAGAGTAATCATGATAAAAGCTTAAAAAATTACGAGAGGACAGACCTTTTTTATCCTCTTGTTTTATTTTTAATAAGAATATAAAACATTTATTTTGTATCAAAAAATATTTTTTGCTGCTAAGATTGCTTTTAAAAAATCCAAACGGTTAGGCGTTGGTAAAAAAGACAAATGATATTTTTCAAATCTAATGAGATAACGCCCACCTAGTTGAAAATTGCCCTTTTTTATCCGCGGGAGCCATTCTTAATGAGAATTTCGATGCTAGTAGGTTGTCAATTAAACTAGCGGTATATTATTGTTGTTGGAAATTGGATATTAAGTGGTTGTAAAGAGCCAGCAGGTTTTTGCCACTTCTTTTTGTGAGTATTTGATTTTTGTATGTAAAATGGAGGAAGATAATGTTGAGACTAAGGATGAAATGTGGAAGCGCAAAGCGCGGGAAAGGATGAGGGCAAAAAGGTCGACGTTTTCATTGGATACTTAAGGTTATATAATCTTCTCGACACGGAGAGGTAATATTTTGGTTTTCCCAACTTGTTACCTCTCCGTGTGACGTAGTCCAGGAGAGGTTCTGTAACGGCCGTGTCTGTGTGTGTGTGTGTGTGTCTGTGTGTCTGTCTGTCCGTTGTTACACCCACGTGACCGCGTTCGCAGTTTGCGTATCGGAGCAAACGTGTTCGCCATTTCCGAACTGCTTTCACAGTCACGGAAATGGCTCCTCTACTTGAGTTCTCACACCACCAATCTTCTGGTCTTTGTCCATACCACACGGACACTAGTCTGTTCTTACTGGCTGCTAATCACCACCATCTTCTGGTCTTCGTCCATTCCACGTGGACACCAGTCTGTACATACTGGCTTCTAATCACCACCATCTTCTGTTCTTTGTCAATTCCACATTGACACCCGTCTGCACTTACACTGCCTTCTAACACCACCATCCACTGGTCTTCCGTCTATTCCACATAGACACCAATCTGTATCATTGGCTTCTACTCCATTATCATCGTTTGGTTTTAGGATATACGCGGCGATCAGCTAGGGTTACGAGAAACGTCTAGCCTCCCTAAGGTAGGATCGCTACCAAAGGTTTTCGCATTTGCGGTTTTTCCTTACTATTATAATGGAAACGAATCGTATATATACCCCAAAATTTGAAGAAAGCGGGAAGAGGGGTACCCTTCACTTTAAACGTCAATATTAGCAAAGTTTGAGAAGATAATAAGTATAACTTTATTTTAAACGATTTAACTATTATTAATGTTAATTATTGAAGATTAAAATAATTAAAAATAATTATATTTATTTAAATATTAAAGATAAACCTCTCGTGCAAAGAGAGAGATTATCATTGCCTCCTATATCTACCAAGGCCCGTGCATGCGATATATTTCCTTCATTGCCTCCTATATCTATCAAGGCCCGTGCATTGTGATATATTTCATTCATTGCCTCCTATATCTATCATTGCGATATATTTTTCAAAACAACAACAAAAATGGGAAGCTCCTCTCAGAAACATAATAATTTCATTTCTCTGTATATGAAATGAAAATATGGATAATATTGCGCTCCTTTAATGGTATGAATCCTTGCCTGTCTATTAATATTTTACGTAGGAGTAATACGTTTTTAGCGAAGTTTAGAGAGGATAAACATAAGCGAGATTGTTTCGGAAAAAAAAATACTGCTTCCACTAATGGGTTTATACTCCTTGTTACTGTTGTATAGAGTAATCATGATAAAAGCTTAAAAAATTACGAGAGGACAGACCTTTTTTATCCTCTTGTTTTATTTTTAATAAGAATATAAAACATTTATTTTGTATCAAAAAATATTTTTTGCTGCTAAGATTGCTTTTAAAAAATCCAAACGGTTAGGCGTTGGTAAAAAAGACAAATGATATTTTTCAAATCTAATGAGATAACGCCCACCTAGTTGAAAATTGCCCTTTTTTATCCGCGGGAGCCATTCTTAATGAGAATTTCGATGCTAGTAGGTTGTCAATTAAACTAGCGGTATATTATTGTTGTTGGAAATTGGATATTAAGTGGTTGTAAAGAGCCAGCAGGTTTTTGCCACTTCTTTTTGTGAGTATTTGATTTTTGTATGTAAAATGGAGGAAGATAATGTTGAGACTAAGGATGAAATGTGGAAGCGCAAAGCGCGGGAAAGGATGAGGGCAAAAAGGTCGACGTTTTCATTGGATACTTAAGGTTATATAATCTTCTCGACACGGAGAGGTAATATTTTGGTTTTCCCAACTTGTTAAGTACTATTATTTGTCAATGATTAAAACTTTTTTCGTTAATATAGACTTTAAAAAATTTAAAAATTATCAAAGTTTATCGTAAAAAAATAATAGTGGCGGTTACTCGTCCAAATACTAATCGATAAAACAAACCAAAACCACATTTGTATCAAGAAACGTATGGATCATACTTTTTTTTGTCAATGATTAAAACTTTTTTCGTTAATATAGACTTTAAAAAATTTAAAAATTATCAAAGTTTATCGTAAAAAAATAATAGTGGCGGTTACTCGTCCAAATACTAATCGATAAAACAAACCAAAACCACATTTGTATCAAGAAACGTATGGATCATACTTTTTTATTCGAAATCGAATAAAACGTATCGCAAAAAAACTTTTTTGAGTAAAATTCTTCTGATTATGTTGAAAATTTAAATTTTTCGGAAAAAATACTTACGATTAATAATTGCATCAATCTACATTTCTCCAAATCAAAACGAGATGAAATACTTATATATAATCTTCGTTTTACAAATTTAGGTATGTTAATTCATTTGAATAATAGTTAACCGATCCCCGAGCCCTAAATTATCCACCAGACTTAAGATTTATATATAGACATTGTTTTCTCAAATTTTAAAGGTGTCAAATAATGCGATTAAATATTGGCATTTCCGGGCCTTGGCAAAATGTTGAAAAGGCGCCATTGGGGTGGTTTGAATTAATTTAGGTATTTAAAAAAAATTAGATATTTGGGTTTTTAACTTCAACACAATTTTATTTATTTTATTTTATTTTATTTATTTTTTAATTATTTTAATTTAGTTATAAAATTAACAGATCTTGATTAATTAAACTAACTATATTCTGTTAGCGGAATATACTGTTTTTATTTCGGGTGTTCTTGAGAGAAGCTCATTTGTTATTTAAATCCTGGGGGTAAATCCTTAATTTTAAATACGTGTACTTGGTACTCTCTAGAAGATGAATCTGAAATTTTAATAATTTACTGGGTCAATTTTTAAGGGTATCCGCTTTTAATCTAATATTCTATTTCGACTGTTGGCAGGAGTTCTTAGAACTTGGAATTTTCATTTCATTACGTGTGATTTCAATAACACCTAATTGCAATTACTTACAATTTCAATAACTCCTAATTGCAATTACTTACAATTTCAATAACTCCTAATTGCAATTACTTACAATTTCAATAACTCCTAATTGCAATTACTTACAATTTCAATAACTCCTAATTGCAATTACTTACAATTTCAATAACTCCTAATTGCAATTACTTACAATTTCAATAACTCCTAATTGCAATTACTTACAATTTCAATAACTCCTAATTGCAATTACTTACAATTTCAATAACTCCTAATTGCAATTACTTACAATTTCAATAACTCCTAATTGCAATTACTTACAATTTCAATAACTCCTAATTGCAATTACTTACAATTTCAATAACTCCTAATTGCAATTACTTACAATTTCAATAACTCCTAATTGCAATTACTTACAATTTCAATAACTCCTAATTGCAATTACTTACAATTTCAATAACTCCTAATTGCAATTACTTGCAATTTCAATAACTCCTAATTGCAATTACTTACAATTTCAATAACTCCTAATTGCAATTACTTGCAATTTCAATAACTCCTAATTGCAATTGCTTGCAATTTCAATAACTCCTAATTGCAATTGCTTACAATTTCAATAACTCCTAATTGCAATTACTTACAATTTCAATAACTCCTAATTACAATTACTTACAATTTCAATAACTCCTAATTGCAATTACTTACAATTTCAATAACTCCTAATTGCAATTACTTACAATTTCAATAACTCCTAATTGCAATTACTTACAATTTCAATAACTCCTAATTGCAATTACTTACAATTTCAATAACTCCTAATTGCAATTACTTACAATTTCAATAACTCCTAATTGCAATTACTTACAATTTCAATAACTCCTAATTGCAATTACTTACAATTTCAACAACTCCTAATTGCAATTACTTACAATTTCAATAACTCCTAATTGCAATTACTTACAATTTCAACAACTCCTAATTGCAATTACTTACAATTTCAACAACTCCTAATTGCAATTACTTACAATTTCAACAACTCCTAATTGCAATTACTTACAATTTTGATAACTCCTAATTGCAATTACTTACAATTTCGATAACACCTAATTGCAATTACTTACAATTTCGATAACACCTAATTGCAATTACTTACAATTTCGATAACACCTAATTGCAATTACTTATAATTTCGATAACACCTAATTGCAGTTACTTATAATTTCGATAACACCTAATTGCAGTTACTTATAATTTCGATAACACCTAATTGCAGTTACTTATAATTGAAATATAATCAAATAACAGTAATCCATAAGTACGATAACGTATAAGCCTTCAAGTTCTTTAAGTATAATTATTTTTCCCATTTTGAATTTCTTTGTTTGGGAATAGGTTAGGTCGAAAATAAATTTCTTGTCGACTTTTAAAGAAAATCATAAAAAATTCTCACAATAGACTTGAATGACATTCCTCGGTGGCAAAAGAAGTTCTAAACCTCTGCTTTGCAATGAAAAGATTCTCGTATAAAAAACACTATGACCTTATAAAACTTTCCAATAATATAACTTCAATAAGTTGAGCTGATCGATAGCTTTAAAATTCTTCAAACGGCATTCGAAATTGAAATATTTTAGCGACGCCACTCCGGAATTGAAGTTTGAAGTTCATTAAAATAATTTACCGCAGTTCGATAGTACCCGGTTAGAGCTTTAATATGGTAAAAACCGCGTCAAAATCGGACTGTAAATAAGGAAGTTTGAAAATTGCCGTAGCAATTTCAAAACTGCAATTTTCAAACTTCCTTATTTATGGACCGATTTCGACCCGGTTTGTTTTGTTTTAAACCTCTCTTTCTGTTAAATTCGATATCTCATTATACATACGACTAATAACATAGAATCACCATAAAATATAAAACACCTTTTTAAGAAAAACAAACAGCCAAAAACTAGCCAATTGGGAGCTTTTCTCGCGATATTCTTTCGTTCTTGAAGCTATAGACAATAAATTAGGCATTAACTTTTAAAACCTATACTGCCAAAAAGGATGCTTTGGACTTGATTTTTTATAGGTCTCAGGTAAAAACTATGAAACGAGGAATATGGCTAACAAGAATGACCATAGCGTATGACGTGGGGCAATATTGACCAAGTCAAGCCGAGCTTGCAATACGCGTAAATCTACCCCCTATATAATTTTATTGAATAAGGTTAGTATTCTTTGCGTTGCATACTCCGGTTGGAATAGCAGGTAAAGTGTACCAAATTTTACCTTGCACCTTATGGAAGGGGGATATCATGGTTTTCCCCGCCTTTTATAGTACTGTCAAATTATGTTGGGTTTCTTTGATAGAAAAAGTATTGATTAGACAACCGGGAAAGTCCCTAGGCTAAAGTTTCTCAGGCAATAAAGGAAAATGCGCCTTTTTTCTGCCTTTAATTTTTTTTAGCTTTAGCCACTAGGCTTCGCGATAAACCTAGGTAAACGTCACCTAGGAGACTTACCAATAAAAATTCTTCTATATGAAGCGCGGGGGGGGGGGAGACTTGACTTTTTCCGGATATTGCGGGCTCTCCACTACCTTATACCCTCTGCTGATCTATATAGATTTTTTCCAGGCTATTTTTGTGGTCGAGTAAAATTAGTTTTCTTAAGATTTTTCGGTTAAGATTACGTGGTAACGCTTAATGCGATTAGAGGTTCGGATAGAGATTGGGAAGAGCTTTGAAATGACGCAAACCGCGCCAAAATCGGACGATAAAAAAAATCAAATTTGAAAATTTCAAACTTCCTTATTTATAATCCGATATCGATGCGGTTTTCGTCATTTTAAAGCTCTGATTGAGCTATAGAAATAAATTGAATAATTTTTAGTTAATTTGAAAATGAATTCCTTAGAGAAGCTATTATGTCAAGAGAGAGAGAGAGAGAGAGAGAGAGAGAGAGAGAGAGAGAGAGAGAGAGAGAGAGAGAGAGAGAGAGAGAGAGAGAGAGAGAGAGAGAGAGAGAGGGGCAAGCCTGCAAATCAAATTACCAGACGCGACCTCTTTGAAATTTAATTAAAATTCTAGCTGTCTAAGTGACGAACTGACGATAGTCGTTAGGCCTTGCCCTCTCAATCATTATAAATGGCCAAAAACTATACTGAACATTTCTCTAGTAGAGATGAGGTCAAAAGGTTATTGCGGAAATGCAATGAAGCGTATTAAAGTTTAATATCACAATTTAGATTGTATATTGATAGAGATTGGTTCATATAGATTGTCGCAAATTAGTTTATTCGACCGAAGTTTAATTTATGCCTATTTGTCAAATTATGTAAAGGGGAAACCACACTTGATTAATCACTCACTTAATTTCAATTGATTATTAAAATTAGGCTTAAGATAGCAAGACGTCCTTAAAATATGTTTCTATCTATCTAAAGGATCGATTTGGGGCTTAAGGAAACATTCAAAATGCAACAAACCGCATCAAAATCGGTTCATAAATAAGCGAGTTTGAATGTTTAAACTTAAACCGAATTTATCAAATTAGAAAATTAATCGAAATTTCTTTATTTACCGTGCGGATTATTTATTTTTGAAGCTCAGTGAATAAATATTTCCTTAAGATTCCTACGAACAACCCGAACATAAAAATTAGAAATTTTGAAATTTGCCATTTCAAATCAAACTTTCTTATTTACGGTCCGATTTTAACGGGGTTTGTTTCATTTTGAAGCCTTTCTCGTGTACAATTCGAAAATGTAGCCTATTCGGGTAAAAAGAGGCTTAGGTGATCAACAGAACGAAAAACTCTAAAAAGTAGGCTTAGCACGCATCAAAATAAAGAAAAGCGCGTTAAAACTAAGAACGACAACTTTATAAACGAACTTAAAAGACGGAGATTTCCTTTTTCTTATGACACTTGGCACCGAAAGCAAACGTTAACTTTGACCTTCCAAACTTAAGTAAGTTGGGACTGTCTCGTAAAGGGGGGCTTGAAGGGGGGGACAGACGCTAAGCCTATTTTTACAGCTTTATATCACCGTTAGAAAGGAAGTAGACTAGTACCTTTTTAAGCCTATTTCGAGATAGAATAGCATAGGCCTGTCTATTGGTTCTTAGAATGGTTCCAAGTTAAGCTGTGAAAAGTCCCTTACAGCCCAAGGGTACTTCTTTTTTTAAGCTTCGCGACGAATGGAGTTTCAACTCCAATTTAGGACGAGAGATAGCGAGCTATACCAAGATCGTTACTTGTAACGGCTAACAAAATAATGTAGGCTCTACATTAGGACATATTCCGTTTGTAAAGGGTATGGGTAGAGATCAAAAATAAAAAATTATGTTCTTTATTTTGTGTCACTATCCCTTTAAATTCTGTCAAAGGCTTAGATTCTTGATACATTTTTATATTAAAAACAAATTAATACGTTAGGAAAAATTATACTTTATTTTGTGTCACTAACCCTTTAAATTCTGACAAAGGCTTAGATTCTTGATACATTTTTATATTAAAAAAAAATTATTTTTAATAAGTTAGGCCCGTGGGAAGTTTGTGTTTATTTTGATATTTTTTAAAGTAAATTTTATCAATATTTTATTTTAACTTTGAAAATCGAATTTAACTACCTAACTACTAAAGGTTAGAAGTTACGTGGTTTTGTCAATAAACTACTTTTTTTTTTAATCATAAACACCTTTGGGGCATTTTCGTGGGTCCCTTATTAATTATGGCAGTAAACCGAAAAAAATTCCCGTCGGATGTGTATTCAATTTTTATTAAAAAAAATCTGAAGTTATTCGAGCTGATAGAAATTTTTCATTAAAAATATTTTACAGTCAATACCTTAGAGGATTAATGAATAACCTTCTTTACCTTGAAAATATACCAATTTAATATAAAATGGAATTTTAACGAAATCTATGTTAAATTTTATAATTTCCCATAAATTTTAATGAGGAATACATACATCTACTAGGAATAATTTCGTACCTATCCCTTTTCACTTAAGGGATCTAGGCGGGCTTTATGGGAGGAGCCAGCTAGACTTAATCATTAATTTTACATTCTGTCTGTATTCCTGGCTTTAAAATAGACCAAAAAAACAACTTATTCTTCTTTTTTGCAAACAAATCTTGGGAGGTTGCGCTAGAATTCTTTATTTGGCGGAAAATAAGGTGCTTTGTATTCATAATACATTGGGACGTCACAACAACATGCAGACCTTGACGTTTTATCTATATAGTCTCCTTTGGTGTAGAAGGACCCACCAAAAAAGTCCATTATTGGTAAAACAAATGGACATACCCTATAACGTGTACCACCGCCTTGGCACCCCTTTTACAAAGGAAAGTTTATTTATTTATTTTATTTTCAAATATATTCAAGTTAAGACTGACATCTGACGGCAAGGGGGACCATCCCCAAAAAACGTGACCCCATAGTATTGTAAAATTTTTAAATTTATTTATTTATTTCAACACAGCTATGCGAATATTCATTCGTCTAAAACCGAGTACTCTCCATACCATTCTACTCGTGTTACATAATCGTCGTTACTCGGCGAGTTGTAAGTCACTCGTCTTAAGGCCTCTATCTGTAGATACAAACCCAAAAAGTTAAAGTTCCAACTTCCTGATTTCGATCCGAGATTAAAAGTACATTACGAGAGAGATCGTTAGGGAAGGAGTTGAACATTAGTTTCTTAGCAAAAATCAAATAGAAAGTCTTAGAGGAGAGAGATGAAATGGAGTAGTGATTGTTAATGCTTGAGATTTACAGCAGCTCGAGATAACTAGTTCGAGAAGGAGAACGAAAGTTGAAGCGAGTCAGTTGAAGTCTTAAGTACACTCGGTGGTGGTTAATTAATTTTGCAGCTAGGACCTATTCCATCTAGGCACTCCTATTTAGTCCGCATAACTAAGCCCCCTTTGACAGCAGCGCCTCCTCACTCACCAGGCCCCTCCCTCGCTTTACCTCCTCGAATCTATGACCTACCTCACTCACTCACTTCAAAATTACAAGCCTTTCAGTTTGTCATGACCAGAGTTTAGTTAAACAAACTTATGGAACATAACATATCACTTACAAACTTATGGCTGGTTATATGTATAAAGAAATGACTCCATTTCACTATTTCCTCCAAGGAACAAATCTCACGCATACATACCGAGATTTCCATGGGCTTTTCTTTACCTTCGGTTGCTGGCTGGACCCTAACGATTACGGGCCTAATCTTTTTGGCGGGCTGTTGGTATTTCGCGCCAAAAAAGAAAAAGTTAACTTTCAAAAGTAGATTAGGCTTAGCAAAAGAGATATGAATGTATGATTTATATTTATCATGTTACTTATGCTTCTAAATTACATATTGAATATTGACATATTTTTATTGATAACAAATCATTTTTATCCAATTTTTTCTTCAAGACTTAAAGAAAAGAAAAGAAAAGATAAACGTTATCTATTTGATGTTAATTTTAATTGGTGACGTCAGTGATAAAAATTAAGATGTGATTTCATTTTGTTAGTATATGAAAGGTTTTTCTCGTTGACGGTTGTATTTTATACGGAAGTAATATAGTTCTATAACTTGTGATTAATTATGAGTTTGCGATGGAAATTTTGAAAGGAAATTATTGATTAATATGATGTTAAATTGCTGCAGCCCGAATCGAGTCAGGTAATGTCTGGGTTATATACGAAAAACACTCAAATTACAACCTTCATCCTTTAATTTCCAATTATAATTACGGCAGTTATTGTAATTATATTAGTTATATATCTCGTGCCCCAAAGCAATTAGCGATAATTTGATCCATTACGTTATTACTATAACCGAAGAATATCAGGGTTGCCACAGTATCTGCTGGGAAAGTTTTGAAAATTAAATTTTTGTGGTAACCATGAATTTCATGGGTTATTAATGATTGTTAAGAGTGTTAATTAAAAAGATATTATTAATTTACTTGAAGATTTGGATTGAGCTTTAAAATAGCTTCAAAATGAAACAAACCGCGTCCAAATCGGATAACAAATAAAGAAGTTTGAAAATACTTGAGAAATGACTTGCGGTCATGTTTGAAAATTTCAAACTTCCTTATTTATTATTCGATTCTCACGCGGTTTGCGCCAAATTAAAGCTCTTTTCTTGTACTACTTAATTATGTATGTGATTACAAACTATCTTTGAAACTTTGATGAAAATTACTCTAAAATGGCATACACTTGAGGGGAGATAAGTTTGAAAATTTCAAACTTCCTTATTTATGACTCGATTTGGACGGGGTTTGCGCCATTTTGAAGCTCTTTTAACGTACTATTCAAATATACGTCAAAACCCCTTTTAGTTCGCTTGGCAAAACGCAAAACACGCCGGTTTCCGACTCGAAATTAACTCTGTTCAAATATTTATAGGATAGCTAGGAATATTTAGTATGTATTATTACCCCTCCAGCGAATTCATCGCACGCCTTTAAATAGTGAAAACACGGGATTTCCCGTAGTAAATATGAAACACGCTTCATGCATAGCGTTTGTTTCTCTTTAAAAACCAAAAAAAAAATCATTACTTCGTTATTACAATATTTTCTCAGAATTTTTATTTCTACCACAATTCAAAGCTAGATTCGGTGTATCATAACGACATTTAACTTCGCATGTTCCCCGCCCTTAAACATGGTTTAATCTCAACCTTAAAAAAACCCGACAAATAAACCTTATTTCCAAGCGCATATTTCAGTTTGATGGACTGTATCAGAAGTAAGATGAGACTACAAGTAAAGAGCTCTAGCATTGGTAGTAGATCCTGGCATTAGTGAACAAATTTGAGGATTTTATGTCGCTTCCATCGCGCCTACACTAGACTGAGAAAAAAATTGGTCGAGTTCCAAAAACATTTCCTACCCCCTTCCCCTCAACCTAAAGCCGCCGAACACAGACGAAGCGGGTGCTTGAATCTAGTTCGGCCGTCTACCGCCACGCGCGAGCGTGTCACGTTTTGCAAGGGAAAATTCAGAAACCGCTACCAGAGGGCCAACCGTTGGTGTCTTATCAAGAATATTCACTTGCGCCAAGTGAAGAATTTGGTTAGCTCAGTACTTCTAGTCTCATCTTACTCCTGACTGTATTTATATCAAAAACCGAAATCGTATTCTACAGGGCCGGTAGGCCCTTGTAGATATGACTTGACACCCTTTTGTAACGTTAAAGCAAAATTCACATGCTTTTACTAAATTTCCTATGGAGATTAACATGGGGTTTTTCGTGATTTACCCCCACCGCGCACAGAAAAACTACAGCGAAGTTACTTTTCGGAATACTCTTGAATTAACAATTAAGTATTCAAGGTGTGCTATCGGCTAGTTTAATTTAAATCAATTAACTCTAAGTATGTTAATTTTAGTTAATTCTGAAAGTACGTCAAAAATTACTTTTGGGTCAGACTATCTAGCAGTAGACGCTGACAAATTACTTTGGTATTTCATCCGAACTTGAGCACCTTTATATATATTTTTTAATTAACTGTAGCACCCTTAATAAGAAATACGTCGTTATCAGGTCGAATTTTCGTCTAGAAAAGTAATTCAGGTAAATAATTGCAGTTAACAGAGGTTTTTATATCATTTAAAGTAAGTTTTTGGAACGTTCTTTACGGCCAAGGCTTAATTTGTATTTTAGTTTGTCTATGTAATATAGTCTTTATAGTGTCTTTCCCAGGGCCGGAAATAAGAAAATTTTCTTATAGGACATGTGTCCACTGACCCCCTGCTTGACTGGAAAATTTATAGGACATTGTCCACTGGAGTGTGTAAAAATTGTATCGCACCTCCATAGTCAAGCTATCAAAACTTCGGGAAATTCATTGGTCAAACTGTCCAGTGACCCCCTTAGTTTTTTACAAAATTATGGGACATTTTAAAATTTTATTGGACAATGTCCAGTGTCCTGTGCTTATTTCCGGCCCTGGTCTTTCCCCTTTAAAGATAAAAAAGCTAATTTCCAGCTCTGTATTTCAAAAATACGCAGTCTGCTTCGTTTTCTGCTACCAACAAATATAGGAGGTATACAGGGTTTCATTATTTGTTAATCTCACTAAAATGCTACTAATTGTGAAGATGTGTGATATTATATTTCCTTAAACTGAACCAATGTAGAGGAATTTCCATGTTTACATCAGCACAGATTCTCTCAACGTAACCACGTTGGAAACGATTCGTTAAAACAATTTTTTTCCTGGAGAAACAGTCCGTATATGATATTACGTTTTATAAATTATTTGTTACAAAGAGTGGATTGTTTAATTTAGAAATATAAGTAACAGTGGTGCTGGTTAATCCAGGAGAAGATTGTCTTTACGTAATTAGTCAAATAAATTCCATGTGCAGATTTTTTCAACGTAAACAGAGGGTTGCGTTCGCTATTTCCACAGTCCTTATTGCCGTTTGTTTATATGTCAGAATTGCTATGAATTGTTTAGGTATTTGATTTAATTTCTGGTATTTAAGCGAAACTATGGAATCACATCATTCATTAAAATTGTAACCTTTGTAGTGATCCGTTGTAGCGGGCTCCCCGGTACAACATATTTAATTGTTAATCTTCACGTTACCGCAAATTTAGCACGGGGCATGATAAAAATTGAACGCAATGCATTGGAACTAATCAAAAACTCATCTAAACATTAAAATTAAGGTTAATAATTTTTTGAAGCTCAATTATAGCTAAATCAATACTGCCAAACCACAATCCTTCATTAATTTCAACATAATTAAGTATAATTAGGGTGAATTTAAACATAAAATATACATATTTTGGATAAAAACACGAATAAATTTTAAATGGACTACTTAATTAATATTTAAACTGTATAGCTGTTGATAAAGCCTCGTATTTCTATTTCACACTTAATCAAGATAAACCTTTAAATTAAACTTAATCAGGATAAACCTTTAAATTATACTTAATTAGGATAAACCTTTAATCATACTTAATTCGGATAAACCTTTAATTAAACTTAATCCGGATAAACCTTTAATTAAACTTAATCCGGATAAACCTTTAATTAAACTTAATCCGGATAAACCTTTAATTAAACTTAATCCGGATAAACCTTTAATTAAACTTAATTCGGATAAACCTTTAATTAAACTTAATCCGGATAAACCTTTAATTAAACTTAATCCGGATAAACCTTTAATTAAACTTAATCCGGATAAACCTTTAATTAAACTTAATCCGGATAAACCTTTAATTAAACTTAATCCGGATAAACCTTTAATTAAACTTAATTCGGATAAACCTTTAATTAAACTTAATCCGGATAAACCTTTAATTAAACTTAATCCGGATAAACCTTTAATTAAACTTAATCCGGATAAACCTTTAATTAAACTTAATCCGGATAAACCTTTAAATTAAATTAATCGATATAAACCTTTAAACTAAACTTAATCGAGATAAACCTTTAAACTAAACTTAATCGAGATTAACCTTTAAACTAAACTTAATCGAGATTAACCTTTGAACTAAACTTAATCGAGATTAACCTTTGAACTAAACTTAATCGAGATTAACCTTTGAACTAAACTTAATCGAGATAAACCTTTGAACTAAACTTAATCGAGATAAACCTTTGAACTAAACTTAATCGAGATAAACCTTTAAACTAAACTTAATCGAGATAAGCCTTTAAACTAAACTTAATCGAGATAAACATTTAAACTAAACTTAATCGAGATAAACCTTTAAACTAAACTTAATCGAGATTAACCTTTAAACTAAACTTAATCGAGATTAACCTTTGAACTAAACTTAATCGAGATTAACCTTTGAACTAAACTTAATCGAGATAAACCTTTGAACTAAACTTAATCGAGATAAACCTTTGAACTAAACTTAATCGAGATAAACCTTTGAACTAAACTTAATCGAGATAAACCTTTAAACTAAACTTAATCGAGATAAACCTTTAAACTAAACTTAATCGAGATAAACCTTTAAACTAAACTTAATCGAGATAAACCTTTAAACTAAACTTAATCGAGATAAACCTTTAAACTAAACTTAATCGAGATAAACCTTTAAACTAAACTTAATCGAGATAAACCTTTAAACTAAACTTAATCGAGATAAACCTTTAAACTAAACTTAATCGAGATAAACCTTTAAACTAAACTTAATCGAGATAAGCCTTTAAACTAAACTTAATCGAGATAAGCCTTTAAACTAAACTTAATCGAGATAAGCCTTTAAACTAAACTTAATCGAGATAAGCCTTTAAACTAAACTTAATCGAGATAAGCCTTTAAACTAAACTTAATCGAGATAAGCCTTTAAACTAAACTTAATCGAGATAAGCCTTTAAACTAAACTTAATCGAGATAAGCCTTTAAATTAGACTTAATCGAGATAAGCCTTTAAACTAAACTTAATCGAGATAAGCCTTTAAATTAGACTTAATCGAGATAAGCCTTTAAACTAAACTTAATCGAGATAAGCCTTTAAACTAAACTTAATCGAGATAAGCCTTTAAACTAAACTTAATCGAGATAAGCCTTTAAACTAAACTTAATCGAGATAAGCCTTTAAACTAAACTTAATCGAGATAAGCCTTTAAACTAAACTTAATCGAGATAAGCCTTTAAACTAAACTTAATCGAGATAAGCCTTTAAACTAAACTTAATCGAGATAAGCCTTTAAACTAAACTTAATCGAGATAAGCCTTTAAACTAAACTTAATCGAGATAAGCCTTTAAACTAAACTTAATCGAGATAAGCCTTTAAACTAAACTTAATCGAGATAAGCCTTTAAACTAAACTTAATCGAGATAAGCCTTTAAACTAAACTTAATCGAGATAAGCCTTTAAACTAAACTTAATCGAGATAAGCCTTTAAACTAAACTTAATCGAGATAAGCCTTTAAACTAAACTTAATCGAGATAAGCCTTTAAACTAAACTTAATCGAGATAAGCCTTTAAACTAAACTTAATCGAGATAAGCCTTTAAACTAAACTTAATCGAGATAAGCCTTTAAACTAAACTTAATCGAGATAAGCCTTTAAACTAAACTTAATCGAGATAAGCCTTTAAACTAAACTTAATCGAGATAAGCCTTTAAACTAAACTTAATCGAGATAAGCCTTTAAACTAAACTTAATCGAGATAAGCCTTTAAACTAAACTTAATCGAGATAAGCCTTTAAACTAAACTTAATCGAGATAAGCCTTTAAACTAAACTTAATCGAGATAAGCCTTTAAACTAAACTTAATCGAGATAAGCCTTTAAATTAGACTTAATCGAGATAAGCCTTTAAATTAGACTTAATCGAGATAAGCCTTTAACTAAACTTAATCGAGATAAGCCTTTAAATTAGACTTAATCGAGATAAGCCTTTAACTAAACTTAATCGAGATAAGCCTTTAAATTAGACTTAATCGAGATAAGCCTTTAAACTAAACTTAATCGAGATAAGCCTTTAAATTAGACTTAATCGAGATAAGCCTTTAACTAAACTTAATCGAGATAAGCCTTTAAATTAGACTTAATCGAGATAAGCCTTTAACTAAACTTAATCGAGATAAGCCTTTAAATTAGACTTAATCGAGATAAGCCTTTAAACTAAACTTAATCGAGATAAGCCTTTAAACTAAACTTAATCGAGATAAGCCTTTAAACTAAACTTAATCGAGATAAGCCTTTAAACTAAACTTAATCGAGATAAGCCTTTAAATTAGACTTAATCGAGATAAGCCTTTAAATTAGACTTAATCGAGATAAGCCTTTAAACTAAACTTAATCGAGATAAGCCTTTAAACTAAACTTAATCGAGATAAGCCTTTAAATTAGACTTAATCGAGATAAGCCTTTAACTAAACTTAATCGAGATAAGCCTTTAAATTAGACTTAATCGAGATAAGCCTTTAACTAAACTTAATCGAGATAAGCCTTTAAATTAGACTTAATCGAGATAAGCCTTTAAACTAAACTTAATCGAGATAAGCCTTTAAACTAAACTTAATCGAGATAAGCCTTTAAACTAAACTTAATCGAGATAAGCCTTTAAACTAAACTTAATCGAGATAAGCCTTTAAATTAGACTTAATCGAGATAAGCCTTTAAATTAGACTTAATCGAGATAAGCCTTTAAACTAAACTTAATCGAGATAAGCCTTTAGATTAGACTTAATCGAGATAAGCCTTTAAACTAAACTTAATCGAGATAAGCCTTTAAACTAAGCTTAATCGAGATAAACCTTTAAACGTAAGTAAAATTAAGGTGAAATTAACCCAAAACACGATTGTTTTGGTTAAATTCATGGATACCTTATAAAATTAAAATTAAAACTACACTTATCTTTCACCCAGTCTCAATTTTCCTATTTAGGAGCACTTAAGTCCATATTTAGACCCATTTCAAGTCCATATTTAGACCCATTTCAAGTCCATATTTAGACCCATTTCAAGTGCATATTTAGACCCATTTCAAGTGCATATTTAGACCCATTTCAAGTCGATATTTAGACCCATTTCAAGTGCATATTTAGACCCATTTCAAGTCGATATTTAGACCCATTTCAAGTCCATATTTAGACCCATTTCAAGTCCATATTTAGACCCATTTCAAGTCCATATTTAGACCCATTTCAAGTCCATATTTAGACCCATTTCAAGTCCATATTTAGACCCATTTCAAGTCCATATTTAGACCCATTTCAAGTCCATATTTAGACCCATTTCAAGTCCATATTTACCCCCATTTCAAGTCCATATTTACCCCCATTTCAAGTCCATATTTACCCCCATTTCAAGTCCATATTTACCCCCATTTCAAGTCCATATTTACCCCCATTTCATGTCCATATTTACCCCCATTTCATGTCCCAATTTAAAACCCCTATTAATCTCATATCAAACCCCTGTTCACCCCATTTCAGGACCATGCGCCTGATTTACAGGAATATTTATAGTCTTGTTCAGTGGGACTTCACTACCTTTCCTATTGTGTTTGTACACGTTGAAGGCTCTCTTATTATATCAATCCTGACTGAACACGATTTTAAGTAAAAAAGTTAATGCCGTTAAAATTATCCAAATGAACTCTTTTGGGCAACAACTAATGTAATGGAGTCAGATTGGTTTTAATAATGAGCATGTTTTACTTTTTAAAACATCACTTAAAAACCTTTCTGAGGCCTGTATGCACAATTTTTTAGAAATACATGCTTATTGGAAAATATTTCATGGCATAAGAATTTTATTTTTATTTTACATACCGAGATTAATATTAGGTCATTACTAATCAACTCGGGCCTTTTCCAAAAAATCGGTTATTTTTCAAGGTCCCTCAACAAAAAACGTTGAAAATATTGCTTGTTTTATAGGTCGGGTTAGGTAAGGCATATGCTAGTTAGGTTACGTGTCATTGAGACACAAATTTCAAGCATTGTACCTCTTAATAGTAGACGTATTTATCCTATAAATGTTATAAATTTAATAAAAAAAAGTTCAATAATAACAAACGTTTTATCGTTGACAGCGTTTAAAAATAAAAATATTTGCTTTTAATAATATGTGGTTTTTCATAGGCACTATATTACGTTAGAAAATTATTTTTGGGAACTCATTCTATGTTCAAACTTCGTTTAAGTTCGTTACAGTGTTACGTAATTTGACTTAAAAATTAAAATAAGCGAATCGCTTTATAACGGTGCATTTCTGCGATTTAAAAATATTTCATTCTTCTAAACTATAAATTTTGCTTAATGTTTTACAAAATAGATGGGATTATTGCTCATTTTACATAACCACTCAAGTTACTCAGATGTTAACGGGCGTAGATAGAATTTTAATTTAAGCCAAGATGTTTGTCCCATTAGACCAAATCCAAAACCGCCAAATTGCGGTAGTTTTCAGCCGAGTTGGAATTTGGTAGTAAGGCAGGCAAGCGGTTAATTACCATAGTACAATTAACTTGAAATGGGTCAATAGGGCCTTAAAACGGGGGAAATAGGGTCTTTAAATGGCTAAACAGGTCTTTAAATGGGTAAACAGGGACTTGAAATGGTGTATTGACCGGTTTGTTTTACACCATAAACGTGGTGCTAAATATGGAAAAAATAAATATTTAACAACATTTCACTTCACTTGGTTTAATAATGTGACAGAGGTAGCGTACTTTTTCCATACTTTTAACACCATTAAACTAAGTAATATTAGAAGTTCAACAGATTGCCTAACAAAGATGTTAAAAACCACTGTAAATGGTGCATAAATGCCTAATATTTCCTTAATACTTGCAAATAATTTTAGCAAATGGCGTGAATTGATCATAAAAATGGGGTTAAAGTACACCCTAAATGATGTCTTTTTGGCACCGGAAAAAACAGCATATATGGTGTTTGAATGCACCGTTATATTTTAGAGTGCAAATGTATGACGGTGAAGCAAACATGATTATTCAAAATTTAATTACATTAAGACTGAAGTGACAGATATTATAAAAAACCGTCTTGGTTTGGACCAAGGCCGAAAAAACAAACGATATGTGTGGGGTTTATCAATTGACTGAAGTTTCAGATATTGAATTTTTTTTTTCTAGTTATTTTTATCCACTCAATCCTTAATCAATATTTAATTCAATCAACTGATTTTACTGTTAATCGATCTAGTCCCTCTAAATTAATTGAAAAAATTACATATCTACGCTTTTTCAAGAACAATTACATTTTCCGAAAACATTTTATCATGAAATTAATTATTTTGAAGGGATTTCGTGTCGATGTTCACTAACTTGTAAGCACCTTGACCAACATAGTTTTAATTGTTGCTGGCTTGACAAATTTTCAAGTTTGCACCAAAAGAAGTTTAAATCTGTTTTAAGTTGTTGGTAAGACTGTCGTTTACAGTGAATGTCGTCTACTTAAGACAAAGCAACAAAGTTTATCCTGCGTGGTTAAGGGTAAAGATCACATAAACAGAAATACTTCTCAGTACCAATGACTTGTTATATTCATTTCCCGCGGAGATAATATGGTTAAACATATCATTCATTACTAGTTATGCCAAGAAGGTCACATTTAACTCCGACACCCCCTCCCTTCCTCTATTTTCCCAATATATTGCATTTTATAATCACCAGTGGTTCCAGTGTATGGGTCATCTGAGCCGTCGCAACACACTATATTATATTACCATATAGATCGAAACCTTTTCACATTAGTAAACGGTACATGACACTCCGGACTTGCCCGCCAACCTTGTTAACCTAACACTATAAAACATTCGTGTACATGAATGGTTATGGTTATGGCTTGACACTCGCTAGCGCCCGAACGACCGATCACTCAGTTTAATCGGTGTACAGTACATTTGTAAGTGAGTTTGGAAATTACATACAGAGAAACTAAAACACAGGTGTGATCCCGCCATTGGGGTGTTTTCTCTCTTTCATTTTCTCGCTCGCTTAGAAGCACCGCTATAGGCAGTGCTAGTTGACTAGCGTCCTGCCCGTAGTGAACTTTGGCACCGTCTGGCGATGACCCTTGGTGCGAGGGAGAATACACCCCAATGGTGGCCTCGCCCCTGTGTTTTCCGAAATGATCTTTACGCTTGCTAAAATGATTACGCGTAATACGTAACCGGTGTAAAGTAGGGGGGTGACGTTTCAAATGAAGACTGAGTTATGACCAAGAAATTCTAAAGTATGGAAATGGAAGTTCCAGTGCAACTTTACCTTCATAGAGGCGACAATAGAAATGTAGCATTTCGATATACGAAATTTAATGTATAAATTCGCGCAACATCCTGGTTTGGCATCAATTAAATATTTCCATTTTCCATTCGAGTTATGCCAAAGTTCGCTTGCTCTTTTTAGACATCCAGAAGAACATTTCAAATATTCAATACTGATCCCTCAACACGTACTCCCTTCAAAATAATTAATTTCATGATAAAATGTTTTCGGAAAATGTAATTGTTCTTGAAAAAGCGTAGATATGTAATTTTTTCAATTAATTTAGAGGGACTAGATCGATTAACAGTAAAATCAGTTGATTGAATTAAATATTGATTAAGGATTGAGTGGATAAAAATAACTAGAAAAAAAAATTTCAATATCTGAAACTTCAGTCAATTGATAAACCCCACACATATCGTTTGTTTTTTCGGCCTTGGTCCAAACCAAGACGGTTTTTTATAATATTGTTTTAGGGTTTATGACTTTACGTAACCATGGCAACAAATATTAACGTGAATTATACGCTACGCGTGTGTTTGTGGTTTTTTTGGTTCGTCTATTTAAGATAGGTTTAGGTTTTGTTGAGAGCCCAACCGGGTATGAATTTGTACAACTAAAATATGCCCGTATTTGTTACGGTAAAATGATTTAGAGTTATTGCGTTCAACCAACTGTATCTATTACAGTCAGAATGATTAAAGTCGTTTAAATATTGTTGCTGCTTAATCCGCCATACCAGGGTAGCTCTGAGCTGGTATTGAAAAAGAGAAAGTAGTACTATAATAGCTTCCATAGCGGTTTTTGTGGACCATGTTGTCAAATATAGTTCGACTCAAGGAGAACGGGGGGAGCGAGTCAATTGAAGTTATAAGTACACTCGGTGGTGGTTAATTAATTTTGCAGCTAGGACCTATTCCATCTAGGCACTCCTATTTATTGAATCTGCATTACTAAGCCCAAATTTGACAGCAGCGCCACCTCACTCACCAGGCCCCTCCCTCGCTTTACCTCCTCTCGAATCTATGACCTACCTCACTCACTCACCTCAAAATATTACAAGCCTTTCAGTTTTCTAAGTTACCAAAGATTAATTAAACAAACTGTTGTATTATGTAAAAAACTAAGTTAAAAAACTATTTTATCTATTGACATAAGATTAAACTAGAGTGAAACCGAGTCTTCTTAATCGGTAGAGATTTTTGAAGGAACCACTTCTCTTAAGAACATCTACCATGTAACAACGCGTACTTTTTATCGTAACAAATTAATCTTTTATTATGCACAAACGTTTATTAAATTAATCAATTAGAAAACCACAACGTGGTGTCAGAAGTGGGGTCTTTTTTATAATTCGTGCCCAACCACCCACTCGCGTATCGTTACAAATATGATGGCCTCCTTCAAAAGTCCGGAACCTTTTACACCTGGGAACAGTCCAGCAGAAGCCTGGGAGGCTTACAAGGAACGCTTCAAAATTTACGCAATTGCCTCAAAACTTAACAAGGAAGAACATGAACTGCAACTTAACGTCTTTCTACACGTCATCGGTACGGAGGGACTACGGATTTACAAAACGCTCTCGTTTCCATCTACCATCGTCAATCGTACGCTACAAAACGTCTATGATGCCTTCGATACCTATTACAAACCATATCAAAACGTAACCTATTCTCGGTACAAGTTCTTTACAACGAAACAAGAGTCAGGCGAACCATTTGATGTCTACCTAACGAAAATCAAAACCCTGGCAGCCCAATGTGATCTGGACAAACTCAACCTGACGGACTCGCTGGTAGCCACCCAGATTGCGATAGGAACGACCAATGCCAAGGTTCGAAAACAATTACTAAAACTAGAACCACTCTCGCTGAGCCAAGCTATAGCCATAGCCCAAGCTGAGGAAACGTCCATGCAGCAGGCCCATGTAATCAATCCAACAAAATCCATACTCACCTCCTCACACGGCCAGCCAGAGCAGGAATGTTCTATTGTACATGAAGTTAATAGCCTCACTAACGTCCAACATTGGCGCGACCGCCAATCTACAAGCCAATTTCAGGCACAACGGGGTCGGCCAAGGACTCGCAACCACTATTACCACCAAATCCCTCCAGACAGAAACAATTTCCGCCCAACCTCGCAATTTCGATCCGCTGTGCCGCCACGACGTCGCCCAAGCCAGAATCCTACAACTTCAGACCCAACCTGCACACGATGCGGTCTGCGACACCTGTCACACCAATGTCCCGCAATGGGATCCACCTGTCGGGCTTGCGGAGGACCGAACCACTGGTCAACTGTTTGTCGTGCCATTAATGAACTTAATGCTTATCTACCACCTTCCCGTTCCACTGACGAAGAACACGGACACAACATCCGACGTGTAGACGAACTAATGTATGACCACAACCACCCAAAACAAAATAACGAATTCTTGTACTTATCTTCTTTGACACTACACGCAAGATTTGCGAATCTGGAAGATGACCATCTCTGGCGGGCACAACTCATGGTGGCGAATACACCGACCACCTTTAAAATCGATACGGGCTCTCAAGTCAATGTTATTCCGGAAGCACTGTACGCTCGGCTACATCCACGACCCGCCATGTTAACCCCAAGACACATCATCAAAGCATATTCTGGGCATGCTGTCGAAGTTCTTGGTATGACTCAACTCATCTGCTCCTCAAACCTTGCCTCAATAGCGCTCGACTTCTATATAACGCCAAAGGATCAAACTCATATCATTGGTGCGAGTGCATCTCGAAAACTCGGCCTAATCACAAGATTACCGCACAATGAACATAGCGCAATTCCCCCATTCATGGCACTCCAACCAGCCGTTGGCTTTAGGACTCCACCGCAAGCTACCGCGTCCCTACATTCTTGCACAGTGCCACCTGATGTTGCGACTAGCACGCCACAAGAAATAATGAAGAGATTCCCTGATGTTTTTGACACGGTAGGAAAACTCCCTGGACAATATCACATGAAACTTCGCCCGGATGCGATCCCAACAAGAACACCAGCCCAAAAAATCCCGATCCAACTGATTCCACGGGTTCAAGCCGAAATACAACGCATGGTCGCTGCACAGGTCATAGTTCCTATCACCGAACACACAGAATGGCTTCATCCAATGGTCGTGGTTCCCAAACCAGGCAATGACATCCGCATTTGTCTGGATCCGCGCAATTTAAACAAGGCACTATTAAGAGAACACTATCCCATGCCAACATCCCAACAAATCTTCTCAGAGTTATCTGACGCCCAAGTTTTCACCGTATTGGATGCCAAATCGGCCTTTTGGCAAATCGAACTTACACCCGAGAGCTCTCGAATGTGCACATTTTCAACGCTATTTGGAAATTTTCGATTCACGCGTCTACCCTACGGGATATCCACTGCTTCTGAATACTGCCAAAGGACAATGAATTCTATATTTGGCGATATACCTCGAACACGAATTGCCACAGACGACTTCCTTATACACGGTTCAAACGAAGCAGAACACAACAAAATCCTATGTACAGTATTGGAACGGGCGCAAAGAAAAGGACTGAAGTTTAATTCCAAAAAGATTCAGCTAGCCGTTACCCGCATCAAATATCTCGGTCATATCATATCTCCCAAGGGCGTCGAAACTGATCCGGAGAAAGTTGGAGCGATCAGAGAACTACCACCACCAGCGGACAAACCGGCACTACTAAGATTTCTGGGCATGGTTAACTTCATGGCAAAATTTATTTCTGGATATTCCGAACGAACTGCTCCCCTACGACCTCTTCTCAAACAAGACACAGTATTTCGATGGGACGAAACCCACCAAGACGCTTATGACGACTTGAAACAAGCCATCACTTCAGCGCCAGTGTTAACATTTTATAATCCCAAACTACATAACACTGTATCCGTCGACGCTAGTCAACATGGAATTGGTGCCGTACTTCTGCAGCAAGGCAAACCGATTGAATACGCGTCGATGACCTTTACATCCGCCCAAACGCGCTACGCTCAAATTGAAAAGGAGCTGCTTGCCATATTATATGCATGCGAACATTTTCATTATTATGTGGCAGCCGCCCCACTAACAGTGCAGACAGACCACAAGCCGTTGCTTACCATTATCCGGAAGCCGTTCCATCTTCTCTCTCCGAGGCTGCAGCGCCTAACATTGCGGTTGGCGCGGTATGACCCGACATTAATTTTTGTTCCTGGTACCAAGCTTTTCATCGCTGACGCCCTTTCGAGAGTACCTCAACCCAACTGCACAATGACAACGGACTTTTTGGAAGGTCCCGCCGCAACAATATATGCTCTGACCACTCTTTTTTTCAGATGACCGACTCCGAAAGTTCCAACATGCAACAAATCAAGATCCTGACCTGCAACAGATTCAAAGCTACGTGGAAAATGGCTGGCCCTTGCATCACAAGTCAATCCGTCTTCCTGGCGTAAAGGCATTCTGGGCACTACAGGAGGAAATACACTCACAGAACGGACTCCTATACAGAGGCGATCGTCTGGTGGTTCCGGCAATACTAAAAGGAGATACCATGAAGCAGATACACGCCATACATCAAGGTGTTACAGCTTGTCTCGCCAAAGCCAA
Source organism: Phalangium opilio (assembly GCF_054372755.1). Taxonomy (NCBI): domain Eukaryota; kingdom Metazoa; phylum Arthropoda; class Arachnida; order Opiliones; family Phalangiidae; genus Phalangium; species Phalangium opilio. Next base: position 454,957 of record NW_028324223.1, read on the forward strand.
AATGAATGTATACTGGCCGACCATGACTGCCGACATTACCAGATTTATTGCAAATTGCCCCGTTTGCAAGGAACGAGAACGCGCAAACACTGCGATGCCCTTACAGCCCTTGACAATTCCACCACATCCATGGCACACGGTCTCGTCTGATCTGTTCAAATTCCGCTCTAAAAACTATATCCTTCTGATTGACCACTTTTCGAAATATGTAGAAGCCCAAGAATTGACAACCACGAACGCTGAAGCTGTCATCAAGTTCCTAACACCATATTTTGCCCGCCATGGTATTCCAAGACGTTTTCTTTCGGACAATGGACCACCCTACTCTTCATACATGTTTACGAAATTTCTCGAAAAATGGGGAGTGGAACAAATCACATCGAGTCCTTATCACCCACAAAGTAATGGATTAGCAGAACGCATGGTCCAAACGCTAAAGAACTACCTAGCTAAATCGCAACCTGAAGGCAAAGACCTCAATCAAATCTTGCTAGAATACCGGACGACTCCATTGGAAAATCTTCTCACACCGGCAGAAATGCTAATGGGGAGAAAACTTCGTAGTCCCATCACAATGAATGACGCATCACTCAACCCGAATTTTCCGACACAAGAAATCATATCTGGACTACGACACAGACAGTTCACCATGCAAAGACATGCTGACACGAAACCGCACAGAAATCTACGTCCACTCGAGATAGGGGAGAAAGTCTGGTACTTCGTGGGAACACGTTCTTGGAAACCGGCAATAATCCTTCAAAAAGCTACCTCCCCAGATTCCTACATCATAGAAACGGAACAAAATCAAATTTTCCGGCGATCAAGAATTCACCTTCGCCACCAAATTCAACGAAAACCTGATAATCAAAATAAACCAGCAATTCCGAGAAGGATTAACGAACAAAGATTTCAACACGACTCACGTGCTAACCTTCTTGAAGAAGCTTTCAACAAAACACCTAAAGTGGCTCATTATGCGCACAAACCGGTCGCTGTGACAGAGACGAGGTCTCCGAGATCTTCCAGTGTATTGACAGATCACTCCCAGCAATCATCTATCCTCCCCAATCTACCCGATACTCATGAAGTAGATGCTAACCACCCTTTAGAATCACACATCGAGAACCCATCAAGACAATCTCTGCAAGAGACGTCAACACGTGATGAGACCGGGCCAAGGATGATCCCACAACCAACTGCTCTAATGAAATCTCGACCACCAACCGTTCCACCTTTCCCACAAAGAACAGTCCAGACACCCACGTCATCGTATGGACGACCATTGAAAACCCCCGCTTGGTACTCACCCGCGTAGACCGTAAAAAAAAAAAAAAAAGCTTGTTGTATTATGTAAAAAACTAAGTTAGTTAAAAAACTATTTTATCTATTGACATAAGATTAAACTAGAGTGAAACCGAGTCTTCTTAATCGGTAGAGATATTTGAAGGAACCACTTCTCTTAAGAACATCTACCATGTAACAACGCGTACTTTTTATCGTGACAAATAAATCTTTTATTATGCACAAACGTTTATTAAACTAATCAATTAGAAAACCACAACACAAACCTATGGTGAACATAACATATCTTATGAACTTATGTCTTTAGGGATGGTCCATTGGCATTCTTCGTGCAGGGTAAAGATTGGAGGGTATATCTTTCGCTACTAAGTACCTGATCAGCTTCCGTAATAAATGCATTAGGCAAAGAGAAAAGGGAGAAACGGTTACTATTAAACGAAGCGTAAGGTGGAAGAATAAATATCGCCGTTATACCGGCTGCCTGCCTTCCACGCGACTCTACCCGCTGCTTGACCTTACCTTCAAACCTCCAACGATTCATCAACTTAATCAGAAACTCCGATTTTTACGGCAGGTCCTTTCTCCCGCTCTTGATTTCCCCCCTTTCCATTAGTTACCCTTGCGTCATCTAGACCTAGAACTAGAAGGCTGGCTGGAAATTCATTTAGGTGTCCGTCCGTGTACCATAGACAATTTATTGTAAGGCATGCTCTCGGCGCGGTTAAGTTATGTCGAAGTATTTTTGGCATTCAACTTTGGAGGGTCGTAACTCTGGTTCTATTCGAGATACAAGGAAATCCTTTAAGTATGTCATAGCCCTATTTCTGAGCTTTGGAATTATGTTAATTTAATTACTTGGGGCTACATCAATTAGGGCCTGAGTAATTAAGAAAAATGTTCATTAACATATTAGGGTAACTTGGGGTTTTTGGGATTAAATTTTGGAGGGTCTTAACTCTGGTTCTATTAGAGATACAGGGAAATCCTTTGAGTATGTTATAGCCCTATTTGTTCCATATCCAACGATATTAATTACTTTGATCTACCTTAATTAGGACCGGAGATAATTAGCTTTGAATGAAAGGCTAATATATATGTACAGATACTACGTTCTTCTAAATTTGATATTATTCCGTTTTCTCTGTGGGAATTGTTCTAACCCGAAAGTAATTTGTCTAAGCTCGTACAAGATGATGGTTCTCGGTGTAGGGGTCACTCTCATCCGCGCTCTCCTGGTTTGAAATGAATGAAAATCCAAAAGGCAGGTGGCACTCGTGTTCCTCTAACTATACTGACAGCACTGGCTTATACTCCCACGCTAGAACCCGGAACAGTAGTTGATGATCTAAATCGGTTAATCGATTATTCTGTTTGGTCCAATAATCGAAAAACCTTTATCTTATCCCCTGCCAAGGCTTACGTACTTTTCTAGCTATCTACAGTTCTTATTATATTAATCAAAAATGCCTTGATTAGAATCAAGACCTAAAAAGTATCGATAAGACTGAGGTTATCACTTGTCTGAAGGATCAGATATTAATTTTTCTTTTTAATTGAAACATAAATGCATGCTTAAGGAAAAACAACGTTCCATTACCGTTTTCCGTTTAAATCAATTATTTTACTGGTAATCAATTTCAAAAATTTACTTATCTCGGCTTTTCGACCACAATTCCATTCCCCGAAAACATTTTATCATTACATTAATTACTTTAGGGAGAGTACGTGTATGGTTTTGCGTTGTAAAAGGTTCCTAAAAACGTTACATCCCCATTCGTGACTGGCACGCTTCGCAGTGGAACATTTTAATTATTCTAAAACCAATGGCGCCAAATTCAATAGGGACAGTTAGATTTTTACTCGCGGTTTTGCAAAATGATGTAATATCAAGTGTACTTTAGTCAACCATCGTATTGTTCTTTCTCATAGTTCAGGGCATGATCAGTGTTACTGCCCAATTTCTCTCTCTAGTTTCTAACAATGGTTAGAGACTATTTGATATGGCACGGCACAACAATATATACATTTGTAAATTCTAAGTAGCACAAAAGGAAAAAGAATCCATTTTTTTATATTTTGGTTTGAAATAACTGAACTCATGATAGTACTTATAATGAACAGAAAGTCAAGGGAATAGCACCGATAATGAGCAGCAAAAAAAGAGGAAAATTTCCTTCAAGTTAGCAGAGGGACATTTTAGTGAAAATAGTAATCTAGAATTTTGTTCGTTCAAACCTTAATATATCATGAAAAATTCAAGTGGGGAGGCGGCACTACCTAGAAAGATTCTGATTGATTTTGGCAGATAACAGCGAAAAAATTATGTTCTACACACACTGAGACTATGGGAGAGTTTCAGGGCCGCAGGTCGCACATGATGAAATTTCAAGTCCAGTTTACATCAATTCTCCCTGGTCGTACTAGTAGCAGGTTAAGCTATAGTTTGCTCAGGTCCTGTTAGTCTCGAAAGGGTTATATAGTCCTTGTAACTTTTAAAAGGTTGTTGTCATGGCTAAACAGACCGCTATTACAGTTTTTTATTGTGTTATAGGATATTTTGACACGATATCTCCCAAAAGTAATTAATGTAATGATAAAATGTTTTCGGGGAATGGAATTGTGGTCGAAAAGCCGAGATAAGTAAATTTTTGAAATTGATTACCAGTAAAATAATTGATTTAAACGGAAAACGGTAATGGAACGTTGTTTTTCCTTAAGCATGCATTTATGTTTCAATTAAAAAGAAAAATTAATATCTGATCCTTCAGACAAGTGATAACCTCAGTCTTATCGATACTTTTTAGGTCTTGATTCTAATCAAGGCATTTTTGATTAATATCTGTTCCTTCAGCCTTCATTTTAATTAAGAAGGTTAAGAAACGGTTTTTGCATTTGAAAATCTGCACTAAGCAGAAACATATATAAAAGGGACCATAACTTTAGCTCAATCAGACATTTATTTATTGTGATACTTCAAAAAAAAACGTAAATCAATAAAAGTTTGTATTCTTAATGTAATTAACATAATACAATTTTTTGCAATCATTTATTGAAACGCGAGGCGCCCCCTTAAAAATTCCAGAAATAGGACCAAATTGACAATTTTAGAAAATTTTTAAAAATGCTGTTCCCGGAGCAAGCACCCACAAGTACCTACAAGCACCCACAAGTACCTACAAGCACCCACAAGTACCTAAAAGCACCCACAAGTACCTACAAGCACCCACAAGTAACTACAAGTACCTACAAGCACCCACAAGTACCCACAAGTACCTACAAGCACCCACAAGTACCCACAAGCACCCACAAGTACCCACTAGTACCTACAAGTACCCACAAGTACCTACAAGCACCCACAAGTACCTACAAGCACCCACAAGTACCTAAAAGCACCCACAAGTACCTACAAGCACCCACAAGTAACTACAAGTACCTACAAGCACCCACAAGTACCCACAAGTACCTACAAGCACCCACAAGTACCCACAAGCACCCACAAGTACCCACTAGTACCTACAAGTACCCACTAGTACCTAAAAGTACCCACATGTACCTACAAGCACCCACATGTACCTACAAGCACCCACATGTACCTACAAGCACCCACATGTACCTACAAGCACCCACATGTACCTACAAGCACCCACAAGTACCCATAAGTACCTAAAAGTACCCACAAGTACCTACAAGTACCCACAAGAACCCACAAGTACCTTCAAACACCCACAAGCACCCACAAGTACCTACAAGAACCCTCAAGTACCCACAAGTACCTACAAGAACCCACAAGTACCCACAAATACCTACAAGCACCCACAAGTACCCATAAGTACCTACAAGTACCCACAAGTACCTACAAGTACCCACAAGAACCCACAAGTACCTTCAAACACCCACAAGCACCCACAAGTACCTACAAGCACCCACATGTACCTACAAGCACCCACAAGTACCTACAAGCACCCACATGTACCTACAAGCACTCTCATGTACCTACAAGCACCCACAAGTACCTACAAGCACCCACAAGTACCTACAAGCACCCACAAGTACCTACAAGCACCCACAAGTACCTACAAGCACCCACAAGTACCTACAAGCACCCACAAGTACCTACAAGCACCCACAAGTACCCACAAGCACCCACAAGTACCCACAAGTACCTACAAGTACCCACAAGCACCCACAAGTACCTACAAGTAAGCACAAGTACCTACAAGTAAGCACAAGTACCTACAAGTACCCACAAGTACCTACAAGCACCCACAAGCACCTACAAGTACCCACAAGTACCTACAAGTACCCACAAGTACCTACAAGCACCCACAAGTACCCACAAGTACCTACAAGCACCCACAAGTACCCACAAGTACCTACAAGCACCCACAAGTACCTACAAGTAACCACAAGTACCTACAAGAACCCACAAGTACCCACAAGTACCTACAAGCACCCAAAAGTACCCATAAGTACCTAGAAGTACCCACAAGAACCCACAAGTACCTACAAGTACCCACAAGAACCCACAAGTACCTACAAGCATCCACAACAACCCACAAGTACCTAGAAGCATCCACAACAACCCACAAGAACCTACAAGCATCCACAAGTACCCACAAGCACCCACAAAAACCCACAAGCACCCACAAAAACCCACAAGTACCCACAAGCACCCACAAGTACCCACAAGCACCCACAAGTACCTACAAGCACCCACAAGTACCTATAAGCACCCACAAGTAGCTACAAGTACCCACAAGTACCTACAAGCACCCACAAGTACCTACAAGCACCCTTAAGCACCCACAAGTACCTACAAGCACCCTTAAGCACCCACAAGTACCCACAAGTACCTACAAGCACCCACAAGTATCTACAAGTATCTACAAGCACCCACAAGTACCTACAAGCACCCACAAGTACCTACAAGCACCCACAAGTACCTACAAGCACCCACAAGTACCTACAAGCACCCACAAGTACCTACAAGCACCCACAAGTACCTACAAGCACCCACAAGTACCTATAAGCACCCACAAGTAGCTACAAGTACCCACAAGTACCTACAAGCACCCTTAAGCACCCACAAGTACCTACAAGTACCCACAAGTACCTACAAGCACCCTTAAGCACCCACAAGTACCCACAAGTACCTACAAGCACCCACAAGTACCTACAAGCACCCACAAGTATCTACAAGTATCTACAAGCACCCACAAGTACCTACAAGCACCCACAAGGACCTACAAGCACCCACAAGTACCTACAAGCACTCACAAGTACCTACAAGCACCCACAAGTACCTACAAGCACCCACAAGTACCTACAAGCACCCTTAAGCACCCACAAGTACCTACAAGTACCCACAAGTACCTACAAGCACCCTTAAGCACCCACAAGTACCCACAAGTACCTACAAGCACCCACAAGTACCTACAAGCACCCACAAGTATCTACAAGTATCTACAAGCACCCACAAGTACCTACAAGCACCCACAAGTACCCACAAGCACCCACAAGTACCCACAAGTACCTACAAGTACCCACAAGCACCCACAAGTACCTACAAGTAAGCACAAGTACCTACAAGTAAGCACAAGTACCTACAAGTACCCACAAGTACCTACAAGCACCCACAAGCACCTACAAGTACCCACAAGTACCTACAAGTACCCACAAGTACCTACAAGCACCCACAAGTACCCACAAGTACCTACAAGCACCCACAAGTACCCACAAGTACCTACAAGCACCCACAAGTACCTACAAGTAACCACAAGTACCTACAAGAACCCACAAGTACCCACAAGTACCTACAAGCACCCAAAAGTACCCATAAGTACCTAGAAGTACCCACAAGAACCCACAAGTACCTACAAGTACCCACAAGAACCCACAAGTACCTACAAGCATCCACAACAACCCACAAGTACCTAGAAGCATCCACAACAACCCACAAGAACCTACAAGCATCCACAAGTACCCACAAGCACCCACAAAAACCCACAAGCACCCACAAAAACCCACAAGTACCCACAAGCACCCACAAGTACCCACAAGCACCCACAAGTACCTACAAGCACCCACAAGTACCTATAAGCACCCACAAGTAGCTACAAGTACCCACAAGTACCTACAAGCACCCTTAAGCACCCACAAGTACCTACAAGTACCCACAAGTACCTACAAGCACCCTTAAGCACCCACAAGTACCCACAAGTACCTACAAGCACCCACAAGTATCTACAAGTATCTACAAGCACCCACAAGTACCTACAAGCACCCACAAGTACCTACAAGCACCCACAAGTACCTACAAGCACCCACAAGTACCTACAAGCACCCACAAGTACCTACAAGCACCCACAAGTACCTACAAGCACCCACAAGTACCTACAAGCACCCACAAGTACCTATAAGCACCCACAAGTACCTATAAGCACCCACAAGTAGCTACAAGTACCCACAAGTACCTACAAGCACCCTTAAGCACCCACAAGTACCTACAAGTACCCACAAGTACCTACAAGCACCCTTAAGCACCCACAAGTACCCACAAGTACCTACAAGCACCCACAAGTACCTACAAGCACCCACAAGTATCTACAAGTATCTACAAGCACCCACAAGTACCTACAAGCACCCACAAGGACCTACAAGCACCCACAAGTACCTACAAGCACCCACAAGTACCTACAAGCACCCACAAGTACCCACAAGTACCTACAAGCACCCACAAGTACCCACAAGTACCTACAAGCACCCACAAGTACCTACAAGTAACCACAAGTACCTACAAGAACCCACAAGTACCCACAAGTACCTACAAGCACCCAAAAGTACCCATAAGTACCTAGAAGTACCCACAAGAACCCACAAGTACCTACAAGTACCCACAAGAACCCACAAGTACCTACAAGCATCCACAACAACCCACAAGTACCTAGAAGCATCCACAACAACCCACAAGAACCTACAAGCATCCACAAGTACCCACAAGCACCCACAAAAACCCACAAGCACCCACAAAAACCCACAAGTACCCACAAGCACCCACAAGTACCCACAAGCACCCACAAGTACCTACAAGCACCCACAAGTACCTATAAGCACCCACAAGTAGCTACAAGTACCCACAAGTACCTACAAGCACCCTTAAGCACCCACAAGTACCTACAAGTACCCACAAGTACCTACAAGCACCCTTAAGCACCCACAAGTACCCACAAGTACCTACAAGCACCCACAAGTATCTACAAGTATCTACAAGCACCCACAAGTACCTACAAGCACCCACAAGTACCTACAAGCACCCACAAGTACCTACAAGCACCCACAAGTACCTACAAGCACCCACAAGTACCTACAAGCACCCACAAGTACCTACAAGCACCCACAAGTACCTACAAGCACCCACAAGTACCTATAAGCACCCACAAGTACCTATAAGCACCCACAAGTAGCTACAAGTACCCACAAGTACCTACAAGCACCCTTAAGCACCCACAAGTACCTACAAGTACCCACAAGTACCTACAAGCACCCTTAAGCACCCACAAGTACCCACAAGTACCTACAAGCACCCACAAGTACCTACAAGCACCCACAAGTATCTACAAGTATCTACAAGCACCCACAAGTACCTACAAGCACCCACAAGGACCTACAAGCACCCACAAGTACCTACAAGCACCCACAAGTACCTACAAGCACCCACAAGTACCTACAAGCACCCACAAGTACCTACAAGCACCCTTAAGCACCCACAAGTACCTACAAGTACCCACAAGTACCTACAAGCACCCTTAAGCACCCACAAGTACCCACAAGTACCTACAAGCACCCACAAGTACCTACAAGCACCCACAAGTACCTACAAGCACCCACAAGTACCTACAAGCACCCACAAGTATCTACAAGTATCTACAAGCACCCACAAGTACCTACAAGCACCCACAAGTACCTACAAGCACCCACAAGTACCTACAAGCACCCACAAGTACCTACAAGCACCCACAAGTACCTACAAGCACCCACAAGTACCTACAAGCACCCACAAGTACCTACAAGCACCCACAAGTACCTACAAGCACCCACAAGTACCTACAAGCACCCACAAGCACCCACAAGTACCTACAAGTACCCACAAGTACCTACAAGTAAGCACAAGTACCTACAAGTACCCACAAGTACCTACAAGCACCCACAAGTACCTACAAGCACCCACAAGTACCTACAAGCACCCACAAGTACCTACAAGCACCCACAAGTACCTACAAGCACCCACAAGTACCTACATGTAAGCAAAAGTACCTACAAGTACCCTCAAGTACCCACAAGTACCCACAAGTACCTACAAGCACCCACAAGTACCCACAAGTACCTACAAGCACCCACAAGAGCTCAAACGCCATGTTTTTCTTGCTTAATATCCCTCTAACGGCGTGAATCACGACAAAAACGCCGTAAGTCCAATATTAAAAATTAGGGCTAAAATGCGTGTCTCTAACAGTGGTAAAACGCCGTAATTCCAATACCCAAAACAACGTAAGTCAAAGTATGTGTTAATAATGATAAAAATCAATACTTAAACTTAATTGATCTTTATGAAACTTGAAAAGTCGGTAGAATGAAGTGTTATCTTTCATTTAAGATGGTTCCCAAACGTAACGAAGGAATAGTTTTCCTTATATGCCTTCTGAGAAAATGCTCTTTTTTATAAAATTCCCATGTTATGTCTATGGAAGAATATAGTATCTTTCACCAAATGTCGGATTCATTTTATGGATTCTAAAACCACCCTTAGCAACTTTTATCATTATAGAATTAACTATTAGTTGGATCTCTTTGAAATTTTAACCACAAAAGTAGGGCCCAAATTTTAGTTCACTGGCAAAATTTCAAAGCGGCAAACACAATACGAAAAAAGTTACGGCCAATCAAAGAACCCTCCTTTAGCATTAGAGGGAGTATCAAGTCTTATCTAAGAGAGCGACCGCTCTCCTAGAATATGGGTCAGTGTGCCTAACTTTGGACAGCTGCAACTTTAGACACTTTTATTATAAAAATCATATTTAATTACTGGATGCATCAAATTGATAATGAAATAGCTTATTTTAAAGCTTAGAATGTGAGGAATTTAGAAAAAAATACTTCAAAGCCGTAGAATAACATCCGACTACGTTACGAGCCAAATTAGCCCACTCCCCAAACTCGTCCATTTAAATTACGGCCAAATTTGACGGGGGTCAACCCTTTGGTCCCGGGAAATAAGGTTTGACGAAAATTAGAGAAATCATACCTGAACAAACTAGAAACCATTCGAAAGAGCAACTTTTTGGCTTCATAATCCGCATTTTAAACACTGTCTTACGCGGGAAATTCGACGAAATATTCAGCTTTAAAAACACCTGGGCAAATTTCTAACTTTGGACACTTTCATGCTGGCCGATTTCTCCGTTTGTTAACACTAATTAACTCGCGATATTAGCCTTTTTTAGAGTTTAAAACAATAAGGGACACGTCCTCAGTTTGTTAAAATTGTTACGCGGCAAACAGCGCGCCAAAATAGGCCTAGGCCTTATATACCTAAAAACCTACATAAGTAGCCCCATATTTAATAAAGTTTGTTTTAAAGAAATTTCTGATTTTTTATATATTTTAGGCATACGTCTAGGTCGGCCTAGGCTAAGCCTATATTTTTACTTTTAAAATTGTGATTCGCCTAATGCGTCGCCAAGTCACCCTTTTCTCGCTGTCCAAAGTTAGGAAGGGGTGTCCAAAGTTAGGAAGGGGGCGTCCAAAGTTACATAGAAGTGTCCAAAGTTGAGCACGAATTCGGCCTTTGGGGAACTCTACTTTGTGAAAAATGTATTCCATTTAAAAAGTTGAAAACTTGTGAGAATGTGTCTTAAGAATGCTTCTCTCCATTGCTTTTTTAATTTTGAGTCTAGCATATAAGCAACGGAAGTTATTCAAGGTTATGCAAAAAGTGTCCAAAGTTAGGCACACTGACCCTATATATTCCCAATCTCGGACTTTTTTTTCCGATAACTTTTTGTGGTTGGTTTACTTCCAAATGGTATTTTGTTAGGGCTAAAGTATAGCTGGAAAGCGGGCTAATTAAGGCAGGGTTAGTTTCGTTAGGCTTAGTGGCGTTGTTTTGATTTAAAAAAAAAAACGCCGGAAGTGTTTCTCTGATGGGTAGTTTGAGTTAGGCTTAACATTGCTTTGAATTTCACTTTAAAAATAGGCTTAAGCGAAAAAAGAGCGGGGAAAAATTGAGACAAGTTGGAGTTAGGCTTAACATTGTTTTGAATTTCACTTTAAAAATAGGCTTAAGAGAAAAAAGAGCGGGAAAAAAATTGAACTAAGGCTTAACATTGTTTTGAATTTCATTTGAAATCGTTTTAAAAGTAGGCTTAGGATCAGAAATTCATAAATCCTACCGTTTTTCCAAGTAAATAATCTGATGTGCAATATATCTGGCGGGCATTTTCTGTTCGTAATTTTGCTGTTTTGGGGTTTTGATTTCTTCGCAAGCCTTTTGGGAGCTGTTTTTAGGTCTATTTATTGGTGTAATCCTTTTTCGGAATCAACTCTACCATTCTCTAAGTATTAAACCTTAGATTTAACGTGTTGCAATTGCGTTTAGAGCAAACTGGGGATGGTTGAAAGAATATTATAGTGTAGGCATCGTAAGATGAAATTGGCGCGTGCTGTAATACCTTTACCTGCAATCTCTAATCATATATTTGAGCTCGCGGAATGTGTCTCGAGAATATGCCATTTGCTTCTGTCTTTTGTTAGTACACCTCGTTTGAGGAAGTAGTGTTTTTGGCTAGCTTATTACATTGATATCGTTGTCTGTCCTCCATAACTTTTAGTTCTGTTAAAGATATTGTACGATTAAGGGACTAACTTTAACCCGCGCTAATCAGGGTTGCCAATAACTTGTTATTAAAGTATCTCCTGCATTAATTCAGGTTTGGAACTGAATTATCCAGTACTGAATCGAACAGAAATCTACAAACTTAATTAATTCAGTCTGTTATACATAATTTACAGGCATGGTCAGGAGTCCATAATAACCCGAAGTACGAAACTGGTTAAAAAGCCCGTAACAACAAAGTTTCGCCGTAAAGCTCAGCGGATTCATACACCGCTTAACTCCCAAAGAAATAGTTACGCCATTTTTTAGCGCCCACGCGCATTAACTTACACACTTCCGGTTTAGCACTATTTTTATCTTGTGATTTTGGGAGCGAAAATGGTTCACGTCTGCTTCTGTCGGAACGGTGTAAATTAAGCCTAGGCTAAGAAGTTGGCTTTTAGTCGGGGTTTCTAGTTTTTTACAAAACATTTAAACGATCGTCAATAATGTTTTGTTGTGATATGTGTGAGTGAGAATTCCGTGGTTAAATTAAAACGGTTAGGACAAATTTATGCGCAGTATCTTTAATATAAGAATTCGTGTTTCTACGTCCACCATATCGCCATTTTTCTTTTCGACCGAAATCCCAGCCAACGGAAGTTTTGGAACGAAAACCAAGGAGCATAGATACCACTACGATATACTGTAAGGTTGTATGTCCATAAACAGGCTAATCCTTTCTATGCGCAACGACAGAATCTTGTTTTTCGCGATTTTTACCATTAGCTCTATGGCCAGTTTCATACTTCCCCCCCGAAGGGAGGTTATTATGAACTCCTGGCATGGTGGATTCCTACCATTAACACAAGGAGACCAAGCGACTTAGAGTCTAAAATAGTCTGCTATTTTACACTCTTAAGTTTCCTGGTCTCCTTGTGCAAATGGTATGAATCCTCCTTGCGTGTAAACTATGTATGGTTGAACTTGAATTGACCTAACTTTGATTGTATCTGCGAAAGTACAACATTATAAGCTTGACATTCCATGGAGTAATTGCACACAGAGTATTATGAAGATTACATTTAAAATAACGTCCCCAGTAAGATATTTAATTTTTACTATATAGGTAATAAATACCTTATTGTTCTTCTTTATGGAACTACTTGTTTAAAGAGTTGGAAATAAAAGTTTTGGCGGAATTTTTCCGCTAGATTAACGCCTTCTAGTGTCGAAACATCTGCCTTTTTAGAATGGAATATTCTTTCGTTTGTTATTTTTTTTTATAACAGAAAATGTAGATTTCCTATAAAGTAACTGTTTCCGTAACCCGTTTTTAGTAAAAATCTATTTTCTAACCTTGGAAGACATTTATCTTACTGAATGATAACTCTCACGCACAATATCGTGTAAAGAATACATACAACTACTGGGAATCATCGCGACCCCATATTTTAAACACGTTAATTTCCTAAAAGATTTTGTGGGCGGGGTCTTGATAACGTGCTGAGGTTGAGGGGTACAGACTGTAACGTAACGTTATAGGTATGGAATGGAGATTACGACTCCATCTCGCTTCTCCAAGCTAAGACTATATAGCCTAGGGTTATATCTCCTATGAGGGGAAAAACAGTTGGATTACCGAAATTTCTTACGGATTTTTACAGCAATATTTTTTATTTATTATTTTATAAAATATATATTTCGTACTGTCTGTTATTTTCTCTGGTTTTCTATATGTTTTTCTCTCTAGAAAGATATGGACTTTTAGGTTTTTTTTTTATTTGCTCCTTTGTTTTATGACGAGCTAGGGCTTTATACAAAGCCTTACAGCTCCAAATTCGTGGGGATAAACTAAACTAAACTAAAGACCTAATAATTTTTTGGTAGCCAGTTTGAATTGGGAAATCGAACGCAGGGAAACAACTTCTTCAGGAAGGGAGTTCCAAACGGGAATAGTTCTCCTGAAGAAAGAGTGTTTTAGTGGGTCTTTGCAGGATGGCGGGAGAAAGAGTTGGCGACCATGGCCGCGGGTAAAGTGCGTGTGAGGGCGGGAAATAAAGTAGGTCTGATCGGAGGAGTGGAGGACACGAAAGAGGCTTATTAGATCCATGTAGGTGCGCCGACTGGACAGGGGAGCCCAACCGAGGGAAGCGAGTCTGCTTTCGCGAGGTAATTTGCGTAGTGACTTAGGGATTTTTGAAGCGCGACCCTGCACGTCATTAAGGAGTTTTATATCACCACTAGCGGAGGGGTTCCAAAGTTGGCACCCAAATTCAAGGGTCGGACGAACATAGCAGTTGAAAAGACGCGTAAGAAATCGGTGGGAGAGATTTGGAAAATTGGCTTTGATGGTCGCGAGTAGCCCATTGGCGCGACTACATGTCCTAGCAATATGGGTGTGGAATTTAAGGTTATGGGAGACTTGCACTCCTAAATCACGACATTCGTTCACTCGACGTACGGTGAATGGTGAGTAATAAGGACTTTTGGCTGTTGAAAGAGAGGCCGTTACGCGAGGTCCATGCCTCAAGCCGATTGAGGTCGGACTGGAGGGTTTGTACATCGTCATAAGAGTGGATCACACGAAAAATTTTAAGGTCATCCGCGAAGAGGCACAACTTAGAGGATAATTGAGAGGGGAGGTCATTTATGAAAATAAGGAACAGAAGAGGGCCTAGAACGCTACCCTGAGGGACGCCACTAGTAACTGGTAGGAAGGTACTAAGGGATTCGCCAACGCGGACTGACTGAGTGCGAGAAAGTAGGTAGGACTTAATCCACTGGTAGATATTGTTATTTATACCCAATACCCTTAGTTTGGCCAACAATCTTTGATGGGGAACCAAGTCAAAGGCCTTAGCTATGTCAAGGTAGATGACGTCAACCCTATGTTCCTCATCAAAAGCTGAAAGCCACGTAGAAAACGCCGAAAGGAGGTTTGACTCAACAGATCTATTGTTAAGAAAACCATGTTGGAACTTACTTAGATGGGGGGTTTTAAACTGTAAGAGGGGCGTACGGATGCACTTTTCAAGGACCTTGCAAACCGTCGATGTTAAGCTGATGGGTCTGTAATTTATGGCATCGCTTTTGCTACCTTTACCTTTGTATATGGGAGTGACGTGGGCAACACGCCAGTCAGAGGGGAGGGTCCCTTCAGTTAAGGTGACAGAAAAAAGGGTTAGAAGAGGTTTGGCAAGCGAGGAGGCACAATTCTTCAGGAGGCGGTTTGGAATCCCATCAGGACCCGAAGCACTTTTTGAGTCAAGGTTGCGGAGAATATGTTTAAGGTCTACTAGGGTTGGAAGGAAATCAGGCATTTGAGCTGTAAGACTTTGGGGTAATACAGTTAGATCAGGTGGATTTGTATTAAAGTTCTTGGTTAAAGTGTCATTTTAAGTGTTGATATCGGGTCTACAATCCACAAAAACCTCCAGAATTTTTCCCCCTCCCCCTCCCTCCCCCCGATGTTTACATTTTCACGGCAGTGATCTTTATACCATATTTATATTTCTTTACTTTTTATCGACAAAAATCGATACAAATTCTATTTTCGGTTTCTGCGATATTGGCTGCCTATGGTTTATTTACTTTCCCATTATTTTGTGTGGTTTGTCTTTTAAATTTTTTCTTATTTTTATTTTTGAAGTGCAATAATAATCGTATTTTATTGATTTAATGATTTAAATTAATTTCTATTAGTTAAAATTTATGGTGTATTTAAATAGAGGATTTAATTGGCTATATTTTAAAAGAAACCGCGTCAAAATCGGCCGGTAAATAAGGAAGTTGGATTTTTCTCATATTTTCAAATTTGTTTATTGTTGCGTTAAATTTCAAATTGGATTAATGTTGCGATAAATTACCATTTTCAAACTTCCTTATTTATGGTTCGATTTCGACGTAATTGGTCTCATTTTGAAGCTCTCATTGTCCTCTATACGAATATGATAAGATTTAATAATTAATCTGTAGCTAATTAATTAAAACGCTAAAACTAAACGTAATTAATAATATTAAAAAAAAACGCTAAATGTAATTTTCTGAAAAATTCGCCTAGTTTCGAAAAGTCTCCAGGGTATATAAAATTTGACTATACACTCCAAGCAAGCAATCTCCTTTGTATGGTTATGCAAATGAATAATATTCTCATCGTGTTTTCTCTCTTACGGGCGCCTGTTGAAGCTTGCGGCAAGATTCTAAATTTAGCAAAAGGCTTTGTGACGTCTCAAAAGCTAGTCTTATCCGTAACATTGGCCATTTCTATTCTGAGAATCGCAAATTAAGTAAATTTCTCTTTCAACCCTTCCAACCTGTTGTTGTCGATAAATTTCATGTTAAATACGGATATTAAGTTGAAATTAACGGCTTATCTTCTTTTACTAGCGTTATTTCAGTTCATTATACGAGTTTGAATAAGAAATTCTCCTTAACTGCAAACTTTAGGGGAGTGACTCTTGCGGAACAATCGCTATTTTGCCCCAAAACTTTTAAATATCGCGCCTTTTCAATGGCTCTCTTTTCAAAATTGGAAAAAATGCTTTTAAATGACAATTTAACTAACCGTAAGAATTAAACAGGAAAATGGAGGCTGGGTGAAAGATAAGTGTAGTTTTAATTTTAATTTGTTAGTTTAATTGTAAGGTATCCATGAATTTACCCAAAACACGAATCTTTCACATTAATTATACTTGATTAAGTTTAATTTAACGGCTTATCTTGTTTATCTAGTGTAGATTTAGTTTATAATACAAGTTTCAATAAAATATTAACTTTAATTGCAATTACCCTAAAATTTTAATGTATGCGCTTTTGATGTATTTTAATGATCATTTAAATTAATTTGAAAGTGAAATAGGAAACATCTGTGGCTGTACGAAAAACTTGTGATGTTTTAATCTTAATTTGAGCGTGGTTCGTGAGAGTGGATTAAGCTTAAAATTTATTTGAATTTTTTACCCTAATTGCAGTGTTTAGTGCAGTTTAATATTTTTGCCATATATTCATCATTATGGTACCCTAAACTTTTGAATTTCGCGGCAATTAATGTACTTTAAAGATAGTTTAAATTAACTTAAGTGTGAATTAGAAAACATTGGGCTTTACCAATGGCTTGGGTAGTTTTAATCATAAAGAGTTTATTAAAAGTTACTTGAGCTTTTATCCAAAAAATGTATGTTTTGGTTTAATTTCACGTTAAATATATTTAATTGAGTTAAAATTAACGAAGGACTGTGTTTTGGCAGTGTACATTTAGGTTATAAAATGAGTTTAAATGTAGTGGAATTTTCGATTCTCATTTTACGCTAAACTTTTGAATTTCGCGCCTAATAAGGTACTTTGGAGATAATTTAAATTAGTTTAAGTGTGAAAGAGAAAACATGGGGCTTTACCAACGGCTTGGGTAGATACAATCTTAATGAAGAACATCATTTAAGAGTTATTAGTTTTCATCCAAAAAAATGTACAGGGTGTTTCTGATAAGTCTGCCATAAATCAAGGGGCGTGTTCTTTGGGTCAAACTGAGTGGAAAGTGTCAAAGAACATGGGGTGTACAAGAATTTGCAACGAAGATATGGCCCCCCAAACATTGGCCCCTAAAACAAGAAAATATTCGAAAATGTAGACTAAAACAAATTCAGCCTTATCAACTTGTTTAGAAATAATGAGACAATTTCAATAGTTTCCCTCTAACATCGTTATTGAACTTTCACCTGGCAGAAGTGTATTAAATGAGTAGAAGTATGCCTACTCTAGTAAAGTAAATTCAAAGTATCATGGTACCTTTCGGTTGGTATTACTTTTATTCTTAACAAGTTTACATGGACGTTACAGGTATTGTTCAAAATGTCCACCAACGGCGTTAAGACAAACATGAACCCGTCTTTCGAAAGATTCTTGGACATGTTGGAAGATTCCTGGCATGTTCCTGATTGTTTGACAACCTTCAATAATTCGTCTTCGCAAGTCTTCCTCATCACGGACTTCATTCTTGTACACGATGTCTTTGAGATGACCCCAAAGATAGAAATCGCACGGATTTAAATCCGGAGATCTGGCTGGCCACGCAACTGGTCCTCCACGCCCAATCCACCTCAAATTAAACGTAGCATTAAGATGTTCTCTAACTGCACGGCTGAAATGTGGGGGTGCCCCGTCGTGCATAAACCACATGTCACGAAGTAATGGTAACGGTATGTCCTCGAGTAGTTCAGGTAAAGTGTCTCTTAAGAACGTGAGATATGCTTCACCATTTAGTCTGGGTGGAAGAAAATGCGGACCTAGTAAATGATTACCGACAATGCCGCACCATACGTTTAAAGAAAATTGCTGTTGGTGACTTCTAACACTAGTTGCGTGTGGGTTTAATTGGCGCCATTCGTGGTGGTTGTGATACTTCAGAATTCCATCCCGGGAAAAATGTGCCTCGTCGGTTACTAAAAGGACCCGTGGAAATTGATTGTCCTCTACTCTGGCCAAAAACCACTCGCAAAAGTCGATGCGTCTTGGATAATCTGCCGGGTTAAGAGCTTGCACCTTTTGAATATGATACGGGTGAAACTGATGTCCGCGGAGAATTCGCCAGACCAAAACGTGATTAACATGTAATTGTCGTCTAACTTGTCTGGTACTTGTCGAGGGGTCCTCATCGAACATGGCAAGGACGTCTTCCTCGATTTCCTCCATGTCTTCTGGAATGTCTCGCTCTCGAACGTTGTTGGGTTGTACTTGTCCGATGTCCCTCAAGCGCCTGTCAACAGCCTCGAACGTACGACGATTTGGTATGCGTCGTTGCGGAAATTGTTCCTGGTATCGCCGCTGTGCTTCCACTGAATTGCCCTGCGCCAGTCCATACATGAGATGCATGTCTGCATATTCTGCATTGGTATACGCCATACTGTACTACCACACGTTCGTTCGAAGTGATACTGTGACGTTATCAACAACATCGCGTTACTTTATAGCAAACCACCGTTTAGTTTTTACGTTTGCGTCATGACTGTCAGCATTGTTTTTTATTCACAAACGTAAACAATAAACGGTGGTTTGCTAAAAAGTCTTTGGGGTCATCTCAAAGATTTTTTTGACATCGTGTACAAGAATGAAGTCCGTGAATAAAAAACAATGCTGACAGTCATGACGCAAACGTAAAAACTAAACGGTGGTTTGCTATAAAGTAACGCGATGTTGATGATAACGTCACAGTATCACTTCGAACGAACGTGTGGTAGTACAGTATGGCGTATACCAATGCAGAATATGCAGACATGCATCTCATGTATGGACTGGCGCAGGGCAATTCAGTGGAAGCACAGCGGCGATACCAGGAACAATTTCCGCAACGACGCATACAAAATCGTCGTACGTTCGAGGCTGTTGACAGGCGCTTGAGGGACATCGGACAAGTACAACCCATCAACGTTCGAGAGCGAGACATTCCAGAAGACATGGAGGAAATCGAGGAAGACGTCCTTGCCATGTTCGATGAGGACCCCTCGACAAGTACCAGACAAGTTGGACGAAAATTACATGTTAATCACGTTTTGGCCTGGCGAATTCTCCGCGGACATCAGTTTCACCCGTATCATATTCAAAAGGTGCAAGCTCTTAACCCGGCAGATTATCCAAGACGCATCGACTTTTGCGAGTGGTTTTTGGCCAGAGTAGAGGACAATCAATTTCCACGGGTCCTTTTAGTAACCGACGAGGCACATTTTTCCCGGGATGGAATTCTGAACTATCACAACCACCACGAATGGCGCCAATTAAACCCACACGCAACTAGTGTTAGAAGTCACCAACAGCAATTTTCTTTAAACGTATGGTGCGGCATTGTCGGTAATCATTTACTAGGTCCGCATTTTCTTCCACCCAGACTAAATGGTGAAGCATATCTCACGTTCATAAGAGACACTTTACCTGAACTACTCGAGGACATACCGTTAGCATTACTTCGTGACATGTGGTTTATGCACGACGGGGCACCCCCACATTTCAGTCGTGCAGTTAGAGAACATCTTAATGCTACGTTTAATTTGAGGTGGATTGGGCGTGGAGGACCAGTTGCGTGGCCAGCCAGATCTCCGGATTTAAATCCGTGCGATTTCTATCTTTGGGGTCATCTCAAAGACATCGTGTACAAGAATGAAGTCCGTGATGAGGAAGACTTGCGAAGACGAATTATTGAAGGTTGTCAAACAATCAGGAACATGCCAGGAATCTTCCAACATGTCCAAGAATCTTTCGAAAGACGGGTTCATGTTTGTCTTAACGCCGTTGGTGGACATTTTGAACAATACCTGTAACGTCCATGTTAACTTGTTAAGAATAAAAGTAATACCAACCGAAAGGTACCATGATACTTTGAATTTACTTTACTAGAGTAGGCATACTTCTACTCATTTAATACACTTCTGCCAGGTGAAAGTTCAATAACGATGTTAGAGGGAAACTATTGAAATTGTCTCATATTTCTAAACAAGTTGATAAGGCTGAATTTGTTTTAGTCTACATTTTCGAATATTTTCTTGTTTTAGGGGCCAATGTTTGGGGGGCCATATCTTCGTTGCAAATTCTTGTACACCCCATGTTCTTTGACACTCTCCACTCAGTTTGACCCAAAGAACACGCCCCTTGATTTATGGCAGACTTATCAGAAACACCCTGTATATTTGTGGTTTAATTTCACGTTAATTTCATGTTAATTACACTTAATTACGTTGAAATTAACTTGTCGTCAGTGCTCATTAATCTTATAAAATGACTTTTTACAAATAATTCACCTTAACTCTAATGTTTAGAGGAGTTTTAATTATTTCCAACACATTGCGTTCAATTTTTATCATATCCTGTGCTAGGTTTGTGGTAATGCACTATATATTTTAGTAAGGATCTAATGAATTAAATAAAAGGCGAAAGCTGCTATTAAAACGTCTATAACACAAAATCAAAACACTGCAAGAAACAAAACTAACAAACAACTGCAAAAATTAATTTTAAATTACACTGCTGACTGATAACAAAAATCAAAACTAAATTGATTTTACTCTTCAAATGATAGACTTTACAGAAAAATAATGAATTAGTAAATAAATCCGAACGCCAAACTAGAGCTTGCTCGGTAGAAGTCCACACACTAAGGTCTGCAGTGCTTTGAGAGAGGCCAGAGACTATAGCATTTTCTTTCGCTTCACAGTTAGGTTGAACATAAAAATGGGGATCACCGTAATTAGGGGAACAACTAATCAGCTGCTAGTCTAGGGATCTTGCAACTACTTTCCTTCGATTCCTAACATTGATTTTTACGTCAGAATCGGATAGTTTCGTTTAAATTTATTGCTATTTTAAAGCCAAAAGTATGTTCGAGATACGAAAAATTAAAAATGTAAGCTGTCTTTTTGAAGGTTTAATACTTTAATTGCATAATTAATTAACGGTTAATCGTGAAGATCTGAAATTGACACCATTGGAATTAGGAGGCTCGAAACATTCAGAGTTGATGCCTTTCCTTAAATAATTAAGCTAATTACAATTAGAAACCGAAAATAACCGAGAAACGAAATTTTGTAAAAGTGGTCTTCGATTTCAGCTTTCAACTATAGTGTTACACCCGTAAATACTTCGTACGTTTGCCAGGTTAGGTTTCGCTGGATTTTAATTACGTCTCGCGATTAAAGTAATTTAAGAAGAAATTGGCGTCCAGTTATTTTCATATTTATTCATATAATTTGCATAATTCTATTTCTAGCTTTCGACGTTTGGTGGTCTATAGTTCAGAAACTGCTAGTCCTACGCTCTCGAAAGTGAAATTATTGGATTTCCCATCCCTGAATTAATATGTAATAAATGTTAAATTAAATTTAATTGAAAGTCTTGTGATCAGCGGGTTAGGATTAACTTTTATTATTAAAAACAAGTATTTAAATTAAGTTTACAATAATGGAAACAACCGATAGCGCGGCTCCGTTGATGCCCCTTATAGATGGCTTTTCTGCTACACAGTGGCTAAGCTTGCTGAAGGCTAGTTAAACCAAAGGCAGGAACCAATGGGAACTAGTGCATTAGGTCTGATTGGTTCCTGCCTTTGGCAAGGTAAAATTCGTGTGCAGAAGATTAGCCAGAATGCTAGGGGTAATCATGGAGCCGCGCTTTCCTTTAAATTTAAACTTTCCCAAGAACTAACTGAATCAATTTAGACACGAATTTGCGAAAGAGATTTAGAGAAAAACTTCAAAACGAAGTGTTGACCTATGAAAAAATCCGGGAACTCTACCAAAATTTTTGTTTAAAAAACGAACATATAGGTACATTTAACCAAAATTATATTAATGTAAATTAACCAAAATTATATTAATGTAAACCCTAATTTAACGTACAAAACTTCAAAGACATCCAAGAATGGGTTGAAAACAGTGAAAATTTAATATATCCTTCCATACCAATTCCAAAAAGAGAAAGATTTAGGTTTTAAAACCTGATTAAACTAATCACCATTAAGTTTTAATTTAATTTAAAATAAGAGCGCTGAATATGAAGCTAGAATCGAACGATTAAAGAAAGAACAAGCCCAACGTGACTATAACAAAATGACACTAAATGTGGATAACAAAGCTTTGAAAGAAACCCATGGACCAGTTATAAATTAATGAAGTCAAATTATTAAGATCTCAGATGTTTGCTGTCATGAATTTTATTCTAACTGTTGGAGGAACGTTTATGTTTGGTTATAAAGCTGTAGAATATTCTTTAAACACTCCCATCATTCCTGCAGTAAGTTCATTAACAGTTAAGGCTTAATTATTTTAATTAAAATAATTATTATTTCATTATAGCAAGTCATGACTTGTATGATTTTAGCTACCATTGTTGCTGTTGCAGAATAGGTAAATATATAAAGTAGGAGGAGCTAATTGAAAAATATAACAAATCGTCACGAGTGACGTTTCTAGTGTGGAAAAAAGACGCTCGCGCTCATATTCGTAAGATCATGGAAAGAATGCACCTGAGGAAATTTGTTTTAGTTTGAAAAAAAAATCCTCACGAGCATTCTACATCTAGACTTACGTCTCGTGCAAAATCGCGCGCAACTGTGATGACGTTTTCTTATTTTTTGACAAGTTGAGCAAGACCAAATACTTTATATATTCACCTATTGTATTTCCTAGCAAAAATAATTTAAATAATGTAATTACATTTTTGTATAATTGTAAATCATTTATTAATTAGAAAATAATTATTTAAAAAACATTAATTACATAATCAAGAATTATAAACACCAATTCAAAAATATCTGTTATAAATAAGATTTCTGGTCAATAATTTCACAAACACTATAATTACACTCCTAAACCCTGTCACAAAGCTTCACAAAACCTTTGAAATTATTTGGCAACATTCTTAAAATTTGGATGTATCTCTTCCAAAAAGAATTGTTTTTAACCAATCCATAGGAACCTGCATTCTTAAACGCCAACTCCCCAAACGTGTTAAATAAGCAGATCGCCATAAAAACCAAGATGTGACACCTAAGAGCTTACTAATTAGGCTTAAAACTAAATATTTTAAACTTAAAAGTTCAGGTAACATAACTGATTAGAGCTTAAAAGAATGGCCTTTTTCGAAATATAAAAGGAAAAATATCAAAAACAATAAATGATCTCTTATTATAAATTAATTATCATTTATTTAGCCTTAAAAACGGGGACAACTGCGCGGCCATTGCTTTACTGGCGTCAGCCTGTGAGAATTGCGGGAGGCGCAAAAGTCCTTGCTCGTTTTTAAACCGAATTAAATGCTAATTATCATATTGTAATAAGAGATCATTTATTTTGATTTCAATATATTTCCTTTCATATTTAGAAAAAGGCCGTTCTTTTAAGCTATTATCTGTTATGTTGCCTGAACTGTTCCTTTAACTGAAATCTCACCTTGTAGTTTAAAGTCAGGTAAATCAGTTAGAGCTTTAAAACCACCAATATAAGCCAACATTCCCATAGATTGGAATTTGAAGGGTTCAACTTTACTTGTTAAATCTTTGTTTGGAATACTCTTGTTAAGTATGTTATCTGCCAAATATCGACCTTGTCTCTCGGCAACTTGGGCTGTCATTGGTAGGGGTCCATCTAAGACGCAAGAACAATGCCCCAAGGCAAAAACATTGCCTGAAGGATCTCCTTGAACAAGGATTTGACCTTGTTTGTTTTTGGGAAGGTCAAGTGATTTCGAGAAATATTACTACGATCTCAAGAGGGAAAAATCTTGAATTAGACGTCGGAATGATTGTTTGGAAGCTGACTCATCCCTTGTCCAGCGCCCGAAATGGACCGGCCCATTCAAGACCATAGAGAAAAGAAGTCGTCCATTGGTTTATATCCTCGAAGACATGATCTCCGGTCAGAAAACAGGACCCATCAACGTGTCGTCTCAACTGAAACTTTATCAGACCCCCGAAGCTCCATTGGAAGAAAACTAAGATCGCGAGACTCCTGGAGAAGAACCAGACATATCCAGGAAGATGAAGACACTCTAGCAAAAGAAATCATCTCTCCACTAAGACGAGACCAAGAGCGCAAACTCCCGAAGGAACGGCACCACCCCAAAATGTACCGGAAGAAAGACAGACCTCGGTCTTCCTCCGAATCCCTCGAGGAAGTAGAAGAAATGATAGGATCATTCGGACCAGGTTCCGAAAAAGAGAACTCGAGAACAAGAAGTACATCAGCCTGAAGAGATCTAGCCGGAGAAGGAATTACAAGGACACATTGTCCATCATGAAGAGACTCCTCCGGTAACCGAGCCATTGCCTCAACTTCCAATATTTACGAAGAAAAACGTTCGGAAGACCCCTATGCGACACGAGTAAAATAATTTTTCTACCCCCCTACTAACGTTCCCTTGAGACCAGAGAGAGAGGAACTTTTTCCAAGAAACGAACCTATAGAGGAACCTATACTAAATCAGAATACCTTTTTCCAAGACAAGTTGAAAAGTCCTATATTTCCTGTATACGAGAAAGAACAAGAGATATCAAATATTCCCGATATTACCTTAATTCCTAGAGGAGAAAAATTACAACATTCAACCCAGAGAAATAGAGCTTTACCAATTCCTCAATTTACGGCAAGATTTAATGGAGAATCAAATCCTATAGAATTCCTATATAGCGCGTACGAGTATGGGATGGTAACAAGCGTAACACTTCAAGAATTATTGACCCATATACCCCTAGCATTCGAAGGACAAGCTAAGAAATGGTATTGGAAAAATATTAATCATTTTCATACCTGGAATGACTTTGAAAATAAGTTTAAAGAAAAATATTTGGGAAACGGTTATTCCAAAATAATCAAGAGAAAAATTCAAACAAGAAGGCAGAGACCTAATGAGAGTCCTGGAGATTATGTGCAGGATATGATTAACATATATGATGAATTACCCTCTATCCCCTCTGAGCAAGCTTCGATTAGACCATATAATTTTTGGATTAATGCCCGAATATGAAGCCCTATTGAACCTGAAAACTTGTACCACAGTTGATGAACTTTTAGAGGTAGTAAAGCAACTTCAACCAGTGATGGGAATTTTACACCCTAGAAATCAAGGAACAAACGAACCCCGAAACCCCTTCATCAACAAATTTTGCAACTATTGCAAGGAATACGGACATTTTGTTTATAACTGCCCAAATAAAAGAAGTAGACCGCAAGAAGTAACCTTACCCCTTGAATCGTATCTTAAATCAGCTAGGCCTAAATGCTTTGTATGCAATTCTACGGACCATATGGCTCGAGATTGTCCCCAAAAACAAAACTATCAATTAAAAGAAAGAATAAACGAAGAGCAAAATACCACTCCTCAAAGAACAGTTGAGATGACTGTCCCACAACATGAAAACTCAATTAACGTGATAAGTAATTTCGTCCCTACTTTTTTATCTTGACTTGTTGTTGTGAGCGTACTCGTGTTTTATAAAAGCATTAGTGTGATTATTTTTCCCGCCCGCTGGAACTATTTTTATTACCTCTCCGAGTGACGTATGTCACGGAGAGGTTCTAATTTCGACGTGTCTGTGTGTGTGTGTGTGTCTGTCTGTTGTTATTGACTTACACCCCAGGGGACCGCGTTTGCAGTTTCCGAATTGAAGCAAATGTGTTCGCTATTTCAGGACCGTATTCACAGTTCCCGGAAATTTCAAAACTTGAATCTATCCACAAATCAACTGGCCACTATTACTTCATCTGACTAGTCAATTGTCTACTCTACATGAATACCAATCTGTACTTATTGGCTTCAAACACCACCATTTTGTGGTCTTTGTCCATTCGACATAGACACCAGTCTGTACTTACTGGCTTCTAACACCAGCATCTACTGGTATTTGTTTTTGTCCATCCCACACGGACACCAGTCTGTACACCTGGCTTCTACACCACCATCTTCTGGTCATTGTTTTTGTCCATCCCACATGGACACCAGCCTGTACACCTGGCTCCTACACCACTATCTTCTGGTCATTGTTTTTGTCCATCCCACATGGACACCAGTCTGCACACCTGGCTTCTACACCACCATCTTCTGGTCATTGTTTTTGTCCATCCCACATGGACACCAGTCTGCACACCTGGCTTCTACTCCATCATCATCCTTAAGGTTAAGACATACGTGGCGATCGGCCAGGGTTACGAGAAACGTCCGCCCTCCCAATGGCGGTGCTTCCACCAAAGGTTCACGCAATTGCGCTGTTCTTATCCATAGCTGCGATTCGAAATCTTTATATACTACCTATTTGAATAAGGCGAAGCAACCGGCGTATGCTTCATTTTAAACGCCAATATTAGTCAAGTCTCTCAAGAATGTTTAATTGTTCTTTATCAAGACGATGTAACGCTCAATAAGGCGAACAACTAACGAAGAAAATATTTAATATTAATTATATTTATTTTAATATTTAAGATAATCTTGTTTCTCAACTCAAAATTAAAACGGAAAGAGTTAAAAAGCAGTCTATTTTTTTGTCTGTGTGTCTGTCCGTTGTCACACCAGTGCGCCGAGTTAGCAGTTCGCTTTGTTTTGATGTGTTAAGAAATCCTACAGAACCTTAATATTCACTTTTACCATAATATAAAGTGAATATGTGGAAAGCTTTTTCGTAATTACGATGCATTTAGTACTTTTGTAGCTTTAAAGCTCTGTTTCATTTTGATATTCCAAGGATGTTTTTTAATATTGTTATTTGAAATGGATATTTATATATTACTTAAGCTATACTACATCTGTTTATAGCATAATCCTTTCTATAGTGATTTCAAGAAGAACGCAACGATATTGGTCAATTGAACTTTTGTTTGTCAGTAGGCCTAGTGAACCAAAAAGTAAACGCTTGGGTTTGGTTTTCGTTTCTTTAATGCAGAGACATTAACGGTTCAGAGTGAGCCGAAAGTTAAATACACTTTTAAATAATTAGGCTGAGCAAGCGCGGTCCTCAAAGAAAATAGTCGGGTTTTTGGAAAACGTGACGTTTAACGCGTAGTTCTCAGCTTGGCGAAAAAACATGGAGGAATTAATACAAATAGCTCTTGCTGATTCTGATGGGACTATAGCTATTTAATTGGCGTGAAACCATTTGATCACGCGAGAATTTTGAGAGATATGCTAGTTTCTAATTTTAATTATAAAAGTTGTTATCTATCTCTTTAAATATGTTATCATACAATTTTTGTTAAGCCTTGGTACCTTGCACGCTTTATTGCGTTAGCGTCATTTTTAAAACACCGATGACCGGAGAAAAGCTATGACGACAGATCTCACCGGTAAACGTTTCCAAAATCCGCTGTCATTTTGGGGAGCTCTGCTGGACGCAGCCCAGACCAGTGAAAGGTCTGATCGTAATCGGATTATAGCTTCGTGTTTTCACGCTTTTTATGGTGCGCATTTACTTCCAGTGTGTGTAGCCACAAATAAGCTTTGGTGTTATGTAACGTTAACAGTCATGTTGACAAACTAAGAAAATCGTTGAGGTGAAACGAGAGGATAGTGTTTACATGGCAACCCTGTTGTGAATATGGCTTTGAACATAGAGGGTATACTGTTGAGGAGTAGAAAATTTGGCCTTTACAAAAACGTAAAGGTAATATCCCTCCAAAGTTTTAGCTCTTCATTTCCCGTTTTTCCCCCATCGTATGATTTTAATGTGTACAAGTATATCCTTATTGGATGTAAAATGTCTGATTTACAGTATATTTGCTATGCTTTGTATACTGCTTTAATATTTCATAAATTTTAACTTCAGTATTTGTTCTTAAAAAAAGAAACATTTCCATATCTGGGTAAGTAAGTTTGTAAGTAGTCCTCCTCGGAGAGGTAATATTTTGGTTTTCCCAACTTGTTTTCTATATAGATAGCGTTTATGTCAGGTGTTCACGCTATGATTGCTGGGCGGAGCACCAAAATGTTAATGTACTACTTTATTTTATAAATATCGTACAATTTTCCAACAAAAAATTAGGCCTAAAACCTTGTATCTTAACAAAAAATCTAACCCTAAAAATTTCAAATTTTAAAATTCAAAAAGGAATCACGTGGAAAAGGGGAGGGGTGGAGGGTATCACGTGACATGATTCTCGAGCTCTATTCTTGATCCTAAGGGGTGAAAAGGGGGGTTGCACGTGCAAGAACTAGACAATCTTCGTTATGGATGTTAAGCCTTTGTTAATCAGGCCCTGAACGTAGGGCAAAATTAACTTAATTGCTTGAATAACCACGCCTTTTTTACTGGAGTTGAGTAGTGTGTGATTACCGAAACGCTTAAGATTGTCAACTATGCCACGCGCCTTAAGCCTCGGCTTCCTGAAAGGTGGTATGCATTTATTTAAGCTTAAACCTTAACGGCGAAAATTACAAATGAACTTTGGGTTGAAAGGCTATTACGGGGAAACCCCCATGACGACAAAAGCCAGAGACCAAAGTTTTGATTAGTTAGACGTGCCTTCCTTCCCCCGGTCCTTTTTCTCTCTCTGTCTCAAATTTGGGAATGTATAAAACTAATTGGAATTATTGTGACCCTTGTTAATTTCTATGCCGGCTTTGTGGGCTGGACTTGAACTGCAATTTCGGTTAGGTTGGGTTGCAACGCGAGTTCCTAGGCGTGTGCAAGGAGCAGGGAGATAGATTATTAATTCGTGACTTAAAATTCTTCATAAGTAATGATTAGTCTAGCTAACTCATCCCACAAAATCCGCCTAGATACGTTAAATCAAAATTATTCCTATTAGTTGTATGCATTCCTGCTGTATTGAAAGGAAGTATTGTAGTATTTAGAAATATTGGTCTATTTTTACACTCAGTTTTAAGATAAAGTAATTAATTTTCTGGCTTTTTTTATAAACAAAGTCCATGATAAGATTCGTTAAATGCATCTGGGCTAAGCCTAAATGTCTTTAGGAAACTGTCCCTTACATTCCTGTGGAATAATTAAAGCCGAAGGAAACTAATTTTAATGATTAAAGATATTTCTGATGGACTTACAGAGAGGCTTTAATTTGCTAAGAGGTCGAATTGAACAAATACAACAAATACGGTCCTCGCTCGCTTTCGCTTCCCCAAAATAGGACCCCGATGGTATAGAAGTACTTGTTTCGATTAGTATACAACTGTCTTAATGTCTCGCAATCAACTTAATCTTACCGAAGGATCCAAGAGAGAGAGAGAGAGAGAGGGGGGGCTGGGGGAGCGTGGGAGGACGAGGACATCTCCGCTATCTAGGGTTATGGGGGTCCTTTCCGCAAGTGTGGCTGGCTGTGGCCTAGCTTATTTTCAAACTAGATCAATTCTAGCCGAGGCCTAGCAATAGCACCATGATGAGGTAGTTGAGATGTTTTGCCACAGAATTGTTTCAATACACCTATGTTAACCTGAATATAGTGTTCCTTCAGTATCTGATCTACCAAAGAAACCTCCGGTTTATTTCTCTCTGCGGTAGCCAAGGAAGTCAAAATGAATGTTTGTCCTAATACTTAAGCTATACCGAGTGGTGTCTCTTCGTATAAATACTTTGGTGCAGTCAGCATAGGGGTGCTGGGTGCTTTTAGAAGTCCGTCCGTGTATATTGATGACCCATACGCGTTTATTTAAGCCAATAGAGACGTCTTAAGAGGGGTAACTTATCTTGCCTATACTCAAGACGGGTTAAGCAAACATACTTCTAATAATAGTGTTCACTACCACTTTACAAGAGTACAATATTATCAAGAAGCGATATCTAGTTTATTAGGGAGAAGGTGTAATAAATTCGCGCCACATTTCTAGCAGCTTTATCTCCAGTCCAAACGTAGACGTCTCCGAAGTTAATCCCCGCCGCCTCTAAATTATAACCAGCCAGCATCTCATTGGTTCTTGAAAACTCGTGCACGTCAGCGCGACGCGAATGAAGAGAAAATTACAGTCATATTTTCCGACGGAGGAGAGGCGAAATAGGCCGACCTCCTTTTACGTCCCCCCTTGTATTTTGAAAGGGGGACTGCAGGACTATGGCGCGCCAATACTTAGGCATCTTATACCTTCTCCCTAGTAAACTAGATATCGCTTCTTGATATTATACACAGGGTGTTTTCCAAAAACGTGCTATCCATTGTCGGGGATTAATTATATCTTCTATTTATATATCTATTTTTCATAGAACTATGTACCACTGCGTGATGTACTTCGGTTCCATGACCCTTTCTGGAATCTTTCCGGATAATGGGGAATTTGACTCTGTGGCAACCCTGATGATGTAACTAGGCAAGGTTATAGGTCAATCCAATGTTTATAAGATGGAAAGGAACCAACATCTCCTTACCTTATGTACCAAAGAAAGTGCCCCGAGACTTTCATGGACAAAGAAAACTAAAGGGATCTTATACTAGAAGAAAACTGAACGGGAAATATGTGACGTGTGTCCAAAAAAAAACAAAGAAAGTTGCTAGGTTGAGCGATGAGCCATGTAGATCCCTACCCATCAAATTCCCCATCTTAACAACCAAGCCCCAGAAAGAAACGTAGACTTGGCAAAACCAGTAACAATAACCCGTAATATTATGTACCCAATCTTTTTAGGGGTTTGTTACTATGCAGGGTTTTCTAAAAAGGGTTAATTATAAAGCCTAAGTACAGTGGTAAACTAATTTTTTGGCATTAATATGATTATAGAATCGTTTACAAGATTATGAGAGCTTTAAAACGGTAAAAACCGCGTCGAAATCGGACTATAAATAACGAAGTTTGAAAAAACTTGAATCCTGGCTCAAGTATGTGCAAGTTTGAATTTTTCAAAGTTCCTTATTTCTGGTCCGATTTCAACGCGGTCCGCGCCATTTTAATGCTTTAATTAAATACTACTATGAAAGCTTTAAAACTGTGAAAATTGCGTCGAAATCGGACAATAAATAACGAAGTTTGAAAAAACTTGAATCTTGGGCGCAAGTATTAGTTTGAATTTTTCAAAGTTCCTTATTTCTGGTCCGATTTTAACGCGGTTTGCGCCATTTTAAAGCTCTAATTAAGTACTACTCGTTTACATACAAACATTTATAGAAATTCTTACCTTTTAATAAGAAAAAAACACTAAAAACACTTGATATAAATTAACTCTAAGCCTAATTTCATAAAGTCTCTTCGCTTAAAAATAAATACGGGTACTATTTCCTATTATCGAGAAAATACTGAGAAGAAAATTTCGATTATTATTTTTCCATTACATTATTGATTTCCGAACCAACTACCGAGAAAAGAAAAGAAAAGGTCCAACAGAAGCAAAATTTCAAACTCTTGACAGACTAATACGTTCTTCTATATATAAACTCTATTGAAAACGAACACCAGTGCCATGACTACGTAGTACTGAGGATTAAGTCTGTCTTTCAAAGAAGAAAAAGATGTTTTAAGCCTCGGTCCTTAGAGAAATACATGCAAAAAAAAAATTAAGTCTATAACGACGTTACTTGACATCGCTGTCAAAGTTAAGCCTTAAAATCCTGGGATTAAATATAATAGATATTTAAATAGGGATTAGATATTCATTAGATAATATGGATGTTAATTCTTCATCTATCCAAAAGTGTTGAAACGATTGGGTCTGTGAAATAAGATACCCTAGATATAAACCAGAAATGACCTGGTTTCGCCTCCTCTTAAAGGAGGTGTTAACGGTTCAGGATTAGCCGAAAGTTAAATACAGCCTTCAGTGATACATTTTAGGTCCTCATTTGAATTATTGAGGAATCAAAGGAAATTGTTAAACGCTTAAGCCTTTGCTAAAGACCTTGGCAATATTTCGCCAATTTGAACTATGTATTTCCGGTTTTTCTCATTGGCTGGTGGACCTGTGTTTAGGAAGTAAATTCGTCTCGGCTCGGAGAGGTTTATTTTGGTTTCCCAACTTGTCATTTAACCCCTAGGCACCAAGTTAACTTGAAAGAAGATTTACCTTTAGTTGTATGAGGGAAGAGGGGGGGGGATAAATAGGTCAGTACTCACTTTGAAGTTGAGTTGACGATAACAGACAATTTTTAATCAACTCTTAAGGTCAAAAATGTTTCGGTGGGGGGGAGCTAGATTATGGTTATATAAAAAATGCGTGCAATTTATAGTATGTAATTAGCATAATGTTACGATGTTTTTAATTTTAGGTATGGCAACTTTTTTATGGCTGAAGTAATAATTAATTTTGGTATTATTTTGTATCACTACACGAACCTAGTGATTTTTAATGTCGATTGTTCTTATTATTTTTTTATATTCCCCACTCGGTCTATAACCCACTCTACTTGTTATCAGTGTTAGTCTACGTACACAACACGTGACGGGTTTAGGAAAAAAATTAAATCACGTGACCCACGCCGAGGGGGCGTAGTCGTATAAGTGAATATTCAGTATCACAATTTCCCAAAAGTCAAAGGAACAACACAACAGTACAACACTGGACTGGTTCAAAGTCGTCTGTCTGCTTGTTTTTGTTAGAAACCCCGAGAAGATCGATGAAGTTTCAAACTCCGTTTATTTTTTGGAATTCTGGACGTTCTTCAACATTTGAAAGTTCTCCGAGCAAGGTAATTTTTATAATTTTCGGTATTTTCAACCTGAATCTTAGTTATTTACCTTGTAACATATAGCTTTAGGCGTAAGTGGTTCTATGGCATGGCATTATTGGCATATAACTTTAAGCCTTGGTAAAATTTAGTGTATTAATATGTTATTCAGGGGGCTATGATTAAGTTAACCGTGTTTTTCCTGCTTATTTTGAGTTAACGCGCGCTTAAATACTGCGGAAGAAAACTCGCGTCGAATGTCCGAGTCTGAAGAAGTGGGAAAATTTAAAATAGAGTCTATCTTGAACCAAAATGAAAAGCTAATGAAATAGGAATGAAACGAGAGACGAAGTAGTTAAAGATTGCTTAAACTTATAGCTGTCTAATGAAAGATGAAGATCAGAGCTTTAAATAGGGTCGATAGGGCAGCTTGTTGGACAATTAGGTCTCGGAAGATGGTCCCATTATTAGAATTAAAGCCTTTTTTTTTGACAATGAATAATCATTTTAATAATTTTGCCTAATTGGGTTTAGTTTAATAAAGACGACACTAGGCCATTAAAGTCCCAAGGTTTTATTAAGTAGTACTTAACCATGTAGTCAGTACGCCAAAAGTACTAATTAATTTTAATTTTATTTTTTCAGACTACGATCTCGACTGCTAGTTACTCAAAAAACGTTAAAATAGAGTCAAGTACACGACAATGTTTGATGAAGAATTATGGACTGCTGCTATTAAGGGGAAAATAGATGAGGTAGTCCGGTTGTTAAACCGTGGTGCCAATATCAACTATGCTGGTCTGTTTCGCCAAACCGCATTACACTTCGCTTGTTATGGAAGCCATTTTGATCTGGCATTGCTGCTTATTGAGAAAGGTGCCAATGTTAATCTGGCTGATGCATTTGGGACAACACCCTTAATGAGTGCTTGCCAACATAATCTTGTCGATGTGGTCAAGTCACTTTTGAATAAAGGTGCCAATATCGACGGCGTTGATATGAAGGGAAAGACGGCATTACAATGGGCTTGCGATTATGGGAGATCCGATGCGGCATTGCTGCTTATTGAAAAAGGTGCCAATGTTAATCTGGCTGATGAATTTGGGACAACACCCTTAATGATGGCTTGCCAACGTAATCTACTCGATGTGCTCAAGTCTCTTTTGAATAAAGGTGCCAATATCGACGTCGTTGATAAAAAGGGAAGAACGCCATTACAATTGGCTTGCGAGTATGGAGAATCCGATGCGTCAGTGCTGCTTATTGAAAAAGGTGACAATGTTAATCTGGCTGATGCAGATGGGACAACACCCTTAATGAGGGCTTGCAAAAGTAATCTGGTCGATGTGCTGAAGTCTCTTTTGAATAAAGGTGCCAAATTTAGGAGTTTTTTTTTAATTCAAGTTCTCTCTTGGTTGCCTCCTATTTGTCCTTTTCCGTTTGCTTCAGTAGTTCATCCAGCGTGACTTTCAGTTCTCCCAACTCTTGTTTCAACTCCTGTTTCAATTCTTGTTTCAATTGTTGAAATTCTTTAACCATGTTGAAATTCTTATCAGTCTCCTTTTGGTTGTTAATGATTTCCATCACTTTAGCGAAATCATTATCCTTAGCCAAATCCAAAGGCGTTTTCCCATTTATGTCCACCGTGTTATAACGCGATCCAGAAGGAAACTTACGATGTGGACGTTGCCCCTTTCGGCGAAAGTGGCAACGTCGACATCGTAAGTTTCCTTATGTCCAAAGGATCGCGTTATAACACGGTGGACATAAATGGGAAAACGCCTTTGCATTTGGCTAAGGGTAATGATTTCGCTAAAGTGATGGAAATCATTAACAACCAAAAGGATACTGATAAGAATTTCAACATGGTTAAAGAATTTCAACATGGTTAAAGAATTTCAACAATTGAAACAAGAATTGAAACAGGAGTTGAAACAAGAGTTGGGAGAACTGAAAGTCACGCTGGATGAACTACTGAAGCAAACGGAAAAGGACAAATTGGAGGCAACCAAGAGTGAACTTGAATTAAAAGAACTCCTAAATTTGGCACCTTTATTCAAAAGAGACTTCAGCCCATCGACAAGATTACTTTTGCAAGCCCTCATTAAGGGTGTTGTCCCATCTGCATCAGCCAGATTAACATTGTCTAAATTTGTCTTTAGTTTAGCTATTTGCTTTTGTTATTATATTTTTCTATTCCTCTTTTTTTTATCCTATATTTTTTTAAATTTAATGTATTTTAAAATTATTAATCCTGTTTTCGAGATGAAATTTACCATTTTCTTTTTACAATAACACTTTTGCAAATAATTATTTAAAAATAAATAAATAAATAAATAAATAAATAAATAAATAAATGATAAAATGCTTATACTGTACTCAATATTTCGTATGTCTGCGTTTTGGTAGGAAACTACTACTCTGTCTTCAAATAGCTCAGCCACCTTGTATTATCAACTTTCCTACATCTAAGAAATTCGACTACAAACAACCCTTGTGGTCATCCCATAGATTCGCCTGTAATTTGATTCTCGTGTGGTCAGGTAATTTGACCACTAAAGCAAACTTACCTCGCGTATACACTTCACACCTGAGCGAGCAAACCATATCAATATAATGGTGGCGGTCTAACATAACCGCGTCTAATGAACCGAATCGGGGCGCATCTTTACTTTATCCCAATCTATACAGAAATCGGAGCTAATCTTACGAAAGTTAGGAACAACGCTAGATAGAGCAATAACTATGGGAAACTTTCGGTTATTATCCTATAGCCCACCTGAAGTTTGACCGTCATGTTAATTGAGATCACGTTAGGCTTAACTAATTCTCGCTTAATTTATCACCGAAATCTAAGTTTAAACCTTCCTTCAATCGATTAGTTTATACAGCAGTTATTGTTTAAATATTGACATAGCACGTGTCTTAAGCGCGCGCACGCTTTTGTTGAGACTCAATTTGGCGCGAAAACATTTTATACAAAAAAAAAGTAAAATTTCCGCAATTTCTGCACGAGCTCGCGCGCGCGGTTCTTTTGGTGTCGAAATTTCTCTTGAATGTGTGTTCAATAATCCATAGAAGTAGGTACAAACTGTACAAGCCGCTTCCAGCTGTCGCGAGCTGCTAACATTGTTTTAAGACTCGAGCGCATTTTATCACGTGACCTTTTTTTAACGTCTAAAGCCTGGTTCCCACTTGGCGAAAATAGGGCGAAATTTCAACGCGAAATGATCAGCGCGATAAAATTGAGCGAATTTTTGATATTCGCCGGCAAAAAATCGTATTCGCGGAACTGAGCGACTTGTTCTATTTTTTTAGTCGAGGCGAAAAGGAGAAACAAATTCGCCCTAAAAGCAACCAATCAAAACCCAGATTCAGAATTTTGTAATGCCTCCTTTCTTTTGTCGATCACTTAAGTTTTATTTTAAGCCTACTACTGTTTTATGTTTTAGCACAACACAAATAGACAATGGGGGAACATCGGTTACAATATATAAGTGAAAACTACATTAATAGAATCTAAATTAAAGTTCTGATAATTCAATATTTCTTTACCTGAAGAAACTCGTGGTCACCTCTCATTTCCCGAAAGACATTTTTGAAACGTTAAATTTAAACAAAGGCCATTTTCATTATTTATTTTGTTTAGGTTTTCCATTTTTAATCCGCAAGAAAATAATTAGGCTTAACGTGAAAGAAAATCTCGCGCGCGATCTCTTCAAATTTCACGCTAAGTGGGAACGACGGCTCTGGCGTATAAATAATCGTCAAGAAGTTTCAGCCGGCGAATACACATTTCGCGTGCTTTTTTTCGTCAAGTGGGAACCAGGCTTAAATGCTATAGAATTTCGCGCCAATTTCGCATCGCAAAACTTTACCTAACAAGATTGTTACGTAAATAAAAAGACGTCTATTTCTATTTCTAGAATTTAAATTTCAAGCCAATTCGAAACTTAAAAAGGGTTATTTCTTATGTTATTTATTTTATAAGGCAAACCTTGTTAGTAGGAAAAAATAACCCTTTTCTGAATTTCAACTGTTTATAATATTAGAAATAAAGTTTTTCCCCATAGGCCTACCATCATTAAATTTGAATTTGTTTTTATTCCAAAAGTTTATTTTTCAAAAGAACAACGTGGTTTCTTTAAATTTTAAAAATTGTTCCTAGAAACGTGAATGTAGGGAAAGCCACAATTCAGGGGAAATTGCAGCATGCATTTTCTACCTGCCCCTGTAGAACTGTTTACCACGCCGAGCTTCAGAGTTTGTGGGGGAAAGCTAACGCATAGGCTAACACTTGGTCAATATAATCAAAAGCATATATAAGTAATGAAAAGTGAAAAATATATCTCTTAGTGCCCATTATGGTTATGGTTTAAGACGCCAAGGCTTAGTGGGCAATCTAAATTTTAGAACTAACTCATTTTGAATTAATCAATATATTTTGAAAAGGCGACGGACGACTTAAGTTTAAATCTAATATTCTACTAGCTTTGAAAGCATTCTCGTTAAACAAACAGGCTTAGGAATGTATTTATAATTCGCTAGACTACCGGTTTCATTAAGCCTTTGCAGGCTAATCTGGGAAAGTTTCTCGAATCTCGAGTCGAAAATTATATTGAAAATTATCCTAGGGCTCGGGGTTTTTTGATCGCATTTTTCGAAAAATACGGTTAACTACAAATAATCGAAAACTATTCAGAAGTTTATTCATTTAAACAAAACAACAAGTTTAGCTGATATTTTTTGCGATTGAATAATCTTAGTAAGAATTTAACCGACAAATTTAATCAATCGGCAAAATTTTCCGAAAAACTTTATGTAGAAAAAAAGGTCGTACTCTTTGTTCGGTTAAATCTAGGAGGATATAGGGGTGAAGGAGTCTTCGACTGCCCGATTTCCCATTGAAACGCACTTACAGATTTTCGGCCGTGGTTTCCCCCCGTTCTCTCTCGTTCTGGGAGATTCATAGCCGCGCAACTAGTTCCGCGCACATCGTCATCGGGCGTCGTCTTTTCTTTTGATTTCATTTTTGGTAAAGGCTGCATTTTTTAGTGCTTTAACGGAACATTTATCATTATTTAATTTTTTATTAATTGTAAATTATTTGTTCTTTGATAAAACTGTTGTAGAGGGTACGCTTTTTTACTCTATCCCTAAACCAAAAGCTTAAGTAAAAAGTGTTTAAGATGGATTAAAGCCTGTGGGAGAGTAGAGTTAACACCCGATAACATTAAAAAATATCATTCTTTCCCCAAATCTCTTACTTTTTACAACGCCGCCTACATATAGGCGGTGTTGCTTCTAAGGCCTAAGCTAGCATGAAAAAACCCGCTCTTTTTTGAATTGGGATTTGCGTGGTCACGTGATGCGCGTAACCAAGGTCACTAGGTGCGCGTGAACGAATCTCCCATGGGAGAGGCCGAAACCTGAGCTCTAAGAACGGGCAGTCGAAGTCTCCTTCACCCCTATATCCTCCTAGGTTAAATTAAAAATATTTTCTATTCTAAAATTCACTTGCCTCGAAGTCTAACTTTTAGCGTAATATTTTATAATTTAAGCTTTGTAAAAAACATCCAAATAATTTTTTTTTGTAGTAGACATTCATCTTAAATTTTTTCACTATTATTTTTTATTACAATTTAACATGTATACGCTTTTCTCCGTATCAGTTATTTATGATCAGATCGCCAAACTCACTTATTGTTACAATCTTTTCGATAAAAGCCAATTCCAAAAAGCCAGAGTTTTTACGTTAGTGGACTCTATAGCAAAAAAATTCCTCCAAGCACCAAAAAAGTATACCTGTGATATTTTCGCCATAGGGATCTCGCGATACCGCTTACCGTATCGTCGAAATGGCGATAAAAGCAACAACAATTAATGTGTAACATCAGAAGGAGATAATAGATAATTTCTAGCTTTAATTCGAAAATGGATGTCTTCGATTTAGGGCTCGGGGATCGGTTAACTATTATTCAAATGAATTAACATACCTAAATTTGTAAAACGAAGATTATATATAAGTATTTCATCTCGTTTTGATTTGGAGAAATGTAGATTGATGCAATTATTAATCGTAAGTATTTTTTCCGAAAAATTTAAATTTTCAACATAATCAGAAGAATTTTACTCAAAAAAGTTTTTTTGCGATACGTTTTATTCGATTTCGAATAAAAAAGTATGATCCATACGTTTCTTGATACAAATGTGGTTTTGGTTTGTTTTATCGATTAGTATTTGGACGAGTAACCGCCACTATTATTTTTTTACGATAAACTTTGATAATTTTTAAATTTTTTAAAGTCTATATTAACGAAAAAAGTTTTAATCATTGACAAATAATAGTACTTAAAAACCTGATAATGGTGTGAACTATCAATAAAAACATTGTGATTGTCTATATTATCATTAGTATATAATACTTATCTTCGAGAGAAGTGTACCACAAAAACAAGGTTACTAAATCGAATCACATACACAATAAATAGTACCCTCATCATTACGCTATTAGCACTTGAATATTTCCCAAGGCGTGCACTGTTAATAAATGTTGTCCAAAATTGGATGTAAATGGATCCAAACGTCTGCCTCTGAGACAGCATAGTTTTTCATCTATTTTTGGATAACGTAACTAGTGTCCAAAAAGGGAGGGTCAAATGATAAGCCAGATTTGGAGTCTCATCCAAAATTGGATCCAGAATCATCTATTAAGGGATCAATTATTACCCAGAAATGGTCAGGATATTTTCCACACATCAATCAAGCCCACATTGGACAATTTGGCAACCGATATAGGACTAAAATCAAACCCTCATTGGACAATTTCTAACCTATATCGTTCTAATATCAAGCCCATATTGAACTAATATCCAACGGATATTGGACTTAAATCAAGCCCACATTGGAATATTTCTAACAGATATTGGACTAATATCGAGCCCATATTCGTGTAATATCTAACCGACATTGGACAAATGTCGAACAATATTGGACTCATATGAAGCCAATATAGAGGCTAGATTTTTTACTTCACCGAGTGATGATTGTTTTGGAAATGTAATGTTCTCGACGTATCCATCTGTCTGTGTGTTTGTGTGTCTGTCTGCCTGTTTTTACACCCCAGGGGATCGCGTTCGCAGTTTCCTGATCTGAACAAAAGGGTTCTCAATTTCCGGATCGTATTCACAGTTGACGGATATCTGAAAAACTGTACTGACCACTATTCTATTAACTGTCATCATCAATCTAACTACACCATTTTAAGGTCTTGCAGACACTCGCGAAAGAGGCATACTCTAGGAAAATCGTCTCTTAGAGCGATACAACTAGAAGAATAATAAGTAACTTCAGATAAAAATAATTAATATCATATAAATTTAATAAATTAATTGTGCGAAAACCTTTCTTAACTGAAAAATCTGTAGTCAAAGTTTATAAATGACGAGTAACGAAGAATGGGTATAAGTCGATAGACTGGATACATTTAATAGTTTGAATTGAGACTCCACTGTACCATGAAACTTAATGAAAGTTAATATAGGATGAGTATTGATATCGTTAGTTAATAAAACCGGAATAGAGAAGTTGTTTTGAAGTAGATGATCAAAAGATGTTTCAAGTGTGACTCTCTGAAATATAGTAGGCGGTAGGGACGAGTGGATTTTAACTTTTACTGAGAGACAGGCTTTGTACTAGACGTGTCTGTCTATGTTTTGTTTTAACTTCGGCAATTGTTTATCAATAAATTGAAATGATTGCATGTCTAGGTAAATAGGTATGTTGGGGATCCTCAAATATTATTTCATTTCCCATTTTTACCTTATCCCTTTTATATTACACTAACCCCTCTTTGTTCGAGTCTAGGGTGTTTATGTTGAGATAATAACATAGACAGACACGTCTAGTACAAAGCCTGTCTCTCAGTAAAAGTTAAAATCCACTCGTCCCTACCGCCTACTATATTTCAGAGAGTCACACTTGAAACATCTTTTGATCATCTACTTCAAAACAACTTCTCTATTCCGGTTTTATTAACTAACGATATCAATACTCATCCTATATTAACTTTCATTAAGTTTCATGGTACAGTGGAGTCTCAATTCAAACTATTAAATGTATCCAGTCTATCGACTTATACCCATTCTTCGTTACTCGTCATTTATAAACTTTGACTACAGATTTTTCAGTTAAGAAAGGTTTTCGCACAATTAATTTATTAAATTTATATGATATTAATTATTTTTATCTGAAGTTACTTATTATTCTTCTAGTTGTATCGCTCTAAGAGACGATTTTCCTAGAGTATGCCTCTTTCGCGAGTGTCTGCAAGACCTTAAAATGGTGTAGTTAGATTGATGATGACAGTTAATAGAATAGTGGTCAGTACAGTTTTTCAGATATCCGTCAACTCTGAATACGATCCGGAAATTGGGTATCGTTCCTTTCAACCGCATTCCCAATGGATCGAAATCCCATTCGACCGAAAATCCTGCAATGATTTTAGATTTCCAGCCCAATGGCTATATTCCCGATGGACCGAAATCCCAATCGTCCGAATATGCCCCTAAAAAATACATGAATATAACTTGAAACACTGTAGCCGTCAGCGATTCGGTGGTGTAGTGGATACGATGTTGGACTGCGAAGCGATAGGTTGTTGGTTCGAATCTCCGAAAGGTATGTTAATAATATTAAACGTAAATGTTTCGTGATACTAATTAAAACGCTCACTTTCATTCCTTTCAAGGCAAGAGATATATAGAATTAATAAACAAATTGTGATTAAAATGAAGTACAGTCTTAATGGTAGTTCCATCAATGTCTTAAAATTAAAATTTTAATTTTTTGGTTTCGGATGGGTTAGGTTAGGTTAGGTTAGGTTCCAATAATTCGTTGACACCTTTTCCAAAATATGCTCCTTTTAATTAGCTACCACCTTTTCCAAAATATTCTCCCTTTAAATAGCTACCACCTTTTCCAAAACATTCTCCTATTAATTAGCTGCCACGTTTTCCAAAAGATTTTCCTATTAATTAGCTGCCACCATTTCCAAAATATTCTCCTATTAATTAGCTGCAACCTTTTCCAAAACATTCTCCTACAAATTAGCTGCCACATTTTCCGAAACATTCTCCTACTAATTAGCTGCCACATTATCCAAAATATTCTCCTTTTAATTAGCTACCACCTTTTCCAAAACATTCTCCTATTAATAAGCTGACACCTTTTCCAAAATATTCTCCTATTAATTAGCTGCAACCTTTTCCAAAACATTCTCCTTCTAATTAGCTGCCACATTTTCCAAAATATTCTCCTTTTAATTAGCTACCACCTTTTCTAAAATATTCTCCTATTAATTAGCTGCCACCTTTTCCAAAAGATTTTCCTATTAATTAAAAATACATTTAATGCAAAACCATACAGTATGTCTTCTTCCAGTTCAATAGAATTTCGGTCCAATGGGATTATAATAAAATCGCACCTTTTGGCTACGTTCGGTCGAATGGGACACCACAAAAAAGGCGTTCTGTCGAATGGGAATTCGGTTCAATGGGACCAAAGCGGAAATTGAGAACCCTTTTGTTCAGATCAGGAAACTGCGAACGCGATCCCCTGGGGTGTAAAAACAGGCAGACAGACACACAAACACACAGACAGATGGATACGTCGAGAACATTACATTTCCAAAACAATCATCACTCGGTGAAGTAAAAAATCTAGCCTCTATATTGGCTTCATATGAGTCCAATATTGTTCGACATTTGTCCAATGTCGGTTAGATATTACACGAATATGGGCTCGATATTAGTCCAATATCTGTTAGAAATATTCCAATGTGGGCTTGATTTAAGTCCAATATCCGTTGGATATTAGTTCAATATGGGCTTGATATTAGAACGATATAGGTTAGAAATTGTCCAATGAGGGTTTGATTTTAGTCCTATATCGGTTGCCAAATTGTCCAATGTGGGCTTGATTGATGTGTGGAAAATATCCTGACCATTTCTGGGTAATAATTGATCCCTTAATAGATGATTCTGGATCCAATTTTGGATGAGACTCCAAATCTGGCTTATCATTTGACCCTCCCTTTTTGGACACTAGTTACGTTATCCAAAAATAGATGAAAAACTATGCTGTCTCAGAGGCAGACGTTTGGATCCATTTACATCCAATTTTGGACAACATTTATTAACAGTGCACGCCTTGGGAAATATTCAAGTGCTAATAGCGTAATGATGAGGGTACTATTTATTGTGTATGTGATTCGATTTAGTAACCTTGTTTTTGTGGTACACTTCTCTCGAAGATAAGTATTATATACTAATGATAATATAGACAATCACAATGTTTTTATTGATAGTTCACACCATTATCAGGTTTTTACCTCTCCGTGTGACGTAGTCCAGGAGAGGTTCTGTAACGGCCGTGTCTGTGTGTGTGTGTGTGTGTCTGTGTGTCTGTCTGTCC
Source organism: Phalangium opilio (assembly GCF_054372755.1). NCBI lineage: Eukaryota > Metazoa > Arthropoda > Arachnida > Opiliones > Phalangiidae > Phalangium > Phalangium opilio. The sequence goes on from NW_028324223.1 coordinate 498,670, forward strand.
GTTGTTACACCCACGTGACCGCGTTCGCAGTTTGCGTATCGGAGCAAACGTGTTCGCCATTTCCGAACTGCTTTCACAGTCACGGAAATGGCTCCTCTACTTGAGTTCTCACACCACCAATCTTCTGGTCTTTGTCCATACCACACGGACACTAGTCTGTTCTTACTGGCTGCTAATCACCACCATCTTCTGGTCTTCGTCCATTCCACGTGGACACCAGTCTGTACATACTGGCTTCTAATCACCACCATCTTCTGTTCTTTGTCAATTCCACATTGACACCCGTCTGCACTTACACTGCCTTCTAACACCACCATCCACTGGTCTTCCGTCTATTCCACATAGACACCAATCTGTATCATTGGCTTCTACTCCATTATCATCGTTTGGTTTTAGGATATACGCGGCGATCAGCTAGGGTTACGAGAAACGTCTAGCCTCCCTAAGGTAGGATCGCTACCAAAGGTTTTCGCATTTGCGGTTTTTCCTTACTATTATAATGGAAACGAATCGTATATATACCCCAAAATTTGAAGAAAGCGGGAAGAGGAGTACCCTTCACTTTAAACGTCAATATTAGCAAAGTTTGAGAAGATAATAAGTATAACTTTATTTTAAACGATTTAACTATTATTAATGTTAATTATTGAAGATTAAAATAATTAAAAATAATTATATTTATTTAAATATTAAAGATAAACCTCTCGTGCAAAGAGAGAGATTATCATTGCCTCCTATATCTACCAAGGCCCGTGCATGCGATATATTTCCTTCATTGCCTCCTATATCTATCAAGGCCCGTGCATTGTGATATATTTCATTCATTGCCTCCTATATCTATCATTGCGATATATTTTTCAAAACAACAACAAAAATGGGAAGCTCCTCTCAGAAACATAATAATTTCATTTCTCTGTATATGAAATGAAAATATGGATAATATTGCGCTCCTTTAATGGTATGAATCCTTGCCTGTCTATTAATATTTTACGTAGGAGTAATACGTTTTTAGCGAAGTTTAGAGAGGATAAACATAAGCGAGATTGTTTCGGAAAAAAAAATACTGCTTCCACTAATGGGTTTATACTCCTTGTTACTGTTGTATAGAGTAATCATGATAAAAGCTTAAAAAATTACGAGAGGACAGACCTTTTTTATCCTCTTGTTTTATTTTTAATAAGAATATAAAACATTTATTTTGTATCAAAAAATATTTTTTGCTGCTAAGATTGCTTTTAAAAAATCCAAACGGTTAGGCGTTGGTAAAAAAGACAAATGATATTTTTCAAATCTAATGAGATAACGCCCACCTAGTTGAAAATTGCCCTTTTTTATCCGCGGGAGCCATTCTTAATGAGAATTTCGATGCTAGTAGGTTGTCAATTAAACTAGCGGTATATTATTGTTGTTGGAAATTGGATATTAAGTGGTTGTAAAGAGCCAGCAGGTTTTTGCCACTTCTTTTTGTGAGTATTTGATTTTTGTATGTAAAATGGAGGAAGATAATGTTGAGACTAAGGATGAAATGTGGAAGCGCAAAGCGCGGGAAAGGATGAGGGCAAAAAGGTCGACGTTTTCATTGGATACTTAAGGTTATATAATCTTCTCGACACGGAGAGGTAATATTTTGGTTTTCCCAACTTGTTACCTCTCCGTGTGACGTAGTCCAGGAGAGGTTCTGTAACGGCCGTGTCTGTGTGTGTGTGTGTGTGTCTGTGTGTCTGTCTGTCCGTTGTTACACCCACGTGACCGCGTTCGCAGTTTGCGTATCGGAGCAAACGTGTTCGCCATTTCCGAACTGCTTTCACAGTCACGGAAATGGCTCCTCTACTTGAGTTCTCACACCACCAATCTTCTGGTCTTTGTCCATACCACACGGACACTAGTCTGTTCTTACTGGCTGCTAATCACCACCATCTTCTGGTCTTCGTCCATTCCACGTGGACACCAGTCTGTACATACTGGCTTCTAATCACCACCATCTTCTGTTCTTTGTCAATTCCACATTGACACCCGTCTGCACTTACACTGCCTTCTAACACCACCATCCACTGGTCTTCCGTCTATTCCACATAGACACCAATCTGTATCATTGGCTTCTACTCCATTATCATCGTTTGGTTTTAGGATATACGCGGCGATCAGCTAGGGTTACGAGAAACGTCTAGCCTCCCTAAGGTAGGATCGCTACCAAAGGTTTTCGCATTTGCGGTTTTTCCTTACTATTATAATGGAAACGAATCGTATATATACCCCAAAATTTGAAGAAAGCGGGAAGAGGGGTACCCTTCACTTTAAACGTCAATATTAGCAAAGTTTGAGAAGATAATAAGTATAACTTTATTTTAAACGATTTAACTATTATTAATGTTAATTATTGAAGATTAAAATAATTAAAAATAATTATATTTATTTAAATATTAAAGATAAACCTCTCGTGCAAAGAGAGAGATTATCATTGCCTCCTATATCTACCAAGGCCCGTGCATGCGATATATTTCCTTCATTGCCTCCTATATCTATCAAGGCCCGTGCATTGTGATATATTTCATTCATTGCCTCCTATATCTATCATTGCGATATATTTTTCAAAACAACAACAAAAATGGGAAGCTCCTCTCAGAAACATAATAATTTCATTTCTCTGTATATGAAATGAAAATATGGATAATATTGCGCTCCTTTAATGGTATGAATCCTTGCCTGTCTATTAATATTTTACGTAGGAGTAATACGTTTTTAGCGAAGTTTAGAGAGGATAAACATAAGCGAGATTGTTTCGGAAAAAAAAATACTGCTTCCACTAATGGGTTTATACTCCTTGTTACTGTTGTATAGAGTAATCATGATAAAAGCTTAAAAAATTACGAGAGGACAGACCTTTTTTATCCTCTTGTTTTATTTTTAATAAGAATATAAAACATTTATTTTGTATCAAAAAATATTTTTTGCTGCTAAGATTGCTTTTAAAAAATCCAAACGGTTAGGCGTTGGTAAAAAAGACAAATGATATTTTTCAAATCTAATGAGATAACGCCCACCTAGTTGAAAATTGCCCTTTTTTATCCGCGGGAGCCATTCTTAATGAGAATTTCGATGCTAGTAGGTTGTCAATTAAACTAGCGGTATATTATTGTTGTTGGAAATTGGATATTAAGTGGTTGTAAAGAGCCAGCAGGTTTTTGCCACTTCTTTTTGTGAGTATTTGATTTTTGTATGTAAAATGGAGGAAGATAATGTTGAGACTAAGGATGAAATGTGGAAGCGCAAAGCGCGGGAAAGGATGAGGGCAAAAAGGTCGACGTTTTCATTGGATACTTAAGGTTATATAATCTTCTCGACACGGAGAGGTAATATTTTGGTTTTCCCAACTTGTTAAGTACTATTATTTGTCAATGATTAAAACTTTTTTCGTTAATATAGACTTTAAAAAATTTAAAAATTATCAAAGTTTATCGTAAAAAAATAATAGTGGCGGTTACTCGTCCAAATACTAATCGATAAAACAAACCAAAACCACATTTGTATCAAGAAACGTATGGATCATACTTTTTTTTGTCAATGATTAAAACTTTTTTCGTTAATATAGACTTTAAAAAATTTAAAAATTATCAAAGTTTATCGTAAAAAAATAATAGTGGCGGTTACTCGTCCAAATACTAATCGATAAAACAAACCAAAACCACATTTGTATCAAGAAACGTATGGATCATACTTTTTTATTCGAAATCGAATAAAACGTATCGCAAAAAAACTTTTTTGAGTAAAATTCTTCTGATTATGTTGAAAATTTAAATTTTTCGGAAAAAATACTTACGATTAATAATTGCATCAATCTACATTTCTCCAAATCAAAACGAGATGAAATACTTATATATAATCTTCGTTTTACAAATTTAGGTATGTTAATTCATTTGAATAATAGTTAACCGATCCCCGAGCCCTAAATTATCCACCAGACTTAAGATTTATATATAGACATTGTTTTCTCAAATTTTAAAGGTGTCAAATAATGCGATTAAATATTGGCATTTCCGGGCCTTGGCAAAATGTTGAAAAGGCGCCATTGGGGTGGTTTGAATTAATTTAGGTATTTAAAAAAAATTAGATATTTGGGTTTTTAACTTCAACACAATTTTATTTATTTTATTTTATTTTATTTATTTTTTAATTATTTTAATTTAGTTATAAAATTAACAGATCTTGATTAATTAAACTAACTATATTCTGTTAGCGGAATATACTGTTTTTATTTCGGGTGTTCTTGAGAGAAGCTCATTTGTTATTTAAATCCTGGGGGTAAATCCTTAATTTTAAATACGTGTACTTGGTACTCTCTAGAAGATGAATCTGAAATTTTAATAATTTACTGGGTCAATTTTTAAGGGTATCCGCTTTTAATCTAATATTCTATTTCGACTGTTGGCAGGAGTTCTTAGAACTTGGAATTTTCATTTCATTACGTGTGATTTCAATAACACCTAATTGCAATTACTTACAATTTCAATAACTCCTAATTGCAATTACTTACAATTTCAATAACTCCTAATTGCAATTACTTACAATTTCAATAACTCCTAATTGCAATTACTTACAATTTCAATAACTCCTAATTGCAATAACTTACAATTTCAATAACTCCTAATTGCAATTACTTACAATTTCAATAACTCCTAATTGCAATTACTTACAATTTCAATAACTCCTAATTGCAATTACTTACAATTTCAATAACTCCTAATTGCAATTACTTACAATTTCAATAACTCCTAATTGCAATTACTTACAATTTCAATAACTCCTAAGTGCAATTACTTACAATTTCAATAACTCCTAAGTGCAATTACTTACAATTTCAATAACTCCTAATTGCAATTACTTACAATTTCAATAACTCCTAATTGCAATTACTTTCAATTTCAATAACTCCTAATTGCAATTACTTTCAATTTCAATAACTCCTAATTGCAATTACTTACAATTTCAATAACTCCTAATTGCAATTACTTACAATTTCAATAACTCCTAATTGCAATTACTTGCAATTTCAATAACTCCTAATTGCAATTACTTGCAATTTCAATAACTCCTAACTGCAATTACTTGCAATTTCAATAACTCCTAATTGCAATTACTTACAATTTCAATAACTCCTAATTGCAATTACTTACAATTTCAATAACTCCTAATTGCAATTACTTACAATTTCAATAACTCCTAATTGCAATTACTTACAATTTCAATAACTCCTAATTGCAATTACTTACAATTTCAATAACTCCTAAGTGCAATTACTTACAATTTCAATAACTCCTAATTGCAATTACTTACAATTTCAATAACTCCTAATTGCAATTACTTACAATTTCAATAACTCCTAATTGCAATTACTTTCAATTTCAATAACTCCTAATTACAATTACTTACAATTTCAATAACTCCTAATTGCAATTACTTACAATTTCAATAACTCCTAATTGCAATTACTTGCAATTTCAATAACTCCTAATTGCAATTACTTGCAATTTCAATAACTCCTAACTGCAATTACTTGCAATTTCAATAACTCCTAATTGCAATTACTTACAATTTCAATAACTCCTAATTGCAATTACTTACAATTTCAATAACTCCTAATTGCAATTACTTACAATTTCAATAACTCCTAATTGCAATTACTTACAATTTCAATAACTCCTAATTGCAATTACTTACAATTTCAATAACTCCTAATTGCAATTACTTACAATTTCAATAACTCCTAATTGCAATTACTTACAATTTCAATAACTCCTAATTGCAATTACTTACAATTTCAATAACTCCTAATTGCAATTACTTACAATTTCAACAACTCCTAATTGCAATTACTTACAATTTCAACAACTCCTAATTGCAATTACTTACAATTTTGATAACTCCTAATTGCAATTACTTACAATTTTGATAACTCCTAATTGCAATTACTTACAATTTCGATAACACCTAATTGCAATTACTTACAATTTCGATAACACCTAATTGCAATTACTTATAATTTCGATAACACCTAATTGCAGTTACTTATAATTTCGATAACACCTAATTGCAGTTACTTATAATTGAAATATAATCAAATAACAGTAATCCATAAGTACGATAACGTATAAGCCTTCAAGTTCTTTAAGTATAATTATTTTTCCCATTTTGAATTTCTTTGTTTGGGAATAGGTTAGGTCGAAAATAAATTTCTTGTCGACTTTTAAAGAAAATCATAAAAAATTCTCACAATAGACTTGAATGACATTCCTCGGTGGCAAAAGAAGTTCTAAACCTCTGCTTTGCAATGAAAAGATTCTCGTATAAAAACACTATGACCTTATAAAACTTTCCAATAATATAACTTCAATAAGTTGAGCTGATCGATAGATTTAAAATTCTTCAAACCGCTTTCGAAATTGAAATATTTTAGCGACGCCACTCCGGAATTGAAGTTCATTAAAATAAGTTCCCGCAGTTCGATAGTACCCGGTTAGAGCTTTAATATGGTAAAAACCGCGTCAAAATCGGACTGTAAATAAGGAAGTTTGAAAATTGCCGTAGCAATTTCAAAACTGCAATTTTCAAACTTCCTTATTTATGGACCGATTTCGACCCGGTTTGTTTTGTTTTAAACCTCTCTTTCTGTTAAATTCGATATCTCATTATACATACGACTAATAACATAGAATCACCATAAAATATAAAACACCTTTTTAAGAAAAACAAAAAGCCATAAACTAGCCAATTGGGAGCTTTTCTCGCGATATTCTTTCGTTCTTGAAGCTATAGACAATAAATTAGGCATTAACTTTTAAAACCTATACTGCCAAAAAGGATGCTTTGGACTTGATTTTTTATAGGTCTCAGGTAAAAACTATGAAACGAGGAATATGGCTAACAAGAATGACCATAGCGTATGACGTGGGGCAATATTGACCAAGTCAAGCCGAGCTTGCAATACGCGTAAATCTACCCCCTATATAATTTTATTGAATAAGGTTAGTATTCTTTGCGTTGCATACTCCGGTTGGAATAGCAGGTAAAGTGTACCAAATTTAACCTTGCACCTTATGGAAGGGGGATATCATGGTTTTCCCCGCCTTTTATAGTACTGTCAAATTATGTTGGGTTTCTTTGATAGAAAAAGTATTGATTAGACAACCGGGAAAGTCCCTAGGCTAAAGTTTCTCAGGCAATAAAGGAAAATGCGCCTTTTTTTTCTGTCTTTAATTTTTTTTAGCTTTAGCCACTAGGCTTCGCGATAAACCTAGGTAAACGTCACCTAGGAGACTTACCAATAAAAATTCTTCTATATGAAGCGCGGGGGGGGGAGACTTGACTTTTTCCGGATATTGCGGGCTCTCCACTACCTTATACCCTCTGCTGATCTATATAGATTTTTTCCAGGCTATTTTTGTGGTCGAGTAAAATTAGTTTTCTTAAGATTTTTCGGTTAAGATTACGTGGTAACGCTTAATGCGATTAGAGGTTCGGATAGAGATTGGGAAGAGCTTTGAAATGACGCAAACCGCGCCAAAATCGGACGATAAAAAAAATCAAATTTGAAAATTTCAAACTTCCTTATTTATAATCCGATATCGATGCGGTTTTCGTCATTTTAAAGCTCTGATTGAGCTATAGAAATAAATTGAATAATTTTTAGTTAATTTGAAAATGAATTCCTTAGAGAAGCTATTATGTCAAGAGAGAGAGAGAGAGAGAGAGAGAGAGAGAGAGAGAGAGAGAGAGAGAGAGAGAGAGAGAGAGAGAGAGAGAGAGGCAAGCCTGCAAATCAAATTACCAGACGCGACCTCTTTGAAATTTAATTAAAATTCTAGCTGTCTAAGTGACGAACTGACGATAGTCGTTAGGCCTTGCCCTCTCAATCATTATAAATGGCCAAAAACTATACTGAACATTTCTCTAGTAGAGATGAGGTCAAAAGGTTATTGCGGAAATGCAATGAAGCGTATTAAAGTTTAATATCACAATTTAGATTGTATATTGATAGAGATTGGTTCATATAGATTGTCGCAAATTAGTTTATTCGACCGAAGTTTAATTTATGCCTATTTGTCAAATTATGTAAAGGGGAAACCACACTTGATTAATCACTCACTTAATTTCAATTGATTATTAAAATTAGGCTTAAGATAGCAAGACGTCCTTAAAATATGTTTCTATCTATCTAAAGGATCGATTTGGGGCTTAAGGAAACATTCAAAATGCAACAAACCGCATCAAAATCGGTTCATAAATAAGCGAGTTTGAATGTTTAAACTTAAACCGAATTTATCAAATTAGAAAATTAATCGAAATTTCTTTATTTACCGTGCGGATTATTTATTTTTGAAGCTCAGTGAATAAATATTTCCTTAAGATTCCTACGAACAACCCGAACATAAAAATTAGAAATTTTGAAATTTGCCATTTCAAATCAAACTTTCTTATTTACGGTCCGATTTTAACGGGGTTTGTTTCATTTTGAAGCCTTTCTCGTGTACAATTCGAAAATGTAGCCTATTCGGGTAAAAAGAGGCTTAGGTGATCAACAGAACGAAAAACTCTAAAAAGTAGGCTTAGCACGCATCAAAATAAAGAAAAGCGCGTTAAAACTAAGAACGACAACTTTATAAACGAACTTAAAAGACGGAGATTTCCTTTTTCTTATGACACTTGGCACCGAAAGCAAACGTTAACTTTGACCTTCCAAACTTAAGTAAGTTGGGACTGTCTCGTAAAGGGGGGCTTGAAGGGGGGGACAGACGCTAAGCCTATTTTTACAGCTTTATATCACCGTTAGAAAGGAAGTAGACTAGTACCTTTTTAAGCCTATTTCGAGATAGAATAGCATAGGCCTGTCTATTGGTTCTTAGAATGGTTCCAAGTTAAGCTGTGAAAAGTCCCTTACAGCCCAAGGGTACTTCTTTTTTTAAGCTTCGCGACGAATGGAGTTTCAACTCCAATTTAGGACGAGAGATAGCGAGCTATACCAAGATCGTTACTTGTAACGGCTAACAAAATAATGTAGGCTCTACATTAGGACATATTCCGTTTGTAAAGGGTATGGGTAGAGATCAAAAATAAAAAATTATATTCTTTATTTTGTGTCACTATCCCTTTAAATTCTGTCAAAGGCTTAGATTCTTGATACATTTTTATATTAAAAACAAATTAATACGTTAGGAAAAATTATACTTTATTTTGTGTCACTAACCCTTTAAATTCTGACAAAGGCTTAGATTCTTGATACATTTTTATATTAAAAAAAAATTATTTTTAATAAGTTAGGCCCGTGGGAAGTTTGTGTTTATTTTGATATTTTTTAAAGTAAATTTTATCAATATTTTATTTTAACTTTGAAAATCGAATTTAACTACCTAACTACTAAAGGTTAGAAGTTACGTGGTTTTGTCAATAAACTACTTTTTTTTTTAATCATAAACACCTTTGGGGCATTTTCGTGGGTCCCTTATTAATTATGGCAGTAAACCGAAAAAAATTCCCGTCGGATGTGTATTCAATTTTTATTAAAAAAAATCTGAAGTTATTCGAGCTGATAGAAATTTTTCATTAAAAATATTTTACAGTCAATACCTTAGAGGATTAATGAATAACCTTCTTTACCTTGAAAATATACCAATTTAATATAAAATGGAATTTTAACGAAATCTATGTTAAATTTTATAATTTCCCATAAATTTTAATGAGGAATACATACATCTACTAGGAATAATTTCGTACCTATCCCTTTTCACTTAAGGGATCTAGGCGGGCTTTATGGGAGGAGCCAGCTAGACTTAATCATTAATTTTACATTCTGTCTGTATTCCTGGCTTTAAAATAGACCAAAAAAACAACTTATTCTTCTTTTTTGCAAACAAATCTTGGGAGGTTGCGCTAGAATTCTTTATTTGGCGGAAAATAAGGTGCTTTGTATTCATAATACTTTGGGACGTCACAACAACATGCAGACCTTGACGTTTTATCTATATAGTCTCCTTTGGTGTAGAAGGACCCACCAAAAAAGTCCATTATTGGTAAAACAAATGGACATACCCTATAACGTGTACCACCGCCTTGGCACCCCTTTTACAAAGGAAAGTTTATTTATTTATTTTATTTTCAAATATATTCAAGTTAAGACTGACATCTGACGGCAAGGGGGACCATCCCCAAAAAACGTGACCCCATAGTATTGTAAAATTTTTAAATTTATTTATTTATTTCAACACAGCTATGCGAATATTCATTCGTCTAAAACCGAGTACTCTCCATACCATTCTACTCGTGTTACATAATCGTCGTTACTCGGCGAGTTGTAAGTCACTCGTCTTAAGGCCTCTATCTGTAGATACAAACCCAAAAAGTTAAAGTTCCAACTTCCTGATTTCGATCCGAGATTAAAAGTACATTACGAGAGAGATCGTTAGGGAAGGAGTTGAACATTAGTTTCTTAGCAAAAATCAAATAGAAAGTCTTAGAGGAAAGAGATGAAATGGAGTAGTGATTGTTAATGCTTGAGATTTACAGCAGCTCGAGATAACTAGTTCGAGAAGGAGAACGAAAGTTGAAGCGAGTCAGTTGAAGTCTTAAGTACACTCGGTGGTGGTTAATTAATTTTGCAGCTAGGACCTATTCCATCTAGGCACTCCTATTTAGTCCGCATAACTAAGCCCCCTTTGACAGCAGCGCCTCCTCACTCACCAGGCCCCTCCCTCGCTTTACCTCCTCGAATCTATGACCTACCTCACTCACTCACTTCAAAATTACAAGCCTTTCAGTTTGTCATGACCAGAGTTTAGTTAAACAAACTTATGGAACATAACATATCACTTACAAACTTATGGCTGGTTATATGTATAAAGAAATGACTCCATTTCACTATTTCCTCCAAGGAACAAATCTCACGCATACATACCGAGATTTCCATGGGCTTTTCTTTACCTTCGGTTGCTGGCTGGACCCTAACGATTACGGGCCTAATCTTTTTGGCGGGCTGTTGGTATTTCGCGCCAAAAAAGAAAAAGTTAACTTTCAAAAGTAGATTAGGCTTAGCAAAAGAGATATGAATGTATGATTTATATTTATCATGTTACTTATGCTTCTAAATTACATATTGAATATTGACATATTTTTATTGATAACAAATCATTTTTATCCAATTTTTTCTTCAAGACTTAAAGAAAAGGAAAGAAAAGATAAACGTTATCTATTTGATGTTAATTTTAATTGGTGACGTCAGTGATAAAAATTAAGATGTGATTTCATTTTGTTAGTATATGAAAGGTTTTTCTCGTTGACGGTTGTATTTTATACGGAAGTAATATAGTTCTATAACTTGTGATTAATTATGAGTTTGCGATGGAAATTTTGAAAGGAAATTATTGATTAATATGATGTTAAATTGCTGCAGCCCGAATCGAGTCAGGTAATGTCTGGGTTATATACGAAAAACACTCAAATTACAACCTTCATCCTTTAATTTCCAATTATAATTACGGCAGTTATTGTAATTATATTAGTTATATATCTCGTGCCCCAAAGCAATTAGCGATAATTTGATCCATTACGTTATTACTATAACCGAAGAATATCAGGGTTGCCACAGTATCTGCTGGGAAAGTTTTGAAAATTAAATTTTTGTGGTAACCATGAATTTCATGGGTTATTAATGATTGTTAAGAGTGTTAATTAAAAAGATATTATTAATTTACTTGAAGATTTGGATTGAGCTTTAAAATAGCTTCAAAATGAAACAAACCGCGTCCAAATCGGATAACAAATAAAGAAGTTTGAAAATACTTGAGAAATGACTTGCGGTCATGTTTGAAAATTTCAAACTTCCTTATTTATTATTCGATTCTCACGCGGTTTGCGCCAAATTAAAGCTCTTTTCTTGTACTACTTAATTATGTATGTGATTACAAACTATCTTTGAAACTTTGATGAAAATTACTCTAAAATGGCATACACTTGAGGGGAGATAAGTTTGAAAATTTCAAACTTCCTTATTTATGACTCGATTTGGACGGGGTTTGCGCCATTTTGAAGCTCTTTTAACGTACTATTCAAATATACGTCAAAACCCTTTTTAGTTCGCTTGGCAAAACGCAAAACACGCCGGTTTCCGACTCGAAATTAACTCTGTTCAAATATTTATAGGATAGCTAGGAATATTTAGTATGTATTATTACCCCTCCAGCGAATTCATCGCACGCCTTTAAATAGTGAAAACACGGGATTTCCCGTAGTAAATATGAAACACGCTTCATGCATAGCGTTTGTTTCTCTTTAAAAACCAAAAAAAAAAATCATTACTTCGTTATTACAATATTTTCTCAGAATTTTTATTTCTACCACAATTCAAAGCTAGATTCGGTGTATCATAACGACATTTAACTTCGCATGTTCCCCGCCCTTAAACATGGTTTAATCTCAACCTTAAAAAAACCCGACAAATAAACCTTATTTCCAAGCGCATATTTCAGTTTGATGGACTGTATCAGAAGTAAGATGAGACTACAAGTAAAGAGCTCTAGCATTGGTAGTAGATCCTGGCATTAGTGAACAAATTTGAGGATTTTATGTCGCTTCCATCGCGCCTACACTAGACTGAGAAAAAAATTGGTCGAGTTCCAAAAACATTTCCTACCCCCTTCCCCTCAACCTAAAGCCGCCGAACACAGACGAAGCGGGTGCTTGAATTTAGTTCGGCCGTCTACCGCCACCCGCGAGCGTGTCACGTTTTGCAGGGGAAAATTCAGAAACCGCTACCAGAGGGCCAACCGTTGGTGTCTTATCAAGAATATTCACTTGCGCCAAGTGAAGAATTTGGTTAGCTCAGTACTTCTAGTCTCATCTTACTTCTGACTGTATTTATATCAAAAACCGAAATCGTATATTGTTTTAGGGTTTATGACTTTACGTAACCATGGCAACAAATATTAACGTGAATTATACGCTACGCGTGTGTTTGTGGTTTTTTTGGTTCGTCTAATTAAGATAGGTTTAGGTTTTGTTGAGAGCCCAACCGGGTATGAATTTGTACAACTAAAATATGCCCGTATTTGTTACGGTAAAATGATTTAGAGTTATTGCGTTCAACCAACTGTATCTATTACAGTCAGAATGATTAAAGTCGTTTAAATATTGTTGCTGCTTAATCCGCCATACCAGGGTAGCTCTGAGCTGGTATTGAAAAAGAGAAAGTAGTACTATAATAGCTTCCATAGCGGTTTTTGTGGACCATGTTGTCAAATATAGTTCGACTCAAGGAGAACGGGGGGAGCGAGTCAATTGAAGTTATAAGTACACTCGGTGGTGGTTAATTAATTTTGCAGCTAGGACCTATTCCATCTAGGCACTCCTATTTATTGAATCTGCATTACTAAGCCCAAATTTGACAGCAGCGCCACCTCACTCACCAGGCCCCTCCCTCGCTTTACCTCCTCTCGAATCTATGACCTACCTCACTCACTCACTCACTCACCTCAAAATATTACAAGCCTTTCAGTTTTCTAAGTTACCAAAGATTAATTAAACAAACTGTTGTATTATGTAAAAAACTAAGTTAGTTAAAAAACTATTTTATCTATTGACATAAGATTAAACTAGAGTGAAACCGAGTCTTCTTAATCGGTAGAGATTTTTGAAGGAACCACTTCTCTTAAGAACATCTACCATGTAACAACGCGTACTTTTTATCGTAACAAATTAATCTTTTATTATGCACAAACGTTTATTAAATTAATCAATTAGAAAACCACAACATGGTGTCAGAAGTGGGGTCTTTTTTATAATTCGTGCCCAACCACCCACTCGCGTATCGTTACAAATATGATGGCCTCCTTCAAAAGTCCGGAACCTTTTACACCTGGGAACAGTCCAGCAGAAGCCTGGGAGGCTTACAAGGAACGCTTCAAAATTTACGCAATTGCCTCAAAACTTAACAAGGAAGAACATGAACTGCAACTTAACGTCTTTCTACACGTCATCGGTACGGAGGGACTACGGATTTACAAAACGCTCTCGTTTCCATCTACCATCGTCAATCGTACGCTACAAAACGTCTATGATGCCTTCGATACCTATTACAAACCATATCAAAACGTAACCTATTCTCGGTACAAGTTCTTTACAACGAAACAAGAGTCAGGCGAACCATTTGATGTCTACCTAACGAAAATCAAAACCCTGGCAGCCCAATGTGATCTGGACAAACTCAACCTGACGGACTCGCTGGTAGCCACCCAGATTGCGATAGGAACGACCAATGCCAAGGTTCGAAAACAATTACTAAAACTAGAACCACTCTCGCTGAGCCAAGCTATAGCCATAGCCCAAGCTGAGGAAACGTCCATGCAGCAGGCCCAAGTAATCAATCCAACAAAATCCATACTCACCTCCTCACACGGCCAGCCAGAGCAGGAATGTTCTATTGTACATGAAGTTAATAGCCTCACTAACGTCCAACATTGGCGCGACCGCCAATCTACAAGCCAATATCAGGCACAACGGGGTCGGCCAAGGACTCGCAACCACTATTACCACCAAATCCCTCCAGACAGAAACAATTTCCGCCCAACCTCGCAATTTCGATCCGCTGTGCCGCCACGACGTCGCCCAAGCCAGAATCCTACAACTTCAGACCCAACCTGCACACGATGCGGTCTGCGACACCTGTCACACCAATGTCCCGCAATGGGATCCACCTGTCGGGCTTGCGGAGGACCGAACCACTGGTCAACTGTTTGTCGTGCCATTAATGAACTTAATGCTTATCTACCACCTTCCCGTTCCACTGACGAAGAACACGGACACAACATCCGACGTGTAGACGAACTAATGTATGACCACAACCACCCAAAACAAAATAACGAATTCTCGTACTTATCTTCTTTGACACTACACGCAACATTTGCGAATCTGGAAGATGACCATCTCTGGCGGGCACAACTCATGGTGGCGAATACACCGACCACCTTTAAAATCGATACGGGCTCTCAAGTCAATGTTATTCCGGAAGCACTGTACGCTCGGCTACATCCACGACCCGCCATGTTAACCCCAAGACACATCATCAAAGCATATTCTGGGCATGCTGTCGAAGTTCTTGGTATGACTCAACTCATCTGCTCCTCAAACCTTGCCTCAATAGCGCTCGACTTCTATATAACGCCAAAGGATCAAACTCATATCATTGGTGCGAGTGCATCTCGAAAACTCGGCCTAATCACAAGATTACCGCACAATGAACATAGCGCAATTCCCCCATTCATGGCACTCCAACCAGCCGTTGGCTTTAGGACTCCACCGCAAGCTACCGCGTCCCTACATTCTTGCACAGTGCCACCTGATGTTGCGACTAGCACGCCACAAGAAATAATGAAGAGATTCCCTGATGTTTTTGACACGGTAGGAAAACTCCCTGGACAATATCACACGAAACTTCGCCCGGATGCGATCCCAACAAGAACACCAGCCCGAAAAATCCCGATCCAACTGATTCCACGGGTTCAAGCCGAAATACAACGCATGGTCGCTGCACAGGTCATAGTTCCTATCACCGAACACACAGAATGGCTTCATCCAATGGTCGTGGTTCCCAAACCAGGCAATGACATCCGCATTTGTCTGGATCCGCGCAATTTAAACAAGGCACTATTAAGAGAACACTATCCCATGCCAACATCCCAACAAATCTTCTCAGAGTTATCTGACGCCCAAGTTTTCACCGTATTGGATGCCAAATCGGCCTTTTGGCAAATCGAACTTACACCCGAGAGCTCTCGAATGTGCACATTTTCAACGCTATTTGGAAATTTTCGATTCACGCGTCTACCCTACGGGATATCCACTGCTTCTGAATACTGCCAAAGGACAATGAATTCTATATTTGGCGATATACCTCGAACACGAATTGCCACAGACGACTTCCTTATACACGGTTCAAACGAAGCAGAACACAACAAAATCCTATATACAGTATTGGAACGGGCGCAAAGAAAAGGACTGAAGTTTAATTCCAAAAAGATTCAGCTAGCCGTTACCCGCATCAAATATCTCGGTCATATCATATCTCCCAAGGGCGTCGAAACTGATCCGGAGAAAGTTGGAGCGATCAGAGAACTACCACCACCAGCGGACAAACCGGCACTACTAAGATTTCTGGGCATGGTTAACTTCATGGCAAAATTTATTTCTGGATATTCCGAACGAACTGCTCCCCTACGACCTCTTCTCAAACAAGACACAGTATTTCGATGGGACGAAACCCACCAAGACGCTTATGACGACTTGAAACAAGCCATCACTTCAGCGCCAGTGTTAACATTTTATAATCCCAAACTACATAACACTGTATCCGTCGACGCTAGTCAACATGGAATTGGTGCCGTACTTCTGCAGCAAGGCAAATCGATTGAATACGCGTCGATGACCTTTACATCCGCCCAAACGCGCTACGCTCAAATTGAAAAGGAGCTGCTTGCCATATTATATGCATGCGAACATTTTCATTATTATGTGGCAGCCGCCCCACTAACAGTGCAGACAGACCACAAGCCGTTGCTTACCATTATCCGGAAGCCGTTCCATCTTCTCTCTCCGAGGCTGCAGCGCCTAACATTGCGGTTGGCGCGGTATGACCCGACATTAATTTATGTTCCTGGTACCAAGCTTTTCATCGCTGACGCCCTTTCGAGAGTACCTCAACCCAACTGCACAATGACAACGGACTTTTTGGAAGGTCCCGCCGCAACAATATATGCTCTGACCACTCTTTCCGATGACCGACTCCGAAAGTTCCAACATGCAACAAATCAAGATCCTGACCTGCAACAGATTCAAAGCTACGTGGAAAATGGCTGGCCCTTGCATCACAAGTCAATCCGTCTTCCTGGCGTAAAGGCATTCTGGGCACTACAGGAGGAAATACACTCACAGAACGGACTCCTATACAGAGGCGATCGTCTGGTGGTTCCGGCAATACTACAAGGAGATACCATGAAGCAGATACACGCCATACATCAAGGTGTTACAGCTTGTCTCGCCAAAGCCAAAATGAATGTATACTGGCCGACCATGACTGCCGACATTACCAGATTTATAGCAAATTGCCCCGTTTGCAAGGAACGAGAACGCGCAAACACTGCGATGCCCTTACAGCCCTTGACAATTCCACCACATCCATGGCACACGGTCTCGTCTGATCTGTTCAAATTCCGCTCTAAAAACTATATCCTTCTGATTGACCACTTTTCGAAATATGTAGAAGCCCAAGAATTGACAACCACGAACGCTGAAGCTGTCATCAAGTTCCTAACACCAAATTTTGCCCGCCATGGTATTCCAAGACGTTTTCTTTCGGACAATGGACCACCCTACTCTTCATACATGTTTACGAAATTTCTCGAAAAATGGGGCGTGGAACAAATCACATCGAGTCCTTATCACCCACAAAGTAATGGATTAGCAGAACGCATGGTCCAAACGCTAAAGAACTACCTAGCTAAATCGCAACCTGAAGGCAAAGACCTCAATCAAATCTTGCTAGAATACCGGACGACTCCATTGGAAAATCTTCTCACACCGGCAGAAATGCTAATGGGGGGAAAACTTCGTAGTCCCATCACAATGAATGACGCATCACTCAACCCGAATTTTCCGACACAAGAAATCATATCTGGACTACGACACAGACAGTTCACCATGCAAAGACATGCTGACACGAAACCGCACAGAAATCTACGTCCACTCGAGATAGGGGAGAAAGTCTGGTACTTCGTGGGAACACGTTCTTGGAAACCGGCAATAATCCTTCAAAAAGCTACCTCCCCAGATTCCTACATCATAGAAACGGAACAAAATCAAATTTTCCGGCGATCAAGAATTCACCTTCGCCACCAAATTCAACGAAAACCTGATAATCAAAATAAACCAGCAATTCCGAGAAGGATTAACGAACAAAGATTTCAACACGACTCACGTGCTAACCTTCTTGAAGAAGCTTTCAACAAAACACCTAAAGTGGCTCATTATGCGCACAAACCGGTCGCTGTGACAGAGACGAGGTCTCCGAGATCTTCCAGTGTATTGACAGATCACTCCCAGCAATCATCTATCCTCCCCAATCTACCCGATACTCATGAAGTAGATGCTAACCACCCTTCAGAATCACACATCGAGAACCCATCAAGACAATCTCTGCAAGAGACGTCAACACGTGATGAGACCGGGCCAAGGATGATCCCACAACCAACTGCTCTAATGAAATCTCGACCACCAACCGTTCCACCTTTCCCACAAAGAACAGTCCAGACACCCACGTCATCGTATGGACGACCATTGAAAACCCCCGCTTGGTACTCACCCGCGTAGACCGTAAAAAAAAAAAAAGCTTGTTGTATTATGTAAAAAACTAAGTTAGTTAAAAAACTATTTTATCTATTGACATAAGATTAAACTAGAGTGAAACCGAGTCTTCTTAATCGGTAGAGATATTTGAAGGAACCACTTCTCTTAAGAACATCTACCATGTAACAACGCGTACTTTTTATCGTGACAAATAAATCTTTTATTATGCACAAACGTTTATTAAACTAATCAATTAGAAAACCACAACACAAACCTATGGTGAACATAACATATCTTATGAACTTATGTCTTTAGGGATGGTCCAATGGCATTCTTCGTGCAGGGTAAAGATTGGAGGGTATATCTTTCGCTACTAAGTACCTGATCAGCTTCCGTAATAAATGCATTAGGCAAAGAGAAAAGGGAGAAACGGTTACTATTAAACGAAGCGTAAGGTGGAAGAATAAATATCGCCGTTATACCGGCTGCCTGCCTTCCACGCGACTCTACCCGCTGCTTGACCTTACCTTCAAACCTCCAACGATTCATCAACTTAATCAGAAACTCCGATTTTTACGGCAGGTCCTTTCCCCCGCTCTTGATTTCCCCCCCTTTCCATTAGTTACCCTTGCGTCATCTAGACCTAGAACTAGAAGGCTGGCTGGAAATTCATTTAGGTGTCCGTCCGTGTACCATAGACAATTTATTGTAAGGCATGCTCTCGGCGCGGTTAAGTTATGTCGAAGTATTTTTGGCATTCAACTTTGGAGGGTCGTAACTCTGGTTCTATTCGAGATACAAGGAAATCCTTTAAGTATGTCATAGCCCTATTTCTGAGCTTTGGAATTATGTTAATTTAATTACTTGGGGCTACATCAATTAGGGCCTGAGTAATTAAGAAAAATGTTCATTAACATATTAGGGTAACTTGGGGTTTTTTGGGATTAAATTTTGGAGGGTCTTAACTCTGGTTCTATTAGAGATACAGGGAAATCCTTTGAGTATGTTATAGCCCTATTTGTTCCCTATCCAACGATATTAATTACTTTGATCTACCTTAATTAGGACCGGAGATAATTAGCTTTGAATGAAAGGCTAATATATATGTACAGATACTACGTTCTTCTAAATTTGATATTATTCCGTTTTCTCTGTGGGAATTGTTCTAACCCGAAAGTAATTTGTCTAAGCTCGTACAAGATGATGGTTCTCGGTGTAGGGGTCACTCTCATCCGCGCTCTCCTGGTTTGAAATGAATGAAAATCCAAAAGGCAGGTGGCACTCGTGTTCCTCTAACTATACTGACAGCACTGGCTTATACTCCCACGCTAGAACCCGGAACAGTAGTTGATGATCTAAATCGGTTAATCGATTATTCTGTTTGGTCCAATAATCGAAAAACCTTTATCTTATCCCCTGCCAAGGCTTACGTACTTTTCTAGCTATCTACAGTTCTTATTATATATATTTATTCCCAATCTCGGACTTTTTTTTCCGATAACTTTTTGTGGTTGGTTTACTTCCAAATGGTATTTTGTTAGGGCTAAAGTATAGCTGGAAAGCGGGCCAATTAAGGCAGGGTTAGTTTCGTTAGGCTTAGTGGCGTTGTTTTGATTTAAAAAAAAACGCCGGAAGTGTTTCTCTGATGGGTAGTTTGAGTTAGGCTTAACATTGCTTTGAATTTCACTTTAAAAATAGGCTTAAGCGAAAAAAGAGCGGGGAAAAATTGAGACAAGTTGGAGTTAGGCTTAACATTGTTTTGAATTTCACTTTAAAAATAGGCTTAAGAGAAAAAAGAGCGGGAAAAAAATTGAACTAAGGCTTAACATTGTTTTGAATTTCATTTGAAATCGTTTTAAAAGTAGGCTTAGGATCAGAAATTCATAAATCCTACCGTTTTTCCAAGTAAATAATCTGATGTGCAATATATCTGGCGGGCATTTTCTGTTCGTAATTTTGCTGTTTTGGGGTTTTGATTTCTTCGCAAGCCTTTTGGGAGCTGTTTTTAGGTCTATTTATTGGTGTAATCCTTTTTCGGAATCAACTCTACCATTCTCTAAGTATTAAACCTTAGATTTAACGTGTTGCAATTGCGTTTAGAGCAAACTGGGGATGGTTGAAAGAATATTATAGTGTAGGCATCGTAAGATGAAATTGGCGCGTGCTGTAATACCTTTACCTGCAATCTCTAATCATATATTTGAGCTCGCGGAATGTGTCTCGAGAATATGCCATTTGCTTCTGTCTTTTGTTAGTACACCTCGTTTGAGGAAGTAGTGTTTTTGGCTAGCTTATTACATTGATATCGTTGTCTGTCCTCCATAACTTTTAGTTCTGTTAAAGATATTGTACGATTAAGGGACTAACTTTAACCCGCGCTAATCAGGGTTGCCAATAACTTGTTATTAAAGTATCTCCTGCATTAATTCAGGTTTGGAACTGAATTATCCAGTACTGAATCGAACAGAAATCTACAAACTTAATTAATTCAGTCTGTTATACATAATTTACAGGCATGGTCAGGAGTCCATAATAACCCGAAGTACGAAACTGGTTAAAAAGCCCGTAACAACAAAGTTTCGCCGTAAAGCTCAGCGGATTCATACACCGCTTAACTCCCAAAGAAATAGTTACGCCATTTTTTAGCGCCCACGCGCATTAACTTACACACTTCCGGTTTAGCACTATTTTTATCTTGTGATTTTGGGAGCGAAAATGGTTCACGTCTGCTTCTGTCGGAACGGTGTAAATTAAGCCTAGGCTAAGAAGTTGGCTTTTAGTCGGGGTTTCTAGTTTTTTACAAAACATTTAAACGATCGTCAATAATGTTTTGTTGTGATATGTGTGAGTGAGAATTCCGAGGTTAAATTAAAACGGTTAGGACAAATTTATGCGCAGTATCTTTAATATAAGAATTCGTGTTTCTACGTCCACCATATCGCCATTTTTCTTTTCGACCGAAATCCCAGCCAACGGAAGTTTTGGAACGAAAACCAAGGAGCATAGATACCACTACGATATACTGTAAGGTTGTATGTCCATAAACAGGCTAATCCTTTCTATGCGCAACGACAGAATCTTGTTTTTCGCGATTTTTACCATTAGCTCTATGGCCAGTTTCATACTTCCCCCCCGAAGGGAGGTTATTATGAACTCCTGGCATGGTGGATTCCTACCATTAACACAAGGAGACCAAGCGACTTAGAGTCTAAAATAGTCTGCTATTTTACACTCTTAAGTTTCCTGGTCTCCTTGTGCAAATGGTATGAATCCTCCTTGCGTGTAAACTATGTATGGTTGAACTTGAATTGACCTAACTTTGATTGTATCTGCGAAAGTACAACATTATAAGCTTGACATTCCATGGAGTAATTGCACACAGAGTATTATGAAGATTACATTTAAAATAACGTCCCCAGTAAGATATTTAATTTTTACTATATAGGTAATAAATACCTTATTGTTCTTCTTTATGGAACTACTTGTTTAAAGAGTTGGAAATAAAAGTTTTGGCGGAATTTTTCCGCTAGATTAACGCCTTCTAGTGTCGAAACATCTGCCTTTTTAGAATGGAATATTCTTTCGTTTGTTATTTTTTTTTTATAACAGAAAATGTAGATTTCCTATAAAGTAACTGTTTCCGTAACCCGTTTTTAGTAAAAATCTATTTTCTAACCTTGGAAGACATTTATCTTACTGAATGATAACTCTCACGCACAATATCGTGTAAAGAATACATACAACTACTGGGAATCATCGCGACCCCATATTTTAAACACGTTAATTTCCTAAAAGATTTTGTGGGCGGGGTCTTGATAACGTGCTGAGGTTGAGGGGTACAGACTGTAACGTAACGTTATAGGTATGGAATGGAGATTACGACTCCATCTCGCTTCTCCAAGCTAAGACTATATAGCCTAGGGTTATATCTCCTATGAGGGGAAAAACAGTTGGATTACCGAAATTTCTTACGGATTTTTACAGCAATATTTTTTATTTATTATTTTATAAAATATAAATTTCGTACTGTCTGTTATTTTCTCTGGTTTTCTATATGTTTTTCTCTCTAGAAAGATATGGACTTTTAGGTTTTTTTTTTATTTGCTCCTTTGTTTTATGACGAGCTAGGGCTTTATACAAAGCCTTACAGCTCCAAATTCGTGGGGATAAACTAAACTAAACTAAAGACCTAATAATTTTTTGGTAGCCAGTTTGAATTGGGAAATCGAACGCAGGGAAACAACTTCTTCAGGAAGGGAGTTCCAAACGGGAATAGTTCTCCTGAAGAAAGAGTGTTTTAGTGGGTCTTTGCAGGATGGCGGGAGAAAGAGTTGGCGACCATGGCCGCGGGTAAAGTGCGTGTGAGGGCGGGAAATAAAGTAGGTCTGATCGGAGGAGTGGAGGACACGAAAGAGGCTTATTAGATCCATGTAGGTGCGCCGACTGGACAGGGGAGCCCAACCGAGGGAAGCGAGTCTGCTTTCGCGAGGTAATTTGCGTAGTGACTTAGGGATTTTTGAAGCGCGACCCTGCACGTCATTAAGGAGTTTTATATCACCACTAGCGGAGGGGTTCCAAAGTTGGCACCCAAATTCAAGGGTCGGACGAACATAGCAGTTGAAAAGACGCGTAAGAAATCGGTGGGAGAGATTTGGAAAATTGGCTTTGATGGTCGCGAGTAGCCCATTGGCGCGACTACATGTCCTAGCAATATGGGTGTGGAATTTAAGGTTATGGGAGACTTGCACTCCTAAATCACGACATTCGTTCACTCGACGTACGGTGAATGGTGAGTAATAAGGACTTTTGGCTGTTGAAAGAGAGGCCGTTACGCGAGGTCCATGCCTCAAGCCGATTGAGGTCGGACTGGAGGGTTTGTACATCGTCATAAGAGTGGATCACACGAAAAATTTTAAGGTCATCCGCGAAGAGGCACAACTTAGAGGATAATTGAGAGGGGAGGTCATTTATGAAAATAAGGAACAGAAGAGGGCCTAGAACGCTACCCTGAGGGACGCCACTAGTAACTGGTAGGAAGGTACCAAGGGATTCGCCAACGCGGACTGACTGAGTGCGAGAAAGTAGGTAGGACTTAATCCACTGGTAGATATTGTTATTTATACCCAATACCCTTAGTTTGGCCAACAATCTTTGATGGGGAACCAAGTCAAAGGCCTTAGCTATGTCAAGGTAGATGACGTCAACCCTATGTTCCTCATCAAAAGCCGAAAGGAGGTTTGACTCAACAGATCTATTGTTAAGAAAACCATGTTGGAACTTACTTAGATGGGGGGTTTTAAACTGTAAGAGGGGCGTACGGATGCACTTTTCAAGGACCTTGCAAACCGTCGATGTTAAGCTGATGGGTCTGTAATTTATGGCATCGCTTTTGCTACCTTTACCTTTGTATATGGGAGTGACGTGGGCAACACGCCAGTCAGAGGGGAGGGTCCCTTCAGTTAAGGTGACAGAAAAAAGGGTTAGAAGAGGTTTGGCAAGCGAGGAGGCACAATTCTTCAGGAGGCGGTTTGGAATCCCATCAGGACCCGAAGCACTTTTTGAGTCAAGGTTGCGGAGAATATGTTTAAGGTCTACTAGGGTTGGAAGGAAATCAGGCATTTGAGCTGTAAGACTTTGGGGTAATACAGTTAGATCAGGTGGATTTGTATTAAAGTTCTTGGTTAAAGTGTCATTTAAAGTGTTGATATCGGGTCTACAATCCACAAAAACCTCCAGAATTTTTCCCCCTCCCCCTCCCTCCCCCCGATGTTTACATTTTCACGGCAGTGATCTTTATACCATATTTATATTTCTTTACTTTTTATCGACAAAAATCGATACAAATTCTATTTTCGGTTTCTGCGATATTGGCTGCCTATGGTTTATTTACTTTCCCATTATTTTGTGTGGTTTGTCTTTTAAATTTTTTCTTATTTTTATTTTTGAAGTGCAATAATAATCGTATTTTATTGATTTAATGATTTAAATTAATTTCTATTAGTTAAAATTTATGGTGTATTTAAATAGAGGATTTAATTGGCTATATTTTAAAAGAAACCGCGTCAAAATCGGCCGGTAAATAAGGAAGTTGGATTTTTCTCATATTTTCAAATTTGTTTATTGTTGCGTTAAATTTCAAATTGGATTAATGTTGCGATAAATTACCATTTTCAAACTTCCTTATTTATGGTTCGATTTCGACGTAATTGGTCTCATTTTGAAGCTCTCATTGTCCTCTATACGAATATGATAAGATTTAATAATTAATCTGTAGCTAATTAATTAAAACGCTAAAACTAAACGTAATTAATAATATTAAAAAAAAACGCTAAATGTAATTTTCTGAAAAATTCGCCTAGTTTCGAAAAGTCTCCAGGGTATATAAAATTTGACTATACACTCCAAGCAAGCAATCTCCTTTGTATGGTTATGCAAATGAATAATATTCTCATCGTGTTTTCTCTCTTACGGGCGCCTGTTGAAGCTTGCGGCAAGATTCTAAATTTAGCAAAAGGCTTTGTGACGTCTCAAAAGCTAGTCTTATCCGTAACATTGGCCATTTCTATTCTGAGAATCGCAAATTAAGTAAATTTCTCTTTCAACCCTTCCAACCTGTTGTTGTCGATAAATTTCATGTTAAATACGGATATTAAGTTGAAATTAACGGCTTATCTTCTTTTACTAGCGTTATTTCAGTTCATTATACGAGTTTGAATAAGAAATTCTCCTTAACTGCAAACTTTAGGGGAGTGACTCTTGCGGAACAATCGCTATTTTGCCCCAAAACTTTTAAATATCGCGCCTTTTCAATGGCTCTCTTTTCAAAATTGGAAAAAATGCTTTTAAATGACAATTTAACTAACCGTAAGAATTAAACAGGAAAATGGAGGCTGGGTGAAAGATAAGTGTAGTTTTAATTTTAATTTGTTAGTTTAATTGTAAGGTATCCATGAATTTACCCAAAACACGAATCTTTCACATTAATTATACTTGATTAAGTTTAATTTAACGGCTTATCTTGTTTATCTAGTGTAGATTTAGTTTATAATACAAGTTTCAATAAAATATTAACTTTGATTGCAATTACCCTAAAATTTTAATGTATGCGCTTTTGATGTATTTTAATGATCATTTAAATTAATTTGAAAGTGAAATAGGAAACATCTGTGGCTGTACGAAAAACTTGTGATGTTTTAATCTTAATTTGAGCGTGGTTCGTGAGAGTGGATTAAGCTTAAAATTTATTTGAATTTTTTACCCTAATTGCAGTGTTTAGTGCAGTTTAATATTTTTGCCATATATTCATCATTATGGTACCCTAAACTTTTGAATTTCGCGGCAATTAATGTACTTTAAAGATAGTTTAAATTAACTTAAGTGTGAATTAGAAAACATTGGGCTTTACCAATGGCTTGGGTAGTTTTAATCATAAAGAGTTTATTAAAAGTTACTTGAGCTTTTATCCAAAAAATGTATGTTTTGGTTTAATTTCACGTTAAATATATTTAATTGAGTTAAAATTAACGAAGGACTGTGTTTTGGCAGTGTACATTTAGGTTATAAAATGAGTTTAAATGTAGTGGAATTTTCGATTCTCATTTTACGCTAAACTTTTGAATTTCGCGCCTAATAAGGTACTTTGGAGATAATTTAAATTAGTTTAAGTGTGAAAGAGAAAACATGGGGCTTTACCAACGGCTTGGGTAGATACAATCTTAATGAAGAACATCATTTAAGAGTTATTAGTTTTCATCCAAAAAAATGTACAGGGTGTTTCTGATAAGTCTGCCATAAATCAAGGGGCGTGTTCTTTGGGTCAAACTGAGTGGAAAGTGTCAAAGAACATGGGGTGTACAAGAATTTGCAACGAAGATATGGCCCCCCAAACATTGGCCCCTAAAACAAGAAAATATTCGAAAATGTAGACTAAAACAAATTCAGCCTTATCAACTTGTTTAGAAATAATGAGACAATTTCAATAGTTTCCCTCTAACATCGTTATTGAACTTTCACCTGGCAGAAGTGTATTAAATGAGTAGAAGTATGCCTACTCTAGTAAAGTAAATTCAAAGTATCATGGTACCTTTCGGTTGGTATTACTTTTATTCTTAACAAGTTTACATGGACGTTACAGGTATTGTTCAAAATGTCCACCAACGGCGTTAAGACAAACATGAACCCGTCTTTCGAAAGATTCTTGGACATGTTGGAAGATTCCTGGCATGTTCCTGATTGTTTGACAACCTTCAATAATTCGTCTTCGCAAGTCTTCCTCATCACGGACTTCATTCTTGTACACGATGTCTTTGAGATGACCCCAAAGATAGAAATCGCACGGATTTAAATCCGGAGATCTGGCTGGCCACGCAACTGGTCCTCCACGCCCAATCCACCTCAAATTAAACGTAGCATTAAGATGTTCTCTAACTGCACGGCTGAAATGTGGGGGTGCCCCGTCGTGCATAAACCACATGTCACGAAGTAATGGTAACGGTATGTCCTCGAGTAGTTCAGGTAAAGTGTCTCTTAAGAACGTGAGATATGCTTCACCATTTAGTCTGGGTGGAAGAAAATGCGGACCTAGTAAATGATTACCGACAATGCCGCACCATACGTTTAAAGAAAATTGCTGTTGGTGACTTCTAACACTAGTTGCGTGTGGGTTTAATTGGCGCCATTCGTGGTGGTTGTGATACTTCAGAATTCCATCCCGGGAAAAATGTGCCTCGTCGGTTACTAAAAGGACCCGTGGAAATTGATTGTCCTCTACTCTGGCCAAAAACCACTCGCAAAAGTCGATGCGTCTTGGATAATCTGCCGGGTTAAGAGCTTGCACCTTTTGAATATGATACGGGTGAAACTGATGTCCGCGGAGAATTCGCCAGACCAAAACGTGATTAACATGTAATTGTCGTCTAACTTGTCTGGTACTTGTCGAGGGGTCCTCATCGAACATGGCAAGGACGTCTTCCTCGATTTCCTCCATGTCTTCTGGAATGTCTCGCTCTCGAACGTTGTTGGGTTGTACTTGTCCGATGTCCCTCAAGCGCCTGTCAACAGCCTCGAACGTACGACGATTTGGTATGCGTCGTTGCGGAAATTGTTCCTGGTATCGCCGCTGTGCTTCCACTGAATTGCCCTGCGCCAGTCCATACATGAGATGCATGTCTGCATATTCTGCATTGGTATACGCCATACTGTACTACCACACGTTCGTTCGAAGTGATACTGTGACGTTATCAACAACATCGCGTTACTTTATAGCAAACCACCGTTTAGTTTTTACGTTTGCGTCATGACTGTCAGCATTGTTTTTTATTCACAAACGTAAACAATAAACGGTGGTTTGCTAAAAAGTCTTTGGGGTCATCTCAAAGATTTTTTTGACATCGTGTACAAGAATGAAGTCCGTGAATAAAAAACAATGCTGACAGTCATGACGCAAACGTAAAAACTAAACGGTGGTTTGCTATAAAGTAACGCGATGTTGATGATAACGTCACAGTATCACTTCGAACGAACGTGTGGTAGTACAGTATGGCGTATACCAATGCAGAATATGCAGACATGCATCTCATGTATGGACTGGCGCAGGGCAATTCAGTGGAAGCACAGCGGCGATACCAGGAACAATTTCCGCAACGACGCATACAAAATCGTCGTACGTTCGAGGCTGTTGACAGGCGCTTGAGGGACATCGGACAAGTACAACCCATCAACGTTCGAGAGCGAGACATTCCAGAAGACATGGAGGAAATCGAGGAAGACGTCCTTGCCATGTTCGATGAGGACCCCTCGACAAGTACCAGACAAGTTGGACGAAAATTACATGTTAATCACGTTTTGGCCTGGCGAATTCTCCGCGGACATCAGTTTCACCCGTATCATATTCAAAAGGTGCAAGCTCTTAACCCGGCAGATTATCCAAGACGCATCGACTTTTGCGAGTGGTTTTTGGCCAGAGTAGAGGACAATCAATTTCCACGGGTCCTTTTAGTAACCGACGAGGCACATTTTTCCCGGGATGGAATTCTGAAGTATCACAACCACCACGAATGGCGCCAATTAAACCCACACGCAACTAGTGTTAGAAGTCACCAACAGCAATTTTCTTTAAACGTATGGTGCGGCATTGTCGGTAATCATTTACTAGGTCCGCATTTTCTTCCACCCAGACTAAATGGTGAAGCATATCTCACGTTCATAAGAGACACTTTACCTGAACTACTCGAGGACATACCGTTAGCATTACTTCGTGACATGTGGTTTATGCACGACGGGGCACCCCCACATTTCAGTCGTGCAGTTAGAGAACATCTTAATGCTACGTTTAATTTGAGGTGGATTGGGCGTGGAGGACCAGTTGCGTGGCCAGCCAGATCTCCGGATTTAAATCCGTGCGATTTCTATCTTTGGGGTCATCTCAAAGACATCGTGTACAAGAATGAAGTCCGTGATGAGGAAGACTTGCGAAGACGAATTATTGAAGGTTGTCAAACAATCAGGAACATGCCAGGAATCTTCCAACATGTCCAAGAATCTTTCGAAAGACGGGTTCATGTTTGTCTTAACGCCGTTGGTGGACATTTTGAACAATACCTGTAACGTCCATGTTAACTTGTTAAGAATAAAAGTAATACCAACCGAAAGGTACCATGATACTTTGAATTTACTTTACTAGAGTAGGCATACTTCTACTCATTTAATACACTTCTGCCAGGTGAAAGTTCAATAACGATGTTAGAGGGAAACTATTGAAATTGTCTCATATTTCTAAACAAGTTGATAAGGCTGAATTTGTTTTAGTCTACATTTTCGAATATTTTCTTGTTTTAGGGGCCAATGTTTGGGGGGCCATATCTTCGTTGCAAATTCTTGTACACCCCATGTTCTTTGACACTCTCCACTCAGTTTGACCCAAAGAACACGCCCCTTGATTTATGGCAGACTTATCAGAAACACCCTGTATATTTGTGGTTTAATTTCACGTTAATTTCATGTTAATTACACTTAATTACGTTGAAATTAACTTGTCGTCAGTGCTCATTAATCTTATAAAATGACTTTTTACAAATAATTCACCTTAACTCTAATGTTTAGAGGAGTTTTAATTATTTCCAACACATTGCGTTCAATTTTTATCATATCCTGTGCTAGGTTTGTGGTAATGCACTATATATTTTAGTAAGGATCTAATGAATTAAATAAAAGGCGAAAGCTGCTATTAAAACGTCTATAACACAAAATCAAAACACTGCAAGAAACAAAACTAACAAACAACTGCAAAAATTAATTTTAAATTACACTGCTGACTGATAACAAAAATCAAAACTAAATTGATTTTACTCTTCAAATGATAGACTTTACAGAAAAATAATGAATTAGTAAATAAATCCGAACGCCAAACTAGAGCTTGCTCGGTAGAAGTCCACACACTAAGGTCTACAGTGCTTTGAGAGAGGCCAGAGACTATAGCATTTTCTTTCGCTTCACAGTTAGGTTGAACATAAAAATGGGGATCACCGTAATTAGGGGAACAACTAATCAGCTGCTAGTCTAGGGATCTTGCAACTACTTTCCTTCGATTCCTAACATTGATTTTTACGTCAGAATCGGATAGTTTCGTTTAAATTTATTGCTATTTTAAAGCCAAAAGTATGTTCGAGATACGAAAAATTAAAAATGTAAGCTGTCTTTTTGAAGGTTTAATACTTTAATTGCATAATTAATTAACGGTTAATCGTGAAGATCTGAAATTGACACCATTGGAATTAGGAGGCTCGAAACATTCAGAGTTGATGCCTTTCCTTAAATAATTAAGCTAATTACAATTAGAAACCGAAAATAACCGAGAAACGAAATTTTGTAAAAGTGGTCTTCGATTTCAGCTTTCAACTATAGTGTTACACCCGTAAATACTTCGTACGTTTGCCAGGTTAGGTTTCGCTGGATTTTAATTACGTCTCGCGATTAAAGTAATTTAAGAAGAAATTGGCGTCCAGTTATTTTCATATTTATTCATATAATTTGCATAATTCTATTTCTAGCTTTCGACGTTTGGTGGTCTATAGTTCAGAAACTGCTAGTCCTACGCTCTCGAAAGTGAAATTATTGGATTTCCCATCCCTGAATTAATATGTAATAAATGTTAAATTAAATTTAATTGAAAGTCTTGTGATCAGCGGGTTAGGATTAACTTTTATTATTAAAAACAAGTATTTAAATTAAGTTTACAATAATGGAAACAACCGATAGCGCGGCTCCGTTGATGCCCCTTATAGATGGCTTTTCTGCTACACAGTGGCTAAGCTTGCTGAAGGCTAGTTAAACCAAAGGCAGGAACCAATGGGAACTAGTGCATTAGGTCTGATTGGTTCCTGCCTTTGGCAAGGTAAAATTCGTGTGCAGAAGATTAGCCAGAATGCTAGGGGTAATCATGGAGCCGCGCTTTCCTTTAAATTTAAACTTTCCCAAGAACTAACTGAATCAATTTAGACACGAATTTGCGAAAGAGATTTAGAGAAAAACTTCAAAACGAAGTGTTGACCTATGAAAAAATCCGGGAACTCTACCAAAATTTTTGTTTAAAAAACGAACATATAGGTACATTTAACCAAAATTATATTAATGTAAATTAACCAAAATTATATTAATGTAAACCCTAATTTAACGTACAAAACTTCAAAGACATCCAAGAATGGGTTGAAAACAGTGAAAATTTAATATATCCTTCCATACCAATTCCAAAAAGAGAAAGATTTAGGTTTTAAAACCTGATTAAACTAATCACCATTAAGTTTTAATTTAATTTAAAATAAGAGCGCTGAATATGAAGCTAGAATCGAACGATTAAAGAAAGAACAAGCCCAACGTGACTATAACAAAATGACACTAAATGTGGATAACAAAGCTTTGAAAGAAACCCATGGACCAGTTATAAATTAATGAAGTCAAATTATTAAGATCTCAGATGTTTGCTGTCATGAATTTTATTCTAACTGTTGGAGGAACGTTTATGTTTGGTTATAAAGCTGTAGAATATTCTTTAAACACTCCCATCATTCCTGCAGTAAGTTCATTAACAGTTAAGGCTTAATTATTTTAATTAAAATAATTATTATTTCATTATAGCAAGTCATGACTTGTATGATTTTAGCTACCATTGTTGCTGTTGCAGAATAGGTAAATATATAAAGTAGGAGGAGCTAATTGAAAAATATAACAAATCGTCACGAGTGACGTTTCTAGTGTGGAAAAAAGACGCTCGCGCTCATATTCGTAAGATCATGGAAAGAATGCACCTGAGGAAATTTGTTTTAGTTTGAAAAAAAAATCCTCACGAGCATTCTACATCTAGACTTACGTCTCGTGCAAAATCGCGCGCAACTGTGATGACGTTTTCTTATTTTTTGACAAGTTGAGCAAGACCAAATACTTTATATATTCACCTATTGTATTTCCTAGCAAAAATAATTTAAATAATGTAATTACATTTTTGTATAATTGTAAATCATTTATTAATTAGAAAATAATTATTTAAAAAACATTAATTACATAATCAAGAATTATAAACACCAATTCAAAAATATCTGTTATAAATAAGATTTCTGGTCAATAATTTCACAAACACTATAATTACACTCCTAAACCCTGTCACAAAGCTTCACAAAACCTTTGAAATTATTTGGCAACATTCTTAAAATTTGGATGTATCTCTTCCAAAAAGAATTGTTTTTAACCAATCCATAGGAACCTGCATTCTTAAACGCCAACTCCCCAAACGTGTTAAATAAGCAGATCGCCATAAAAACCAAGATGTGACACCTAAGAGCTTACTAATTAGGCTTAAAACTAAATATTTTAAACTTAAAAGTTCAGGTAACATAACTGATTAGAGCTTAAAAGAATGGCCTTTTTCGAAATATAAAAGGAAAAATATCAAAAACAATAAATGATCTCTTATTATAAATTAATTATCATTTATTTAGCCTTAAAAACGGGGACAACTGCGCGGCCATTGCTTTACTGGCGTCAGCCTGTGAGAATTGCGGGAGGCGCAAAAGTCCTTGCTCGTTTTTAAACCGAATTAAATGCTAATTATCATATTGTAATAAGAGATCATTTATTTTGATTTCAATATATTTCCTTTCATATTTAGAAAAAGGCCGTTCTTTTAAGCTATTATCTGTTATGTTGCCTGAACTGTTCCTTTAACTGAAATCTCACCTTGTAGTTTAAAGTCAGGTAAATCAGTTAGAGCTTTAAAACCACCAATATAAGCCAACATTCCCATAGATTGGAATTTGAAGGGTTCAACTTTACTTGTTAAATCTTTGTTTGGAATACTCTTGTTAAGTATGTTATCTGCCAAATATCGACCTTGTCTCTCGGCAACTTGGGCTGTCATTGGTAGGGGTCCATCTAAGACGCAAGAACAATGCCCCAAGGCAAAAACATTGCCTGAAGGATCTCCTTGAACAAGGATTTGACCTTGTTTGTTTTTGGGAAGGTCAAGTGATTTCGAGAAATATTACTACGATCTCAAGAGGGAAAAATCTTGAATTAGACGTCGGAATGATTGTTTGGAAGCTGACTCATCCCTTGTCCAGCGCCCGAAATGGACCGGCCCATTCAAGACCATAGAGAAAAGAAGTCGTCCATTGGTTTATATCCTCGAAGACATGATCTCCGGTCAGAAAACAGGACCCATCAACGTGTCGTCTCAACTGAAACTTTATCAGACCCCCGAAGCTCCATTGGAAGAAAACTAAGATCGCGAGACTCCTGGAGAAGAACCAGACATATCCAGGAAGATGAAGACACTCTAGCAAAAGAAATCATCTCTCCACTAAGACGAGACCAAGAGCGCAAACTCCCGAAGGAACGGCACCACCCCAAAATGTACCGGAAGAAAGACAGACCTCGGTCTTCCTCCGAATCCCTCGAGGAAGTAGAAGAAATGATAGGATCATTCGGACCAGGTTCCGAAAAAGAGAACTCGAGAACAAGAAGTACATCAGCCTGAAGAGATCTAGCCGGAGAAGGAATTACAAGGACACATTGTCCATCATGAAGAGACTCCTCCGGTAACCGAGCCATTGCCTCAACTTCCAATATTTACGAAGAAAAACGTTCGGAAGACCCCTATGCGACACGAGTAAAATAATTTTTCTACCCCCCTACTAACGTTCCCTTGAGACCAGAGAGAGAGGAACTTTTTCCAAGAAACGAACCTATAGAGGAACCTATACTAAATCAGAATACCTTTTTCCAAGACAAGTTGAAAAGTCCTATATTTCCTGTATACGAGAAAGAACAAGAGATATCAAATATTCCCGATATTACCTTAATTCCTAGAGGAGAAAAATTACAACATTCAACCCAGAGAAATAGAGCTTTACCAATTCCTCAATTTACGGCAAGATTTAATGGAGAATCAAATCCTATAGAATTCCTATATAGCGCGTACGAGTATGGGATGGTAACAAGCGTAACACTTCAAGAATTATTGACCCATATACCCCTAGCATTCGAAGGACAAGCTAAGAAATGGTATTGGAAAAATATTAATCATTTTCATACCTGGAATGACTTTGAAAATAAGTTTAAAGAAAAATATTTGGGAAACGGTTATTCCAAAATAATCAAGAGAAAAATTCAAACAAGAAGGCAGAGACCTAATGAGAGTCCTGGAGATTATGTGCAGGATATGATTAACATATATGATGAATTACCCTCTATCCCCTCTGAGCAAGCTTCGATTAGACCATATAATTTTTGGATTAATGCCCGAATATGAAGCCCTATTGAACCTGAAAACTTGTACCACAGTTGATGAACTTTTAGAGGTAGTAAAGCAACTTCAACCAGTGATGGGAATTTTACACCCTAGAAATCAAGGAACAAACGAACCCCGAAACCCCTTCATCAACAAATTTTGCAACTATTGCAAGGAATACGGACATTTTGTTTATAACTGCCCAAATAAAAGAAGTAGACCGCAAGAAGTAACCTTACCCCTTGAATCGTATCTTAAATCAGCTAGGCCTAAATGCTTTGTATGCAATTCTACGGACCATATGGCTCGAGATTGTCCCCAAAAACAAAACTATCAATTAAAAGAAAGAATAAACGAAGAGCAAAATACCACTCCTCAAAGAACAGTTGAGATGACTGTCCCACAACATGAAAACTCAATTAACGTGATAAGTAATTTCGTCCCTACTTTTTTATCTTGACTTGTTGTTGTGAGCGTACTCGTGTTTTATAAAAGCATTAGTGTGATTATTTTTCCCGCCCGCTGGAACTATTTTTATTACCTCTCCGAGTGACGTATGTCACGGAGAGGTTCTAATTTCGACGTGTCTGTGTGTGTGTGTGTGTGTCTGTCTGTTGTTATTGACTTACACCCCAGGGGACCGCGTTTGCAGTTTCCGAATTGAAGCAAATGTGTTCGCTATTTCAGGACCGTATTCACAGTTCCCGGAAATTTCAAAACTTGAATCTATCCACAAATCAACTGGCCACTATTACTTCATCTGACTAGTCAATTGTCTACTCTACATGAATAC
The DNA here is from genome assembly GCF_054372755.1 of Phalangium opilio. Classification (NCBI taxonomy): domain Eukaryota; kingdom Metazoa; phylum Arthropoda; class Arachnida; order Opiliones; family Phalangiidae; genus Phalangium; species Phalangium opilio. The sequence continues at coordinate 533,619 of NW_028324223.1, forward strand.
CAATCTGTACTTATTGGCTTCAAACACCACCATTTTGTGGTCTTTGTCCATTCGACATAGACACCAGTCTGTACTTACTGGCTTCTAACACCAGCATCTACTGGTATTTGTTTTCGTCCATCCCACACGGACACCAGTCTGTACACCTGGCTTCTACACCACCATCTTCTGGTCATTGTTTTTGTCCATCCCACATGGACACCAGCCTGTACACCTGGCTCCTACACCACTATCTTCTGGTCATTGTTTTTGTCCATCCCACATGGACACCAGTCTGCACACCTGGCTTCTACACCACCATCTTCTGGTCATTGTTTTTGTCCATCCCACATGGACACCAGTCTGCACACCTGGCTTCTACTCCATCATCATCCTTAAGGTTAAGACATACGTGGCGATCGGCCAGGGTTACGAGAAACGTCCGCCCTCCCAATGGCGGTGCTTCCACCAAAGGTTCACGCAATTGCGCTGTTCTTATCCATAGCTGCGATTCGAAATCTTTATATACTACCTATTTGAATAAGGCGAAGCAACCGGCGTATGCTTCATTTTAAACGCCAATATTAGTCAAGTCTCTCAAGAATGTTTAATTGTTCTTTATCAAGACGATGTAACGCTCAATAAGGCGAACAACTAACGAAGAAAATATTTAATATTAATTATATTTATTTTAATATTTAAGATAATCTTGTTTCTCAACTCAAAATTAAAACGGAAAGAGTTAAAAAGCAGTCTATTTTTTTGTCTGTGTGTCTGTCCGTTGTCACACCAGTGCGCCGAGTTAGCAGTTCGCTTTGTTTTGATGTGTTAAGAAATCCTACAGAACCTTAATATTCACTTTTACCATAATATAAAGTGAATATGTGGAAAGCTTTTTCGTAATTACGATGCATTTAGTACTTTTGTAGCTTTAAAGCTCTGTTTCATTTTGATATTCCAAGGATGTTTTTTAATATTGTTATTTGAAATGGATATTTATATATTACTTAAGCTATACTACATCTGTTTATAGCATAATCCTTTCTATAGTGATTTCAAGAAGAACGCAACGATATTGGTCAATTGAACTTTTGTTTGTCAGTAGGCCTAGTGAACCAAAAAGTAAACGCTTGGGTTTGGTTTTCGTTTCTTTAATGCAGAGACATTAACGGTTCAGAGTGAGCCGAAAGTTAAATACACTTTTAAATAATTAGGCTTAGGTTTTATAATCATGGTAGATATCTGGGCCGCGTTCAGCAGAGCTCAGCGCTGTTAGCAGTGTCCTACAGGACGGGATTTTTTTTTTTTTTGAATTTGACGTCACGGTGCTCAACGCTGAGCAAGCGCGGTCCTCAAAGAAAATAGTCGGGTTTTTGGAAAACGTGACGTTTAACGCGTAGTTCTCAGCTTGGCGAAAAAACATGGAGGAATTAATACAAATAGCTCTTGCTGATTCTGATGGGACTATAGCTATTTAATTGGCGTGAAACCATTTGATCACGCGAGAATTTTGAGAGATATGCTAGTTTCTAATTTTAATTATAAAAGTTGTTATCTATCTCTTTAAATATGTTATCATACAATTTTTGTTAAGCCTTGGTACCTTGCACGCTTTATTGCGTTAGCGTCATTTTTAAAACACCGATGACCGGAGAAAAGCTATGACGACAGATCTCACCGGTAAACGTTTCCAAAATCCGCTGTCATTTTGGGGAGCTCTGCTGGACGCAGCCCAGACCAGTGAAAGGTCTGATCGTAATCGGATTATAGCTTCGTGTTTTCACGCTTTTTATGGTGCGCATTTACTTCCAGTGTGTGTAGCCACAAATAAGCTTTGGTGTTATGTAACGTTAACAGTCATGTTGACAAACTAAGAAAATCGTTGAGGTGAAACGAGAGGATAGTGTTTACATGGCAACCCTGTTGTGAATATGGCTTTGAACATAGAGGGTATACTGTTGAGGAGTAGAAAATTTGGCCTTTACAAAAACGTAAAGGTAATATCCCTCCAAAGTTTTAGCTCTTCATTTCCCGTTTTTCCCCCATCGTATGATTTTAATGTGTACAAGTATATCCTTATTGGATGTAAAATGTCTGATTTACAGTATATTTGCTATGCTTTGTATACTGCTTTAATATTTCATAAATTTTAACTTCAGTATTTGTTCTTAAAAAAAGAAACATTTCCATATCTGGGTAAGTAAGTTTGTAAGTAGTCCTCCTCGGAGAGGTAATATTTTGGTTTTCCCAACTTGTTTTCTATATAGATAGCGTTTATGTCAGGTGTTCACGCTATGATTGCTGGGCGGAGCACCAAAATGTTAATGTACTACTTTATTTTATAAATATCGTACAATTTTCCAACAAAAAATTAGGCCTAAAACCTTGTATCTTAACAAAAAATCTAACCCTAAAAATTTCAAATTTTAAAATTCAAAAAGGAATCACGTGGAAAAGGGGAGGGGTGGAGGGTATCACGTGACATGATTCTCGAGCTCTATTCTTGATCCTAAGGGGTGAAAAGGGGGGTTGCACGTGCAAGAACTAGACAATCTTCGTTATGGATGTTAAGCCTTTGTTAATCAGGCCCTGAACGTAGGGCAAAATTAACTTAATTGCTTGAATAACCACGCCTTTTTTACTGGAGTTGAGTAGTGTGTGATTACCGAAACGCTTAAGATTGTCAACTATGCCACGCGCCTTAAGCCTCGGCTTCCTGAAAGGTGGTATGCATTTATTTAAGCTTAAACCTTAACGGCGAAAATTACAAATGAACTTTGGGTTGAAAGGCTATTACGGGGAAACCCCCATGACGACAAAAGCCAGAGACCAAAGTTTTGATTAGTTAGACGTGCCTTCCTTCCCCCGGTCCTTTTTCTCTCTCTGTCTCAAATTTGGGAATGTATAAAACTAATTGGAATTATTGTGACCCTTGTTAATTTCTATGCCGGCTTTGTGGGCTGGACTTGAACTGCAATTTCGGTTAGGTTGGGTTGCAACGCGAGTTCCTAGGCGTGTGCAAGGAGCAGGGAGATAGATTATTAATTCGTGACTTAAAATTCTTCATAAGTAATGATTAGTCTAGCTAACTCATCCCACAAAATCCGCCTAGATACGTTAAATCAAAATTATTCCTATTAGTTGTATGCATTCCTGCTGTATTGAAAGGAAGTATTGTAGTATTTAGAAATATTGGTCTATTTTTACACTCAGTTTTAAGATAAAGTAATTAATTTTCTGGCTTTTTTTATAAACAAAGTCCATGATAAGATTCGTTAAATGCATCTGGGCTAAGCCTAAATGTCTTTAGGAAACTGTCCCTTACATTCCTGTGGAATAATTAAAGCCGAAGGAAACTAATTTTAATGATTAAAGATATTTCTGATGGACTTACAGAGAGGCTTTAATTTGCTAAGAGGTCGAATTGAACAAATACAACAAATACGGTCCTCGCTCGCTTTCGCTTCCCCAAAATAGGACCCCGATGGTATAGAAGTACTTGTTTCGATTAGTATACAACTGTCTTAATGTCTCGCAATCAACTTAATCTTACCGAAGGATCCAAGAGAGAGAGAGAGAGAGAGAGGGGGGGCTGGGGGAGCGTGGGAGGACGAGGACATCTCCGCTATCTAGGGTTATGGGGGTCCTTTCCGCAAGTGTGGCTGGCTGTGGCCTAGCTTATTTTCAAACTAGATCAATTCTAGCCGAGGCCTAGCAATAGCACCATGATGAGGTAGTTGAGATGTTTTGCCACAGAATTGTTTCAATACACCTATGTTAACCTGAATATAGTGTTCCTTCAGTATCTGATCTACCAAAGAAACCTCCGGTTTATTTCTCTCTGCGGTAGCCAAGGAAGTCAAAATGAATGTTTGTCCTAATACTTAAGCTATACCGAGTGGTGTCTCTTCGTATAAATACTTTGGTGCAGTCAGCATAGGGGTGCTGGGTGCTTTTAGAAGTCCGTCCGTGTATATTGATGACCCATACGCGTTTATTTAAGCCAATAGAGACGTCTTAAGAGGGGTAACTTATCTTGCCTATACTCAAGACGGGTTAAGCAAACATACTTCTAATAATAGTGTTCACTACCACTTTACAAGAGTACAATATTATCAAGAAGCGATATCTAGTTTATTAGGGAGAAGGTGTAATAAATTCGCGCCACATTTCTAGCAGCTTTATCTCCAGTCCAAACGTAGACGTCTCCGAAGTTAATCCCCGCCGCCTCTAAATTATAACCAGCCAGCATCTCATTGGTTCTTGAAAACTCGTGCACGTCAGCGCGACGCGAATGAAGAGAAAATTACAGTCATATTTTCCGACGGAGGAGAGGCGAAATAGGCCGACCTCCTTTTACGTCCCCCCTTGTATTTTGAAAGGGGGACTGCAGGACTATGGCGCGCCAATACTTAGGCATCTTATACCTTCTCCCTAGTAAACTAGATATCGCTTCTTGATATTATACACAGGGTGTTTTCCAAAAACGTGCTATCCATTGTCGGGGATTAATTATATCTCCTATTTATATATCTATTCTAAGGGAGCGGTAGCTCCCTTAGATAAGGCCTGATGACGGCTTTAATGTATAAGGAAGGTTTTTGGATTGGTTTTAACTTTTTTCGTTTTAAGTTTATTGTTTCGAAATTTTTCTACTGAACTAAAATCCGGGCCCTTAGTATGTGGTAAAAATTTCAAGATGATCCACCTAATAGTTTATTTTATAAAGCATAAAGTTGCTAAGGGTGGTTTTCATTTCCATAAAATTAATCACAGTTTTTGGCGAAAAACTAGAGAATCTCCATAGAAATAACATGGGAAATTTTCCAAACTTACCCATTTTGTAACTACCCTTACAAAAATAACTATACGTTTGATAGATTTGAAAACGGTCTTAAATGAAAGCCCCATTTTTATAGTGGGCGCCAATTTTTGTTTCATTAAGAAAAACAAAGTTTAAGTATTGTTTTTAATAGTTTTAAGTACCTGCTCCGAATTACGTGGTTTACCTTTAAACTGTGGAACTTAAGACTTTTTTGCTTGGGTTAAGTAATAAAGAAAGTCATTCTAGGACTTACGTCGTTTTACTTCGGATAATCAAATTGGTAGGGCAATTAGCTAGCTTAATTGTCATTATAACTTTTGCGCGTCCAAATAATTTAGTTGCGAAGTACAGATTAAACTGAATTAAACAAAATATGCAATTAAATATAATTAAACAAAATAAGCAATTAAAGATAATTACCAATTATAGGTAATTAAATTTTTTTCACGAGTCTAAACTATAACATCTGTTTGTGTACAAGTCTACGGAATCTGTTTAAGCGCAGACCTACAGAATATTTTTGTGCAAAGGAGTATAAAATCTCTTTGTGCAGAGGCCTATGCAATCATTTCGTGCACAGGCCTATGGAATATTGTTTTACACAGGCCTATGGAATATTGTTTTACACAGGTCTACGGAATGTTTTTGTGCAAATCTGCATGGAATCCTTTTGAGTATAGGAGTATGGAATCTTCTGTGCACAGGTCTATGGAATTTTTTGTTCATGGGTCTATGGTATATTTATTTGCACAAGTTTGAAGAATCTTTATTTGCACAAGTTTGAAGAATCTTTATGTGCACACTAGTCTGAAGAATCTTTATGTGCACACAAGTCTGAAGAATCTTTATGTGCACACAAGTCTGAAGAATCATTATGTGCACACAGTCTGAAGAATCTTTAGTTGCACACAAGTCTGAAGAATCAATATGTGCACACAAGTCTGAAGAATCTTTATGTGCACACAAGTCTGAAGAATCTTTATGTGCACATAAGTCTGAAGAATCTTTATGTGCACAAAAGTCTGAAGAATCATTATGTGCACACAAAAGTCTGAAGAATCTTTATTTGTCCAAGTGAAAAATCTTTATTTGCACAGGTCTACAACTCCTGTTTGTGCACAGGTCTATGACTTCTGTTTGTTCACAGGTCTACGACCTCTGTTTGTGCACAGGTCTATGGAATCTGATTTGCTCATTTCTATGACATCTCTTTTTTCGCAAGTCAATAACATTTGTTTATGCTCAAGTCTAAAACATCCGTTTGTACACAAGCCTAAAACATCTGTTTGTGCACAAGTCTAAAACATCTGTTTGTACACAAGACTAAAACATCTGTTTGTACACAAGACTAAAACATCTGTTTGTGCACAAGACTAAAACATCTGTTTGTGCACAAGTCTAAAGCATCTGTTTGTGCACAAGTCTAAATCATCTGTTTGTGAACAAGTCTATAACACCTGTTTGTGATCAATTCTATAACACCTGCTTGTGATCAATTCTATAACACCTGCTTGTGAACAAGTCTATAACATCTCTTTGTGCACAAGTCTATAACATCTCTTTGTGCACAAGTCTATGACATCTGTTTGTGCACACGCGAGTGACTTCTGTCTGAGCAAAGGACTACGGAATATTTTTGAGCACGGGTCTACGTATCATTTTTGTGCAAATGGGTATGTAATCTTTTTGAGCATAAGGGTTTGAAATCTGTTTGAGCATAGGGGCATTGAAAATGTTTGTGCATAACTCTATGGAATCTGATGTGCACATGTCTATAACATCTCTTTTTGCGCGAGTCTCCGACATTTCTTTGTGCACAAGCCTGTGATTCTATTTGTGCACAAGTGTACGAAATATTTTTATGCATTGGTGTACGGAATATTTTTATGCACAATAGTACGGAATATTTTTGTGCACAGGTGTACGGAATATTTTTGTGTATAGGTGTATGGAATTTTATGGTGAAAATGGATTTGGAATATTATTGTGCACAGGTGTACGGAATATTTTTGTGAAAATGGATACCGAATATTTTTGTGCACAGGTGTACGTGATAGTTTTGTGCACAGGTGAACGTGATATTTTTGTGCAAATGGGTAAGGAACATTTTTGAGCATAGGGATATGGAATGTTTTTGTGCAGAGGTCCATGGATTTTTTTTGTGTACAGGTATATGGAATGTTTTTGTGCAGAAGTCCGTGGAATATTTTTGTGTACAGGTATATGACTCATGTTTGTGCACAAATCTAAAGAATGTTTTGTACACCGGTCTAGGACATATGATTGTGCACAAGTCTATGGCATCAGTTTGTGCAAAAGTCTAAAGTATGTGTTTTTGCACAAATATTTGACATCTATTTTTGCACAAGTCCATGGTATCTGTGTGTACAGGTCTACAAAATATGTTTGTGCACAAGTCTGAAGAATCTTTATGTGCACAAGTCTACGGAATATCTTGTGCAAATGTCGATGACATCTCTTTTTGAGGAAGTCTATGAAATCAGTTTTTTACACAAGCATATGACATCTGTTTGTGCACAAGTCTATAACATCGGATTGTGCAAAACCGTGTGACTTCTGTTTGTGTACAAGTCTGTGGAATCTATTTGTGCACGAATCTACGTAATATATTTGTGCGCAAATCTATGGAATCTGTTTATGCGCTAGTCTACGGCATCTGTTTGTGCACGGGTCTACGGAAAATGTTTGTGCAAATGGGTGTGGAATATTTTTGAGCATATAGGGGTATGGAATGTTTCTGAACAGGTCCAAGGCAGGTTTTTGTGCACAGGTCCATGGAATATTTTTGTACACAGGTCTATGTCACATGTTTATACAAAAGCCAATAGAATATTTTGTGCATAGGTCAATGGAATCTTTTTGTGCACAGCACAGTTTTATGAAATGTTTTGTGCGCACGTCTAGGAAATATTTCTGTGCAAATGGTTATGGAATAGTTTTGTGCTATGGGTATGAAATCTTTATGTACACAGGTCTATGGAATCTTTAGCGCGCAGGTCTATGGAATCTTTATGTGCACAAGCATATATAATGTTTTGTGCACAGTTCCATGAAATATTTTGTGCACATCTTCATGAAATCTTTTGTGCACAGGTCTATGGAAACTTGATGTGCACAAGTCTATAGAATGTTTTTGTGCACATGTCTATGACTTCTGTTTGTGCACAAAACTATGGAATCTGGTTTGAACATGTCTATGACATCTGTTGTGCACAAGCCTGTGACTTCCACAAGTCTACGCAATTTGTTTGTGCACATGGCTACGGAATCTGTGCACAGATCTCCGGAATCTGTTTGTACACAGGCCTACGGCATCTGTTTGTGCACAGGTTTACGGAATGTGTTTCCTTACAGGTCTACGGCATCTGTTTGTGCACAGGCCTACGGCATAATTTTTTGAGCACAGGTCTAGGGAATCTTTTGTGCACAGTTTTATGGAATCTCTTTGGGCCCAGGTCTATGGAATATTTTTGTGCACAGGTCTATGGAATCGTTTTGTGCAAATGGGTATGGAATCGTTTCGTGCAAATGGGTATGAAATTGTTTTGTGCAAATGGGTATGGAATCTTTATGGAAACAGGTCTATGACTTCTGTTTGTAAACAAGTCTAAGACTTCTGTTTGTGCACTAGTCCGTGGAATCTGATGTGCACATATCCTTGACATCTCTTATTGCGCAAGTCTATGATGTATTTTTTGTGCAAGTCTATGACATCTGTTTGTGCACAACCCTGTGACTTCCGTTTGTGTCCAAGTATCCGGAATCTGTTTGTGCACATGTCTACGGTATCTGTTTGTGCACATGTCTACGGTATCTGTTTGTGCACATGTCTACGGTATCTGTTTGTGCACAGGTCTACGGAATATTTTTGTGCACAGGTCTACGGAATATTTTTGTGCACAGGTCTACGGAATATTTTTGTGCACAAGCCTACTGAATCGGTTTGTGCAGAGGTCTAAGGAATCTGTCTTTTCAAAGGCCACTGCATTTGTTTGTGCACAGGTCTAAAGAACATTTTTCTGCAAATGGATACGGGATATTTTTGTGCAAATTGATATGCAGTATTTTTGTGCACTGGTGTACGAGATATTCTTGAGCATATTTTTGAGCATAGGGGTATGGAATGTTTTTGTGCAGAGGTCCATGGAATCTTTTTGTGTACAGGTATATAACATCTCTTTTTGCACAAGTTTATGACATCTGTTTGTGCGTAAGTCTATGACATCATTTTGTGCGCAAGTCTATGACATCAGTTTGTGTTCAATTCTAAGGTATCTGTTTGTGCACAATTATAAGGGATCTGTTTGTGCACAATTCTAACGGATCTGTTTGTGCACAAGTCTACGGGATCTGTTTGTACACAATTATATGACATGTGTTTTCATAAGTCTATGTTATCTACGAAATATGTTTGTGCACTCAGGGTTACCACAAATAACCTTGTAATAGTTATAGGAAAATAGGAAATTTACAATTTATTTACAGGAAATTATGGGAGACTAGCTGTTACCCGCGGCATCGCTTGAGTGTAGTAAGAACTTCCATCAAGTATGGGTACATTTTACTGAGTCGACTAATATTTTTGTAGCATCCTAGGAGCGAAGGCACTCGGCGTCGCCCATCAGCTCGTCGGGACATTTTTTATTACTTTACACGCAGACATTCTATAAAGAAAGGTTTTTAAATATCTGGCCGCCATTTAAAATGATGGCAACAAATCGATCCCGAAAGACCATATATATATAGGTTAAAGGAATCCAGTGTACTAAATATTTGTGAAATCGGTTGAAACTCACGGACTTTCTTACAAAGAGAAGATTTGTTACATTTCTGTGCGCCAATTATGAAGATGGCGGCGGATTGGAAAAATCTTTCTTAGTACGCGCCTACTACTTACGAGTAACGTTCCTCCAAATTTTCAGCCTTCTGGGGCCAGCGGTTTGGGCTGGGCGATGATTATCAGTCAGTCTGTCAGTCGGTCAGGACTTTGATTTATATAGATATAGATGTATAATTAAAAAAACAGGAAAAGACAAGAGAACTACTCTTGAAAAAATAGCAAAATATAGGTTGCAAATGCTTTGAAAGTAATAAGACAAGATTTACAAAGGAGCTTTGGTTTAATTATAACCATAAGTTCGTAAGATATGTTACATAAATTTGTCACTGGAAACTGAGAGCTTGTCTCGAAGTGACGTAAATGAAACGTCATAGCTTCTCGTAAAGCGACGCCTGATGAGGCCCTGTCAAAGGCTTAGTACAGACTAAATAGGAAGATGGAGTAGAAAATCGCGTGTAGTCAATTCTCGCGTCGTTCTCGAACTAGCTCTCATTAAGTCTCTAGCATTTCGAAATATAGGAAGTGTCATACTTATGGAACGTAATCTTAGAAACATATGCTATAACTTTAAAACATCACAGACTTCCCTGACAAATATTTTTAGAGGCTTCCATAGCTTTGGTGATATATAACAAAACCAAAAGTGAGAGCGCACAAAATATCTACAATTTCAAAAAATCGGAAAATATAGGAAAATTATCGAAATTATAGGAACTAATAGGAAGACATCCGAAAATAGGAAAAATTATAAAATTTAGGAAATATGGTCACCCAGCACAGGTCTATGGAATATGTTTGTGCACAGGTGTATAGATTGTTTTTGTACACAGGTCTTCGTAATAATTTTTTAGCCTAAGTCTTCGGAATCTATATGTATTATTGCATCCACTGTGCTTTGCACATGAAAACGACGGGAAGGCAATTTGAGTTGGACTGGGCGTTGAAGCAATCAAGATTAATACTTCTATAATAGATGGTTAGGGCCTTGTTAGTTCAAACGCGGTAACTAATAAACGCGCAACACCACAAGACTTAAATGGAGCGCCTGGTTTTCAGAATAAGTTTTAAAATACTAGTTTCTAAACAGTTTTAATTCATATTAAGACTGAAGTGACAGATATTTATCAAAACTGTCTTTGTACACAAAGACGCGAAAAAGTAAGAGATAAGTGTAGAAAATTAATTGTTTGAAGTAACAGATATTCAAATTTTCATTTTTGAAGACGTGATTATAAAACATCAATTATTTGAAAAAATTTCTTATCTTAGTTTTTTTCACAAAATTTTCAGAGAAACTACCTTAATACTACTGTTTATTTTCGAGAAACATTTGCTTCGAGGAAGTTCAAATACTCGGATATCTGAAAAATAGAGCTAGTATTTATTTTTATATTTCAAAATTGAAAATATTGCGAACCGAAAATTACATTCGCCCTTTGACTGTGATGTAGTTATTAGAGTCAAAAGGATCTGTAGCTTGATCGTGATCTTTTGAGAGATATACATCACGTCAATTATTGAAACTTCGAAAACTTTAAAATTAACGAACACGTTTTGTTAAGTTTTCATGCTTGTTTTATTTTGACTGCTATCAACGATTTTCTGTCCATTTTATTCTCCTTATAGGCCCGAATACTCAAACTAACTCTAAATTTTAAAAAGAAAATAAAATGCATACGTTTTCTATTTTTAAAATGATGCACATGTTTAAGGATAAAATATTTTACTTAAGGAATTTTGGTGAAAAAAACTAAGATAAGAAATTTTTTCAAATAATTGATGTTTTATAATCACGTCTTCAAAAATGAAAATTTGAATATCTGTTACTTCAAACAATTAATTTTCTACACTTATCTCTTACTTTTTCGCGTCTTTGTGTACAAAGACAGTTTTGATAAATTTTTCATAGAACTATGTACCACTGCGTGATGTACTTCGGTTCCATGACCCTTTCTGGAATCTTTCCGGATAATGGGGAATTTGACTCTGTGGCAACCCTGATGATGTAACTAGGCAAGGTTATAGGTCAATCCAATGTTTATAAGATGGAAAGGAACCAACATCTCCTTACCTTATGTACCAAAGAAAGTGCCCCGAGACTTTCATGGACAAAGAAAACTAAAGGGATCTTATACTAGAAGAAAACTGAACGGGAAATATGTGACGTGTGTCCAAAAAAAAACAAAGAAAGTTGCTAGGTTGAGCGATGAGCCATGTAGATCCCTACCCATCAAATTCCCCATCTTAACAACCAAGCCCCAGAAAGAAACGTAGACTTGGCAAAACCAGTAACAATAACCCGTAATATTATGTACCCAATCTTTTTAGGGGTTTGTTACTATGCAGGGTTTTCTAAAAAGGGTTAATTATAAAGCCTAAGTACAGTGGTAAACTAATTTTTTGGCATTAATATGATTATAGAATCGTTTACAAGATTATGAGAGCTTTAAAACGGTAAAAACCGCGTCGAAATCGGACTATAAATAACGAAGTTTGAAAAAACTTGAATCCTGGCTCAAGTATGTGCAAGTTTGAATTTTTCAAAGTTCCTTATTTCTGGTCCGATTTCAACGCGGTCCGCGCCATTTTAATGCTTTAATTAAATACTACTATGAAAGCTTTAAAACTGTGAAAATTGCGTCGAAATCGGACAATAAATAACGAAGTTTGAAAAAACTTGAATCTTGGGCGCAAGTATTAGTTTGAATTTTTCAAAGTTCCTTATTTCTGGTCCGATTTTAACGCGGTTTGCGCCATTTTAAAGCTCTAATTAAGTACTACTCGTTTACATACAAACATTTATAGAAATTCTTACCTTTTAATAAGAAAAAAACACTAAAAACACTTGATATAAATTAACTCTAAGCCTAATTTCATAAAGTCTCTTCGCTTAAAAATAAATACGGGTACTATTTCCTATTATCGAGAAAATACTGAGAAGAAAATTTCGATTATTATTTTTCCATTACATTATTGATTTCCGAACCAACTACCGAGAAAAGAAAAGAAAAGGTCCAACAGAAGCAAAATTTCAAACTCTTGACAGACTAATACGTTCTTCTATATATAAACTCTATTGAAAACGAACACCAGTGCCATGACTACGTAGTACTGAGGATTAAGTCTGTCTTTCAAAGAAGAAAAAGATGTTTTAAGCCTCGGTCCTTAGAGAAATACATGCAAAAAAAATTAAGTCTATAACGACGTTACTTGACATCGCTGTCAAAGTTAAGCCTTAAAATCCTGGGATTAAATATAATAGATATTTAAATAGGGATTAGATATTCATTAGATAATATGGATGTTAATTCTTCATCTATCCAAAAGTGTTGAAACGATTGGGTCTGTGAAATAAGATACCCTAGATATAAACCAGAAATGACCTGGTTTCGCCTCCTCTTAAAGGAGGTGTTAACGGTTCAGGATTAGCCGAAAGTTAAATACAGCCTTCAGTGATATATTTTAGGTCCTCATTTGAATTATTGAGGAATCAAAGGAAATTGTTAAACGCTTAAGCCTTTGCTAAAGACCTTGGCAATATTTCGCCAATTTGAACTATGTATTTCCGGTTTTTCTCATTGGCTGGTGGACCTGTGTTTAGGAAGTAAATTCGTCTCGGCTCGGAGAGGTTTATTTTGGTTTCCCAACTTGTCATTTAACCCCTAGGCACCAAGTTAACTTGAAAGAAGATTTACCTTTAGTTGTATGAGGGAAGAGGGGGGGGGATAAATAGGTCAGTACTCACTTTGAAGTTGAGTTGACGATAACAGACAATTTTTAATCAACTCTTAAGGTCAAAAATGTTTCGGTGGGGGGGAGCTAGATTATGGTTATATAAAAAATGCGTGCAATTTATAGTATGTAATTAGCATAATGTTACGATGTTTTTAATTTTAGGTATGGCAACTTTTTTATGGCTGAAGTAATAATTAATTTTGGTATTATTTTGTATCACTACACGAACCTAGTGATTTTTAATGTCGATTGTTCTTATTATTTTTTTATATTCCCCACTCGGTCTATAACCCACTCTACTTGTTATCAGTGTTAGTCTACGTACACAACACGTGACGGGTTTAGGAAAAAAATTAAATCACGTGACCCACGCCGAGGGGGCGTAGTCGTATAAGTGAATATTCAGTATCACAATTTCCCAAAAGTCAAAGGAACAACACAACAGTACAACACTGGACTGGTTCAAAGTCGTCTGTCTGCTTGTTTTTGTTAGAAACCCCGAGAAGATCGATGAAGTTTCAAACTCCGTTTATTTTTTGGAATTCTGGACGTTCTTCAACATTTGAAAGTTCTCCGAGCAAGGTAATTTTTATAATTTTCGGTATTTTCAACCTGAATCTTAGTTATTTACCTTGTAACATATAGCTTTAGGCGTAAGTGGTTCTATGGCATGGCATTATTGGCATATAACTTTAAGCCTTGGTAAAATTTAGTGTATTAATATGTTATTCAGGGGGCTATGATTAAGTTAACCGTGTTTTTCCTGCTTATTTTGAGTTAACGCGCGCTTAAATACTGCGGAAGAAAACTCGCGTCGAATGTCCGAGTCTGAAGAAGTGGGAAAATTTAAAATAGAGTCTATCTTGAACCAAAATGAAAAGCTAATGAAATAGGAATGAAACGAGAGACGAAGTAGTTAAAGATTGCTTAAACTTATAGCTGTCTAATGAAAGATGAAGATCAGAGCTTTAAATAGGGTCGATAGGGCAGCTTGTTGGACAATTAGGTCTCGGAAGATGGTCCCATTATTAGAATTAAAGCCTTTTTTTTTGACAATGAATAATCATTTTAATAATTTTGCCTAATTGGGTTTAGTTTAATAAAGACGACACTAGGCCATTAAAGTCCCAAGGTTTTATTAAGTAGTACTTAACCATGTAGTCAGTACGCCAAAAGTACTAATTAATTTTAATTTTATTTTTTCAGACTACGATCTCGACTGCTAGTTACTCAAAAAACGTTAAAATAGAGTCAAGTACACGACAATGTTTGATGAAGAATTATGGACTGCTGCTATTAAGGGGAAAATAGATGAGGTAGTCCGGTTGTTAAACCGTGGTGCCAATATCAACTATGCTGGTCTGTTTCGCCAAACCGCATTACACTTCGCTTGTTATGGAAGCCATTTTGATCTGGCATTGCTGCTTATTGAGAAAGGTGCCAATGTTAATCTGGCTGATGCATTTGGGACAACACCCTTAATGAGTGCTTGCCAACATAATCTTGTCGATGTGGTCAAGTCACTTTTGAATAAAGGTGCCAATATCGACGGCGTTGATATGAAGGGAAAGACGGCATTACAATGGGCTTGCGATTATGGGAGATCCGATGCGGCATTGCTGCTTATTGAAAAAGGTGCCAATGTTAATCTGGCTGATGAATTTGGGACAACACCCTTAATGATGGCTTGCCAACGTAATCTACTCGATGTGCTCAAGTCTCTTTTGAATAAAGGTGCCAATATCGACGTCGTTGATAAAAAGGGAAGAACGCCATTACAATTGGCTTGCGAGTATGGAGAATCCGATGCGTCAGTGCTGCTTATTGAAAAAGGTGACAATGTTAATCTGGCTGATGCAGATGGGACAACACCCTTAATGAGGGCTTGCAAAAGTAATCTGGTCGATGTGCTGAAGTCTCTTTTGAATAAAGGTGCCAAATTTAGGAGTTTTTTTTAATTCAAGTTCTCTCTTGGTTGCCTCCAATTTGTCCTTTTCCGTTTGCTTCAGTAGTTCATCCAGCGTGACTTTCAGTTCTCCCAACTCTTGTTTCAACTCCTGTTTCAATTCTTGTTTCAATTGTTGAAATTCTTTAACCATGTTGAAATTCTTATCAGTCTCCTTTTGGTTGTTAATGATTTCCATCACTTTAGCGAAATCATTATCCTTAGCCAAATCCAAAGGCGTTTTCCCATTTATGTCCACCGTGTTATAACGCGATCCAGAAGGAAACTTACGATGTGGACGTTGCCCCTTTCGGCGAAAGTGGCAACGTCGACATCGTAAGTTTCCTTATGTCCAAAGGATCGCGTTATAACACGGTGGACATAAATGGGAAAACGCCTTTGCATTTGGCTAAGGGTAATGATTTCGCTAAAGTGATGGAAATCATTAACAACCAAAAGGAGACTGATAAGAATTTCAACATGGTTAAAGAATTTCAACAATTGAAACAAGAATTGAAACAGGAGTTGAAACAAGAGTTGGGAGAACTGAAAGTCACGCTGGATGAACTACTGAAGCAAACGGAAAAGGACAAATTGGAGGCAACCAAGAGAGAACTTGAATTAAAAGAACTCCTAAATTTGGCACCTTTATTCAAAAGAGACTTCAGCACATCGACAAGATTACTTTTGCAAGCCCTCATTAAGGGTGTTGTCCCATCTGCATCAGCCAGATTAACATTGTCTAAATTTGTCTTTAGTTTAGCTATTTGCTTTTGTTATTATATTTTTCTATTCCTCTTTTTTTTAACCTATATTTTTTTAAATTTAATGTATTTTAAAATTATTAATCCTGTTTTCGAGATGAAATTTACCATTTTCTTTTTACAATAACACTTTTGCAAATAATTATTTAAAAATAAATAAATAAATAAATAAATAAATAAATAAATAAATAAATAAATAAATGATTAAATGCTTATACTGTACTCAATATTTCGTATGTCTGCGTTTTGGTAGGAAACTACTACTCTGTCTTCAAATAGCTCAGCCACCTTGTATTATCAACTTTCCTACATCTAAGAAATTCGACTACAAACAACCCTTGTGGTCATCCCATAGATTCGCCTGTAATTTGATTCTCGTGTGGTCAGGTAATTTGACCACTAAAGCAAACTTACCTCGCGTATACACTTCACACCTGAGCGAGCAAAACATATCAATATAATGGTGGCGGTCTAACATAACCGCGTCTAATGAACCGAATCGGGGCGCATCTTTACTTTATCCCAATCTATACAGAAATCGGAGCTAATCTTACGAAAGTTAGGAACAACGCTAGATAGAGCAATAACTATGGGAAACTTTCGGTTATTATCCTATAGCCCACCTGAAGTTTGACCGTCATGTTAATTGAGATCACGTTAGGCTTAACTAATTCTCGCTTAATTTATCACCGAAATCTAAGTTTAAACCTTCCTTCAATCGATTAGTTTATACAGCAGTTATTGTTTAAATATTGACATAGCACGTGTCTTAAGCGCGCGCACGCTTTTGTTGAGACTCAATTTGGCGCGAAAACATTTTATACAAAAAAAAGTAAAATTTCCGCAATTTCTGCACGAGCTCGCGCGCGCGGTTCTTTTGGTGTCGAAATTTCTCTTGAATGTGTGTTCAATAATCCATAGAAGTAGGTACAAACTGTACAAGCCGCTTCCAGCTGTCGCGAGCTGCTAACATTGTTTTAAGACTCGAGCGCATTTTATCACGTGACCTTTTTTTAACGTCTAAAGCCTGGTTCCCACTTGGCGAAAATAGGGCGAAATTTCAACGCGAAATGATCAGCGCGATAAAATTGAGCGAATTTTTGATATTCGCCGGCAAAAAATCGTATTCGCGGAACTGAGCGACTTGTTCTATTTTTTTAGTCGAGGCGAAAAGGAGAAACAAATTCGCCCTAAAAGCAACCAATCAAAACCCAGATTCAGAATTTTGTAATGCCTCCTTTCTTTTGTCGATCACTTAAGTTTTATTTTAAGCCTACTACTGTTTTATGTTTTAGCACAACACAAATAGACAATGGGGGAACATCGGTTACAATATATAAGTGAAAACTACATTAATAGAATCTAAATTAAAGTTCTGATAATTCAATATTTCTTTACCTGAAGAAACTCGTGGTCACCTCTCATTTCCCGAAAGACATTTTTGAAACGTTAAATTTAAACAAAGGCCATTTTCATTATTTATTTTGTTTAGGTTTTCCATTTTTAATCCGCAAGAAAATAATTAGGCTTAACGTGAAAGAAAATCTCGCGCGCGATCTCTTCAAATTTCACGCTAAGTGGGAACGACGGCTCTGGCGTATAAATAATCGTCAAGAAGTTTCAGCCGGCGAATACACATTTCGCGTGCTTTTTTTCGTCAAGTGGGAACCAGGCTTAAATGCTATAGAATTTCGCGCCAATTTCGCATCGCAAAACTTTACCTAACAAGATTGTTACGTAAATAAAAAGACGTCTATTTCTATTTCTAGAATTTAAATTTCAAGCCAATTCGAAACTTAAAAAGGGTTATTTCTTATGTTATTTATTTTATAAGGCAAACCTTGTTAGTAGGAAAAAATAACCCTTTTCTGAATTTCAACTGTTTATAATATTAGAAATAAAGTTTTTCCCCATAGGCCTACCATCATTAAATTTGAATTTGTTTTTATTCCAAAAGTTTATTTTTCAAAAGAACAACGTGGTTTCTTTAAATTTTAAAAATTGTTCCTAGAAACGTGAATGTAGGGAAAGCCACAATTCAGGGGAAATTGCAGCATGCATTTTCTACCTGCCCCTGTAGAACTGTTTACCACGCCGAGCTTCAGAGTTTGTGGGGGAAAGCTAACGCATAGGCTAACACTTGGTCAATATAATCAAAAGCATATATAAGTAATGAAAAGTGAAAAATATATCTCTTAGTGCCCATTATGGTTATGGTTTAAGACGCCAAGGCTTAGTGGGCAATCTAAATTTTAGAACTAACTCATTTTGAATTAATCAATATATTTTGAAAAGGCGACGGACGACTTAAGTTTAAATCTAATATTCTACTAGCTTTGAAAGCATTCTCGTTAAACAAACAGGCTTAGGAATGTATTTATAATTCGCTAGACTACCGGTTTCATTAAGCCTTTGCAGGCTAATCTGGGAAAGTTTCTCGAATCTCGAGTCGAAAATTATATTGAAAATTATCCTAGGGCTCGGGGTTTTTTGATCGCATTTTTCGAAAAATACGGTTAACTACAAATAATCGAAAACTATTCAGAAGTTTATTCATTTAAACAAAACAACAAGTTTAGCTGATATTTTTTGCGATTGAATAATCTTAGTAAGAATTTAACCGACAAATTTAATCAATCGGCAAAATTTTCCGAAAAACTTTATGTAGAAAAAAAGGTCGTACTCTTTGTTCGGTTAAATCTAGGAGGATATAGGGGTGAAGGAGTCTTCGACTGCCCGATTTCCCATTGAAACGCACTTACAGATTTTCGGCCGTGGTTTCCCCCCGTTCTCTCTCGTTCTGGGAGATTCATAGCCGCGCAACTAGTTCCGCGCACATCGTCATCGGGCGTCGTCTTTTCTTTTGATTTCATTTTTGGTAAAGGCTGCATTTTTTAGTGCTTTAACGGAACATTTATCATTATTTAATTTTTTATTAATTGTAAATTATTTGTTCTTTGATAAAACTGTTGTAGAGGGTACGCTTTTTTACTCTATCCCTAAACCAAAAGCTTAAGTAAAAAGTGTTTAAGATGGATTAAAGCCTGTGGGAGAGTAGAGTTAACACCCGATAACATTAAAAAATATCATTCTTTCCCCAAATCTCTTACTTTTTACAACGCCGCCTACATATAGGCGGTGTTGCTTCTAAGGCCTAAGCTAGCATGAAAAAACCCGCTCTTTTTTGAATTGGGATTTGCGTGGTCACGTGATGCGCGTAACCAAGGTCACTAGGTGCGCGTGAACGAATCTCCCATGGGAGAGGCCGAAACCTGAGCTCTAAGAACGGGCAGTCGAAGTCTCCTTCACCCCTATATCCTCCTAGGTTAAATTAAAAATATTTTCTATTCTAAAATTCACTTGCCTCGAAGTCTAACTTTTAGCGTAATATTTTATAATTTAAGCTTTGTAAAAAACATCCAAATAATTTTTTTTTGTAGTAGACATTCATCTTAAATTTTTTCACTATTATTTTTTATTACAATTTAACATGTATACGCTTTTCTCCGTATCAGTTATTTATGATCAGATCGCCAAACTCACTTATTGTTACAATCTTTTCGATAAAAGCCAATTCCAAAAAGCCAGAGTTTTTACGTTAGTGGACTCTATAGCAAAAAAATTCCTCCAAGCACCAAAAAAGTATACCTGTGATATTTTCGCCATAGGGATCTCGCGATACCGCTTACCGTATCGTCGAAATGGCGATAAAAGCAACAACAATTAATGTGTAACATCAGAAGGAGATAATAGATAATTTCTAGCTTTAATTCGAAAATGGATGTCTTCGATTTAGGGCTCGGGGATCGGTTAACTATTATTCAAATGAATTAACATACCTAAATTTGTAAAACGAAGATTATATATAAGTATTTCATCTCGTTTTGATTTGGAGAAATGTAGATTGATGCAATTATTAATCGTAAGTATTTTTTCCGAAAAATTTAAATTTTCAACATAATCAGAAGAATTTTACTCAAAAAAGTTTTTTTGCGATACGTTTTATTCGATTTCGAATAAAAAAGTATGATCCATACGTTTCTTGATACAAATGTGGTTTTGGTTTGTTTTATCGATTAGTATTTGGACGAGTAACCGCCACTATTATTTTTTTACGATAAACTTTGATAATTTTTAAATTTTTTAAAGTCTATATTAACGAAAAAAGTTTTAATCATTGACAAATAATAGTACTTAAAAACCTGATAATGGTGTGAACTATCAATAAAAACATTGTGATTGTCTATATTATCATTAGTATATAATACTTATCTTCGAGAGAAGTGTACCACAAAAACAAGGTTACTAAATCGAATCACATACACAATAAATAGTACCCTCATCATTACGCTATTAGCACTTGAATATTTCCCAAGGCGTGCACTGTTAATAAATGTTGTCCAAAATTGGATGTAAATGGATCCAAACGTCTGCCTCTGAGACAGCATAGTTTTTCATCTATTTTTGGATAACGTAACTAGTGTCCAAAAAGGGAGGGTCAAATGATAAGCCAGATTTGGAGTCTCATCCAAAATTGGATCCAGAATCATCTATTAAGGGATCAATTATTACCCAGAAATGGTCAGGATATTTTCCACACATCAATCAAGCCCACATTGGACAATTTGGCAACCGATATAGGACTAAAATCAAACCCTCATTGGACAATTTCTAACCTATATCGTTCTAATATCAAGCCCATATTGAACTAATATCCAACGGATATTGGACTTAAATCAAGCCCACATTGGAATATTTCTAACAGATATTGGACTAATATCGAGCCCATATTCGTGTAATATCTAACCGACATTGGACAAATGTCGAACAATATTGGACTCATATGAAGCCAATATAGAGGCTAGATTTTTTACTTCACCGAGTGATGATTGTTTTGGAAATGTAATGTTCTCGACGTATCCATCTGTCTGTGTGTTTGTGTGTCTGTCTGCCTGTTTTTACACCCCAGGGGATCGCGTTCGCAGTTTCCTGATCTGAACAAAAGGGTTCTCAATTTCCGGATCGTATTCACAGTTGACGGATATCTGAAAAACTGTACTGACCACTATTCTATTAACTGTCATCATCAATCTAACTACACCATTTTAAGGTCTTGCAGACACTCGCGAAAGAGGCATACTCTAGGAAAATCGTCTCTTAGAGCGATACAACTAGAAGAATAATAAGTAACTTCAGATAAAAATAATTAATATCATATAAATTTAATAAATTAATTGTGCGAAAACCTTTCTTAACTGAAAAATCTGTAGTCAAAGTTTATAAATGACGAGTAACGAAGAATGGGTATAAGTCGATAGACTGGATACATTTAATAGTTTGAATTGAGACTCCACTGTACCATGAAACTTAATGAAAGTTAATATAGGATGAGTATTGATATCGTTAGTTAATAAAACCGGAATAGAGAAGTTGTTTTGAAGTAGATGATCAAAAGATGTTTCAAGTGTGACTCTCTGAAATATAGTAGGCGGTAGGGACGAGTGGATTTTAACTTTTACTGAGAGACAGGCTTTGTACTAGACGTGTCTGTCTATGTTTTGTTTTAACTTCGGCAATTGTTTATCAATAAATTGAAATGATTGCATGTCTAGGTAAATAGGTATGTTGGGGATCCTCAAATATTATTTCATTTCCCATTTTTACCTTATCCCTTTTATATTACACTAACCCCTCTTTGTTCGAGTCTAGGGTGTTTATGTTGAGATAATAACATAGACAGACACGTCTAGTACAAAGCCTGTCTCTCAGTAAAAGTTAAAATCCACTCGTCCCTACCGCCTACTATATTTCAGAGAGTCACACTTGAAACATCTTTTGATCATCTACTTCAAAACAACTTCTCTATTCCGGTTTTATTAACTAACGATATCAATACTCATCCTATATTAACTTTCATTAAGTTTCATGGTACAGTGGAGTCTCAATTCAAACTATTAAATGTATCCAGTCTATCGACTTATACCCATTCTTCGTTACTCGTCATTTATAAACTTTGACTACAGATTTTTCAGTTAAGAAAGGTTTTCGCACAATTAATTTATTAAATTTATATGATATTAATTATTTTTATCTGAAGTTACTTATTATTCTTCTAGTTGTATCGCTCTAAGAGACGATTTTCCTAGAGTATGCCTCTTTCGCGAGTGTCTGCAAGACCTTAAAATGGTGTAGTTAGATTGATGATGACAGTTAATAGAATAGTGGTCAGTACAGTTTTTCAGATATCCGTCAACTCTGAATACGATCCGGAAATTGGGTATCGTTCCTTTCAACCGCATTCCCAATGGATCGAAATCCCATTCGACCGAAAATCCTGCAATGATTTTAGATTTCCAGCCCAATGGCTATATTCCCGATGGACCGAAATCCCAATCGTCCGAATATGCCCCTAAAAAATACATGAATATAACTTGAAACACTGTAGCCGTCAGCGATTCGGTGGTGTAGTGGATACGATGTTGGACTGCGAAGCGATAGGTTGTTGGTTCGAATCTCCGAAAGGTATGTTAATAATATTAAACGTAAATGTTTCGTGATACTAATTAAAACGCTCACTTTCATTCCTTTCAAGGCAAGAGATATATAGAATTAATAAACAAATTGTGATTAAAATGAAGTACAGTCTTAATGGTAGTTCCATCAATGTCTTAAAATTAAAATTTTAATTTTTTGGTTTCGGATGGGTTAGGTTAGGTTAGGTTAGGTTCCAATAATTCGTTGACACCTTTTCCAAAATATGCTCCTTTTAATTAGCTACCACCTTTTCCAAAATATTCTCC
Organism: Phalangium opilio; assembly: GCF_054372755.1. NCBI lineage: Eukaryota > Metazoa > Arthropoda > Arachnida > Opiliones > Phalangiidae > Phalangium > Phalangium opilio. The sequence goes on from NW_028324223.1 coordinate 556,528, forward strand.
CTTTAAATAGCTACCACCTTTTCCAAAACATTCTCCTATTAATTAGCTGCCACGTTTTCCAAAAGATTTTCCTATTAATTAGCTGCCACCATTTCCAAAATATTCTCCTATTAATTAGCTGCAACCTTTTCCAAAACATTCTCCTACAAATTAGCTGCCACATTTTCCGAAACATTCTCCTACTAATTAGCTGCCACATTATCCAAAATATTCTCCTTTTAATTAGCTACCACCTTTTCCAAAACATTCTCCTATTAATAAGCTGACACCTTTTCCAAAATATTCTCCTATTAATTAGCTGCAACCTTTTCCAAAACATTCTCCTTCTAATTAGCTGCCACATTTTCCAAAATATTCTCCTTTTAATTAGCTACCACCTTTTCTAAAATATTCTCCTATTAATTAGCTGCCACCTTTTCCAAAAGATTTTCCTATTAATTAAAAATACATTTAATGCAAAACCATACAGTATGTCTTCTTCCAGTTCAATAGAATTTCGGTCCAATGGGATTATAATAAAATCGCACCTTTTGGCTACGTTCGGTCGAATGGGACACCACAAAAAAGGCGTTCTGTCGAATGGGAATTCGGTTCAATGGGACCAAAGCGGAAATTGAGAACCCTTTTGTTCAGATCAGGAAACTGCGAACGCGATCCCCTGGGGTGTAAAAACAGGCAGACAGACACACAAACACACAGACAGATGGATACGTCGAGAACATTACATTTCCAAAACAATCATCACTCGGTGAAGTAAAAAATCTAGCCTCTATATTGGCTTCATATGAGTCCAATATTGTTCGACATTTGTCCAATGTCGGTTAGATATTACACGAATATGGGCTCGATATTAGTCCAATATCTGTTAGAAATATTCCAATGTGGGCTTGATTTAAGTCCAATATCCGTTGGATATTAGTTCAATATGGGCTTGATATTAGAACGATATAGGTTAGAAATTGTCCAATGAGGGTTTGATTTTAGTCCTATATCGGTTGCCAAATTGTCCAATGTGGGCTTGATTGATGTGTGGAAAATATCCTGACCATTTCTGGGTAATAATTGATCCCTTAATAGATGATTCTGGATCCAATTTTGGATGAGACTCCAAATCTGGCTTATCATTTGACCCTCCCTTTTTGGACACTAGTTACGTTATCCAAAAATAGATGAAAAACTATGCTGTCTCAGAGGCAGACGTTTGGATCCATTTACATCCAATTTTGGACAACATTTATTAACAGTGCACGCCTTGGGAAATATTCAAGTGCTAATAGCGTAATGATGAGGGTACTATTTATTGTGTATGTGATTCGATTTAGTAACCTTGTTTTTGTGGTACACTTCTCTCGAAGATAAGTATTATATACTAATGATAATATAGACAATCACAATGTTTTTATTGATAGTTCACACCATTATCAGGTTTTTACCTCTCCGTGTGACGTAGTCCAGGAGAGGTTCTGTAACGGCCGTGTCTGTGTGTGTGTGTGTGTGTCTGTGTGTCTGTCTGTCCGTTGTTACACCCACGTGACCGCGTTCGCAGTTTGCGTATCGGAGCAAACGTGTTCGCCATTTCCGAACTGCTTTCACAGTCACGGAAATGGCTCCTCTACTTGAGTTCTCACACCACCAATCTTCTGGTCTTTGTCCATACCACACGGACACTAGTCTGTTCTTACTGGCTGCTAATCACCACCATCTTCTGGTCTTCGTCCATTCCACGTGGACACCAGTCTGTACATACTGGCTTCTAATCACCACCATCTTCTGTTCTTTGTCAATTCCACATTGACACCCGTCTGCACTTACACTGCCTTCTAACACCACCATCCACTGGTCTTCCGTCTATTCCACATAGACACCAATCTGTATCATTGGCTTCTACTCCATTATCATCGTTTGGTTTTAGGATATACGCGGCGATCAGCTAGGGTTACGAGAAACGTCTAGCCTCCCTAAGGTAGGATCGCTACCAAAGGTTTTCGCATTTGCGGTTTTTCCTTACTATTATAATGGAAACGAATCGTATATATACCCCAAAATTTGAAGAAAGCGGGAAGAGGAGTACCCTTCACTTTAAACGTCAATATTAGCAAAGTTTGAGAAGATAATAAGTATAACTTTATTTTAAACGATTTAACTATTATTAATGTTAATTATTGAAGATTAAAATAATTAAAAATAATTATATTTATTTAAATATTAAAGATAAACCTCTCGTGCAAAGAGAGAGATTATCATTGCCTCCTATATCTACCAAGGCCCGTGCATGCGATATATTTCCTTCATTGCCTCCTATATCTATCAAGGCCCGTGCATTGTGATATATTTCATTCATTGCCTCCTATATCTATCATTGCGATATATTTTTCAAAACAACAACAAAAATGGGAAGCTCCTCTCAGAAACATAATAATTTCATTTCTCTGTATATGAAATGAAAATATGGATAATATTGCGCTCCTTTAATGGTATGAATCCTTGCCTGTCTATTAATATTTTACGTAGGAGTAATACGTTTTTAGCGAAGTTTAGAGAGGATAAACATAAGCGAGATTGTTTCGGAAAAAAAAATACTGCTTCCACTAATGGGTTTATACTCCTTGTTACTGTTGTATAGAGTAATCATGATAAAAGCTTAAAAAATTACGAGAGGACAGACCTTTTTTATCCTCTTGTTTTATTTTTAATAAGAATATAAAACATTTATTTTGTATCAAAAAATATTTTTTGCTGCTAAGATTGCTTTTAAAAAATCCAAACGGTTAGGCGTTGGTAAAAAAGACAAATGATATTTTTCAAATCTAATGAGATAACGCCCACCTAGTTGAAAATTGCCCTTTTTTATCCGCGGGAGCCATTCTTAATGAGAATTTCGATGCTAGTAGGTTGTCAATTAAACTAGCGGTATATTATTGTTGTTGGAAATTGGATATTAAGTGGTTGTAAAGAGCCAGCAGGTTTTTGCCACTTCTTTTTGTGAGTATTTGATTTTTGTATGTAAAATGGAGGAAGATAATGTTGAGACTAAGGATGAAATGTGGAAGCGCAAAGCGCGGGAAAGGATGAGGGCAAAAAGGTCGACGTTTTCATTGGATACTTAAGGTTATATAATCTTCTCGACACGGAGAGGTAATATTTTGGTTTTCCCAACTTGTTACCTCTCCGTGTGACGTAGTCCAGGAGAGGTTCTGTAACGGCCGTGTCTGTGTGTGTGTGTGTGTGTCTGTGTGTCTGTCTGTCCGTTGTTACACCCACGTGACCGCGTTCGCAGTTTGCGTATCGGAGCAAACGTGTTCGCCATTTCCGAACTGCTTTCACAGTCACGGAAATGGCTCCTCTACTTGAGTTCTCACACCACCAATCTTCTGGTCTTTGTCCATACCACACGGACACTAGTCTGTTCTTACTGGCTGCTAATCACCACCATCTTCTGGTCTTCGTCCATTCCACGTGGACACCAGTCTGTACATACTGGCTTCTAATCACCACCATCTTCTGTTCTTTGTCAATTCCACATTGACACCCGTCTGCACTTACACTGCCTTCTAACACCACCATCCACTGGTCTTCCGTCTATTCCACATAGACACCAATCTGTATCATTGGCTTCTACTCCATTATCATCGTTTGGTTTTAGGATATACGCGGCGATCAGCTAGGGTTACGAGAAACGTCTAGCCTCCCTAAGGTAGGATCGCTACCAAAGGTTTTCGCATTTGCGGTTTTTCCTTACTATTATAATGGAAACGAATCGTATATATACCCCAAAATTTGAAGAAAGCGGGAAGAGGGGTACCCTTCACTTTAAACGTCAATATTAGCAAAGTTTGAGAAGATAATAAGTATAACTTTATTTTAAACGATTTAACTATTATTAATGTTAATTATTGAAGATTAAAATAATTAAAAATAATTATATTTATTTAAATATTAAAGATAAACCTCTCGTGCAAAGAGAGAGATTATCATTGCCTCCTATATCTACCAAGGCCCGTGCATGCGATATATTTCCTTCATTGCCTCCTATATCTATCAAGGCCCGTGCATTGTGATATATTTCATTCATTGCCTCCTATATCTATCATTGCGATATATTTTTCAAAACAACAACAAAAATGGGAAGCTCCTCTCAGAAACATAATAATTTCATTTCTCTGTATATGAAATGAAAATATGGATAATATTGCGCTCCTTTAATGGTATGAATCCTTGCCTGTCTATTAATATTTTACGTAGGAGTAATACGTTTTTAGCGAAGTTTAGAGAGGATAAACATAAGCGAGATTGTTTCGGAAAAAAAAATACTGCTTCCACTAATGGGTTTATACTCCTTGTTACTGTTGTATAGAGTAATCATGATAAAAGCTTAAAAAATTACGAGAGGACAGACCTTTTTTATCCTCTTGTTTTATTTTTAATAAGAATATAAAACATTTATTTTGTATCAAAAAATATTTTTTGCTGCTAAGATTGCTTTTAAAAAATCCAAACGGTTAGGCGTTGGTAAAAAAGACAAATGATATTTTTCAAATCTAATGAGATAACGCCCACCTAGTTGAAAATTGCCCTTTTTTATCCGCGGGAGCCATTCTTAATGAGAATTTCGATGCTAGTAGGTTGTCAATTAAACTAGCGGTATATTATTGTTGTTGGAAATTGGATATTAAGTGGTTGTAAAGAGCCAGCAGGTTTTTGCCACTTCTTTTTGTGAGTATTTGATTTTTGTATGTAAAATGGAGGAAGATAATGTTGAGACTAAGGATGAAATGTGGAAGCGCAAAGCGCGGGAAAGGATGAGGGCAAAAAGGTCGACGTTTTCATTGGATACTTAAGGTTATATAATCTTCTCGACACGGAGAGGTAATATTTTGGTTTTCCCAACTTGTTAAGTACTATTATTTGTCAATGATTAAAACTTTTTTCGTTAATATAGACTTTAAAAAATTTAAAAATTATCAAAGTTTATCGTAAAAAAATAATAGTGGCGGTTACTCGTCCAAATACTAATCGATAAAACAAACCAAAACCACATTTGTATCAAGAAACGTATGGATCATACTTTTTTTTGTCAATGATTAAAACTTTTTTCGTTAATATAGACTTTAAAAAATTTAAAAATTATCAAAGTTTATCGTAAAAAAATAATAGTGGCGGTTACTCGTCCAAATACTAATCGATAAAACAAACCAAAACCACATTTGTATCAAGAAACGTATGGATCATACTTTTTTATTCGAAATCGAATAAAACGTATCGCAAAAAAACTTTTTTGAGTAAAATTCTTCTGATTATGTTGAAAATTTAAATTTTTCGGAAAAAATACTTACGATTAATAATTGCATCAATCTACATTTCTCCAAATCAAAACGAGATGAAATACTTATATATAATCTTCGTTTTACAAATTTAGGTATGTTAATTCATTTGAATAATAGTTAACCGATCCCCGAGCCCTAAATTATCCACCAGACTTAAGATTTATATATAGACATTGTTTTCTCAAATTTTAAAGGTGTCAAATAATGCGATTAAATATTGGCATTTCCGGGCCTTGGCAAAATGTTGAAAAGGCGCCATTGGGGTGGTTTGAATTAATTTAGGTATTTAAAAAAAATTAGATATTTGGGTTTTTAACTTCAACACAATTTTATTTATTTTATTTTATTTTATTTATTTTTTAATTATTTTAATTTAGTTATAAAATTAACAGATCTTGATTAATTAAACTAACTATATTCTGTTAGCGGAATATACTGTTTTTATTTCGGGTGTTCTTGAGAGAAGCTCATTTGTTATTTAAATCCTGGGGGTAAATCCTTAATTTTAAATACGTGTACTTGGTACTCTCTAGAAGATGAATCTGAAATTTTAATAATTTACTGGGTCAATTTTTAAGGGTATCCGCTTTTAATCTAATATTCTATTTCGACTGTTGGCAGGAGTTCTTAGAACTTGGAATTTTCATTTCATTACGTGTGATTTCAATAACACCTAATTGCAATTACTTACAATTTCAATAACTCCTAATTGCAATTACTTACAATTTCAATAACTCCTAATTGCAATTACTTACAATTTCAATAACTCCTAATTGCAATTACTTACAATTTCAATAACTCCTAATTGCAATAACTTACAATTTCAATAACTCCTAATTGCAATTACTTACAATTTCAATAACTCCTAATTGCAATTACTTACAATTTCAATAACTCCTAATTGCAATTACTTACAATTTCAATAACTCCTAATTGCAATTACTTACAATTTCAATAACTCCTAATTGCAATTACTTACAATTTCAATAACTCCTAAGTGCAATTACTTACAATTTCAATAACTCCTAAGTGCAATTACTTACAATTTCAATAACTCCTAATTGCAATTACTTGCAATTTCAATAACTCCTAATTGCAATTACTTGCAATTTCAATAACTCCTAACTGCAATTACTTGCAATTTCAATAACTCCTAATTGCAATTACTTACAATTTCAATAACTCCTAATTGCAATTACTTACAATTTCAATAACTCCTAATTGCAATTACTTACAATTTCAATAACTCCTAATTGCAATTACTTACAATTTCAATAACTCCTAATTGCAATTACTTACAATTTCAATAACTCCTAAGTGCAATTACTTACATTTTCAATAACTCCTAATTGCAATTACTTACAATTTCAATAACTCCTAATTGCAATTACTTACAATTTCAATAACTCCTAATTGCAATTACTTTCAATTTCAATAACTCCTAATTACAATTACTTACAATTTCAATAACTCCTAATTGCAATTACTTACAATTTCAATAACTCCTAATTGCAATTACTTGCAATTTCAATAACTCCTAATTGCAATTACTTGCAATTTCAATAACTCCTAACTGCAATTACTTGCAATTTCAATAACTCCTAATTGCAATTACTTACAATTTCAATAACTCCTAATTGCAATTACTTACAATTTCAATAACTCCTAATTGCAATTACTTACAATTTCAATAACTCCTAATTGCAATTACTTACAATTTCAATAACTCCTAATTGCAATTACTTACAATTTCAATAACTCCTAATTGCAATTACTTACAATTTCAATAACTCCTAATTGCAATTACTTACAATTTCAATAACTCCTAATTGCAATTACTTACAATTTCAATAACTCCTAATTGCAATTACTTACAATTTCAACAACTCCTAATTGCAATTACTTACAATTTCAACAACTCCTAATTGCAATTACTTACAATTTTGATAACTCCTAATTGCAATTACTTACAATTTTGATAACTCCTAATTGCAATTACTTACAATTTCGATAACACCTAATTGCAATTACTTACAATTTCGATAACACCTAATTGCAATTACTTATAATTTCGATAACACCTAATTGCAGTTACTTATAATTTCGATAACACCTAATTGCAGTTACTTATAATTGAAATATAATCAAATAACAGTAATCCATAAGTACGATAACGTATAAGCCTTCAAGTTCTTTAAGTATAATTATTTTTCCCATTTTGAATTTCTTTGTTTGGGAATAGGTTAGGTCGAAAATAAATTTCTTGTCGACTTTTAAAGAAAATCATAAAAAATTCTCACAATAGACTTGAATGACATTCCTCGGTGGCAAAAGAAGTTCTAAACCTCTGCTTTGCAATGAAAAGATTCTCGTATAAAAACACTATGACCTTATAAAACTTTCCAATAATATAACTTCAATAAGTTGAGCTGATCGATAGATTTAAAATTCTTCAAACCGCTTTCGAAATTGAAATATTTTAGCGACGCCACTCCGGAATTGAAGTTCATTAAAATAAGTTCCCGCAGTTCGATAGTACCCGGTTAGAGCTTTAATATGGTAAAAACCGCGTCAAAATCGGACTGTAAATAAGGAAGTTTGAAAATTGCCGTAGCAATTTCAAAACTGCAATTTTCAAACTTCCTTATTTATGGACCGATTTCGACCCGGTTTGTTTTGTTTTAAACCTCTCTTTCTGTTAAATTCGATATCTCATTATACATACGACTAATAACATAGAATCACCATAAAATATAAAACACCTTTTTAAGAAAAACAAAAAGCCATAAACTAGCCAATTGGGAGCTTTTCTCGCGATATTCTTTCGTTCTTGAAGCTATAGACAATAAATTAGGCATTAACTTTTAAAACCTATACTGCCAAAAAGGATGCTTTGGACTTGATTTTTTATAGGTCTCAGGTAAAAACTATGAAACGAGGAATATGGCTAACAAGAATGACCATAGCGTATGACGTGGGGCAATATTGACCAAGTCAAGCCGAGCTTGCAATACGCGTAAATCTACCCCCTATATAATTTTATTGAATAAGGTTAGTATTCTTTGCGTTGCATACTCCGGTTGGAATAGCAGGTAAAGTGTACCAAATTTAACCTTGCACCTTATGGAAGGGGGATATCATGGTTTTCCCCGCCTTTTATAGTACTGTCAAATTATGTTGGGTTTCTTTGATAGAAAAAGTATTGATTAGACAACCGGGAAAGTCCCTAGGCTAAAGTTTCTCAGGCAATAAAGGAAAATGCGCCTTTTTTTTCTGCCTTTAATTTTTTTTAGCTTTAGCCACTAGGCTTCGCGATAAACCTAGGTAAACGTCACCTAGGAGACTTAGCAATAAAAATTCTTCTATATGAAGCGCGGGGGGGGGGAGACTTGACTTTTTCCGGATATTGCGGGCTCTCCACTACCTTATACCCTCTGCTGATCTATATAGATTTTTTCCAGGCTATTTTTGTGGTCGAGTAAAATTAGTTTTCTTAAGATTTTTCGGTTAAGATTACGTGGTAACGCTTAATGCGATTAGAGGTTCGGATAGAGATTGGGAAGAGCTTTGAAATGACGCAAACCGCGCCAAAATCGGACGATAAAAAAAATCAAATTTGAAAATTTCAAACTTCCTTATTTATAATCCGATATCGATGCGGTTTTCGTCATTTTAAAGCTCTGATTGAGCTATAGAAATAAATTGAATAATTTTTAGTTAATTTGAAAATGAATTCCTTAGAGAAGCTATTATGTCAAGAGAGAGAGAGAGAGAGAGAGAGAGAGAGAGAGAGAGAGAGAGAGAGAGAGAGAGAGAGAGAGAGAGAGAGAGAGAGAGAGAGGCAAGCCTGCAAATCAAATTACCAGACGCGACCTCTTTGAAATTTAATTAAAATTCTAGCTGTCTAAGTGACGAACTGACGATAGTCGTTAGGCCTTGCCCTCTCAATCATTATAAATGGCCAAAAACTATACTGAACATTTCTCTAGTAGAGATGAGGTCAAAAGGTTATTGCGGAAATGCAATGAAGCGTATTAAAGTTTAATATCACAATTTAGATTGTATATTGATAGAGATTGGTTCATATAGATTGTCGCAAATTAGTTTATTCGACCGAAGTTTAATTTATGCCTATTTGTCAAATTATGTAAAGGGGAAACCACACTTGATTAATCACTCACTTAATTTCAATTGATTATTAAAATTAGGCTTAAGATAGCAAGACGTCCTTAAAATATGTTTCTATCTATCTAAAGGATCGATTTGGGGCTTAAGGAAACATTCAAAATGCAACAAACCGCATCAAAATCGGTTCATAAATAAGCGAGTTTGAATGTTTAAACTTAAACCGAATTTATCAAATTAGAAAATTAATCGAAATTTCTTTATTTACCGTGCGGATTATTTATTTTTGAAGCTCAGTGAATAAATATTTCCTTAAGATTCCTACGAACAACCCGAACATAAAAATTAGAAATTTTGAAATTTGCCATTTCAAATCAAACTTTCTTATTTACGGTCCGATTTTAACGGGGTTTGTTTCATTTTGAAGCCTTTCTCGTGTACAATTCGAAAATGTAGCCTATTCGGGTAAAAAGAGGCTTAGGTGATCAACAGAACGAAAAACTCTAAAAAGTAGGCTTAGCACGCATCAAAATAAAGAAAAGCGCGTTAAAACTAAGAACGACAACTTTATAAACGAACTTAAAAGACGGAGATTTCCTTTTTCTTATGACACTTGGCACCGAAAGCAAACGTTAACTTTGACCTTCCAAACTTAAGTAAGTTGGGACTGTCTCGTAAAGGGGGGCTTGAAGGGGGGGACAGACGCTAAGCCTATTTTTACAGCTTTATATCACCGTTAGAAAGGAAGTAGACTAGTACCTTTTTAAGCCTATTTCGAGATAGAATAGCATAGGCCTGTCTATTGGTTCTTAGAATGGTTCCAAGTTAAGCTGTGAAAAGTCCCTTACAGCCCAAGGGGACTTCTTTTTTTAAGCTTCGCGACGAATGGAGTTTCAACTCCAATTTAGGACGAGAGATAGCGAGCTATACCAAGATCGTTACTTGTAACGGCTAACAAAATAATGTAGGCTCTACATTAGGACATATTCCGTTTGTAAAGGGTATGGGTAGAGATCAAAAATAAACAAGTTGGGAAACCAAAATAAACCTCTCCGAGCCGAGACGAATTTACTTTCCCAACACCGGTCCGCCAGCCAATTTGACAAACCGGAAATACATAGTTCTAATCGGCGAGATATTGCCATGATCATTTGTAGAGTCTAAAGCGTTTAACAATTTCCTTTGTATCCTCAATAATTCTAATGAGGACCTAAAATGTATCACTGAAGGGTGTATTTAACTTTCGGCTCACTCTGAACCGTTAACACCTCTTGTAGGTGGACACGAAACAAGGTCAATTCTGGTTTAAATCTAGGATATCTTATTTCATAGACCCAATCGCTTCAACACTTATGGAAAGCCGAAGTATTAAAATCCATATTAAGTGGTGAAGTTAAAAGTTGTGTTTACACTATATATAAATGTAGTAAAGCTGAATTAAAACGTAAACACCAAATTTGAAATGTTAATATAAAAGATGTTCTTGGAATATTAAGATGAAACAGAGCTCTATAGCTACACAACTACTTAAAGAATCGTAATGCCGAAAAATATTTAAAGTATTTCCATTTAATATTCTGCAAAAAGGAAATGTTATCGTTTTGTAAGAGATCTTATCATCCTACTCGCTTATTATTAACTTTGATATGCGTGTAGTGTTTCGATTCGGATGCAATCTTCATTACTCGTTCTATATAAACTCTCACTTGTGTCATAACATAGAAATAAGTTTATCTTAAATAATTAATTAAATATAAATGATATTAATTATTTTAATCGCCAGTAAATAACTTTAAAAATAGTTGAATCGTTTAAAATAAAGTTGTTCCTATTATCTTTCGAAACTTTGCTAATATTGACGTTTAAAGTGAAGGGTACCCCTCTTGCCTGCTTTCTTCAAATTTTGGGGTATATATACGATTCGTTTCCATTATAATAATAGATAAAAACGCATTCGCGTGAACCGATGGTGGAAGCCCTGCCATTGGGAGGCTAGACGTTTCTCGTAACCCTAGCCGATCGCCGCGTATATCTTAAAACCAAACGATAACGATGGAGAAGAAGCCGGAATGAACAAAGACCTGAAGATGGTGGTGCATAGAAGCTGGTGTCAATGTGGGATTGACGAAGAACAGAAGATGGTGGTGTTTACGAGCCAGCAAGTACAGGCTAGTGTCAATGTGGGATTGACGAAGAACAGAAGATGGTGGTGCTCACGAGTCAGCAAGTACAGGCTAGTGTCCATGTGGGATGGACAAAGACTAGCAGATTGTGGTCCTTAGAAGACTGGTGTTGGCAGATGAATGGCCAAATTTCCGTGAATCGCTAACGCGTTCCGGAAATCGGGTATTTGTTTGCTCCGATTTGTAAACTGCGAACGCGGTCACGTGAGGTCTGACAGACAGACAGACACACAGACAGACAGACAGACACACAGACAGACACGTCCAGTGCAATACCTCTCCGTGACGTCATCGTCACTCGGAGAGGTAAAAATTATATTCTTTATTTTGTGTCACTATCCCTTTAAATTCTGTCAAAGGCTTAGATTCTTGATACATTTTTATATTAAAAACAAATTAATACGTTAGGAAAAATTATACTTTATTTTGTGTCACTAACCCTTTAAATTCTGACAAAGGCTTAGATTCTTGATACATTTTTATATTAAAAAAAATTATTTTTAATAAGTTAGGCCCGTGGGAAGTTTGTGTTTATTTTGATATTTTTTAAAGTAAATTTTATCAATATTTTATTTTAACTTTGAAAATCGAATTTAACTACCTAACTACTAAAGGTTAGAAGTTACGTGGTTTTGTCAATAAACTACTTTTTTTTTTAATCATAAACACCTTTGGGGCATTTTCGTGGGTCCCTTATTAATTATGGCAGTAAACCGAAAAAAATTCCCGTCGGATGTGTATTCAATTTTTATTAAAAAAATCTGAAGTTATTCGAGCTGATAGAAATTTTTCATTAAAAATATTTTACAGTCAATACCTTAGAGGATTAATGAATAACCTTCTTTACCTTGAAAATATACCAATTTAATATAAAATGGAATTTTAACGAAATCTATGTTAAATTTTATAATTTCCCATAAATTTTAATGAGGAATACATACATCTACTAGGAATAATTTCGTACCTATCCCTTTTCACTTAAGGGATCTAGGCGGGCTTTATGGGAGGAGCCAGCTAGACTTAATCATTAATTTTACATTCTGTCTGTATTCCTGGCTTTAAAATAGACCAAAAAAACAACTTATTCTTCTTTTTTGCAAACAAATCTTGGGAGGTTGCGCTAGAATTCTTTATTTGGCGGAAAATAAGGTGCTTTGTATTCATAATACATTGGGACGTCACAACAACATGCAGACCTTGACGTTTTATCTATATAGTCTCCTTTGGTGTAGAAGGACCCACCAAAAAAGTCCATTATTGGTAAAACAAATGGACATACCCTATAACGTGTACCACCGCCTTGGCACCCCTTTTACAAAGGAAAGTTTATTTATTTATTTTATTTTCAAATATATTCAAGTTAAGACTGACATCTGACGGCAAGGGGGACCATCCCCAAAAAACGTGACCCCATAGTATTGTAAAATTTTTAAATTTATTTATTTATTTCAACACAGCTATGCGAATATTCATTCGTCTAAAACCGAGTACTCTCCATACCATTCTACTCGTGTTACATAATCGTCGTTACTCGGCGAGTTGTAAGTCACTCGTCTTAAGGCCTCTATCTGTAGATACAAACCCAAAAAGTTAAAGTTCCAACTTCCTGATTTCGATCCGAGATTAAAAGTACATTACGAGAGAGATCGTTAGGGAAGGAGTTGAACATTAGTTTCTTAGCAAAAATCAAATAGAAAGTCTTAGAGGAAAGAGATGAAATGGAGTAGTGATTGTTAATGCTTGAGATTTACAGCAGCTCGAGATAACTAGTTCGAGAAGGAGAACGAAAGTTGAAGCGAGTCAGTTGAAGTCTTAAGTACACTCGGTGGTGGTTAATTAATTTTGCAGCTAGGACCTATTCCATCTAGGCACTCCTATTTAGTCCGCATAACTAAGCCCCCTTTGACAGCAGCGCCTCCTCACTCACCAGGCCCCTCCCTCGCTTTACCTCCTCGAATCTATGACCTACCTCACTCACTCACTTCAAAATTACAAGCCTTTCAGTTTGTCATGACCAGAGTTTAGTTAAACAAACTTATGGAACATAACATATCACTTACAAACTTATGGCTGGTTATATGTATAAAGAAATGACTCCATTTCACTATTTCCTCCAAGGAACAAATCTCACGCATACATACCGAGATTTCCATGGGCTTTTCTTTACCTTCGGTTGCTGGCTGGACCCTAACGATTACGGGCCTAATCTTTTTGGCGGGCTGTTGGTATTTCGCGCCAAAAAAGAAAAAGTTAACTTTCAAAAGTAGATTAGGCTTAGCAAAAGAGATATGAATGTATGATTTATATTTATCATGTTACTTATGCTTCTAAATTACATATTGAATATTGACATATTTTTATTGATAACAAATCATTTTTATCCAATTTTTTCTTCAAGACTTAAAGAAAAGAAAAGAAAAGATAAACGTTATCTATTTGATGTTAATTTTAATTGGTGACGTCAGTGATAAAAATTAAGATGTGATTTCATTTTGTTAGTATATGAAAGGTTTTTCTCGTTGACGGTTGTATTTTATACGGAAGTAATATAGTTCTATAACTTGTGATTAATTATGAGTTTGCGATGGAAATTTTGAAAGGAAATTATTGATTAATATGATGTTAAATTGCTGCAGCCCGAATCGAGTCAGGTAATGTCTGGGTTATATACGAAAAACACTCAAATTACAACCTTCATCCTTTAATTTCCAATTATAATTACGGCAGTTATTGTAATTATATTAGTTATATATCTCGTGCCCCAAAGCAATTAGCGATAATTTGATCCATTACGTTATTACTATAACCGAAGAATATCAGGGTTGCCACAGTATCTGCTGGGAAAGTTTTGAAAATTAAATTTTTGTGGTAACCATGAATTTCATGGGTTATTAATGATTGTTAAGAGTGTTAATTAAAAAGATATTATTAATTTACTTGAAGATTTGGATTGAGCTTTAAAATAGCTTCAAAATGAAACAAACCGCGTCCAAATCGGATAACAAATAAAGAAGTTTGAAAATACTTGAGAAATGACTTGCGGTCATGTTTGAAAATTTCAAACTTCCTTATTTATTATTCGATTCTCACGCGGTTTGCGCCAAATTAAAGCTCTTTTCTTGTACTACTTAATTATGTATGTGATTACAAACTATCTTTGAAACTTTGATGAAAATTACTCTAAAATGGCATACACTTGAGGGGAGATAAGTTTGAAAATTTCAAACTTCCTTATTTATGACTCGATTTGGACGGGGTTTGCGCCATTTTGAAGCTCTTTTAACGTACTATTCAAATATACGTCAAAACCCTTTTTAGTTCGCTTGGCAAAACGCAAAACACGCCGGTTTCCGACTCGAAATTAACTCTGTTCAAATATTTATAGGATAGCTAGGAATATTTAGTATGTATTATTACCCCTCCAGCGAATTCATCGCACGCCTTTAAATAGTGAAAACACGGGATTTCCCGTAGTAAATATGAAACACGCTTCATGCATAGCGTTTGTTTCTCTTTAAAAACCAAAAAAAAAAATCATTACTTCGTTATTACAATATTTTCTCAGAATTTTTATTTCTACCACAATTCAAAGCTAGATTCGGTGTATCATAACGACATTTAACTTCGCATGTTCCCCGCCCTTAAACATGGTTTAATCTCAACCTTAAAAAAACCCGACAAATAAACCTTATTTCCAAGCGCATATTTCAGTTTGATGGACTGTATCAGAAGTAAGATGAGACTACAAGTAAAGAGCTCTAGCATTGGTAGTAGATCCTGGCATTAGTGAACAAATTTGAGGATTTTATGTCGCTTCCATCGCGCCTACACTAGACTGAGAAAAAAATTGGTTGAGTTCCAAA
Source organism: Phalangium opilio (assembly GCF_054372755.1). Classification (NCBI taxonomy): domain Eukaryota; kingdom Metazoa; phylum Arthropoda; class Arachnida; order Opiliones; family Phalangiidae; genus Phalangium; species Phalangium opilio. Next base: position 572,023 of record NW_028324223.1, read on the forward strand.
AACATTTCCTACCCCCTTCCCCTCAACCTAAAGCCGCCGAACACAGACGAAGCGGGTGCTTGAATTTAGTTCGGCCGTCTACCGCCACCCGCGAGCGTGTCACGTTTTGCAGGGGAAAATTCAGAAACCGCTACCAGAGGGCCAACCGTTGGTGTCTTATCAAGAATATTCACTTGCGCCAAGTGAAGAATTTGGTTAGCTCAGTACTTCTAGTCTCATCTTACTTCTGACTGTATTTATATCAAAAACCGAAATCGTATATTGTTTTAGGGTTTATGACTTTACGTAACCATGGCAACAAATATTAACGTGAATTATACGCTACGCGTGTGTTTGTGGTTTTTTTGGTTCGTCTAATTAAGATAGGTTTAGGTTTTGTTGAGAGCCCAACCGGGTATGAATTTGTACAACTAAAATATGCCCGTATTTGTTACGGTAAAATGATTTAGAGTTATTGCGTTCAACCAACTGTATCTATTACAGTCAGAATGATTAAAGTCGTTTAAATATTGTTGCTGCTTAATCCGCCATACCAGGGTAGCTCTGAGCTGGTATTGAAAAAGAGAAAGTAGTACTATAATAGCTTCCATAGCGGTTTTTGTGGACCATGTTGTCAAATATAGTTCGACTCAAGGAGAACGGGGGGAGCGAGTCAATTGAAGTTATAAGTACACTCGGTGGTGGTTAATTAATTTTGCAGCTAGGACCTATTCCATCTAGGCACTCCTATTTATTGAATCTGCATTACTAAGCCCAAATTTGACAGCAGCGCCACCTCACTCACCAGGCCCCTCCCTCGCTTTACCTCCTCTCGAATCTATGACCTACCTCACTCACTCACTCACTCACCTCAAAATATTACAAGCCTTTCAGTTTTCTAAGTTACCAAAGATTAATTAAACAAACTGTTGTATTATGTAAAAAACTAAGTTAGTTAAAAAACTATTTTATCTATTGACATAAGATTAAACTAGAGTGAAACCGAGTCTTCTTAATCGGTAGAGATTTTTGAAGGAACCACTTCTCTTAAGAACATCTACCATGTAACAACGCGTACTTTTTATCGTAACAAATTAATCTTTTATTATGCACAAACGTTTATTAAATTAATCAATTAGAAAACCACAACATGGTGTCAGAAGTGGGGTCTTTTTTATAATTCGTGCCCAACCACCCACTCGCGTATCGTTACAAATATGATGGCCTCCTTCAAAAGTCCGGAACCTTTTACACCTGGGAACAGTCCAGCAGAAGCCTGGGAGGCTTACAAGGAACGCTTCAAAATTTACGCAATTGCCTCAAAACTTAACAAGGAAGAACATGAACTGCAACTTAACGTCTTTCTACACGTCATCGGTACGGAGGGACTACGGATTTACAAAACGCTCTCGTTTCCATCTACCATCGTCAATCGTACGCTACAAAACGTCTATGATGCCTTCGATACCTATTACAAACCATATCAAAACGTAACCTATTCTCGGTACAAGTTCTTTACAACGAAACAAGAGTCAGGCGAACCATTTGATGTCTACCTAACGAAAATCAAAACCCTGGCAGCCCAATGTGATCTGGACAAACTCAACCTGACGGACTCGCTGGTAGCCACCCAGATTGCGATAGGAACGACCAATGCCAAGGTTCGAAAACAATTACTAAAACTAGAACCACTCTCGCTGAGCCAAGCTATAGCCATAGCCCAAGCTGAGGAAACGTCCATGCAGCAGGCCCATGTAATCAATCCAACAAAATCCATACTCACCTCCTCACACGGCCAGCCAGAGCAGGAATGTTCTATTGTACATGAAGTTAATAGCCTCACTAACGTCCAACATTGGCGCGACCGCCAATCTACAAGCCAATTTCAGGCACAACGGGGTCGGCCAAGGACTCGCAACCACTATTACCACCAAATCCCTCCAGACAGAAACAATTTCCGCCCAACCTCGCAATTTCGATCCGCTGTGCCGCCACGACGTCGCCCAAGCCAGAATCCTACAACTTCAGACCCAACCTGCACACGATGCGGTCTGCGACACCTGTCACACCAATGTCCCGCAATGGGATCCACCTGTCGGGCTTGCGGAGGACCGAACCACTGGTCAACTGTTTGTCGTGCCATTAATGAACTTAATGCTTATCTACCACCTTCCCGTTCCACTGACGAAGAACACGGACACAACATCCGACGTGTAGACGAACTAATGTATGACCACAACCACCCAAAACAAAATAACGAATTCTTGTACTTATCTTCTTTGACACTACACGCAAGATTTGCGAATCTGGAAGATGACCATCTCTGGCGGGCACAACTCATGGTGGCGAATACACCGACCACCTTTAAAATCGATACGGGCTCTCAAGTCAATGTTATTCCGGAAGCACTGTACGCTCGGCTACATCCACGACCCGCCATGTTAACCCCAAGACACATCATCAAAGCATATTCTGGGCATGCTGTCGAAGTTCTTGGTATGACTCAACTCATCTGCTCCTCAAACCTTGCCTCAATAGCGCTCGACTTCTATATAACGCCAAAGGATCAAACTCATATCATTGGTGCGAGTGCATCTCGAAAACTCGGCCTAATCACAAGATTACCGCACAATGAACATAGCGCAATTCCCCCATTCATGGCACTCCAACCAGCCGTTGGCTTTAGGACTCCACCGCAAGCTACCGCGTCCCTACATTCTTGCACAGTGCCACCTGATGTTGCGACTAGCACGCCACAAGAAATAATGAAGAGATTCCCTGATGTTTTTGACACGGTAGGAAAACTCCCTGGACAATATCACATGAAACTTCGCCCGGATGCGATCCCAACAAGAACACCAGCCCAAAAAATCCCGATCCAACTGATTCCACGGGTTCAAGCCGAAATACAACGCATGGTCGCTGCACAGGTCATAGTTCCTATCACCGAACACACAGAATGGCTTCATCCAATGGTCGTGGTTCCCAAACCAGGCAATGACATCCGCATTTGTCTGGATCCGCGCAATTTAAACAAGGCACTATTAAGAGAACACTATCCCATGCCAACATCCCAACAAATCTTCTCAGAGTTATCTGACGCCCAAGTTTTCGCCGTATTGGATGCCAAATCGGCCTTTTGGCAAATCGAACTTACACCCGAGAGCTCTCGAATGTGCACATTTTCAACGCTATTTGGAAATTTTCGATTCACGCGTCTACCCTACGGGATATCCACTGCTTCTGAATACTGCCAAAGGACAATGAATTCTATATTTGGCGATATACCTCGAACACGAATTGCCACAGACGACTTCCTTATACACGGTTCAAACGAAGCAGAACACAACAAAATCCTATGTACAGTATTGGAACGGGCGCAAAGAAAAGGACTGAAGTTTAATTCCAAAAAGATTCAGCTAGCCGTTACCCGCATCAAATATCTCGGTCATATCATATCTCCCAAGGGCGTCGAAACTGATCCGGAGAAAGTTGGAGCGATCAGAGAACTACCACCACCAGCGGACAAACCGGCACTACTAAGATTTCTGGGCATGGTTAACTTCATGGCAAAATTTATTTCTGGATATTCCGAACGAACTGCTCCCCTACGACCTCTTCTCAAACAAGACACAGTATTTCGATGGGACGAAACCCACCAAGACGCTTATGACGACTTGAAACAAGCCATCACTTCAGCGCCAGTGTTAACATTTTATAATCCCAAACTACATAACACTGTATCCGTCGACGCTAGTCAACATGGAATTGGTGCCGTACTTCTGCAGCAAGGCAAACCGATTGAATACGCGTCGATGACCTTTACATCCGCCCAAACGCGCTACGCTCAAATTGAAAAGGAGCTGCTTGCCATATTATATGCATGCGAACATTTTCATTATTATGTGGCAGCCGCCCCACTAACAGTGCAGACAGACCACAAGCCGTTGCTTACCATTATCCGGAAGCCGTTCCATCTTCTCTCTCCGAGGCTGCAGCGCCTAACATTGCGGTTGGCGCGGTATGACCCGACATTAATTTTTGTTCCTGGTACCAAGCTTTTCATCGCTGACGCCCTTTCGAGAGTACCTCAACCCAACTGCACAATGACAACGGACTTTTTGGAAGGTCCCGCCGCAACAATATATGCTCTGACCACTCTTTTTTTCAGATGACCGACTCCGAAAGTTCCAACATGCAACAAATCAAGATCCTGACCTGCAACAGATTCAAAGCTACGTGGAAAATGGCTGGCCCTTGCATCACAAGTCAATCCGTCTTCCTGGCGTAAAGGCATTCTGGGCACTACAGGAGGAAATACACTCACAGAACGGACTCCTATACAGAGGCGATCGTCTGGTGGTTCCGGCAATACTAAAAGGAGATACCATGAAGCAGATACACGCCATACATCAAGGTGTTACAGCTTGTCTCGCCAAAGCCAAAATGAATGTATACTGGCCGACCATGACTGCCGACATTACCAGATTTATTGCAAATTGCCCCGTTTGCAAGGAACGAGAACGCGCAAACACTGCGATGCCCTTACAGCCCTTGACAATTCCACCACATCCATGGCACACGGTCTCGTCTGATCTGTTCAAATTCCGCTCTAAAAACTATATCCTTCTGATTGACCACTTTTCGAAATATGTAGAAGCCCAAGAATTGACAACCACGAACGCTGAAGCTGTCATCAAGTTCCTAACACCATATTTTGCCCGCCATGGTATTCCAAGACGTTTTCTTTCGGACAATGGACCACCCTACTCTTCATACATGTTTACGAAATTTCTCGAAAAATGGGGAGTGGAACAAATCACATCGAGTCCTTATCACCCACAAAGTAATGGATTAGCAGAACGCATGGTCCAAACGCTAAAGAACTACCTAGCTAAATCGCAACCTGAAGGCAAAGACCTCAATCAAATCTTGCTAGAATACCGGACGACTCCATTGGAAAATCTTTTCACACCGGCAGAAATGCTAATGGGGAGAAAACTTCGTAGTCCCATCACAATGAATGACGCATCACTCAACCCGAATTTTCCGACACAAGAAATCATATCTGGACTACGACACAGACAGTTCACCATGCAAAGACATGCTGACACGAAACCGCACAGAAATCTACGTCCACTCGAGATAGGGGAGAAAGTCTGGTACTTCGTGGGAACACGTTCTTGGAAACCGGCAATAATCCTTCAAAAAGCTACCTCCCCAGATTCCTACATCATAGAAACGGAACAAAATCAAATTTTCCGGCGATCAAGAATTCACCTTCGCCACCAAATTCAACGAAAACCTGATAATCAAAATAAACCAGCAATTCCGAGAAGGATTAACGAACAAAGATTTCAACACGACTCACGTGCTAACCTTCTTGAAGAAGCTTTCAACAAAACACCTAAAGTGGCTCATTATGCGCACAAACCGGTCGCTGTGACAGAGACGAGGTCTCCGAGATCTTCCAGTGTATTGACAGATCACTCCCAGCAATCATCTATCCTCCCCAATCTACCCGATACTCATGAAGTAGATGCTAACCACCCTTTAGAATCACACATCGAGAACCCATCAAGACAATCTCTGCAAGAGACGTCAACACGTGATGAGACCGGGCCAAGGATGATCCCACAACCAACTGCTCTAATGAAATCTCGACCACCAACCGTTCCACCTTTCCCACAAAGAACAGTCCAGACACCCACGTCATCGTATGGACGACCATTGAAAACCCCCGCTTGGTACTCACCCGCGTAGACCGTAAAAAAAAAAAAAAAGCTTGTTGTATTATGTAAAAAACTAAGTTAGTTAAAAAACTATTTTATCTATTGACATAAGATTAAACTAGAGTGAAACCGAGTCTTCTTAATCGGTAGAGATATTTGAAGGAACCACTTCTCTTAAGAACATCTACCATGTAACAACGCGTACTTTTTATCGTGACAAATAAATCTTTTATTATGCACAAACGTTTATTAAACTAATCAATTAGAAAACCACAACACAAACCTATGGTGAACATAACATATCTTATGAACTTATGTCTTTAGGCATGGTCCATTGGCATTCTTCGTGCAGGGTAAAGATTGGAGGGTATATCTTTCGCTACTAAGTACCTGATCAGCTTCCGTAATAAATGCATTAGGCAAAGAGAAAAGGGAGAAACGGTTACTATTAAACGAAGCGTAAGGTGGAAGAATAAATATCGCCGTTATACCGGCTGCCTGCCTTCCACGCGACTCTACCCGCTGCTTGACCTTACCTTCAAACCTCCAACGATTCATCAACTTAATCAGAAACTCCGATTTTTACGGCAGGTCCTTTCTCCCGCTCTTGATTTCCCCCCTTTCCATTAGTTACCCTTGCGTCATCTAGACCTAGAACTAGAAGGCTGGCTGGAAATTCATTTAGGTGTCCGTCCGTGTACCATAGACAATTTATTGTAAGGCATGCTCTCGGCGCGGTTAAGTTATGTCGAAGTATTTTTGGCATTCAACTTTGGAGGGTCGTAACTCTGGTTCTATTCGAGATACAAGGAAATCCTTTAAGTATGTCATAGCCCTATTTCTGAGCTTTGGAATTATGTTAATTTAATTACTTGGGGCTACATCAATTAGGGCCTGAGTAATTAAGAAAAATGTTCATTAACATATTAGGGTAACTTGGGGTTTTTGGGATTAAATTTTGGAGGGTCTTAACTCTGGTTCTATTAGAGATACAGGGAAATCCTTTGAGTATGTTATAGCCCTATTTGTTCCATATCCAACGATATTAATTACTTTGATCTACCTTAATTAGGACCGGAGATAATTAGCTTTGAATGAAAGGCTAATATATATGTACAGATACTACGTTCTTCTAAATTTGATATTATTCCGTTTTCTCTGTGGGAATTGTTCTAACCCGAAAGTAATTTGTCTAAGCTCGTACAAGATGATGGTTCTCGGTGTAGGGGTCACTCTCATCCGCGCTCTCCTGGTTTGAAATGAATGAAAATCCAAAAGGCAGGTGGCACTCGTGTTCCTCTAACTATACTGACAGCACTGGCTTATACTCCCACGCTAGAACCCGGAACAGTAGTTGATGATCTAAATCGGTTAATCGATTATTCTGTTTGGTCCAATAATCGAAAAACCTTTATCTTATCCCCTGCCAAGGCTTACGTACTTTTCTAGCTATCTACAGTTCTTATTATATATATATATATTCCCAATCTCGGACTTTTTTTTCCGATAACTTTTTGTGGTTGGTTTACTTCCAAATGGTATTTTGTTAGGGCTAAAGTATAGCTGGAAAGCGGGCTAATTAAGGCAGTTTTAGTTTCGTTAGCCTTAGTGGCGTTGTTTTGATTTAAAAAAAAACGCCGGAAGTGTTTCTCTGATCAGTAGTTTGAGTTACACTTAACATTGCTTTGAATTTCACTTTAAAAATAGGCTTAAGCGAAAAAAGAGCGGGGAAAAATTGAGACAAGTTGGAGTTAGGCTTAACATTGTTTTGAATTTCACTTTAAAAATAGGCTTAAGAGAAAAAAGAGCGGGAAAAAAATTGAACTAAGGCTTAACATTGTTTTGAATTTCATTTGAAATCGTTTTAAAAGTAGGCTTAGGATCAGAAATTCATAAATCCTACCGTTTTTCCAAGTAAATAATCTGATGTGCAATATATCTGGCGGGCATTTTCTGTTCGTAATTTTGCTGTTTTGGGGTTTTGATTTCTTCGCAAGCCTTTTGGGAGCTGTTTTTAGGTCTATTTATTGGTGTAATCCTTTTTCGGAATCAACTCTACCATTCTCTAAGTATTAAACCTTAGATTTAACGTGTTGCAATTGCGTTTAGAGCAAACTGGGGATGGTTGAAAGAATATTATAGTGTAGGCATCGTAAGATGAAATTGGCGCGTGCTGTAATACCTTTACCTGCAATCTCTAATCATATATTTGAGCTCGCGGAATGTGTCTCGAGAATATGCCATTTGCTTCTGTCTTTTGTTAGTACACCTCGTTTGAGGAAGTAGTGTTTTTGGCTAGCTTATTACATTGATATCGTTGTCTGTCCTCCATAACTTTTAGTTCTGTTAAAGATATTGTACGATTAAGGGACTAACTTTAACCCGCGCTAATCAGGGTTGCCAATAACTTGTTATTAAAGTATCTCCTGCATTAATTCAGGTTTGGAACTGAATTATCCAGTACTGAATCGAACAGAAATCTACAAACTTAATTAATTCAGTCTGTTATACATAATTTACAGGCATGGTCAGGAGTCCATAATAACCCGAAGTACGAAACTGGTTAAAAAGCCCGTAACAACAAAGTTTCGCCGTAAAGCTCAGCGGATTCATACACCGCTTAACTCCCAAAGAAATAGTTACGCCATTTTTTAGCGCCCACGCGCATTAACTTACACACTTCCGGTTTAGCACTATTTTTATCTTGTGATTTTGGGAGCGAAAATGGTTCACGTCTGCTTCTGTCGGAACGGTGTAAATTAAGCCTAGGCTAAGAAGTTGGCTTTTAGTCGGGGTTTCTAGTTTTTTACAAAACATTTAAACGATCGTCAATAATGTTTTGTTGTGATATGTGTGAGTGAGAATTCCGTGGTTAAATTAAAACGGTTAGGACAAATTTATGCGCAGTATCTTTAATATAAGAATTCGTGTTTCTACGTCCACCATATCGCCATTTTTCTTTTCGACCGAAATCCCAGCCAACGGAAGTTTTGGAACGAAAACCAAGGAGCATAGATACCACTACGATATACTGTAAGGTTGTATGTCCATAAACAGGCTAATCCTTTCTATGCGCAACGACAGAATCTTGTTTTTCGCGATTTTTACCATTAGCTCTATGGCCAGTTTCATACTTCCCCCCCGAAGGGAGGTTATTATGAACTCCTGGCATGGTGGATTCCTACCATTAACACAAGGAGACCAAGCGACTTAGAGTCTAAAATAGTCTGCTATTTTACACTCTTAAGTTTCCTGGTCTCCTTGTGCAAATGGTATGAATCCTCCTTGCGTGTAAACTATGTATGGTTGAACTTGAATTGACCTAACTTTGATTGTATCTGCGAAAGTACAACATTATAAGCTTGACATTCCATGGAGTAATTGCACACAGAGTATTATGAAGATTACATTTAAAATAACGTCCCCAGTAAGATATTTAATTTTTACTATATAGGTAATAAATACCTTATTGTTCTTCTTTATGGAACTACTTGTTTAAAGAGTTGGAAATAAAATTTTGGCGGAATTTTTCCGCTAGATTAACGCCTTCTAGTGTCGAAACATCTGCCTTTTTAGAATGGAATATTCTTTCGTTTGTTATTTTTTTTTATAACAGAAAATGTAGATTTCCTATAAAGTAACTGTTTCCGTAACCCGTTTTTAGTAAAAATCTATTTTCTAACCTTGGAAGACATTTATCTTACTGAATGATAACTCTCACGCACAATATCGTGTAAAGAATACATACAACTACTGGGAATCATCGCGACCCCATATTTTAAACACGTTAATTTCCTAAAAGATTTTGTGGGCGGGGTCTTGATAACGTGCTGAGGTTGAGGGGTACAGACTGTAACGTAACGTTATAGGTATGGAATGGAGATTACGACTCCATCTCGCATCTCCAAGCTAAGACTATATAGCCTAGGGTTATATCTCCTATGAGGGGAAAAACAGTTGGATTACCGAAATTTCTTACGGATTTTTACAGCAATATTTTTTATTTATTATTTTATAAAATATAAATTTCGTACTGTCTGTTATTTTCTCTGGTTTTCTATATGTTTTTCTCTCTAGAAAGATATGGACTTTTAGGTTTTTTTTTTATTTGCTCCTTTGTTTTATGACGAGCTAGGGCTTTATACAAAGCCTTACAGCTCCAAATTCGTGGGGATAAACTAAACTAAACTAAAGACCTAATAATTTTTTGGTAGCCAGTTTGAATTGGGAAATCGAACGCAGGGAAACAACTTCTTCAGGAAGGGAGTTCCAAACGGGAATAGTTCTCCTGAAGAAAGAGTGTTTTAGTGGGTCTTTGCAGGATGGCGGGAGAAAGAGTTGGCGACCATGGCCGCGGGTAAAGTGCGTGTGAGGGCGGGAAATAAAGTAGGTCTGATCGGAGGAGTGGAGGACACGAAAGAGGCTTATTAGATCCATGTAGGTGCGCCGACTGGACAGGGGAGCCCAACCGAGGGAAGCGAGTCTGCTTTCGCGAGGTAATTTGCGTAGTGACTTAGGGATTTTTGAAGCGCGACCCTGCACGTCATTAAGGAGTTTTATATCACCACTAGCGGAGGGGTTCCAAAGTTGGCACCCAAATTCAAGGGTCGGACGAACATAGCAGTTGAAAAGACGCGTAAGAAATCGGTGGGAGAGATTTGGAAAATTGGCTTTGATGGTCGCGAGTAGCCCATTGGCGCGACTACATGTCCTAGCAATATGGGTGTGGAATTTAAGGTTATGGGAGACTTGCACTCCTAAATCACGACATTCGTTCACTCGACGTACGGTGAATGGTGAGTAATAAGGACTTTTGGCTGTTGAAAGAGAGGCCGTTACGCGAGGTCCATGCCTCAAGCCGATTGAGGTCGGACTGGAGGGTTTGTACATCGTCATAAGAGTGGATCACACGAAAAATTTTAAGGTCATCCGCGAAGAGGCACAACTTAGAGGATAATTGAGAGGGGAGGTCATTTATGAAAATAAGGAACAGAAGAGGGCCTAGAACGCTACCCTGAGGGACGCCACTAGTAACTGGTAGGAAGGTACTAAGGGATTCGCCAACGCGGACTGACTGAGTGCGAGAAAGTAGGTAGGACTTAATCCACTGGTAGATATTGTTATTTATACCCAATACCCTTAGTTTGGCCAACAATCTTTGATGGGGAACCAAGTCAAAGGCCTTAGCTATGTCAAGGTAGATGACGTCAACCCTATGTTCCTCATCAAAAGCTGAAAGCCACGTAGAAAACGCCGAAAGGAGGTTTGACTCAACAGATCTATTGTTAAGAAAACCATGTTGGAACTTACTTAGATGGGGGGTTTTAAACTGTAAGAGGGGCGTACGGATGCACTTTTCAAGGACCTTGCAAACCGTCGATGTTAAGCTGATGGGTCTGTAATTTATGGCATCGCTTTTGCTACCTTTACCTTTGTATATGGGAGTGACGTGGGCAACACGCCAGTCAGAGGGGAGGGTCCCTTCAGTTAAGGTGACAGAAAAAAGGGTTAGAAGAGGTTTGGCAAGCGAGGAGGCACAATTCTTCAGGAGGCGGTTTGGAATCCCATCAGGACCCGAAGCACTTTTTGAGTCAAGGTTGCGGAGAATATGTTTAAGGTCTACTAGGGTTGGAAGGAAATCAGGCATTTGAGCTGTAAGACTTTGGGGTAATACAGTTAGATCAGGTGGATTTGTATTAAAGTTCTTGGTTAAAGTGTCATTTTAAGTGTTGATATCGGGTCTACAATCCACAAAAACCTCCAGAATTTTTCCCCCTCCCCCTCCCTCCCCCCGATGTTTACATTTTCACGGCAGTGATCTTTATACCATATTTATATTTCTTTACTTTTTATCGACAAAAATCGATACAAATTCTATTTTCGGTTTCTGCGATATTGGCTGCCTATGGTTTATTTACTTTCCCATTATTTTGTGTGGTTTGTCTTTTAAATTTTTTCTTATTTTTATTTTTGAAGTGCAATAATAATCGTATTTTATTGATTTAATGATTTAAATTAATTTCTATTAGTTAAAATTTATGGTGTATTTAAATAGAGGATTTAATTGGCTATATTTTAAAAGAAACCGCGTCAAAATCGGCCGGTAAATAAGGAAGTTGGATTTTTCTCATATTTTCAAATTTGTTTATTGTTGCGTTAAATTTCAAATTGGATTAATGTTGCGATAAATTACCATTTTCAAACTTCCTTATTTATGGTTCGATTTCGACGTAATTGGTCTCATTTTGAAGCTCTCATTGTCCTCTATACGAATATGATAAGATTTAATAATTAATCTGTAGCTAATTAATTAAAACGCTAAAACTAAACGTAATTAATAATATTAAAAAAAAACGCTAAATGTAATTTTCTGAAAAATTCGCCTAGTTTCGAAAAGTCTCCAGGGTATATAAAATTTGACTATACACTCCAAGCAAGCAATCTCCTTTGTATGGTTATGCAAATGAATAATATTCTCATCGTGTTTTCTCTCTTACGGGCGCCTGTTGAAGCTTGCGGCAAGATTCTAAATTTAGCAAAAGGCTTTGTGACGTCTCAAAAGCTAGTCTTATCCGTAACATTGGCCATTTCTATTCTGAGAATCGCAAATTAAGTAAATTTCTCTTTCAACCCTTCCAACCTGTTGTTGTCGATAAATTTCATGTTAAATACGGATATTAAGTTGAAATTAACGGCTTATCTTCTTTTACTAGCGTTATTTCAGTTCATTATACGAGTTTGAATAAGAAATTCTCCTTAACTGCAAACTTTAGGGGAGTGACTCTTGCGGAACAATCGCTATTTTGCCCCAAAACTTTTAAATATCGCGCCTTTTCAATGGCTCTCTTTTCAAAATTGGAAAAAATGCTTTTAAATGACAATTTAACTAACCGTAAGAATTAAACAGGAAAATGGAGGCTGGGTGAAAGATAAGTGTAGTTTTAATTTTAATTTGTTAGTTTAATTGTAAGGTATCCATGAATTTACCCAAAACACGAATCTTTCACATTAATTATACTTGATTAAGTTTAATTTAACGGCTTATCTTGTTTATCTAGTGTAGATTTAGTTTATAATACAAGTTTCAATAAAATATTAACTTTGATTGCAATTACCCTAAAATTTTAATGTATGCGCTTTTGATGTATTTTAATGATCATTTAAATTAATTTGAAAGTGAAATAGGAAACATCTGTGGCTGTACGAAAAACTTGTGATGTTTTAATCTTAATTTGAGCGTGGTTCGTGAGAGTGGATTAAGCTTAAAATTTATTTGAATTTTTTACCCTAATTGCAGTGTTTAGTGCAGTTTAATATTTTTGCCATATATTCATCATTATGGTACCCTAAACTTTTGAATTTCGCGGCAATTAATGTACTTTAAAGATAGTTTAAATTAACTTAAGTGTGAATTAGAAAACATTGGGCTTTACCAATGGCTTGGGTAGTTTTAATCATAAAGAGTTTATTAAAAGTTACTTGAGCTTTTATCCAAAAAATGTATGTTTTGGTTTAATTTCACGTTAAATATATTTAATTGAGTTAAAATTAACGAAGGACTGTGTTTTGGCAGTGTACATTTAGGTTATAAAATGAGTTTAAATGTAGTGGAATTTTCGATTCTCATTTTACGCTAAACTTTTGAATTTCGCGCCTAATAAGGTACTTTGGAGATAATTTAAATTAGTTTAAGTGTGAAAGAGAAAACATGGGGCTTTACCAACGGCTTGGGTAGATACAATCTTAATGAAGAACATCATTTAAGAGTTATTAGTTTTCATCCAAAAAAAATGTATATTTGTGGTTTAATTTCACGTTAATTTCATGTTAATTACACTTAATTACGTTGAAATTAACTTGTCGTCAGTGCTCATTAATCTTGTAAAATGACTTTTTACAAATAGTTCACCTTAACTCTAATGTTTAGAGGAGTTTTAATTATTTCCAACACATTGCGTTCAATTTTTATCATATCCTGTGCTAGGTTTGTGGTAATGCACTATATCTTTTAGTAAGGATCTATTGAATTAAATAAAAGGCGAAAGCTGCTATTAAAACGTCTATAACACAAAATCAAAACACTGCAAGAAACAAAACTAACAAACAACTGCAAAAATTAATTTTAAATTACACTGCTGACTGATAACAAAAATCAAAACTAAATTGATTTTACTCTTCAAATGATAGACTTTACAGAAAAATAATGAATTAGTAAATAAATCCGAACGCCAAACTAGAGCTTGCTCGGTAGAAGTCCACACACTAAGGTCTACAGTGCTTTGAGAGAGGCCAGAGACTATAGCATTTTCTTTCGCTTCACAGTTAGGTTGAACATAAAAATGGGGATCACCGTAATTAGGGGAACAACTAATCAGCTGCTAGTCTAGGGATCTTGCAACTACTTTCCTTCGATTCCTAACATTGATTTTTACGTCAGAATCGGATAGTTTCGTTTAAATTTATTGCTATTTTAAAGCCAAAAGTATGTTCGAGATACGAAAAATTAAAAATGTAAGCTGTCTTTTTGAAGGTTTAATACTTTAATTGCATAATTAATTAACGGTTAATCGTGAAGATCTGAAATTGACACCATTGGAATTAGGAGGCTCGAAACATTCAGAGTTGATGCCTTTCCTTAAATAATTAAGCTAATTACAATTAGAAACCGAAAATAACCGAGAAACGAAATTTTGTAAAAGTGGTCTTCGATTTCAGCTTTCAACTATAGTGTTACACCCGTAAATACTTCGTACGTTTGCCAGGTTAGGTTTCGCTGGATTTTAATTACGTCTCGCGATTAAAGTAATTTAAGAAGAAATTGGCGTCCAGTTATTTTCATATTTATTCATATAATTTGCATAATTCTATTTCTAGCTTTCGACGTTTGGTGGTCTATAGTTCAGAAACTGCTAGTCCTACGCTCTCGAAAGTGAAATTATTGGATTTCCCATCCCTGAATTAATATGTAATAAATGTTAAATTAAATTTAATTGAAAGTCTTGTGATCAGCGGGTTAGGATTAACTTTTATTATTAAAAACAAGTATTTAAATTAAGTTTACAATAATGGAAACAACCGATAGCGCGGCTCCGTTGATGCCCCTTATAGATGGCTTTTCTGCTACACAGTGGCTAAGCTTGCTGAAGGCTAGTTAAACCAAAGGCAGGAACCAATGGGAACTAGTGCATTAGGTCTGATTGGTTCCTGCCTTTGGCAAGGTAAAATTCGTGTGCAGAAGATTAGCCAGAATGCTAGGGGTAATCATGGAGCCGCGCTTTCCTTTAAATTTAAACTTTCCCAAGAACTAACTGAATCAATTTAGACACGAATTTGCGAAAGAGATTTAGAGAAAAACTTCAAAACGAAGTGTTGACCTATGAAAAAATCCGGGAACTCTACCAAAATTTTTGTTTAAAAAACGAACATATAGGTACATTTAACCAAAATTATATTAATGTAAATTAACCAAAATTATATTAATGTAAACCCTAATTTAACGTACAAAACTTCAAAGACATCCAAGAATGGGTTGAAAACAGTGAAAATTTAATATATCCTTCCATACCAATTCCAAAAAGAGAAAGATTTAGGTTTTAAAACCTGATTAAACTAATCACCATTAAGTTTTAATTTAATTTAAAATAAGAGCGCTGAATATGAAGCTAGAATCGAACGATTAAAGAAAGAACAAGCCCAACGTGACTATAACAAAATGACACTAAATGTGGATAACAAAGCTTTGAAAGAAACCCATGGACCAGTTATAAATTAATGAAGTCAAATTATTAAGATCTCAGATGTTTGCTGTCATGAATTTTATTCTAACTGTTGGAGGAACGTTTATGTTTGGTTATAAAGCTGTAGAATATTCTTTAAACACTCCCATCATTCCTGCAGTAAGTTCATTAACAGTTAAGGCTTAATTATTTTAATTAAAATAATTATTATTTCATTATAGCAAGTCATGACTTGTATGATTTTAGCTACCATTGTTGCTGTTGCAGAATAGGTAAATATATAAAGTAGGAGGAGCTAATTGAAAAATATAACAAATCGTCACGAGTGACGTTTCTAGTGTGGAAAAAAGACGCTCGCGCTCATATTCGTAAGATCATGGAAAGAATGCACCTGAGGAAATTTGTTTTAGTTTGAAAAAAAAATCCTCACGAGCATTCTACATCTAGACTTACGTCTCGTGCAAAATCGCGCGCAACTGTGATGACGTTTTCTTATTTTTTGACAAGTTGAGCAAGACCAAATACTTTATATATTCACCTATTGTATTTCCTAGCAAAAATAATTTAAATAATGTAATTACATTTTTGTATAATTGTAAATCATTTATTAATTAGAAAATAATTATTTAAAAAACATTAATTACATAATCAAGAATTATAAACACCAATTCAAAAATATCTGTTATAAATAAGATTTCTGGTCAATAATTTCACAAACACTATAATTACACTCCTAAACCCTGTCACAAAGCTTCACAAAACCTTTGAAATTATTTGGCAACATTCTTAAAATTTGGATGTATCTCTTCCAAAAAGAATTGTTTTTAACCAATCCATAGGAACCTGCATTCTTAAACGCCAACTCCCCAAACGTGTTAAATAAGCAGATCGCCATAAAAACCAAGATGTGACACCTAAGAGCTTACTAATTAGGCTTAAAACTAAATATTTTAAACTTAAAAGTTCAGGTAACATAACTGATTAGAGCTTAAAAGAATGGCCTTTTTCGAAATATAAAAGGAAAAATATCAAAAACAATAAATGATCTCTTATTATAAATTAATTATCATTTATTTAGCCTTAAAAACGGGGACAACTGCGCGGCCATTGCTTTACTGGCGTCAGCCTGTGAGAATTGCGGGAGGCGCAAAAGTCCTTGCTCGTTTTTAAACCGAATTAAATGCTAATTATCATATTGTAATAAGAGATCATTTATTTTGATTTCAATATATTTCCTTTCATATTTAGAAAAAGGCCGTTCTTTTAAGCTATTATCTGTTATGTTGCCTGAACTGTTCCTTTAACTGAAATCTCACCTTGTAGTTTAAAGTCAGGTAAATCAGTTAGAGCTTTAAAACCACCAATATAAGCCAACATTCCCATAGATTGGAATTTGAAGGGTTCAACTTTACTTGTTAAATCTTTGTTTGGAATACTCTTGTTAAGTATGTTATCTGCCAAATATCGACCTTGTCTCTCGGCAACTTGGGCTGTCATTGGTAGGGGTCCATCTAAGACGCAAGAACAATGCCCCAAGGCAAAAACATTGCCTGAAGGATCTCCTTGAACAAGGATTTGACCTTGTTTGTTTTTGGGAAGGTCAAGTGATTTCGAGAAATATTACTACGATCTCAAGAGGGAAAAATCTTGAATTAGACGTCGGAATGATTGTTTGGAAGCTGACTCATCCCTTGTCCAGCGCCCGAAATGGACCGGCCCATTCAAGACCATAGAGAAAAGAAGTCGTCCATTGGTTTATATCCTCGAAGACATGATCTCCGGTCAGAAAACAGGACCCATCAACGTGTCGTCTCAACTGAAACTTTATCAGACCCCCGAAGCTCCATTGGAAGAAAACTAAGATCGCGAGACTCCTGGAGAAGAACCAGACATATCCAGGAAGATGAAGACACTCTAGCAAAAGAAATCATCTCTCCACTAAGACGAGACCAAGAGCGCAAACTCCCGAAGGAACGGCACCACCCCAAAATGTACCGGAAGAAAGACAGACCTCGGTCTTCCTCCGAATCCCTCGAGGAAGTAGAAGAAATGATAGGATCATTCGGACCAGGTTCCGAAAAAGAGAACTCGAGAACAAGAAGTACATCAGCCTGAAGAGATCTAGCCGGAGAAGGAATTACAAGGACACATTGTCCATCATGAAGAGACTCCTCCGGTAACCGAGCCATTGCCTCAACTTCCAATATTTACGAAGAAAAACGTTCGGAAGACCCCTATGCGACACGAGTAAAATAATTTTTCTACCCCCCTACTAACGTTCCCTTGAGACCAGAGAGAGAGGAACTTTTTCCAAGAAACGAACCTATAGAGGAACCTATACTAAATCAGAATACCTTTTTCCAAGACAAGTTGAAAAGTCCTATATTTCCTGTATACGAGAAAGAACAAGAGATATCAAATATTCCCGATATTACCTTAATTCCTAGAGGAGAAAAATTACAACATTCAACCCAGAGAAATAGAGCTTTACCAATTCCTCAATTTACGGCAAGATTTAATGGAGAATCAAATCCTATAGAATTCCTATATAGCGCGTACGAGTATGGGATGGTAACAAGCGTAACACTTCAAGAATTATTGACCCATATACCCCTAGCATTCGAAGGACAAGCTAAGAAATGGTATTGGAAAAATATTAATCATTTTCATACCTGCAATGACTTTGAAAATAAGTTTAAAGAAAAATATTTGGGAAACGGTTATTCCAAAATAATCAAGAGAAAAATTCAAACAAGAAGGCAGAGACCTAATGAGAGTCCTGGAGATTATGTGCAGGATATGATTAACATATATGATGAATTACCCTCTATCCCCTCTGAGCAAGCTTCGATTAGACCATATAATTTTTGGATTAATGCCCGAATATGAAGCCCTATTGAACCTGAAAACTTGTACCACAGTTGATGAACTTTTAGAGGTAGTAAAGCAACTTCAACCAGTGATGGGAATTTTACACCCTAGAAATCAAGGAACAAACGAACCCCGAAACCCCTTCATCAACAAATTTTGCAACTATTGCAAGGAATACGGACATTTTGTTTATAACTGCCCAAATAAAAGAAGTAGACCGCAAGAAGTAACCTTACCCCTTGAATCGTATCTTAAATCAGCTAGGCCTAAATGCTTTGTATGCAATTCTACGGACCATATGGCTCGAGATTGTCCCCAAAAACAAAACTATCAATTAAAAGAAAGAATAAACGAAGAGCAAAATACCACTCCTCAAAGAACAGTTGAGATGACTGTCCCACAACATGAAAACTCAATTAACGTGATAAGTAATTTCGTCCCTACTTTTTTATCTTGACTTGTTGTTGTGAGCGTACTCGTGTTTTATAAAAGCATTAGTGTGATTATTTTTCCCGCCCGCTGGAACTATTTTTATTACCTCTCCGAGTGACGTATGTCACGGAGAGGTTCTAATTTCGACGTGTCTGTGTGTGTGTGTGTGTCTGTCTGTTGTTATTGACTTACACCCCAGGGGACCGCGTTTGCAGTTTCCGAATTGAAGCAAATGTGTTCGCTATTTCAGGACCGTATTCACAGTTCCCGGAAATTTCAAAACTTGAATCTATCCACAAATCAACTGGCCACTATTACTTCATCTGACTAGTCAATTGTCTACTCTACATGAATACCAATCTGTACTTATTGGCTTCAAACACCACCATTTTGTGGTCTTTGTCCATTCGACATAGACACCAGTCTGTACTTACTGGCTTCTAACACCAGCATCTACTGGTATTTGTTTTTGTCCATCCCACACGGACACCAGTCTGTACACCTGGCTTCTACACCACCATCTTCTGGTCATTGTTTTTGTCCATCCCACATGGACACCAGCCTGTACACCTGGCTCCTACACCACTATCTTCTGGTCATTGTTTTTGTCCATCCCACATGGACACCAGTCTGCACACCTGGCTTCTACACCACCATCTTCTGGTCATTGTTTTTGTCCATCCCACATGGACACCAGTCTGCACACCTGGCTTCTACTCCATCATCATCCTTAAGGTTAAGACATACGTGGCGATCGGCCAGGGTTACGAGAAACGTCCGCCCTCCCAATGGCGGTGCTTCCACCAAAGGTTCACGCAATTGCGCTGTTCTTATCCATAGCTGCGATTCGAAATCTTTATATACTACCTATTTGAATAAGGCGAAGCAACCGGCGTATGCTTCATTTTAAACGCCAATATTAGTCAAGTCTCTCAAGAATGTTTAATTGTTCTTTATCAAGACGATGTAACGCTCAATAAGGCGAACAACTAACGAAGAAAATATTTAATATTAATTATATTTATTTTAATATTTAAGATAATCTTGTTTCTCAACTCAAAATTAAAACGGAAAGAGTTGAAAAGCAGTCTATTTTTTTGTCTGTGTGTCTGTCCGTTGTCACACCAGTGCGCCGAGTTAGCAGTTCGCTTTGTTTTGATGTGTTAAGAAATCCTACAGAACCTTAATATTCACTTTTACCATAATATAAAGTGAATATGTGGAAAGCTTTTTCGTAATTACGATGCATTTAGTACTTTTGTAGCTTTAAAGCTCTGTTTCATTTTGATATTCCAAGGATGTTTTTTAATATTGTTATTTGAAATGGATATTTATATATTACTTAAGCTATACTACATCTGTTTATAGCATAATCCTTTCTATAGTGATTTCAAGAAGAACGCAACGATATTGGTCAATTGAACTTTTGTTTGTCAGTAGGCCTAGTGAACCAAAAAGTAAACGCTTGGGTTTGGTTTTCGTTTCTTTAATGCAGAGACATTAACGGTTCAGAGTGAGCCGAAAGTTAAATACACTTTTAAATAATTAGGCTTAGGTTTTATAATCATGGTAGATATCTGGGCCGCGTTCAGCAGAGCTCAGCGCTGTTAGCAGTGTCCTACAGGACGGGATTTTTTTTTTTTTTGAATTTGACGTCACGGTGCTCAACGCTGAGCAAGCGCGGTCCTCAAAGAAAATAGTCGGGTTTTTGGAAAACGTGACGTTTAACGCGTAGTTCTCAGCTTGGCGAAAAAACATGGAGGAATTAATACAAATAGCTCTTGCTGATTCTGATGGGACTATAGCTATTTAATTGGCGTGAAACCATTTGATCACGCGAGAATTTTGAGAGATATGCTAGTTTCTAATTTTAATTATAAAAGTTGTTATCTATCTCTTTAAATATGTTATCATACAATTTTTGTTAAGCCTTGGTACCTTGCACGCTTTATTGCGTTAGCGTCATTTTTAAAACACCGATGACCGGAGAAAAGCTATGACGACAGATCTCACCGGTAAACGTTTCCAAAATCCGCTGTCATTTTGGGGAGCTCTGCTGGACGCAGCCCAGACCAGTGAAAGGTCTGATCGTAATCGGATTATAGCTTCGTGTTTTCACGCTTTTTATGGTGCGCATTTACTTCCAGTGTGTGTAGCCACAAATAAGCTTTGGTGTTATGTAACGTTAACAGTCATGTTGACAAACTAAGAAAATCGTTGAGGTGAAACGAGAGGATAGTGTTTACATGGCAACCCTGTTGTGAATATGGCTTTGAACATAGAGGGTATACTGTTGAGGAGTAGAAAATTTGGCCTTTACAAAAACGTAAAGGTAATATCCCTCCAAAGTTTTAGCTCTTCATTTCCCGTTTTTCCCCCATCGTATGATTTTAATGTGTACAAGTATATCCTTATTGGATGTAAAATGTCTGATTTACAGTATATTTGCTATGCTTTGTATACTGCTTTAATATTTCATAAATTTTAACTTCAGTATTTGTTCTTAAAAAAAGAAACATTTCCATATCTGGGTAAGTAAGTTTGTAAGTAGTCCTCCTCGGAGAGGTAATATTTTGGTTTTCCCAACTTGTTTTCTATATAGATAGCGTTTATGTCAGGTGTTCACGCTATGATTGCTGGGCGGAGCACCAAAATGTTAATGTACTACTTTATTTTATAAATATCGTACAATTTTCCAACAAAAAATTAGGCCTAAAACCTTGTATCTTAACAAAAAATCTAACCCTAAAAATTTCAAATTTTAAAATTCAAAAAGGAATCACGTGGAAAAGGGGAGGGGTGGAGGGTATCACGTGACATGATTCTCGAGCTCTATTCTTGATCCTAAGGGGTGAAAAGGGGGGTTGCACGTGCAAGAACTAGACAATCTTCGTTATGGATGTTAAGCCTTTGTTAATCAGGCCCTGAACGTAGGGCAAAATTAACTTAATTGCTTGAATAACCACGCCTTTTTTACTGGAGTTGAGTAGTGTGTGATTACCGAAACGCTTAAGATTGTCAACTATGCCACGCGCCTTAAGCCTCGGCTTCCTGAAAGGTGGTATGCATTTATTTAAGCTTAAACCTTAACGGCGAAAATTACAAATGAACTTTGGGTTGAAAGGCTATTACGGGGAAACCCCCATGACGACAAAAGCCAGAGACCAAAGTTTTGATTAGTTAGACGTGCCTTCCTTCCCCCGGTCCTTTTTCTCTCTCTGTCTCAAATTTGGGAATGTATAAAACTAATTGGAATTATTGTGACCCTTGTTAATTTCTATGCCGGCTTTGTGGGCTGGACTTGAACTGCAATTTCGGTTAGGTTGGGTTGCAACGCGAGTTCCTAGGCGTGTGCAAGGAGCAGGGAGATAGATTATTAATTCGTGACTTAAAATTCTTCATAAGTAATGATTAGTCTAGCTAACTCATCCCACAAAATCCGCCTAGATACGTTAAATCAAAATTATTCCTATTAGTTGTATGCATTCCTGCTGTATTGAAAGGAAGTATTGTAGTATTTAGAAATATTGGTCTATTTTTACACTCAGTTTTAAGATAAAGTAATTAATTTTCTGGCTTTTTTTATAAACAAAGTCCATGATAAGATTCGTTAAATGCATCTGGGCTAAGCCTAAATGTCTTTAGGAAACTGTCCCTTACATTCCTGTGGAATAATTAAAGCCGAAGGAAACTAATTTTAATGATTAAAGATATTTCTGATGGACTTACAGAGAGGCTTTAATTTGCTAAGAGGTCGAATTGAACAAATACAACAAATACGGTCCTCGCTCGCTTTCGCTTCCCCAAAATAGGACCCCGATGGTATAGAAGTACTTGTTTCGATTAGTATACAACTGTCTTAATGTCTCGCAATCAACTTAATCTTACCGAAGGATCCAAGAGAGAGAGAGAGAGAGAGGGGGGGCTGGGGGAGCGTGGGAGGACGAGGACATCTCCGCTATCTAGGGTTATGGGGGTCCTTTCCGCAAGTGTGGCTGGCTGTGGCCTAGCTTATTTTCAAACTAGATCAATTCTAGCCGAGGCCTAGCAATAGCACCATGATGAGGTAGTTGAGATGTTTTGCCACAGAATTGTTTCAATACACCTATGTTAACCTGAATATAGTGTTCCTTCAGTATCTGATCTACCAAAGAAACCTCCGGTTTATTTCTCTCTGCGGTAGCCAAGGAAGTCAAAATGAATGTTTGTCCTAATACTTAAGCTATACCGAGTGGTGTCTCTTCGTATAAATACTTTGGTGCAGTCAGCATAGGGGTGCTGGGTGCTTTTAGAAGTCCGTCCGTGTATATTGATGACCCATACGCGTTTATTTAAGCCAATAGAGACGTCTTAAGAGGGGTAACTTATCTTGCCTATACTCAAGACGGGTTAAGCAAACATACTTCTAATAATAGTGTTCACTACCACTTTACAAGAGTACAATATTATCAAGAAGCGATATCTAGTTTATTAGGGAGAAGGTGTAATAAATTCGCGCCACATTTCTAGCAGCTTTATCTCCAGTCCAAACGTAGACGTCTCCGAAGTTAATCCCCGCCGCCTCTAAATTATAACCAGCCAGCATCTCATTGGTTCTTGAAAACTCGTGCACGTCAGCGCGACGCGAATGAAGAGAAAATTACAGTCATATTTTCCGACGGAGGAGAGGCGAAATAGGCCGACCTCCTTTTACGTCCCCCCTTGTATTTTGAAAGGGGGACTGCAGGACTATGGCGCGCCAATACTTAGGCATCTTATACCTTCTCCCTAGTAAACTAGATATCGCTTCTTGATATTATACACAGGGTGTTTTCCAAAAACGTGCTATCCATTGTCGGGGATTAATTATATCTTCTATTTATATATCTATTTTTCATAGAACTATGTACCACTGCGTGATGTACTTCGGTTCCATGACCCTTTCTGGAATCTTTCCGGATAATGGGGAATTTGACTCTGTGGCAACCCTGATGATGTAACTAGGCAAGGTTATAGGTCAATCCAATGTTTATAAGATGGAAAGGAACCAACATCTCCTTACCTTATGTACCAAAGAAAGTGCCCCGAGACTTTCATGGACAAAGAAAACTAAAGGGATCTTATACTAGAAGAAAACTGAACGGGAAATATGTGACGTGTGTCCAAAAAAAAACAAAGAAAGTTGCTAGGTTGAGCGATGAGCCATGTAGATCCCTACCCATCAAATTCCCCATCTTAACAACCAAGCCCCAGAAAGAAACGTAGACTTGGCAAAACCAGTAACAATAACCCGTAATATTATGTACCCAATCTTTTTAGGGGTTTGTTACTATGCAGGGTTTTCTAAAAAGGGTTAATTATAAAGCCTAAGTACAGTGGTAAACTAATTTTTTGGCATTAATATGATTATAGAATCGTTTACAAGATTATGAGAGCTTTAAAACGGTAAAAACCGCGTCGAAATCGGACTATAAATAACGAAGTTTGAAAAAACTTGAATCCTGGCTCAAGTATGTGCAAGTTTGAATTTTTCAAAGTTCCTTATTTCTGGTCCGATTTCAACGCGGTCCGCGCCATTTTAATGCTTTAATTAAATACTACTATGAAAGCTTTAAAACTGTGAAAATTGCGTCGAAATCGGACAATAAATAACGAAGTTTGAAAAAACTTGAATCTTGGGCGCAAGTATTAGTTTGAATTTTTCAAAGTTCCTTATTTCTGGTCCGATTTTAACGCGGTTTGCGCCATTTTAAAGCTCTAATTAAGTACTACTCGTTTACATACAAACATTTATAGAAATTCTTACCTTTTAATAAGAAAAAAACACTAAAAACACTTGATATAAATTAACTCTAAGCCTAATTTCATAAAGTCTCTTCGCTTAAAAATAAATACGGGTACTATTTCCTATTATCGAGAAAATACTGAGAAGAAAATTTCGATTATTATTTTTCCATTACATTATTGATTTCCGAACCAACTACCGAGAAAAGAAAAGAAAAGGTCCAACAGAAGCAAAATTTCAAACTCTTGACAGACTAATACGTTCTTCTATATATAAACTCTATTGAAAACGAACACCAGTGCCATGACTACGTAGTACTGAGGATTAAGTCTGTCTTTCAAAGAAGAAAAAGATGTTTTAAGCCTCGGTCCTTAGAGAAATACATGCAAAAAAAAATTAAGTCTATAACGACGTTACTTGACATCGCTGTCAAAGTTAAGCCTTAAAATCCTGGGATTAAATATAATAGATATTTAAATAGGGATTAGATATTCATTAGATAATATGGATGTTAATTCTTCATCTATCCAAAAGTGTTGAAACGATTGGGTCTGTGAAATAAGATACCCTAGATATAAACCAGAAATGACCTGGTTTCGCCTCCTCTTAAAGGAGGTGTTAACGGTTCAGGATTAGCCGAAAGTTAAATACAGCCTTCAGTGATACATTTTAGGTCCTCATTTGAATTATTGAGGAATCAAAGGAAATTGTTAAACGCTTAAGCCTTTGCTAAAGACCTTGGCAATATTTCGCCAATTTGAACTATGTATTTCCGGTTTTTCTCATTGGCTGGTGGACCTGTGTTTAGGAAGTAAATTCGTCTCGGCTCGGAGAGGTTTATTTTGGTTTCCCAACTTGTCATTTAACCCCTAGGCACCAAGTTAACTTGAAAGAAGATTTACCTTTAGTTGTATGAGGGAAGAGGGGGGGGGATAAATAGGTCAGTACTCACTTTGAAGTTGAGTTGACGATAACAGACAATTTTTAATCAACTCTTAAGGTCAAAAATGTTTCGGTGGGGGGGAGCTAGATTATGGTTATATAAAAAATGCGTGCAATTTATAGTATGTAATTAGCATAATGTTACGATGTTTTTAATTTTAGGTATGGCAACTTTTTTATGGCTGAAGTAATAATTAATTTTGGTATTATTTTGTATCACTACACGAACCTAGTGATTTTTAATGTCGATTGTTCTTATTATTTTTTTATATTCCCCACTCGGTCTATAACCCACTCTACTTGTTATCAGTGTTAGTCTACGTACACAACACGTGACGGGTTTAGGAAAAAAATTAAATCACGTGACCCACGCCGAGGGGGCGTAGTCGTATAAGTGAATATTCAGTATCACAATTTCCCAAAAGTCAAAGGAACAACACAACAGTACAACACTGGACTGGTTCAAAGTCGTCTGTCTGCTTGTTTTTGTTAGAAACCCCGAGAAGATCGATGAAGTTTCAAACTCCGTTTATTTTTTGGAATTCTGGACGTTCTTCAACATTTGAAAGTTCACCGAGCAAGGTAATTTTTATAATTTTCGGTATTTTCAACCTGAATCTTAGTTATTTACCTTGTAACATATAGCTTTAGGCGTAAGTGGTTCTATGGCATGGCATTATTGGCATATAACTTTAAGCCTTGGTAAAATTTAGTGTATTAATATGTTATTCAGGGGGCTATGATTAAGTTAACCGTGTTTTTCCTGCTTATTTTGAGTTAACGCGCGCTTAAATACTGCGGAAGAAAACTCGCGTCGAATGTCCGAGTCTGAAGAAGTGGGAAAATTTAAAATAGAGTCTATCTTGAACCAAAATGAAAAGCTAATGAAATAGGAATGAAACGAGAGACGAAGTAGTTAAAGATTGCTTAAACTTATAGCTGTCTAATGAAAGATGAAGATCAGAGCTTTAAATAGGGTCGATAGGGCAGCTTGTTGGACAATTAGGTCTCGGAAGATGGTCCCATTATTAGAATTAAAGCCTTTTTTTTTGACAATGAATAATCATTTTAATAATTTTGCCTAATTGGGTTTAGTTTAATAAAGACGACACTAGGCCATTAAAGTCCCAAGGTTTTATTAAGTAGTACTTAACCATGTAGTCAGTACGCCAAAAGTACTAATTAATTTTAATTTTATTTTTTCAGACTACGATCTCGACTGCTAGTTACTCAAAAAACGTTAAAATAGAGTCAAGTACACGACAATGTTTGATGAAGAATTATGGACTGCTGCTATTAAGGGGAAAATAGATGAGGTAGTCCGGTTGTTAAACCGTGGTGCCAATATCAACTATGCTGGTCTGTTTCGCCAAACCGCATTACACTTCGCTTGTTATGGAAGCCATTTTGATCTGGCATTGCTGCTTATTGAGAAAGGTGCCAATGTTAATCTGGCTGATGCATTTGGGACAACACCCTTAATGAGTGCTTGCCAACATAATCTTGTCGATGTGGTCAAGTCACTTTTGAATAAAGGTGCCAATATCGACGGCGTTGATATGAAGGGAAAGACGGCATTACAATGGGCTTGCGATTATGGGAGATCCGATGCGGCATTGCTGCTTATTGAAAAAGGTGCCAATGTTAATCTGGCTGATGAATTTGGGACAACACCCTTAATGATGGCTTGCCAACGTAATCTACTCGATGTGCTCAAGTCTCTTTTGAATAAAGGTGCCAATATCGACGTCGTTGATAAAAAGGGAAGAACGCCATTACAATTGGCTTGCGAGTATGGAGAATCCGATGCGTCAGTGCTGCTTATTGAAAAAGGTGACAATGTTAATCTGGCTGATGCAGATGGGACAACACCCTTAATGAGGGCTTGCAAAAGTAATCTGGTCGATGTGCTGAAGTCTCTTTTGAATAAAGGTGCCAAATTTAGGAGTTTTTTTTTAATTCAAGTTCTCTCTTGGTTGCCTCCAATTTGTCCTTTTCCGTTTGCTTCAGTAGTTCATCCAGCGTGACTTTCAGTTCTCCCAACTCTTGTTTCAACTCCTGTTTCAACTCCTGTTTCAATTCTTGTTTCAATTGTTGAAATTCTTTAACCATGTTGAAATTCTTATCAGTCTCCTTTTGGTTGTTAATGATTTCCATCACTTTAGCGAAATCATTATCCTTAGCCAAATCCAAAGGCGTTTTCCCATTTATGTCCACCGTGTTATAACGCGATCCAGAAGGAAACTTACGATGTGGACGTTGCCCCTTTCGGCGAAAGTGGCAACGTCGACATCGTAAGTTTCCTTATGTCCAAAGGATCGCGTTATAACACGGTGGACATAAATGGGAAAACGCCTTTGCATTTGGCTAAGGGTAATGATTTCGCTAAAGTGATGGAAATCATTAACAACCAAAAGGATACTGATAAGAATTTCAACATGGTTAAAGAATTTCAACAATTGAAACAAGAATTGAAACAGGAGTTGAAACAAGAGTTGGGAGAACTGAAAGTCACGCTGGATGAACTACTGAAGCAAACGGAAAAGGACAAATTGGAGGCAACCAAGAGTGAACTTGAATTAAAAGAACTCCTAAATTTGGCACCTTTATTCAAAAGAGACTTCAGCACATCGACAAGATTACTTTTGCAAGCCCTCATTAAGGGTGTTGTCCCATCTGCATCAGCCAGATTAACATTGTCTAAATTTGTCTTTAGTTTAGCTATTTGCTTTTGTTATTATATTTTTCTATTCCTCTTTTTTTTATCCTATATTTTTTTAAATTTAATGTATTTTAAAATTATTAATCCTGTTTTCGAGATGAAATTTACCATTTTCTTTTTACAATAACACTTTTGCAAATAATTATTTAAAAATAAATAAATAAATAAATAAATAAATAAATAAATAAATAAATGATAAAATGCTTATACTGTACTCAATATTTCGTATGTCTGCGTTTTGGTAGGAAACTACTACTCTGTCTTCAAATAGCTCAGCCACCTTGTATTATCAACTTTCCTACATCTAAGAAATTCGACTACAAACAACCCTTGTGGTCATCCCATAGATTCGCCTGTAATTTGATTCTCGTGTGGTCAGGTAATTTGACCACTAAAGCAAACTTACCTCGCGTATACACTTCACACCTGAGCGAGCAAAACATATCAATATAATGGTGGCGGTCTAACATAACCGCGTCTAATGAACCGAATCGGGGCGCATCTTTACTTTATCCCAATCTATACAGAAATCGGAGCTAATCTTACGAAAGTTAGGAACAACGCTAGATAGAGCAATAACTATGGGAAACTTTCGGTTATTATCCTATAGCCCACCTGAAGTTTGACCGTCATGTTAATTGAGATCACGTTAGGCTTAACTAATTCTCGCTTAATTTATCACCGAAATCTAAGTTTAAACCTTCCTTCAATCGATTAGTTTATACAGCAGTTATTGTTTAAATATTGACATAGCACGTGTCTTAAGCGCGCGCACGCTTTTGTTGAGACTCAATTTGGCGCGAAAACATTTTATACAAAAAAAAAGTAAAATTTCCGCAATTTCTGCACGAGCTCGCGCGCGCGGTTCTTTTGGTGTCGAAATTTCTCTTGAATGTGTGTTCAATAATCCATAGAAGTAGGTACAAACTGTACAAGCCGCTTCCAGCTGTCGCGAGCTGCTAACATTGTTTTAAGACTCGAGCGCATTTTATCACGTGACCTTTTTTTAACGTCTAAAGCCTGGTTCCCACTTGGCGAAAATAGGGCGAAATTTCAACGCGAAATGATCAGCGCGATAAAATTGAGCGAATTTTTGATATTCGCCGGCAAAAAATCGTATTCGCGGAACTGAGCGACTTGTTCTATTTTTTTAGTCGAGGCGAAAAGGAGAAACAAATTCGCCCTAAAAGCAACCAATCAAAACCCAGATTCAGAATTTTGTAATGCCTCCTTTCTTTTGTCGATCACTTAAGTTTTATTTTAAGCCTACTACTGTTTTATGTTTTAGCACAACACAAATAGACAATGGGGGAACATCGGTTACAATATATAAGTGAAAACTACATTAATAGAATCTAAATTAAAGTTCTGATAATTCAATATTTCTTTACCTGAAGAAACTCGTGGTCACCTCTCATTTGCCGAAAGACATTTTTGAAACGTTAAATTTAAACAAAGGCCATTTTCATTATTTATTTTGTTTAGGTTTTCCATTTTTAATCCGCAAGAAAATAATTAGGCTTAACGTGAAAGAAAATCTCGCGCGCGATCTCTTCAAATTTCACGCTAAGTGGGAACGACGGCTCTGGCGTATAAATAATCGTCAAGAAGTTTCAGCCGGCGAATACACATTTCGCGTGCTTTTTTTCGTCAAGTGGGAACCAGGCTTAAATGCTATAGAATTTCGCGCCAATTTCGCATCGCAAAACTTTACCTAACAAGATTGTTACGTAAATAAAAAGACGTCTATTTCTATTTCTAGAATTTAAATTTCAAGCCAATTCGAAACTTAAAAAGGGTTATTTCTTATGTTATTTATTTTATAAGGCAAACCTTGTTAGTAGGAAAAAATAACCCTTTTCTGAATTTCAACTGTTTATAATATTAGAAATAAAGTTTTTCCCCATAGGCCTACCATCATTAAATTTGAATTTGTTTTTATTCCAAAAGTTTATTTTTCAAAAGAACAACGTGGTTTCTTTAAATTTTAAAAATTGTTCCTAGAAACGTGAATGTAGGGAAAGCCACAATTC
Source organism: Phalangium opilio (assembly GCF_054372755.1). Classification (NCBI taxonomy): domain Eukaryota; kingdom Metazoa; phylum Arthropoda; class Arachnida; order Opiliones; family Phalangiidae; genus Phalangium; species Phalangium opilio. The sequence continues at coordinate 602,235 of NW_028324223.1, forward strand.
AGGGGAAATTGCAGCATGCATTTTCTACCTGCCCCTGTAGAACTGTTTACCACGCCGAGCTTCAGAGTTTGTGGGGGAAAGCTAACGCATAGGCTAACACTTGGTCAATATAATCAAAAGCATATATAAGTAATGAAAAGTGAAAAATATATCTCTTAGTGCCCATTATGGTTATGGTTTAAGACGCCAAGGCTTAGTGGGCAATCTAAATTTTAGAACTAACTCATTTTGAATTAATCAATATATTTTGAAAAGGCGACGGACGACTTAAGTTTAAATCTAATATTCTACTAGCTTTGAAAGCATTCTCGTTAAACAAACAGGCTTAGGAATGTATTTATAATTCGCTAGACTACCGGTTTCATTAAGCCTTTGCAGGCTAATCTGGGAAAGTTTCTCGAATCTCGAGTCGAAAATTATATTGAAAATTATCCACCAGACTTAAGATTTATATATAGACATTGTTTTCTCAAATTTTAAAGGTGTCAAATAATGCGATTAAATATTGGCATTTCCGGGCCTTGGCAAAATGTTGAAAAGGCGCCATTGGGGTGGTTTGAATTAATTTAGGTATTTAAAAAAAATTAGATATTTGGGTTTTTAACTTCAACACAATTTTATTTATTTTATTTTATTTTATTTATTTTTTAATTATTTTAATTTAGTTATAAAATTAACAGATCTTGATTAATTAAACTAACTATATTCTGTTAGCGGAATATACTGTTTTTATTTCGGGTGTTCTTGAGAGAAGCTCATTTGTTATTTAAATCCTGGGGGTAAATCCTTAATTTTAAATACGTGTACTTGGTATAACACACTCTAGGAGATGAATCTGAAATTTTAATAATTTACTGGGTCAATTTTTAAGGGTATCCGCTTTAAATCTAATATTCTATTTCGACTGTTGGCAGGAGTTCTTAGAACTTGGAATTTTCATTTCATTACGTGTGATTTCAATAACACCTAATTGCAATTACTTACAATTTCAATAACTCCTAATTGCAATTACTTACAATTTCAATAACTCCTAATTGCAATTACTTACAATTTCAATAACTCCTAATTGCAATTACTTACAATTTCAATAACTCCTAATTGCAATTACTTACAATTTCAATAACTCCTAATTGCAATTACTTACAATTTCAATAACTCCTAATTGCAATTACTTTCAATTTCAATAACTCCTAATTACAATTACTTACAATTTCAATAACTCCTAATTGCAATTACTTACAATTTCAATAACTCCTAATTGCAATTACTTGCAATTTCAATAACTCCTAATTGCAATTACTTGCAATTTCAATAACTCCTAACTGCAATTACTTGCAATTTCAATAACTCCTAATTGCAATTACTTACAATTTCAATAACTCCTAATTGCAATTACTTACAATTTCAATAACTCCTAATTGCAATTACTTACAATTTCAATAACTCCTAATTGCAATTACTTACAATTTCAATAACTCCTAATTGCAATTACTTACAATTTCAATAACTCCTAATTGCAATTACTTACAATTTCAATAACTCCTAATTGCAATTACTTACAATTTCAATAACTCCTAATTGCAATTACTTACAATTTCAATAACTCCTAATTGCAATTACTTACAATTTCAATAACTCCTAATTGCAATTACTTACAATTTCAATAACTCCTAATTGCAATTACTTACAATTTCAATAACTCCTAATTGCAATTACTTACAATTTCAATAACTCCTAAGTGCAATTACTTACAATTTCAATAACTCCTAATTGCAATTACTTACAATTTCAATAACTCCTAATTGCAATTACTTACAATTTCAATAACTCCTAATTGCAATTACTTTCAATTTCAATAACTCCTAATTACAATTACTTACAATTTCAATAACTCCTAATTGCAATTACTTACAATTTCAATAACTCCTAATTGCTATTACTTGCAATTTCAATAACTCCTAATTGCAATTACTTGCAATTTCAATAACTCCTAACTGCAATTACTTGCAATTTCAATAACTCCTAATTGCAATTACTTACAATTTCAATAACTCCTAATTGCAATTACTTACAATTTCAATAACTCCTAATTGCAATTACTTACAATTTCAATAACTCCTAATTGCAATTACTTACAATTTCAATAACTCCTAATTGCAATTACTTACAATTTCAATAACTCCTAATTGCAATTACTTACAATTTCAATAACTCCTAATTGCAATTACTTACAATTTCAATAACTCCTAATTGCAATTACTTACAATTTCAACAACTCCTAATTGCAATTACTTACAATTTCAACAACTCCTAATTGCAATTACTTACAATTTTGATAACTCCTAATTGCAATTACTTACAATTTTGATAACTCCTAATTGCAATTACTTACAATTTCGATAACACCTAATTGCAATTACTTACAATTTCGATAACACCTAATTGCAATTACTTATAATTTCGATAACACCTAATTGCAGTTACTTATAATTTCGATAACACCTAATTGCAGTTACTTATAATTGAAATATAATCAAATAACAGTAATCCATAAGTACGATAACGTATAAGCCTTCAAGTTCTTTAAGTATAATTATTTTTCCCATTTTGAATTTCTTTGTTTGGGAATAGGTTAGGTCGAAAATAAATTTCTTGTCGACTTTTAAAGAAAATCATAAAAAATTCTCACAATAGACTTGAATGACATTCCTCGGTGGCAAAAGAAGTTCTAAACCTCTGCTTTGCAATGAAAAGATTCTCGTATAAAAACACTATGACCTTATAAAACTTTCCAATAATATAACTTCAATAAGTTGAGCTGATCGATAGATTTAAAATTCTTCAAACCGCTTTCGAAATTGAAATATTTTAGCGACGCCACTCCGGAATTGAAGTTCATTAAAATAAGTTCCCGCAGTTCGATAGTACCCGGTTAGAGCTTTAATATGGTAAAAACCGCGTCAAAATCGGACTGTAAATAAGGAAGTTTGAAAATTGCCGTAGCAATTTCAAAACTGCAATTTTCAAACTTCCTTATTTATGGACCGATTTCGACCCGGTTTGTTTTGTTTTAAACCTCTCTTTCTGTTAAATTCGATATCTCATTATACATACGACTAATAACATAGAATCACCATAAAATATAAAACACCTTTTTAAGAAAAACAAAAAGCCATAAACTAGCCAATTGGGAGCTTTTCTCGCGATATTCTTTCGTTCTTGAAGCTATAGACAATAAATTAGGCATTAACTTTTAAAACCTATACTGCCAAAAAGGATGCTTTGGACTTGATTTTTTATAGGTCTCAGGTAAAAACTATGAAACGAGGAATATGGCTAACAAGAATGACCATAGCGTATGACGTGGGGCAATATTGACCAAGTCAAGCCGAGCTTGCAATACGCGTAAATCTACCCCCTATATAATTTTATTGAATAAGGTTAGTATTCTTTGCGTTGCATACTCCGGTTGGAATAGCAGGTAAAGTGTACCAAATTTAACCTTGCACCTTATGGAAGGGGGATATCATGGTTTTCCCCGCCTTTTATAGTACTGTCAAATTATGTTGGGTTTCTTTGATAGAAAAAGTATTGATTAGACAACCGGGAAAGTCCCTAGGCTAAAGTTTCTCAGGCAATAAAGGAAAATGCGCCTTTTTTTTCTGCCTTTAATTTTTTTTAGCTTTAGCCACTAGGCTTCGCGATAAACCTAGGTAAACGTCACCTAGGAGACTTAGCAATAAAAATTCTTCTATATGAAGCGCGGGGGGGGGGAGACTTGACTTTTTCCGGATATTGCGGGCTCTCCACTACCTTATACCCTCTGCTGATCTATATAGATTTTTTCCAGGCTATTTTTGTGGTCGAGTAAAATTAGTTTTCTTAAGATTTTTCGGTTAAGATTACGTGGTAACGCTTAATGCGATTAGAGGTTCGGATAGAGATTGGGAAGAGCTTTGAAATGACGCAAACCGCGCCAAAATCGGACGATAAAAAAAATCAAATTTGAAAATTTCAAACTTCCTTATTTATAATCCGATATCGATGCGGTTTTCGTCATTTTAAAGCTCTGATTGAGCTATAGAAATAAATTGAATAATTTTTAGTTAATTTGAAAATGAATTCCTTAGAGAAGCTATTATGTCAAGAGAGAGAGAGAGAGAGAGAGAGAGAGAGAGAGAGAGAGAGAGAGAGAGAGAGAGAGAGAGAGAGAGAGAGAGAGAGAGAGAGGCAAGCCTGCAAATCAAATTACCAGACGCGACCTCTTTGAAATTTAATTAAAATTCTAGCTGTCTAAGTGACGAACTGACGATAGTCGTTAGGCCTTGCCCTCTCAATCATTATAAATGGCCAAAAACTATACTGAACATTTCTCTAGTAGAGATGAGGTCAAAAGGTTATTGCGGAAATGCAATGAAGCGTATTAAAGTTTAATATCACAATTTAGATTGTATATTGATAGAGATTGGTTCATATAGATTGTCGCAAATTAGTTTATTCGACCGAAGTTTAATTTATGCCTATTTGTCAAATTATGTAAAGGGGAAACCACACTTGATTAATCACTCACTTAATTTCAATTGATTATTAAAATTAGGCTTAAGATAGCAAGACGTCCTTAAAATATGTTTCTATCTATCTAAAGGATCGATTTGGGGCTTAAGGAAACATTCAAAATGCAACAAACCGCATCAAAATCGGTTCATAAATAAGCGAGTTTGAATGTTTAAACTTAAACCGAATTTATCAAATTAGAAAATTAATCGAAATTTCTTTATTTACCGTGCGGATTATTTATTTTTGAAGCTCAGTGAATAAATATTTCCTTAAGATTCCTACGAACAACCCGAACATAAAAATTAGAAATTTTGAAATTTGCCATTTCAAATCAAACTTTCTTATTTACGGTCCGATTTTAACGGGGTTTGTTTCATTTTGAAGCCTTTCTCGTGTACAATTCGAAAATGTAGCCTATTCGGGTAAAAAGAGGCTTAGGTGATCAACAGAACGAAAAACTCTAAAAAGTAGGCTTAGCACGCATCAAAATAAAGAAAAGCGCGTTAAAACTAAGAACGACAACTTTATAAACGAACTTAAAAGACGGAGATTTCCTTTTTCTTATGACACTTGGCACCGAAAGCAAACGTTAACTTTGACCTTCCAAACTTAAGTAAGTTGGGACTGTCTCGTAAAGGGGGGCTTGAAGGGGGGGACAGACGCTAAGCCTATTTTTACAGCTTTATATCACCGTTAGAAAGGAAGTAGACTAGTACCTTTTTAAGCCTATTTCGAGATAGAATAGCATAGGCCTGTCTATTGGTTCTTAGAATGGTTCCAAGTTAAGCTGTGAAAAGTCCCTTACAGCCCAAGGGGACTTCTTTTTTTAAGCTTCGCGACGAATGGAGTTTCAACTCCAATTTTGGACGAGAGATAGCGAGCTATACCAAGATCGTTACTTGTAACGGCTAACAAAATAATGTAGGCTCTACATTAGGACATATTCCGTTTGTAAAGGGTATGGGTAGAGATCAAAAATAAACAAGTTGGGAAACCAAAATAAACCTCTCCGAGCCGAGACGAATTTACTTTCCCAACACCGGTCCGCCAGCCAATTTGACAAACCGGAAATACATAGTTCTAATCGGCGAGATATTGCCATGATCATTTGTAGAGTCTAAAGCGTTTAACAATTTCCTTTGTATCCTCAATAATTCTAATGAGGACCTAAAATGTATCACTGAAGGGTGTATTTAACTTTCGGCTCACTCTGAACCGTTAACACCTCTTGTAGGTGGACACGAAACAAGGTCAATTCTGGTTTAAATCTAGGATATCTTATTTCATAGACCCAATCGCTTCAACACTTATGGAAAGCCGAAGTATTAAAATCCATATTAAGTGGTGAAGTTAAAAGTTGTGTTTACACTATATATAAATGTAGTAAAGCTGAATTAAAACGTAAACACCAAATTTGAAATGTTAATATAAAAGATGTTCTTGGAATATTAAGATGAAACAGAGCTCTATAGCTACACAACTACTTAAAGAATCGTAATGCCGAAAAATATTTAAAGTATTTCCATTTAATATTCTGCAAAAAGGAAATGTTATCGTTTTGTAAGAGATCTTATCATCCTACTCGCTTATTATTAACTTTGATATGCGTGTAGTGTTTCGATTCGGATGCAATCTTCATTACTCGTTCTATATAAACTCTCACTTGTGTCATAACATAGAAATAAGTTTATCTTAAATAATTAATTAAATATAAATGATATTAATTATTTTAATCGCCAGTAAATAACTTTAAAAATAGTTGAATCGTTTAAAATAAAGTTGTTCCTATTATCTTTCGAAACTTTGCTAATATTGACGTTTAAAGTGAAGGGTACCCCTCTTGCCTGCTTTCTTCAAATTTTGGGGTATATATACGATTCGTTTCCATTATAATAATAGATAAAAACGCATTCGCGTGAACCGATGGTGGAAGCCCTGCCATTGGGAGGCTAGACGTTTCTCGTAACCCTAGCCGATCGCCGCGTATATCTTAAAACCAAACGATAACGATGGAGAAGAAGCCGGAATGAACAAAGACCTGAAGATGGTGGTGCATAGAAGCTGGTGTCAATGTGGGATTGACGAAGAACAGAAGATGGTGGTGTTTACGAGCCAGCAAGTACAGGCTAGTGTCAATGTGGGATTGACGAAGAACAGAAGATGGTGGTGCTCACGAGTCAGCAAGTACAGGCTAGTGTCCATGTGGGATGGACAAAGACTAGCAGATTGTGGTCCTTAGAAGACTGGTGTTGGCAGATGAATGGCCAAATTTCCGTGAATCGCTAACGCGTTCCGGAAATCGGGTATTTGTTTGCTCCGATTTGTAAACTGCGAACGCGGTCACGTGAGGTCTGACAGACAGACAGACACACAGACAGACAGACAGACACACAGACAGACACGTCCAGTGCAATACCTCTCCGTGACGTCATCGTCACTCGGAGAGGTAAAAATTATATTCTTTATTTTGTGTCACTATCCCTTTAAATTCTGTCAAAGGCTTAGATTCTTGATACATTTTTATATTAAAAACAAATTAATACGTTAGGAAAAATTATACTTTATTTTGTGTCACTAACCCTTTAAATTCTGACAAAGGCTTAGATTCTTGATACATTTTTATATTAAAAAAAAATTATTTTTAATAAGTTAGGCCCGTGGGAAGTTTGTGTTTATTTTGATATTTTTTAAAGTAAATTTTATCAATATTTTATTTTAACTTTGAAAATCGAATTTAACTACCTAACTACTAAAGGTTAGAAGTTACGTGGTTTTGTCAATAAACTACTTTTTTTTTTAATCATAAACACCTTTGGGGCATTTTCGTGGGTCCCTTATTAATTATGGCAGTAAACCGAAAAAAATTCCCGTCGGATGTGTATTCAATTTTTATTAAAAAAAATCTGAAGTTATTCGAGCTGATAGAAATTTTTCATTAAAAATATTTTACAGTCAATACCTTAGAGGATTAATGAATAACCTTCTTTACCTTGAAAATATACCAATTTAATATAAAATGGAATTTTAACGAAATCTATGTTAAATTTTATAATTTCCCATAAATTTTAATGAGGAATACATACATCTACTAGGAATAATTTCGTACCTATCCCTTTTCACTTAAGGGATCTAGGCGGGCTTTATGGGAGGAGCCAGCTAGACTTAATCATTAATTTTACATTCTGTCTGTATTCCTGGCTTTAAAATAGACCAAAAAAACAACTTATTCTTCTTTTTTGCAAACAAATCTTGGGAGGTTGCGCTAGAATTCTTTATTTGGCGGAAAATAAGGTGCTTTGTATTCATAATACATTGGGACGTCACAACAACATGCAGACCTTGACGTTTTATCTATATAGTCTCCTTTGGTGTAGAAGGACCCACCAAAAAAGTCCATTATTGGTAAAACAAATGGACATACCCTATAACGTGTACCACCGCCTTGGCACCCCTTTTACAAAGGAAAGTTTATTTATTTATTTTATTTTCAAATATATTCAAGTTAAGACTGACATCTGACGGCAAGGGGGACCATCCCCAAAAAACGTGACCCCATAGTATTGTAAAATTTTTAAATTTATTTATTTATTTCAACACAGCTATGCGAATATTCATTCGTCTAAAACCGAGTACTCTCCATACCATTCTACTCGTGTTACATAATCGTCGTTACTCGGCGAGTTGTAAGTCACTCGTCTTAAGGCCTCTATCTGTAGATACAAACCCAAAAAGTTAAAGTTCCAACTTCCTGATTTCGATCCGAGATTAAAAGTACATTACGAGAGAGATCGTTAGGGAAGGAGTTGAACATTAGTTTCTTAGCAAAAATCAAATAGAAAGTCTTAGAGGAGAGAGATGAAATGGAGTAGTGATTGTTAATGCTTGAGATTTACAGCAGCTCGAGATAACTAGTTCGAGAAGGAGAACGAAAGTTGAAGCGAGTCAGTTGAAGTCTTAAGTACACTCGGTGGTGGTTAATTAATTTTGCAGCTAGGACCTATTCCATCTAGGCACTCCTATTTAGTCCGCATAACTAAGCCCCCTTTGACAGCAGCGCCTCCTCACTCACCAGGCCCCTCCCTCGCTTTACCTCCTCGAATCTATGACCTACCTCACTCACTCACTTCAAAATTACAAGCCTTTCAGTTTGTCATGACCAGAGTTTAGTTAAACAAACTTATGGAACATAACATATCACTTACAAACTTATGGCTGGTTATATGTATAAAGAAATGACTCCATTTCACTATTTCCTCCAAGGAACAAATCTCACGCATACATACCGAGATTTCCATGGGCTTTTCTTTACCTTCGGTTGCTGGCTGGACCCTAACGATTACGGGCCTAATCTTTTTGGCGGGCTGTTGGTATTTCGCGCCAAAAAAGAAAAAGTTAACTTTCAAAAGTAGATTAGGCTTAGCAAAAGAGATATGAATGTATGATTTATATTTATCATGTTACTTATGCTTCTAAATTACATATTGAATATTGACATATTTTTATTGATAACAAATCATTTTTATCCAATTTTTTCTTCAAGACTTAAAGAAAAGAAAAGAAAAGATAAACGTTATCTATTTGATGTTAATTTTAATTGGTGACGTCAGTGATAAAAATTAAGATGTGATTTCATTTTGTTAGTATATGAAAGGTTTTTCTCGTTGACGGTTGTATTTTATACGGAAGTAATATAGTTCTATAACTTGTGATTAATTATGAGTTTGCGATGGAAATTTTGAAAGGAAATTATTGATTAATATGATGTTAAATTGCTGCAGCCCGAATCGAGTCAGGTAATGTCTGGGTTATATACGAAAAACACTCAAATTACAACCTTCATCCTTTAATTTCCAATTATAATTACGGCAGTTATTGTAATTATATTAGTTATATATCTCGTGCCCCAAAGCAATTAGCGATAATTTGATCCATTACGTTATTACTATAACCGAAGAATATCAGGGTTGCCACAGTATCTGCTGGGAAAGTTTTGAAAATTAAATTTTTGTGGTAACCATGAATTTCATGGGTTATTAATGATTGTTAAGAGTGTTAATTAAAAAGATATTATTAATTTACTTGAAGATTTGGATTGAGCTTTAAAATAGCTTCAAAATGAAACAAACCGCGTCCAAATCGGATAACAAATAAAGAAGTTTGAAAATACTTGAGAAATGACTTGCGGTCATGTTTGAAAATTTCAAACTTCCTTATTTATTATTCGATTCTCACGCGGTTTGCGCCAAATTAAAGCTCTTTTCTTGTACTACTTAATTATGTATGTGATTACAAACTATCTTTGAAACTTTGATGAAAATTACTCTAAAATGGCATACACTTGAGGGGAGATAAGTTTGAAAATTTCAAACTTCCTTATTTATGACTCGATTTGGACGGGGTTTGCGCCATTTTGAAGCTCTTTTAACGTACTATTCAAATATACGTCAAAACCCTTTTTAGTTCGCTTGGCAAAACGCAAAACACGCCGGTTTCCGACTCGAAATTAACTCTGTTCAAATATTTATAGGATAGCTAGGAATATTTAGTATGTATTATTACCCCTCCAGCGAATTCATCGCACGCCTTTAAATAGTGAAAACACGGGATTTCCCGTAGTAAATATGAAACACGCTTCATGCATAGCGTTTGTTTCTCTTTGAAAACCAAAAAAAAAAATCATTACTTCGTTATTACAATATTTTCTCAGAATTTTTATTTCTACCACAATTCAAAGCTAGATTCGGTGTATCATAACGACATTTAACTTCGCATGTTCCCCGCCCTTAAACATGGTTTAATCTCAACCTTAAAAAAACCCGACAAATAAACCTTATTTCCAAGCGCATATTTCAGTTTGATGGACTGTATCAGAAGTAAGATGAGACTACAAGTAAAGAGCTCTAGCATTGGTAGTAGATCCTGGCATTAGTGAACAAATTTGAGGATTTTATGTCGCTTCCATCGCGCCTACACTAGACTGAGAAAAAAATTGGTCGAGTTCCAAAAACATTTCCTACCCCCTTCCCCTCAACCTAAAGCCGCCGAACACAGACGAAGCGGGTGCTTGAATTTAGTTCGGCCGTCTACCGCCACCCGCGAGCGTGTCACGTTTTGCAGGGGAAAATTCAGAAACCGCTACCAGAGGGCCAACCGTTGGTGTCTTATCAAGAATATTCACTTGCGCCAAGTGAAGAATTTGGTTAGCTCAGTACTTCTAGTCTCATCTTACTTCTGACTGTATTTATATCAAAAACCGAAATCGTATATTGTTTTAGGGTTTATGACTTTACGTAACCATGGCAACAAATATTAACGTGAATTATACGCTACGCGTGTGTTTGTGGTTTTTTTGGTTCGTCTAATTAAGATAGGTTTAGGTTTTGTTGAGAGCCCAACCGGGTATGAATTTGTACAACTAAAATATGCCCGTATTTGTTACGGTAAAATGATTTAGAGTTATTGCGTTCAACCAACTGTATCTATTACAGTCAGAATGATTAAAGTCGTTTAAATATTGTTGCTGCTTAATCCGCCATACCAGGGTAGCTCTGAGCTGGTATTGAAAAAGAGAAAGTAGTACTATAATAGCTTCCATAGCGGTTTTTGTGGACCATGTTGTCAAATATAGTTCGACTCAAGGAGAACGGGGGGAGCGAGTCAATTGAAGTTATAAGTACACTCGGTGGTGGTTAATTAATTTTGCAGCTAGGACCTATTCCATCTAGGCACTCCTATTTATTGAATCTGCATTACTAAGCCCAAATTTGACAGCAGCGCCACCTCACTCACCAGGCCCCTCCCTCGCTTTACCTCCTCTCGAATCTATGACCTACCTCACTCACTCACTCACTCACCTCAAAATATTACAAGCCTTTCAGTTTTCTAAGTTACCAAAGATTAATTAAACAAACTGTTGTATTATGTAAAAAACTAAGTTAGTTAAAAAACTATTTTATCTATTGACATAAGATTAAACTAGAGTGAAACCGAGTCTTCTTAATCGGTAGAGATTTTTGAAGGAACCACTTCTCTTAAGAACATCTACCATGTAACAACGCGTACTTTTTATCGTAACAAATTAATCTTTTATTATGCACAAACGTTTATTAAATTAATCAATTAGAAAACCACAACATGGTGTCAGAAGTGGGGTCTTTTTTATAATTCGTGCCCAACCACCCACTCGCGTATCGTTACAAATATGATGGCCTCCTTCAAAAGTCCGGAACCTTTTACACCTGGGAACAGTCCAGCAGAAGCCTGGGAGGCTTACAAGGAACGCTTCAAAATTTACGCAATTGCCTCAAAACTTAACAAGGAAGAACATGAACTGCAACTTAACGTCTTTCTACACGTCATCGGTACGGAGGGACTACGGATTTACAAAACGCTCTCGTTTCCATCTACCATCGTCAATCGTACGCTACAAAACGTCTATGATGCCTTCGATACCTATTACAAACCATATCAAAACGTAACCTATTCTCGGTACAAGTTCTTTACAACGAAACAAGAGTCAGGCGAACCATTTGATGTCTACCTAACGAAAATCAAAACCCTGGCAGCCCAATGTGATCTGGACAAACTCAACCTGACGGACTCGCTGGTAGCCACCCAGATTGCGATAGGAACGACCAATGCCAAGGTTCGAAAACAATTACTAAAACTAGAACCACTCTCGCTGAGCCAAGCTATAGCCATAGCCCAAGCTGAGGAAACGTCCATGCAGCAGGCCCAAGTAATCAATCCAACAAAATCCATACTCACCTCCTCACACGGCCAGCCAGAGCAGGAATGTTCTATTGTACATGAAGTTAATAGCCTCACTAACGTCCAACATTGGCGCGACCGCCAATCTACAAGCCAATATCAGGCACAACGGGGTCGGCCAAGGACTCGCAACCACTATTACCACCAAATCCCTCCAGACAGAAACAATTTCCGCCCAACCTCGCAATTTCGATCCGCTGTGCCGCCACGACGTCGCCCAAGCCAGAATCCTACAACTTCAGACCCAACCTGCACACGATGCGGTCTGCGACACCTGTCACACCAATGTCCCGCAATGGGATCCACCTGTCGGGCTTGCGGAGGACCGAACCACTGGTCAACTGTTTGTCGTGCCATTAATGAACTTAATGCTTATCTACCACCTTCCCGTTCCACTGACGAAGAACACGGACACAACATCCGACGTGTAGACGAACTAATGTATGACCACAACCACCCAAAACAAAATAACGAATTCTCGTACTTATCTTCTTTGACACTACACGCAACATTTGCGAATCTGGAAGATGACCATCTCTGGCGGGCACAACTCATGGTGGCGAATACACCGACCACCTTTAAAATCGATACGGGCTCTCAAGTCAATGTTATTCCGGAAGCACTGTACGCTCGGCTACATCCACGACCCGCCATGTTAACCCCAAGACACATCATCAAAGCATATTCTGGGCATGCTGTCGAAGTTCTTGGTATGACTCAACTCATCTGCTCCTCAAACCTTGCCTCAATAGCGCTCGACTTCTATATAACGCCAAAGGATCAAACTCATATCATTGGTGCGAGTGCATCTCGAAAACTCGGCCTAATCACAAGATTACCGCACAATGAACATAGCGCAATTCCCCCATTCATGGCACTCCAACCAGCCGTTGGCTTTAGGACTCCACCGCAAGCTACCGCGTCCCTACATTCTTGCACAGTGCCACCTGATGTTGCGACTAGCACGCCACAAGAAATAATGAAGAGATTCCCTGATGTTTTTGACACGGTAGGAAAACTCCCTGGACAATATCACACGAAACTTCGCCCGGATGCGATCCCAACAAGAACACCAGCCCGAAAAATCCCGATCCAACTGATTCCACGGGTTCAAGCCGAAATACAACGCATGGTCGCTGCACAGGTCATAGTTCCTATCACCGAACACACAGAATGGCTTCATCCAATGGTCGTGGTTCCCAAACCAGGCAATGACATCCGCATTTGTCTGGATCCGCGCAATTTAAACAAGGCACTATTAAGAGAACACTATCCCATGCCAACATCCCAACAAATCTTCTCAGAGTTATCTGACGCCCAAGTTTTCGCCGTATTGGATGCCAAATCGGCCTTTTGGCAAATCGAACTTACACCCGAGAGCTCTCGAATGTGCACATTTTCAACGCTATTTGGAAATTTTCGATTCACGCGTCTACCCTACGGGATATCCACTGCTTCTGAATACTGCCAAAGGACAATGAATTCTATATTTGGCGATATACCTCGAACACGAATTGCCACAGACGACTTCCTTATACACGGTTCAAACGAAGCAGAACACAACAAAATCCTATGTACAGTATTGGAACGGGCGCAAAGAAAAGGACTGAAGTTTAATTCCAAAAAGATTCAGCTAGCCGTTACCCGCATCAAATATCTCGGTCATATCATATCTCCCAAGGGCGTCGAAACTGATCCGGAGAAAGTTGGAGCGATCAGAGAACTACCACCACCAGCGGACAAACCGGCACTACTAAGATTTCTGGGCATGGTTAACTTCATGGCAAAATTTATTTCTGGATATTCCGAACGAACTGCTCCCCTACGACCTCTTCTCAAACAAGACACAGTATTTCGATGGGACGAAACCCACCAAGACGCTTATGACGACTTGAAACAAGCCATCACTTCAGCGCCAGTGTTAACATTTTATAATCCCAAACTACATAACACTGTATCCGTCGACGCTAGTCAACATGGAATTGGTGCCGTACTTCTGCAGCAAGGCAAACCGATTGAATACGCGTCGATGACCTTTACATCCGCCCAAACGCGCTACGCTCAAATTGAAAAGGAGCTGCTTGCCATATTATATGCATGCGAACATTTTCATTATTATGTGGCAGCCGCCCCACTAACAGTGCAGACAGACCACAAGCCGTTGCTTACCATTATCCGGAAGCCGTTCCATCTTCTCTCTCCGAGGCTGCAGCGCCTAACATTGCGGTTGGCGCGGTATGACCCGACATTAATTTTTGTTCCTGGTACCAAGCTTTTCATCGCTGACGCCCTTTCGAGAGTACCTCAACCCAACTGCACAATGACAACGGACTTTTTGGAAGGTCCCGCCGCAACAATATATGCTCTGACCACTCTTTTTTTCAGATGACCGACTCCGAAAGTTCCAACATGCAACAAATCAAGATCCTGACCTGCAACAGATTCAAAGCTACGTGGAAAATGGCTGGCCCTTGCATCACAAGTCAATCCGTCTTCCTGGCGTAAAGGCATTCTGGGCACTACAGGAGGAAATACACTCACAGAACGGACTCCTATACAGAGGCGATCGTCTGGTGGTTCCGGCAATACTAAAAGGAGATACCATGAAGCAGATACACGCCATACATCAAGGTGTTACAGCTTGTCTCGCCAAAGCCAAAATGAATGTATACTGGCCGACCATGACTGCCGACATTACCAGATTTATTGCAAATTGCCCCGTTTGCAAGGAACGAGAACGCGCAAACACTGCGATGCCCTTACAGCCCTTGACAATTCCACCACATCCATGGCACACGGTCTCGTCTGATCTGTTCAAATTCCGCTCTAAAAACTATATCCTTCTGATTGACCACTTTTCGAAATATGTAGAAGCCCAAGAATTGACAACCACGAACGCTGAAGCTGTCATCAAGTTCCTAACACCATATTTTGCCCGCCATGGTATTCCAAGACGTTTTCTTTCGGACAATGGACCACCCTACTCTTCATACATGTTTACGAAATTTCTCGAAAAATGGGGAGTGGAACAAATCACATCGAGTCCTTATCACCCACAAAGTAATGGATTAGCAGAACGCATGGTCCAAACGCTAAAGAACTACCTAGCTAAATCGCAACCTGAAGGCAAAGACCTCAATCAAATCTTGCTAGAATACCGGACGACTCCATTGGAAAATCTTTTCACACCGGCAGAAATGCTAATGGGGAGAAAACTTCGTAGTCCCATCACAATGAATGACGCATCACTCAACCCGAATTTTCCGACACAAGAAATCATATCTGGACTACGACACAGACAGTTCACCATGCAAAGACATGCTGACACGAAACCGCACAGAAATCTACGTCCACTCGAGATAGGGGAGAAAGTCTGGTACTTCGTGGGAACACGTTCTTGGAAACCGGCAATAATCCTTCAAAAAGCTACCTCCCCAGATTCCTACATCATAGAAACGGAACAAAATCAAATTTTCCGGCGATCAAGAATTCACCTTCGCCACCAAATTCAACGAAAACCTGATAATCAAAATAAACCAGCAATTCCGAGAAGGATTAACGAACAAAGATTTCAACACGACTCACGTGCTAACCTTCTTGAAGAAGCTTTCAACAAAACACCTAAAGTGGCTCATTATGCGCACAAACCGGTCGCTGTGACAGAGACGAGGTCTCCGAGATCTTCCAGTGTATTGACAGATCACTCCCAGCAATCATCTATCCTCCCCAATCTACCCGATACTCATGAAGTAGATGCTAACCACCCTTTAGAATCACACATCGAGAACCCATCAAGACAATCTCTGCAAGAGACGTCAACACGTGATGAGACCGGGCCAAGGATGATCCCACAACCAACTGCTCTAATGAAATCTCGACCACCAACCGTTCCACCTTTCCCACAAAGAACAGTCCAGACACCCACGTCATCGTATGGACGACCATTGAAAACCCCCGCTTGGTACTCACCCGCGTAGACCGTAAAAAAAAAAAAAAAAGCTTGTTGTATTATGTAAAAAACTAAGTTAGTTAAAAAACTATTTTATCTATTGACATAAGATTAAACTAGAGTGAAACCGAGTCTTCTTAATCGGTAGAGATATTTGAAGGAACCACTTCTCTTAAGAACATCTACCATGTAACAACGCGTACTTTTTATCGTGACAAATAAATCTTTTATTATGCACAAACGTTTATTAAACTAATCAATTAGAAAACCACAACACAAACCTATGGTGAACATAACATATCTTATGAACTTATGTCTTTAGGGATGGTCCATTGGCATTCTTCGTGCAGGGTAAAGATTGGAGGGTATATCTTTCGCTACTAAGTACCTGATCAGCTTCCGTAATAAATGCATTAGGCAAAGAGAAAAGGGAGAAACGGTTACTATTAAACGAAGCGTAAGGTGGAAGAATAAATATCGCCGTTATACCGGCTGCCTGCCTTCCACGCGACTCTACCCGCTGCTTGACCTTACCTTCAAACCTCCAACGATTCATCAACTTAATCAGAAACTCCGATTTTTACGGCAGGTCCTTTCTCCCGCTCTTGATTTCCCCCCTTTCCATTAGTTACCCTTGCGTCATCTAGACCTAGAACTAGAAGGCTGGCTGGAAATTCATTTAGGTGTCCGTCCGTGTACCATAGACAATTTATTGTAAGGCATGCTCTCGGCGCGGTTAAGTTATGTCGAAGTATTTTTGGCATTCAACTTTGGAGGGTCGTAACTCTGGTTCTATTCGAGATACAAGGAAATCCTTTAAGTATGTCATAGCCCTATTTCTGAGCTTTGGAATTATGTTAATTTAATTACTTGGGGCTACATCAATTAGGGCCTGAGTAATTAAGAAAAATGTTCATTAACATATTAGGGTAACTTGGGGTTTTTGGGATTAAATTTTGGAGGGTCTTAACTCTGGTTCTATTAGAGATACAGGGAAATCCTTTGAGTATGTTATAGCCCTATTTGTTCCATATCCAACGATATTAATTACTTTGATCTACCTTAATTAGGACCGGAGATAATTAGCTTTGAATGAAAGGCTAATATATATGTACAGATACTACGTTCTTCTAAATTTGATATTATTCCGTTTTCTCTGTGGGAATTGTTCTAACCCGAAAGTAATTTGTCTAAGCTCGTACAAGATGATGGTTCTCGGTGTAGGGGTCACTCTCATCCGCGCTCTCCTGGTTTGAAATGAATGAAAATCCAAAAGGCAGGTGGCACTCGTGTTCCTCTAACTATACTGACAGCACTGGCTTATACTCCCACGCTAGAACCCGGAACAGTAGTTGATGATCTAAATCGGTTAATCGATTATTCTGTTTGGTCCAATAATCGAAAAACCTTTATCTTATCCCCTGCCAAGGCTTACGTACTTTTCTAGCTATCTACAGTTCTTATTATATATATATATATTCCCAATCTCGGACTTTTTTTTCCGATAACTTTTTGTGGTTGGTTTACTTCCAAATGGTATTTTGTTAGGGCTAAAGTATAGCTGGAAAGCGGGCTAATTAAGGCAGGGTTAGTTTCGTTAGGCTTAGTGGCGTTGTTTTGATTTAAAAAAAAAAACGCCGGAAGTGTTTCTCTGATGGGTAGTTTGAGTTAGGCTTAACATTGCTTTGAATTTCACTTTAAAAATAGGCTTAAGCGAAAAAAGAGCGGGGAAAAATTGAGACAAGTTGGAGTTAGGCTTAACATTGTTTTGAATTTCACTTTAAAAATAGGCTTAAGAGAAAAAAGAGCGGGAAAAAAATTGAACTAAGGCTTAACATTGTTTTGAATTTCATTTGAAATCGTTTTAAAAGTAGGCTTAGGATCAGAAATTCATAAATCCTACCGTTTTTCCAAGTAAATAATCTGATGTGCAATATATCTGGCGGGCATTTTCTGTTCGTAATTTTGCTGTTTTGGGGTTTTGATTTCTTCGCAAGCCTTTTGGGAGCTGTTTTTAGGTCTATTTATTGGTGTAATCCTTTTTCGGAATCAACTCTACCATTCTCTAAGTATTAAACCTTAGATTTAACGTGTTGCAATTGCGTTTAGAGCAAACTGGGGATGGTTGAAAGAATATTATAGTGTAGGCATCGTAAGATGAAATTGGCGCGTGCTGTAATACCTTTACCTGCAATCTCTAATCATATATTTGAGCTCGCGGAATGTGTCTCGAGAATATGCCATTTGCTTCTGTCTTTTGTTAGTACACCTCGTTTGAGGAAGTAGTGTTTTTGGCTAGCTTATTACATTGATATCGTTGTCTGTCCTCCATAACTTTTAGTTCTGTTAAAGATATTGTACGATTAAGGGACTAACTTTAACCCGCGCTAATCAGGGTTGCCAATAACTTGTTATTAAAGTATCTCCTGCATTAATTCAGGTTTGGAACTGAATTATCCAGTACTGAATCGAACAGAAATCTACAAACTTAATTAATTCAGTCTGTTATACATAATTTACAGGCATGGTCAGGAGTCCATAATAACCCGAAGTACGAAACTGGTTAAAAAGCCCGTAACAACAAAGTTTCGCCGTAAAGCTCAGCGGATTCATACACCGCTTAACTCCCAAAGAAATAGTTACGCCATTTTTTAGCGCCCACGCGCATTAACTTACACACTTCCGGTTTAGCACTATTTTTATCTTGTGATTTTGGGAGCGAAAATGGTTCACGTCTGCTTCTGTCGGAACGGTGTAAATTAAGCCTAGGCTAAGAAGTTGGCTTTTAGTCGGGGTTTCTAGTTTTTTACAAAACATTTAAACGATCGTCAATAATGTTTTGTTGTGATATGTGTGAGTGAGAATTCCGTGGTTAAATTAAAACGGTTAGGACAAATTTATGCGCAGTATCTTTAATATAAGAATTCGTGTTTCTACGTCCACCATATCGCCATTTTTCTTTTCGACCGAAATCCCAGCCAACGGAAGTTTTGGAACGAAAACCAAGGAGCATAGATACCACTACGATATACTGTAAGGTTGTATGTCCATAAACAGGCTAATCCTTTCTATGCGCAACGACAGAATCTTGTTTTTCGCGATTTTTACCATTAGCTCTATGGCCAGTTTCATACTTCCCCCCCGAAGGGAGGTTATTATGAACTCCTGGCATGGTGGATTCCTACCATTAACACAAGGAGACCAAGCGACTTAGAGTCTAAAATAGTCTGCTATTTTACACTCTTAAGTTTCCTGGTCTCCTTGTGCAAATGGTATGAATCCTCCTTGCGTGTAAACTATGTATGGTTGAACTTGAATTGACCTAACTTTGATTGTATCTGCGAAAGTACAACATTATAAGCTTGACATTCCATGGAGTAATTGCACACAGAGTATTATGAAGATTACATTTAAAATAACGTCCCCAGTAAGATATTTAATTTTTACTATATAGGTAATAAATACCTTATTGTTCTTCTTTATGGAACTACTTGTTTAAAGAGTTGGAAATAAAATTTTGGCGGAATTTTTCCGCTAGATTAACGCCTTCTAGTGTCGAAACATCTGCCTTTTTAGAATGGAATATTCTTTCGTTTGTTATTTTTTTTTTATAACAGAAAATGTAGATTTCCTATAAAGTAACTGTTTCCGTAACCCGTTTTTAGTAAAAATCTATTTTCTAACCTTGGAAGACATTTATCTTACTGAATGATAACTCTCACGCACAATATCGTGTAAAGAATACATACAACTACTGGGAATCATCGCGACCCCATATTTTAAACACGTTAATTTCCTAAAAGATTTTGTGGGCGGGGTCTTGATAACGTGCTGAGGTTGAGGGGTACAGACTGTAACGTAACGTTATAGGTATGGAATGGAGATTACGACTCCATCTCGCTTCTCCAAGCTAAGACTATATAGCCTAGGGTTATATCTCCTATGAGGGGAAAAACAGTTGGATTACCGAAATTTCTTACGGATTTTTACAGCAATATTTTTTATTTATTATTTTATAAAATATATATTTCGTACTGTCTGTTATTTTCTCTGGTTTTCTATATGTTTTTCTCTCTAGAAAGATATGGACTTTTAGGTTTTTTTTTTATTTGCTCCTTTGTTTTATGACGAGCTAGGGCTTTATACAAAGCCTTACAGCTCCAAATTCGTGGGGATAAACTAAACTAAACTAAAGACCTAATAATTTTTTGGTAGCCAGTTTGAATTGGGAAATCGAACGCAGGGAAACAACTTCTTCAGGAAGGGAGTTCCAAACGGGAATAGTTCTCCTGAAGAAAGAGTGTTTTAGTGGGTCTTTGCAGGATGGCGGGAGAAAGAGTTGGCGACCATGGCCGCGGGTAAAGTGCGTGTGAGGGCGGGAAATAAAGTAGGTCTGATCGGAGGAGTGGAGGACACGAAAGAGGCTTATTAGATCCATGTAGGTGCGCCGACTGGACAGGGGAGCCCAACCGAGGGAAGCGAGTCTGCTTTCGCGAGGTAATTTGCGTAGTGACTTAGGGATTTTTGAAGCGCGACCCTGCACGTCATTAAGGAGTTTTATATCACCACTAGCGGAGGGGTTCCAAAGTTGGCACCCAAATTCAAGGGTCGGACGAACATAGCAGTTGAAAAGACGCGTAAGAAATCGGTGGGAGAGATTTGGAAAATTGGCTTTGATGGTCGCGAGTAGCCCATTGGCGCGACTACATGTCCTAGCAATATGGGTGTGGAATTTAAGGTTATGGGAGACTTGCACTCCTAAATCACGACATTCGTTCACTCGACGTACGGTGAATGGTGAGTAATAAGGACTTTTGGCTGTTGAAAGAGAGGCCGTTACGCGAGGTCCATGCCTCAAGCCGATTGAGGTCGGACTGGAGGGTTTGTACATCGTCATAAGAGTGGATCACACGAAAAATTTTAAGGTCATCCGCGAAGAGGCACAACTTAGAGGATAATTGAGAGGGGAGGTCATTTATGAAAATAAGGAACAGAAGAGGGCCTAGAACGCTACCCTGAGGGACGCCACTAGTAACTGGTAGGAAGGTACTAAGGGATTCGCCAACGCGGACTGACTGAGTGCGAGAAAGTAGGTAGGACTTAATCCACTGGTAGATATTGTTATTTATACCCAATACCCTTAGTTTGGCCAACAATCTTTGATGGGGAACCAAGTCAAAGGCCTTAGCTATGTCAAGGTAGATGACGTCAACCCTATGTTCCTCATCAAAAGCCGAAAGGAGGTTTGACTCAACAGATCTATTGTTAAGAAAACCATGTTGGAACTTACTTAGATGGGGGGTTTTAAACTGTAAGAGGGGCGTACGGATGCACTTTTCAAGGACCTTGCAAACCGTCGATGTTAAGCTGATGGGTCTGTAATTTATGGCATCGCTTTTGCTACCTTTACCTTTGTATATGGGAGTGACGTGGGCAACACGCCAGTCAGAGGGGAGGGTCCCTTCAGTTAAGGTGACAGAAAAAAGGGTTAGAAGAGGTTTGGCAAGCGAGGAGGCACAATTCTTCAGGAGGCGGTTTGGAATCCCATCAGGACCCGAAGCACTTTTTGAGTCAAGGTTGCGGAGAATATGTTTAAGGTCTACTAGGGTTGGAAGGAAATCAGGCATTTGAGCTGTAAGACTTTGGGGTAATACAGTTAGATCAGGTGGATTTGTATTAAAGTTCTTGGTTAAAGTGTCATTTAAAGTGTTGATATCGGGTCTACAATCCACAAAAACCTCCAGAATTTTTCCCCCTCCCCCTCCCTCCCCCCGATGTTTACATTTTCACGGCAGTGATCTTTATACCATATTTATATTTCTTTACTTTTTATCGACAAAAATCGATACAAATTCTATTTTCGGTTTCTGCGATATTGGCTGCCTATGGTTTATTTACTTTCCCATTATTTTGTGTGGTTTGTCTTTTAAATTTTTTCTTATTTTTATTTTTGAAGTGCAATAATAATCGTATTTTATTGATTTAATGATTTAAATTAATTTCTATTAGTTAAAATTTATGGTGTATTTAAATAGAGGATTTAATTGGCTATATTTTAAAAGAAACCGCGTCAAAATCGGCCGGTAAATAAGGAAGTTGGATTTTTCTCATATTTTCAAATTTGTTTATTGTTGCGTTAAATTTCAAATTGGATTAATGTTGCGATAAATTACCATTTTCAAACTTCCTTATTTATGGTTCGATTTCGACGTAATTGGTCTCATTTTGAAGCTCTCATTGTCCTCTATACGAATATGATAACATTTAATAATTAATCTGTAGCTAATTAATTAAAACGCTAAAACTAAACGTAATTAATAATATTAAAAAAAAACGCTAAATGTAATTTTCTGAAAAATTCGCCTAGTTTCGAAAAGTCTCCAGGGTATATAAAATTTGACTATACACTCCAAGCAAGCAATCTCCTTTGTATGGTTATGCAAATGAATAATATTCTCATCGTGTTTTCTCTCTTACGGGCGCCTGTTGAAGCTTGCGGCAAGATTCTAAATTTAGCAAAAGGCTTTGTGACGTCACAAAAGCTAGTCTTATCCGCAACATTGGCCATTTCTATTCTGAGAATCGCAAATTAAGTAAATTTCTCTTTCAACCCTTCCAACCTGTTGTTGTCGATAAATTTCATGTTAAATACGGATATTAAGTTGAAATTAACGGCTTATCTTCTTTTACTAGCGTTATTTCAGTTCATTATACGAGTTTGAATAAGAAATTCTCCTTAACTGCAAACTTTAGGGGAGTGACTCTTGCGGAACAATCGCTATTTTGCCCCAAAACTTTTAAATATCGCGCCTTTTCAATGGCTCTCTTTTCAAAATTGGAAAAAATGCTTTTAAATGACAATTTAACTAACCGTAAGAATTAAACAGGAAAATGGAGGCTGGGTGAAAGATAAGTGTAGTTTTAATTTTAATTTGTTAGTTTAATTGTAAGGTATCCATGAATTTACCCAAAACACGAATCTTTCACATTAATTATACTTGATTAAGTTTAATTTAACGGCTTATCTTGTTTATCTAGTGTAGATTTAGTTTATAATACAAGTTTCAATAAAATATTAACTTTGATTGCAATTACCCTAAAATTTTAATGTATGCGCTTTTGATGTATTTTAATGATCATTTAAATTAATTTGAAAGTGAAATAGGAAACATCTGTGGCTGTACGAAAAACTTGTGATGTTTTAATCTTAATTTGAGCGTGGTTCGTGAGAGTGGATTAAGCTTAAAATTTATTTGAATTTTTTACCCTAATTGCAGTGTTTAGTGCAGTTTAATATTTTTGCCATATATTCATCATTATGGTACCCTAAACTTTTGAATTTCGCGGCAATTAATGTACTTTAAAGATAGTTTAAATTAACTTAAGTGTGAATTAGAAAACATTGGGCTTTACCAATGGCTTGGGTAGTTTTAATCATAAAGAGTTTATTAAAAGTTATTTGAGCTTTTATCCAAAAAATGTATGTTTTGGTTTAATTTCACGTTAAATATATTTAATTGAGTTAAAATTAACGAAGGACTGTGTTTTGGCAGTGTACATTTAGGTTATAAAATGAGTTTAAATGTAGTGGAATTTTCGATTCTCATTTTACGCTAAACTTTTGAATTTCGCGCCTAATAAGGTACTCTGGAGATAATTTAAATTAGTTTAAGTGTGAAAGAGAAAACATGGGGCTTTACCAACGGCTTGGGTAGATACAATCTTAATGAAGAACATCATTTAAGAGTTATTAGTTTTCATCCAAAAAAATGTACAGGGTGTTTCTGATAAGTCTGCCATAAATCAAGGGGCGTGTTCTTTGGGTCAAACTGAGTGGAAAGTGTCAAAGAACATGGGGTGTACAAGAATTTGCAACGAAGATATGGCCCCCCAAACATTGGCCCCTAAAACAAGAAAATATTCGAAAATGTAGACTAAAACAAATTCAGCCTTATCAACTTGTTTAGAAATAATGAGACAATTTCAATAGTTTCCCTCTAACATCGTTATTGAACTTTCACCTGGCAGAAGTGTATTAAATGAGTAGAAGTATGCCTACTCTAGTAAAGTAAATTCAAAGTATCATGGTACCTTTCGGTTGGTATTACTTTTATTCTTAACAAGTTTACATGGACGTTACAGGTATTGTTCAAAATGTCCACCAACGGCGTTAAGACAAACATGAACCCGTCTTTCGAAAGATTCTTGGACATGTTGGAAGATTCCTGGCATGTTCCTGATTGTTTGACAACCTTCAATAATTCGTCTTCGCAAGTCTTCCTCATCACGGACTTCATTCTTGTACACGATGTCTTTGAGATGACCCCAAAGATAGAAATCGCACGGATTTAAATCCGGAGATCTGGCTGGCCACGCAACTGGTCCTCCACGCCCAATCCACCTCAAATTAAACGTAGCATTAAGATGTTCTCTAACTGCACGGCTGAAATGTGGGGGTGCCCCGTCGTGCATAAACCACATGTCACGAAGTAATGCTAACGGTATGTCCTCGAGTAGTTCAGGTAAAGTGTCTCTTATGAACGTGAGATATGCTTCACCATTTAGTCTGGGTGGAAGAAAATGCGGACCTAGTAAATGATTACCGACAATGCCGCACCATACGTTTAAAGAAAATTGCTGTTGGTGACTTCTAACACTAGTTGCGTGTGGGTTTAATTGGCGCCATTCGTGGTGGTTGTGATACTTCAGAATTCCATCCCGGGAAAAATGTGCCTCGTCGGTTACTAAAAGGACCCGTGGAAATTGATTGTCCTCTACTCTGGCCAAAAACCACTCGCAAAAGTCGATGCGTCTTGGATAATCTGCCGGGTTAAGAGCTTGCACCTTTTGAATATGATACGGGTGAAACTGATGTCCGCGGAGAATTCGCCAGACCAAAACGTGATTAACATGTAATTGTCGTCTAACTTGTCTGGTACTTGTCGAGGGGTCCTCATCGAACATGGCAAGGACGTCTTCCTCGATTTCCTCCATGTCTTCTGGAATGTCTCGCTCTCGAACGTTGTTGGGTTGTACTTGTCCGATGTCCCTCAAGCGCCTGTCAACAGCCTCGAACGTACGACGATTTGGTATGCGTCGTTGCGGAAATTGTTCCTGGTATCGCCGCTGTGCTTCCACTGAATTGCCCTGCGCCAGTCCATACATGAGATGCATGTCTGCATATTCTGCATTGGTATACGCCATACTGTACTACCACACGTTCGTTCGAAGTGATACTGTGACGTTATCAACAACATCGCGTTACTTTATAGCAAACCACCGTTTAGTTTTTACGTTTGCGTCATGACTGTCAGCATTGTTTTTTATTCACAAACGTAAACAATAAACGGTGGTTTGCTAAAAAGTCTTTGGGGTCATCTCAAAGATTTTTTTGACATCGTGTACAAGAATGAAGTCCGTGAATAAAAAACAATGCTGACAGTCATGACGCAAACGTAAAAACTAAACGGTGGTTTGCTATAAAGTAACGCGATGTTGATGATAACGTCACAGTATCACTTCGAACGAACGTGTGGTAGTACAGTATGGCGTATACCAATGCAGAATATGCAGACATGCATCTCATGTATGGACTGGCGCAGGGCAATTCAGTGGAAGCACAGCGGCGATACCAGGAACAATTTCCGCAACGACGCATACAAAATCGTCGTACGTTCGAGGCTGTTGACAGGCGCTTGAGGGACATCGGACAAGTACAACCCATCAACGTTCGAGAGCGAGACATTCCAGAAGACATGGAGGAAATCGAGGAAGACGTCCTTGCCATGTTCGATGAGGACCCCTCGACAAGTACCAGACAAGTTGGACGAAAATTACATGTTAATCACGTTTTGGCCTGGCGAATTCTCCGCGGACATCAGTTTCACCCGTATCATATTCAAAAGGTGCAAGCTCTTAACCCGGCAGATTATCCAAGACGCATCGACTTTTGCGAGTGGTTTTTGGCCAGAGTAGAGGACAATCAATTTCCACGGGTCCTTTTAGTAACCGACGAGGCACATTTTTCCCGGGATGGAATTCTGAACTATCACAACCACCACGAATGGCGCCAATTAAACCCACACGCAACTAGTGTTAGAAGTCACCAACAGCAATTTTCTTTAAACGTATGGTGCGGCATTGTCGGTAATCATTTACTAGGTCCGCATTTTCTTCCACCCAGACTAAATGGTGAAGCATATCTCACGTTCTTAAGAGACACTTTACCTGAACTACTCGAGGACATACCGTTAGCATTACTTCGTGACATGTGGTTTATGCACGACGGGGCACCCCCACATTTCAGTCGTGCAGTTAGAGAACATCTTAATGCTACGTTTAATTTGAGGTGGATTGGGCGTGGAGGACCAGTTGCGTGGCCAGCCAGATCTCCGGATTTAAATCCGTGCGATTTCTATCTTTGGGGTCATCTCAAAGACATCGTGTACAAGAATGAAGTCCGTGATGAGGAAGACTTGCGAAGACGAATTATTGAAGGTTGTCAAACAATCAGGAACATGCCAGGAATCTTCCAACATGTCCAAGAATCTTTCGAAAGACGGGTTCATGTTTGTCTTAACGCCGTTGGTGGACATTTTGAACAATACCTGTAACGTCCATGTTAACTTGTTAAGAATAAAAGTAATACCAACCGAAAGGTACCATGATACTTTGAATTTACTTTACTAGAGTAGGCATACTTCTACTCATTTAATACACTTCTGCCAGGTGAAAGTTCAATAACGATGTTAGAGGGAAACTATTGAAATTGTCTCATATTTCTAAACAAGTTGATAAGGCTGAATTTGTTTTAGTCTACATTTTCGAATATTTTCTTGTTTTAGGGGCCAATGTTTGGGGGGCCATATCTTCGTTGCAAATTCTTGTACACCCCATGTTCTTTGACACTCTCCACTCAGTTTGACCCAAAGAACACGCCCCTTGATTTATGGCAGACTTATCAGAAACACCCTGTATATTTGTGGTTTAATTTCACGTTAATTTCATGTTAATTACACTTAATTACGTTGAAATTAACTTGTCGTCAGTGCTCATTAATCTTATAAAATGACTTTTTACAAATAATTCACCTTAACTCTAATGTTTAGAGGAGTTTTAATTATTTCCAACACATTGCGTTCAATTTTTATCATATCCTGTGCTAGGTTTGTGGTAATGCACTATATATTTTAGTAAGGATCTAATGAATTAAATAAAAGGCGAAAGCTGCTATTAAAACGTCTATAACACAAAATCAAAACACTGCAAGAAACAAAACTAACAAACAACTGCAAAAATTAATTTTAAATTACACTGCTGACTGATAACAAAAATCAAAACTAAATTGATTTTACTCTTCAAATGATAGACTTTACAGAAAAATAATGAATTAGTAAATAAATCCGAACGCCAAACTAGAGCTTGCTCGGTAGAAGTCCACACACTAAGGTCTACAGTGCTTTGAGAGAGGCCAGAGACTATAGCATTTTCTTTCGCTTCACAGTTAGGTTGAACATAAAAATGGGGATCACCGTAATTAGGGGAACAACTAATCAGCTGCTAGTCTAGGGATCTTGCAACTACTTTCCTTCGATTCCTAACATTGATTTTTACGTCAGAATCGGATAGTTTCGTTTAAATTTATTGCTATTTTAAAGCCAAAAGTATGTTCGAGATACGAAAAATTAAAAATGTAAGCTGTCTTTTTGAAGGTTTAATACTTTAATTGCATAATTAATTAACGGTTAATCGTGAAGATCTGAAATTGACACCATTGGAATTAGGAGGCTCGAAACATTCAGAGTTGATGCCTTTCCTTAAATAATTAAGCTAATTACAATTAGAAACCGAAAATAACCGAGAAACGAAATTTTGTAAAAGTGGTCTTCGATTTCAGCTTTCAACTATAGTGTTACACCCGTAAATACTTCGTACGTTTGCCAGGTTAGGTTTCGCTGGATTTTAATTACGTCTCGCGATTAAAGTAATTTAAGAAGAAATTGGCGTCCAGTTATTTTCATATTTATTCATATAATTTGCATAATTCTATTTCTAGCTTTCGACGTTTGGTGGTCTATAGTTCAGAAACTGCTAGTCCTACGCTCTCGAAAGTGAAATTATTGGATTTCCCATCCCTGAATTAATATGTAATAAATGTTAAATTAAATTTAATTGAAAGTCTTGTGATCAGCGGGTTAGGATTAACTTTTATTATTAAAAACAAGTATTTAAATTAAGTTTACAATAATGGAAACAACCGATAGCGCGGCTCCGTTGATGCCCCTTATAGATGGCTTTTCTGCTACACAGTGGCTAAGCTTGCTGAAGGCTAGTTAAACCAAAGGCAGGAACCAATGGGAACTAGTGCATTAGGTCTGATTGGTTCCTGCCTTTGGCAAGGTAAAATTCGTGTGCAGAAGATTAGCCAGAATGCTAGGGGTAATCATGGAGCCGCGCTTTCCTTTAAATTTAAACTTTCCCAAGAACTAACTGAATCAATTTAGACACGAATTTGCGAAAGAGATTTAGAGAAAAACTTCAAAACGAAGTGTTGACCTATGAAAAAATCCGGGAACTCTACCAAAATTTTTGTTTAAAAAACGAACATATAGGTACATTTAACCAAAATTATATTAATGTAAATTAACCAAAATTATATTAATGTAAACCCTAATTTAACGTACAAAACTTCAAAGACATCCAAGAATGGGTTGAAAACAGTGAAAATTTAATATATCCTTCCATACCAATTCCAAAAAGAGAAAGATTTAGGTTTTAAAACCTGATTAAACTAATCACCATTAAGTTTTAATTTAATTTAAAATAAGAGCGCTGAATATGAAGCTAGAATCGAACGATTAAAGAAAGAACAAGCCCAACGTGACTATAACAAAATGACACTAAATGTGGATAACAAAGCTTTGAAAGAAACCCATGGACCAGTTATAAATTAATGAAGTCAAATTATTAAGATCTCAGATGTTTGCTGTCATGAATTTTATTCTAACTGTTGGAGGAACGTTTATGTTTGGTTATAAAGCTGTAGAATATTCTTTAAACACTCCCATCATTCCTGCAGTAAGTTCATTAACAGTTAAGGCTTAATTATTTTAATTAAAATAATTATTATTTCATTATAGCAAGTCATGACTTGTATGATTTTAGCTACCATTGTTGCTGTTGCAGAATAGGTAAATATATAAAGTAGGAGGAGCTAATTGAAAAATATAACAAATCGTCACGAGTGACGTTTCTAGTGTGGAAAAAAGACGCTCGCGCTCATATTCGTAAGATCATGGAAAGAATGCACCTGAGGAAATTTGTTTTAGTTTGAAAAAAAAATCCTCACGAGCATTCTACATCTAGACTTACGTCTCGTGCAAAATCGCGCGCAACTGTGATGACGTTTTCTTATTTTTTGACAAGTTGAGCAAGACCAAATACTTTATATATTCACCTATTGTATTTCCTAGCAAAAATAATTTAAATAATGTAATTACATTTTTGTATAATTGTAAATCATTTATTAATTAGAAAATAATTATTTAAAAAACATTAATTACATAATCAAGAATTATAAACACCAATTCAAAAATATCTGTTATAAATAAGATTTCTGGTCAATAATTTCACAAACACTATAATTACACTCCTAAACCCTGTCACAAAGCTTCACAAAACCTTTGAAATTATTTGGCAACATTCTTAAAATTTGGATGTATCTCTTCCAAAAAGAATTGTTTTAACCAATCCATAGGAACCTGCATTCTTAAACGCCAACTCCCCAAACGTGTTAAATAAGCAGATCGCCATAAAAACCAAGATGTGACACCTAAGAGCTTACTAATTAGGCTTAAAACTAAATATTTTAAGCTTAAAAGTTCAGGTAACATAACTGATTAGAGCTTAAAAGAATGGCCTTTTACGAAATATAAAAGGAAAAATATCAAAAACAATAAATGATCTCTTATTATAAATTAATTATCATTTATTTAGCCTTAAAAACGGGGACAACTGCGCGGCCATTGCTTTACTGGCGTCAGCCTGTGAGAATTGCGGGAGGCGCAAAAGTCCTTGCTCGTTTTTAAACCGAATTAAATGCTAATTATCATATTGTAATAAGAGATCATTTATTTTGATTTCAATATATTTCCTTTCATATTTAGAAAAAGGCCGTTCTTTTAAGCTATTATCTGTTATGTTGCCTGAACTGTTCCTTTAACTGAAATCTCACCTTGTAGTTTAAAGTCAGGTAAATCAGTTAGAGCTTTAAAACCACCAATATAAGCCAACATTCCCATAGATTGGAATTTGAAGGGTTCAACTTTACTTGTTAAATCTTTGTTTGGAATACTCTTGTTAAGTATGTTATCTGCCAAATATCGACCTTGTCTCTCGGCAACTTGGGCTGTCATTGGTAGGGGTCCATCTAAGACGCAAGAACAATGCCCCAAGGCAAAAACATTGCCTGAAGGATCTCCTTGAACAAGGATTTGACCTTGTTTGTTTTTGGGAAGGTCAAGTGATTTCGAGAAATATTACTACGATCTCAAGAGGGAAAAATCTTGAATTAGACGTCGGAATGATTGTTTGGAAGCTGACTCATCCCTTGTCCAGCGCCCGAAATGGACCGGCCCATTCAAGACCATAGAGAAAAGAAGTCGTCCATTGGTTTATATCCTCGAAGACATGATCTCCGGTCAGAAAACAGGACCCATCAACGTGTCGTCTCAACTGAAACTTTATCAGACCCCCGAAGCTCCATTGGAAGAAAACTAAGATCGCGAGACTCCTGGAGAAGAACCAGACATATCCAGGAAGATGAAGACACTCTAGCAAAAGAAATCATCTCTCCACTAAGACGAGACCAAGAGCGCAAACTCCCGAAGGAACGGCACCACCCCAAAATGTACCGGAAGAAAGACAGACCTCGGTCTTCCTCCGAATCCCTCGAGGAAGTAGAAGAAATGATAGGATCATTCGGACCAGGTTCCGAAAAAGAGAACTCGAGAACAAGAAGTACATCAGCCTGAAGAGATCTAGCCGGAGAAGGAATTACAAGGACACATTGTCCATCATGAAGAGACTCCTCCGGTAACCGAGCCATTGCCTCAACTTCCAATATTTACGAAGAAAAACGTTCGGAAGACCCCTATGCGACACGAGTAAAATAATTTTTCTACCCCCCTACTAACGTTCCCTTGAGACCAGAGAGAGAGGAACTTTTTCCAAGAAACGAACCTATAGAGGAACCTATACTAAATCAGAATACCTTTTTCCAAGACAAGTTGAAAAGTCCTATATTTCCTGTATACGAGAAAGAACAAGAGATATCAAATATTCCCGATATTACCTTAATTCCTAGAGGAGAAAAATTACAACATTCAACCCAGAGAAATAGAGCTTTACCAATTCCTCAATTTACGGCAAGATTTAATGGAGAATCAAATCCTATAGAATTCCTATATAGCGCGTACGAGTATGGGATGGTAACAAGCGTAACACTTCAAGAATTATTGACCCATATACCCCTAGCATTCGAAGGACAAGCTAAGAAATGGTATTGGAAAAATATTAATCATTTTCATACCTGGAATGACTTTGAAAATAAGTTTAAAGAAAAATATTTGGGAAACGGTTATTCCAAAATAATCAAGAGAAAAATTCAAACAAGAAGGCAGAGACCTAATGAGAGTCCTGGAGATTATGTGCAGGATATGATTAACATATATGATGAATTACCCTCTATCCCCTCTGAGCAAGCTTCGATTAGACCATATAATTTTTGGATTAATGCCCGAATATGAAGCCCTATTGAACCTGAAAACTTGTACCACAGTTGATGAACTTTTAGAGGTAGTAAAGCAACTTCAACCAGTGATGGGAATTTTACACCCTAGAAATCAAGGAACAAACGAACCCCGAAACCCCTTCATCAACAAATTTTGCAACTATTGCAAGGAATACGGACATTTTGTTTATAACTGCCCAAATAAAAGAAGTAGACCGCAAGAAGTAACCTTACCCCTTGAATCGTATCTTAAATCAGCTAGGCCTAAATGCTTTGTATGCAATTCTACGGACCATATGGCTCGAGATTGTCCCCAAAAACAAAACTATCAATTAAAAGAAAGAATAAACGAAGAGCAAAATACCACTCCTCAAAGAACAGTTGAGATGACTGTCCCACAACATGAAAACTCAATTAACGTGATAAGTAATTTCGTCCCTACTTTTTTATCTTGACTTGTTGTTGTGAGCGTACTCGTGTTTTATAAAAGCATTAGTGTGATTATTTTTCCCGCCCGCTGGAACTATTTTTATTACCTCTCCGAGTGACGTATGTCACGGAGAGGTTCTAATTTCGACGTGTCTGTGTGTGTGTGTGTGTCTGTCTGTTGTTATTGACTTACACCCCAGGGGACCGCGTTTGCAGTTTCCGAATTGAAGCAAATGTGTTCGCTATTTCAGGACCGTATTCACAGTTCCCGGAAATTTCAAAACTTGAATCTATCCACAAATCAACTGGCCACTATTACTTCATCTGACTAGTCAATTGTCTACTCTACATGAATACCAATCTGTACTTATTGGCTTCAAACACCACCATTTTGTGGTCTTTGTCCATTCGACATAGACACCAGTCTGTACTTACTGGCTTCTAACACCAGCATCTACTGGTATTTGTTTTTGTCCATCCCACACGGACACCAGTCTGTACACCTGGCTTCTACACCACCATCTTCTGGTCATTGTTTTTGTCCATCCCACATGGACACCAGCCTGTACACCTGGCTCCTACACCACTATCTTCTGGTCATTGTTTTTGTCCATCCTACATGGACACCAGTCTGCACACCTGGCTTCTACACCACCATCTTCTGGTCATTGTTTTTGTCCATCCCACATGGACACCAGTCTGCACACCTGGCTTCTACTCCATCATCATCCTTAAGGTTAAGACATACGTGGCGATCGGCCAGGGTTACGAGAAACGTCCGCCCTCCCAATGGCGGTGCTTCCACCAAAGGTTCACGCAATTGCGCTGTTCTTATCCATAGCTGCGATTCGAAATCTTTATATACTACCTATTTGAATAAGGCGAAGCAACCGGCGTATGCTTCATTTTAAACGCCAATATTAGTCAAGTCTCTCAAGAATGTTTAATTGTTCTTTATCAAGACGATGTAACGCTCAATAAGGCGAACAACTAACGAAGAAAATATTTAATATTAATTATATTTATTTTAATATTTAAGATAATCTTGTTTCTCAACTCAAAATTAAAACGGAAAGAGTTAAAAAGCAGTCTATTTTTTTGTCTGTGTGTCTGTCCGTTGTCACACCAGTGCGCCGAGTTAGCAGTTCGCTTTGTTTTGATGTGTTAAGAAATCCTACAGAACCTTAATATTCACTTTTACCATAATATAAAGTGAATATGTGGAAAGCTTTTTCGTAATTACGATGCATTTAGTACTTTTGTAGCTTTAAAGCTCTGTTTCATTTTGATATTCCAAGGATGTTTTTTAATATTGTTATTTGAAATGGATATTTATATATTACTTAAGCTATACTACATCTGTTTATAGCATAATCCTTTCTATAGTGATTTCAAGAAGAACGCAACGATATTGGTCAATTGAACTTTTGTTTGTCAGTAGGCCTAGTGAACCAAAAAGTAAACGCTTGGGTTTGGTTTTCGTTTCTTTAATGCAGAGACATTAACGGTTCAGAGTGAGCCGAAAGTTAAATACACTTTTAAATAATTAGGCTTAGGTTTTATAATCATGGTAGATATCTGGGCCGCGTTCAGCAGAGCTCAGCGCTGTTAGCAGTGTCCTACAGGACGGGATTTTTTTTTTTTTTGAATTTGACGTCACGGTGCTCAACGCTGAGCAAGCGCGGTCCTCAAAGAAAATAGTCGGGTTTTTGGAAAACGTGACGTTTAACGCGTAGTTCTCAGCTTGGCGAAAAAACATGGAGGAATTAATACAAATAGCTCTTGCTGATTCTGATGGGACTATAGCTATTTAATTGGCGTGAAACCATTTGATCACGCGAGAATTTTGAGAGATATGCTAGTTTCTAATTTTAATTATAAAAGTTGTTATCTATCTCTTTAAATATGTTATCATACAATTTTTGTTAAGCCTTGGTACCTTGCACGCTTTATTGCGTTAGCGTCATTTTTAAAACACCGATGACCGGAGAAAAGCTATGACGACAGATCTCACCGGTAAACGTTTCCAAAATCCGCTGTCATTTTGGGGAGCTCTGCTGGACGCAGCCCAGACCAGTGAAAGGTCTGATCGTAATCGGATTATATTTTCGTGTTTTCACGCTTTTTATGGTGCGCATTTACTTCCAGTGTGTGTAGCCACAAATAAGCTTTGGTGTTATGTAACGTTAACAGTCATGTTGACAAACTAAGAAAATCGTTGAGGTGAAACGAGAGGATAGTGTTTACATGGCAACCCTGTTGTGAATATGGCTTTGAACATAGAGGGTATACTGTTGAGGAGTAGAAAATTTGGCCTTTACAAAAACGTAAAGGTAATATCCCTCCAAAGTTTTAGCTCTTCATTTCCCGTTTTTCCCCCATCGTATGATTTTAATGTGTACAAGTATATCCTTATTGGATGTAAAATGTCTGATTTACAGTATATTTGCTATGCTTTGTATACTGCTTTAATATTTCATAAATTTTAACTTCAGTATTTGTTCTTAAAAAAAGAAACATTTCCATATCTGGGTAAGTAAGTTTGTAAGTAGTCCTCCTCGGAGAGGTAATATTTTGGTTTTCCCAACTTGTTTTCTATATAGATAGCGTTTATGTCAGGTGTTCACGCTATGATTGCTGGGCGGAGCACCAAAATGTTAATGTACTACTTTATTTTATAAATATCGTACAATTTTCCAACAAAAAATTAGGCCTAAAACCTTGTATCTTAACAAAAAATCTAACCCTAAAAATTTCAAATTTTAAAATTCAAAAAGGAATCACGTGGAAAAGGGGAGGGGTGGAGGGTATCACGTGACATGATTCTCGAGCTCTATTCTTGATCCTAAGGGGTGAAAAGGGGGGTTGCACGTGCAAGAACTAGACAATCTTCGTTATGGATGTTAAGCCTTTGTTAATCAGGCCCTGAACGTAGGGCAAAATTAACTTAATTGCTTGAATAACCACGCCTTTTTTACTGGAGTTGAGTAGTGTGTGATTACCGAAACGCTTAAGATTGTCAACTATGCCACGCGCCTTAAGCCTCGGCTTCCTGAAAGGTGGTATGCATTTATTTAAGCTTAAACCTTAACGGCGAAAATTACAAATGAACTTTGGGTTGAAAGGCTATTACGGGGAAACCCCCATGACGACAAAAGCCAGAGACCAAAGTTTTGATTAGTTAGACGTGCCTTCCTTCCCCCGGTCCTTTTTCTCTCTCTGTCTCAAATTTGGGAATGTATAAAACTAATTGGAATTATTGTGACCCTTGTTAATTTCTATGCCGGCTTTGTGGGCTGGACTTGAACTGCAATTTCGGTTAGGTTGGGTTGCAACGCGAGTTCCTAGGCGTGTGCAAGGAGCAGGGAGATAGATTATTAATTCGTGACTTAAAATTCTTCATAAGTAATGATTAGTCTAGCTAACTCATCCCACAAAATCCGCCTAGATACGTTAAATCAAAATTATTCCTATTAGTTGTATGCATTCCTGCTGTATTGAAAGGAAGTATTGTAGTATTTAGAAATATTGGTCTATTTTTACACTCAGTTTTAAGATAAAGTAATTAATTTTCTGGCTTTTTTTATAAACAAAGTCCATGATAAGATTCGTTAAATGCATCTGGGCTAAGCCTAAATGTCTTTAGGAAACTGTCCCTTACATTCCTGTGGAATAATTAAAGCCGAAGGAAACTAATTTTAATGATTAAAGATATTTCTGATGGACTTACAGAGAGGCTTTAATTTGCTAAGAGGTCGAATTGAACAAATACAACAAATACGGTCCTCGCTCGCTTTCGCTTCCCCAAAATAGGACCCCGATGGTATAGAAGTACTTGTTTCGATTAGTATACAACTGTCTTAATGTCTCGCAATCAACTTAATCTTACCGAAGGATCCAAGAGAGAGAGAGAGAGAGAGGGGGGGCTGGGGGAGCGTGGGAGGACGAGGAAATCTCCGCTATCTAGGGTTATGGGGGTCCTTTCCGCAAGTGTGGCTGGCTGTGGCCTAGCTTATTTTCAAACTAGATCAATTCTAGCCGAGGCCTAGCAATAGCACCATGATGAGGTAGTTGAGATGTTTTGCCACAGAATTGTTTCAATACACCTATGTTAACCTGAATATAGTGTTCCTTCAGTATCTGATCTACCAAAGAAACCTCCGGTTTATTTCTCTCTGCGGTAGCCAAGGAAGTCAAAATGAATGTTTGTCCTAATACTTAAGCTATACCGAGTGGTGTCTCTTCGTATAAATACTTTGGTGCAGTCAGCATAGGGGTGCTG
The DNA here is from genome assembly GCF_054372755.1 of Phalangium opilio. Lineage (NCBI taxonomy): Eukaryota > Metazoa > Arthropoda > Arachnida > Opiliones > Phalangiidae > Phalangium > Phalangium opilio. The sequence continues at coordinate 639,012 of NW_028324223.1, forward strand.
GGTGCTTTTAGAAGTCCGTCCGTGTATATTGATGACCCATACGCGTTTATTTAAGCCAATAGAGACGTCTTAAGAGGGGTAACTTATCTTGCCTATACTCAAGACGGGTTAAGCAAACATACTTCTAATAATAGTGTTCACTACCACTTTACAAGAGTACAATATTATCAAGAAGCGATATCTAGTTTATTAGGGAGAAGGTGTAATAAATTCGCGCCACATTTCTAGCAGCTTTATCTCCAGTCCAAACGTAGACGTCTCCGAAGTTAATCCCCGCCGCCTCTAAATTATAACCAGCCAGCATCTCATTGGTTCTTGAAAACTCGTGCACGTCAGCGCGACGCGAATGAAGAGAAAATTACAGTCATATTTTCCGACGGAGGAGAGGCGAAATAGGCCGACCTCCTTTTACGTCCCCCCTTGTATTTTGAAAGGGGGACTGCAGGACTATGGCGCGCCAATACTTAGGCATCTTATACCTTCTCCCTAGTAAACTAGATATCGCTTCTTGATATTATACACAGGGTGTTTTCCAAAAACGTGCTATCCATTGTCGGGGATTAATTATATCTTCTATTTATATATCTATTCTAAGGGAGCGGTAGCTCCCTTAGATAAGGCCTGATGACGGCTTTAATGTATAAGGAAGGTTTTTGGATTGGTTTTAACTTTTTTCGTTTTAAGTTTATTGTTTCGAAATTTTTCTACTGAACTAAAATCCGGGCCCTTAGTATGTGGTAAAAATTTCAAGATGATCCACCTAATAGTTTATTTTATAAAGCATAAAGTTGCTAAGGGTGGTTTTCATTTCCATAAAATTAATCACAGTTTTTGGCGAAAAACTAGAGAATCTCCATAGAAATAACATGGGAAATTTTCCAAACTTACCCATTTTGTAACTACCCTTACAAAAATAACTATACGTTTGATAGATTTGAAAACGGTCTTAAATGAAAGCCCCATTTTTATAGTGGGCGCCAATTTTTGTTTCATTAAGAAAAACAAAGTTTAAGTATTGTTTTTAATAGTTTTAAGTACCTGCTCCGAATTACGTGGTTTACCTTTAAACTGTGGAACTTAAGACTTTTTTGCTTGGGTTAAGTAATAAAGAAAGTCATTCTAGGACTTACGTCGTTTTACTTCGGATAATCAAATTGGTAGGGCAATTAGCTAGCTTAATTGTCATTATAACTTTTGCGCGTCCAAATAATTTAGTTGCGAAGTACAGATTAAACTGAATTAAACAAAATATGCAATTAAATATAATTAAACAAAATAAGCAATTAAAGATAATTACCAATTATAGGTAATTAAATTTTTTTCACGAGTCTAAACTATAACATCTGTTTGTGTACAAGTCTACGGAATCTGTTTAAGCGCAGACCTACAGAATATTTTTGTGCAAAGGAGTATAAAATCTCTTTGTGCAGAGGCCTATGCAATCATTTCGTGCACAGGCCTATGGAATATTGTTTTACACAGGCCTATGGAATATTGTTTTACACAGGTCTACGGAATGTTTTTGTGCAAATCTGCATGGAATCCTTTTGAGTATAGGAGTATGGAATCTTCTGTGCACAGGTCTATGGAATTTTTTGTTCATGGGTCTATGGTATATTTATTTGCACAAGTTTGAAGAATCTTTATTTGCACAAGTTTGAAGAATCTTTATGTGCACACTAGTCTGAAGAATCTTTATGTGCACACAAGTCAGAAGAATCTTTATGTGCACACAAGTCTGAAGAATCATTATGTGCACACAGTCTGAAGAATCTTTAGTTGCACACAAGTCTGAAGAATCAATATGTGCACACAAGTCTGAAGAATCTTTATGTGCACACAAGTCTGAAGAATCTTTATGTGCACATAAGTCTGAAGAATCTTTATGTGCACAAAAGTCTGAAGAATCATTATGTGCACACAAAAGTCTGAAGAATCTTTATTTGTCCAAGTGAAAAATCTTTATTTGCACAGGTCTACAACTCCTGTTTGTGCACAGGTCTATGACTTCTGTTTGTTCACAGGTCTACGACCTCTGTTTGTGCACAGGTCTATGGAATCTGATTTGCTCATTTCTATGACATCTCTTTTTTCGCAAGTCAATAACATTTGTTTATGCTCAAGTCTAAAACATCCGTTTGTACACAAGCCTAAAACATCTGTTTGTGCACAAGTCTAAAACATCTGTTTGTACACAAGACTAAAACATCTGTTTGTACACAAGACTAAAACATCTGTTTGTGCACAAGACTAAAACATCTGTTTGTGCACAAGTCTAAAGCATCTGTTTGTGCACAAGTCTAAATCATCTGTTTGTGAACAAGTCTATAACACCTGTTTGTGATCAATTCTATAACACCTGCTTGTGATCAATTCTATAACACCTGCTTGTGAACAAGTCTATAACATCTCTTTGTGCACAAGTCTATAACATCTCTTTGTGCACAAGTCTATGACATCTGTTTGTGCACACGCGAGTGACTTCTGTCTGAGCAAAGGACTACGGAATATTTTTGAGCACGGGTCTACGTATCATTTTTGTGCAAATGGGTATGTAATCTTTTTGAGCATAAGGGTTTGAAATCTGTTTGAGCATAGGGGCATTGAAAATGTTTGTGCATAACTCTATGGAATCTGATGTGCACATGTCTATAACATCTCTTTTTGCGCGAGTCTCCGACATTTCTTTGTGCACAAGCCTGTGATTCTATTTGTGCACAAGTGTACGAAATATTTTTATGCATTGGTGTACGGAATATTTTTATGCACAATAGTACGGAATATTTTTGTGCACAGGTGTACGGAATATTTTTGTGTATAGGTGTATGGAATTTTATGGTGAAAATGGATTTGGAATATTATTGTGCACAGGTGTACGGAATATTTTTGTGAAAATGGATACCGAATATTTTTGTGCACAGGTGTACGTGATAGTTTTGTGCACAGGTGAACGTGATATTTTTGTGCAAATGGGTAAGGAACATTTTTGAGCATAGGGATATGGAATGTTTTTGTGCAGAGGTCCATGGATTTTTTTTGTGTACAGGTATATGGAATGTTTTTGTGCAGAAGTCCGTGGAATATTTTTGTGTACAGGTATATGACTCATGTTTGTGCACAAATCTAAAGAATGTTTTGTACACCGGTCTAGGACATATGATTGTGCACAAGTCTATGGCATCAGTTTGTGCAAAAGTCTAAAGTATGTGTTTTTGCACAAATATTTGACATCTATTTTTGCACAAGTCCATGGTATCTGTGTGTACAGGTCTACAAAATATGTTTGTGCACAAGTCTGAAGAATCTTTATGTGCACAAGTCTACGGAATATCTTGTGCAAATGTCGATGACATCTCTTTTTGAGGAAGTCTATGAAATCAGTTTTTTACACAAGCATATGACATCTGTTTGTGCACAAGTCTATAACATCGGATTGTGCAAAACCGTGTGACTTCTGTTTGTGTACAAGTCTGTGGAATCTATTTGTGCACGAATCTACGTAATATATTTGTGCGCAAATCTATGGAATCTGTTTATGCGCTAGTCTACGGCATCTGTTTGTGCACGGGTCTACGGAAAATGTTTGTGCAAATGGGTGTGGAATATTTTTGAGCATATAGGGGTATGGAATGTTTCTGAACAGGTCCAAGGCAGGTTTTTGTGCACAGGTCCATGGAATATTTTTGTACACAGGTCTATGTCACATGTTTATACAAAAGCCAATAGAATATTTTGTGCATAGGTCAATGGAATCTTTTTGTGCACAGCACAGTTTTATGAAATGTTTTGTGCGCACGTCTAGGAAATATTTCTGTGCAAATGGTTATGGAATAGTTTTGTGCTATGGGTATGAAATCTTTATGTACACAGGTCTATGGAATCTTTAGCGCGCAGGTCTATGGAATCTTTATGTGCACAAGCATATATAATGTTTTGTGCACATTTCCATGAAATATTTTGTGCACATCTTCATGAAATCTTTTGTGCACAGGTCTATGGAAACTTGATGTGCACAAGTCTATAGAATGTTTTTGTGCACATGTCTATGACTTCTGTTTGTGCACAAAACTATGGAATCTGGTTTGAACATGTCTATGACATCTGTTGTGCACAAGCCTGTGACTTCCACAAGTCTACGCAATTTGTTTGTGCACATGGCTACGGAATCTGTGCACAGATCTCCGGAATCTGTTTGTACACAGGCCTACGGCATCTGTTTGTGCACAGGTTTACGGAATCTGTTTCCTTACAGGTCTACGGCATCTGTTTGTGCACAGGCCTACGGCATAATTTTTTGAGCACAGGTCTAGGGAATCTTTTGTGCACAGTTTTATGGAATCTCTTTGGGCCCAGGTCTATGGAATATTTTTGTGCACAGGTCTATGGAATCGTTTTGTGCAAATGGGTATGGAATCGTTTCGTGCAAATGGGTATGAAATTGTTTTGTGCAAATGGGTATGGAATCTTTATGGAAACAGGTCTATGACTTCTGTTTGTAAACAAGTCTAAGACTTCTGTTTGTGCACTAGTCCGTGGAATCTGATGTGCACATATCCTTGACATCTCTTATTGCGCAAGTCTATGATGTATTTTTTGTGCAAGTCTATGACATCTGTTTGTGCACAACCCTGTGACTTCCGTTTGTGTCCAAGTATCCGGAATCTGTTTGTGCACATGTCTACGGTATCTGTTTGTGCACATGTCTACGGTATCTGTTTGTGCACATGTCTACGGTATCTGTTTGTGCACAGGTCTACGGAATATTTTTGTGCACAGGTCTACGGAATATTTTTGTGCACAGGTCTACGGAATATTTTTGTGCACAAGCCTACTGAATCGGTTTGTGCAGAGGTCTAAGGAATCTGTCTTTTCAAAGGCCACTGCATTTGTTTGTGCACAGGTCTAAAGAACATTTTTCTGCAAATGGATACGGGATATTTTTGTGCAAATTGATATGCAGTATTTTTGTGCACTGGTGTACGAGATATTCTTGAGCATATTTTTGAGCATAGGGGTATGGAATGTTTTTGTGCAGAGGTCCATGGAATCTTTTTGTGTACAGGTATATAACATCTCTTTTTGCACAAGTTTATGACATCTGTTTGTGCGTAAGTCTATGACATCATTTTGTGCGCAAGTCTATGACATCAGTTTGTGTTCAATTCTAAGGTATCTGTTTGTGCACAATTATAAGGGATCTGTTTGTGCACAATTCTAACGGATCTGTTTGTGCACAAGTCTACGGGATCTGTTTGTACACAATTATATGACATGTGTTTTCATAAGTCTATGTTATCTACGAAATATGTTTGTGCACTCAGGGTTACCACAAATAACCTTGTAATAGTTATAGGAAAATAGGAAATTTACAATTTATTTACAGGAAATTATGGGAGACTAGCTGTTACCCGCGGCATCGCTTGAGTGTAGTAAGAACTTCCATCAAGTATGGGTACATTTTACTGAGTCGACTAATATTTTTGTAGCATCCTAGGAGCGAAGGCACTCGGCGTCGCCCATCAGCTCGTCGGGACATTTTTTATTACTTTACACGCAGACATTCTATAAAGAAAGGTTTTTAAATATCTGGCCGCCATTTAAAATGATGGCAACAAATCGATCCCGAAAGACCATATATATATAGGTTAAAGGAATCCAGTGTACTAAATATTTGTGAAATCGGTTGAAACTCACGGACTTTCTTACAAAGAGAAGATTTGTTACATTTCTGTGCGCCAATTATGAAGATGGCGGCGGATTGGAAAAATCTTTCTTAGTACGCGCCTACTACTTACGAGTAACGTTCCTCCAAATTTTCAGCCTTCTGGGGCCAGCGGTTTGGGCTGGGCGATGATTATCAGTCAGTCTGTCAGTCGGTCAGGACTTTGATTTATATAGATATAGATGTATAATTAAAAAAACAGGAAAAGACAAGAGAACTACTCTTGAAAAAATAGCAAAATATAGGTTGCAAATGCTTTGAAAGTAATAAGACAAGATTTACAAAGGAGCTTTGGTTTAATTATAACCATAAGTTCGTAAGATATGTTACATAAATTTGTCACTGGAAACTGAGAGCTTGTCTCGAAGTGACGTAAATGAAACGTCATAGCTTCTCGTAAAGCGACGCCTGATGAGGCCCTGTCAAAGGCTTAGTACAGACTAAATAGGAAGATGGAGTAGAAAATCGCGTGTAGTCAATTCTCGCGTCGTTCTCGAACTAGCTCTCATTAAGTCTCTAGCATTTCGAAATATAGGAAGTGTCATACTTATGGAACGTAATCTTAGAAACATATGCTATAACTTTAAAACATCACAGACTTCCCTGACAAATATTTTTAGAGGCTTCCATAGCTTTGGTGATATATAACAAAACCAAAAGTGAGAGCGCACAAAATATCTACAATTTCAAAAAATCGGAAAATATAGGAAAATTATCGAAATTATAGGAACTAATAGGAAGACATCCGAAAATAGGAAAAATTATAAAATTTAGGAAATATGGTCACCCAGCACAGGTCTATGGAATATGTTTGTGCACAGGTGTATAGATTGTTTTTGTACACAGGTCTTCGTAATAATTTTTTAGCCTAAGTCTTCGGAATCTATATGTATTATTGCATCCACTGTGCTTTGCACATGAAAACGACGGGAAGGCAATTTGAGTTGGACTGGGCGTTGAAGCAATCAAGATTAATACTTCTATAATAGATGGTTAGGGCCTTGTTAGTTCAAACGCGGTAACTAATAAACGCGCAACACCACAAGACTTAAATGGAGCGCCTGGTTTTCAGAATAAGTTTTAAAATACTAGTTTCTAAACAGTTTTAATTCATATTAAGACTGAAGTGACAGATATTTATCAAAACTGTCTTTGTACACAAAGACGCGAAAAAGTAAGAGATAAGTGTAGAAAATTAATTGTTTGAAGTAACAGATATTCAAATTTTCATTTTTGAAGACGTGATTATAAAACATCAATTATTTGAAAAAATTTCTTATCTTAGTTTTTTTCACAAAATTTTCAGAGAAACTACCTTAATACTACTGTTTATTTTCGAGAAACATTTGCTTCGAGGAAGTTCAAATACTCGGATATCTGAAAAATAGAGCTAGTATTTATTTTTATATTTCAAAATTGAAAATATTGCGAACCGAAAATTACATTCGCCCTTTGACTGTGATGTAGTTATTAGAGTCAAAAGGATCTGTAGCTTGATCGTGATCTTTTGAGAGATATACATCACGTCAATTATTGAAACTTCGAAAACTTTAAAATTAACGAACACGTTTTGTTAAGTTTTCATGCTTGTTTTATTTTGACTGCTATCAACGATTTTCTGTCCATTTTATTCTCCTTATAGGCCCGAATACTCAAACTAACTCTAAATTTTAAAAAGAAAATAAAATGCATACGTTTTCTATTTTTAAAATGATGCACATGTTTAAGGATAAAATATTTTACTTAAGGAATTTTGGTGAAAAAAACTAAGATAAGAAATTTTTTCAAATAATTGATGTTTTATAATCACGTCTTCAAAAATGAAAATTTGAATATCTGTTACTTCAAACAATTAATTTTCTACACTTATCTCTTACTTTTTCGCGTCTTTGTGTACAAAGACAGTTTTGATAAATTTTTCATAGAACTATGTACCACTGCGTGATGTACTTCGGTTCCATGACCCTTTCTGGAATCTTTCCGGATAATGGGGAATTTGACTCTGTGGCAACCCTGATGATGTAACTAGGCAAGGTTATAGGTCAATCCAATGTTTATAAGATGGAAAGGAACCAACATCTCCTTACCTTATGTACCAAAGAAAGTGCCCCGAGACTTTCATGGACAAAGAAAACTAAAGGGATCTTATACTAGAAGAAAACTGAACGGGAAATATGTGACGTGTGTCCAAAAAAAAAACAAAGAAAGTTGCTAGGTTGAGCGATGAGCCATGTAGATCCCTACCCATCAAATTCCCCATCTTAACAACCAAGCCCCAGAAAGAAACGTAGACTTGGCAAAACCAGTAACAATAACCCGTAATATTATGTACCCAATCTTTTTAGGGGTTTGTTACTATGCAGGGTTTTCTAAAAAGGGTTAATTATAAAGCCTAAGTACAGTGGTAAACTAATTTTTTGGCATTAATATGATTACAGAATCGTTTACAAGATTATGAGAGCTTTAAAACGGTAAAAACCGCGTCGAAATCGGACTATAAATAACGAAGTTTGAAAAAACTTGAATCCTGGCTCAAGTATGTGCAAGTTTGAATTTTTCAAAGTTCCTTATTTCTGGTCCGATTTCAACGCGGTCCGCGCCATTTTAATGCTTTAATTAAATACTACTATGAAAGCTTTAAAACTGTGAAAATTGCGTCGAAATCGGACAATAAATAACGAAGTTTGAAAAAACTTGAATCTTGGGCGCAAGTATTAGTTTGAATTTTTCAAAGTTCCTTATTTCTGGTCCGATTTTAACGCGGTTTGCGCCATTTTAAAGCTCTAATTAAGTACTACTCGTTTACATACAAACATTTATAGAAATTCTTACCTTTTAATAAGAAAAAAACACTAAAAACACTTGATATAAATTAACTCTAAGCCTAATTTCATAAAGTCTCTTCGCTTAAAAATAAATACGGGTACTATTTCCTATTATCGAGAAAATACTGAGAAGAAAATTTCGATTATTATTTTTCCATTACATTATTGATTTCCGAACCAACTACCGAGAAAAGAAAAGAAAAGGTCCAACAGAAGCAAAATTTCAAACTCTTGACAGACTAATACGTTCTTCTATATATAAACTCTATTGAAAACGAACACCAGTGCCATGACTACGTAGTACTGAGGATTAAGTCTGTCTTTCAAAGAAGAAAAAGATGTTTTAAGCCTCGGTCCTTAGAGAAATACATGCAAAAAAAATTAAGTCTATAACGACGTTACTTGACATCGCTGTCAAAGTTAAGCCTTAAAATCCTGGGATTAAATATAATAGATATTTAAATAGGGATTAGATATTCATTAGATAATATGGATGTTAATTCTTCATCTATCCAAAAGTGTTGAAACGATTGGGTCTGTGAAATAAGATACCCTAGATATAAACCAGAAATGACCTGGTTTCGCCTCCTCTTAAAGGAGGTGTTAACGGTTCAGGATTAGCCGAAAGTTAAATACAGCCTTCAGTGATACATTTTAGGTCCTCATTTGAATTATTGAGGAATCAAAGGAAATTGTTAAACGCTTAAGCCTTTGCTAAAGACCTTGGCAATATTTCGCCAATTTGAACTATGTATTTCCGGTTTTTCTCATTGGCTGGTGGACCTGTGTTTAGGAAGTAAATTCGTCTCGGCTCGGAGAGGTTTATTTTGGTTTCCCAACTTGTCATTTAACCCCTAGGCACCAAGTTAACTTGAAAGAAGATTTACCTTTAGTTGTATGAGGGAAGAGGGGGGGGGGGGATAAATAGGTCAGTACTCACTTTGAAGTTGAGTTGACGATAACAGACAATTTTTAATCAACTCTTAAGGTCAAAAATGTTTCGGTGGGGGGGAGCTAGATTATGGTTATATAAAAAATGCGTGCAATTTATAGTATGTAATTAGCATAATGTTACGATGTTTTTAATTTTAGGTATGGCAACTTTTTTATGGCTGAAGTAATAATTAATTTTGGTATTATTTTGTATCACTACACGAACCTAGTGATTTTTAATGTCGATTGTTCTTATTATTTTTTTATATTCCCCACTCGGTCTATAACCCACTCTACTTGTTATCAGTGTTAGTCTACGTACACAACACGTGACGGGTTTAGGAAAAAAATTAAATCACGTGACCCACGCCGAGGGGGCGTAGTCGTATAAGTGAATATTCAGTATCACAATTTCCCAAAAGTCAAAGGAACAACACAACAGTACAACACTGGACTGGTTCAAAGTCGTCTGTCTGCTTGTTTTTGTTAGAAACCCCGAGAAGATCGATGAAGTTTCAAACTCCGTTTATTTTTTGGAATTCTGGACGTTCTTCAACATTTGAAAGTTCTCCGAGCAAGGTAATTTTTATAATTTTCGGTATTTTCAACCTGAATCTTAGTTATTTACCTTGTAACATATAGCTTTAGGCGTAAGTGGTTCTATGGCATGGCATTATTGGCATATAACTTTAAGCCTTGGTAAAATTTAGTGTATTAATATGTTATTCAGGGGGCTATGATTAAGTTAACCGTGTTTTTCCTGCTTATTTTGAGTTAACGCGCGCTTAAATACTGCGGAAGAAAACTCGCGTCGAATGTCCGAGTCTGAAGAAGTGGGAAAATTTAAAATAGAGTCTATCTTGAACCAAAATGAAAAGCTAATGAAATAGGAATGAAACGAGAGACGAAGTACTTAAAGATTGCTTAAACTTATAGCTGTCTAATGAAAGATGAAGATCAGAGCTTTAAATAGGGTCGATAGGGCAGCTTGTTGGACAATTAGGTCTCGGAAGATGGTCCCATTATTAGAATTAAAGCCTTTTTTTTTGACAATGAATAATCATTTTAATAATTTTGCCTAATTGGGTTTAGTTTAATAAAGACGACACTAGGCCATTAAAGTCCCAAGGTTTTATTAAGTAGTACTTAACCATGTAGTCAGTACGCCAAAAGTACTAATTAATTTTAATTTTATTTTTTCAGACTACGATCTCGACTGCTAGTTACTCAAAAAACGTTAAAATAGAGTCAAGTACACGACAATGTTTGATGAAGAATTATGGACTGCTGCTATTAAGGGGAAAATAGATGAGGTAGTCCGGTTGTTAAACCGTGGTGCCAATATCAACTATGCTGGTCTGTTTCGCCAAACCGCATTACACTTCGCTTGTTATGGAAGCCATTTTGATCTGGCATTGCTGCTTATTGAGAAAGGTGCCAATGTTAATCTGGCTGATGCATTTGGGACAACACCCTTAATGAGTGCTTGCCAACATAATCTTGTCGATGTGGTCAAGTCACTTTTGAATAAAGGTGCCAATATCGACGGCGTTGATATGAAGGGAAAGACGGCATTACAATGGGCTTGCGATTATGGGAGATCCGATGCGGCATTGCTGCTTATTGAAAAAGGTGCCAATGTTAATCTGGCTGATGAATTTGGGACAACACCCTTAATGATGGCTTGCCAACGTAATCTACTCGATGTGCTCAAGTCTCTTTTGAATAAAGGTGCCAATATCGACGTCGTTGATAAAAAGGGAAGAACGCCATTACAATTGGCTTGCGAGTATGGAGAATCCGATGCGTCAGTGCTGCTTATTGAAAAAGGTGACAATGTTAATCTGGCTGATGCAGATGGGACAACACCCTTAATGAGGGCTTGCAAAAGTAATCTGGTCGATGTGCTGAAGTCTCTTTTGAATAAAGGTGCCAAATTTAGGAGTTTTTTTTAATTCAAGTTCTCTCTTGGTTGCCTCCAATTTGTCCTTTTCCGTTTGCTTCAGTAGTTCATCCAGCGTGACTTTCAGTTCTCCCAACTCTTGTTTCAACTCCTGTTTCAATTCTTGTTTCAATTGTTGAAATTCTTTAACCATGTTGAAATTCTTATCAGTCTCCTTTTGGTTGTTAATGATTTCCATCACTTTAGCGAAATCATTATCCTTAGCCAAATCCAAAGGCGTTTTCCCATTTATGTCCACCGTGTTATAACGCGATCCAGAAGGAAACTTACGATGTGGACGTTGCCCCTTTCGGCGAAAGTGGCAACGTCGACATCGTAAGTTTCCTTATGTCCAAAGGATCGCGTTATAACACGGTGGACATAAATGGGAAAACGCCTTTGCATTTGGCTAAGGGTAATGATTTCGCTAAAGTGATGGAAATCATTAACAACCAAAAGGAGACTGATAAGAATTTCAACATGGTTAAAGAATTTCAACAATTGAAACAAGAATTGAAACAGGAGTTGAAACAAGAGTTGGGAGAACTGAAAGTCACGCTGGATGAACTACTGAAGCAAACGGAAAAGGACAAATTGGAGGCAACCAAGAGAGAACTTGAATTAAAAGAACTCCTAAATTTGGCACCTTTATTCAAAAGAGACTTCAGCACATCGACAAGATTACTTTTGCAAGCCCTCATTAAGGGTGTTGTCCCATCTGCATCAGCCAGATTAACATTGTCTAAATTTGTCTTTAGTTTAGCTATTTGCTTTTGTTATTATATTTTTCTATTCCTCTTTTTTTTAACCTATATTTTTTTAAATTTAATGTATTTTAAAATTATTAATCCTGTTTTCGAGATGAAATTTACCATTTTCTTTTTACAATAACACTTTTGCAAATAATTATTTAAAAATAAATAAATAAATAAATAAATAAATAAATAAATAAATAAATAAATAAATGATTAAATGCTTATACTGTACTCAATATTTCGTATGTCTGCGTTTTGGTAGGAAACTACTACTCTGTCTTCAAATAGCTCAGCCACCTTGTATTATCAACTTTCCTACATCTAAGAAATTCGACTACAAACAACCCTTGTGGTCATCCCATAGATTCGCCTGTAATTTGATTCTCGTGTGGTCAGGTAATTTGACCACTAAAGCAAACTTACCTCGCGTATACACTTCACACCTGAGCGAGCAAAACATATCAATATAATGGTGGCGGTCTAACATAACCGCGTCTAATGAACCGAATCGGGGCGCATCTTTACTTTATCCCAATCTATACAGAAATCGGAGCTAATCTTACGAAAGTTAGGAACAACGCTAGATAGAGCAATAACTATGGGAAACTTTCGGTTATTATCCTATAGCCCACCTGAAGTTTGACCGTCATGTTAATTGAGATCACGTTAGGCTTAACTAATTCTCGCTTAATTTATCACCGAAATCTAAGTTTAAACCTTCCTTCAATCGATTAGTTTATACAGCAGTTATTGTTTAAATATTGACATAGCACGTGTCTTAAGCGCGCGCACGCTTTTGTTGAGACTCAATTTGGCGCGAAAACATTTTATACAAAAAAAAGTAAAATTTCCGCAATTTCTGCACGAGCTCGTGCGCGCGCGGTTCTTTTGGTGTCGAAATTTCTCTTGAATGTGTGTTCAATAATCCATAGAAGTAGGTACAAACTGTACAAGCCGCTTCCAGCTGTCGCGAGCTGCTAACATTGTTTTAAGACTCGAGCGCATTTTATCACGTGACCTTTTTTTAACGTCTAAAGCCTGGTTCCCACTTGGCGAAAATAGGGCGAAATTTCAACGCGAAATGATCAGCGCGATAAAATTGAGCGAATTTTTGATATTCGCCGGCAAAAAATCGTATTCGCGGAACTGAGCGACTTGTTCTATTTTTTTAGTCGAGGCGAAAAGGAGAAACAAATTCGCCCTAAAAGCAACCAATCAAAACCCAGATTCAGAATTTTGTAATGCCTCCTTTCTTTTGTCGATCACTTAAGTTTTATTTTAAGCCTACTACTGTTTTATGTTTTAGCACAACACAAATAGACAATGGGGGAACATCGGTTACAATATATAAGTGAAAACTACATTAATAGAATCTAAATTAAAGTTCTGATAATTCAATATTTCTTTACCTGAAGAAACTCGTGGTCACCTCTCATTTCCCGAAAGACATTTTTGAAACGTTAAATTTAAACAAAGGCCATTTTCATTATTTATTTTGTTTAGGTTTTCCATTTTTAATCCGCAAGAAAATAATTAGGCTTAACGTGAAAGAAAATCTCGCGCGCGATCTCTTCAAATTTCACGCTAAGTGGGAACGACGGCTCTGGCGTATAAATAATCGTCAAGAAGTTTCAGCCGGCGAATACACATTTCGCGTGCTTTTTTTCGTCAAGTGGGAACCAGGCTTAAATGCTATAGAATTTCGCGCCAATTTCGCATCGCAAAACTTTACCTAACAAGATTGTTACGTAAATAAAAAGACGTCTATTTCTATTTCTAGAATTTAAATTTCAAGCCAATTCGAAACTTAAAAAGGGTTATTTCTTATGTTATTTATTTTATAAGGCAAACCTTGTTAGTAGGAAAAAATAACCCTTTTCTGAATTTCAACTGTTTATAATATTAGAAATAAAGTTTTTCCCCATAGGCCTACCATCATTAAATTTGAATTTGTTTTTATTCCAAAAGTTTATTTTTCAAAAGAACAACGTGGTTTCTTTAAATTTTAAAAATTGTTCCTAGAAACGTGAATGTAGGGAAAGCCACAATTCAGGGGAAATTGCAGCATGCATTTTCTACCTGCCCCTGTAGAACTGTTTACCACGCCGAGCTTCAGAGTTTGTGGGGGAAAGCTAACGCATAGGCTAACACTTGGTCAATATAATCAAAAGCATATATAAGTAATGAAAAGTGAAAAATATATCTCTTAGTGCCCATTATGGTTATGGTTTAAGACGCCAAGGCTTAGTGGGCAATCTAAATTTTAGAACTAACTCATTTTGAATTAATCAATATATTTTGAAAAGGCGACGGACGACTTAAGTTTAAATCTAATATTCTACTAGCTTTGAAAGCATTCTCGTTAAACAAACAGGCTTAGGAATGTATTTATAATTCGCTAGACTACCGGTTTCATTAAGCCTTTGCAGGCTAATCTGGGAAAGTTTCTCGAATCTCGAGTCGAAAATTATATTGAAAATTATCCACCAGACTTAAGATTTATATATAGACATTGTTTTCTCAAATTTTAAAGGTGTCAAATAATGCGATTAAATATTGGCATTTCCGGGCCTTGGCAAAATGTTGAAAAGGCGCCATTGGGGTGGTTTGAATTAATTTAGGTATTTAAAAAAAATTAGATATTTGGGTTTTTAACTTCAACACAATTTTATTTATTTTATTTTATTTTATTTATTTTTTAATTATTTTAATTTAGTTATAAAATTAACAGATCTTGATTAATTAAACTAACTATATTCTGTTAGCGGAATATACTGTTTTTATTTCGGGTGTTCTTGAGAGAAGCTCATTTGTTATTTAAATCCTGGGGGTAAATCCTTAATTTTAAATACGTGTACTTGGTATAACACACTCTAGGAGATGAATCTGAAATTTTAATAATTTACTGGGTCAATTTTTAAGGGTATCCGCTTTAAATCTAATATTCTATTTCGACTGTTGGCAGGAGTTCTTAGAACTTGGAATTTTCATTTCATTACGTGTGATTTCAATAACACCTAATTGCAATTACTTACAATTTCAATAACTCCTAATTGCAATTACTTACAATTTCAATAACTCCTAATTGCAATTACTTACAATTTCAATAACTCCTAATTGCAATTACTTACAATTTCAATAACTCCTAATTGCAATTACTTACAATTTCAATAACTCCTAATTGCAATTACTTACAATTTCAATAACTCCTAAGTGCAATTACTTACAATTTCAATAACTCCTAATTGCAATTACTTACAATTTCAATAACTCCTAATTGCAATTACTTACAATTTCAATAACTCCTAATTGCAATTACTTTCAATTTCAATAACTCCTAATTACAATTACTTACAATTTCAATAACTCCTAATTGCAATTACTTACAATTTCAATAACTCCTAATTGCAATTACTTACAATTTCAATAACTCCTAATTGCAATTACTTTCAATTTCAATAACTCCTAATTACAATTACTTACAATTTCAATAACTCCTAATTGCAATTACTTACAATTTCAATAACTCCTAATTGCAATTACTTGCAATTTCAATAACTCCTAACTGCAATTACTTGCAATTTCAATAACTCCTAATTGCAATTACTTACAATTTCAATAACTCCTAATTGCAATTACTTACAATTTCAATAACTCCTAATTGCAATTACTTACAATTTCAATAACTCCTAATTGCAATTACTTACAATTTCAATAACTCCTAATTGCAATTACTTACAATTTCAATAACTCCTAATTGCAATTACTTACAATTTCAATAACTCCTAATTGCAATTACTTACAATTTCAATAACTCCTAATTGCAATTACTTACAATTTCAACAACTCCTAATTGCAATTACTTACAATTTCAACAACTCCTAATTGCAATTACTTACAATTTTGATAACTCCTAATTGCAATTACTTACAATTTTGATAACTCCTAATTGCAATTACTTACAATTTCGATAACACCTAATTGCAATTACTTACAATTTCGATAACACCTAATTGCAATTACTTATAATTTCGATAACACCTAATTGCAGTTACTTATAATTTCGATAACACCTAATTGCAGTTACTTATAATTGAAATATAATCAAATAACAGTAATCCATAAGTACGATAACGTATAAGCCTTCAAGTTCTTTAAGTATAATTATTTTTCCCATTTTGAATTTCTTTGTTTGGGAATAGGTTAGGTCGAAAATAAATTTCTTGTCGACTTTTAAAGAAAATCATAAAAAATTCTCACAATAGACTTGAATGACATTCCTCGGTGGCAAAAGAAGTTCTAAACCTCTGCTTTGCAATGAAAAGATTCTCGTATAAAAACACTATGACCTTATAAAACTTTCCAATAATATAACTTCAATAAGTTGAGCTGATCGATAGATTTAAAATTCTTCAAACCGCTTTCGAAATTGAAATATTTTAGCGATGCCACTCCGGAATTGAAGTTCATTAAAATAAGTTCCCGCAGTTCGATAGTACCCGGTTAGAGCTTTAATATGGTAAAAACCGCGTCAAAATCGGACTGTAAATAAGGAAGTTTGAAAATTGCCGTAGCAATTTCAAAACTGCAATTTTCAAACTTCCTTATTTATGGACCGATTTCGACCCGGTTTGTTTTGTTTTAAACCTCTCTTTCTGTTAAATTCGATATCTCATTATACATACGACTAATAACATAGAATCACCATAAAATATAAAACACCTTTTTAAGAAAAACAAAAAGCCATAAACTAGCCAATTGGGAGCTTTTCTCGCGATATTCTTTCGTTCTTGAAGCTATAGACAATAAATTAGGCATTAACTTTTAAAACCTATACTGCCAAAAAGGATGCTTTGGACTTGATTTTTTATAGGTCTCAGGTAAAAACTATGAAACGAGGAATATGGCTAACAAGAATGACCATAGCGTATGACGTGGGGCAATATTGACCAAGTCAAGCCGAGCTTGCAATACGCGTAAATCTACCCCCTATATAATTTTATTGAATAAGGTTAGTATTCTTTGCGTTGCATACTCCGGTTGGAATAGCAGGTAAAGTGTACCAAATTTAACCTTGCACCTTATGGAAGGGGGATATCATGGTTTTCCCCGCCTTTTATAGTACTGTCAAATTATGTTGGGTTTCTTTGATAGAAAAAGTATTGATTAGACAACCGGGAAAGTCCCTAGGCTAAAGTTTCTCAGGCAATAAAGGAAAATGCGCCTTTTTTTCTGCCTTTAATTTTTTTTAGCTTTAGCCACTAGGCTTCGCTATAAACCTAGGTAAACGTCACCTAGGAGACTTACCAATAAAAATTCTTCTATATGAAGCGCGGGGGGGGGAGACTTGACTTTTTCCGGATATTGCGGGCTCTCCACTACCTTATACCCTCTGCTGATCTATATAGATTTTTTCCAGGCTATTTTTGTGGTCGAGTAAAATTAGTTTTCTTAAGATTTTTCGGTTAAGATTACGTGGTAACGCTTAATGCGATTAGAGGTTCGGATAGAGATTGGGAAGAGCTTTGAAATGACGCAAACCGCGCCAAAATCGGACGATAAAAAAAATCAAATTTGAAAATTTCAAACTTCCTTATTTATAATCCGATATCGATGCGGTTTTCGTCATTTTAAAGCTCTGATTGAGCTATAGAAATAAATTGAATAATTTTTAGTTAATTTGAAAATGAATTCCTTAGAGAAGCTATTATGTCAAGAGAGAGAGAGAGAGAGAGAGAGAGAGAGAGAGAGAGAGAGAGAGAGAGAGAGAGAGAGAGAGAGAGAGAGAGAGAGAGAGAGAGAGAGAGAGAGAGGCAAGCCTGCAAATCAAATTACCAGACGCGACCTCTTTGAAATTTAATTAAAATTCTAGCTGTCTAAGTGACGAACTGACGATAGTCGTTAGGCCTTGCCCTCTCAATCATTATAAATGGCCAAAAACTATACTGAACATTTCTCTAGTAGAGATGAGGTCAAAAGGTTATTGCGGAAATGCAATGAAGCGTATTAAAGTTTAATATCACAATTTAGATTGTATATTGATAGAGATTGGTTCATATAGATTGTCGCAAATTAGTTTATTCGACCGAAGTTTAATTTATGCCTATTTGTCAAATTATGTAAAGGGGAAACCACACTTGATTAATCACTCACTTAATTTCAATTGATTATTAAAATTAGGCTTAAGATAGCAAGACGTCCTTAAAATATGTTTCTATCTATCTAAAGGATCGATTTGGGGCTTAAGGAAACATTCAAAATGCAACAAACCGCATCAAAATCGGTTCATAAATAAGCGAGTTTGAATGTTTAAACTTAAACCGAATTTATCAAATTAGAAAATTAATCGAAATTTCTTTATTTACCGTGCGGATTATTTATTTTTGAAGCTCAGTGAATAAATATTTCCTTAAGATTCCTACGAACAACCCGAACATAAAAATTAGAAATTTTGAAATTTGCCATTTCAAATCAAACTTTCTTATTTACGGTCCGATTTTAACGGGGTTTGTTTCATTTTGAAGCCTTTCTCGTGTACAATTCGAAAATGTAGCCTATTCGGGTAAAAAGAGGCTTAGGTGATCAACAGAACGAAAAACTCTAAAAAGTAGGCTTAGCACGCATCAAAATAAAGAAAAGCGCGTTAAAACTAAGAACGACAACTTTATAAACGAACTTAAAAGACGGAGATTTCCTTTTTCTTATGACACTTGGCACCGAAAGCAAACGTTAACTTTGACCTTCCAAACTTAAGTAAGTTGGGACTGTCTCGTAAAGGGGGGCTTGAAGGGGGGGACAGACGCTAAGCCTATTTTTACAGCTTTATATCACCGTTAGAAAGGAAGTAGACTAGTACCTTTTTAAGCCTATTTCGAGATAGAATAGCATAGGCCTGTCTATTGGTTCTTAGAATGGTTCCAAGTTAAGCTGTGAAAAGTCCCTTACAGCCCAAGGGGACTTCTTTTTTTAAGCTTCGCGACGAATGGAGTTTCAACTCCAATTTAGGACGAGAGATAGCGAGCTATACCAAGATCGTTACTTGTAACGGCTAACAAAATAATGTAGGCTCTACATTAGGACATATTCCGTTTGTAAAGGGTATGGGTAGAGATCAAAAATAAACAAGTTGGGAAACCAAAATAAACCTCTCCGAGCCGAGACGAATTTACTTTCCCAACACCGGTCCGCCAGCCAATTTGACAAACCGGAAATACATAGTTCTAATCGGCGAGATATTGCCATGATCATTTGTAGAGTCTAAAGCGTTTAACAATTTCCTTTGTATCCTCAATAATTCTAATGAGGACCTAAAATGTATCACTGAAGGGTGTATTTAACTTTCGGCTCACTCTGAACCGTTAACACCTCTTGTAGGTGGACACGAAACAAGGTCAATTCTGGTTTAAATCTAGGATATCTTATTTCATAGACCCAATCGCTTCAACACTTATGGAAAGCCGAAGTATTAAAATCCATATTAAGTGGTGAAGTTAAAAGTTGTGTTTACACTATATATAAATGTAGTAAAGCTGAATTAAAACGTAAACACCAAATTTGAAATGTTAATATAAAAGATGTTCTTGGAATATTAAGATGAAACAGAGCTCTATAGCTACACAACTACTTAAAGAATCGTAATGCCGAAAAATATTTAAAGTATTTCCATTTAATATTCTGCAAAAAGGAAATGTTATCGTTTTGTAAGAGATCTTATCATCCTACTCGCTTATTATTAACTTTGATATGCGTGTAGTGTTTCGATTCGGATGCAATCTTCATTACTCGTTCTATATAAACTCTCACTTGTGTCATAACATAGAAATAAGTTTATCTTAAATAATTAATTAAATATAAATGATATTAATTATTTTAATCGCCAGTAAATAACTTTAAAAATAGTTGAATCGTTTAAAATAAAGTTGTTCCTATTATCTTTCGAAACTTTGCTAATATTGACGTTTAAAGTGAAGGGTACCCCTCTTGCCTGCTTTCTTCAAATTTTGGGGTATATATACGATTCGTTTCCATTATAATAATAGATAAAAACGCATTCGCGTGAACCGATGGTGGAAGCCCTGCCATTGGGAGGCTAGACGTTTCTCGTAACCCTAGCCGATCGCCGCGTATATCTTAAAGCCAAACGATAACGATGGAGAAGAAGCCGGAATGAACAAAGACCTGAAGATGGTGGTGCATAGAAGCTGGTGTCAATGTGGGATTGACGAAGAACAGAAGATGGTGGTGTTTACGAGCCAGCAAGTACAGGCTAGTGTCAATGTGGGATTGACGAAGAACAGAAGATGGTGGTGCTCACGAGTCAGCAAGTACAGGCTAGTGTCCATGTGGGATGGACAAAGACTAGCAGATTGTGGTCCTTAGAAGACTGGTGTTGGCAGATGAATGGCCAAATTTCCGTGAATCGCTAACGCGTTCCGGAAATCGGGTATTTGTTTGCTCCGATTTGTAAACTGCGAACGCGGTCACGTGAGGTCTGACAGACAGACAGACACACAGACAGACAGACAGACACACAGACAGACACGTCCAGTGCAATACCTCTCCGTGACGTCATCGTCACTCGGAGAGGTAAAAATTATATTCTTTATTTTGTGTCACTATCCCTTTAAATTCTGTCAAAGGCTTAGATTCTTGATACATTTTTATATTAAAAACAAATTAATACGTTAGGAAAAATTATACTTTATTTTGTGTCACTAACCCTTTAAATTCTGACAAAGGCTTAGATTCTTGATACATTTTTATATTAAAAAAAAATTATTTTTAATAAGTTAGGCCCGTGGGAAGTTTGTGTTTATTTTGATATTTTTTAAAGTAAATTTTATCAATATTTTATTTTAACTTTGAAAATCGAATTTAACTACCTAACTACTAAAGGTTAGAAGTTACGTGGTTTTGTCAATAAACTACTTTTTTTTTTAATCATAAACACCTTTGGGGCATTTTCGTGGGTCCCTTATTAATTATGGCAGTAAACCGAAAAAAATTCCCGTCGGATGTGTATTCAATTTTTATTAAAAAAAATCTGAAGTTATTCGAGCTGATAGAAATTTTTCATTAAAAATATTTTACAGTCAATACCTTAGAGGATTAATGAATAACCTTCTTTACCTTGAAAATATACCAATTTAATATAAAATGGAATTTTAACGAAATCTATGTTAAATTTTATAATTTCCCATAAATTTTAATGAGGAATACATACATCTACTAGGAATAATTTCGTACCTATCCCTTTTCACTTAAGGGATCTAGGCGGGCTTTATGGGAGGAGCCAGCTAGACTTAATCATTAATTTTACATTCTGTCTGTATTCCTGGCTTTAAAATAGACCAAAAAAACAACTTATTCTTCTTTTTTGCAAACAAATCTTGGGAGGTTGCGCTAGAATTCTTTATTTGGCGGAAAATAAGGTGCTTTGTATTCATAATACATTGGGACGTCACAACAACATGCAGACCTTGACGTTTTATCTATATAGTCTCCTTTGGTGTAGAAGGACCCACCAAAAAAGTCCATTATTGGTAAAACAAATGGACATACCCTATAACGTGTACCACCGCCTTGGCACCCCTTTTACAAAGGAAAGTTTATTTATTTATTTTATTTTCAAATATATTCAAGTTAAGACTGACATCTGACGGCAAGGGGGACCATCCCCAAAAAACGTGACCCCATAGTATTGTAAAATTTTTAAATTTATTTATTTATTTCAACACAGCTATGCGAATATTCATTCGTCTAAAACCGAGTACTCTCCATACCATTCTACTCGTGTTACATAATCGTCGTTACTCGGCGAGTTGTAAGTCACTCGTCTTAAGGCCTCTATCTGTAGATACAAACCCAAAAAGTTAAAGTTCCAACTTCCTGATTTCGATCCGAGATTAAAAGTACATTACGAGAGAGATCGTTAGGGAAGGAGTTGAACATTAGTTTCTTAGCAAAAATCAAATAGAAAGTCTTAGAGGAAAGAGATGAAATGGAGTAGTGATTGTTAATGCTTGAGATTTACAGCAGCTCGAGATAACTAGTTCGAGAAGGAGAACGAAAGTTGAAGCGAGTCAGTTGAAGTCTTAAGTACACTCGGTGGTGGTTAATTAATTTTGCAGCTAGGACCTATTCCATCTAGGCACTCCTATTTAGTCCGCATAACTAAGCCCCCTTTGACAGCAGCGCCTCCTCACTCACCAGGCCCCTCCCTCGCTTTACCTCCTCGAATCTATGACCTACCTCACTCACTCACTTCAAAATTACAAGCCTTTCAGTTTGTCATGACCAGAGTTTAGTTAAACAAACTTATGGAACATAACATATCACTTACAAACTTATGGCTGGTTATATGTATAAAGAAATGACTCCATTTCACTATTTCCTCCAAGGAACAAATCTCACGCATACATACCGAGATTTCCATGGGCTTTCTTTACCTTCGGTTGCTGGCTGGACCCTAACGATTACGGGCCTAATCTTTTTGGCGGGCTGTTGGTATTTCGCGCCAAAAAAGAAAAAGTTAACTTTCAAAAGTAGATTAGGCTTAGCAAAAGAGATATGAATGTATGATTTATATTTATCATGTTACTTATGCTTCTAAATTACATATTGAATATTGACATATTTTTATTGATAACAAATCATTTTTATCCAATTTTTTCTTCAAGACTTAAAGAAAAGAAAAGAAAAGATAAACGTTATCTATTTGATGTTAATTTTAATTGGTGACGTCAGTGATAAAAATTAAGATGTGATTTCATTTTGTTAGTATATGAAAGGTTTTTCTCGTTGACGGTTGTATTTTATACGGAAGTAATATAGTTCTATAACTTGTGATTAATTATGAGTTTGCGATGGAAATTTTGAAAGGAAATTATTGATTAATATGATGTTAAATTGCTGCAGCCCGAATCGAGTCAGGTAATGTCTGGGTTATATACGAAAAACACTCAAATTACAACCTTCATCCTTTAATTTCCAATTATAATTACGGCAGTTATTGTAATTATATTAGTTATATATCTCGTGCCCCAAAGCAATTAGCGATAATTTGATCCATTACGTTATTACTATAACCGAAGAATATCAGGGTTGCCACAGTATCTGCTGGGAAAGTTTTGAAAATTAAATTTTTGTGGTAACCATGAATTTCATGGGTTATTAATGATTGTTAAGAGTGTTAATTAAAAAGATATTATTAATTTACTTGAAGATTTGGATTGAGCTTTAAAATAGCTTCAAAATGAAACAAACCGCGTCCAAATCGGATAACAAATAAAGAAGTTTGAAAATACTTGAGAAATGACTTGCGGTCATGTTTGAAAATTTCAAACTTCCTTATTTATTATTCGATTCTCACGCGGTTTGCGCCAAATTAAAGCTCTTTTCTTGTACTACTTAATTATGTATGTGATTACAAACTATCTTTGAAACTTTGATGAAAATTACTCTAAAATGGCATACACTTGAGGGGAGATAAGTTTGAAAATTTCAAACTTCCTTATTTATGACTCGATTTGGACGGGGTTTGCGCCATTTTGAAGCTCTTTTAACGTACTATTCAAATATACGTCAAAACCCTTTTTAGTTCGCTTGGCAAAACGCAAAACACGCCGGTTTCCGACTCGAAATTAACTCTGTTCAAATATTTATAGGATAGCTAGGAATATTTAGTATGTATTATTACCCCTCCAGCGAATTCATCGCACGCCTTTAAATAGTGAAAACACGGGATTTCCCGTAGTAAATATGAAACACGCTTCATGCATAGCGTTTGTTTCTCTTTGAAAACCAAAAAAAAAAATCATTACTTCGTTATTACAATATTTTCTCAGAATTTTTATTTCTACCACAATTCAAAGCTAGATTCGGTGTATCATAACGACATTTAACTTCGCATGTTCCCCGCCCTTAAACATGGTTTAATCTCAACCTTAAAAAAACCCGACAAATAAACCTTATTTCCAAGCGCATATTTCAGTTTGATGGACTGTATCAGAAGTAAGATGAGACTACAAGTAAAGAGCTCTAGCATTGGTAGTAGATCCTGGCATTAGTGAACAAATTTGAGGATTTTATGTCGCTTCCATCGCGCCTACACTAGACTGAGAAAAAAATTGGTCGAGTTCCAAAAACATTTCCTACCCCCTTCCCCTCAACCTAAAGCCGCCGAACACAGACGAAGCGGGTGCTTGAATTTAGTTCGGCCGTCTACCGCCACCCGCGAGCGTGTCACGTTTTGCAGGGGAAAATTCAGAAACCGCTACCAGAGGGCCAACCGTTGGTGTCTTATCAAGAATATTCACTTGCGCCAAGTGAAGAATTTGGTTAGCTCAGTACTTCTAGTCTCATCTTACTTCTGACTGTATTTATATCAAAAACCGAAATCGTATATTGTTTTAGGGTTTATGACTTTACGTAACCATGGCAACAAATATTAACGTGAATTATACGCTACGCGTGTGTTTGTGGTTTTTTTGGTTCGTCTAATTAAGATAGGTTTAGGTTTTGTTGAGAGCCCAACCGGGTATGAATTTGTACAACTAAAATATGCCCGTATTTGTTACGGTAAAATGATTTAGAGTTATTGCGTTCAACCAACTGTATCTATTACAGTCAGAATGATTAAAGTCGTTTAAATATTGTTGCTGCTTAATCCGCCATACCAGGGTAGCTCTGAGCTGGTATTGAAAAAGAGAAAGTAGTACTATAATAGCTTCCATAGCGGTTTTTGTGGACCATGTTGTCAAATATAGTTCGACTCAAGGAGAACGGGGGGAGCGAGTCAATTGAAGTTATAAGTACACTCGGTGGTGGTTAATTAATTTTGCAGCTAGGACCTATTCCATCTAGGCACTCCTATTTATTGAATCTGCATTACTAAGCCCAAATTTGACAGCAGCGCCACCTCACTCACCAGGCCCCTCCCTCGCTTTACCTCCTCTCGAATCTATGACCTACCTCACTCACTCACTCACTCACCTCAAAATATTACAAGCCTTTCAGTTTTCTAAGTTACCAAAGATTAATTAAACAAACTGTTGTATTATGTAAAAAACTAAGTTAGTTAAAAAACTATTTTATCTATTGACATAAGATTAAACTAGAGTGAAACCGAGTCTTCTTAATCGGTAGAGATTTTTGAAGGAACCACTTCTCTTAAGAATATCTACCATGTAACAACGCGTACTTTTTATCGTAACAAATTAATCTTTTATTATGCACAAACGTTTATTAAATTAATCAATTAGAAAACCACAACATGGTGTCAGAAGTGGGGTCTTTTTTATAATTCGTGCCCAACCACCCACTCGCGTATCGTTACAAATATGATGGCCTCCTTCAAAAGTCCGGAACCTTTTACACCTGGGAACAGTCCAGCAGAAGCCTGGGAGGCTTACAAGGAACGCTTCAAAATTTACGCAATTGCCTCAAAACTTAACAAGGAAGAACATGAACTGCAACTTAACGTCTTTCTACACGTCATCGGTACGGAGGGACTACGGATTTACAAAACGCTCTCGTTTCCATCTACCATCGTCAATCGTACGCTACAAAACGTCTATGATGCCTTCGATACCTATTACAAACCATATCAAAACGTAACCTATTCTCGGTACAAGTTCTTTACAACGAAACAAGAGTCAGGCGAACCATTTGATGTCTACCTAACGAAAATCAAAACCCTGGCAGCCCAATGTGATCTGGACAAACTCAACCTGACGGACTCGCTGGTAGCCACCCAGATTGCGATAGGAACGACCAATGCCAAGGTTCGAAAACAATTACTAAAACTAGAACCACTCTCGCTGAGCCAAGCTATAGCCATAGCCCAAGCTGAGGAAACGTCCATGCAGCAGGCCCATGTAATCAATCCAACAAAATCCATACTCACCTCCTCACACGGCCAGCCAGAGCAGGAATGTTCTATTGTACATGAAGTTAATAGCCTCACTAACGTCCAACATTGGCGCGACCGCCAATCTACAAGCCAATTTCAGGCACAACGGGGTCGGCCAAGGACTCGCAACCACTATTACCACCAAATCCCTCCAGACAGAAACAATTTCCGCCCAACCTCGCAATTTCGATCCGCTGTGCCGCCACGACGTCGCCCAAGCCAGAATCCTACAACTTCAGACCCAACCTGCACACGATGCGGTCTGCGACACCTGTCACACCAATGTCCCGCAATGGGATCCACCTGTCGGGCTTGCGGAGGACCGAACCACTGGTCAACTGTTTGTCGTGCCATTAATGAACTTAATGCTTATCTACCACCTTCCCGTTCCACTGACGAAGAACACGGACACAACATCCGACGTGTAGACGAACTAATGTATGACCACAACCACCCAAAACAAAATAACGAATTCTTGTACTTATCTTCTTTGACACTACACGCAAGATTTGCGAATCTGGAAGATGACCATCTCTGGCGGGCACAACTCATGGTGGCGAATACACCGACCACCTTTAAAATCGATACGGGCTCTCAAGTCAATGTTATTCCGGAAGCACTGTACGCTCGGCTACATCCACGACCCGCCATGTTAACCCCAAGACACATCATCAAAGCATATTCTGGGCATGCTGTCGAAGTTCTTGGTATGACTCAACTCATCTGCTCCTCAAACCTTGCCTCAATAGCGCTCGACTTCTATATAACGCCAAAGGATCAAACTCATATCATTGGTGCGAGTGCATCTCGAAAACTCGGCCTAATCACAAGATTACCGCACAATGAACATAGCGCAATTCCCCCATTCATGGCACTCCAACCAGCCGTTGGCTTTAGGACTCCACCGCAAGCTACCGCGTCCCTACATTCTTGCACAGTGCCACCTGATGTTGCGACTAGCACGCCACAAGAAATAATGAAGAGATTCCCTGATGTTTTTGACACGGTAGGAAAACTCCCTGGACAATATCACATGAAACTTCGCCCGGATGCGATCCCAACAAGAACACCAGCCCAAAAAATCCCGATCCAACTGATTCCACGGGTTCAAGCCGAAATACAACGCATGGTCGCTGCACAGGTCATAGTTCCTATCACCGAACACACAGAATGGCTTCATCCAATGGTCGTGGTTCCCAAACCAGGCAATGACATCCGCATTTGTCTGGATCCGCGCAATTTAAACAAGGCACTATTAAGAGAACACTATCCCATGCCAACATCCCAACAAATCTTCTCAGAGTTATCTGACGCCCAAGTTTTCACCGTATTGGATGCCAAATCGGCCTTTTGGCAAATCGAACTTACACCCGAGAGCTCTCGAATGTGCACATTTTCAACGCTATTTGGAAATTTTCGATTCACGCGTCTACCCTACGGGATATCCACTGCTTCTGAATACTGCCAAAGGACAATGAATTCTATATTTGGCGATATACCTCGAACACGAATTGCCACAGACGACTTCCTTATACACGGTTCAAACGAAGCAGAACACAACAAAATCCTATGTACAGTATTGGAACGGGCGCAAAGAAAAGGACTGAAGTTTAATTCCAAAAAGATTCAGCTAGCCGTTACCCGCATCAAATATCTCGGTCATATCATATCTCCCAAGGGCGTCGAAACTGATCCGGAGAAAGTTGGAGCGATCAGAGAACTACCACCACCAGCGGACAAACCGGCACTACTAAGATTTCTGGGCATGGTTAACTTCATGGCAAAATTTATTTCTGGATATTCCGAACGAACTGCTCCCCTACGACCTCTTCTCAAACAAGACACAGTATTTCGATGGGACGAAACCCACCAAGACGCTTATGACGACTTGAAACAAGCCATCACTTCAGCGCCAGTGTTAACATTTTATAATCCCAAACTACATAACACTGTATCCGTCGACGCTAGTCAACATGGAATTGGTGCCGTACTTCTGCAGCAAGGCAAACCGATTGAATACGCGTCGATGACCTTTACATCCGCCCAAACGCGCTACGCTCAAATTGAAAAGGAGCTGCTTGCCATATTATATGCATGCGAACATTTTCATTATTATGTGGCAGCCGCCCCACTAACAGTGCAGACAGACCACAAGCCGTTGCTTACCATTATCCGGAAGCCGTTCCATCTTCTCTCTCCGAGGCTGCAGCGCCTAACATTGCGGTTGGCGCGGTATGACCCGACATTAATTTTTGTTCCTGGTACCAAGCTTTTCATCGCTGACGCCCTTTCGAGAGTACCTCAACCCAACTGCACAATGACAACGGACTTTTTGGAAGGTCCCGCCGCAACAATATATGCTCTGACCACTCTTTTTTTCAGATGACCGACTCCGAAAGTTCCAACATGCAACAAATCAAGATCCTGACCTGCAACAGATTCAAAGCTACGTGGAAAATGGCTGGCCCTTGCATCACAAGTCAATCCGTCTTCCTGGCGTAAAGGCATTCTGGGCACTACAGGAGGAAATACACTCACAGAACGGACTCCTATACAGAGGCGATCGTCTGGTGGTTCCGGCAATACTAAAAGGAGATACCATGAAGCAGATACACGCCATACATCAAGGTGTTACAGCTTGTCTCGCCAAAGCCAAAATGAATGTATACTGGCCGACCATGACTGCCGACATTACCAGATTTATTGCAAATTGCCCCGTTTGCAAGGAACGAGAACGCGCAAACACTGCGATGCCCTTACAGCCCTTGACAATTCCACCACATCCATGGCACACGGTCTCGTCTGATCTGTTCAAATTCCGCTCTAAAAACTATATCCTTCTGATTGACCACTTTTCGAAATATGTAGAAGCCCAAGAATTGACAACCACGAACGCTGAAGCTGTCATCAAGTTCCTAACACCATATTTTGCCCGCCATGGTATTCCAAGACGTTTTCTTTCGGACAATGGACCACCCTACTCTTCATACATGTTTACGAAATTTCTCGAAAAATGGGGAGTGGAACAAATCACATCGAGTCCTTATCACCCACAAAGTAATGGATTAGCAGAACGCATGGTCCAAACGCTAAAGAACTACCTAGCTAAATCGCAACCTGAAGGCAAAGACCTCAATCAAATCTTGCTAGAATACCGGACGACTCCATTGGAAAATCTTTTCACACCGGCAGAAATGCTAATGGGGAGAAAACTTCGTAGTCCCATCACAATGAATGACGCATCACTCAACCCGAATTTTCCGACACAAGAAATCATATCTGGACTACGACACAGACAGTTCACCATGCAAAGACATGCTGACACGAAACCGCACAGAAATCTACGTCCACTCGAGATAGGGGAGAAAGTCTGGTACTTCGTGGGAACACGTTCTTGGAAACCGGCAATAATCCTTCAAAAAGCTACCTCCCCAGATTCCTACATCATAGAAACGGAACAAAATCAAATTTTCCGGCGATCAAGAATTCACCTTCGCCACCAAATTCAACGAAAACCTGATAATCAAAATAAACCA
Organism: Phalangium opilio; assembly: GCF_054372755.1. Taxonomy (NCBI): domain Eukaryota; kingdom Metazoa; phylum Arthropoda; class Arachnida; order Opiliones; family Phalangiidae; genus Phalangium; species Phalangium opilio. The sequence goes on from NW_028324223.1 coordinate 668,637, forward strand.
GCAATTCCGAGAAGGATTAACGAACAAAGATTTCAACACGACTCACGTGCTAACCTTCTTGAAGAAGCTTTCAACAAAACACCTAAAGTGGCTCATTATGCGCACAAACCGGTCGCTGTGACAGAGACGAGGTCTCCGAGATCTTCCAGTGTATTGACAGATCACTCCCAGCAATCATCTATCCTCCCCAATCTACCCGATACTCATGAAGTAGATGCTAACCACCCTTTAGAATCACACATCGAGAACCCATCAAGACAATCTCTGCAAGAGACGTCAACACGTGATGAGACCGGGCCAAGGATGATCCCACAACCAACTGCTCTAATGAAATCTCGACCACCAACCGTTCCACCTTTCCCACAAAGAACAGTCCAGACACCCACGTCATCGTATGGACGACCATTGAAAACCCCCGCTTGGTACTCACCCGCGTAGACCGTAAAAAAAAAAAAAAAAAGCTTGTTGTATTATGTAAAAAACTAAGTTAGTTAAAAAACTATTTTATCTATTGACATAAGATTAAACTAGAGTGAAACCGAGTCTTCTTAATCGGTAGAGATATTTGAAGGAACCACTTCTCTTAAGAACATCTACCATGTAACAACGCGTACTTTTTATCGTGACAAATAAATCTTTTATTATGCACAAACGTTTATTAAACTAATCAATTAGAAAACCACAACACAAACCTATGGTGAACATAACATATCTTATGAACTTATGTCTTTAGGGATGGTCCATTGGCATTCTTCGTGCAGGGTAAAGATTGGAGGGTATATCTTTCGCTACTAAGTACCTGATCAGCTTCCGTAATAAATGCATTGGGCAAAGAGAAAAGGGAGAAACGGTTACTATTAAACGAAGCGTAAGGTGGAAGAATAAATATCGCCGTTATACCGGCTGCCTGCCTTCCACGCGACTCTACCCGCTGCTTGACCTTACCTTCAAACCTCCAACGATTCATCAACTTAATCAGAAACTCCGATTTTTACGGCAGGTCCTTTCTCCCGCTCTTGATTTCCCCCCTTTCCATTAGTTACCCTTGCGTCATCTAGACCTAGAACTAGAAGGCTGGCTGGAAATTCATTTAGGTGTCCGTCCGTGTACCATAGACAATTTATTGTAAGGCATGCTCTCGGCGCGGTTAAGTTATGTCGAAGTATTTTTGGCATTCAACTTTGGAGGGTCGTAACTCTGGTTCTATTCGAGATACAAGGAAATCCTTTAAGTATGTCATAGCCCTATTTCTGAGCTTTGGAATTATGTTAATTTAATTACTTGGGGCTACATCAATTAGGGCCTGAGTAATTAAGAAAAATGTTCATTAACATATTAGGGTAACTTGGGGTTTTTGGGATTAAATTTTGGAGGGTCTTAACTCTGGTTCTATTAGAGATACAGGGAAATCCTTTGAGTATGTTATAGCCCTATTTGTTCCATATCCAACGATATTAATTACTTTGATCTACCTTAATTAGGACCGGAGATAATTAGCTTTGAATGAAAGGCTAATATATATGTACAGATACTACGTTCTTCTAAATTTGATATTATTCCGTTTTCTCTGTGGGAATTGTTCTAACCCGAAAGTAATTTGTCTAAGCTCGTACAAGATGATGGTTCTCGGTGTAGGGGTCACTCTCATCCGCGCTCTCCTGGTTTGAAATGAATGAAAATCCAAAAGGCAGGTGGCACTCGTGTTCCTCTAACTATACTGACAGCACTGGCTTATACTCCCACGCTAGAACCCGGAACAGTAGTTGATGATCTAAATCGGTTAATCGATTATTCTGTTTGGTCCAATAATCGAAAAACCTTTATCTTATCCCCTGCCAAGGCTTACGTACTTTTCTAGCTATCTACAGTTCTTATTATATATATATATATTCCCAATCTCGGACTTTTTTTTCCGATAACTTTTTGTGGTTGGTTTACTTCCAAATGGTATTTTGTTAGGGCTAAAGTATAGCTGGAAAGCGGGCTAATTAAGGCAGGGTTAGTTTCGTTAGGCTTAGTGGCGTTGTTTTGATTTAAAAAAAAAACGCCGGAAGTGTTTCTCTGATGGGTAGTTTGAGTTAGGCTTAACATTGCTTTGAATTTCACTTTAAAAATAGGCTTAAGCGAAAAAAGAGCGGGGAAAAATTGAGACAAGTTGGAGTTAGGCTTAACATTGTTTTGAATTTCACTTTAAAAATAGGCTTAAGAGAAAAAAGAGCGGGAAAAAAATTGAACTAAGGCTTAACATTGTTTTGAATTTCATTTGAAATCGTTTTAAAAGTAGGCTTAGGATCAGAAATTCATAAATCCTACCGTTTTTCCAAGTAAATAATCTGATGTGCAATATATCTGGCGGGCATTTTCTGTTCGTAATTTTGCTGTTTTGGGGTTTTGATTTCTTCGCAAGCCTTTTGGGAGCTGTTTTTAGGTCTATTTATTGGTGTAATCCTTTTTCGGAATCAACTCTACCATTCTCTAAGTATTAAACCTTAGATTTAACGTGTTGCAATTGCGTTTAGAGCAAACTGGGGATGGTTGAAAGAATATTATAGTGTAGGCATCGTAAGATGAAATTGGCGCGTGCTGTAATACCTTTACCTGCAATCTCTAATCATATATTTGAGCTCGCGGAATGTGTCTCGAGAATATGCCATTTGCTTCTGTCTTTTGTTAGTACACCTCGTTTGAGGAAGTAGTGTTTTTGGCTAGCTTATTACATTGATATCGTTGTCTGTCCTCCATAACTTTTAGTTCTGTTAAAGATATTGTACGATTAAGGGACTAACTTTAACCCGCGCTAATCAGGGTTGCCAATAACTTGTTATTAAAGTATCTCCTGCATTAATTCAGGTTTGGAACTGAATTATCCAGTACTGAATCGAACAGAAATCTACAAACTTAATTAATTCAGTCTGTTATACATAATTTACAGGCATGGTCAGGAGTCCATAATAACCCGAAGTACGAAACTGGTTAAAAAGCCCGTAACAACAAAGTTTCGCCGTAGAGCTCAGCGGATTCATACACCGCTTAACTCCCAAAGAAATAGTTACGCCATTTTTTAGCGCCCACGCGCATTAACTTACACACTTCCGGTTTAGCACTATTTTTATCTTGTGATTTTGGGAGCGAAAATGGTTCACGTCTGCTTCTGTCGGAACGGTGTAAATTAAGCCTAGGCTAAGAAGTTGGCTTTTAGTCGGGGTTTCTAGTTTTTTACAAAACATTTAAACGATCGTCAATAATGTTTTGTTGTGATATGTGTGAGTGAGAATTCCGTGGTTAAATTAAAACGGTTAGGACAAATTTATGCGCAGTATCTTTAATATAAGAATTCGTGTTTCTACGTCCACCATATCGCCATTTTTCTTTTCGACCGAAATCCCAGCCAACGGAAGTTTTGGAACGAAAACCAAGGAGCATAGATACCACTACGATATACTGTAAGGTTGTATGTCCATAAACAGGCTAATCCTTTCTATGCGCAACGACAGAATCTTGTTTTTCGCGATTTTTACCATTAGCTCTATGGCCAGTTTCATACTTCCCCCCCGAAGGGAGGTTATTATGAACTCCTGGCATGGTGGATTCCTACCATTAACACAAGGAGACCAAGCGACTTAGAGTCTAAAATAGTCTGCTATTTTACACTCTTAAGTTTCCTGGTCTCCTTGTGCAAATGGTATGAATCCTCCTTGCGTGTAAACTATGTATGGTTGAACTTGAATTGACCTAACTTTGATTGTATCTGCGAAAGTACAACATTATAAGCTTGACATTCCATGGAGTAATTGCACACAGAGTATTATGAAGATTACATTTAAAATAACGTCCCCAGTAAGATATTTAATTTTTACTATATAGGTAATAAATACCTTATTGTTCTTCTTTATGGAACTACTTGTTTAAAGAGTTGGAAATAAAAGTTTTGGCGGAATTTTTCCGCTAGATTAACGCCTTCTAGTGTCGAAACATCTGCCTTTTTAGAATGGAATATTCTTTCGTTTGTTATTTTTTTTTTATAACAGAAAATGTAGATTTCCTATAAAGTAACTGTTTCCGTAACCCGTTTTAGTAAAAATCTATTTTCTAACCTTGGAAGACATTTATCTTACTGAATGATAACTCTCACGCACAATATCGTGTAAAGAATACATACAACTACTGGGAATCATCGCGACCCCATATTTTAAACACGTTAATTTCCTAAAAGATTTTGTGGGCGGGGTCTTGATAACGTGCTGAGGTTGAGGGGTACAGACTGTAACGTAACGTTATAGGTATGGAATGGAGATTACGACTCCATCTCGCTTCTCCAAGCTAAGACTATATAGCCTAGGGTTATATCTCCTATGAGGGGAAAAACAGTTGGATTACCGAAATTTCTTACGGATTTTTACAGCAATATTTTTTATTTATTATTTTATAAAATATAAATTTCGTACTGTCTGTTATTTTCTCTGGTTTTCTATATGTTTTTCTCTCTAGAAAGATATGGACTTTTAGGTTTTTTTTTTATTTGCTCCTTTGTTTTATGACGAGCTAGGGCTTTATACAAAGCCTTACAGCTCCAAATTCGTGGGGATAAACTAAACTAAACTAAAGACCTAATAATTTTTTGGTAGCCAGTTTGAATTGGGAAATCGAACGCAGGGAAACAACTTCTTCAGGAAGGGAGTTCCAAACGGGAATAGTTCTCCTGAAGAAAGAGTGTTTTAGTGGGTCTTTGCAGGATGGCGGGAGAAAGAGTTGGCGACAATGGCCGCGGGTAAAGTGCGTGTGAGGGCGGGAAATAAAGTAGGTCTGATCGGAGGAGTGGAGGACACGAAAGAGGCTTATTAGATCCATGTAGGTGCGCCGACTGGACAGGGGAGCCCAACCGAGGGAAGCGAGTCTGCTTCCGCGAGGTAATTTGCGTAGTGACTTAGGGATTTTTGAAGCGCGACCCTGCACGTCATTAAGGAGTTTTATATCACCACTAGCGGAGGGGTTCCAAAGTTGGCACCCAAATTCAAGGGTCGGACGAACATAGCAGTTGAAAAGACGCGTAAGAAATCGGTGGGAGAGATTTGGAAAATTGGCTTTGATGGTCGCGAGTAGCCCATTGGCGCGACTACATGTCCTAGCAATATGGGTGTGGAATTTAAGGTTATGGGAGACTTGCACTCCTAAATCACGACATTCGTTCACTCGACGTACGGTGAATGGTGAGTAATAAGGACTTTTGGCTGTTGAAAGAGAGGCCGTTACGCGAGGTCCATGCCTCAAGCCGATTGAGGTCGGACTGGAGGGTTTGTACATCGTCATAAGAGTGGATCACACGAAAAATTTTAAGGTCATCCGCGAAGAGGCACAACTTAGAGGATAATTGAGAGGGGAGGTCATTTATGAAAATAAGGAACAGAAGAGGGCCTAGAACGCTACCCTGAGGGACGCCACTAGTAACTGGTAGGAAGGTACTAAGGGATTCGCCAACGCGGACTGACTGAGTGCGAGAAAGTAGGTAGGACTTAATCCACTGGTAGATATTGTTATTTATACCCAATACCCTTAGTTTGGCCAACAATCGTTGATGGGGAACCGAGTCAAAGGTAGATGACGTCAACCCTATGTTCCTCATCAAAAGCTGAAAGCCACGTAGAAAACGCCGAAAGGAGGTTTGACTCAACAGATCTATTGTTAAGAAAACCATGTTGGAACTTACTTAGATGGGGGGTTTTAAACTGTAAGAGGGGCGTACGGATGCACTTTTCAAGGACCTTGCAAACCGTCGATGTTAAGCTGATGGGTCTGTAATTTATGGCATCGCTTTTGCTACCTTTACCTTTGTATATGGGAGTGACGTGGGCAACACGCCAGTCAGAGGGGAGGGTCCCTTCAGTTAAGGTGACAGAAAAAAGGGTTAGAAGAGGTTTGGCAAGCGAGGAGGCACAATTCTTCAGGAGGCGGTTTGGAATCCCATCAGGACCCGAAGCACTTTTTGAGTCAAGGTTGCGGAGAATATGTTTAAGGTCTACTAGGGTTGGAAGGAAATCAGGCATTTGAGCTGTAAGACTTTGGGGTAATACAGTTAGATCAGGTGGATTTGTATTAAAGTTCTTGGTTAAAGTGTCATTTTAAGTGTTGATATCGGGTCTACAATCCACAAAAACCTCCAGAATTTTTCCCCCTCCCCCTCCCTCCCCCCGATGTTTACATTTTCACGGCAGTGATCTTTATACCATATTTATATTTCTTTACTTTTTATCGACAAAAATCGATACAAATTCTATTTTCGGTTTCTGCGATATTGGCTGCCTATGGTTTATTTACTTTCCCATTATTTTGTGTGGTTTGTCTTTTAAATTTTTTCTTATTTTTATTTTTGAAGTGCAATAATAATCGTATTTTATTGATTTAATGATTTAAATTAATTTCTATTAGTTAAAATTTATGGTGTATTTAAATAGAGGATTTAATTGGCTATATTTTAAAAGAAACCGCGTCAAAATCGGCCGGTAAATAAGGAAGTTGGATTTTTCTCATATTTTCAAATTTGTTTATTGTTGCGTTAAATTTCAAATTGGATTAATGTTGCGATAAATTACCATTTTCAAACTTCCTTATTTATGGTTCGATTTCGACGTAATTGGTCTCATTTTGAAGCTCTCATTGTCCTCTATACGAATATGATAAGATTTAATAATTAATCTGTAGCTAATTAATTAAAACGCTAAAACTAAACGTAATTAATAATATTAAAAAAAAACGCTAAATGTAATTTTCTGAAAAATTCGCCTAGTTTCGAAAAGTCTCCAGGGTATATAAAATTTGACTATACACTCCAAGCAAGCAATCTCCTTTGTATGGTTATGCAAATGAATAATATTCTCATCGTGTTTTCTCTCTTACGGGCGCCTGTTGAAGCTTGCGGCAAGATTCTAAATTTAGCAAAAGGCTTTGTGACGTCTCAAAAGCTAGTCTTATCCGTAACATTGGCCATTTCTATTCTGAGAATCGCAAATTAAGTAAATTTCTCTTTCAACCCTTCCAACCTGTTGTTGTCGATAAATTTCATGTTAAATACGGATATTAAGTTGAAATTAACGGCTTATCTTCTTTTACTAGCGTTATTTCAGTTCATTATACGAGTTTGAATAAGAAATTCTCCTTAACTGCAAACTTTAGGGGAGTGACTCTTGCGGAACAATCGCTATTTTGCCCCAAAACTTTTAAATATCGCGCCTTTTCAATGGCTCTCTTTTCAAAATTGGAAAAAATGCTTTTAAATGACAATTTAACTAACCGTAAGAATTAAACAGGAAAATGGAGGCTGGGTGAAAGATAAGTGTAGTTTTAATTTTAATTTGTTAGTTTAATTGTAAGGTATCCATGAATTTACCCAAAACACGAATCTTTCACATTAATTATACTTGATTAAGTTTAATTTAACGGCTTATCTTGTTTATCTAGTGTAGATTTAGTTTATAATACAAGTTTCAATAAAATATTAACTTTAATTGCAATTACCCTAAAATTTTAATGTATGCGCTTTTGATGTATTTTAATGATCATTTAAATTAATTTGAAAGTGAAATAGGAAACATCTGTGGCTGTACGAAAAACTTGTGATGTTTTAATCTTAATTTGAGCGTGGTTCGTGAGAGTGGATTAAGCTTAAAATTTATTTGAATTTTTTACCCTAATTGCAGTGATTAGTGCAGTTTAATATTTTTGCCATATATTCATCATTATGGTACCCTAAACTTTTGAATTTCGCGGCAATTAATGTACTTTAAAGATAGTTTAAATTAACTTAAGTGTGAATTAGAAAACATTGGGCTTTACCAATGGCTTGGGTAGTTTTAATCATAAAGAGTTTATTAAAAGTTACTTGAGCTTTTATCCAAAAAATGTATGTTTTGGTTTAATTTCACGTTAAATATATTTAATTGAGTTAAAATTAACGAAGGACTGTGTTTTGGCAGTGTACATTTAGGTTATAAAATGAGTTTAAATGTAGTGGAATTTTCGATTCTCATTTTACGCTAAACTTTTGAATTTCGCGCCTAATAAGGTACTTTGGAGATAATTTAAATTAGTTTAAGTGTGAAAGAGAAAACATGGGGCTTTACCAACGGCTTGGGTAGATACAATCTTAATGAAGAACATCATTTAAGAGTTATTAGTTTTCATCCAAAAAAATGTACAGGGTGTTTCTGATAAGTCTGCCATAAATCAAGGGGCGTGTTCTTTGGGTCAAACTGAGTGGAAAGTGTCAAAGAACATGGGGTGTACAAGAATTTGCAACGAAGATATGGCCCCCCAAACATTGGCCCCTAAAACAAGAAAATATTCGAAAATGTAGACTAAAACAAATTCAGCCTTATCAACTTGTTTAGAAATAATGAGACAATTTCAATAGTTTCCCTCTAACATCGTTATTGAACTTTCACCTGGCAGAAGTGTATTAAATGAGTAGAAGTATGCCTACTCTAGTAAAGTAAATTCAAAGTATCATGGTACCTTTCGGTTGGTATTACTTTTATTCTTAACAAGTTTACATGGACGTTACAGGTATTGTTCAAAATGTCCACCAACGGCGTTAAGACAAACATGAACCCGTCTTTCGAAAGATTCTTGGACATGTTGGAAGATTCCTGGCATGTTCCTGATTGTTTGACAACCTTCAATAATTCGTCTTCGCAAGTCTTCCTCATCACGGACTTCATTCTTGTACACGATGTCTTTGAGATGACCCCAAAGATAGAAATCGCACGGATTTAAATCCGGAGATCTGGCTGGCCACGCAACTGGTCCTCCACGCCCAATCCACCTCAAATTAAACGTAGCATTAAGATGTTCTCTAACTGCACGGCTGAAATGTGGGGGTGCCCCGTCGTGCATAAACCACATGTCACGAAGTAATGGTAACGGTATGTCCTCGAGTAGTTCAGGTAAAGTGTCTCTTAAGAACGTGAGATATGCTTCACCATTTAGTCTGGGTGGAAGAAAATGCGGACCTAGTAAATGATTACCGACAATGCCGCACCATACGTTTAAAGAAAATTGCTGTTGGTGACTTCTAACACTAGTTGCGTGTGGGTTTAATTGGCGCCATTCGTGGTGGTTGTGATACTTCAGAATTCCATCCCGGGAAAAATGTGCCTCGTCGGTTACTAAAAGGACCCGTGGAAATTGATTGTCCTCTACTCTGGCCAAAAACCACTCGCAAAAGTCGATGCGTCTTGGATAATCTGCCGGGTTAAGAGCTTGCACCTTTTGAATATGATACGGGTGAAACTGATGTCCGCGGAGAATTCGCCAGACCAAAACGTGATTAACATGTAATTGTCGTCTAACTTGTCTGGTACTTGTCGAGGGGTCCTCATCGAACATGGCAAGGACGTCTTCCTCGATTTCCTCCATGTCTTCTGGAATGTCTCGCTCTCGAACGTTGTTGGGTTGTACTTGTCCGATGTCCCTCAAGCGCCTGTCAACAGCCTCGAACGTACGACGATTTGGTATGCGTCGTTGCGGAAATTGTTCCTGGTATCGCCGCTGTGCTTCCACTGAATTGCCCTGCGCCAGTCCATACATGAGATGCATGTCTGCATATTCTGCATTGGTATACGCCATACTGTACTACCACACGTTCGTTCGAAGTGATACTGTGACGTTATCAACAACATCGCGTTACTTTATAGCAAACCACCGTTTAGTTTTTACGTTTGCGTCATGACTGTCAGCATTGTTTTTTATTCACAAACGTAAACAATAAACGGTGGTTTGCTAAAAAGTCTTTGGGGTCATCTCAAAGATTTTTTTGACATCGTGTACAAGAATGAAGTCCGTGAATAAAAAACAATGCTGACAGTCATGACGCAAACGTAAAAACTAAACGGTGGTTTGCTATAAAGTAACGCGATGTTGATGATAACGTCACAGTATCACTTCGAACGAACGTGTGGTAGTACAGTATGGCGTATACCAATGCAGAATATGCAGACATGCATCTCATGTATGGACTGGCGCAGGGCAATTCAGTGGAAGCACAGCGGCGATACCAGGAACAATTTCCGCAACGACGCATACAAAATCGTCGTACGTTCGAGGCTGTTGACAGGCGCTTGAGGGACATCGGACAAGTACAACCCATCAACGTTCGAGAGCGAGACATTCCAGAAGACATGGAGGAAATCGAGGAAGACGTCCTTGCCATGTTCGATGAGGACCCCTCGACAAGTACCAGACAAGTTGGACGAAAATTACATGTTAATCACGTTTTGGCCTGGCGAATTCTCCGCGGACATCAGTTTCACCCGTATCATATTCAAAAGGTGCAAGCTCTTAACCCGGCAGATTATCCAAGACGCATCGACTTTTGCGAGTGGTTTTTGGCCAGAGTAGAGGACAATCAATTTCCACGGGTCCTTTTAGTAACCGACGAGGCACATTTTTCCCGGGATGGAATTCTGAACTATCACAACCACCACGAATGGCGCCAATTAAACCCACACGCAACTAGTGTTAGAAGTCACCAACAGCAATTTTCTTTAAACGTATGGTGCGGCATTGTCGGTAATCATTTACTAGGTCCGCATTTTCTTCCACCCAGACTAAATGGTGAAGCATATCTCACGTTCATAAGAGACACTTTACCTGAACTACTCGAGGACATACCGTTAGCATTACTTCGTGACATGTGGTTTATGCACGACGGGGCACCCCCACATTTCAGTCGTGCAGTTAGAGAACATCTTAATGCTACGTTTAATTTGAGGTGGATTGGGCGTGGAGGACCAGTTGCGTGGCCAGCCAGATCTCCGGATTTAAATCCGTGCGATTTCTATCTTTGGGGTCATCTCAAAGACATCGTGTACAAGAATGAAGTCCGTGATGAGGAAGACTTGCGAAGACGAATTATTGAAGGTTGTCAAACAATCAGGAACATGCCAGGAATCTTCCAACATGTCCAAGAATCTTTCGAAAGACGGGTTCATGTTTGTCTTAACGCCGTTGGTGGACATTTTGAACAATACCTGTAACGTCCATGTTAACTTGTTAAGAATAAAAGTAATACCAACCGAAAGGTACCATGATACTTTGAATTTACTTTACTAGAGTAGGCATACTTCTACTCATTTAATACACTTCTGCCAGGTGAAAGTTCAATAACGATGTTAGAGGGAAACTATTGAAATTGTCTCATATTTCTAAACAAGTTGATAAGGCTGAATTTGTTTTAGTCTACATTTTCGAATATTTTCTTGTTTTAGGGGCCAATGTTTGGGGGGCCATATCTTCGTTGCAAATTCTTGTACACCCCATGTTCTTTGACACTCTCCACTCAGTTTGACCCAAAGAACACGCCCCTTGATTTATGGCAGACTTATCAGAAACACCCTGTATATTTGTGGTTTAATTTCACGTTAATTTCATGTTAATTACACTTAATTACGTTGAAATTAACTTGTCGTCAGTGCTCATTAATCTTATAAAATGACTTTTTACAAATAATTCACCTTAACTCTAATGTTTAGAGGAGTTTTAATTATTTCCAACACATTGCGTTCAATTTTTATCATATCCTGTGCTAGGTTTGTGGTAATGCACTATATATTTTAGTAAGGATCTAATGAATTAAATAAAAGGCGAAAGCTGCTATTAAAACGTCTATAACACAAAATCAAAACACTGCAAGAAACAAAACTAACAAACAACTGCAAAAATTAATTTTAAATTACACTGCTGACTGATAACAAAAATCAAAACTAAATTGATTTTACTCTTCAAATGATAGACTTTACAGAAAAATAATGAATTAGTAAATAAATCCGAACGCCAAACTAGAGCTTGCTCGGTAGAAGTCCACACACTAAGGTCTACAGTGCTTTGAGAGAGGCCAGAGACTATAGCATTTTCTTTCGCTTCACAGTTAGGTTGAACATAAAAATGGGGATCACCGTAATTAGGGGAACAACTAATCAGCTGCTAGTCTAGGGATCTTGCAACTACTTTCCTTCGATTCCTAACATTGATTTTTACGTCAGAATCGGATAGTTTCGTTTAAATTTATTGCTATTTTAAAGCCAAAAGTATGTTCGAGATACGAAAAATTAAAAATGTAAGCTGTCTTTTTGAAGGTTTAATACTTTAATTGCATAATTAATTAACGGTTAATCGTGAAGATCTGAAATTGACACCATTGGAATTAGGAGGCTCGAAACATTCAGAGTTGATGCCTTTCCTTAAATAATTAAGCTAATTACAATTAGAAACCGAAAATAACCGAGAAACGAAATTTTGTAAAAGTGGTCTTCGATTTCAGCTTTCAACTATAGTGTTACACCCGTAAATACTTCGTACGTTTGCCAGGTTAGGTTTCGCTGGATTTTAATTACGTCTCGCGATTAAAGTAATTTAAGAAGAAATTGGCGTCCAGTTATTTTCATATTTATTCATATAATTTGCATAATTCTATTTCTAGCTTTCGACGTTTGGTGGTCTATAGTTCAGAAACTGCTAGTCCTACGCTCTCGAAAGTGAAATTATTGGATTTCCCATCCCTGAATTAATATGTAATAAATGTTAAATTAAATTTAATTGAAAGTCTTGTGATCAGCGGGTTAGGATTAACTTTTATTATTAAAAACAAGTATTTAAATTAAGTTTACAATAATGGAAACAACCGATAGCGCGGCTCCGTTGATGCCCCTTATAGATGGCTTTTCTGCTACACAGTGGCTAAGCTTGCTGAAGGCTAGTTAAACCAAAGGCAGGAACCAATGGGAACTAGTGCATTAGGTCTGATTGGTTCCTGCCTTTGGCAAGGTAAAATTCGTGTGCAGAAGATTAGCCAGAATGCTAGGGGTAATCATGGAGCCGCGCTTTCCTTTAAATTTAAACTTTCCCAAGAACTAACTGAATCAATTTAGACACGAATTTGCGAAAGAGATTTAGAGAAAAACTTCAAAACGAAGTGTTGACCTATGAAAAAATCCGGGAACTCTACCAAAATTTTTGTTTAAAAAACGAACATATAGGTACATTTAACCAAAATTATATTAATGTAAATTAACCAAAATTATATTAATGTAAACCCTAATTTAACGTACAAAACTTCAAAGACATCCAAGAATGGGTTGAAAACAGTGAAAATTTAATATATCCTTCCATACCAATTCCAAAAAGAGAAAGATTTAGGTTTTAAAACCTGATTAAACTAATCACCATTAAGTTTTAATTTAATTTAAAATAAGAGCGCTGAATATGAAGCTAGAATCGAACGATTAAAGAAAGAACAAGCCCAACGTGACTATAACAAAATGACACTAAATGTGGATAACAAAGCTTTGAAAGAAACCCATGGACCAGTTATAAATTAATGAAGTCAAATTATTAAGATCTCAGATGTTTGCTGTCATGAATTTTATTCTAACTGTTGGAGGAACGTTTATGTTTGGTTATAAAGCTGTAGAATATTCTTTAAACACTCCCATCATTCCTGCAGTAAGTTCATTAACAGTTAAGGCTTAATTATTTTAATTAAAATAATTATTATTTCATTATAGCAAGTCATGACTTGTATGATTTTAGCTACCATTGTTGCTGTTGCAGAATAGGTAAATATATAAAGTAGGAGGAGCTAATTGAAAAATATAACAAATCGTCACGAGTGACGTTTCTAGTGTGGAAAAAAGACGCTCGCGCTCATATTCGTAAGATCATGGAAAGAATGCACCTGAGGAAATTTGTTTTAGTTTGAAAAAAAAATCCTCACGAGCATTCTACATCTAGACTTACGTCTCGTGCAAAATCGCGCGCAACTGTGATGACGTTTTCTTATTTTTTGACAAGTTGAGCAAGACCAAATACTTTATATATTCACCTATTGTATTTCCTAGCAAAAATAATTTAAATAATGTAATTACATTTTTGTATAATTGTAAATCATTTATTAATTAGAAAATAATTATTTAAAAAACATTAATTACATAATCAAGAATTATAAACACCAATTCAAAAATATCTGTTATAAATAAGATTTCTGGTCAATAATTTCACAAACACTATAATTACACTCCTAAACCCTGTCACAAAGCTTCACAAAACCTTTGAAATTATTTGGCAACATTCTTAAAATTTGGATGTATCTCTTCCAAAAAGAATTGTTTTTAACCAATCCATAGGAACCTGCATTCTTAAACGCCAACTCCCCAAACGTGTTAAATAAGCAGATCGCCATAAAAACCAAGATGTGACACCTAAGAGCTTACTAATTAGGCTTAAAACTAAATATTTTAAACTTAAAAGTTCAGGTAACATAACTGATTAGAGCTTAAAAGAATGGCCTTTTTCGAAATATAAAAGGAAAAATATCAAAAACAATAAATGATCTCTTATTATAAATTAATTATCATTTATTTAGCCTTAAAAACGGGGACAACTGCGCGGCCATTGCTTTACTGGCGTCAGCCTGTGAGAATTGCGGGAGGCGCAAAAGTCCTTGCTCGTTTTTAAACCGAATTAAATGCTAATTATCATATTGTAATAAGAGATCATTTATTTTGATTTCAATATATTTCCTTTCATATTTAGAAAAAGGCCGTTCTTTTAAGCTATTATCTGTTATGTTGCCTGAACTGTTCCTTTAACTGAAATCTCACCTTGTAGTTTAAAGTCAGGTAAATCAGTTAGAGCTTTAAAACCACCAATATAAGCCAACATTCCCATAGATTGGAATTTGAAGGGTTCAACTTTACTTGTTAAATCTTTGTTTGGAATACTCTTGTTAAGTATGTTATCTGCCAAATATCGACCTTGTCTCTCGGCAACTTGGGCTGTCATTGGTAGGGGTCCATCTAAGACGCAAGAACAATGCCCCAAGGCAAAAACATTGCCTGAAGGATCTCCTTGAACAAGGATTTGACCTTGTTTGTTTTTGGGAAGGTCAAGTGATTTCGAGAAATATTACTACGATCTCAAGAGGGAAAAATCTTGAATTAGACGTCGGAATGATTGTTTGGAAGCTGACTCATCCCTTGTCCAGCGCCCGAAATGGACCGGCCCATTCAAGACCATAGAGAAAAGAAGTCGTCCATTGGTTTATATCCTCGAAGACATGATCTCCGGTCAGAAAACAGGACCCATCAACGTGTCGTCTCAACTGAAACTTTATCAGACCCCCGAAGCTCCATTGGAAGAAAACTAAGATCGCGAGACTCCTGGAGAAGAACCAGACATATCCAGGAAGATGAAGACACTCTAGCAAAAGAAATCATCTCTCCACTAAGACGAGACCAAGAGCGCAAACTCCCGAAGGAACGGCACCACCCCAAAATGTACCGGAAGAAAGACAGACCTCGGTCTTCCTCCGAATCCCTCGAGGAAGTAGAAGAAATGATAGGATCATTCGGACCAGGTTCCGAAAAAGAGAACTCGAGAACAAGAAGTACATCAGCCTGAAGAGATCTAGCCGGAGAAGGAATTACAAGGACACATTGTCCATCATGAAGAGACTCCTCCGGTAACCGAGCCATTGCCTCAACTTCCAATATTTACGAAGAAAAACGTTCGGAAGACCCCTATGCGACACGAGTAAAATAATTTTTCTACCCCCCTACTAACGTTCCCTTGAGACCAGAGAGAGAGGAACTTTTTCCAAGAAACGAACCTATAGAGGAACCTATACTAAATCAGAATACCTTTTTCCAAGACAAGTTGAAAAGTCCTATATTTCCTGTATACGAGAAAGAACAAGAGATATCAAATATTCCCGATATTACCTTAATTCCTAGAGGAGAAAAATTACAACATTCAACCCAGAGAAATAGAGCTTTACCAATTCCTCAATTTACGGCAAGATTTAATGGAGAATCAAATCCTATAGAATTCCTATATAGCGCGTACGAGTATGGGATGGTAACAAGCGTAACACTTCAAGAATTATTGACCCATATACCCCTAGCATTCGAAGGACAAGCTAAGAAATGGTATTGGAAAAATATTAATCATTTTCATACCTGGAATGACTTTGAAAATAAGTTTAAAGAAAAATATTTGGGAAACGGTTATTCCAAAATAATCAAGAGAAAAATTCAAACAAGAAGGCAGAGACCTAATGAGAGTCCTGGAGATTATGTGCAGGATATGATTAACATATATGATGAATTACCCTCTATCCCCTCTGAGCAAGCTTCGATTAGACCATATAATTTTTGGATTAATGCCCGAATATGAAGCCCTATTGAACCTGAAAACTTGTACCACAGTTGATGAACTTTTAGAGGTAGTAAAGCAACTTCAACCAGTGATGGGAATTTTACACCCTAGAAATCAAGGAACAAACGAACCCCGAAACCCCTTCATCAACAAATTTTGCAACTATTGCAAGGAATACGGACATTTTGTTTATAACTGCCCAAATAAAAGAAGTAGACCGCAAGAAGTAACCTTACCCCTTGAATCGTATCTTAAATCAGCTAGGCCTAAATGCTTTGTATGCAATTCTACGGACCATATGGCTCGAGATTGTCCCCAAAAACAAAACTATCAATTAAAAGAAAGAATAAACGAAGAGCAAAATACCACTCCTCAAAGAACAGTTGAGATGACTGTCCCACAACATGAAAACTCAATTAACGTGATAAGTAATTTCGTCCCTACTTTTTTATCTTGACTTGTTGTTGTGAGCGTACTCGTGTTTTATAAAAGCATTAGTGTGATTATTTTTCCCGCCCGCTGGAACTATTTTTATTACCTCTCCGAGTGACGTATGTCACGGAGAGGTTCTAATTTCGACGTGTCTGTGTGTGTGTGTGTGTCTGTCTGTTGTTATTGACTTACACCCCAGGGGACCGCGTTTGCAGTTTCCGAATTGAAGCAAATGTGTTCGCTATTTCAGGACCGTATTCACAGTTCCCGGAAATTTCAAAACTTGAATCTATCCACAAATCAACTGGCCACTATTACTTCATCTGACTAGTCAATTGTCTACTCTACATGAATACCAATCTGTACTTATTGGCTTCAAACACCACCATTTTGTGGTCTTTGTCCATTCGACATAGACACCAGTCTGTACTTACTGGCTTCTAACACCAGCATCTACTGGTATTTGTTTTTGTCCATCCCACACGGACACCAGTCTGTACACCTGGCTTCTACACCACCATCTTCTGGTCATTGTTTTTGTCCATCCCACATGGACACCAGCCTGTACACCTGGCTCCTACACCACTATCTTCTGGTCATTGTTTTTGTCCATCCCACATGGACACCAGTCTGCACACCTGGCTTCTACACCACCATCTTCTGGTCATTGTTTTTGTCCATCCCACATGGACACCAGTCTGCACACCTGGCTTCTACTCCATCATCATCCTTAAGGTTAAGACATACGTGGCGATCGGCCAGGGTTACGAGAAACGTCCGCCCTCCCAATGGCGGTGCTTCCACCAAAGGTTCACGCAATTGCGCTGTTCTTATCCATAGCTGCGATTCGAAATCTTTATATACTACCTATTTGAATAAGGCGAAGCAACCGGCGTATGCTTCATTTTAAACGCCAATATTAGTCAAGTCTCTCAAGAATGTTTAATTGTTCTTTATCAAGACGATGTAACGCTCAATAAGGCGAACAACTAACGAAGAAAATATTTAATATTAATTATATTTATTTTAATATTTAAGCAGGGATAGATAGACTTTTTTAAGACGGAATAAACAATGTTTGGCCTTTACTTCAGTCCGACTCATAGACGAGTATATAGTCCCTTCCTTCAACACGTAACCAAAAAATTAAATTATCTTATTGGCTCACAAAAACTACGTATTGGTGACGTTGCTGACGGGGAGGGCCAAAAATACGTAATTCCTGTTTACCTCGGTCGCCATGACTACGACCCCTCTTGCGTTGTACCATAGCCCACTCGATCACGCGCGTCACGACGCAAGCTGCTCGCGCTATAGCTATAGAGCGCGGATCGAGTGGGCTATGGTTGTACAGATAAGCGTCTTCACCGGGGTTCAAAATGGAGCCGTCTAAATGCGAGGGTCCAGGTAATTATTCGGGAATTGTTTTTAATAGCAATTAAGAAGGTTGTTAGTGAATTTGGTGCCGGTGTTTTGGATTTGGAGTACATCTGTAAAGGTGAAAAGTGTTCGCTAATTCTTTCTTAAGCCAATAATTTCTACTATCCTCATGATTTTGTAAACGAATTTGATGAAGTTAACCAAGGCTTAGTGAATGGTCAGGAGATTTGTGAGCTTAGTGTTTGGTTAAAACCTGTTCGTGCTGTAATATCTATGAAGACTTTTACTCAATTCTAACTCACTTTTAATTTTCTTGGGTCTTCCCCGTTTTTTTTCAGTTGCAAGCCCTATGTCTTGTGTAACTTCCATTTTTAAACAATGTTATGTCAAAAATTACAATCCGAGCCCATTCCAACTTGGCAGACGAATGAGCAGACGACGGGCAGACGACGTTTACTTGACCCGGATATACATACAACGTCATAACGAAAATAAGACCCGCCTCTTCTTTCATACCCCTCCGTCACGGGTAAGGGGGTCGTGGACTAGGACGCGCACCCGAATAACCCTGTTACCCATTCCGTCTTAAAAAAGTCTATCTATCCCTGATTTAAGATAATCTTGTTTCTCAACTCAAAATTAAAACGGAAAGAGTTAAAAAGCAGTCTATTTTTTTGTCTGTGTGTCAGTCCGTTGTCACACCAGTGCGCCGAGTTAGCAGTTCGCTTTGTTTTGATGTGTTAAGAAATCCTACAGAACCTTAATATTCACTTTTACCATAATATAAAGTGAATATGTGGAAAGCTTTTTCGTAATTACGATGCATTTAGTACTTTTGTAGCTTTAAAGCTCTGTTTCATTTTGATATTCCAAGGATGTTTTTTAATATTGTTATTTGAAATGGATATTTATATATTACTTAAGCTATACTACATCTGTTTATAGCATAATCCTTTCTATAGTGATTTCAAGAAGAACGCAACGATATTGGTCAATTGAACTTTTGTTTGTCAGTAGGCCTAGTGAACCAAAAAGTAAACGCTTGGGTTTGGTTTTCGTTTCTTTAATGCAGAGACATTAACGGTTCAGAGTGAGCCGAAAGTTAAATACACTTTTAAATAATTAGGCTTAGGTTTTATAATCATGGTAGATATCTGGGCCGCGTTCAGCAGAGCTCAGCGCTGTTAGCAGTGTCCTACAGGACGGGATTTTTTTTTTTTTTTGAATTTGACGTCACGGTGCTCAACGCTGAGCAAGCGCGGTCCTCAAAGAAAATAGTCGGGTTTTTGGAAAACGTGACGTTTAACGCGTAGTTCTCAGCTTGGCGAAAAAACATGGAGGAATTAATACAAATAGCTCTTGCTGATTCTGATGGGACTATAGCTATTTAATTGGCGTGAAACCATTTGATCACGCGAGAATTTTGAGAGATATGCTAGTTTCTAATTTTAATTATAAAAGTTGTTATCTATCTCTTTAAATATGTTATCATACAATTTTTGTTAAGCCTTGGTACCTTGCACGCTTTATTGCGTTAGCGTCATTTTTAAAACACCGATGACCGGAGAAAAGCTATGACGACAGATCTCACCGGTAAACGTTTCCAAAATCCGCTGTCATTTTGGGGAGCTCTGCTGGACGCAGCCCAGACCAGTGAAAGGTCTGATCGTAATCGGATTATAGCTTCGTGTTTTCACGCTTTTTATGGTGCGCATTTACTTCCAGTGTGTGTAGCCACAAATAAGCTTTGGTGTTATGTAACGTTAACAGTCATGTTGACAAACTAAGAAAATCGTTGAGGTGAAACGAGAGGATAGTGTTTACATGGCAACCCTGTTGTGAATATGGCTTTGAACATAGAGGGTATACTGTTGAGGAGTAGAAAATTTGGCCTTTACAAAAACGTAAAGGTAATATCCCTCCAAAGTTTTAGCTCTTCATTTCCCGTTTTTCCCCCATCGTATGATTTTAATGTGTACAAGTATATCCTTATTGGATGTAAAATGTCTGATTTACAGTATATTTGCTATGCTTTGTATACTGCTTTAATATTTCATAAATTTTAACTTCAGTATTTGTTCTTAAAAAAAGAAACATTTCCATATCTGGGTAAGTAAGTTTGTAAGTAGTCCTCCTCGGAGAGGTAATATTTTGGTTTTCCCAACTTGTTTTCTATATAGATAGCGTTTATGTCAGGTGTTCACGCTATGATTGCTGGGCGGAGCACCAAAATGTTAATGTACTACTTTATTTTATAAATATCGTACAATTTTCCAACAAAAAATTAGGCCTAAAACCTTGTATCTTAACAAAAAATCTAACCCTAAAAATTTCAAATTTTAAAATTCAAAAAGGAATCACGTGGAAAAGGGGAGGGGTGGAGGGTATCACGTGACATGATTCTCGAGCTCTATTCTTGATCCTAAGGGGTGAAAAGGGGGGTTGCACGTGCAAGAACTAGACAATCTTCGTTATGGATGTTAAGCCTTTGTTAATCAGGCCCTGAACGTAGGGCAAAATTAACTTAATTGCTTGAATAACCACGCCTTTTTTACTGGAGTTGAGTAGTGTGTGATTACCGAAACGCTTAAGATTGTCAACTATGCCACGCGCCTTAAGCCTCGGCTTCCTGAAAGGTGGTATGCATTTATTTAAGCTTAAACCTTAACGGCGAAAATTACAAATGAACTTTGGGTTGAAAGGCTATTACGGGGAAACCCCCATGACGACAAAAGCCAGAGACCAAAGTTTTGATTAGTTAGACGTGCCTTCCTTCCCCCGGTCCTTTTTCTCTCTCTGTCTCAAATTTGGGAATGTATAAAACTAATTGGAATTATTGTGACCCTTGTTAATTTCTATGCCGGCTTTGTGGGCTGGACTTGAACTGCAATTTCGGTTAGGTTGGGTTGCAACGCGAGTTCCTAGGCGTGTGCAAGGAGCAGGGAGATAGATTATTAATTCGTGACTTAAAATTCTTCATAAGTAATGATTAGTCTAGCTAACTCATCCCACAAAATCCGCCTAGATACGTTAAATCAAAATTATTCCTATTAGTTGTATGCATTCCTGCTGTATTGAAAGGAAGTATTGTAGTATTTAGAAATATTGGTCTATTTTTACACTCAGTTTTAAGATAAAGTAATTAATTTTCTGGCTTTTTTTATAAACAAAGTCCATGATAAGATTCGTTAAATGCATCTGGGCTAAGCCTAAATGTCTTTAGGAAACTGTCCCTTACATTCCTGTGGAATAATTAAAGCCGAAGGAAACTAATTTTAATGATTAAAGATATTTCTGATGGACTTACAGAGAGGCTTTAATTTGCTAAGAGGTCGAATTGAACAAATACAACAAATACGGTCCTCGCTCGCTTTCGCTTCCCCAAAATAGGACCCCGATGGTATAGAAGTACTTGTTTCGATTAGTATACAACTGTCTTAATGTCTCGCAATCAACTTAATCTTACCGAAGGATCCAAGAGAGAGAGAGAGAGAGAGGGGGGGCTGGGGGAGCGTGGGAGGACGAGGACATCTCCGCTATCTAGGGTTATGGGGGTCCTTTCCGCAAGTGTGGCTGGCTGTGGCCTAGCTTATTTTCAAACTAGATCAATTCTAGCCGAGGCCTAGCAATAGCACCATGATGAGGTAGTTGAGATGTTTTGCCACAGAATTGTTTCAATACACCTATGTTAACCTGAATATAGTGTTCCTTCAGTATCTGATCTACCAAAGAAACCTCCGGTTTATTTCTCTCTGCGGTAGCCAAGGAAGTCAAAATGAATGTTTGTCCTAATACTTAAGCTATACCGAGTGGTGTCTCTTCGTATAAATACTTTGGTGCAGTCAGCATAGGGGTGCTGGGTGCTTTTAGAAGTCCGTCCGTGTATATTGATGACCCATACGCGTTTATTTAAGCCAATAGAGACGTCTTAAGAGGGGTAACTTATCTTGCCTATACTCAAGACGGGTTAAGCAAACATACTTCTAATAATAGTGTTCACTACCACTTTACAAGAGTACAATATTATCAAGAAGCGATATCTAGTTTATTAGGGAGAAGGTGTAATAAATTCGCGCCACATTTCTAGCAGCTTTATCTCCAGTCCAAACGTAGACGTCTCCGAAGTTAATCCCCGCCGCCTCTAAATTATAACCAGCCAGCATCTCATTGGTTCTTGAAAACTCGTGCACGTCAGCGCGACGCGAATGAAGAGAAAATTACAGTCATATTTTCCGACGGAGGAGAGGCGAAATAGGCCGACCTCCTTTTACGTCCCCCCTTGTATTTTGAAAGGGGGACTGCAGGACTATGGCGCGCCAATACTTAGGCATCTTATACCTTCTCCCTAGTAAACTAGATATCGCTTCTTGATATTATACACAGGGTGTTTTCCAAAAACGTGCTATCCATTGTCGGGGATTAATTATATCTTCTATTTATATATCTATTTTTCATAGAACTATGTACCACTGCGTGATGTACTTCGGTTCCATGACCCTTTCTGGAATCTTTCCGGATAATGGGGAATTTGACTCTGTGGCAACCCTGATGATGTAACTAGGCAAGGTTATAGGTCAATCCAATGTTTATAAGATGGAAAGGAACCAACATCTCCTTACCTTATGTACCAAAGAAAGTGCCCCGAGACTTTCATGGACAAAGAAAACTAAAGGGATCTTATACTAGAAGAAAACTGAACGGGAAATATGTGACGTGTGTCCAAAAAAAAACAAAGAAAGTTGCTAGGTTGAGCGATGAGCCATGTAGATCCCTACCCATCAAATTCCCCATCTTAACAACCAAGCCCCAGAAAGAAACGTAGACTTGGCAAAACCAGTAACAATAACCCGTAATATTATGTACCCAATCTTTTTAGGGGTTTGTTACTATGCAGGGTTTTCTAAAAAGGGTTAATTATAAAGCCTAAGTACAGTGGTAAACTAATTTTTTGGCATTAATATGATTATAGAATCGTTTACAAGATTATGAGAGCTTTAAAACGGTAAAAACCGCGTCGAAATCGGACTATAAATAACGAAGTTTGAAAAAACTTGAATCCTGGCTCAAGTATGTGCAAGTTTGAATTTTTCAAAGTTCCTTATTTCTGGTCCGATTTCAACGCGGTCCGCGCCATTTTAATGCTTTAATTAAATACTACTATGAAAGCTTTAAAACTGTGAAAATTGCGTCGAAATCGGACAATAAATAACGAAGTTTGAAAAAACTTGAATCTTGGGCGCAAGTATTAGTTTGAATTTTTCAAAGTTCCTTATTTCTGGTCCGATTTTAACGCGGTTTGCGCCATTTTAAAGCTCTAATTAAGTACTACTCGTTTACATACAAACATTTATAGAAATTCTTACCTTTTAATAAGAAAAAAACACTAAAAACACTTGATATAAATTAACTCTAAGCCTAATTTCATAAAGTCTCTTCGCTTAAAAATAAATACGGGTACTATTTCCTATTATCGAGAAAATACTGAGAAGAAAATTTCGATTATTATTTTTCCATTACATTATTGATTTCCGAACCAACTACCGAGAAAAGAAAAGAAAAGGTCCAACAGAAGCAAAATTTCAAACTCTTGACAGACTAATACGTTCTTCTATATATAAACTCTATTGAAAACGAACACCAGTGCCATGACTACGTAGTACTGAGGATTAAGTCTGTCTTTCAAAGAAGAAAAAGATGTTTTAAGCCTCGGTCCTTAGAGAAATACATGCAAAAAAAAATTAAGTCTATAACGACGTTACTTGACATCGCTGTCAAAGTTAAGCCTTAAAATCCTGGGATTAAATATAATAGATATTTAAATAGGGATTAGATATTCATTAGATAATATGGATGTTAATTCTTCATCTATCCAAAAGTGTTGAAACGATTGGGTCTGTGAAATAAGATACCCTAGATATAAACCAGAAATGACCTTGTTTCGCCTCCTCTTAAAGGAGGTGTTAACGGTTCAGGATTAGCCGAAAGTTAAATACAGCCTTCAGTGATACATTTTAGGTCCTCATTTGAATTATTGAGGAATCAAAGGAAATTGTTAAACGCTTAAGCCTTTGCTAAAGACCTTGGCAATATTTCGCCAATTTGAACTATGTATTTCCGGTTTTTCTCATTGGCTGGTGGACCTGTGTTTAGGAAGTAAATTCGTCTCGGCTCGGAGAGGTTTATTTTGGTTTCCCAACTTGTCATTTAACCCCTAGGCACCAAGTTAACTTGAAAGAAGATTTACCTTTAGTTGTATGAGGGAAGAGGGGGGGGGGATAAATAGGTCAGTACTCACTTTGAAGTTGAGTTGACGATAACAGACAATTTTTAATCAACTCTTAAGGTCAAAAATGTTTCGGTGGGGGGGAGCTAGATTATGGTTATATAAAAAATGCGTGCAATTTATAGTATGTAATTAGCATAATGTTACGATGTTTTTAATTTTAGGTATGGCAACTTTTTTATGGCTGAAGTAATAATTAATTTTGGTATTATTTTGTATCACTACACGAACCTAGTGATTTTTAATGTCGATTGTTCTTATTATTTTTTTATATTCCCCACTCGGTCTATAACCCACTCTACTTGTTATCAGTGTTAGTCTACGTACACAACACGTGACGGGTTTAGGAAAAAAATTAAATCACGTGACCCACGCCGAGGGGGCGTAGTCGTATAAGTGAATATTCAGTATCACAATTTCCCAAAAGTCAAAGGAACAACACAACAGTACAACACTGGACTGGTTCAAAGTCGTCTGTCTGCTTGTTTTTGTTAGAAACCCCGAGAAGATCGATGAAGTTTCAAACTCCGTTTATTTTTTGGAATTCTGGACGTTCTTCAACATTTGAAAGTTCTCCGAGCAAGGTAATTTTTATAATTTTCGGTATTTTCAACCTGAATCTTAGTTATTTACCTTGTAACATATAGCTTTAGGCGTAAGTGGTTCTATGGCATGGCATTATTGGCATATAACTTTAAGCCTTGGTAAAATTTAGTGTATTAATATGTTATTCAGGGGGCTATGATTAAGTTAACCGTGTTTTTCCTGCTTATTTTGAGTTAACGCGCGCTTAAATACTGCGGAAGAAAACTCGCGTCGAATGTCCGAGTCTGAAGAAGTGGGAAAATTTAAAATAGAGTCTATCTTGAACCAAAATGAAAAGCTAATGAAATAGGAATGAAACGAGAGACGAAGTAGTTAAAGATTGCTTAAACTTATAGCTGTCTAATGAAAGATGAAGATCAGAGCTTTAAATAGGGTCGATAGGGCAGCTTGTTGGACAATTAGGTCTCGGAAGATGGTCCCATTATTAGAATTAAAGCCTTTTTTTTTGACAATGAATAATCATTTTAATAATTTTGCCTAATTGGGTTTAGTTTAATAAAGACGACACTAGGCCATTAAAGTCCCAAGGTTTTATTAAGTAGTACTTAACCATGTAGTCAGTACGCCAAAAGTACTAATTAATTTTAATTTTATTTTTTCAGACTACGATCTCGACTGCTAGTTACTCAAAAAACGTTAAAATAGAGTCAAGTACACGACAATGTTTGATGAAGAATTATGGACTGCTGCTATTAAGGGGAAAATAGATGAGGTAGTCCGGTTGTTAAACCGTGGTGCCAATATCAACTATGCTGGTCTGTTTCGCCAAACCGCATTACACTTCGCTTGTTATGGAAGCCATTTTGATCTGGCATTGCTGCTTATTGAGAAAGGTGCCAATGTTAATCTGGCTGATGCATTTGGGACAACACCCTTAATGAGTGCTTGCCAACATAATCTTGTCGATGTGGTCAAGTCACTTTTGAATAAAGGTGCCAATATCGACGGCGTTGATATGAAGGGAAAGACGGCATTACAATGGGCTTGCGATTATGGGAGATCCGATGCGGCATTGCTGCTTATTGAAAAAGGTGCCAATGTTAATCTGGCTGATGAATTTGGGACAACACCCTTAATGATGGCTTGCCAACGTAATCTACTCGATGTGCTCAAGTCTCTTTTGAATAAAGGTGCCAATATCGACGTCGTTGATAAAAAGGGAAGAACGCCATTACAATTGGCTTGCGAGTATGGAGAATCCGATGCGTCAGTGCTGCTTATTGAAAAAGGTGACAATGTTAATCTGGCTGATGCAGATGGGACAACACCCTTAATGAGGGCTTGCAAAAGTAATCTGGTCGATGTGCTGAAGTCTCTTTTGAATAAAGGTGCCAAATTTAGGAGTTTTTTTTTAATTCAAGTTCTCTCTTGGTTGCCTCCAATTTGTCCTTTTCCGTTTGCTTCAGTAGTTCATCCAGCGTGACTTTCAGTTCTCCCAACTCTTGTTTCAACTCCTGTTTCAACTCCTGTTTCAATTCTTGTTTCAATTGTTGAAATTCTTTAACCATGTTGAAATTCTTATCAGTCTCCTTTTGGTTGTTAATGATTTCCATCACTTTAGCGAAATCATTATCCTTAGCCAAATCCAAAGGCGTTTTCCCATTTATGTCCACCGTGTTATAACGCGATCCAGAAGGAAACTTACGATGTGGACGTTGCCCCTTTCGGCGAAAGTGGCAACGTCGACATCGTAAGTTTCCTTATGTCCAAAGGATCGCGTTATAACACGGTGGACATAAATGGGAAAACGCCTTTGCATTTGGCTAAGGGTAATGATTTCGCTAAAGTGATGGAAATCATTAACAACCAAAAGGATACTGATAAGAATTTCAACATGGTTAAAGAATTTCAACAATTGAAACAAGAATTGAAACAGGAGTTGAAACAAGAGTTGGGAGAACTGAAAGTCACGCTGGATGAACTACTGAAGCAAACGGAAAAGGACAAATTGGAGGCAACCAAGAGTGAACTTGAATTAAAAGAACTCCTAAATTTGGCACCTTTATTCAAAAGAGACTTCAGCCCATCGACAAGATTACTTTTGCAAGCCCTCATTAAGGGTGTTGTCCCATCTGCATCAGCCAGATTAACATTGTCTAAATTTGTCTTTAGTTTAGCTATTTGCTTTTGTTATTATATTTTTCTATTCCTCTTTTTTTTATCCTATATTTTTTTAAATTTAATGTATTTTAAAATTATTAATCCTGTTTTCGAGATGAAATTTACCATTTTCTTTTTACAATAACACTTTTGCAAATAATTATTTAAAAATAAATAAATAAATAAATAAATAAATAAATAAATAAATGATAAAATGCTTATACTGTACTCAATATTTCGTATGTCTGCGTTTTGGTAGGAAACTACTACTCTGTCTTCAAATAGCTCAGCCACCTTGTATTATCAACTTTCCTACATCTAAGAAATTCGACTACAAACAACCCTTGTGGTCATCCCATAGATTCGCCTGTAATTTGATTCTCGTGTGGTCAGGTAATTTGACCACTAAAGCAAACTTACCTCGCGTATACACTTCACACCTGAGCGAGCAAAACATATCAATATAATGGTGGCGGTCTAACATAACCGCGTCTAATGAACCGAATCGGGGCGCATCTTTACTTTATCCCAATCTATACAGAAATCGGAGCTAATCTTACGAAAGTTAGGAACAACGCTAGATAGAGCAATAACTATGGGAAACTTTCGGTTATTATCCTATAGCCCACCTGAAGTTTGACCGTCATGTTAATTGAGATCACGTTAGGCTTAACTAATTCTCGCTTAATTTATCACCGAAATCTAAGTTTAAACCTTCCTTCAATCGATTAGTTTATACAGCAGTTATTGTTTAAATATTGACATAGCACGTGTCTTAAGCGCGCGCACGCTTTTGTTGAGACTCAATTTGGCGCGAAAACATTTTATACAAAAAAAAAGTAAAATTTCCGCAATTTCTGCACGAGCTCGCGCGCGCGGTTCTTTTGGTGTCGAAATTTCTCTTGAATGTGTGTTCAATAATCCATAGAAGTAGGTACAAACTGTACAAGCCGCTTCCAGCTGTCGCGAGCTGCTAACATTGTTTTAAGACTCGAGCGCATTTTATCACGTGACCTTTTTTTAACGTCTAAAGCCTGGTTCCCACTTGGCGAAAATAGGGCGAAATTTCAACGCGAAATGATCAGCGCGATAAAATTGAGCGAATTTTTGATATTCGCCGGCAAAAAATCGTATTCGCGGAACTGAGCGACTTGTTCTATTTTTTTAGTCGAGGCGAAAAGGAGAAACAAATTCGCCCTAAAAGCAACCAATCAAAACCCAGATTCAGAATTTTGTAATGCCTCCTTTCTTTTGTCGATCACTTAAGTTTTATTTTAAGCCTACTACTGTTTTATGTTTTAGCACAACACAAATAGACAATGGGGGAACATCGGTTACAATATATAAGTGAAAACTACATTAATAGAATCTAAATTAAAGTTCTGATAATTCAATATTTCTTTACCTGAAGAAACTCGTGGTCACCTCTCATTTGCCGAAAGACATTTTTGAAACGTTAAATTTAAACAAAGGCCATTTTCATTATTTATTTTGTTTAGGTTTTCCATTTTTAATCCGCAAGAAAATAATTAGGCTTAACGTGAAAGAAAATCTCGCGCGCGATCTCTTCAAATTTCACGCTAAGTGGGAACGACGGCTCTGGCGTATAAATAATCGTCAAGAAGTTTCAGCCGGCGAATACACATTTCGCGTGCTTTTTTTCGTCAAGTGGGAACCAGGCTTAAATGCTATAGAATTTCGCGCCAATTTCGCATCGCAAAACTTTACCTAACAAGATTGTTACGTAAATAAAAAGACGTCTATTTCTATTTCTAGAATTTAAATTTCAAGCCAATTCGAAACTTAAAAAGGGTTATTTCTTATGTTATTTATTTTATAAGGCAAACCTTGTTAGTAGGAAAAAATAACCCTTTTCTGAATTTCAACTGTTTATAATATTAGAAATAAAGTTTTTCCCCATAGGCCTACCATCATTAAATTTGAATTTGTTTTTATTCCAAAAGTTTATTTTTCAAAAGAACAACGTGGTTTCTTTAAATTTTAAAAATTGTTCCTAGAAACGTGAATGTAGGGAAAGCCACAATTCAGGGGAAATTGCAGCATGCATTTTCTACCTGCCCCTGTAGAACTGTTTACCACGCCGAGCTTCAGAGTTTGTGGGGGAAAGCTAACGCATAGGCTAACACTTGGTCAATATAATCAAAAGCATATATAAGTAATGAAAAGTGAAAAATATATCTCTTAGTGCCCATTATGGTTATGGTTTAAGACGCCAAGGCTTAGTGGGCAATCTAAATTTTAGAACTAACTCATTTTGAATTAATCAATATATTTTGAAAAGGCGACGGACGACTTAAGTTTAAATCTAATATTCTACTAGCTTTGAAAGCATTCTCGTTAAACAAACAGGCTTAGGAATGTATTTATAATTCGCTAGACTACCGGTTTCATTAAGCCTTTGCAGGCTAATCTGGGAAAGTTTCTCGAATCTCGAGTCGAAAATTATATTGAAAATTATCCACCAGACTTAAGATTTATATATAGACATTGTTTTCTCAAATTTTAAAGGTGTCAAATAATGCGATTAAATATTGGCATTTCCGGGCCTTGGCAAAATGTTGAAAAGGCGCCATTGGGGTGGTTTGAATTAATTTAGGTATTTAAAAAAAATTAGATATTTGGGTTTTTAACTTCAACACAATTTTATTTATTTTATTTTATTTTATTTATTTTTTAATTATTTTAATTTAGTTATAAAATTAACAGATCTTGATTAATTAAACTAACTATATTCTGTTAGCGGAATATACTGTTTTTATTTCGGGTGTTCTTGAGAGAAGCTCATTTGTTATTTAAACCCTGGGGGTAAATCCTTAATTTTAAATACGTGTACTTGGTATAACACACTCTAGGAGATGAATCTGAAATTTTAATAATTTACTGGGTCAATTTTTAAGGGTATCCGCTTTAAATCTAATATTCTATTTCGACTGTTGGCAGGAGTTCTTAGAACTTGGAATTTTCATTTCATTACGTGTGATTTCAATAACACCTAATTGCAATTACTTACAATTTCAATAACTCCTAATTGCAATTACTTACAATTTCAATAACTCCTAATTGCAATTACTTACAATTTCAATAACTCCTAATTGCAATTACTTACAATTTCAATAACTCCTAATTGCAATTACTTACAATTTCAATAACTCCTAATTGCAATTACTTACAATTTCAATAACTCCTAAGTGCAATTACTTACAATTTCAATAACTCCTAATTGCAATTACTTACAATTTCAATAACTCCTAATTGCAATTACTTACAATTTCAATAACTCCTAATTGCAATTACTTTCAATTTCAATAACTCCTAATTACAATTACTTACAATTTATATAACTCCTAATTGCAATTATTTGCAATTTCAATAACTCCTAATTGCAATTACTTGCAATTTCAATAACTCCTAACTGCAATTACTTGCAATTTCAATAACTCCTAATTGCAATTACTTACAATTTCAATAACTCCTAATTGCAATTACTTACAATTTCAATAACTCCTAATTGCAATTACTTACAATTTCAATAACTCCTAATTGCAATTACTTACAATTTCAATAACTCCTAAGTGCAATTACTTACAATTTCAATAACTCCTAATTGCAATTACTTACAATTTCAATAACTCCTAATTGCAATTACTTACAATTTCAATAACTCCTAATTGCAATTACTTTCAATTTCAATAACTCCTAATTACAATTACTTACAATTTCAATAACTCCTAATTGCAATTACTTACAATTTCAATAACTCCTAATTGCAATTACTTGCAATTTCAATAACTCCTAATTGCAATTACTTGCAATTTCAATAACTCCTAACTGCAATTACTTGCAATTTCAATAACTCCTAATTGCAATTACTTACAATTTCAATAACTCCTAATTGCAATTACTTACAATTTCAATAACTCCTAATTGCAATTACTTACAATTTCAATAACTCCTAATTGCAATTACTTACAATTTCAATAACTCCTAATTGCAATTACTTACAATTTCAATAACTCCTAATTGCAATTACTTACAATTTCAATAACTCCTAATTGCAATTACTTACAATTTCAATAACTCCTAATTGCAATTACTTACAATTTCAACAACTCCTAATTGCAATTACTTACAATTTCAACAACTCCTAATTGCAATTACTTACAATTTTGATAACTCCTAATTGCAATTACTTACAATTTTGATAACTCCTAATTGCAATTACTTACAATTTCGATAACACCTAATTGCAATTACTTACAATTTCGATAACACCTAATTGCAATTACTTATAATTTCGATAACACCTAATTGCAGTTACTTATAATTTCGATAACACCTAATTGCAGTTACTTATAATTGAAATATAATCAAATAACAGAAATCCATAAGTACGATAACGTATAAGCCTTCAAGTTCTTTAAGTATAATTATTTTTCCCATTTTGAATTTCTTTGTTTGGGAATAGGTTAGGTCGAAAATAAATTTCTTGTCGACTTTTAAAGAAAATCATAAAAAATTCTCACAATAGACTTGAATGACATTCCTCGGTGGCAAAAGAAGTTCTAAACCTCTGCTTTGCAATGAAAAGATTCTCGTATAAAAACACTATGACCTTATAAAACTTTCCAATAATATAACTTCAATAAGTTGAGCTGATCGATAGATTTAAAATTCTTCAAACCGCTTTCGAAATTGAAATATTTTAGCGACGCCACTCCGGAATTGAAGTTCATTAAAATAAGTTCCCGCAGTTCGATAGTACCCGGTTAGAGCTTTAATATGGTAAAAACCGCGTCAAAATCGGACTGTAAATAAGGAAGTTTGAAAATTGCCGTAGCAATTTCAAAACTGCAATTTTCAAACTTCCTTATTTATGGACCGATTTCGACCCGGTTTGTTTTGTTTTAAACCTCTCTTTCTGTTAAATTCGATATCTCATTATACATACGACTAATAACATAGAATCACCATAAAATATAAAACACCTTTTTAAGAAAAACAAAAAGCCATAAACTAGCCAATTGGGAGCTTTTCTCGCGATATTCTTTCGTTCTTGAAGCTATAGACAATAAATTAGGCATTAACTTTTAAAACCTATACTGCCAAAAAGGATGCTTTGGACTTGATTTTTTATAAGTCTCAGGTAAAAACTATGAAACGAGGAATATGGCTAACAAGAATGACCATAGCGTATGACGTGGGGCAATATTGACCAAGTCAAGCCGAGCTTGCAATACGCGTAAATCTACCCCCTATATAATTTTATTGAATAAGGTTAGTATTCTTTGCGTTGCATACTCCGGTTGGAATAGCAGGTAAAGTGTACCAAATTTAACCTTGCACCTTATGGAAGGGGGATATCATGGTTTCCCCGCCTTTTATAGTACTGTCAAATTATGTTGGGTTTCTTTGATAGAAAAAGTATTGATTAGACAACCGGGAAAGTCCCTAGGCTAAAGTTTCTCAGGCAATAAAGGAAAATGCGCCTTTTTTTCTGCCTTTAATTTTTTTTAGCTTTAGCCACTAGGCTTCGCTATAAACCTAGGTAAACGTCACCTAGGAGACTTACCAATAAAAATTCTTCTATATGAAGCGCGGGGGGGGGAGACTTGACTTTTTCCGGATATTGCGGGCTCTCCACTACCTTATACCCTCTGCTGATCTATATAGATTTTTTCCAGGCTATTTTTGTGGTCGAGTAAAATTAGTTTTCTTAAGATTTTTCGGTTAAGATTACGTGGTAACGCTTAATGCGATTAGAGGTTCGGATAGAGATTGGGAAGAGCTTTGAAATGACGCAAACCGCGCCAAAATCGGACGATAAAAAAAATCAAATTTGAAAATTTCAAACTTCCTTATTTATAATCCGATATCGATGCGGTTTTCGTCATTTTAAAGCTCTGATTGAGCTATAGAAATAAATTGAATAATTTTTAGTTAATTTGAAAATGAATTCCTTAGAGAAGCTATTATGTCAAGAGAGAGAGAGAGAGAGAGAGAGAGAGAGAGAGAGAGAGAGAGAGAGAGAGAGAGAGAGAGAGAGAGAGAGAGAGAGAGGCAAGCCTGCAAATCAAATTACCAGACGCGACCTCTTTGAAATTTAATTAAAATTCTAGCTGTCTAAGTGACGAACTGACGATAGTCGTTAGGCCTTGCCCTCTCAATCATTATAAATGGCCAAAAACTATACTGAACATTTCTCTAGTAGAGATGAGGTCAAAAGGTTATTGCGGAAATGCAATGAAGCGTATTAAAGTTTAATATCACAATTTAGATTGTATATTGATAGAGATTGGTTCATATAGATTGTCGCAAATTAGTTTATTCGACCGAAGTTTAATTTATGCCTATTTGTCAAATTATGTAAAGGGGAAACCACACTTGATTAATCACTCACTTAATTTCAATTGATTATTAAAATTAGGCTTAAGATAGCAAGACGTCCTTAAAATATGTTTCTATCTATCTAAAGGATCGATTTGGGGTTTAAGGAAACATTCAAAATGCTACAAACCGCATCAAAATCGGTTCATAAATAAGCGAGTTTGAATGTTTAAACTTAAACCGAATTTATCAAATTAGAAAATTAATCGAAATTTCTTTATTTACCGTGCGGATTATTTATTTTTGAAGCTCAGTGAATAAATATTTCCTTAAGATTCCTACGAACAACCCGAACATAAAAATTAGAAATTTTGAAATTTGCCATTTCAAATCAAACTTTCTTATTTACGGTCCGATTTTAACGGGGTTTGTTTCATTTTGAAGCCTTTCTCGTGTACAATTCGAAAATGTAGCCTATTCGGGTAAAAAGAGGCTTAGGTGATCAACAGAACGAAAAACTCTAAAAAGTAGGCTTAGCACGCATCAAAATAAAGAAAAGCGCGTTAAAACTAAGAACGACAACTTTATAAACGAACTTAAAAGACGGAGATTTCCTTTTTCTTATGACACTTGGCACCGAAAGCAAACGTTAACTTTGACCTTCCAAACTTAAGTAAGTTGGGACTGTCTCGTAAAGGGGGGCTTGAAGGGGGGGACAGACGCTAAGCCTATTTTTACAGCTTTATATCACCGTTAGAAAGGAAGTAGACTAGTACCTTTTTAAGCCTATTTCGAGATAGAATAGCATAGGCCTGTCTATTGGTTCTTAGAATGGTTCCAAGTTAAGCTGTGAAAAGTCCCTTACAGCCCAAGGGGACTTCTTTTTTTAAGCTTCGCGACGAATGGAGTTTCAACTCCAATTTAGGACGAGAGATAGCGAGCTATACCAAGATCGTTACTTGTAACGGCTAACAAAATAATGTAGGCTCTACATTAGGACATATTCCGTTTGTAAAGGGTATGGGTAGAGATCAAAAATAAACAAGTTGGGAAACCAAAATAAACCTCTCCGAGCCGAGACGAATTTACTTTCCCAACACCGGTCCGCCAGCCAATTTGACAAACCGGAAATACATAGTTCTAATCGGCGAGATATTGCCATGATCATTTGTAGAGTCTAAAGCGTTTAACAATTTCCTTTGTATCCTCAATAATTCTAATGAGGACCTAAAATGTATCACTGAAGGGTGTATTTAACTTTCGGCTCACTCTGAACCGTTAACACCTCTTGTAGGTGGACACGAAACAAGGTCAATTCTGGTTTAAATCTAGGATATCTTATTTCATAGACCCAATCGCTTCAACACTTATGGAAAGCCGAAGTATTAAAATCCATATTAAGTGGTGAAGTTAAAAGTTGTGTTTACACTATATATAAATGTAGTAAAGCTGAATTAAAACGTAAACACCAAATTTGAAATGTTAATATAAAAGATGTTCTTGGAATATTAAGATGAAACAGAGCTCTATAGCTACACAACTACTTAAAGAATCGTAATGCCGAAAAATATTTAAAGTATTTCCATTTAATATTCTGCAAAAAGGAAATGTTATCGTTTTGTAAGAGATCTTATCATCCTACTCGCTTATTATTAACTTTGATATGCGTGTAGTGTTTCGATTCGGATGCAATCTTCATTACTCGTTCTATATAAACTCTCACTTGTGTCATAACATAGAAATAAGTTTATCTTAAATAATTAATTAAATATAAATGATATTAATTATTTTAATCGCCAGTAAATAACTTTAAAAATAGTTGAATCGTTTAAAATAAAGTTGTTCCTATTATCTTTCGAAACTTTGCTAATATTGACGTTTAAAGTGAAGGGTACCCCTCTTGCCTGCTTTCTTCAAATTTTGGGGTATATATACGATTCGTTTCCATTATAATAATAGATAAAAACGCATTCGCGTGAACCGATGGTGGAAGCCCTGCCATTGGGAGGCTAGACGTTTCTCGTAACCCTAGCCGATCGCCGCGTATATCTTAAAACCAAACGATAACGATGGAGAAGAAGCCGGAATGAACAAAGACCTGAAGATGGTGGTGCATAGAAGCTGGTGTCAATGTGGGATTGACGAAGAACAGAAGATGGTGGTGTTTACGAGCCAGCAAGTACAGGCTAGTGTCAATGTGGGATTGACGAAGAACAGAAGATGGTGGTGCTCACGAGTCAGCAAGTACAGGCTAGTGTCCATGTGGGATGGACAAAGACTAGCAGATTGTGGTCCTTAGAAGACTGGTGTTGGCAGATGAATGGCCAAATTTCCGTGAATCGCTAACGCGTTCCGGAAATCGGGTATTTGTTTGCTCCGATTTGTAAACTGCGAACGCGGTCACGTGAGGTCTGACAGACAGACAGACACACAGACAGACAGACACGTCCAGTGCAATACCTCTCCGTGACGTCATCGTCACTCGGAGAGGTAAAAATTATATTCTTTATTTTGTGTCACTATCCCTTTAAATTCTGTCAAAGGCTTAGATTCTTGATACATTTTTATATTAAAAACAAATTAATACGTTAGGAAAAATTATACTTTATTTTGTGTCACTAACCCTTTAAATTCTGACAAAGGCTTAGATTCTTGATACATTTTTATATTAAAAAAAAATTATTTTTAATAAGTTAGGCCCGTGGGAAGTTTGTGTTTATTTTGATATTTTTTAAAGTAAATTTTATCAATATTTTATTTTAACTTTGAAAATCGAATTTAACTACCTAACTACTAAAGGTTAGAAGTTACGTGGTTTTGTCAATAAACTACTTTTTTTTTTAATCATAAACACCTTTGGGGCATTTTCGTGGGTCCCTTATTAATTATGGCAGTAAACCGAAAAAAATTCCCGTCGGATGTGTATTCAATTTTTATTAAAAAAAATCTGAAGTTATTCGAGCTGATAGAAATTTTTCATTAAAAATATTTTACAGTCAATACCTTAGAGGATTAATGAATAACCTTCTTTACCTTGAAAATATACCAATTTAATATAAAATGGAATTTTAACGAAATCTATGTTAAATTTTATAATTTCCCATAAATTTTAATGAGGAATACATACATCTACTAGGAATAATTTCGTACCTATCCCTTTTCACTTAAGGGATCTAGGCGGGCTTTATGGGAGGAGCCAGCTAGACTTAATCATTAATTTTACATTCTGTCTGTATTCCTGGCTTTAAAATAGACCAAAAAAACAACTTATTCTTCTTTTTTGCAAACAAATCTTGGGAGGTTGCGCTAGAATTCTTTATTTGGCGGAAAATAAGGTGCTTTGTATTCATAATACATTGGGACGTCACAACAACATGCAGACCTTGACGTTTTATCTATATAGTCTCCTTTGGTGTAGAAGGACCCACCAAAAAAGTCCATTATTGGTAAAACAAATGGACATACCCTATAACGTGTACCACCGCCTTGGCACCCCTTTTACAAAGGAAAGTTTATTTATTTATTTTATTTTCAAATATATTCAAGTTAAGACTGACATCTGACGGCAAGGGGGACCATCCCCAAAAAACGTGACCCCATAGTATTGTAAAATTTTTAAATTTATTTATTTATTTCAACACAGCTATGCGAATATTCATTCGTCTAAAACCGAGTACTCTCCATACCATTCTACTCGTGTTACATAATCGTCGTTACTCGGCGAGTTGTAAGTCACTCGTCTTAAGGCCTCTATCTGTAGATACAAACCCAAAAAGTTAAAGTTCCAACTTCCTGATTTCGATCCGAGATTAAAAGTACATTACGAGAGAGATCGTTAGGGAAGGAGTTGAACATTAGTTTCTTAGCAAAAATCAAATAGAAAGTCTTAGAGGAGAGAGATGAAATGGAGTAGTGATTGTTAATGCTTGAGATTTACAGCAGCTCGAGATAACTAGTTCGAGAAGGAGAACGAAAGTTGAAGCGAGTCAGTTGAAGTCTTAAGTACACTCGGTGGTGGTTAATTAATTTTGCAGCTAGGACCTATTCCATCTAGGCACTCCTATTTAGTCCGCATAACTAAGCCCCCTTTGACAGCAGCGCCTCCTCACTCACCAGGCCCCTCCTTCGCTTTACCTCCTCGAATCTATGACCTACCTCACTCACTCACTTCAAAATTACAAGCCTTTCAGTTTGTCATGACCAGAGTTTAGTTAAACAAACTTATGGAACATAACATATCACTTACAAACTTATGGCTGGTTATATGTATAAAGAAATGACTCCATTTCACTATTTCCTCCAAGGAACAAATCTCACGCATACATACCGAGATTTCCATGGGCTTTTCTTTACCTTCGGTTGCTGGCTGGACCCTAACGATTACGGGCCTAATCTTTTTGGCGGGCTGTTGGTATTTCGCGCCAAAAAAGAAAAAGTTAACTTTCAAAAGTAGATTAGGCTTAGCAAAAGAGATATGAATGTATGATTTATATTTATCATGTTACTTATGCTTCTAAATTACATATTGAATATTGACATATTTTTATTGATAACAAATCATTTTTATCCAATTTTTTCTTCAAGACTTAAAGAAAAGAAAAGAAAAGATAAACGTTATCTATTTGATGTTAATTTTAATTGGTGACGTCAGTGATAAAAATTAAGATGTGATTTCATTTTGTTAGTATATGAAAGGTTTTTCTCGTTGACGGTTGTATTTTATACGGAAGTAATATAGTTCTATAACTTGTGATTAATTATGAGTTTGCGATGGAAATTTTGAAAGGAAATTATTGATTAATATGATGTTAAATTGCTGCAGCCCGAATCGAGTCAGGTAATGTCTGGGTTATATACGAAAAACACTCAAATTACAACCTTCATCCTTTAATTTCCAATTATAATTACGGCAGTTATTGTAATTATATTAGTTATATATCTCGTGCCCCAAAGCAATTAGCGATAATTTGATCCATTACGTTATTACTATAACCGAAGAATATCAGGGTTGCCACAGTATCTGCTGGGAAAGTTTTGAAAATTAAATTTTTGTGGTAACCATGAATTTCATGGGTTATTAATGATTGTTAAGAGTGTTAATTAAAAAGATATTATTAATTTACTTGAAGATTTGGATTGAGCTTTAAAATAGCTTCAAAATGAAACAAACCGCGTCCAAATCGGATAACAAATAAAGAAGTTTGAAAATACTTGAGAAATGACTTGCGGTCATGTTTGAAAATTTCAAACTTCCTTAATTATTATTCGATTCTCACGCGGTTTGCGCCAAATTAAAGCTCTTTTCTTGTACTACTTAATTATGTATGTGATTACAAACTATCTTTGAAACTTTGATGAAAATTACTCTAAAATGGCATACACTTGAGGGGAGATAAGTTTGAAAATTTCAAACTTCCTTATTTATGACTCGATTTGGACGGGGTTTGCGCCATTTTGAAGCTCTTTTAACGTACTATTCAAATATACGTCAAAACCCTTTTTAGTTCGCTTGGCAAAACGCAAAACACGCCGGTTTCCGACTCGAAATTAACTCTGTTCAAATATTTATAGGATAGCTAGGAATATTTAGTATGTATTATTACCCCTCCAGCGAATTCATCGCACGCCTTTAAATAGTGAAAACACGGGATTTCCCGTAGTAAATATGAAACACGCTTCATGCATAGCGTTTGTTTCTCTTTAAAAACCAAAAAAAAATCATTACTTCGTTATTACAATATTTTCTCAGAATTTTTATTTCTACCACAATTCAAAGCTAGATTCGGTGTATCATAACGACATTTAACTTCGCATGTTCCCCGCCCTTAAACATGGTTTAATCTCAACCTTAAAAAAACCCGACAAATAAACCTTATTTCCAAGCGCATATTTCAGTTTGATGGACTGTATCAGAAGTAAGATGAGACTACAAGTAAAGAGCTCTAGCATTGGTAGTAGATCCTGGCATTAGTGAACAAATTTGAGGATTTTATGTCGCTTCCATCGCGCCTACACTAGACTGAGAAAAAAATTGGTCGAGTTCCAAAAACATTTCCTACCCCCTTCCCCTCAACCTAAAGCCGCCGAACACAGACGAAGCGGGTGCTTGAATTTAGTTCGGCCGTCTACCGCCACCCGCGAGCGTGTCACGTTTTGCAGGGGAAAATTCAGAAACCGCTACCAGAGGGCCAACCGTTGGTGTCTTATCAAGAATATTCACTTGCGCCAAGTGAAGAATTTGGTTAGCTCAGTACTTCTAGTCTCATCTTACTTCTGACTGTATTTATATCAAAAACCGAAATCGTATATTGTTTTAGGGTTTATGACTTTACGTAACCATGGCAACAAATATTAACGTGAATTATACGCTACGCGTGTGTTTGTGGTTTTTTTGGTTCGTCTAATTAAGATAGGTTTAGGTTTTGTTGAGAGCCCAACCGGGTATGAATTTGTACAACTAAAATATGCCCGTATTTGTTACGGTAAAATGATTTAGAGTTATTGCGTTCAACCAACTGTATCTATTACAGTCAGAATGATTAAAGTCGTTTAAATATTGTTGCTGCTTAATCCGCCATACCAGGGTAGCTCTGAGCTGGTATTGAAAAAGAGAAAGTAGTACTATAATAGCTTCCATAGCGGTTTTTGTGGACCATGTTGTCAAATATAGTTCGACTCAAGGAGAACGGGGGGAGCGAGTCAATTGAAGTTATAAGTACACTCGGTGGTGGTTAATTAATTTTGCAGCTAGGACCTATTCCATCTAGGCACTCCTATTTATTGAATCTGCATTACTAAGCCCAAATTTGACAGCAGCGCCACCTCACTCACCAGGCCCCTCCCTCGCTTTACC
Organism: Phalangium opilio; assembly: GCF_054372755.1. Classification (NCBI taxonomy): domain Eukaryota; kingdom Metazoa; phylum Arthropoda; class Arachnida; order Opiliones; family Phalangiidae; genus Phalangium; species Phalangium opilio. The sequence continues at coordinate 708,839 of NW_028324223.1, forward strand.
TCCTCTCGAATCTATGACCTACCTCACTCACTCACTCACTCACCTCAAAATATTACAAGCCTTTCAGTTTTCTAAGTTACCAAAGATTAATTAAACAAACTGTTGTATTATGTAAAAAACTAAGTTAGTTAAAAAACTATTTTATCTATTGACATAAGATTAAACTAGAGTGAAACCGAGTCTTCTTAATCGGTAGAGATTTTTGAAGGAACCACTTCTCTTAAGAACATCTACCATGTAACAACGCGTACTTTTTATCGTAACAAATTAATCTTTTATTATGCACAAACGTTTATTAAATTAATCAATTAGAAAACCACAACATGGTGTCAGAAGTGGGGTCTTTTTTATAATTCGTGCCCAACCACCCACTCGCGTATCGTTACAAATATGATGGCCTCCTTCAAAAGTCCGGAACCTTTTACACCTGGGAACAGTCCAGCAGAAGCCTGGGAGGCTTACAAGGAACGCTTCAAAATTTACGCAATTGCCTCAAAACTTAACAAGGAAGAACATGAACTGCAACTTAACGTCTTTCTACACGTCATCGGTACGGAGGGACTACGGATTTACAAAACGCTCTCGTTTCCATCTACCATCGTCAATCGTACGCTACAAAACGTCTATGATGCCTTCGATACCTATTACAAACCATATCAAAACGTAACCTATTCTCGGTACAAGTTCTTTACAACGAAACAAGAGTCAGGCGAACCATTTGATGTCTACCTAACGAAAATCAAAACCCTGGCAGCCCAATGTGATCTGGACAAACTCAACCTGACGGACTCGCTGGTAGCCACCCAGATTGCGATAGGAACGACCAATGCCAAGGTTCGAAAACAATTACTAAAACTAGAACCACTCTCGCTGAGCCAAGCTATAGCCATAGCCCAAGCTGAGGAAACGTCCATGCAGCAGGCCCATGTAATCAATCCAACAAAATCCATACTCACCTCCTCACACGGCCAGCCAGAGCAGGAATGTTCTATTGTACATGAAGTTAATAGCCTCACTAACGTCCAACATTGGTGCGACCGCCAATCTACAAGCCAATTTCAGGCACAACGGGGTCGGCCAAGGACTCGCAACCACTATTACCACCAAATCCCTCCAGACAGAAACAATTTCCGCCCAACCTCGCAATTTCGATCCGCTGTGCCGCCACGACGTCGCCCAAGCCAGAATCCTACAACTTCAGACCCAACCTGCACACGATGCGGTCTGCGACACCTGTCACACCAATGTCCCGCAATGGGATCCACCTGTCGGGCTTGCGGAGGACCGAACCACTGGTCAACTGTTTGTCGTGCCATTAATGAACTTAATGCTTATCTACCACCTTCCCGTTCCACTGACGAAGAACACGGACACAACATCCGACGTGTAGACGAACTAATGTATGACCACAACCACCCAAAACAAAATAACGAATTCTTGTACTTATCTTCTTTGACACTACACGCAAGATTTGCGAATCTGGAAGATGACCATCTCTGGCGGGCACAACTCATGGTGGCGAATACACCGACCACCTTTAAAATCGATACGGGCTCTCAAGTCAATGTTATTCCGGAAGCACTGTACGCTCGGCTACATCCACGACCCGCCATGTTAACCCCAAGACACATCATCAAAGCATATTCTGGGCATGCTGTCGAAGTTCTTGGTATGACTCAACTCATCTGCTCCTCAAACCTTGCCTCAATAGCGCTCGACTTCTATATAACGCCAAAGGATCAAACTCATATCATTGGTGCGAGTGCATCTCGAAAACTCGGCCTAATCACAAGATTACCGCACAATGAACATAGCGCAATTCCCCCATTCATGGCACTCCAACCAGCCGTTGGCTTTAGGACTCCACCGCAAGCTACCGCGTCCCTACATTCTTGCACAGTGCCACCTGATGTTGCGACTAGCACGCCACAAGAAATAATGAAGAGATTCCCTGATGTTTTTGACACGGTAGGAAAACTCCCTGGACAATATCACATGAAACTTCGCCCGGATGCGATCCCAACAAGAACACCAGCCCAAAAAATCCCGATCCAACTGATTCCACGGGTTCAAGCCGAAATACAACGCATGGTCGCTGCACAGGTCATAGTTCCTATCACCGAACACACAGAATGGCTTCATCCAATGGTCGTGGTTCCCAAACCAGGCAATGACATCCGCATTTGTCTGGATCCGCGCAATTTAAACAAGGCACTATTAAGAGAACACTATCCCATGCCAACATCCCAACAAATCTTCTCAGAGTTATCTGACGCCCAAGTTTTCACCGTATTGGATGCCAAATCGGCCTTTTGGCAAATCGAACTTACACCCGAGAGCTCTCGAATGTGCACATTTTCAACGCTATTTGGAAATTTTCGATTCACGCGTCTACCCTACGGGATATCCACTGCTTCTGAATACTGCCAAAGGACAATGAATTCTATATTTGGCGATATACCTCGAACACGAATTGCCACAGACGACTTCCTTATACACGGTTCAAACGAAGCAGAACACAACAAAATCCTATGTACAGTATTGGAACGGGCGCAAAGAAAAGGACTGAAGTTTAATTCCAAAAAGATTCAGCTAGCCGTTACCCGCATCAAATATCTCGGTCATATCATATCTCCCAAGGGCGTCGAAACTGATCCGGAGAAAGTTGGAGCGATCAGAGAACTACCACCACCAGCGGACAAACCGGCACTACTAAGATTTCTGGGCATGGTTAACTTCATGGCAAAATTTATTTCTGGATATTCCGAACGAACTGCTCCCCTACGACCTCTTCTCAAACAAGACACAGTATTTCGATGGGACGAAACCCACCAAGACGCTTATGACGACTTGAAACAAGCCATCACTTCAGCGCCAGTGTTAACATTTTATAATCCCAAACTACATAACACTGTATCCGTCGACGCTAGTCAACATGGAATTGGTGCCGTACTTCTGCAGCAAGGCAAACCGATTGAATACGCGTCGATGACCTTTACATCCGCCCAAACGCGCTACGCTCAAATTGAAAAGGAGCTGCTTGCCATATTATATGCATGCGAACATTTTCATTATTATGTGGCAGCCGCCCCACTAACAGTGCAGACAGACCACAAGCCGTTGCTTACCATTATCCGGAAGCCGTTCCATCTTCTCTCTCCGAGGCTGCAGCGCCTAACATTGCGGTTGGCGCGGTATGACCCGACATTAATTTTTGTTCCTGGTACCAAGCTTTTCATCGCTGACGCCCTTTCGAGAGTACCTCAACCCAACTGCACAATGACAACGGACTTTTTGGAAGGTCCCGCCGCAACAATATATGCTCTGACCACTCTTTTTTTCAGATGACCGACTCCGAAAGTTCCAACATGCAACAAATCAAGATCCTGACCTGCAACAGATTCAAAGCTACGTGGAAAATGGCTGGCCCTTGCATCACAAGTCAATCCGTCTTCCTGGCGTAAAGGCATTCTGGGCACTACAGGAGGAAATACACTCACAGAACGGACTCCTATACAGAGGCGATCGTCTGGTGGTTCCGGCAATACTAAAAGGAGATACCATGAAGCAGATACACGCCATACATCAAGGTGTTACAGCTTGTCTCGCCAAAGCCAAAATGAATGTATACTGGCCGACCATGACTGCCGACATTACCAGATTTATTGCAAATTGCCCCGTTTGCAAGGAACGAGAACGCGCAAACACTGCGATGCCCTTACAGCCCTTGACAATTCCACCACATCCATGGCACACGGTCTCGTCTGATCTGTTCAAATTCCGCTCTAAAAACTATATCCTTCTGATTGACCACTTTTCGAAATATGTAGAAGCCCAAGAATTGACAACCACGAACGCTGAAGCTGTCATCAAGTTCCTAACACCATATTTTGCCCGCCATGGTATTCCAAGACGTTTTCTTTCGGACAATGGACCACCCTACTCTTCATACATGTTTACGAAATTTCTCGAAAAATGGGGAGTGGAACAAATCACATAGAGTCCTTATCACCCACAAAGTAATGGATTAGCAGAACGCATGGTCCAAACGCTAAAGAACTACCTAGCTAAATCGCAACCTGAAGGCAAAGACCTCAATCAAATCTTGCTAGAATACCGGACGACTCCATTGGAAAATCTTTTCACACCGGCAGAAATGCTAATGGGGAGAAAACTTCGTAGTCCCATCACAATGAATGACGCATCACTCAACCCGAATTTTCCGACACAAGAAATCATATCTGGACTACGACACAGACAGTTCACCATGCAAAGACATGCTGACACGAAACCGCACAGAAATCTACGTCCACTCGAGATAGGGGAGAAAGTCTGGTACTTCGTGGGAACACGTTCTTGGAAACCGGCAATAATCCTTCAAAAAGCTACCTCCCCAGATTCCTACATCATAGAAACGGAACAAAATCAAATTTTCCGGCGATCAAGAATTCACCTTCGCCACCAAATTCAACGAAAACCTGATAATCAAAATAAACCAGCAATTCCGAGAAGGATTAACGAACAAAGATTTCAACACGACTCACGTGCTAACCTTCTTGAAGAAGCTTTCAACAAAACACCTAAAGTGGCTCATTATGCGCACAAACCGGTCGCTGTGACAGAGACGAGGTCTCCGAGATCTTCCAGTGTATTGACAGATCACTCCCAGCAATCATCTATCCTCCCCAATCTACCCGATACTCATGAAGTAGATGCTAACCACCCTTTAGAATCACACATCGAGAACCCATCAAGACAATCTCTGCAAGAGACGTCAACACGTGATGAGACCGGGCCAAGGATGATCCCACAACCAACTGCTCTAATGAAATCTCGACCACCAACCGTTCCACCTTTCCCACAAAGAACAGTCCAGACACCCACGTCATCGTATGGACGACCATTGAAAACCCCCGCTTGGTACTCACCCGCGTAGACCGTAAAAAAAAAAAAAAAAGCTTGTTGTATTATGTAAAAAACTAAGTTAGTTAAAAAACTATTTTATCTATTGACATAAGATTAAACTAGAGTGAAACCGAGTCTTCTTAATCGGTAGAGATATTTGAAGGAACCACTTCTCTTAAGAACATCTACCATGTAACAACGCGTACTTTTTATCGTGACAAATAAATCTTTTATTATGCACAAACGTTTATTAAACTAATCAATTAGAAAACCACAACACAAACCTATGGTGAACATAACATATCTTATGAACTTATGTCTTTAGGGATGGTCCATTGGCATTCTTCGTGCAGGGTAAAGATTGGAGGGTATATCTTTCGCTACTAAGTACCTGATCAGCTTCCGTAATAAATGCATTAGGCAAAGAGAAAAGGGAGAAACGGTTACTATTAAACGAAGCGTAAGGTGGAAGAATAAATATCGCCGTTATACCGGCTGCCTGCCTTCCACGCGACTCTACCCGCTGCTTGACCTTACCTTCAAACCTCCAACGATTCATCAACTTAATCAGAAACTCCGATTTTTACGGCAGGTCCTTTCTCCCGCTCTTGATTTCCCCCCTTTCCATTAGTTACCCTTGCGTCATCTAGACCTAGAACTAGAAGGCTGGCTGGAAATTCATTTAGGTGTCCGTCCGTGTACCATAGACAATTTATTGTAAGGCATGCTCTCGGCGCGGTTAAGTTATGTCGAAGTATTTTTGGCATTCAACTTTGGAGGGTCGTAACTCTGGTTCTATTCGAGATACAAGGAAATCCTTTAAGTATGTCATAGCCCTATTTCTGAGCTTTGGAATTATGTTAATTTAATTACTTGGGGCTACATCAATTAGGGCCTGAGTAATTAAGAAAAATGTTCATTAACATATTAGGGTAACTTGGGGTTTTTGGGATTAAATTTTGGAGGGTCTTAACTCTGGTTCTATTAGAGATACAGGGAAATCCTTTGAGTATGTTATAGCCCTATTTGTTCCATATCCAACGATATTAATTACTTTGATCTACCTTAATTAGGACCGGAGATAATTAGCTTTGAATGAAAGGCTAATATATATGTACAGATACTACGTTCTTCTAAATTTGATATTATTCCGTTTTCTCTGTGGGAATTGTTCTAACCCGAAAGTAATTTGTCTAAGCTCGTACAAGATGATGGTTCTCGGTGTAGGGGTCACTCTCATCCGCGCTCTCCTGGTTTGAAATGAATGAAAATCCAAAAGGCAGGTGGCACTCGTGTTCCTCTAACTATACTGACAGCACTGGCTTATACTCCCACGCTAGAACCCGGAACAGTAGTTGATGATCTAAATCGGTTAATCGATTATTCTGTTTGGTCCAATAATCGAAAAACCTTTATCTTATCCCCTGCCAAGGCTTACGTACTTTTCTAGCTATCTACAGTTCTTATTATATATATATATATTCCCAATCTCGGACTTTTTTTTCCGATAACTTTTTGTGGTTGGTTTACTTCCAAATGGTATTTTGTTAGGGCTAAAGTATAGCTGGAAAGCGGGCTAATTAAGGCAGGGTTAGTTTCGTTAGGCTTAGTGGCGTTGTTTTGATTTAAAAAAAAAAAACGCCGGAAGTGTTTCTCTGATGGGTAGTTTGAGTTAGGCTTAACATTGCTTTGAATTTCACTTTAAAAATAGGCTTAAGCGAAAAAAGAGCGGGGAAAAATTGAGACAAGTTGGAGTTAGGCTTAACATTGTTTTGAATTTCACTTTAAAAATAGGCTTAAGAGAAAAAAGAGCGGGAAAAAAATTGAACTAAGGCTTAACATTGTTTTGAATTTCATTTGAAATCGTTTTAAAAGTAGGCTTAGGATCAGAAATTCATAAATCCTACCGTTTTTCCAAGTAAATAATCTGATGTGCAATATATCTGGCGGGCATTTTCTGTTCGTAATTTTGCTGTTTTGGGGTTTTGATTTCTTCGCAAGCCTTTTGGGAGCTGTTTTTAGGTCTATTTATTGGTGTAATCCTTTTTCGGAATCAACTCTACCATTCTCTAAGTATTAAACCTTAGATTTAACGTGTTGCAATTGCGTTTAGAGCAAACTGGGGATGGTTGAAAGAATATTATAGTGTAGGCATCGTAAGATGAAATTGGCGCGTGCTGTAATACCTTTACCTGCAATCTCTAATCATATATTTGAGCTCGCGGAATGTGTCTCGAGAATATGCCATTTGCTTCTGTCTTTTGTTAGTACACCTCGTTTGAGGAAGTAGTGTTTTTGGCTAGCTTATTACATTGATATCGTTGTCTGTCCTCCATAACTTTTAGTTCTGTTAAAGATATTGTACGATTAAGGGACTAACTTTAACCCGCGCTAATCAGGGTTGCCAATAACTTGTTATTAAAGTATCTCCTGCATTAATTCAGGTTTGGAACTGAATTATCCAGTACTGAATCGAACAGAAATCTACAAACTTAATTAATTCAGTCTGTTATACATAATTTACAGGCATGGTCAGGAGTCCATAATAACCCGAAGTACGAAACTGGTTAAAAAGCCCGTAACAACAAAGTTTCGCCGTAAAGCTCAGCGGATTCATACACCGCTTAACTCCCAAAGAAATAGTTACGCCATTTTTTAGCGCCCACGCGCATTAACTTACACACTTCCGGTTTAGCACTATTTTTATCTTGTGATTTTGGGAGCGAAAATGGTTCACGTCTGCTTCTGTCGGAACGGTGTAAATTAAGCCTAGGCTAAGAAGTTGGCTTTTAGTCGGGGTTTCTAGTTTTTTACAAAACATTTAAACGATCGTCAATAATGTTTTGTTGTGATATGTGTGAGTGAGAATTCCGTGGTTAAATTAAAACGGTTAGGACAAATTTATGCGCAGTATCTTTAATATAAGAATTCGTGTTTCTACGTCCACCATATCGCCATTTTTCTTTTCGACCGAAATCCCAGCCAACGGAAGTTTTGGAACGAAAACCAAGGAGCATAGATACCACTACGATATACTGTAAGGTTGTATGTCCATAAACAGGCTAATCCTTTCTATGCGCAACGACAGAATCTTGTTTTTCGCGATTTTTACCATTAGCTCTATGGCCAGTTTCATACTTCCCCCCCGAAGGGAGGTTATTATGAACTCCTGGCATGGTGGATTCCTACCATTAACACAAGGAGACCAAGCGACTTAGAGTCTAAAATAGTCTGCTATTTTACACTCTTAAGTTTCCTGGTCTCCTTGTGCAAATGGTATGAATCCTCCTTGCGTGTAAACTATGTATGGTTGAACTTTAATTGACCTAACTTTGATTGTATCTGCGAAAGTACAACATTATAAGCTTGACATTCCATGGAGTAATTGCACACAGAGTATTATGAAGATTACATTTAAAATAACGTCCCCAGTAAGATATTTAATTTTTACTATATAGGTAATAAATACCTTATTGTTCTTCTTTATGGAACTACTTGTTTAAAGAGTTGGAAATAAAATTTTGGCGGAATTTTTCCGCTAGATTAACGCCTTCTAGTGTCGAAACATCTGCCTTTTTAGAATGGAATATTCTTTCGTTTGTTATTTTTTTTTATAACAGAAAATGTAGATTTCCTATAAAGTAACTGTTTCCGTAACCCGTTTTTAGTAAAAATCTATTTTCTAACCTTGGAAGACATTTATCTTACTGAATGATAACTCTCACGCACAATATCGTGTAAAGAATACATACAACTACTGGGAATCATCGCGACCCCATATTTTAAACACGTTAATTTCCTAAAAGATTTTGTGGGCGGGGTCTTGATAACGTGCTGAGGTTGAGGGGTACAGACTGTAACGTAACGTTATAGGTATGGAATGGAGATTACGACTCCATCTCGCTTCTCCAAGCTAAGACTATATAGCCTAGGGTTATATCTCCTATGAGGGGAAAAACAGTTGGATTACCGAAATTTCTTACGGATTTTTACAGCAATATTTTTTATTTATTATTTTATAAAATATATATTTCGTACTGTCTGTTATTTTCTCTGGTTTTCTATATGTTTTTCTCTCTAGAAAGATATGGACTTTTAGGTTTTTTTTTTATTTGCTCCTTTGTTTTATGACGAGCTAGGGCTTTATACAAAGCCTTACAGCTCCAAATTCGTGGGGATAAACTAAACTAAACTAAAGACCTAATAATTTTTTGGTAGCCAGTTTGAATTGGGAAATCGAACGCAGGGAAACAACTTCTTCAGGAAGGGAGTTCCAAACGGGAATAGTTCTCCTGAAGAAAGAGTGTTTTAGTGGGTCTTTGCAGGATGGCGGGAGAAAGAGTTGGCGACCATGGCCGCGGGTAAAGTGCGTGTGAGGGCGGGAAATAAAGTAGGTCTGATCGGAGGAGTGGAGGACACGAAAGAGGCTTATTAGATCCATGTAGGTGCGCCGACTGGACAGGGGAGCCCAACCGAGGGAAGCGAGTCTGCTTTCGCGAGGTAATTTGCGTAGTGACTTAGGGATTTTTGAAGCGCGACCCTGCACGTCATTAAGGAGTTTTATATCACCACTAGCGGAGGGGTTCCAAAGTTGGCACCCAAATTCAAGGGTCGGACGAACATAGCAGTTGAAAAGACGCGTAAGAAATCGGTGGGAGAGATTTGGAAAATTGGCTTTGATGGTCGCGAGTAGCCCATTGGCGCGACTACATGTCCTAGCAATATGGGTGTGGAATTTAAGGTTATGGGAGACTTGCACTCCTAAATCACGACATTCGTTCACTCGACGTACGGTGAATGGTGAGTAATAAGGACTTTTGGCTGTTGAAAGAGAGGCCGTTACGCGAGGTCCATGCCTCAAGCCGATTGAGGTCGGACTGGAGGGTTTGTACATCGTCATAAGAGTGGATCACACGAAAAATTTTAAGGTCATCCGCGAAGAGGCACAACTTAGAGGATAATTGAGAGGGGAGGTCATTTATGAAAATAAGGAACAGAAGAGGGCCTAGAACGCTACCCTGAGGGACGCCACTAGTAACTGGTAGGAAGGTACTAAGGGATTCGCCAACGCGGACTGACTGAGTGCGAGAAAGTAGGTAGGACTTAATCCACTGGTAGATATTGTTATTTATACCCAATACCCTTAGTTTGGCCAACAATCTTTGATGGGGAACCAAGTCAAAGGCCTTAGCTATGTCAAGGTAGATGACGTCAACCCTATGTTCCTCATCAAAAGCTGAAAGCCACGTAGAAAACGCCGAAAGGAGGTTTGACTCAACAGATCTATTGTTAAGAAAACCATGTTGGAACTTACTTAGATGGGGGGTTTTAAACTGTAAGAGGGGCGTACGGATGCACTTTTCAAGGACCTTGCAAACCGTCGATGTTAAGCTGATGGGTCTGTAATTTATGGCATCGCTTTTGCTACCTTTACCTTTGTATATGGGAGTGACGTGGGCAACACGCCAGTCAGAGGGGAGGGTCCCTTCAGTTAAGGTGACAGAAAAAAGGGTTAGAAGAGGTTTGGCAAGCGAGGAGGCACAATTCTTCAGGAGGCGGTTTGGAATCCCATCAGGACCCGAAGCACTTTTTGAGTCAAGGTTGCGGAGAATATGTTTAAGGTCTACTAGGGTTGGAAGGAAATCAGGCATTTGAGCTGTAAGACTTTGGGGTAATACAGTTAGATCAGGTGGATTTGTATTAAAGTTCTTGGTTAAAGTGTCATTTTAAGTGTTGATATCGGGTCTACAATCCACAAAAACCTCCAGAATTTTTCCCCCTCCCCCTCCCTCCCCCCGATGTTTACATTTTCACGGCAGTGATCTTTATACCATATTTATATTTCTTTACTTTTTATCGACAAAAATCGATACAAATTCTATTTTCGGTTTCTGCGATATTGGCTGCCTATGGTTTATTTACTTTCCCATTATTTTGTGTGGTTTGTCTTTTAAATTTTTTCTTATTTTTATTTTTGAAGTGCAATAATAATCGTATTTTATTGATTTAATGATTTAAATTAATTTCTATTAGTTAAAATTTATGGTGTATTTAAATAGAGGATTTAATTGGCTATATTTTAAAAGAAACCGCGTCAAAATCGGCCGGTAAATAAGGAAGTTGGATTTTTCTCATATTTTCAAATTTGTTTATTGTTGCGTTAAATTTCAAATTGGATTAATGTTGCGATAAATTACCATTTTCAAACTTCCTTATTTATGGTTCGATTTCGACGTAATTGGTCTCATTTTGAAGCTCTCATTGTCCTCTATACGAATATGATAAGATTTAATAATTAATCTGTAGCTAATTAATTAAAACGCTAAAACTAAACGTAATTAATAATATTAAAAAAAAACGCTAAATGTAATTTTCTGAAAAATTCGCCTAGTTTCGAAAAGTCTCCAGGGTATATAAAATTTGACTATACACTCCAAGCAAGCAATCTCCTTTGTATGGTTATGCAAATGAATAATATTCTCATCGTGTTTTCTCTCTTACGGGCGCCTGTTGAAGCTTGCGGCAAGATTCTAAATTTAGCAAAAGGCTTTGTGACGTCTCAAAAGCTAGTCTTATCCGTAACATTGGCCATTTCTATTCTGAGAATCGCAAATTAAGTAAATTTCTCTTTCAACCCTTCCAACCTGTTGTTGTCGATAAATTTCATGTTAAATACGGATATTAAGTTGAAATTAACGGCTTATCTTCTTTTACTAGCGTTATTTCAGTTCATTATACGAGTTTGAATAAGAAATTCTCCTTAACTGCAAACTTTAGGGGAGTGACTCTTGCGGAACAATCGCTATTTTGCCCCAAAACTTTTAAATATCGCGCCTTTTCAATGGCTCTCTTTTCAAAATTGGAAAAAATGCTTTTAAATGACAATTTAACTAACCGTAAGAATTAAACAGGAAAATGGAGGCTGGGTGAAAGATAAGTGTAGTTTTAATTTTAATTTGTTAGTTTAATTGTAAGGTATCCATGAATTTACCCAAAACACGAATCTTTCACATTAATTATACTTGATTAAGTTTAATTTAACGGCTTATCTTGTTTATCTAGTGTAGATTTAGTTTATAATACAAGTTTCAATAAAATATTAACTTTAATTGCAATTACCCTAAAATTTTAATGTATGCGCTTTTGATGTATTTTAATGATCATTTAAATTAATTTGAAAGTGAAATAGGAAACATCTGTGGCTGTACGAAAAACTTGTGATGTTTTAATCTTAATTTGAGCGTGGTTCGTGAGAGTGGATTAAGCTTAAAATTTATTTGAATTTTTTACCCTAATTGCAGTGTTTAGTGCAGTTTAATATTTTTGCCATATATTCATCATTATGGTACCCTAAACTTTTGAATTTCGCGGCAATTAATGTACTTTAAAGATAGTTTAAATTAACTTAAGTGTGAATTAGAAAACATTGGGCTTTACCAATGGCTTGGGTAGTTTTAATCATAAAGAGTTTATTAAAAGTTACTTGAGCTTTTATCCAAAAAATGTATGTTTTGGTTTAATTTCACGTTAAATATATTTAATTGAGTTAAAATTAACGAAGGACTGTGTTTTGGCAGTGTACATTTAGGTTATAAAATGAGTTTAAATGTAGTGGAATTTTCGATTCTCATTTTACGCTAAACTTTTGAATTTCGCGCCTAATAAGGTACTTTGGAGATAATTTAAATTAGTTTAAGTGTGAAAGAGAAAACATGGGGCTTTACCAACGGCTTGGGTAGATACAATCTTAATGAAGAACATCATTTAAGAGTTATTAGTTTTCATCCAAAAAAATGTACAGGGTGTTTCTGATAAGTCTGCCATAAATCAAGGGGCGTGTTCTTTGGGTCAAACTGAGTGGAAAGTGTCAAAGAACATAGGGTGTACAAGAATTTGCAACGAAGATATGGCCCCCCAAACATTGGCCCCTAAAACAAGAAAATATTCGAAAATGTAGACTAAAACAAATTCAGCCTTATCAACTTGTTTAGAAATAATGAGACAATTTCAATAGTTTCCCTCTAACATCGTTATTGAACTTTCACCTGGCAGAAGTGTATTAAATGAGTAGAAGTATGCCTACTCTAGTAAAGTAAATTCAAAGTATCATGGTACCTTTCGGTTGGTATTACTTTTATTCTTAACAAGTTTACATGGACGTTACAGGTATTGTTCAAAATGTCCACCAACGGCGTTAAGACAAACATGAACCCGTCTTTCGAAAGATTCTTGGACATGTTGGAAGATTCCTGGCATGTTCCTGATTGTTTGACAACCTTCAATAATTCGTCTTCGCAAGTCTTCCTCATCACGGACTTCATTCTTGTACACGATGTCTTTGAGATGACCCCAAAGATAGAAATCGCACGGATTTAAATCCGGAGATCTGGCTGGCCACGCAACTGGTCCTCCACGCCCAATCCACCTCAAATTAAACGTAGCATTAAGATGTTCTCTAACTGCACGGCTGAAATGTGGGGGTGCCCCGTCGTGCATAAACCACATGTCACGAAGTAATGGTAACGGTATGTCCTCGAGTAGTTCAGGTAAAGTGTCTCTTAAGAACGTGAGATATGCTTCACCATTTAGTCTGGGTGGAAGAAAATGCGGACCTAGTAAATGATTACCGACAATGCCGCACCATACGTTTAAAGAAAATTGCTGTTGGTGACTTCTAACACTAGTTGCGTGTGGGTTTAATTGGCGCCATTCGTGGTGGTTGTGATACTTCAGAATTCCATCCCGGGAAAAATGTGCCTCGTCGGTTACTAAAAGGACCCGTGGAAATTGATTGTCCTCTACTCTGGCCAAAAACCACTCGCAAAAGTCGATGCGTCTTGGATAATCTGCCGGGTTAAGAGCTTGCACCTTTTGAATATGATACGGGTGAAACTGATGTCCGCGGAGAATTCGCCAGACCAAAACGTGATTAACATGTAATTGTCGTCTAACTTGTCTGGTACTTGTCGAGGGGTCCTCATCGAACATGGCAAGGACGTCTTCCTCGATTTCCTCCATGTCTTCTGGAATGTCTCGCTCTCGAACGTTGTTGGGTTGTACTTGTCCGATGTCCCTCAAGCGCCTGTCAACAGCCTCGAACGTACGACGATTTGGTATGCGTCGTTGCGGAAATTGTTCCTGGTATCGCCGCTGTGCTTCCACTGAATTGCCCTGCGCCAGTCCATACATGAGATGCATGTCTGCATATTCTGCATTGGTATACGCCATACTGTACTACCACACGTTCGTTCGAAGTGATACTGTGACGTTATCAACAACATCGCGTTACTTTATAGCAAACCACCGTTTAGTTTTTACGTTTGCGTCATGACTGTCAGCATTGTTTTTTATTCACAAACGTAAACAATAAACGGTGGTTTGCTAAAAAGTCTTTGGGGTCATCTCAAAGATTTTTTTGACATCGTGTACAAGAATGAAGTCCGTGAATAAAAAACAATGCTGACAGTCATGACGCAAACGTAAAAACTAAACGGTGGTTTGCTATAAAGTAACGCGATGTTGATGATAACGTCACAGTATCACTTCGAACGAACGTGTGGTAGTACAGTATGGCGTATACCAATGCAGAATATGCAGACATGCATCTCATGTATGGACTGGCGCAGGGCAATTCAGTGGAAGCACAGCGGCGATACCAGGAACAATTTCCGCAACGACGCATACAAAATCGTCGTACGTTCGAGGCTGTTGACAGGCGCTTGAGGGACATCGGACAAGTACAACCCATCAACGTTCGAGAGCGAGACATTCCAGAAGACATGGAGGAAATCGAGGAAGACGTCCTTGCCATGTTCGATGAGGACCCCTCGACAAGTACCAGACAAGTTGGACGAAAATTACATGTTAATCACGTTTTGGCCTGGCGAATTCTCCGCGGACATCAGTTTCACCCGTATCATATTCAAAAGGTGCAAGCTCTTAACCCGGCAGATTATCCAAGACGCATCGACTTTTGCGAGTGGTTTTTGGCCAGAGTAGAGGACAATCAATTTCCACGGGTCCTTTTAGTAACCGACGAGGCACATTTTTCCCGGGATGGAATTCTGAACTATCACAACCACCACGAATGGCGCCAATTAAACCCACACGCAACTAGTGTTAGAAGTCACCAACAGCAATTTTCTTTAAACGTATGGTGCGGCATTGTCGGTAATCATTTACTAGGTCCGCATTTTCTTCCACCCAGACTAAATGGTGAAGCATATCTCACGTTCATAAGAGACACTTTACCTGAACTACTCGAGGACATACCGTTAGCATTACTTCGTGACATGTGGTTTATGCACGACGGGGCACCCCCACATTTCAGTCGTGCAGTTAGAGAACATCTTAATGCTACGTTTAATTTGAGGTGGATTGGGCGTGGAGGACCAGTTGCGTGGCCAGCCAGATCTCCGGATTTAAATCCGTGCGATTTCTATCTTTGGGGTCATCTCAAAGACATCGTGTACAAGAATGAAGTCCGTGATGAGGAAGACTTGCGAAGACGAATTATTGAAGGTTGTCAAACAATCAGGAACATGCCAGGAATCTTCCAACATGTCCAAGAATCTTTCGAAAGACGGGTTCATGTTTGTCTTAACGCCGTTGGTGGACATTTTGAACAATACCTGTAACGTCCATGTTAACTTGTTAAGAATAAAAGTAATACCAACCGAAAGGTACCATGATACTTTGAATTTACTTTACTAGAGTAGGCATACTTCTACTCATTTAATACACTTCTGCCAGGTGAAAGTTCAATAACGATGTTAGAGGGAAACTATTGAAATTGTCTCATATTTCTAAACAAGTTGATAAGGCTGAATTTGTTTTAGTCTACATTTTCGAATATTTTCTTGTTTTAGGGGCCAATGTTTGGGGGGCCATATCTTCGTTGCAAATTCTTGTACACCCCATGTTCTTTGACACTCTCCACTCAGTTTGACCCAAAGAACACGCCCCTTGATTTATGGCAGACTTATCAGAAACACCCTGTATATTTGTGGTTTAATTTCACGTTAATTTCATGTTAATTACACTTAATTACGTTGAAATTAACTTGTCGTCAGTGCTCATTAATCTTATAAAATGACTTTTTACAAATAATTCACCTTAACTCTAATGTTTAGAGGAGTTTTAATTATTTCCAACACATTGCGTTCAATTTTTATCATATCCTGTGCTAGGTTTGTGGTAATGCACTATATATTTTAGTAAGGATCTAATGAATTAAATAAAAGGCGAAAGCTGCTATTAAAACGTCTATAACACAAAATCAAAACACTGCAAGAAACAAAACTAACAAACAACTGCAAAAATTAATTTTAAATTACACTGCTGACTGATAACAAAAATCAAAACTAAATTGATTTTACTCTTCAAATGATAGACTTTACAGAAAAATAATGAATTAGTAAATAAATCCGAACGCCAAACTAGAGCTTGCTCGGTAGAAGTCCACACACTAAGGTCTACAGTGCTTTGAGAGAGGCCAGAGACTATAGCATTTTCTTTCGCTTCACAGTTAGGTTGAACATAAAAATGGGGATCACCGTAATTAGGGGAACAACTAATCAGCTGCTAGTCTAGGGATCTTGCAACTACTTTCCTTCGATTCCTAACATTGATTTTTACGTCAGAATCGGATAGTTTCGTTTAAATTTATTGCTATTTTAAAGCCAAAAGTATGTTCGAGATACGAAAAATTAAAAATGTAAGCTGTCTTTTTGAAGGTTTAATACTTTAATTGCATAATTAATTAACGGTTAATCGTGAAGATCTGAAATTGACACCATTGGAATTAGGAGGCTCGAAACATTCAGAGTTGATGCCTTTCCTTAAATAATTAAGCTAATTACAATTAGAAACCGAAAATAACCGAGAAACGAAATTTTGTAAAAGTGGTCTTCGATTTCAGCTTTCAACTATAGTGTTACACCCGTAAATACTTCGTACGTTTGCCAGGTTAGGTTTCGCTGGATTTTAATTACGTCTCGCGATTAAAGTAATTTAAGAAGAAATTGGCGTCCAGTTATTTTCATATTTATTCATATAATTTGCATAATTCTATTTCTAGCTTTCGACGTTTGGTGGTCTATAGTTCAGAAACTGCTAGTCCTACGCTCTCGAAAGTGAAATTATTGGATTTCCCATCCCTGAATTAATATGTAATAAATGTTAAATTAAATTTAATTGAAAGTCTTGTGATCAGCGGGTTAGGATTAACTTTTATTATTAAAAACAAGTATTTAAATTAAGTTTACAATAATGGAAACAACCGATAGCGCGGCTCCGTTGATGCCCCTTATAGATGGCTTTTCTGCTACACAGTGGCTAAGCTTGCTGAAGGCTAGTTAAACCAAAGGCAGGAACCAATGGGAACTAGTGCATTAGGTCTGATTGGTTCCTGCCTTTGGCAAGGTAAAATTCGTGTGCAGAAGATTAGCCAGAATGCTAGGGGTAATCATGGAGCCGCGCTTTCCTTTAAATTTAAACTTTCCCAAGAACTAACTGAATCAATTTAGACACGAATTTGCGAAAGAGATTTAGAGAAAAACTTCAAAACGAAGTGTTGACCTATGAAAAAATCCGGGAACTCTACCAAAATTTTTGTTTAAAAAACGAACATATAGGTACATTTAACCAAAATTATATTAATGTAAATTAACCAAAATTATATTAATGTAAACCCTAATTTAACGTACAAAACTTCAAAGACATCCAAGAATGGGTTGAAAACAGTGAAAATTTAATATATCCTTCCATACCAATTCCAAAAAGAGAAAGATTTAGGTTTTAAAACCTGATTAAACTAATCACCATTAAGTTTTAATTTAATTTAAAATAAGAGCGCTGAATATGAAGCTAGAATCGAACGATTAAAGAAAGAACAAGCCCAACGTGACTATAACAAAATGACACTAAATGTGGATAACAAAGCTTTGAAAGAAACCCATGGACCAGTTATAAATTAATGAAGTCAAATTATTAAGATCTCAGATGTTTGCTGTCATGAATTTTATTCTAACTGTTGGAGGAACGTTTATGTTTGGTTATAAAGCTGTAGAATATTCTTTAAACACTCCCATCATTCCTGCAGTAAGTTCATTAACAGTTAAGGCTTAATTATTTTAATTAAAATAATTATTATTTCATTATAGCAAGTCATGACTTGTATGATTTTAGCTACCATTGTTGCTGTTGCAGAATAGGTAAATATATAAAGTAGGAGGAGCTAATTGAAAAATATAACAAATCGTCACGAGTGACGTTTCTAGTGTGGAAAAAAGACGCTCGCGCTCATATTCGTAAGATCATGGAAAGAATGCACCTGAGGAAATTTGTTTTAGTTTGAAAAAAAAATCCTCACGAGCATTCTACATCTAGACTTACGTCTCGTGCAAAATCGCGCGCAACTGTGATGACGTTTTCTTATTTTTTGACAAGTTGAGCAAGACCAAATACTTTATATATTCACCTATTGTATTTCCTAGCAAAAATAATTTAAATAATGTAATTACATTTTTGTATAATTGTAAATCATTTATTAATTAGAAAATAATTATTTAAAAAACATTAATTACATAATCAAGAATTATAAACACCAATTCAAAAATATCTGTTATAAATAAGATTTCTGGTCAATAATTTCACAAACACTATAATTACACTCCTAAACCCTGTCACAAAGCTTCACAAAACCTTTGAAATTATTTGGCAACATTCTTAAAATTTGGATGTATCTCTTCCAAAAAGAATTGTTTTTAACCAATCCATAGGAACCTGCATTCTTAAACGCCAACTCCCCAAACGTGTTAAATAAGCAGATCGCCATAAAAACCAAGATGTGACACCTAAGAGCTTACTAATTAGGCTTAAAACTAAATATTTTAAACTTAAAAGTTCAGGTAACATAACTGATTAGAGCTTAAAAGAATGGCCTTTTACGAAATATAAAAGGAAAAATATCAAAAACAATAAATGATCTCTTATTATAAATTAATTATCATTTATTTAGCCTTAAAAACGGGGACAACTGCGCGGCCATTGCTTTACTGGCGTCAGCCTGTGAGAATTGCGGGAGGCGCAAAAGTCCTTGCTCGTTTTTAAACCGAATTAAATGCTAATTATCATATTGTAATAAGAGATCATTTATTTTGATTTCAATATATTTCCTTTCATATTTAGAAAAAGGCCGTTCTTTTAAGCTATTATCTGTTATGTTGCCTGAACTGTTCCTTTAACTGAAATCTCACCTTGTAGTTTAAAGTCAGGTAAATCAGTTAGAGCTTTAAAACCACCAATATAAGCCAACATTCCCATAGATTGGAATTTGAAGGGTTCAACTTTACTTGTTAAATCTTTGTTTGGAATACTCTTGTTAAGTATGTTATCTGCCAAATATCGACCTTGTCTCTCGGCAACTTGGGCTGTCATTGGTAGGGGTCCATCTAAGACGCAAGAACAATGCCCCAAGGCAAAAACATTGCCTGAAGGATCTCCTTGAACAAGGATTTGACCTTGTTTGTTTTTGGGAAGGTCAAGTGATTTCGAGAAATATTACTACGATCTCAAGAGGGAAAAATCTTGAATTAGACGTCGGAATGATTGTTTGGAAGCTGACTCATCCCTTGTCCAGCGCCCGAAATGGACCGGCCCATTCAAGACCATAGAGAAAAGAAGTCGTCCATTGGTTTATATCCTCGAAGACATGATCTCCGGTCAGAAAACAGGACCCATCAACGTGTCGTCTCAACTGAAACTTTATCAGACCCCCGAAGCTCCATTGGAAGAAAACTAAGATCGCGAGACTCCTGGAGAAGAACCAGACATATCCAGGAAGATGAAGACACTCTAGCAAAAGAAATCATCTCTCCACTAAGACGAGACCAAGAGCGCAAACTCCCGAAGGAACGGCACCACCCCAAAATGTACCGGAAGAAAGACAGACCTCGGTCTTCCTCCGAATCCCTCGAGGAAGTAGAAGAAATGATAGGATCATTCGGACCAGGTTCCGAAAAAGAGAACTCGAGAACAAGAAGTACATCAGCCTGAAGAGATCTAGCCGGAGAAGGAATTACAAGGACACATTGTCCATCATGAAGAGACTCCTCCGGTAACCGAGCCATTGCCTCAACTTCCAATATTTACGAAGAAAAACGTTCGGAAGACCCCTATGCGACACGAGTAAAATAATTTTTCTACCCCCCTACTAACGTTCCCTTGAGACCAGAGAGAGAGGAACTTTTTCCAAGAAACGAACCTATAGAGGAACCTATACTAAATCAGAATACCTTTTTCCAAGACAAGTTGAAAAGTCCTATATTTCCTGTATACGAGAAAGAACAAGAGATATCAAATATTCCCGATATTACCTTAATTCCTAGAGGAGAAAAATTACAACATTCAACCCAGAGAAATAGAGCTTTACCAATTCCTCAATTTACGGCAAGATTTAATGGAGAATCAAATCCTATAGAATTCCTATATAGCGCGTACGAGTATGGGATGGTAACAAGCGTAACACTTCAAGAATTATTGACCCATATACCCCTAGCATTCGAAGGACAAGCTAAGAAATGGTATTGGAAAAATATTAATCATTTTCATACCTGCAATGACTTTGAAAATAAGTTTAAAGAAAAATATTTGGGAAACGGTTATTCCAAAATAATCAAGAGAAAAATTCAAACAAGAAGGCAGAGACCTAATGAGAGTCCTGGAGATTATGTGCAGGATATGATTAACATATATGATGAATTACCCTCTATCCCCTCTGAGCAAGCTTCGATTAGACCATATAATTTTTGGATTAATGCCCGAATATGAAGCCCTATTGAACCTGAAAACTTGTACCACAGTTGATGAACTTTTAGAGGTAGTAAAGCAACTTCAACCAGTGATGGGAATTTTACACCCTAGAAATCAAGGAACAAACGAACCCCGAAACCCCTTCATCAACAAATTTTGCAACTATTGCAAGGAATACGGACATTTTGTTTATAACTGCCCAAATAAAAGAAGTAGACCGCAAGAAGTAACCTTACCCCTTGAATCGTATCTTAAATCAGCTAGGCCTAAATGCTTTGTATGCAATTCTACGGACCATATGGCTCGAGATTGTCCCCAAAAACAAAACTATCAATTAAAAGAAAGAATAAACGAAGAGCAAAATACCACTCCTCAAAGAACAGTTGAGATGACTGTCCCACAACATGAAAACTCAATTAACGTGATAAGTAATTTCGTCCCTACTTTTTTATCTTGACTTGTTGTTGTGAGCGTACTCGTGTTTTATAAAAGCATTAGTGTGATTATTTTTCCCGCCCGCTGGAACTATTTTTATTACCTCTCCGAGTGACGTATGTCACGGAGAGGTTCTAATTTCGACGTGTCTGTGTGTGTGTGTGTGTCTGTCTGTTGTTATTGACTTACACCCCAGGGGACCGCGTTTGCAGTTTCCGAATTGAAGCAAATGTGTTCGCTATTTCAGGACCGTATTCACAGTTCCCGGAAATTTCAAAACTTGAATCTATCCACAAATCAACTGGCCACTATTACTTCATCTGACTAGTCAATTGTCTACTCTACATGAATACCAATCTGTACTTATTGGCTTCAAACACCACCATTTTGTGGTCTTTGTCCATTCGACATAGACACCAGTCTGTACTTACTGGCTTCTAACACCAGCATCTACTGGTATTTGTTTTTGTCCATCCCACACGGACACCAGTCTGTACACCTGGCTTCTACACCACCATCTTCTGGTCATTGTTTTTGTCCATCCCACATGGACACCAGCCTGTACACCTGGCTCCTACACCACTATCTTCTGGTCATTGTTTTTGTCCATCCCACATGGACACCAGTCTGCACACCTGGCTTCTACACCACCATCTTCTGGTCATTGTTTTTGTCCATCCCACATGGACACCAGTCTGCACACCTGGCTTCTACTCCATCATCATCCTTAAGGTTAAGACATACGTGGCGATCGGCCAGGGTTACGAGAAACGTCCGCCCTCCCAATGGCGGTGCTTCCACCAAAGGTTCACGCAATTGCGCTGTTCTTATCCATAGCTGCGATTCGAAATCTTTATATACTACCTATTTGAATAAGGCGAAGCAACCGGCGTATGCTTCATTTTAAACGCCAATATTAGTCAAGTCTCTCAAGAATGTTTAATTGTTCTTTATCAAGACGATGTAACGCTCAATAAGGCGAACAACTAACGAAGAAAATATTTAATATTAATTATATTTATTTTAATATTTAAGATAATCTTGTTTCTCAACTCAAAATTAAAACGGAAAGAGTTAAAAAGCAGTCTATTTTTTTGTCTGTGTGTCTGTCCGTTGTCACACCAGTGCGCCGAGTTAGCAGTTCGCTTTGTTTTGATGTGTTAAGAAATCCTACAGAACCTTAATATTCACTTTTACCATAATATAAAGTGAATATGTGGAAAGCTTTTTCGTAATTACGATGCATTTAGTACTTTTGTAGCTTTAAAGCTCTGTTTCATTTTGATATTCCAAGGATGTTTTTTAATATTGTTATTTGAAATGGATATTTATATATTACTTAAGCTATACTACATCTGTTTATAGCATAATCCTTTCTATAGTGATTTCAAGAAGAACGCAACGATATTGGTCAATTGAACTTTTGTTTGTCAGTAGGCCTAGTGAACCAAAAAGTAAACGCTTGGGTTTGGTTTTCGTTTCTTTAATGCAGAGACATTAACGGTTCAGAGTGAGCCGAAAGTTAAATACACTTTTAAATAATTAGGCTTAGGTTTTATAATCATGGTAGATATCTGGGCCGCGGTCAGCAGAGCTCAGCGCTGTTAGCAGTGTCCTACAGGACGGGATTTTTTTTTTTTTTGAATTTGACGTCACGGTGCTCAACGC
This sequence comes from Phalangium opilio, assembly GCF_054372755.1. Taxonomy (NCBI): domain Eukaryota; kingdom Metazoa; phylum Arthropoda; class Arachnida; order Opiliones; family Phalangiidae; genus Phalangium; species Phalangium opilio. Next base: position 731,660 of record NW_028324223.1, read on the forward strand.
TGAGCAAGCGCGGTCCTCAAAGAAAATAGTCGGGTTTTTGGAAAACGTGACGTTTAACGCGTAGTTCTCAGCTTGGCGAAAAAACATGGAGGAATTAATACAAATAGCTCTTGCTGATTCTGATGGGACTATAGCTATTTAATTGGCGTGAAACCATTTGATCACGCGAGAATTTTGAGAGATATGCTAGTTTCTAATTTTAATTATAAAAGTTGTTATCTATCTCTTTAAATATGTTATCATACAATTTTTGTTAAGCCTTGGTACCTTGCACGCTTTATTGCGTTAGCGTCATTTTTAAAACACCGATGACCGGAGAAAAGCTATGACGACAGATCTCACCGGTAAACGTTTCCAAAATCCGCTGTCATTTTGGGGAGCTCTGCTGGACGCAGCCCAGACCAGTGAAAGGTCTGATCGTAATCGGATTATAGCTTCGTGTTTTCACGCTTTTTATGGTGCGCATTTACTTCCAGTGTGTGTAGCCACAAATAAGCTTTGGTGTTATGTAACGTTAACAGTCATGTTGACAAACTAAGAAAATCGTTGAGGTGAAACGAGAGGATAGTGTTTACATGGCAACCCTGTTGTGAATATGGCTTTGAACATAGAGGGTATACTGTTGAGGAGTAGAAAATTTGGCCTTTACAAAAACGTAAAGGTAATATCCCTCCAAAGTTTTAGCTCTTCATTTCCCGTTTTTCCCCCATCGTATGATTTTAATGTGTACAAGTATATCCTTATTGGATGTAAAATGTCTGATTTACAGTATATTTGCTATGCTTTGTATACTGCTTTAATATTTCATAAATTTTAACTTCAGTATTTGTTCTTAAAAAAAGAAACATTTCCATATCTGGGTAAGTAAGTTTGTAAGTAGTCCTCCTCGGAGAGGTAATATTTTGGTTTTCCCAACTTGTTTTCTATATAGATAGCGTTTATGTCAGGTGTTCACGCTATGATTGCTGGGCGGAGCACCAAAATGTTAATGTACTACTTTATTTTATAAATATCGTACAATTTTCCAACAAAAAATTAGGCCTAAAACCTTGTATCTTAACAAAAAATCTAACCCTAAAAATTTCAAATTTTAAAATTCAAAAAGGAATCACGTGGAAAAGGGGAGGGGTGGAGGGTATCACGTGACATGATTCTCGAGCTCTATTCTTGATCCTAAGGGGTGAAAAGGGGGGTTGCACGTGCAAGAACTAGACAATCTTCGTTATGGATGTTAAGCCTTTGTTAATCAGGCCCTGAACGTAGGGCAAAATTAACTTAATTGCTTGAATAACCACGCCTTTTTTACTGGAGTTGAGTAGTGTGTGATTACCGAAACGCTTAAGATTGTCAACTATGCCACGCGCCTTAAGCCTCGGCTTCCTGAAAGGTGGTATGCATTTATTTAAGCTTAAACCTTAACGGCGAAAATTACAAATGAACTTTGGGTTGAAAGGCTATTACGGGGAAACCCCCATGACGACAAAAGCCAGAGACCAAAGTTTTGATTAGTTAGACGTGCCTTCCTTCCCCCGGTCCTTTTTCTCTCTCTGTCTCAAATTTGGGAATGTATAAAACTAATTGGAATTATTGTGACCCTTGTTAATTTCTATGCCGGCTTTGTGGGCTGGACTTGAACTGCAATTTCGGTTAGGTTGGGTTGCAACGCGAGTTCCTAGGCGTGTGCAAGGAGCAGGGAGATAGATTATTAATTCGTGACTTAAAATTCTTCATAAGTAATGATTAGTCTAGCTAACTCATCCCACAAAATCCGCCTAGATACGTTAAATCAAAATTATTCCTATTAGTTGTATGCATTCCTGCTGTATTGAAAGGAAGTATTGTAGTATTTAGAAATATTGGTCTATTTTTACACTCAGTTTTAAGATAAAGTAATTAATTTTCTGGCTTTTTTTATAAACAAAGTCCATGATAAGATTCGTTAAATGCATCTGGGCTAAGCCTAAATGTCTTTAGGAAACTGTCCCTTACATTCCTGTGGAATAATTAAAGCCGAAGGAAACTAATTTTAATGATTAAAGATATTTCTGATGGACTTACAGAGAGGCTTTAATTTGCTAAGAGGTCGAATTGAACAAATACAACAAATACGGTCCTCGCTCGCTTTCGCTTCCCCAAAATAGGACCCCGATGGTATAGAAGTACTTGTTTCGATTAGTATACAACTGTCTTAATGTCTCGCAATCAACTTAATCTTACCGAAGGATCCAAGAGAGAGAGAGAGAGAGAGGGGGGGCTGGGGGAGCGTGGGAGGACGAGGACATCTCCGCTATCTAGGGTTATGGGGGTCCTTTCCGCAAGTGTGGCTGGCTGTGGCCTAGCTTATTTTCAAACTAGATCAATTCTAGCCGAGGCCTAGCAATAGCACCATGATGAGGTAGTTGAGATGTTTTGCCACAGAATTGTTTCAATACACCTATGTTAACCTGAATATAGTGTTCCTTCAGTATCTGATCTACCAAAGAAACCTCCGGTTTATTTCTCTCTGCGGTAGCCAAGGAAGTCAAAATGAATGTTTGTCCTAATACTTAAGCTATACCGAGTGGTGTCTCTTCGTATAAATACTTTGGTGCAGTCAGCATAGGGGTGCTGGGTGCTTTTAGAAGTCCGTCCGTGTATATTGATGACCCATACGCGTTTATTTAAGCCAATAGAGACGTCTTAAGAGGGGTAACTTATCTTGCCTATACTCAAGACGGGTTAAGCAAACATACTTCTAATAATAGTGTTCACTACCACTTTACAAGAGTACAATATTATCAAGAAGCGATATCTAGTTTATTAGGGAGAAGGTGTAATAAATTCGCGCCACATTTCTAGCAGCTTTATCTCCAGTCCAAACGTAGACGTCTCCGAAGTTAATCCCCGCCGCCTCTAAATTATAACCAGCCAGCATCTCATTGGTTCTTGAAAACTCGTGCACGTCAGCGCGACGCGAATGAAGAGAAAATTACAGTCATATTTTCCGACGGAGGAGAGGCGAAATAGGCCGACCTCCTTTTACGTCCCCCCTTGTATTTTGAAAGGGGGACTGCAGGACTATGGCGCGCCAATACTTAGGCATCTTATACCTTCTCCCTAGTAAACTAGATATCGCTTCTTGATATTATACACAGGGTGTTTTCCAAAAACGTGCTATCCATTGTCGGGGATTAATTATATCTTCTATTTATATATCTATTTTTCATAGAACTATGTACCACTGCGTGATGTACTTCGGTTCCATGACCCTTTCTGGAATCTTTCCGGATAATGGGGAATTTGACTCTGTGGCAACCCTGATGATGTAACTAGGCAAGGTTATAGGTCAATCCAATGTTTATAAGATGGAAAGGAACCAACATCTCCTTACCTTATGTACCAAAGAAAGTGCCCCGAGACTTTCATGGACAAAGAAAACTAAAGGGATCTTATACTAGAAGAAAACTGAACGGGAAATATGTGACGTGTGTCCAAAAAAAAACAAAGAAAGTTGCTAGGTTGAGCGATGAGCCATGTAGATCCCTACCCATCAAATTCCCCATCTTAACAACCAAGCCCCAGAAAGAAACGTAGACTTGGCAAAACCAGTAACAATAACCCGTAATATTATGTACCCAATCTTTTTAGGGGTTTGTTACTATGCAGGGTTTTCTAAAAAGGGTTAATTATAAAGCCTAAGTACAGTGGTAAACTAATTTTTTGGCATTAATATGATTATAGAATCGTTTACAAGATTATGAGAGCTTTAAAACGGTAAAAACCGCGTCGAAATCGGACTATAAATAACGAAGTTTGAAAAAACTTGAATCCTGGCTCAAGTATGTGCAAGTTTGAATTTTTCAAAGTTCCTTATTTCTGGTCCGATTTCAACGCGGTCCGCGCCATTTTAATGCTTTAATTAAATACTACTATGAAAGCTTTAAAACTGTGAAAATTGCGTCGAAATCGGACAATAAATAACGAAGTTTGAAAAAACTTGAATCTTGGGCGCAAGTATTAGTTTGAATTTTTCAAAGTTCCTTATTTCTGGTCCGATTTTAACGCGGTTTGCGCCATTTTAAAGCTCTAATTAAGTACTACTCGTTTACATACAAACATTTATAGAAATTCTTACCTTTTAATAAGAAAAAAACACTAAAAACACTTGATATAAATTAACTCTAAGCCTAATTTCATAAAGTCTCTTCGCTTAAAAATAAATACGGGTACTATTTCCTATTATCGAGAAAATACTGAGAAGAAAATTTCGATTATTATTTTTCCATTACATTATTGATTTCCGAACCAACTACCGAGAAAAGAAAAGAAAAGGTCCAACAGAAGCAAAATTTCAAACTCTTGACAGACTAATACGTTCTTCTATATATAAACTCTATTGAAAACGAACACCAGTGCCATGACTACGTAGTACTGAGGATTAAGTCTGTCTTTCAAAGAAGAAAAAGATGTTTTAAGCCTCGGTCCTTAGAGAAATACATGCAAAAAAAAATTAAGTCTATAACGACGTTACTTGACATCGCTGTCAAAGTTAAGCCTTAAAATCCTGGGATTAAATATAATAGATATTTAAATAGGGATTAGATATTCATTAGATAATATGGATGTTAATTCTTCATCTATCCAAAAGTGTTGAAACGATTGGGTCTGTGAAATAAGATACCCTAGATATAAACCAGAAATGACCTTGTTTCGCCTCCTCTTAAAGGAGGTGTTAACGGTTCAGGATTAGCCGAAAGTTAAATACAGCCTTCAGTGATACATTTTAGGTCCTCATTTGAATTATTGAGGAATCAAAGGAAATTGTTAAACGCTTAAGCCTTTGCTAAAGACCTTGGCAATATTTCGCCAATTTGAACTATGTATTTCCGGTTTTTCTCATTGGCTGGTGGACCTGTGTTTAGGAAGTAAATTCGTCTCGGCTCGGAGAGGTTTATTTTGGTTTCCCAACTTGTCATTTAACCCCTAGGCACCAAGTTAACTTGAAAGAAGATTTACCTTTAGTTGTATGAGGGAAGAGGGGGGGGGGGATAAATAGGTCAGTACTCACTTTGAAGTTGAGTTGACGATAACAGACAATTTTTAATCAACTCTTAAGGTCAAAAATGTTTCGGTGGGGGGGAGCTAGATTATGGTTATATAAAAAATGCGTGCAATTTATAGTATGTAATTAGCATAATGTTACGATGTTTTTAATTTTAGGTATGGCAACTTTTTTATGGCTGAAGTAATAATTAATTTTGGTATTATTTTGTATCACTACACGAACCTAGTGATTTTTAATGTCGATTGTTCTTATTATTTTTTTATATTCCCCACTCGGTCTATAACCCACTCTACTTGTTATCAGTGTTAGTCTACGTACACAACACGTGACGGGTTTAGGAAAAAAATTAAATCACGTGACCCACGCCGAGGGGGCGTAGTCGTATAAGTGAATATTCAGTATCACAATTTCCCAAAAGTCAAAGGAACAACACAACAGTACAACACTGGACTGGTTCAAAGTCGTCTGTCTGCTTGTTTTTGTTAGAAACCCCGAGAAGATCGATGAAGTTTCAAACTCCGTTTATTTTTTGGAATTCTGGACGTTCTTCAACATTTGAAAGTTCTCCGAGCAAGGTAATTTTTATAATTTTCGGTATTTTCAACCTGAATCTTAGTTATTTACCTTGTAACATATAGCTTTAGGCGTAAGTGGTTCTATGGCATGGCATTATTGGCATATAACTTTAAGCCTTGGTAAAATTTAGTGTATTAATATGTTATTCAGGGGGCTATGATTAAGTTAACCGTGTTTTTCCTGCTTATTTTGAGTTAACGCGCGCTTAAATACTGCGGAAGAAAACTCGCGTCGAATGTCCGAGTCTGAAGAAGTGGGAAAATTTAAAATAGAGTCTATCTTGAACCAAAATGAAAAGCTAATGAAATAGGAATGAAACGAGAGACGAAGTAGTTAAAGATTGCTTAAACTTATAGCTGTCTAATGAAAGATGAAGATCAGAGCTTTAAATAGGGTCGATAGGGCAGCTTGTTGGACAATTAGGTCTCGGAAGATGGTCCCATTATTAGAATTAAAGCCTTTTTTTTTGACAATGAATAATCATTTTAATAATTTTGCCTAATTGGGTTTAGTTTAATAAAGACGACACTAGGCCATTAAAGTCCCAAGGTTTTATTAAGTAGTACTTAACCATGTAGTCAGTACGCCAAAAGTACTAATTAATTTTAATTTTATTTTTTCAGACTACGATCTCGACTGCTAGTTACTCAAAAAACGTTAAAATAGAGTCAAGTACACGACAATGTTTGATGAAGAATTATGGACTGCTGCTATTAAGGGGAAAATAGATGAGGTAGTCCGGTTGTTAAACCGTGGTGCCAATATCAACTATGCTGGTCTGTTTCGCCAAACCGCATTACACTTCGCTTGTTATGGAAGCCATTTTGATCTGGCATTGCTGCTTATTGAGAAAGGTGCCAATGTTAATCTGGCTGATGCATTTGGGACAACACCCTTAATGAGTGCTTGCCAACATAATCTTGTCGATGTGGTCAAGTCACTTTTGAATAAAGGTGCCAATATCGACGGCGTTGATATGAAGGGAAAGACGGCATTACAATGGGCTTGCGATTATGGGAGATCCGATGCGGCATTGCTGCTTATTGAAAAAGGTGCCAATGTTAATCTGGCTGATGAATTTGGGACAACACCCTTAATGATGGCTTGCCAACGTAATCTACTCGATGTGCTCAAGTCTCTTTTGAATAAAGGTGCCAATATCGACGTCGTTGATAAAAAGGGAAGAACGCCATTACAATTGGCTTGCGAGTATGGAGAATCCGATGCGTCAGTGCTGCTTATTGAAAAAGGTGACAATGTTAATCTGGCTGATGCAGATGGGACAACACCCTTAATGAGGGCTTGCAAAAGTAATCTGGTCGATGTGCTGAAGTCTCTTTTGAATAAAGGTGCCAAATTTAGGAGTTTTTTTTTAATTCAAGTTCTCTCTTGGTTGCCTCCAATTTGTCCTTTTCCGTTTGCTTCAGTAGTTCATCCAGCGTGACTTTCAGTTCTCCCAACTCTTGTTTCAACTCCTGTTTCAACTCCTGTTTCAATTCTTGTTTCAATTGTTGAAATTCTTTAACCATGTTGAAATTCTTATCAGTCTCCTTTTGGTTGTTAATGATTTCCATCACTTTAGCGAAATCATTATCCTTAGCCAAATCCAAAGGCGTTTTCCCATTTATGTCCACCGTGTTATAACGCGATCCAGAAGGAAACTTACGATGTGGACGTTGCCCCTTTCGGCGAAAGTGGCAACGTCGACATCGTAAGTTTCCTTATGTCCAAAGGATCGCGTTATAACACGGTGGACATAAATGGGAAAACGCCTTTGCATTTGGCTAAGGGTAATGATTTCGCTAAAGTGATGGAAATCATTAACAACCAAAAGGATACTGATAAGAATTTCAACATGGTTAAAGAATTTCAACAATTGAAACAAGAATTGAAACAGGAGTTGAAACAAGAGTTGGGAGAACTGAAAGTCACGCTGGATGAACTACTGAAGCAAACGGAAAAGGACAAATTGGAGGCAACCAAGAGTGAACTTGAATTAAAAGAACTCCTAAATTTGGCACCTTTATTCAAAAGAGACTTCAGCCCATCGACAAGATTACTTTTGCAAGCCCTCATTAAGGGTGTTGTCCCATCTGCATCAGCCAGATTAACATTGTCTAAATTTGTCTTTAGTTTAGCTATTTGCTTTTGTTATTATATTTTTCTATTCCTCTTTTTTTTATCCTATATTTTTTTAAATTTAATGTATTTTAAAATTATTAATCCTGTTTTCGAGATGAAATTTACCATTTTCTTTTTACAATAACACTTTTGCAAATAATTATTTAAAAATAAATAAATAAATAAATAAATAAATAAATAAATAAATGATAAAATGCTTATACTGTACTCAATATTTCGTATGTCTGCGTTTTGGTAGGAAACTACTACTCTGTCTTCAAATAGCTCAGCCACCTTGTATTATCAACTTTCCTACATCTAAGAAATTCGACTACAAACAACCCTTGTGGTCATCCCATAGATTCGCCTGTAATTTGATTCTCGTGTGGTCAGGTAATTTGACCACTAAAGCAAACTTACCTCGCGTATACACTTCACACCTGAGCGAGCAAAACATATCAATATAATGGTGGCGGTCTAACATAACCGCGTCTAATGAACCGAATCGGGGCGCATCTTTACTTTATCCCAATCTATACAGAAATCGGAGCTAATCTTACGAAAGTTAGGAACAACGCTAGATAGAGCAATAACTATGGGAAACTTTCGGTTATTATCCTATAGCCCACCTGAAGTTTGACCGTCATGTTAATTGAGATCACGTTAGGCTTAACTAATTCTCGCTTAATTTATCACCGAAATCTAAGTTTAAACCTTCCTTCAATCGATTAGTTTATACAGCAGTTATTGTTTAAATATTGACATAGCACGTGTCTTAAGCGCGCGCACGCTTTTGTTGAGACTCAATTTGGCGCGAAAACATTTTATACAAAAAAAAAGTAAAATTTCCGCAATTTCTGCACGAGCTCGCGCGCGCGGTTCTTTTGGTGTCGAAATTTCTCTTGAATGTGTGTTCAATAATCCATAGAAGTAGGTACAAACTGTACAAGCCGCTTCCAGCTGTCGCGAGCTGCTAACATTGTTTTAAGACTCGAGCGCATTTTATCACGTGACCTTTTTTTAACGTCTAAAGCCTGGTTCCCACTTGGCGAAAATAGGGCGAAATTTCAACGCGAAATGATCAGCGCGATAAAATTGAGCGAATTTTTGATATTCGCCGGCAAAAAATCGTATTCGCGGAACTGAGCGACTTGTTCTATTTTTTTAGTCGAGGCGAAAAGGAGAAACAAATTCGCCCTAAAAGCAACCAATCAAAACCCAGATTCAGAATTTTGTAATGCCTCCTTTCTTTTGTCGATCACTTAAGTTTTATTTTAAGCCTACTACTGTTTTATGTTTTAGCACAACACAAATAGACAATGGGGGAACATCGGTTACAATATATAAGTGAAAACTACATTAATAGAATCTAAATTAAAGTTCTGATAATTCAATATTTCTTTACCTGAAGAAACTCGTGGTCACCTCTCATTTCCCGAAAGACATTTTTGAAACGTTAAATTTAAACAAAGGCCATTTTCATTATTTATTTTGTTTAGGTTTTCCATTTTTAATCCGCAAGAAAATAATTAGGCTTAACGTGAAAGAAAATCTCGCGCGCGATCTCTTCAAATTTCACGCTAAGTGGGAACGACGGCTCTGGCGTATAAATAATCGTCAAGAAGTTTCAGCCGGCGAATACACATTTCGCGTGCTTTTTTTCGTCAAGTGGGAACCAGGCTTAAATGCTATAGAATTTCGCGCCAATTTCGCATCGCAAAACTTTACCTAACAAGATTGTTACGTAAATAAAAAGACGTCTATTTCTATTTCTAGAATTTAAATTTCAAGCCAATTCGAAACTTAAAAAGGGTTATTTCTTATGTTATTTATTTTATAAGGCAAACCTTGTTAGTAGGAAAAAATAACCCTTTTCTGAATTTCAACTGTTTATAATATTAGAAATAAAGTTTTTCCCCATAGGCCTACCATCATTAAATTTGAATTTGTTTTTATTCCAAAAGTTTATTTTTCAAAAGAACAACGTGGTTTCTTTAAATTTTAAAAATTGTTCCTAGAAACGTGAATGTAGGGAAAGCCACAATTCAGGGGAAATTGCAGCATGCATTTTCTACCTGCCCCTGTAGAACTGTTTACCACGCCGAGCTTCAGAGTTTGTGGGGGAAAGCTAACGCATAGGCTAACACTTGGTCAATATAATCAAAAGCATATATAAGTAATGAAAAGTGAAAAATATATCTCTTAGTGCCCATTATGGTTATGGTTTAAGACGCCAAGGCTTAGTGGGCAATCTAAATTTTAGAACTAACTCATTTTGAATTAATCAATATATTTTGAAAAGGCGACGGACGACTTAAGTTTAAATCTAATATTCTACTAGCTTTGAAAGCATTCTCGTTAAACAAACAGGCTTAGGAATGTATTTATAATTCGCTAGACTACCGGTTTCATTAAGCCTTTGCAGGCTAATCTGGGAAAGTTTCTCGAATCTCGAGTCGAAAATTATATTGAAAATTATCCACCAGACTTAAGATTTATATATAGACATTGTTTTCTCAAATTTTAAAGGTGTCAAATAATGCGATTAAATATTGGCATTTCCGGGCCTTGGCAAAATGTTGAAAAGGCGCCATTGGGGTGGTTTGAATTAATTTAGGTATTTAAAAAAAATTAGATATTTGGGTTTTTAACTTCAACACAATTTTATTTATTTTATTTTATTTTATTTATTTTTTAATTATTTTAATTTAGTTATAAAATTAACAGATCTTGATTAATTAAACTAACTATATTCTGTTAGCGGAATATACTGTTTTTATTTCGGGTGTTCTTGAGAGAAGCTCATTTGTTATTTAAATCCTGGGGGTAAATCCTTAATTTTAAATACGTGTACTTGGTATAACACACTCTAGGAGATGAATCTGAAATTTTAATAATTTACTGGGTCAATTTTTAAGGGTATCCGCTTTAAATCTAATATTCTATTTCGACTGTTGGCAGGAGTTCTTAGAACTTGGAATTTTCATTTCATTACGTGTGATTTCAATAACACCTAATTGCAATTACTTACAATTTCAATAACTCCTAATTGCAATTACTTACAATTTCAATAACTCCTAATTGCAATTACTTACAATTTCAATAACTCCTAATTGCAATTACTTACAATTTCAATAACTCCTAATTGCAATTACTTACAATTTCAATAACTCCTAATTGCAATTACTTACAATTTCAATAACTCCTAAGTGCAATTACTTACAATTTCAATAACTCCTAATTGCAATTACTTACAATTTCAATAACTCCTAATTGCAATTACTTACAATTTCAATAACTCCTAATTGCAATTACTTTCAATTTCAATAACTCCTAATTACAATTACTTACAATTTCAATAACTCCTAATTGCAATTACTTACAATTTCAATAACTCCTAATTGCAATTACTTGCAATTTCAATAACTCCTAATTGCAATTACTTGCAATTTCAATAACTCCTAACTGCAATTACTTGCAATTTCAATAACTCCTAATTGCAATTACTTACAATTTCAATAACTCCTAATTGCAATTACTTACAATTTCAATAACTCCTAATTGCAATTACTTACAATTTCAATAACTCCTAATTGCAATTACTTACAATTTCAATAACTCCTAAGTGCAATTACTTACAATTTCAATAACTCCTAATTGCAATTACTTACAATTTCAATAACTCCTAATTGCAATTACTTACAATTTCAATAACTCCTAATTGCAATTACTTTCAATTTCAATAACTCCTAATTACAATTACTTACAATTTCAATAACTCCTAATTGCAATTACTTACAATTTCAATAACTCCTAATTGCAATTACTTGCAATTTCAATAACTCCTAATTGCAATTACTTGCAATTTCAATAACTCCTAACTGCAATTACTTGCAATTTCAATAACTCCTAATTGCAATTACTTACAATTTCAATAACTCCTAATTGCAATTACTTACAATTTCAATAACTCCTAATTGCAATTACTTACAATTTCAATAACTCCTAATTGCAATTACTTACAATTTCAATAACTCCTAATTGCAATTACTTACAATTTCAATAACTCCTAATTGCAATTACTTACAATTTCAATAACTCCTAATTGCAATTACTTACAATTTCAATAACTCCTAATTGCAATTACTTACAATTTCAACAACTCCTAATTGCAATTACTTACAATTTCAACAACTCCTAATTGCAATTACTTACAATTTTGATAACTCCTAATTGCAATTACTTACAATTTTGATAACTCCTAATTGCAATTACTTACAATTTCGATAACACCTAATTGCAATTACTTACAATTTCGATAACACCTAATTGCAATTACTTATAATTTCGATAACACCTAATTGCAGTTACTTATAATTTCGATAACACCTAATTGCAGTTACTTATAATTGAAATATAATCAAATAACAGTAATCCATAAGTACGATAACGTATAAGCCTTCAAGTTCTTTAAGTATAATTATTTTTCCCATTTTGAATTTCTTTGTTTGGGAATAGGTTAGGTCGAAAATAAATTTCTTGTCGACTTTTAAAGAAAATCATAAAAAATTCTCACAATAGACTTGAATGACATTCCTCGGTGGCAAAAGAAGTTCTAAACCTCTGCTTTGCAATGAAAAGATTCTCGTATAAAAACACTATGACCTTATAAAACTTTCCAATAATATAACTTCAATAAGTTGAGCTGATCGATAGATTTAAAATTCTTCAAACCGCTTTCGAAATTGAAATATTTTAGCGACGCCACTCCGGAATTGAAGTTCATTAAAATAAGTTCCCGCAGTTCGATAGTACCCGGTTAGAGCTTTAATATGGTAAAAACCGCGTCAAAATCGGACTGTAAATAAGGAAGTTTGAAAATTGCCGTAGCAATTTCAAAACTGCAATTTTCAAACTTCCTTATTTATGGACCGATTTCGACCCGGTTTGTTTTGTTTTAAACCTCTCTTTCTGTTAAATTCGATATCTCATTATACATACGACTAATAACATAGAATCACCATAAAATATAAAACACCTTTTTAAGAAAAACAAAAAGCCATAAACTAGCCAATTGGGAGCTTTTCTCGCGATATTCTTTCGTTCTTGAAGCTATAGACAATAAATTAGGCATTAACTTTTAAAACCTATACTGCCAAAAAGGATGCTTTGGACTTGATTTTTTATAGGTCTCAGGTAAAAACTATGAAACGAGGAATATGGCTAACAAGAATGACCATAGCGTATGACGTGGGGCAATATTGACCAAGTCAAGCCGAGTTTGCAATACGCGTAAATCTACCCCCTATATAATTTTATTGAATAAGGTTAGTATTCTTTGCGTTGCATACTCCGGTTGGAATAGCAGGTAAAGTGTACCAAATTTAACCTTGCACCTTATGGAAGGGGGATATCATGGTTTTCCCCGCCTTTTATAGTACTGTCAAATTATGTTGGGTTTCTTTGATAGAAAAAGTATTGATTAGACAACCGGGAAAGTCCCTAGGCTAAAGTTTCTCAGGCAATAAAGGAAAATGCGCCTTTTTTTTCTGCCTTTAATTTTTTTTAGTTTTAGCCACTAGGCTTCGCGATAAACCTAGGTAAACGTCACCTAGGAGACTTACCAATAAAAATTCTTCTATATGAAGCGCGGGGGGGGGGGAGACTTGACTTTTTCCGGATATTGCGGGCTCTCCACTACCTTATACCCTCTGCTGATCTATATAGATTTTTTCCAGGCTATTTTTGTGGTCGAGTAAAATTAGTTTTCTTAAGATTTTTCGGTTAAGATTACGTGGTAACGCTTAATGCGATTAGAGGTTCGGATAGAGATTGGGAAGAGCTTTGAAATGACGCAAACCGCGCCAAAATCGGACGATAAAAAAAATCAAATTTGAAAATTTCAAACTTCCTTATTTATAATCCGATATCGATGCGGTTTTCGTCATTTTAAAGCTCTGATTGAGCTATAGAAATAAATTGAATAATTTTTAGTTAATTTGAAAATGAATTCCTTAGAGAAGCTATTATGTCAAGAGAGAGAGAGAGAGAGAGAGAGAGAGAGAGAGAGAGAGAGAGAGAGAGAGAGAGAGAGAGAGAGAGAGAGAGAGAGAGAGAGAGAGAGAGAGAGGCAAGCCTGCAAATCAAATTACCAGACGCGACCTCTTTGAAATTTAATTAAAATTCTAGCTGTCTAAGTGACGAACTGACGATAGTCGTTAGGCCTTGCCCTCTCAATCATTATAAATGGCCAAAAACTATACTGAACATTTCTCTAGTAGAGATGAGGTCAAAAGGTTATTGCGGAAATGCAATGAAGCGTATTAAAGTTTAATATCACAATTTAGATTGTATATTGATAGAGATTGGTTCATATAGATTGTCGCAAATTAGTTTATTCGACCGAAGTTTAATTTATGCCTATTTGTCAAATTATGTAAAGGGGAAACCACACTTGATTAATCACTCACTTAATTTCAATTGATTATTAAAATTAGGCTTAAGATAGCAAGACGTCCTTAAAATATGTTTCTATCTATCTAAAGGATCGATTTGGGGTTTAAGGAAACATTCAAAATGCAACAAACCGCATCAAAATCGGTTCATAAATAAGCGAGTTTGAATGTTTAAACTTAAACCGAATTTATCAAATTAGAAAATTAATCGAAATTTCTTTATTTACCGTGCGGATTATTTATTTTTGAAGCTCAGTGAATAAATATTTCCTTAAGATTCCTACGAACAACCCGAACATAAAAATTAGAAATTTTGAAATTTGCCATTTCAAATCAAACTTTCTTATTTACGGTCCGATTTTAACGGGGTTTGTTTCATTTTGAAGCCTTTCTCGTGTACAATTCGAAAATGTAGCCTATTCGGGTAAAAAGAGGCTTAGGTGATCAACAGAACGAAAAACTCTAAAAAGTAGGCTTAGCACGCATCAAAATAAAGAAAAGCGCGTTAAAACTAAGAACGACAACTTTATAAACGAACTTAAAAGACGGAGATTTCCTTTTTCTTATGACACTTGGCACCGAAAGCAAACGTTAACTTTGACCTTCCAAACTTAAGTAAGTTGGGACTGTCTCGTAAAGGGGGGCTTGAAGGGGGGGACAGACGCTAAGCCTATTTTTACAGCTTTATATCACCGTTAGAAAGGAAGTAGACTAGTACCTTTTTAAGCCTATTTCGAGATAGAATAGCATAGGCCTGTCTATTGGTTCTTAGAATGGTTCCAAGTTAAGCTGTGAAAAGTCCCTTACAGCCCAAGGGGACTTCTTTTTTTAAGCTTCGCGACGAATGGAGTTTCAACTCCAATTTAGGACGAGAGATAGCGAGCTATACCAAGATCGTTACTTGTAACGGCTAACAAAATAATGTAGGCTCTACATTAGGACATATTCCGTTTGTAAAGGGTATGGGTAGAGATCAAAAATAAACAAGTTGGGAAACCAAAATAAACCTCTCCGAGCCGAGACGAATTTACTTTCCCAACACCGGTCCGCCAGCCAATTTGACAAACCGGAAATACATAGTTCTAATCGGCGAGATATTGCCATGATCATTTGTAGAGTCTAAAGCGTTTAACAATTTCCTTTGTATCCTCAATAATTCTAATGAGGACCTAAAATGTATCACTGAAGGGTGTATTTAACTTTCGGCTCACTCTGAACCGTTAACACCTCTTGTAGGTGGACACGAAACAAGGTCAATTCTGGTTTAAATCTAGGATATCTTATTTCATAGACCCAATCGCTTCAACACTTATGGAAAGCCGAAGTATTAAAATCCATATTAAGTGGTGAAGTTAAAAGTTGTGTTTACACTATATATAAATGTAGTAAAGCTGAATTAAAACGTAAACACCAAATTTGAAATGTTAATATAAAAGATGTTCTTGGAATATTAAGATGAAACAGAGCTCTATAGCTACACAACTACTTAAAGAATCGTAATGCCGAAAAATATTTAAAGTATTTCCATTTAATATTCTGCAAAAAGGAAATGTTATCGTTTTGTAAGAGATCTTATCATCCTACTCGCTTATTATTAACTTTGATATGCGTGTAGTGTTTCGATTCGGATGCAATCTTCATTACTCGTTCTATATAAACTCTCACTTGTGTCATAACATAGAAATAAGTTTATCTTAAATAATTAATTAAATATAAATGATATTAATTATTTTAATCGCCAGTAAATAACTTTAAAAATAGTTGAATCGTTTAAAATAAAGTTGTTCCTATTATCTTTCGAAACTTTGCTAATATTGACGTTTAAAGTGAAGGGTACCCCTCTTGCCTGCTTTCTTCAAATTTTGGGGTATATATACGATTCGTTTCCATTATAATAATAGATAAAAACGCATTCGCGTGAACCGATGGTGGAAGCCATGCCATTGGGAGGCTAGACGTTTCTCGTAACCCTAGCCGATCGCCGCGTATATCTTAAAACCAAACGATAACGATGGAGAAGAAGCCGGAATGAACAAAGACCTGAAGATGGTGGTGCATAGAAGCTGGTGTCAATGTGGGATTGACGAAGAACAGAAGATGGTGGTGTTTACGAGCCAGCAAGTACAGGCTAGTGTCAATGTGGGATTGACGAAGAACAGAAGATGGTGGTGCTCACGAGTCAGCAAGTACAGGCTAGTGTCCATGTGGGATGGACAAAGACTAGCAGATTGTGGTCCTTAGAAGACTGGTGTTGGCAGATGAATGGCCAAATTTCCGTGAATCGCTAACGCGTTCCGGAAATCGGGTATTTGTTTGCTCCGATTTGTAAACTGCGAACGCGGTCACGTGAGGTCTGACAGACAGACAGACAGACAGACACACAGACAGACACGTCCAGTGCAATACCTCTCCGTGACGTCATCGTCACTCGGAGAGGTAAAAATTATATTCTTTATTTTGTGTCACTATCCCTTTAAATTCTGTCAAAGGCTTAGATTCTTGATACATTTTTATATTAAAAACAAATTAATACGTTAGGAAAAATTATACTTTATTTTGTGTCACTAACCCTTTAAATTCTGACAAAGGCTTAGATTCTTGATACATTTTTATATTAAAAAAAAATTATTTTTAATAAGTTAGGCCCGTGGGAAGTTTGTGTTTATTTTGATATTTTTTAAAGTAAATTTTATCAATATTTTATTTTAACTTTGAAAATCGAATTTAACTACCTAACTACTAAAGGTTAGAAGTTACGTGGTTTTGTCAATAAACTACTTTTTTTTTTAATCATAAACACCTTTGGGGCATTTTCGTGGGTCCCTTATTAATTATGGCAGTAAACCGAAAAAAATTCCCGTCGGATGTGTATTCAATTTTTATTAAAAAAAATCTGAAGTTATTCGAGCTGATAGAAATTTTTCATTAAAAATATTTTACAGTCAATACCTTAGAGGATTAATGAATAACCTTCTTTACCTTGAAAATATACCAATTTAATATAAAATGGAATTTTAACGAAATCTATGTTAAATTTTATAATTTCCCATAAATTTTAATGAGGAATACATACATCTACTAGGAATAATTTCGTACCTATCCCTTTTCACTTAAGGGATCTAGGCGGGCTTTATGGGAGGAGCCAGCTAGACTTAATCATTAATTTTACATTCTGTCTGTATTCCTGGCTTTAAAATAGACCAAAAAAACAACTTATTCTTCTTTTTTGCAAACAAATCTTGGGAGGTTGCGCTAGAATTCTTTATTTGGCGGAAAATAAGGTGCTTTGTATTCATAATACATTGGGACGTCACAACAACATGCAGACCTTGACGTTTTATCTATATAGTCTCCTTTGGTGTAGAAGGACCCACCAAAAAAGTCCATTATTGGTAAAACAAATGGACATACCCTATAACGTGTACCACCGCCTTGGCACCCCTTTTACAAAGGAAAGTTTATTTATTTATTTTATTTTCAAATATATTCAAGTTAAGACTGACATCTGACGGCAAGGGGGACCATCCCCAAAAAACGTGACCCCATAGTATTGTAAAATTTTTAAATTTATTTATTTATTTCAACACAGCTATGCGAATATTCATTCGTCTAAAACCGAGTACTCTCCATACCATTCTACTCGTGTTACATAATCGTCGTTACTCGGCGAGTTGTAAGTCACTCGTCTTAAGGCCTCTATCTGTAGATACAAACCCAAAAAGTTAAAGTTCCAACTTCCTGATTTCGATCCGAGATTAAAAGTACATTACGAGAGAGATCGTTAGGGAAGGAGTTGAACATTAGTTTCTTAGCAAAAATCAAATAGAAAGTCTTAGAGGAGAGAGATGAAATGGAGTAGTGATTGTTAATGCTTGAGATTTACAGCAGCTCGAGATAACTAGTTCGAGAAGGAGAACGAAAGTTGAAGCGAGTCAGTTGAAGTCTTAAGTACACTCGGTGGTGGTTAATTAATTTTGCAGCTAGGACCTATTCCATCTAGGCACTCCTATTTAGTCCGCATAACTAAGCCCCCTTTGACAGCAGCGCCTCCTCACTCACCAGGCCCCTCCCTCGCTTTACCTCCTCGAATCTATGACCTACCTCACTCACTCACTTCAAAATTACAAGCCTTTCAGTTTGTCATGACCAGAGTTTAGTTAAACAAACTTATGGAACATAACATATCACTTACAAACTTATGGCTGGTTATATGTATAAAGAAATGACTCCATTTCACTATTTCCTCCAAGGAACAAATCTCACGCATACATACCGAGATTTCCATGGGCTTTCTTTACCTTCGGTTGCTGGCTGGACCCTAACGATTACGGGCCTAATCTTTTTGGCGGGCTGTTGGTATTTCGCGCCAAAAAAGAAAAAGTTAACTTTCAAAAGTAGATTAGGCTTAGCAAAAGAGATATGAATGTATGATTTATATTTATCATGTTACTTATGCTTCTAAATTACATATTGAATATTGACATATTTTTATTGATAACAAATCATTTTTATCCAATTTTTTCTTCAAGACTTAAAGAAAAGAAAAGAAAAGATAAACGTTATCTATTTGATGTTAATTTTAATTGGTGACGTCAGTGATAAAAATTAAGATGTGATTTCATTTTGTTAGTATATGAAAGGTTTTTCTCGTTGACGGTTGTATTTTATACGGAAGTAATATAGTTCTATAACTTGTGATTAATTATGAGTTTGCGATGGAAATTTTGAAAGGAAATTATTGATTAATATGATGTTAAATTGCTGCAGCCCGAATCGAGTCAGGTAATGTCTGGGTTATATACGAAAAACACTCAAATTACAACCTTCATCCTTAAATTTCCAATTATAATTACGGCAGTTATTGTAATTATATTAGTTATATATCTCGTGCCCCAAAGCAATTAGCGATAATTTGATCCATTACGTTATTACTATAACCGAAGAATATCAGGGTTGCCACAGTATCTGCTGGGAAAGTTTTGAAAATTAAATTTTTGTGGTAACCATGAATTTCATGGGTTATTAATGATTGTTAAGAGTGTTAATTAAAAAGATATTATTAATTTACTTGAAGATTTGGATTGAGCTTTAAAATAGCTTCAAAATGAAACAAACCGCGTCCAAATCGGATAACAAATAAAGAAGTTTGAAAATACTTGAGAAATGACTTGCGGTCATGTTTGAAAATTTCAAACTTCCTTATTTATTATTCGATTCTCACGCGGTTTGCGCCAAATTAAAGCTCTTTTCTTGTACTACTTAATTATGTATGTGATTACAAACTATCTTTGAAACTTTGATGAAAATTACTCTAAAATGGCATACACTTGAGGGGAGATAAGTTTGAAAATTTCAAACTTCCTTATTTATGACTCGATTTGGACGGGGTTTGCGCCATTTTGAAGCTCTTTTAACGTACTATTCAAATATACGTCAAAACCCTTTTTAGTTCGCTTGGCAAAACGCAAAACACGCCGGTTTCCGACTCGAAATTAACTCTGTTCAAATATTTATAGGATAGCTAGGAATATTTAGTATGTATTATTACCCCTCCAGCGAATTCATCGCACGCCTTTAAATAGTGAAAACACGGGATTTCCCGTAGTAAATATGAAACACGCTTCATGCATAGCGTTTGTTTCTCTTTAAAAACCAAAAAAAAAATCATTACTTCGTTATTACAATATTTTCTCAGAATTTTTATTTCTACCACAATTCAAAGCTAGATTCGGTGTATCATAACGACATTTAACTTCGCATGTTCCCCGCCCTTAAACATGGTTTAATCTCAACCTTAAAAAAACCCGACAAATAAACCTTATTTCCAAGCGCATATTTCAGTTTGATGGACTGTATCAGAAGTAAGATGAGACTACAAGTAAAGAGCTCTAGCATTGGTAGTAGATCCTGGCATTAGTGAACAAATTTGAGGATTTTATGTCGCTTCCATCGCGCCTACACTAGACTGAGAAAAAAATTGGTCGAGTTCCAAAAACATTTCCTACCCCCTTCCCCTCAACCTAAAGCCGCCGAACACAGACGAAGCGGGTGCTTGAATTTAGTTCGGCCGTCTACCGCCACCCGCGAGCGTGTCACGTTTTGCAGGGGAAAATTCAGAAACCGCTACCAGAGGGCCAACCGTTGGTGTCTTATCAAGAATATTCACTTGCGCCAAGTGAAGAATTTGGTTAGCTCAGTACTTCTAGTCTCATCTTACTTCTGACTGTATTTATATCAAAAACCGAAATCGTATATTGTTTTAGGGTTTATGACTTTACGTAACCATGGCAACAAATATTAACGTGAATTATACGCTACGCGTGTGTTTGTGGTTTTTTTGGTTCGTCTAATTAAGATAGGTTTAGGTTTTGTTGAGAGCCCAACCGGGTATGAATTTGTACAACTAAAATATGCCCGTATTTGTTACGGTAAAATGATTTAGAGTTATTGCGTTCAACCAACTGTATCTATTACAGTCAGAATGATTAAAGTCGTTTAAATATTGTTGCTGCTTAATCCGCCATACCAGGGTAGCTCTGAGCTGGTATTGAAAAAGAGAAAGTAGTACTATAATAGCTTCCATAGCGGTTTTTGTGGACCATGTTGTCAAATATAGTTCGACTCAAGGAGAACGGGGGGAGCGAGTCAATTGAAGTTATAAGTACACTCGGTGGTGGTTAATTAATTTTGCAGCTAGGACCTATTCCATCTAGGCACTCCTATTTATTGAATCTGCATTACTAAGCCCAAATTTGACAGCAGCGCCACCTCACTCACCAGGCCCCTCCCTCGCTTTACCTCCTCTCGAATCTATGACCTACCTCACTCACTCACTCACTCACCTCAAAATATTACAAGCCTTTCAGTTTTCTAAGTTACCAAAGATTAATTAAACAAACTGTTGTATTATGTAAAAAACTAAGTTAGTTAAAAAACTATTTTATCTATTGACATAAGATTAAACTAGAGTGAAACCGAGTCTTCTTAATCGGTAGAGATTTTTGAAGGAACCACTTCTCTTAAGAACATCTACCATGTAACAACGCGTACTTTTTATCGTAACAAATTAATCTTTTATTATGCACAAACGTTTATTAAATTAATCAATTAGAAAACCACAACATGGTGTCAGAAGTGGGGTCTTTTTTATAATTCGTGCCCAACCACCCACTCGCGTATCGTTACAAATATGATGGCCTCCTTCAAAAGTCCGGAACCTTTTACACCTGGGAACAGTCCAGCAGAAGCCTGGGAGGCTTACAAGGAACGCTTCAAAATTTACGCAATTGCCTCAAAACTTAACAAGGAAGAACATGAACTGCAACTTAACGTCTTTCTACACGTCATCGGTACGGAGGGACTACGGATTTACAAAACGCTCTCGTTTCCATCTACCATCGTCAATCGTACGCTACAAAACGTCTATGATGCCTTCGATACCTATTACAAACCATATCAAAACGTAACCTATTCTCGGTACAAGTTCTTTACAACGAAACAAGAGTCAGGCGAACCATTTGATGTCTACCTAACGAAAATCAAAACCCTGGCAGCCCAATGTGATCTGGACAAACTCAACCTGACGGACTCGCTGGTAGCCACCCAGACTGCGATAGGAACGACCAATGCCAAGGTTCGAAAACAATTACTAAAACTAGAACCACTCTCGCTGAGCCAAGCTATAGCCATAGCCCAAGCTGAGGAAACGTCCATGCAGCAGGCCCAAGTAATCAATCCAACAAAATCCATACTCACCTCCTCACACGGCCAGCCTGAGCAGGAATGTTCTATTGTACATGAAGTTAATAGCCTCACTAACGTCCAACATTGGCGCGACCGCCAATCTACAAGCCAATATCAGGCACAACGGGGTCGGCCAAGGACTCGCAACCACTATTACCACCAAATCCCTCCAGACAGAAACAATTTCCGCCCAACCTCGCAATTTCGATCCGCTGTGCCGCCACGACGTCGCCCAAGCCAGAATCCTACAACTTCAGACCCAACCTGCACACGATGCGGTCTGCGACACCTGTCACACCAATGTCCCGCAATGGGATCCACCTGTCGGGCTTGCGGAGGACCGAACCACTGGTCAACTGTTTGTCGTGCCATTAATGAACTTAATGCTTATCTACCACCTTCCCGTTCCACTGACGAAGAACACGGACACAACATCCGACGTGTAGACGAACTAATGTATGACCACAACCACCCAAAACAAAATAACGAATTCTCGTACTTATCTTCTTTGACACTACACGCAACATTTGCGAATCTGGAAGATGACCATCTCTGGCGGGCACAACTCATGGTGGCGAATACACCGACCACCTTTAAAATCGATACGGGCTCTCAAGTCAATGTTATTCCGGAAGCACTGTACGCTCGGCTACATCCACGACCCGCCATGTTAACCCCAAGACACATCATCAAAGCATATTCTGGGCATGCTGTCGAAGTTCTTGGTATGACTCAACTCATCTGCTCCTCAAACCTTGCCTCAATAGCGCTCGACTTCTATATAACGCCAAAGGATCAAACTCATATCATTGGTGCGAGTGCATCTCGAAAACTCGGCCTAATCACAAGATTACCGCACAATGAACATAGCGCAATTCCCCCATTCATGGCACTCCAACCAGCCGTTGGCTTTAGGACTCTCGAATGTGCACATTTTCAACGCTATTTGGAAATTTTCGATTCACGCGTCTACCCTACGGGATATCCACTGCTTCTGAATACTGCCAAAGGACAATGAATTCTATATTTGGCGATATACCTCGAACACGAATTGCCACAGACGACTTCCTTATACACGGTTCAAACGAAGCAGAACACAACAAAATCCTGTGTACAGTATTGGAACGGGCGCAAAGAAAAGGACTGAAGTTTAATTCCAAAAAGATTCAGCTAGCCGTTACCCGCATCAAATATCTCGGTCATATCATATCTCCCAAGGGCGTCGAAACTGATCCGGAGAAAGTTGGAGCGATCAGAGAACTACCACCACCAGCGGACAAACCGGCACTACTAAGATTTCTGGGCATGGTTAACTTCATGGCAAAATTTATTTCTGGATATTCCGAACGAACTGCTCCCCTACGACCTCTTCTCAAACAAGACACAGTATTTCGATGGGACGAAACCCACCAAGACGCTTATGACGACTTGAAACAAGCCATCACTTCAGCGCCAGTGTTAACATTTTATAATCCCAAACTACATAACACTGTATCCGTCGACGCTAGTCAACATGGAATTGGTGCCGTACTTCTGCAGCAAGGCAAACCGATTGAATACGCGTCGATGACCTTTACATCCGCCCAAACGCGCTACGCTCAAATTGAAAAGGAGCTGCTTGCCATATTATATGCATGCGAACATTTTCATTATTATGTGGCAGCCGCCCCACTAACAGTGCAGACAGACCACAAGCCGTTGCTTACCATTATCCGGAAGCCGTTCCATCTTCTCTCTCCGAGGCTGCAGCGCCTAACATTGCGGTTGGCGCGGTATGACCCGACATTAATTTTTGTTCCTGGTACCAAGCTTTTCATCGCTGACGCCCTTTCGAGAGTACCTCAACCCAACTGCACAATGACAACGGACTTTTTGGAAGGTCCCGCCGCAACAATATATGCTCTGACCACTCTTTTTTTCAGATGACCGACTCCGAAAGTTCCAACATGCAACAAATCAAGATCCTGACCTGCAACAGATTCAAAGCTACGTGGAAAATGGCTGGCCCTTGCATCACAAGTCAATCCGTCTTCCTGGCGTAAAGGCATTCTGGGCACTACAGGAGGAAATACACTCACAGAACGGACTCCTATACAGAGGCGATCGTCTGGTGGTTCCGGCAATACTAAAAGGAGATACCATGAAGCAGATACACGCCATACATCAAGGTGTTACAGCTTGTCTCGCCAAAGCCAAAATGAATGTATACTGGCCGACCATGACTGCCGACATTACCAGATTTATTGCAAATTGCCCCGTTTGCAAGGAACGAGAACGCGCAAACACTGCGATGCCCTTACAGCCCTTGACAATTCCACCACATCCATGGCACACGGTCTCGTCTGATCTGTTCAAATTCCGCTCTAAAAACTATATCCTTCTGATTGACCACTTTTCGAAATATGTAGAAGCCCAAGAATTGACAACCACGAACGCTGAAGCTGTCATCAAGTTCCTAACACCATATTTTGCCCGCCATGGTATTCCAAGACGTTTTCTTTCGGACAATGGACCACCCTACTCTTCATACATGTTTACGAAATTTCTCGAAAAATGGGGAGTGGAACAAATCACATCGAGTCCTTATCACCCACAAAGTAATGGATTAGCAGAACGCATGGTCCAAACGCTAAAGAACTACCTAGCTAAATCGCAACCTGAAGGCAAAGACCTCAATCAAATCTTGCTAGAATACCGGACGACTCCATTGGAAAATCTTTTCACACCGGCAGAAATGCTAATGGGGAGAAAACTTCGTAGTCCCATCACAATGAATGACGCATCACTCAACCCGAATTTTCCGACACAAGAAATCATATCTGGACTACGACACAGACAGTTCACCATGCAAAGACATGCTGACACGAAACCGCACAGAAATCTACGTCCACTCGAGATAGGGGAGAAAGTCTGGTACTTCGTGGGAACACGTTCTTGGAAACCGGCAATAATCCTTCAAAAAGCTACCTCCCCAGATTCCTACATCATAGAAACGGAACAAAATCAAATTTTCCGGCGATCAAGAATTCACCTTCGCCACCAAATTCAACGAAAACCTGATAATCAAAATAAACCAGCAATTCCGAGAAGGATTAACGAACAAAGATTTCAACACGACTCACATGCTAACCTTCTTGAAGAAGCTTTCAACAAAACACCTAAAGTGGCTCATTATGCGCACAAACCGGTCGCTGTGACAGAGACGAGGTCTCCGAGATCTTCCAGTGTATTGACAGATCACTCCCAGCAATCATCTATCCTCCCCAATCTACCCGATACTCATGAAGTAGATGCTAACCACCCTTTAGAATCACACATCGAGAACCCATCAAGACAATCTCTGCAAGAGACGTCAACACGTGATGAGACCGGGCCAAGGATGATCCCACAACCAACTGCTCTAATGAAATCTCGACCACCAACCGTTCCACCTTTCCCACAAAGAACAGTCCAGACACCCACGTCATCGTATGGACGACCATTGAAAACCCCCGCTTGGTACTCACCCGCGTAGACCGTAAAAAAAAAAAAAAAGCTTGTTGTATTATGTAAAAAACTAAGTTAGTTAAAAAACTATTTTATCTATTGACATAAGATTAAACTAGAGTGAAACCGAGTCTTCTTAATCGGTAGAGATATTTGAAGGAACCACTTCTCTTAAGAACATCTACCATGTAACAACGCGTACTTTTTATCGTGACAAATAAATCTTTTATTATGCACAAACGTTTATTAAACTAATCAATTAGAAAACCACAACACAAACCTATGGTGAACATAACATATCTTATGAACTTATGTCTTTAGGGATGGTCCATTGGCATTCTTCGTGCAGGGTAAAGATTGGAGGGTATATCTTTCGCTACTAAGTACCTGATCAGCTTCCGTAATAAATGCATTAGGCAAAGAGAAAAGGGAGAAACGGTTACTATTAAACGAAGCGTAAGGTGGAAGAATAAATATCGCCGTTATACCGGCTGCCTGCCTTCCACGCGACTCTACCCGCTGCTTGACCTTACCTTCAAACCTCCAACGATTCATCAACTTAATCAGAAACTCCGATTTTTACGGCAGGTCCTTTCTCCCGCTCTTGATTTCCCCCCTTTCCATTAGTTACCCTTGCGTCATCTAGACCTAGAACTAGAAGGCTGGCTGGAAATTCATTTAGGTGTCCGTCCGTGTACCATAGACAATTTATTGTAAGGCATGCTCTCGGCGCGGTTAAGTTATGTCGAAGTATTTTTGGCATTCAACTTTGGAGGGTCGTAACTCTGGTTCTATTCGAGATACAAGGAAATCCTTTAAGTATGTCATAGCCCTATTTCTGAGCTTTGGAATTATGTTAATTTAATTACTTGGGGCTACATCAATTAGGGCCTGAGTAATTAAGAAAAATGTTCATTAACATATTAGGGTAACTTGGGGTTTTTGGGATTAAATTTTGGAGGGTCTTAACTCTGGTTCTATTAGAGATACAGGGAAATCCTTTGAGTATGTTATAGCCCTATTTGTTCCATATCCAACGATATTAATTACTTTGATCTACCTTAATTAGGACCGGAGATAATTAGCTTTGAATGAAAGGCTAATATATATGTACAGATACTACGTTCTTCTAAATTTGATATTATTCCGTTTTCTCTGTGGGAATTGTTCTAACCCGAAAGTAATTTGTCTAAGCTCGTACAAGATGATGGTTCTCGGTGTAGGGGTCACTCTCATCCGCGCTCTCCTGGTTTGAAATGAATGAAAATCCAAAAGGCAGGTGGCACTCGTGTTCCTCTAACTATACTGACAGCACTGGCTTATACTCCCACGCTAGAACCCGGAACAGTAGTTGATGATCTAAATCGGTTAATCGATTATTCTGTTTGGTCCAATAATCGAAAAACCTTTATCTTATCCCCTGCCAAGGCTTACGTACTTTTCTAGCTATCTACAGTTCTTATTATATATATATATATTCCCAATCTCGGACTTTTTTTTCCGATAACTTTTTGTGGTTGGTTTACTTCCAAATGGTATTTTGTTAGGGCTAAAGTATAGCTGGAAAGCGGGCCAATTAAGGCAGGGTTAGTTTCGTTAGGCTTAGTGGCGTTGTTTTGATTTAAAAAAAAACGCCGGAAGTGTTTCTCTGATGGGTAGTTTGAGTTAGGCTTAACATTGCTTTGAATTTCACTTTAAAAATAGGCTTAAGCGAAAAAAGAGCGGGGAAAAATTGAGACAAGTTGGAGTTAGGCTTAACATTGTTTTGAATTTCACTTTAAAAATAGGCTTAAGAGAAAAAAGAGCGGGAAAAAAATTGAACTAAGGCTTAACATTGTTTTGAATTTCATTTGAAATCGTTTTAAAAGTAGGCTTAGGATCAGAAATTCATAAATCCTACCGTTTTTCCAAGTAAATAATCTGATGTGCAATATATCTGGCGGGCATTTTCTGTTCGTAATTTTGCTGTTTTGGGGTTTTGATTTCTTCGCAAGCCTTTTGGGAGCTGTTTTTAGGTCTATTTATTGGTGTAATCCTTTTTCGGAATCAACTCTACCATTCTCTAAGTATTAAACCTTAGATTTAACGTGTTGCAATTGCGTTTAGAGCAAACTGGGGATGGTTGAAAGAATATTATAGTGTAGGCATCGTAAGATGAAATTGGCGCGTGCTGTAATACCTTTACCTGCAATCTCTAATCATATATTTGAGCTCGCGGAATGTGTCTCGAGAATATGCCATTTGCTTCTGTCTTTTGTTAGTACACCTCGTTTGAGGAAGTAGTGTTTTTGGCTAGCTTATTACATTGATATCGTTGTCTGTCCTCCATAACTTTTAGTTCTGTTAAAGATATTGTACGATTAAGGGACTAACTTTAACCCGCGCTAATCAGGGTTGCCAATAACTTGTTATTAAAGTATCTCCTGCATTAATTCAGGTTTGGAACTGAATTATCCAGTACTGAATCGAACAGAAATCTACAAACTTAATTAATTCAGTCTGTTATACATAATTTACAGGCATGGTCAGGAGTCCATAATAACCCGAAGTACGAAACTGGTTAAAAAGCCCGTAACAACAAAGTTTCGCCGTAAAGCTCAGCGGATTCATACACCGCTTAACTCCCAAAGAAATAGTTACGCCATTTTTTAGCGCCCACGCGCATTAACTTACACACTTCCGGTTTAGCACTATTTTTATCTTGTGATTTTGGGAGCGAAAATGGTTCACGTCTGCTTCTGTCGGAACGGTGTAAATTAAGCCTAGGCTAAGAAGTTGGCTTTTAGTCGGGGTTTCTAGTTTTTTACAAAACATTTAAACGATCGTCAATAATGTTTTGTTGTGATATGTGTGAGTGAGAATTCCGTGGTTAAATTAAAACGGTTAGGACAAATTTATGCGCAGTATCTTTAATATAAGAATTCGTGTTTCTACGTCCACCATATCGCCATTTTTCTTTTCGACCGAAATCCCAGCCAACGGAAGTTTTGGAACGAAAACCAAGGAGCATAGATACCACTACGATATACTGTAAGGTTGTATGTCCATAAACAGGCTAATCCTTTCTATGCGCAACGACAGAATCTTGTTTTTCGCGATTTTTACCATTAGCTCTATGGCCAGTTTCATACTTCCCCCCCCGAAGGGAGGTTATTATGAACTCCTGGCATGGTGGATTCCTACCATTAACACAAGGAGACCAAGCGACTTAGAGTCTAAAATAGTCTGCTATTTTACACTCTTAAGTTTCCTGGTCTCCTTGTGCAAATGGTATGAATCCTCCTTGCGTGTAAACTATGTATGGTTGAACTTGAATTGACCTAACTTTGATTGTATCTGCGAAAGTACAACATTATAAGCTTGACATTCCATGGAGTAATTGCACACAGAGTATTATGAAGATTACATTTAAAATAACGTCCCCAGTAAGATATTTAATTTTTACTATATAGGTAATAAATACCTTATTGTTCTTCTTTATGGAACTACTTGTTTAAAGAGTTGGAAATAAAAGTTTTGGCGGAATTTTTCCGCTAGATTAACGCCTTCTAGTGTCGAAACATCTGCCTTTTTAGAATGGAATATTCTTTCGTTTGTTATTTTTTTTTTATAACAGAAAATGTAGATTTCCTATAAAGTAACTGTTTCCGTAACCCGTTTTTAGTAAAAATCTATTTTCTAACCTTGGAAGACATTTATCTTACTGAATGATAACTCTCACGCACAATATCGTGTAAAGAATACATACAACTACTGGGAATCATCGCGACCCCATATTTTAAACACGTTAATTTCCTAAAAGATTTTGTGGGCGGGGTCTTGATAACGTGCTGAGGTTGAGGGGTACAGACTGTAACGTAACGTTATAGGTATGGAATGGAGATTACGACTCCATCTCGCATCTCCAAGCTAAGACTATATAGCCTAGGGTTATATCTCCTATGAGGGGAAAAACAGTTGGATTACCGAAATTTCTTACGGATTTTTACAGCAATATTTTTTATTTATTATTTTATAAAATATAAATTTCGTACTGTCTGTTATTTTCTCTGGTTTTCTATATGTTTTTCTCTCTAGAAAGATATGGACTTTTAGGTTTTTTTTTTATTTGCTCCTTTGTTTTATGACGAGCTAGGGCTTTATACAAAGCCTTACAGCTCCAAATTCGTGGGGATAAACTAAACTAAACTAAAGACCTAATAATTTTTTGGTAGCCAGTTTGAATTGGGAAATCGAACGCAGGGAAACAACTTCTTCAGGAAGGGAGTTCCAAACGGGAATAGTTCTCCTGAAGAAAGAGTGTTTTAGTGGGTCTTTGCAGGATGGCGGGAGAAAGAGTTGGCGACCATGGCCGCGGGTAAAGTGCGTGTGAGGGCGGGAAATAAAGTAGGTCTGATCGGAGGAGTGGAGGACACGAAAGAGGCTTATTAGATCCATGTAGGTGCGCCGACTGGACAGGGGAGCCCAACCGAGGGAAGCGAGTCTGCTTTCGCGAGGTAATTTGCGTAGTGACTTAGGGATTTTTGAAGCGCGACCCTGCACGTCATTAAGGAGTTTTATATCACCACTAGCGGAGGGGTTCCAAAGTTGGCACCCAAATTCAAGGGTCGGACGAACATAGCAGTTGAAAAGACGCGTAAGAAATCGGTGGGAGAGATTTGGAAAATTGGCTTTGATGGTCGCGAGTAGCCCATTGGCGCGACTACATGTCCTAGCAATATGGGTGTGGAATTTAAGGTTATGGGAGACTTGCACTCCTAAATCACGACATTCGTTCACTCGACGTACGGTGAATGGTGAGTAATAAGGACTTTTGGCTGTTGAAAGAGAGGCCGTTACGCGAGGTCCATGCCTCAAGCCGATTGAGGTCGGACTGGAGGGTTTGTACATCGTCATAAGAGTGGATCACACGAAAAATTTTAAGGTCATCCGCGAAGAGGCACAACTTAGAGGATAATTGAGAGGGGAGGTCATTTATGAAAATAAGGAACAGAAGAGGGCCTAGAACGCTACCCTGAGGGACGCCACTAGTAACTGGTAGGAAGGTACTAAGGGATTCGCCAACGCGGACTGACTGAGTGCGAGAAAGTAGGTAGGACTTAATCCACTGGTAGATATTGTTATTTATACCCAATACCCTTAGTTTGGCCAACAATCTTTGATGGGGAACCAAGTCAAAGGCCTTAGCTATGTCAAGGTAGATGACGTCAACCCTATGTTCCTCATCAAAAGCTGAAAGCCACGTAGAAAACGCCGAAAGGAGGTTTGACTCAACAGATCTATTGTTAAGAAAACCATGTTGGAACTTACTTAGATGGGGGGTTTTAAACTGTAAGAGGGGCGTACGGATGCACTTTTCAAGGACCTTGCAAACCGTCGATGTTAAGCTGATGGGTCTGTAATTTATGGCATCGCTTTTGCTACCTTTACCTTTGTATATGGGAGTGACGTGGGCAACACGCCAGTCAGAGGGGAGGGTCCCTTCAGTTAAGGTGACAGAAAAAAGGGTTAGAAGAGGTTTGGCAAGCGAGGAGGCACAATTCTTCAGGAGGCGGTTTGGAATCCCATCAGGACCCGAAGCACTTTTTGAGTCAAGGTTGCGGAGAATATGTTTAAGGTCTACTAGGGTTGGAAGGAAATCAGGCATTTGAGCTGTAAGACTTTGGGGTAATACAGTTAGATCAGGTGGATTTGTATTAAAGTTCTTGGTTAAAGTGTCATTTTAAGTGTTGATATCGGGTCTACAATCCACAAAAACCTCCAGAATTTTTCCCCCTCCCCCTCCCTCCCCCCGATGTTTACATTTTCACGGCAGTGATCTTTATACCATATTTATATTTCTTTACTTTTTATCGACAAAAATCGATACAAATTCTATTTTCGGTTTCTGCGATATTGGCTGCCTATGGTTTATTTACTTTCCCATTATTTTGTGTGGTTTGTCTTTTAAATTTTTTCTTATTTTTATTTTTGAAGTGCAATAATAATCGTATTTTATTGATTTAATGATTTAAATTAATTTCTATTAGTTAAAATTTATGGTGTATTTAAATAGAGGATTTAATTGGCTATATTTTAAAAGAAACCGCGTCAAAATCGGCCGGTAAATAAGGAAGTTGGATTTTTCTCATATTTTCAAATTTGTTTATTGTTGCGTTAAATTTCAAATTGGATTAATGTTGCGATAAATTACCATTTTCAAACTTCCTTATTTATGGTTCGATTTCGACGTAATTGGTCTCATTTTGAAGCTCTCATTGTCCTCTATACGAATATGATAAGATTTAATAATTAATCTGTAGCTAATTAATTAAAACGCTAAAACTAAACGTAATTAATAATATTAAAAAAAAACGCTAAATGTAATTTTCTGAAAAATTCGCCTAGTTTCGAAAAGTCTCCAGGGTATATAAAATTTGACTATACACTCCAAGCAAGCAATCTCCTTTGTATGGTTATGCAAATGAATAATATTCTCATCGTGTTTTCTCTCTTACGGGCGCCTGTTGAAGCTTGCGGCAAGATTCTAAATTTAGCAAAAGGCTTTGTGACGTCTCAAAAGCTAGTCTTATCCGTAACATTGGCCATTTCTATTCTGAGAATCGCAAATTAAGTAAATTTCTCTTTCAACCCTTCCAACCTGTTGTTGTCGATAAATTTCATGTTAAATACGGATATTAAGTTGAAATTAACGGCTTATCTTCTTTTACTAGCGTTATTTCAGTTCATTATACGAGTTTGAATAAGAAATTCTCCTTAACTGCAAACTTTAGGGGAGTGACTCTTGCGGAACAATCGCTATTTTGCCCCAAAACTTTTAAATATCGCGCCTTTTCAATGGCTCTCTTTTCAAAATTGGAAAAAATGCTTTTAAATGACAATTTAACTAACCGTAAGAATTAAACAGGAAAATGGAGGCTGGGTGAAAGATAAGTGTAGTTTTAATTTTAATTTGTTAGTTTAATTGTAAGGTATCCATGAATTTACCCAAAACACGAATCTTTCACATTAATTATACTTGATTAAGTTTAATTTAACGGCTTATCTTGTTTATCTAGTGTAGATTTAGTTTATAATACAAGTTTCAATAAAATATTAACTTTAATTGCAATTACCCTAAAATTTTAATGTATGCGCTTTTGATGTATTTTAATGATCATTTAAATTAATTTGAAAGTGAAATAGGAAACATCTGTGGCTGTACGAAAAACTTGTGATGTTTTAATCTTAATTTGAGCGTGGTTCGTGAGAGTGGATTAAGCTTAAAATTTATTTGAATTTTTTACCCTAATTGCAGTGTTTAGTGCAGTTTAATATTTTTGCCATATATTCATCATTATGGTACCCTAAACTTTTGAATTTCGCGGCAATTAATGTACTTTAAAGATAGTTTAAATTAACTTAAGTGTGAATTAGAAAACATTGGGCTTTACCAATGGCTTGGGTAGTTTTAATCATAAAGAGTTTATTAAAAGTTACTTGAGCTTTTATCCAAAAAATGTATGTTTTGGTTTAATTTCACGTTAAATATATTTAATTGAGTTAAAATTAACGAAGGACTGTGTTTTGGCAGTGTACATTTAGGTTATAAAATGAGTTTAAATGTAGTGGAATTTTCGATTCTCATTTTACGCTAAACTTTTGAATTTCGCGCCTAATAAGGTACTTTGGAGATAATTTAAATTAGTTTAAGTGTGAAAGAGAAAACATGGGGCTTTACCAACGGCTTGGGTAGATACAATCTTAATGAAGAACATCATTTAAGAGTTATTAGTTTTCATCCAAAAAAATGTACAGGGTGTTTCTGATAAGTCTGCCATAAATCAAGGGGCGTGTTCTTTGGGTCAAACTGAGTGGAAAGTGTCAAAGAACATGGGGTGTACAAGAATTTGCAACGAAGATATGGCCCCCCAAACATTGGCCCCTAAAACAAGAAAATATTCGAAAATGTAGACTAAAACAAATTCAGCCTTATCAACTTGTTTAGAAATAATGAGACAATTTCAATAGTTTCCCTCTAACATCGTTATTGAACTTTCACCTGGCAGAAGTGTATTAAATGAGTAGAAGTATGCCTACTCTAGTAAAGTAAATTCAAAGTATCATGGTACCTTTCGGTTGGTATTACTTTTATTCTTAACAAGTTTACATGGACGTTACAGGTATTGTTCAAAATGTCCACCAACGGCGTTAAGACAAACATGAACCCGTCTTTCGAAAGATTCTTGGACATGTTGGAAGATTCCTGGCATGTTCCTGATTGTTTGACAACCTTCAATAATTCGTCTTCGCAAGTCTTCCTCATCACGGACTTCATTCTTGTACACGATGTCTTTGAGATGACCCCAAAGATAGAAATCGCACGGATTTAAATCCGGAGATCTGGCTGGCCACGCAACTGGTCCTCCACGCCCAATCCACCTCAAATTAAACGTAGCATTAAGATGTTCTCTAACTGCACGGCTGAAATGTGGGGGTGCCCCGTCGTGCATAAACCACATGTCACGAAGTAATGGTAACGGTATGTCCTCGAGTAGTTCAGGTAAAGTGTCTCTTAAGAACGTGAGATATGCTTCACCATTTAGTCTGGGTGGAAGAAAATGCGGACCTAGTAAATGATTACCGACAATGCCGCACCATACGTTTAAAGAAAATTGCTGTTGGTGACTTCTAACACTAGTTGCGTGTGGGTTTAATTGGCGCCATTCGTGGTGGTTGTGATACTTCAGAATTCCATCCCGGGAAAAATGTGCCTCGTCGGTTACTAAAAGGACCCGTGGAAATTGATTGTCCTCTACTCTGGCCAAAAACCACTCGCAAAAGTCGATGCGTCTTGGATAATCTGCCGGGTTAAGAGCTTGCACCTTTTGAATATGATACGGGTGAAACTGATGTCCGCGGAGAATTCGCCAGACCAAAACGTGATTAACATGTAATTGTCGTCTAACTTGTCTGGTACTTGTCGAGGGGTCCTCATCGAACATGGCAAGGACGTCTTCCTCGATTTCCTCCATGTCTTCTGGAATGTCTCGCTCTCGAACGTTGTTGGGTTGTACTTGTCCGATGTCCCTCAAGCGCCTGTCAACAGCCTCGAACGTACGACGATTTGGTATGCGTCGTTGCGGAAATTGTTCCTGGTATCGCCGCTGTGCTTCCACTGAATTGCCCTGCGCCAGTCCATACATGAGATGCATGTCTGCATATTCTGCATTGGTATACGCCATACTGTACTACCACACGTTCGTTCGAAGTGATACTGTGACGTTATCAACAACATCGCGTTACTTTATAGCAAACCACCGTTTAGTTTTTACGTTTGCGTCATGACTGTCAGCATTGTTTTTTATTCACAAACGTAAACAATAAACGGTGGTTTGCTAAAAAGTCTTTGGGGTCATCTCAAAGATTTTTTTGACATCGTGTACAAGAATGAAGTCCGTGAATAAAAAACAATGCTGACAGTCATGACGCAAACGTAAAAACTAAACGGTGGTTTGCTATAAAGTAACGCGATGTTCATGATAACGTCACAGTATCACTTCGAACGAACGTGTGGTAGTACAGTATGGCGTATACCAATGCAGAATATGCAGACATGCATCTCATGTATGGACTGGCGCAGGGCAATTCAGTGGAAGCACAGCGGCGATACCAGGAACAATTTCCGCAACGACGCATACAAAATCGTCGTACGTTCGAGGCTGTTGACAGGCGCTTGAGGGACATCGGACAAGTACAACCCATCAACGTTCGAGAGCGAGACATTCCAGAAGACATGGAGGAAATCGAGGAAGACGTCCTTGCCATGTTCGATGAGGACCCCTCGACAAGTACCAGACAAGTTGGACGAAAATTACATGTTAATCACGTTTTGGCCTGGCGAATTCTCCGCGGACATCAGTTTCACCCGTATCATATTCAAAAGGTGCAAGCTCTTAACCCGGCAGATTATCCAAGACGCATCGACTTTTGCGAGTGGTTTTTGGCCAGAGTAGAGGACAATCAATTTCCACGGGTCCTTTTAGTAACCGACGAGGCACATTTTTCCCGGGATGGAATTCTGAACTATCACAACCACCACGAATGGCGCCAATTAAACCCACACGCAACTAGTGTTAGAAGTCACCAACAGCAATTTTCTTTAAACGTATGGTGCGGCATTGTCGGTAATCATTTACTAGGTCCGCATTTTCTTCCACCCAGACTAAATGGTGAAGCATATCTCACGTTCATAAGAGACACTTTACCTGAACTACTCGAGGACATACCGTTAGCATTACTTCGTGACATGTGGTTTATGCACGACGGGGCACCCCCACATTTCAGTCGTGCAGTTAGAGAACATCTTAATGCTACGTTTAATTTGAGGTGGATTGGGCGTGGAGGACCAGTTGCGTGGCCAGCCAGATCTCCGGATTTAAATCCGTGCGATTTCTATCTTTGGGGTCATCTCAAAGACATCGTGTACAAGAATGAAGTCCGTGATGAGGAAGACTTGCGAAGACGAATTATTGAAGGTTGTCAAACAATCAGGAACATGCCAGGAATCTTCCAACATGTCCAAGAATCTTTCGAAAGACGGGTTCATGTTTGTCTTAACGCCGTTGGTGGACATTTTGAACAATACCTGTAACGTCCATGTTAACTTGTTAAGAATAAAAGTAATACCAACCGAAAGGTACCATGATACTTTGAATTTACTTTACTAGAGTAGGCATACTTCTACTCATTTAATACACTTCTGCCAGGTGAAAGTTCAATAACGATGTTAGAGGGAAACTATTGAAATTGTCTCATATTTCTAAACAAGTTGATAAGGCTGAATTTGTTTTAGTCTACATTTTCGAATATTTTCTTGTTTTAGGGGCCAATGTTTGGGGGGCCATATCTTCGTTGCAAATTCTTGTACACCCCATGTTCTTTGACACTCTCCACTCAGTTTGACCCAAAGAACACGCCCCTTGATTTATGGCAGACTTATCAGAAACACCCTGTATATTTGTGGTTTAATTTCACGTTAATTTCATGTTAATTACACTTAATTACGTTGAAATTAACTTGTCGTCAGTGCTCATTAATCTTATAAAATGACTTTTTACAAATAATTCACCTTAACTCTAATGTTTAGAGGAGTTTTAATTATTTCCAACACATTGCGTTCAATTTTTATCATATCCTGTGCTAGGTTTGTGGTAATGCACTATATATTTTAGTAAGGATCTAATGAATTAAATAAAAGGCGAAAGCTGCTATTAAAACGTCTATAACACAAAATCAAAACACTGCAAGAAACAAAACTAACAAACAACTGCAAAAATTAATTTTAAATTACACTGCTGACTGATAACAAAAATCAAAACTAAATTGATTTTACTCTTCAAATGATAGACTTTACAGAAAAATAATGAATTAGTAAATAAATCCGAACGCCAAACTAGAGCTTGCTCGGTAGAAGTCCACACACTAAGGTCTACAGTGCTTTGAGAGAGGCCAGAGACTATAGCATTTTCTTTCGCTTCACAGTTAGGTTGAACATAAAAATGGGGATCACCGTAATTAGGGGAACAACTAATCAGCTGCTAGTCTAGGGATCTTGCAACTACTTTCCTTCGATTCCTAACATTGATTTTTACGTCAGAATCGGATAGTTTCGTTTAAATTTATTGCTATTTTAAAGCCAAAAGTATGTTCGAGATACGAAAAATTAAAAATGTAAGCTGTCTTTTTGAAGGTTTAATACTTTAATTGCATAATTAATTAACGGTTAATCGTGAAGATCTGAAATTGACACCATTGGAATTAGGAGGCTCGAAACATTCAGAGTTGATGCCTTTCCTTAAATAATTAAGCTAATTACAATTAGAAACCGAAAATAACCGAGAAACGAAATTTTGTAAAAGTGGTCTTCGATTTCAGCTTTCAACTATAGTGTTACACCCGTAAATACTTCGTACGTTTGCCAGGTTAGGTTTCGCTGGATTTTAATTACGTCTCGCGATTAAAGTAATTTAAGAAGAAATTGGCGTCCAGTTATTTTCATATTTATTCATATAATTTGCATAATTCTATTTCTAGCTTTCGACGTTTGGTGGTCTATAGTTCAGAAACTGCTAGTCCTACGCTCTCGAAAGTGAAATTATTGGATTTCCCATCCCTGAATTAATATGTAATAAATGTTAAATTAAATTTAATTGAAAGTCTTGTGATCAGCGGGTTAGGATTAACTTTTATTATTAAAAACAAGTATTTAAATTAAGTTTACAATAATGGAAACAACCGATAGCGCGGCTCCGTTGATGCCCCTTATAGATGGCTTTTCTGCTACACAGTGGCTAAGCTTGCTGAAGGCTAGTTAAACCAAAGGCAGGAACCAATGGGAACTAGTGCATTAGGTCTGATTGGTTCCTGCCTTTGGCAAGGTAAAATTCGTGTGCAGAAGATTAGCCAGAATGCTAGGGGTAATCATGGAGCCGCGCTTTCCTTTAAATTTAAACTTTCCCAAGAACTAACTGAATCAATTTAGACACGAATTTGCGAAAGAGATTTAGAGAAAAACTTCAAAACGAAGTGTTGACCTATGAAAAAATCCGGGAACTCTACCAAAATTTTTGTTTAAAAAACGAACATATAGGTACATTTAACCAAAATTATATTAATGTAAATTAACCAAAATTATATTAATGTAAACCCTAATTTAACGTACAAAACTTCAAAGACATCCAAGAATGGGTTGAAAACAGTGAAAATTTAATATATCCTTCCATACCAATTCCAAAAAGAGAAAGATTTAGGTTTTAAAACCTGATTAAACTAATCACCATTAAGTTTTAATTTAATTTAAAATAAGAGCGCTGAATATGAAGCTAGAATCGAACGATTAAAGAAAGAACAAGCCCAACGTGACTATAACAAAATGACACTAAATGTGGATAACAAAGCTTTGAAAGAAACCCATGGACCAGTTATAAATTAATGAAGTCAAATTATTAAGATCTCAGATGTTTGCTGTCATGAATTTTATTCTAACTGTTGGAGGAACGTTTATGTTTGGTTATAAAGCTGTAGAATATTCTTTAAACACTCCCATCATTCCTGCAGTAAGTTCATTAACAGTTAAGGCTTAATTATTTTAATTAAAATAATTATTATTTCATTATAGCAAGTCATGACTTGTATGATTTTAGCTACCATTGTTGCTGTTGCAGAATAGGTAAATATATAAAGTAGGAGGAGCTAATTGAAAAATATAACAAATCGTCACGAGTGACGTTTCTAGTGTGGAAAAAAGACGCTCGCGCTCATATTCGTAAGATCATGGAAAGAATGCACCTGAGGAAATTTGTTTTAGTTTGAAAAAAAAATCCTCACGAGCATTCTACATCTAGACTTACGTCTCGTGCAAAATCGCGCGCAACTGTGATGACGTTTTCTTATTTTTTGACAAGTTGAGCAAGACCAAATACTTTATATATTCACCTATTGTATTTCCTAGCAAAAATAATTTAAATAATGTAATTACATTTTTGTATAATTGTAAATCATTTATTAATTAGAAAATAATTATTTAAAAAACATTAATTACATAATCAAGAATTATA
Source organism: Phalangium opilio (assembly GCF_054372755.1). Taxonomy (NCBI): domain Eukaryota; kingdom Metazoa; phylum Arthropoda; class Arachnida; order Opiliones; family Phalangiidae; genus Phalangium; species Phalangium opilio. The sequence continues at coordinate 770,683 of NW_028324223.1, forward strand.
AACACCAATTCAAAAATATCTGTTATAAATAAGATTTCTGGTCAATAATTTCACAAACACTATAATTACACTCCTAAACCCTGTCACAAAGCTTCACAAAACCTTTGAAATTATTTGGCAACATTCTTAAAATTTGGATGTATCTCTTCCAAAAAGAATTGTTTTTAACCAATCCATAGGAACCTGCATTCTTAAACGCCAACTCCCCAAACGTGTTAAATAAGCAGATCGCCATAAAAACCAAGATGTGACACCTAAGAGCTTACTAATTAGGCTTAAAACTAAATATTTTAAACTTAAAAGTTCAGGTAACATAACTGATTAGAGCTTAAAAGAATGGCCTTTTTCGAAATATAAAAGGAAAAATATCAAAAACAATAAATGATCTCTTATTATAAATTAATTATCATTTATTTAGCCTTAAAAACGGGGACAACTGCGCGGCCATTGCTTTACTGGCGTCAGCCTGTGAGAATTGCGGGAGGCGCAAAAGTCCTTGCTCGTTTTTAAACCGAATTAAATGCTAATTATCATATTGTAATAAGAGATCATTTATTTTGATTTCAATATATTTCCTTTCATATTTAGAAAAAGGCCGTTCTTTTAAGCTATTATCTGTTATGTTGCCTGAACTGTTCCTTTAACTGAAATCTCACCTTGTAGTTTAAAGTCAGGTAAATCAGTTAGAGCTTTAAAACCACCAATATAAGCCAACATTCCCATAGATTGGAATTTGAAGGGTTCAACTTTACTTGTTAAATCTTTGTTTGGAATACTCTTGTTAAGTATGTTATCTGCCAAATATCGACCTTGTCTCTCGGCAACTTGGGCTGTCATTGGTAGGGGTCCATCTAAGACGCAAGAACAATGCCCCAAGGCAAAAACATTGCCTGAAGGATCTCCTTGAACAAGGATTTGACCTTGTTTGTTTTTGGGAAGGTCAAGTGATTTCGAGAAATATTACTACGATCTCAAGAGGGAAAAATCTTGAATTAGACGTCGGAATGATTGTTTGGAAGCTGACTCATCCCTTGTCCAGCGCCCGAAATGGACCGGCCCATTCAAGACCATAGAGAAAAGAAGTCGTCCATTGGTTTATATCCTCGAAGACATGATCTCCGGTCAGAAAACAGGACCCATCAACGTGTCGTCTCAACTGAAACTTTATCAGACCCCCGAAGCTCCATTGGAAGAAAACTAAGATCGCGAGACTCCTGGAGAAGAACCAGACATATCCAGGAAGATGAAGACACTCTAGCAAAAGAAATCATCTCTCCACTAAGACGAGACCAAGAGCGCAAACTCCCGAAGGAACGGCACCACCCCAAAATGTACCGGAAGAAAGACAGACCTCGGTCTTCCTCCGAATCCCTCGAGGAAGTAGAAGAAATGATAGGATCATTCGGACCAGGTTCCGAAAAAGAGAACTCGAGAACAAGAAGTACATCAGCCTGAAGAGATCTAGCCGGAGAAGGAATTACAAGGACACATTGTCCATCATGAAGAGACTCCTCCGGTAACCGAGCCATTGCCTCAACTTCCAATATTTACGAAGAAAAACGTTCGGAAGACCCCTATGCGACACGAGTAAAATAATTTTTCTACCCCCCTACTAACGTTCCCTTGAGACCAGAGAGAGAGGAACTTTTTCCAAGAAACGAACCTATAGAGGAACCTATACTAAATCAGAATACCTTTTTCCAAGACAAGTTGAAAAGTCCTATATTTCCTGTATACGAGAAAGAACAAGAGATATCAAATATTCCCGATATTACCTTAATTCCTAGAGGAGAAAAATTACAACATTCAACCCAGAGAAATAGAGCTTTACCAATTCCTCAATTTACGGCAAGATTTAATGGAGAATCAAATCCTATAGAATTCCTATATAGCGCGTACGAGTATGGGATGGTAACAAGCGTAACACTTCAAGAATTATTGACCCATATACCCCTAGCATTCGAAGGACAAGCTAAGAAATGGTATTGGAAAAATATTAATCATTTTCATACCTGGAATGACTTTGAAAATAAGTTTAAAGAAAAATATTTGGGAAACGGTTATTCCAAAATAATCAAGAGAAAAATTCAAACAAGAAGGCAGAGACCTAATGAGAGTCCTGGAGATTATGTGCAGGATATGATTAACATATATGATGAATTACCCTCTATCCCCTCTGAGCAAGCTTCGATTAGACCATATAATTTTTGGATTAATGCCCGAATATGAAGCCCTATTGAACCTGAAAACTTGTACCACAGTTGATGAACTTTTAGAGGTAGTAAAGCAACTTCAACCAGTGATGGGAATTTTACACCCTAGAAATCAAGGAACAAACGAACCCCGAAACCCCTTCATCAACAAATTTTGCAACTATTGCAAGGAATACGGACATTTTGTTTATAACTGCCCAAATAAAAGAAGTAGACCGCAAGAAGTAACCTTACCCCTTGAATCGTATCTTAAATCAGCTAGGCCTAAATGCTTTGTATGCAATTCTACGGACCATATGGCTCGAGATTGTCCCCAAAAACAAAACTATCAATTAAAAGAAAGAATAAACGAAGAGCAAAATACCACTCCTCAAAGAACAGTTGAGATGACTGTCCCACAACATGAAAACTCAATTAACGTGATAAGTAATTTCGTCCCTACTTTTTTATCTTGACTTGTTGTTGTGAGCGTACTCGTGTTTTATAAAAGCATTAGTGTGATTATTTTTCCCGCCCGCTGGAACTATTTTTATTACCTCTCCGAGTGACGTATGTCACGGAGAGGTTCTAATTTCGACGTGTCTGTGTGTGTGTGTGTGTCTGTCTGTTGTTATTGACTTACACCCCAGGGGACCGCGTTTGCAGTTTCCGAATTGAAGCAAATGTGTTCGCTATTTCAGGACCGTATTCACAGTTCCCGGAAATTTCAAAACTTGAATCTATCCACAAATCAACTGGCCACTATTACTTCATCTGACTAGTCAATTGTCTACTCTACATGAATACCAATCTGTACTTATTGGCTTCAAACACCACCATTTTGTGGTCTTTGTCCATTCGACATAGACACCAGTCTGTACTTACTGGCTTCTAACACCAGCATCTACTGGTATTTGTTTTTGTCCATCCCACACGGACACCAGTCTGTACACCTGGCTTCTACACCACCATCTTCTGGTCATTGTTTTTGTCCATCCCACATGGACACCAGCCTGTACACCTGGCTCCTACACCACTATCTTCTGGTCATTGTTTTTGTCCATCCCACATGGACACCAGTCTGCACACCTGGCTTCTACACCACCATCTTCTGGTCATTGTTTTTGTCCATCCCACATGGACACCAGTCTGCACACCTGGCTTCTACTCCATCATCATCCTTAAGGTTAAGACATACGTGGCGATCGGCCAGGGTTACGAGAAACGTCCGCCCTCCCAATGGCGGTGCTTCCACCAAAGGTTCACGCAATTGCGCTGTTCTTATCCATAGCTGCGATTCGAAATCTTTATATACTACCTAATTGAATAAGGCGAAGCAACCGGCGTATGCTTCATTTTAAACGCCAATATTAGTCAAGTCTCTCAAGAATGTTTAATTGTTCTTTATCAAGACGATGTAACGCTCAATAAGGCGAACAACTAACGAAGAAAATATTTAATATTAATTATATTTATTTTAATATTTAAGATAATCTTGTTTCTCAACTCAAAATTAAAACGGAAAGAGTTAAAAAGCAGTCTATTTTTTTGTCTGTGTGTCTGTCCGTTGTCACACCAGTGCGCCGAGTTAGCAGTTCGCTTTGTTTTGATGTGTTAAGAAATCCTACAGAACCTTAATATTCACTTTTACCATAATATAAAGTGAATATGTGGAAAGCTTTTTCGTAATTACGATGCATTTAGTACTTTTGTAGCTTTAAAGCTCTGTTTCATTTTGATATTCCAAGGATGTTTTTTAATATTGTTATTTGAAATGGATATTTATATATTACTTAAGCTATACTACATCTGTTTATAGCATAATCCTTTCTATAGTGATTTCAAGAAGAACGCAACGATATTGGTCAATTGAACTTTTGTTTGTCAGTAGGCCTAGTGAACCAAAAAGTAAACGCTTGGGTTTGGTTTTCGTTTCTTTAATGCAGAGACATTAACGGTTCAGAGTGAGCCGAAAGTTAAATACACTTTTAAATAATTAGGCTTAGGTTTTATAATCATGGTAGATATCTGGGCCGCGTTCAGCAGAGCTCAGCGCTGTTAGCAGTGTCCTACAGGACGGGATTTTTTTTTTTTTTGAATTTGACGTCACGGTGCTCAACGCTGAGCAAGCGCGGTCCTCAAAGAAAATAGTCGGGTTTTTGGAAAACGTGACGTTTAACGCGTAGTTCTCAGCTTGGCGAAAAAACATGGAGGAATTAATACAAATAGCTCTTGCTGATTCTGATGGGACTATAGCTATTTAATTGGCGTGAAACCATTTGATCACGCGAGAATTTTGAGAGATATGCTAGTTTCTAATTTTAATTATAAAAGTTGTTATCTATCTCTTTAAATATGTTATCATACAATTTTTGTTAAGCCTTGGTACCTTGCACGCTTTATTGCGTTAGCGTCATTTTTAAAACACCGATGACCGGAGAAAAGCTATGACGACAGATCTCACCGGTAAACGTTTCCAAAATCCGCTGTCATTTTGGGGAGCTCTGCTGGACGCAGCCCAGACCAGTGAAAGGTCTGATCGTAATCGGATTATAGCTTCGTGTTTTCACGCTTTTTATGGTGCGCATTTACTTCCAGTGTGTGTAGCCACAAATAAGCTTTGGTGTTATGTAACGTTAACAGTCATGTTGACAAACTAAGAAAATCGTTGAGGTGAAACGAGAGGATAGTGTTTACATGGCAACCCTGTTGTGAATATGGCTTTGAACATAGAGGGTATACTGTTGAGGAGTAGAAAATTTGGCCTTTACAAAAACGTAAAGGTAATATCCCTCCAAAGTTTTAGCTCTTCATTTCCCGTTTTTCCCCCATCGTATGATTTTAATGTGTACAAGTATATCCTTATTGGATGTAAAATGTCTGATTTACAGTATATTTGCTATGCTTTGTATACTGCTTTAATATTTCATAAATTTTAACTTCAGTATTTGTTCTTAAAAAAAGAAACATTTCCATATCTGGGTAAGTAAGTTTGTAAGTAGTCCTCCTCGGAGAGGTAATATTTTGGTTTTCCCAACTTGTTTTCTATATAGATAGCGTTTATGTCAGGTGTTCACGCTATGATTGCTGGGCGGAGCACCAAAATGTTAATGTACTACTTTATTTTATAAATATCGTACAATTTTCCAACAAAAAATTAGGCCTAAAACCTTGTATCTTAACAAAAAATCTAACCCTAAAAATTTCAAATTTTAAAATTCAAAAAGGAATCACGTGGAAAAGGGGAGGGGTGGAGGGTATCACGTGACATGATTCTCGAGCTCTATTCTTGATCCTAAGGGGTGAAAAGGGGGGTTGCACGTGCAAGAACTAGACAATCTTCGTTATGGATGTTAAGCCTTTGTTAATCAGGCCCTGAACGTAGGGCAAAATTAACTTAATTGCTTGAATAACCACGCCTTTTTTACTGGAGTTGAGTAGTGTGTGATTACCGAAACGCTTAAGATTGTCAACTATGCCACGCGCCTTAAGCCTCGGCTTCCTGAAAGGTGGTATGCATTTATTTAAGCTTAAACCTTAACGGCGAAAATTACAAATGAACTTTGGGTTGAAAGGCTATTACGGGGAAACCCCCATGACGACAAAAGCCAGAGACCAAAGTTTTGATTAGTTAGACGTGCCTTCCTTCCCCCGGTCCTTTTTCTCTCTCTGTCTCAAATTTGGGAATGTATAAAACTAATTGGAATTATTGTGACCCTTGTTAATTTCTATGCCGGCTTTGTGGGCTGGACTTGAACTGCAATTTCGGTTAGGTTGGGTTGCAACGCGAGTTCCTAGGCGTGTGCAAGGAGCAGGGAGATAGATTATTAATTCGTGACTTAAAATTCTTCATAAGTAATGATTAGTCTAGCTAACTCATCCCACAAAATCCGCCTAGATACGTTAAATCAAAATTATTCCTATTAGTTGTATGCATTCCTGCTGTATTGAAAGGAAGTATTGTAGTATTTAGAAATATTGGTCTATTTTTACACTCAGTTTTAAGATAAAGTAATTAATTTTCTGGCTTTTTTTATAAACAAAGTCCATGATAAGATTCGTTAAATGCATCTGGGCTAAGCCTAAATGTCTTTAGGAAACTGTCCCTTACATTCCTGTGGAATAATTAAAGCCGAAGGAAACTAATTTTAATGATTAAAGATATTTCTGATGGACTTACAGAGAGGCTTTAATTTGCTAAGAGGTCGAATTGAACAAATACAACAAATACGGTCCTCGCTCGCTTTCGCTTCCCCAAAATAGGACCCCGATGGTATAGAAGTACTTGTTTCGATTAGTATACAACTGTCTTAATGTCTCGCAATCAACTTAATCTTACCGAAGGATCCAAGAGAGAGAGAGAGAGAGAGGGGGGGCTGGGGGAGCGTGGGAGGACGAGGACATCTCCGCTATCTAGGGTTATGGGGGTCCTTTCCGCAAGTGTGGCTGGCTGTGGCCTAGCTTATTTTCAAACTAGATCAATTCTAGCCGAGGCCTAGCAATAGCACCATGATGAGGTAGTTGAGATGTTTTGCCACAGAATTGTTTCAATACACCTATGTTAACCTGAATATAGTGTTCCTTCAGTATCTGATCTACCAAAGAAACCTCCGGTTTATTTCTCTCTGCGGTAGCCAAGGAAGTCAAAATGAATGTTTGTCCTAATACTTAAGCTATACCGAGTGGTGTCTCTTCGTATAAATACTTTGGTGCAGTCAGCATAGGGGTGCTGGGTGCTTTTAGAAGTCCGTCCGTGTATATTGATGACCCATACGCGTTTATTTAAGCCAATAGAGACGTCTTAAGAGGGGTAACTTATCTTGCCTATACTCAAGACGGGTTAAGCAAACATACTTCTAATAATAGTGTTCACTACCACTTTACAAGAGTACAATATTATCAAGAAGCGATATCTAGTTTATTAGGGAGAAGGTGTAATAAATTCGCGCCACATTTCTAGCAGCTTTATCTCCAGTCCAAACGTAGACGTCTCCGAAGTTAATCCCCGCCGCCTCTAAATTATAACCAGCCAGCATCTCATTGGTTCTTGAAAACTCGTGCACGTCAGCGCGACGCGAATGAAGAGAAAATTACAGTCATATTTTCCGACGGAGGAGAGGCGAAATAGGCCGACCTCCTTTTACGTCCCCCCTTGTATTTTGAAAGGGGGACTGCAGGACTATGGCGCGCCAATACTTAGGCATCTTATACCTTCTCCCTAGTAAACTAGATATCGCTTCTTGATATTATACACAGGGTGTTTTCCAAAAACGTGCTATCCATTGTCGGGGATTAATTATATCTTCTATTTATATATCTATTTTTCATAGAACTATGTACCACTGCGTGATGTACTTCGGTTCCATGACCCTTTCTGGAATCTTTCCGGATAATGGGGAATTTGACTCTGTGGCAACCCTGATGATGTAACTAGGCAAGGTTATAGGTCAATCCAATGTTTATAAGATGGAAAGGAACCAACATCTCCTTACCTTATGTACCAAAGAAAGTGCCCCGAGACTTTCATGGACAAAGAAAACTAAAGGGATCTTATACTAGAAGAAAACTGAACGGGAAATATGTGACGTGTGTCCAAAAAAAAACAAAGAAAGTTGCTAGGTTGAGCGATGAGCCATGTAGATCCCTACCCATCAAATTCCCCATCTTAACAACCAAGCCCCAGAAAGAAACGTAGACTTGGCAAAACCAGTAACAATAACCCGTAATATTATGTACCCAATCTTTTTAGGGGTTTGTTACTATGCAGGGTTTTCTAAAAAGGGTTAATTATAAAGCCTAAGTACAGTGGTAAACTAATTTTTTGGCATTAATATGATTATAGAATCGTTTACAAGATTATGAGAGCTTTAAAACGGTAAAAACCGCGTCGAAATCGGACTATAAATAACGAAGTTTGAAAAAACTTGAATCCTGGCTCAAGTATGTGCAAGTTTGAATTTTTCAAAGTTCCTTATTTCTGGTCCGATTTCAACGCGGTCCGCGCCATTTTAATGCTTTAATTAAATACTACTATGAAAGCTTTAAAACTGTGAAAATTGCGTCGAAATCGGACAATAAATAACGAAGTTTGAAAAAACTTGAATCTTGGGCGCAAGTATTAGTTTGAATTTTTCAAAGTTCCTTATTTCTGGTCCGATTTTAACGCGGTTTGCGCCATTTTAAAGCTCTAATTAAGTACTACTCGTTTACATACAAACATTTATAGAAATTCTTACCTTTTAATAAGAAAAAAACACTAAAAACACTTGATATAAATTAACTCTAAGCCTAATTTCATAAAGTCTCTTCGCTTAAAAATAAATACGGGTACTATTTCCTATTATCGAGAAAATACTGAGAAGAAAATTTCGATTATTATTTTTCCATTACATTATTGATTTCCGAACCAACTACCGAGAAAAGAAAAGAAAAGGTCCAACAGAAGCAAAATTTCAAACTCTTGACAGACTAATACGTTCTTCTATATATAAACTCTATTGAAAACGAACACCAGTGCCATGACTACGTAGTACTGAGGATTAAGTCTGTCTTTCAAAGAAGAAAAAGATGTTTTAAGCCTCGGTCCTTAGAGAAATACATGCAAAAAAAAATTAAGTCTATAACGACGTTACTTGACATCGCTGTCAAAGTTAAGCCTTAAAATCCTGGGATTAAATATAATAGATATTTAAATAGGGATTAGATATTCATTAGATAATATGGATGTTAATTCTTCATCTATCCAAAAGTGTTGAAACGATTGGGTCTGTGAAATAAGATACCCTAGATATAAACCAGAAATGACCTGGTTTCGCCTCCTCTTAAAGGAGGTGTTAACGGTTCAGGATTAGCCGAAAGTTAAATACAGCCTTCAGTGATACATTTTAGGTCCTCATTTGAATTATTGAGGAATCAAAGGAAATTGTTAAACGCTTAAGCCTTTGCTAAAGACCTTGGCAATATTTCGCCAATTTGAACTATGTATTTCCGGTTTTTCTCATTGGCTGGTGGACCTGTGTTTAGGAAGTAAATTCGTCTCGGCTCGGAGAGGTTTATTTTGGTTTCCCAACTTGTCATTTAACCCCTAGGCACCAAGTTAACTTGAAAGAAGATTTACCTTTAGTTGTATGAGGGAAGAGGGGGGGGATAAATAGGTCAGTACTCACTTTGAAGTTGAGTTGACGATAACAGACAATTTTTAATCAACTCTTAAGGTCAAAAATGTTTCGGTGGGGGGGAGCTAGATTATGGTTATATAAAAAATGCGTGCAATTTATAGTATGTAATTAGCATAATGTTACGATGTTTTTAATTTTAGGTATGGCAACTTTTTTATGGCTGAAGTAATAATTAATTTTGGTATTATTTTGTATCACTACACGAACCTAGTGATTTTTAATGTCGATTGTTCTTATTATTTTTTTATATTCCCCACTCGGTCTATAACCCACTCTACTTGTTATCAGTGTTAGTCTACGTACACAACACGTGACGGGTTTAGGAAAAAAATTAAATCACGTGACCCACGCCGAGGGGGCGTAGTCGTATAAGTGAATATTCAGTATCACAATTTCCCAAAAGTCAAAGGAAGGGCGGCAAAGTTTGAGGGAATACGACACATGTCGGCGTTCCTACCCTATAGGTGCCGACTGTCCCGTGTCCGCCGGAGGTGACTTACCCCAATGCCACCTTCCGTCGCCTCCCAAGTAAACCTCATTTCCTTCCCTGCTTACACACATACGACCTAGCGGCCCCCGTCAGTGCTGGGCCGCGTAGGGTCTCCCGCTCAATTCTTCCTGGTGCTCAAGGCCTAACGGCTAAGCACTAGTGCTAGTAGGTAGAAAAAAAAAAAAAAAAAAAAAAAGTCAAAGGAACAACACAACAGTACAACACTGGACTGGTTCAAAGTCGTCTGTCTGCTTGTTTTTGTTAGAAACCCCGAGAAGATCGATGAAGTTTCAAACTCCGTTTATTTTTTGGAATTCTGGACGTTCTTCAACATTTGAAAGTTCTCCGAGCAAGGTAATTTTTATAATTTTCGGTATTTTCAACCTGAATCTTAGTTATTTACCTTGTAACATATAGCTTTAGGCGTAAGTGGTTCTATGGCATGGCATTATTGGCATATAACTTTAAGCCTTGGTAAAATTTAGTGTATTAATATGTTATTCAGGGGGCTATGATTAAGTTAACCGTGTTTTTCCTGCTTATTTTTGTTAGATTATTCTGTTAGTAACTGAGATCTTCACGTACGCAAGTATGTGCTAGGTTAAATCAAATTTACTTTATTAAAAGGAATACAATTAACTGAGTTATAAACTGTAGCTTAGAGGCGTTCTTCCTAGCTGCACTGCGGGCTGGAGATCCGCTCTGAAGTGCCAGTCCTCTATCTAGTCCGTAATTGTTAGTGTTATAGTTCTGATTAGTCTGGCGCCGTCTAGGGAGGTTTTAAGGTACTAATGTAAGGATTCGTAAGGCGCGTAATACAACTGGCACGAAGCACAAACTGTAACAACTTTCTTTTTTTTTTTTTTTTTTTTTTTTTTTTTTTTTTTGCGTGTTTTAGTAGTTAGTATGTGTAGCGGAGTGGCTTGCGAACGTCACGCTTCGGGCGACTAGGCAATAGTGGCAATGGTGTATCCATTGGTATGTTCGGAGCACCGTGGGAGATTGAATGTCCGATTGGCACTTCGGTCGGTGCAGAGGCGGATGGTGGAGGAGTGTCGCGATGGCGGGGTGAGACGGCAGGAGGGACAAGAGGCGGTGGAGCCGGGCGTGCCTTTGTGTGAGTGTGCCATGCCAATGGTTCCGGGTCATGCCTCCTTGGTTCGCATGGCGTGGTCCGTGTGCGAACGGAATTTGAATTTGAATCGGGTGTACGTCTGATGTTAGAGGGATCTAACCGAATTTGGCTTCTCGTGCGACGGATGACTTTATCCAGGGGTGTGTGTAGGTGGTAGGAAAGAGGTTCAGGGCCAACTGAAGCGATTCTAGCCGGGAGCCACAGCCTAGGTCCTGCGAGGTAGCGGACAGCTTGACCAGGGTATAATGGAGGTAGAGGCATGGTCGACGTGTTGTTGAAAGTTGCAACCATGTTCTTTTGGCGTTCATGAAGGACCCGTTTTGTGTCGTTCGTGGGATATAACGGCTCAAGTGACATGTTGGTGGTGGTTAAGTGTGTGCGTAGGCGACGGCCCATAAGTAATTCTGCTGGGGATGGAAGATCTGTTTTGGGTGTAGTGCGATAATCCAGTAATACTTGATCCAGGTCACGATGTTCCTTCTTGGCCTTTATTAAGGAGTTCTTAAGCGTTTGAATGGTCCGTTCCGTCATGCCATTTGACTTCGGATAGTAGGGGCTGGATGTAGTGTGCCTAACACCCCACTGCTCAAGAAAGTGTCGAAAAGCAGCAGACGAGAACGGCGGGCCATTATCTGTGACCAACAGTTGAGGTGCGCCGTAGCGGGCAAAATTTGGTTTCATAAAATTGATCACCGCCTGTGCATTTGTGGATTGAAGCAACTTTGCCTCAACAAACTTGGAATGGTAATCCACCAATACAATGTAATGTTGGGAGTCCACTTGAAAAAGGTCAGAACCAACAGTTTCCCATGGGAGTTGTGGGACTGGATGGGGTGTTAAAGGCATGGCGATATTGGCGCGATCTCGTTCACGACAGATGGTGCAGGCTCGAACAAAATCGGTGATATGGTGGGACATGTGTGGCCAAAACACATTTATTTTTGCCTTCGCAACACAGGAGTTAATGCCTTGATGCGTGCTGTGAATTTTAGTAAGCATTTCCCCTTGTAGTGCTTTCGGGATAACCAGACAACAACCACGATAGACTAGACCATCCTCGATGTATAGTTCGTTCTGGTGTTGCCAATACGCGGCCAGCTCCGGTGAGAGAGTCCTTTGGGTTCTGGGCCAACCTTGATGGATATGTTCGCTGACCTGTTGCAGGACAGCGTCGTCCTTTGTGGCAGACCTGTACTTGTCCTGAATGGAGGCGGGAAAGGTCGTAATGGCATGGACAGCCGCGTGGGGACCCTCCAGGTTGTCCGTATTGATTAAGACGGGGGATTCATGCGCTCGGGATAGCGTGTCAGCTATGTATAGCTCAGACCCAGGCACGTAAACCAACTGAATGTTGTAGCGGAATAAACGCATGACCAGGCGTTGTAGGCGCGGAGATAGTATATGTAGTGGTTTCTGTACGATCGCTATGAGGGGTTTATGGTCAGTTTGCACCGTAGCTGTAGCGCCTGCGATGTAAAAATCGAAGTGTTCGCACGCAAACACCACACCCAGCAGTTCCTTTTCGATTTGAGAATAGCGACGCTGTGTTGGTGTGAAGGCTGTTGACGTGTATTCGACTGGATGGGAATCCTGTAGCAAAGCCGCTCCGATGCCACTCTGACTAGCATCCACGGAGATGACACTTGGCCTGGCCGGATTGTAGAAAGCGAGGACTGGTGTGGTAGATAGGAGGGTTTTGAGGTGATCATAGTGTGATTGGTGATGGGACTCCCACACGAACGCCATTTCTGGTTTCAACAGGATCCGGAGTGGTGCCGTGTCAGACGTGGCCTCTGGTAAGAATTTTGCCACATAATTGATCATCCCCAAGAACCGCTGGAGCGCCTTCTTGTCCGCGGGGGGTGGTAAAGAGCATATGGCCTTGACTTTTTTGGGATCCACGTGTACACCACGGGCACTGATGACATGACCTAAGTAGGTGATCTGGGGTATCGCCAGTTGGATTTTGGATGAGCTAAACTGGAGGCCGTGTTCCTTGGCACGCTCCAAAACCTGCAACAACATCCGGGCGTTGGAGGCAACATCAGCTGAGGCGATGAGAAAGTCATCGGTCGAGATGTGTACATTGGGGAACTCAGAAGTTGGATATATGGTGCGCATGACATATTGAAAGTATTCTGTGGCCGTGACGATCCCATATGGCAGCCTCGTATAGCGGAAACGACCCCAAGGTGTGGCAAAGGTGCACAGTCTCGAGCTGTCTTCCGTCAACACGATTTGCCAGAAAGCGCTCTTGGCATCGAGGACCGTGAAAATTTTCGAGCCTTGTAGTTCCGCAAATATTTCCTTCGTCGTTGGCAGCGGATAGGGTCGGCGCTTTATGGCCTGATTGAGTTTGCGGGGATCCAGGCAGATTCGTACTGTGCCATCTGGTTTGGGTACCACCACCATAGGGTGGACCCATTCTGTCGGTTCAGAGACCGGGACAATAATGCCCTCCTTTTGCATACGAGAAAGCTCATGTTGGGTCTGCGTACGATAATGGAGCGGTATATGATGGGCTGCGGAGATGGATGGTGTGACATTCGGCAGTGTTTCTATAGAGTGGCGTCCAGGAAGTTGGCCTAAGGTGTCAAAAAGCATGGGATACTGTGCCATGACCGCAGCCGGAGTGAAGGGGTCGTCACCCTGAGTGCGCAGTTCCATCGTCTGAAGTCGAGGTGGCGGACCAAGGGGTCGGTCGATGTGATCGATAAGCCCAAGGGCGAGAGAAGCTTGGGCGCCCAATATAGGAGTGCGGTCCTCCTCGGTGACATAAAAGTGACAGGAGCAGGCAGCAGTGTGAGAGGTGCACGGGAGGCTCGTCATCCCCGTAATGGGAACAGTGTGACCAGAATATGACGTGACGCGGTGCGTAGGCATGTGTAACGCCGGGTGATGTGGTAAGGCATCGTAAATGGTTTTCGTGATAATGTTCACTTGGGAGCCAGTGTCTACCTTGAACGTGGTTGGTTGATTGTAGAGATAAATCTTGTCATAGAGCTCATCAGACCCGTCCCGTGAGTGAACGGTGTGTAATGTAAGGTTTTCGTCTTGTGAAACCTGTGGATGAAGGGTGAGGCCATAACTCAAATAATCGGAAGGGGCATGGTCAACCTCATAATCATAGCCCGTGTTAGCGTCGGTGTCCGAGTCGTCGTAATCGTCTTGTGGCGCGTCACGTGCTTCTAAGGCATGTAGGCATGAGTAGACCGACAGACGGAAGCCCAGTGACCACGAGCATTGCATTTCAGGCAAGTGGTGTTTCGAGCAGGGCATGGTCTGGATGAGTGCGGTCTGCCCCCACAGTTAGGACAGTTTCGCTGGTGAGGGGAGGCAGGATTGCGACTAAATTCCGACCGCTGGGAAGACGTAAATTCAGGTCGCTGGGAAGACGATGAACGAGGCATAGTGCGAGAGGAAGTCGTGTGCGGCGACGGACGCCCAGACCCTCTTGGTGGACCCCCACCACGAGGGTGAAACCGAGTTCGGCTTGTAGACGAGTGGTGATTTACCGCGTCAACCTGTTGAGGTGTCGTATTGGTGTTAGTGAGAGCCATTGCACTGGCATGAATACCAGAAGTTTCCTCCGCTTGACAGAGTGAAATGGCGTCAGTCAATATTAACTTTGGTTTGGCTAATAAGGTTTTGCGCAATGATTCCTTTCGAATTCCAAAGACGATGGCCATACACAATAAGATATCAGTTAAAGGGGAAAGTTCACTGTCCTGAGCTTTAATTTTCAAATCGGTATAGAATTCATCGAACGTCTGCGTCTCCTTTTGTTTAGAAGTGAAGAATTGATACCTGATATATGTGAGGTTCTTGTAAGGCTCATAATATGTGTCAAATGCCGCATAGATGATGGGCAACGTACGAGCATCGTCAACCTGGGGTATCGTTAGAGTTTTATAAATTCTCCGCCCAGCGGGGCCCAATATATGAAGAAACGTAGCCCGCTGCGTGGAAACTGTTTCAGTGCCGAGTTTAGAAGCCGTAGCATATAGTTCGAATCCCTCTTTATACTCAGACCACGCCAAGGCTGGGTCTGATCCAGGGGAAAAAGGTTCAGGGCTTTTGAAATGAGTCATTGTGTCGGCAACACTTTCGAAGGCCCAACGTGGTGTGTCCAAGGCTTAGCAGTAGCGATGAGTTCGTTTCTGAGGAAATTCAGCATCCCACCGCTGTCACCATGTTAGATTATTCTGTTAGTAACTGAGATCTTCACGTACGCAAGTATGTGCTAGGTTAAATCAAATTTACTTTATTAAAAGGAATACAATTAACTGAGTTATAAACTGTAGCTTAGAGGCGTTCTTCCTAGCTGCACTGCGGGCTGGAGATCCGCTCTGAAGTGCCAGTCCTCTATCTAGTCCGTAATTGTTAGTGTTATAGTTCTGATTAGTCTGGCGCCGTCTAGGGAGGTTTTAAGGTACTAATGTAAGGATTCGTAAGGCGCGTAATACAACTGGCACGAAGCACAAACTGTAACAATTTTGAGTTAACGCGCGCTTAAATACTGCGGAAGAAAACTCGCGTCGAATGTCCGAGTCTGAAGAAGTGGGAAAATTTAAAATAGAGTCTATCTTGAACCAAAATGAAAAGCTAATGAAATAGGAATGAAACGAGAGACGAAGTAGTTAAAGATTGCTTAAACTTATAGCTGTCTAATGAAAGATGAAGATCAGAGCTTTAAATAGGGTCGATAGGGCAGCTTGTTGGACAATTAGGTCTCGGAAGATGGTCCCATTATTAGAATTAAAGCCTTTTTTTTTGACAATGAATAATCATTTTAATAATTTTGCCTAATTGGGTTTAGTTTAATAAAGACGACACTAGGCCATTAAAGTCCCAAGGTTTTATTAAGTAGTACTTAACCATGTAGTCAGTACGCCAAAAGTACTAATTAATTTTAATTTTATTTTTTCAGACTACGATCTCGACTGCTAGTTACTCAAAAAACGTTAAAATAGAGTCAAGTACACGACAATGTTTGATGAAGAATTATGGACTGCTGCTATTAAGGGGAAAATAGATGAGGTAGTCCGGTTGTTAAACCGTGGTGCCAATATCAACTATGCTGGTCTGTTTCGCCAAACCGCATTACACTTCGCTTGTTATGGAAGCCATTTTGATCTGGCATTGCTGCTTATTGAGAAAGGTGCCAATGTTAATCTGGCTGATGCATTTGGGACAACACCCTTAATGAGTGCTTGCCAACATAATCTTGTCGATGTGGTCAAGTCACTTTTGAATAAAGGTGCCAATATCGACGGCGTTGATATGAAGGGAAAGACGGCATTACAATGGGCTTGCGATTATGGGAGATCCGATGCGGCATTGCTGCTTATTGAAAAAGGTGCCAATGTTAATCTGGCTGATGAATTTGGGACAACACCCTTAATGATGGCTTGCCAACGTAATCTACTCGATGTGCTCAAGTCTCTTTTGAATAAAGGTGCCAATATCGACGTCGTTGATAAAAAGGGAAGAACGCCATTACAATTGGCTTGCGAGTATGGAGAATCCGATGCGTCAGTGCTGCTTATTGAAAAAGGTGACAATGTTAATCTGGCTGATGCAGATGGGACAACACCCTTAATGAGGGCTTGCAAAAGTAATCTGGTCGATGTGCTGAAGTCTCTTTTGAATAAAGGTGCCAAATTTAGGAGTTTTTTTTAATTCAAGTTCTCTCTTGGTTGCCTCCAATTTGTCCTTTTCCGTTTGCTTCAGTAGTTCATCCAGCGTGACTTTCAGTTCTCCCAACTCTTGTTTCAACTCCTGTTTCAACTCCTGTTTCAATTCTTGTTTCAATTGTTGAAATTCTTTAACCATGTTGAAATTCTTATCAGTCTCCTTTTGGTTGTTAATGATTTCCATCACTTTAGCGAAATCATTATCCTTAGCCAAATCCAAAGGCGTTTTCCCATTTATGTCCACCGTGTTATAACGCGATCCAGAAGGAAACTTACGATGTGGACGTTGCCCCTTTCGGCGAAAGTGGCAACGTCGACATCGTAAGTTTCCTTATGTCCAAAGGATCGCGTTATAACACGGTGGACATAAATGGGAAAACGCCTTTGCATTTGGCTAAGGGTAATGATTTCGCTAAAGTGATGGAAATCATTAACAACCAAAAGGATACTGATAAGAATTTCAACATGGTTAAAGAATTTCAACAATTGAAACAAGAATTGAAACAGGAGTTGAAACAAGAGTTGGGAGAACTGAAAGTCACGCTGGATGAACTACTGAAGCAAACGGAAAAGGACAAATTGGAGGCAACCAAGAGTGAACTTGAATTAAAAGAACTCCTAAATTTGGCACCTTTATTCAAAAGAGACTTCAGCACATCGACAAGATTACTTTTGCAAGCCCTCATTAAGGGTGTTGTCCCATCTGCATCAGCCAGATTAACATTGTCTAAATTTGTCTTTAGTTTAGCTATTTGCTTTTGTTATTATATTTTTCTATTCCTCTTTTTTTTAACCTATATTTTTTTAAATTTAATGTATTTTAAAATTATTAATCCTGTTTTCGAGATGAAATTTACCATTTTCTTTTTACAATAACACTTTTGCAAATAATTATTTAAAAATAAATAAATAAATAAATAAATAAATAAATAAATAAATGATAAAATGCTTATACTGTACTCAATATTTCGTATGTCTGCGTTTTGGTAGGAAACTACTACTCTGTCTTCAAATAGCTCAGCCACCTTGTATTATCAACTTTCCTACATCTAAGAAATTCGACTACAAACAACCCTTGTGGTCATCCCATAGATTCGCCTGTAATTTGATTCTCGTGTGGTCAGGTAATTTGACCACTAAAGCAAACTTACCTCGCGTATACACTTCACACCTGAGCGAGCAAAACATATCAATATAATGGTGGCGGTCTAACATAACCGCGTCTAATGAACCGAATCGGGGCGCATCTTTACTTTATCCCAATCTATACAGAAATCGGAGCTAATCTTACGAAAGTTAGGAACAACGCTAGATAGAGCAATAACTATGGGAAACTTTCGGTTATTATCCTATAGCCCACCTGAAGTTTGACCGTCATGTTAATTGAGATCACGTTAGGCTTAACTAATTCTCGCTTAATTTATCACCGAAATCTAAGTTTAAACCTTCCTTCAATCGATTAGTTTATACAGCAGTTATTGTTTAAATATTGACATAGCACGTGTCTTAAGCGCGCGCACGCTTTTGTTGAGACTCAATTTGGCGCGAAAACATTTTATACAAAAAAAAAGTAAAATTTCCGCAATTTCTGCACGAGCTCGCGCGCGCGGTTCTTTTGGTGTCGAAATTTCTCTTGAATGTGTGTTCAATAATCCATAGAAGTAGGTACAAACTGTACAAGCCGCTTCCAGCTGTCGCGAGCTGCTAACATTGTTTTAAGACTCGAGCGCATTTTATCACGTGACCTTTTTTTAACGTCTAAAGCCTGGTTCCCACTTGGCGAAAATAGGGCGAAATTTCAACGCGAAATGATCAGCGCGATAAAATTGAGCGAATTTTTGATATTCGCCGGCAAAAAATCGTATTCGCGGAACTGAGCGACTTGTTCTATTTTTTTAGTCGAGGCGAAAAGGAGAAACAAATTCGCCCTAAAAGCAACCAATCAAAACCCAGATTCAGAATTTTGTAATGCCTCCTTTCTTTTGTCGATCACTTAAGTTTTATTTTAAGCCTACTACTGTTTTATGTTTTAGCACAACACAAATAGACAATGGGGGAACATCGGTTACAATATATAAGTGAAAACTACATTAATAGAATCTAAATTAAAGTTCTGATAATTCAATATTTCTTTACCTGAAGAAACTCGTGGTCACCTCTCATTTCCCGAAAGACATTTTTGAAACGTTAAATTTAAACAAAGGCCATTTTCATTATTTATTTTGTTTAGGTTTTCCATTTTTAATCCGCAAGAAAATAATTAGGCTTAACGTGAAAGAAAATCTCGCGCGCGATCTCTTCAAATTTCACGCTAAGTGGGAACGACGGCTCTGGCGTATAAATAATCGTCAAGAAGTTTCAGCCGGCGAATACACATTTCGCGTGCTTTTTTTCGTCAAGTGGGAACCAGGCTTAAATGCTATAGAATTTCGCGCCAATTTCGCATCGCAAAACTTTACCTAACAAGATTGTTACGTAAATAAAAAGACGTCTATTTCTATTTCTAGAATTTAAATTTCAAGCCAATTCGAAACTTAAAAAGGGTTATTTCTTATGTTATTTATTTTATAAGGCAAACCTTGTTAGTAGGAAAAAATAACCCTTTTCTGAATTTCAACTGTTTATAATATTAGAAATAAAGTTTTTCCCCATAGGCCTACCATCATTAAATTTGAATTTGTTTTTATTCCAAAAGTTTATTTTTCAAAAGAACAACGTGGTTTCTTTAAATTTTAAAAATTGTTCCTAGAAACGTGAATGTAGGGAAAGCCACAATTCAGGGGAAATTGCAGCATGCATTTTCTACCTGCCCCTGTAGAACTGTTTACCACGCCGAGCTTCAGAGTTTGTGGGGGAAAGCTAACGCATAGGCTAACACTTGGTCAATATAATCAAAAGCATATATAAGTAATGAAAAGTGAAAAATATATCTCTTAGTGCCCATTATGGTTATGGTTTAAGACGCCAAGGCTTAGTGGGCAATCTAAATTTTAGAACTAACTCATTTTGAATTAATCAATATATTTTGAAAAGGCGACGGACGACTTAAGTTTAAATCTAATATTCTACTAGCTTTGAAAGCATTCTCGTTAAACAAACAGGCTTAGGAATGTATTTATAATTCGCTAGACTACCGGTTTCATTAAGCCTTTGCAGGCTAATCTGGGAAAGTTTCTCGAATCTCGAGTCGAAAATTATATTGAAAATTATCCACCAGACTTAAGATTTATATATAGACATTGTTTTCTCAAATTTTAAAGGTGTCAAATAATGCGATTAAATATTGGCATTTCCGGGCCTTGGCAAAATGTTGAAAAGGCGCCATTGGGGTGGTTTGAATTAATTTAGGTATTTAAAAAAAATTAGATATTTGGGTTTTTAACTTCAACACAATTTTATTTATTTTATTTTATTTTATTTATTTTTTAATTATTTTAATTTAGTTATAAAATTAACAGATCTTGATTAATTAAACTAACTATATTCTGTTAGCGGAATATACTGTTTTTATTTCGGGTGTTCTTGAGAGAAGCTCATTTGTTATTTAAATCCTGGGGGTAAATCCTTAATTTTAAATACGTGTACTTGGTATAACACACTCTAGGAGATGAATCTGAAATTTTAATAATTTACTGGGTCAATTTTTAAGGGTATCCGCTTTAAATCTAATATTCTATTTCGACTGTTGGCAGGAGTTCTTAGAACTTGGAATTTTCATTTCATTACGTGTGATTTCAATAACACCTAATTGCAATTACTTACAATTTCAATAACTCCTAATTGCAATTACTTACAATTTCAATAACTCCTAATTGCAATTACTTACAATTTCAATAACTCCTAATTGCAATTACTTACAATTTCAATAACTCCTAATTGCAATTACTTACAATTTCAATAACTCCTAATTGCAATTACTTACAATTTCAATAACTCCTAATTGCAATTACTTTCAATTTCAATAACTCCTAATTACAATTACTTACAATTTCAATAACTCCTAATTGCAATTACTTACAATTTCAATAACTCCTAATTGCAATTACTTGCAATTTCAATAACTCCTAATTGCAATTACTTGCAATTTCAATAACTCCTAACTGCAATTACTTGCAATTTCAATAACTCCTAATTGCAATTACTTACAATTTCAATAACTCCTAATTGCAATTACTTACAATTTCAATAACTCCTAATTGCAATTACTTACAATTTCAATAACTCCTAATTGCAATTACTTACAATTTCAATAACTCCTAATTGCAATTACTTACAATTTCAATAACTCCTAATTGCAATTACTTACAATTTCAATAACTCCTAATTGCAATTACTTACAATTTCAATAACTCCTAATTGCAATTACTTACAATTTCAATAACTCCTAATTGCAATTACTTACAATTTCAATAACTCCTAATTGCAATTACTTACAATTTCAATAACTCCTAATTGCAATTACTTACAATTTCAATAACTCCTAATTGCAATTACTTACAATTTCAATAACTCCTAATTGCAATTACTTACAATTTCAATAACTCCTAATTGCAATTACTTACAATTTCAATAACTCCTAATTGCAATTACTTACAATTTCAATAACTCCTAATTGCAATTACTTACAATTTCAATAACTCCTAATTGCAATTTTTTACAATTTCAATAACTCCTAATTGCAATTACTTACAATTTCAACAACTCCTAATTGCAATTACTTACAATTTCAACAACTCCTAATTGCAATTACTTACAATTTTGATAACTCCTAATTGCAATTACTTACAATTTTGATAACTCCTAATTGCAATTACTTACAATTTCGATAACACCTAATTGCAATTACTTACAATTTCGATAACACCTAATTGCAATTACTTATAATTTCGATAACACCTAATTGCAGTTACTTATAATTTCGATAACACCTAATTGCAGTTACTTATAATTGAAATATAATCAAATAACAGTAATCCATAAGTACGATAACGTATAAGCCTTCAAGTTCTTTAAGTATAATTATTTTTCCCATTTTGAATTTCTTTGTTTGGGAATAGGTTAGGTCGAAAATAAATTTCTTGTCGACTTTTAAAGAAAATCATAAAAAATTCTCACAATAGACTTGAATGACATTCCTCGGTGGCAAAAGAAGTTCTAAACCTCTGCTTTGCAATGAAAAGATTCTCGTATAAAAACACTATGACCTTATAAAACTTTCCAATAATATAACTTCAATAAGTTGAGCTGATCAATAGATTTAAAATTCTTCAAACCGCTTTCGAAATTGAAATATTTTAGCGACGCCACTCCGGAATTGAAGTTCATTAAAATAAGTTCCCGCAGTTCGATAGTACCCGGTTAGAGCTTTAATATGGTAAAAACCGCGTCAAAATCGGACTGTAAATAAGGAAGTTTGAAAATTGCCGTAGCAATTTCAAAACTGCAATTTTCAAACTTCCTTATTTATGGACCGATTTCGACCCGGTTTGTTTTGTTTTAAACCTCTCTTTCTGTTAAATTCGATATCTCATTATACATACGACTAATAACATAGAATCACCATAAAATATAAAACACCTTTTTAAGAAAAACAAAAAGCCATAAACTAGCCAATTGGGAGCTTTTCTCGCGATATTCTTTCGTTCTTGAAGCTATAGACAATAAATTAGGCATTAACTTTTAAAACCTATACTGCCAAAAAGGATGCTTTGGACTTGATTTTTTATAGGTCTCAGGTAAAAACTATGAAACGAGGAATATGGCTAACAAGAATGACCATAGCGTATGACGTGGGGCAATATTGACCAAGTCAAGCCGAGCTTGCAATACGCGTAAATCTACCCCCTATATAATTTTATTGAATAAGGTTAGTATTCTTTGCGTTGCATACTCCGGTTGGAATAGCAGGTAAAGTGTACCAAATTTAACCTTGCACCTTATGGAAGGGGGATATCATGGTTTTCCCCGCCTTTTATAGTACTGTCAAATTATGTTGGGTTTCTTTGATAGAAAAAGTATTGATTAGACAACCGGGAAAGTCCCTAGGCTAAAGTTTCTCAGGCAATAAAGGAAAATGCGCCTTTTTTTTCTGCCTTTAATTTTTTTTAGCTTTAGCCACTAGGCTTCGCGATAAACCTAGGTAAACGTCACCTAGGAGACTTACCAATAAAAATTCTTCTATATGAAGCGCGGGGGGGGAGACTTGACTTTTTCCGGATATTGCGGGCTCTCCACTACCTTATACCCTCTGCTGATCTATATAGATTTTTTCCAGGCTATTTTTGTGGTCGAGTAAAATTAGTTTTCTTAAGATTTTTCGGTTAAGATTACGTGGTAACGCTTAATGCGATTAGAGGTTCGGATAGAGATTGGGAAGAGCTTTGAAATGACGCAAACCGCGCCAAAATCGGACGATAAAAAAAATCAAATTTGAAAATTTCAAACTTCCTTATTTATAATCCGATATCGATGCGGTTTTCGTCATTTTAAAGCTCTGATTGAGCTATAGAAATAAATTGAATAATTTTTAGTTAATTTGAAAATGAATTCCTTAGAGAAGCTATTATGTCAAGAGAGAGAGAGAGAGAGAGAGAGAGAGAGAGAGAGAGAGAGAGAGAGAGAGAGAGAGAGAGAGAGAGAGAGAGAGAGAGAGAGAGAGAGAGAGAGAGGCAAGCCTGCAAATCAAATTACCAGACGCGACCTCTTTGAAATTTAATTAAAATTCTAGCTGTCTAAGTGACGAACTGACGATAGTCGTTAGGCCTTGCCCTCTCAATCATTATAAATGGCCAAAAACTATACTGAACATTTCTCTAGTAGAGATGAGGTCAAAAGGTTATTGCGGAAATGCAATGAAGCGTATTAAAGTTTAATATCACAATTTAGATTGTATATTGATAGAGATTGGTTCATATAGATTGTCGCAAATTAGTTTATTCGACCGAAGTTTAATTTATGCCTATTTGTCAAATTATGTAAAGGGGAAACCACACTTGATTAATCACTCACTTAATTTCAATTGATTATTAAAATTAGGCTTAAGATAGCAAGACGTCCTTAAAATATGTTTCTATCTATCTAAAGGATCGATTTGGGGCTTAAGGAAACATTCAAAACGCAACAAACCGCATCAAAATCGGTTCATAAATAAGCGAGTTTGAATGTTTAAACTTAAACCGAATTTATCAAATTAGAAAATTAATCGAAATTTCTTTATTTACCGTGCGGATTATTTATTTTTGAAGCTCAGTGAATAAATATTTCCTTAAGATTCCTACGAACAACCCGAACATAAAAATTAGAAATTTTGAAATTTGCCATTTCAAATCAAACTTTCTTATTTACGGTCCGATTTTAACGGGGTTTGTTTCATTTTGAAGCCTTTCTCGTGTACAATTCGAAAATGTAGCCTATTCGGGTAAAAAGAGGCTTAGGTGATCAACAGAACGAAAAACTCTAAAAAGTAGGCTTAGCACGCATCAAAATAAAGAAAAGCGCGTTAAAACTAAGAACGACAACTTTATAAACGAACTTAAAAGACGGAGATTTCCTTTTTCTTATGACACTTGGCACCGAAAGCAAACGTTAACTTTGACCTTCCAAACTTAAGTAAGTTGGGACTGTCTCGTAAAGGGGGGCTTGAAGGGGGGGACAGACGCTAAGCCTATTTTTACAGCTTTATATCACCGTTAGAAAGGAAGTAGACTAGTACCTTTTTAAGCCTATTTCGAGATAGAATAGCATAGGCCTGTCTATTGGTTCTTAGAATGGTTCCAAGTTAAGCTGTGAAAAGTCCCTTACAGCCCAAGGGGACTTCTTTTTTTAAGCTTCGCGACGAATGGAGTTTCAACTCCAATTTTGGACGAGAGATAGCGAGCTATACCAAGATCGTTACTTGTAACGGCTAACAAAATAATGTAGGCTCTACATTAGGACATATTCCGTTTGTAAAGGGTATGGGTAGAGATCAAAAATAAACAAGTTGGGAAACCAAAATAAACCTCTCCGAGCCGAGACGAATTTACTTTCCCAACACCGGTCCGCCAGCCAATTTGACAAACCGGAAATACATAGTTCTAATCGGCGAGATATTGCCATGATCATTTGTAGAGTCTAAAGCGTTTAACAATTTCCTTTGTATCCTCAATAATTCTAATGAGGACCTAAAATGTATCACTGAAGGGTGTATTTAACTTTCGGCTCACTCTGAACCGTTAACACCTCTTGTAGGTGGACACGAAACAAGGTCAATTCTGGTTTAAATCTAGGATATCTTATTTCATAGACCCAATCGCTTCAACACTTATGGAAAGCCGAAGTATTAAAATCCATATTAAGTGGTGAAGTTAAAAGTTGTGTTTACACTATATATAAATGTAGTAAAGCTGAATTAAAACGTAAACACCAAATTTGAAATGTTAATATAAAAGATGTTCTTGGAATATTAAGATGAAACAGAGCTCTATAGCTACACAACTACTTAAAGAATCGTAATGCCGAAAAATATTTAAAGTATTTCCATTTAATATTCTGCAAAAAGGAAATGTTATCGTTTTGTAAGAGATCTTATCATCCTACTCGCTTATTATTAACTTTGATATGCGTGTAGTGTTTCGATTCGGATGCAATCTTCATTACTCGTTCTATATAAACTCTCACTTGTGTCATAACATAGAAATAAGTTTATCTTAAATAATTAATTAAATATAAATGATATTAATTATTTTAATCGCCAGTAAATAACTTTAAAAATAGTTGAATCGTTTAAAATAAAGTTGTTCCTATTATCTTTCGAAACTTTGCTAATATTGACGTTTAAAGTGAAGGGTACCCCTCTTGCCTGCTTTCTTCAAATTTTGGGGTATATATACGATTCGTTTCCATTATAATAATAGATAAAAACGCATTCGCGTGAACCGATGGTGGAAGCCCTGCCATTGGGAGGCTAGACGTTTCTCGTAACCCTAGCCGATCGCCGCGTATATCTTAAAACCAAACGATAACGATGGAGAAGAAGCCGGAATGAACAAAGACCTGAAGATGGTGGTGCATAGAAGCTGGTGTCAATGTGGGATTGACGAAGAACAGAAGATGGTGGTGTTTACGAGCCAGCAAGTACAGGCTAGTGTCAATGTGGGATTGACGAAGAACAGAAGATGGTGGTGCTCACGAGTCAGCAAGTACAGGCTAGTGTCCATGTGGGATGGACAAAGACTAGCAGATTGTGGTCCTTAGAAGACTGGTGTTGGCAGATGAATGGCCAAATTTCCGTGAATCGCTAACGCGTTCCGGAAATCGGGTATTTGTTTGCTCCGATTTGTAAACTGCGAACGCGGTCACGTGAGGTCTGACAGACAGACAGACACACAGACAGACAGACAGACACACAGACAGACACGTCCAGTGCAATACCTCTCCGTGACGTCATCGTCACTCGGAGAGGTAAAAATTATATTCTTTATTTTGTGTCACTATCCCTTTAAATTCTGTCAAAGGCTTAGATTCTTGATACATTTTTATATTAAAAACAAATTAATACGTTAGGAAAAATTATACTTTATTTTGTGTCACTAACCCTTTAAATTCTGACAAAGGCTTAGATTCTTGATACATTTTTATATTAAAAAAAAATTATTTTTAATAAGTTAGGCCCGTGGGAAGTTTGTGTTTATTTTGATATTTTTTAAAGTAAATTTTATCAATATTTTATTTTAACTTTGAAAATCGAATTTAACTACCTAACTACTAAAGGTTAGAAGTTACGTGGTTTTGTCAATAAACTACTTTTTTTTTTAATCATAAACACCTTTGGGGCATTTTCGTGGGTCCCTTATTAATTATGGCAGTAAACCGAAAAAAATTCCCGTCGGATGTGTATTCAATTTTTATTAAAAAAAATCTGAAGTTATTCGAGCTGATAGAAATTTTTCATTAAAAATATTTTACAGTCAATACCTTAGAGGATTAATGAATAACCTTCTTTACCTTGAAAATATACCAATTTAATATAAAATGGAATTTTAACGAAATCTATGTTAAATTTTATAATTTCCCATAAATTTTAATGAGGAATACATACATCTACTAGGAATAATTTCGTACCTATCCCTTTTCACTTAAGGGATCTAGGCGGGCTTTATGGGAGGAGCCAGCTAGACTTAATCATTAATTTTACATTCTGTCTGTATTCCTGGCTTTAAAATAGACCAAAAAAACAACTTATTCTTCTTTTTTGCAAACAAATCTTGGGAGGTTGCGCTAGAATTCTTTATTTGGCGGAAAATAAGGTGCTTTGTATTCATAATACATTGGGACGTCACAACAACATGCAGACCTTGACGTTTTATCTATATAGTCTCCTTTGGTGTAGAAGGACCCACCAAAAAAGTCCATTATTGGTAAAACAAATGGACATACCCTATAACGTGTACCACCGCCTTGGCACCCCTTTTACAAAGGAAAGTTTATTTATTTATTTTATTTTCAAATATATTCAAGTTAAGACTGACATCTGACGGCAAGGGGGACCATCCCCAAAAAACGTGACCCCATAGTATTGTAAAATTTTTAAATTTATTTATTTATTTCAACACAGCTATGCGAATATTCATTCGTCTAAAACCGAGTACTCTCCATACCATTCTACTCGTGTTACATAATCGTCGTTACTCGGCGAGTTGTAAGTCACTCGTCTTAAGGCCTCTATCTGTAGATACAAACCCAAAAAGTTAAAGTTCCAACTTCCTGATTTCGATCCGAGATTAAAAGTACATTACGAGAGAGATCGTTAGGGAAGGAGTTGAACATTAGTTTCTTAGCAAAAATCAAATAGAAAGTCTTAGAGGAGAGAGATGAAATGGAGTAGTGATTGTTAATGCTTGAGATTTACAGCAGCTCGAGATAACTAGTTCGAGAAGGAGAACGAAAGTTGAAGCGAGTCAGTTGAAGTCTTAAGTACACTCGGTGGTGGTTAATTAATTTTGCAGCTAGGACCTATTCCATCTAGGCACTCCTATTTAGTCCGCATAACTAAGCCCCCTTTGACAGCAGCGCCTCCTCACTCACCAGGCCCCTCCCTCGCTTTACCTCCTCGAATCTATGACCTACCTCACTCACTCACTTCAAAATTACAAGCCTTTCAGTTTGTCATGACCAGAGTTTAGTTAAACAAACTTATGGAACATAACATATCACTTACAAACTTATGGCTGGTTATATGTATAAAGAAATGACTCCATTTCACTATTTCCTCCAAGGAACAAATCTCACGCATACATACCGAGATTTCCATGGGCTTTTCTTTACCTTCGGTTGCTGGCTGGACCCTAACGATTACGGGCCTAATCTTTTTGGCGGGCTGTTGGTATTTCGCGCCAAAAAAGAAAAAGTTAACTTTCAAAAGTAGATTAGGCTTAGCAAAAGAGATATGAATGTATGATTTATATTTATCATGTTACTTATGCTTCTAAATTACATATTGAATATTGACATATTTTTATTGATAACAAATCATTTTTATCCAATTTTTTCTTCAAGACTTAAAGAAAAGAAAAGAAAAGATAAACGTTATCTATTTGATGTTAATTTTAATTGGTGACGTCAGTGATAAAAATTAAGATGTGATTTCATTTTGTTAGTATATGAAAGGTTTTTCTCGTTGACGGTTGTATTTTATACGGAAGTAATATAGTTCTATAACTTGTGATTAATTATGAGTTTGCGATGGAAATTTTGAAAGGAAATTATTGATTAATATGATGTTAAATTGCTGCAGCCCGAATCGAGTCAGGTAATGTCTGGGTTATATACGAAAAACACTCAAATTACAACCTTCATCCTTTAATTTCCAATTATAATTACGGCAGTTATTGTAATTATATTAGTTATATATCTCGTGCCCCAAAGCAATTAGCGATAATTTGATCCATTACGTTATTACTATAACCGAAGAATATCAGGGTTGCCACAGTATCTGCTGGGAAAGTTTTGAAAATTAAATTTTTGTGGTAACCATGAATTTCATGGGTTATTAATGATTGTTAAGAGTGTTAATTAAAAAGATATTATTAATTTACTTGAAGATTTGGATTGAGCTTTAAAATAGCTTCAAAATGAAACAAACCGCGTCCAAATCGGATAACAAATAAAGAAGTTTGAAAATACTTGAGAAATGACTTGCGGTCATGTTTGAAAATTTCAAACTTCCTTATTTATTATTCGATTCTCACGCGGTTTGCGCCAAATTAAAGCTCTTTTCTTGTACTACTTAATTATGTATGTGATTACAAACTATCTTTGAAACTTTGATGAAAATTACTCTAAAATGGCATACACTTGAGGGGAGATAAGTTTGAAAATTTCAAACTTCCTTATTTATGACTCGATTTGGACGGGGTTTGCGCCATTTTGAAGCTCTTTTAACGTACTATTCAAATATACGTCAAAACCCTTTTTAGTTCGCTTGGCAAAACGCAAAACACGCCGGTTTCCGACTCGAAATTAACTCTGTTCAAATATTTATAGGATAGCTAGGAATATTTAGTATGTATTATTACCCCTCCAGCGAATTCATCGCACGCCTTTAAATAGTGAAAACACGGGATTTCCCGTAGTAAATATGAAACACGCTTCATGCATAGCGTTTGTTTCTCTTTAAAAGCCAAAAAAAAAATCATTACTTCGTTATTACAATATTTTCTCAGAATTTTTATTTCTACCACAATTCAAAGCTAGATTCGGTGTATCATAACGACATTTAACTTCGCATGTTCCCCGCCCTTAAACATGGTTTAATCTCAACCTTAAAAAAACCCGACAAATAAACCTTATTTCCAAGCGCATATTTCAGTTTGATGGACTGTATCAGAAGTAAGATGAGACTACAAGTAAAGAGCTCTAGCATTGGTAGTAGATCCTGGCATTAGTGAACAAATTTGAGGATTTTATGTCGCTTCCATCGCGCCTACACTAGACTGAGAAAAAAATTGGTCGAGTTCCAAAAACATTTCCTACCCCCTTCCCCTCAACCTAAAGCCGCCGAACACAGACGAAGCGGGTGCTTGAATTTAGTTCGGCCGTCTACCGCCACCCGCGAGCGTGTCACGTTTTGCAGGGGAAAATTCAGAAACCGCTACCAGAGGGCCAACCGTTGGTGTCTTATCAAGAATATTCACTTGCGCCAAGTGAAGAATTTGGTTAGCTCAGTACTTCTAGTCTCATCTTACTTCTGACTGTATTTATATCAAAAACCGAAATCGTATATTGTTTTAGGGTTTATGACTTTACGTAACCATGGCAACAAATATTAACGTGAATTATACGCTACGCGTGTGTTTGTGGTTTTTTTGGTTCGTCTAATTAAGATAGGTTTAGGTTTTGTTGAGAGCCCAACCGGGTATGAATTTGTACAACTAAAATATGCCCGTATTTGTTACGGTAAAATGATTTAGAGTTATTGCGTTCAACCAACTGTATCTATTACAGTCAGAATGATTAAAGTCGTTTAAATATTGTTGCTGCTTAATCCGCCATACCAGGGTAGCTCTGAGCTGGTATTGAAAAAGAGAAAGTAGTACTATAATAGCTTCCATAGCGGTTTTTGTGGACCATGTTGTCAAATATAGTTCGACTCAAGGAGAACGGGGGGAGCGAGTCAATTGAAGTTATAAGTACACTCGGTGGTGGTTAATTAATTTTGCAGCTAGGACCTATTCCATCTAGGCACTCCTATTTATTGAATCTGCATTACTAAGCCCAAATTTGACAGCAGCGCCACCTCACTCACCAGGCCCCTCCCTCGCTTTACCTCCTCTCGAATCTATGACCTACCTCACTCACTCACTCACTCACCTCAAAATATTACAAGCCTTTCAGTTTTCTAAGTTACCAAAGATTAATTAAACAAACTGTTGTATTATGTAAAAAACTAAGTTAGTTAAAAAACTATTTTATCTATTGACATAAGATTAAACTAGAGTGAAACCGAGTCTTCTTAATCGGTAGAGATTTTTGAAGGAACCACTTCTCTTAAGAACATCTACCATGTAACAACGCGTACTTTTTATCGTAACAAATTAATCTTTTATTATGCACAAACGTTTATTAAATTAATCAATTAGAAAACCACAACATGGTGTCAGAAGTGGGGTCTTTTTTATAATTCGTGCCCAACCACCCACTCGCGTATCGTTACAAATATGATGGCCTCCTTCAAAAGTCCGGAACCTTTTACACCTGGGAACAGTCCAGCAGAAGCCTGGGAGGCTTACAAGGAACGCTTCAAAATTTACGCAATTGCCTCAAAACTTAACAAGGAAGAACATGAACTGCAACTTAACGTCTTTCTACACGTCATCGGTACGGAGGGACTACGGATTTACAAAACGCTCTCGTTTCCATCTACCATCGTCAATCGTACGCTACAAAACGTCTATGATGCCTTCGATACCTATTACAAACCATATCAAAACGTAACCTATTCTCGGTACAAGTTCTTTACAACGAAACAAGAGTCAGGCGAACCATTTGATGTCTACCTAACGAAAATCAAAACCCTGGCAGCCCAATGTGATCTGGACAAACTCAACCTGACGGACTCGCTGGTAGCCACCCAGATTGCGATAGGAACGACCAATGCCAAGGTTCGAAAACAATTACTAAAACTAGAACCACTCTCGCTGAGCCAAGCTATAGCCATAGCCCAAGCTGAGGAAACGTCCATGCAGCAGGCCCAAGTAATCAATCCAACAAAATCCATACTCACCTCCTCACACGGCCAGCCAGAGCAGGAATGTTCTATTGTACATGAAGTTAATAGCCTCACTAACGTCCAACATTGGCGCGACCGCCAATCTACAAGCCAATATCAGGCACAACGGGGTCGGCCAAGGACTCGCAACCACTATTACCACCAAATCCCTCCAGACAGAAACAATTTCCGCCCAACCTCGCAATTTCGATCCGCTGTGCCGCCACGACGTCGCCCAAGCCAGAATCCTACAACTTCAGACCCAACCTGCACACGATGCGGTCTGCGACACCTGTCACACCAATGTCCCGCAATGGGATCCACCTGTCGGGCTTGCGGAGGACCGAACCACTGGTCAACTGTTTGTCGTGCCATTAATGAACTTAATGCTTATCTACCACCTTCCCGTTCCACTGACGAAGAACACGGACACAACATCCGACGTGTAGACGAACTAATGTATGACCACAACCACCCAAAACAAAATAACGAATTCTCGTACTTATCTTCTTTGACACTACACGCAACATTTGCGAATCTGGAAGATGACCATCTCTGGCGGGCACAACTCATGGTGGCGAATACACCGACCACCTTTAAAATCGATACGGGCTCTCAAGTCAATGTTATTCCGGAAGCACTGTACGCTCGGCTACATCCACGACCCGCCATGTTAACCCCAAGACACATCATCAAAGCATATTCTGGGCATGCTGTCGAAGTTCTTGGTATGACTCAACTCATCTGCTCCTCAAACCTTGCCTCAATAGCGCTCGACTTCTATATAACGCCAAAGGATCAAACTCATATCATTGGTGCGAGTGCATCTCGAAAACTCGGCCTAATCACAAGATTACCGCACAATGAACATAGCGCAATTCCCCCATTCATGGCACTCCAACCAGCCGTTGGCTTTAGGACTCCACCGCAAGCTACCGCGTCCCTACATTCTTGCACAGTGCCACCTGATGTTGCGACTAGCACGCCACAAGAAATAATGAAGAGATTCCCTGATGTTTTTGACACGGTAGGAAAACTCCCTGGACAATATCACACGAAACTTCGCCCGGATGCGATCCCAACAAGAACACCAGCCCGAAAAATCCCGATCCAACTGATTCCACGGGTTCAAGCCGAAATACAACGCATGGTCGCTGCACATGTCATAGTTCCTATCACCGAACACACAGAATGGCTTCATCCAATGGTCGTGGTTCCCAAACCAGGCAATGACATCCGCATTTGTCTGGATCCGCGCAATTTAAACAAGGCACTATTAAGAGAACACTATCCCATGCCAACATCCCAACAAATCTTCTCAGAGTTATCTGACGCCCAAGTTTTCACCGTATTGGATGCCAAATCGGCCTTTTGGCAAATCGAACTTACACCCGAGAGCTCTCGAATGTGCACATTTTCAACGCTATTTGGAAATTTTCGATTCACGCGTCTACCCTACGGGATATCCACTGCTTCTGAATACTGCCAAAGGACAATGAATTCTATATTTGGCGATATACCTCGAACACGAATTGCCACAGACGACTTCCTTATACACGGTTCAAACGAAGCAGAACACAACAAAATCCTATATACAGTATTGGAACGGGCGCAAAGAAAAGGACTGAAGTTTAATTCCAAAAAGATTCAGCTAGCCGTTACCCGCATCAAATATCTCGGTCATATCATATCTCCCAAGGGCGTCGAAACTGATCCGGAGAAAGTTGGAGCGATCAGAGAACTACCACCACCAGCGGACAAACCGGCACTACTAAGATTTCTGGGCATGGTTAACTTCATGGCAAAATTTATTTCTGGATATTCCGAACGAACTGCTCCCCTACGACCTCTTCTCAAACAAGACACAGTATTTCGATGGGACGAAACCCACCAAGACGCTTATGACGACTTGAAACAAGCCATCACTTCAGCGCCAGTGTTAACATTTTATAATCCCAAACTACATAACACTGTATCCGTCGACGCTAGTCAACATGGAATTGGTGCCGTACTTCTGCAGCAAGGCAAATCGATTGAATACGCGTCGATGACCTTTACATCCGCCCAAACGCGCTACGCTCAAATTGAAAAGGAGCTGCTTGCCATATTATATGCATGCGAACATTTTCATTATTATGTGGCAGCCGCCCCACTAACAGTGCAGACAGACCACAAGCCGTTGCTTACCATTATCCGGAAGCCGTTCCATCTTCTCTCTCCGAGGCTGCAGCGCCTAACATTGCGGTTGGCGCGGTATGACCCGACATTAATTTATGTTCCTGGTACCAAGCTTTTCATCGCTGACGCCCTTTCGAGAGTACCTCAACCCAACTGCACAATGACAACGGACTTTTTGGAAGGTCCCGCCGCAACAATATATGCTCTGACCACTCTTTCCGATGACCGACTCCGAAAGTTCCAACATGCAACAAATCAAGATCCTGACCTGCAACAGATTCAAAGCTACGTGGAAAATGGCTGGCCCTTGCATCACAAGTCAATCCGTCTTCCTGGCGTAAAGGCATTCTGGGCACTACAGGAGGAAATACACTCACAGAACGGACTTCTATACAGAGGCGATCGTCTGGTGGTTCCGGCAATACTACAAGGAGATACCATGAAGCAGATACACGCCATACATCAAGGTGTTACAGCTTGTCTCGCCAAAGCCAAAATGAATGTATACTGGCCGACCATGACTGCCGACATTACCAGATTTATAGCAAATTGCCCCGTTTGCAAGGAACGAGAACGCGCAAACACTGCGATGCCCTTACAGCCCTTGACAATTCCACCACATCCATGGCACACGGTCTCGTCTGATCTGTTCAAATTCCGCTCTAAAAACTATATCCTTCTGATTGACCACTTTTCGAAATATGTAGAAGCCCAAGAATTGACAACCACGAACGCTGAAGCTGTCATCAAGTTCCTAACACCAAATTTTGCCCGCCATGGTATTCCAAGACGTTTTCTTTCGGACAATGGACCACCCTACTCTTCATACATGTTTACGAAATTTCTCGAAAAATGGGGCGTGGAACAAATCACATCGAGTCCTTATCACCCACAAAGTAATGGATTAGCAGAACGCATGGTCCAAACGCTAAAGAACTACCTAGCTAAATCGCAACCTGAAGGCAAAGACCTCAATCAAATCTTGCTAGAATACCGGACGACTCCATTGGAAAATCTTCTCACACCGGCAGAAATGCTAATGGGGGGAAAACTTCGTAGTCCCATCACAATGAATGACGCATCACTCAACCCGAATTTTCCGACACAAGAAATCATATCTGGACTACGACACAGACAGTTCACCATGCAAAGACATGCTGACACGAAACCGCACAGAAATCTACGTCCACTCGAGATAGGGGAGAAAGTCTGGTACTTCGTGGGAACACGTTCTTGGAAACCGGCAATAATCCTTCAAAAAGCTACCTCCCCAGATTCCTACATCATAGAAACGGAACAAAATCAAATTTTCCGGCGATCAAGAATTCACCTTCGCCACCAAATTCAACGAAAACCTGATAATCAAAATAAACCAGCAATTCCGAGAAGGATTAACGAACAAAGATTTCAACACGACTCACGTGCTAACCTTCTTGAAGAAGCTTTCAACAAAACACCTAAAGTGGCTCATTATGCGCACAAACCGGTCGCTGTGACAGAGACGAGGTCTCCGAGATCTTCCAGTGTATTGACAGATCACTCCCAGCAATCATCTATCCTCCCCAATCTACCCGATACTCATGAAGTAGATGCTAACCACCCTTCAGAATCACACATCGAGAACCCATCAAGACAATCTCTGCAAGAGACGTCAACACGTGATGAGACCGGGCCAAGGATGATCCCACAACCAACTGCTCTAATGAAATCTCGACCACCAACCGTTCCACCTTTCCCACAAAGAACAGTCCAGACACCCACGTCATCGTATGGACGACCATTGAAAACCCCCGCTTGGTACTCACCCGCGTAGACCGTAAAAAAAAAAAAAAAGCTTGTTGTATTATGTAAAAAACTAAGTTAGTTAAAAAAACTATTTTATCTATTGACATAAGATTAAACTAGAGTGAAACCGAGTCTTCTTAATCGGTAGAGATATTTGAAGGAACCACTTCTCTTAAGAACATCTACCATGTAACAACGCGTACTTTTTATCGTGACAAATAAATCTTTTATTATGCACAAACGTTTATTAAACTAATCAATTAGAAAACCACAACACAAACCTATGGTGAACATAACATATCTTATGAACTTATGTCTTTAGGGATGGTCCATTGGCATTCTTCGTGCAGGGTAAAGATTGGAGGGTATATCTTTCGCTACTAAGTACCTGATCAGCTTCCGTAATAAATGCATTAGGCAAAGAGAAAAGGGAGAAACGGTTACTATTAAACGAAGCGTAAGGTGGAAGAATAAATATCGCCGTTATACCGGCTGCCTGCCTTCCACGCGACTCTACCCGCTGCTTGACCTTACCTTCAAACCTCCAACGATTCATCAACTTAATCAGAAACTCCGATTTTTACGGCAGGTCCTTTCTCCCGCTCTTGATTTCCCCCCTTTCCATTAGTTACCCTTGCGTCATCTAGACCTAGAACTAGAAGGCTGGCTGGAAATTCATTTAGGTGTCCGTCCGTGTACCATAGACAATTTATTGTAAGGCATGCACTCGGCGCGGTTAAGTTATGTCGAAGTATTTTTGGCATTCAACTTTGGAGGGTCGTAACTCTGGTTCTATTCGAGATACAAGGAAATCCTTTAAGTATGTCATAGCCCTATTTCTGAGCTTTGGAATTATGTTAATTTAATTACTTGGGGCTACATCAATTAGGGCCTGAGTAATTAAGAAAAATGTTCATTAACATATTAGGGTAACTTGGGGTTTTTGGGATTAAATTTTGGAGGGTCTTAACTCTGGTTCTATTAGAGATACAGGGAAATCCTTTGAGTATGTTATAGCCCTATTTGTTCCCTATCCAACGATATTAATTACTTTGATCTACCTTAATTAGGACCGGAGATAATTAGCTTTGAATGAAAGGCTAATATATATGTACAGATACTACGTTCTTCTAAATTTGATATTATTCCGTTTTCTCTGTGGGAATTGTTCTAACCCGAAAGTAATTTGTCTAAGCTCGTACAAGATGATGGTTCTCGGTGTAGGGGTCACTCTCATCCGCGCTCTCCTGGTTTGAAATGAATGAAAATCCAAAAGGCAGGTGGCACTCGTGTTCCTCTAACTATACTGACAGCACTGGCTTATACTCCCACGCTAGAACCCGGAACAGTAGTTGATGATCTAAATCGGTTAATCGATTATTCTGTTTGGTCCAATAATCGAAAAACCTTTATCTTATCCCCTGCCAAGGCTTACGTACTTTTCTAGCTATCTACAGTTCTTATTATATATATTTATTCCCAATCTCGGACTTTTTTTTCCGATAACTTTTTGTGGTTGGTTTACTTCCAAATGGTATTTTGTTAGGGCTAAAGTATAGCTGGAAAGCGGGCCAATTAAGGCAGGGTTAGTTTCGTTAGGCTTAGTGGCGTTGTTTTGATTTAAAAAAAAACGCCGGAAGTGTTTCTCTGATGGGTAGTTTGAGTTAGGCTTAACATTGCTTTGAATTTCACTTTAAAAATAGGCTTAAGAGAAAAAAGAGCGGGAAAAAAATTGAACTAAGGCTTAACATTGTTTTGAATTTCATTTGAAATCGTTTTAAAAGTAGGCTTAGGATCAGAAATTCATAAATCCTACCGTTTTTCCAAGTAAATAATCTGATGTGCAATATATCTGGCGGGCATTTTCTGTTCGTAATTTTGCTGTTTTGGGGTTTTGATTTCTTCGCAAGCCTTTTGGGAGCTGTTTTTAGGTCTATTTATTGGTGTAATCCTTTTTCGGAATCAACTCTACCATTCTCTAAGTATTAAACCTTAGATTTAACGTGTTGCAATTGCGTTTAGAGCAAACTGGGGATGGTTGAAAGAATATTATAGTGTAGGCATCGTAAGATGAAATTGGCGCGTGCAGTAATACCTTTACCTGCAATCTCTAATCATATATTTGAGCTCGCGGAATGTGTCTCGAGAATATGCCATTTGCTTCTGTCTTTTGTTAGTACACCTCGTTTGAGGAAGTAGTGTTTTTGGCTAGCTTATTACATTGATATCGTTGTCTGTCCTTCATAACTTTTAGTTCTGTTAAAGATATTGTACGATTAAGGGACTAACTTTAACCCGCGCTAATCAGGGTTGCCAATAACTTGTTATTAAAGTATCTCCTGCATTAATTCAGGTTTGGAACTGAATTATCCAGTACTGAATCGAACAGAAATCTACAAACTTAATAATTTCAGTCTGTTATACATAATTTACAGGCATGGTCAGGAGTCCATAATAACCCGAAGTACGAAACTGGTTAAAAAGCCCGTAACAACAAAGTTTCGCCGTAAAGCTCAGCGGATTCATACACCGCTTAACTCCCAAAGAAATAGTTACGCCATTTTTTAGCGCCCACGCGCATTAACTTACACACTTCCGGTTTAACACTATTTTTATCTTGTGATTTTGGGAGCGAAAATGGTTCACGTCTGCTTCTGTCGGAACGGTGTAAATTAAGCCTAGGCTAAGAAGTTGGCTTTTAGTCGGGGTTTCTAGTTTTTTACAAAATATTTAAACGATCGTCAATAATGTTTTGTTGTGATATGTGTGAGTGAGAATTCCGTGGTTAAATTAAAACGGTTAGGACAAATTTATGCGCAGTATCTTTAATATAAGAATTCGTGTTTCTACGTCCACCATATCGCCATTTTTCTTTTCGACCGAAATCCCAGCCAACGGAAGTTTTGGAACGAAAACCAAGGAGCATAGATACCACTACGATATACTGTAAGGTTGTATGTCCATAAACAGGCTAATCCTTTCTATGCGCAACGACAGAATCTTGTTTTTCGCGATTTTTACCATTAGCTCTATGGCCAGTTTCATACTTCCCCCCCGAAGGGAGGTTATTATGAACTCCTGGCATGGTGGATTCCTACCATTAACACAAGGAGACCAAGCGACTTAGAGTCTAAAATAGTCTGCTATTTTACACTCTTAAGTTTCCTGGTCTCCTTGTGCAAATGGTATGAATCCTCCTTGCGTGTAAACTATGTATGGTTGAACTTGAATTGACCTAACTTTGATTGTATCTGCGAAAGTACAACATTATAAGCTTGACATTCCATGGAGTAATTGCACACAGAGTATTATGAAGATTACATTTAAAATAACGTCCCCAGTAAGATATTTAATTTTTACTATATAGGTAATAAATACCTTATTGTTCTTCTTTATGGAACTACTTGTTTAAAGAGTTGGAAATAAAAGTTTTGGCGGAATTTTTCCGCTAGATTAACGCCTTCTAGTGTCGAAACATCTGCCTTTTTAGAATGGAATATTCTTTCGTTTGTTATTTTTTTTTATAACAGAAAATGTAGATTTCCTATAAAGTAACTGTTTCCGTAACCCGTTTTTAGTAAAAATCTATTTTCTAACTTTGGAAGACATTTATCTTACTGAATGATAACTCTCACGCACAATATCGTGTAAAGAATACATACAACTACTGGGAATCATCGCGACCCCATATTTTAAACACGTTAATTTCCTAAAGGATTTTGTGGGCGGGGTCTTGATAACGTGCTGAGGTTGAGGGGTACAGACTGTAACGTAACGTTATAGGTATGGAATGGAGATTACGACTCCATCTCGCTTCTCCAAGCTAAGACTATATAGCCTAGGGTTATATCTCCTATGAGGGGAAAAACAGTTGGATTACCGAAATTTCTTACGGATTTTTACAGCAATATTTTTTATTTATTATTTTATAAAATATAAATTTCGTACTGTCTGTTATTTTCTCTGGTTTTCTATATGTTTTTCTCTCTAGAAAGATATGGACTTTTAGGTTTTTTTTTTATTTGCTCCTTTGTTTTATGACGAGCTAGGGCTTTATACAAAGCCTTACAGCTCCAAATTCGTGGGGATAAACTAAACTAAACTAAAGACCTAATAATTTTTTGGTAGCCAGTTTGAATTGGGAAATCGAACGCAGGGAAACAACTTCTTCAGGAAGGGAGTTCCAAACGGGAATAGTTCTCCTGAAGAAAGAGTGTTTTAGTGGGTCTTTGCAGGATGGCGGGAGAAAGAGTTGGCGACCATGGCCGCGGGTAAAGTGCGTGTGAGGGCGGGAAATAAAGTAGGTCTGATCGGAGGAGTGGAGGACACGAAAGAGGCTTATTAGATCCATGTAGGTGCGCCGACTGGACAGGGGAGCCCAACCGAGGGAAGCGAGTCTGCTTTCGCGAGGTAATTTGCGTAGTGACTTAGGGATTTTTGAAGCGCGACCCTGCACGTCATTAAGGAGTTTTATATCACCACTAGCGGAGGGGTTCCAAAGTTGGCACCCAAATTCAAGGGTCGGACGAACATAGCAGTTGAAAAGACGCGTAAGAAATCGGTGGGAGAGATTTGGAAAATTGGCTTTGATGGTCGCGAGTAGCCCATTGGCGCGACTACATGTCCTAGCAATATGGGTGTGGAATTTAAGGTTATGGGAGACTTGCACTCCTAAATCGCGACATTCGTTCACTCGACGTACGGTGAATGGTGAGTAATAAGGACTTTTGGCTGTTGAAAGAGAGGCCGTTACGCGAGGTCCATGCCTCAAGCCGATTGAGGTCGGACTGGAGGGTTTGTACATCGTCATAAGAGTGGATCACACGAAAAATTTTAAGGTCATCCGCGAAGAGGCACAACTTAGAGGATAATTGAGAGGGGAGGTCATTTATGAAAATAAGGAACAGAAGAGGGCCTAGAACGCTACCCTGAGGGACGCCACTAGTAACTGGTAGGAAGGTACTAAGGGATTCGCCAACGCGGACTGACTGAGTGCGAGAAAGTAGGTAGGACTTAATCCACTGGTAGATATTGTTATTTATACCCAATACCCTTAGTTTGGCCAACAATCGTTGATGGGGAACCGAGTCAAAGGTAGATGACGTCAACCCTATGTTCCTCATCAAAAGCTGAAAGCCACGTAGAAAACGCCGAAAGGAGGTTTGACTCAACAGATCTATTGTTAAGAAAACCATGTTGGAACTTACTTAGATGGGGGGTTATAAACTGTAAGAGGGGCGTACGGATGCACTTTTCAAGGACCTTGCAAACCGTCGATGTTAAGCTGATGGGTCTGTAATTTATGGCATCGCTTTTGCTACCTTTACCTTTGTATATGGGAGTGACGTGGGCAACACGCCAGTCAGAGGGGAGGGTCCCTTCAGTTAAGGTGACAGAAAAAAGGGTTAGAAGAGGTTTGGCAAGCGAGGAGGCAAAATTCTTCA
Organism: Phalangium opilio; assembly: GCF_054372755.1. Lineage (NCBI taxonomy): Eukaryota > Metazoa > Arthropoda > Arachnida > Opiliones > Phalangiidae > Phalangium > Phalangium opilio. Next base: position 811,527 of record NW_028324223.1, read on the forward strand.
GGAGGCGGTTTGGAATCCCATCAGGACCCGAAGCACTTTTTGAGTCAAGGTTGCGGAGAATATGTTTAAGGTCTACTAGGGTTGGAAGGAAATCAGGCATTTGAGCTGTAAGACTTTGGGGTAATACAGTTAGATCAGGTGGATTTGTATTAAAGTTCTTGGTTAAAGTGTCATTTTAAGTGTTGATATCGGGTCTACAATCCACAAAAACCTCCAGAATTTTTCCCCCTCCCCCTCCCTCCCCCCGATGTTTACATTTTCACGGCAGTGATCTTTATACCATATTTATTTTTCTTTACTTTTTATCGACAAAAATCGATACAAATTCTATTTTCGGTTTCTGCGATATTGGCTGCCTATGGTTTATTTACTTTCCCATTATTTTGTGTGGTTTGTCTTTTAAATTTTTTCTTATTTTTATTTTTGAAGTGCAATAATAATCGTATTTTATTGATTTAATGATTTAAATTAATTTCTATTAGTTAAAATTTATGGTGTATTTAAATAGAGGATTTAATTGGCTATATTTTAAAAGAAACCGCGTCAAAATCGGCCGGTAAATAAGGAAGTTGGATTTTTCTCATATTTTCAAATTTGTTTATTGTTGCGTTAAATTTCAAATTGGATTAATGTTGCGATAAATTACCATTTTCAAACTTCCTTATTTATGGTTCGATTTCGACGTAATTGGTCTCATTTTGAAGCTCTCATTGTCCTCTATACGAATATGATAAGATTTAATAATTAATCTGTAGCTAATTAATTAAAACGCTAAAACTAAACGTAATTAATAATATTAAAAAAAAACGCTAAATGTAATTTTCTGAAAAATTCGCCTAGTTTCGAAAAGTCTCCAGGGTATATAAAATTTGACTATACACTCCAAGCAAGCAATCTCCTTTGTATGGTTATGCAAATGAATAATATTCTCATCGTGTTTTCTCTCTTACGGGCGCCTGTTGAAGCTTGCGGCAAGATTCTAAATTTAGCAAAAGGCTTTGTGACGTCACAAAAGCTAGTCTTATCCGCAACATTGGCCATTTCTATTCTGAGAATCGCAAATTAAGTAAATTTCTCTTTCAACCCTTCCAACCTGTTGTTGTCGATAAATTTCATGTTAAATACGGATATTAAGTTGAAATTAACGGCTTATCTTCTTTTACTAGCGTTATTTCAGTTCATTATACGAGTTTGAATAAGAAATTCTCCTTAACTGCAAACTTTAGGGGAGTGACTCTTGCGGAACAATCGCTATTTTGCCCCAAAACTTTTAAATATCGCGCCTTTTCAATGGCTCTCTTTTCAAAATTGGAAAAAATGCTTTTAAATGACAATTTAACTAACCGTAAGAATTAAACAGGAAAATGGAGGCTGGGTGAAAGATAAGTGTAGTTTTAATTTTAATTTGTTAGTTTAATTGTAAGGTATCCATGAATTTACCCAAAACACGAATCTTTCACATTAATTATACTTGATTAAGTTTAATTTAACGGCTTATCTTGTTTATCTAGTGTAGATTTAGTTTATAATACAAGTTTCAATAAAATATTAACTTTGATTGCAATTACCCTAAAATTTTAATGTATGCGCTTTTGATGTATTTTAATGATCATTTAAATTAATTTGAAAGTGAAATAGGAAACATCTGTGGCTGTACGAAAAACTTGTGATGTTTTAATCTTAATTTGAGCGTGGTTCGTGAGAGTGGATTAAGCTTAAAATTTATTTGAATTTTTTACCCTAATTGCAGTGTTTAGTGCAGTTTAATATTTTTGCCATATATTCATCATTATGGTACCCTAAACTTTTGAATTTCGCGGCAATTAATGTACTTTAAAGATAGTTTAAATTAACTTAAGTGTGAATTAGAAAACATTGGGCTTTACCAATGGCTTGGGTAGTTTTAATCATAAAGAGTTTATTAAAAGTTATTTGAGCTTTTATCCAAAAAATGTATGTTTTGGTTTAATTTCACGTTAAATATATTTAATTGAGTTAAAATTAACGAAGGACTGTGTTTTGGCAGTGTACATTTAGGTTATAAAATGAGTTTAAATGTAGTGGAATTTTCGATTCTCATTTTACGCTAAACTTTTGAATTTCGCGCCTAATAAGGTACTTTGGAGATAATTTAAATTAGTTTAAGTGTGAAAGAGAAAACATGGGGCTTTACCAACGGCTTGGGTAGATACAATCTTAATGAAGAACATCATTTAAGAGTTATTAGTTTTCATCCAAAAAAATGTACAGGGTGTTTCTGATAAGTCTGCCATAAATCAAGGGGCGTGTTCTTTGGGTCAAACTGAGTGGAAAGTGTCAAAGAACATGGGGTGTACAAGAATTTGCAACGAAGATATGGCCCCCCAAACATTGGCCCCTAAAACAAGAAAATATTCGAAAATGTAGACTAAAACAAATTCAGCCTTATCAACTTGTTTAGAAATAATGAGACAATTTCAATAGTTTCCCTCTAACATCGTTATTGAACTTTCACCTGGCAGAAGTGTATTAAATGAGTAGAAGTATGCCTACTCTAGTAAAGTAAATTCAAAGTATCATGGTACCTTTCGGTTGGTATTACTTTTATTCTTAACAAGTTTACATGGACGTTACAGGTATTGTTCAAAATGTCCACCAACGGCGTTAAGACAAACATGAACCCGTCTTTCGAAAGATTCTTGGACATGTTGGAAGATTCCTGGCATGTTCCTGATTGTTTGACAACCTTCAATAATTCGTCTTCGCAAGTCTTCCTCATCACGGACTTCATTCTTGTACACGATGTCTTTGAGATGACCCCAAAGATAGAAATCGCACGGATTTAAATCCGGAGATCTGGCTGGCCACGCAACTGGTCCTCCACGCCCAATCCACCTCAAATTAAACGTAGCATTAAGATGTTCTCTAACTGCACGGCTGAAATGTGGGGGTGCCCCGTCGTGCATAAACCACATGTCACGAAGTAATGGTAACGGTATGTCCTCGAGTAGTTCAGGTAAAGTGTCTCTTAAGAACGTGAGATATGCTTCACCATTTAGTCTGGGTGGAAGAAAATGCGGACCTAGTAAATGATTACCGACAATGCCGCACCATACGTTTAAAGAAAATTGCTGTTGGTGACTTCTAACACTAGTTGCGTGTGGGTTTAATTGGCGCCATTCGTGGTGGTTGTGATACTTCAGAATTCCATCCCGGGAAAAATGTGCCTCGTCGGTTACTAAAAGGACCCGTGGAAATTGATTGTCCTCTACTCTGGCCAAAAACCACTCGCAAAAGTCGATGCGTCTTGGATAATCTGCCGGGTTAAGAGCTTGCACCTTTTGAATATGATACGGGTGAAACTGATGTCCGCGGAGAATTCGCCAGACCAAAACGTGATTAACATGTAATTGTCGTCTAACTTGTCTGGTACTTGTCGAGGGGTCCTCATCGAACATGGCAAGGACGTCTTCCTCGATTTCCTCCATGTCTTCTGGAATGTCTCGCTCTCGAACGTTGTTGGGTTGTACTTGTCCGATGTCCCTCAAGCGCCTGTCAACAGCCTCGAACGTACGACGATTTGGTATGCGTCGTTGCGGAAATTGTTCCTGGTATCGCCGCTGTGCTTCCACTGAACTGCCCTGCGCCAGTCCATACATGAGATGCATGTCTGCATATTCTGCATTGGTATACGCCATACTGTACTACCACACGTTCGTTCGAAGTGATACTGTGACGTTATCAACAACATCGCGTTACTTTATAGCAAACCACCGTTTAGTTTTTACGTTTGCGTCATGACTGTCAGCATTGTTTTTTATTCACAAACGTAAACAATAAACGGTGGTTTGCTAAAAAGTCTTTGGGGTCATCTCAAAGATTTTTTTGACATCGTGTACAAGAATGAAGTCCGTGAATAAAAAACAATGCTGACAGTCATGACGCAAACGTAAAAACTAAACGGTGGTTTGCTATAAAGTAACGCGATGTTCATGATAACGTCACAGTATCACTTCGAACGAACGTGTGGTAGTACAGTATGGCGTATACCAATGCAGAATATGCAGACATGCATCTCATGTATGGACTGGCGCAGGGCAATTCAGTGGAAGCACAGCGGCGATACCAGGAACAATTTCCGCAACGACGCATACAAAATCGTCGTACGTTCGAGGCTGTTGACAGGCGCTTGAGGGACATCGGACAAGTACAACCCATCAACGTTCGAGAGCGAGACATTCCAGAAGACATGGAGGAAATCGAGGAAGACGTCCTTGCCATGTTCGATGAGGACCCCTCGACAAGTACCAGACAAGTTGGACGAAAATTACATGTTAATCACGTTTTGGCCTGGCGAATTCTCCGCGGACATCAGTTTCACCCGTATCATATTCAAAAGGTGCAAGCTCTTAACCCGGCAGATTATCCAAGACGCATCGACTTTTGCGAGTGGTTTTTGGCCAGAGTAGAGGACAATCAATTTCCACGGGTCCTTTTAGTAACCGACGAGGCACATTTTTCCCGGGATGGAATTCTGAACTATCACAACCACCACGAATGGCGCCAATTAAACCCACACGCAACTAGTGTTAGAAGTCACCAACAGCAATTTTCTTTAAACGTATGGTGCGGCATTGTCGGTAATCATTTACTAGGTCCGCATTTTCTTCCACCCAGACTAAATGGTGAAGCATATCTCACGTTCATAAGAGACACTTTACCTGAACTACTCGAGGACATACCGTTAGCATTACTTCGTGACATGTGGTTTATGCACGACGGGGCACCCCCACATTTCAGTCGTGCAGTTAGAGAACATCTTAATGCTACGTTTAATTTGAGGTGGATTGGGCGTGGAGGACCAGTTGCGTGGCCAGCCAGATCTCCGGATTTAAATCCGTGCGATTTCTATCTTTGGGGTCATCTCAAAGACATCGTGTACAAGAATGAAGTCCGTGATGAGGAAGACTTGCGAAGACGAATTATTGAAGGTTGTCAAACAATCAGGAACATGCCAGGAATCTTCCAACATGTCCAAGAATCTTTCGAAAGACGGGTTCATGTTTGTCTTAACGCCGTTGGTGGACATTTTGAACAATACCTGTAACGTCCATGTTAACTTGTTAAGAATAAAAGTAATACCAACCGAAAGGTACCATGATACTTTGAATTTACTTTACTAGAGTAGGCATACTTCTACTCATTTAATACACTTCTGCCAGGTGAAAGTTCAATAACGATGTTAGAGGGAAACTATTGAAATTGTCTCATATTTCTAAACAAGTTGATAAGGCTGAATTTGTTTTAGTCTACATTTTCGAATATTTTCTTGTTTTAGGGGCCAATGTTTGGGGGGCCATATCTTCGTTGCAAATTCTTGTACACCCCATGTTCTTTGACACTCTCCACTCAGTTTGACCCAAAGAACACGCCCCTTGATTTATGGCAGACTTATCAGAAACACCCTGTATATTTGTGGTTTAATTTCACGTTAATTTCATGTTAATTACACTTAATTACGTTGAAATTAACTTGTCGTCAGTGCTCATTAATCTTATAAAATGACTTTTTACAAATAATTCACCTTAACTCTAATGTTTAGAGGAGTTTTAATTATTTCCAACACATTGCGTTCAATTTTTATCATATCCTGTGCTAGGTTTGTGGTAATGCACTATATATTTTAGTAAGGATCTAATGAATTAAATAAAAGGCGAAAGCTGCTATTAAAACGTCTATAACACAAAATCAAAACACTGCAAGAAACAAAACTAACAAACAACTGCAAAAATTAATTTTAAATTACACTGCTGACTGATAACAAAAATCAAAACTAAATTGATTTTACTCTTCAAATGATAGACTTTACAGAAAAATAATGAATTAGTAAATAAATCCGAACGCCAAACTAGAGCTTGCTCGGTAGAAGTCCACACACTAAGGTCTACAGTGCTTTGAGAGAGGCCAGAGACTATAGCATTTTCTTTCGCTTCACAGTTAGGTTGAACATAAAAATGGGGATCACCGTAATTAGGGGAACAACTAATCAGCTGCTAGTCTAGGGATCTTGCAACTACTTTCCTTCGATTCCTAACATTGATTTTTACGTCAGAATCGGATAGTTTCGTTTAAATTTATTGCTATTTTAAAGCCAAAAGTATGTTCGAGATACGAAAAATTAAAAATGTAAGCTGTCTTTTTGAAGGTTTAATACTTTAATTGCATAATTAATTAACGGTTAATCGTGAAGATCTGAAATTGACACCATTGGAATTAGGAGGCTCGAAACATTCAGAGTTGATGCCTTTCCTTAAATAATTAAGCTAATTACAATTAGAAACCGAAAATAACCGAGAAACGAAATTTTGTAAAAGTGGTCTTCGATTTCAGCTTTCAACTATAGTGTTACACCCGTAAATACTTCGTACGTTTGCCAGGTTAGGTTTCGCTGGATTTTAATTACGTCTCGCGATTAAAGTAATTTAAGAAGAAATTGGCGTCCAGTTATTTTCATATTTATTCATATAATTTGCATAATTCTATTTCTAGCTTTCGACGTTTGGTGGTCTATAGTTCAGAAACTGCTAGTCCTACGCTCTCGAAAGTGAAATTATTGGATTTCCCATCCCTGAATTAATATGTAATAAATGTTAAATTAAATTTAATTGAAAGTCTTGTGATCAGCGGGTTAGGATTAACTTTTATTATTAAAAACAAGTATTTAAATTAAGTTTACAATAATGGAAACAACCGATAGCGCGGCTCCGTTGATGCCCCTTATAGATGGCTTTTCTGCTACACAGTGGCTAAGCTTGCTGAAGGCTAGTTAAACCAAAGGCAGGAACCAATGGGAACTAGTGCATTAGGTCTGATTGGTTCCTGCCTTTGGCAAGGTAAAATTCGTGTGCAGAAGATTAGCCAGAATGCTAGGGGTAATCATGGAGCCGCGCTTTCCTTTAAATTTAAACTTTCCCAAGAACTAACTGAATCAATTTAGACACGAATTTGCGAAAGAGATTTAGAGAAAAACTTCAAAACGAAGTGTTGACCTATGAAAAAATCCGGGAACTCTACCAAAATTTTTGTTTAAAAAACGAACATATAGGTACATTTAACCAAAATTATATTAATGTAAATTAACCAAAATTATATTAATGTAAACCCTAATTTAACGTACAAAACTTCAAAGACATCCAAGAATGGGTTGAAAACAGTGAAAATTTAATATATCCTTCCATACCAATTCCAAAAAGAGAAAGATTTAGGTTTTAAAACCTGATTAAACTAATCACCATTAAGTTTTAATTTAATTTAAAATAAGAGCGCTGAATATGAAGCTAGAATCGAACGATTAAAGAAAGAACAAGCCCAACGTGACTATAACAAAATGACACTAAATGTGGATAACAAAGCTTTGAAAGAAACCCATGGACCAGTTATAAATTAATGAAGTCAAATTATTAAGATCTCAGATGTTTGCTGTCATGAATTTTATTCTAACTGTTGGAGGAACGTTTATGTTTGGTTATAAAGCTGTAGAATATTCTTTAAACACTCCCATCATTCCTGCAGTAAGTTCATTAACAGTTAAGGCTTAATTATTTTAATTAAAATAATTATTATTTCATTATAGCAAGTCATGACTTGTATGATTTTAGCTACCATTGTTGCTGTTGCAGAATAGGTAAATATATAAAGTAGGAGGAGCTAATTGAAAAATATAACAAATCGTCACGAGTGACGTTTCTAGTGTGGAAAAAAGACGCTCGCGCTCATATTCGTAAGATCATGGAAAGAATGCACCTGAGGAAATTTGTTTTAGTTTGAAAAAAAAATCCTCACGAGCATTCTACATCTAGACTTACGTCTCGTGCAAAATCGCGCGCAACTGTGATGACGTTTTCTTATTTTTTGACAAGTTGAGCAAGACCAAATACTTTATATATTCACCTATTGTATTTCCTAGCAAAAATAATTTAAATAATGTAATTACATTTTTGTATAATTGTAAATCATTTATTAATTAGAAAATAATTATTTAAAAAACATTAATTACATAATCAAGAATTATAAACACCAATTCAAAAATATCTGTTATAAATAAGATTTCTGGTCAATAATTTCACAAACACTATAATTACACTCCTAAACCCTGTCACAAAGCTTCACAAAACCTTTGAAATTATTTGGCAACATTCTTAAAATTTGGATGTATCTCTTCCAAAAAGAATTGTTTTTAACCAATCCATAGGAACCTGCATTCTTAAACGCCAACTCCCCAAACGTGTTAAATAAGCAGATCGCCATAAAAACCAAGATGTGACACCTAAGAGCTTACTAATTAGGCTTAAAACTAAATATTTTAAACTTAAAAGTTCAGGTAACATAACTGATTAGAGCTTAAAAGAATGGCCTTTTTCGAAATATAAAAGGAAAAATATCAAAAACAATAAATGATCTCTTATTATAAATTAATTATCATTTATTTAGCCTTAAAAACGGGGACAACTGCGCGGCCATTGCTTTACTGGCGTCAGCCTGTGAGAATTGCGGGAGGCGCAAAAGTCCTTGCTCGTTTTTAAACCGAATTAAATGCTAATTATCATATTGTAATAAGAGATCATTTATTTTGATTTCAATATATTTCCTTTCATATTTAGAAAAAGGCCGTTCTTTTAAGCTATTATCTGTTATGTTGCCTGAACTGTTCCTTTAACTGAAATCTCACCTTGTAGTTTAAAGTCAGGTAAATCAGTTAGAGCTTTAAAACCACCAATATAAGCCAACATTCCCATAGATTGGAATTTGAAGGGTTCAACTTTACTTGTTAAATCTTTGTTTGGAATACTCTTGTTAAGTATGTTATCTGCCAAATATCGACCTTGTCTCTCGGCAACTTGGGCTGTCATTGGTAGGGGTCCATCTAAGACGCAAGAACAATGCCCCAAGGCAAAAACATTGCCTGAAGGATCTCCTTGAACAAGGATTTGACCTTGTTTGTTTTTGGGAAGGTCAAGTGATTTCGAGAAATATTACTACGATCTCAAGAGGGAAAAATCTTGAATTAGACGTCGGAATGATTGTTTGGAAGCTGACTCATCCCTTGTCCAGCGCCCGAAATGGACCGGCCCATTCAAGACCATAGAGAAAAGAAGTCGTCCATTGGTTTATATCCTCGAAGACATGATCTCCGGTCAGAAAACAGGACCCATCAACGTGTCGTCTCAACTGAAACTTTATCAGACCCCCGAAGCTCCATTGGAAGAAAACTAAGATCGCGAGACTCCTGGAGAAGAACCAGACATATCCAGGAAGATGAAGACACTCTAGCAAAAGAAATCATCTCTCCACTAAGACGAGACCAAGAGCGCAAACTCCCGAAGGAACGGCACCACCCCAAAATGTACCGGAAGAAAGACAGACCTCGGTCTTCCTCCGAATCCCTCGAGGAAGTAGAAGAAATGATAGGATCATTCGGACCAGGTTCCGAAAAAGAGAACTCGAGAACAAGAAGTACATCAGCCTGAAGAGATCTAGCCGGAGAAGGAATTACAAGGACACATTGTCCATCATGAAGAGACTCCTCCGGTAACCGAGCCATTGCCTCAACTTCCAATATTTACGAAGAAAAACGTTCGGAAGACCCCTATGCGACACGAGTAAAATAATTTTTCTACCCCCCTACTAACGTTCCCTTGAGACCAGAGAGAGAGGAACTTTTTCCAAGAAACGAACCTATAGAGGAACCTATACTAAATCAGAATACCTTTTTCCAAGACAAGTTGAAAAGTCCTATATTTCCTGTATACGAGAAAGAACAAGAGATATCAAATATTCCCGATATTACCTTAATTCCTAGAGGAGAAAAATTACAACATTCAACCCAGAGAAATAGAGCTTTACCAATTCCTCAATTTACGGCAAGATTTAATGGAGAATCAAATCCTATAGAATTCCTATATAGCGCGTACGAGTATGGGATGGTAACAAGCGTAACACTTCAAGAATTATTGACCCATATACCCCTAGCATTCGAAGGACAAGCTAAGAAATGGTATTGGAAAAATATTAATCATTTTCATACCTGCAATGACTTTGAAAATAAGTTTAAAGAAAAATATTTGGGAAACGGTTATTCCAAAATAATCAAGAGAAAAATTCAAACAAGAAGGCAGAGACCTAATGAGAGTCCTGGAGATTATGTGCAGGATATGATTAACATATATGATGAATTACCCTCTATCCCCTCTGAGCAAGCTTCGATTAGACCATATAATTTTTGGATTAATGCCCGAATATGAAGCCCTATTGAACCTGAAAACTTGTACCACAGTTGATGAACTTTTAGAGGTAGTAAAGCAACTTCAACCAGTGATGGGAATTTTACACCCTAGAAATCAAGGAACAAACGAACCCCGAAACCCCTTCATCAACAAATTTTGCAACTATTGCAAGGAATACGGACATTTTGTTTATAACTGCCCAAATAAAAGAAGTAGACCGCAAGAAGTAACCTTACCCCTTGAATCGTATCTTAAATCAGCTAGGCCTAAATGCTTTGTATGCAATTCTACGGACCATATGGCTCGAGATTGTCCCCAAAAACAAAACTATCAATTAAAAGAAAGAATAAACGAAGAGCAAAATACCACTCCTCAAAGAACAGTTGAGATGACTGTCCCACAACATGAAAACTCAATTAACGTGATAAGTAATTTCGTCCCTACTTTTTTATCTTGACTTGTTGTTGTGAGCGTACTCGTGTTTTATAAAAGCATTAGTGTGATTATTTTTCCCGCCCGCTGGAACTATTTTTATTACCTCTCCGAGTGACGTATGTCACGGAGAGGTTCTAATTTCGACGTGTCTGTGTGTGTGTGTGTGTGTCTGTCTGTTGTTATTGACTTACACCCCAGGGGACCGCGTTTGCAGTTTCCGAATTGAAGCAAATGTGTTCGCTATTTCAGGACCGTATTCACAGTTCCCGGAAATTTCAAAACTTGAATCTATCCACAAATCAACTGGCCACTATTACTTCATCTGACTAGTCAATTGTCTACTCTACATGAACTGAAGTAGTGTGGCTCTATTATTATAGTCTCGAAAAAATGCTTTAAAAATATTGTAGACATTTTCAGAAGCCGATGTTTTCATTATTAAACCATGGATAAAGAATGCTCGTGAGGCAAATAGTGTTCGAGCGTAGAGGATACGCAACTCCCTATCTCGGACGACAGCTTATTCGATATCTACCAAGTAACGTGGTCCACGTTAAAGCGTTGGTTGTTAGCACGCGCGAAGCTAGGTCCCCTATCTCGGATCATAATAACTATAAAGCAGCTTTGTTCGTACTGACAACGGAACTTGAAAAATTACAGTAGCGCCACCTGAGAACCAGCGCTGGAAACCTGGCGAAGCTTAGCATTATAGAGCAACGCTGCAACGTGATATATATCGAGTATTCTGTCGCTCGAGATAGGGAGCTGCATATCCTCTAAGCGTGAACACTATTTGCTTCAAGCGCATTCTTTATTATTACCATCTCAAATTCTTACAATGAACTTCATTTATTTACACCCTGTATAAGTGGTCTAATTTGTCGTATGTTGACGTCATCCGAAGGCAATATTGGGGGCCGTGCACAAAGGGAGGTGTTGGTCTGATCTTTTCCACACTGTATATTATTAAACTGAGAATAGTGGGACGAAATTGAAATAAGTCATTGGTTGTCAGGTTTATGTATACTTGAAGATCAAATGATCGCGCCATTCTATAATACCAGACGAACGTAGAAATTTTACGCATAAAATAAGCAGCAGAAATTGAATAGCAGAAATTGAATACAGTGGGGAATGGCGCACTCTCTCAGAGAAATGTCGGCCATAATGTGAGCCTCTAAAGATGCATATCTCATAAAATCTTCAGATCATTTGCATAATTGCATCAATAGAAAGAGATATGTTGGCCAAAATTATTTTAGCTCCTTCAAAAGAACATTTCGAGTTTCTGCTCCTTTGAATTCCCCGCCGATAATCGAAGGCCGATTTTACGAACTGGAGCGCGATTGTGGCGCGTGATTAAATGGGCTATGATAAGAGCCTTACCAAAATCTCAAATCCCGACACTCTTGACCAAATATTTTTATTATAGAAGGATGGTACTTAATGGATATTTTAGGCTGGTTTCCGGGCCAGAATAAACTACCTTTTGAATTAGGACTGCTAAGCCCGGAAACTGGGCAAAAATAGTTTTCAGGCATTTAATAGCTATTTAACACTGGTTTCCAGGCCAAATTAGCCCTCTTTTTGAATAAGAGCTAATTAGGCCCGGAAAACGGGCCAAAATAGCTTTTAGGCATTTAATAGTTATTTTAGCCCGGTTTTCGGGTAAAATTAACTCTCTTTTTGAAGGGGAACTATTTAAGCCCGGAAACCGGGGCCGAAAATGTGGTGGCTAAAGGGCCTGAAAACCGGGCCAAAATAGCGGGCCCAGGCATTTGGAAGCTATTTTGGCCCAGAAACCGAGCTAAAATAGGGCTTCTATCACAGAGACTGTTTAAGCCTGGAAACCAGGCCAAAATAGTTGGCCCCGCGCGGCCGAGTCTATTTAGGCCTGGAAAAAGGTAGGCCCGTTTTTCGGGCCTAAATAGTCGTAGCTCGACTATTATGGCCTGGAAAGTATGACGCCCGGTTTCCGGGCCTAAATAGCTGACGATTGAGAGTCAGCTATTTCGGCCCGGAAACCGGGCCAAAATAGCAATTTTTTCAATGGCCAGCTATTTAGGCCCGGAAAGCGGGCCAAACTACTATTGGGCCTGAAAACCGGGCCAAAATAGTTGGCCCCGCGCGGCCGAGTCTATTTAGGCCTGGAAAAGGGTAGGCCCGTTTTTCGGGCCTAAATAGTCGTAGCTCGAACCACGGCTATTATGGCCTGGAAAATTTGACGCCCGAAAACCGGGCCAAAATAGCTGACTCTCAATCGCCCGCTATTTTGGCCCGGTATCCGGGCCAAAATAGCAATCTTTTTAATGCCAGCTATTTTGGCCCGGAAACCGGGCCGAAATAGTTTATACCTAATTACGCCCGGAAACCGGGCCAAAATAGACACTTCGTATTTGGCCTTTGGGCCAGTCGAATTCGGTAGGATTGCACTTTACGTGACCCACCCAACTAACAATGGTTTCTAGTTAATTAGACTGTGGGGAGTCCGAAAAAAATAGTTAAAAAATTATTTGGCCGCGGCAAGTTGGTTAAAAAAATTTTTGAAAATTTCAAAATCCACTCACCCTCATTGAAGCCGCTATCCGCTTAACGCATTCTGCACTCAATCTTGCAAAATAAGCCGGGGGGACTGTGAAAAATTGACGTACTCGCGCCGGAAACATTTACGTACTCGCACCGGAGATATAGCTATGGAATTTTTTAAGCTTACGGAAACTGTTCATTTCTGATAAAAGGACGGAAATATAATGCGAGAAAAACTGCTATGTTTTGGGAAAGTCGTTGAATTTTTGGGGAATTCGATAAATGATAACGGTGAATTTTGGTAAATGCCGTCAAATTATTCTTGAATTTGATAAATCTGAAGGACAATATTTTGGAAAAGGTGTCAAATTATTCGGGAATTTGATAAATGTGAAGGACGATATCATGGAAAAGGTGTCAAATTAATCTGAATTTGATAAATCTGGAGGACGTTATTTTGGAAAAGGTGTCAAATTATTTGGGTGTTTGATAAATGTGAAGGATGATATTTTGGAAAAGGTGTCAAGTTATTTGGGTGTTTGATAAATGTGAAGGATGATATTTTGGAAAAGGTGTCAAATTATTTGGGAATTTGATAAATGTGAATGACGATATTTTGGAAAAGGTATCAAATTATTTGGGAATTTGATAAATGTGAATGACGATATTTTGGAAAAGGTGTCAAATTATTTGGGAATTTGATAAATGTGAATGACGATATTTTGGAAAAGGTGTCAAATTATTTGGGAATTTGATAAATGTAAGGGACGATATTTTGGAAAATGTGCCAAATTATTCGGGAATTTGTTAAATGTGAAGGACGATACTTTGGAAAAGGCATCAAATTATTCCCGAATTTGGTAAATGTAAAGGACGATATTTTGGAAAAGGTGTTTACATTTATCAAATTGCCGAAAAATAGGCACTCTTTCCAAAATATAGTTGCAATGACTTCCAAAATATTGATGTTGACGTTTGATAATTGACCAATAGTTTGTCGCCTTTTCCAAAATATTGCTGATATAACTAGACGCCTTTTCCAAAATATATTTGAAATAAATTGACGCCTTTTCCAAAATATAGTTGAAATAAATTGACGCCTTTTCCAAAATATAGTTGAAATAAATTGACGCCTTTTCCAAAATATAGTTGAAATAAATTGACGCCTTTTCCAAAATATAGTTGAAATAAATTGACGCCTCTTCCAAAATATAGTTGAAATAAATTGACGCCTTTTACAAAATATAGTTGAAATAAATTGACGCCTTTTACAAAATATAGTTGAAATAAATTGACGCCTTTTACAAAATATAGTTGAAATAAATTGACGCCTTTTACAAAATATAGTTGAAATAAATTGACGCCTTTTACAAAATATAGTTGAAATAAATTGACGCCTCATATATATTGATGTTGACATTTGCTAACTGCCCAATAATTTGCCGCCTTTTCCGAAATATTGTTGAAATAAATTGACGCCTTTTCCAAAATATTGATGTTGACATTTGGTTCTTTCTCAATAATTTGTCGCCTTTCCCAAAATATAGTTGCAAAAAAACTAGACTCCTTTTCTGAAATATTGACGTTGACATTTGCTAATTTCCCTATATTTTGACAACTTTTCTCTACGCCTTTTATTTCAATTTTTTTTTTACAAAAAATCATATTTACCAAGGATTTGACACATTTTCCCAAAAATAATGTTGAGTGAATTAAAAAAAATCCGAATAATTTGACGGCTTTTTTCAAAATTTACCGTTATCAATTATTGAATTCCCAAAAAATTCAACGATTTTCCCAAAACATTTCAGTTTTTCTCGCATTTATATTTCCCTCCTTTTATCAGAAATAAATGTTTCCGTAAGCTTAAAAAAATCCATAGCTATAAAACTCCGGCGCGAGTCCGGCAATTTTTCACAGACCTCCTCGGCTTATTTTGCAAGATTGAGTGCAGAATGCGTTAAGCGGATAGCGGTTTCAATGGCGGTAAGTGCATGGATTTTAAAATTTTCAAAAATTTTTTTGACCAACTTGCGGCGGCCAAATAATTTTTTAACTATTTTTTACGGACTCCTCATGGTCCAATTAAAGGGCTCCTTCGGACCCTTAGACACATGGCCCCGCGGATTTCCATCCCCTCTTCATAGACGATCTTCCTCAGTACACTCCCTCTCTCTGGCTAGGTAGGGGGGTTCGGAAATCCGCGGGGCCATGTGTCTAAGGGTCCGAAGGAGCCCTTTAACTAGAAACCATTGTTAGTTGGGTGGGTCACGTAAAGTGCAATCCTACCGAAATGACCTTATGACAACTCAATTGAGTCAGTCTAACCCAAGAACATAATGTCTGTAGCGTTCGATACCCGCATCCCCAACCCTTAATTTAATTTAAATTAAATTAAATTAACTACAATCTTAATTAAATATAATTAAATACGTTTAAATGACACACCATTATTGAAAGCATCACATTTATAATGATAATAGAGATAGACTAGTTAAACTAAATTAGGGTTAACATTTTCAACGGGGGATTTCAATCCTTCATGGACGTTTCGAAGTAAATTCATAATTAACTATAGTAATTAATTAAAATCGAACTTATAATTAATAATATAAAAGAAAAGTTCAATTGTTGTTGGGCCGAGTATACAATATTGAAAACCGGCGAAATTGCCGCCGAAACTGTCGTCTGCTAGCTGTCAAATTGCAGGCTGGGAAATAACAGGGATGTTTGATATATCGACACTCTATAGGGATCGGCCTCTTCCTATACCCGTAATGTTAAAAAAAGGGGCAAGTTTTTGAGGCCGACGACAGCGCCATCTGAATTGCGGGAGCATCGTAACTATGTGATGATTCGTCTGCTAGTAGTACTGCCCCTCTGCGAGGCCTATAAAAGTTTAAAAACAACGATGAAGAGAGTTATGTTCGGAATTAAAACATGGACGAAAACAACGAGAAGCTTATTTATTTGTATGAAATTTCAAGTTATTTCAGTGAGTAGTAGTTAATTGATATTAAACTTAGTATAAATAGGTGAATGTTTTCTTTTTAGTGTTGAATTTTCTGTTTGGGAAACTTAAAAAGGGATAATCTTGGATATTTTACTTTGCTCCACAGTTAGGAACGGAACAAAAAGTTCCAGGCATTTAAAAAAAAAAATATTTTAATTTACAAATAGTTTTCAGTTTAATAGAGTGAAAAGGTATGGAAAAGGCAATTTTGAGATAACTCTTGAAATTGCGCGGCCAATCTTTCGTAATTTGCGCCATTTTTATTTCAACCAATCAGTAAATCATTTTCTTCCCACCTTTGAATGTCTCGTGACTTGACGTCATGAATATAGTTACGCTGCTCCCTGACACCAGGCGTCCGATTTTTGAGACGGCTCGTTTTTTTACCCCACCTTTTGTCAAGAGAGGCCGATCCCTATAGAGTGTCGACATATCAAATATCCCTGGAAATAAGCATAATTTTTAAACTAGTCCTGGGGACCAGTGACACCCTAGAGTCCTAAATAATAAACTGGTCTCAGGACTGGTCCCAGCCTTTGTTCTCCTATAGATTTGCAATTAATAAACTGGTCCCCAGGACCAGTAACCCCCACTTTTTGAATTAAAAAACTATTCCTAGCAATTAATAAACTGGTTTTGGACCAGAGGAAGTGTGTTATTTCCCAGACTGGTGAGTGGGCTCTGGCTAAAATTATTCTTAAATAACAAAACCCTAAGTTCCCTAACACCTCAAAATAAATCCCAGAATCCTGTACTAAATTTTATTGACAAATTTTCCCATGGAAATATAGAAAAACGTTTTAAAGAAACAGAACATTTTTGAGCCGATTTACCTTTCTTGAGCGCGTGATCAAGTTGGCTTTGGCAATAGTCAAAAATGGCGGGAATGAACTAGGCCTAACGACACATTGACATAAAATGGCGGCAATGTGTTAAGCCTAACGACACGTTGATTGAAATAAATTCCACAATTTTGTAATAAATTTTATTGAAGTTTTTTCTGCTCACCTTGAAATTAACAAAGAAATAATACAGAAAAAATACAGAGAAACAAAATAAGCCTAAATATACAAATAATGAAAAATATACACATAAGAAGAGTTTAGGCTTAAACTATATACAGTAGGGGGTCAGGATATTTTGGAATAAGGCTTAGGACAAAACTACAAAGTTTCTGGCCACGCGGCTAATAGGTCGACGACAAACGGGGCAAGTTTGCCTCGACTTTTGTATTATCTTGGCGCACTTGTAACAGCAATATTGATGAGAAGTTTTGCCATGTAAAAATATTCCCGTTTTAGGGTTCAAGTGGCAAATTGGGCATTTTTGCTCGCCATTAGAGGATTCGTTTAAATCGCGGGAGGGCAACTTCTCGCAGCAAGAATCTTGCGAGGAACTGGCCAATTTAAGGGATTCTTGTGACGTTGAGGGTTGCGAACTTTGAGTCTCAAAAGACGAGTCAGCATCACAACTTTGTGACGACTTAACAATCGAGAAGAACAACGTTATAACGAAGTTCTCTTAAGCCTTGGCTTGGCTCACAACTCATTTCTTACCTGCTTAATAAAGGGGAGAACTTTTCCAACTGGTTTTCGCGGTTTCTTTTTGAGATTATTAGGCGGGTGATGTTTGTTTTTCTCGGGTAACCAATGGATTCTCATGTCCCAACATCTTTGGCAGTATCTGTACACTGGTTCATTGAAACTGCCACAATGATTGCACGACCATTTATCCTAAAAAGACAAAAAGAAATAGAACTGTTAGTCAACATTTTAAAGCGAGTGTAGGGACTATGGGACTACGCGACTTGATAGGGACTCTGGGGGCGCGACAGAGACTCACTCTGGGGGCGCGACAGAGACTCACTCTGGGGGCGCGACAGAGACTCACTCTGGGGGCGCGACAGAGACTCACTCTGGGGGCGCGACAGAGACTCACTCTGGGGGCGCGACAGAGACTCACTCTGGGGGCGCGACAGAGACTCACTCTGGGGGCGCGACAGAGACTCACTCTGGGGGCGCGACAGAGACTCACTCTGGGGGCGCGACAGAGACTCACTCTGGGGGCGCGACAGAGACTCACTCTGGGGGCGCGACAGAGACTCACTCTGGGGGCGCGACAGAGACTCACTCTGGGGGCGCGACAGAGACTCACTCTGGGGGCGCGACAGAGACTCACTCTGGGGGCGCGACAGAGACTCACTCTGGGGGCGCGACAGAGACTCACTCTGGGGGCGCGACAGAGACTCACTCTGGGGGCGCGACAGAGACTCACTCTGGGGGCGCGACAGAGACTCACTCTGGGGGCGCGACAGAGACTCACTCTGGGGGCGCGACAGAGACTCACTCTGGGGGCGCGACAGAGACTCACTCTGGGGGCGCGACAGAGACTCACTCTGGGGGCGCGACAGAGACTCACTCTGGGGGCGCGACAGAGACTCACTCTGGGGGCGCGACAGAGACTCACTCTGGGGGCGCGACAGAGACTCACTCTGGGGGCGCGACAGAGACTCACTCTGGGGGCGCGACAGAGACTCACTCTGGGGGCGCGACAGAGACTCACTCTGGGGGCGCGACAGAGACTCACTCTGGGGGCGCGACAGAGACTCACTCTGGGGGCGCGACAGAGACTCACTCTGGGGGCGCGACAGAGACTCACTCTGGGGGCGCGACAGAGACTCACTCTGGGGGCGCGACAGACTCACTCTGGGGGCGCGACAGACTCACTCTGGGGGCGCGACAGACTCACTCTGGGGGCGCGACAGACTCACTCTGGGGGCGCGACAGACTCACTCTGGGGGCGCGACAGACTCACTCTGGGGGCGCGACAGACTCACTCTGGGGGCGCGACAGACTCACTCTGGGGGCGCGACAGACTCACTCTGGGGGCGCGACAGACTCACTCTGGGGGCGCGACAGACTCACTCTGGGGGCGCGGCAGACTCACTCTGGGGGCGCGGCAGACTCACTCTGGGGGCGCGGCAGACTCACTCTGGGGGCGCGGCAGACTCACTCTGGGGGCGCGGCAGACTCACTCTGGGGGCGCGGCAGACTCACTCTGGGGGCGCGGCAGACTCACTCTGGGGGCGCGGCAGACTCACTCTGGGGGCGCGGCAGACTCACTCTGGGGGCGCGACAGACTCACTCTGGGGGCGCGACAGAGACTCTGGGGGCGCGGCAGAGACTCTGGGGGCTCGGCAGAGACTCTGGGGGCTCGGCAGAGACTCTGGGGGCGCGGCAGAGACTCTGGGGGCGCGGCAGAGACTCTGGGGGCGCGGCAGAGACTCTGGGGGCGCGACAGAGACTCTGGGGGCGCGACAGAGACTCTGGGGGCGCGACAGAGACTCTAAGGGCGCGACAGAGACTCTGGGGGCGCGACAGAGACTCTGGGGACGCGGCAGAGACTCTGGGGACGCGGCAGAGACTCTGGGGGCGCGGCAGAGACTCTGGGGGCGCGGCAGAGACTCTGGGGACGCGGCAGAGACTCTGGGGACGCGGCAGAGACTCTGGGGGCGCGGCAGAGACTCTGGGGGCGCGACAGAGACTCTGGGGGCGCGACAGAGACTCTGGGGGCGCGGCAGAGACTCTGGGGGCGCGGCAGAGACTCTGGGGGCGCGGCAGAGACTCTGGGGGCGCGGCAGAGACTCTGGGGGCGCGGCAGAGACTCTGGGGGCGCGGCAGAGACTCTGGGGGCGCGGCAGAGACTCTGGGGGCTCGGCAGAGACTCTGGGGGCTCGGCAGAGACTCTGGGGGCTCGGCAGAGACTCTGGGGGCGCGACAGAGACTCTGGGGGCGCGACAGAGACTCTGGGGGCGCGACAGAGACTCTGGGGGCGCGACAGAGACTCTGGGGGCGCGACAGAGACTCTGGGGGCGCGACAGCGACTCTGGGGGCGCGACAGCGACTCTGGGGGCGCGACAGAGACTCTGGGGGCGCGACAGAGACTCTGGGGGCGCGACAGAGACTCTGGGGGCGCGACAGAGACTCTGGGGGCGCGACAGAGACTCTGGGGGCTCGACAGAGACTCTGGGGGCGCGACAGAGACTCTGGGGGCTCGACAGAGACTCTGGGGGCGCGGCAGAGACTCTGGGGGCGCGGCAGAGACTCTGGGGGCTCGGCAGAGACTCTGGGGGCTCGGCAGAGACTCTGGGGGCTCGGCAGAGACTCTGGGGGCTCGGCAGAGACTCTGGGGGCGCGACAGAGACTCTGGGGGCGCGACAGAGACTCTGGGGGCGCGACAGAGACTCTGGGGGCGCGACAGAGACTCTGGGGGCGCGGCAGAGACTCTGGGGGCGCGGCAGAGACTCTGGGGGCGCGGCAGAGACTCTGGGGGCGCGGCAGAGACTCTGGGGGCTCGGCAGAGACTCTGGGGGCTCGGCAGAGACTCTGGGGGCTCGGCAGAGACTCTGGGGGCTCGGCAGAGACTCTGGGGGCTCGGCAGAGACTCTGGGGGCTCGGCAGAGACTCTGGGGGCTCGGCAGAGACTCTGGGGGCTCGGCAGAGACTCTGGGGGCTCGGCAGAGACTCTGGGGGCGCGACAGAGACTCTGGGGGCGCGACAGAGACTCTGGGGGCGCGACAGAGACTCTGGGGGCGCGACAGAGACTCTGGGGGCGCGACAGAGACTCTGGGGGCGCGGCAGAGACTCTGGGGGCGCGGCAGAGACTCTGGGGGCTCGGCAGAGACTCTGGGGGCTCGGCAGAGACTCTGGGGGCTCGGCAGAGACTCTGGGGGCTCGGCAGAGACTCTGGGGGCGCGACAGAGACTCTGGGGGCGCGACAGAGACTCTGGGGGCGCGACAGAGACTCTGGGGGCGCGGCAGAGACTCTGGGGGCGCGGCAGAGACTCTGGGGGCGCGGCAGAGACTCTGGGGGCGCGGCAGAGACTCTGGGGGCGCGGCAGAGACTCTGGGGGCTCGGCAGAGACTCTGGGGGCTCGGCAGAGACTCTGGGGGCGCGACAGAGACTCTGGGGGCGCGACAGAGACTCTGGGGGCGCGGCAGAGACTCTGGGGGCGCGGCAGAGACTCTGGGGGCGCGGCAGAGACTCTGGGGGCGCGGCAGAGACTCTGGGGGCTCGGCAGAGACTCTGGGGGCTCGGCAGAGACTCTGGGGGCGCGACAGAGACTCTGGGGGCGCGACAGAGACTCTGGGGGCGCGACAGAGACTCTGGGGGCGCGGCAGAGACTCTGGGGGCGCGGCAGAGACTCTGGGGGCGCGGCAGAGACTCTGGGGGCGCGGCAGAGACTCTGGGGGCTCGGCAGAGACTCTGGGGGCTCGGCAGAGACTCTGGGGGCGCGACAGAGACTCTGGGGGCGCGACAGAGACTCTGGGGGCGCGACAGAGACTCTGGGGGCGCGACAGCGACTCTGGGAAGGCGGCAGCGACTCTGGGAATTGTTCTTCCAGTTGGAAACCATGCACTTACAGCCAAGGTCAACTCGGAGTCGGGCGTATCTTCGTCGGATTCATCAGCCCAGAATGCTTTATCACTATCGTCCTTGGCGATGATTAGAGCGGCGCAAACAATGTCCTCTTCGTCACTACTGGTGTCACTGCACCCTGCACTTAAACTTGACACTGATTGCACTTCAAATTCAATTCCAGCTTCGTCGTCATCACTAGACGAAGGGATATTATTTCGCGCTCTATGATACTCCTCAATGGTCAGCGTCCCGTCATAAAGCAGCACGTCATCCCCCGAATCTCGGACGCATTCGGTTTCGAAACTCTGGACACTGTAATCAGTTTCTTCCCCACTTTCATACTTTCCTCGGTAAGGATACAAAAACGTCCCATATTTGTACAATTGGACTGTTTCTTCGCGCGCCTTTTTGTTCTCCGCCGTCCCCTCTCCCTCCTCTACAATTCATTCGCGTTAATTTAAATTTAATCTCAATTAAATTTAATGCTAAAATTAATTATTGACCATTAAGTTTTCTTTTTAATGCATTTCTGTCCTCAGTATTGTTGGCTTGCGTGTTTTGTACTGAAATCATTATATTAATAATTAAAGATTAATGAACTTAATTAATTAATTGAACATTAATCATTAATTAACTTAATTATTTAAGAAAAAAGCAAATTCACCATTGTTTTTATTGGTTAAGGCAATAATCTGATAAGGTAAAAGTCTTCTTAACTCGGGAACCGTGAATTGTTTGACCCCCAAAACTTTGGCCAACGGATTATTCCCGAGATAAAATGTCTTTGGTGGCATTGGATCATTAACATTGAATAATTTATTGGCCAGAATATACTTATTCATAGCCTCAATTATCTACAATTATTTAATTATAACTAATTAACTACAACATTCTTTAAAATTAAATTTAAATTTAAACTAAAACTAAATATGAACCTCTTTAACTGTCAGCCGATTCTCCGTCACCCCAACTGTTTTCAAACATTCAAAAAAATCCGGTTTTAACCAAAACTGAAAACAAAGATCGGAACAAAAAGAAACATTCTTATAATAAATATCCAAGTGTTTAGTTAAAAAAACCCGAAAGAAACTTTGTTTACAATTAATTTAATCGTAATTAAAGTAATTAAAAACAAATTTTACAATGTAACCTTGGAAACTATAACAGTAATGGCAGCCCTCTGCCTTCGGCTGTATTAAGCTCTATGGGGAATTAACATGGGGTGCCATTAGTCTATAACCCGTGTAAAGTTATAGTTGCCCATTTTTATGATTTTACCAAGAAACTCTGGTGGTTTCTTTTGCACTTACAAGGTTGCCAGTTGGTTCTGGATTAGGACTGGCCATCGTTAATTAATTGAATTGATTTGATTAATTAGATGTTGTAATTAACGACCACAACACAAAAAAGAAGACGCCAAAAAAAGTAACCAATCTGAAAATAATTCCAAATTAATAGCTAACGCCTCCTAACTAGAGTAGAGTCAAATTCCACTCCCAAACTTAATTATAAACTAGCTTAAATCTAATTAAACCAATTAAAAACATACCTCCAAACGTCATTAGTAATTAAAACGAATCAAAGAAAAGATGTATTACCTTTAACATAACCAAACTTGCTTCTTTCCAAAATGTTTCAGAAATTTAGGCCAAGGCTTAACGATAAATGACTTAGATATGACTATTTCTCGAGATAAATTACGTTAATTGACAGAGAAATTTAACTAATGAAGAGTTCAACTGATGTCCAACGTATGTAGTGACATAAAAGAGTCCGAAATGGCCCGAAAAAATGTCTCCGAGACTTTGAAACTAAAATCCCCTTGCCCACGACCCCACCGCTTGAAATTCTTGCCAACGGGGCGTTCTCCAATCACGAGGCGTCAAGCCAGCTAATTTGAATACGCATTGTTCAGTCTACCTTATTTAATACAGAATAGAGCCGCGGTAACTTGATCATGGTCCGCGTTAGGTTTCAATGGCTCCTCACTCTTCTACGTATTAATTGTTATAAAATGAACGGAGTTGGTGACTGGTTCGGGCAAGTTTATGCTATAGAAGGCTCGCGGAATTCCTGGAATTGGCAAAGAAATTTATAAAAGGGAATAGAAACATCTGAAAACAATTTAAAAAGGGGAAAAAATGTATTTATTTTTAGACATTAAAAATAAAAGTAAAACTTGGCACTTTCTTTCTCAATAATTAATTAGATAATTATTATAATTAATTAAAATGACAAACACCGAATTCTAATTAAACAAATACAAAAATGACGTCACGCGAAAGCACCCCGAAATAAACCAATCAAATTGATGAAAGAAATAAAAAACACGGATATTGTTCAATCATTACGCGTAGTAGATATATTCCAATGTGACGTTACGTACGAGATGACGTCACGAGGGAAACGAATAACCGGGAAGTAAACAACCAATCAGACTCCTTTTAAATTTCGTCTGACAATAAATTGATCCCTAAATAATTTTACGATGTCGTAATTGGACCGCGAAGTAAATTGGTAAACGAGGGGTACGTCACTATATCTTCAAAAATTGGGAAAAACGAGCGAGTATCCTTCCCCATTAATTAATGATTAATATTAAATTTAACGTAATTTAAAATAAACGCTGATATTGAAAAAGAGTTTATCACTTGGAAGATTTGTTTGTTTGTTTGTTTTCAGGTAATTTTGTTTACTGTGCTGACGTCACGTCCACTTTAATCGTCATCACCTGCAAAAATCACGTGTTTTTCTTAGGAAGAAGTTGAAAAGGGACTCTTAAATGAATCGATTCAGGAAAGTATCCCTTTAAAGGAAGGGGACTTCGGGGAAACGATACACCATCCCTTTAAACGAGTCACATTTCAACCAATCACGAGCGAGGAATCGGCTTGTAAAAAGAGGAGGGGAAGGACAAACGTACTACCGTAAAATAAAAAGATTAAAAAGTGGAACGGAATGAAAAACCAGAAAAATTGTTCATTGAAATCGAGCCAATAAAGATAGAGGCGGCGGAGATACTTTGAATTTACTTTCTTCCCGCCTTTAACTGTATTAGCTATTAAATACTTGACGAAACATTGGAAAGCAATAAAAATAAATGGCAAATGCACTTTGGTCAAAAAGCAAAAACGAAAAGTTAGTGACTTTAACGGATTCTGTTTTCTTATTTATTATCTTAGAAGGGCTCGTTGCAAAAATATCTTAACTTGGGACGATAGTGTCACGTACAAATTTAATATCCATGGACTTACTTTTTCCTCCTTTTCCTTTCCTGCAATTCTTTTCGAGTGTCTTAGAGGGGGCGCATTCCGCGGCTGACCCTTCCGTTAATCTCATGACCTTTGACTTCTTTCCCGTGCCTGGGTCGCAGTCGCTCCACGAAACGTTGCGTTCGTATCTACAATTCGCTCCCGCTATCAAAAATGACCCCGAATAATTAATTAATTAAATCCGGTCCTTAATTGTCATTCATCAAATGAATAAATAAATAACCAGGGATAGATTTAATTTTAGAAGTAGGAATGGAGAACAGAGTAATATCTGGGCGCGCGTCAAAGTCCCGGACCCCCTTCCACGGGACGGGGGGGGGTATGAAAGAAGAGGCGGGGGGTCATAGCGACAGAGGTAAAAACTAATTATGTCACTATTTTTCGCCGTCCCCGTCAGCAACGTCATCAAAACGTAGTTTAAGTGAGCCAATAAGATAATTTAAACTGCTCGTTACGTGTTGGAGGGGGAGGGGCTCTATACTGGGTGGTTTATGAGTCGGAAGACTGAAGTAAATACTAACCGTTCCGTTCTCCATTCCTACTTATAAAATTAAACCTATCCCTGAAATAACAAAATTTACCATTGGTGTTTTTGCACTGCTTGGTGATGGTTTTGGTGGCTTCACAGGCCGAATCAGATTTGGACTTTAATTTGTCCACTCTAGTCCTGGATCCCGTTTGACACTCGCTCCATTGACCCTTTTCATAACGACAAGCTGAACCAGAATGGAGACAAAATTTGACCAAGGCCCTAGCCTAAATTCAATTTTGGGATGGGATAACCACAACTGACCCTTTTTGCATTTCTTGGTAATGATCTTATTTTGGGGGCAAGTAGCGTCGCCTCTCTTCAGGGTCAATGACCTTGTCTGGGTGTTGGAGACGCCGTCGCAATCAGCCCAAGGACCCTTCTTGTAACGACACTCCGAAGATTGAACTGAATGTAAACGAATTTTAAGAGCTTCCCCCTCAGACACCATGGCGGGTTCAAAAGGTCAACCCGAGACATTGAATTATACCTCTGCTTTTGCCTTTGGCTTCTCTGGTTTCTCTAAAGACGACTTCGTGCTCGGATTCGCGATACGAAGAATAGGGAGAGGACCGTTCCTCTTGATTTCCCAATGTCCCGATGGCCATCAAGATGGAAAACACCAAAAAGGTGCTGACCCAAAACGATAATGAGTTGCGAGCCATCTGACCAACAACTGACCAAAACAGAGTGGTCAGTTTTAGCACGAACTCCCCCCCCCCCCAAACAAAATGAAGTCGATTCTTCAAAATCCAATAGTAAACAATTAACTTTAAGACTCCTATTTAAAGGTTATTTTGACAAAAATCTGACCCGCTTTCGAACCCTTATATTATACTCTTTAAGGCGCTTCACAGACCTCGCTCATTTATAAGCTTCTCAACTCCTATATCGCCGTCAAACTACACTCATAACA
This sequence comes from Phalangium opilio, assembly GCF_054372755.1. Classification (NCBI taxonomy): domain Eukaryota; kingdom Metazoa; phylum Arthropoda; class Arachnida; order Opiliones; family Phalangiidae; genus Phalangium; species Phalangium opilio. The sequence goes on from NW_028324223.1 coordinate 837,901, forward strand.
AAGATGTAACCCGACCCGACCTTGCATCTTTCACGTGTCTTCCAAGCCCCTAAGATACTATAAAAGCACAACCTTATTTTAGCCCTGATACCTTTTGAGACAGTCTACGAATATGGCGCTTCTAAACCCCTCAAACACTATAAATTGCTTGGATATATTGGAAGTAGGTCACTTCCAAGCGCCTCAAAGGCTACAGCGACCCAATTTTCATTGAGAAAAATGTATAAAGATTAATAAAAATTGCAAATAACCTTTCTGCGGATAATTTCTGCTGACAAAAGGACTCTTACAATCCAAAGACTAGGACTAAGACTCTCTAAAAATGGTGTTGGGGCTGCAGCCTCACGGTCTTCCGTCCAAAACGCAACTATTTTTTCCTTGGCTCGACTCGACTTTCGTCGTCACCGAACTAACGCTTCCCAGATGTTCCCAACGGATGTCTGCCTTGACGGATGATATTCCAGGGCCACAAATTCACTCCCAAATAAATATCTTCTAGCCTAAACAGAATGAGAGAGTTTCCCGTTGACGAAGTACGCCTTTCCGACTAGACTAGACCGACACGACCTTAGGTTAGGTTTAGGAACCAAGCTCGAGATGAAAACCTTACTGGCTGGCTAGACATCCAGGCTTACCCCCCTTCCCCTAGCGTCGAAGACAGAAAACCCCCCTCCCCCCTTCAAAGGGACAATAAAATATTCCTTAATTTACAGTTCATGTTCCCTTTGAAAAATATGCTAGTGTTTTTATGTCAATATCCCTTTAGAAAGCGTGGATGACGTTTCTATTCCATCTTGATCCTTCATCTTTATTCTTACAACAGCAGCCGTTGTGCTTGTGGTATTCGGGCCCGGATCTTATTACTCCCTTCTAACCCCTCCCCTCCTTCCCACAATCCCACCCGCGCGTCTTTCTCCCCATTGGATATTACTCCCAGGACGCTGCTATTGATGAAAATCCAGATTAAAAACTACCAAGGGTTTCCCTACCATATCTCCATTCCTAGCTCCGTTCCCATGGAAACCGATCATTTCTCTCGCGCTCCAATATAGGACTAACAAGACGGCCCAAGGGCTCGTAATAGTAGCCATATCGTACGAGTGAATAGCCCCTCTATACCCTACCCTAATGAGTGGATAGCCCCTCTATACCTTACCCTAATGAGTGGATAACCCCTCTATACCTTACCCTAATGAGTGAATAGCGCTATCTTTTTCAATGCTTAAATGATTTACCGTGCATAAAATCAGAGTGAATAGCCCCTCGATTCCCTACTCTAAACAGTGATTAAATTATAACCGTATAAATTTACTTATGCTGTAATTCTAATATTCCGGCGAATCGAAGAACAGATAGTTTTTAGTGATAATCCCCTCGATGAATTTACAACATAGACTTATGCCGATGCACACTTATCGCATCTTATAAATTTCTAACAAGGACTTATGCCCAGAAACTTTTGAAAGAGAAAGTTTAGTTATAGTGATTACGCATTTTAGTGATTATCCCCTCGAATTACCTTTAGCAATGCTAAAATGATAGAACGCATTACGCTCATTTAACACTATGTTAGCTCTATCTAAACCCACATTTGAATTAACCGCCAAAACGTTCCAGTCAAACATAACATAAATGACGATAGCTACCGAACGAGAACGAAACGGGGAAAATCGTTATCTATTTAATTAGCACATACATAAAAAGAAAATAAATATAAAAACCCAAAACATACAAATTCATAAGTATCCGACCCCACAGATAAAAATTCAAAAGTTTCCGACCCCACAGATTAAGAGGTCCCCCCCCCACCCCACATCACCCCTACATTTTAGAGATAAGAATAAATAAAAAAAAACTCTGAGTTTCTATCAAGTCTCTATGGTTCAGTTGGAAGAATGTCTGCCTATTGCGCCAGCGACCCGGGTTCGATTCCCGGATCTGACCTGAAAAAATTTTAATTAAAATTAAATCTCTAACCGAGCCCAGTAACCCCTATGGGTGGGTTGTGGTAATATAAAGTTCCTTTTAAGCTAAAATCTGACGATAACGAAGCGACAACCCCGGCCACTACTACTACTACTACGACGACGACGACGACGGCTCGGGTCAAACTAAGAGCCTATCGTATACTACGATATGGCTAAAAACAACGTTACCGTCACTCAATCTTTTATGGACAGTACTATAAAATGCTAAGAGGTAGCGCCTATTCCCCTTTTCTTAGGGACAAGTAACGTCGGAAAAGAATATATGGTGTTCACGCGCGCGCGATGTATTTATATTTTTTTTTATATAATAGTCAATCTTAAGTTGACAGTACTATTAAAGGCTAAGAAGCTTCGTTCGTTTCCCTTCTGTTAGTGACGAGTAACGTTGGGAAAATAATATATGGTCAAAATATGAAAAGCACGAGCGCGGAGGGGTCGCCTACTTTGAAATTAAATCCATTTCTGGCATACTTTATGGGAAATATTTATGGCAAGTGTCCAGTCTCTTTCGTTGCCGAAACTCTGGAATTTTTTCCTTAAAGAGCAATTAATTACTCGTTAAGACGTATTTAAAGTGACAGTGACACTATTCGCTTTCCTTAATGAAAGAAAGCGGGAACGGCAGTCGGTGTTCCACCACTTTCACGTCGCCTTTAAAAAAGCGCGTTCGTCTAGAAACAGGGAGCCCACTCTTAAATTTAAATTCCTTATAGGAAAAATAGGAATATTTTTCCAGAATTATAGGATTTTATAGGAGAAAAAATGTGTTTTTATAGGAAAATATAGGACTAAAAATGCTCTAATATAACACAATTTTGGGCTTAAACTATGTAGAAAAATCCCAAAAAATAAAGAATAACAAATTGGATTTTACTTTGAAAACTCAGAAGAACTTAATTAAAATATAACATAATATATAAAAAATCCTAAGCGAGCTCCGCAATTTCGGTGTCTATTCAAATGTGATCTCGATAAAAAAAAAACGCTAAATTTTGATAAATTTGATGCTAAACTATACGAAAACTTCGCGACTAAGTCAAAAATATAGGATATTATAGGACCTTTCATGAAATTATAGGATAATATAGGACAGGTTCAGAAATATAGGAATTTATAGGAATTATAGGACCGGTGGGCTCCCTGTAGAAATTAATTTAATGGGAACGATAACTTGACTTTTTTTTAATTACCTAATTAATTACGAGTTAAAAAAAATGGGCCCGCTTAATTTTAAGGCAGAGCTGCCACTCGGATGTCGTCTATAAACGGGAAAAAGAATGACGTGACCCTAGATTTGACCTCTCGGATATTATTTTCGCGTTGAAAACATCTTGGATGGTCTATTTTTAGTGGGAAACGCGGCCGGCTTGGCTTATCTACGAGATCAAAAACAGTCTGGTAAGGTTTCTGTTGCCACGGGAATGCAAAAATCGCGCTAGTCTCGTACAGTTCAACGATGGTGAAATTTGCAGCTTACCGGTCTTCTACCTACGCTAAATACCGCTTAATGCCATCTCGGAGAAATATACGCTTATTAAATCCGAATAATATTAAAATCCAGCGGGAGCTGTAGTTTTTGCTGTTACCCCCCCCCCCTGGACCGTCGGAAGATTAAATATGGAAATTTAGAAAGAGCCAATATGACGTATCTCGAGTTCTGTCAAACAAAAAGTTTAAGAAAAAAAATTCACTCACTCAAGTTGAGAAAGAGTGACACAGAATATTTAACAGAATGGATGCAATACGCGCAAAGGCATAGACGCCTTTCCCCGGGTCTTCCCTCCATTTTCCCCGTTCCCCTAAGCTCCCCTTATTACTTCTAATATCGCCAATGAACAATCTGACAAGTTGAGAAATTTCCCAGGGGTCGACTATCAAACTTGTCCAAACTCTAACTAAAGCTCGAGGCTTAAAACGCCTTTGCACGCGCTGTCAACTACCCCTGACTACAACGTATATATTAAAAATAAAAAAAAACCCATCTCGCGCTTTCGAGTGGAGCGAGGCAGATCTCGTGCCTTTTATAGAAACGGTTGCTATGACAACCAGTCGTACTAAGACTAACTGAAAGAAAAGGGAGAAATCAAGGTCACGTTGCCTTCCACTTTACTGCAAAGTGATATTGACCAGCACGTGCTACAACCCCCCTCCCCAATTTTGACTGAAAACCGCAGCTTAACGTAGTCTAACTTTGAAATAATTACTATTTGAAATTATTTTTAATACTATCAAAGGCGGGGAAGAGGTAGCTTGTAATTTGGTCAAAATAGTCCATTAAAAAGCGTAATACGGAATTTTGACTGAAAACCGCAGCTTAACGGAGGCTAACTTTGAAATAATTACTATTTGAAATTATTTTTAATACTATCAAAGCCGGGGAGGAAAGTAGCTCGTAAATTTGTCAAAATGGTCTATTAAAAAACATAATTTAATATTTCCAAGGATGTTTGCGGGTAAAGCCGACATTCAGGGGTTTCTATCCCCCTGTTAACTCTATGGCCCCTGTAGAAATGTTTTACCCGCCGCACACCGGTGCTCAACCTAAAAGTTACCCACCAGGGGCTACCATAAAAATACGCGGAAATCCATCGATTTTTCAGGTGTATTACAAACCCCCCCCCCGGCATCTAACCCCTTGAACCCAAAGTCAATATAAAGTAAGTACTGTGAATATAAAAATTGAAGGGATAGTGTCACGATAAGACCCTAAAAATTAAATTTATAATTAAAAAATTTATTAGGACATCAGAAAAGTGATGTGACAAGAAAATTTCAAAAAACAAAATTTTCCATAATTTTGAATTATTTTTTTTAAGGCGAAGGTTGTTTGTTGTTGTTGTTGTTGTTGACGGTATCTCTTTAAGTATTGTGCATTAATTAATCAATTAATATAACCTAAAGTTGGTTTCCTAAATTGATTTTATTTAAGTTCTCAAAGAAATATTTAAAATTTCACTTGTTTTTAAATATTTATTTTAAGAAATTGCTAATTAACTCCGCTAATTAATTTATTAATTAGGCTAATTAATCTATTCAATTAGAGAGATATTGATTGACCTTCATTTCTTTTACATTTTCTGTACAATGATTTAAAAATAATTAAACCGAAAAAACCTAAATGTTTTTGGGTAAAGAAACACACTTTGATGCAAGAATGTTTTTTTAAATTTCTTGAAATTTCTCTTGTTTGTTTGTTATTTTTTACACAGTAAACATTCACTCGTTGAATTGTTCTTTTTTGTAGACGTATTAAAAATATCGACACCATTTTAAACATTTGCACAAAGAAAACAAAAAACTTAATTGTTTCTTATTAAATTGTTTTTTACGTTAAAAAACAAACTTCTTGTTGTTTTTTCGGTTTTATAATTTTAAAATTTAAATTCTTACATAGTTTTTGTTTGGAAAAATGTCAATTCCAATGAAGGAAGGGGGAGTGTTGTAATCTTGAAAGGTACCGAATTTCCATAGAAACATCATAGGAACTTAGTCCTTTCCAAGATTGCAATTTTTTTTAAAGGAGGTTGGGGGGGGGGGGGAATCTAAATTTGTTTGTTTATTTAATTATTTATTTATTTTTAAAATTAAATAAAGTCTCATCGATATAATCGGGCGAATTCGCGAAGACACATTGAGACCGTTTTTTCATGTTGAGCGCTAAAAATTGAAATAACAAATTGGTCACAAAAATTGATTTATGACGAATTTGTAAAAGTTGAAAAAATAAAAAAAGTATGACTAATAAGTGCGCAAATAAATCAGGCGCAAAAAAAAAAACTCAAGGGTGCAAAGATTGCGCAAAGAAAGATGGCGGAGGTGAACGAATAATTGGCTAAAAAACAGAAAGCAGACAGCAAATAAAAACTTAAAAATGGCTACAGTACCTTATGACGTTTGAATGGAATTCCGCCAACTGTTCGGGAGACGCCTTCAAAGTAGTCCCTGTATTTTGATTCAAAAATGCTCGCAATGCTTCTTGGAGCCACACGCACATTTTCTAACAAATAAACAACAACAACAACAACAACAACAAACATTCAGGCTCAATTAGTAAATTCAATAATAATAATGAATAGGATGTTTCAATTTAGGCCCAAGTTTAAGGCTTAAATTATAGATAATTAATTTAATTTTTGGATTAGGAACATTTAATAATAATTACCTGTTTATCAAACTGCAAGAGTTCGTAAATGACATCAGCGACATCAGGCAACATATAAGTGCTTAGATTAAAGACTGACGCGTAGATGAGAGTGGAGACCAGCGTCTGTCCCTGTTTCTCAATCAAGGCGCGAACTAAAGTGGCGCTATCCGCGAAATGAACGCTTTCAACTTGATGGTGTTGTCGACCCGCCCTCAATATGTCGTAGAAGAACTTCATGACGGAGGAACTGACTTCGCGATGGTCGATAGAGGAAGAAGCCAAAGCGCATTGAAACAAAGCTTCCATGGTGGGAGCGCGCAAGAAAGGGGTGGGACATCGTTGCAAAAGACGCGAACACAACCTAAACAAGTCGTCAACCACGTCCGGGTTGTCCCTGAGACCATTATGGCCATTTAGAAGTTGAAAAGTGGGACCGCAAAACGCCTGTTCAAACGAAAAGACGTCACACGTCACGCGCTAAGAGGAAACCGCGTCAAGGACTTACCTGAAACATTTCAACCAGTCCTTGAACGCACCCGGGTTCGGATCCGTATTCGTCAACCAGGACGCTCCCCAAGTACAGGAAACAGGAATGATGGTGTATTTGATAAAGACTGACCATCTGAGTGACCAGGGGTTCCAAGAGGGGCAAGGAATGCTTGCTGACGCTCCTGACTACGAACCTGATACTGCGACAACATCGCTCAACCACGCGCGAATCCCCCTGGTACGTCTCGCAGGCTTTGGATAAAACGGGCCAGATCTCGCCCACAACCAGTTGGCAATGCTGCGCCTGGTTATGAGGGACCGAACCGGCCGGGTTGGCCCGGAAAATGGCCGCGATACGGTCTAAATACATCGTCGGGTCGGGTTTGCTGCCTTCTTTGCAGTTTTCCGCTGCTTTTAGGATCTGAACAATGTATGGGGACACGTCACATTTTGGTTATTCACGAAACTATTTGGCCCACGATTGTTCTAGCCGCAAGTTTTAATATGGTTAGAAAGGGGACAAATGCAGGGTAGGCACGTTTTTGCCAGGGGTGGAAAAAACCGCGGCTAAAAGGTTTTCGCCGTCGGTTTTTACCAGGTAAAAACCGACGGCGAAAACCTTTTAGCCGCGGTTTTTTCCACTTTATGTGGAAATAACGAACTAAATTTTAAAAATAAAAAAATTCGGATTTGAAATGAAAATAAAACGTCCAAAATTCTACCATAATTGTATAGGCTTCTGAACTGGGTTACATTCTCAGTATAAAATGGAGAAAAAAACCGCGTTTCAAAGAACGTTTTGGCTTTGTTAATCAAATAAATGAAAAATCGGTCCTTATTTTTCGCTCAACAATATTTTTTCAACACGCTAATTTTGAGTTTTCGAAACAGATTAAAGCTAAAACTTGCTTAAAAATTGTTTAGTTATCAAATGCGAAGAAACTAGGATCATTGGAATGTGAGCAAAATTTCATAAGTTGTAAGTTTAAAGTGGATTTAGCTCGAACCTTTAAAACACAATAAATGTTATAAAACTGATTAAGATTGAGACATATTAGCTGTTGGAAGACATATAATAACACGAATGACAAATACAAAGCCAAAGCTAGCATTTCTAATTATCATTTCAATAGGCAAAAGGTTTTTGCCACTTTTTGCTGGTTTTTTCCGTTTTTGCCAGTTTTTTCCACTTTTTGCCACGTGTCCCAGCAAAAACTAGTTTTTGCCGGATTTTTGCCAACCCTGGACAAATGGGACTATAACATACTCAAAAGACATCACCGTATCTCTTATAGAACCAGAGTTAAAATGTTTCGTGTAAATAAGTCCCGTGTTAATCCTATGGCGCGAATGTTAATGAACATTTTGCTTAATTACTCTGGCCCTAATTGTTGTAACCGCAAGTTTTTAATATAGTTGGATCATGGGACACATGGGACTATAACATATTGAAAGGACTTCAATGTATCTCATATAGAACCGGAGTTATAAGCCTCCAAAGCGACTTTGAAATAAGCCCATGTTAATCCAATGGCGCGGATGTTAATGAATATTTTTCTTAATTACTCAGCCAATAATTATTGAAACCACACATATTTAGTATCACTGTGTAGAGTACAATTAGGGCCATAACATAGTCAAAGAACTTCCCCGTATCCCTTAGAGAACCGGAGTTATGGCTTTTCAAATAAGTGAGTGGCGCAAATGAGCCCATGTTAATACAATGGGGCGAATGTTACTGAACATTTTGCTTAAATACTCGGCCATTAATTATTGAAACCACACATATTTAGTATCCTTGTGTAGAGGACAATTAGGCCTATAACATACTCAAAGGACATCCCCGTATCTCTTATAGAACCCGAGTTATGCCCCTCCAAATAAGTACGCGACGCCAATAAGTGGAAGGGAAGAAAGGCGAGTGCTTACCTGAAGTAAAGGAGTTGTTTGCGCTTGGCACATTTGTCTGAGTGCTTCAGTGAAGCTTTCCTCGGGGATATGAATAAGAATGTGAGAGGTTCCTTTGATAAGTTTCAAGGCGGCGTCATTACTGATGGAGAATTGATCAATGGCTTTGATAATTTGCAGGAGACCCTCAAAATGGCTGCTCATCTGTTTCCTGCAACTATTGCAGATATTCTGCAAGGCGATTGCCGAAATACTGGCCAAGGCCGGCTCTTGCAGACCACTCAACAACCAATTCAAAACGGGATCTGTCCACCATCCAAAGAAACGCCCCACCCCCAATTTCAAGATGGCTGTGGAAGGAACCAACCAGGATCTTGAAGAATGGACAGTACTTACCTAAATATTCGGAATGTTTCTCAATCCACTCGCAGAGTTCCCCCAAGAGTCTGATGGAAGTGTAGCGGAAGGCCAACCTGGTCGTCCCGGGGGTCAAACTGAATATCATGTGGATGACCAAAGGAACAGTCTCCCGTTCTTCCGGGATAATATTCTTGGCCACAGCCGCCATGACGAACAATGACGCTTCCGCCGTGTTCCAATTTGTCCTTGAGCAACCATTGTTCTAACCAAGAAGGTCCCGCCCATTTTTAAACTGTCCTTCCCCCCAATGATGATGACGTCATAACATAATGGACACGCATACCTTTAAATTCTCGAACATTTGTTTGAAGCAATTGACGGAGCCGACAATGTAGACAATGTCCCTGATGAGGTCAGTGGCTCTTTGTCTAAACTCTCCAAAGTCGTCGTTCTCATCAGGAATCCCTTCATTGTCCGGTTCAATCTCGCAATGTCGGGTCAAAGCCAAGATAAGTCGTTGCACGTAAGGTTGGAAAATCTTATTCAGATTCTCATTGTTCTCCTTGTAAAGTCCTTCCGAGAGACGGTACCAGACATTGAAGGTGATCTCGGCAATCTCAAAGTCATGATGACCCACGCACGTCAACAGCAACTCCAAAGAGTGCAGGTTACCCAATCCTTGACCAGGGTTAAATAACATCGTGTCCAACAGAGATTCCGAGAGTTCGGTAAAGATTCGGCAGAAGTTTGTGGCTCTGAAATGTAAGTAATTAGGTTTTTTTACATTCTTCTTGGTCCTGGTCAAGTCTTCCGAGTCTTACTTGTCGGGATCTTCTTGGGCAACGGCCAAATGATAAGAGTCCACGAGGGAATAGACGCCGTGCGTCAAAAGATGACTCAACTCCTGGTAGTGTTCGGTGTCCTCAATGAGGATCAGGGCGCTGCAGACGCAATTGGTGGCGCCCTCGTGAAGAGTACCTCCTGTTGAGGGACTGACCAGACAGAAAAAGACCACTTTGACAATGTCCTCCAAATGCGGGTCCCTTCCAGGAGGCACTGCCCCCAAGGACATCCAACTACCCAAACATCGGAAAACGCGCGTCTGGATCTTTGACTCCTCTTTGCATTGAGACGCGCTCAACAAACAACCTTTCTGTTACCAAAATAAGTAAGGTAATTAACCCTGTAATTAAAGTACTTAAACCCTTCATTAGTACCAATATGTGTATAACTTGGGCAGACACTTCTTTAAGGGAATCGGTAATTTCTTTCCTCCTGGCTTCACCCAATCTTAAAGCTCGACTTCCAATCTAAATTAAATTTAATTCAATTTAATTAATTAAAACCCCCTGGAGATTAATTAAAACTAATTAATCCAAGTAGCGACCTCTTCAGGCAAAACGTGTAGGACTTCTAAAAGGACTTGTAGATTCTGGGTACCACCATTGGTTCCAAAACGGGTCATCACATCTTGAATTGGGGTTTTCCAACCACCCATTTGAAGAATTAAGTCAGCCAATGCTAAACTTAACTGAAATTCATTAAATAATTATTAATTAGGCCTAGTACTTGAAATTAACCAGGGGTCGAGATATACTTGGGTCACAATGACGGAGGCTGTTTCCTCATTGACTTTGGAAAGGTGGTCTAAAAGGGAGTTCCTGAGGGAAAAGTAAGAGTCCGGTGGAAGTTCGTGAAAGGCAAATTGGATTTTCGTTCTCATTGTTTGAGCCGCGAAGTAACATGACTCCAAACCAAAGCTCTGTTGCAATAATGAGTCCGCTATCTTCCATGCAAAGACCTAGGTTACCAGGATAGTGGAATAAGTACCTCCAAAGAACAGGGATTTATTCCAGGTGGGTTATAAAGAACTAACTGATCTTTGTAGATTTCCGAGCCACAAGGATGCCTTTTCCTTTTCAACAGGGTTTGGGTCGTGATAAAGCGTATTGATGGCCTGGCAGACCGTTTCCAAGGTCGGGCTTGAGTCCATGATAGCGATGATGGCATTGAATTTTATTCCATAAGCCTTGGTCGAATAATTTTTTTAAATATTTTTAGCCTTATTTAAATTAGCCTGCAACGAAATTTTGTTCGCTTCCGTTAAAAAAATCCTCGATATTTAATTTATTAATTCTCTAGTTAATTATGATTAAATTAGATTAACACGAACTTAACTTACCCAAAAAAAAGTTAGTTGCGGGAATTTTCGAGATTGCGGCCACCATTAAATCGTGGTGGCGGATGGGGTCACGGGGTCACGAGTTTCCGCCAATCACGTCACGGGGCTGGGCCGAGTCTATTTTGGCCGGTTTTTCCGGCCAAATTAGCCCAAAACTATTTTGGCCGGTTTTACCCTCTTAAATAGCGGCCATTGCCCCGATCACTATTATAGCCGGAAAAACCGAAATTAGCTGCCCTTTACTCAAGGACTATTTAGGCCAAGCTATGAGGCCAAGTTTTACGGCCTCTAAAATTTTTCGACCAAAATAGTCATCGCCGCGCGGCCAAGACTATTTTAGGCGGGTTTTAACTCGTGGGACGAATCAAGCCAAAATAGCGACCTTCCTAGCTCAGGGCTATTTTGGCCGGTTTTTAGTAGTAGTAAGAGCATGGTAAGAGTAAAATAACGATACCTGTGTGACATGAAATTAGCCCTCATGCTTGTAAGCACGAGTCGAAATAAATAAATTATATAATTATTTTATGTATATCACCATACATTAAGAAACCTCATGCTCGAAAAGTGTAATTATTTACAAGATAGTGCTCTTAATGATTGTTTCCAATAAACAAAGCCATTATTATTATTATTATTATTATTATTATGATTCTACCATTCTACTTCACCTGTCTGTATATATGTGCCAAATTCCGGCTTTTATTTAATTGAAATTTACATAAGTAAATAGCAAATGCTTTTATATCTTAATAAAACCAACGTGGGATCATAGCTTTAGCCTCTGGTACCATCCTCGCATACTTTATTGAGAAACTTCGTCTGCTTATATTTTGACTCCACCCACAAATTCGATCTCTAGAAGTAGTTATATACAGGGCCGGAAATAAGAAATAATTGTTATAGGACATGTGTCCAGTGACCCCCTGTTTGACTGGAAAATTTATAGGACATTGTCCACTGGAGTGTGCAAAAATGGTGTCGCTTCTCCATAGTCAAGGTATCAAAACTTCGGAAAATTTATAGTCAAAATGTCCAGTGACCCCCTTAGTTTTTAAAAAAATTATGGGACATTTTAAAATTTTATTGGACAATGTCCAGTGTCCTGTGCTTATTTCCTGGTATACAGAATTTGTGGGTGGAGTCAAAATATAAGCAGACGAAGTTTCTCAATAAAGTATGCGAGGATGGGTAGTGAATTTGCTACCTTCAACGTTCTTCTCACATAAATCCGTTTTTAATAAAACCTAACTTTCTTAATATAATTTGTCTATTTTTATGCCTTCTCTTTTAAAAATAAAGAAAATGCAACATAAATAAATAGAAAATGCTTTTATATCTTAATAAAACCGGAGCCTCCGCAAGAACGGATATCTAGTTTACTAGGGATTAGTTGTAAGATGCCTAAGTAAGTATTCGCGCGTACAGTCCCCCTTTTAAAATACAAGGGGGGGGGGACGTAAAACGAGGCCCCGGGCTATTTCGCCTCCTTTCCTCAGTCGGAAAATATGACTGTAATTTTAGTCATTCGCGTCGCGCTGACGTGCACGAGTTTTCAAGAACCAATGAGATGCTGGCTGGTTGTAATTTAGAGGCGGCGGGGATTAACTCCGGACCTACGTAACGTTTGTCTTAGGTACCAAACAGGTCTGCGACGAATGGCAAATTAATTCCCCTCGGTTACTCTTCATTGGGGAATTTAAAATTTAATTATTTTCTTTTTGTAGGAAAACCAATATTTGATTGTTTCATCAGAAATAATATCCAACAGCGCAATTTAAAGGGGCTGTCCGACCCCTCTCTTTTTATACAAACCCCACGGGCTATTTTAAGCTCTATGAGCAAGTCCGCCCCTTTATTTTAACTAACAGCTGAAGAAGTTCTCCCCACTAAAATAAAATACCCTGACCTTTTCAGGCCTATTTTATAACCCTTTGACCTTTCCATGTATAGAGTGCTGTCAGAAGCGCCGGTGTGACGTCACCCATGCTGTTTTCCCGTAAAGAAAAACGGTAACTGTCATGGCCGCCCATTGCTAAAGGCAGACTCGTGACGTTTAACCTTGGATCTGACGTCAGAACTGACAGCACTCTATTATAGTGATCAGTAGTAACCCTTTGTTATTCCGCGACACGAACTCATTTGAAATGAAGAGACGATATTTGTTAAAGCATTGAAATTTTTATTTAAATTAATGTAAAAAGTGTAACATGGACCAAGTGAGGTTTATCTGCGACTAATGGGGGGGAAAAAACCATTGTCTCCTTTTGTCCTACAGATGTCTAAAACAGGAAAGGGTGTGGCCGTTTGTCCAAGGTCACGCGGACTTCTACACCAATGAACATCGGATGATTTCAACATTTTACAACCGAATTTGTTGTTTTTTATTCAACATTACCTTTTTCTATTTGTCTCATGGAGAATAGTTTTGTTAGCATTGGCTTTCATGAACGTCGTGTTTTCGACCCCGTCGGACTTCAATAAAAAGGTTAAAGCATTTATTAATTAAGCCTTAATTAGGTTGAATTAGACTCAATTATATCCTTGAAATAAGGCTAGAATTAGAGTAAATAAGGCGTATGTCGCAAAAACCCCCTGGCCCTCGGCTCGTCAATGTCGCAAAAACCCCCTGGCCCTCGGCTCGTCAATGTCGCAAAAACCCCCTGGCCCTCGGCTCGTCAATGTCGCAAAATCCCCCTAGCCATCGGCTCGTCAATGTCGCAAAAACCCCCTGGCCCTCGGCTCGTCAATGTCGCAAAAACCCCCTGGCCCTCGGCTCGTCAATGTCGCAAAAACCCCCTGGCCCTCGGCTCGTCAATGTCGCAAAAACCCCCTGGCCCTCGGCTCGTCAATTCCCAAGTAACCAACTAACTTACCTGAACATTGTACTCATCCGTCAACTTCTTGATGGTTTCTCGCGACTCTTGAGCGGCTTTCTTCATCTCCCGATCGCAATCGCGGTGTTCTTTCTTTATCTGTTCGAGGCTCGATCGAGCTTCGTGATAATCCCGAGTGACGTCATTTTTCTTGGAGATTTGTTGCAACAGCATCTCGAATAAATAAGACAAAGCGCATTTGAATTCGGCCACTTTGCTCAACTCGTTCCATCGACTCTTTTCGTTTAACGTCAAATCTAAGCGAGCAAACAAAACATACATGAATGAATCTAGTTTAGCGCGCAGATACTCGGGAGCACGCGTGTCCGTACCGTCCGATCCAGTCAGCATATCGTGATGAATGGCTTGTATGCTCGACGTGAATTCCTCCATACTTTGTTTAATTCGTGAAATGTCTTGTTCGATTTCCAACCTTTTTTTCAACGTATCCGAGGAATCAACTTCGTCCAAGTTGAAGGCGGTGTCACCCGAGATGCGTTTCTAACCCCCCCAGAGACATCATTAGATATTCATTGATGGTATAAAGAAAACTAATTAACCCGGAGCAATTAGCGAAGGTTAAGTACCTTTGAAGGCGACTGAGACAAGTCTTCTAATTGTTCTTGCAAGTTTTCGAGTTCTTTGGCCAATTCAGCTCGGTTTTCTTTAAGAACTTCGATATGTTTTCTGGCTTCAACTCGGTTAACTTCTACGTCGATCTCTTGGTTCAACCAGTCCTAGATATATAACTTTACTTAGGACTAACGGCTCTGCGAGTCCAGTTTTCTACTACTCGAAACTAAAAGTATCGGGACTGGCCGAGTCCATTTTTCTACTACTCTTAAGTTGAACTCAAAACTGATGTAATCAGGACTATCACAGAACCCCGTTTTTTTATCCAAACTGAGATTAACGATTAGTAATAAACGAAACGAAAATACGTTCTTACCTTGACACGTTCACTCAAGTTGGCTTGCGATTTTCCTCGGAAGGTGGCACGATCTTTAGCGAGCGCAGTTTGCTTAGCCAACGACATTTCTAGTTTCTGTTTGGCCGATTGCGCGGCTTCGAGTTTCCTCTTGACTTGAGCAATTTCCTCGTTATTTTTACTGACCAGCATTTTAGTCTTACTTTGTTCGTTTTGGAATCGGACATCCTGCGTTCTCACTTTGCGTTGAAGTTCCGCGATTCGTTTCGACTCTCCTTGCATTTTACGCATTAAAGATACTCGAGCGCTCTTAAGCTCCTAGAAAAAGACAATCGAACGACGACCAAGGCCTCAGAGACTATTTTAAAGCGAATAGAGCTATCTCGGAAGCTTTAGTACGACGCCATTTTGCGGGCATAGAAGCGAAGCGGCGTACCCAAAACATGGCCGCCCATTGCGGACCAAAGCTATAATAAGCCCATGACGTTTTACCCAAGCACTGTCGTCACAGCAGAGATAGCTCGATGATTTTTCTTTGTTTCCTTAATTTTAATTTCCCCTAATAATTTTTAGGCCTAAAGTTACTCGTTAATTGCTAAGAGAGATATCGTAAAGACGCCATTAAACACGTACTCAGTCAATACGCTAAAATAAACCGATTTTAACGGAACCTTTCTTATTAAACGCCTACCATCTTAAATTGCAATGGAAACTAAATAAATAACCAAGTTATATTAAAAGCGTGACTTGCCACGATTTCTTTCTCCAATTCCTTCTTCCTCCTTCCCTGTTCTCTCTTCATGGACAGCAATCGCGTTTTCTCCGCCATTTCCTTCTTTAAAACGGCCATCTCACCTTCCAACACTTTGATCTTTTTCCGACGCTCCTCGCTCATCCTTAAATAAAAGTGTTTCGTAACGAATTAAATTTAATTAAAAACAAGTTGGGAAACCAAAATGAATAACCTCTCCTACGAGTCGAGACCGAATTAATAAGAGGTTTTTCTCAAATAATTAAATATCATTGAAATTAATGCTTTTAATCGGCAGTAATTTACCTTAATATTAGTTAAATCGTTTTAAGAAACTTTATTCATAAAATCATTTTAAACATAGCTATTGTTGACGTTTTAATTCTAGCGTATGCCTCTTTAAGAATCTTTGGAAATTTAGGTATATAAGTTAGGCGATTAATTCACGATAAATGATAAGAACACCCGCAATTGCGGCGATGAAATTATAAAATTCATTGCAACTCACTTGGCGGCAGCGTTCTTGGTTGTTGATGGCACTTCGCCGGATATCTCCACGAGTCGCTCCTTCTCCAATCTATTGATCTCGGATTGTAATCGCTCAACGCGCACCTGCAACAGTATTATGGCCGGGTTGGTTTGAAGTGATTCGCGATAACAGGAGGAAAGGTTCAAAAATATAGGATTTCATAGGAGCGGAGCCTCCGAAATGAACTAGGCCCATGCATGTCAAATTTTATGTGGGGAAATATCCAGTTTGTTAAGGAAAATATTTTCACCATATACGTGTACGAGATGGCGCTTATATTACCGTTGTGACAGGGGTCTTCCTTAAATTATCGTTGATATTTTTGGGGTCAGTCATAAAATTTTTATGATAGAGAAAAGTTTCATCCTAAAATTAACGTAAATGTTTTTGGGGCTATTCATTTTTTATTGAATCTTTCGGTTAGATTGTATTGATGACAACAAAATAAATTATTTCAATTAAAATAATTCAGTAAGCCTAATATAAACGTATACTTACAATCCGCGACCTTGGCCCAAATACTTAAGCAGTCGACAGGGTCACGGGGTTGAACTTTGTTTATTTTACGGTAATGATATAAGCGCCCCCAAGCGTAAAACCACGGCGAACTAAATTGGTTAAAAAAAATATTCTCGCTTCGCGACACGCATGGGCCTAGTTCATTTCGGAGGCTCCGATAGGAGTTATAGGACAACTGGGCTTCTTCGAAGTCCCTTTAGCTTACGTTTTCTGCCTCAGTTTCCTCTTCCCGTTGGTCATTGTCATTTTGGTAACGACACAGCAAGATTTGCTTCTTCTCGAGGTTATCTTCGACGGACTGCAATTCTTTGCTGATGGCCACGCTCGCTTCCAGTCGCTTCATATCGCCACCTCCGCCGCTCGCCAAAACTAACTCGCTCTTAAAATTAAAATAAATCAATATGATTAAAGTTTCGGGGTGTGTGTGGGGGGGGGGGGGCAATCAGACGGCGGCAACTCGACCCCGCTCCTCGAGAAAGGTCAACAAGAGGAGGTGGTGGTGGTACTACTACTCACGGGGTTGCGTTTAGGATTCGGAGTCCGCTCATTAACAACGTTGAGAGTCTCGTCTATAATGGGGGCCAATTTCATCTTGATGGCTTTAACGGCGTCTTCGTTAACCCCGCTCACTTCATTGATCGTTTCTCTGCATCGAAGAATAAATTTAAATCTCTACCTTCAACGCGAATGAGATATGGAGACGCGAATAATAAACAAGAATTCAAACTAACTCGTAATGTTTGGCGAATTCTTTGAACTGCCGTCTCATGTTGTCTCGAGTATTTTCTGCCTGTTTGCGAAATTACGACAGTTAATGTTATTAAACAATAACAATATATCGTTATTGAGGCGCGAAAAACGATAATAGCGGCGCGCATCAATAAATAATAATAGCAGCACCCTAGTCTGCGCGTAGGATATAATCAATAGAAAGATAATACTCACGCATATCATTCTGCCACAGAATCCGGCAATTTGGTTCATGGCATGTTGCAACTCCTCTTCGACTTTTCTCTTTTCTTCCTCGAGTTTATGCAATTGCTCCTTGAGGCGACTGTTGGTGGGGTCGTGACGGGAGACGGGCGAATTGCCACCGTCAGAGTCGCAGGCAGGAGGAACGCTCAAAGTATCGTACGCGATGTAGACGTCCAAATCATCTTCATCTCCATCTTCGACTTTAACGGGCTCGTCTTTCAAGGGACATTTGGCGCGATGTCGGGACCATTCTGTTTCCATCGTCCTGATCTAAAGAACACCAAAGTAATTACTCCCAGTTATAAATGAACAAACCGGAAATTGGTTCCGACCTGTTTTTTAAGTTCCTCAATTTCCAGTACTCTGGGATCTTTATTAACAATCGGTTGGTTCTTGATCTTTCTGGCTCTATCGGCGTATCGGAGGGTGTTTAACGTTTCTTCTAAATTAGTATCGGCGGGACTGACGCAAGCCACCATCACCGTGTAACTATTACCTCCCAGCGAATCTTAATTGAGATTAATTTAAATAGAGACATTCAAATTATGATTTAGCGTTGTTCGTTTTACGAATTTCAGTAGGATAAAGATGTATGCCTATCAATTATTAAATTAAATACCTTGTAGAAGTCTGGTTAGTTTCGAATCTCGATAGGGTATGTGCGAATTTCCGTCACAGAGGGCGCTGATGACGTTGCCAAGTGCCAATAATCCCTTATTGATGTTAACACCTTAAGTGACATTGAATTAAAATTTTAATTAAATTATACTTTTAGGACCAAATATTAAATTAGTTAATACATTTCAGGGCCAAACATTAAATTTAATGATTATTTTTTAATTTTTAGTTAATTTGCTCAACTACTCGGGCCCTAATTGTCGTAACCCCAAGTACTTAGTATCACTGGAAAGGGGAGAAATTGGACTATGAAATACACTCGGAGGACTTCTAGTAGAACCAGAGTTATAATAACACTCCAAAGTTGCGTGTCAATAATATTTGCGCTATATTTTTGCTATTTTGCTTAATTACTCAGTCCCCAATTGTAATTGTAACCCCAAGTATTTTGTATCGTCGGAAAGGGGACAAGTGGGACTATAACATACTCTGAGGACTTGCCCGTATCTCTTATAGAACCAGAGTTATGACGCTTCAAAATCATAACCACATTTTACTTTATTCCAAGAAAATCCCCGTTATCTCTCACCTTCTCTGAATCTGGTTCCGGATGCTCCCGTTTTTTTGGCCCTTTCAGATCCGGCTAAATCGACCAGATGAAACTTGGAGGTGCTACAATCGTCGGTATCAGCCTTGCTTCTTTGTTCCATGGTTAACGTGAAGATGGCGTGACTTCTCGAGCTAGATTCGTTCATATTAGTCGATCCCGTCTTCCTATTGGCCGTCCCGCGTTCCAAAAGGGTCAAGACGTCCTTTTCACATTCAACCGATAGTTCCTTCACGCCACTGATCTGTAAAATGTTAGGGGAAAAATACACAAGTAATTATTAAATTAGCTGACAAGAAAGTCACTAACCTTCCCTGACTTGGATAAAATATTAAAATTCTAAGATTTCCCAGAATTTCCCCTGACTATTTTTAAATTCCCTGATTTGAAATTAAAAAATGCCAAGATGTCCCAGCATTTTCCCTGACTATTTTTAAATTCCCTGATTTGAAATTAAAAAAATTCCAAGATTTCCCAGCATTTTCCCTGACTATTTTTAAATTCCCCGATTTCAGTCAACTCCACCTAGTGGCATTTGTTTAAACTAAACCACAGCCGTGACTTTTTGGATTTTAAGCCCATTTTTGAAGTCCCTGATTTGCTAAACTCAATAAATTTCCGCAATAAAAAAAAAAAAAAAAAAAAAATCAGATTTTCTGACACTTCCCTGACTAGTTTAAAATTACCAAAATCCCCGACTTATTTCCCTAAAATTCCTAAAATATTTCCTGATCTTTTGACTCCATTCCTAAATTTCCCTGACTAGGTTAACATTTCCTGATATTAGAAATTCCCTGACTTATTTCCCTAAAATTCCTAGAATATTTCCTGATCTTTTG
Source organism: Phalangium opilio (assembly GCF_054372755.1). NCBI lineage: Eukaryota > Metazoa > Arthropoda > Arachnida > Opiliones > Phalangiidae > Phalangium > Phalangium opilio. The sequence continues at coordinate 857,611 of NW_028324223.1, forward strand.
ACTCCATTCCTAAATTTCCTGACTTGGTAAAATAATAAAATTTCACCACTAGAATGAGGTTCACTAATTTAAATTTTTCCCTGATTTGGATAAAATTCCAAAAATTCTCAAAATTCTCAGAACTTTCTGTACAACTTTTAAACTCCCTTAAAATTCCCTGACCTTTACTTCCCTTTAAAATAATTAAATAATAGTATGATCTCACCTTAATTCCAGTGAAATCCTCGCGTATATGAACTTCTTTGACACCGGACGGATTGAACAAATCATAAATACTTTCATTATAAATCTGTCCATAATTAAAAACATTAAATTAAAATTAATAATTATTATAATTAATTAGATAAAAAGTTAAAAACCCATTCACATACTTCTAAGAACGAGACTCTAATGGTACAGATATGAGTTTCATTCTTCAATGCGGTCAATTTGAAAATATCCGCAACGACCCGTGGAATTATCCCCTTCTGGCTATCGGTACAGATAGTCTCAGAATGGGCCGTTCCCATCGTAAAGGTTTTCCCCGAACCGGTTTGACCGTAAGCCAAGATGGTAGCATTGTATCCTTATTAATTTAATTTAATCTCAATTAAATACTAAGCCTAAATAACACTAACAAGAAAAGCAAAGTTTAATTTAATTAACAAGTTAAATAACATTCTGAATACAGAATTAATAAGCCTAATTTATGCCTAACAACTAACTTAAAATTAAGCCTAACGTAAGCCCAACAAACACAAACTATTAAGGCTTTAATACCTTTAAATATGGTTTGAATCAGTTTTTGCCCGCATTTCTCGTAAACTTCATCCTGTTTTGAATCAGGTGGGAACACGTGATCGTATGTGAAGCATTTGTTGACATCAGGAAGGGAAACCTGATTTTGTGCCTTTGAAAAGTGGACAACTATCTTGGCACCTTCGTTGGTTTCCCTTCGGACCAGGGGACGCGAACGGACTACAACCTTTACTGGAATAACTTTAAGTTCTTCCAGTGCAACAGTGGTTGTTTCTATTGAAATTAAAAGGCATATTTTTAAATCAGATTTAATTAATAATTAAGTTAGATTCGCGTTAAAAATTAATTTAAACGATACCAGAGTTGGAGCCCCTAGGAGAGACTCGGGTAACTGGAGTTACTGCCGTTGATTTGAATGTGCCAGGCATTGTTAAATTTAGTTTACCACTAAAATAGTACACAAGGGTCGGTTAAGAGGTTTAAATGGTAATAATCAAGGCCCAATTAATTTTAATTAATTAATTAAAGTTAATATAAACAGGATCAGAAAAGCTTACTGCTTACCTAGTTCCACAATGCTTGTTAAGTACAAAAACTTATCGTCGCGGTTTAAAAACAATGATTTACATGAATATTAATTTAAAATACAAGCATTCTAAAATTAAACTAACTAATTAATTAATTAGCTTTAGTAAAATGATATTCGATCTAGAAGCGTCAGACTCAGACTGCAGGAAGCAACTACCAAACAATTTAACATGACTTTTCGAAGAAAGTTCCCTCTGAAATTTTGAAATTGACTTTTTGTTTTTTTTTTCTATTCGTAGCGGTTTTTTTACGGTTAGGGCTGTATATAAACTCTAATAAGATGGCCTCCACTGTCGTCTGCTACGGTGCGTTCCAGAGAATCCAGACCACTGACCAGAGGGTAGTACTCAGGGCCGGAAATAAGAAACTTTTCTTATAGGACATGTGATTGTGCCCAGTGAGTCAGTGACCCCCTGTTTGACTGGAAAATTTATACTACATTGTCCACTGGAGTGTGTAAAAATAATATCGCTTCTGCATAGTCAAGCTATCAAAACTACGGTAAATTTATTGGTCAAACTGTTCTGTGAGCAGTGACCCCCTTAGTTTTTAACAAAATTATGGGACATTTTAAAATTTTATTGGATAATGACCAGTGTCCTCTGCTTATTTCCGGTCCTGGCTACTACTGTAGTGTAAGCTGAGAAATAATAAGGATCTTTTTAAACTGCATGGGTACGTTCAGTAACCCTCTTTGATGACAGCGCTTACTAAGCGATGTCGGATTTCACCTACTGTACGCTTTTTGGCGTTTCCGGTTTTGACGTCATGATGCCCAGCGCTTGCCCATCAAAAAAACCATATAATCGACATGGTTTATTTGATGGCGTGACGTAGCGCTTCACTGTTGAACAGACGAAAAGTTGGCGCGGGATTTAAAAATTAATTTCCCGAAATGCTGCTCCTACAGTAATTGTATTAGTTTTCTTTACAAAACTACATCTACCATTCAAATGGACATAATTTTCTTAAATAATTACATTATTTGTGAGCTCGATAATAATTCAAAAGAACCATTTGCGTTTGAGGGCCAGTAAGACGTTTCCCCAACTCTATTTTCGAAAACAGCTCTAACTTCAAAATGTCACTTTTCCGTTCAACAACCTTTTACGTCACTGTGACGAGCGTCAAAACCACACATAAAGAAACAAGTTGGGAAAACCAAAATATTACCTCTCCGAGTCAAGAGGTCTACTACTACAAACTTATTTACCTAGATATGGAATTATTTCTCTTTTTTGAAGTAAAAATTTACGAAATATTGAAGCAGTATTCCAAGCATAGCGAATAATACAGTAAAGCAGACGACATTTTACATTCAATAAGGATAAATCTTGGACACATGGAAATCAGTCAATGGGGAAAAGAACAGGGAATAAAGTCTACGCTTCAGCTGTTTACCGTATATTCTGATAGCTACATTCACAACTGGTTTGCAGTGTAAACACTATCGTCTCGTCTCACCTCAACAATATTCTTAGTTTGCCAACATGAATGTTAACGTTAAATAACACCAAAGCTAAATTGTAGCTAGACGCACTAATAGTCAATGCGCACCATAAAGAGAGAATAAAAAGTCTGTAGCTACTACCCGTTTACCATTAGCCCCTTTACTATTCTAATTGCCACCCTTGTCTTTTCTTCTATTATAAAATCTTCACCTGATTATTTAATAGTGTGTTTAACTTTCGGCTCAGTCTGAACCGTTGACGTCTCTTCATTTCAGACACGAATACCAAAGCCCAAAGTTTACTTCACCTCAGGCCTCAATTATTTACTCTTTGTTTCACTAAGCCTGTTGCGGTTGATACTTAATATACCCGCCGGAGTCTAGGTCTTAGTTTTCTTCATGAAATAACTAAACCAAGGATTATTCTATATACAGATGTAGTATAGCTTAAGTAATATATAAACAGCCATTTCAAATAACAATATTAAAACAAATCTTTGGAATATCAAAATGAAACAGAGCTTTGAAGCTACAAAATTACTAAATGCATCATAATTACGAAAAATACTTCCACATATTCACTTTATATTATGGAAAAAGGGAATATTAAGGTTCTGTATGATTTCTTAACACATCAACACAAGGCTAACTGCTAACGCGACGCACTAGTGTAACAATGGACGGACACACACAGACAAAAACATAGACTGCTTTTTAACTCTTTCCGTATTAATTTTGAGTTGAGAAACAAGATTATCTTTAATATTTAAATAAATATAATTATTTTTAATTATTTTAATCTTCAATATTTAACATTAATAATAGTTAAATCGTTTAAAATAAAGTTATACCTATTATCATCTCAAACTTTGCTAATATTGACGTTAAAAGTGAAGGGTACCCCTCTTGCCCGCTTTCTTCAAATTTTGGGGTATATATACGATTCGTTTCCATTATAATAGTAAGGAAAAAGCGCAATTGCGAAAACCTTCGGTGGCGATCCCACCATAGGGAGGCTAGACGTTTCTCGTAACCCTAGCTGATCGCCGCGTATATCCTAAAACCAAACGATGATAATGGAGTAGAAGCCAATGAGACAGATAGGTGTCTATGTGGAATAGACCGAAGACCAGTGGATGGTGGTGTTAGAAGCCAGAATGTACAGACTGGTGTCCGTGTGGGATGGACAAAGACCAGAAGATGGTGGTGTGAAAACTCAAGTAGCGGAGCCATATCCGTGACTGTGAAAGCAGTTCGGAAATGGCGATTACGTTTGCTCCGATTTGGAAACTGCGAACGCGGTCACGTGGGTGTAACAACAGACAGACAGACAGACACACACGATCGTTACAGAACCTCTCCGTGACATACGTCACTCGGAGAGGGAAAAAACCCTTTTAATTCCTAAAAATATAACAGATAAAACTTTCATTTGACTATAGTTAAACTTGAATACTATTATTCTACAGGGCCGGTAGGCCCTTGTAGATATGACTTGATACTCTTTTGTAACGTTAAAGCAAAATTCACATGCTTTTACCAATTTTCCTATGGAGATTAACATGGGGTTTTTCGTGATATTTAACCACCTCTAACTGAAAAACTAGAGCGAAGTTACTTTTCGGAATACTCTTAATTTAACAATTAAGTATTCAGGGTGTGCGATCGGCTAGTCTAATCAGAAACAATTAAGTCTAAGTATGTTAATTTTAGTTAATTACAGAAGTACTTGTTTCGACCATCGTGATTGGACATAATAATAATGCTAGAGCTCTTCGAAAACTCGAAGTAACCAAGTATCTATGGTGTAGTGGTTATCACGTCCGCTTTACACTCGGAAGGTCCCAGGATCGAGCCCTGGTAGATACATGACTTGACTATCGTTATTGGACACAATAATAAGCTAGATCTCTTCGAAAACTCAGAATAACCAAGTATTCATTGTGTAGTGATTATCACGTCCGCTTTACATGCGGAAGGTCCCGGGTTCGAGCCCTGGTAGATACATGTTTTGACCATCGTGATTGGACATAATAATAAGCTAGATCTCTTAGGAATCTCAGTTTTACCAGGTATGTGTAGTGTAGTGGTTATCTCGTCCGCCTAACACGCGGAAGGTGCAACGTTCGGGCCCTGCTAGATGCATGTTTTGACCATCGTAATTGGACATAATAATAAGCGGTAAAGAAAACATAATTACTCAAAATTTAATTACATTAAGACTGAAGCGACAGATATTATATAAAAACGTCTTGGTTTGGACCAAGGCCGAAAAAACAAACGATATGTGTGAGGTTTATCAATTGACTGAAGTATCAGATATTGAAATTTTTTCTAGTTATTTTTATACACTCAATCCTTAATCAATATTTAATTCAATCAACTGATTTTACTGTTAATCGACCTAGTCCCTCTAAATTAATTGAAAAAATTACATATCTACGCTTTTTCAAGAACAATTACATTTTCCGAAAACATTTTATCATGAAATTAATTATTTTGAAGGGATTTCGTGTCGATGCTCACTAACTTGTGAGCATCTTGACCGACATAGTTTTAATTGTTGCTGGCTTGACAAATTTTCAAGTTTGCACCAAAAGAAGTTTAAATCTGTTTTAAGTTGTTGATAAGACTGTCGTTTAGAGTGAATGTCGTCTACTTAAGACAAAGCAACAAAGTTTATCCTGTGTGGTAAAGGGTAAAGATCACATAAACAGAAATACTTCTCAGACTTGTTATATTCATTTCCCGCGGAAATAATATGGTTAAACACATCATTCATTTCTAGTTATGCCAAGAAGGTCACATTTAACTCCGACACCCCCTCCCTTCCTCTATTTTCAAAATATATGGCATTTTATAATCACCAGTGGTTTCAGTGTATGGGTCATCTGAGTTGTCGCAACACACTCAGCCAATATTACCATAGACTGAGTTAAGACTTATGACCAAGAAATTCTTAAGTACGGAAAAGGAAGTTCCAGTGCAACTTTACCATCAAAGAGGCGACAATAGAAATGTAGCATTTCGATATACGAAATTAAATGTATAAATTCGCGCAACACCCTTGTTTGGCATCCACGATCAAATATTTACATTTTCCATTCGAGTTATGCCAAAGTTCGCTTGCTTTTTTAAGACATCCAGTAGAACATTTCAAATATTCAATACTGTATCCTCAACATGATAAATTAATTACACGATAAAATGTTTTCGGAAAATGTAATTGTTCTTGAAAAAGCGTAGATATGTAATTTTTTCAATTAATTTAGAGGGACTAGGTCGATTAACAGTAAAATCAGTTGATTGAATTAAATATTGATTAAGGATTGAGTGTATAAAAATAACTAGAAAAAATTTCAATATCTGATACTTCAGTCAATTGATAAACCTCACACATATCGTTTCTTTTTTCGGCCTTGGTCCAAACCAAGACGTTTTTATATAATCACTAATTGAAATTACTTACGTGCACTGACAATCGCATTGATAATACAAACCAAGCGTATTTTTCTATACATAAAAGTAAAACTAAAACTTCAAGAATGATTTTTCATTTTTTTCTTTGCCAAAAAGTGGAAGTAAAACTTAACGCCAATAAAATGTGGGCTTACAAACAAGGCACCAACCAGAATAATTTCATATTTCGCGCGTCACTGCAGCGTCTCAACATTCAGTAGATTGTGTTAGATGGAAATTCTTGACCTTTAACATAATCTAGAATCTCACAGACCACTGACTGAACCTGTCGAGCTTTTATCGAGCTATTTTCCGAGGCTCGAAAACTTGTCGAGCCTTTCAAAAGTTGCTTGTCGAGCCTTTCAAAAGTTGCTTATCGAGCCTCGAGCCGAGTAGTCGGCTCGAGGCTCGATCGAGCTTTCGAGCCCTATCGAGTACTCGCACAGGCCTAATACCAGGCAGGCAGTTCTCTCTCTACGCGGACCTTCGTATCGCCATCGCGTACGCTAGCGATCTCTCTCCCCCCGCACACATTCGTAAGCGTTCGTTTCGCGTACTTTCGTTTTCCCTCTCTCTCTCATCGTAAGCGTTCGTTTCGCGGACGCGTCCGGCACAGGGACAGGGACAGGGGTTTGGTGCCCTTTCTTAAATTTTACCGGAATTAAAATTCCGTGTAAAATTAAAAATGGGTAGATTTCACAGATGACTTAACTTTGTAGCACACTAGGAGAGAAGGCACTCGGCGTTGTCCGTTAGCCCGTCGGGACATTTTTTATTACTTTCACGCGGACATTATTCCATAAAGAAGGGTTTTTAAATTTCTGCCCGCCATTTAAAAAGATGGCAACAAATCGAACCCAAAAGGCCCTTCAGCCCGTCTATAGGTTAAAGGAAACCAGTGTACTGAATATTTGTGAAATCGGTTGAAACGCGCGGACTTTGTTGCATAGAGAAGATTTTATTTTTTTTTTTACATTTCTGGGCGCCATTTATTAAGATGGCGGCGGATTGGAGGGAAATCTTTCTTAGTACGCGCCTACTACTGCAAATTTTCAGCCTTCTAGGGCTAGCGGTTTGGGCTGGGCGTTGATTATCAGTCAGCCAGTCAGGACTTTGATTTACATAGATATAGATATCAAGGCTGTTATTATTTTTTAATAGGACTCCAATTTGACATGGTACACGGATGATCCTGACTTGACTCCTTGTTTTCAAAAGACCATCCTGGTCTGGGTGCCATGCGCGATACTCTGGTTATTCCTCCCTTTGGAAATAGCGCTGATTGCGAAGTCGGAGCGGCAAAGCTTCCGATATTCTCATCTTTGCATTACGAAAAGTGTAAGTCCTTAATGAGCAAGGATCATCGTTGTACGACACAAAATGAGCTGGATGACCTCCTTCTCGGCACTGATTACTCCTCCTTTTGGGAAATTATTTTAAAGCCGTATGTCCGAAAAGTTCATAAAACGTACACTGTAAAAAAATAGGGTTCTTCGAGGGTTTTCAATAGAACTCTTACGTTCTTGTTGGAACGCTAAAGGTTCCCAGAGGTGGATGAAGGTTCACAGTAGAACAGGAAGGTTCTTAGCAGATCGTATCTAATTAAACGGGTTCTTGTAATAACGTGTGGGGTTTTAATAGATCCTTGAAGGTTCTTGAAAGAACATTCGGGTTCTTGAAAGATCCTTGAAGGTTCTTGAAAGAACATTCGGGTTCTTGAAAGATCCTTGAACGTTCTTAAAAGAACATTTGGGTTCTTGCGAGAGCCTTCACGGTTCGTGAAAGAACATTCAAGTTCTCGATAGATCCTTGAGGGTTCGTGAAAGAACATTTCGGTTCTCGATAGATACTTGAGGGTTCATGAAAAAAATACGGGTTCTTGAAAGATCCTTAAAGGTGTCTTTCGTCTATACCACATAGACACCAATCTGCAACTTTGGCTTCTAACACCACCATCTACTGGTCTTTCGTCTATACCACATAGACACCAATCTGTAACATTGGCTTCTACTCCATCATCGTCGTTAGTCTTAAGTTATACGCGGCGAGCGGCTAGTATTACGAGAAACGTCTGGCCTCCCAATGGCAGGGCTTCTACCAAAGGTTCACGCAATTGCGCATTTTCTTATCCCTTTGTGTGAATCAATCGCTTTATATACTCTAAATTTTCAAAAGTTCTGATATAGGTGTTCCCTAGAAGTATAACGTTAAAGATAGCTATGTTTAAAATTATTTTAGGAATTAAGTTTCTGAAACCAACTTAACTATAATTAACGTAAAATACTGAGGATTAAAATAATTAATATCAGTTATATTTATATAATTATTTAAGATAAACTTCTTTCTATGTAATGACAAAAGAGAGAGTTTATATAGAACGAGTAATGAAGATTGCATCTGAATAGAAACACTACACGCATATTAAAGTTAATATAAAGCGAGTAGGATGAAAAGATCACTTACTAAACGATATTATTTTCTTTTTGCAGAATATTAAATGGGAATATTTTAAATATTTTTCGGCATTACGATTCTTTTAGTAGTTGTGTAGCTATAAAGCTTTGTTTCATCTCAATATTCGAAGAACATCTTTTGGTGTTTATTTTTTAATTCAGCTTTACTACATTTATATATAGTGTAAACGTAACTTTTATCTTTATACTATAATATGGATGTTAATACTTCATCTCTCCACAAATGTTGAAACGATTGGGTCATTTAAATAAGATGTCCTAGATTTAAACCAGAATTGACCTTGTTTCGTGTCTTCTTATAGTTCTTAACGGTTCAGAGTGAGACGAAAGTTAAACACACATTTAAGTGATAGATATTAGGTCCTCATTAGATTTATTGAGGATACACAGGGAATTATTAAGCGCTTTAACCTTTACAAATGACATTGGCAATATCTCGCCAATTTGAACTATGTAATTCCGGTTTTTAATTGGCTGGTGGAACTGTGTTTAAAAAGTAAAATCGTCTCGGCTCGGAGAGGTTTATTTTGGTTTCCCAACTTGTATTAACTCTTCCAGGTGTGCTTTAATCTGAAGGGTGTTTTGTTTCAGTTGGAAGGTGTTCTATCAATGGGTGCTTAGGAAAACGGCAGGGTGTTAATTGACCCTTATTCAAATGTTTTTAAACGGAAATACAAGCCGCGTTTGCACGAGCTTGCACAAACCGTTGCCAACGCATTGGAAACTATTTGAAACCACGTGTAAACACAACCGTTTATAATCGAACCAATTTCGAATCGCATTGTTGTTTAATATAAAACTGTTTGAATGGTGCGGATAAACACCTTTGGGCTTTACTTAACACATTTTTACCTCATATGGTGTATTTTTAAATTAAAGGTTTTTTGATATGAGCTTAGAGCGTGAGGGGGGAAGAGAGAAATCATCTACTAATTCTCCCTGCATAGTGAAACATCCTTAAAAATCCCAAGCTTTTAAAAATCAAAAAAAAAATTATAATCCTTCGGGGATTCATACTTATTTTGATTTTTCAATCATTGGGAAATAATAATCGGAGAGTTCAATATGCTGGAATGTCTTGGAATTAGAGGAATTCATAAAAATCACTTGAATTTTCCCTTAACACCGGTTTTTACCTCTCCGAGTGACGATGACGTCACGAAGAGGTATAACACTGGACGTTTCTGTGTGTGTGTCTGTTTGTCACCACGTTCGCAGTTGGCAAATCGGAGCAACCGTGTTCACAATTCCCGGACCGCGTTCGCAGTTAACAGAAATTAGGAAAATTCTACTTCATTACGCTATCTCTACACTTGTCTATCATATGGTATATACCACATACACGCCAATCTGCAACATTGGCTTCTACTCCTTTATCATCGTTGGGGTTAAGATGCACGCGCGATCGGCTACGGTTACGAGAAACCTTTAGCTTCCCAATGACAGGGCATTCACAAAATGCTCACGAAATTGCGCTTATTCTTGTCATTTGTGAATGAATCGCCTTATATACCCTAATTTTTCAAAAATTGTGAAAACGGTGTACGCTAGAAATCAAACGTCAAAAATAGCTATGTATTAATTCATTTTAAGAATAACGTTTCTTAAAACGGCTTAACTAGAATTAAGGAAAAATACTGACGATTAAAAAAATTTATATCAGTTATATTTATTAAATTATTTAAGATAATCTTCTTTTCTACGGAACGACACAAGTGCAAGTTTATATAGCACGAGTAATGAAGATTGCATATGAATAGAAACACAAGGTTAATATAAAGCGAGTAGGATGAAATGATCTCTTACAAAATCATAACATTTTTTTATTGCTGAATATTAAATGAAAATATGTTAAATATGTTTTGGCATTACGATTCCTTTTGTAGTTTTGTAGCTACAAAGTTCTGTTTCATTTCAATATTCCAAGAAATTATTTTTATATTAATATTTCAAATTTGGTGTTTACTCATTAATTCAGCTTTACTACATTTATATATAGTGTAAACTTATATTTTACGGTGAAGAGTTTTAAAAAAGTCACCAAGAGAGAAAAATTGAAAATCATTGTTATGATTGCAACCTAACACTGTTGAAATAAGAACCTCTATAAGGTGGTCATATGATATAATTACATCGGTGTTGAAACAAACGACGGCTCTGAGTCGAAATAATCAGTTTCTGATTTGAACTAAACCGGGTTCAGAGTCGAGCTACACTGGTTCTGGGTTGATTGCAACGCGGTTGTTAGGCGATCTCAACACGGTTCACAGTCAAACTACCTGGAGTTCTGGGTCTAACTCAATACGGTTCTTAGCCGTACGAAACAGGGTTATTAGGCTAACTCGACAGGGTTCTGAGCCAAACTCGACATGATTCAGAGTCAAACTACACAGCGTTCGGATTATAACTAAACAGGGTTCTGGGTCGAACTAAACCGGGTTCTGAGTCGAATAAACCGGGTTCTGGGTTGGGATGGCGGTTTTCGGAAAATTCCGAAACCGGTATTTGACGATGTCAAATCCGGAATTTTCCGGAATTCCGGATTCTTTTTACGCTCCGAAAAATCCCGGAATCAATCCGGTTTCAATTCCGGAATCAGAACGGTTTCAATTCCGGAATCAAAACGGTTTCAATTCCGGAATCAAAACGGTTTCAATTCCGGAATCAAAACGGTTTCAATTCCGGAATCAAAACGGTTTCAATTCCGGAATCAAAACGGTTTCAATTCCGGAATCAATACGGTTTCAATTCTGGACTCAAACCGGCTTCAACGGTGGTATTTAGAATTTTATTTTTATTATTTTATCACGAAAGAGAGCCAATCCGCCCCTCTTATACACCGACTTCCTAACAAAATTAAAGTTGAATGTGACGCCACGAATAGCATACGCCAATCTCCCCCTTGTCACGGACCGTCACAAATTCAGAAACTCCTCCCCCCTTGTGTGACGCCGTTTATGGAAGGTTTCCATTTGTATTATTTGAAGAGATGAAGATTGAATACAATAGTGGTGTGTCTTACTCTTGATTCTTGAGTAATGTTGGGCGAAAACATTCCGTATGATCCGGAATTCCGTTCAAACCGGTATTCCGTATGACCCGGAATTCCGTTCAAACCGGTATTCCGTATGATCCGGAATTCCGTACAAACCGGTATCCCGTATGATCCGGAATTCCGGTTTTCAACTTGGAAAATTCCGCACCGGAATTTTTCCGAAAATTCCGGATATGTTCCGGAATTCCGGAATTTTTGCCATCCCTAGTTCTGGGTTTAACGCAATACGGTTCTTAACCGTACGAAGTGGGGTTCAGAGTCGAACTCAACACGGTTCTCAGTCAAACTACACATGGTTCCGATTACAACTGAACAAGGTTTTGAAGCACTCGTAACATGATTCAGGTAGGAACCTAATACGGTTCCAAAAGAAACTAACTTGGTTCAAAGAAAAACCCCAGCTAGGATCGTAGATGAACTCTTTAGGGCTTTATAGAAAACTCATATCAAAGGGTTCTATGTAGATCAAAAAAGGGTTTAAAATAGGGGACAAGCGTTAAGAACCCTTTTCTCGGCAAAGTAGAACCTTTTTTTCTTAGAGTGTAGTTACTATTTTTTTTCGTGCGTTTTCAGCTTTTGGTTTTGTTACTGGCCGCAATTAGCGTCTTGAAATTTGGTAAACAAATATACTTCGGAGATTTTCAAGTCGTGGACAATTTGGCGGTCGTCCTTCAATTTGGAACTTACGTAAGACAATTTAAAATGATCCATTTCGTTTTTACGAATTAAATTGAATCCGCGTGTTTCAGATCTTGGCGTTATTCCTCATAATATACGGCAGAGGAGGTGGCACGGTGTTGTCCGGAATCCTGACAATGTTTTGGTTCCTCTTAACACTATCGCAAACTATCGCACTGAGATCCACCATCATCAAGTACTATTTACAAGTAATCTAAGGTTTCTTTTACATTTTACAATAACTTAATTGCAAAATAAAAACGTTGAATATTTCAGAACGAGAAAGATGACTTTTTCGGTCTGGTAATTGAGTCGGTAATTTACCCTTTAGTAGTAATTACTCTCGTATTACACACACTCAGTGACGCCTCTCCGCACTATGAACAACATAAGTGCGCAATCGAAGTCAAAATGGTAATACTCCTTAATTTTTGTAGTTTATGGAATATAAGTTCGACGCTGATTACTAGGAGATCTAGCCTTTTCGATTTAGTGCTTTGTAAGACTTTAGTGTCACATTTATGGCACATATAAACTTAACTTTTCTGTTAAAATTCCTTATTTATTTTGAAACATTTAAGAAATCAAGAGAAGATGACGCGTCGTTTTGTTCACGCATGGTTCATTCATGGCTTACCAGGTAAATCTCATCCCGTGTTCTTGCCGTCTCATATATTATTAATAAAAACTGTCTTTGTACACAAAGACGCAAAAATGGAAGAGATAAGTGTAGAAAATTAACTGTTTGAAGTAACAGATATTCAAATTTTCATTTTTGAAGACGTGATTATAAAACATCAATTATTTGAAAAAATTTCTTATCTTAGTTTTTTTCACCAAAATTCCTTAAGTAAAATATTTTATCCTCAAACATGTGCATCATTTGAAAAATAGAACACGTATGCATTTTATTTTCTTTTTAAAATTTAGAGTTAGTTTGAGTATTCGGGCCTATAAGGAGAATAAAATGGACAGAAAATCGTTGATAGCAGACAAAATAAAACAAGCATGAAAACTTAACAAAACGTGTTCGTTAATTTTAAAGTTTTCGAAGTTTCAATAATTGACGTGATGTATATCTCTCAAAAGATCACGATCAAGCTACAGATCCTTTTGACTCTAATAACTACATCACAGTCAAAGGGCGAATGTAATTTTCGGTTCGCAATATTTTCAATTTTAAAATATAAAAATAAATTCTTCTAGCTCTATTTTTCAGATATCCGAGTATTTGAACTTGCTCGAAGCAAATGTTTCTAGAAAATAACAAGTTGGGAAATCCAAAATATTACCTCTCCGAGTCAAGAGGTCTACTACTACAAACTTATTTACCTAGATATGGAATTATTTCTCTTTTTTGAAGTAAAAATTTACGAAATATTGAAGCAGTATTCCAAGCATAGCGAATAATACAGTAAAGCAGACGACATTTTACATCCAATAAGGATAAATCTTGGACACATGGAAATCAGTCAATGGGGAAAAGATCAGGAAATGAAGTCTACGCTTCAGCTGTTTACCGTATATTCTGATAGCTACATTCACAACTGGTTTGCAGTGTAAACACTATCGTCTCGTCTCACCTCAACAATATTCTTAGTTTGCCAACATGAATGTTAACGTTAAATAACACCAAAGCTAAATTGTAGCTAGACGCACTAATAGTCAATGCATACCATAAAGAGAATAAAAAGTCTGTAGCTACTACCCGTTTACCGTTAGCCCTTTTACTATTCTAATAGCCACCATGATCTTTTCTTCTATTATAAAATCTTAACCTGATTATTTAATAGTGTATTTAACTTTCGGCTCATTCTGAACCGTTGATGTCTCTTCATTTCAGACACGAAAATCAAAGCCCAAAGTTTACTTCACCTCAGGCCTCAGTTATTTACTCTTTGTTTCACTAAGCCTATTACGGATGATACTTAATATACCCGCCGGAGTCTAGGTCTTAGTTTTCTTCATGAAATCATTAAACCAAGGATTATTCTATATACAGATGTAGTATAGCTTAAGTAATATATAAACAGCCATTTCAAATAACAATATTAAAAAAAATCTTTGGAATATCAAAATGAAACAGAGCTTTAAAGCTACAAAAGTACTAAATGCATCATAATTACGAAAAATACTTCCACATATTCACTTTATATTATGGAAAAAGGGAATATTAAGGTTCTGTATGATTTCTTAACACATCAACACAAGGCTAACTGCTAACGCGACGCACTAGTGTAACAATGGACGGACACACACAGACAAAAACATAGACTGCTTTTTAACTCTTTCCGTATTAATTTTGAGTTGAGAAACAAGATTATCTTTAATATTTAAATAAATATAATAATTTTTAATTATTTTAATCTTCAATAATTAACATTAATAATAGTTAAATCGTTTAAAATAAAGTTATACCTATTATCATCTCAAACTTTGCTAATATTGACGTTTAAAGTGAAGGGTACCCCTCTTGCCCGCTTTCTTCAAATTTTGGGGTATATATACGATTCGTTTCCATTATAATAGTAAGGAAAAAGCGCAATTGCGAAAACCTTTGGTGGAGATCCCACCTTAGGGAGGCTAGACGTTTCTCGTAACCCTAGCTGATCGCCGCGTGTATCCTAAAATCAAACGATGATAATGGAGTAGAAGCCAATGAGACAGATTGGTGTCTATGTGGAATAGATGGAAGACCAGTAGATGGTGGTGTTTAGAAGCCAGAATGTACAGACTGGTGTCCAAGTGGGATGGACAAAGACCAGAAGATGGTGGTGATTAGAAGCCAGTATGTACAGACTGGTGTCCATGTGGGATGGACGAAGATCAAAAGATGGTGGTGATTAGAAGCCAGTAAGTACAGACTGGTGTCCGTGTGGGATGGACAAAGACTAGAAGATGGTGGTGTGAGAACTCAAGTAGAGGAGCCATTTCCGTGACTGTGAAAGCAGTTCGGAAATGGCGAACACGTTTGCTCCGATTTGGAAACTGCGAACGCGGTCACGTGGGTGTAACAACAGGCACACACACAGACACACACACACACACACAGACAGACACACACACACGATCGTTACAGAACCTCTCCGTGACATACGTCACTCGGAGAGGTAAAAAGTAGTATTAAGGTAGTTTCTCTGAAATTTTTGTGAAAAAAACTAAGATAAGAAATTTTTTCAAATAATTGATGTTTTATAATCACGTCTTCAAAAATGAAAATTTGAATATCTGTTACTTCAAACAGTTAATTTTCTACACTTATCTCTTCCATTTTTGCGTCTTTGTGTACAAAGACAGTTTTTATTAATATCTGTCACTTCAGTCTTAATATGAATTAAAACTGTTTAGAAACTAGTATTTTAAAACTTATTCTGAAAAGCAGGCGCTCCATTTAAGTCTTGTGGTGTTGCGCGTTTATTAGTTACCGCGTTTGAACTAACAAGGCCCTAACCATCTATTATAGAAGTATTAATCTTGATTGCTTCAACGCCCAGTCCAACTCAAATTGCCTTCCCGTCGTTTTCATGTGCAAAGCACAGTGGATGCAATAATACATATAGATTCCGAAGACTTAGGCTAAAAAATTATTACGTAGACCTGTGTACAAAAACAATCTATACACCTGTGCACAAACATATTCCATAGACCTGTGCTGGGTGACCATATTTCCTAAATTTTATAATTTTTCCTATTTTCGGATGTCTTCCTATTAGTTCCTATAATATCGATAATTTTCTTATATTTTCCTATTTTGGAAATTGTAGATATTTTGTGCAGTCTCACTTTTGGTTTTGTTATATATCACTCAAAACAGAAATTTGACAGAAAGTAATGCCGATTTCCACTAGCTACTAGCAATCAGCCACCGTGGATTTACAATACAGGCTAACGCTTCTGTGATTCAGATATTCCGATCGTGTTTTAAGTTTAAGTTTAGTATTCCATGATGTATGTAGCTAAAGCTATGGAAGCCTCTAAAAATATTTGTCACGGAAGTCCGTGATGCTTTAAAGTTATAGCATATGTTTCTAAGATTACGATCCATAAGTATGACACTTCCTATATTTCGAAATGCTAGAGACTTAATGAGAGCTAGTTCGAGAACGACGCGAGAATTGACTACACGCGATTTTCTGCTCCATCTTCCTATTTAGTCTGTACTAAGCCTTTGACAGGGCCTCATCAGGCGTCACTTTACGAGAATCTACGACGTTTCATTTATGTCACTTCGAGACAAGCTCTCAGTAACCAGTGACAAATTTATGTAACATATCTTACGAACTTATGGTTATAATTAAACCAAAGTTCTTTTGTAAATCTTGTCTTATTACTTTCAAAGCATTTGCAACCTATATTTTGTTATTTTTTTCAAGGGTAGTTCTCTTGTCTTTTCCTGTTTTTTTTTTTAAATTATACATCTATATCTATAAAAATCAAAGTCCTGACTGACTTACAGACTGACTGATAATCACCGCCCAGCCCAAACCGCTGGCTCCACAAGGGTGAAAATTTGGAGGAACGTTACTCGTAAATTGTAGGCGCGTACTAAGAAGATTTTTCCAATCCGCCGCCACCTTAATAAATGGCGCCCAGAAATGTAACAAATTTTCTCTTTGTTAGAAAGTCCGCGCGTTTCAACCGATTTCACAAATATTTAGTTCACTGGATTCCATTAACCTATAGACGGGCAGAATGGTCTTTCGGGATCGATTTGTTGTCACCATTTTAAATGGCGACCAGATATTTAAAAGCCCTTCTTTATAGAATGTCTGCGTGTAAAGCAATAAAAAATGTCCCGACGAGCTGATGGCCGACGCCGAGTGTCTTCGCTCCTAGGATGCTACAAAAATATTAGTCGAATCAGATAAATGTACCCATACTTGATGGAAGTTCTTACTACACTCAAGCGATGCCGCGGGTAACAGCTAGTCTCCTATAATTTCCTGTAAATCAATTGTAAATTTCCTATTTTCCTATAACTATTACAAGGCTTTGTTGTGGTCACCCTGTCTGTGCACAAACATATTTCGTAGAGCTGTATACATACAGATACCATAGACTTGTGAAAACACATGTCATATAATTGTGTACAAACAGATCCCGTAGACTTGTGCACAAACAGATCCCTTAGACCTGCGCGCTAAAGATTCCATAGACCTTGGTACATGAAGATTTCATACCCATAGCGCACAGAAATATTCCCTAGACCTCCGGGGGACCGTCCATAAACTACGTCACACTCTTAGGGGGAGGGGGTTTGTAAGTTTGTGACGGTCCGTGACGAAGGGGGAGGAGGGGTCCTTCGATGCGTGACGTCACATTTAAAATTAATTTCATTGCGAAGTCAGTTAGAGGTTGATTGACACTTTCACTGGAGAGCTAACTTACACGTACGCATAAGGACTGCTAAATGTAGTGTCAGCTTAAACTCTCTAATGTCAGTCACTGCTTTTTCGCATTAGCGAGGATCAATCGGATCCTCCATTCAATTTAAATGCTTCGTTTTTTTCGCACATTTTTAAAATCTGAATCCCAAGCTCGATTAGCCTTAAGGCTTTCAAGTGACAATGTCGAAAACTATGAAGTGTGCCCCTTTAACTACGCTTTATGGAAATATTTTGGAAGGTTATGAAAAAGCACATCCATACATTAAAGTTCTAAAGCTCAATCATGGGCAAACGATATTTGTTAAAGCTTAAACAAAAATGAACTTTGACTGTCAAGTCGAGCAAAACATTTCTGAGTGGAACCCAAGAAGAATCTCTTTAAATTAATCAAATTGAATTGGTGAATTAAGACAATTCATAGTTCGTTGAGGGGGGGTTAAAGAAATATGACGTGGTTTTCAGGGGAGGGGTGTTAGAAAACGTGACGAAGCGTGATCTGGGGGGGACGGGGGTTCAGAAAATGCCATTTTTTGCGTGACGTAGTTTATGGACGGTCCCTTGCGCGCAAAAATATTTCTAAAACTGTGCACAAAAAGATTCCACTGACCTATGCACAAAATATTCTATTGGCTTTTGTATAAACATGTGACATAGACCTGTGTACAAAAATATTCCATGGACCTGTGCACAAAAACATTCCTTGGACCTGTTCAGAAATATTCCACACCCATTTGCACAAACATTTTCCGTAGACCCGTGCACAAACAGATGCCGTAGACTAGCGCATAAACAGATTCCATAGATTTGCGCACAAATATATTACGTAGACTCGTGCACAAGTAGATTCCACAGACTTGTACACAAACAGAAGTCACACGGTTTTGCACAATCCGATGTTATAGACTTGTGCACAAACAGATGTCACATGCTTGTGTAAAAATCGATTTCATAGACTTGCTAAAAAAGTGATGTCATCGACATTTGCACAAGAGATTCCGTAGATTTGTGCACAAATATATTTTGTAGACCTGTACACACACTGATACCATAGACTTGTGAAAAATGTCGAATATTTGTGCACAGACTGATGCTATAGACTTGTGCACATCCATATGTCCTAGACCGGAGTACAAAATATTCTATAGATTTGTGCACAAACATGAGTCATATACCTGTACACAAAAATATTCCACGGACTTCTGCACAAAAACATTCCATATACCTGTACACAAAAATATTCCATGGACCTCTGCACAAAAACATTCCATATCCCTATGCAATTTTCCTTACCCATTTGCACAAAAATATCACGTTCACCTAAGCACAAAATTATCACGTACACCTGTGCACAAAAATATTCGGTATCCATTTTCACAAAAATATTCCGTACACCTGTGCACAAAAATATTCCAAATCCATTTTCACCATAATATTTCGTACACCTATGCAGAAAAATATTCCGTACACTTGTGAACAAAAACAGTTCGTACACCTGTGCACAAAAATATTCCGTACACCTTTGCATAAAAATATTTCGTACACTTGTGCACAAATAGAAATCACAGGCTGTGCACAAATAGAAATCACAGGCTGTGCACAAAGAAATGTCGTAGACTCGCGCAAAAAGAGATGTTATAGACATGTGCACATCAGATTCCATAGAGTTATGCACAAACATTTTCAATACCCCTATGCTCAAACAGATTTCAAACCCTAATGCTCAAAAAGATTGCAAACCCATTTGCACAAAAATAATCCGAAGACCCGTGCTCAAAAATATTCCGTAGACCCTTGCTCAGACAGAAGTCACTCGCGTGTGCACAAACAGATGTCATAGACTTGTGAATAAACAGATGTTATAGACTTGTGCACAAAGAGATGTTATAGACTTGTTCACACACAGGTGTTATAGACTTGTTCACTCACAGGTGTTATAGACTTGTTCACTCACAGGTGTTATAGACTTGTTCACTCACAGGTGTTATAGAATTGCTCACAAACAGGTGTTTTAGAATTGCTCACAAACAGGTGTTATAGAATTGCTCACAAACAGGTGTTATAGAATTGCTCACAAACAGGTGTTATAGAATTGCTCACAAACAGGTGTTATAGAATTGCTCACAAACAGGTGTTATAGACTTGTTCACAAACAGATGATTTAGACTTGTGCACAAACAGATGATTTAGACTTGTGCACAATCAGATATTTTAGTCTTGTGCACAAACAGATGTTTTAGTCTTGTGTACTGTACAAACAAATGTTATTGACATGCGCAAAAAGAGATGTTATAGAAATGAGCAAATCAGATTCCATAGACCTGTGCACAAACAGAAGTCGTAGACCTGTACAAATAACGATTTTTCACTTGGGCACATAAAGATTCTTCAGACTTGTGTGCACGTAAAGATTCTTCAGACTTGTGTGCACGTAAAGATTCTTCAGACTTGTGTGCGCGTAAAGATTTTTCAGACTTGTGTGCACGTAAAGATTCTTCAGACTTGTGTGCACGTAAAGATTCTTCAGACTTGTGTGCGCGTAAAGATTCTTCAGACTTGTGTACGCGTAAAGATTCTTCAGACTTGTGTGCACGTAAAGATTGTTCAGACTTGTGTGCACGTAAAGATTCTTCAGACTTGTGGGCGCGTAAAGAATTTTCAGACTTGTGTGCGCGTAAAGATTCTTCAGACTTGTGTGCACGTAAAGATTCATCAGACTTGTGTGCACGTAAAGATTCTTCAAACTTGTGTGCACATAAAGATTCTTCAACTTGTGCACATAAAGATTCTTCAAACTTGTGCACATAAATATAGCATAGACCCATGAACAAAAAATTCCATAGACCTGTGCACAGAAGATTCCATACTCCTATACTCAAAAGGATTCCATGCAGATTTGCACAAAAACATTCCGTAGACCTGTGTAAAACAATATACCATAGGCCTGTGTAAAACAATATACCATAGGCCTGTGTAAAACAATATTTCATAGGCCTGTGCACGAAAAGATTCCATAGGCCTGGAAACAAAAATATGCCACTGACTTGTGCACGAAAAGATTGCATAGGCCTCTGCACAAAGAGATTTTATACCCCTTTGCATAAAAATATTCTGTAGGTCTGCGCTTAAACAGATTCCGTAGACTTGTACACAAACAGATGTTATAGTTTAGACTCGTGAAAAAAATTTAATTACCTATAATTGGTAATTATCTTTAATTGCTTATTTTGTTTAATTATATTAATTGCATATTTTGTTTAATTCAGTTTAATCTGTACTTCGCAACTAAATTATTTGGACGCGCAAAAGTTATAATGACAATTAAGCTAGCTAATTGCCCTACCAATTTGATTATCCGAAGTAAAACGACGTAAGTCCTAGAATGACTTTCTTTATTACTTAACCCAAGCAAAAAAGTCTTAAGTTCCACAGTTTAAAGGTAAACCACGTAATTCGGAGCAGGTACTTAAAACTATTAAAAACAATACTTAAACTTTGTTTTTCTTAATGAAACAAAAATTGGCGCCCACTATAAAAATGGGGCTTTCATTTAAGACCGTTTTCAAATCTATCAAACGTATAGTTATTTTTGTAAGGGTAGTTACAAAATGGGTAAGTTTGGAAAATTTCCCATGTTATTTCTATGGAGATTATCTAGTTTTTCGCCGAAATCTGTGATTAAATTTATGGAAATGAAAACCACCCTTAGCAACTTTATGCTTTATAAAATAAACTATTGGATGAATCATCTTGAAATTTTTACCACATATTAAGGGCCCGGATTTTAGTTCAGTAAAAAAATTTCAAAACAATAAACTTAATACGAAAAAAGTTACAACCAATCCAAAAACCTTCCTTATACATTTGAGCCGTCATCAGGCCTTATCTAAGGGAGCTACCGCTCCCTTAGAATTGTATTCAATCTTCATCTCTTCAAATAATACAAATGGAAACCTTCCATAAACGGCGTCACACAAGGGGGGAGGAGTTTCTGAATTTGTGACGGTCCGTGACAAGGGGGAGATTGGCGTATGCTATTCGTGGCGTCACATTCAACTTTAATTTTGTTAGGAAGTCGGTGTATAAGAGGGGCGGATTGGCTCTCTTTCGTGATAAAATAATAAAAATAAAATTCTAAATACCACCGTTGAAGCCGGTTTGAGTCCAGAATTGAAACCGTATTGATTCCGGAATTGAAACCGTTTTGATTCCGGAATTGAAACCGTTTTGATTCCGGAATTGAAACCGTTTTGATTCCGGAATTGAAACCGTTTTGATTCCGGAATTGAAACCGTTTTGATTCCGGAATTGAAACCGTTCTGATTCCGGAATTGAAACCGGATTGATTCCGGGATTTTTCGGAGCGTAAAAAGAATCCGGAATTCCGGAAAATTCCGGATTTGACATCGTCAAATACCGGTTTCGGAATTTTCCGAAAACCGCCATCCCAACCCAGAACCCGGTTTATTCGACTCAGAACCCGGTTTAGTTCGACCCAGAACCCTGTTTAGTTATAATCCGAACGCTGTGTAGTTTGACTCTGAATCATGTCGAGTTTGGCTCAGAACCCTGTCGAGTTAGCCTAATAACCCTGTTTCGTACGGCTAAGAACCGTATTGAGTTAGACCCAGAACTCCAGGTAGTTTGACTGTGAACCGTGTTGAGATCGCCTAACAACCGCGTTGCAATCAACCCAGAACCAGTGTAGCTCGACTCTGAACCCGGTTTAGTTCAAATCAGAAACTGATTATTTCGACTCAGAGCCGTCGTTTGTTTCAACACCGATGTAATTATATCATATGACCACCTTATAGAGGTTCTTATTTCAACAGTGTTAGGTTGCAATCATAACAATGATTTTCAATTTTTCTCTCTTGGTGACTTTTTTAAAACTCTTCACCGTAAAATATAAGTTTACACTATATATAAATGTAGTAAAGCTGAATTAATGAGTAAACACCAAATTTGAAATATTAATATAAAAATAATTTCTTGGAATATTGAAATGAAACAGAACTTTGTAGCTACAAAACTACAAAAGGAATCGTAATGCCAAAACATATTTAACATATTTTCATTTAATATTCAGCAATAAAAAAATGTTATGATTTTGTAAGAGATCATTTCATCCTACTCGCTTTATATTAACCTTGTGTTTCTATTCATATGCAATCTTCATTACTCGTGCTATATAAACTTGCACTTGTGTCGTTCCGTAGAAAAGAAGATTATCTTAAATAATTTAATAAATATAACTGATATAAATTTTTTTAATCGTCAGTATTTTTCCTTAATTCTAGTTAAGCCGTTTTAAGAAACGTTATTCTTAAAATGAATTAATACATAGCTATTTTTGACGTTTGATTTCTAGCGTACACCGTTTTCACAATTTTTGAAAAATTAGGGTATATAAGGCGATTCATTCACAAATGACAAGAATAAGCGCAATTTCGTGAGCATTTTGTGAATGCCCTGTCATTGGGAAGCTAAAGGTTTCTCGTAACCGTAGCCGATCGCGCGTGCATCTTAACCCCAACGATGATAAAGGAGTAGAAGCCAATGTTGCAGATTGGCGTGTATGTGGTATATACCATATGATAGACAAGTGTAGAGATAGCGTAATGAAGTAGAATTTTCCTAATTTCTGTTAACTGCGAACGCGGTCCGGGAATTGTGAACACGGTTGCTCCGATTTGCCAACTGCGAACGTGGTGACAAACAGACACACACACAGAAACGTCCAGTGTTATACCTCTTCGTGACGTCATCGTCACTCGGAGAGGTAAAAACCGGTGTTAAGGGAAAATTCAAGTGATTTTTATGAATTCCTCTAATTCCAAGACATTCCAGCATATTGAACTCTCCGATTATTATTTCCCAATGATTGAAAAATCAAAATAAGTATGAATCCCCGAAGGATTATAATTTTTTTTTTGATTTTTAAAAGCTTGGGATTTTTAAGGATGTTTCACTATGCAGGGAGAATTAGTAGATGATTTCTCTCTTCCCCCCTCACGCTCTAAGCTCATATCAAAAAACCTTTAATTTAAAAATACACCATATGAGGTAAAAATGTGTTAAGTAAAGCCCAAAGGTGTTTATCCGCACCATTCAAACAGTTTTATATTAAACAACAATGCGATTCGGAATTGGTTCGATAAATTTTAAAATGTCCCATAATTTTGTTAAAAACTAAGGGGGTCACTGCTCACAGAACAGTTTGACCAATAAATTTACCGTAGTTTTGATAGCTTGACTATGCAGAAGCGATATTTTGAAGTTAGAGCTGTTTTCGAAAATAGAGTTGGGGAAACGTCTTACTGGCCCTCAAACGCAAATGGTTCTTTTGAATTATTATCGAGCTCACAAATAATGTAATTATTTAAGAAAATTATGTCCATTTGAATGGTAGATGTAGTTTTGTAAAGAAAACTAATACAATTACTGTAGGAGCAGCATTTCGGGAAATTAATTTTTAAATCCCGCGCCAACTTTTCGTCTGTTCAACAGTGAAGCGCTACGTCACGCCATCAAATAAACCATGTCGATTATATGGTTTTTTTGATGGGCAAGCGCTGGGCATCATGACGTCAAAACCGGAAACGCCAAAAAGCGTACAGTAGGTGAAATCCGACATCGCTTAGTAAGCGCTGTCATCAAAGAGGGTTACTGAACGTACCCATGCAGTTTAAAAAGATCCTTATTATTTCTCAGCTTACACTACAGTAGTAGCCAGGACCGGAAATAAGCAGAGGACACTGGTCATTATCCAATAAAATTTTAAAATGTCCCATAATTTTGTTAAAAACTAAGGGGGTCACTGCTCACAGAACAGTTTGACCAATAAATTTACCGTAGTTTTGATAGCTTGACTATGCAGAAGCGATATTATTTTTACACACTCCAGTGGACAATGTAGTATAAATTTTCCAGTCAAACAGGGGGTCACTGACTCACTGGGCACAATCACATGTCCTATAAGAAAAGTTTCTTATTTCCGGCCCTGAGTACTACCCTCTGGTCAGTGGTCTGGATTCTCTGGAACGCACCGTAGCAGACGACAGTGGAGGCCATCTTATTAGAGTTTATATACAGCCCTAACCGTAAAAAAACCGCTACGAATAGAAAAAAAAAACAAAAAGTCAATTTCAAAATTTCAGAGGGAACTTTCTTCGAAAAGTCATGTTAAATTGTTTGGTAGTTGCTTCCTGCAGTCTGAGTCTGACGCTTCTAGATCGAATATCATTTTACTAAAGCTAATTAATTAATTAGTTAGTTTAATTTTAGAATGCTTGTATTTTAAATTAATATTCATGTAAATCATTGTTTTTAAACCGCGACGATAAGTTTTTGTACTTAACAAGCATTGTGGAACTAGGTAAGCAGTAAGCTTTTCTGATCCTGTTTATATTAACTTTAATTAATTAATTAAAATTAATTGGGCCTTGATTATTACCATTTAAACCTCTTAACCGACCCTTGTGTACTATTTTAGTGGTAAACTAAATTTAACAATGCCTGGCACATTCAAATCAACGGCAGTAACTCCAGTTACCCGAGTCTCTCCTAGGGGCTCCAACTCTGGTATCGTTTAAATTAATTTTTAACGCGAATCTAACTTAATTATTAATTAAATCTGATTTAAAAATATGCCTTTTAATTTCAATAGAAACAACCACTGTTGCACTGGAAGAACTTAAAGTTATTCCAGTAAAGGTTGTAGTCCGTTCGCGTCCCCTGGTCCGAAGGGAAACCAACGAAGGTGCCAAGATAGTTGTCCACTTTTCAAAGGCACAAAATCAGGTTTCCCTTCCTGATGTCAACAAATGCTTCACATACGATCACGTGTTCCCACCTGATTCAAAACAGGATGAAGTTTACGAGAAATGCGGGCAAAAACTGATTCAAACCATATTTAAAGGTATTAAAGCCTTAATAGTTTGTGTTTGTTGGGCTTACGTTAGGCTTAATTTTAAGTTAGTTGTTAGGCATAAATTAGGCTTATTAATTCTGTATTCAGAATGTTATTTAACTTGTTAATTAAATTAAACTTTGCTTTTCTTGTTAGTGTTATTTAGGCTTAGTATTTAATTGAGATTAAATTAAATTAATAAGGATACAATGCTACCATCTTGGCTTACGGTCAAACCGGTTCGGGGAAAACCTTTACGATGGGAACGGCCCATTCTGAGACTATCTGTACCGATAGCCAGAAGGGGATAATTCCACGGGTCGTTGCGGATATTTTCAAATTGACCGCATTGAAGAATGAAACTCATATCTGTACCATTAGAGTCTCGTTCTTAGAAGTATGTGAATGGGTTTTTAACTTTTTATCTAATTAATTATAATAATTATTAATTTTAATTTAATGTTTTTAATTATGGACAGATTTATAATGAAAGTATTTATGATTTGTTCAATCCGTCCGGTGTCAAAGAAGTTCATATACGCGAGGATTTCACTGGAATTAAGGTGAGATCATACTATTATTTAATTATTTTAAAGGGAAGTAAAGGTCAGGGAATTTTAAGGGAGTTTAAAAGTTGTACAGAAAGTTCTGAGAATTTTGAGAATTTTTGGAATTTTATCCAAATCAGGGAAAAATTTAAATTAGTGAACCTCATTCTAGTGGTGAAATTTTATTATTTTACCAAGTCAGGAAATTTAGGAATGGAGTCAAAAGATCAGGAAATATTCTAGGAATTTTAGGGAAATAAGTCAGGGAATTTCTAATATCAGGAAATGTTAACCTAGTCAGGGAAATTTAGGAATGGAGTCAAAAGATCAGGAAATATTTTAGGAATTTTAGGGAAATAAGTCGGGGATTTTGGTAATTTTAAACTAGTCAGGGAAGTGTCAGAAAATCTGATTTTTTTTTTTTTTTTTTTTTTATTGCGGAAATTTATTGAGTTTAGCAAATCAGGGACTTCAAAAATGGGCTTAAAATCCAAAAAGTCACGGCTGTGGTTTAGTTTAAACAAATGCCACTAGGTGGAGTTGACTGAAATCGGGGAATTTAAAAATAGTCAGGGAAAATGCTGGGAAATCTTGGAATTTTTTTAATTTCAAATCAGGGAATTTAAAAATAGTCAGGGAAAATGCTGGGACATCTTGGCATTTTTTAATTTCAAATCAGGGAATTTAAAAATAGTCAGGGGAAATTCTGGGAAATCTTAGAATTTTAATATTTTATCCAAGTCAGGGAAGGTTAGTGACTTTCTTGTCAGCTAATTTAATAATTACTTGTGTATTTTTCCCCTAACATTTTACAGATCAGTGGCGTGAAGGAACTATCGGTTGAATGTGAAAAGGACGTCTTGACCCTTTTGGAACGCGGGACGGCCAATAGGAAGACGGGATCGACTAATATGAACGAATCTAGCTCGAGAAGTCACGCCATCTTCACGTTAACCATGGAACAAAGAAGCAAGGCTGATACCGACGATTGTAGCACCTCCAAGTTTCATCTGGTCGATTTAGCCGGATCTGAAAGGGCCAAAAAAACGGGAGCATCCGGAACCAGATTCAGAGAAGGTGAGAGATAACGGGGATTTTCTTGGAATAAAGTAAAATGTGGTTATGATTTTGAAGCGTCATAACTCTGGTTCTATAAGAGATACGGGCAAGTCCTCAGAGTATGTTATAGTCCCACTTGTCCCCTTTCCGACGATACAAAATACTTGGGGTTACAATTACAATTGGGGACTGAGTAATTAAGCAAAATAGCAAAAATATAGCGCAAATATTATTGACACGCAACTTTGGAGTGTTATTATAACTCTGGTTCTACTAGAAGTCCTCCGAGTGTATTTCATAGTCCAATTTCTCCCCTTTCCAGTGATACTAAGTACTTGGGGTTACGACAATTAGGGCCCGAGTAGTTGAGCAAATTAACTAAAAATTAAAAAATAATCATTAAATTTAATGTTTGGCCCTGAAATGTATTAACTAATTTAATATTTGGTCCTAAAAGTATAATTTAATTAAAATTTTAATTCAATGTCACTTAAGGTGTTAACATCAATAAGGGATTATTGGCACTTGGCAACGTCATCAGCGCCCTCTGTGACGGAAATTCGCACATACCCTATCGAGATTCGAAACTAACCAGACTTCTACAAGGTATTTAATTTAATAATTGATAGGCATACATCTTTATCCTACTGAAATTCGTAAAACGAACAACGCTAAATCATAATTTGAATGTCTCTATTTAAATTAATCTCAATTAAGATTCGCTGGGAGGTAATAGTTACACGGTGATGGTGGCTTGCGTCAGTCCCGCCGATACTAATTTAGAAGAAACGTTAAACACCCTCCGATACGCCGATAGAGCCAGAAAGATCAAGAACCAACCGATTGTTAATAAAGATCCCAGAGTACTGGAAATTGAGGAACTTAAAAAACAGGTCGGAACCAATTTCCGGTTTGTTCATTTATAACTGGGAGTAATTACTTTGGTGTTCTTTAGATCAGGACGATGGAAACAGAATGGTCCCGACATCGCGCCAAATGTCCCTTGAAAGACGAGCCCGTTAAAGTCGAAGATGGAGATGAAGATGATTTGGACGTCTACATCGCGTACGATACTTTGAGCGTTCCTCCTGCCTGCGACTCTGACGGTGGCAATTCGCCCGTCTCCCGTCACGACCCCACCAACAGTCGCCTCAAGGAGCAATTGCATAAACTCGAGGAAGAAAAGAGAAAAGTCGAAGAGGAGTTGCAACATGCCATGAACCAAATTGCCGGATTCTGTGGCAGAATGATATGCGTGAGTATTATCTTTCTATTGATTATATCCTACGCGCAGACTAGGGTGCTGCTATTATTATTTATTGATGCGCGCCGCTATTATCGTTTTTCGCGCCTCAATAACGATATATTGTTATTGTTTAATAACATTAACTGTCGTAATTTCGCAAACAGGCAGAAAATACTCGAGACAACATGAGACGGCAGTTCAAAGAATTCGCCAAACATTACGAGTTAGTTTGAATTCTTGTTTATTATTCGCGTCTCCATATCTCATTCGCGTTGAAGGTAGAGATTTAAATTTATTCTTCGATGCAGAGAAACGATCAATGAAGTGAGCGGGGTTAACGAAGACGCCGTTAAAGCCATCAAGATGAAATTGGCCCCCATTATAGACGAGACTCTCAACGTTGTTAATGAGCGGACTCCGAATCCTAAACGCAACCCCGTGAGTAGTAGTACCACCACCACCTCCTCTTGTTGACCTTTCTCGAGGAGCGGGGTCGAGTTGCCGCCGTCTGATTGCCCCCCCCCCCCCACACACACCCCGAAACTTTAATCATATTGATTTATTTTAATTTTAAGAGCGAGTTAGTTTTGGCGAGCGGCGGAGGTGGCGATATGAAGCGACTGGAAGCGAGCGTGGCCATCAGCAAAGAATTGCAGTCCGTCGAAGATAACCTCGAGAAGAAGCAAATCTTGCTGTGTCGTTACCAAAATGACAATGACCAACGGGAAGAGGAAACTGAGGCAGAAAACGTAAGCTAAAGGGACTTCGAAGAAGCCCAGTTGTCCTATAACTCCTATCGGAGCCTCCGAAATGAACTAGGCCCATGCGTGTCGCGAAGCGAGAATATTTTTTTTAACCAATTTAGTTCGCCGTGGTTTTACGCTTGGGGGCGCTTATATCATTACCGTAAAATAAACAAAGTTCAACCCCGTGACCCTGTCGACTGCTTAAGTATTTGGGCCAAGGTCGCGGATTGTAAGTATACGTTTATATTAGGCTTACTGAATTATTTTAATTGAAATAATTTATTTTGTTGTCATCAATACAATCTAACCGAAAGATTCAATAAAAAATGAATAGCCCCAAAAACATTTACGTTAATTTTAGGATGAAACTTTTCTCTATCATAAAAATTTTATGACTGACCCCAAAAATATCAACGATAATTTAAGGAAGACCCCTGTCACAACGGTAATATAAGCGCCATCTCGTACACGTATATGGTGAAAATATTTTCCTTAACAAACTGGATATTTCCCCACATAAAATTTGACATGCATGGGCCTAGTTCATTTCGGAGGCTCCGCTCCTATGAAATCCTATATTTTTGAACCTTTCCTCCTGTTATCGCGAATCACTTCAAACCAACCCGGCCATAATACTGTTGCAGGTGCGCGTTGAGCGATTACAATCCGAGATCAATAGATTGGAGAAGGAGCGACTCGTGGAGATATCCGGCGAAGTGCCATCAACAACCAAGAACGCTGCCGCCAAGTGAGTTGCAATGAATTTTATAATTTCATCGCCGCAATTGCGGGTGTTCTTATCATTTATCGTGAATTAATCGCCTAACTTATATACCTAAATTTCCAAAGATTCTTAAAGAGGCATACGCTAGAATTAAAACGTCAACAATAGCTATGTTTAAAATGATTTTATGAATAAAGTTTCTTAAAACGATTTAACTAATATTAAGGTAAATTACTGCCGATTAAAAGCATTAATTTCAATGATATTTAATTATTTGAGAAAAACCTCTTATTAATTCGGTCTCGACTCGTAGGAGAGGTTATTCATTTTGGTTTCCCAACTTGTTTTTAATTAAATTTAATTCGTTACGAAACACTTTTATTTAAGGATGAGCGAGGAGCGTCGGAAAAAGATCAAAGTGTTGGAAGGTGAGATGGCCGTTTTAAAGAAGGAAATGGCGGAGAAAACGCGATTGCTGTCCATGAAGAGAGAACAGGGAAGGAGGAAGAAGGAATTGGAGAAAGAAATCGTGGCAAGTCACGCTTTTAATATAACTTGGTTATTTATTTAGTTTCCATTGCAATTTAAGATGGTAGGCGTTTAATAAGAAAGGTTCCGTTAAAATCGGTTTATTTTAGCGTATTGACTGAGTACGTGTTTAATGGCGTCTTTACGATATCTCTCTTAGCAATTAACGAGTAACTTTAGGCCTAAAAATTATTAGGGGAAATTAAAATTAAGGAAACAAAGAAAAATCATCGAGCTATCTCTGCTGTGACGACAGTGCTTGGGTAAAACGTCATGGGCTTATTATAGCTTTGGTCCGCAATGGGCGGCCATGTTTTGGGTACGCCGCTTCGCTTCTATGCCCGCAAAATGGCGTCGTACTAAAGCTTCCGAGATAGCTCTATTCGCTTTAAAATAGTCTCTGAGGCCTTGGTCGTCGTTCGATTGTCTTTTTCTAGGAGCTTAAGAGCGCTCGAGTATCTTTAATGCGTAAAATGCAAGGAGAGTCGAAACGAATCGCGGAACTTCAACGCAAAGTGAGAACGCAGGATGTCCGATTCCAAAACGAACAAAGTAAGACTAAAATGCTGGTCAGTAAAAATAACGAGGAAATTGCTCAAGTCAAGAGGAAACTCGAAGCCGCGCAATCGGCCAAACAGAAACTAGAAATGTCGTTGGCTAAGCAAACTGCGCTCGCTAAAGATCGTGCCACCTTCCGAGGAAAATCGCAAGCCAACTTGAGTGAACGTGTCAAGGTAAGAACGTATTTTCGTTTCGTTTATTACTAATCGTTAATCTCAGTTTGGATAAAAAAACGGGGTTCTGTGATAGTCCTGATTACATCAGTTTTGAGTTCAACTTAAGAGTAGTAGAAAAATGGACTCGGCCAGTCCCGATACTTTTAGTTTCGAGTAGTAGAAAACTGGACTCGCAGAGCCGTTAGTCCTAAGTAAAGTTATATATCTAGGACTGGTTGAACCAAGAGATCGACGTAGAAGTTAACCGAGTTGAAGCCAGAAAACATATCGAAGTTCTTAAAGAAAACCGAGCTGAATTGGCCAAAGAACTCGAAAACTTGCAAGAACAATTAGAAGACTTGTCTCAGTCGCCTTCAAAGGTACTTAACCTTCGCTAATTGCTCCGGGTTAATTAGTTTTCTTTATACCATCAATGAATATCTAATGATGTCTCTGGGGGGGTTAGAAACGCATCTCGGGTGACACCGCCTTCAACTTGGACGAAGTTGATTCCTCGGATACGTTGAAAAAAAGGTTGGAAATCGAACAAGACATTTCACGAATTAAACAAAGTATGGAGGAATTCACGTCGAGCATACAAGCCATTCATCACGATATGCTGACTGGATCGGACGGTACGGACACGCGTGCTCCCGAGTATCTGCGCGCTAAACTAGATTCATTCATGTATGTTTTGTTTGCTCGCTTAGATTTGACGTTAAACGAAAAGAGTCGATGGAACGAGTTGAGCAAAGTGGCCGAATTCAAATGCGCTTTGTCTTATTTATTCGAGATGCTGTTGCAACAAATCTCCAAGAAAAATGACGTCACTCGGGATTATCACGAAGCTCGATCGAGCCTCGAACAGATAAAGAAAGAACACCGCGATTGCGATCGGGAGATGAAGAAAGCCGCTCAAGAGTCGCGAGAAACCATCAAGAAGTTGACGGATGAGTACAATGTTCAGGTAAGTTAGTTGGTTACTTGGGAATTGACGAGCCGAGGGCCAGGGGGTTTTTGCGACATTGACGAGCCGAGGGCCAGGGGGTTTTTGCGACATTGACGAGCCGAGGGCCAGGGGGTTTTTGCGACATTGACGAGCCGAGGGCCAGGGGGTTTTTGCGACATTGACGAGCCGATGGCTAGGGGGATTTTGCGACATTGACGAGCCGAGGGCCAGGGGGTTTTTGCGACATTGACGAGCCGAGGGCCAGGGGGTTTTTGCGACATACGCCTTATTTACTCTAATTCTAGCCTTATTTCAAGGATATAATTGAGTCTAATTCAACCTAATTAAGGCTTAATTAATAAATGCTTTAACCTTTTTATTGAAGTCCGACGGGGTCGAAAACACGACGTTCATGAAAGCCAATGCTAACAAAACTATTCTCCATGAGACAAATAGAAAAAGGTAATGTTGAATAAAAAACAACAAATTCGGTTGTAAAATGTTGAAATCATCCGATGTTCATTGGTGTAGAAGTCCGCGTGACCTTGGACAAACGGCCACACCCTTTCCTGTTTTAGACATCTGTAGGACAAAAGGAGACAATGGTTTTTTCCCCCCCATTAGTCGCAGATAAACCTCACTTGGTCCATGTTACACTTTTTACATTAATTTAAATAAAAATTTCAATGCTTTAACAAATATCGTCTCTTCATTTCAAATGAGTTCGTGTCGCGGAATAACAAAGGGTTACTACTGATCACTATAATAGAGTGCTGTCAGTTCTGACGTCAGATCCAAGGTTAAACGTCACGAGTCTGCCTTTAGCAATGGGCGGCCATGACAGTTACCGTTTTTCTTTACGGGAAAACAGCATGGGTGACGTCACACCGGCGCTTCTGACAGCACTCTATACATGGAAAGGTCAAAGGGTTATAAAATAGGCCTGAAAAGGTCAGGGTATTTTATTTTAGTGGGGAGAACTTCTTCAGCTGTTAGTTAAAATAAAGGGGCGGACTTGCTCATAGAGCTTAAAATAGCCCGTGGGGTTTGTATAAAAAGAGAGGGGTCGGACAGCCCCTTTAAATTGCGCTGTTGGATATTATTTCTGATGAAACAATCAAATATTGGTTTTCCTACAAAAAGAAAATAATTAAATTTTAAATTCCCCAATGAAGAGTAACCGAGGGGAATTAATTTGCCATTCGTCGCAGACCTGTTTGGTACCTAAGACAAACGTTACGTAGGTCCGGAGTTAATCCCCGCCGCCTCTAAATTACAACCAGCCAGCATCTCATTGGTTCTTGAAAACTCGTGCACGTCAGCGCGACGCGAATGACTAAAATTACAGTCATATTTTCCGACTGAGGAAAGGAGGCGAAATAGCCCGGGGCCTCGTTTTACGTCCCCCCCCCCTTGTATTTTAAAAGGGGGACTGTACGCGCGAATACTTACTTAGGCATCTTACAACTAATCCCTAGTAAACTAGATATCCGTTCTTGCGGAGGCTCCGGTTTTATTAAGATATAAAAGCATTTTCTATTTATTTATGTTGCATTTTCTTTATTTTTAAAAGAGAAGGCATAAAAATAGACAAATTATATTAAGAAAGTTAGGTTTTATTAAAAACGGATTTATGTGAGAAGAACGTTGAAGGTAGCAAATTCACTACCCATCCTCGCATACTTTATTGAGAAACTTCGTCTGCTTATATTTTGACTCCACCCACAAATTCTGTATACCAGGAAATAAGCACAGGACACTGGACATTGTCCAATAAAATTTTAAAATGTCCCATAATTTTTTTAAAAACTAAGGGGGTCACTGGACATTTTGACTATAAATTTTCCGAAGTTTTGATACCTTGACTATGGAGAAGCGACACCATTTTTGCACACTCCAGTGGACAATGTCCTATAAATTTTCCAGTCAAACAGGGGGTCACTGGACACATGTCCTATAACAATTATTTCTTATTTCCGGCCCTGTATATAACTACTTCTAGAGATCGAATTTGTGGGTGGAGTCAAAATATAAGCAGACGAAGTTTCTCAATAAAGTATGCGAGGATGGTACCAGAGGCTAAAGCTATGATCCCACGTTGGTTTTATTAAGATATAAAAGCATTTGCTATTTACTTATGTAAATTTCAATTAAATAAAAGCCGGAATTTGGCACATATATACAGACAGGTGAAGTAGAATGGTAGAATCATAATAATAATAATAATAATAATAATAATGGCTTTGTTTATTGGAAACAATCATTAAGAGCACTATCTTGTAAATAATTACACTTTTCGAGCATGAGGTTTCTTAATGTATGGTGATATACATAAAATAATTATATAATTTATTTATTTCGACTCGTGCTTACAAGCATGAGGGCTAATTTCATGTCACACAGGTATCGTTATTTTACTCTTACCATGCTCTTACTACTACTAAAAACCGGCCAAAATAGCCCTGAGCTAGGAAGGTCGCTATTTTGGCTTGATTCGTCCCACGAGTTAAAACCCGCCTAAAATAGTCTTGGCCGCGCGGCGATGACTATTTTGGTCGAAAAATTTTAGAGGCCGTAAAACTTGGCCTCATAGCTTGGCCTAAATAGTCCTTGAGTAAAGGGCAGCTAATTTCGCCTAAGTTGTAAAAACCGGCCGAAATAGTGTGGCCCGCGCGGCAAAGACTATTTTGGCCGGATAATTACCATACAGTAAAAAACCGGCCGAAATAGTGTGGCCCGCGCGGCAAAGACTATTTTGGCCGGATAATTACCATACAGTAAAAAACCGGCCTAAATAGCCCTGAGCTAGGGAGCCGCTATTTTGGCCGGATTTGTCCCACGCCGGAATAACCGGCCAAAATAGCTCTACTCTACTCGTAGACTATTTTGGACGGTTTTTCCGGCTATAATAGTGATCGGGGCAATGGCCGCTATTTTAGCCGGTAAAACCGGCCAAAATAGTCTTGGGCTAATTTGGCCGGAAAAACCGGCCAAAATAGACTTTTTTTTTTTTTTTTTTTTTTGCTCCGTGTGGGATGACGAGCTAGGGTTTACAATAAACCCTACTCGGCCGGCAAAGGCAAAAAAAGGAAGTCGCCAATCATGGATTCGGACGGATTACCTCTCGTAGGACCCGGAGTGGATTATACCAAGGTTTGACGTTTATTTTAATCCCAATTAATTTAAAATTTATTTATATACGTCCCTAAAAGATCCCCTTTCAAAAAAATACGTATCTTAAAACCGCTTTAATTTAAAGAAAATTAGGATTAAAGTTAAACCTATTTTTTCCTTAAGCCTTGGCTATATTTTCCATCAAAATTTGGTGGAACTTGATTAAAGGCGATTAAATTATGAAAATTAACGCGGGCACTTATTTAACGATTAAATTAATTAACTTTAGCCTTTTAATTAAATTCGGGGCATTTCAATATGTGGAAAATAGTGAAATTTCGTGTTGCCAAGAAGAATTAAATAGTTATGGAATTAGCTCGGTATGTTTAATTAATGTTTGTTTACTGTAACTCGTACGGGGTGAGATTTTTGTCGGGTCGGGTTCCGGGTCGGGTTGCGAAAAAAACCCGGAAAATCGGGTCGGGTCGGGTCGGGTCGGGGTTTTCCTTTTTAACAATATAAATGTAATTAACATATTCTAAAAAATTATACATAGTAACTATGTACTATGTAATGCAAGGAATTTATTTTCAGTAATTTAGTTCCAAGTTATCACTGCTTTAGTGAATCCAATAGTAGGCTAATCTGCCATATCATTGCTTTAGTGAATCCAATAGTAGGCGAATCTGCCATATCATTGCTATCTGATAGAACGTCGTGGGAGGGATTGGGGTAACTAATTGTCCCAGAACAGGCGCAACTTCCATCTGTAAAGTTTCCAAATTGTCCTTGTCCTATGTCTTTGGCAGTGGCTGAAAGGGGTTTCTGGTACGCGTGAAACTCTTCTACCACTTTTTCAATTTTGAAATCAATTGCTCGCAACTTAACACACCATGTATACATTGGCGTTTGACGGACGACCATGAAATTGCCGACATATATCAGTTTTCTACTGGCTTTCGAAGCCTCGAGACAGAAAAAAATTAAATATTCAAGCTCGCCCTAATCAGATTTGAGTTCCTATCTACTGTATCACAAAGTGCGACGGTCAATAATAGCTTACCCTCTACTTCGGGTCCACCCCGTTTTTTTTAAACCCGACTTCAAAATTGACTGGCCGGGTCGGGTCGGGTCGGGTTGGAAAAAACCGGGGATCCCCGACTTCCCGGTTCGGGTTCCCCGTACAATCACTATGTTTGTTAGCTTAAAATAACTAAAATTATTTTTATTATTTATTATAAAACGTAGATTAGAGTCCCTTCTAAGCCTGCGAACTTTAATGAGAGTGTATTTTTCTTTTATTCGGCTCTAAAGGTTGGACCCATTCACCAGAAACGTACTCTAGCTTTTTTAAACCACTTCCTAATTGAAACCACATCATTCTTAAATAATTTCGCCACTGTTTGTGATGGCAAACTGGAGGATATGTTACAACGAATTCAACGATTGGAGGCCTCAATCTGTGTCCTAGAAAATAAACTAGCTTCCATACCTGGTTTGGAAAATGTCTATCTGGAAAGTGAAACATCTCCTCAGAGTACAAATAATGTGGTGCCACCTCAGGAACAGCCTCCACCACCAACTTCTGGAGGGTCTCCTTCCTCCGAGGCACCAGCGCCGCCTCCCCCTCCACCTGTACAAGTTCAAATTACGGAGGAAGTTAAGGAGAATGCCACAGGAACAACTTACTCTAAAGATCCAAGATACGCAAAGTATTTTAAAATGGTCAGCATGGGGGTTCCTCCTGGTGCTGTTAAACTTAAAATGACCTCAGAAGGGGTTGATGCAAATATATTGGAGTAAGTTAAGTTTAATTATGATTAAAATTAAGTACTTAAACTTAATTTTTCTGCAGTAAACCTGATGATATCTCACCTGATTCTCCATCTTCTAGAATTGAATCTCCTCCCAGTGATGAGAATTCTGATGATTCCAGCGAATTTAGTGATTAATTATAATTAATTGTAATTAATTAACTTAATGCCAAAATTTAAAATATTTAAGGAGATTAGAATTGTCAAATTGTTTCAAATATTGAAACTCATTTTGCAAAATAAACTGTATTAATTGCAAATAACATTAAGCTATGCCAATTAAATTAACTTTGCTAAAATTTTAAATATATTACTAACTTTGAAAATTTTGAAAAAAAAAAAACTAAAAGAAATTTTTTTGAAAGTTTTTCCAAGTCTAGTCGATGTTACAAAAAAATGTTTGAAATAAAATTTACGTTACTTAAAAAATAAAAATTCGTTCTAATTAATCTTAATTTTTAGGCCTATTTTAATATAACTCGGGGCAAAAACCACGTATCTTTTAAGCAAAATTAGACTAAGTTACGACGTTTTTCCTATAAGACAGAATTTATTAAACATGTGGGTGATGATGTTTTTACATTAATGAATGACGATGACGTGTTCATTTCTTAAAAAAACCGGTTTTCTAGAATGAAAGAGTTTTTGATTGAGTAGCTTAAAGTGTCATGGCGACTGCTGCTGCCATTCTTGCACGATTGTAATTGTCCTAAAATTAGTTTAAACGCTTTTAATTTGGCGTATTAAGTCAGCCGCTTTCTCCGCCACCATTATGACCGGAGCGTTAGTGTTGCCAGACACTATCGTCGGCATGATGGAAGCGTCCACCACTCGAATTCCTGATAGGCCCTTTATCCTACAGACGTCATTGAAATCGAAAGACCAATCAGAATAAAGTGTACCCATTTCAAACTGCGAAGGAGCACACCGCGAATCTAAGGGAGATTTTCGCGTCTTACCTTAGTTCAGGATCGACTACCGTGGTTGGGTCATTAACGTTACCCATCTTGCAAGTACCGGAAGGATGGTAAGTAGTGGCCGTGATACTCCTGGCGACGCAGGCCAAGTATTCGTCGCCCCATTTTGGTTTGTAATCTTCGCAACCGGGCATCATGGGGTCGAACAAGCGGACACCCCATTTTTGAAACGGTTCCGCCAAACCAACTTTGATGGCGATTTTCATACCTAACCAATGACGCGTATGGTTAAATAGAATCGTATAGGAGGTTACAGTAATTGAATCGTGTTACCTTCTACGACGGTGAGAAGGTCCTGATGACTGGAAAAGTACTTGGGGTCTATAAGGGGTTTATCGTATGGATTGGCCGACTTCAATTTGACAAATCCTCGGCTTTCGGGCCTCAACAGGACGGGGTAGAAAGAGAACGTGTCCTGTAGTCGATACGGTTCGTACAATTCGTTGAAGACCTCGTCGGTGATACCCGCCACCCTTTTAATGGTGATTCCGGCGTCCGAGGAGGGCGTGGCCGATATGAAATGAAACTCCATATCGGGAAAGTCTTCCGATTGGTTAACGTACTTCGTTTTGACGAATGCGAGACCTTCGACGCCGCCCAGAATCGACCAAGGACCTTTACCGTTCTTGAAGAAGTTGAACATGTATTCCATTTCGGTTAAACGAGTTGGAACGATCGAGACAGTGTCGTTGATGGTAAAATGGACTCCTCCGGGACCCACGTGGTCCATTAGGTTAAGACCAACCGGTAGGTCCGCGATAACTGGAATCTGATAGAACAATAGATTTACAGAAAGATCAACTAAAGGTCAAGAAGAAGAAGATGACATACGTCAAACTGTTCCAAATGGTCTTTTGGCCCCACTCCGGACAACATAAGTAATTGCGGTGTATTAATGGCTCCAGCGGCCATGATGACCTCTTTCCTAGCATTGACGACGTGACTGAGACCATCGTGGTCAAACTGGACACCCACAGCCCGTTTCCTCTCATCGAATAAGATCTAAATTAGCACGCGTAATTAAAAAAGAATTGAAAGTTAAAGTCCATTAGGCCTAAATGAACTTACTCTGGTGACCATAGCTTCGGTGACAATGTTCAAGTTCCGTCTGTCCCTAGCGCTAGCTAAATAAGCTTTGGCCGTACTACAACGATGACCGTTTCGAATGGTACCTTGAGGCAACGTGAAACCTACAAATATTTAAGACAAGCTGGTCAGTCAGATTTCGAAACAATTTTTGGGGGTTGAAAATGACCGTGTCCTATAGAGACAGATGCCGCCAAAAGTTAGGTTCAAAGGTGAAAAAGGGATAGGTCGCCTATGAAATGTTCCCTACATGCCTGAGTCTACCTGTCTGTGTGGGACCGTTGATGTCCACATTAGGATATCCCAAGAGTTTTCCCGCTTCTACGAAGGCGTGCGCCAGTTGCGAAGAATACGGGGCAGTTTCCACCGTTAAAGGACCCCCGACACCATGGTAACCTATAATTAAACGTATCTAAGTACAACCAGAATCTTCGTGACATCTTTTTGGAAAGTACTCACCATTCTTCACGATGTCCGGATCTCTGTTATCTTCGGACTTGATGAAGTACGGAAGGACTTCTTTCCAACTCCAACCGGGAGAACCAGTTTCGGCCCACGAATCGTAGTCCTTGGGGTTACCTCTAACGTACAACATGTAATTGAGGACGCTCGAACCGCCTAGTACTTTCCCCCTGGGCCATCGACTGCGCTGCAAAATTAAAGAACCGTTTGTTTTTCAGCCCACTTTAGTTTACGAACTTCTGGTATCTCGTCTGTATTTACTTTCTCGACCATTCCTTGACAGGCAAATTCTTGGGGTTCGGTAAAGTATCCCCAGTCCAAGTAGGTGGTCTGCAACTCGGCGGCCATTAGAGGGACCTCGCTGACCAGATCGGGTTGACCTCCGGCTTCCAGAAGAAGCACTCTGATGGAGGGGTCTTCGCTGAGACGATTGACTACCGTTGCACCGGCCGAACCAGCACCCACTACAGGTTAAAAAACGTTAAAAAAATTATTTACCAACTTCCGGGCTATTAATACAACCTTAGAAAGATCGAGAAAAACTAGTTTCCTCAACGGGAAATCAACCCTTTCCAAGCCCGTCCATCGGTATAGGTTATTATAAAATGAAACCGGCGCGAAACTAATAGGAATTCCGAGCACGTGCAGGTTAATTTTTTATTTTTATTTTTTAAAAAAGGGTAAAACCCACGTGTTCAGAAAACAGCGCGAGAATTTCCTGATGTTGCACGCGCAATTCCAACCAATCACGCGGTTCCTTTCCAAATTTTAATTAAAACTAGCTCGGTGTTTTCCCGCCATATGAAAACCGCGAGATTATTCTACAAAACCGGTTAAACTATACTATAATATAAATTGTTATAAAATTTGTAAAATTGTTCAAAATCGGTGGGAAAAACTGACAAATTCTCTTTAAACCTCAATGATTTGTAAGGTTAATTTGTTGGGAATAAAGGGGTCGTAGAGAAATATAAAATAAAAATAAAAAAACACCGTTTATGAATAAAGTAAAAAAAAATCTAGTCGAATTTTTGTTTAAAAGAAAATTAAGGTTTGACGGTTACTAGGGTTCGTTCTCATTTCGTAGCCAGCTGTTTTATTACGAAATAATACCATCGGAGATTGAGAAAAGGAACACGTGACCTCCTAGTAGGGGGAAAAGCCTTTTAACACTAAATAAGAAATACCCTGAACAGTACCGAAAAGTTAGGCGGGCCTAAATATCGCCGCAATCCTACATTTATGTCAAGGAGGGAGATTTTTCAAAAAAGAAATAAAATAAAAGTCAAAGTTCTCCTACTACAACCATGAATCTATATAACTATGAATATACAGCTCTGTCATATGCCCCTTCTATCATGTCGATTTGGTTTGGGTGTTACCCTCCTAGCTTTGACGCGTTTTGCGTAGCTCTAATAGCCAATCACGAGACAAGAGGAAGTGACGTTTCGAATTTACACAACCCCGGACTCCCCCTTCCTTCTCCCGCTCCTAACACTAGCAGACACGTGACTGATGTCTCCTTTCGCTAAGCCCCGCCCAAACCTTATCGAGAGGTTAGACAGCGTAACGCAGCTGTATATTCATAGTTATATAGATTCATGCTACAACCCAATCAACCGAAATTGATGCTAAAGGGGTACTGACACATCTCGTCTTCAACACCAAGGAATTTTACTTCTAGTAATCGCTTCGAGTTTGAATACATATTAGAATAATTAAGTCCAACCCAAAAGAATACAACTCTAATGTCTGTAGGGCTTCGAAACGACACCTATAATTATGCCGTAAAAGTCTGAGTACGTCATTTCATAGTTCCATAACGAATTATTTGGTTTAGTCTGTTATAGACAACCCGCAGGAAATAAAGTGACGTTTTAAATACACTTTAAAAGTATAGTCTAAATTATAGAAATAGGACAAGTACCTAGAAATTTGATTTGCACGAGAATTTTAGCGCCAAATAATAAAGCTAGCGCGTGCATTGAAATACATTCCCGCCTAGTCACCACGTGGCAAATTAAAGCACGCGCGAAAAGAACAAAATTTAGCGCCAAAAATTGGCGCGTGAATTGAAATACATTCCCGCCTTGTCATCACGTGCCAAATTAAAGCGAGCGAAAAGAACAAAAATTGGCGCGTGAATTAAAATAGCGGGAGTCTCGTGAAATCATGAATGAAAACAAATTCATCCTATGTCAGCGCGTGGAAATTAAAGCGCGGGAAAAAAGGAGGAAAAATTGCGCGCCTTTTTAAGCGTAGAAAGGGAAAGTATTTATTCAAAGTTTCCTGGTTTATTCAGTGTCATACTCGTAACGGAATTGATGAGGATAATAAATAGTTAATCCGACAGACGCTAAGCGTTTAACATTGGACTTACGAACTTACGAAGTCGAGGAATTACTCACGTTCAAGGGCAACCGGGATGGAAGAAGCAGAAGCTAAAGGGGACTGGCCCCCACCCCCCTTTTCAAGGTTTGTTACTTAACGAGGGATAAATATAAAGAGGGAATCTCGAGGGAATCAACGGAGATTCTCGGTCGGGCCCCCGAAATTTCAAGGATTTTAACTAAAGGGACCTCTTACTTCGTGTACGAATTCTAAACCAAAGTTGACTTAAGATTAAAAATATTTATTTTATTTTAAAAATAAAATGAGGGCCTGCCTAGTTTCCGTGGGACCGTGGCAACAGATATCGAAGTCTATTCGAGATAAATTGAGGATGTTCTGTTCGCTCCGAGACAAATTTTAGGACGTTTATTTTAACCCTTCCGTAAATATCTATATTCCTTCAAGTCGAATTTTAATAATGTGGAATCGAATTTATCGAGTATTGGCATTACGCGTTAAATCTATGTAAGGTGTAATAAAGTCAAAAGCAGAAAGATGCTGAGGAAGATGCTAGGCTGGGCGCCCCGGGCAATAAACAATATCGAAAATAATAAAATTCAATTGAACTTTTATCCATTTCCTGAACCCCTACCGCGTACAAACGCTATCTATTACTTAAGTTATTTTACACCTTTTCAAAATTTTGCCCTTTTGAAAATTATAATACATTCAAACGAGAATATGAGTAGCGGCACCTAATGTTATTTATTTATTTATTTATTTATTTGATACAACAACAACATCCGCAAAGACAGCTAGGTGTCTTAGGAGCAGACGGCGATTATAGCGAGAGGGCCGTGACAATAAAGTATATAAAGCTAGGATATATATATAAAGTATATAATGACTAGGACACAGAGGTCTAAAAAACCAATGAAAATACTTTAGTAAAAATAATGGAAAAAAATAACTAAAGACGGGGACGCAATAGGGTTTAGATCATACCGTTAAAATGTTCAGAGAGTTTAATTCGAAACAGAGATTTATTGGTAATGGCAATAATGCTAGGGGGCAAGGAGTTCCAGTCATTAATGACAGTATTAGTAACATGGGTCTGCCGAAAGGTAGTTAGGGCTCGTGGTTTGACCAATTTTTGAGAGTGACCACGGGTATTCGCGCTCGTATTTCTGGTGAAAAAGAGGGAGAAGTCAATGTCAAGGTGACCATTGATAAGGTTATGGACAAGGCATAAGTTGTTAATTTTAAGACGGATGTGGACCGGGTCAATATTTAGCAAAGAGAGGCGGCGGGATGCTGGAGAGGAACTATGTTTGTTGGGGAGCTTAGTGTAAGCGTTTTGAGCCCTTTGTAAGGCATTAAGATCCAATTTAAGATGGGGAGACCAAATAGGGGAGCAAAAATCAAATATGGGGAGAACCAGAGAATTGTATAATGTTTTGATAAGGGGTAAGGACCGGAAATTTAGGTTACGGCGGATCATACCCGTGATACTACGCACACGCTTGGCGACTTTTGAACACTGTAATAATATTAATAACGGTCAAAGGTGAGGGACTGTCAGTACTCTATAGTTTTCACTGTTCAAAATTAATGGAAGAATATAGACTAGTAGCATGACGTAGTAATAATTAATAGGGCTACGGGCCAGGGACTGCCATTAGTAGATAAGAAGACTTACCTATGACGTAGTCGTATTCTTTGGCAAATGATTTGACGGTTCTGGGTAGACTGTTATTGTAAGTCCTCATGAATGACAGCGCCATGAACGTCATGAACATGGTGACCCAATGACCACCAACGATTCGAGTCACTTTCTCTAC
Organism: Phalangium opilio; assembly: GCF_054372755.1. Taxonomy (NCBI): domain Eukaryota; kingdom Metazoa; phylum Arthropoda; class Arachnida; order Opiliones; family Phalangiidae; genus Phalangium; species Phalangium opilio. The sequence continues at coordinate 901,490 of NW_028324223.1, forward strand.
CGGTGCCATCTTTATTCAAATTTATCAGCCGTTCCGATTAAAGTTTGAAAACCTGAAATAAAATTTACCAAATTTGTAAAGAAGACGAAATTGAGGTTGCCTGACTGAGTTTACCGATAAGAAAAACAAATAAAAACGTTTGTTTTCTATTCAAAAAATGAAGAGTCAACGTCACGCTACATTAGACAATTAAATTTGACTTAAGTTTCCGCTAATTAGTGACAGCGCAGACTGACAAGTAAATAAATAAATAAATTACACCGTAAGAAAAAAAACTTATTTTCATTTTCATTTTACAAGTCTAGCAGTTAATTACGTAAGTCAACAGCCTCAACTGGCATCGAATCACTTAGAAAATTTCTTTCAAATTGTATTTGTATAGGGTACTATATAACTTTGACAATATTTTAAATCAAATTAAAATAAATGAATAAATACAGAAACTTAAACAACTTACTTTAAAAAACAAAATTTGAAAATAATTCGACGGTAGTTAGTTAGTATACTTTTAACAATTTTAAACTGTAAAATCCATATCGACAAAAGTTATTTAAACGAAAGCTTATGTTTATATTAGTATTTAAAATAAAATTAATTAAAGACTTGGGAATATTCTTAGAGAGTGTCTGCGTTTGAGGAACTTGTCCCGCATTCTACCAAGCAACCACCACGAGAACACAGAACGTACGCGATCGAGAATTCCTTTTGAAAGCGAAAGTGCAGAAGAAAGAAAGTTGGTTGGCCTTGTGACGGGTTATCAACCACCAGCTAGACTTTACTAGCGCCCGGAAATGGGTCACTCTCACTAAAGAGCATCCAAGACAACCCCCCAAACTAAAATCTATACATCCCCCCTTATGGGGGAGCAGCAAGAACAGAAGAGAACTCTTTACTTTAATTAAAATAACCCCAATTAAATCGGATCCCCCGACACAAAAAAGGATGAATACGATTTAAATAAATAAATAGAGAATGGGCTATTAAATATTTGGTAATGTTGCAAAATACTTAATAGACTTAAATGAATTTTTAGGCCAATCGGGCAAATCGCGTTTGTCGCGTTTCATTAATGTTTTAACTTTTTTATTTAACATTTTATTATTTTTTTACCCTCGACCGAACACGTGCCAAAAAAAACAATGAAAAATTTTAATATCGCACGCGATTTTAAATAATTGCTAAATGCACGCACGCGCTCACGAGCTTCCAAGTAAAGCCCGTCGCTAACCCCCCTATTTCTATGCAAATTAGCTGAATTTATATTAGTGATCGCGGTCGATGGGCGATGGGCTTGAAAAATGCGACTGTCTCGCGCTCACGAGCTTCGTTGTTAAGCCCGTCGCTAACCCCCTTATTTCTATATGAATTAACTGACTTTATATTAGGGATCACGGTTGATGGGCGATGGGCTTGAAAAATGCGACTGTCTCGCGCTCATGAGCTTCGTGGTAAAGCCCGTCGCTAACCCCCCTTATATCTATGGAAATTAACTGACTTTATAATATGGATCGCGGTTGATGGGCGATGGGCTTGAAAAATGCGACTGTCTCGCGCTCTTTTCTAAAATGATAGGTAGGCCTACATGACGTAATAGAGTCGCTAATACTGTGACGTGACTCTTTGACACCCTTATACTTTTTTACCGACTTATTTAAAATGAAATACAAAATATATAATTTTTTTTCTTCATTGGAAGAAACGTTGGTAAATTCTGTATTGGAAAGTCGGTCGCGACTTAATATCTCCAAAATTATTAACTGTTTTAATTGACGGGCGATGTTTCAAACGAGTAATGAAGGGGGAGGGAGGGAAGATAGCCTAGTTGAAAAAGAAACTACTCGAATGAATATTACGTCATGAAATTCCATAAATTCCAATGAACAAAATTGGTAAAAAAAAATAAATTGATCCTAAATATTTGTAAAAGATACATAACGTAACTAAACCTAACCTAATCATCAAAGCTAATCAAATCTATTAGTTGTTATAGCAGGATGGTGTCCACTATAAGCTTGCCTAGAATCTTCCACTGTTTTTCACTCATTTTCAAAACCTTTTAGGGTAATTAACTTTAGGTTTGGGGGGAGGGGGGTTACCTTAATTAAACTCATTTCCGACGATATTGGTGGCGAAATAACAACGGACGGGTTTTGAAGTAAAAGTGGGGGCTACGTGATGTTGAGGCCGTCGCGGAATTTGACCCCAAATTAATTGGGGCCGCGCGTACTGTACAAATGAAATGAAATGAAATGAAATTTATTTCAATTTTATAACGACTTTTCAATAACCGATGCCGAGTTCTTCAAAAGATGGTATACAACTCTAATTTAAACTAATTACAAAATAATCTTGACACAAAACGTCTGGGTCACCAAAACAATGAACCGGAGGATTTTGGTTACGTTCAATTTGTATCGGCATCCAAGCGGAGCGATACATTTTTTCAAGAACGAATTAGGAACCAAACGGGAATTGCGAAAACCTTTGTTTTCCTTTATTTCGGTGTCAATCGGGGAGATTGTGTTAAATCGAAATGATTTTACAAATTTATTTTTAATCCCATTTATAAATTTTAAAATAGAAAAAGAATTAAAACTCACATTTTATTTATCCAAAGCACGTGGCGTAACCCGCGCCAAAACACGTGGCGCATCTTATTATAAATTAAGCACGTGATTTTACTTTGTATATAAAATATTCTCGCGCAGGTATCACGTGATTACGTTCAAAAAAATCTTTCGCACGCGCGCCTGAATATATTCGTTAAATTATAACAAAAGCGTCGCGTGAAATATGACGTAACGAAAAAGCGTCACGAGAAGTATCGCGTGAAATTAAATTAACAACCGAAGTGTCTCGAGACTTTTAACGAAATCAAGACGAGAATGAGTTACTTTTCACCTGATCCGGAAATTAAACTATATATTTTTTCGAGACAAAATACGTCAATTAATTCACGCGTTACGGTTAATTTAATTTAAGCTAAGAAAAATTCCCCGTTTCAATTTCCTATTTAATAAGGTAGTGTAATTAATCGAACGGAATATTAATAAATAAGTGTTTACGCCGGATTAAGTAGTTTGAATAAAAGCGGACACTGGTTGCTTCGATTTGAAAGTGAAAGTTTTGAAGTCGCTTATTTCGATGCCTCCCAAAAAGGGGCCACACGTAGTCGTTTATAAAAAGTAGAAGGGGAGGACCACCTATAAGACTTAATACTTAATTCCCGGGTTTATTTCTTTTATCTTTTAAACCAAAAATAAAAAGATTTAAAAAAAAAGGTCTTCCATTGCTTCCGCGGCGAAATACATACGTCATCTAGGTAACGTGTGGGTGGGAAAATACCCGAGAGTTAAGAACAATGGACACTTTCCCTCTCTTTACAATAATAATATTATCCTTATTAAAAATTAATTAAGCAAATGTCCTTCCCCTTAAAATAAATTATTTTATATTATATTACTCATCCCGATTTAATATTAAATAAATAAATATAGGTCTAGAATTATTTTTAAACTTTTATAATTTAATTTAAACACCAACGTTTAAATATTAATTCTAAAAGTATTTGGCCCCGGTCGAATTGGCCATTGGCCAATATAATAATATTAAGGTCCAATTACTTCTGTTGAAAATACACCCGTTTCTTAAACAAAAGTGGTTCGATAACGGTATTTGTTTATTCACGTCGTTAAGTTTGAATTTTAAATAATAATAATAATGTTTATAACAATAGTGTTTAAGCAACGAGAAAAAAATAATAATAATATTAAATAAAATTTCAAACACGGGTTTTTTTTTCATACGCGGTTTAGCAAGTCGCTCAAAGAATATTTTAGAATTAATTTTAGCTAAGAAATATACTTGATTTTAAGCCTAAAAACCGGATTTTTCTTAAAAAAGGGCGTTTTATAAAAAAATAAGTATTTTTTCTGTTTCTGGGTAATTCAATACATATTATTATCATTATAAAGTAAACGAGGGGTTGTTCACTAAATTTTATTTCAATCTTAGAGCCTCAGAGCAGAGATGATTTAATGGGATATGGGGGGGGGGCATGCATAGATTAATTATTAATGACTTAAGCTAAGCCTAATCGTTAAGCCTAACATTTAACTGTAGCGCTTAAGAATACGGATTTTTTGGTAACGCCTTAATTTGGTTCAAGAAGAGTTGGCTCGTTTCAACAACCTACATTAAGACCGGATAGTGAAAGTTAGGTCCAAAAAAAAAAAATGTTTGAAAATTGACTCTATGTGAATTAAGAAAAGCGGTCAGCCAAGATGACCCAGTGACCGACGACATTTACTAATGGCACCATCAACGTTTCAACTCAATGTGAACGCCATGGTAAGCTTACGCGCTGCCATTACACTGATTTAATCCTTTTATTTGTCGTCCCACCCTCAAAAAGCAACAAGTTCAATGCTACGTTCACAGTTGATTCTTAACATTCTTAGGAACGTTTTTAGGTTGAAGATGAAAGATTGACCGACCCATCACGAAGACCGATGACCCATATGGGAAGGGGGGCCAGATTTAAGGGTCCGGTATCACATTAAGTCATTTATAACATAAGTTTATAAGTGATATGTTAAATGATAAGTATGACCGTTCGTAATGCTACTGAGAGACTTCCACAGCAGCTCGAGATAACTAGCTAGTTCGAGAAGGAGAACAAAGGGGAGCGAGTCAATTGAAGTCCTAAGTACACTCGGTGCACGTGGTTAATTAATTTTTCAGCTAGGACCTATTCCATGATCTAGGCACTCCTATTTAGTCTATGCATTACTAAGCCCAAATTTGACAGCAGCGCCCCACTCACTCACCAACCAGGCCTCCCTACCTCGCCGATTTACCTCCTCTCGAATCTATGACCTACCTCACTCACTCACTCACTAACCAGTGACAAACTTATGGAAGGAACATATCTTATAAACTTATGATTATAATAAAGGGTTTCACGTAAGTATAGACAGATAGGTGCGCCGGAACCTAGATTGAAGAAGATATGCGCATGATAGTAATTATTTAACGTTAACCTCAATTGACTCCCGCGTCAATCTAACCTAAAAGCAGCCTTTTAAGGCTAAAGCGACTATTAACTTTTACTTATTGGATGGAGAGGGGTCTCTAGTAAAGCTAACTAACTATACAATTGTAACCTAAAATTTGGACCAAATACAAGAAGGGATTTAATCACTTTGGGGAGAGTGGGTGCGTGCGTTATGTTTTAGGCCCATCATAAAATAAAAACAAGTTTTATTTTCTGTTTGAAATTAACCCTTACTATGAAATCATTAATCTAAAAAAGAAACTTGTTACGGGGATGTTTAATGGCGGCACAGAATTTAGACTCAATTTCAAATGGACCTACCTCATTCCCAAAGTATAAGATAGTCCTGCTCCGTACGGTATTTAATGGACTAAGAGATCTATGGTTTAAAAACCGTAGGAATCCACGCAAATAGTAAATAATAACAACAACAGAAACCATAAAACAAAACGAAATAAACTCTATTTGTTGGGTAGGAAACATATTTATCACAATACAGGCTTAACCAACGTAAACAAACAAACAAATAAACAATATTTACATAACTTTTGGCCGCGTTAATTAACTTACGTTGGTTGTCCTGGGGTTTCTGTTCAGGTAATTGTCCCGGTCTTTGTTATCTTCTTTAATGAGATCAGAGGCCCGTTCGGCGATCATAATGGTCGGGGCGTTGGTATTTCCAGAGACGATGGTCGGCATGACGGAAGCGTCCACCACTCTCAAACCAGTCACTCCAATGACACGGAGTTTAGGGTCAACCACGGCCATTTTGTCGTTGACGGAACCCATTTTGCAAGTGCCAACTGGATGGTAGAAGGTAATGGTGACTGTCCTGGCCACGCATTCGATAAAGCCGGCCGTGTTGGTGAAAGGCGGCGTGTATGGGTCCGGGAATTGGCTGCAACCGTTGAAGACAATGTCCGGGAGTGCCGCCCCCAATTTTTTAAAGGCAGTCGTATTGGCGCCCAAACTGAAGGCCTGCCAAACACCTAAATGCAACCATAAACGCAAAGTTATTTATTTTACATTACACGCCATGGGCTTGGAAAGACTTAACAATCATACCGTCAATCATGGTGTCTATGTCCTCCCGCTCGCTGTAGTACTTGGGGTCGATAATGGGGTGCTGGTAAGGATCAGCCGACCTCAGACGAATGAAACCTCGACTCTTGGGTCGTAGCAACAAAGGAAATACCACGAAACCCTCCGATTCCCCGTAACTTCTCAAAGAAGCCGCTAACTGAGACACGATATAATTATGAAATACTTATCAGCCAACTCGACGTCGTTATAAGACAATATGCACTGGTACTTACATCGGGGTTGACGTTGGATATTCTTTCGGTGGCGTAGGGAAAAGTGGAAAGGGCCAGTGGCAAGAAATGGTACTGAATATCGGGCCAATCTTCCGAGGCGTTGGCGTACTTGCTGTTTACAAAAGCGATGGCTTCCACGCCACCAAGAAGCGACAATGGACCGGTCCCGTTCTTAAAGAGTTCCGGTAAATAGGCCGGCTCACCGTACACCATGTCGGGCGTCACCGCGACTTGGCTACGGTTGACGTTCAACTGGATTCCTCCGCTACAAACGTGGTCTTGAAGGTTTTCACCGACTCCAGGTGAATCTACCACAACTGGAATCTGACAGACAGCGAATTAGAGAACAACGGATCAGTTGTTAAACCTTATTGACTTACTTTGAATCTTTGCAATTCCTTCTTGGGTCCAATCCCGGACAGTTTCAGTAATTGAGGGCTGTTAATGGCGCCCCCGGACAAGATGATCTCTTTGCGGGCGAAGACCTCGTAATTTGTGCCGTTGTGGTCGAAACGGACCGAGCGGGCTCTCTTGTTTTCGTCGAATTCGATTTTAGTGGCCATGGCGAATGTCATGATGTGGACATTCGGTCTTAGACTGGCCGGTCTCAAGTACGCCAAGGCGGTGCTACAACGAAGACCGTCCCGAATGGTCCCTTGAACTCGAGCGAAACCTAAAAATTAAATTAATCAATATAGAAATTAAGTATTAACAAGGTCGAAAGGGGGGTCATCGCCTACCAGTTTGTTGATGTCCGTTAATATCAACGACATCGTATCCCATCTCTCGTCCAGCTTCTAAGAAAGCATCTCCGAGGACAGTGCCGTACTTGGGTCGGGTGACGGTCAAGGGTCCGTCTTTCCCGTGCATTTCCTCGTCGATAACGTTGGCTCCGTCACGATTGTCCTCGGCTTTCATGAAGTACGGGAGGACATTCTTCCAATTCCAACCTTCGGCACCCAGCGATTCCCAAAGGTCGTAGTCTCTCTTATTGCCACGCACGTAAATGTTAAAGTTGATGTTGGAAGAACCTCCCAGAACTTTACCGCGAGGCCAGTAACTTCTCTAAAGTTTCCAAACCCCAATTGAAATTATAAGATAATTAATGGCCTAATTACTAAGGTAATTGGTAATTAAAGGCGTAATTTAACTTACCCTTTCATTAAGACCGAAGCAGGATGTCTTTTGCGGTTCAGTCTGGTATCCCCAGTCCATCCCCGTCCGAAATAGCCAAAGGGCAGCGAAAGGGATCTCGTTCATGACATTGGGACGGCCACCAGCTTCTAAGACCAAGATGGACACGTCCGGATCCTCGGACAAACGATAGGCCAACGTTGAACCGGCCGAACCCGCACCGACTACGAAACCAAACCAAAAAGAAAACCATAATTACGATGGCTCCGGAAAAGAAAATGGGTCAGACAAACCGGAAGTACTTACTTATAACGTAATCGTACTCTTGTCTGGCTTCTTGCGTCAAAACGGGCATGGCACGATGTTCTTTACGCGTATAATTAAAGCTGAAGATGGCCAAGAGTAGACCCAGGGTGGTCCGGGCATCCAACATACGTGGTGGCTCCATGGCTTCTAATATTCAAAGTGAAAACCCAGAAGAAATTGAACCGTCGTTTTTAAATTAAAATAGAATTTTTCAGGGCCTAAAATAAATAAAAAAAATTGTCTTTTCACTTAAAAAAAACTATACTTTGAACTCAAGGACATTGATCGAGAAAATAACTTTAAAACCACATATTTAAATAAAAAGAAATTAACTCTAGTGTCAGACGTCTGCTTTTTTTAAAGCTTTTGAATACGAGGGGAAATTACTCCCTGCCATTAGACCTTCAATTATTATTATTTTGTTTTTACCTCTCCGTGTGACGTAGTCCAGGAGAGGTTCTGTAACGGCCGTGTCTGTGTGTCTGTGTGTCTGTGTGTCTGTGTGTCTGTCTGTTGTTACACCCACGTGACCGCGTTCGCAGTTTGCGTATCGGAGCAAACGTTTTCGCCATTTCCGAACTGCTTTCACAGTCACGGAAATGGCTCCTCTACTTGAGTTCTCACACCACCATCTTCTGGTCTTTATCCATCCCACACGGACACTAGTCTGTTCTTACTGGCTTCTAATCACCACCATCTTCTGTTCTTTGTCAATCCCACATTGACAACGGTCTGCACTTACACTGGCTTCTAACACCACCATCCACTGGTCTACCGTCTATTCCACATAGACACCAATCTGTATCATTGGCTTCTACTCCATTATCATCGTTTGGTTTTAGGATACACGCGGCAATCAGCTAGGGTTACGAGAAACGTCTAGCCTCCCTAAGGTGGGATCTCCACCAAAGGTTTTCGCAATTGCGCTTTTTCCTTACTATTATAATGGAAACGAATCGTATATATACCCCAAATTTGAAAAAAGCGGGCAAGAGGGGTACCCGTCACTTTAAACGTCAATATTAGCAAAGTTTGAGATGATAATAGGTATAACTTTATTTTAAACGATTTAACTATTAGTAATGTTAATTATTGAAGATTAAAATAATTAAAAATAATTATATTTATTTAAATATTAAAGATAAACCTCTCGTGCAAAGAGAGAGATTATCATTGCCTCCTATATCTACCAAGGCCCGTGCATGCGATTTATTTCCTTCATTGCCTCCTATATCTATCAAGGCCCGTGCATTGTGATATATTTCATTCATTGCATAAACATAAGCGAGATTGTTTTGGGAAAAAAATACTGCTTCCACTAATGCGTTTATACTCCTTGTTACTGTTGTATAGAGTAATCATGAGAAAAGCTTTAAAAATTAAGAGAGGACAGACCTTTTTTATCCTCATTCAAAAATATTTTTTGGTGCTAGAAAGCTTTAAAAAATCCAAACGGTTAGGCATTGCTAAAAAAGACAAATAATATTTTTCAAATCTTATGAGATAACGCCCACCTAGTTGAAAATTGCCGTTTTTTATCCGCGGGAGCCATTCTTAATGAGAATTTCGATGCTAGTAGGTTGTCAATTAAACTACCGGTATATTATTGTTGTTGGAAATTGGATATTAAGTCAAATTAAGTGGTTGTAAAGAGCCAGCAGGTTTTTGCCACTTCTTTTTGTGAGTATTTGATTTTATATGTAAAATGGAGGAAGATAATGTTGAGAGTAAGTATGAAATGCGGAAGCGCAAAGCGCGGGAAAGGATGAGGGCAAAAAGGTCGACGTTTTCATTGGATACTTAAGGTTATATAATCTTCTCGACACGGAGAGGTAATATTTTGGTTTTCCCGACTTGTTAATTTTTGGTTTAGTACGTGGTCTATGCCAGCCAGATTGAAATCGACACTAATTTAAAAATAATCAATTTGGGTTTTATACCGTTAATGCTACATTCAAGGTTAAATAACAAATATAATAATGGATGGCTTGTCAATTATGCTAATGAGCACGACTCTCTTAGAAGGGGTTATAGTTGTATCACAGTCGCCTTAGGAGTTTGGGTCATTTCTAAGATTGCTAAACATTAATGTTCCTTGGGAATTGTGGCGTTTTCTGGTCAGGCAAGATTCATGGTCAACAAAAATAGCTTCGTCATTTTATAGACCGGGAAATTGGCGGAAGTTTTACAAGAGTTTAAGAACAAACAACTATATCACTAACCCCTATGCAAATTATAATGCAATAATAATAATAGGTTGCAAACTTGCAACCCAACAAAAAGGGACAAATGTTTCCTTAAGATATAATTATAAAACAACAAATGAAAACTTTACTATAATAAAATCATAAGTTTATTCTACAGGGCCGGTAGGCCCTTGTAGATATGACTTGATACCGTTTTATAACGTTAAAGTAATATTCACCCGCTTTTGCTAATTTCCTATGGAGATTAACATGGGTTTTTCGTGATTTTTCCCCACCGATAACTTAAAAACTACAGCGAAGATACTTTTCGGAATTATCTTAAATTAACAATTAAGTATTCAGGGTGTGCTATCAGCCAGTTTGATCAAAACAATTAAGTCTAAGTATGTTAATTTTAGTTAATTACAGAAGTACGGCTTTGACCATCGTGATTGGACATAATAATTAGCTAGATCTCTTGGAAAACTTGGTGTTATTACGTATCTGTAGTGTGGTGGTTATCACGTCCGCTTCACACGCGGAAGGTCCCAGGTTCGAGCCCTGGTAGATACATGTATTGCCCATCGTGATTGGACATAAGAATTAGCTAGATCTCTTGGAAAACTCAGTGTTATTACGTATCTGTAGTGCAGTGGTTATCACGTCCGCTTCACACGCGGAAGGTCCCAGGTTCAAGCCCTGGTAGATACATGTTTTGACCATCGTGATTGGGCGCTTGAATTAGCTAGATCTCTTGGAAAACTCAGTATTACCACGTATCTATGGTGTAGTGGTTATCACGCCCGCTTCACACACGGAAAGTCCCAGGTTCGAGCCCAGGTAGATACGTGTTTTAACCATCGTGATTGGACATAATAATTAGTCAGATCTCTTGGAAAACTTAGACTTACCACGTGTCTGTGGTGTAGTGGTTATAATAAATATTTAACAATTATTTCACTTCACTTGGTTTAATAATGTGACATAGGTAGCATACTTTTTCCCTACTTTTAAAACCATTAAACTAAGTAATATTAGAAGTTCAACAGAATGTCAAAAAAAAAAAAAAGATGTTAAAAGCCACTGTAAATGGTGCTTAAATGCCTAATATTTCCTTAATACTTCCAAATAATATTAGTAAATGGCGTGAATTGATCATAGAAATGGGGTTAAAGTACACCCTAAATGATGTCTTTTTTGGCACTGGAAAAAACAGCATATATGGTGTTTGAATGCACCATTATATTTCAGAGTGCAAATGTATGACGGTAAAGCAAACATAATTATTCAAAATTTAATTACATTAAGACTGAAGTGACAGATATTATATAAAAACGTCTTGGTTTGGACCAAGGCCGAAAAAACAAACGATATGTGTGAGGTTTATCAATTGACTGAAGCTTCAGATATTAAAATTTTTTTCTAGTTATTTTTATCCACTCAATCTTTAATCAATATTTAATTCAATCAACTGATTTTACTGTTAATCGATCTAGTCCCTCTAAATTAATTGAAACAAGTTGGGAAACCAAAATAAACCTCTCCGAGTCGAGACACAATTAAGAGGTTTATATTTAATAATTAAATAAATATAATTGATATTAATTATTTTAATCGTCATTAATTTAGCTTAATTATAGTTCAATCGTTAGAAAAAACTTTATTCATAAAATAATTTTAAACATAGCTATTGTTCACGTTTGAATTCTAACGTATGCATCTCTAAGAACTTTTGATAATTTAGGGTCTATAAGGCGATTGATTCACGATGATTGATAAGAAAACTCACAATTGAGTGAATCTTTGGTGGAAGCCATGCCATTAGAAGACTAGACGTTTCTCGTAACCTTAGCCAATCGCCGCGATAATCTGAACCCCGACAATGATAATGGAGTAGAAACTAATATTACTTTCTGCGAACACGTTTACTCCGATTTGACAGACACATCCAGTCTAATACCTCTCCGTGACGTCATCGTCACTCGGAGAGGTAAAAATTACATATCTACGCTTTTTCAAGAACAATTAATTTCATGATAAAATGTTTTCGGAAAATGTAATTGTTCTTGAAAAAGCGTAGATATGTAATTTTTTTATTTAATTTAGAGGGACTAGATCGATTAACAGTAAAATCAGTTGATTGAATTAAATATTGATTAAGGATTGAGTGGATAAAAATAACTAGAAAAAAATTTCAATATCTGAAGCTTCAGTCAATTGATAAACCTCACACATATCGTTTGTTTTTTCGGCCTTGGTCCAAACCAAGACGTTTTTATATAATAAGTGATATGTTATGTTCAGTTCCATAAGTTTGTTTAATTAATATCTGGTCATGACAAACTGAAAGAAAGGCTTGTAATGAATTTGAAGTGAGTGAGTGAGTGAGTGAGTGAGGTAGGTCATAGATTCGAGAGGAGGTAAAGCGAGGGAGGCCTGGTTGGTGAGTGAGGTGGCGATGCTGTCAAATTTGGGCTTAGTAATGCATAGACTAAATAGGAGTGTCTAGATGGAATAAGTCCTAGCTGCAAAATTAATTAACCACCACCGAGTGTACTTAGGACTTCAATTTAATTCACTTCCGTCGTTCTCCTTCTCTAACTAGTTATCTCGAGCTGCTCTAAGTCTCTCAGTTACTTATGGAGCGAACATATCACTTATAAACTTATGGTTTAAGTGACTTCTCTTAAAGTACTTACGTTAAAATGGCCGGTGTCCGGCGTCTACGATCAATTCGAATCAAATAAGTTTACAATTTGCACGCGATTTGGTTTTATAGGTGGTCTTTAGCCCACCAACCTGGGTTATCCCAATTTTTATAAATTAAATAAAATTTAAACAAACCTTTTAACAAATCGAAAAAACATTTAAGAAAAAAAATTTCTAACGGGTTTTAAACGAACGTGAATCGTGCGCAATTGACCCTGATTGACCCGAACATGGTCAAGGGAAAGGGGACTCCTCGAAAATATCAAGTATTGGTACTCCATTCTAAAATTGAGTACAATCAAAGGCGGCCGGCGCCTTTTCTAGTACAATCTTCCCAAACAACTCAATTGAAAAGAAAGAATAAGTGAAGCTTGACCTACACGTAAAATTCGTTACTTTCTTCGTGGAAGGGGATTAGGGTATGGGTGGGTAGGCAATGGTAAACGCTGTCCTCGTAGGGAACAGCGGTGGTACTCCGAAATGTTTTAAACAATGCACTTGCATCGCTACCAACCAAGATGGCCCTAATTCTCTACTGAATCGATGTACTTGTGTCAGTTATTACGGTATCTTTAGAAAGGGGACAAATATGGCTATAACATATTCAAAGGACATCCCCGTATCTCTTACAAAACCAGAGTTATGAGCCACGAAAGTGACTTGTAAATTAGCCCATGTTAATCCCATGCTAGCAAACATTTTGCTTAATTACTTTGGCCCTGATTGTTGAAACCACAAGTATTTAGTGTCGATTAAAAGCTAAGAAATAGGGCTATAACATATTCAAAGCGTGTATCCTTATCTCTTATAGAAACAGAGTTATGAGCCTCCAAAGAGGCTTGCAAATACGCCCATGTTAATGCTATGGAGAGGACGTTAATTAACATTTTGCTTAATTACTTTGGTCCTGATTGTTGAAACCACAAGTATTTAGTATCGATGGAAAGCTAAGAAATAGGTCTATAACATATTCAAAGGACGTACCCTTATCTCTTATAGAACCGGAGTTATGAGCCTCCAAATTTGGATATTCCATATACGTTTTAAAAATTAATTCAAACTTACCTTGAAGTTAAACAAGCGCTTTTTGATGTAAAAAATATTTAGGATAGTAAGCTTAAAATTGTGTATTTCTTTTTAAAACAAAGTATACGCTTCGAATAACAAAGTATAGGTATAAATAAAAACAGACAAACAAACAAGTAAATAAATAAATAAATAGAAAGTGTATGAAATGAAAGTGTCGGGTTTAAGGATAAAATTCACGTTGAAATTAAACAAACAAACAAACAAACAGTTCTTCATCTCGGATTGTACCTGAAATTCGTTCTCCTATTTCTAAGTGAATTGTCCGAAACCGAGTTGACCCCTCGAATAAGGTCAGCCGCTTTCTCGGCGATCATAATAGTTGGCACGTTTAAATTCCCCGAAACGACGGTGGGCATAATGGAGGCGTCGATGACCCTGAGACCTTTGACCCCAACCACCCTTAATCGCGAGTCCACGACAGCCATGGGGTCCTTCTCGGGGTCACCCATCTTACACGTTCCAGCCGGGTGCCAAATGGTCAAGGTTATAACCCGGCTGACGCATCTGTAGTAATCGTCACTGAACTGGGCGTGTTGCTCACAACCAGGCATGACGCGGTCGAAGGGCTTGGCACCGTATTTCTTAAATGGTTCCGACTGACCAATTTCCATGGCTATTTTAATACCTGCAACGTCATCAGGTTCATAAAGGTCAAGGGTACTAGGCTGGTAGATGACTAAGAACTGACCTTCAACAAGAATTTCGACGTCATCAGGGTGGGTCAAGTACTTGGGGTCAATCAAAGGGTGAGTGTAGGGATTTCTTGACCTCAAGCGGACAAACCCTCGACTTTTAGGGCGTAATATAATGGGGATTAAGGCAAAACCGTCCATTCCTTCATAGGGTGCGTAGAAAGCGTCCCAAACCTAGTAAACGGACAATGGAACTTACCAATAATCACAGCGGGTGCAATTAGCGACATTATACCTTATCGTTGAAGTTCGTCGAGATTCGAGATGAAACGCCAAACGCCGCTGTGGAAAACGGGAAGAAAAAGTACTGGAGATCGGGCCAATCTCGGGCGCTGTCATTGGCGTATTTGGTCGAGAGAAAGGCCGAGTTGTCCACGCCCCCTAACATAGTGACGGGTCCCGTTTGATTATGGAAAAATGTCTCGATATTTTGAGTGTTGGTCATCAGGCGAGATTCGACAAAACCAATGTCCATCGTGTTCACCGTGAAATCTACCGCACCCGGACACAGATGGTCTTGAAGGTTCTCACCCACTCCGGGAACATCAGCTACCACAGGTACCTGAAACACCCCCAAATTTCAACAACCACGAACACTTAATTCTTCAATTATGTTTAAAGTACTTGCCCTGTATCGTTCCAGGTGTTTTCTGGGTCCCACCCCGGACAGTAACAAGAGATGAGGCGAATTGATGGCTCCCGCTGACAAAATTATCTCTTTCTTGGCGTGAACAACTGAGGACACGTTCTTGTGATTAAACATGACGGAACGAGCTCTCTTGTCATCGTCAAAGACGATCTTTGTGACGAAAGCGTATGTGATAATGTCCAGATTGGGACGACGACTGGCCGGAACCAAGAAGGCCGTCGCCACGCTGCTGCGATAACCGCGGTTCAACGTTCCTTGTTGGTAATGAAACCCTGTAGCGAGACACAAGACCTTGGTTAGAATATTGAGGTTTGTTTCTTAATAATACAAGCTGACCTGATTGGCTCGGTCCATTGGGGTCATTAACGGGGTATCCTAATGACCTTCCAGCTTGTATGAAGGTCTCCCCCAGGACAGTTGAGAAGTTGGGCTTCTCAACTTTGATTTCACCACCCCTCGAATGATAACCTTTAAAATATTATATTAATTGAAACGTGATGGTCAATGACCTCATCCACGAGATGAGTATGAATGAAATACCTGGTGCGGCGTATTGGGGTCCATCCCTGTTGTCCTCTGACTTCAAGAAATACGGGAAGACATCGTCCCAACCCCACCCGTCTGCCCCCTGCTCTTTCCATTGCTCGTAATCCCACTTATTGCCACGAATGTAGACGTTAAAGTTGACGCTACTGCAACCTCCCAGGACGCGACCTCTGGGCCAATAGCTCCTCTACAAATTGGTACGTAATCAGATAAATAAAAATTACCACTTACCACGCGTACTTACCTTTTCTATTAAACCCAAACAAGCCATTTTTTGTGGTTCGGTCAAATAATTCCAATCCTGGTCAGTCTTGAAGAGTCCCGAGGCTACCAATGGCATCTCGTTAAAAATATTGGGGCGACCACCGGCTTCTAATAGCAAAACGGACACTCCAGGGTCCTCCGTTAAACGATTGGCTAAAGTTGACCCCGCTGAACCGGCCCCGACTACAAATTATGCCTAATTAAAACCATGGCAACCCTAGGACCATTCTTCAACCACTACCAGATGTAATTATTGGACCAATTAAAACCGGAATTAACTTACTAATGACATAATCGTAATCCGATTTGAACGTTTCTTTAACAATGGGTAGTGTCCGGTCTTCGTCTCTTATGTAATTGATAGCGAATAACGCCATGAAGAAACTGACCGAATTTCGGACACTAACCATATTAACCGGAGAGTTGACCATCTTGACCAGAGTTTATTTTAAACTATTCTACTAAAAATTTAAAATAATCCGCAGCAAATATTTTTAATTAAAATATTGGTTTCATTCTTTTGGAACTGGACAACTCGAGTTACAGTACTGCCTTCCGCGAAAAATTCCCTTTCTTTAAAATACCCTTTTTAGCCATATCGTAGTATACGATAGGCTCTTAGTTTGACCCGAGCCGTAGTAGTAGTAGTAGTAGTAGTAGTAGTAGTGGTAGTAGTAGTAGTAGTAGTAGTACTTGTGGCCGGAGTTTTCGCTTTCGTTATCGTCAGATTTTAGCTTAAAAGGAACTTTATATTACCACAACCCACCCATTGGGGTAACTGGGCTCGGTTAGAGATTTAATTTTAATTAAAATTTTTTCAGGTCAGACCCGGGAATCGAACCCGGGACCCTGGCGTGACAGGCAGACATTCTACCAACTGAACCATAGAGACTTGATAGAAACTCCGAGTTTTTTATTATTTATTTTTATCTCTAAAATGTCGGGGTGATATGGGGTGGGGTACCTCTTAATCTGTGGGGTCGAATACTTTTGAATTTTTATCTGTGGGGTCGGATACTTATGAATTTGTATGTTTGGGGTTTTTATATTTATTTTCTTTTTATGTATGTGCTAACAGGGATAGATAGACTTTTTTAAGACGGAATAAACAATGTTTGGCCTTTACTTCAGTCCGACTCATAGACGAGTATATAGTCCCTTCCTTCAACACGTAACCAAAAAATTAAATTATCTTATTGGCTCACAAAAACTACGTATTGGTGACGTTGCTGACGGGGAGGGCCAAAAATACGTAATTCCTGTTTACCTCGGTCGCCATGACTACGACCCCTCTTGCGTTGTACCATAGCCCACTCGATCACGCGCGTCACGACGCAAGCTGCTCGCGCTATAGCTATAGAGCGCGGATCGAGTGGGCTATGGTTGTACAGATAAGCGTCTTCACCGGGGTTCAAAATGGAGCCGTCTAAATGCGAGGGTCCAGGTAATTATTCGGGAATTGTTTTTAATAGCAATTAAGAAGGTTGTTAGTGAATTTGGTGCCGGTGTTTTGGATTTGGAGTACATCTGTAAAGGTGAAAAGTGTTCGCTAATTCTTTCTTAAGCCAATAATTTCTACTATCCTCATGATTTTGTAAACGAATTTGATGAAGTTAACCAAGGCTTAGTGAATGGTCAGGAGATTTGTGAGCTTAGTGTTTGGTTAAAACCTGTTCGTGCTGTAATATCTATGAAGACTTTTACTCAATTCTAACTCACTTTTAATTTTCTTGGGTCTTCCCCGTTTTTTTTCAGTTGCAAGCCCTATGTCTTGTGTAACTTCCATTTTTAAACAATGTTATGTCAAAAATTACAATCCGAGCCCATTCCAACTTGGCAGACGAATGAGCAGACGACGGGCAGACGACGTTTACTTGACCCGGATATACATACAACGTCATAACGAAAATAAGACCCGCCTCTTCTTTCATACCCCTCCGTCACGGGTAAGGGGGTCGTGGACTAGGACGCGCACCCGAATAACCCTGTTACCCATTCCGTCTTAAAAAAGTCTATCTATCCCTGGTGCTAATTAAATAGATAACGATTTTCCCCATTTCCTACCGCGCTTCTCATGTGTTTCGTTCTCGTTCGGTAGCTATCGTCATCTATGTTATGTTTGACTGGAATGTTTTGGCGGTTAATTCAAATGTGGGTTTAGATAGAGCTAACATAGTGTTAAATGAGCGTTATGCGTTTGATCATTTTAGCATTGCTAAAGGTAATTCGAGGGGATAATCACTAAAATGCGTAATCACTATAACTAAACTTTCTCTTTCAAAAGTTTCTGGGCATAAGTCCTTGTTAGAAATTTATAAGATGCGATAAGTGTGCATGGGCATAAGACTATGTTGTAAACTCATCGAGGGGATTATCACTAAAAACTATCTGTTCTTCGATTCGCCGGAATATTAGAATTACAGCATAAGTAAATTTATACGGTCATAATTTAATCACTGTTTAGAGTAGGGAATCGAGGGGCTATTCACTCTGATTTTATGCACGGTAAATCATTTAAGCATTGAAAAAGATAGCGCTATTCACTCATTAGGGTAAGGTATAGAGGGGTTATCCACTCATTAGGGTAGGGTATAGAGGGGCTATTCACTCGTACGATATGGCTACTATTACGAGCCCTTGGGCCGTCTTGTTAAGAAAAGTACTTACAAACCTTTCTTTAAGTGTCCCCCCCCCCAAGCGTCCACCAACGCCGGAAACTAAAATTAAAGGTCATCGACTAAAACTAGAAATAAATCAACGTTACCTTTTACTAATGGAAGGGAGATACGTACCTACGAATGGCCTTTTTTGATACTCTAAAGTTAGGTTGATTTTTATCTTAAAACCTTTCAGGGTGAACGGCATTTTACGTCTTCCTCAATTATTTCAAAACACTTTCACGTCTGCGAACACGTGTAAAGTTAATATGACGTTTGGGAGTTTATTTACCCCCGGGTTATATTAACCCGCGTCAAATTAACTTGATAATACTAATTAAAACATGCTAGCCAAAATTATGGTGAAGAAATCTTTTAAACTTTTTAGAGCAAAACCATTTCAAATTGTAACGTTAAATTTTGCCTTGGACTTTTAAAACAACCTTGGGACTAGGGAGATTTATAAACTTAACAATATTGTTTCGCCATCCTTGAAATAATACCTTAAAACGGGTGATGATGGGACGACAAATATTCGTTATTTGGCGAGTACCAAATATTCGCTATTCGGCGAGTGCCAAATATTCGCTATTTGGCGAGTACCAAATATTCGCTATTCGGCGAGTGCCAAATATTCGCTATTTGGCGAGTACCAAATATTCGCTATTTGGCGAGTACCAAATATTCGCTATTTGGCGAGTACCAAATATTCGCTATTCGGCGAGTACCAAATATTCGCTATTTGGCGAGTACCAAATATTCGCTATTTGGCGAGTACCAAGCGAATATTTCCCTATGGATATAAAAACGAGCTTTTTGCCATTCTGCCCACCTCAATTCTGATTGGTCCCCAACTCCGGTGAAATAATTTGACTGGAGAAGTTTGGTTGGCTTAAAAAAATGTTTATAAATTATGAATAAATTTTTTTTTCTGGCGTGTCACGAACATTCTTTTTCTTTAGGCCTAAAACTGATCTAAAAAAAAACTTTCAATGGGGATTTTTTTAGACTATTTTCTTTTGATTGGTCTATTTATGTCACGTGTGTTTTCGTTTAAATGAGGGGGGGGGCGAGGTTTGTCAAAGAATATCACAAAAATATTTTTAAAACAAAAGACATTCGTGACAACAAAAAAAAGCTGAAAATATGTTAATTAGCTACCGAAGAAAATTAATTATTTTGAAAATGATTTGATTATCACAGATGACCATTTTTCAAAAAATTGGTAGCTTTTTTTTTCTATTTTACATAATATTTCTTCTTTTTAAAAAAACATGGCTACTTTTTTTTTCATTTTAACTGGCACTTAATTAAAATTAATTCGTTAATTACGGTCTCAAATTAGAAATTAATTTGTTTGGTTTTTTTTAAACAGTATCATTCCAAGTTGGAAATCGTTGAAATTTGAATTAAATTCGAGATTTAAACTTGGTTTAATACTGACGAAGAATTTCTTCTCTTTTTTTTTGAAATAAAAAAAAATTAAAAATTCAAATTTGAAAAAAAAAATCCAATTTGAAACCAAAAAAAGGGCATTTACAAATTTTAAAATATTACGTTTAACATTCATGCAAAAAAAAAAAAAATAAAATGACCTTGAAAAAAATGTTTTTTTTTGCAATCTTAGAATGATCTAAATTCTTAGCGTTTTTCTATGTAAAATCAATCCTTTCTAAGATTGCAAACGCCAATCAATAATAGAATATATAACGTTAGGTGTTAAGTATGAGTGGGGGGGGGGAGGGAGGCAAATAATATTCACATAATTTCCATGAGTCATGAAAATTGAATTTGTAAATTTATGGATATTTATTTACACAATTAAAAACAACTTTCGTTTATTTATTATTATTTCTTTCTTTTTTAATGCAAAAAAAAAAATTCTGATGAAAATTCTTATGTTTGTTTATATTCTAAAAAAATGTTTGTTTACTTTATCATGAATTAGGCACTGGTTGTTTTTGTTTTTGTTTGTTTTTGAAAAATTCTCCTTTTTTTGTTTTTCTCAAGAAATTAATTTCTCAATTAAATCCTTTCTGATGTTGTTTGTATTTTTTGTTTTTTAGCACTCGCAAATTAATTTGCGTTGTTTCGCAAATATATTTTTTTTTCATTTAAGGGAAATTTTATTTCACGGAAAATGCGTCAAGTTCATTCAGGGGTCAATTTAGGACCAAATAGGTCAAAAATGTAGGTTTAAATATAAATTTTGTGTTAAAACTATTTTATAAAATTCTTATATTAATGTTAGTCAGTTTTTGATAAAATTTGTCTTAATTTGTAGCTAAGATTTGGTTTCATAATGACGTCATTTCGTTTAAACCCTAAAGCCAATTTTACAATTTATTTTAATCTCGATTAAATGGTCCATTTTTGACGAAATTTGTCTCAAAAATGGTGCATTTGTGACAAAATTGGTCTTAATTTGTAGCTAAGATTCGGTTATATAATGACGTCATTTTGTTTAAATTCTAAAGCCAATTTTAAAATATTTAAAATTAAATTGATCTCTATTAAATATTCCCATTAAATGGTCCATTTTTGACGAAATTTCTCTAAAAAAATGGTCCAATTGTGAAAAAATTGGCCTCAATTTATAGCTAAGATTGGATTCTATAATGACGTCATTTTGCATAAACTCTAATAAAACTCAATTTAAAAATATTTAAAATCAAATTAAAATCCCGATTAAATATTCCCATTTTCGATAAATTTGTCATAAAATTCAGTTAAACTTCTCCTGAATTCAAATCCCATATAAGCCTAAATAAACTTAAGGAATTTTCCATGAAATAACGGGATCCCTTAATTGGCGTAAAAGCGGATAGAGAAAGTAGTAGTATCAATTTCATTTTAATTGCCCGTTTGTTTGTTTGTTTGTTTGAATCGCGCACGCACCTCAAGGTAGTGGAGGAATTCAAGTTAAGAATGTTTCAAACGGCGGTTGTTGGAATTGTCTGAATTGGTCTTGATTTAAAAAGGCAGCCAACGATGTAGTAGATATTTTGTCTTTTCTGCGCAGGCGCCGCGGGGGCAGCAGCGATTTATCGCGTCGGGGGGAAAATGAAGGGGGCGGCGGCGGCTGCGCTTTGGACCTTGGTCAATCCTTGACCAAACGATAAATATGGTGTTGGGCTCCGTGTTCGCTCGTGCTGACTTCAAACACGTAAGCTATGCACAATAAGGTCTCTTGCGTTTCGCGACTCGTTACAACCTAACACACACACAACATTGTTGATGTTGTTGTCGAGTTTGTTGTTGACCATCCCCCAACAAACAAAATCAAATGATTCAAGTTTGTTTATCGAAAACGAGTTTGAGGAATAGCGTTTTTGAAAAAAATACAAATGAAAAAGGTACTTTAGATTTTGCCCAAAAAGGGTCTGCGCATGGGTAAGAATTATTTGAAATGCGTCATAGGTAGTGCACCTGACTAAGTGAGGAAACTCAGGAAAGTAAAAGCCCACGTGGTTCGTGGTTCAATGAAGCTTAGTTTGGTTTTATTTATTTATTTTTATTTCAAAAACTTCCACTTTTTGGAATGGGGAATTCTAGCTGCAAATCTTGCCTAAACAAGTCCCTTGGCTTCCTGCCCCCACTTCATGTGGAATCTTGATCTAAGCCTATGCAGTGTCTGGCCAATTCAATACTGGCGCGATACAGTGACCACGACACTATAAGGTGGCATTTATAGTTTAGCATACATACATTTTATCTCTTTCTAAATCGTAAAAACCATAGAGAATATACTGTAGAGGAGTAGACATTTGTTGTATTCAGTTATTTCTTGGTAGACACGTGGTTACTTACCTTTGTCAAAATATCAGTTCCCGCTTCCATAGAGGATATACAACATCCAATTATGAATTAATGATATGCCTTGTACAGAATGGGGCGACAAAACCGGGAAATTCGTATTGTATTGGTAAAGGCTAACTAGTGTCTACTCCTCAACCGTATATCCTCTATGGTAAAAAATAGTAAAAACCCCTGATGAAAAGATATGTCTTTGGAGGGCCAACAGATTTTATCTCTAAGTTGTCTCCGATTGACATCTACAATAGTTTGAAACGCCCTAAACCCTTTTTTTCTTGAAGCTGACAGTTTAACAGTCACGGGGTTATATGTGAAAGAATTGCAACCCCTCTTGCAACCCCGCTGTGGTCGACTTCACGCTTGTTTAGGCTTAACAATAAAAGGACCACAGTGTCCTCCTCCTACAATGAAGGACCACGAAATTGCCCCTTAAAGCAGGGCAAGGCGAGATGGGGTGTAAGTAAGTAAAGAAAGAAAAATGTTACCTGTAAAATGGTGAAATTTTCTAGCACACTGTTCATCATGTATTTCTCGGGAAGATGTTTTAACTTATGAATGAAGTTGATCATGTACTCGCACATGGGCGACCGATGAATTCGAAAAACAAAACGACCATTCTCAAATCGCGCGTATTCCGTCTACAATCAATCAATTAAGTCAATTGAAAAAAACTTAATCATCGTGTTTGTTAATTCATTCATTTGTCGACGAATTCAATTTAAACTTAATCCTAATTAGTTAATTAATTATTGGGGAAAACTGATTAGATTAAATTACCTCTACTTTTTCGACGACCTGTTTCCCAAAAGAACAGACTTTTGTAGAACACGTTATTGTCATGTTTTCATTACTCTCGTATCTAAAAGGGGATGATTTAAATTTAAGCGTGATTAGAAGTGTGGGGGCGGGGCAAGTGGAAGGGGGCGTGGTCTTACTGGGAGGTGACTCCGTAAAAAGATCCGGCTTCATCCTGAATATTCGTGTTGAGATCAGCCCAGAATTTGACCAGGAAAAAGGAATTTTGAGGACCTTTGTCATACAGTTCTTTTAAGCCGCCTTTCTTCTCAGGAAATTTGTCGTAGATCTGCCTGATGTCAACCGACTACCCCATTAAAACAGAGACATTAAAGTTAGACAGCCATTTACGAGGTATAATTACGCGATCGCTTAAAAGGGGCGGGCAATGAAGGTGCCCGATCATAAAGGGGCGGGTAATGAATGTACCCGATCAAATAGGGGGAAGTAATGAAGGTTATCCGACCAAGAAAGGGGAAGTAATGAAGGTTACCCGATCAAAAAGGGTCGGTAATGAAGGTACCCGATCAAAAAGGGCCCCGGTAATAAAGGTACCCGATCAAATAGGGGGAGGTAATGAAGAAAACCCGATCAAAAAGGGCCCGGTAATGAAGAAAACCCGATCAAAAAGGGGCCCGGTAATAAAGGTAACCCGATCAAAAAGGGGGCGGTAATAAAGGTACCCGATCAAAAGTAATAAAATAGAAATTACCTCTAATAAGGGATCGGAATAATTAGGAGGTCCACCTATATGCACAAATAGATGCTTATTGTACTGAAAAAAAAAATTAATTAAAATAGAAATTAACTCTAAATATAATTAATTAAATAATTAATTTAAATGTGAATAATTACAGTATCGGGTTCTCGTTGTTGCTCCATAAAGGCGGAAAACTCGACGAGTCTGAGTTTATGGGTGGAGATAGATCGTCCCTCCCAGGCGGCCACGCCTCCTCCCCCCAAGAGATCCAGACCCGCGGCCCCGCCCCCGGAAACGATAGCGCCCCCTGACGACGACATGGAAGATTTGGCTGGAGGGAGACCATACGCTTGACCACCACCGAACGGCTTAACGCTAACAAGACACAAAAAAAGAAAGAAAAAGGAAAGACACGCGTTTAATACCTCCCCCTGGCAATTAATTAAAATTAAATTAAATTAGTTTTAACTAACTCGTCGGAAGTTCCAGGTTGGCCCAGATTCGTTTGCCAAAACTAAAACATTAATTAATATAGTAATTAAATATTTAGAAATGAGAAAACGGGCATTTAAAGGGAGCATGAAGTAACTCCTTTTAAATTAAAGGGAGTGTGTAAACTTACAGCTGCGCCGGGATAACCGACACCAGGTGGCACGAGCGAGGCTAAACCAGCGGCCGCCGCTACGGCCGCCTTGTTTTGAATGGCCGCCGCCGACACGATTTGGGCTGAAGACAGAGAGGTCAACGATTGGAGGGCTTTTTCTTTGGCCGCCTGATCCTGATCAACGCCAAAGACAGGGGGCAAAGAAAACAAACATACCCGATCAGGATACGAGTAATCACTCATGACGTCACGGGCACTAGTTTTAGTCCTTCAGCGTCTTGTCTTGACAAGACCCTCAA
The DNA here is from genome assembly GCF_054372755.1 of Phalangium opilio. NCBI lineage: Eukaryota > Metazoa > Arthropoda > Arachnida > Opiliones > Phalangiidae > Phalangium > Phalangium opilio. The sequence continues at coordinate 926,308 of NW_028324223.1, forward strand.
GGACTATAACGCGCGCCTGTGACCCGGGGTTAGGGTTGCCACGAAATGCAAAGCATGCTAATTAAGGTGAACAATTAATTCAACTAAAACTAATCGCAATTATTTCAATAATTATTATTTAATAAGGAAAAACAAGTGACGTCATTAAGGCAATGACGATGACCCAACAGGTAGGGAAGCAACGCGTGACGTCATCGTATTTCAATGAATTAAATATAATTATTTGAAATATAATTTAAATTAATCCAAAAATATTATAATTAAAGCAGACACGTTCATTTTGTTTTTCACACGTAATTAAGAGAGTAAATGTATAATGAATAAGTGGGCTCACATATCTTACCATCTTGAGGACCCCCAAACGGTCCAGTTGAGACCTTGAGTGGCAACCCTAGCGGTAAAAAAAATGACAAACAAGCTCAGGATTTTTGGGTACCAAGATGCCCAAAAATAAGGGAGGAGCTCCTGGGGGAAGAGTAGGGTGACACACCAATCGCAGTTAAGAGGGGGCGTGGCCAACCAAAATAACAACGACCCTCATTGGTTGTACGCACCGCGAAATTATAATAAAAAAAGGTTTTTTAAAATTGTAAAAACTCAAAATAAGACAACAAAAAAGGGGTCAGCGTGTACACGGAAGACTGGGTCAGTTGACCACGTGTACACCAACGGGAAATACGTCACGGGCGGACATGGCCGCGTCACGTGGCTCAAATGATTGTATTTTATTTAAATCGAATTTACATAATCGAATTGCGTTTTGTAGTTTGGTGTTATTGTCACCCTTCTCAATTACCTTGAGTTTGGCTTGAATCTCACGTGCCTTCCTTCTGGCGAGGACTTGGATGTGACTAGACACCTGCTTCCGGGTGCGCGTCTTCCCCGTGCGCAGCTTGATGTACCTGGCGATCAACTCATTCCGACCTGCAAACAGGGACACCCCAACATTCATTAACACAACTCCAGAGAATGACCTCTCAACTCTGCGCATCAAATTTACTTTCAGTTTATACAAGTTTTCAGGATAGGAGGATTCATACCATTTACACAAGGAGACCAGGATACACGGGAATCAAAAGGGCAGACTATTTTGTACACCAAATAGACTGGTCTCCTTCTGTAGAAGATATGTATCCTCCTAGCCTTAAAACTAATAGCGTAATGACCCCGAGACATGTTAAAAAATAAAAGTAAATTTTTGTCAACCCAAAGTGGACCAAAGTTTGGGACGTAAGTTTCAACGAGAACCCAAAATGGTTTGGGGGTGTGATAGGCCTAATTGTAATCTGTCCAACGATACCAAAAACTTGGGTATATAACAATTAGTTCTCGAGTTAATGAGTGATAACAGAAAAATTGTGAAAATACCCGATTAAATTTATTTTTAAACTTAGTAGAAATACAACAATGTGAACTTAATCCATTGATACGAAGTTGGCGCGTGCGTTTCCATGGCAACCCAACATTCTTTCACGCGCGCGAGGCGGGGGGGGGGGGGAGCGGAAGGGATCTTCCACGAATAAATTGTCAGTTGCGCGTGAATAGTTTATTACGTCATTGATAGTTCTATTTCTGAATGAATGGTCCCTTCCCTCCATTTAATATTAAGCTAGCTTCAGAGGGTGAGAGGGGGGGGGGAGAGTGTTATTCAATTCAATTCAATTCGGCGGTGAGGGGGGCAGGGGAGATCAGTCTGTACTATTACTATGACTTGGGGGAACGGTAGTGTAGAGGGATCCGGTCGAGAGAAGCCAGCTGGATAACCGTTGGAACCAAGAGAGAATATCATCATGGATGGCCAGGCGTCAAATGAAATATCGCGAGTCCTAAACCATTTTTTAACGTAACCCACGTCTTAGCCGAGTTCGCACTAAATTAAATATTTCACCGTGGTTTTATTCAAAACTGTAGGTCATTTGAGTTCTAAACGATACGTACAGAGAATAATTTGAATTGTATCGTAAGAAAAAGCGGATTTCATGGAGTAATTCCTCCGAATTTCATTAAAACAAGTTGCCAACAATCGAATTCAACCAAATTTTCCATGGGGGGAAAACATAAATGCGAACAAATCCAAAACTTTGCCAGATCATAGAGTAGTATATATATATTTTTTTTATATTTCGGTTGTAATGTTATAAAAAGTGTTGGCGTGCAAAATGGCGATCCCCGGAGGGCGTAAGCGAGCGAGTTAATCCGCCAGGGGGGCATCCATAAATAAACGGCACCGGAAACGCCACAGGCGGTAAATAAATTCGTCTCATCATTTAACCACCAGAATACGAAATAATTAAAATAAAGTTTCTTGACTCGATATAATAATAATTTAAAACCAAACCAACAACTAATTATATGATATCAACTTAAATTAAAGCTAAAGCGCACTTGAGGAAACCCGATCAGAAAAGGGCTTCTTCTTATCGCGAACGTCAAGTGCGCTTGATTTAAGATTATGTGACGTAGACGTTCAAAGGCGCTTGAAGAACTAATAACCTCTTCAGAGAATTAATAAATATTTAGAAATTGAGGATCAAATGGTTAATTTCACTAAACGAAGTTAAGGGCACTAGAAACTATAACTAAACATAATGCGAACGCAACCCGGGCCAAGACCACCTTCCCCCCACGCCCCCCCCCTATCTCTAAAAATAAAAAGTTGTAGCTGCCGAAGAGAAGGGAAAGCGAAGAGAGCGCCCCCTATAATCATTTGTAGTAGGAAGATCCTCGCAAGATGCCAAACCGAAACAAAAATAACATACCACCTTAACTTGACACTACCATTAAACGCTAATCCCCCTTACAACGCCTCCTTACATTCAGTGTCAAGTTATACCGGGGTCACCCCGACGTCTCTTGACCCGACGGTTCAACCCGGTTCCCCTTATTACATCAGGGTTGTAAACGGTGTCAAGCGACACGGTGTAGTTAGTAGCTAGCGTCTAGCCCCCTTCGTCGAATTCAATACAGAGGTCGAGAATAAAACTCGTGACGTCAGCGGCAGAGGCAGCGGAGTCTGTCAGGCATTTATTGTCGACCCCCTCGAAACTATTCCAGGAATGTGAAATTACTAGTCGATCAGCGCGTGCGCGGATCAACGTGGGAAGCTCTCCTCTTTCCTGATTGGTCCAAAGGACTCTTTCCTTTACCCGGGACAGGCTGACGCGACGTAGAGGTTGAGGTACAGCAGCCGAGTAGAACGTAAGAGCAGCTAAAGGGGGGATGGCAATGGGGCTCTCAAGAATTCCAGGAATGTCGACCAAATATCCCTTTAATTAATTTCCAGACTCTCTCTCTCTTTCTCTCTTCCCCCTCGGGGGGGGGGGGAGATGGTGCGTGGGGGGCGGGGAGATAGCGCTTCTCTTACCAACAAAATTCAGCCCTATATATATTTTTCCTTCCGTTTGTAACCTAGATTTGTGCAAAAGTTCATTTCAAATATAGTTTGCAATATCAAAATAACGTTTCAGGCTCTATTATTCAATTTAAGTTTAAAAAAAAATTATAATAGGTTAGTTCTAAAAGCGCTTAATTTTAATTTTAATTCAATATGCTTAAAATAATTATTTTTCATCGATTAAATTGATTTTAGATCATTTTTAGATCAAATTTGGTAATCGCGGGTAAAGCCAACATTAAGGGGCAAAATACTCCGGGTTAAAGCTATGGCCCCTGTAGAAATGTTTAACCCGCAATACACCCGCATCGCCCCTGAAACGGACGGAGCTAACTCGTCGTAGAATTTAAATTTAAAAATATAAAATTAAAATTGGACACGAGTTGACAGACTATAATTAAGATATAATTAATTTATTAAATGAATAAAAACTAGTCGGGATCTTATTCAAGCGTAATACAATAGTGTAAAACATGTTTCCGCCCTAATTCCCGTCCGACTGACTAACTTAGCCGAGCGTGTCCGACTAGAAAAATTGATTCTAATTATTTCTAATCGCTTTCTAGTTGAGCAACGCGTGGAAGAAAAGGCGGGAGGGAAGGAGAACACGCGCTTTTTCCCGCCTAAAGTAAAGTCAGAGAAAAAATAGGCGGGAAACTTTCTTAAGCGCGCGTGAAAATGAAAATCATATTGTTTAAGAATCACGGTTGCTAGGCAACCCCTTCTTCCTTAGCCGGCACGCGCCAAAATTCTCGCGACGCCCCGATGTTATTATTGTTTTGATCGGGCGCGTGACGTATTTACCGAGAAAAAGACCGGAAGTCGATATCGCTCGCGATTAATTTTGAATTGGCCTATCAAGAATAAGGAAGTCGAGGAGTTTCCGTCGCTATGGCAACGGATAAACGGCGCCCTTTCTATATAAAAACGTGTTATTTATTATTTGGCGCCAATTTTTGGGCGGCACGTGGTACGATGATCCCGATTGCGAATTATAAAACAATTAAAGATTAATGGGTACCTATAAATTCAATTTCGAAATAAAAATTTAGGTCCGAGAATTACTTTTAAAAATCGTTTAAGGATTTAAAATCGGTTAAATAAACTGGATAAATCCGGTTTAGGTTTTATTTTCTTTATATAACTATAAAAAGCCTGATTTATAGAGTTGGGAAAATTATTTCGCAGAGATTGAAATCTTAAGTTAGAGACGTGACTCCGAAACTTTAAACCTTTTTTTTTATTTATTCTTAAAACAGTCACTTAAATTTATAATTAAAATTAAAAAATACGCCAATATCAGAGTGTAATTTTAAAAATATTAATATTAATAAGTTGTTTAAAAATAACGTTGGAAAGTTAAAAATTAATTAATTTATAAAACTAACAAGGTGTGAAAATAAATTTGTTTTGTATAATTCTATCTCGAGTCACGGGTGGCACTTAGTAATAATCAGCTATGGATACTGACAGGTTCGAGACTATAGAGCTGCCATTAGCGTATCAGTGTACAAGGTTGGGTCCACGTTTTTCACGCGCCAACGATTTTACAGCAAATACGTAGTAACTATTTTGCCTAAAAGGGCGGAGATACGGCGTATTGGACACGGGTTAACATATTTCCACTTTCAAATTAAACGGTGTTAAAAAAACAAATGATAGTGTTTATGTCCGAGGCGCGTTCAGTGTGTCGCGCTCCAACGAATATTTGGGTTAGTCTGACCAACAAACCGATAAACCAACAACTAATACGTTAATAATATTTCAAAACAAACACACATATTTTTTTTTAATACGGGGGAGGGGGGAGTTTGCTCTATTATATAACTAAAAAGAAAAATTTGTGTCGCTATCCCTTTAAAATATAAATATAATTTTATTCCTTTAACAACTAATTAAAATTACGTATCAGTATCCCTTCAACTCGATTTCAAGAAATGGGCACGTGTTTGCAAGTATCCCTTTTAGTTTGTTTATTAGGGAGAAGGTATAAATTCGCCAAGCCACATTTCTAGCAGCTTTATCTCCAGTCCAAACGTTACGTAGGTCCGGACGGATTTAATCCCCGCCTCTAAATTACAACCAACATCTCATTGGTTCTTGAAAACTCGTGCACGTCAGCGCGACGCCAATGATGACGAAAATTACAGTCATATTTTCCGACTGAGGAGAGGCGAAATAACCTGGTCTCCCTCTTGTATTTTGAAAGGGGGACTGCAGGACTATGGCCCGCGCGAATACTTAGGAGGCATCTTATACCTTCTCCCTAATAAACTAGATATCACTTCTTGGTAATAATAATCATAATACTTAGTTGGCGTGTCTTTTTCCCCCTGTTTAGGAATTAATTGAGACCAGTCACGAATTATCATAATTTTCCAGTTAAAAAACGCCGTTTTCTTAGACGCCCCGGGGCAATATCCCAGCCTTCCTCGCGTCCCGATACAAGCATATATATATGTCCTCGTGGGTCCGGGAATAGCCCCGGGGAGTGTTTATATCATTGTGGTTTATTTAGAGTTCATTTCCAAGTGACTCATCGTATACCCAAGAACCAGTAAAGAAGAAGACGCAGAAGAAGAACATCTTAGCTCGGTGGTGGTTAAGAAGAGGCCCTCCCCTCCCCTAGGTGGGATGGACTATAGAGTAGCTTGGCCTTAGGGCAGGGCCCCCAAAATACATGTAGAGAGAGAGACATTTAAGTGTGAGAGCGCCCCCAGGCCATGGTTATCATTGGAGTCATTTCAGTTCAGATCCCGATGACTCGTTACTTTGCCATAATAATAATTAGGTTTTGATTTTGGGGATGGATCTAGTAATTTTAAAATCTTCCCCATAGTTTTCCAAAGCGCATGCCCCCCCCCCCCCAAAAAAAGATTGGCGCGACCTTAGGATATAGTTGAATGTTCAAGGGGGTACTCACCATACATTTTTCCCTCATCGGAGAGGATAATTTTCCTCCGTCCACAAGGTGGATAAATGGCCAGGGCTTCTTGGAAGCTCTGTTCGATGTCGGGGCTCCAAACTCCCTCGGCGTCGCTATTGGCCGGATCCGTCGACTTGGAGAGAGAGTCCTTGGAGTTGGAGTCGTCCGAGCCCGCTCCGTCGGGGGTCGGAGGCCCCGGCATGCTGACCAGCGAAGGGCTCGTCGTGCGGCCGAACTCGGGCCCGAGCGCCGCCGAAGAAAGCACCACCCCCCGAGGGGTCAAGCCCAAATTGTACACCAGACCACCACCAACACCACCACCGCCCTCCTGCTGCCCTTCTAATTCCTCTTCTTCTTCCTCGACTTGGTCAAGATTGTTCCGATTAAGGAGGGCTCCTCTGGGGTGCCGGTAATAACGCGGGGGTGGGGGCGGCGGGTGCCCCAGCGAGGGCGTCAAGGGCACGGGTCGGTGAGTGGAAATCGACCCACCTTGACCCAAACTCCACGAAGAACAAATCGTGACGGCTCTGAAAATAAATAAATAAAAAAGTTTAACTCCGATTAGCCACTGCCCCTTTAAAAATAATAAATGACACCGCGTATTATTTATCCGTACAACAAATACAGTCAAAAGCTAGTGACTGCCATTACTCTAGATAGTAGTACAATATTAAATCGGTCGAACACTCGACCACAAACGGAGTCTATCTATCAGCCAATCTATTATAAGAATTGTCAAGTGTCCAACCCCTCGACTAGCGATAATCAAATCAAAAATGAAATCTCTCGTGCAAAAGCGCACGCGCCCCTTTTTTAAAAACCAAAACTTTTTGTTTTGATTTTACTTGACTTTGAGAAAAGGGAATTGAAGAGTATCGGCTAGCCTTTGATAGCGCTGCCAAGTGACGCCGATAATAAATGGCAAAGTATAGGTTGATAGCCACGTGGATTGACAGTATGGCCATTACGGGGAGTTTATGGGAAAGATTAAAGGAAACTAGTGCCAGGTTAAGATGGCAATTTTGATATTTTCAAAAAATCGGGTTCAGTTACTATCCACTGTTAATTTATCAGTGACAACTTTTACGGCAAATAAAAATGTTTCCAAAAAAACCGGTTTTTGTCTTTCCGTCTTGAGACCGATTTTGAGTCTCTTAGCTGCTGTTAAACGCCCTGAACTTTAACTAAAACGATTACTGGTTCCATGACGGAAAACTTTAAACTAGACCTAATTCGAAGCCATAAACCAAAAAAAAAACCCTTCAAAATCAATCTTAAAATTAATAAATTTATAATATTCCGGTGACGTCATATAAATAAATAAAAATTTAAATAAAATTAAATAAAATATCACCCTTGATTTTCCACTTTGTTGTTGTTGTTGTTAATAAAGTTATTCATTGAATTAAAATAAATAATTTAAGTCCAATTATAATTAAATAAGAAATGAAAATGAGAATTTGGGAAAAAAGCATATTGTGAGTCATGGTTTTCCTGTTTTTCTGGGGGAAATTGTAAGGCGGGGTTTAGGAACAGCGAATCTTCACTAAATCTTAGTGTCGACTCGAGTACAAATTGAGGAGACGAAATTTCTTATCACGCAAATTTCCCCACAAACAACAAAGACTACTTAAAAAGCTACACCACGCATGGAGTCAGTGCAATGTCTAAAACACCGTGACAAATAATCTAATCTAGACAAATGAACTTATCAGTCTCTAGAACTAAGTATATATATAAATATGTATTTAAACCTTACACTGAATTTGAGAAATAATTCTTTCAAACGCTAATAAAATGAAATGGACTTTTGGTGTTAATTTGATATTTTTGGTCTATTTTCTAAGAAAACCGACATCTTCTTGCGACTAGACGCGTTTCATGGACTTAAGCCAAACGAAACACACGAGATAAAACCAACCAAGGTTTCGTAATAACAACAACAAGAAGAAGGCACGCGCTCCTTTCAATCCCACGATGCATTTCAACGTCAAAAATCATAGTTACCAACTTACCATCATCAATATAACATAGTACACAAAATTAAAATTTTAAGTTCAACTTTAGTTTTATCAATACAAAAGTTTAATATTAATTTTTGCTTTTAATCCTAATAACAAACCGACGAAAATCAACAACTTTAATCCCCAAAAACAAAAGAAAAATTTAAATTAAAAAAGGCGCGAAATATCTAGAAAAATAATAATAATACGCGCGTGAAATTGAAAGGCGGGAAAAATAGTAGCACGTGACCCTGATCTTTAATATTTTACATAAATAAAAGAGAGACGCTCGCGTGCCATTAAATTTGAACTTAAAAGGTATTGGGGGAGGGAGGGGGGATCTAATAATAAATATTTGGCGCAATCAAAGGCACGAGAAGGGGTGAGTGGGGGGGGGGGGTAGAAAACAATAAAGTATATCTCGTGCCGTTGTCATGGAAACCGACTCTTCTTCTCCGTCTCGCGAGCTCGAGACGATTCCCGCCACTTTTGGTATTATTATTTCCCGCCAAATAAAAAAGTGCGCCAAAATAGTTATTAAATTGTATCAAAATTCGACATCCTTTCATCAAATATCGGTCTTGGTTAGAATGAAACGGACAAAGTGTAGTATTTGAGCTACCTCTCGAGCGAGCCACTAAAGAACTATAAAGTACGGAGCAAAAGTATCTTCCAAAACGAGACAAACAACGTTTGAGCAAAGGTTATTTTCAATAGTACAAGCCCCTAAAGAACTAGAAATTTATTGTAAAGCGTAAGTAATAAGTAATAAAATGAACTGCATTAACGGGGTGGTGGTTTTCCAGACGAGCGCCTTCTCTTTCTCTTGCCTTAATTACCCAAGTAATTGAGCGTAGAGACGGTGGGGGGGGGGGGGGTCCGAGGAGTGTTACTATACGTGTTTATTGTACCCCCTTCGCCCCTTCCTTCCTTCTGCCGTTTTGGCACTTGACTTTGATCATTACGAGCTTAATATAAAACAGATATACACACGATTTCAATTTCCAAGTACCGCTTCGCCGCCGAGTTGGTAAAAGTTGGCACGAAACCCCGGGCGTCTGTCCTCCGAGGAAGACATTGATGTATGGGAGTTCAGTTTAAAAATAAGACCCTGTTGAGTGCCAACCCAAAATAAAGCTCCCTACTCCACCAACCAACCAACCAACTCTTGGTCCCACCACCACCCCGAGATTCAAATTTGAAAGGAGCCTTAACAGTTTTCGAAATATAGTGGTTAAAACAAAGGTGCATTGGGTTTTGAATGGGTTAAGTTAGGTTAGAATTGGTTTAGTAATAACAGTTTGATTTCCTTGAGTTTTCCCAGGTTTATTCCCCATACATTTCCTTGAGTTTTCCCAGGTTTATTCCCCATACATTTCCTTGAGTTTTCCCAGGTTTATTCCCCATACATTTCCTTGAGTTTTCCCAGGTTTATTCCCCATACATTTCCTTGAGTTTTCCCAGGTTTATTCCCCATACATTTCCTTGAGTTTTCCCAGGTTTATTCCCCATATATTTCCTTGAGTTTTCCCAGGTTTTCCCCCATATATTTCCTTGAGTTTTCCCAGGTTTTCCCCCATATATTTCCCAGAGTTTTCCTAATTTGTACGAACAATGCAACAATAATTTTCGATTGGTCCCATGATTTATTTAAACTTTGGGAAAGTGCCCCACCACTTCTAAGTAACCCGGGTTATTTTTGGCACGAGTTAATTTTCATTAGTGGGCCAATCCTCTGCCATTTTACCTGGAATAGGAAATGAGGCTATACGCTATCGAATCATACCATCGTGTTTTTCGTGGAAATTTTTACATGTATATTATTTCATCATTCGGTTGAAAACCTTAAAACCTTTCTGTTATTGTCTCCCTTAAAAACGAAAAATAATTTCAAATCCACGTGCTGCACTTTAGGCGCCATTCGCCACGTGCTCTTTTACACATATACTTCTTTTAGCGCGCGCCATTTCCCCTTAGCAACCATCCGTTTAAAGAGTAACCCGCGGTTGCTAAGGGGACAATCAAGATTTATTAGGCCTAGCGCTCGGCTACATTATAATAATTTATGCCGATAACTCAGCGTAAATGTTTTTCACGTGACAAAACTAAAAATTCCCCCTTTTTTTGACGTCGATATAATTTTAAAATGGGGAATTTTTTCTGTATTTATGGCTTTTTGACACGAAAATAATAAAAAAAAGAACACAATAAAATGATTGATTTTTAGGGTAAAACGGATGTTTGGGGGTTTTTTTTTGATAATATCAGAATATAAACAAACTTCCCGAATTGACCGACAGCCACTTCCGATTTGAGTAGTTAGCTATTTATTCATGTCCGACCCCTTGGGAGGGGGAAGGGGCGTGTAAATCACGCATTACTAAAATATAATATACAAATATAAACCGCTACATATTCATGGTCACGTGGTTTATGAACTTAAATTTTCATCCGTTTTTCAAGCGACACATCATAAAAAATATTAATTTGACTTTTAAAATAAAAAATAAATAAATAAAAAAACACCCCTGGGTTCTCTAGCTAACCACCCACTAATTTATAAACAAATTTCACTTTAAAATTATAGCGTTGTGGAAAGGACACAACGTTTATAACCGTACTCGTTTCTCGTACTTCTTTTAGCAGTATAAACTAAACCCGAAAAAAACAGTATTCTTGATTTTAAAACTATAACCGTGGGTGTCAAAACAAGTAGAAGAAAAAAGTACCCCCAAGGCAAAACTGAGTCAGTTAAATTCAATCTGGAAGGTTATGTGTTGCTATGCCGGGAGTCAAAGTTCAATTGCCTTCCCCCCCCCAAAAAACTACGTAGAAATGGCATCTTTTAGACTTTGACATTTTTATAAGAAACATTTGCCAATCAAAGACCGCTGCCTTTTCTTCATCATCAAATTTCTGTTATTATTTTTTATTCATGAAAGTTCTTGTTTAGAAAATGGGGGCAAACTTGGTTTTATTTCTTTCTTTTCGAATTTTGAAATTCAAATCAAAAAGTCTTGACAGATCCGGTTGGGCCTAAATAACTTTCAAGGAACAGTCTAGTGCATACATTATTTATTTATTTATTTCCATAATAGCTATTTAAAAAGATTAATTTAATTCGCTTCTTCTAATAGACTAGTAGCACTTCTTTGCCTTTGACTACATTATCCTCAATGGGTAGTTAAGGAGGAGGGCCACTACTCTATATTAAGGTATAGTACGTAGGTTTAGGTTAGGCTAATGTCTTTAAATTCCCGTAAATATTTTTTTTAATCGTTGATAATGGAATAGGAAGGGGTCAAGTCAAGTATAAGTGAGACTGTCCCTTTACAAAGCACGTGCAACTAACTATAGGTGGGCGTAAGTTACAAAAAAATAAATAAAAGAAATGAAAGAAGTATCCCTCCCCCCGGCCTGGCGCGTGTAAAGAGAATCACGAGACTACGATCCGAGGGGACACTCACTAACTCGGATTTTTTTTTAATTAAACACATAGTTGTCTCGATTATTAGAGACCCTATTTATCTACTCGTGTAATTAATTGGCATCAACTAATTAAGAGAGTATCAAGTTAGCTACAATAACAATTACAAGAAATAAGCAAACAAAACTAAATGGGTAATTTCGCAATATAAAAACACAAATAAACTATTGACAAAATTATAAGTGTATGTTTCCTCGGAAAAATTTATAACTTAGTGTTTCTGTTTTCAGACAAGGAGGATTGATACCCTATTTTACACCAGGAGGCCACGCCAAACCAGGCTACTTGCTTTTAAAACAATGTTTATTTTTCTTCTTTTAATTTCGTATTTTTTTTCCTAACTTTAAATTGACAATACGTATTAAGCCTGAAAGAAACCCGCGCTCTAACTTCACTACAGATTCGCTTACTTCAAATTGAAATATATTCTACCAAGAAAAAAAGCAAAAAAAAAAGCCAAAACTGGATCTACAAGTTTTCTCAAAATCAGTTTTTTCTTTCTTTCTAAGAAACGAATTTCAATCGCAAAATGCAATGGGGCCCAAACTTAAGCCGTCTATTAACAATAAAGTGGGTTCCGAACGCGAGCAAAGCATATTACGGGTGAACCGCCCGGGATGAATTTCCACGGTTGGGCAACTTTTAGCCCAGATTTTTTGGCAAAAACGGGCGTGTGTTTGTGTGTGTGTTCCGTTGTTTCTTTCTCTTTTTAACATACACCGATAATACAATATTACGTAGAAAATGAACCAAATCATTTTCAGTTTCAAAAATAAATAATATATACTATATTTTTCTCGTACATACATTACATTTATAACGAGTATATTTATTATTTAAATAACATTTAAAGCGATGTTATATAATAATTAAGCACGTGGTTTAATTAAACTGACGTTAATTCACTAATAAAACTGGTAAAATTTGATTATTTTCCAGTTTTTCATAAATAATAAAAGAATAAAAAACAAAACAAAAAAAATAGTTAATTCTTCCTTATGTTCTTAATTAGGGGTCCTTTATTAACTCCTAAGACTAACTAACTTTAGTAAAAGATTGGGTACTTCTCCGTATTTATTATTTGTAGCCTTTAGGGCGGTTTTTCTTACGCGTTTTACATCGCGACTAGGTCTAGGGTAGAGAGATTATTTCGAATTTAAAAGTCATTACGTTACTCGACTGGCGTAGCTAGCTACAGTGGAATAAATAATAGTAGTAGTTGGCCCCGGGGGCCATGCCGCCAGCCTCCGATCTAGACGGGACGGGGCGCCAACGCCAGAAAAGAAAAAATAAAAAAAATAAAATAAGAAAAAAAAAGTCACGGGAACAGGTACAACAAGTGTCCAAAATGGCGCGCCAAAAAAACCCGCCAGTCTCTGATCTGACTCTCTTATGTCCTCCCTCCTAGCAGTGCTCGCTAGAGATCGGCGAATCCCGCCTGACGCTAACAAAACAACAACCACGTAACTACCTCGAATTATAACTAATATAAATTAGTATAAACTTGGCAACGCGTTAACTGCAAACAATCTTTTGATAAAACCATTTATCTTCTTCAAAATCAATTTATAATCAGTTACGACGTATTTACTATTCAAGTTCAATTCACGTGAGTTCAGCGCGCGCAAAATCAATTTATAATTCAGTTACGATCTTTTTGCTTTTCAAGTTCAATTCGCGTGAGTTCAGCGCGCGCTATAACCGAGGGGTCGGATACTAATGGTTAAAAACGGGACAGCCGTTAATGGCAAAGCACTCTTTGGACCGTATTAGATAGATTGTTAAGTAAATAAGAAGCCAGCCCATGATGCCATTACTAAAAACTATGTAAGGCATAAAAAAATGGCGCGTTTAAAAGTATATGATCGCGGGAGGCGCGAGATCGTTCGATCGGAACGTAAACATTCGAAACGGTTGCTAAGCGACGCGCCAATACAGACGCGACATACTCGACATTCTTAAATGCATTCCCCGATATTTAAAATAACCCTCGACGTCACGCCAGTCACGTGTTCCATTCAATCTTATAAACAAACTAATAAACAAATTTTACAGAAGCCAGGCCATAGTTCTATATCGACTATTTCCCTCGATCTAAGTCATTTAAAGCGGAAGTAAAGCATTTAAAAACGAAAAAGTATAATATAGTAAAAAGCCCAAAAAAGTCCCGAACAAAGAATGAAGCCAGTGACGACGGGGGTCCTCGGTCTGGGCCGTAAAGTGGCCCCTAAAAAAAAAACTAGGAAAAAGGTCCCGAACGAAACTACTAGGCGTTCCTCCGTCTCTCCAAAAGAGTCACGGCTGGAGTTCTAGACACTCACTACTAGATTCAACAGGCAAAAACGACCGACCGAGGCTTAGCAGCAAACGGCCAAAAAGAAAACGCGAAACTTAAGCCTAACGCCAAATAAACACTATTGAACCGATAAATAATTAAATAGAGATAAGCAGTGTCAATTATTTAACTGCATTCAAAGTTAAATTAGTTATTTAACTAACATTTAGATTTAATTGGAAAGTAACTTTGCCAGTGGGTGGTTTAGAATGTGGCATTTTAAATTTGTAAATACTTTAGTAAAAATGGTTATAGTTTAGGGTTAATTGAAACGAATTTAAGTTTAATTAAGTGGTGGTTATGACGAGCGCTTGGGTCGTTTCGGCGTCACTGAGGAGGGAGTATCGCTCCCTCGGCGCGGCGTCCTAGGCCGGGATAAATAAAGTTCGGGGCCGGAAGTTACCTAGCGTATAGAATGTTGCTAAAGAACGCCAACTATTCCAACGATTTGGTCCGGAATCGCGCCTCTTTCGGGCTCTTTTCGACCATCCCGATGACCGTTAGGTGCCCAAAAAAGACAGGAAAACGTGTACTCACCGATATAAAATGTGCCCGTACCGTGTTTGCGAGTTTTATTCGAATTTTGGACGGCTTTACGGGGCGCTATTTCCGCGAGAGCGCCGTTTCTTGGTATGCAAACTATGACACAAAGAATCTATACAACGCCAGGAACGGCGCTTTCAGACCAACGCGCACCCGACTTGGCGCATGGGTGGGGAGAAGAAAGCCTAGACGTCATATCCGCTCAACAACGCTACCCCCCTCCCCTTCCCCCTCACCTTCCTACGCCGCTGTCACGCTTAGTCACCTGGCAGACAACCAACCTCATTGGTCCCACCCGACTCTATCTGTTGCTCCCGCTAAAATTTCATGCCCCCCTCTATCTCTCTCTCTTAACATGGATATTAAAAATATATACACCACACATATATAAAGTAACTTGTTTTCCACTCTGATGGAAATAATAACTACCAAATATCTCACGAAAATAGGCTTATTTACGCATCAAAAATGGTACTATAATACAGCCCTATAAATTTCAAACACTAGGATCATAAACTGATTTTAATATATATATTTCTAATAGCTACGTTTCGCGTTATAGACACAAGTACCCAATGTTGGTTGACAGTAAAGGGAAAGCTTAATTAAAGCACTTTACAGATGGTATTTGCGCAAAGCTTGTTTGTTAAGTAGCAATGTTACTCGTCCACATTAACAAAGGGAAATAGCAGGGACTTAACGGGTCTGACTCTACTGTCAAGTGACTTTCATTACAGTCTTGAGACTTTTATATGGTTTTTTTTAGCTCGAGACTTTTTTGAAAAGGGTGGCGGCAAAGAATAAGGGCGGGAAAATTTTACATGAAAGAAAAACGGGACATTATCCCAAATGGAAAGTTTTAAAGGCATCGAATACTAGGAAAAAAATCCTTAATTTTGAATATTCTACAAATGTCCGACACCTCGAAACTTTCTTAGAGTCTCGAGATTTAACACGCGCTTTTTCTCCCCCCCCCTTCTTTAACCGAAGTTTGTCTATTAAAATAAAGCCAATACGGGGAAAGGCGCGTTTCAGGCCCTCTCTTTCTTTCTTCCCCGCCTTTATCTCTATCGGTTTAAATTCAGTGAATGAAATATAGTTTGCCAGGAAAATCTACCTACCTCCCGTATACTTGTTGTAAATACGTGACGTCACCCAAATGAAAAAAAAAAAATAAAATAAAAAATAGGGAAAGTTACATTTAAAGGGCCATTTTATATTTCACCCAATTAAAATATTCCCCGAAATAATATAATTATTTCACCGCAATTTTTGAATCTACGGACTGATCTAAAAATATGTTAAAATAATTTAATAAAAGACCCATTTTTTTCTTTTTCATTCATTCTGAAACGTAGCCAAAAAGTGAAGTGTTTAAAATCTAAATAAAGTGTTGGCGGGTCCTTGTAAAAACGACTCCCCCCTTTTCCAAAAGTCTTAAAAACCTCTAAAAGTTGAAAAATACTCGACAATTCCCACGATAACGGCAATTATTTTAGAATCATCTCAATTCTCATACGAATAAATACGATTTAACTTATCACCCAAAGAGGTTACTGTACCTTCGAGTACAGTAACTGATAAACGTGACCCTGTCAGTCAAATGTCAATCTGTCAATCGGGGGGTTATTAATTAAATTTTAACGTGTTTTAAAGTGAAATATTCGTGGCTAAAATAGTTTCAATTCCAATTGGAATATTTACTCTTGTATTAAATTATTATCCGAAAATTTTTATCTAATAAAATTATAACGAAAGATACGGCTTTAGGTACTTGTCTCGCTTATGAATTAAAAAGAGTTACATCAAGCAGCCAGTACTTCTACACTACACGACGACTGTTTTTCTTTGACTCATGATTTTCTAGATAATTCGCCAATAAACTTCTGGGAAACTTACGCGGACTTTTTCTCTGGAACTTGAAGTACAGTGGCAGACGGGAGAGTCAAGGCTTAAAGGAGATACAGATGGAGTCGAAATCCCTATATCTATAACGGGCCATATACGCAACCCAAATCCTACCAGAAATTTAGGTCGGATCGTAAAGATCACCTCCTCTCTCTTAAAAATATAAGCTAGTTCTCATACAAATACAATGGCTGCTGAAGGGTACAATATAACGGGAGAGTTTCAGTGCCGTAGGTCGCCCATCATCATAATAATTACCGCTCCATCTTACCTACTTCCTCCCTGATAGAATAAACTAACGAAATTTGTACCTTAGCACACTAGCGCCATCTATCCACCACGCGACGAAACTCTACGCACGTGTTTTCCAAAAAAGGCGGGAAAAAATCAATTAATTAAATAAGGCGCGAAAACAAAATCACGCGCGCGCTCTTCGATCCTTTCAAGTTGCGTTTTGAAAAAGGCGGGAAACATTTAACAATATACGAAATTGAACTAAGTTAATTTCTTGCCAATATTTTCGCCTTAATTAAAAAAGTGGGGGCCTTAAGGTGTAGAGTGGCAAAAATAGAAGACTACGACTAGAGCAGACTCTGAAAACTCGTATAAGTCCAAAGTTGAACGTCTAAAAACTAGTTTGGTACAATTTTTTTTAAAATGGGCTGAGTGGGCTAAACTCGAAAACGACTCGAAAACTTTTGGCTTCGAGACAAGATTTACTTCCCGCCTCTTCTTCACTATAATGTCTAACGAGGGGCGGTTCACTTCCCCCATATAAATACCCGTATCCAAAAATTATACTAATCCGATTAAAGAATATTTTAATTGACTTAAATTAAAAAAACTCCCCCCCCGGGGGCATTTTTAATTAAATTTAGTGAACAGAACTGCCCCTCGTTCCAGACTGCGATGTGAACAGCATAGTCGTAAAAAAAAAATAAAAACTTTTGCCAAGGCTTAAGGCGATAAATTTGGCGGGCGGAAAGACGTATGGTGACGTCATTGGGGAAGCTCAGGAATTCCAAGAATGTCCGGAGAAAAATACCGGACGAGTTTCATCCATCCATCCCACCCCAAGAATTCTACAGGCCAAAAGCGCCAACTAAGGCGGGATGCCGTTTATATGTATGGAATTTTGGGGGTGAAATGAACTAAATCGTAATGGCAGTTCTATAGTATCGATCGCCTTGAGTTGTACAGGGAAAAATACAACTCTTGCCATTATTATTTTTGAGCTCAAAATTTTGAAGTTTTAAAATTTTTCCTAAGCAAATTCCCATACTTTCCAATGCAAAAAAATAAATAAAAATAATTCCCATGACCCAATCCCCATAGAGCTATTTCAGAGGGGGTAATGGCTACGTCACCAATGCTATTTGCCCATAGAGAAAATCTGCACAAAATGGCCGCCCTGGTCCGCCAAAGGCAGGCCCAATTTTCGTAGCAGACGAAATTTTTCCCCCACTGAAATAGCTCTATAGTCAAAGATGAGATCATATTTTCACTAAAATCTTAAAATTTTTATTTTTATTATTTCTAATAAATAGTTGCATGATAAATAAATTGCCCCCAAAATTTTTAATTATTTAATTAATGAAAATATTTTGCATAGAATTTAATTTTGGGGGCAATTTCTTTTTAAGGTTAAAAGCTACAAGAACAAAAATAATTTCAGATCTTTAAAGTAATATTTAATATTAACAATTGGCAGCTGTTGTTGTTAAGGCACAAGTTATTTAAAATTTAATTGTTACCATGTTTTTAAATGCAAATAATAAATAATAATAATATATAATTTGTATGGCACACTTTTTCTTGGTCCAAAACAATAAAGAAAGAATAATAAAACTTGTTATTAAATAATACCCTTATATTTTGTGAATAAATTGTAAAGGACCCTTAAAGTCGATTTCAGATCCAAATTAACCAAGTCTGAAAAATATATATATTGCACATTCTCAGAATTGTAGGCCAAATAAATTGGCGAAAATAGGCCAAATTGTAATCTTTAAATTGGTTATATTAAATTTAAGCCTACAAATTTTAAAAAGGTCTAATATTTAAAGGTAATTAACTGGCATAATTAAATTAAACTAAGAAATATTGCAGAGAGAAATAATTGAGATATTTAAACTGAATTGTAGGCCAAATAAATTGGCAAAAATAGGCCAAATTGTAATCTATAAATTGGTTATATTAAATTTAAAAAGGGACTATTATTTAAATGTAATTAACTGGCATAATTAAATTAAACTAAGAGAGAATTAATTGAGATATTTAAAATGAATTGTAGGCCAAATAAATTGCAAAAATTGGCAAAAATAGGCCAAATTGTAATTTTTAAATTGATTATATTAAATTTAAGCCTAGAAATTTTAAAAAAGATCTAATATTTAAACTATCAAAATAATTTATAGGTCAGAAATAATTGAGATATTTAAAATGAATTGTAGGCCAAATAAATTGGCAAAAATAGGCCAAATTCTAATCATTAACTTGATATTAAATTTAAGCCTACAAAGGACTAATATTTAAACTGGCAAAATTAAATTAAACTAAGAAGTAATTGAGATATTTGGGCCAAAAATTCAAAGGAAATAGAGATGGGGAAATTGGTCTAAATTTGAGTTAGAAAATAGGCCTACTGATATAATGGAGCGGAATTATTACCTTCAGGGCGGGCCTTGGGTTTCCCCAAACCAGCTTCCATCATGAGTTCAAAAGCCAGAGCCACATTGGCCACCTTTTGCTCAAAGGTCGTCGGGGTCAAGTGAAAAGAGTACAATGGCACAAAATAGCCCTCCAATAATCCCATCAGCAAACTCAAATAAACTCCATCGTGAAACTGGACCCCGCCCCCCCACACACAAAATATACTTAATTAATTAATAAGAATAAACCATAATTAATTTTGAAAAGCCAAAAATAAAATAGACCATCAGGTCAAAAGGTTAAACCAAATTAGCCAAAGCAATTAGTGCCAAAAACGAAATTTAAATTCCCATTTCATAAAAAGGTATTAATATAAAAATGTATTGCAATTAGTGAAAATATGATCACAAACAATGCTTTCCCCATAAGGTCAAAGGTCAAAGGTCAAAGAAATAAACGTGATTGCATTCAGCAAAATATTATAAGGTTAGAGCAAGGATTGGGGGGGGGGGGTATCTGAGAGAAATAGGCGGGCTAACTGTGGAAAGGCTTAGGTTGGGTGGGACTCCAAAAAATGGGGGAGGAATAGGCGGACTCAATTCTAATTGGCTAAGAAGGGTTACAGAGCAACCAATAACAATTGAGTCCGCCTATTCCTCCCCCCTTTTTGGAATCCCACCCAACCTAAGCCTTTTCATAGTTAGTGCGCCTATTTCTCTCAGATTTCCCATCCCCCCACCCATGGTTAGAGCTTCACCGGGGACTACAGGGTCAAAGGTCGCAGTGAGGGACAAAAAGCAATGAATATTGGACCACCTGGTGTTAGAAAAACAATAGAAATGGGGTTCCTACCTGAGTATCAAGATCATTGACTTCCAAATTGATTCTATTCAGATGTTTATTGACAAAGGAAACCAGAGACTGCTTGACCACTTGCAGTTTATCAGGGGCGTGGTCAAACAGAGTGTCAAAGGCGTCCCTTTCAACTCTCATCCCCAAATCACTGTTCAAATTAAATTAAAGATTGGTTTTCTCTTAATCCTGGAAATGCTTGTTTAACTTACTCATAAGTGGCGGTCAATTCTTCCTTGACCTTCCTGGTTTGCAAACGCCCGTCTTTCTTCTGGACAATGACCACATTGACAGAAACATTCTCTGGAAGGCGAATGGGAGCCCTGAAATGTCTAACCAGACTGACCAACAAGTGAATGATGGACACAACATTCTTGGAGTGAATATCTGACAACAAACAAAAAAGAAATGACCTTAAGATGATTTTCAAGTTAATTTTCACACCTATTTTGAAATTTATAGACCAATTTTAGGCCTACATTAAAACTGACAGACAATTTTAGGCTTAATTTAAGACTGACAGCAGAAGAAAATAGCCATACAAGTCGTCCAGTGATTCTCACTTACAATGGTCGATTCCCCTACCACCCTTAAATTTGAATCTGGCCAATCGGCGCGAAGCATAAAATAGTACCAGATTTCATTGCGAACGCCACCATGTAGCGAACTGTGGAACTAACTTGTGTAGTCTGCTTATATTTCTGCTGTGCTTCAGTTTGAGTTAGGGTTACGTCAGGCAACGGGTTAATGCGGATATTGGTTTAATTAAGGACAAAAATTCGGTTTTTTAATAAAATGAATGTCGTCTAATATATTTTTCTGAAGGTGGTATTTCCTCGAAAGTAAGTAGAAATACAAGTTCCAAGTGTTTTTTAAAAGATTTTACAGGTGTAAAATTTAAAAATATGTTTTTCCGCTCTTAGCTCGTATAAAATGGAGTAATGGCATCTCCGAGGTTTTGACTTATTATTCCCTATAGGGAGTTAACATAGAGTGCCACTACTCTAAGCTCATCCTTATTAATAACTCCTTCGCTCGTCGATAGGGGGGCGCCACCAGTCTTTCACCCCATCACACATGCGAAGGGGCGAATGCCCTAAAACCGTCACAAAAATGACCCTCAACTGTTCCTCTTGTATCTCTATGGCGTTGAAAGGAAAAGTAAGATCTACCCAAACCATTCCCAATGTTAAAAATCAAACTACAACAACTTGGATACAACTTATTACTTTGAACTCTTCCCTATCACAGTTTAAAACTTCGGACAAGTTAATTTTTTCCCTGGAACTTAGAAATACCATTGTATTTAAAAATAAAGACATATTTTAAAATAAGTTATGAATACAGTACTTACCACTCGATTCCAGCCTCTGCCATTCTGCCTGAGTGCCTCACTGCCTCTAGCAGACGCCTCTAGTCAGTTGGAAGGCGTAGGACCGTACTGTCCACAGAATCACGTCACTCGTGTGTTAATGCGCGTAAAAATCCTATCTCTCTTCACCCCCACGGGGAGGGAAATGGCGCGAAAAATCCGTAAACGGGACGCCTCGCGAAGTTGCCCAAGCTACCCACTTCCCCTATTTTCTTCTGCTGACAGACAATTTTAGGCCTAATTTAAGACTGACAGACAATTTTAGGCCTACTTTAAGACAGACAGACCATTTTAGACCTACTTTAAGACAGACAGACAGACAATTTTAGGCCTACTTTAAGACAGACAGACCATTTTAGGCCTACTTTAAGACAGACAGACCATTTTAGGCCTACTTTAAGACAGACAGACCATTTTAGGCCTACTTTAAGACAGACAGACAATTTTAGGCCTACTTTAAGACAGACAGACCATTTTAGGCCTACTTTAAGACAGACAGACAATTTTAGGCCTACTTTAAGACAGACAGACCATTTTAGGCCTACTTTAAGACAGACAGACAATTTTAGGCCTACTTTAAGACAGACAGACCATTTTAGGCCTACTTTAAGACAGACAGACCATTTTAGGCCTACTTTAAGACAGACAGACCATTTTAGGCCTACTTTAAGACAGACAGACCATTTTAGGCCTACTTTAAGACAGACAGACCATTTTAGGCCTACTTTAAGACAGACAGACCATTTTAGGCCTACTTTAAGACAGACAGACCATTTTAGGCCTACTTTAAGACAGACAGACAATTTTAGGCCTACTTTAAGACAGACAGACCATTTTAGGCCTACTTTAAGACAGACAGACAATTTTAGGCCTACTTTAAGACAGACAGACCATTTTAGACCTACTTTAAGACAGACAGACAGACAATTTTAGGCCTACTTTAAGACAGACAGACCATTTTAGGCCTACTTTAAGACAGACAGACCATTTTAGGCCTACTTTAAGACAGACAGACCATTTTAGGCCTACTTTAAGACAGACAGACAATTTTAGGCCTACTTTAAGACAGACAGACCATTTTAGGCCTACTTTAAGACAGACAGACAATTTTAGGCCTACTTTAAGACAGACAGACCATTTTAGGCCTACTTTAAGACAGACAGACCATTTTAGACCTACTTTAAGACAGACAGACAGACAATTTTAGGCCTACTTTAAGACAGACAGACCATTTTAGGCCTACTTTAAGACAGACAGACCATTTTAGGCCTACTTTAAGACAGACAGACCATTTTAGGCCTACTTTAAGACAGACAGACAATTTTAGGCCTACTTTAAGACAGACAGACCATTTTAGGCCTACTTTAAGACAGACAGACAATTTTAGGCCTACTTTAAGACAGACAGACAATTTTAGGCCTACTTTAAGACAGACAGACCATTTTAGGCCTACTTTAAGACAGACAGACAATTTTAGGCCTACTTTAAGACAGACAGACCATTTTAGGCCTACTTTAAGACAGACAGACCATTTTAGGCCTACTTTAAGACAGACAGACCATTTTAGGCCTACTTTAAGACAGACAGACCATTTTAGGCCTACTTTAAGACAGACAGACCATTTTAGGCCTACTTTAAGACAGACAGACCATTTTAGGCCTACTTTAAGACAGACAGACCATTTTAGGCCTACTTTAAGACAGACAGACAATTTTAGGCCTACTTTAAGACAGACAGACCATTTTAGGCCTACTTTAAGACAGACAGACAATTTTAGGCCTACTTTAAGACAGACAGACCATTTTAGACCTACTTTAAGACAGACAGACAGACAATTTTAGGCCTACTTTAAGACAGACAGACCATTTTAGGCCTACTTTAAGACAGACAGACCATTTTAGGCCTACTTTAAGACAGACAGACCATTTTAGGCCTACTTTAAGACAGACAGACAATTTTAGGCCTACTTTAAGACAGACAGACCATTTTAGGCCTACTTTAAGACAGACAGACAATTTTAGGCCTACTTTAAGACAGACAGACCATTTTAGGCCTACTTTAAGACAGACAGACCATTTTAGACCTACTTTAAGACAGACAGACAGACAATTTTAGGCCTACTTTAAGACAGACAGACCATTTTAGGCCTACTTTAAGACAGACAGACCATTTTAGGCCTATAATTTCAGTTTTAGGTCTATTTGCAAATATATTTGTTCTTGAAACATACTTTCAACGCTCCATTTGTTTTGATTCCATCTTGGCAAGCCCAGGATCTTATTGACAGCGTCAAGAACAGTCTGCAACTTTTGTTTCTGCAATTCCTCAGATTGGGTGACTTCCACTACGTCCAATTTGACTCCCGATAACTTTTCCAGCAATTTCTGCAAAATCTGTCCATCATACAAGTCTTCCTCGATATCCTTGACAATAATTCTTTGCGTGGCCAATTCGTCATTGATCCAATCAATCAGAACAGTAACGAGCTCTTTCAAACGAGGGTCATCAAAGGATGAAGGTTCAATCATTGACCTTTCCTCATATTCCTCCAAAATGTAATCATCAGGAGGCAAATCAGGATTGGTTGGGCTGCCAGGCGAATCAATGGCATTTTTACCTTCTTCTTGAAGCTCCGCGACTGAAATAAAACGCAGTTATGATTAATTATCTTTAAAATTAATGACTAATTAAACTTAAGATTTACAGGGGGGTGTGGTTTTTGCTTTTCACTTTTTAAACTGAAAAACTATATTTAATTTGTACTGAAACACAAACAAACACTTCCAAAACATCGCGATTAATCTAATGACCAAGAAATTAATTTAATATAAGAGCTTAATTACGAAATTATTAATTTTTAATTAG
Organism: Phalangium opilio; assembly: GCF_054372755.1. Lineage (NCBI taxonomy): Eukaryota > Metazoa > Arthropoda > Arachnida > Opiliones > Phalangiidae > Phalangium > Phalangium opilio. Next base: position 950,645 of record NW_028324223.1, read on the forward strand.
TTTTTCTGGATGCTGGCGGAGTTTTTAACCATTTTGAACATTTTCCAATAAAAACACTGACCAAGGCTTAGCACGCATTACTCGAATAACAATCCTAAATTAAGTTATTTAAGCGTCGCGATTGATCAAAATTAAGTTAATTACCTTCCTTAATCTTCTTTCTACGTCCTAGAGTCCCTAAATAGTCTAAAAAGGACTCGTCTTTCTTTTTTTGAGGGGTCGAAGGTGCTGGTTTCGGAGATTTCGGTCTGGGCGACGCCATTACGAAATGAGATTAAAAATCATCCAAACTAGGCAACGGGATTCTTTACCCCGCCGATGGGGGAAACACCTGATTAAGTTTGGCGAGCCCGCTCTTCATAATACCGTAAAAGGCAAAGACCCCGGAGTTACTCACGGTGACGTCATACTAGCTAATTCATAAACTTCGTAAATAATACCATCAATGGGGGTAAAAGTACTACGCGCGTATTTTTAAATTTAAGGCCCTTGGTTTCTACTGGTTTTACTTTGAAATTGATTGGTTTTTGCTTTAAAACCGAGCTAATAATATTTAAAGGGGACAATAATAAATAAAGAATAACTGAATCATAATTTAAATAACATTTCAAGTAATTTAAATTACTAATTACAGAAAATTACTTTGGTTAGAGGTGGCCATAACGTCTTAATTACACGAAACTAAAAACACTTGTAACTTATCAGGAGCATTATTCATTTTGGAACTTTGAGAATTGATATTACGAATTTTAGATAAGATAAACCACCAATATCGCTAGTAGTTAAGGTCCTTAGTTTACCTCAAACTTAATCCAATTGACCTCAATGAAAAATAAGGTTCAAACCAAGACACTCAAAGACCGTATTGGCTGATACGAAGTAATCCCAGACTAGGGCGAGGGGGTAGACACTTTGGATCTCTGTGTACACCTGAGTTCAAAAGAGTTCAACTTTGACAGTGCATTGAGTTCAAAGCCTTCGGAACTCAGAGTTCAGCTTTCACAGTAAATTGAGTTCAAGACATATTGTACACCTGAGTTCTCAAGTGTCTACCCCCTCGGGCTAGGGTACCTGTATAAGCCACAAAGTACTCGAAACAGCACCGTACTCACCCCTTTTAGGTTTATTGACGTATCTCTTTGCCAAAGCCGGTGGTAAGGTGGTGACCTCGTGGCCAGATTGACCCGGGTAACCTTTGTCATCGTAGGGTGATGTTTCGTAAATGGTATTCTCTCTCACTTCCTCTCGTTTCAAATGGTCAGCTTTAGGGGCGTATTCCTCGTAATAGGCCTGGTTCAAATAGCGTTGATCCTCTTCCGATGTGTCATCGATGGCTTCGTCAACTTCCGGTGGCGGTGGAGGAGGCAATTCATCTGGAAATAAGAAAACAAGAACCCTTTTTAGGAGAAAATTTTCGAGATCCCCGATTTCAGGCGTCGAATGATCAGCAGCGACCACAACTACTGGCTGCAAGTATCTGACCTTGGTTGTCCAGTAGTTCTGGGGGCGGAGGTGGCAAGTTATCGTAATCTTCTTCGCCGGTGAGAGAGGACACTCTAGGGGGTGGAAGGGGAGCTTTACGAATGGCTTGGACAACGATGGGGACATTGCAAGGGCAACTGTCGGGCTCCTCGGGTGGATAAAAAGTATCGAGGATGGACTTGCGATACAAAGTGGTACTTGGGGCCCGTTCCAGCGCGTTCCCCGCCGATTCCCTTCGCCTAAAGATGGCCGACAATGTGGGGGGCATATCTCTGTCAACATTCTCAGCCATAATTAAATCCTCGCGGACAATTACTTAATTTAGAAGAACACTTAAGCCCTAAGAGAGCCTCACAGCGTTATGATGAAACAAATAACAAATTCGAAATAATTAACTTCATTTTTTTTTTCGCTAACGGAAGAGGAAACAAGGTCTGTTTCCCTTTCAGGAAAAGATAAGTCACTTCCGTAAAAAACATATACGCTGCTGTGCCATGAGGAATACAGTACCACGGACACTTCTAATATGACGTTTAGGCCTAAATTATGACGTATCTACCATTAATAAAACCGAAGATATTCGGACTAAAATGTTCTCGCAATTTGTGAAAAAAAAAAAACTATCATATTATTATTAAAAATTTATTTTTTGAAGTTTCTTTTACATCACGGAAAGCAGATTTCCCTAAATAGGCCTAAATAACGGCTTTCAACACAGAGTGTTCTTTAATTAGTTAGACATTAGCGTAGAATCCAAATCAAAGTTGTGCCTTAACTAACTCTAAACCTTTCCGTCAATATTAAGTAGATTCATCCGCAATTAAAATTGAGGTAAATATGTAAAAGGCTCACCACGATTATCAACAACAATTGTCATGTACTTAGTTTTCCCACTAAACGACACCGGACACCTGATGATAAATTTATAAAGACAAAGGTGTTATAGACATGAAAGTCACCTGTAATTAACAATATGTACAAACAAAACCTTGCACGGAAAGCAAACTTATAATTATATTTATTATAGAGGAGGGGTTACGAAAATTACAAGAGCAGTTAGTTGTTTAAAAAAACTTAAACAAACTGAGCCACGATAAAAGGGACGAGCATTAAAACGTAGCTATTGCTAACTGCTCCTAAACAGATGTAAAGTTAAATTCTATGGTACAGGGGTTGAAGTACACGCATTGATGTTCAATGTTAATAGGCCAAGGTAGATTATCGTTCAACTACGGCGCAAAATTCGAGCTCACAAATCCTAGGCTTATACGGGGGAAATGTTTCATATCGGTAGTCTTATTAATTGCGCTAATCAATTGCATTCAAAATGGCGGAAAATATCTTTCGCAATACAATTCCTAAAGTCCATCGTAAACTTAGTTTAAGTTTAAGCGAAAAAATAAGACTCTACGATTTGTTAATGGATAACAAGTATTTCGCAGGTAAGCCTAAATATGCCTACAATTTATTTATTTATCAATCTGTTGATTGCGATGAACAATAATTACATCACGGAACTGAATAAAACAGATTAAGTTACTAATTGATAAGAGATGATGTATTAAAGGCACCTCTCTAACTTTGACTGTATTAAAAGCTAAGAGTTGAATTGAATTGATTTCAAGTCATTATTAATAAATAAAAGGAAGCTAATATCAAGGGGCAAAGGTTCCCTGGTTAAACTTACGGCCCCTGTACAACTACTTGTCCCTCTAGACACCCGTGTACTAGTGACCTTACTTACTATTACGTGTTGTGATAGTTATTATACAATGACGTAAAGGTCTGGGATTAAATATTAAACCGAGGTATTAACTAAACAATGCCCCTTATTATCGGAGAGTTATTTTAAACCAAAAATTGTGAGTCACGGATGGTTTATGCCCAAAAAGATAAATTCCAGGGACAATACACTAAAATTAATAATTCACAATTGACGTGCCAGGTATTAATACTTAATCCCCAAATAGAGAAATACCCAGAGAGATTATTTAATATTTGTACCAATTTTGGCGATATTGAATTTTTATAACTAAATTTAGGCCTAGTATGGTTTTTATTTCATTGGGTAAGTTTGTTTTATTATCATTATTATTATTATTTTAAATAAAAACTTCAAATCTCGCGCTGTAAGTTGAGATAAATTTCACGCGCGGTTTTACTTTTTAAAATAAGAAAATAAAATTCACGTGAACAGAAAAATAGTAAAGAGGAGAAATAAAGTCTGGAGCGCGTGCGCTTACACTTTTTAAAATTACAAAATAAAATTCACGCGCTCAGATACGTGACAGCGCGTAAAAAGTTTAAATAAAATATAACTGAAAAGTGACAGATGTTACACGGTTAATAAAAGTGGCGGGAAACGTTGAAAAAAAAAAGGGAGGAGGATTTTAATTTAAGCAGCCCCTAATAACAAGTCGGTACCTTGACAACGAAAATTAATTCGTTTCTATAGCCTATAGGATTAACTCTAATCCGGGAAATCTAGAATAATGGCGGGACCTTCCCGAGAACGTAGGCTTGAATTGAGAATCAAGGCTAATTAATCGAAATTAAAACCATTCACCTTCGTCAGCTAATCCTCTTTGAAAAAGAAAATTGACTTTGGGTAAAAAGCACGTGGTTGCCAATACGGATCCAAAGTTTATTTCAAGTTCTTTTATTTCGATTAAAAGCGATTCGGGGAGGGAGGGGGAGGGGCCTAACACCGTGAATCAATTTTAAGACAAAGCCAAAACCATATAAATTGGATGGCGTAACCAAATAACGCCATTTTCAATAGCCCCGTATCGAAAGGATAATTTAATAATCTTTGAATCCCGATTGGAATGCCATTTCTATATACATCTACGAATAAAATATAGTATTAATTTCTTTTTAAGGTGACCTTATTGAGCGATTAACATTAATTATAACCAATGATAAAAACCGCCTTCTTCAAATGAAAGAATATTTTTGAGGAATCAGCTAATCTTGGTTTTTTTTTTTTTTAATTGAATGTTTTCGTCGGTTGTCATAAGAGATATATTAATATTAAAATTGAAACGAGATTCGCTTCGGTGATGTTATAGAATTAACTCGTAAAAGTTTACGAAGCGAGTAGTTACCAATTACGCGTTCCTTTTTAAATTTTAATAAATAAATAAATAAATAAATAAATAAAAATATTAGTAAAAACATACTTATTTTAACTTTTTGCGGCTAGAAATTTAAGTTAAATGAGATGGCAAAGCGAGACGGTTTCTTAAATGGTTATGCACTAAGTGATTTGTATGTAATTGCCTATTTAGATATTTTGAAATCACCACGAGAATTTTTTTTAACTTTTAATGTTAAACTTTGAAATCTCACGTGCCATATAAAATTTTTATTTATTTATTTTTTTTTAATATTGGCGTAGTAATGGCAGTTAAGGTATTGTACTCTATGGGAGGATACCGTAAGATGCCACTAATCTATAAATCTAGTCATGTCAACTTACTAACCTTGAAATTTTAAGGAAAATAAAGCCACTTGAGGTTAAGAATAAAATTACTTTTCCTCCAGAATAAATTTGTCGATTATAAAATAGACTTAATTATATATCTGTCACGGAATTGTCACATTTACAAAGAGTTTTACGAGGTAATCTATCAAGCTTATAAGTGATATGTTATCTCCATAAGTATGACACTACAAGTTCGTAATGCTACTGAGAGACGTACAGCAGCTCGAGATAACTAGTTCGAGAAGGAGAACGAGGGGGAGCGAGTCAATTGAAGTCCTAAGTACACTCGGTGCACGTGGTTAATTAATTTTGCAGCTAGGACCTATTCCATCTAGGCACTCCTATTTAGTCTGCCCATTACTAAGCCCCCTTTGACAGCAGCGCCTCACTCACTCACCAGGCCTCCCTCGCTTTACCTCCTCGAATCTATGACCTACCTCACTCACTCACTCACTTCAAAATTACAAGCCTTTCAGTTTCTAAGTTACCAGAGATTAATTAAACAAACTTATGGAAGGAACATATCTTATGAACTTATGGTGATACAAAACGGTACTTTAACTTAATAAAGATGACAATTTAATTAAATAGGCGCGGAAAATGTTGAAGCATTTCTAATATCTCGCGTTAAATTTTAATGTGAATTTATTTAAGCCATGTCATTTAAAGAGCATTAAGAACGAATTAAGAAACAAAAGACAAATTTGTAAGGTAGTACCTGCCCTTGAGTGCCTCGATCTAATTGGTTAAATGCGAAACTGACGTCAAGGCCAAGGTATTTCTCCATTGGTTCCCCCCCCCCAAAGCTTTTATATCAAATTTTATTATATCTAAAAGGATTAATTCGAGCTATGCCTATACACGAGATTCACATCAACGTGTTTGTCAAATTAGATCTGAGAGTGAAGTTAGTCGGGTCTGTTCGATTTATGTTCATTTTTCTAAATTTGACTTGATTAATTTGAATATTAAAATTAAATTAAAAATATGACTATTAATAATAATAATTAGTCGCGAGTCTCTTAATTGGGATAATTAGTTTGGAATTCGTTTTATTGGAGGAAATTCGCAAAAATACTAAATAAAGTAAGTTCGAATTTGCAATGAGATCCCATAATCCTTTTTAAGCCTGTAACCGAGTATAGGTTTTGATTTTAAAATTTGTTTAAAGAACATATGTTCAAATTCTACCTCAATGTCAAATTTAAATATAGTATAATCACGCGATATTAATCCTACTAAAGTTAGCTTTGAAGTATTTTTTAATGTTAAAAAATTAATCACGTGGTTTAAAAGAACAAATTCACGTGGAAAATTTTTTTTTATCTCGAGACATTTGAATTATTTTCACGTGCCATGAAATAAAAATAAAATTAAAAAATAAAATCACGAGCGTATTGAAAATAATTAAAGGCGTATTACGCGATTTTGGCGCCAATAAATTATTAAATTAATTTTAATTGCCTATAAATTTAATACATAATAAATTTAAAAAAAATGTAAGAATGTAGGCGTGTAAAAAGTGTCTGGAAAGGAACCACTCTCAAAAAATAAAATATTATTATAAATAATATCAAATAACAAAATAATTCATTCGTGTATATTTAACTATATCTGGTTAAGTTTCAGGATCGTTCCTTGATAGTGTGTGAGTGAGGGGGGTAGAGGCGGGGAGAGTGGATTTTCTTTAAAAAAAACCGGTTTTGTCGGTGTGAACAATACATTCACTTGTCAGATTAAATTAACTTAAAATTGTCTATTTCTGAATAATGTTTTTTTTTTCAACAAATTGAACTATAATTTTAACGCCATTTTAAGGAAAAAAATACAAATTTGAATAAGTCGTAAACAAAATGATCATAATTAATACTAATGATTAATAAACCTTTAAAAAGAAGATTAGCGCATTGTTTTTTGCTCACTTTCCAGCAATGACCTTATATGTTTTTCTATATTTTTCCAATTTATGTTTTAGTAAACAGAACTCGATAGCTCGTTTATGAAAAACAACAACTGTTAAGTGCTTTAAAAATAAATAAATAATCCAGAAATTAACTGGAACTTATTTAAATTCCTCGTCAATATTTGGTTTTCAATGTCAATAAGAATATTGAACTATATCTACCAATAGATGTATTTGGAATCATTGAAACACAAGACACGTGTTTATGCACGTGAGTTGTTAATTGTAACGAGCGAAAGAGAATACGTTATTCGGTATTCGCCGAGTACCGAGCGACTATTTGTTGAGTCTCTAGTAAGGGCGATAAGAAACTACTCGTGTATGTTAGAATTCTACAATTATTTTCTTCTAATAATTTAAAGGTACAGTGTAAGTTTAGTGTGAAGTTATAGATCCGGGGTAAATCAAGTTAGCGGTATAGAGGTTAACATTTAAAACATATATTTCGTTAGTTCAATCAAGGTCTTTTGTACCGCAATACGAAATCAGTCAGTAGCATAACAATAGCGTTGGCAACACCTTGGTAACACGTTTGTAACCCTCGTGCTCGATTATAACAACTGTTACTATATTTTCAACGTACATTATCAATCTAGAAAAAAGCCTCAATTCATTCGGTAAATAGTTATTCTTATATTGAAAGCCATAGCGTGAGCGCCAGGCCCATTTCAGTAATTCCTTCAAATTAACAAAGTTTTAACCGTTAACTGCTGCCTTCAATATCACCCCAATGAATATGAGATCCAAAGGTAATTGAATTGAATTGAACTGTAATACGCGTACAGCGTGAGAGATATCTAAGGTAGATCCAATCAGAGAATGGCATGCCACCCTTATTTTTTTGTTAATCGTGATCAAGTTTCGATCACAATATTTATTTACCATTTTTTAAAAATCAATATTAATTATTAGACAAAGTCTTATTAAATAAAGATAACCCTACCTGTGTCTAGAAAATTATGGCCCTGAGAAAACCCTGTATTCACGCGTGACGTTCAGGAATGTATACAACTAATTGGAATAATTATGTATAGCAATTTTCACTCAACGTATCTATGCAGTTATTGTGGGAGAGCTAACCTAATCATTACGTATGGCGAATTTTACCTGGCCAATAATCTATCTCGCCGCGTGTTGCACCTCGGAACTCGCGTTGCTACCATACAACCAATGAAACCGCAGTTAGGAAAGACGCCATCAGAATTACGAGAGGCGTTACGGATACTAAGTTCTCAAGCCCGGCCCACTAAACCCGCATAGAAATTAACATGGACGCACAATAATTCCTAGTGGCTGTATGTATTCTTGTTATATAGCAAAAAAGCGTAATAACTGTATCACGTGATATATTAATTAATATATCGTTCGAGTTAAACTTAATCCTGAATCTTTAATTATTCTAATTATTTAAACGAATACATCAGAATATTCAAATTACGTTTATGTCCAAGGACGCGTTTGTAGCATTAGGACTGGTTTCTTTCTTATTTAGAGGGGTATGGCACGCTATTTTAATTTTTAAATAGCCGTTATTCTAAAGAAGTACTAGTTTCTTTTCGGATATTCCGGTTGTTAAGAACCAATCGAGGTTATCGTTACATTTAAGTGTGTTGGAAAACTAGTCGAGATGAAACAGGTGCGTAACTTTGAGACATCACTTAAGGAAGTGGTACTAATAAAAAAATGAAATCACGGTGAAATAACATTGCGCAACCCTCTTTTAACACGTTTAGAGTAAAATTAATCTTCCCCATTAACAGGAAAAAGTACATGAATTAAATCATATATCGTAACTTATGCAAATTATTTAATTGCAATTGAAAAATGTTTTCTTATATTATTTTATAATTTTTTTGCTTTAAATTCTGTTTAATCTAATTAGTTTAAAATTAAATAAAATATTAACGACACTTAAATTAACTTTGAACGTTAAATGACGTCACGAAACAATAGCCCCAATAGGTATTATTTATTTTATAGAGTAGCCGAATATTTTAAATATTAAAGTCTAGTTGATCTCTCTAGGTTAATAACCTTTTACGATTCATGTCTCAGTTAAGTCTAAATAATTTAAATATAATTTTTCCTTTAATTCAATCATACGCTTTGATTATGTATGACGTCATTGCAATGACCTTGATAGTCCAAAAAAAACTGTTCAATTTCCTCGAATATAACTTTAAACAATTTTCTTGAAATTGAAGATATATTTATAAAAAAATAAATATAGGCCTACTCCCAGTGTTCTAATATTGTGAAATTCAGAGCTACGTTAAAATTACAGGCTATTATTTTTAACCGGTTAAAAAAAACATTCTCCCGCCCTCCCTTGGTTCCTAAAAGAATCACGGAATGACTTGACAAGAATATTTAAAGAATATTCATTTAGTTGCATTCTTAGAATGGTTTAACATCTGATAAAATAAAATGAATAAAATAATATTAGATTCTAGCGACAATTTAGTTTACCGAAAGGGAAATTTTTATTTTTATAATAAATTTTGTTTTTTTTTATAAAGAAACAAAACTTATACTTTTAAAAAACAATTTAATCAAACTAGTCACCCATATCTTACGTAGTATTTGAGTATCTTTGGTTTTACCACCAATAATTTCATTAAAATAACCGGTTTAAAATAATCTAAGTCTCTAATTTACTAAAATACAAAAAATAAATAAAAATTCCCTAAAATTCTGAATTTGAGCACGTAACATAAAAAAAACCCAAAATACCTATACGAAAGGGGTAATTTTTATTAATTTAATTTTAGGTAAAACAAAGGTGAGATTAAACACCTCTAAGATCATAAGGTCATTAATAATAATAAGAAAAAAACCACCCCGGTTTTTTTTCAATGTCGGAAATCAAATTAAATTCTTGAATTTAAATTATTTTATTAAATGGCCTTGATTTTTAATTTTAATTTTCCTTAGACGGAAAAAAAACACCTTAATTATATTTAATTTCGATAATAATTAAGGAGATAACTAACTAGTCTTGAACTTGAAACAAGAAAAAAATGGTATTTATTTTAATTCCGCCTAAAGGGAGGGTGAAACGGAAAAATCAAGTAATATCTTATCGATTCTTATAATTATAAGACCAATCTGCATACCCACTATGAATGAATTTAAAATTCAAATTAGTATATGATTTCATAGATAAGTTGAAATCTGCACGTCCGGACCAATCGCGTAACAACAAAATTTCCTATGCAGATAGGTCTCGTAATTAGTAGAAGAAAATAATAAAATATCACAAGGTTTTCCTTTTCACTCTCCCTTTAAAAATCAGAATGGTCGGAATAATTAAAATCATGAAAAAGTAATCCGCAAATTAAAAAAAAAAAAATTAAATATATGTTTAGCTTTGGCATACGCATTTCTAATCTACATTACATCTGCACGATTAACCTTCGTTATAATATTATTAAATTCCATTGCCTGATATACTAACTTCATTGCACGTAAAGTAGTTACCTGCATTTGCGCAAAAAATAATAATAATAATAAATAACTAGGCCTACAATGTTTAATTTAAACCTAAATAGTTTTGCGATATCGAATGCAATATTATCAACTGTCAATTTAAACTAATTTATTTTGAGGAAATTTTGAATACACGTGAACTTCTCATCCCCCCGTTCTCAAAAATACCTGGAAATACCCCTCCTAGATACCTTTAAATTATTTCTCACGTAGCTATCTCAATTTAATTTTGTCAAGCAATTTTATTGGTTGATTCCGGCAAATTGTTTAACCGGGGGGAATTTTTTTTGGGTACAACTTTTTGCAGTCAAGAAAATGAGAGAGCAAAACGCGGACTTTCACAAGAGCCAGAGCGAACCCAGGTTGTCTACGATTGGCACTAACGATCACGACATGGGTGCCAACACTCTGAGACCATCACCTTCAACTATCATTAACACAAATGGTAATTATTTATTTATTTACTTAGCTCTCTAGTCTACAGTGAAATATTACTAGAGATTATATTGAAACTTTCAGTTTCCGTGCTGTTAAGTTACGATTTAAGTCGAGGGATTAATGATACTCGGAGCGATTACTCCACGGAATACGCTCTTTCTATCCCTACCTTCAAATTAATCCTAACTTATTTAGAACTAAAGTTATGATCAGTTGAACACAAACTCAAAACAAAAATCAAAATATTTATTTAATTAATAATATTTAATCATTACTAAATTAACGCGTATTGTTTAGCTAATTACGTTTAATTATCTTTAGAAGACAGTATCGACTCGTCGCAGGATATTCCTCAACTACGTACCCCTCGATTGGTCATCGACAGGCCAGTATGGACAGTGTCCGAGTGTTACCAAATCGGGTCCGACGAAAGTGGATTAATTCCGGGGTTTTCAACGAAATTGGGTCAATCTAATGACCTAGCCAGTTTGGGCGGGGTTAGTAGTTTGACCGGTGGTCAAGGGGACGACAAGAAAAAGAAGGTGTTGGCGGAAGCGGGCGCCCAGTTGAAGAAAAAAATTAAAAAGACTAAAAGAGACATTTGTAATGGTGATAAAATATTTCGGATTATCATAAGTCTATTTCCTTGTATCGGTTGGATTAAGTCTTACAAGATTAAGGAGTATTTGGTCTGCGATATCATATCTGGGATTACCTCCGCAATATTTCACGTTCCTCAAGGTAATTAAAATAATTCATTATTTTTAATTATTTTAATTAAAATTTCCTATAGCCCCTTATGGGTGGCTTTCCCCGCCAACACCGGTGTATTGCAGAGTGAAACATTTCTACAGGGGCCATAGAGTTAACGTGGGAATAAAACCCCTGAATGCTGACTTACCCTCATTTAAAATTAATTTAAAAAAATACTTAATTTAATTATAATTACAGGTATGGCAAACGCGTTAGCTAATGCTGTTGCTCCAGTTTACGGTCTCTACGGGTCATTTTTCCCATCGGCAGTTTACAGTGTTATGGGAACGTCTATGCAATGTTCAGTCGGTAAGAAAATAATATATTTTAATCGCGTTTTAAATTATCTTAATTCTGATTGGTCAATTAATTTAAAGGGACATTTACGGTGGTTTCCATCATAACCGCTAATGCCGTGCGACGATTGGCTACCGTAGAAAGCGGGGAATTGGTTCCGCATCCGCCTAAACCGCCCGGTTTCGATCTGGACCTCCATAACGAAACCACTTTCGCTTTTAATGATACAATTTTACCAACGGTTGGACCATCTGGTAAAATTATCACCCCTATTCAAGTGACGGTAGCCGTGACACTTATGAGTGGTATAATACAAGTAAGGTGTCCTTTAACTGACTTAATCACGACTTTAATTAAAATCCTAATTAATTAATTAATTTATTTAATTATAGGTTTTGATGGGAATTTTGCGATGTGGTCGATTGGGTATTTTAATATCTCCCTCATTGGCTAGCGGTTTTATGACTGGATGCGCCGTTCAAATTATCGCCTCCCAACTTAAAGGTTGCTTCAATTTGAAATTCAAAGATTTCACTGGAGTTTTTGGAGTTATAAATGTAAGTTTGAAATTTAGGCCATGTCCGTTGCCATAGCAAAGTCACGAGATTTATGAAAGATAAATTTCACGCGCTGATAAAAATTCTCGCGCTGACTAAAATCACGTGCTGAAATATTCCTCGTGAATTCCTTTTTTATTTTAATTTGCGGCTTTTTATTTGCAGACTTTAGTGGCTGTAGTTGAGAATATAGGAGACGCTAATATGATCACGACAATCATGTCAGTCTGCGTATGCGTTATGCTAATAATGGGCAAAGATTTGGCAGGACCTCGATTCCAAAAATTGGCGCGTATTCCTTTACCAGTGGATTTAATAATGGTTATCATATGCAGTATCGTTTCGTACTATTTGGAATTAAACCATAAATATAGCGTTCCTATTGTAAACAACATCCCAAAAGGGTAAAGAAAATTAACTTAATTGAATTAAATTAAGAGAAATTAAATTTAATTCAATACTATTTACGTAGATTACCCAAACCGGTAGCGCCTTTAGTGGAATTACTTCCAAAGGTAAGGGGTAATCATATTGATCCTTTTTTATTTTCAAGTTAATAATTAAATAAAACTTAATCACAGGTAATTGGTGACGCGATAGCGGTGGCTATTGTGGGTTTCGCGTCCACTTTCAGTATGGGTAAAACATTCGCTCGTCGATACAACCACGAAGTTGACGCCAATCAGGTTGGTCACTGAGTTGATGACTAAATTAAAATCGAATATTAAAACTAATTTATTTCCTAGGAACTTTTAGCCCTCGGTTGTGGCAATATTCTTGGTGGATTCTTTCTCTGCTTACCGGGATGTGGTTCATTGGCCAGGAGTTCAGTTTTGGAAAGTGTCGGTTGCAAGACTCAGTTAACTGGAATGATCTCTTGCGTATTTTTAGCTTTGGTCTTGTATTTTATTGGTCCATTACTGGAGCCTTTGCCCAAGGTAATAATTATAATTAGTTTTAAGGCCTTTGGTCCAGGTTTGAGAAATAAGGATAAATGGATGACCACTGGGATAGTTTACAAAATTAAATGCTTGTGGGTCTTGGTCACTTGAATAATTATTTGAAGGTTTCATGGTTTAAGGTTACTCGACATTTTAAGTGACCAGTGTCCAGTTCTTTTTTTTAAATTATTGTACTTGGGTTCTACTGGCCACATGTACTGTTTACAACAACAAAAAAAGCCTTATTTCTCAGCCTGCTTTAGCAGTCACTTGGGGCTCGTAATAAAAAGCCCCCAAAAATTTGCTAATTATAATAATTTACTAATAAGAAATTAATTATTTCAGTGCGTTTTAGCGACTATTTTAGCCACGGCTCTCAAGGGATATCTTTTTAACATAACGGAAGTCAAGAAATTATGGAACGTCTCAAAAGCGGACGCTGTAAGTGTTTAAATTTAAATCAAAATTAACTAATTATTTATATTAATTATTTTTATATAATTAACGTAGATTGTCTGGGTGACGACTTGCGCATGCGTTATAATATTAGACGTAACTTACGGATTAATGATTGGTGTCATTATCACTTTGTTAAGCGTAACGTGGAGAATGCAAGGGTAATTATATTTAATCATTAAGCATTATTATTTAAATTAAATTAAATGATGGTAATTAAACGTAAATAATTAGTTACCGAGGAACGTTACTAAGGGAAGTAAAAACATCGGGGATCTTTCTACCCAACAATAAAAAGAAGAAAGTTGTAAGTATTTAAATATATTTATCAATCATCCACATTAACTTTAATTATGATTGAATTTAAATTAATTTCTAGAATTTAGGTCCCGATCAAGGTCGATTAATATTATTTCGATTCGGTAATCCATTATGTTTCGCGACGGCTGGTAATTTCGTAGCAGACGTTAAAAGAATAATAAAACAACTTCAACAGTAAGTTTTGTAAACTTATTCTGTCTTGACCATATTGTTTTATTTTTTTAGTCGCGCCTAGATTAAAGTTCTTAAGCAAACTAATATAATTATAATTTATGTAGTGCGACTAAATATATTATCTAATTCCAGAGTTAAACCAAGCTATAACAGCGAATTAAATATCACCAACGGTTCAACGGACTTGACCGCTCATTCGTTTTTGGTTGTTGACCTTTCCTCCACGTGTTTCGTGGACAACACTGGAGTGGAAGCCTTACACGAGGGCATTGAAAAATGCCGAAAACATAATATTGAATTCTCTTTAGCAGCGTTACCAGGTAATTGATTATAAAATATACAATAATTAGTTAGCTTGGGATTAAATTAACCGTTTAATTACCACTATAGACAATGTATTGGGAACGTTGCAACGTTCTGGTACCTTGGACATGGTGGGTTACGACAATGTATTCCCTACCATTCAAGACGCGGTTCTGGCAACGACAAACCGTATTAACGCTGTCAGTTTCGACAATATATCGACGTCAATCAGTTTTAATCAATATCAAAATGAAAATGGTCAAGATAAGGTAAAGTTTCACGTGAAGGTGATTCACGTTAAAGTGAATTCACGCTCTAAAATTTAACTAAACCCCACAGGAGGATGGTACCGGTTTAAGAGTTCCGGGACTACGTCGAGATTCACCGAGTTCGACTCAAACTGATCTCGGAGTTCAGGTCAAGGACATAGCGACAACGTCATTAAACGGTGACGAAGATGATGACCTTGTGGATGACGATTACGCCAAACAAGTCAATTTTCAAATCAGCGAAAATGGGAGAACACAACGAGCCAGTATTGTCAGTAACGCTAGCGGGCATATTGTTCGCAGCTCTTATTTGTGAATTGAATTGAATTGAACTGAACTGAACAACCTCACCTTTTGTTTCATTTTATTATTATGTAAATATTTAGGGAAAGCATTATTGCGTTTTTATAAAGGAGTGTATTTAGATTTTAGTATAGAGCTTTTTTAAAATTAAATTAAATAGTATCTCTGAATTTTCTTAACCCTTTCGACGATACTAAAACTAAATCTACCTTATCATTCCTCATTATTCACGAATTATTAATATTATTATGCCGTCCATGAATTTTAAAAATAAATTCATTGGAAAAAAAAAATTATGTAATTTTTAAAAACTTGAAACGTGAAAAAAAAAATAATAATTTTGAGTTTTTCTACGTTAATTTAAAGTTTGAAAAATAAAATAAGATTTTAACTATAATTATTAATTTCCTTTATCTCTCTAGAAGCGACGATCAAAAACAGGTCAACAAACAGCATATCGCGACCTTTATTAAATTAAGGTTATTTAAATTAATTTAATTTAAGTGAACTTTAAAAGTAATTAAATTTCGTTTGATTACGCATTAAGAAGGCGTGGTTCTGCCGATAAAATTGCGTGGATCATAACGTGCAGTACACAGGTCGCGACCCAGTATATATTCATAGTTATTTTACAGGTGGCGGGTTTTTTCCGTATCTACTATGGTACTACAAAATATTATATTATAGTCGCAATACGTCCTAGAAGTTTGTGTCGAACAGCGTAGGTAAACCGCGTTAGACTGGATTCAAGGTAGGTAGATATAAAAGCACGGGTCTCCAAAAGATTTATTCATTGGATCATATTGTAATTCGCGATACTAACTCCGCGCCTTCATTTAAAATTCACGTGCAATTAAATCCAAAATAATATTCACGTGCAATTAAATCCAAAATAATATTCACGTGCAATTAAATCCAAAATAATATTCACGTGCAATTAAATCCAAAATAAATATTCACGTGCAATTAAATCCAAAATAAATATTCACGTGCAATTAAATCGAAGATAAAATTCACGTGCAATTAAATCGAAAATAATATTCACTTGCAATTAAATACAAAATAATATTCACGTGCAACTAAGTCCAAAATAAAATTCACGCGACCAAAGACTATTTTACGATAACAATGAACTGTTTCGCATCTCACCAATAAAAGTTTTGAAGAAATAATTTAGAGAAGTCTATAAAAGAGGTAAGTTATCAGATTGCATTTTTTTCTACGACTCTGTCTTCATATTACGTAATAACTAACTGCAATTTAGTTTAATTAAATTAATATTACGCTAAGGGTAACCTAAATCAGTCGCGTTAAAATTTGCGTCAAGTTAAATTATGCTCCGTAGGTGAACGTGTGGGATATTTTATTAGCATTTTGAACTAGATTCGCGCGTAAAATCCCCTATATCGTTATTATATAGAGATCAATTTGATTAAAATAATATAAAATAGTGTATGGGGTATAGTTAGGCCTATTTGAAATCTTGGTGCAATTAGCGACCATTGCAAAAACAACGATTGTAGATATTTCTGCAACAGAAAATTCTATATCCATATGCACGCGTGTTTACAACCAAAATCTTAATTGTTTTTCTTATTTATTTTTTTTTGTAACTAAAATACGAGTGTATTACCGTCAAACCCCTACGCGTGTCCATCCCCTCGAGTAAACAAGTAGATTTATCAAAAATCAAATCATAATGAAAAAGATTTCACGTGCGATTTGAAATTTATCGCTGGCATAGAAAAGTTATTCCAAATTTTTTAAATAATATCACGTGGTGACAATAACCAATAAGATTTGAATTTTTCCTTACACAACATCAATCAATATCTGAGCTTATCAATTGAAGTAATCTTCTGTAGACTACAATATCATAAATGATTAATCAGAATATAGAGAGAAAAAAATAACATATCAAGGGAATGCTTCTATTCAATTAACGTTTTGGGGAATTATACACGGTTACCTGAAAGGCAATATTATTATTATGTTTTTGCGGCGATGACTAAATGATATTATTTATTTAAACCCAGCTAGACTTTGCTAAGCAACAATATTTGTCCTAATTATCTACTTTCTATGGAGATAATAGTGTTTCTGATTAAAATTATTATTGTTATTTTTTCAATTATTTTACAGCTATAAGTATTTGGAACAAATTAGATCTTAAGAATGTCCAGAGGACTTAGGCGATTTTCGGAACCAGGAGATGTTGGTTCACACACGGCCGATTATTTTAGCAAAATTCAATTTAAACACGCTTATAAACTTAGTAAAGGGAAAAAACTGTAAGCATTATTTTAAATAATAAATACCTAGGCCTATAATTTAAAATTAAAAAAAAAATAATAATAATAATAAAAAAAATCACGTGCAATTTTTCACGTGCGTTTATTTTTATTTTAATTTGAAATGATATTAAAATAAACTAGCACGTGCTTTTGCGATTTGCGATTTTTTATATAGAATTAAGTTCACGCTTCTAATAACGTGTTTTTCAACCGGCCTAGTTAGGTTATGGTTAGTTAGTCATTCATTAACAATTATAATAAAAAATAAAACAAATTTTTTTCATAATACATTTTTTTCTTAACAAAAAATCCCGGAAATAAATATAAATATATAAATAAATAAATAAATAAATATTAATAAAAATACAATGGAACTTTGATAAAATTGTTGTTAAGGTTAATAATAAAAGTTCCATCACACACGGTAACGGTAGTTCCCATATAGAAACAGAAGAGCAACAACGTGATTTACGATGCGAAATTTTCGAAATATCGTTAACTAACATATGTTTAAATGACGTCTACTTAAAGTCGATATCATAGATGCAATACTGATTCCGCGAAATCTACTGACGTACCTCTGTGCATGCACGTGCAAGGGTAACATGTGTGAAATAACTTAGCCTTATACGTCAAAGTTATTACAGTATTTTCACATTAAATTCACACAAGGACATTCTTCTTTACAAGAACTACCGCTACCTTACAGTTGCAGTTTCATTTCATATTCCCGTTCAATTTGATCTAATTACTTTGCAAAATATTCCTTATATGAATAATTAATTTAGAAATTAATTTCTTTAACACTATAGTCCGAATGGTCAAGGACCCGAGGGAACTGAGGGTTCAATTCGCATTACGGTTGACCGACCCATACTGCGTTTCGCCGATGTCTACCCGCCATCCCCTGTTGTGGAAAAACCGCAAAGAGCCGAACAGCGGAAAGGTCTCAGGAAAAAAAGTAATTAAACCCTATTCGTGTTAATTATTTAAATATGATTACTTATTTAATTAATTAGTATTTGTCCCCCCCCTCGCTCATAGTTAAGAATTGGAGTTCGGTGAACAGTGTGAACAGTCTTCATTTCCCCAAAGAGAACCTAAGTCCAGTTGGCAAAATTAAGAAAGAATGTCGAAGAGTTCGAAAAAATTATTGCAACTGCAACGCCTTGCAGAAATTCTTCTTAATTACTTTCCCATTTATCTCGTGGTTAAGACAATACAAGCTTAGGGATTGGTTAATTTCTGATATCGTTTCTGGTATTACTGCAGCCATTTATCAAGTCCCTCAAGGTATGTACAGTACGCCTACAAACCTTTAGGTAACACCCCTTTATATTCATATTTGAAATTAATTTAATTAAATAATTTTTAATTAGGTTTGGGTAACGCGTTATTGGCCCGGGTCCCGGCAGTAATTGGGCTCTATTCTTCATTTTTTCCACCCTTGGTTTACAGTTTTTTGGGAACTTCTAGACAAACTTCAGTTGGTAAGTTTTAAATTTTGAATATTAAAAATAAATAAATAAATAAATAAATAAATTATTTATTTTATTATTTTGTTTATTTCAGGGACATTCACGGTTTTATCTTTAATGATGGGGAATGTAATTAAAAATTACGCTCATATCGAAACGGTCATCGTTGCAAATTCAACTTTTAACGTTATTAGCGGCATTAAAACACCGTTGGAACAAGTTAACGCTCCGAGTCCATTGCAAGTCGCAACAGCAGTGGCCTTTTTGGCCGGCATCGTCCAAGTTAGTTTTAAAAGTTACAAAATAATCGCTAATATTAAAATTATTAATAAATTAAATTTCAAATTAGTTAATTCTGTATATTTTGCGATTGGGTAAATTGGGTGTTTTAATTTCACCCGCTTTGGCAAATGGATTCACGGCCGGTTGCGCGGTTCAAACGGCGGTCAGTCAATTCAAAGGGATGCTGGGGTTAAAGTTCGACGATTACGGTGGAACTTTTAGCGTCATTTATGTAATTATATATATTATTGCTTTAATTAATGGGGGAAATTAATTTCTATTTTAATTTCAGACCTTGATTGCCGTTTTTAAGAATATTGCCACGGCTCACATTGTCTCGACGGTATTGTCCGTTTGTGTGGTGGTTTTTGTTATCTTGGGTAAAGATTTTTTGGGACCCCTATTTCAAAGGAAGGCCAAGTTTCCCTTACCAGTTGACTTAATAGTCGTAAGTACTTAACAATTAACAAACAATAGCTATAAATATTAAATTTTATAATCACGTGCCAGGCTTTTTTTTAAAAAAAAGATTAAATTTTTCGACGCGCCAATTTATAAAATAAATTTATTTTCACGCGCCAATTTATTTATTTTCACGCGCCAATTTATTTATTTTCACGCGCCAATTTATAAAATAAACTTATTTTCACGCGCCAAAAAAAAATAATCTTATTTTCACGCGCTGGTTTAGAAATACCCCTAAATTATGATTAATTTCACGCGCTTGTAAGTTCATAAATAATTTCACTTGTCTAACGCTGAGTTTAACGCAGGTTGTCGTTGCTACACTGACGTCGTACTACTTAGATCTGAACGCTAAATACGGAGTGACCATAACCGGACATATTCCTAACGGGTAACCTCGATTAAACTTAAACTTTAAAATAAATAAAAATTAACTTATTAAAACGAAAAAAAAAAAAAAAAAGATTGCCAGATCCAATTATGCCCGATTTCCCAATTTTCCAAATGGTATTCGCCGATTCAATCGCCATCGGATTGGTGGCATTCACGAGCACCTTTTCAATGGCGACAATGTATGCCAAAAAATACGATCATAAAGTCGATGCCAATCAAGTAATTAGTAATTAAAAAATTCGAAAAACATAATTAATTAAATAACTTAAAATGTAATTAAATTCAGGAGTTACTAGCGCTTGGAGTTAGTAACATCTTAGGCGGTGTATTTTCGAGTATTCCAGCTGCTGGTTCCTTGGCCAGGAGTTCAGTTCTGGAAAGTGTGGGATGTAAAACGCAATTGACCGGAATGATATCTTGCGTACTTATGGTTTTCGTCATTTATTTTGTCGGCCCGCTTATGGCGCCACTTCCAAAGGTAATTTTATTTAATAAAGGGGTACTAAATAATAAATAAATTAATAAATTAATTTAAATTGTTTATTTTTTATTAGTGTGTCTTAGCAGCAAGTATCGCCATAGCGGTCAAGAATTACTTTTCAACTATTAAAGAAATATTCGTTCTGTGGCCATTATCACGTGCTGATTCGGTCAGTTTTTGTTTCATTAAACCATAAGTTTATAAGTGATATGTTCGCTCCATAAGTATGATATTCACTACCTATACGATTCGTAATGCTACTGAGAGACTTACAGCAGCTCGAGATAACTAGTTCGACTAAAGGAGAACGAGGGGGAGCGAGTCAATTGAAGTCCTAAGTACACTCGGTGGTGGTGGTTAATTAATTTTGCAGCTAGGACCTTTTCCATCTAGGTCCTATTTAGCCCGCATTACTAAGCCCCCTTTGACAGCAGCGCCTCACTCACTCACCAGGCCCCTCCCTCGCCGCTTTACCTCCTCGAATCTATGACCTCACTCACTCACTCACTTCAAAATTACAAGCCTTTCAGTTTGTCATGACCAGAGATTAATTAAACAAACTTATGGAAGGAACATAACATATGTTATAAACTTATGATTAAACTAATAAAAAGGTTTTAATTTTGTTTATATAATAAGTAATTTCTAACAATTAATTAATTTAGATTGTTTGGGCCGTGACCTTCTTGGCTGTGGTCATCTTGGACGTTTCCTACGGTTTAATAGCCGGGGTCATAACGGCTTTGTTCTCAATTACTTGGAGGATGCATAATTACAGAGGTGCCATTCTAAAAGAACACGAAAATTCCGGGATTTATTTGACGCATTCCAAAAAACTTAAAATGGTATTTTAAACATTTAATTCTAAATGAAACCCGTTTCCATGACAACGATTTTACCCTAATTATTGAAATTATCAAGGTTATTTCTTCGGAATTGGGTGACATTATTATTTTCCGTTTCGCTTGCCCGTTATTCTTCGCGACCACTGGTCACTTTGAACGCGACGTGGAAATAATTCTAGCTCAACATCGAAGACACGCCGAAATTGGAAATATTCCACTTCATCTCGTCATAGATTGTTCATCCATGTGTTTCGTTGATCATAATGGAGCCGAAACACTCGCTCAAGTAAAGAACTATACGCTACAATTTCCCCAATGTTCTAAATAAGTATAATAATTATTTGCATTATGAACAGGTTGTAAAAGCGTGTCGTAAAGATAACATCGAAGTCTTAGTCGCGGCAGCCCCAGGTAACTTATTATGGCACGCAATTATTCCTATTAGTTGTATGTATTCCTAACTGTAATTATATTACAGACGCGACTTTGAAGACCCTGGACCGATCAGGGCTATTAGAACAAATTGGTTATTGCAAAATATTCCCGTCTATTCAAGACGCCGTGAAATCGGCCAAACTTGATCAAGTATGTTTAATTTAATTTAATTAAAATTAAAATTAAAATTAATTATGAGAGACGTTTTAATTTAAAAAACCAAATTAATTAATCAATTTCATAAAACAGGAAATGGCGACTACGAAGGAATTAGTAGCTCGATTATGATTGTTATCAATCAATCAGAGAGGTCGAAGTCTGATTTGATTTTTAAAACTAAAATATTTTCATTCATTTCTGTTTAAATAAACTTCATGTATCACTCACGATAAAAAATAAAACACGAAATATTCACATCGCATTTTCGGCAAACTATAATTACCATCCCATTTTGGAATGGATAGACACTGAGCATACATACTTAAAACTAACTTAAACTCAAGGGATGGTATTTCAAATTTGAACTCAAATGACTTCCAAAACCTAAATTACAATATGTAGTTTAATGACACATCAATTTTTAATTTTTCCTGATTATTTGAACCCAATGAAAGTTGAATCTCGGCGTATATTTGACCTTTGACATTCTTGGGGTTATGTTTATTGATATTTCAACTTCATCGTGGGTTTCCAATTTCATCATATCGACCTCAAAACATTAACCCGTTACCAAATTATATTTTTGTGTCACCAAAAAAGATTAAAAAAATAAATAAAATGTATAAGATCAAATTTCACGTTCTTTCTTCGACTTATTTTAATTAGTTCAAAAGCCATAAAGATAATTATCTTAATCTGTGCATTAAGCTTGTTAGAATGACGTGGAATGACGTCATGATTGTATATATGTGTTTCGTAATATGGACAAAAACCTTTGCGATAACATTTTTTTCCAAACAAAAATTGTACGTATACAATTTTTGCTTTCGTTATTCTTCCCTCGCCTTTATTCAATTACTTATACTATATATATATATATATAGTATAGAGTTGGGCTACAATAAGAAACCTCAAGAACTCTTAAGAACAGCGCGTATTTCCAAGTTGGGGTCCCGTACCCGAATTAAATCTTCAAGAAGGACCGCAAATTGGAGACAAATTTTATTACTTCTTTTTTTATTAAAGTTATTTTTTTGATTGGCTTCTACGTTTCTAGCTGTCAAAAAACGTACACTAGCTTCATTCAAAATTTTTTATTAACTCCCTCCCCCTTCTTGGCTTTAATATATAGCGCAAGGTCAGTCATTTTGGGGGAAAACATATTGAACTTAATTAACTTAATTTAGTTTTGTTAGTAAAGTTTTTCATTAAAAGTTTTAACAAGACCAAAGACAAAATTTCCAACCCAAACCGTGTAAAACATTTTTTTGTCGTTCCTTTAGTGTTGCCAGGCCATTTGTGAATCTAGATATTGGTAGCACAGTTCAGTTCGAATCAGTACTAGTACCAACTTGACTCAAAAAGATCCTGACAACACTGCACTAAGGGAAGGGGGAGCAACTGTTCGTAGCCCCCCTTTCTGATAAAAGCATCTATTAAAATTGTTTATACTTTTCTAATCTAGTAAAGGGACCTTTCGAAATTAATTTAACGCTAAATTTAAATTTGTTTAATTCTCGGAGGATAACCCCTAAGAGATTCCACAGAGATTAAAGTTGGCGCTTAAGTTTAAGTTTAAATATAATTTTAAACTTCCAGCGGAACTATATATCACTTCCTAGGAAGATGTCTGTCGCTCGCTGGCATTCCCGCCTTAAGATGATGCAACATCTCACGAGGGTTAATTTATTTTTTCACGTGAAATAAAAAAAAAATTTGGTATAATGGCACCCTGTGTTAATTTCCCATAGAACTTAATACAGTCAGAACCAGACAGATGCTATCGCTAAAGAAAATTAATAAATAAAAAACACGAAGCGTAGATTTAAATACAATTTCAAAGAAATTGGCGCCACAAATTTTGAAAATTAAATAAAATAAGTTAGAAATTAAATCCACCCTCGGTTTTTTTATGTAAGAAATATAATTTGGAAGATTAGAATTGCTGTGTTAATTTCTTTAAACCAGAGAAAGTGTGGGATTCTTATAATTTTTCTTAATATTAAAAATAAAATTAAATAATAATGATCGTTCTTGTTTAATGCGTCTGACGTAATCTTATTTAGCGGTTACGTCTTCTGAACTTAATGGCAATTAGTCAAACATAATTTTTGAATCCCACGACTCGTCTGCTTTTGTAATTATTCCTAATTAAGCTTTCTTATCGCTAGTGCCAATTTCGCCGAGCGCTTCTAGGAAGGCGCTCCAAATTTGAATTTTGAAAATTTAAAGTAACAAGCGGATGAATACGTTAATGATTAATATATTAAATAAAGTAGTTCCGTAGTATAGAATAGAATAGAATAGACGTATTTATAATAAAACTAACGTAACTGATAAATAATTTTATCAATTAAAATTGATTAACAATTATACGGAAGGTGTTGAAATTTGGAGGCGGTTTCTATTAAATTGAAACAATTAAAAACGCTTTTTAATCATTTATCTTTAATCATTTAATCTAATTGATAATCATCGATGAATATATCTCATTTTTTCTTTTTTCGGTGTTAAGGTTAGGAAATATAAAATATAATTTAATGGGACGATGAAATGCCAAAAAACCAAAAAATATTCCATGAATTTAAAGTGGCACTGAATTAAAAACCCTTTATAATATATAAGTGGAACCCGGTGCCAAATGTGCTGAAACAGAACACGATGTTCTAGATAAAGGTTAATTCACCTCGATAACCTTGTAAGCTACCTTTACATCTACAAGAAAAAGCCGGGAAAAAGAAGTAGGTATAGTACGTGAACAGGTGAAATTCCGACTACAGCAAAGGTTTTTCTTAGAATCAAGGATCTACCTTTAATTCCCCGGCTAAACTTTGAAGAGCTAAATTTAAAAAACCCGCACAGCACCACACCACGCCACGTCATACTTTAAGAGAAAAAAGGCGCCAAACAGTCTGCGCCAGTAAAGGCGCCAATTTTTGAGCGCACGAGACACTGCAGCGTAGAAAAGGTTAAAGGCGCGCGTGAATTGAACAATCAACAGCGCGTGAAAAGAAATATACGGTTACCATGGAAACCAAGCGTGTAACGTAGGTAGCGCGTGCTGCCGTTTAATGTTGAATTTGTTCTTTTAAATATTATTATTTTTAGGTCTCTATGGGAGTGTACTATGCGAGCTGCTTTTTTTGGCGCCATTTCACTATCGGGCACGTAGCCAGCCATCTAGACATAGAATTTCCTTCCTCTATAATCGTTTCGAGATTAAAATCTGAATTGTCATTTTATATTAATCCGAAAAGCGCGCCTTATCTTTGTCATTGGGATGGAACCATAGTTTAATTACTTATTTCGTTACCCCCCCCACCACCCCCCGTTATTATTAACCTTTGAATGACCCTGCTTTATCTGGATGGTGGAAAATAGAGCAAGGTGTTTTGGAGAACGAGACAGAGTCATTTTATTTTAAAATGCCAGCTATCCGTTTCAGAAATTAAATTTAATCAAATTTAACGTGCGATATGGTAAAGAGCTTTCTTTCTTTGGAGGTCAATTACAATTGGGATTAATGTCTGTCTGTCTGTCCGTATGTCTGTCAAAGAGAGGAATTTTAATAAAAGATTTCCCGGTATTTTCCAAATTTTTGTGTATTTGAATTTCTTATTTTGATTTCTTTACACTTAAGCCTAAATTATTAAGTAATATTTATTTATTATTTACTTCTTATTTTATTTGATTGACACGATTTACGACGTTAGTTGTTGGCAATTGTATATTTTGTAGGCGGGTGTTCTCCCATTTCATTCATAATCCCGTCAAGGTTCGAATCCCCGTCCCATTTTTGCGCCAACTCTATTCCATTCCTTCTTATATATATTTTAAAACGTTAAGGAGCATGCGCAATCGATAAAGTAGAAAAAAAAAACTTCCTTAGATAACGTAAGAAGCTGCAAGATCACAATAACAAAATAAAAACTTTCACCAAAACTTTAAAATTCTTTCTCACGCGAGCTCTCCTATTTCAGCGCGTGCCGATTTTATTTTAAAATTAATATTATTTTAAACAAAAAAAAACCTGAGTTCAAAAATAAAAGATACGAAGTTTTTATTTTAAATAATTCCAGGAATACATACAGCTACTAGGAATCATTGCGTCCCCTTGTTAATTTCTATGACTTCGGGGTTTTGTGGGCCGGGCTTGAGAACCTACTATCAATAATTCTGATGGCGTCTTTCCTTACTATCGTTTCATTGGTGTGTGTGCACGGTAAGGTGCAAGACGCAGCGAGATAGATTATTAATTCGCTATGGGTAAAATTCGCCATACGTAATGATTAAGTCTAACTAGCTCCTCCCACAAAGCCCGCCCAGATACGTATGACTACACACAATTATTCCTATTAGCTGCTATGCATTCCATTAGGTTTTATTTCCTAGAATTGGGTAATTGCTCTAAATATATATATATATACGATGTCAATACAAATTGGTTTCAATGTCCGGTCCGGCGTCTTAGGCCTGGGTGGGGAAAGAAGGGGTTGAGGTCGTAAAGGGGCGGGGGTATTAGAGTGGGTGTTAAATTATCGGCCTTAATTAAGTCTTTGATTAAAAGGAAGTTTATATCCTGGACATCCCACGCTCGCTGGCTGACCCTTAATTTCCTGTAGCCGCCGGAGCGGCCGGACAATGTTATTTCTTTTTATCGGGTTTCCCAGATTTGTTTGCTCCTTTTCCGGACAACGGGGTGCTGTTATTTCTAGGAATTCTTTGACCTCTTAATTGACCAATACTCGACAATGCCTTTCTTTGTTTATCAACTAAATATATATCTTTAATTAACAAATAAATAAATCTAGGCCGATGACCATAGAGTGGTACTGAGAGGGGCGGAGCTACGGGGAGGATGTGACGTCAGTCTAAATTGTATGGCCTGAGCTGGCGACTTCCAATATGGTCACCAAAACCGAGGTAAGAGATAGGAGGGTGTTATACGTCACGAAAAGGTTCGTAGTAGCAGACTATACAACGGAACGCGCGTGAAACTTTCAAACAATAAAATTCACACGCGCACGAGATTAAAAGTTTCAATTTTTTCACGTGAAAGAAGCGCGAGATTATTTTGAAAATTAGGCGCGTGAAAAACACGTGGAATTCTAATTTTAAACTTGACGTAATCTAAGTAGAAATTTCGTAGTAGACTTAACGGTTATTTATTTATTTATTTAATGAATTAACCGTCCTGGTTGTAATTAAGAATCTCCTATAATAAGCGACCGAATGAAGGATCGGACTAATTATCATCACGTTTTCTTTTAATCGGAAGTTGAGCGGCAACAACCTTCTATAGGAAGGAAAGAGTGGAACAATGAGGAGCGGGAGAGGGCGTGGCTTAAGTGATTACATCAAGTGAACACGAAGCGCGAGGGATGCTGGGGGACGAAGCTGAGAGAGAGATCTACTTGAGGATTTAAACGAGAGTTCCCGCTGGCATTAACACGGCAAATGTCGACATAAAAACACCACTAACTTTTTCGGCACGCCACTATAGTACGAAGAAACTTTTACTTCATAAGAAAAAGTTCCTTTTGTTTATTATTATTATTTTGTTCAGAACAGACGGATTATTTTCACGCGATACCAGTTTCTTTTTATTATTTTCACGCGCGTTGAGTTTTATAAATTTTAATTCACGCGCGCTCAATTTTAGAGAACTGGTTTTTTTGCGTTGTTACCAAAATTACAAGGACGTTTGATTCAATAACTAAATTGCGATTTTTTGGGATAAATTTCGGGTAAGTTTATTCTTAATTGGTTCCATTCGATTACTTAAGTTTACTTTAAAAATTGTGGTAAAAATTATGATGGAGTTGAAGTTAAAATTGCGAAATATTTTTACAGACCCAATTTAAAAGCCCTTAAAAGTTATTAAAATCAAGAACTTGTACTAAAAAAGAAAACCAGACGAAAAAGTACCCCCAAAATGGCCACTACCGCCATAAGAGTAAATACGTCATCGATCTTGAAGTACCTATTAGCCTTTCTATTGGTTATTACCCTGGTCAAGGGCGGCTTAACAGTCCAATCCCGTTTCGTGCAACAAGTCTCGTGTCCCCGACCCGAATTTATTCAACCCTGCACGTGCCGAATGACCGTTTACGGAATGCACGTCGTCTGCTTAAGAGTCAGTGACGTCAACGCTCTCCAGCGGATATTCACCGTATTGAAAGATTACGAATTGGGAACCCTGTTACTACAAGACTTTGAATTACCATCCTTTTCCCAATGCTACCAGTTATTCCGCGGTCTAAAACCCGTCATACTTCGTCTGGTCACTTGCGAACTTCCGGTCAATTCGGACAGTAGCTCTTCGTCATTGACCCCCGAAGATAACCAGTACATTTTGGAAGGTATGGCCTCGACGCTTAAGCGAATTGACATTACGAAGTGCAACGTCGGCAACGAAGGATTGCAGCAATTGGGGTTGGGAAGGTTGCCCCAACTCACGGAGGTCAATGTCTTGCAAGAACAGTTGGGAGTTGTTGGGAAAGATTGGTTTAAAAGCGTCCCCGGATTGTACCAAGGAGGTCAAGATGCCCTAAAGATTAAAGTTGTTAGACTGGAAGATAGCGGAATCACCGAAGTACAACCCAAAGCTTTTGCCGAACTGACCAACTTAGTCGTACTGTCATTGGCTAAGAACTCCATCAACAGAATTGGAAGGAACGTATTTCCAATTGACGCCCAATCTCTAACTACTATCGATTTAAGGTGAGTCGATTAATTTTAATTAAGGGTAATTAAAGAACGCTTAATTAAGAATCCAGGTAATTAAGATCGTTAAAAAAGATCGAAAAAAAAAGAACTTTGGAATTAGTCCATTTCTAGCTCGCTTTAAAAGTAAATGCAAATTTTTGGCAACTGTTGTTGGACCTCAAACTAAAATATGTGATAATCATTAATTTCAATCTTATATTAATTAAGCCAACCCACCCCTGTGATGCAATTGAGCTCAAGAAACGCAATGCATTAACTTAATTAAGATTAAATCTGCAATTACGCAATGAAAACTAATCAATAAGGAAATTTTTCAAAAAACGTATTTCTAGTTGGGGGGTTAACAGAGGTCATGGACGGAGACGGTTAGACGGTAATTGGAAAACAGGGTGTGTCGAGATGAAAGTATATGACGTCAATATGACGTCAACTAGCTACATACACAAACTCCAATTAAGATGGCGCGAGGACGGAATACCAACCGTCTAAATATTTAATTGGGTGTATTTAAACTGTCAACCAATCCAAAGGCGACGATTTTAATTGGCCCGCGACATAAATAAAAAATTAGAAGAATATGTTTTCAATTGAAACCTTGTAAAATTATCCTTACTACGTTGTAAGATTAGACTATTAGTCAATTACTAAACTCCAGAAAGATTATCAACGAGAAAAATAAAGTGGTTTCTTAATCTTGAACTAATAAAAAAAATGTATGATAACTTCGTATTGACTAACCAGACAATGAAATAAGACTACAAAAATATAAATATTGTTTTCCAAATATGGTCTTCACTTTTAAGCATGGGAAAAGGTGGAGGAATTATATCTTCATTAAATTAAACTAATAGCGTTTAAATCTAATTTCAGTCACAACGCCTTGACTGGTTTACCGAACGACTTCTTTAACAACATGCCGGCGCTACAAAAGGTACTCTTATACAACAACAAAATCACCAACTTGAACTTCGACGTTTGGCAACACGTTTTCCAATCATTGGATACTTTATGGATTTACGGTAACTATTAAACTAATTAATTAAATTTAATTTAGTCAGCTCGCGAGCTCTCCATTTTTCAAATTAAAATAAAAACCCGGCACGTGAAAATTTCACGCGCTAAAGAAAGATATATTTTAAACTAAATATTCTAAGAGCACGTGCGTGCTTGTAATTTTTCTCGTGAAATTTCACGCGCTAAAGAAAGTTACATATTATAAATTAAATATTATAAGAGCTCGCGCGTGTTTGTAATTTTTCAATTTGGCTCGTGAAATTTCACGTGTTAAAGTACAAATTTGAAAAATCCTTGAAACGTCTTTCCTTAGACTTTAAGGGTATATCCCAAATAGATGACCTTCTCTACAATGATGAGAAACGGATTTTTTAAAAAAAGGCTAAATCTAGGCTACCAATATTAACAAGTCGTTCTGTGTCGTCTTACTGGCACGGTTTTCTCTTAAACATTTTGGTGACAATGTGAACTGACTGATAAGCGAGGGTGGTTCAACTTAGTTGGACTATTTCTATTAAAATTCTAGGAAGTCCCGAAATTACCTACCCCCCCCCCCTCCCCCAAAGAATTTCTTGGCTCAAGTTAAACACGCTTTAGTTTATGGAGCCCAAATTGTTTTTTCAGGATGGGGGCCAAATTCGAGGGGTATTTCACTATCCCTTAAATAAAAAAAACAAATTCACGCTTAATATCCCGTGCTCGAAAGCGTCACTATTAGATATAACTATAGTTTAAATCGGATTATAAATATTATGGATAAAAGATAATGTAAAAATCTGATTAATGTTTAAAAAAATATTTCAGTAACTATTGAAAATAATCTACACCGATCTGATGGGCGCCCCCTTGTTTCTAATATATTTTTTTTATTTCGTAGATAATTAATGCACTTAAAAACAAATTCCATTAATAAACGATAGTGGGAATACATACAGATAATTGGAATTATTGTGTTCCCATGTTAATTTCTATGAATTCGGGTTTTGTGGGCGGGCCTTCAGAAAATACTATCAACCTTATAAACCAGTCTTATAAAGTTATTATTCTGGTCAACGTCTTTCCTAATCGTGATTTTATTGGTTGCATGGTAGCAACGGATATATTATTAATTCGCTAGGTAAAATTCGAAATAGGTAATGATTAGTCTATCTCTAGCTCCTCCCACAACAAAATCCGCAATAGATACGTTGACTGAAAATGGTTACGAAATTATTCCTATTAACTATATGTATTATTGCTTAAACTGACTAATTGACAATCAATCAACCAACCAATATTGAAATTCGGTGATTTGAAAATTAATAAATATTCTATTGACTAACTAACTAACTAACTAACTAACTTACTTCCTGGCCTACAAAGTTAAATATTTAAGATAAAAATTGATGTGAAATTTAAAACCATAGTTCCTGTATTCGTTGAGAAATTATGGAATTATCTATCTTGAAGATCATGTGATATATTAAAAAAAAACTGATGCTATTTATAAATATTTTTCAACGTCGAGGGCCTCCCTTAACTCTGCGTAGTCACTCAAGACGTACATAACGTTGGAAATTTATCTTGGAATATCTCTAATTGAGAAACATTAACTTCGCGGATCAAATTTTTAACCTTTAGGAACATAAACAAAATTTGAGATGAGCTAATGAAAATTAGAATCTTTAAAACAGCTTAAAATTTAACATATTATAAAATCCGCTCCTTTCAAGATTGCAATTTAACATTTCCATAATAGCAGGAATGCATACAACAACTAAGAATCATTGCGTAACCATCCAATTTCCCTCAACGCATCTAGGCGGATTTTGTGGGAGGAGTTACGTATCACGAATTTTACCTCGCGAATTAATAATCTATTTCGCTGTGCCTTGCACCAAGGAACTCGCGTCGCTAGCTCGTAGAAATTAACAAGGGAGGTATATTCCTATTAGCTTTATGCATTCCTTTAATAGAGAGAGAAGGGTAGGGGGGGTTAATTAGTTTACTAATTAGTTATATAGTTTTTAATGAAGGCTTAGTCTAAAGAGTGTTGCTGGAAGGATTAGAGTTTTGGGGACGTTATACTTTTAGAACTTTCCAACTTAATTCCAACAGTCAATTTTAGTTAGGGGGAAACTTAATTTGAACTGGGGGCAAAGGTCAATGCAATTGTTGACTGCAATAATAATAATTTAGGTACATAGTAACAAGATAATTAATCAAAGTACAATAGATTATTATATTATTATCGAAGCGATACTTGAAAGATGACAAAAGCCTTGATTTAACCCTGATTATCTTTACCTTTTTAATTGAAAACAACTACACAAATAAAACCTATATTGTTTTTGTCATGCACTTGAGGTCACCCTAAGTAAACATAATTGATGTGTTTGAAATAACAATTCACGCGCCGGGGGGGGGGGGATTGTTATTTTAGAGATTTAATTCACGCGCCAACTTTTTTTATTTTTATTTTGAGATTTAATTCACGCGCCAACGTTTTATTTTTTTATTTTGCGATTTAATTCACGTGCCAATTTTTTTTATTTTTACTTTGCGATTTAATTCAGGTGTTGGATCCATTATTTTTCACTAATTTATTATTTTTAATTAATTTAATTTATTAATTATTTCACTCTAATAATAGAACAATTTAAATTCCAGATAACCCGTTGATTTGCGATGATCGCATGAATTGGATAGTGGCCTATCAGAAACCACGAAATCTAGAAGGATCTTGCGAAGCGCCGGACGATAAGAAGGGCGTCCATTTAACGGACACCCAAGCTTTGGTGTCGGAAACGTTGGCGGAAACCTCGTAATATCGCTAAACTTAAACTGAAACTACAACCAAGAGTGCAAATACATATTATACACTCTTGATATCTACCAGCACCAAAAATTGGAGCTATATTTTGGTTAAGTTATCGTAGAATTTCTTTGGTTTAAAAAAGAAAAACTAAATTAAACTTTGTTTTAAAATTGTATCCAAAGAAATTAAAATTTTAGTTTAAGTTTGAACTAAAATTTATAAAAGAAAAGGTACCGTCGAGTATTACGAATTACATGCCCTGGTGAGTGTTTTGAACTGAACTGAATTGAACTACATAGTCTAAACTTGCTGGGAAAATTATTTGGTGACGTGAAGATAATGGACCAGATATTTTTGTTTGAAAGTGTTACGAACTTTGACCTTTTTTTTACGATTTAAGGCTAGTTTACTTAAATATTACGATATTATTTTTAATTATTAATTTAATGCCGATAATTTGTTGTTTTTTTAAAGGATAAACAAATTAATGTTTGTAAATATTTTTTCACTAATTATAATATTAAACAATGTTGGCATCCCATATTATTTTTCCATTGGAAATTGAACGGTGGAACTAAGAACACGGTCATTACTCAATTCGAAAAAAAGAGACAATATAACTTCTACGTTATCTACTTCTGTATATATCCGTGGAAAAAACGGAAAATTCAGTATTTTATATATAATTGTGGTTTTTTTTTTAATTTTTCCTTATTTTGATTAATGTATATTATTTGCGAATCTCTAAACAAGATATGAAAAAAAAGAAGTTCAGCGAAAGATAATTGAATGTTTTATAATTAATTATTGTCATTAATTTTGTTCCCAAGAGAAAAACAATTGAAATATATTAAATTATTCTGAAACAGTATTTGCATAATTATTAAATATTAATTGGTAATTAATATTAAGCTTACTAATTAACTGATAATTAATATTAAGCTTACTAATTAACTGATAATTAATATAAAGCTCACTAATTAGTAATTAATATTAAGCTCCCGAATTAACAGGTAATTAATATTAAGCTCCCAAATTAACAGGTAATTAATATTAAGCTCCCAAATTAACAGGTAATTAATATTAAGCTCCCAAATTAACAGGTAATTAATATTAAGCTCCCAAATTAACTGGTAATTATTTAAGTTCACTAATTGGTAATTAATATTAAACCCACTAATTAATTAGTAATTAATATTAAGCTCACTAATTATTTGCAAAGGTTTAAGGTTAATTTATGTCCCTGTAAACACGCCCAATGCATAAATGGGGGGGGGGGTGTTAACAAACCTCTTGTTTACTTAAACGCAACGCAACTTTTCCCACCATGAAGTTTAAAGTGTTAGAGTCACCAAAAATCGCTATTTTTAAAACTAAAAGCTTTTATTCCCATCTGAAAGATCAAATCTTTCTGATTCAGAATATCTATTTATACAGGGTGTTTCTGAAAAGTCCATCACAAATTAAGGGGCGTGTTTATGGGACCAAACTGAGCGGAAAGTACCAAAGAACATGGGGTGTACAACATTTTGTTACGGAGATATGGCCTTCCAAACATTCGCCCCTAAAACAAGGAAATATCCAAAAATGAGGAGTAACACTTAAGACCGACTAACCAGCTTGTTTAAAATTACTAGACAATTTCAATAGCCTTTAATCGAACAATTGATTTCTACCTTTACTAATCAGAAGCGTATAAATGAGTAGAAGTATGCCTACGGTGGTAATGTAAAATTAATCCCAAGTGACATGATGTTTCAAGATCTTCCCAGCACCAAGTAAAATGGTTCTGATTGAAGGGACTTTTATTAGCACAGCGTAAACAACGTTATTTTCAGGAATTAGTCCAAATGTCCACGGGCGGCATTACAAAAACGAGGCAGTCTTTCGAATGATACTTGGACATGTTGGAAGATCCCTGGCTTGTTCCTGTTATCTCAAACCGTAAAAAGCTACGCAAATCTTCATCATCACGGACAACACTCTTGTACGTTAGGTATGACCTTGAGAAAACCTAAAAGGACATCTCGAATGTATTTGAAAAACCCATCTCCAATTAAGGGGCGTGTTGTTTGTTTCCAACAGAGTAAACTCGCCCAGAGAACAATTACAATGCAGAGCCACGTTTCGGCGTTAATGGCCCACAAAGGTGGTCCCAAACAAAAGAACAAACTTTAATTTGTTTCGTTCAGTAAGTATTTCATGTGTCATAGATAAAACGCCATGATTAATGCACGAAGAAAATGAATTTATTGACAAGTTTTAACATTTAATTGCAACTAGTTACAAAAATTGTTCAAAGTGTTCACCACCCGCGTTAAGGCACACATTAGCACGTCTTACAAATGATTCCCTTACACGTTGAAAAATGCCTGGAGTTTCGCGAATTGTTTGACAGCCGTGAATTATTCGTCGACGTAGCTCTTCAACATCGGGCACTTCAGTCTGATAAACTAAGTCTTTCAGGTGGCCCCAAAGAAAGAAATCACAAGGGTTCAGATCGGGTGATCGAGCAGGCCACTCCACAGGTCCGCCTCGACCTAACCACCGCAAAGGGAAGGTCGCGTTAAGATAATTTCGGACCGCGATGCTGAAATGTGGTGGTGCACCATCGTGCATGAACCACATTCTGTTTACCAAACCTAAGGGTACGTCTTCGAGTAGTTCCGGTAAATCGTCCCGTAAGAACTGCAAGTAAGCCACACCGTTTAACCTGGGCTCTAGGAAATGTGGCCCAATTAAATTGTCACCCACAATACCACACCACACGTTTAAACTGAATTGTACTTGGTGACTTCTAACGCAAGTTGCGTGGGGGTTTAGCTGGGACCATTGATGTTTATTATGTAAGTTAATAATACCATCCCGTGAAAAGTTAGCTTCGTCAGTAACCAACAAATCCCGTGGGAAATCGATATCGTTTACTTTAGCCAGAAACCACTGACAAAACGCCGTGCGTCGTGGGTAGTCCGCTGGATTCAAACCTTGAACTTTTTGAACATGGAAAGGATGAAACCGGTGGCTTCTGAGGATTTTCCACACGAGCGTGTGGTTTACGCCTAATCGGCGACCAACTTGGCGGGTACTTGATTCAGGCTCGTCCTCGAAAATGGTGAGAACTTCGTCTTCTACGGCCTCTGGGATGGCTCTCGCTCTAGGTTGAGGTCCAGCCGGTTGGATTCGTCCATCTTGCCTCAAACGTCTGTCCACAGCCTCGAACGTCAGTCGATTTGGTAGTCGCCTCTGCGGAAATCTTTCCTGATACAAGCGTACAGCTGCAGCGGCATTCCCCTCGGCTAGTCCATACATTAGGTGCATATCCGCATATTCGGCATTTGTGAAGAAAGGCATTGTAACAGACTTCGTTGAATTATGAGTTTAATAAAACAAACACATGTACGTGAAACCTCTTTTATTCCTTTCTTAAAAAACATAGTGCTCTGTTTTAGTGCACTGTTTTTTAAGAATGGGCGAAGTTCTCACTATTTTCGAGGACGATCCAAAAACAAGCAGCCGCCAATTGGTTTGCTGATTAAGAAAAAACCACACGCAACTTGCGTTAGAATTCACAAAGTACAATTCAGCTTAAACGTGTGGTGTAGTATTGTGGGTGACAATTTAATTGGGCCATATTTCCTAGAGCCCAGGTTAAACGGTGTGGCTTACTTGTAGTTCTTACGGGACGATTTACCAGAACTACTCGAAGACGTACCCTTAGGTTTAATAAACAGAATGTGGTTCATGCACGATGGTGCACCACCACATTTCAGCATCGCGGTCCGAAAACTTGTCAATAACATTTTCTTTGTGCATTAATCATGGCGTTTTATCTATGACACATGAAACACTTACTGAACGAAACAAATTAAAGTTTGTTCTTTTGTTTGGGACCACCTTTGTGGGCCATTAACGCCGAAACGTGGCTCTGCATTGTAATTGTTCTCTGGGCGAGTTTACTCTGTTGGAAACAAACAACACGCCCCTTAATTGGAGATGGGTTTTTCAAATACATTCGAGATGTCCTTTTAGGTTTTCTCAAGGTCATACCTAACGTACAAGAGTGTTGTCCGTGATGATGAAGATTTGCGTAGCTTTTTACGGTTTGAGATAACAGGAACAAGCCAGGGATCTTCCAACATGTCCAAGTATCATTCGAAAGACTGCCTCGTTTTTGTAATGCCGCCCGTGGACATTTGGACTAATTCCTGAAAATAACGTTGTTTACGCTGTGCTAATAAAAGTCCCTTCAATCAGAACCATTTTACTTGGTGCTGGGAAGATCTTGAAACATCATGTCACTTGGGATTAATTTTACATTACCACCGTAGGCATACTTCTACTCATTTATACGCTTCTGATTAGTAAAGGTAGAAATCAATTGTTCGATTAAAGGCTATTGAAATTGTCTAGTAATTTTAAACAAGCTGGTTAGTCGGTCTTAAGTGTTACTCCTCATTTTTGGATATTTCCTTGTTTTAGGGGCGAATGTTTGGAAGGCCATATCTCCGTAACAAAATGTTGTACACCCCATGTTCTTTGGTACTTTCCGCTCAGTTTGGTCCCATAAACACGCCCCTTAATTTGTGATGGACTTTTCAGAAACACCCTGTATAATGCATTATAATTTTTCAAGTATTATTAAAACCCCGGCTTTCGGAACCTACTCGCAGAAATTTTTCAAACAATTTTGACAGCGGTACTCCATATACCCCTGGTGTCGTCACGATTCGAGCGCGCGTGAACCGCGACTCCGCAAGTCCTATTTTTTTATTGATAGGTGGTGCTTTCGAAGTGATCGAATTTGACGCGCGCGCGATGTTTAAAAACTAGGCTTAGCTCTCGTAATGAAATCTGTCTCGCGCTGGTCAACCTCTTATGACGTCACCAGGGGTATATTTATAATTTATTCCGTCTTAATGAGGTATGTGAAATATAAATTTTCTTTTTCATATTACAAAATGAATAAATTAAATTTCTATAAGACTTTTTACTTTGGATCTACTGTTATTATAACCCAATTGATGTTTTAAAACGAAAATTAGCCACTTTTCAAAAAACGTGGCACTAACACTTTAAACCTCAAAAATACCAAGGAGGATTGACTGACTGATGAATAAGATGGGAGTAGAAATGGTAAGAATACATCTTAAAAACTAAAATTTGTTAAAGTAGGCATTAATAGGTTAAAAAATTAAGAGACACAATAAAAACTCGTTAAATTCATGGAAAATGGTTTTTTTTAACAGAAAATATATGGAAAGAGGAGAAAACAATGTTGTATTTTGAAAGTTTTTTTTAATTCTCTTCCCCCAAAAAAAGAGAAAAGGGGGTCAAGTTCAAAGTTCACTGGTTTCCATTTGTGAATCAGTGTTCTTTATTTCACGAGTGCGAACACTTTTATCCCAAGAACATGAAATTAATTCATCATCTTTTCTCAAATCCCATAACAAATCACGGACAACATGATCATGAGATGAATCCTTAAAACTTTTAATTTTTAAATCCCATCCACAAAGAAAGTTAAATTAACATTAATTATTATTAAAAATAATTAAATAACTTACAAATTTACTGGATTTTCCATGTTTGAGATATCAGTTACAATAATATCACAGTTATTAGCGCAAGAGGCTAAGATTTTTGGTCTGAAAATTAAATATTAATCATTAGTAATTAATTTAATAATATTTTTTAAATATTTAAAAGTTACTTCTTAGGATTAAATCTTAATTTAGTGATTCTACGATTGTGAGTTTGAGATCCATTTAAATTTGGTTCCAATTTTAAGTGATTGTTATTATTAGTTGAATTGGAATTGGAATTTCCCAAATCAGGGATATTTCTCAAATCCCCCAAAATTATTTCTCCATTTTCAGTTCCAACCGCGTAAACCATTGATTCGGGTTTCCATGCAACTGAAGTTGCAGCTATTTTGCCTATTTTCTGGCCTAATATTAAAAAATAGACCAAAAAGTGAAAAAATGGCCCATAGAAATTTCAAAATTTTATAATAACAGAGTAATGGCACTCCATGTTATTTCCCCATAAAGCTTAATACAGTAAAAGGTAAAGACTGCCATTACAAATAGAAATATAATTAAAATCATACTTATGACGCAGCTACCGATACAAGCTTTGAATCCAGCTCTTAAATCCCATAATTTGACTTTAAAATCTTCACCAC
Organism: Phalangium opilio; assembly: GCF_054372755.1. Classification (NCBI taxonomy): domain Eukaryota; kingdom Metazoa; phylum Arthropoda; class Arachnida; order Opiliones; family Phalangiidae; genus Phalangium; species Phalangium opilio. The sequence continues at coordinate 989,434 of NW_028324223.1, forward strand.
TTGACAAGAATAAACTAGGATTATCTGGACAAGCAGCTACTTGAGTTACAATATCAGCATGAGCTGATTATAATTATAATTATAATTAAAATTAATTTATTAAACTAATTTACATATTGAAGTTTATATTCTAACCTGGTCTAAAAGTAGCTTCGGAACAAAAGGCTTCTAGATCCCAAACTTTGATATTAAAATCATTGCTACCACTAACAGCCTTGCATTTATCAGCCAATAAATCAACAGAAGTAATTGAATCATCGTGTTCTAATCCATAAAACTGTGAATTTAAGATTACAGGATCTGGTTCTAATGATAAGATTTCAATTGCGCCTGAAATAACCAGTATTTAATAAACATAAACCTAAAATTAGTTTAATTGTGATTAAATTAAACCATTTACCAGTGTCTAACCCAATCAGAACTCTATTATCTGGCAATGCAACAATATCACAAGGTCCGGAATCTGTTTCAACTCCTGTTATGCATTTTTCCATTTTGCCCCCCTTAACGTGTTCGACATTTTTAAAACACCATAAACTTCCACTCCAATATTTTCCGGTTAAAGAAGAAGCGCACATTATAAGTGTCCCATCTAATTAGTAATTTAATTATTAAAGTTAAAAATAAGCCTTAAAAATGAACTCTCAACCTTAAGCCTTGGTCGTAATTATAAAGAAATATGATATTTACCTTCCCATTGCGCGAGACCATCGTAAAAAGTCTCATTACATCTTGGTATATTGGCCATATTGATGTTTTTCTAATTAATATAGCGTTAATTACCGAGAAACAGTCTAATTAAGTCCTAAAACACGTTAATCACGAGTAGACGACGCGAAAATCCCGCTCAAGCAGGGATGCCAGATTGAAAACCTTCAACCCGCCAAAATCAAATTGGAAACAAGCCCAAAAAACCGCCAATCTATATTTCGAAAAGCGCCAAAATCAAATTGGAAACAAGCCCAAAAAACCCGCCAATCTATATTTCGAAAAGCGCCAAAATCAAATTGGAAACAAGCCCAAAAAACCGCCAATCTATATTTCGAAAAGAAGCCCAAAAACTGACTAAGATCTATCATAGCCCACTCGATCACGCGCGTCACGACGCAAGCTGCTCGCGCGAGCAGCTTGCGTCGTGACGCGCGTGATCGAGTGGGCTATGGATCTATACAATCCAGCCCAAAAACCTAACCTATCGTGAAAATTTGGAATTTGTTTTTCTATAAGAAATTTCAATGCATATTACATTCTGACACCATTTATAAAACCCAAAACAAAATGAAACCACTTTATTTAACCATAAATTGACAAATTATAAGCCACACAAATGGTTTGACAGCACCATTTGTCAGTTTTTTGGGCATTTTAATGATCTTTGCCTATTGGCGGTATTTTAAGTACAGAAAGCCAAAGAAAAATCCCGACAAGCCCAATTTCCAGCCAGCCCTTTTATTTCCAGGCAATATTTTGGAGAAGAAGCCCAATTGGCGGCTTTCCAGCCCAATATGGCATCCCTGCGCTCAAGCACTTTAAATACGTCCGAAAAAATCAACCAATGAAAACCGAGATAGATAATATATGCGCCGCATAATTAAAAATTTATGGGCAAAAGGTTAAAGGAGTAAATCGTCTGCTTGTTGTCGATTCTCGGAGATTCCGATATAGGCTTAGTGACTTTAGGGCGGAATTTTTTCAGTTTTAAAATAAAATAATTAAGTTAATTAAATATAAATCGTTGATATAATGAGGTGGTATTATATTGTACCGGTTTTAGTCGCCTATTTCGCTAGTTTACCCTTACAAACTGAGGTAAATAATTTTTCCAAAGCCAAGGCTTAGGGACCGTCCATAAACTACGTCACGCGAAAAAAAGCATTTTCTGACCCCCCCGTCCCACCAGATCACGCTTCGTCACGCTTTTCTCAGACCCCTCCCCTAAAAACCACGTCACATTTCTTTAACCCCCCCCCCCTCCGCACTATGATTTGTCTTAATTTACAAATTTAATTTGATTAATTTCTTGAGTGATATGCCGCCCTCTCAGAAATATTTTGCTCGGCTGAAAATTCAAGTTCTCTTCCGTTTTAAGCTTTTTCCCTCTGATCGACCTTTAGAATTTTAATGTCTGGATGTGCTTTTTATAAGATTCAAAAAAGTTCCATAAAGTTTAGTTAAAGGGGCACACTTTTTAGGTTTCGACACTGTCACCGAAAACAGACTAATCGAGCTTGAGATTTAGAAAATTTGCCAAAGAATTGAAACCATTTCAATCGGTAGGGACATTTGATTCATCCTCACAAATAATAGGGGCGAATAAACAGAGACATGAGAGAGTTTACGCTATTTTTTTAAATGCGCTATATAAATTGGCTATATAAAGGTGTAAATAGTAGATAATTGCTTAAATTTTATACTATTTAAGCGATGATGGAAAAACAATTTTGGTAAATTATTGAAATGGTGGGCTATGGAATGTTGTCTTTCTTCTTCTATAACATAAGAGAGCCAATCGGCCTCTTACTGACTTCGTAACAAAACCAATGCTAAATGTGACGTCACGCATCGAAGAACCCCTCCCTTCCCCTTGTCACAGACCGTCACAAATTTAGAAACCCCCTCCCCCCCATAAGAGTGTGACGTAGTTTATGGACGGTCCCTTAGCTTACAACTTCGATTAAATCCCTATTTGGGCAATCCCTAAATTACAGCCAACTTGGAATCTGCCGAAAATTGCCGAAAGTAAAAAACTCTACAATAATAATGTTTATTATCTATGCTTAGGCGGTAATATAGAGTATGCCTAGTTAATTCGGCAAATCAAAAGACTAGGCGGTAAAATCCAAAAAACCATGATTAAAGCTAAATAACAACTTCATTTGAATATAATAACGCAAGACCATTTAAATAGGTTTAAATATTACAAATCAAAGTAATGCGTTTTCTCTCAACAAAAAAGCCTGCGAATAGTGTGTTCAGGGCTGGATTAAGCAATTTTGCACCCGGAGGCCAAGATAGTGTGCGCCCCCTTAAGTCGGAAAAAACGGAACAGCAAATGTCCCTAAGGGGGAACAGTTAAACTCAATGCGCCCCCAACAAGCCTTGCGCCCCCTTAATCCGGCCCTGAGTGTGTTTATTTTCGGGGTGCATTGTCTGCTACGCTCCTGTGACGTCACGAGATGTTCTTTTTAGGCGCCAGCAATGAAATTCTCTATTACAGGTCTGTTCTTTTAATGACTTTAATGGTTAAAAAACGTTACTTTGACAGTTTTTTTAATTGAAACAACTATAAATAATATCAACAACATGTTAAAGACAAAATCTGGGAGCAGCCAAGTCGAGCACTGACATCCTTTTCTAGAAGCCACTCACGGCACTTTTAAGCCCACCGTAACTTCGTGATGGGTATAGGTAAAAAGTCTGAAATTTTGCTTGCCGCGAGGACTGTCAATTCTAGCTACAGTTTCCAAATTTCAAGTTCAGGTAATTACCTTATGAACGTGTACATAGGGTTATGCATAACTCACCATATAAACTTGTTTGTACATAGGGTTATGCATGACTTTTCTTATAAATTTGTACATATCCCCTCGTCCATAAACGATTTAGTGAATATCCCCTCGACTTCCTTTTAATATTACTTACCTGCCAAGTCACGAACAAAGATGTATAATAATGAAAGAGCCAAAGAATATTGTTTATTAATTAGGAAAAGGACTTAATTTATAACATAATTGTTCAATTGGCGATTGAATAAGAAGAAAATGACAGACTTGGCTCTACATGGGATCTCAGAACGTTTTACGGCAGATAGGGCACGAGGCGAGGCTTGGCCCATTTTTGTACATGTTAATGTTTTTGATATATCTTATTTATTAAAGCTTTAATAACAATGAAACAAAAAATTAGGTACTAAGTATTTAAACAGCTCGTAGGTTTCTCAGTGGTACACATGAAAATATGAGTTTTTTTAATAAATTTACTTAAAGCATTCATATAACTTTCTTTCATCTTGTCATGTTTAGTTTTTGATGATTCTAATCGTTTTATCTTCTTCTCCCTAATAAACTAGATATCGCTTCTTGGTAACACTATACAAATACTATAAAACATATAAACCTGTATATATTAGTAGACTTAACTCTTAATTGAGCTGCGTAGAAAAACAAACAATTAAATTGGAGTTTGGTGTATTCCAAGCAACATAGTTTCCGCCTCATTTATAGCAACCCCTTCCAGTTGATAGCCAGCGTATAATCTAAAATCATGAGCGTAAATTGATATTTAATGTCAAAAGAAATGATAAATTAGTTGATTAGGAATATAAGGCTTGCTTCGATTCGGAAACTGCGAACGCGGTCCCCTGGGGTGTAAGTCAATAACAGCCTGACACACCCACATACACCCCCCCCCACACACACAGAGACATGCCTATCGATTTTAGAGCCTCTCCGTGACTCAGAGAGGTAACAAGACGACCCAAGGGCTCGTAATAGTAGCCACATCGTACGAGTGAATAGCCCCTCTATACCCTACCCTAGCGAGTGGATAACCCCTATATACCCTACCCTAATGAGTGGATAACCCCTCTATACCCTACCCTAATGAGTGGATAACCCCTCTATCCCTTACCCTAATTAGTGAATTTTCAATGCTTAAATGATTTACCGTGCATAAAATCAGAGTTCATTGCCCCTCGATGCCCTACTCTAAACAGTGATTAAATTGATAATAAATTTACTTATGCTGTAATTCTAATATTCCGGCGAATCGAAGAACAGATAGTTTTTAGTGATAATCCCCTCGATGAGTTTACAACATAGACTTATGCCGATGCACACTTATCGCATCTTATAAATTTCTAACAAAGACTTATGCCCAGAATTTTTTGAAAGAGAAAGTTTAATTATAGTGATTACCCATTTTAGTGATTATCCCCTCGAATTACCTTTAGCAATGCTAAAATGATCAAACGCATAACGCTCATTTAACACTATGTTAGCTCTATCTAAACCCACATTTGAATTAACCGCCAAAACGTTCCAGTCAAACATAACATAGATGGCGATAGCTACCGAACGAAAGCGAAACACATGAGCGCGGTTGGAAAGTGGAAACGGGGAAAATCGTTATCTAGAGATGGGCCGATACCGATGCCATATCGGTATCGGTACCGATATTTGGCCTTAACCGATATATCGGTATCGGTACCGATATTTGGCCTTAACCGATATATCGGTATCGGTACCGATATTTGGCCTTAACCGATATATCGGTATCGGGTAAAAATGAACCGATATTTCTACCCGATATTTTTTGAAGAAAATAAATACTTATGTTGAGAGTAGATGACGCCATAAGACCTAAACTCTGAGACAGCACAGTTTTTCATCTATTTTTGGATAACGTAACTAGTGTCTAAAATGGGTTTTTCGTAAGATAAGCCAGTTTTATAGTTTCAAGTACCGAAATTGGATCGAGAATCATCAATAGAGATGGGCCGATACCGATACCATATCGGTATCGGTTTGATATCGGTTTAATCGAAGGATCGGGTAAAATATCGGTATCGGTACGTATCGGTTTCCCAAGTATCGGATCATATCGGTATCGGTTTAAACTGGTATCGGCCCATCTCTATCGTTATCTATTTAATTGGCCATATGTCTAATCAGCGCCACTAGCGGATGGTCTGAAAACTACTCCCATAGAGTCTAGGTATATTTAAGAGGGTTTGCAGATTTTCCGTCAGATGGCGCGGCGTTCGAGCCACCTGACTATAATTCTGCAAACCCTCTTAAATATACCTAGTCTCTATGGGGGTAGTTCTCAGACCATCCGCTAGTGGCGCTGATTAGACATATGGCCAATTAGCACATAAATAAAAAGAAAATAAATATAAGATGAAACTTAAGGAGAAAAACTGTAGAATTCTATCAAGTCTCTATGGCTCAGTGGTAGAATGTCTGTCTACTGCGTGAGCGACTCGGGTTCGATTCCCTTCATCGATTTGAAAAAAATTTAATTAAAATTAAATCTCTAACCGAGCCCAGCTACCCCTATGGGTGGGTTGTGGTAATATAAAGTTCCTTTTAAGCTAAAATCTGACGATAACGAAAGCGAAAACTCCGGCCACAACTACTATTACTACTATTACAACTACGGCTCGGGTTAAACTAAGAGCCTCATCGTATACTACGATGTGGCTAAAAACCAGTTGTAGCAAGCAGAAGTTGATGAATGATTAGAAGTGTGTAAGATATAATCAGAAGCATCGCTCAACGCCTCATCGCTCTACTCTAATGAAAATGGATTCAGAAGGTTACCACTAGAAGTAAGCATCACTCATCACTCTAGAAGTCGATAATGTGAAGTAAATTTTTTAAAGGTTAATTGAATAATGAATTTATTTTTATAGATTGACAGTATTTTTATTATGGTTTTGAAAGGGTACATTGATATTTATCTTTGAGTCAACAAACTAAGTTTTTACAAGTATTTAAAGGGCTTGCTACTATTTCTTCCCATGGCAACTAGTAAAAGCTCCAGTCTGTGAAAATTCTTTTGGACCTTTGTGTCTCCAATAAATATCAAAATTGACCAATAATTGTTGTATCTGGCATGACAGGATAAATTTAGCTTGACCAGGATTATTAGAAACTCCTTCAACAGCAGCTGCATTGATGCCTCTTTGCAATTCCCATATTCCACGATCGGAACAACTAGTTTTTTGCCCTTTCCAATGAAGAGTTAGTAGAAAAACTGGCAGAACTTTTGGATAATCCGGTGGTATTAAAACTAGGGCTTTCAAATTAGCAGAACCCCTCTCCAAAGTGATTCTATAGACTGGAATCTCTTCATCTATAACTTTGCGTCTCATTAGGGCTTGGCTAGAAGGGTGGTTTTCAACTTCATCCCAGGTTCTTAAGGACCATTCTTTAAATTTGCAGGATACTTTGGTGGGAAATTGGGACATAATTTCAGGAGGAACAGCAAAATTCTTTTGCTCCAGGGCTAGTAATTCCTTATGAAGGCTTTGTCTGGCCAATAATCTTTCTCTGATTGAACTGACACAAGTTTCAAAGAAGGATGCGCTAACTGAATGCTGTTTTTTAATGGGTATGCTGTTTATATTTTGAAAAGCGCTTGTAGAGGCTATATTCTGTTGGTTTTTATCATTATCCAAGCTAAGAAAGTCCAATCCTGCTAATTTTTGGGCCCAAATATAAGGGTATCCAATTTCGCAAATTAATGATTCAAATTTTTCAATCTTCAATTTTTCAAGAATGAAACTGGTTCCTGGATTAGGTGATTCTTTTCCAGTATCATTGGTAAATAGACAATCTAAGAGAGTTTGAGGTTGTAGAGCTTGTCCAGCTATTATCCCTAGACTGGTATTGGTCTGAATATCTGTAACTACAACAGTTACAACTTGTAAATGAAGCAGATAGTTGAATTTTAACTTTAAGGATATGTTTTGATCAGTTTTAATAGCCATGGTGACTGTCAAGGGATGTTTTGCCAAGTAGTTCTTTGAGTCTGAGCCTCTTTTATCCAGTAAAGTCGCCCTTCTGTGTCTCTTCTTAGCGACAACCTCTTTCTGATCAGAATCTCTACTATCTTCTTCATCAGTTTTAGTTTGTAAAACTTTAGCAGCTTCTTCTAAATTTCCATCAATATCAACTTCTAATAACTTGTCACAAGTTTCTTTGTAAGCATTACCCTGTACATAAAGAACGTACAAGGGTCTGGGCAAATATTCCGCTAATCTGCGTTTCAATTCTGTCATTTGAAGTGGGACTCCTAATTGCCCATGAAGTGGTTGGTTGGATTCAATTATGTGCTTTAATGTTGGGAGTAAACCATCAAGAATATCGCGCCTTTTTTCAATTTCTTTCAAGTAAACTTGTTTAGATTTTTCCATTTCTTCTAGTTTCTCCGATAAACGTTTTCTCTGTTCAAGCTCCCATTCTAATTGGGCCAATCTCTGTTGATGTGGATCATTTTTAGTAACATCAGGACGAGAAATTGATTCAGGGGCTTCTTTATAAAACTCTTCCAAAGAAACCAAATCAATATCTTCATCTTTAGATCGAAATTCGTGACATTTTGTAACTTCCTTCTCTAAGTGCATAACTTCATAAAGAAGGTCTTGCTGTTGCAAATGAATGTTATCAACTTTCTGTTTAACTTCAATAACTTGATCTCGGTTGCGTTTCCAACGATGTTTGTCTAACCTATTGAGTTTCTTTAACTCTAACCACATCATGGATGTTTGAACTCTGAATTCAGCGACAGAATCATTGTCATTGGATTTTTGTAGGTCTTTTATTTTTTGAAGGTTGTTTTTCATGTCCGAGACGATATCCTTGAAAAGTTGGTAATCATCTTCAGAATTTCTTTTCTGGACTTCTTCTTCTTCCAGTAAAAAGGGGTCCACCATGGTCAACGCGGGTGGTGACGAAGTTGCAGGGGTCGATTCTCCAGTTGGGCCTTTGCCTTTTTCACGCGGTCCTGAAGGTTCTTCGTTCATTTTTACTTTGATGTTAGGAGGTAATGGTACTTAATTTGATATTTAACTAAAAGTACTATAAATACTTCGAAATTTAGAACCGAAACTGTATTGTTATTGTAATTAAAAATTGAAAAAGCGCCCGGCTTGACGCCTTGACCTCACCTCATCGCCACCAAGCGGCAAACACTGTATTCTATCGTTTTGTAAGAAAGCAGATACGTAGTCTACTTTACCATAGCCCACTTGATCACGCTGGCTGCACGCGCTATAGAAGCCCGCTCAATCGACCCTAAAAATGAGAATAACATCGGTTCGGTCTAAAATTCAAACCCGTCTGGTTTTAACATGGGCCTCTATGGGAGGGGACCAGTTTTTTCAACGTTTTTGACAATATTAGTGCATCTACTGGTTCAAATCTCTTGAATTTTTAATGAGACGTGTATTGAAAGGTTTGATATTATCCTGTAAAATTTCAAGTCTTCAGCTATAATAGTTTTTTTTATAAAAAATAAAAATCATCACTTAGTAGAGAATTTTGCCCCTTATTATTATTATAATTTTGTTAATAATTTAATTTCAATAACTATAAATAATAAATTAGGTTAACAAGGAACACGCTCAGTATCACCGAGCCGGTACGTCAGACACGCCTGTAGATGGGTGGTACTCAGGCTGGGAAATAGCACACTTCCTCTGGTCCAAAACCAGTTTATTAATTGCTTGGACTAGTTTTTTAATTCAAGAAGTGGGGGTTACTGGTCCTCGGGACCAGTTTATTAATTGCAAATCTATTGGAGAGCAAAGGCTGGGACCAGTCCGGAGACCAGTTAATTATTTCAGACACTAGGGGGGTCACTGGTCCAAAGGACTAGTTTAAAAAATATCCTTATTTCCCAGCCTGGTGGTACTGTGGCTGGCTCTGCTGGCTAGCAGCGTCGGTCTAGCAGACGATACGTACACATTGAATCATGCGTTTCTGACGTCACTCAGAGTAGTCTTCTACTATCAGCGACAGCTTATTTACAGCCCTGAGCACTCTCTATATACATTTCCGCGTTCAAGTGTCAAAACTCAAAAGTCCGACAGTGATGCCAGATTGAGGGAAATTTCCCATATCTGGGGAAATTTTGACTCTTAAAAACGGTAAAAAGGGAAAAGGGAAATTCCACCAAAAATTTGCTAAATCTAGGGAAATTCCATGGGAAGAAATATTTTATTCAAAACCTACAATCTCAACATAGAAAATTAAACAACTTCATCAAATTGACCTATTAATCAAGGAGGATAATATGGAGGGCCGACTTAGCCTTTGGGGGGTGTTAAGTGATTTTTGGAGCTCGATCCTGCTGACACCTGGTTCATTTACGGAAAACTATTGGTTTGGCGGGCGGGTGAGGTAGGGGGATATTTTTTTGGCGAATCGCGATGGCGGACCGAATATGTTGCAGACGACAAAACGTTAGTTTTCCGCAGATGAACCAGGGGCCACTAGCGTAAGCAGGGCTACCAGTCACTTTCCTAAAATTATACTAAGTCGGCCCTCCATATTATCCTCCTTGGTATAAACTCCAGAAAAACATGAGCCGCCATAGAGACTATAAACCCCAAGGAGTGGCAGGTCCCCCGCTCTACAAGCGCAAATAATGATGTTGCTCCTAAATTGGTACATGAGAGCTTCCGGCCCGTTTACCAGGAAAAAAGGGGCAACAAGTTGAGGCATTCCTTCCACTCCTTGGGGTTTATAGTCTCTATGGAGCCGCGTGCATAGGCGTTACATAAATCTCGTAGGCGTTGCTCCGGTTACTCACTTACTCCATGGAGCACATCCGTGCTTACTCAGTCACTGGGCACGTGTCCTATAAGAAAATTTTCTTATTTGCGGCCCTCAGTACTACCAAAGAACAGTCCGGGAAAAACGAGCTCTAAATTCGGGGGAATGAGATCGGCTTTTCGGGCAAACGAACGTTCGGGGAAGTGATAGTCACCCCTGGGAAATAGCACACTTCCTCTGGTCCAAAACCAGTTTATTAATTGCTTGGACTAGTTTTTTAATTCAAAAAGTGGGGGTTACTGGTCCTCGGGACCAGTTTATTAATTGCAAATCTATAAGAGAACAAAGCCAGGGACCAGTCCGGAGACCAGTTTATTATTTCGGACCCTAGGGTGGTCACTGGTCCCAAGGACTAGTTTAAAAAATATCCTTATTTCCCAGACTGCCAAAGAAGTACTACTCTCTGGTCTGGAACGCACCGTAGCAGACGTCAGTGGAGGCCATCTTATAGTATTCTAATGTCTATGTACAGCCCCTAACCGTAAAAAAAACCACTACGAAATAATTAAAAAAAAACCAAATGTCAATTTCAAAATTTCAGAGGGAACTTTCTTCGGAAAGTCATGTTAAATTGTTTGGTAGTTGCTTCCTGGACCTGAAGTCTGACGCTTCTAGGTTGAATATCATTTTACTAAAGCTAATTCGTTAGTTTAATTTTATAATGTTTGTATTTTAATGTTCAGGTTTATCAGTTTTTTAAACCGGGACGGTAATTTGAAGTAATAGTAGTTAAGTTTTTGTACTCAACAAGCGCCTTGTGATACTAGGTAAGCAATAAGCTTTTCTGATCCTGTTTATATATTAACTTTAATTTATTTAAATTAATTGCTATATTTTAAATAAATTGGGCCTTGATTATTACCATTTAAACTTATTGACCGACCCTTGTGTACTATTTTAGTGGTAAAACAAATTCAACAATGCTTGGCAAACTCAAATCAACAACCACTCGAGTCTCTCCTAGAGCCAACGCTGGTATTGTTTCAATTAATTTCTTACGCGAATCTATCTGGCATATTTATCTGATTTAAAAATAGGCCCATTTTATTTAAACTACGCCCTTTTAATTTAAATAGAAGCCACCACAGCTGCACTGGAGAAAGTTATTCCAGTAACAGTTGTGGTACGTTCACGTCCCCTTGTCCGCTGGGAAACCAATGGAGGCGCCAAAATTGCCGTGCACTTTTCAAAGGCAACTAATCAAGTTTCCCTTCCGGATCTCAATAAATGTTTCAGCTACGATCACGTGTTCCCACCTGACTCCAAGCAGGATGAAATTTACGATAAATGTGGCAAAAAACTGATTGAAACTATCTCTAAAGGTAAGCCTTAATATTTTGTGTTGGGCCTATGTTAGGCTTAATTTTAAGTTAGGTTAGGGCTTAAGTTAGGCTTATTAATTCTGTTTTCAGAATGTTAAGACTTAAGTTATTTCCAATGATACTAATTACTTGGGGTTACGATAATCAGGGTCCGAGTAATTAAGTAAAATGTTCATTAACCTTCGCGCCATAGTATTAACACGGGACTTATTTACACGAAACCTTTTAACTCTGGTTCTATAAGAGATACGGGCAAGTCCTCAGAGTATGTTATAGTCCAATTTCTCCCCTTTCCAATGATACTAATTACTTGGCGTTACGACAATTGAGGCCCGAGTAGTTAGGCAAATTAACTAAAAATTAAAAAATAATCATTAAATTTAATATTTGGCCCTGAAATGTATTAACTAATTTAATATTTGGTCTTAAAAGTATAATTTAATTAAAATTTTATTTCAATGTCACTTAAGGTGTTAACATCAATAAGGGATTATTGGCACTTGGCAACGTCATCAGCGCCCTCTGTGACCGAAAGTCGCACATACCCTATCGAGATTCGAAACTAACCAGACTTCTACAAGGTATTTAATTTAATAATTGATAGGCATACGCAACAATAAATCATAATTTGAATGTCTCTATTTAAATTAATCTCAATTAAGATTCGCTGGGAGGTAATAGCTATACGGTAATGGTGGCTTGCGTCAGTCCCGCCGATAGTAATTTGGAGGAAACGTTGAATACGCTTCGATACGCCGATCGAGCCAAAAAAATCCAAAATAAACCGATAGTTAATAAAGATCCCAGAATTCTTAAAATTAAATTTTAAATTAAATTTTAAATTAAATTTTAAATTAAATTTTAAATTAAATTTTAAATTAAATTTTAAATTAAATTTTAAATTAAATTTTAAATTAAATTTTAAATTAAATTTTAAATTAAATTTTAAATTAAATTTTAAATTAAATTTTAAATTAAATTTTAAATTAAATTTTAAATTAAATTTTAAATTAAATTTTAAATTAAATTTTAAATTAAATTTTAAATTAAATTTTAAATTAAATTTTAAATTAAATTTTAAATTAAATTTTAAATTAAATTTTAAATTAAATTTTAAATTAAATTTTAAATTAAATTTTAAATTAAATTTTAAATTAAATTTTAAATTAAATTTTAAATTAAATTTTAAATTAAATTTTAAATTAAATTTTAAATTAAATTTTAAATTAAATTTTAAATTAAATTTTAAATTAAATTTTAAATTAAATTTTAAATTAAATTTTAAATTAAATTTTAAATTAAATTTTAAATTAAATTTTAAATTAAATTTTAAATTAAATTTTAAATTAAATTTTAAATTAAAATTTTAAATTAAAATTTAAATTTAAAATTTTAAATTTTAAATTCAAACTAACCGCATCAAAGGCTGAAACTCATATCCATACCATAAGAGTTTCATTCTTAGAAGTACGTGAATGGATGGGTTTTTATCTAATGAATTATAATAATTATTAATTTTAATTTAATGTTTTATTATGGACAGATTTCCCATGTTTTATTTATTAATTTATTTTTCTTTTCTTTATTTTTATTCAAACTTTTATAGAACTTTTATAGAACTGTTATTCTTTATTTTTATTCAAACTTTTATAGAACTGTTATTCTTTATTTTTATTCAAACTTTAATAGAACTGTTATTCTTTATTTTTATTCAAACTTTAATAGAACTGTTATTCTTTATTTTTATTCAAACTTTTATAGAACTGTTATTCTTTATTTTTATTCAAACTTTAATAGAACTGTTATTCTTTATTTTTATTCAAACTTTAATAGAACTGTTATTCTATATTTTTATTCAAACTTTTATAGAACTGTTATTCTATATTTTTATTCAAACTTTTATAGAACTGTTATTCTATATTTTTATTCAAACTTTTATAGAACTGTTTTATATGAAATAAATTATAAATTGTTATTTATTATAGTTATGTTTAAAGACCTAATTTAACTCGTGTATGATTTTGAAAAGTACTGATGTATGTTATCATGCCCGAAATAAAATTCAATTCAATTCAATAATGAAAGTATTTATGATTTGTTCAATCCATCTGGTGTCAAAGAAGTTCATATACGCGAGGATTTTACCGGAATTAAGGTGAGATACTATTATTTTAAAGAGAATTAAAGGTCAGGGAATTTTAAGGAGTTGTTAATAAAATCGGGGAATTTTAAGGAGTTGATTTAAAGGAGTTTAAAAGTTATACAAAAAGTTCTGAGAATATTATCCAAATATATAAATCCTGGCTTATGTTGTAACAGAAGTGGTCACTTCTGCTTGTAGGGATGGTAAGTAGGTGTTTTTTTCACTTGTTTCTGGTCCGATTTTAATTTTTTTTGGTCTCATTTCAAAGAGATCTAATTAATAACTGAAATATAAACAACGTAGCTTCATAGTAAATAACTTTATTTCCCATTTAGGCCACAAAAAATTACATTTTTTTATTTATTAAGTTAAGTACAATCACCAATTCATAAGTTCATCTAAAACAGTGAGTAAATGCGGATTCCCGCCAATTATTTTAACTTCTTCCCGCGCTTTTTGATCCAAATTAGTTAGAAAATTCCTGGTATATTCGAAAGAGTCGAAATAATAAAATTATATAATTATTTTATGTATATCACCATACATTAAGAAACCTCATGCTCGCAAAGTGTAATTATTTATGATTCTACTTCACCTGTCTGTATATGTGCCAAATTCCGGCTTTTATTTAATTGAAATTTACATAAATAAATAGAAAACGCTTTTACATCTTAGTGAAACCTAACTTTCTTAACATAATTTGTCTTTTTTTATGCCTTCTCTTTTAAAAATACAGAAAATGCAACATAAAGAAATAGAAAATGCATTTATATCTTAATAAAACCTAACTTTCTTAACATAATTGGTCTATTTTTATGCCTTCTCTTTTAAAAATACAGAAAATGCAACATAAATTTACCGCCTTTTTGGAATTATTTTGATTTTTAGTTTCTCCGTCCGCCGCTAGGTGGCCAACGTCTTGTTTTTCCCCATAGCATATAAAATGGGTAAATAGCGTAAAATCGGCATCCAAAAAGCGCGTGTTTCTCTTCCGATAAGTGTGTCTAGGTTATTAATAGTATTCTAATGTCTATGTCCGCGTGTCCAAGCTTTTGCAAACGTTCTAGAGCCAAGAAATACGCGTAATTCGCGGCGTTTATCGTGCTAGCGATACCAAAAATGGAATGGGCTACTGGGATACCACGGCGCAATTTAGAATTGTCCTCAATATCGTCTATTAGTAGACTAGCATTATGCAGCATTTTAATAACCTCACCAATTTGGACGCATATCTCAGTTGGAACGTTTAACCAATGGTTTTTTTTTTTTTTTTTTGCTCCTGAGGGGGGATACGAGCTAGGGCTGAATGAAGCCTTACAGCTGCGATTTCTTAGGTTGAAAATTGTGAGGGGAATTAATTAAAGGCTTAAGTGTTGTTTAAGTTTGGTTTTAAATTGCACAAGTGATTTTAGGGAGATAATCTCAGGGGGTAGGGAATTCCAGATGGGCACCAACCGATGGAAAAAAGAGTGCTTCAGTTGATTTTTACGGGCCTGTTGACGAAATAATTTTCTATGGTGACCACGGGTGGGGATAGACGAGGGAGCAGCGGAAAAGAATCTTTGGTCGGGACAATTTAGGATTTTGAATAAACTGATTAGGTCGAGGTAAGACCGACGAGTAGTCAAAGAAGGCCAACCAAGGGTAGATAGCCTACTGTCTCTGGGTTGATGTTTTAGGATACGCGGTAGTCGAGAGAAGGAACCCTGAATGTTGTCTAGTTGTTGAATGTCGAGAGCTGAGTGAGGGTTCCAGATTTGGCTACCAAATTCTAGGACTGGGCGAACGTAGCAGTTATAAATGCGGGTCAGAAACTCAGGGGTGATGCCTGGGAAATTGGCTTTGATAGTGGCTAGTAAACCTTTGGCGCGACCACAAGTCTTTCTCACATGGGAATGAAATTTTAGATTATGATCTATTTGGACAC
This sequence comes from Phalangium opilio, assembly GCF_054372755.1. Taxonomy (NCBI): domain Eukaryota; kingdom Metazoa; phylum Arthropoda; class Arachnida; order Opiliones; family Phalangiidae; genus Phalangium; species Phalangium opilio. The sequence goes on from NW_028324223.1 coordinate 1,005,169, forward strand.
CCAGATCTCGACACTCATTAACACGTTTAAAGGCTTTAGTTAATTTAGTTCTAATTTCTTTACCGGGAACTTCCATGATGTAATGAAATGGTTGTAAGATTTCCGCGTCAGTCGCTTCCGAAGGCAAATAGATTTGCCTTCGGGGTCTGGCACCATCGCTGATGTACTCGCAATTTTCAACGGATCATTTTTCCCTTTTATTGGCGGGAAAGAATTGGGTAAACTACGCCAATCCGACATAATTATTATAATTTTGTTAATAATTTAATTTCAATAACTATAAATAATAAATTAGGTTAACAAGGAACACGCTCGAGCCGGCACGTCAGACACGCCTGTAGATGGGTGGTACTGTGGCTGGCTCTGCTGGCTAGCAGCGTCGGTCTAGCAGACGATACGTACACATTGAATCATGCGTTTCTGACGTCACTCAGAGTAGTCTTCTACTATCAGCGACAGCTTATTTACAGCCCTGAGCACTCTCTATATACATTTCCGCGTTCAAGTGTCAAAACTCAAAAGTCCGACAGTGATGCCAGATTGAGGGAAATTTCCCATATCTGGGGAAATTTTGACTCTTAAAAACGGTAAAAAGGGAAAAGGGAAATTCCACCAAAAATTTGCTAAATCTAGGGAAATTCCATGGGAAGAAATATTTTATTCAAAACCTACAATCTCAACATAGAAAATTAAACAACTTCATCAAATTGACCTATTAATCAAGGAGGATAATATGGAGGGCCGACTTAGCCTTTGGGGGGTGTTAAGTGATTTTTGGAGCTCGATCCTGCTGACACCTGGTTCATTTACGGAAAACTATTGGTTTGGCGGGCGGGTGAGGTAGGGGGATATTTTTTTGGCGAATCGCGATGGCGGACCGAATATGTTGCAGACGACAAAACGTTAGTTTTCCGCAGATGAACCAGGGGCCACTAGCGTAAGCAGGGCTACCAGTCACTTTCCTAAAATTATACTAAGTCGGCCCTCCATATTATCCTCCTTGGTATAAACTCCAGAAAAACATGAGCCGCCATAGAGACTATAAACCCCAAGGAGTGGCAGGTCCCCCGCTCTACAAGCGCAAATAATGATGTTGCTCCTAAATTGGTACATGAGAGCTTCCGGCCCGTTTACCAGGAAAAAAGGGGCAACAAGTTGAGGCATTCCTTCCACTCCTTGGGGTTTATAGTCTCTATGGAGCCGCGTGCATAGGCGTTACATAAATCTCGTAGGCGTTGCTCCGGTTACTCACTTACTCCATGGAGCACATCCGTGCTTACTCAGTCACTGGGCACGTGTCCTATAAGAAAATTTTCTTATTTGCGGCCCTCAGTACTACCAAAGAACAGTCCGGGAAAAACGAGCTCTAAATTCGGGGGAATGAGATCGGCTTTTCGGGCAAACGAACGTTCGGGGAAGTGATAGTCACCCCTGGGAAATAGCACACTTCCTCTGGTCCAAAACCAGTTTATTAATTGCTTGGACTAGTTTTTTAATTCAAAAAGTGGGGGTTACTGGTCCTCGGGACCAGTTTATTAATTGCAAATCTATAAGAGAACAAAGCCAGGGACCAGTCCGGAGACCAGTTTATTATTTCGGACCCTAGGGTGGTCACTGGTCCCAAGGACTAGTTTAAAAAATATCCTTATTTCCCAGACTGCCAAAGAAGTACTACTCTCTGGTCTGGAACGCACCGTAGCAGACGTCAGTGGAGGCCATCTTATAGTATTCTAATGTCTATGTACAGCCCCTAACCGTAAAAAAAACCACTACGAAATAATTAAAAAAAAACCAAATGTCAATTTCAAAATTTCAGAGGGAACTTTCTTCGGAAAGTCATGTTAAATTGTTTGGTAGTTGCTTCCTGGACCTGAAGTCTGACGCTTCTAGGTTGAATATCATTTTACTAAAGCTAATTCGTTAGTTTAATTTTATAATGTTTGTATTTTAATGTTCAGGTTTATCAGTTTTTTAAACCGGGACGGTAATTTGAAGTAATAGTAGTTAAGTTTTTGTACTCAACAAGCGCCTTGTGATACTAGGTAAGCAATAAGCTTTTCTGATCCTGTTTATATATTAACTTTAATTTATTTAAATTAATTGCTATATTTTAAATAAATTGGGCCTTGATTATTACCATTTAAACTTATTGACCGACCCTTGTGTACTATTTTAGTGGTAAAACAAATTCAACAATGCTTGGCAAACTCAAATCAACAACCACTCGAGTCTCTCCTAGAGCCAACGCTGGTATTGTTTCAATTAATTTCTTACGCGAATCTATCTGGCATATTTATCTGATTTAAAAATAGGCCCATTTTATTTAAACTACGCCCTTTTAATTTAAATAGAAGCCACCACAGCTGCACTGGAGAAAGTTATTCCAGTAACAGTTGTGGTACGTTCACGTCCCCTTGTCCGCTGGGAAACCAATGGAGGCGCCAAAATTGCCGTGCACTTTTCAAAGGCAACTAATCAAGTTTCCCTTCCGGATCTCAATAAATGTTTCAGCTACGATCACGTGTTCCCACCTGACTCCAAGCAGGATGAAATTTACGATAAATGTGGCAAAAAACTGATTGAAACTATCTCTAAAGGTAAGCCTTAATATTTTGTGTTGGGCCTATGTTAGGCTTAATTTTAAGTTAGGTTAGGGCTTAAGTTAGGCTTATTAATTCTGTTTTCAGAATGTTAAGACTTAAGTTATTTCCAATGATACTAATTACTTGGGGTTACGATAATCAGGGTCCGAGTAATTAAGTAAAATGTTCATTAACCTTCGCGCCATAGTATTAACACGGGACTTATTTACACGAAACCTTTTAACTCTGGTTCTATAAGAGATACGGGCAAGTCCTCAGAGTATGTTATAGTCCAATTTCTCCCCTTTCCAATGATACTAATTACTTGGCGTTACGACAATTGAGGCCCGAGTAGTTAGGCAAATTAACTAAAAATTAAAAAATAATCATTAAATTTAATATTTGGCCCTGAAATGTATTAACTAATTTAATATTTGGTCTTAAAAGTATAATTTAATTAAAATTTTATTTCAATGTCACTTAAGGTGTTAACATCAATAAGGGATTATTGGCACTTGGCAACGTCATCAGCGCCCTCTGTGACCGAAAGTCGCACATACCCTATCGAGATTCGAAACTAACCAGACTTCTACAAGGTATTTAATTTAATAATTGATAGGCATACGCAACAATAAATCATAATTTGAATGTCTCTATTTAAATTAATCTCAATTAAGATTCGCTGGGAGGTAATAGCTATACGGTAATGGTGGCTTGCGTCAGTCCCGCCGATAGTAATTTGGAGGAAACGTTGAATACGCTTCGATACGCCGATCGAGCCAAAAAAATCCAAAATAAACCGATAGTTAATAAAGATCCCAGAATTCTTAAAATTAAATTTTAAATTAAATTTTAAATTAAATTTTAAATTAAATTTTAAATTAAATTTTAAATTAAATTTTAAATTAAATTTTAAATTAAATTTTAAATTAAATTTTAAATTAAATTTTAAATTAAATTTTAAATTAAATTTTAAATTAAATTTTAAATTAAATTTTAAATTAAATTTTAAATTAAATTTTAAATTAAATTTTAAATTAAATTTTAAATTAAATTTTAAATTAAATTTTAAATTAAATTTTAAATTAAATTTTAAATTAAATTTTAAATTAAATTTTAAATTAAATTTTAAATTAAATTTTAAATTAAATTTTAAATTAAATTTTAAATTAAATTTTAAATTAAATTTTAAATTAAATTTTAAATTAAATTTTAAATTAAATTTTAAATTAAATTTTAAATTAAATTTTAAATTAAATTTTAAATTAAATTTTAAATTAAATTTTAAATTAAATTTTAAATTAAATTTTAAATTAAATTTTAAATTAAAATTTAAATTAAAATTTAAATTTAAAATTTTAAATTAAAATTTTAAATTAAAATTTAAATTTAAAATTTTAAATTAAAATTTAAATTTAAAATTTTAAATTTAAAATTTTAAATTTTAAATTCAAACTAACCGCATCAAAGGCTGAAACTCATATCCATACCATAAGAGTTTCATTCTTAGAAGTACGTGAATGGATGGGTTTTTATCTAATGAATTATAATAATTATTAATTTTAATTTAATGTTTTATTATGGACAGATTTCCCATGTTTTATTTATTAATTTATTTTTCTTTTCTTTATTTTTATTCAAACTTTTATAGAACTTTTATAGAACTGTTATTCTTTATTTTTATTCAAACTTTTATAGAACTGTTATTCTTTATTTTTATTCAAACTTTAATAGAACTGTTATTCTTTATTTTTATTCAAACTTTAATAGAACTGTTATTCTTTATTTTTATTCAAACTTTTATAGAACTGTTATTCTTTATTTTTATTCAAACTTTAATAGAACTGTTATTCTTTATTTTTATTCAAACTTTAATAGAACTGTTATTCTATATTTTTATTCAAACTTTTATAGAACTGTTATTCTATATTTTTATTCAAACTTTTATAGAACTGTTATTCTATATTTTTATTCAAACTTTTATAGAACTGTTTTATATGAAATAAATTATAAATTGTTATTTATTATAGTTATGTTTAAAGACCTAATTTAACTCGTGTATGATTTTGAAAAGTACTGATGTATGTTATCATGCCCGAAATAAAATTCAATTCAATTCAATAATGAAAGTATTTATGATTTGTTCAATCCATCTGGTGTCAAAGAAGTTCATATACGCGAGGATTTTACCGGAATTAAGGTGAGATACTATTATTTTAAAGAGAATTAAAGGTCAGGGAATTTTAAGGAGTTGTTAATAAAATCGGGGAATTTTAAGGAGTTGATTTAAAGGAGTTTAAAAGTTATACAAAAAGTTCTGAGAATATTATCCAAATATATAAATCCTGGCTTATGTTGTAACAGAAGTGGTCACTTCTGCTTGTAGGGATGGTAAGTAGGTGTTTTTTTCACTTGTTTCTGGTCCGATTTTAATTTTTTTTGGTCTCATTTCAAAGAGATCTAATTAATAACTGAAATATAAACAACGTAGCTTCATAGTAAATAACTTTATTTCCCATTTAGGCCACAAAAAATTACATTTTTTTATTTATTAAGTTAAGTACAATCACCAATTCATAAGTTCATCTAAAACAGTGAGTAAATGCGGATTCCCGCCAATTATTTTAACTTCTTCCCGCGCTTTTTGATCCAAATTAGTTAGAAAATTCCTGGTATATTCGAAAGAGTCGAAATAATAAAATTATATAATTATTTTATGTATATCACCATACATTAAGAAACCTCATGCTCGCAAAGTGTAATTATTTATGATTCTACTTCACCTGTCTGTATATGTGCCAAATTCCGGCTTTTATTTAATTGAAATTTACATAAATAAATAGAAAACGCTTTTACATCTTAGTGAAACCTAACTTTCTTAACATAATTTGTCTTTTTTTATGCCTTCTCTTTTAAAAATACAGAAAATGCAACATAAAGAAATAGAAAATGCATTTATATCTTAATAAAACCTAACTTTCTTAACATAATTGGTCTATTTTTATGCCTTCTCTTTTAAAAATACAGAAAATGCAACATAAATTTACCGCCTTTTTGGAATTATTTTGATTTTTAGTTTCTCCGTCCGCCGCTAGGTGGCCAACGTCTTGTTTTTCCCCATAGCATATAAAATGGGTAAATAGCGTAAAATCGGCATCCAAAAAGCGCGTGTTTCTCTTCCGATAAGTGTGTCTAGGTTATTAATAGTATTCTAATGTCTATGTCCGCGTGTCCAAGCTTTTGCAAACGTTCTAGAGCCAAGAAATACGCGTAATTCGCGGCGTTTATCGTGCTAGCGATACCAAAAATGGAATGGGCTACTGGGATACCACGGCGCAATTTAGAATTGTCCTCAATATCGTCTATTAGTAGACTAGCATTATGCAGCATTTTAATAACCTCACCAATTTGGACGCATATCTCAGTTGGAACGTTTAACCAATGGTTTTTTTTTTTTTTTTTTGCTCCTGAGGGGGGATACGAGCTAGGGCTGAATGAAGCCTTACAGCTGCGATTTCTTAGGTTGAAAATTGTGAGGGGAATTAATTAAAGGCTTAAGTGTTGTTTAAGTTTGGTTTTAAATTGCACAAGTGATTTTAGGGAGATAATCTCAGGGGGTAGGGAATTCCAGATGGGCACCAACCGATGGAAAAAAGAGTGCTTCAGTTGATTTTTACGGGCCTGTTGACGAAATAATTTTCTATGGTGACCACGGGTGGGGATAGACGAGGGAGCAGCGGAAAAGAATCTTTGGTCGGGACAATTTAGGATTTTGAATAAACTGATTAGGTCGAGGTAAGACCGACGAGTAGTCAAAGAAGGCCAACCAAGGGTAGATAGCCTACTGTCTCTGGGTTGATGTTTTAGGATACGCGGTAGTCGAGAGAAGGAACCCTGAATGTTGTCTAGTTGTTGAATGTCGAGAGCTGAGTGAGGGTTCCAGATTTGGCTACCAAATTCTAGGACTGGGCGAACGTAGCAGTTATAAATGCGGGTCAGAAACTCAGGGGTGATGCCTGGGAAATTGGCTTTGATAGTGGCTAGTAAACCTTTGGCGCGACCACAAGTCTTTCTCACATGGGAATGAAATTTTAGATTATGATCTATTTGGACACCCAGATCTCGACACTCATTAACACGTTTAAAGGCTTTAGTTAATTTAGTTCTAATTTCTTTACCGGGAACTTCCATGATGTAATGAAATGGTTGTAAGATTTCCGCGTCAGTCGCTTCCGAAGGCAAATAGATTTGCCTTCGGGGTCTGGCACCATCGCTGATGTACTCGCAATTTTCAACGGATCATTTTTCCCTTTTATTGGCGGGAAAGAATTGGGTAAACTACGCCAATCCGACATAATTATTATAATTTTGTTAATAATTTAATTTCAATAACTATAAATAATAAATTAGGTTAACAAGGAACACGCTCAGTATCACCGAGCCGGCACGTCAGACACGCCTGTAGATGGGTGGTACTGTGGCTGGCTCTGCTGGCTAGCAGCGTCGGTCTAGCAGACGATACGTACACATTGAATCATGCGTTTCTGACGTCACTCAGAGTAGTCTTCTACTATCAGCGACAGCTTATTTACAGCCCTGAGCACTCTCTATATACATTTCCGCGTTCAAGTGTCAAAACTCAAAAGTCCGACAGTGATGCCAGATTGAGGGAAATTTCCCATATCTGGGGAAATTTTGACTCTTAAAAACGGTAAAAAGGGAAAAGGGAAATTCCACCAAAAATTTGCTAAATCTAGGGAAATTCCATGGGAAGAAATATTTTATTCAAAACCTACAATCTCAACATAGAAAATTAAACAACTTCATCAAATTGACCTATTAATCAAGGAGGATAATATGGAGGGCCGACTTAGCCTTTGGGGGGTGTTAAGTGATTTTTGGAGCTCGATCCTGCTGACACCTGGTTCATTTACGGAAAACTATTGGTTTGGCGGGCGGGTGAGGTAGGGGGATATTTTTTTGGCGAATCGCGATGGCGGACCGAATATGTTGCAGACGACAAAACGTTAGTTTTCCGCAGATGAACCAGGGGCCACTAGCGTAAGCAGGGCTACCAGTCACTTTCCTAAAATTATACTAAGTCGGCCCTCCATATTATCCTCCTTGGTATAAACTCCAGAAAAACATGAGCCGCCATAGAGACTATAAACCCCAAGGAGTGGCAGGTCCCCCGCTCTACAAGCGCAAATAATGATGTTGCTCCTAAATTGGTACATGAGAGCTTCCGGCCCGTTTACCAGGAAAAAAGGGGCAACAAGTTGAGGCATTCCTTCCACTCCTTGGGGTTTATAGTCTCTATGGAGCCGCGTGCATAGGCGTTACATAAATCTCGTAGGCGTTGCTCCGGTTACTCACTTACTCCATGGAGCACATCCGTGCTTACTCAGTCACTGGGCACGTGTCCTATAAGAAAATTTTCTTATTTGCGGCCCTCAGTACTACCAAAGAACAGTCCGGGAAAAACGAGCTCTAAATTCGGGGGAATGAGATCGGCTTTTCGGGCAAACGAACGTTCGGGGAAGTGATAGTCACCCCTGGGAAATAGCACACTTCCTCTGGTCCAAAACCAGTTTATTAATTGCTTGGACTAGTTTTTTAATTCAAAAAGTGGGGGTTACTGGTCCTCGGGACCAGTTTATTAATTGCAAATCTATAAGAGAACAAAGCCAGGGACCAGTCCGGAGACCAGTTTATTATTTCGGACCCTAGGGTGGTCACTGGTCCCAAGGACTAGTTTAAAAAATATCCTTATTTCCCAGACTGCCAAAGAAGTACTACTCTCTGGTCTGGAACGCACCGTAGCAGACGTCAGTGGAGGCCATCTTATAGTATTCTAATGTCTATGTACAGCCCCTAACCGTAAAAAAAACCACTACGAAATAATTAAAAAAAAACCAAATGTCAATTTCAAAATTTCAGAGGGAACTTTCTTCGGAAAGTCATGTTAAATTGTTTGGTAGTTGCTTCCTGGACCTGAAGTCTGACGCTTCTAGGTTGAATATCATTTTACTAAAGCTAATTCGTTAGTTTAATTTTATAATGTTTGTATTTTAATGTTCAGGTTTATCAGTTTTTTAAACCGGGACGGTAATTTGAAGTAATAGTAGTTAAGTTTTTGTACTCAACAAGCGCCTTGTGATACTAGGTAAGCAATAAGCTTTTCTGATCCTGTTTATATATTAACTTTAATTTATTTAAATTAATTGCTATATTTTAAATAAATTGGGCCTTGATTATTACCATTTAAACTTATTGACCGACCCTTGTGTACTATTTTAGTGGTAAAACAAATTCAACAATGCTTGGCAAACTCAAATCAACAACCACTCGAGTCTCTCCTAGAGCCAACGCTGGTATTGTTTCAATTAATTTCTTACGCGAATCTATCTGGCATATTTATCTGATTTAAAAATAGGCCCATTTTATTTAAACTACGCCCTTTTAATTTAAATAGAAGCCACCACAGCTGCACTGGAGAAAGTTATTCCAGTAACAGTTGTGGTACGTTCACGTCCCCTTGTCCGCTGGGAAACCAATGGAGGCGCCAAAATTGCCGTGCACTTTTCAAAGGCAACTAATCAAGTTTCCCTTCCGGATCTCAATAAATGTTTCAGCTACGATCACGTGTTCCCACCTGACTCCAAGCAGGATGAAATTTACGATAAATGTGGCAAAAAACTGATTGAAACTATCTCTAAAGGTAAGCCTTAATATTTTGTGTTGGGCCTATGTTAGGCTTAATTTTAAGTTAGGTTAGGGCTTAAGTTAGGCTTATTAATTCTGTTTTCAGAATGTTAAGACTTAAGTTATTTCCAATGATACTAATTACTTGGGGTTACGATAATCAGGGTCCGAGTAATTAAGTAAAATGTTCATTAACCTTCGCGCCATAGTATTAACACGGGACTTATTTACACGAAACCTTTTAACTCTGGTTCTATAAGAGATACGGGCAAGTCCTCAGAGTATGTTATAGTCCAATTTCTCCCCTTTCCAATGATACTAATTACTTGGCGTTACGACAATTGAGGCCCGAGTAGTTAGGCAAATTAACTAAAAATTAAAAAATAATCATTAAATTTAATATTTGGCCCTGAAATGTATTAACTAATTTAATATTTGGTCTTAAAAGTATAATTTAATTAAAATTTTATTTCAATGTCACTTAAGGTGTTAACATCAATAAGGGATTATTGGCACTTGGCAACGTCATCAGCGCCCTCTGTGACCGAAAGTCGCACATACCCTATCGAGATTCGAAACTAACCAGACTTCTACAAGGTATTTAATTTAATAATTGATAGGCATACGCAACAATAAATCATAATTTGAATGTCTCTATTTAAATTAATCTCAATTAAGATTCGCTGGGAGGTAATAGCTATACGGTAATGGTGGCTTGCGTCAGTCCCGCCGATAGTAATTTGGAGGAAACGTTGAATACGCTTCGATACGCCGATCGAGCCAAAAAAATCCAAAATAAACCGATAGTTAATAAAGATCCCAGAATTCTTAAAATTAAATTTTAAATTAAATTTTAAATTAAATTTTAAATTAAATTTTAAATTAAATTTTAAATTAAATTTTAAATTAAATTTTAAATTAAATTTTAAATTAAATTTTAAATTAAATTTTAAATTAAATTTTAAATTAAATTTTAAATTAAATTTTAAATTAAATTTTAAATTAAATTTTAAATTAAATTTTAAATTAAATTTTAAATTAAATTTTAAATTAAATTTTAAATTAAATTTTAAATTAAATTTTAAATTAAATTTTAAATTAAATTTTAAATTAAATTTTAAATTAAATTTTAAATTAAATTTTAAATTAAATTTTAAATTAAATTTTAAATTAAATTTTAAATTAAATTTTAAATTAAATTTTAAATTAAATTTTAAATTAAATTTTAAATTAAATTTTAAATTAAATTTTAAATTAAATTTTAAATTAAATTTTAAATTAAAATTTAAATTTAAAATTTTAAATTAAAATTTAAATTTAAAATTTTAAATTTTAAATTCAAACTAACCGCATCAAAGGCTGAAACTCATATCCATACCATAAGAGTTTCATTCTTAGAAGTACGTGAATGGATGGGTTTTTATCTAATGAGTTATAATAATTATTAATTTTAATTTAATGTTTTATTATGGACAGATTTCCCATGTTTTATTTATTAATTTATTTTTCTTTTCTTTATTTTTATTCAAACTTTTATAGAACTTTTATAGAACTTTTATAGAACTGTTATTCTTTATTTTTATTCAAACTTTTATAGAACTGTTATTCTTTATTTTTATTCAAACTTTAATAGAACTGTTATTCTTTATTTTTATTCAAACTTTAATAGAACTGTTATTCTTTATTTTTATTCAAACTTTTATAGAACTGTTATTCTTTATTTTTATTCAAACTTTAATAGAACTGTTATTCTTTATTTTTATTCAAACTTTAATAGAACTGTTATTCTATATTTTTATTCAAACTTTTATAGAACTGTTATTCTATATTTTTATTCAAACTTTTATAGAACTGTTATTCTATATTTTTATTCAAACTTTTATAGAACTGTTTTATATGAAATAAATTATAAATTGTTATTTATTATAGTTATGTTTAAAGACCTAATTTAACTCGTGTATGATTTTGAAAAGTACTGATGTATGTTATCATGCCCGAAATAAAATTCAATTCAATTCAATAATGAAAGTATTTATGATTTGTTCAATCCATCTGGTGTCAAAGAAGTTCATATACGCGAGGATTTTACCGGAATTAAGGTGAGATACTATTATTTTAAAGAGAATTAAAGGTCAGGGAATTTTAAGGAGTTGTTAATAAAATCGGGGAATTTTAAGGAGTTGATTTAAAGGAGTTTAAAAGTTATACAAAAAGTTCTGAGAATATTATCCAAATATATAAATCCTGGCTTATGTTGTAACAGAAGTGGTCACTTCTGCTTGTAGGGATGGTAAGTAGGTGTTTTTTTCACTTGTTTCTGGTCCGATTTTAATTTTTTTTGGTCTCATTTCAAAGAGATCTAATTAATAACTGAAATATAAACAACGTAGCTTCATAGTAAATAACTTTATTTCCCATTTAGGCCACAAAAAATTACATTTTTTTATTTATTAAGTTAAGTACAATCACCAATTCATAAGTTCATCTAAAACAGTGAGTAAATGCGGATTCCCGCCAATTATTTTAACTTCTTCCCGCGCTTTTTGATCCAAATTAGTTAGAAAATTCCTGGTATATTCGAAAGAGTCGAAATAATAAAATTATATAATTATTTTATGTATATCACCATACATTAAGAAACCTCATGCTCGCAAAGTGTAATTATTTATGATTCTACTTCACCTGTCTGTATATGTGCCAAATTCCGGCTTTTATTTAATTGAAATTTACATAAATAAATAGAAAACGCTTTTACATCTTAGTGAAACCTAACTTTCTTAACATAATTTGTCTTTTTTTATGCCTTCTCTTTTAAAAATACAGAAAATGCAACATAAAGAAATAGAAAATGCATTTATATCTTAATAAAACCTAACTTTCTTAACATAATTGGTCTATTTTTATGCCTTCTCTTTTAAAAATACAGAAAATGCAACATAAATTTACCGCCTTTTTGGAATTATTTTGATTTTTAGTTTCTCCGTCCGCCGCTAGGTGGCCAACGTCTTGTTTTTCCCCATAGCATATAAAATGGGTAAATAGCGTAAAATCGGCATCCAAAAAGCGCGTGTTTCTCTTCCGATAAGTGTGTCTAGGTTATTAATAGTATTCTAATGTCTATGTCCGCGTGTCCAAGCTTTTGCAAACGTTCTAGAGCCAAGAAATACGCGTAATTCGCGGCGTTTATCGTGCTAGCGATACCAAAAATGGAATGGGCTACTGGGATACCACGGCGCAATTTAGAATTGTCCTCAATATCGTCTATTAGTAGACTAGCATTATGCAGCATTTTAATAACCTCACCAATTTGGACGCATATCTCAGTTGGAACGTTTAACCAATGGTTTTTTTTTTTTTTTTTTGCTCCTGAGGGGGGATACGAGCTAGGGCTGAATGAAGCCTTACAGCTGCGATTTCTTAGGTTGAAAATTGTGAGGGGAATTAATTAAAGGCTTAAGTGTTGTTTAAGTTTGGTTTTAAATTGCACAAGTGATTTTAGGGAGATAATCTCAGGGGGTAGGGAATTCCAGATGGGCACCAACCGATGGAAAAAAGAGTGCTTCAGTTGATTTTTACGGGCCTGTTGACGAAATAATTTTCTATGGTGACCACGGGTGGGGATAGACGAGGGAGCAGCGGAAAAGAATCTTTGGTCGGGACAATTTAGGATTTTGAATAAACTGATTAGGTCGAGGTAAGACCGACGAGTAGTCAAAGAAGGCCAACCAAGGGTAGATAGCCTACTGTCTCTGGGTTGATGTTTTAGGATACGCGGTAGTCGAGAGAAGGAACCCTGAATGTTGTCTAGTTGTTGAATGTCGAGAGCTGAGTGAGGGTTCCAGATTTGGCTACCAAATTCTAGGACTGGGCGAACGTAGCAGTTATAAATGCGGGTCAGAAACTCAGGGGTGATGCCTGGGAAATTGGCTTTGATAGTGGCTAGTAAACCTTTGGCGCGACCACAAGTCTTTCTCACATGGGAATGAAATTTTAGATTATGATCTATTTGGACACCCAGATCTCGACACTCATTAACACGTTTAAAGGCTTTAGTTAATTTAGTTCTAATTTCTTTACCGGGAACTTCCATGATGTAATGAAATGGTTGTAAGATTTCCGCGTCAGTCGCTTCCGAAGGCAAATAGATTTGCCTTCGGGGTCTGGCACCATCGCTGATGTACTCGCAATTTTCAACGGATCATTTTTCCCTTTTATTGGCGGGAAAGAATTGGGTAAACTACGCCAATCCGACATAATTATTATAATTTTGTTAATAATTTAATTTCAATAACTATAAATAATAAATTAGGTTAACAAGGAACACGCTCAGTATCACCGAGCCGGCACGTCAGACACGCCTGTAGATGGGTGGTACTGTGGCTGGCTCTGCTGGCTAGCAGCGTCGGTCTAGCAGACGATACGTACACATTGAATCATGCGTTTCTGACGTCACTCAGAGTAGTCTTCTACTATCAGCGACAGCTTATTTACAGCCCTGAGCACTCTCTATATACATTTCCGCGTTCAAGTGTCAAAACTCAAAAGTCCGACAGTGATGCCAGATTGAGGGAAATTTCCCATATCTGGGGAAATTTTGACTCTTAAAAACGGTAAAAAGGGAAAAGGGAAATTCCACCAAAAATTTGCTAAATCTAGGGAAATTCCATGGGAAGAAATATTTTATTCAAAACCTACAATCTCAACATAGAAAATTAAACAACTTCATCAAATTGACCTATTAATCAAGGAGGATAATATGGAGGGCCGACTTAGCCTTTGGGGGGTGTTAAGTGATTTTTGGAGCTCGATCCTGCTGACACCTGGTTCATTTACGGAAAACTATTGGTTTGGCGGGCGGGTGAGGTAGGGGGATATTTTTTTGGCGAATCGCGATGGCGGACCGAATATGTTGCAGACGACAAAACGTTAGTTTTCCGCAGATGAACCAGGGGCCACTAGCGTAAGCAGGGCTACCAGTCACTTTCCTAAAATTATACTAAGTCGGCCCTCCATATTATCCTCCTTGGTATAAACTCCAGAAAAACATGAGCCGCCATAGAGACTATAAACCCCAAGGAGTGGCAGGTCCCCCGCTCTACAAGCGCAAATAATGATGTTGCTCCTAAATTGGTACATGAGAGCTTCCGGCCCGTTTACCAGGAAAAAAGGGGCAACAAGTTGAGGCATTCCTTCCACTCCTTGGGGTTTATAGTCTCTATGGAGCCGCGTGCATAGGCGTTACATAAATCTCGTAGGCGTTGCTCCGGTTACTCACTTACTCCATGGAGCACATCCGTGCTTACTCAGTCACTGGGCACGTGTCCTATAAGAAAATTTTCTTATTTGCGGCCCTCAGTACTACCAAAGAACAGTCCGGGAAAAACGAGCTCTAAATTCGGGGGAATGAGATCGGCTTTTCGGGCAAACGAACGTTCGGGGAAGTGATAGTCACCCCTGGGAAATAGCACACTTCCTCTGGTCCAAAACCAGTTTATTAATTGCTTGGACTAGTTTTTTAATTCAAAAAGTGGGGGTTACTGGTCCTCGGGACCAGTTTATTAATTGCAAATCTATAAGAGAACAAAGCCAGGGACCAGTCCGGAGACCAGTTTATTATTTCGGACCCTAGGGTGGTCACTGGTCCCAAGGACTAGTTTAAAAAATATCCTTATTTCCCAGACTGCCAAAGAAGTACTACTCTCTGGTCTGGAACGCACCGTAGCAGACGTCAGTGGAGGCCATCTTATCGTATTCTAATGTCTATGTACAGCCCCTAACCGTAAAAAAAACCACTACGAAATAATTAAAAAAAAACCAAATGTCAATTTCAAAATTTCAGAGGGAACTTTCTTCGGAAAGTCATGTTAAATTGTTTGGTAGTTGCTTCCTGGACCTGAAGTCTGACGCTTCTAGGTTGAATATCATTTTACTAAAGCTAATTCGTTAGTTTAATTTTATAATGTTTGTATTTTAATGTTCAGGTTTATCAGTTTTTTAAACCGGGACGGTAATTTGAAGTAATAGTAGTTAAGTTTTTGTACTCAACAAGCGCCTTGTGATACTAGGTAAGCAATAAGCTTTTCTGATCCTGTTTATATATTAACTTTAATTTATTTAAATTAATTGCTATATTTTAAATAAATTGGGCCTTGATTATTACCATTTAAACTTATTGACCGACCCTTGTGTACTATTTTAGTGGTAAAACAAATTCAACAATGCTTGGCAAACTCAAATCAACAACCACTCGAGTCTCTCCTAGAGCCAACGCTGGTATTGTTTCAATTAATTTCTTACGCGAATCTATCTGGCATATTTATCTGATTTAAAAATAGGCCCATTTTATTTAAACTACGCCCTTTTAATTTAAATAGAAGCCACCACAGCTGCACTGGAGAAAGTTATTCCAGTAACAGTTGTGGTACGTTCACGTCCCCTTGTCCGCTGGGAAACCAATGGAGGCGCCAAAATTGCCGTGCACTTTTCAAAGGCAACTAATCAAGTTTCCCTTCCGGATCTCAATAAATGTTTCAGCTACGATCACGTGTTCCCACCTGACTCCAAGCAGGATGAAATTTACGATAAATGTGGCAAAAAACTGATTGAAACTATCTCTAAAGGTAAGCCTTAATATTTTGTGTTGGGCCTATGTTAGGCTTAATTTTAAGTTAGGTTAGGGCTTAAGTTAGGCTTATTAATTCTGTTTTCAGAATGTTAAGACTTAAGTTATTTCCAATGATACTAATTACTTGGGGTTACGATAATCAGGGTCCGAGTAATTAAGTAAAATGTTCATTAACCTTCGCGCCATAGTATTAACACGGGACTTATTTACACGAAACCTTTTAACTCTGGTTCTATAAGAGATACGGGCAAGTCCTCAGAGTATGTTATAGTCCAATTTCTCCCCTTTCCAATGATACTAATTACTTGGCGTTACGACAATTGAGGCCCGAGTAGTTAGGCAAATTAACTAAAAATTAAAAAATAATCATTAAATTTAATATTTGGCCCTGAAATGTATTAACTAATTTAATATTTGGTCTTAAAAGTATAATTTAATTAAAATTTTATTTCAATGTCACTTAAGGTGTTAACATCAATAAGGGATTATTGGCACTTGGCAACGTCATCAGCGCCCTCTGTGACCGAAAGTCGCACATACCCTATCGAGATTCGAAACTAACCAGACTTCTACAAGGTATTTAATTTAATAATTGATAGGCATACGCAACAATAAATCATAATTTGAATGTCTCTATTTAAATTAATCTCAATTAAGATTCGCTGGGAGGTAATAGCTATACGGTAATGGTGGCTTGCGTCAGTCCCGCCGATAGTAATTTGGAGGAAACGTTGAATACGCTTCGATACGCCGATCGAGCCAAAAAAATCCAAAATAAACCGATAGTTAATAAAGATCCCAGAATTCTTAAAATTAAATTTTAAATTAAATTTTAAATTAAATTTTAAATTAAATTTTAAATTAAATTTTAAATTAAATTTTAAATTAAATTTTAAATTAAATTTTAAATTAAATTTTAAATTAAATTTTAAATTAAATTTTAAATTAAATTTTAAATTAAATTTTAAATTAAATTTTAAATTAAATTTTAAATTAAATTTTAAATTAAATTTTAAATTAAATTTTAAATTAAATTTTAAATTAAATTTTAAATTAAATTTTAAATTAAATTTTAAATTAAATTTTAAATTAAATTTTAAATTAAATTTTAAATTAAATTTTAAATTAAATTTTAAATTAAATTTTAAATTAAATTTTAAATTAAATTTTAAATTAAATTTTAAATTAAATTTTAAATTAAATTTTAAATTAAATTTTAAATTAAATTTTAAATTAAATTTTAAATTAAATTTTAAATTAAATTTTAAATTAAATTTTAAATTAAATTTTAAATTAAATTTTAAATTAAATTTTAAATTAAATTTTAAATTAAATTTTAAATTAAATTTTAAATTAAATTTTAAATTAAATTTTAAATTAAATTTTAAATTAAATTTTAAATTAAAATTTAAATTAAAATTTAAATTTAAAATTTTAAATTTTAAATTCAAACTAACCGCATCAAAGGCTGAAACTCATATCCATACCATAAGAGTTTCATTCTTAGAAGTACGTGAATGGATGGGTTTTTATCTAATGAATTATAATAATTATTAATTTTAATTTAATGTTTTATTATGGACAGATTTCCCATGTTTTATTTATTAATTTATTTTTCTTTTCTTTATTTTTATTCAAACTTTTATAGAACTTTTATAGAACTGTTATTCTTTATTTTTATTCAAACTTTTATAGAACTGTTATTCTTTATTTTTATTCAAACTTTAATAGAACTGTTATTCTTTATTTTTATTCAAACTTTAATAGAACTGTTATTCTTTATTTTTATTCAAACTTTTATAGAACTGTTATTCTTTATTTTTATTCAAACTTTAATAGAACTGTTATTCTTTATTTTTATTCAAACTTTAATAGAACTGTTATTCTATATTTTTATTCAAACTTTTATAGAACTGTTATTCTATATTTTTATTCAAACTTTTATAGAACTGTTATTCTATATTTTTATTCAAACTTTTATAGAACTGTTTTATATGAAATAAATTATAAATTGTTATTTATTATAGTTATGTTTAAAGACCTAATTTAACTCGTGTATGATTTTGAAAAGTACTGATGTATGTTATCATGCCCGAAATAAAATTCAATTCAATTCAATAATGAAAGTATTTATGATTTGTTCAATCCATCTGGTGTCAAAGAAGTTCATATACGCGAGGATTTTACCGGAATTAAGGTGAGATACTATTATTTTAAAGAGAATTAAAGGTCAGGGAATTTTAAGGAGTTGTTAATAAAATCGGGGAATTTTAAGGAGTTGATTTAAAGGAGTTTAAAAGTTATACAAAAAGTTCTGAGAATATTATCCAAATATATAAATCCTGGCTTATGTTGTAACAGAAGTGGTCACTTCTGCTTGTAGGGATGGTAAGTAGGTGTTTTTTTCACTTGTTTCTGGTCCGATTTTAATTTTTTTTGGTCTCATTTCAAAGAGATCTAATTAATAACTGAAATATAAACAACGTAGCTTCATAGTAAATAACTTTATTTCCCATTTAGGCCACAAAAAATTACATTTTTTTATTTATTAAGTTAAGTACAATCACCAATTCATAAGTTCATCTAAAACAGTGAGTAAATGCGGATTCCCGCCAATTATTTTAACTTCTTCCCGCGCTTTTTGATCCAAATTAGTTAGAAAATTCCTGGTATATTCGAAAGAGTCGAAATAATAAAATTATATAATTATTTTATGTATATCACCATACATTAAGAAACCTCATGCTCGCAAAGTGTAATTATTTATGATTCTACTTCACCTGTCTGTATATGTGCCAAATTCCGGCTTTTATTTAATTGAAATTTACATAAATAAATAGAAAACGCTTTTACATCTTAGTGAAACCTAACTTTCTTAACATAATTTGTCTTTTTTTATGCCTTCTCTTTTAAAAATACAGAAAATGCAACATAAAGAAATAGAAAATGCATTTATATCTTAATAAAACCTAACTTTCTTAACATAATTGGTCTATTTTTATGCCTTCTCTTTTAAAAATACAGAAAATGCAACATAAATTTACCGCCTTTTTGGAATTATTTTGATTTTTAGTTTCTCCGTCCGCCGCTAGGTGGCCAACGTCTTGTTTTTCCCCATAGCATATAAAATGGGTAAATAGCGTAAAATCGGCATCCAAAAAGCGCGTGTTTCTCTTCCGATAAGTGTGTCTAGGTTATTAATAGTATTCTAATGTCTATGTCCGCGTGTCCAAGCTTTTGCAAACGTTCTAGAGCCAAGAAATACGCGTAATTCGCGGCGTTTATCGTGCTAGCGATACCAAAAATGGAATGGGCTACTGGGATACCACGGCGCAATTTAGAATTGTCCTCAATATCGTCTATTAGTAGACTAGCATTATGCAGCATTTTAATAACCTCACCAATTTGGACGCATATCTCAGTTGGAACGTTTAACCAATGGTTTTTTTTTTTTTTTTTTGCTCCTGAGGGGGGATACGAGCTAGGGCTGAATGAAGCCTTACAGCTGCGATTTCTTAGGTTGAAAATTGTGAGGGGAATTAATTAAAGGCTTAAGTGTTGTTTAAGTTTGGTTTTAAATTGCACAAGTGATTTTAGGGAGATAATCTCAGGGGGTAGGGAATTCCAGATGGGCACCAACCGATGGAAAAAAGAGTGCTTCAGTTGATTTTTACGGGCCTGTTGACGAAATAATTTTCTATGGTGACCACGGGTGGGGATAGACGAGGGAGCAGCGGAAAAGAATCTTTGGTCGGGACAATTTAGGATTTTGAATAAACTGATTAGGTCGAGGTAAGACCGACGAGTAGTCAAAGAAGGCCAACCAAGGGTAGATAGCCTACTGTCTCTGGGTTGATGTTTTAGGATACGCGGTAGTCGAGAGAAGGAACCCTGAATGTTGTCTAGTTGTTGAATGTCGAGAGCTGAGTGAGGGTTCCAGATTTGGCTACCAAATTCTAGGACTGGGCGAACGTAGCAGTTATAAATGCGGGTCAGAAACTCAGGGGTGATGCCTGGGAAATTGGCTTTGATAGTGGCTAGTAAACCTTTGGCGCGACCACAAGTCTTTCTCACATGGGAATGAAATTTTAGGTACAATTTCGGTATGAGTGAATAAGGTCAAAAATCATTTTAGAGCAAAATCAAGCACACCATTCGATAGAGCGTAAAATTTAGATCTAAAATGGCCGCCGCTTTTTTCAAATTTCCAAAAAAAAAAAAAAAAAGTGTTATCCCCCATAAGAATTGCCACCTTTTCCAAAATATTGATGTTTAACGTTAGGGCTCATTTTCACTTAAGAGGCCGAATAGGTTAGGTTAGGTTAGGTTAGGTTAGGTTTGGTTTGGTTAGGTTTGGTTAGGTTAGGTTAGGTTTGGTTAGGTTAGGTTAGGTTTGGTTAGGTTAGGTTTGGTTAGGTTAGGTTAGGTTTGGTTAGGTTAGGTTAGGTTTGGTTAAGTTAGGTTGGAAAAGGTGGCAAATTATTGGCCCTCTGATGTTTTCCACACTGTTTTTGACCTTGTTCACCTATACTGCAAAATTTTTTTTTTAGTTTTTTTTTTGGAAATTTGAAAAAAGCGGGGGTTATTTTAGATCTAAATTTTACGCTCTATCGAATGGTGTGCTTGATTTTGCTCTAAAATGATTTTTGACCTTATTCACTCATACCGAAATCCTACCAAATTTTAGATTATGATCTATTTGGACACCCAGATCTCGACACTCATTAACACGTTTAAAGGCTTTAGTTAATTTAGTTCTAATTTCTTTACCGGGAACTTCCATGATGTAATGAAATGGTTGTAAGATTTCCGCGTCAGTCGCTTCCGAAGGCAAATAGATTTGCCTTCGGGGTCTGGCACCATCGCTGATGTACTCGCAATTTTCAACGGATCATTTTTCCCTTTTATTGGCGGGAAAGAATTGGGTAAACTACGCCAATCCGACATAATTATTATAATTTTGTTAATAATTTAATTTCAATAACTATAAATAATAAATTAGGTTAACAAGGAACACGCTCAGTATCACCGAGCCGGCACGTCAGACACGCCTGTAGATGGGTGGTACTGTGGCTGGCTCTGCTGGCTAGCAGCGTCGGTCTAGCAGACGATACGTACACATTGAATCATGCGTTTCTGACGTCACTCAGAGTAGTCTTCTACTATCAGCGACAGCTTATTTACAGCCCTGAGCACTCTCTATATACATTTCCGCGTTCAAGTGTCAAAACTCAAAAGTCCGACAGTGATGCCAGATTGAGGGAAATTTCCCATATCTGGGGAAATTTTGACTCTTAAAAACGGTAAAAAGGGAAAAGGGAAATTCCACCAAAAATTTGCTAAATCTAGGGAAATTCCATGGGAAGAAATATTTTATTCAAAACCTACAATCTCAACATAGAAAATTAAACAACTTCATCAAATTGACCTATTAATCAAGGAGGATAATATGGAGGGCCGACTTAGCCTTTGGGGGGTGTTAAGTGATTTTTGGAGCTCGATCCTGCTGACACCTGGTTCATTTACGGAAAACTATTGGTTTGGCGGGCGGGTGAGGTAGGGGGATATTTTTTTGGCGAATCGCGATGGCGGACCGAATATGTTGCAGACGACAAAACGTTAGTTTTCCGCAGATGAACCAGGGGCCACTAGCGTAAGCAGGGCTACCAGTCACTTTCCTAAAATTATACTAAGTCGGCCCTCCATATTATCCTCCTTGGTATAAACTCCAGAAAAACATGAGCCGCCATAGAGACTATAAACCCCAAGGAGTGGCAGGTCCCCCGCTCTACAAGCGCAAATAATGATGTTGCTCCTAAATTGGTACATGAGAGCTTCCGGCCCGTTTACCAGGAAAAAAGGGGCAACAAGTTGAGGCATTCCTTCCACTCCTTGGGGTTTATAGTCTCTATGGAGCCGCGTGCATAGGCGTTACATAAATCTCGTAGGCGTTGCTCCGGTTACTCACTTACTCCATGGAGCACATCCGTGCTTACTCAGTCACTGGACACGTGTCCTATAAGAAAATTTTCTTATTTGCGGCCCTCAGTACTACCAAAGAACAGTCCGGGAAAAACGAGCTCTAAATTCGGGGGAATGAGATCGGCTTTTCGGGCAAACGAACGTTCGGGGAAGTGATAGTCACCCCTGGGAAATAGCACACTTCCTCTGGTCCAAAACCAGTTTATTAATTGCTTGGACTAGTTTTTTAATTCAAAAAGTGGGGGTTACTGGTCCTCGGGACCAGTTTATTAATTGCAAATCTATAAGAGAACAAAGCCAGGGACCAGTCCGGAGACCAGTTTATTATTTCGGACCCTAGGGTGGTCACTGGTCCCAAGGACTAGTTTAAAAAATATCCTTATTTCCCAGACTGCCAAAGAAGTACTACTCTCTGGTCTGGAACGCACCGTAGCAGACGTCAGTGGAGGCCATCTTATAGTATTCTAATGTCTATGTACAGCCCCTAACCGTAAAAAAAACCACTACGAAATAATTAAAAAAAAACCAAATGTCAATTTCAAAATTTCAGAGGGAACTTTCTTCGGAAAGTCATGTTAAATTGTTTGGTAGTTGCTTCCTGGACCTGAAGTCTGACGCTTCTAGGTTGAATATCATGTTACTAAAGCTAATTAGTTAGTTTTATTTTAGAATGTTTGTATTTTAATGTTCGTGTAAATCATTCTTTTAAACCTGGACGTTTTAAACATTTTTTAATCATTTTTAAATTTAAAGTAATAGTTTTAAAGTTTAACAAGCGCATTGTGAAACTTGGTAAGCAGCGGTAAGCTTTTACGATCCTGTTTATATTAACTTTAATTAATTTAAATTAATTGCTTGATTTTAAATAAATTGGGCTTTGATTATTACCATTTAAACCTCTTGACCGACCCTTGTGGACTATTTTAGTGGTCGGGAAACCAATGAAGGCGCCAAAATAGTCGTGCGTTTTTCAAAGGCACAGAATCAAGTCTCCCTTCCTGATGTCAATAAATGCTTTGCCTACGATCACGTGTTCCCACCTGACTCAAAGCAGGATGAAGTTTATGAGAAAACCGGCAAAAAACTGATTGAAACTATATTTAATGGTAAGCCTTAATATTTTGTGTTGGGCTTATGTTAGGCTTAATTTTAAGTTAGGTTAGGGCTTATGTTAGGCTTAATTTTAAGTTAGGTTAGGGCTTATGTTAGGCTTAATTTTAAGTTAGGTTAGGGCTTAAGTTAGGCTTATTAATTCTGTTTTCAGAATGTTAAGACTTAAGTGATTTAATATATTAATTAAATTAAACTCCGCTGTTCTTTTTGTTACTGTTCTTTAGGCTTAGTATTTAATTGAGATTTATTATTAGGGTACAATGCCACTATCCTGGCTTATGGTCAAACTGGTTCAGGGAAAACATTTACAATGGGAACGGCGCATTCCCAGACTACCTGTACTTGAAAGAGAAGGCGGATGAAGTTTATCTATTTTAAATTAAATTTTAAATTAAATTTTAAATTTTAAATTAAATTTTAAATTATAAATTAAATTTTAAATTAAATTTTGTTTGAGGCTAATCAGTAAATTATTAACAAAATGGCGGTCAGCAAAATGTATTTTAAGAATTTTTATATAATAAATGAAGAATTTTAAATAATTATATTTATTTTCAAATTGGCTTATGTTGCATGGATTAACTAACGCTAGGGATTGTTCACTAACCGTGTTTCCCATGTATTTCTATCGCCAACTCTTCGCCAACATTATTATCCAGGCCTGAGCGCGCTCCTTTTCCGAGATTTTTTCCGGTATCTTTGAATTCGCCGAATGCATCCGCAAGGGGCGCTTTTCAGATACTCCTACGTCACAGACAGACGTCACAAACTGACGTCACGAGAAAAAATTTGAAAATATTTGCGTCGCTTTTCGGTTATTTCTTCGTCAAGTCGTCAACATTTACGTCTTGGGAGTTGGGACGGTGGATGAATTTCGAAAGTTTCAGCAGAGTGTAAGTTAAATTTTCGTTGAAAAATAAATTAAGAAGTGCGATGTATATTAAAATTGAAAATCAGTAAATATTTTTAATGTAGAAAATGTAGTAATATTTACATATAAGTTGTGAAGAAAATCCAAATTTTCAAATAACTAGATAAGCTAAGGCTTAGCGAAATTCTTAGTCTTTTTAACTTGTTTTGGTGGTTGTTATTAACAAAATAGATAAATTGGAGCCTTTTCTATCATATTGCTAATTAGATTTGTTTTTACCCTGATACTTTTCCTAAATATTGCAACATTAACTCTAAATCGGCCTCTCTAAATTAGGAGCGTATTAATTTTTTAAGTTATTCGTGCATGGTTCTACTTATTAGCTTGAGTAAAATAGTAATATTATTTTCTAGTGCTCGTAAGTATAGACAGGATGGCTATAAAATGCGTAGTACCCTCATGTAATGAAAGTACTGGAACGAAGAGTAAAAAGAGAAGCCAAAATGAAGATAGAGTATAGTACAGTTTTCATTCATTTCCTAAAGAACCTGAGAGAAGTAAGAATTGGATTTGTGCAATATTTGAAAAAGTTCCTACAGATGATATTCGTCATTATGAAAAAAATGTATTTTTCAATAAAGATTCGCCATCTAGGCAGTTATCACCCAAAAGAACAAAATTGGATTGTACTAGAACCCCTCTATCATCAATTGAGAATGTGTCAAATTCCAGACATTCAATTTGAAGGACGCTTAATTTTTCAAATGAATCGGCCAACACCGAAACTTTGTCCCCCCCAAAATATTTCATGTTTTAACATTAATATTTTTAAAATGTGACACTGCTTAAAAATGTGATACTAGTTTAAAAGAAGTCAAAAAAAATTTCATGTTTTAACATTCCTATTTTTGAAATGTGATGAAAAACTTGCTACAAACATAAGACAAATAAAAAAAATTCATTTAAAAATGACTTATTTTATATTTTAAATATATTACTTAAAACCATTCCCTTAGATTTCTAATAATTCGTAGTTTTCAATTACCCAAGTTCATCCCTCTACCCAGTTTTTCTGGGTTTTAAATTTCGCGGGAGGTAAGAGGTTCTCAAAAGCGCCACCTATGCGTGGTGCCCAAATACGCCTTTACTCCCTTTCCCGAGATAGCGCGCTCAGGCCTGGATAATAATGTTGGCGAAGGCCAACTTCATGTTCCGAATTATTCCTTGATTCTCCTCTTCATTTCCCCAATTTATTGGACCAAAACTGATGTAGATATAGCGCCATCTCTACGTAAAATAAATCGTTTTTGCGGATTTTAAAGATGGCGGCGCCCAATTTTAGGTGGGATTTTAATTTTGACGTCATAGGACACAGTGATAATTGGTCCAATTTTCTTGTAACTTCCGGTTAGGGATAGTAGCCATTGAGTTCAGAACATATATCCTTCTAGAGTTCTATTTGGATATCGGGTTTTCGCGCTCGCGCGACCATCGTTTTTGAAATTATGGGACGGATGGATAACTTTATCTATTTCACTTAAAAAATACATATTTGTTACTATGGCGTCTGCTATAATTTCTCAATATAGATAGGAAATGTTTAGAAACCGCTTATGATAATGAAAGTAAATTGCTAGATTCGAGTAAAAACAGAGAAGGAACTGCATTAACCGATAGTATATGTGTTTTTGAGCTTTCGTGATAGTCAACTTGACAAAAATGATCACCGCAAATATCTATTTTTCAAGTCCATTCAATTCCATTAATGGCCTGACACCATTGTTTTGGTAATTCCGAATTTTTGGTAGGGAATCTTAATGGTACAGTTCAAAAAGGGTTGAACTATCTAAATATTTATTAAATTTCTATACGTATATGCTTATGTCACAGAACATTTTTATTTCTACCAGTGTTGATCAATATTCCTTTTATTAAATATCAAATTTTATTTATTAGGCTCCACTTACTGTTTTTCAATTACCTAACTTTCATATTTCGCGCTGTACTTCTTTCTAAGCCTAATTTTCGAACTCAAGCTGCGGCGATTTTGCGGGGCCGGGGCGCTCTCCCGCAAAATCGTGGGAAATTCTTTTAAGCTTCTCACGTAAGGCGACAGATGGCGCTAACGACTAATGATAAAGTAATGAAATTCGACGAATCCGAGTACGCGAGGAGGAAATTCAGCAAAAACTCTAGAAATACATATATTAGGACTCAATGATAGTAGCTGCTTGCTGCTAGGGGGTGTTTGGAACATGCATACTTAATCTTTTAGAGGGAACGAACAATCCCTAGCGTTAGTTAATCCATGGATGTTGTAAGGATGGTAAGTAGGTTTTTTTTCAAACTTATTTCTGCTCCGATTTCTTTGGTCTCATTTCAAAGCTGAATGCTAGATCTTATTAATAATTGAAATACAAACAACGCAACTTCATAGTAAATAACTTTATTTCCCATTTAGGCCAAAAAAATTATAATTAGCGTGAATTATAGCTTGAAATCTATTTTAAAAGAAATGCATAGTTAGATCTGAAATCAGGTTATAGCTATTTTTTCCGTCGCGAGTTCCCAAAATTCGACCCACCCTCTCATTCTGCCAAATCGACGCTGGTCATTAATTTCCCTATTTCTATATTCTTTTAATTTGCGGTTCCACAACCCATTCCTAATTCTAATACTGTTAATAATAATAATAATAATAATAATGAAATGAAATGAAATAGATTTTTAATGTCTATATAAAAAACTATACAAGTAGTTCACGAGAATATAGACAGACATCATAGGATAGCAATACAATAATTACAGAAAATACACTTTTTACATATATACATGGGATTGAGTTTAACTTTGTACTAGCGTATATTTTTAATCGGTACGGAAAATATATCTATTGTCTGGGAATATTTATTATACGTATTCTGAATTCGAGTAATTGGATTAAGAACTTTCATAGGTACATAAAAAGTCACGGTATGACGGAGAGAATTCGGAATTAAAAAGTTAAGTTTTGCGAGTAAGTCGCTTAATTTAATCTTATTATTAATTAATTTTGAAGGAAATTTAATATCAATAATTTCAAGTAAGTGGGCTAGAGATGGAAGGCCAAGCCTTATTAGTAACAATTGATAATCGTAAGCGAGATTTCGCAAGAAGAACGTACGGGACAAAACAAAAAAAAAAAAAAAAACACTAAATACACAAAGAAAAATAAATAAATAACAACAGCGAATAATTAATTTAAATTACAATCCAAAAGCCATTTATCAAGAAAAAATTTGGAAATTAAGGACCGAAACTGGGGAAATTGTGATTTCCAGTTTGACAGAGTCAACGTCGCCGGAACCGGAAGTAATGGACTTAAATCGCGTAAATCCTTCGTTTAAAGCGTGGTAGAAAACGGTTTTATCGGCGCAACAGTCCAAATAGACGCCTTCAAAGTGTTGTTAGACTCTGGCCAGATCCCGTTTGATGTTTTGGTAGTTTATATTGAAGAGTTGAAGAGGAATGACGCATTTCTGGACGCGTCCAACTAGCGACAGACAGAGACGTCGCCGGAACCGGAAGTAATGGACTTAAATCGCGTAAATCCTTCGTTTAAAGCGTGGTAGAAAACGGTTTTATCGGCGCAACAGTCCAAATAGACTCCTTCAAAGTGTTGTTAGACTCTGGCCAGATCCCGTTTGATGTTTTGGTAGTTTATATTATAGAGTTGAAGAGGAATGACGCATTTCTGGACGCGTCCAACTAGCGACAGACACTGTCTGTCGCTAGTTGGACGCGTCCAGAAATGCGTCATTCCTCTTCAACTCTATAATATAAACTACCAAAACATCAAACGGGATCTGGCCAGAGTCGAACAACACTTTGAAGGCGTCTATTTGGACTGTTGCGCCGATAAAACCGTTTTCTACCACGCTTTAAACGAAGGATTTACGCGATTTAAGTCTGTCTGTCGCTAGTTGGACGCGTCCAGAAATGCGTCATTCCTCTTCAACTCTTCAATATAAACTACCAAAACATCAAACGGGATCTGGCCAGAGTCGAACAACACTTTGAAGGCGTCTATTTGGAATGTTGCGCCGATAAAACCGTTTTCTACCACGCTTTAAACGAAGGATTCACGCGATTTAAGTCCATTACTTCCGGTTCCGAAATCACAAGGCCAATCACATACCATACGCGGACAGACTGTGCACTTTACATCTCTTGCCCTTATCAGTTCGTCGAGATGTGTGTGATATTATTACGCTCATCCGCCTTGCCACCTCGCCCTACTTCGACCTTTCTCGGTATATGGCTCTGAGCCCCCGCCATGCTGTTCCAACGTATTTTATTCACTATGCGCGATGCCTTGCTTTGAAAAATTCGTTTTTCTATAGAAGCGCCTACATTTGGAACGCCTTACCTGCACATAAAAGAGAAGCCGCCTCTCACTCTTCAGTTCCCCAGTGTTATGTATGTTGGTTGGATTAAATGGCAAGCATTTTACTATCAACTACTAACTAATATTTTATTAAATGAGATCAATGAGGTCGAAAATACGTGTTATTAAATAAGGCATTACTGACACGTCCCGTGTCCAGGAAAGGAGTGAGGTTCTCTCATTCTTACTCTAATATCTAGCTTTGCTAGGGGTTTGGTTTCAGGAGCCCTCCTGGCGCCCTCTATACGAAAGCATGCACACTAATATCTATACAGAACAATACCCTCCCCGAAAATTTTGTTTTGGTTTTGTTTAGACTTTGTCTTATACACACTAATTAGGAAATTTAAGCTAAACAGTTAAAGTTCAATTTTCAATTATAAGCGGTTAGTTAAAGTTCAATGTTCACTGCTGCGGTATCGGGCAGGCGGTCGTCTGTTTCGTGAAGGTACGATCCTCCTTGATGGCAGTTGGGCTGGTGGTGATTCTTCCGGAGTTGAGTCCAGTGGGCCTTCCTTGGTTATTGGTTCCTTCGGTGGTGGAAAGCTAAGCCGGCGCTGGATGGAGCTTTGTTTTGGACTACTCCTCGATGGAGTTATAGCGACTGTCGGTGGGATAGTTGCACTTGCTTCCTGACTACCTGGGTGAGCTACGGTAGTTTCATCATCTCGTTCCGGGGTACCAATTGGCAGGGTTTCCGCAATTTCTCCACTGATACGATTGTTGACTGGCAATACCGGAATTGTCCCGAACCTTAAGGTGGGTTCGGCAGGAGCATGAATGACTTCAGCTTCCTTATTCGGAGCTGTGCTAGGCGCTGTAAGTCTCCTCCGTAGTTGATTTCGATGCCGTCGAACTGTGCCAAGTTCAGTGTTGACTTCAAACATGGTGTTTCCAATGGGATTTACGATGGTTCCTTCGAGCCACTTTTTTTCCTTTTCCGAAGTTTCGGGCGTAAACATCATCTTGTGTGTCATACTGTTGCGGCTTGGTATTTCCGGTGGATGGTAAGTCGTAGGCTGGCATGTGATTGGGGTGAATCCGATCTAGTCTCGTAGAGATTTGTCTACCCAGCATTAGTTCTGCCGGGGATTTTCCCTATGCGTTCTCCTATAATTCAGGAGTATTCTAGCAATGCGGGTTTCCAGGGAGCCGCTTTGAAACGTTCTTAATCCCCGGTTGAGGGTATTCACCGCCTCCATCGTTTCACCGCTGATTTTCTTTAACGTTTCTTTAACTGTTCGTACTGTGCGTTCAGCTTGACCATTGCTAGCCGGGTGATACGGTGCAGTCGTGAGGTGTTGGATACCATTTTGGGTAGTGAATGCTTTAAAGGTAGTGCTCGTAAAACACGTGCCGTTATCTGTGACTAGGGTACCCATGATTCCGTATCTGGCCATGTGCTGGCGTAATTTGCGAACTACAGCTTCTGTCGAAGTTGTGGAGGTGATTTCCAATTCGATCCATTTGCTGTATGCGTCTACGATTACCAGGATAAATTTCCCTTCTATGGGGCCAGCGAAATCCATATGTACCCTGGCCCAGGGAACTCTTGGGTTTGGCCATTTCTGATATTCGGATCTTGGCATGGATGCCGCGTTTTGGCATGTTTTGCATGATTGAGCCATATGTTCTATTTGTGTGTCAATTCCTGGCCACCAGAGTTTGGTTCTGGCCACGTTTTTCATAGCGACTATGCCCTGATGGGTGCTGTGTAGTTCCGCTAGAATCTGCTGTTGACATGATAGTGGGATTATGACTCTATTTCCGCGCAATAGGACATAGTTTATGTTAGACAGTTCCATCCGCATACGATAGTATGGTGCCAAGTGGTCTGGTATCTGGTTTTTATGAATTGGCCATCCCTCCATGTGGTTCGCCACGACGCGTAGAATCGGATCTTCTTCTGTGGCTACACCGATTTGCGAGGCCGTTAAGGGACCGCGATCCATTTCCGAAAGTAGCAAGACGTACTCCATGGGCACCGGCGTGCTGATTGCAGGTGTAGGTAGTGGGAGTCTGCTAAGCGCGTCGGCGTTTCCGTTGAGTGAGCCTTTACGAAATGTGATATCATAATTGTAAGCTGATAATATCAGGGCCCAACGCTGTATGCGGGCGGCAGCCATAGGTGGAATTTGTTTTCCTGCTCCCAGCAACGTTACTAACGGTTGATGGTCTGTGAGGAGTTGGAATTTCTTACCATATAGGTAATCGCGAAATTTTGTTACTCCAAAGACGATTCCTAATGCTTCTTTTTCCAATTGCGAGTAATTTCGCTCTGCGCTAGTGAGACTCCGGGAGGCGAATACAATAGGTTGTTCAATGCCATCTTCTGTAACATGGGAGATCACGGCGCCAAGTCCTACCGGCGAAGCATCCGTAGCGAGGTGAACTTGCTTGTTGATGTCGTAGTGGACGAGTAAGCTTGATTCCTTGATGGAAGTTTTAGCGTCCGCAAAAGCTCGGCGCTGAGGTGCCAACCAAGACCATTTTACATTCTTATGTAGAACCACGTGTAGAGGTGCCAATTTTGTCGCGTTATTTGGGAGAAAACGAGTATAATAGTTTAGCAATCCCAAGAATGAGCGTAACTGCTCAACATTTGTTGGCTCTGGTGCCTCCATAATAGCTGTCATCTTCGATTCTTGGGGTGCAGGCCCTCTGCGTCGAGGTGATGTCCCAAGAAATCGACCTGGCTTTGCTAGAATTTACATTTGGCTAGTTTCAACTTTAATCCGTTTATTCTCAGGGTTGTGAGAACGTCGTTCAGGCATTGGAGGTGAGCTTTTTGCGTGCTTCCCCCCAGTAAGATATCGTCCATCGTTGTTCCATTCGGGATCTGGCCAGTCTGTCTTTTCACCTCATGAGTGTTTCTGGACGCTGTTTCCATTCCCTGAATCACTTTCAATACATCATCGAGACTGACGTTCTCGTCTTTTTCACATTCTTCGAATATTTTGCCTTGCATTTGTATATCGTTGATGCCTATGACTAATTGCTCCAGTAACCGCTCGTTTAGCTGCGCTCCGCCAAATTTGCAATGTCTCGTGAGTCTTCGTAAATCAGCCATGTAGGTAGCGATCGATTCGTTTGCGTTTCGTCGTCTGTTTGCGAAGGTAAATCTTTCCACGTACTTGCAGGGCTTGGGGTTAAAATGTTTATCCAATTTGTCCACCAAGTTATCGCAAGAAATCGTTTTGTTAAAAGAGCGAGTTCCTCGGATCCCAGAATGGTAAATAAATAAGGAGCTTTCCGATCAGCCTTCACTTCGTTTACTAAGAAGAAGGAGTGCAAACGTAATGAGAATTGTGTCCAATTTTCTCTTTTACTGTCGAAATAAGGTGGGGTTGTTCCCCTCCCCCTCGGCGCTCGCTCAGATACTTCATCGTCGGACATGCTGTGATCTTCTGATTCGCGTAATTTATTGAAATAGGGAAGCAGTAAGATTTGATTGACTTAACTTGGGTGATGGTTCACCGTTCACGTGTTGCTAAGCCTCGGTCCCGGAATACAAAAGTGTCGTTCTGACGGTTCTGTTGTGTTTCTGCGGTTCACGTGTTCCTAAGCCTCGGTCTCGGAATACAAAAGTGTTGTTCTTTTAAGGTTCCGCGGACTTGAAATCGTCGTTCTTCTTATTTTGGGCATAGCCCCCGGGCCTGGATCACGCGACTCGCAGACGCAGGCTGCTCGCGCTATAGAAGCCCGCGGCTGCCCGCCCCGCCCAAAGAATTATTTTCCTATGTTAAAGCGCGTATCGGGGACGCTACTAATTTGCATAAGTTTGCAGCAAACCAATTTTTTTGCATAAGGCCGCCATTTTCAAAAGTTTGCTTCAAAAATACTAATTTGCATAAACTCTGCAAACTTTTTCTTGCATAAGGCCAGTATTTTCAATAGTTTGCAGCCAATATACTAATTTGCATAAAATCCTTCAATTTCTCTACTATGTGATGATTTTTATTTTTTATAAAAAAACTACTTTAGCTGAAGACTTTAAATTTTACAGAATAATATCAAACCTTTCAATACACGTCTCATTAAAAATTCAAGAGATTTGAACCAGTAGATGCACTAATATTGTCAAAAACGTTGAAAAAAACTGGTCCCCTCCCATAGACGCCCATGTTAAAACCAGACGGGTTTGAAAGTTTAGACCGAACCTATGTGACGCGCCGTATTCGCGAGTTAACATGTAAAAAAAATCGTTTGGACGGGCTTCTAGAGTGGGCTATGCATAAATTTACCGAAAACTCGATGAAACTCATGGTTTTTTCAAGGAAACCTATTAAGTTATTTACGCTCATAATTTAGCGATTAATTTTATACCATAATATCGAGGGTTTCACAGGTTTCAAACCAAATTTATTTTGCATAAAAAGTATAAAACAAGAAAACTCGATGAAACTCATGGTTTTTTCAAGGAAACCTATTAAGTTATTTACGTTCATAATTTAGCGATTAATTTTATTCCGTAATATTAAGGGTTTCACAGGTTTCAAACCAAATTTGTATTTTGCATAAATATTATATAACATGCAAACTTGATGAAACTCACGGTTTTTTCAAGGAAACCTATTAAGTTATTTACGTTCATAATTTAGCGATTAATTTTATACCATAATATCAAGGGTTTCACAGGTTTCAAAGCAAATTTGTATTTTGCATAAATATTATATAACATGCAAACTTGATGAAACTCGTGGTTTTTTCAAGGAAACCCATGAAGTTATTTACGCTCATAATTTAGGGAATAGTTTTAAGCCATAATATCAAGGGTTTCATAAGTTTCAGGCCAAATTTGTATTTTGCATAAATATTATATAACATGCAAACTTGATGAAACTCATGGTTTTTTCAAGGAAACCTATTAAGATATTTACGTTCACAATTTAGCGACTAGCTTTATACCATAATATCAAAGGTTTCACAGGTTTCAAACCAAATTTGTATTTTGCATAAATTTGATATTTAAAGCAAACTTGATGAAACTCACGATTTTTTCAAGGAAACCTATTAAGTTAGTTACAACGTTATTTAAAATTTCCATTTTGAATTTATATAAACATTCCACAATTGAAATTTCTATTTTTTTAACATTAAAGTTTTTAACAGGGATTTTTGACATGCATAATGTTTAACAAGGGATGGTGGAATAAAGTATAAATGGATAAAGGGGTCTGGGAGTCTTCGACTGCCTGTTCTTAGAGCTCTCTGGTTTCGGTCTCTCCGATGGGAGCTTCGCGCACGCGCACCTTATTAACTTGGTTACGCGCATCACGTGACCACGCAAATCCCAATTCAAAAAATAGAGGGTTCTTCATGCTAGCTTAGAAAGTTAGAAGCAACGCCGCCTATATTACGTGTTCACTGCACATGCAGTGATATTTTTTAATTTTATCGGGCGTTAACTCAACTCCCCCAAAGGCGTTAATCCATCTAAAACACTTATCTTGTAGAGTTTTAGGTGTAGAGAAAGAGTAACAAGTTGGGAAAACCAAAATATTACCTCTCCGTGTCGAGAAGATTATATAAACTTAAGTATCCAATGAAAACGTCGACCTTTTTTCCCTCATCCTTTCCCGCGCTTTGCGCTTCCGCATTTCATCCTTACTCTCAACATTATCTTCCTCCATTTTACATACAAAAATCAAATACTCACAAAAAGAAGCGGCAAAAACCTGCTGGCTCTTTACAACCACTTAATTTGACTTAATATCCAATTTCCAACAACAATAATATACCGGTAGTTTAATTGACAACCTACTAGCATCGAAATTCTCATTAAGAATGGATCCCGCGGATAAAAAAGGCCAATTTTCAACTAGGTGGGCGTTATCTCATTAGATTTGAAAAATATCATTTGTCTCTTTTACCAATGCCTAACCGTTTGGATTTTTTTAAAGCAATCTTAGCATCAAAAAATAAATGTTTTATATTCTTATTAAGAATAAAACAAGAGGATAAAAAAGGTCTGTCCTCTCGTATTTTTTAAGCTTTTATCATGATTACTCTATACAACAGTAACAAGGAGTATAAACCCATTAGTGGAAGCAGTATTTTTTTTCGAAACAATTTCGCTTATGTTTATCCTCTCTAGACTTCGCTAAAAACGTATTACTCCTACGTAAAATATTAATAGACAGGCAAGGATTCATACCGTTAAAGAAGGAGCGCAATATTATCCATATTTTCATTTCATATACAGAGAAAAGAAATTATTATGTTTCTGAGAGGAGCTTCCCATTTTTGTTGTTGTTTTGAAAAATATATCGCAATGCACGGGCCTTGATAGATAAAGGAGGCAATGAATGAAATATATCACAATGCACGCGCCTTGATAGATATAGGAGGCAATGAATGAAATATATCACAATGCACGGGCCTTGAAAGATATAGGAGGCAATGAAGGAAATATATCGCATGCACGGGCCTTGGTAGATATAGGAGGCAATGATAATCTCTCTCTTTGCACGAGAGGTTTATCTTTAATAATTAAATAAATATAATTATTTTTAATTATTTTAATCTTCAATAATTAACATTAATAATAGTTAAATCGTTTAAAATAAAGTTATACCGATTATCATCTCAAACTTTGCTAATATTGACGTTTAAAGTGAAGGGTACCCATCTTGTTCGCTTTCTTCAGATTTTGGGGTATATATACGATTCGTTTCCATTATAATAGTAAGGAAAAAGCGCAATTGCGAAAACGTTTGGTGGCGATCCCACCTTAGGGAGGCTAGACGTTTCTCGTAACCCTAGCTGATCGCCGCGTATATCCTAAAACCAAACGATGACAATGGAGTAGAAGCTAATGATACAGATTGGTGTCTATGTGGAATAGACGGAAGAAGGTTGGTGGTGTTTAGAAGCCAGTATGTACAGACTGGTGTCCAAGTGGGATGGACAAAGACCAGAAGATGGTGGTGATTAGAAGCCAGTACGTACAGACTGGTGTCCAAGTGGGATGGATAAAGACCAGAAGATGGTGGTGATTAGAAGCCAGTATGTACAGACTGGTGTCCAAGTGGAATGGACGAAGACCAAAAGATGGTGGTGATTAGAAGCCAGTAAGTACAGACTGGTGTCCGTGTGGGATGGACAAAGACGAGAAGATGGTGGTGTGAGAACTCAAGTAGAGGAGCCATTTCCGTGTCTGTGAAAGCAGTTCGGAAATGGCGAACACGTTTGCTCCGATACGCAAACTGCGAACGCGGTCACGTGGGTGTGACAACGGACAGACAGACAGACAGACAGACAGACACACACACACACACACAGACACGGCCGTTACAGAACCTCTCCTGGACTACGTCACACGGAGAGGTAAAAACCATTCCCTTTACTTCAGTTTTATCTAAGAACCATAATTTACTATTAATAAAAAAATAATGATAAATGTTCCGTTAAAGCACTAAAAAATTGCAGTGCGACGCATTAAGCGTCTACCAAAAATTAAAACAACAGAAACAGACGAAGCCCGATGACGATGTGCGCGGAACTAGTTGCGCGGCTAAGAATAACCCAGAACGAGTGAAAACGGAGGAAACAAGGCGACCCAAGGGCTCGTAATAGTAGCCACATCGTACGAGTGAATAGCCCCTCTATACCTACCCTAATGAGTGGATAACCCCTCTATACCTTAAGTAACCTACTGTGATTGTTCAATCCTTTACTCCTCAATTCGAACTAGGAAACGATAAAAATGTACTGCGCACACACGACAATTTAAACGAACGTCAACAACAACAAAAAATTATTAATTATAATAAGAAATTACTAAATAATTGTTAAAAGAAGTTAAAAAAATATTCCGCAATATCTTAGCACCAAAAAAATAAACGTCTCTTCGTTTTGAAGCTTTTACAAGAATGAAAGGAAAGGAATGCTGACCCAAGCTAGTACCTTCTTTTAAAACTCTTCTCGATTTATGGAGAAACGACGTAACTTCTAGTAATAAACACCACCTTTCCAAATATAACGTCGGTATATAGTTCCTTTTGCTTTTTAAAAATCCCCCTCGATTTCTTTGAATTTTGAAATCGGGGGGGTGAGATGAAAAGCGTGAAACCCTTATTGTTGACGGGTGACAGGAATTTTAAAGGGAGTATTAAACCTTCCATTTAAATTAAGCCAATACTAAATTCCTCTCTCTCTATCTCTCTAGCTTTAAATATATGGAGCAAACGTAAACCACATTTCACAAAGCTTAACCTTACCTGTACAATTAAATGTATGCTTGCACTTACTATTATAATCCCCATCCTTTTAAAATACACGAACGAAAAATATCACCTCACCACAATTCTCTCACATTCACTCTCCCTTCAATGTCGAACGAAACGTTTTATACTGCCAAAGCAATAAAATAACCATTTCTTCGGTTAGCTCTGACTAACTATTTCTTTGGGTAACTCTGACCACATTCCAAATCGCGAAAAACTACTACGACCACCACGACCAACACCACCACCACTCCCACAGGCTCGCGGGACAAACTAATAGCCTCATCGTATATATACGATGTGGCTAAAAACAGCCGATAATCTGTAAGTGCGTTTCAATGGGAAAACGGTCAGTCGAAGACTCCCTCACCAATATATCCTCCTAGCTTAAAGGGGCTTATCAGACCATGGAACAAACGACGATCTTCCGCATAGAGCTTAGCATAGCGGGTGGGTAGAAAAGGAGAGGGGGTCGGTCAGCCCCTTTAAACTTTCTAAGAGAGCGCGCTATTTATTTCTAAATGATCTCGTGCTGTAATTGGTTAGCGGTGTCCAAAGTAAAGTACCACCATGGATAAAGAATGCGCGTGAGGAAATTAGTTTTCACGGTTCACGCTATAGGATAGGCAACTTCCTATCTCGAACGAGAGCTTATTCTGTATATACTCTGTTAAAGCATCGGTTGTCAGCACGCGCAAATCTGTAACCAAGCTTTGTGTGTGCTGGCAAGAGACGAAAAACTTCAGCAATATGACAAATTTGTGTGTTCACAAAAGACATACAGATACTAGTGTTTGTTCATTAATATTCTTACAGAGCATCCGCATTGTACTGTCATGGGTAAATCATAATCCTTTCTCCTTTAAAATCACCAATGAATGAAAAATATCACCTTAACCCAATTTATCCCTTTTCACTCTAAGTGTGTTAATTTATATGTGCAGAGTACATTCCCAATGCACAGTTATAGACAAATCATAATGCTCTCCCTTTGAAAATCATCAATCACTCTTTTCATTCTCCCTTTAAAAAGACGAACGATACTTCTTCATCATCATCATCATCTTTTTCTTCTTCTTCTTCTTCTTCTTCTTCTTCTACTACTACTACTTCTTCTTCAGACCAAGTCAAACTAATAGCCCCATCGTTAGATGTACATCAAACGATGTGGCTAAAAAAGGCAAGTTTCTAGCCCAACTCAAAAACCGAGAGTCTTAAACTAGCCCAAACTTCTTACCAAATAACTTTGGAAAGTGCCCAAAATGTAAGAATTTATAACATAAAACCTACTATTTCCAACTTTTCTTTAAAATCTAAAGAATACTTTAAATTTTTGTTGTTGGCTTATCTTATCTAGTGTACTGGCCAAATTTTCCAAACAATTTTGGTGATGTCGTGGCATAGAGAAGAGAACCTGTGACACCAATATGCGCGAGAAAGCTGCGCACAGTGAACAAAATTCTTCGGTACCTACATTCCCACGACACATTGATCACGCGCAACTATACTGATAATATCTCCTTCCTTCTTTTCTGTTATTTCAACATAGTATAATAAATTAAAATGTTCCTCCTACCATGGCAAAATAATTCTACATCAACAAGAAATTAGTGTTGCCCATTCACGTTTTCGCCGTTCTGTGTTGGTTGGCGACGAGTAGACCACTCTGAGCAATACGGAAATCCAACTATAGGCCTACTTTATTCTGCAGTACTCGCTTCAGGGTCATTAATACTTTAGTCCAGGAATGACATTTTAAGAGTTTGTTCTTTCCCCCATACCTAGTTCCAGTTTTTAAATACGGCATGAATGAATGAATGGTTTATTAGCTTTCCTATACAAAGATCCCTTTTATAACAGGGAGGAGCCATTTGAAGATGGCTCGCAAGCATGACGTAACATTAAACAAATATATATGATATTTACAAGACTGATAAACACTATTCCAAGTATACATATTTTATTCCTGTTCGTTATTATGCCATGTTCCCATTATACTTTGTTCCATTTATACTTTATTCCACCATCCCTTGTTAAACATTATGCATGTCAAAAATCCCTGTTAAAAACTTTAATGTTAAGAAAATAAAAACTTCAATTGTGGAATGTTTATATATATTCAAAATGGAAATTTTAAATAACGTTGTAACTAACTTAATAGGTTTCCTTGAAAAAATCGTGAGTTTCATCAAGTTTGCTTTAAATATCAAATTTATGCAAAATACAAATTTGGTTTGAAACCTGTGAAACCTTTGATATTATGGTATAAAACTAGTCGCTAAATTGTGAACGTAAATAACTTAATAGGTTTCCTTGAAACAACCACGAGTTTCATCGAGTTTGCTTGTTTTATACTTTTTATGCAAAATAAATTTGGTTTGAAACCTGTGAAACCCTCGATATTATGGTATAAAATTAATCGCTAAATTATGAGCGTAAATATCTTAATAGATTTCCTTGAAAAAACCATGAGTTTCATCAAGTTTGCATGTTATATAATAATTATGCAAAATACAAATTTGGCCTGAAACTTTTGAAACCCTTGATATTATGGCTTAAAACTATTCCCCAAATTATGAACGTAAATAACTCCATGGGTTTCCTTGAAAAAACCATGAGTTTCATCGAGTTTGCATGTTATATAATATTTATGCAAAATACAAATTTGGCCTGAAACTTATGAAACCCTTGATATTATGGCTTAAAACTATTCCCTAATTTATGAGAGTAAATAACTCCATGGGTTTCCTTGAAAAAACCACGAGTTTCATCGAGTTTGCTTGTTTTATACTTTTTATGCAAAATAAATTTGGTTTGAAACCTGTGAAACCCTCGATATTATGGTATAAAATTAATTGCTAAATTATGAGCGTAAATAACTTAATAGGTTTCCTTGAAAAAACCATGAGTTTCATCAAGTTTTCTTGTTTTATACTTTTTAAGCAAAATAAATTTGGTATGAAACCTGTGAAACACTTGATATTATGGTATAAAATTAATCGCTAAACTACGAGCGTAAATAACTTAATAGGTTTCCTTGAAAAAACCATGAGTTTCATCAAGTTTGCATGTTATATAATATTTATGCAAAATACAAATTTGGTTTGAAACCTGTGAAACCCTTAATATTATGGTATAAAATTAATCGCTAAATTATGAACGTAAATAACTTAATAGGTTTCCTTGAAAAAACCATGAGTTTCATCGAGTTTTCGGTAAATTTATGCAAATTAGTATTCTTGTAGCAAACTTTTGAAATTAGCGGCCTAATGCATGGGGAAGTTTGCTGGTGAATTTTATGCAAATTAGTATATTGGCTGCAAACTATTGAAATGCTGGCCTTATGCAAGAAAAAGTTTGCAGAATTTATGCAAATTAGTATTTTGGAAGCAAACTTTTGAAAATGGCGGCCCTATGCAAAAAAATTGGTTTGCTGCAAACTTATGCAAACTAGTAGCGCCCACTTTAGGGCGGAATTTTTTCAGTTTTAAAATAAAATAATTAAATTAATTAAATATAAATCGTTGAAATAATGAGGTGGTATTATATTATACCGGTTTTAGTCGCCTATTTCGCTACTTTACCCTTACAAACTGAGGTAAATAATTTTTCCAAAGCCAAGGCTTAGCTTAAAACTTCGATTAAAGCAATATTTAAGTTAATTAAAATCAAAATTAACGATTTTAGGCGCAATACGAGGACGTTCGATGCAAATGCGTTTGCCCCAGTTCTAAAATAGTCAACGGATCTGACGACAACAACAGAAAACTTTACATTGGCAATGTTATCCCTAGCAACTGGTTTGTTAGTTTGTTACATGATTTCCCCCTCCCCCCAACCCCAAGGTCTATTTTTGAAGGTTTTAGGCGAAAATTAACGAGGTTAATTCGTCACTAACTATTAATAGCAATTGCGACGGAGTAGTTTTACCCCAAGCTGTAGAAGAAGTCCGACTTAAAGCCAAAGAATTCTGCCCACGTTGTGAATGCAGATATGAGAGCAGAAACACTACAACTATCAGGGTAATTAAACTGACCCTTATTAAATTAATCAATTCATAATTAATTAATTCAAAAATTCCTGATATATAAGCCTATTATATATATACATTGCAATTGCGTTTTC
Source organism: Phalangium opilio (assembly GCF_054372755.1). Classification (NCBI taxonomy): domain Eukaryota; kingdom Metazoa; phylum Arthropoda; class Arachnida; order Opiliones; family Phalangiidae; genus Phalangium; species Phalangium opilio. Next base: position 1,045,826 of record NW_028324223.1, read on the forward strand.
AGGTTGTGGTCATTTTAATTATTTGGGTGATTTCACTTCTGGTGGTTTACATGTTGTTCTTGATGTGTTTGGAACCATTATTGAATAACCGTCGCGGTGGAATTAATTACGCCGAACACACTAATGAGGAAGTCAATATGGTCTGTATCCCCCCCCCGTGTTTTCCCCTCCCCCCAAAAAAGATAAGCAAAGAGGTACAAGCAATTGAAACTTACCTTTTTAACAGGATGAGCCTTTACCAACTGCGGCAATTAGTAGACCAGCCAGGATGGCCCAATCAGGAGTGGCAAGTGGCAATGTTCTTAACCGAGTTGGACTGCAACAAGATCGCTGGAAACGTCAAGTCCAAGAACAGAGAAGAAACATCTATGATAAACATACCATGCTCAATTAGTTCCACCATTAATTTTTACCAAAACATCTAAATTAATAATAAATTAGTTTTAATTACGTGTTTATTGTCGGCTTTGTATATTTGTTTAATTGTGAATGTATTTTAACTAATTATCATTTGTGTTAATACTTTAAAAAAACAATTGAACTAATTTAAATTAAACTATAAATATTAATATTTGTGATTCAAAATGAACTTTTTGTAAATATTGTAGTAATTTGCATAAATTAATTAATGTAAGCATGGTTTTGATACCAATAAAATTAATCACGTGATTCGAAATTAAGCCTAAAATTAACAAGTTGGGAAAACCAAAATATTACCTCTCCGTGTCAAGAAGATTATATAAACTTAAGTATCCAATGAAAACGTTATTATGTTTCTGAGTTGGGGTTTCCCATTTTTGTTGTTGTTTTGAAAAATATATCGCAATGCACGGGCCTTGATAGATATAGGAGGCAATGAATGAAATATATCACAATGCACGGGCCTTGATAGATATAGGAGGCAATGAATGAAATATATCACAATGCACGGGCCTTGATAGATATAGGAGGCAATGAAGGAAATATATCGCATGCACGGGCCTTGGTAGATATAGGAGGCAATGATAATCTCTCTCTTTGCACGAGAGGTTTATCTTTAATATTTAAATAAATATAACTATTTTTAATTATTTTAATCTTCAATAATTAACATTAATAATAGTTAAATCGTTTAAAATAAAGTTATACCTATTATCTTCTCAAACTTTGCTAATATTGACGTTTAAAGTGAAGGGTACCCCTCTTGCCCGCTTCCTTCAAATTTTGGGGTATATATACGATTCGTTTCCATTATAATAGTAAGGAAAAAGCGCAATTGCGAAAACCTTTGGTGGCGATCCCACCTTAGGGAGGCTAGACGTTTCTCGTAACCCTAGCTGATCGCCGCCTATATCCTAAAACCAAACGATGATAATGAAGTAGAAGCCAATGATACAGATTGGTGTCTATGTGGAATAGACGGAAGACCAGTGGATGGTGGTGTTAGAAGGCAGTGTAAGTGCAGACGGGTGTCAATGTGGGATTGACAAAGAACAGAAGATGGTGGTGATTAGAAGCCAGTATGTACAGACTGCTGTCCACGTGGAATGGACGAAGACCAGAAGATGGTGGTGATTAGAAGCCAGTAAGAACAGACTAGTGTCCGTGTGGGATGGACAAAGACCAGAAGATGGTGGTGTGAGAACTCAAGTAGAGGAGCCATTTCCGTCACTGTGAAAGCAGTTCGGAAATGGCGAACACGTTTGCTCCGATACGCAAACTGCGAACGCGGTCACGTGGGTGTAACAACGGACAGACAGACAGACACACACACAGACACGGCCGTTACAGAACCTCTCCTGGACTACGTCACACGGAGAGGTAAAAAAATAGACTGCTTTTTAACTTTTCCGTATTAATTTTGAATTGAGAAACAAGATTATCTTAAATATTAAAATAAATATAATTAATATTTAGTATTTTCTTCGTTAGTTGTTCGCCTTATTGAGCGTTACATCGTTTTAAAAAAGAATAATTAAACAACCTTGAGAGACTTGACTATTATTGACGTTTGAAATGAAGCATCCTCCTGTTGCTTCGCCTTGCTCAAATAGGTAGTATATAAAGGATTCGAATCGCAGTTGTAGATAAGAACATCGCAATTGCGTGAACCTTGGTGGAAGACCCCTCCATTGGAAGGCTAGACGTTTCTCGTAACCCTGGCCGATCGCCGCGTATGTCTTAACTTTAAGGATGATGATGGAGTAGAAGCCAGGTGTGCAGACTGGTGTCCATGTGGGATGGACAAAAACAAAGACCAGAAGATGGTGGTGTTAGAAGCCAGGTGTACAGACTGGTGTCCATGTGGGAGGACAAAAACAAAGACCAGAAGATGGTGGTGTTAGAAGCTAGGTGTACAGACTGGTGTCCATGTGGGATGGACAAAAACAAATACCAGTGGATGGTGGTGTTAGAAGCCAGGTGTACAGACTGGTGTCCATGTGGAAGGACAAAAACAAAGACCAGATGATGGTGGTGTTAGAAGCCAGTGTATACAGACTGGTGTCTATGTGGGATGGACAAAAACAAAGACCAGAAGATGGTGGTGTTAGAAGCCAGTGTATACAGACTGGTGTCCATGTGGGATGGACAAAAACAAAGACCAGAAGATGGTGGTGTTAGAAGCCAGGTGTACAGACTGGTGTCCATGTGGGATGGACAAAAACAAAGACCAGTAGATGGTGGTGTTAGAAGCCAGGTGTACAGACTGGTGTCCATGTGGGAGGACAAAAACAAAGCCCAGAAGATGGTGGTGTTAGAAGCTAGGTGTACAGACTGGTGTCCATGTGGGATGGACAAAAACAAAGACCAGAAGATGGTGATGTTAGAAGCTAGGTGTACAGACTGGTGTCCATGTGGAATGGACAAAAGAAAGACCAGTGGATGGTGGTGTTAGAAGCCAGGTGTACAGACTGGTGTCCATGTGGGAGGACAAAAACAAAGACCAGAAGATGGTGGTGTTAGAAGCCAGGTGTACAGACTGGTGTCCATGTGGGAGGACAAAAACAAAGACCAGAAGATGGTGGTGTTAGAAGCTAGGTGTACAGACTGGTGTCCATGTGGGATGGACAAAAACAAAGACCAGTGGATGGTGGTGTTAGAAGCCAGGTGTACAGACTGGTGTCCATGTGGGATGGACAAAAACAAAGACCAGAAGATGGTGGTGTTAGAAGCCAGGTGTACAGACTGGTGTCCATGTCGAATGGACAAAGAGTAGAAGATGGTGGTGTTTAGAAGCCAGTAAGTACAGACTGGTGTCCATGTGGAATGGGCGAAAGACTAGAAGATGGTGGTGTTTAGAAGTCAGTAAGTTCAGAATGGTGTCCATGTGGGGTGGGCAAATGAACAGAGTTGTTAGACAGGCAATGGAGTAATAGCCTGTAAGTGGAATACAATTTCCGGGACTGTAAATGCGGTCTGGAAATTGAATACACGTTTGCTCCGATTTGGAAACTGCGAACGCGGTCACGTGGGTGTAACAACGGACAGACAGACACACAGACACGTCGAAATTAGAACCTCTCCGTGACATACGTCACTCGGAGAGGTAATAACAACGGACAGACAGACAGACAGACACACAGACAGACAGACACACAGACACGTCGAAATTAGAACCTCTCCGTGACATACGTCACTCGGAGAGGTAAAAACAATTAATCCTATTATTCTGTCTAAATAACCTAATCGAGCTATACCGAGGTTGTAACGATCAGAACCGTGCCACATACCCTTTTCTTTCGTGTCAGTGCCCCTTTTGTTTTTCATCCCGTTGTAAACTTTTATTACCATGCTAAAAGCCCCTTTTCGATAGAAACCTCTTCGCTCTTCTACTGACCTTCGCTCGATGTATCCCCTATGTTGTTATAAGCCTATATTGCGAGTTTTATTGTTTCTTATTTTGTATTGGGGAAGGAGTTCGCTCTTGGATGCCGATCCACGTAGTCGCGCTCTCCTTTCTCCGTTTTTGGTTTATATTGATTAAACGTATTTTTCCATATTATTTTTGCCTCTTCATTTAAACTTTTTCATAATGTCCCGGACTTGGGCTGTCACCCCCATACGGGCCATTACAAGGTAATTAAAATTTTGCAAACTTCTTGGGACTGCGGACTTCAGCTGAACAAACAAACTGACCCCTTATCCGGGCCCGCGTTCTTGGTTTATACCATCGAGACGCCGGCGATTGCGTCATCTACTGGACTCTGGCTTCATATACATAGTTTTCAGACAAGGAGGGTTGATACCCATTTACACCAGGAGGGGAGGCTACTCGGCAGACAAAGTGCAGTACTAAGGCTACGTTCAGTAACTGCTAGCGTACGCAGCGCTGCGCGCATCGGAGACCGATTTTTTTACTGTACGGTTTTTCGCACTTCCGGTTTCTACGTCACGCTACGCATCGATGGGACACCGATCGCAGCGGCTGGAAGAGCAGGTTTTTTCGATGCGAATCGGATTTATGACGTCATTAATTGAAGTTTAACATGGCGAGCAATCCAGTCCAAAGCCACTAGCGAAACAATAACACATTAAGGTTAATTCCGTTTCATCATCATAGATACTTCATTTAATAACAAAAATAACAGTTTTCGATTCAATCTAAGATCTCTAGCAGACGCCATCATGGAAACCATCATCAAACGCAAAAAAATCGTTCAGTGACGTCTGACGTCACTCTGACGTAGCGTTCGGAAAAGTACACATCGGTAACGGCTTTTTCCGATTTCCAGTTACTGAACGTAGCCTAAGTAGCCTCGCCTCCTGCTCTAGATGTTATTAATCCTCCTAGTCTGAAAACTATGAATAGAAGTCTGGGAAATAGCACACTTCCTCTGGTCCAAAACCAGTTTATTAATTGCTTGGACTAGTTTTTTAATTCAATAAGTGCATGGGTGAGGTTCTCTATATACATGTATTTCTTAACCAATAATTAATCCTCAGCACTGTATTCTTGCTATGTCAAGACGACGGCCCGAGGAAAGCCTCTTGGCTAATCCCACTTGGCCCAGATATCTCTAATAAATAAAAAAAAAGTGCATGGGGTTACTGGTCCTCGGGACCAGTTTATTAATTGAAAATCTATAGGAGAACAAAGGCTGGGACCACTTGGGAGACCAGTTTATTATTTCGGACGCTAGGTGGGGTCACTGGTCCCAATGACTAGTTTAAAAAGTATCCTTATTTCCCAGACTGATGAATAGCCCTTTTAGCGAAATTGAACTAATCTGGGCACAAAAGTCTCTCGCTAGGTGTATGAAATTGCTCCTAATGTCTGTCTAATAATAATCCGTTTTAAATAATTACCTCTCCGTGTGACGTAGTCCAGGAGAGGTTCTGTAACGGCCGTGTCTGTCTGTGTGCGTGTGTGTGTCTGTCTGTCCGTTGTTATACCCACGTGACCGCGTTCGCAGTTTGCGTATCGGAGCAAACGTGTTCCCAATTTCCGGACCGCATTGACAGTTCACAGAAATTTGGAAAATTGTATTTCTCTCCGTTGGCTACTCTATACTTCAGTTCTCACACCACCATGTTTAGTCTTCGTCCATCCCATATGAACACCAGTCTGGTAATTTTCTGGCTTCCACCACCACCATCTTCTATTCTTTGTCAATCCCACATTGACACCAGTCTGCACTTACACTGGCTTCTAACACCACCATCTACTGGTCTTCCGTCTATTCCACATAGACACCAATCTGTCTCATTGGCTTCTACTCCATTATCATCGTTTGGTTTTAGGATATACGCGGCGATCAGCTAGGGTTACGAGAAACGTCTAGCCTCCCTAAGGTGAGATCGGCCACCAAAGGTTTTCGCAATTGCGCTTTTTCCTTACTATTATAATGGAAACGAATCGTATATATACCCCAAAATTTGAAGAAAGTGGGCAAGAGGGGTACCCTTCACTTTAAACGTCAATATTAGCAAAGTTTGAGATGATAATAGATATAACGTTATTTTAAACGATTTAACTATTATTAATGTTAATTATTGAAGATTAAAATAATTAAAAATAATTATATTATATATAAAGAGAGAGATTATCATCACCTCCTATATCTGCCAAGGCCCGTGCATGCGATATATTTCATTCATTGCCTACTATATCTATCAAGGCCCGTGCATTGCGATATATTTTTCAAAACAACAACCAAAATGGGAAGCTTCTCTCAGAAACATAATAATTTCTTTTCTCTGTATATGAAATGAAAATATGGATAATATTGTGCTCCTTCTTTAATGGTATCAATCCTTGCCTGTCTATTAATATTTCACGTAGTAGTAATACGTTTTTAGCGAAGTCTAGAGAGGATAAACATAAGCGAGATTGTTTCGGAAAAAAAATACTGCTTCCACTAATGGGTTTACACTCCTTGTTACTCTTGTTGTCTGTGTGTGTCCGTCCATTGTTACACTAGTGCGTCGCGTTAGCAGTTAGCCTTGTGTTGATGTGTTAAGAAATCATACAGAACCTTTATATTCCCTTTTTCCATAATATAAAGTGAATATGTGGAAGTATTTTTCGTAATTATGATGCATTTAGTAATTTTGTAGCTTTAAAGCTCTATTTCATTTTGATATTCCAAAGATTTTTTTTAATATTGTTATTTGAAATGCCTGTTTATATATTGCGTAAGCTATACTACATCTGTATATAGAATAATCCTTGGTTTAGTGATTTCATGAAGAAAACTAAGACCTAGACTCCGGCGCGTATAACAAGTATAATCCGCAATAGGCTTAGTGAAACAAAGGGTAAATAATTGAGGCCTGAGGTGAAGTAAACTTTTGGCCTTGATTTTTACCTCTCCGTGTGACGTAGTCCAGGAGAGGTTCTGTAACGGCCGTGTCTGTCTGTGTGTCTGTCTGTCTGTCCGTTGTTACACCCACGTGACCGCGTTCGCAGTTTGCGTATCGGAGCAAACGTGTTCGCCATTTCCGAACTGCTTTCACAGTGACGGAAATGGCTCCTCTACTTGAGTTCTCACACCACCATCTTCTGGTCTTTGTCCATCCCACACGGACACTAGTGTTATTAAGACGTTTCGCGGTCAATAACTACAGGACTAACTTCAGTTAAAGATATAGAATTTATTACTGCAACAGGTAAAATCCAGAATGCAACCGTTAGGGTCAAAAACATTTGAAAAACTAAAGTACACGTTCGTTATATTCTCGAGAAATACTATCGCGCACGCATATAAAACTAACGGTTAATTCTGCGCGTGATAGTAGCCAACAATCGGCTATCCTACAATTTTAACCTCCTGGTTAGTTACAGTTTTCGAAAAGTAGTTAACAAATTAAATTCTCTTAATACACTAAACAAAATTTAAAAGTGAAATTTGTAAGCGGTCTGGCATCCTTTTTGTCGATGCGATCGTCGTAGAATAGGCTTTTCCTCATCCGTTTCGGTGGTCGTGATAGATGTGGATGGTTCGTCATTTATTGTGTTAACGGGCGAAGTACAGTAATCATCTTCATTCGCGGATGAATCTCCCTCGCCGTCTTCCGGTATAATGTACCGTTTTAATTTATCGACTGAAGTTACATTTCTATAAGCTTTTTGTGTTCGTTGAATTTCTGGCAAATCTTCAATAAGGTAGCGATCGTAGTTCAATTTCTTTGTCACGACGTAAGGTCCTCTATACTTTGGACAGGTTTTCCGGGGGTCTCCAGTTGACGTTGGATCCTTTTTCACCAAAACCATATCCCCAGGTTCAAAGTTGGGAGCCTCTGCTCGCTTAACATTGTAGCGCAGTCTTTGTTTCTGTTGATCGACTCTAATTTTTCGTATGGCTTCGGTGCGTTTCGCCATAATTTCGGTGTTGAATGTTTCTCGTACGGCTGGTGTAACAATGTCGCCTGCGGGGCTGTTCGATTGATAATTAAAGAGAAGCGAAAATGGTGTTGATTCGGTCGCTTTATGAACAGTATTGTTAATGCCCCATTGAACGTAGATCAGTTGTTGATCCCAGTCTTTTTCGTCATTTCGCTGGCAAAGACTAGCGATAGCTGGTGTGATGGTTCTGTTGAAGCGCTCGACTTGACCATTACCTCTTGGGGTAGCTGTAGCATTCTTAATGTGAACAATGTTAGCCGACTTGCATACGTTTTCGAAGGTTCGGCCGGTGTATGATGTTCCCTGATCGGTGATAACACGCGTCGGAGCTCCAAAAATTCCAATTATTTCTTCCAAAAATTTGGATGCGGGAGTCATTCCAGCGTCACGTACAGCACGAAGTAACGTAAACTTTGTAAAACCGTCTACCACAACAATGAGATACGAGTTTCCTCTTACGCTTTTAATGAAAGGGCCCAAATGGTCCATGTGTATTGTGTGGAACGGTATACCGACTTTGTCAATAGAATGAAGCAGTCCTGGTGTTTTCCCACCGGGCTGTTTCCTATACAGACATTCGAGACACGACGAGATGTATCTTCGAATGTATCGTCTCATTCTTGGAAACCAGTAATCTTCGGCTACCTTAGCGCAAGTTTTGTCTACGGCGAAATGTCCCATGTTATCATGGCATTTTCTGACAATTTGCCAACGTACTCGAGCAGGTACGACCCACGTCAATTTTGTTTCTTTGGTTTTCGGATTGACTATTCGTTTAAATATTCGACCTTCCACGGCAACAAATTCTTTGCGCACGCGTTCATCGTCTTTTGTGATATTTGTTTTCTTCGTCAATTGTTCTTTGATTGTTCTAATCTTGGGATCTTGAAGTTGGGCGGTTATAAGCCAATCTTCAAATGATAGTTCAGTGTGGAAAATTTGAAGTCCATTCGCTGCTTCAGTTTCTTCAGCTTCTTCCAATGGTGCTCGACTTAGAGCATCCACATGAGCCATTCTCAGCCCCGGACGGTGTTCAAATTCAGGAGTGAAATCTTGTATCTTGAGCCACCATCTGCCGATGCGCGGAACTAAGTTTTTCTTCGATAAAGCATTGCGCATCGAATTGCAGTCCGTGACGATTTTGAATGATTTTCCAAGTAGGTACGGACGAAATTTTTCAAGTGACCATACTACAGCGAGTGTTTCCAATTCATAAGAGTGGTACTTGCGTTCTTCGGCAGTTGTTGCTCGGCTTGCGTAGTGAATAGGGTGAAGTCCTCTTCTGAGGGCGTGGGTTCGAATCCCACTTCTGATATGTTATTAAGACGTTTCGCGGTCAATAACTACAGGACTAACTTCAGTTAAAGATATAGAATTTATTACTGCAACAGGTAAAATCCAGAATGCAACCGTTAGGGTCAAAAACATTTGAAAAACTAAAGTACACGTTCGTTATATTCTCGAGAAATACTATCGCGCGCGCATATAAAACTAACGGTTAATTCTGCGCGTGATAGTATCCAACAATAGTCTGTTCTTACTGGCTTCTAATCACCACCATCTTCTGGTCTTCGTCCATTCCACGTGGACAGCAGTCTGTACATACTGGCTTCTAATCACCACCATCTTCTGTTCTTTGTCAATCCCACATTGACACCCGTCTGCACTTACACTGGCTTCTAACACCACCATCCACTGGTCTTCCGTCTATTCCACATAGACACCAATCTGTATCATTGGCTTCTACTCCATTATCATCGTTTGGTTTTAGGATGTACGCGGCGATCAGCTAGGGTTACGAGAAACGTCTAGCCTCCCTAAGGTGGGATCGACCACCGAAGGTTTTCGCAATTGCGCTTTTTCCTTACTATTATAATGGAAACGAATCGTATATATACCCCAAAATTTGAAGGAAGCGGGCAAGAGGGGTACCCTTCACTTTAAACGTCAATATTAGCTAAGTTTGAGAAGATAATAGGTATAACTTTATTTTAAACGATTTAACTATTATTAATGTTAATTATTGAAGATTAAAATAATTAAAAATAGTTATATTTATTTAAATATTAAAGATAAACCTCTCGTGCAAAGAGAGATTATCATTGCCTCCTATATCTACCAAGGCCCGTGCATGCGATATATTTCCTTCATTGCCTCCTATATCTATCAAGGCCCGTGCATTGTGATATATTTCATTCATTGCCTCCTATATCTATCAAGGCACGTGCATTGTGATATATTTCATTCATTGCCTCCAATATCTATCAAGGCCCGTGCATTGTGATATATTTCATTCATTGCCTCCTATATCTATCAAGGCACGTGCATTGTGATATATTTCATTCATTGCCTCCTATATCTATCAAGGCCCGTGCATTGCGATATATTTTTCAAAACAAAAACAAAAATGGGAAACCCCAACTCAGAAACATAATAATTTCTTTTCTCTGTATATGAAATGAAAATATGGATAATATTGCGCTCCTTTAATGGTATGAATCCTTGCCTGTTTATTAATATTTTACGTAGGAGTAATACGTTTTTAGCGAAGTTTAGAGAGGATAAACATAAGCGAGATTGTTTCGGAAAAAAAATACTGCTTCCACTAATGGGTTTATACTCCTTGTTACTGTTGTATAGAGTAATCATGATAAAAGCTTAAAAAATTACGAGAGGACAGACCTTTTTTATCCTCTTGTTCTATTCTTAATAAGAATATAAAACATTTATTTTGTATCAAAAAATATTTTTTGGTGCTAAGATTGCTTTAAAAAAATCCAAACGGTTAGGCGTTGGTAAAAAAGAGAAATGATATTTTTCAAATCTAATGAGATAACGCCCACCTAGTTGAAAATTGCCCTTTTTTATCCGCGGGAGCCATTCTTAATGAGAATTTCGATGCTAGTAGGTTGTCAATTAAACTACCGGTATATTATTGTTGTTGGAAATTGGATATTAAGTCAAATTAGGTGGTTGTAAAGAGCCAGCAGGTTTTTGCCACTTCTTTTTGTGAGTATTTGATTTTTGTATGTAAAATGGAGGAAGATAATGTTGAGAGTAAGGATGAAATGCGGAAGCGCAAAGCGCGGGAAAGGATGAGGGCAAAAAGGTCGACGTTTTCATTGGATACTTAAGGTTATATAATCTTCTCGACACGGAGAGGTAATATTTTGGTTTTCCCAACTTGTTTGTCTTTGTGTGTCTGTTCGTTGTTACAGTAGTGCGCCGCGTTAACAGTTCACTTTGTTTTGATGTGTTAATATTCACTTTTTCCATAATATAAAGTGAATATGTGGAAATCTTTTTCGTAATTATGATGCATTTAGTACTTTTGTAGCTTTAAAGCTCTGTTTCATTTTGATATCCCAAGAATATTTTTATATCATTATTTGAAATGGATGTTTATATATTACTTAAGCTATACTACATCTGTTTATAGCATAATCCTTTCGTTATTGATAACGAGAAGAACGCTACCATTTCGATCATTTGAAATGTGATTTGTCAATAGGCCTAGTGAACCAAAAAGTAAACGCTTGGGTTTGGTTTTCGTTTCTGTAATGCAGAGACATCAACGGTTCAGAGTGAGCCGAAAGTTAAATACACTTTTAAATATTCAGGCTTAGGTTTTATAATTGAATAGAGCATCATGGTGAAAATCTAGGCCGCGTTCAGCAGAGCTCAGCGCTGTTAGAAGTGTCATGTTTACACTGCAACCCTGTTGTGAATCTGGTTTTGAACATAGAGGGTATACAGTTGAGGAGTAGAAAATTTGGGCCTCTACAAACACGTAAAAGTAATATTCCTCCAAAGTTTTATCTCTTTATTTCTCGTTTTTCCCCCATCGGATGATTTTAATGTGTGCAAGTATATTCTTATTGGATGTAAAATGTCGTCTGATTTACAGTATAATCGCTATGCTTTGTATACCTCTTTAATATTTCATAAAATGAACTTCAGTATTTGTTCTTAAAAAAAGAAACATTTCCATATCTGGGTAAATAAGTTTGTAAGTAGGCCTCCTCTTGACTCGGAGAGGTAATATTTTGGTTTTCCCAACTTGTTCCTTACTATTATAATGGAAACGAATCGTATATATACCCCAAAATTTGAAGAAAGCGGGCAAGAGGGGTACCCTTCACTTTAAACGTCAATATTAGCAAAGTTTCGAAAGATAATAGGAACAACTTTATTTTAAACGATTTAACTATTTTTAAAGTTATTTACTGGCGATAGGTTGAAGGATTAGTGTCGAAATGACTATGAACTTCCTATCACGCCCTTTGACCCCCGCGATGTGCGAAAACTCGTTTCCAAAAATTGCGCTTTCTACAGCGAGCATGGATGTGCTTGGAATTCCTTTCAGTAGTTTCCCGTATCGCTTCTCATTTGATTTTTCCTGGATATGGAAATAGATCACCAACCACATTATAGTTATAATTGTGACATAAATTTATAAAATGTGATCCATAAGTAAGACACAAACTATACTTCGTAATGCTAGAGACTTACTGAGAGCTAGTTCGAGAACAACAAGCGAAAATTTACTACACTCGGTGTCCATCTTCTTATTTAGTGTGCACTAAATCTTTCCCAGCGTCACTCTATGAGAATCTGAGTTTCACTTACGTCACTTCATGACAAGCTCTCAGTAAAGGCGTTAGATAAGTGGCAATAAGTCGCAAGATGACTTGGTCCAATTAGCTTGCTGAACTTAGTAACCAGTGACAAACTTATGGAACACATCTTATGAACTTGTGTTGTGACGAAGACTCGTCATTAAAATGTTCGATTATCGGCACTAACCTTTCTCTGTAAGGAAGCGAATTCGTCGGATCCCTCCCAAAACCAGACGTTCCGAAAATCCTGTTGAACGAGTTGGTCGATGGTGTCCACATTATCATAAACTTTCTCAGTGAAATCCGATTTCAGTTTGCCTGATATTTCGAAGAAAATGAAAGTGGTTGCGATGAACCAGGACATGGCTGCCAGACGCCACGTGATCGATTTCTCGACGGACTTCAAGGCTGTAATATAATTCTCGTATCAGCGGATGATCACGTTTAAAATAGAAACACTATAATTACGCTCGTAGAAGAAAATTAGAAAGTTTTTCCATAACATTTCAATGAGAGTAAAGATGAACATGCGGCCATTTTGTTTTCTGGGAGTGGCCAAAGCCAAAATGATTGACACTACCAATAAACTCGTCATCCAAGATATCGCGAACTTCATTTCAGGATATAGTAATATCTACAAGGGCCTACCGGCCCTGTAGAATAACAATGTAATTAAAAGTGTGTGCGGTACAACTTTTATTACACAAGTATTGCGCAAAAACCATGTGCTAAACGGGAAATTTTGGAAGGATATTTATACCTGTCCTTCCATGGTGAGAAAAGACAATGATGGTTTCTTTGTCATTTCCGGGCCTGAGGAGACGATGTCGGTGACCATCGAATAATAGGCACCCGTTATTCTAGCCTTCATTAGAGGAGAAACGAAATTGTCGGCTTGGATAGGAAACAACAAGACGTCCATCGACTGTACCAAACAATGCAAAAAAGTAATTTGACACTTTTAATTACAAGGCAATTGTCTCTTCCTCTTCTTGGCTAAAAGAGGGCGTATACTCACTCACCTCTGGTAAATCACTCTCTTCTCGAAATTTTTCAAAATCGTCTCGCGGCAAAGGAATGAAACCGAGGCTTGAAAGGGAAAATAACAAATAAATATATTTCCAATAAAATTCCGGCTAGTCATTTAAACCTTTTGCAGTTTACCTTAAAGTAACAGGCGGCTCCATTATCACCCCTAGCATGCTGGCTAATCTTCTGGACACGAATTTTACCTTGCCAAAGGCAGGAACCAATCAGACCTAATGCACTAGGTCCCATTGGTTCCTGCCTTTGGTTTAACTAGCCTTTGCCAAGCTTAGCCAACGTGTAGCAGAAAAGGCATCTTTCAGGGGTATCAACGGAGCCGCCCTTTGCTTTAAATTGAACATTTTCCTGTAACTATCTTTCACCATACCGTACATACGAATCGTAAAATCCGTATCCTCAGTTCCCTACGTTAAAAAATTGTTAATCTGCCATGACGCTGTCGATAGAGAACACGTGAAAAGTCAAGAATTAATTACTTCGATGATCCCAACATTTAAATCGTACATGTCTTTGTCAACTGTGTTGTTCCTAACGAGCCAATTATTATGTGACTTGTGGATTTTTTCACCAGCAATAATACTTATAAGTGTGGAACACTAGGTTTTATCATATTGACGTCAAGGTCACGCAAACCTCGTGAGCTAAATTTTAACCTAGTATTGTCTAATCATCGACAACAAGGAAGATAATGTTTTCTCGGGCCATATCAAAGTTGTCCGGAAATGATCAGTACGTTAAACAATGAGCTAGTTTCGAGAATACGTTAGATTTCTCAATTCCACAACATAGAAACTTAGTGGTAGCTAATTAATTTATGCTTATAGTTTTCATTTGGGTTCAAAATTAAAAGCATTCGTTTTCGCTCATAGCTAGATGGCGCGAAAAAGTAAAAAATACCAACATGTAGCAAAGAAAGAAAAAAAACAAGATATGCCCCAAGGCATATTAACGCTTTTTGCAGTGTGATATTGTCTTTAACACAAGTCGGGAAAACCAAAATATTACCTCTCCGTGTCGAGAAGATTATATAACCTTAAGTATCCAATGAAAACGTCGACCTTTTGCCCTCATCCTTTCCCGCGCTTTGCGCTTCCGCATTTCATCCTTACTCTCAACATTATCTTCCTCCATTTTACATATAAAAATCAAATACTCACAAAAAGAAGTGGCAAAAACCTGCTGGCTCTTTACAACCACTTAATTTGACTTAATATCCAATTTCCAACAACAATAATATACCGGTAGTTTAATTGACAACCTACTAGCATCGAAATTCTCATAAGGAATGGCTCCCGCGGATAAAAAACGGCAATTTTCAACTATGTGGGCATTATCTCATAAGATTTGAAAAATATCATTTGTCTTTTTTACCAATGCCTAACCGTTTGGATTTTTTAAAGCAGTCTTAGCACCAAAAAATATTTTTGAATGAGGATAAAAAAGGTCTGTCCTCTCGTAATTTTTTAAGCTTTTATCATGATTACTCTATACAACAGTAACAAGGAGTATAAACGCATTAGTGGAAGCAGTATTTTTTTCCCAAAACAATCTCGCTTATGTTTATGCAATGAATGAAATATATCACAATGCACGGGCCTTGATAGATATAGGAGGCAATGAAGGAAATATATCGCATGCACGGGCCTTGGTAGATATAGGAGGCAATGATAATCTCTCTCTTTGCACGAGAGGTTTATCTTTAATATTTAAATAAATATAATTATTTTTAATTATTTTAATCTTCAATAATTAACATTAATAATAGTTAAATCGTTTAAAATAAAGTTATACTTATTATCTTCTCAAACTTTGCTAATATTAAGGAAAAACCGCAAATGCGAAAACCTTTGGTAGCGATCCTACCTTAGGGAGGCTAGACGTTTCTCGTAACCCTAGCTGATCGCCGCGTATATCCTAAAACCAAACGATGATAATGGAGTAGAAGCCAATGATACAGATTGGTGTCTATGTGGAATAGACGGAAGACCAGTGGATGGTGGTGTTAGAAGGCAGTGTAAGTGCAGACGGGTGTCAATGTGGGATTGACAAAGAACAGAAGATGGTGGTGATTAGAAGCCAGTATGTACAGACTGCTGTCCACGTGGAATGGACGAAGACCAGAAGATGGTGGTGATTAGCAGCCAGTAAGAACAGTGTCCGTGTGGTATGGACAAAGACCAGAAGATTGGTGGTGTGAGAACTCAAGTAGAGGAGCCATTTCCGTGACTGTGAAAGCAGTTCGGAAATGGCGAACACGTTTGCTCCGATACGCAAACTGCGAACGCGGTCACGTGGGTGTAACAACGGACAGACAGACACACACACAGACAGACAGACACACAGACAGACACGGCCGTTACAGAACCTCTCCTGGACTACGTCACACGGAGAGGTAAAAACCCGAAATAAGGGATATTCACACCGGCAACGTCAGTTCCATTCACGCTACCAATAAGCAAAGGCGTGGGAAAGTATAGGAAAAATATCGATAGCTAAACAACAATCGTAGTGGCGCAATCGTAGAGTATCCGCATCCCACACCGGCGTCGTCAGTCACTCGTAAGTTCAAATCCCGCTAGCTCCAAAAGACCGCATTTTCTCGTCGAAAATATGATCAAATTTAGTATAGATGTCGCCTAGTGCGGTGGAGAATCAAATTCCGGCGAGCTCTGCCGCGTAATTTAAATTTACGAAAATGTACGCGAACGCGAAACAGCCAGCCTGCCTGCCAGCAAGCCTGCTTCCAGGGGTCGCCGTATAAAGCTTATTGCTATAGGCAAAAAGCTTAAAAATGAAGTGAAAAACTGTTAAGAATATTTCGCCGAAAAGTATAAGATAAAAATAAAAGCTTGTCTACAAAAGGCTCAATTTATTTGACATTTAAACCTAAAATATATAAATTTTAAATCCTGTATTTTTTTAAAGAAATCAATATTATGCTTAAGTTCAGTTTAAAAAATAAATAAAAACCGAAATTTGATCTAAAAACGCGATCTGATAAAAAATACATTCGTTTCAAATGTATCAACCTAAAAAAAACAGACTTACAACTGGCTCAAAATTGACAATTAAAAAATAGGTACTTCGATTTTACTAACAGAAAACTCTATTCATATCCGAATCACTTTAGACCTAACGTTCGAATCGAAAGCTTATCCGTTTCTATTAGATTACATAATTAAGATCATTCCAATTTTAGTTATGTTGAAAACGCCGCAAAAAGCAGTAGCTTGTAGTACGGATATGGAAGTATTTAATCGTCTTAGTGAGCTACGCAAAAGTAAAGACCTCGTGGATATCACGTTCAAAGTTAGTGATTCCCAAGTTGAATTTCAAGCCCATAAACTGATTCTCGCTATGGTCAGTGAAGTATTTCTGGCCATGACATACGGGCCCATGGCCACGGAGGACGTCATCGTGATTCCTGACGTTGAACCGGAAGCCTTTGCTATTCTGCTAAAGTGAGTTAATTATTATTATTATTATTATTATTATTATTATATAGGTAACATTGGTAATTAAGAAAGGTAGGCGAGTCAATCAGTGGTTGTTTTTAAGTTTTCTGGTTTTATAACATCATTCTTGCAGCTTTTTATTGGGAATGTATGGAAGGTCTCAGCGGGTGGCTAAAAATTAATTGAAATGCGTCATGGGCACGTTTCTGAGACGAGGCGTGTGTCAAGGAAACTTTGTTAGTTTTTTAAAGAAAATTGGCAATTAGGTGAATTGGCGCTGTTATCTCGCGAACAAGTACTAGATGTCCAGTGACACTCCACGTTTATGCCTTGTATCCGGGCGTCACGTGGTGCCTGTGTCGTATTTCAAATAACTGTACCCACCCGCCAATTCCTTCCTTACAGACCCTTTAAGGGCGCATTATTATTCAGCTTATTAAAATATAGTAACATCTTATTGGGAAACGTCCCTAGACCACTTGGTGTAGTTATATTATGTTGTTTTATTGAAACCAATGTAATATTTTTTCCATAAGTATGACACTTCCTATACTTCGTAATGCTAGAGACTTACAGCTAGAGCTAGTTCGAGAACGACAAGCGAGAATTATATGACTACACTCGGTTAATTTTGTAGTTCATGTTCCTATTTAATAAATACTAAGCCTTTGACAGCGTCTCACCATGCGTCGGCTTACGAGAATCTATGACCTACGTGACAAGCACCCTGTAACCAGTGACAAACTTATGGAACATATCTTATTAACTTGTGTAACTACGTACTAATTGAAAAATGTTTTTGGTAGTTACGTGTACAAAGATGAAGCCACTTTCCAGAACGTGAGGGAAGCCTTGGGTTGTATGTACGCCGTGAGAAAGTACCTGATGCTGAAATTGGTCAAACGTTGTACTCAATACCTTAATGAAAATAAGAATGAACAAAACGTCTGCGACATATATCGCCTGGCCGTCACGCTGGATCAGACCGATTTAGCCAAGAAGTTTGAGGACTTCGTTGCCTTAAATCTGCCCGCTGTCTTAGTGAGCCCTGCATTCTTAAACCTTGATGAAGATATCGTACTCAAGGTAAGTTCTTATTTTAGTTTCAAAGGGTTCAAGGTTATAATTCACCAATGGCTACTGAAGTAGTAACGAGGAATGTAATTTTTAAGTCTAAACGGAACGGTGTCCCAAAATAAACTACATAAGTATGACAATTGGTTCAGAATCTCGGGTTCCATCTTGAACCTGTTTTAGTTTCAAGATACTAGTTCTCTCTGGTCTGAGCACCAGCTAGCATTGTCAGTACAGAGCTGGCATATTGTATTTATGTCAGCACAAATCGAATATTACGCTAATCATTCGTTAAGCACAGGATGTGTGTAAATACATATCCATGCGTAAACTAAGCAAATTGATATTTAAAAACTGGGGAGAATATGTTGTGGGTCATCATGAAATGAATTTGGTTATTTCTGGTTTAATTTAACCGTAAACAACTCATGTTCTTAACCTTTTTTATACTTGGATGTGAGCCGTAACTTTGCTTTGGAAATATTTTAAATAATGATTTATGTAACACCTCTTCTTGGTCACTTGCGTATGATTTACATGACCTCAAGGTCAAATGATATTTCTTTAGAAAGTTCCATTCAAATTTTATGATCTTAATCGGTTTCGCTTTTTTTAACTCCATCATCGAGTAATTAGGTCTAACAATTCCAAGAACTTACTAAAAGTACGCTTACACCAAGAAGAAATATCTAGTTTATTAGCGAGGTTTAAGATGCCTAAATATTCGCGCGCCATAGTCCCAGTCCCCCTTTCAAAATACAAGGGGGGACGTAAAAGGATGCCGGGCTATTTCGCCTGTCCTCACTCCTCAGTCGGAAAATACAAGTAATTTTTGTCATTCGCGTCGCGCTGACGTGGGTTTT
The DNA here is from genome assembly GCF_054372755.1 of Phalangium opilio. NCBI lineage: Eukaryota > Metazoa > Arthropoda > Arachnida > Opiliones > Phalangiidae > Phalangium > Phalangium opilio. The sequence goes on from NW_028324223.1 coordinate 1,064,709, forward strand.
CAAGAACCAATGAGATGCAGGTTGTAATTTAGAGGCTGGGATTAACTCTGGACCTACGTCTGGACTGGAGATAAAGCTGGAAATGTGGCGAATTTATACCTTCTCCCTAAAAAACTAGATATCACTTCTTGCTTACATTTAGGTCACGGATAAAATGGCTTTGAAAATCGATCCCGTGGTACTATTCGTGTCCCTTCTAAGATGGGCTTTATTCAAAACTACCGGTTCCACTGAGTGTGATGAAAACCAGAACATGACAGTCGATGGGGAACCCTTACCGCCCTGGTGCAATTCTGTCCGTAAAGTTACTAGCTCCGGCCGAATAGTCAGAGGAAAGGAGGCCGCAATGAAGAGGACCGTCCCATACAAAACCAATTTCCCGCATTTAGACATTATTCAAACAAGGCTGTCTGATACATTACAATGTATTTTTAAAAGTTTTAAAATTATTTTTATTATATGTATATTCTTTTATTTTTTCGGTTTTTAAAATATTATATTAGAAAATTTAGACAGTTATTTGTTAAACAGTACAGGAATACACACATTTCTTCTACTTGGAATATTAAAGGGCAATTAATTTATTGTCAGCGTTTTAATTGGAATTAATTTATGAAATCGGACCAAATCGTGTTCCAACATAATTTGGATAATTGAAACCAGGGATAGATTTAATTTGAGAAGTAGGAATGGAGAGCAGAGTAAGCTGGGCGAGAGTCAAAGTCCTGGACCCCCTTCCACGGGACGGAGGGGTATGTAAGAAGAGGCGGGTCATAGCGACAGAGGTAAAAAGGAATTACGTATTTTTCAACGTCCCCGTCAGCAACGTCATCAAAACGTAGTTTAAGTGAGTATTGCGCAAAAACCATGTGCTAAACGGGAAATTTTGGAAGGATATTTATACCTGTCCTTCCATGGTGAGAAAAGACAATGATGGTTTCTTTGTCATTTCCGGGCCTGAGGAGACGATGTCGGTGACCATCGAATAATAGGCACCCGTTATTCTAGCCTTCATTAGAGGAGAAACGAAATTGTCGGCTTGGATAGGAAACAACAAGACGTCCATCGACTGTACCAAACAATGCAAAAAAGTAATTTGACACTTTTAATTACAAGGCAATTGTCTCTTCCTCTTCTTGGCTAAAAGAGGGCGTATACTCACTCACCTCTGGTAAATCACTCTCTTCTCGAAATTTTTCAAAATCGTCTCGCGGCAAAGGAATGAAACCGAGGCTTGAAAGGGAAAATAACAAATAAATATATTTCCAATAAAATTCCGGCTAGTCATTTAAACCTTTTGCAGTTTACCTTAAAGTAACAGGCGGCTCCATTATCACCCCTAGCATGCTGGCTAATCTTCTGGACACGAATTTTACCTTGCCAAAGGCAGGAACCAATCAGACCTAATGCACTAGGTCCCATTGGTTCCTGCCTTTGGTTTAACTAGCCTTTGCCAAGCTTAGCCAACGTGTAGCAGAAAAGGCATCTTTCAGGGGTATCAACGGAGCCGCCCTTTGCTTTAAATTGAACATTTTCCTGTAACTATCTTTCACCATACCGTACATACGAATCGTAAAATCCGTATCCTCAGTTCCCTACGTTAAAAAATTGTTAATCTGCCATGACGCTGTCGATAGAGAACACGTGGAAAGTCAAGAATTAATTACTTCGATGATCCCAACATTTAAATCGTACATGTCTTTGTCAACTGTGTTGTTCCTAACGAGCCAATTATTATGTGACTTGTGGATTTTTTCACCAGCAATAATACTTATAAGTGTGGAACACTAGGTTTTATCATATTGACGTCAAGGTCACGCAAACCTCGTGAGCTAAATTTTAACCTAGTATTGTCTAATCATCGACAACAAGGAAGATAATGTTTTCTCGGGCCATATCAAAGTTGTCCGGAAATGATCAGTACGTTAAACAATGAGCTAGTTTCGAGAATACGTTAGATTTCTCAATTCCACAACATAGAAACTTAGTGGTAGCTAATTAATTTATGCTTATAGTTTTCATTTGGGTTCAAAATTAAAAGCATTCGTTTTCGCTCATAGCTAGATGGCGCGAAAAAGTAAAAAATACCAACATGTAGCAAAGAAAGAAAAAAAACAAGATATGCCCCAAGGCATATTAACGCTTTTTGCAGTGTGATATTGTCTTTAACACAAGTCGGGAAAACCAAAATATTACCTCTCCGTGTCGAGAAGATTATATAACCTTAAGTATCCAATGAAAACGTCGACCTTTTGCCCTCATCCTTTCCCGCGCTTTGCGCTTCCGCATTTCATCCTTACTCTCAACATTATCTTCCTCCATTTTACATATAAAAATCAAATACTCACAAAAAGAAGTGGCAAAAACCTGCTGGCTCTTTACAACCACTTAATTTGACTTAATATCCAATTTCCAACAACAATAATATACCGGTAGTTTAATTGACAACCTACTAGCATCGAAATTCTCATAAGGAATGGCTCCCGCGGATAAAAAACGGCAATTTTCAACTATGTGGGCATTATCTCATAAGATTTGAAAAATATCATTTGTCTTTTTTACCAATGCCTAACCGTTTGGATTTTTTAAAGCAGTCTTAGCACCAAAAAATATTTTTGAATGAGGATAAAAAAGGTCTGTCCTCTCGTAATTTTTTAAGCTTTTATCATGATTACTCTATACAACAGTAACAAGGAGTATAAACGCATTAGTGGAAGCAGTATTTTTTTCCCAAAACAATCTCGCTTATGTTTATGCAATGAATGAAATATATCACAATGCACGGGCCTTGATAGATATAGGAGGCAATGAAGGAAATATATCGCATGCACGGGCCTTGGTAGATATAGGAGGCAATGATAATCTCTCTCTTTGCACGAGAGGTTTATCTTTAATATTTAAATAAATATAATTATTTTTAATTATTTTAATCTTCAATAATTAACATTAATAATAGTTAAATCGTTTAAAATAAAGTTATACTTATTATCTTCTCAAACTTTGCTAATATTAAGGAAAAACCGCAAATGCGAAAACCTTTGGTAGCGATCCTACCTTAGGGAGGCTAGACGTTTCTCGTAACCCTAGCTGATCGCCGCGTATATCCTAAAACCAAACGATGATAATGGAGTAGAAGCCAATGATACAGATTGGTGTCTATGTGGAATAGACGGAAGACCAGTGGATGGTGGTGTTAGAAGGCAGTGTAAGTGCAGACGGGTGTCAATGTGGGATTGACAAAGAACAGAAGATGGTGGTGATTAGAAGCCAGTATGTACAGACTGCTGTCCACGTGGAATGGACGAAGACCAGAAGATGGTGGTGATTAGCAGCCAGTAAGAACAGTGTCCGTGTGGTATGGACAAAGACCAGAAGATTGGTGGTGTGAGAACTCAAGTAGAGGAGCCATTTCCGTGACTGTGAAAGCAGTTCGGAAATGGCGAACACGTTTGCTCCGATACGCAAACTGCGAACGCGGTCACGTGGGTGTAACAACGGACAGACAGACACACACACAGACAGACAGACACACAGACAGACACGGCCGTTACAGAACCTCTCCTGGACTACGTCACACGGAGAGGTAAAAACCCGAAATAAGGGATATTCACACCGGCAACGTCAGTTCCATTCACGCTACCAATAAGCAAAGGCGTGGGAAAGTATAGGAAAAATATCGATAGCTAAACAACAATCGTAGTGGCGCAATCGTAGAGTATCCGCATCCCACACCGGCGTCGTCAGTCACTCGTAAGTTCAAATCCCGCTAGCTCCAAAAGACCGCATTTTCTCGTCGAAAATATGATCAAATTTAGTATAGATGTCGCCTAGTGCGGTGGAGAATCAAATTCCGGCGAGCTCTGCCGCGTAATTTAAATTTACGAAAATGTACGCGAACGCGAAACAGCCAGCCTGCCTGCCAGCAAGCCTGCTTCCAGGGGTCGCCGTATAAAGCTTATTGCTATAGGCAAAAAGCTTAAAAATGAAGTGAAAAACTGTTAAGAATATTTCGCCGAAAAGTATAAGATAAAAATAAAAGCTTGTCTACAAAAGGCTCAATTTATTTGACATTTAAACCTAAAATATATAAATTTTAAATCCTGTATTTTTTTAAAGAAATCAATATTATGCTTAAGTTCAGTTTAAAAAGTAAATAAAAACCGAAATTTGATCTAAAAACGCGATCTGATAAAAAATACATTCGTTTCAAATGTATCAACCTAAAAAAAACAGACTTACAACTGGCTCAAAATTGACAATTAAAAAATAGGTACTTCGATTTTACTAACAGAAAACTCTATTCATATCCGAATCACTTTAGACCTAACGTTCGAATCGAAAGCTTATCCGTTTCTATTAGATTACATAATTAAGATCATTCCAATTTTAGTTATGTTGAAAACGCCGCAAAAAGCAGTAGCTTGTAGTACGGATATGGAAGTATTTAATCGTCTTAGTGAGCTACGCAAAAGTAAAGACCTCGTGGATATCACGTTCAAAGTTAGTGATTCCCAAGTTGAATTTCAAGCCCATAAACTGATTCTCGCTATGGTCAGTGAAGTATTTCTGGCCATGACATACGGGCCCATGGCCACGGAGGACGTCATCGTGATTCCTGACGTTGAACCGGAAGCCTTTGCTATTCTGCTAAAGTGAGTTAATTATTATTATTATTATTATTATTATTATTATATAGGTAACATTGGTAATTAAGAAAGGTAGGCGAGTCAATCAGTGGTTGTTTTTAAGTTTTCTGGTTTTATAACATCATTCTTGCAGCTTTTTATTGGGAATGTATGGAAGGTCTCAGCGGGTGGCTAAAAATTAATTGAAATGCGTCATGGGCACGTTTCTGAGACGAGGCGTGTGTCAAGGAAACTTTGTTAGTTTTTTAAAGAAAATTGGCAATTAGGTGAATTGGCGCTGTTATCTCGCGAACAAGTACTAGATGTCCAGTGACACTCCACGTTTATGCCTTGTATCCGGGCGTCACGTGGTGCCTGTGTCGTATTTCAAATAACTGTACCCACCCGCCAATTCCTTCCTTACAGACCCTTTAAGGGCGCATTATTATTCAGCTTATTAAAATATAGTAACATCTTATTGGGAAACGTCCCTAGACCACTTGGTGTAGTTATATTATGTTGTTTTATTGAAACCAATGTAATATTTTTTCCATAAGTATGACACTTCCTATACTTCGTAATGCTAGAGACTTACAGCTAGAGCTAGTTCGAGAACGACAAGCGAGAATTATATGACTACACTCGGTTAATTTTGTAGTTCATGTTCCTATTTAATAAATACTAAGCCTTTGACAGCGTCTCACCATGCGTCGGCTTACGAGAATCTATGACCTACGTGACAAGCACCCTGTAACCAGTGACAAACTTATGGAACATATCTTATTAACTTGTGTAACTACGTACTAATTGAAAAATGTTTTTGGTAGTTACGTGTACAAAGATGAAGCCACTTTCCAGAACGTGAGGGAAGCCTTGGGTTGTATGTACGCCGTGAGAAAGTACCTGATGCTGAAATTGGTCAAACGTTGTACTCAATACCTTAATGAAAATAAGAATGAACAAAACGTCTGCGACATATATCGCCTGGCCGTCACGCTGGATCAGACCGATTTAGCCAAGAAGTTTGAGGACTTCGTTGCCTTAAATCTGCCCGCTGTCTTAGTGAGCCCTGCATTCTTAAACCTTGATGAAGATATCGTACTCAAGGTAAGTTCTTATTTTAGTTTCAAAGGGTTCAAGGTTATAATTCACCAATGGCTACTGAAGTAGTAACGAGGAATGTAATTTTTAAGTCTAAACGGAACGGTGTCCCAAAATAAACTACATAAGTATGACAATTGGTTCAGAATCTCGGGTTCCATCTTGAACCTGTTTTAGTTTCAAGATACTAGTTCTCTCTGGTCTGAGCACCAGCTAGCATTGTCAGTACAGAGCTGGCATATTGTATTTATGTCAGCACAAATCGAATATTACGCTAATCATTCGTTAAGCACAGGATGTGTGTAAATACATATCCATGCGTAAACTAAGCAAATTGATATTTAAAAACTGGGGAGAATATGTTGTGGGTCATCATGAAATGAATTTGGTTATTTCTGGTTTAATTTAACCGTAAACAACTCATGTTCTTAACCTTTTTTATACTTGGATGTGAGCCGTAACTTTGCTTTGGAAATATTTTAAATAATGATTTATGTAACACCTCTTCTTGGTCACTTGCGTATGATTTACATGACCTCAAGGTCAAATGATATTTCTTTAGAAAGTTCCATTCAAATTTTATGATCTTAATCGGTTTCGCTTTTTTTAACTCCATCATCGAGTAATTAGGTCTAACAATTCCAAGAACTTACTAAAAGTACGCTTACACCAAGAAGAAATATCTAGTTTATTAGCGAGGTTTAAGATGCCTAAATATTCGCGCGCCATAGTCCCAGTCCCCCTTTCAAAATACAAGGGGGGACGTAAAAGGATGCCGGGCTATTTCGCCTGTCCTCACTCCTCAGTCGGAAAATACAAGTAATTTTTGTCATTCGCGTCGCGCTGACGTGGGTTTTCAAGAACCAATGAGATGCAGGTTGTAATTTAGAGGCTGGGATTAACTCTGGACCTACGTCTGGACTGGAGATAAAGCTGGAAATGTGGCGAATTTATACCTTCTCCCTAAAAAACTAGATATCACTTCTTGCTTACATTTAGGTCACGGATAAAATGGCTTTGAAAATCGATCCCGTGGTACTATTCGTGTCCCTTCTAAGATGGGCTTTATTCAAAACTACCGGTTCCACTGAGTGTGATGAAAACCAGAACATGACAGTCGATGGGGAACCCTTACCGCCCTGGTGCAATTCTGTCCGTAAAGTTACTAGCTCCGGCCGAATAGTCAGAGGAAAGGAGGCCGCAATGAAGAGGACCGTCCCATACAAAACCAATTTCCCGCATTTAGACATTATTCAAACAAGGCTGTCTGATACATTACAATGTATTTTTAAAAGTTTTAAAATTATTTTTATTATATGTATATTCTTTTATTTTTTCGGTTTTTAAAATATTATATTAGAAAATTTAGACAGTTATTTGTTAAACAGTACAGGAATACACACATTTCTTCTACTTGGAATATTAAAGGGCAATTAATTTATTGTCAGCGTTTTAATTGGAATTAATTTATGAAATCGGACCAAATCGTGTTCCAACATAATTTGGATAATTGAAACCAGGGATAGATTTAATTTGAGAAGTAGGAATGGAGAGCAGAGTAAGCTGGGCGAGAGTCAAAGTCCTGGACCCCCTTCCACGGGACGGAGGGGTATGTAAGAAGAGGCGGGTCATAGCGACAGAGGTAAAAAGGAATTACGTATTTTTCAACGTCCCCGTCAGCAACGTCATCAAAACGTAGTTTAAGTGAGGCAATAAGATAATTTAAACTTTTCGTTACGTGTTGAAGGGATGGGCTCTATACTGTTCTATGAGTCGGACTGAAGTAAATACTAAACGTTCTCCATTCCTACTTCTAAAATCAAATCTATGCCTGTTGAAACAAAATATAAATACTGCGATATTAAGTAATGCACGTGAAACTGTTCACTCGTATATTGTAAGCGGAAACCAATAATTATTTTTTACCTCTCCGAGTGACGATGACGTCACGGAGAGTTATTGCACTGGACGTGTATGTGTGTGTGTCTGTCTGTCTGTCACACCCCACGTGACCGCGTTCGGAGTTTGCGTATCGGAGCAAACGTGATCCCAATTTCCGGACTGCATTGACAGTTCACCGAAATTTGGAAAATTGTGTTTGTCTCCGCTGGCTATTCTACTTGAGTTCCCACACCACCAGTTTTGGTTTTCGTCCACTCCACATGGACACTAGTTTGTGTATACCACATACACACTAATCTATACTCATTAGCGTCTAGCAACCACCATCTACTGGTCTTTCGTCTATACCACATAGACACCAATCAGTAACATTGGCTTATACTCCATCGTCGTCGTTAGGTTTAAGATTTACGCGGCGAGCGGCTAGGGTTACGAGAAACGTCTAGCCTCCCAATAGCAGGGCTTCCACCATCGGTTCACGCGAATGCGTTTTTATCTATTATTATAATGGAAACGAATCGTATATATACCCCAAAATTTGAAGAAAGCGGCCAAGAGGGGTACCCTTCACTTTAAACGTCAATATTAGCAAAGTTTCGAAAGATAATAGGAACAACTTTATTTTAAACGATTTAAAATAATATCATTTATATTTAATTAATTATTTAAGATAAACTTATTTCTATGTACTGACACAAGTGAGAGTTAATAAAGAACGAGTAATGAAGATTGCATCTGAATCGAAACTCTACACGCATATCAAAGTTAATATAAAGCGAGTATTCTAGGAGAGCGGTAGCTCTCTTAGATAAGACTTCATACTGACTTTAATGTATAAGGATGGTTTTTTGATTGGATATAACTTTTTTTGTATTGTATTAACTGTTTTGAAAAAATTCCACAGAACTACAATTTGGACCCTCAATATGTGGTTAAAATTTCAAAAAGATTCATTTAATAGTTTATTTTATAAAAAATAAAGTTGCTAAGGGTGGTTTTCATTTCCATAAAACTTTTACGATATTTTGATGAAAAACATAAAATTTTCCCTTAGAAATAACATGGGAAAATATTTTACAAATAACCATTTTGTGGCAGCTGTAATGCAATAACTATTCGGTTGTTTGACTTGAAAACGGTTTTAAACGAAAGCCTGGTATTTAAATTTTGTGCTTTCCAATTTTCATTAATTAGATTTAAGTTAAAGTATGTTTAATTTCACATTTTCAAAACCATTCCAATATGCGATATTTTACCATGGATAAGAGTCAGTTTATGATGTTAGCACGGTTAAGGCTATTTGGTCCAATTTTTCGTAGTGGTAAAAAACAAGAGAACCTAAGCTTGTAATAGCTAACAAGTTAAGTTGGAAAAGGACCCCACACATATATATTAAGTTACCAACTGCCTTAGAGACAGTAACAACAAAGGTGATTTAACAAGATTACCTACGACTGGTAATTAAGCTAGATTACCGACGACAGGTAATTAAGCTAGATTACCTACGACTGGTTATTAAGCTAGATCAGCGACGACTGGTAATTAAGCTAGATTACCGACGACTGGTAATTAAGCTAGATTAGCGACGACTGGTAATTTAGCTACATTACCGACGATTGGTAATTAAGCTAGATTACCGACGACTGGTAATTAAGCTAGATTACCGGCGACTGGTAATTAAGCTAGATTAGCGACGACTGGTAATTTAGCTACATTACCGACGACTGGTAATTAAGCTAGATTACCGACGACTGGTAATTAAGCTAGATTACCGACGACTGGTAATTAAGCTAGATTGGCGACGACTGGCAATTAAGCTAGATTACCGACGACTGGTAATTAAGCTAGATTACCGACGACTGGTAATTCTGCTAGATTACCGACGACTGGCAATTAAGCTAGATTACCGACGACTGGTAATTAAGCTAGATTACCGACGACTGGTAATTAAGCTAGATTACCGACGACTGGTAATTAAGCTAGATTACCGACGACTGGTAATTAAGCTAGATTACTGACGACTGGTAAATAAGCTAGATTACCGACGACTGGTAATTAAGCTAGATTACCGACGACTGGTAATTAAGCTAGATTACCTACGACTGGTAATTAAGCTAGATTGGCGACGACTGGTAATTAAGCTAGATTACCGACGACTGGTAATTAAGCTAGATCAGCGACGACTGGTAATTAAGCTAGATTGGCGACGACTGGTAATTAAGCTAGATTACCTACGACTGGTAATTAAGCTAGATCAGCGACGACTGGTAATTAAGCTAGATTACCGACGACTGGTAATTAAGCTAGATTAGCGACGACTGGTAATTTAGCTACATTACCGACGATTGGTAATTAAGCTAGATTACCGACGACTGGTAATTAAGCTAGATTACCGGCGACTGGTAATTAAGCTAGATTAGCGACGACTGGTAATTTAGCTACATTACCGACGACTGGTAATTAAGCTAGATTACCGACGACTGGTAATTAAGCTAGATTACCGACGACTGGTAATTAAGCTAGATTACCGACGACTGGTAATTAAGCTAGATTACCGACGACTGGTAATTAAGCTAGATTGGCGACGACTGGCAATTAAGCTAGATTACCGACGACTGGTAATTAAGCTAGATTACCGACGACTGGTAATTCTGCTAGATTACCGACGACTGGCAATTAAGCTAGATTACCGACGACTGGCAATTAAGCTAGATTACCGACGACTGGTAATTAAGCTAGATTACCGACGACTGGTAATTAAGCCAGATTACCGACGACTGGTAATTAAGCTAGATTACCGACGACTGTTAATTAAGCTAGATTACTGACGACTGGTAAATAAGCTAGATTACCGACGACTGGTAATTAAGCTAGATTACCGACGACTGGTAATTAAGCTAGATTACCTACGACTGGTAATTAAGCTAGATTGGCGACGACTGGTAATTAAGCTAGATTACCGACGACTGGTAATTAAGCTACATTAGCGACGACTGGTAATTTAGCTAGATTACCGACGACTGGCAATTAAGCTAGATTACCGACGACTGGTAATTAAGCTAGATTACCGACGACTGGTAATTAAGCCAGATTACCGACGACTGGTAATTAAGCTAGATTACCGACGACTGGTAATTAAGCTAGATTACTGACGACTGGTAAATAAGCTAGATTACCGACGACTGGTAATTAAGCTAGATTACCGACGACTGGTAATTAAGCTAGATTACCTACGACTGGTAATTAAGCTAGATTGGCGACGACTGGTAATTAAGCTAGATTACCGACGACTGGTAATTAAGCTAGATCAGCGACGACTGGTAATTAAGCTAGATTGGCGACGACTGGTAATTAAGCTAGATTACCTACGACTGGTAATTAAGCTAGATTACCTACGACTGGTAATTAAGCTAGATCAGCGACGACTGGTAATTAAGCTAGATTACCGACGACTGGTAATTAAGCTAGATTAGCGACGACTGGTAATTTAGCTACATTACCGACGATTGGTAATTAAGCTAGATTACCGACGACTGGTAATTAAGCTAGATTACCGGCGACTGGTAATTAAGCTAGATTAGCGACGACTGGTAATTTAGCTACATTACCGACGACTGGTAATTAAGCTAGATTACCGACGACTGGTAATTAAGCTAGATTACCGACGACTGGTAATTAAGCTAGATTGGCGACGACTGGCAATTAAGCTAGATTACCGACGACTGGTAATTAAGCTAGATTACCGACGACTGGTAATTAAGCTAGATTACCGACGACTGGCAATTAAGCTAGATTACCGACGACTGGTAATTAAGCTAGATTACCGACGACTGGTAATTAAGCCAGATTACCGACGACTGGTAATTAAGCCAGATTACCGACGACTGGTAATTAAGCCAGATTACCGACGACTGGTAATTAAGCTAGATTACCGACGACTGGTAATTAAGCTAGATTACCGACGACTGGTAATTAAGCTAGATTACCGACGACTGGTAATTAAGCTAGATTACCGACGACTGGTAATTAAGCTAGATTACCGACGACTGGTAATTGAACTTGATAAGTATACGACATGTGTTGGTGCTCAGGTATACGGAATCTTTTTGTGGTATAACTATGTACAGCTTCCTCTGTATTTGCATGTGAAAATGACGGGAAAGCAATTTGAGTTTGACCGGACGTTCATTGTCAAGTCAAGCAGTCAGGAATGACAGTTTTATAATAGATGGTTGGTTAGTTCAAACGAGTTTACTAATATATGCACAATGCCCTAATACTTTTACTCTCCTAAGGTTTCTGAACAATTTGAATTAATATTAAGACTGAAGTGACAGATATTAATAAAAACTGTCATTGTAGACAAAGACAGAAAAGTGTAAAAGATAAGTGTAGAAAATGAATTGCCTGAAGTAACAGATATTAAAATTTTCACTTTTGAAGACATGATCATAAAACATCGATTATTTGAAAAAATTCTTATCTTAGTTTTTTCACTAAATTTTCATTAAACTCAAAATATTTTTCTACATTATTTATACAAGTATTTTGCTCTAAATAGTAGTCCAGAAAAAATGGTATCTTCAAGTTTTTTGAGGGATACTGGCATGATACTAGGTTACAAATTACAAAGGCCGTTCTACTGTGATGTAGTTATTAATGTTCAAAAGATATTTTGGGAGCTATACATCACGTTAATTTTGATATTTTTAAAACTTTAAAATTAACGACTACGATTTTTCAAGATTTCACACAGTTTTTTGATCAACCATTTTCTGACTATTTAATTCTCCTTATGGGACCGAATACTCAAAACTAATTGTAAATTTTTGATATAAAATAAAATGTTCACGCGTACTACTTTTAAAACGATGCTCATGTTTCATGACAAAATATTTTGACTAATTTTGGTGAAATAAACTAAGATAAGAATTTTTTAAAATAATCGATGTTTTATGATCATGTCTTCAAAAGTGAAAATTTTAATATCTGTTACTTCAGGCAATTCATTTTCTACACTTATCTTTTACACTTTTCTGTCTTTGTCTACAATGACAGTTTTTATTAATGATGATAAGATCTCTTACAAAACGATAACATTTTCTTTTTGCAGAATATTAAATGGAAATACTTAAATATTTTTCGGCATTACGATTCTTTTAGTAGTTGTGTAGCTATAAAGCTCTGTTTCATCTCAATATTCCAAGAACATCTTTTGATATTAACATTTAAAATTTGGTGTTTACTTTTTAATTCATATTTACTACATTTATATATAGAAAAAAAACGTAACTTTTAGCTTCATTAAATAATAAGGATGTTAATACTTCATCTCTCCTTACGTGTTGAAACGACTGGGTCTATGAGATAAGATAACCTAGATTTAAACCAGAATTGACCTTGTTTCATGTCCTCTTATAGAAGGTCTTAACGGTTCAGAGTGAGCCAAAAGTTAAATACACATTTAAGTGATGGATATTAGGTCCTCATTAGAATTATTGAGGACACGCAGGAAATTATTAAACGCTTTAAACTTTACAAATGATCATGGCAATATCTCGCCGATTAGAACTATGTATTTCCGGTTTGACTCATTGGCTGGCGGACCTGTGTTTGGAAAGTAAATTCGTCTCGGCTCGGAGAGGTTTATTTTGGCTTTCCAACTTGTCTTTAACTTAAAATTGTCTAAATATTAATTAATTAGGTCTTTCATTTTTATTGTAGTTTTTTACAGTTAAACAATGGAAAAATCAGTTAAGGTTAAAGGGGCTGTTCGGACAGTGGGACAAACGACGTTCTTCATAGAGCTTAACAAAGCGGGTGGTTAAAAAAGGAGAGGGGGTCGGACGGCCCCTTTAAAGAAGCGAGAATAGCCGCATATATAGCTGCAGCCGAAGCCGAAGAGGCAATCATGGACTTAAGTCACCGGTCCATGAGGCAATAGCCGCAGCCAAGGCCGCCATAGCCGTAGCCGAGGATAAAGCCGCCATATGCGAAGCAGCCGCGGCCGATGCCGCCAAAGCCGAAGCCCAAGAGGCGATAGCCGCAGCCAAGGCCGCCATAGCCGTAGCCTAGGATAAAGCCGCCATATTGGAAGGAAATGAGGTTTACTTGGGAGGTGACGAACGGGGTGTGGGGGTCAAGTCAACAACGGCGGACACGGGGCAGTCGGCACCTATAGGGTAGGATCGCCGACATGTGTCTTATTCCCTCAAACTTTGCCGCCCAGTAGCTTGGCTTACAGGAGTGCGCCACACTCCCGGCTACCATGCTCAATTAGTTCAACCATTGATTTTTACCAAATTATCTTAATTAATTACAAATTAGTTTTAATTACGTGTTTATTGTAGCTTTGTATATTTGATAATTTGTTTAATTATTGTGAATGTATTTTAACTAATTATCATTTGTGTTTCTTTTAATAAAATGCTTTAAAAATAATTAATCTAATTTAAATTAAACTATAAAATATTTGTGATTCAAAATGAACTTTTTGTAAATATTGTAGTAATTTGCATAAATTTATTAATGTAAGCATGGTTTTGATACCAATAAAATTAATCACGTGATTCGAAATTAAGTCTACAATTAATTACTTAAAACGGAGACAGACATTAGGAGCAACTTCATAAGCCCACCCTTTTCCTCCTTTCTTAGTTACCATAGAAACCTAACGCCTCGAGCTCTGGAAACTTCGACAACGTTACAAGTAAGCGCTATACAACCCTGCGCAATCCTCATTCCCCCCTTTGCCTTAATGCAAACTAACAATGTCATCAACATAGTTTCCTTAAACTGCACGAGATCTTATAATTTTTAAAGCTTGTTCATTTTAAGTGAGTGAATAAAGATAAAGTAGGGAAAGCGGGTTGAGAGAACAGGAAGGTTGTACCTTCCCGCGTATTCCGTATATGGGCGTGAATAGAGTGGTTATATTTTTAAAGGTGATCTTTGTTATTGTTAAGGGAATATAACAGTTCTAATTGAACAGGTGGCAAAGAAGGGCTCGGATATTATCTCTAAATGAATATATTTCCGTTGTTATTTTTCTTTTAATTAGTAAGGATAATATCCCCTCATTAGTGTCGATACCTACACTACCCTAATTAAAAAATTTAATTACCCAAAGAATCCGCATTGAAACAATCTAATTGACCTTTAGCCTCTTTCTCTCTAGAGAGAGAGACGCTTTGAATTTCCGGTTGCCATGACAACCACCTCCATTCAATAAGAGATACCAGAGGAGCATCCTTATTACAATAAAGATCAAAATTCGGATAACGAGGGAATATAAACTAAGCAAAATCATGGCCCCGATTACGCTACATCTTTATTAGACGTACGCGTAGTGAAGATCCCCTCGTTTGATGAAAAGCTCGTGCTTTTAAAGAAAACTCTCGCGACATGATTCGATTTTGTAAACCGCGAAATTGTTCCCGCGCTTTTTTGAACTTTTTCAAATCACGCGTGTGGTCTGGAATATTTGAAAAGGCGCGAAAAAAAAAATTTGACACGTGCTGGAAATTTTTAAAAGGATACTAAAACGCTTTTTCGAAACAAAAAGTAGATAACAGGCGTACTCCAAATGGGTGTCCTCCCATTGGATCGAATCCCATTCGACCGAATTCCCAATCGACCGATTTTATCTGAAATATGATTTAAAATTCCGCCGTTTGTGCGGTTTCTGTCTATTTGGATTTTTTATTAGGAATATTACTATTACTTATAAGGATATATACGTAAATTTAGCGATAGGAACTTTCGTCTCACCGTGGCGCAGTGGAAGAGTATCGGACTACCGTGCGATAGTCCTTGGATCGATTCCCCGAAAGAAAAAGTAAACTACGTAATAATAGCTTCATGCAATTGATTATTAATTTCATTTGAACTCAATTGCAGTTACGTTAGACAGTGTGGGAAACTATAAAGTAATAAAATACTATTGCAATAATGACCTTTGAGTATTTGAAATATTTTGCGTAAATTTCATTAAAATTACGGTAATATTTTAGAGGGTTAAGGTTAGGTCGGGTTAGGTTTGGTTAGGTTATGTTTTGTTAGGTTGGGTTAGGTTAGGTTAGGTTAGGTTAGGTTATGTTTTGTTAGGTTGGGTTAGGTTATGTTTTGTTAGGTTGGGTTAGGTAGGGTAAGGTTAGGTTTGGTTTGGTTCGGTTAGGTTTGGTTGGGGTAGGGTTAGGTTAGGTTAGGCTAAATTAGGTTGGGTTTGGTTAGGTTAGGTTAGTTTAGGTTAGGTTAGTTTAGGTTAGGTTTTGTTAGGTTGGGTTAGGTTATGTTTTGTTAGGTTGGGTTAGGTAGGGTAAGGTTAGGTTTGGTTCGGTTAGGTTTGGTTGGGGTAGGATTAGGTTGGGTTAGGTTAGGTAAGGTTAAATTAGGTTAGGTTAGGTTAAATTAGGTTAAGTTAGGTTAGGTTAGGTTAGGTTAGGTTAGGTTAGGTTAAGTCAGGTTAGGTTAGGTTATGATTGGAAGTGGTAGGATAACCGATTTGCCATAATATTTTTATTTTCATTGAGGTCCTTGCATAATAAAAGCGGGCCTTTTCCAACAAATTATTTTTATAAAGATTCCGGAGCAATTAATGCTGCATTTATTCAGTTTCTTGAACAATAAATATATGTCTATTCCAAAATATTGATTGTTTTACGGGTCATTTCAGGTTCGCTTTGATTCGGCTCGGTTACAATAGAGGCATCCTTTTAAACTTGGGATTTGACCATCACAGTATCATTATTTATATAGGAAAGTGTATTGATAGATGCAAGCTTTAGGACAAGGGTATTTTCTTTAAACCAAAAGAGGTATTTTTTAATTCGGTTTTAACATACGGCGTTAAAAATATATCTTTTAATAGCAATGAGAATTTTAAGATAATAAACCCGCACATTTTGGCTATATTCGGTCCAACGGGATTCGGTTCAATGAGACATCGGTCTAATGGGATTCGGTTCAATGAGACATCGGTCTAATGGGATTCGGCCCAATGGGCCAGCAGCCTCCAAATGCAATTAACTCCGGTCGGTTATCTAATCACTAACACCAGTAGATAATAATTGTTGAAATAACTTAAGGATTAAAACTCAATAGGAGTATGTACTGTACAAAGTCAAAGTGCTCGTTCGCGGCGAAGTATTTCTATAATAAAATAAGTTTCCCCCGTAGTAATTAGCAAAGTTTTAATTGGTCGAGATAATTGTTCAATATTCGCTAATTTTCTTTTTTATCTTCTTAATTAAGTTAGTTTGGCGCATGCCCGGATTACGTGCATAGGTAGAAAAAAACGGGAGTTTTTCGATGCCTAGTTAAAGACGAAGTATTCGGATTAGTATTTAAAATAAGGGTTACTAAGTGTAAATATTTGCAAGTTAAGTTGACGTTATTACGGAGAGAAAAAAGACTGTTTTCTGATCGATTTCACGGGAGTATGTACATACGTTACGTCCCATCCGGAGTTTGCAATGATAATTAACCCTATTTCCCATTGATTCTAAGTATCATTCTTTCCTATTTTGATAATATGGCGTTCTTAAGATGACCGGAATTGGAATTGTAACTCCGTTATCGTCCACCAGGAGTATTTTTTGACTATTTCTCTTTTCCTGAGAAGCGTGTGTCTGTGTGTGTCTACGAATGGAAGTGGTGGTGGTTACTAGGAGAAAGGACGGAAAAGGTTGTCATGGCAACAGCCGCAGCCAAACGCCGCATTTTCAAAATCTCTAGTTAAAAGTACGTTGGAGCGCGTGACAACCGGTCGCTAGGACTGGGTATTCGCGCGCCAAAAACACGCATTTTTCTTTCCCGCCAAATTAATAAAATTAAAAGAATGCGCGTGAAATTAGAGACATTTTTTTAATACGACTTAAGTCCAGCACGCGCTGCTCGAGAGCGCCATGTTTTGCGCGTGAAAATCAAAAGAAGCGCCGCGCCGCTCGTGAAAAGAACAAATAATAAAAAATAATGAAAAAGGCGCCAAAAATCTCGCGCGTAAACGAACTCGGTTTTAACAGCGCGTGAAACAGTAGCTCAAAAAGGCGCCAAATCGCTCGAGACAAAGTTTCGAAGCAATCATTCTAGGCGCACTCGAGCTTATCAAGTATTCCATAAAAAAAATACGACACCATATAAAGAGATATAAAAATTGAGCCAATCGTAAAAATGTCATAATAAGCTTCCGAGTAACGTCACACTTTTGTCACCGTTTGGAACATTTTTTCGCACCTTTATATTATTGTACCTAACAATCTTTTCAATGATATTTTGCTATATTTTATATCAAAATTAACAAAGAAAACCAAAAACCAAAACTTGCCATCACTCTCTCTCCCAAAACTTTTTGATATCCCTTACAAAAATTACAAGTCCATCCGCTCAAAAACTAAATAAATTAATTATTAAAGCACCGCCAAAATATTATTAGATTTAAAATTAATCATGGAATCTTTGGAAACGAAAGAAAACTGCGCGCCAATTTTAGCGCAAATACCGGAAACGGAAATAAGTAGCAAAAGCGGATTATTATTCGCCCCGAGATCACGACCCAACGCCGCCACAACCGGTGGAGGTAATGGTAGCAAAGTGCCCAAGTACTTGAGGAACATTCCAGTCAAAAAAATTGTACATCCAATGGACCAAAGCATCGCGGTTAGTTTTTGCCTGTCCGTTGTCTTTGTCAGTGTGGCCATGGTCACCGGACTCCCCCTGGTGGCCGCCTTGCTACTCATAATGCCATTGGCATTGGCAATCAGATACTCATTGGCTAATTGCTGTTATCGACGAAATTGCAGGTAAGACAGGCAACGTGTCGCCACACAATCTTATACATCAGAACCCATAACAGAACACTACTACCCTTAATTGCTGACAGTCCTTTCGGAAATACCCCATAATGGCGACCATGTACGTCATAGCAAGGGTGAAATAGAAATAGTTAGTGATTAGACATTGATTGCCTTACTGTATCTTACTCGCCAAGCTCCATTTTCACTGTACCATTTAAAATAAAAATGATATTGATAAATTTTCATTTCTTTACAGAAGTCGAACGCGCGAGGAGCATCGCAAACCCATACCGACGTCATCATCGTCATGCGCGTGTTGTTGCGCGCGAACTAAAATGGTCTCCTCATTTGACAGTTACTGGTTAACCGGATTCGATAAAGACCGAACTACGATGACGCGTAATGGCGGCAGTGCAGGTTTCGTCACAAGCTCAACCTATCCTAACCCTCGCTCCAACGCCAGCACCCCTATCAGTCCTCAAGGTGTCGTTACGAACAGTAACCCTCCGCCGCCACCCGTCAGACAAGGTCGCGGTAGTGAAAACCCGGCTTGCGTGGCCCATTGCTTAATGTACTTAGAACCGGGCATAAGTACCGATTGTATTCGAGATTTGGTTCAAACGCGATTAATATTGAAAACATGCGAGGACGGTACTCGAGCTTTCGCTCGATTTACTCAACGAGTACTCAATTTGAGCAGCGGATACGTCTGGGTCGACGATCCCGATTTTAACATGGATTGGCATGTCAGACAAGAAGTGGTCAAAGTTAACAGGACGCGACAATTACGACTGTACTTATCCTACTTAATGAAACAGAATTTAAACCCTGATAAACCATTATGGGAAATTAGAGTTTTACCGCAAGTCGGTAAAATGAGGAACACCGTTTTGGTAATTAGGGTACATCACGCCTTGAGTGACGGAGTCGCTTTGGTTAAGGTAAGAAAGTGTATTTCATTATCCCTTTGTATTTATTTTTCATAGTAATTGTTGATCATGATTTAAAATTTGATCCTGACATTTATATCTAGTCGAGGGGAAGGATACTTGCTTGGGAGGATGGGGGGGGGGATTACTGCAGGCTACTATAATGTATGTCTCCATGGTAAAAGTACAGAAAAATCGATGTTGTTGAAGTGGGCCACTTAAACACAAACGGAAGTCAATTTTCCAACAACAATCGAGTCTGTCTGGAGTACATTTTAAATTGAAATAACTTTTCAAGGACCTAAATTAAAAAAAGAGAGAAATACAACTCAGAATTAATTGAAAAGAAATTGTAAACATCAATTTCAATCTCCATTAATTCTCTAAATAAATGTATTTTAGTATGCCTTTATTTTTTATTCAATTTCTTGAAAAAGCTCGCGCCAAATTGTCATCATTTCCAGGTCTCGAGGGGTTGCCATGGTAACCAATTAAAAATAAAGAAAGAAAAAGAATATATATGTATATATATATATAAGACAGCACGTGCCCAATTGTCATCATTTCCTGAGGGTTTCCATGGCAACCAATTAAGAAAAAAGAAAAAGATAAAAAAGAGGCGCGTGATTAAACATTAAGGAAGACGCCTTCGTGTCTGTTCCCCAAATTTAAATTCCAGCTTTTATGTCAATCGAATAAAATTGAACGGGACGACAAACTTCGACACACGCGGGTCGACTGTGACTGTCTACCAATGATAATCTCCATTTAAGATTTCTCTTAACAAATGGGGGGAAAAGGCCATTAAATTCTTCGCTCGAGGCTTGAATAAAAATTGCCCATCCATTTTATATCAAGAAAAAAATATATAAAATCAGAAGGGAATAAGCGAGAAGGGAGACATTAGAGCCTGCTATGGTAACGAGCAGGCTGGGAAATAGCACACTTCCTCTGGTCCAAAACCAGTTTATTAATTGCTTGGACTAGTTTTTTAATTCAAAAAGTGGGGGTTACTGGTCCTCGGGACCAGTTTATTAATTGCAAATCTATTGGAGAACAAAGGCTGGGACCAGTCCGGAGACCAGTTAATTATTTCGGTCCCTAGGGGATCACTGGTCCCAAGGACTAGTTTAAAAAATATCCTTATTTCCCAGCCTGGTAACGAGAGTCCGACCAACCTCAAGAAAACCGCGAAAACTTTGCGCAAGTACACAGCTTTCAACCAATTTACTGCAAATATAGTTCTTTAAGTTCTCCGCGGTATCAGGCGGCCTATTTGTCTGCTAGATTTTCATTCTCCAAAGGCTTAGGGCTGTCAATGTTTCGTTCTTGTGTAATTATAACATCAACTTCCTCAAGTATGTATTTTATTGAAACTAATTTGTATTTTTTAATATTAATTCAGAATAATTAGTTTTCATCTATTTATTACCTTCAAATTATCTGATTTTGGTATGATCTCAATTCCCGTGTATCTAAATTAATTGCACAGCTTGATTTCGTTTATCAACATGAAATTCGGTCATTTTTATCTCCTTCAATGTAAAGTTGTAAACAAAACTACTTTTTATACGTCAACAGAGACGTCACCTTCTTATTTGACGTCACAGCTAAGGCAGAAGTTAGATAGCCAATCAGTGAAGGGTAGTTGATTTGAGGTTAGTAAGACTGTTGTTACGAGTGCAAAGCGTTATGGAGATATAAAGTGTGTCCCTTCTCTCTTATTCCCTTCTGATAAAATAAATGGTTTCTTATTCTTATAGTTTAAGAGGGTTTATAATATAAAATCGAAACTCAAAACTCTAAACTACAGAGAAGGTAAAGAATTAGAATAATTCATGAATTATTGATTATTTTTGATCACCACAAAAAGATCCAAAAAATAAAAAAATAAATAAATAATACTGGGTCCTTTATAAAATATCTCGGGCATTATTAAATATTTTTCATTCTTTAAAGAAGGAGAAGAAATGGGAAACCAGGGATAGATTTAATTTTAGAAGTAGGAATGGAGAATTAACGGTTAGTATTTACTTCAGTTATTCCGACTCATAGACCACCCAGTATAGAGCCCCTCCCTCCAACTAACACGTAACGAAAAGTTTAAATTATCTTAATGGCTGCTCACTTAAACCCTACGTTTTGATGTCGTTGCTTTCCTTTTAACCTTTTTCGCTATGACCCCCGCCTCTTCTTTCATACCCCCCCCCCCTCCGTGGAAGGGGTCCGGGACTATGACGCGCTCCCAGATATTACTCTGTTCTCCATTCCTACTTCTAAAATTAAATCTATCCCTATGATTAGTCCCTTTCTTTAAAATAATAAGCATAATCAGGTTCAAATTTCATTTAAACAGATTCTGGCCAATTCTTTGACGGACCACTCGCATTTACTGCGTTTAAAACCTCGTTTTGGTGGTGCCACGTTCCCTTTGAACGTCTTTCGAGCTTTGGTCGTGGGTCCTTTAACGTTCTTGGGTTGGTTATTAACGGCGAGGAAGGACACGAATCTATTAATTCATTCGCAACCTCTTTCCGGAGAGCGGGTTGTCGCTTGGTCTTCGGATCTCAGGTTATCAAAGATTCATCGGATCAAACAAATCACGCGCTCAACTGTCAATGATGTCCTGGTCGCCGCCATCACCGGATGTATCAGAGATTACTTCCGAAGACACGGAATAACTCACCCTCCGGATGTAACGGTAATCTCATTTTTAAATTAATTAATTACTATCCGACCCCTCAATTCCCACCCGCACGTGCAGCTAAAGATTCACGTTGAATTCCCCGCCACTTTTGAGGTTTTTTATATATCTACATAAAAAAGGCGCTAAATGTCACGTGTTTAAAAGATTATATATACATAAAATATTTCAATACTGCACGTGGGTAAGTTTCACGTGCAATGCCTTTTAAGGCTTTCTTTATCTATATGTCACGTGTTTTTGAAAATTAAAAAAAAAACTTGCGGGTCGGCTCGAGCTTCAATAATAGGTTGTCATAGCAACGTGACCGTAAATTTTCTCGAGGTATTTTTCATTTAAGTCATCTGTCAACAAAGTGCGGGAAATTTCTATTCATTGCTTATTTTTTTGAGGAAAATTCATAAGAAAAAAATTCTAAGCCGGATGAAATTTAATATAAATAATCCTTGTCAATGTTATTTAAATTAGGGCTAAATAATATTTAATAGACTTGAAAAATACGCGTCGAAATATAAAACCGCAAATATCGAACTTCACTAAAGAATTTCTCTCAATTTTAGGCGGGAAATATCGAACTTTGGCGCGAGATTATATAAAGGACAAAATCGGATTAGAGAATATTCGGGTCGTCCTAAAGCAAACACTATCGATCTATTCCTTCATTTCCAGATAGATCGAATATCAAATAATATACAGCGAGTAGCGTGTAAACTAAATAAATATAATGAAACATTTGTAAACATTGCGCGAATTCCTCTCTCTATTAAATTACAACCTTGGAAGTATCTCAATTCCAATTAAAATCCTTAATAAAATAACTCTTACAAAGTTTGAATTAAAAAAAATAATTATTTTAGTTTAAAAAAAATTATTAATGCCTTTCCTATGGCGCCTGGTGGGTAGCTTTTCTATGTATACATATGTGTATAAGGGGGTAAACATTTCTACAGGGGCCATTGAGATAACACGGGGTAGTTTCACCCTGCGATATTTACGTATACTTCACCTTACAACATGTTTAATAACAAAATATGTATTTACTTTACTTGTAATGACCTATAACCTTTGCAATTTCGCACGTAAAAATGTTATATATAAAGGTTAGGGAAACTTTTCTTGGTGCGTTTTTATATAAATGACCTTTAACCTTGTAGCCTTAACATTGCTTGCAGGATGATTAATGATGCGCTGTCGGGTCTATTTGTAAGAAGCGAGTTAGATAAGAGCTGTAAGTCGTAGGGAAGGGAGGGGGAGGGGCTTAAAGCGACAAACGTAACCAGAATAAAGCGTCATTTCTAGTTTCGGTTTCGCCTTTTTTATATTCCCAAGCCAACCCAAGTCGCCTTAACGACTATACTTTTTATCAGTTATAAAAACAGAATAAAAATTCAAAACAAAGTCCTTATTTAAGTTCTATTAACTGCAAGTACTTAACATAGGGTTTGTATTGAAAATCCTACCTGGCTTTGTCAGATTATCCCTCTGCTATTTTGGCAACAGAGGTTTGCCAATATCCCTGACCAATTTTAAGCATTCATCAACGTATGGTTCTAGTTCAACAGACCAAAAGACACCCCTAACCTATATTTAATTACTTCTTTAGGTCAGTTTACCAATTGACTTGCGCTACGAGCCCAGTTCCCCGGAAACCATCCCGGACATGAGTAACGGTTACTCCATGGTAACGTGTTCCCTCCCAACCAATACGGAAGGTTCAATTCCCCGTCTATGGGAAGTACGTCATCGTATGGAGGACTTGAAAACCTCGGCGGATCCGGTCGTCATGTACGGCGCTGTCAACTTCCTGTTATCTCTACTTCCGGAAGGCATAGCGCAATGGCTTCTGGATAAAGCTCAAGGAAGGGCTACTTTGACTTATTGCAATCTACCAGGACCCGAGGAACCCATCGTTTTGGGAAGTCATCGGGTCAAGAAGATGGTCATTTGGATGGCCAGTAAAGTTCAGGTGCCCTTGGCCTTCTCTTTTTGTTCCTACGCCGGAGGATGTTGTGTTTCCGTATCGGCGGACAAGGACATCGTCCCAGATGGTAGGATAATCATCAAGGAAGTTGTCGCTCAGGTTAGAGACGGTCATTTTGTGACCATTAAATATAATTTGGTTTCTCAGTAACTTAAGTTTAAAGAGATTTAATTGTCCAGTTTCTAATAAGTTCAGGGGCAATGCGTATCTCTATAAGGGGCGTGGTCTTATTGGAGTGTACTTAGTATTACCAAATACGAGCGCAATTAACCCTAAAAGCTAACTGATGGCATAATTATATTAAAATCCAGAAGAGTGATTATGTTCTCCCCAAAATATTAGCATTTCGTTAAGCCTCGGCTAATTACGCAACACGTCTTGTTGTATAGTAATAATCCCCCTTAAGTAACCTAACAAAAATAAGTCTGACAAGAAATGAAAAATATTATCAAGTAAAACACGCATGATTTTTGATCAGAAATTTAGAATTACGGCTTAGTAATTTATGTGACGCGACGGGGGGGGGGAGGTGTGACGTCACACTTATAGTTGCGACGTCACTTTTATACTTTTAGATCGAGAGACTAGCACGTCTTTTATCTAAGCGGCGAATTCCAGGTGAGCATCGACGTAGAAGCAGCTTTACGGCCGAACGGAGACAAGAGGAAATCTTCAAACCATCCGTACAAGAAGTAATTAACGCCAAGGCATAAGCTCTCTCTCCCTTACGCTACCATACCACCCACTCGTTCCCGCTTTCACGTTGCCATGGTTACCGCGGCTTGAACAATATGTATTCGGTTAGGAATACATAAAGAGATAATAGGAATAATTGTGTAGAGTCATTTTCACTTAACGTATCTAGGCAGGCTTTGTGGGAGGAGCTAGCTAACAATCTATCTCGCCGCGTTTTGCACCTTGGAAATCTCCTTGTTACCATACAACCAATGAAACGGCAGTTAAAAAAGACGCCATCAGAATTATGTGACCGGCGTGACGGGAGGGGGGATATTAAGTTCTCAAGCCCGGTATACCCACAAACCCCGAATTCATAGAGATTAACACGAGTACCCAATGATTCCTAGTAGCCGTATGCATTCCTTATATTGTTTCCCGTATTATTATTATTATAAGATACAAGAGCGTTTGCACCGAGTTCAAGATGAGCTCCACGAAATCACTCAAAGGTTAGAGATGGCCAATATGCGACCAGAGGACTGCGCTTTCGCTTTCGATGGACAGACGGATATTTCGCCGGCGTCCAAAGCTTTTCTTTGTCGACGAGTCGAAGAACTTAAGGAGGAGTTTTCCGAATTACTAACGGAATTACGCAGACGCAAAACAATGGCAGACGGAACCATACTAGAGGTATGTTGATTCTCTTACACTTTTCACGAAGCCCATCAACTTATTCCACCAGTGTTGCTAGGCCTTTGGTGTGGTCAAGAGATTACGGACGGGTCAGAATGGCTAGCAGTAACTCGGTACTTGACTCACACAGAAGGCCTGACAACACTGCAATGAACTTTAACCCGAGAAAGGGTGGGAGAGCGGAAGGAATTGTCTATCTATTGATTTTTAGGAAGAAGATATGGACGGTGAACTTCGCAGACCACGTCGCCGCGCCTTATCATCGGCTAGTAACGTCAGTGTGGGCATGCGCAGAGCCTCCATGAGTTCCGTCACGGCCATCACCCCGCTTATGAGTACATCGCGACCCTTGACCACCCCAAACATAGCCCATCACCGAAGGGCCCCCATGTTACTCAATCCTTGCAGTCCCTCCAACAGTCCCGGACCCGCTTATTCCTTAGTCGGGGTCATCGTTGAATCAACGGGACAATCGGAGAACGCCGAACACTCATCACCTGGCAGCACTGCCGATCAACAAAGAGCCCTATTGGCTAATATGGATCGAGTAAGATAGAAAGTGTCACGTGGTGTCTCTCTGTCTGTCATGTCGTGTCTGTATGTTCTTTGTTATGATGTCATGATAAAAACTAAAAGAACGTACTCACGTGACCCGCGCCATGTTTTTTCTTCTTATGCAGAATTTGTCTCCGTTTCAACGCGTGCAATACAGTCGACGTCACTCCGACTACGGAGGGGGAGGGGCTAGTGGTGGTAATTCGTCTCATTTCTGTTGACGTCATCGTCCCCCATCGGCCTTGACCTCGTTTGACCTTGGAGTGACCCTACCGCGGCCGTGGGGGACTTCAACATCAATAATAATTTCCAACCTTGGCAATTACTGTTCAAAAAAAGAGTGCATTTTTATTAGTCGCGGTGAATTTTTTCGGATATTTAATTTAAAATTATTAACAAAATTAATTATTAATTAATTAATTAGAACACTTTTATTTTATTTTTTACCCCTAAACCCCCCGTAAGTGAGTGACCACTGATTCCTTTCAAACCCCCCCCCCCCCCTATTTCAAAATTCCCCGCGAACATGATAATTACAAAATTAATTTTTCAATTTAATTTATATTAATATTAATTAAAAAGTGTTTATAAACTATTGCATCAAGAATATTTAATTTATTTAATCTAATATTAATTATATAATTTTTGTCAGGGTCAGTTTCAACTCGAACGTCATGGAACGACTTGTTTAAAAAAAATTTTCCCATTGACGAGAATTCATAATCCTCCTTCGCCTTGAGAATTTTTACGTTCGTTTCAACCTTAATATTCAATAAGTAAAATACTACGCGGTCCTAAAACAAACTCCAGTCCAATAAAGCATACTTCGACTGAAACCTCACTCGTGAATAGTTTAATATCATTACCAATATAACTAAAAAGCGCTATTAAAAGGGGGGAAAGTCGGCTTATCACCTATTTATTTATTAACAAGTTCACTTGTCCTACACATCCCGGAGAGAGCGCGAGACTTTTCTCACGAGCTAATATATATTCATTAATAGTCAGTCTTAGTTGACCGTACGATAAATTGGAATGAAAGACGCTTTCAATTTCGGTAGTGGTGACAATTACGACTGTCACCAAATACTATAGAAACCCGAGGGAGAGGAAATTCTAGATGGGGCGACAGCTGAGACCGCCGGGAAGTTTTACACAACGAGACTTTCGGAAATAAGTTCTGAACTTCAGACAGAGTCAGTTCAGTTTGAGATTGTAACTTACGCTAAACGGTCCCCTATATATGTGCCAAATTATAACTAGTCTAAATTTTATTTAATCTAATTTAAATAACAAGAAGAAAGTGACCATGAAATTTGTTATTTAAATTAAAACAAATATTTGTTTCCTGTAAATAAATTTCAGCTGACAAAGAGCGTGGGAAAAATTAGATCTCAGGTAAGGCCATGTTTTTCTATGGATTCTTTCTCCTAGTGCTGGCTGGTTAAGTCTTTTTTTAACCTAATCTAACTAGTTAAAATAAATTATTATTATTATTGTTTATAAAATTTAAATGATCTATTCGGGGAAGATGAATAAATAAATATATTAGAATTATTATTATTCCAATTAAATTTAATTGGGATGGCTCTGATATTTAATGGCCTTAATAATTAGGGATTCAAAATACGTATCTGTATTTTATTTTTAATATAAGTATATAAAATAATTGGATTGTGAATTAAAGAAGATATGATAAGAAATATAAATTGGAAAAAGAACCAGGCTATCAAATTTCATTTTCATTTAAAATTGGTATTAATTTATAGAAGATTTATACCCTATTCAATACTGCAAAGTATTAGCGGCGAGGTAAGTAATTAGATATGGTCCAATTAAAAACCGTACGAGATTAACTGCAGTAAAAAAAAATAATTTTTTTTCTTAAATTTCAATAATTCTCAATTCAAGCATCTTAAAAACTAATTAGAATTTCTTTAATTGGTACTGTTAAGACTAATCTATTAATTAAAGGGATATTAAAGTATATTATTAAATTTTGTATACTATCCCTTTAAATAAATAAAAAAATTAATTATTTATTTTTGCAAAAGTCAAATATAACCTGACAATGAAATTAAAGAAAAATTTCCATGATAAAACCGAAAATTTTAAAGTCTTTGTTAAGAGAAGAAGAAGTTTATAATTAATTCCATATCTCCCCCAGCTTTTTGTTAGCTAATTAAATAAGTAGTGAGAAACTTTGGGATACCGAAATGAAAAATCGTTAATTCTATATAGTAAAGCTAGTCACGTGACCCCCGAAAATCTCCGGGCCTAGCTCTGGTCCTCTCCGTGGGTGTTTCAAAAATAATCCAAATATTTTGTCAGAGAATTACAATAACAATGGGATTGTTATAACAACGACACCGTAACCATTCAACCGTGGAGGCGTGGGAAAAATGTTTAAAAGCAATCTTGAAAGGTATTAAAACCCCCTATTAGTAACGGGTTAAAATATACCCATTCCAAGGTAGCAAATATCTAAAAAAAATCCAAAATAGTATTGAATGAAATAGGATCGTTAAATTTAGAAAAAAAAAATAAAATTAGCAGAAGAACAAATGGCAATTAACCGCGTTTGATAGTATTGGGATCTATTGAAAGATAACGCAGGGTGCCAACCTCTAACAACCCCAGGGAAGAGTACATTCATTTTACTAACGAAATAATCATAATAATATTATAATTATTATTGCCTCATTTGCATAAATTATTTACTTATAATTACGAAAACTAATAATTAGCGATGACGTCACTTTGATAAATAATACTTAAAATTATAAATTAATGGCGTTAACTCCATAATTAAAATTAGTAATATTTAAAAATTAATTACGTTTAATATTATTTAAAAGAAATTAACTGAGGTCAACTAATTGGCCCATTGATTTTTATCTAGTCGAGTTTAGATTCAAAGTCAGGAGAACCTCTAGCCATCTAGTTATTAAATATAAACTAATTAATTATATTTAAATATAATTAAATATTACAATTTAAATAATATTATGCAAATTAGGTTACAATTTAAAGTAACTTTTAAGAAAAAGCTTTTATTTGAAAAAATATTTCTTTAGTATTTTAAATATCTGGATCAATATTGGCCCATTTGTAAATAAAAGAGAGAAAAGGAGGTCAAAAGGGGTCGTTCAATAACGAGGGGTAAATATCTTTGAATGTATTAGCTTAACTGCACCTAATCAATAGGTTTCAGTGAATAACCCCTCGTTTATAAAGAAAATTCAAAATTCATTTTCTTCAAAGAAAAAAATACGTGATAAAATGCTACAAATTGCAAATAACAGTTTCTTTTAAAAAAGAGGAAAACACTTAACGTTTAAACTTAAATAATAAATTAAAAAATTTCTTAAAACTGGCGAATATTTTACGGCAATCATTAATTCCTTAGAGTGTTTCTAAAGATGACACGGATTTAATTTCAATTTGAAACGCTTTCTTCAAAACAAGTTGGGAAAACCAAAATATTACCTCTCCGAGTCAAGAGGTCTACTACTACAAACTTATTTACCTAGATATGGAAATATTTATCTTTTTTGAAGTAAAATTTATGAAATATTGAAGCAGTATTCCAAGCATAGCGAATATACAGTAAAGCAGACGACATTTTACATCCAATAAGAATAAATCTCGGACACATGGAAATCAGTCAATGGATGGGGAAAAGAAGAGGAAATGAAGTCTTCGCTTCAGCTGTTTACCGTTTATTCTGATAGCTACATTCACAACTGGTTTGCATTTTAAACACTATCGTCTCGTCTCACCTCAACAATATTCTTAGTTTGCCAACATGAATGTTAATGTTAAATAACACCAAAGCTAAATTGTAGCTAGACGCACTAATAGTCAATGCGGACCATAAAGAGAATGAAAAGTCTGTAGCTACTACCCGTTTACCATTAGCCCTTTTACTATTCTAATTGCCACCATGATCTTTTCTTCTATTATAAAATCTTAACCTGATTATTTAAGAGTGTATTTAACTTTCGGCTCACTCTGAACCGTTAATGTCTCTTCATTATAGCAAGAAAATCAAAGCCCAAAGTTTACTTCACCTCAGGCCTCAATTATTTACTCTTTGTTTCACTAAGCCTATTGCGAATAGTACTTGTTATACCCGCCAGAGACTAGGTCTTAGCTTTCTTCATGAACTCACTAAACCAAGGATTATTCTATATACAGATGTAGTATAGCTTAAGTAATATACAGGGTGTTTCTGAAAAGTCCATCACAAATTAAGGGGCGTGTTTATGGGACCAAACTGAGCGGAAAGTACCAAAGAACATGGGGTGTACAACATTTTGTTACGGAGATATGGCCTTCCAAACATTCGCCCCTAAAACAAGGAAATATCCAAAAATGAGGAGTAACACTTAAGACCGACTAACCAGCTTGTTTAAAATTACTAGACAATTTCAATAGCCTTTAATCGAACAATTGATTTCTACCTTTACTAATCAGAAGCGTATAAATGAGTAGAAGTATGCCTACGGTGGTAATGTAAAATTAATCCCAAGTGACATGATGTTTCAAGATCTTCCCAGCACCAAGTAAAATGGTTCTGATTGAAGGGACTTTTATTAGCACAGCGTAAACAACGTTATTTTCAGGAATTAGTCCAAATGTCCACGGGCGGCATTACAAAAACGAGGCAGTCTTTCGAATGATACTTGGACATGTTGGAAGATCCCTGGCTTGTTCCTGTTATCTCAAACCGTAAAAAGCTACGCAAATCTTCATCATCACGGACAACACTCTTGTACGTTAGGTATGACCTTGAGAAAACCTAAAAGGACATCTCGAATGTATTTGAAAAACCCATCTCCAATTAAGGGGCGTGTTGTTTGTTTCCAACAGAGTAAACTCGCCCAGAGAACAATTACAATGCAGAGCCACGTTTCGGCGTTAATGGCCCACAAAGGTGGTCCCAAACAAAAGAACAAACTTTAATTTGTTTCGTTCAGTAAGTGTTTCATGTGTCATAGATAAAACGCCATGATTAATGCACAAAGAAAATGTTATTGACAAGTTTTCGGACCGCGATGCTGAAATGTGGTGGTGCACCATCGTGCATGAACCACATTCTGTTTATTAAACCTAAGGGTACGTCTTCGAGTAGTTCTGGTAAATCGTCCCGTAAGAACTACAAGTAAGCCACACCGTTTAACCTGGGCTCTAGGAAATATGGCCCAATTAAATTGTCACCCACAATACTACACCACACGTTTAAGCTGAATTGTACTTTGTGAATTCTAACGCAAGTTGCGTGTGGTTTTTTCTTAATCAGCAAACCAATTGGCGGCTGCTTGTTTTTGGATCGTCCTCGAAAATAGTGAGAACTTCGCCCATTCTTAAAAAACAGTGCACTAAAACAGAGCACTATGTTTTTTAAGAAAGGAATAAAAGAGGTTTCACGTACATGTGTTTGTTTTATTAAACTCATAATTCAACGAAGTCTGTTACAATGCCTTTCTTCACAAATGCCGAATATGCGGATATGCACCTAATGTATGGACTAGCCGAGGGGAATGCCGCTGCAGCTGTACGCTTGTATCAGGAAAGATTTCCGCAGAGGCGACTACCAAATCGACTGACGTTCGAGGCTGTGGACAGACGTTTGAGGCAAGATGGACGAATCCAACCGGCTGGACCTCAACCTAGAGCGAGAGCCATCCCAGAGGCCGTAGAAGACGAAGTTCTCTCCATTTTCGAGGACGAGCCTGAATCAAGTACCCGCCAAGTTGGTCGCCGATTAGGCGTAAACCACACGCTCGTGTGGAAAATCCTCAGAAGCCACCGGTTTCATCCTTTCCATGTTCAAAAAGTTCAAGGTTTGAATCCAGCGGACTACCCACGACGCACGGCGTTTTGTCAGTGGTTTCTGGCTAAAGTAAACGATATCGATTTCCCACGGGATTTGTTGGTTACTGACGAAGCTAACTTTTCACGGGATGGTATTATTAACTTACATAATAAACATCAATGGTCCCAGCTAAACCCCCACGCAACTTGCGTTAGAAGTCACCAAGTACAATTCAGTTTAAACGTGTGGTGTGGTATTGTGGGTGACAATTTAATTGGGCCACATTTCCTAGAGCCCAGGTTAAACGGTGTGGCTTACTTGCAGTTCTTACGGGACGATTTACCGGAACTACTCGAAGACGTACCCTTAGGTTTGGTAAACAGAATGTGGTTCATGCACGATGGTGCACCACCACATTTCAGCATCGCGGTCCGAAATTATCTTAACGCGACCTTCCCTTTGCGGTGGTTAGGTCGAGGCGGACCTGTGGAGTGGCCTGCTCGATCACCCGATCTGAACCCTTGTGATTTCTTTCTTTGGGGCCACCTGAAAGACTTAGTTTATCAGACTGAAGTGCCCGATGTTGAAGAGCTACGTCGACGAATAATTCACGGCTGTCAAACAATTCGCGAAACTCCAGGCATTTTTCAACGTGTAAGGGAATCATTTGTAAGACGTGCTAATGTGTGCCTTAACGCGGGTGGTGAACACTTTGAACAATTTTTGTAACTAGTTGCAATTAAATGTTAAAACTTGTCAATAAATTCATTTTCTTCGTGCATTAATCATGGCGTTTTATCTATGACACATGAAACACTTACTGAACGAAACAAATTAAAGTTTGTTCTTTTGTTTGGGACCACCTTTGTGGGCCATTAACGCCGAAACGTGGCTCTGCATTGTAATTGTTCTCTGGGCGAGTTTACTCTGTTGGAAACAAACAACACGCCCCTTAATTGGAGATGGGTTTTTCAAATACATTCGAGATGTCCTTTTAGGTTTTCTCAAGGTCATACCTAACGTACAAGAGTGTTGTCCGTGATGATGAAGATTTGCGTAGCTTTTTACGGTTTGAGATAACAGGAACAAGCCAGGGATCTTCCAACATGTCCAAGTATCATTCGAAAGACTGCCTCGTTTTTGTAATGCCGCCCGTGGACATTTGGACTAATTCCTGAAAATAACGTTGTTTACGCTGTGCTAATAAAAGTCCCTTCAATCAGAACCATTTTACTTGGTGCTGGGAAGATCTTGAAACATCATGTCACTTGGGATTAATTTTACATTACCACCGTAGGCATACTTCTACTCATTTATACGCTTCTGATTAGTAAAGGTAGAAATCAATTGTTCGATTAAAGGCTATTGAAATTGTCTAGTAATTTTAAACAAGCTGGTTAGTCGGTCTTAAGTGTTACTCCTCATTTTTGGATATTTCCTTGTTTTAGGGGCGAATGTTTGGAAGGCCATATCTCCGTAACAAAATGTTGTACACCCCATGTTCTTTGGTACTTTCCGCTCAGTTTGGTCCCATAAACACGCCCCTTAATTTGTGATGGACTTTTCAGAAACACCCTGTATAAACAGCCATTTCAAATAACAATATTAAAAAAGATCTTTGGAATATCAAAATGAAACAGAGCTTTAAAGCTACAAAAGTACTAAATGCATCATAATTACGAAAAATACTTCCACATAATCACTTTATATTATGGAAAAAGGGAATATTAAGGTTCTGTATGATTTCTTAACACATCGACACAAGGCTAACTGCTAACGCGACGCACTTGTGTAACAATGGACGGACACACACAGACAAAAACATAAACTTCTACTTTACTCTTTCCGTATTAATTCTGAGTTGAGAAACACGATTATCTCGAATACTAAAACAAGGAAGGATTATAAAATATGAAACATGGAGTGGAAGCTGTATCCTTATTTATCAAAACTGTCTTTGTACACAAAGACGCGAAAAAGTAAGAGATAAGTGTAGAAAATTAATTGTTTGAAGTAACAGATATTCAAATTTTCATTTTTGAAGACGTGATTATAAAACATCAATTATTTGAAAAAATTTCTTATCTTAGTTTTTTTCACCAAAATTCCTTAAGTAAAATATTTTATCCTCAAACATGTGCATCATTTGAAAAATAGAACACGTATGCATTTTATTTTCTTTTTAAAATTTAGAGTTAGTTTGAGTATTCGGGCCTATAAGGAGAATAAAATGGACAGAAAATCGTTGATAGCAGACAAAATAAAACAAGCATGAAAACTTAACAAAACGTGTTCGTTAATTTTAAAGTTTTCGAAGTTTCAATAATTGACGTGATGTATATCTCTCAAAAGATCACGATCAAGCTACAGATCCTTTTGACTCTAATAACTACATCACAGTCAAAGGGCGAATGTAATTTTCGGTTCGCAATATTTTCAATTTTAAAATATAAAAATAAATTCTTCTAGCTCTATTTTTCAGATATCCGAGTATTTGAACTTGCTCGAAGCAAATGTTTCTAGAAAATAAAAAGTAGTATTAAGGTAGTTTCTCTGAAATTTTTGTGAAAAAAACTAAGATAAGAAATTTTTTCAAATAATTGATGTTTTATAATCACGTCTTCAAAAATGAAAATTTGAATATCTGTTACTTCAAACAGTTAATTTTCTACACTTATCTCTTCCATTTTTGCGTCTTTGTGTACAAAGACAGTTTTTATTAATATCTGTCACTTCAGTCTTAATATGAATTAAAACTGTTTAGAAACTAGTATTTTAAAACTTATTCTGAAAAGCAGGCGCTCCATTTAAGTCTTGTGGTGTTGCGCGTTTATTAGTTACCGCGTTTGAACTAACAAGGCCCTAACCATCTATTATAGAAGTATTAATCTTGATTGCTTCAACGCCCAGTCCAACTCAAATTGCCTTCCCGTCGTTTTCATGTGCAAAGCACAGTGGATGCAATAATACATATAGATTCCGAAGACTTAGGCTAAAAAATTATTACGTAGACCTGTGTACAAAAACAATCTATACACCTGTGCACAAACATATTCCATAGACCTGTGCTGGGTGACCATATTTCCTAAATTTTATAATTTTTCCTATTTTCGGATGTCTTCCTATTAGTTCCTATAATATCGATAATTTTCTTATATTTTCCTATTTTGGAAATTGTAGATATTTTGTGCAGTCTCACTTTTGGTTTTGTTATATATCACTCAAAACAGAAATTTGACAGAAAGTAATGCCGATTTCCACTAGCTACTAGCAATCAGCCACCGTGGATTTACAATACAGGCTAACGCTTCTGTGATTCAGATATTCCGATCGTGTTTTAAGTTTAAGTTTAGTATTCCATGATGTATGTAGCTAAAGCTATGGAAGCCTCTAAAAATATTTGTCACGGAAGTCCGTGATGCTTTAAAGTTATAGCATATGTTTCTAAGATTACGATCCATAAGTATGACACTTCCTATATTTCGAAATGCTAGAGACTTAATGAGAGCTAGTTCGAGAACGACGCGAGAATTGACTACACGCGATTTTCTGCTCCATCTTCCTATTTAGTCTGTACTAAGCCTTTGACAGGGCTTCATCAGGCGTCACTTTACGAGAATCTACGACGTTTCATTTATGTCACTTCGAGACAAGCTCTCAGTAACCAGTGACAAATTTATGTAACATATCTTACGAACTTATGGTTATAATTAAACCAAAGTTCTTTTGTAAATCTTGTCTTATTACTTTCAAAGCATTTGCAACCTATATTTTGTTATTTTTTTCAAGGGTAGTTCTCTTGTCTTTTCCTGTTTTTTTTTAAATTATACATCTATATCTATAAAAATCAAAGTCCTGACTGACTTACAGACTGACTGATAATCACCGCCCAGCCCAAACCGCTGGCCCCAGAAGGCTGAAAATTTGGAGGAACGTTACTCGTAAGTAGTAGGCGCGTACTAAGAAAGATTTTTCCAATCCGCCGCCATCTTCATAATTGGCGCACAGAAATGTAACAAATCTTCTCTTTGTAAGAAAGTCCGTGAGTTTCAACCGATTTCACAAATATTTAGTACACTGGATTCCTTTAACCTATATATATATGGTCTTTCGGGATCGATTTGTTGCCATCATTTTAAATGGCGGCCAGATATTTAAAAACCTTTCTTTATAGAATGTCTGCGTGTAAAGTAATAAAAAATGTCCCGACGAGCTGATGGGCGACGCCGAGTGCCTTCGCTCCTAGGATGCTACAAAAATATTAGTCGACTCAGTAAAATGTACCCATACTTGATGGAAGTTCTTACTACACTCAAGCGATGCCGCGGGTAACAGCTAGTCTCCCATAATTTCCTGTAAATAAATTGTAAATTTCCTATTTTCCTATAACTATTACAAGGTTATTTGTGGTAACCCTGAGTGCACAAACATATTTCGTAGATAACATAGACTTATGAAAACACATGTCATATAATTGTGTACAAACAGATCCCGTAGACTTGTGCACAAACAGATCCGTTAGAATTGTGCACAAACAGATCCCTTATAATTGTGCACAAACAGATACCTTAGAATTGAACACAAACTGATGTCATAGACTTGCGCACAAAATGATGTCATAGACTTACGCACAAACAGATGTCATAAACTTGTGCAAAAAGAGATGTTATATACCTGTACACAAAAAGATTCCATGGACCTCTGCACAAAAACATTCCATACCCCTATGCTCAAAAATATGCTCAAGAATATCTCGTACACCAGTGCACAAAAATACTGCATATCAATTTGCACAAAAATATCCCGTATCCATTTGCAGAAAAATGTTCTTTAGACCTGTGCACAAACAAATGCAGTGGCCTTTGAAAAGACAGATTCCTTAGACCTCTGCACAAACCGATTCAGTAGGCTTGTGCACAAAAATATTCCGTAGACCTGTGCACAAAAATATTCCGTAGACCTGCGCACAAAAATATTCCGTAGACCTGTGCACAAACAGATACCGTAGACATGTGCACAAACAGATACCGTAGACATGTGCACAAACAGATACCGTAGACATGTGCACAAACAGATTCCGGATACTTGGACACAAACGGAAGTCACAGGGTTGTGCACAAACAGATGTCATAGACTTGCACAAAAAATACATCATAGACTTGCGCAATAAGAGATGTCAAGGATATGTGCACATCAGATTCCACGGACTAGTGCACAAACAGAAGTCTTAGACTTGTTTACAAACAGAAGTCATAGACCTGTTTCCATAAAGATTCCATACCCATTTGCACAAAACAATTTCATACCCATTTGCACGAAACGATTCCATACCCATTTGCACAAAACGATTCCATAGACCTGTGCACAAAAATATTCCATAGACCTGGGCCCAAAGAGATTCCATAAAACTGTGCACAAAAGATTCCCTAGACCTGTGCTCAAAAAATTATGCCGTAGGCCTGTGCACAAACAGATGCCGTAGACCTGTAAGGAAACAGATTCCGTAAACCTGTGCACAAACAGATACCGTAGGCCTGTGTACAAACAGATTCCGGAGATCTGTGCACAGATTCCGTAGCCATGTGCACAAACAAATTGCGTAGACTTGTGGAAGTCACAGGCTTGTGCACAACAGATGCCATAGACATGTTCAAACCAGATTCCATAGTTTTGTGCACAAACAGAAGTCATAGACATGTGCACAAAAACATTCTATAGACTTGTGCACATCAAGTTTCCATAGACCTGTGCACAAAAGATTTCATGAAGATGTGCACAAAATATTTCATGGAACTGTGCACAAAACATTATATATGCTTGTGCTTGTCAAACCCTGATTTCGGGCGGAGCAGTCGCATGATTTTTAAGCTTCGTATACTTTAAAAAAATAAAAATAAATAAAAAATAAACAAAGATAAAACGAGAAACGATTATTCAATCCGAATCTAAGTGAGATGGCTGCCGGGAGTGTGGCGCGCTCCTGTAAGCCCAGCTTCTGGGCGGCAAAGTTTGAGGGAATACGACACATGTCGGCGATCCTACCCTATAGGTGCCGACTGTCCCGTGTCCGCCGGAAGTGACTTACCCCAACTCCACCTTCCGTCACCTCCCAAGTAAACCTCATTTCCTTCCCTGCTTATCCACATACGACCTAGCGGCCCCCGTCTGTGCTGGGCCGCGTAGGGTCTCCCGCTCCATTCTTCCTGGTGCTCAAGGCCTAACGGCTAAGCACTAGTGCTCGTAGGTGGGAAAAAAAAAAAAAAAAAAAAAAAAAAGTGAGATGGCTGAAAATCAGTGTGAATCGTGTGAGGAAGAATTAGCAATTGGAAAAGAATCAATAGATTGTAAAGGGTGCGGTGCGTCATTCCATGTGCAATGTACAAGTATTAAAACCCCGGAAAATCTGCGAAAATTAGGATCCAAAAAGAATACTTGGGTCTGCGTGCAGTGTAAACAACAAGCTGTGGGAGTATCAGATAAAGATGGTGGCACGGCAAACACGGAAAATCGTGGTGAGTCTTCTCTACTTATGTCCAAGATCAATGAAATATGCCAGAAGCTTAATAAATTAGATGACATAGAACTAAAGATGAAAGACTTTGAAAGAAGTGTAGAATTCTGCTCAAATAAGATAGACGATTTTGTCAATCAATTGAAAGATGTACGGGAAAACCAAATTAGCTTAGAAAACGAGAATCAAATGTTAAAAAACAAAGTCGTCGAAATAGATAAAAAATTAATGAATGTAGATTTTAAGCTAAACTTTTTAGAGCAAGATAAGCTAAAATCAAATATAGAAATTAATGGAATTCCTCAGACAATTAATGAAGACCTGAGTACATTGGTATCTGAAATAGGTAGAATTATTGAAGTAGAGTTTAACAAAAAGTCTATAATAGACTGTTACAGAGTAGTTAAGAAACTGAATCTAGAAAATAACAATAAAGCAACTCCGGGAAATATAGTAGTTAAATTTAAAAATGAAGATATAAAAGCAGCTTGGATTGCCGCCTTCAAAATTAAGCGTAAAGAAGGCTTGTACTTGAAAGCGCTCAGTAAATCCTGGCCAAAAAAACCTTTCTATATTAATGAACAACTATCAGGGTATAACAAAAAATTATTGTATGAAGCTAAGATGTACGCGGCTAAAGAAAAAATTAAATATGTCTGGGCCTCTGCGGGTTGTATTTTTATGCGCAAGGATGACGGTATAAAAGCAACTAAGATAAGAAATCTACAGGACCTAGCTTAAAAAGTTAAAACTATGATATTTCTTTTACATTTAAACTTTTGTTTCGTTTTTTAAGATTAAAAACCACATGTTTGATTTAATTAAAACTCTTAATAATAATATAAATAAAAAACCAAACCAATTAATATTAACAGATATTGCAAGTTGTAGAACTACACTAAAAACAAAAGGCCTAAAAATAATGCATTTTAATATTAGAAGTATTGGTAAAAATTTTGATGAATTTTGTGTTTTTTATGATGAACTAAAAGTAGATTTAGACATAATGATTTTTTCTGAATGTTGGCTCAAGGGCACACAAATTGACCTCTATAGTTTAAATGGATACAATAGAATAAATACGACAGAATTTGTCAATCGCAGTGATGGCATAATGATATTTATTAAGAAAGGTTTACGGTTTAAATACTCAGAAATAAGGCTGAGTGAAACTAATTCTATAAAACTGGACATAATGGATTCTACAAATATCGATAGAGTAGTTTGTAAGCTAATAGTGATTTATAGGTCTCCGAGTACTGATATGAGACCTTTCCTTTTGGCATTAGAGAATGAACTACGCGGATTATATCGAGAAAATTGTATAATTGTGGGGGATATAAACATAAATACCTTAGATGAGGAAATAAGTAGCGAATACGTCAATATTTTGTGTAATTACGGTTTTATACCATTCATATATAGCCCAACTAGGGGCAATTCATGTCTAGACCATATTTACCTTAAGAGATCTGAAGATATTAACTTAAATAACACTTTTTCAATTATATTTGACACTTATATAACCGATCATAAGATAACGTTCCTAAACCTAGAGTTTTCTAACAAATGGAAACCTTACGATCCCAAGTTGGATGTGAAGAACTTAAAAAAACTAAACGAAGCAAAGCTGAAAATGTTACTGGGTTTTGAGGACTGGTCTGAAATAATGAACTGTGAGGATACTGACAAGGCTACTGATAGATTTATGGAGAATTTGAAATTCTATATTAATCTAGCTCAAATTACTATTCCCAGTAAGAATCCAAGTAACCACAAAGCACGGATTTCAAAACCCTGGATCACTCTAGGGTTATTTAACTGTATGAAAAAGCGTGATGACCTACAAAGACAATTACAAAAACAACCTTTCAATATAAATCTTAAAATTAAATGTAAAACATATAGAAACAAGTTAACGTTAATTCTGAGAAGAGTAAAGTCCGAATTCTATCAGAAAAAGTTAAACTCGGTTAAATCAGACGTGTCAAAAACCTGGAAAATAATAAATGAAATAACGTCTAAAACAACGAAAGATAATAATCAGCTCAATGATCTAAGTTTTAAAACATCGAACGGAACTATTATTGCAAAAGAGGAACCGGGGAAAATTGCAAATGAATTCAATAGTTACTTTGCAAATATAGGTATAAGCATGGCCAATAAAATCAAAAACACAGATGGGAATTTTCAATGTCAGACTAAAACACTATTAGAGTCTATCTTCCTGGATCCAGTAACCCCAACAGAAATTGTGGGGTATATACATGATTTAAATAATAACGCCTCTCCAGGGTATGATGGTATTAGCGTTAAAATCCTGAAAAGTATAGGACCGTGTATAGCTACACCATTAACTTACCTTTTAAACTTAAGTCTTTCACAGGGAAAATTTCCTCAAGTTTTAAAAACTGCCATAATAACCCCGATTTATAAAGCTGGGGATAAAGAGTTATTTACGAATTATAGACCGATATCTGTTCTTCCCCACATCTCTAAAATATTTGAGAAATGTATGAAATCTCGGTTAATCAAATTTCTTAACCAACATAAAATAATTTCACCCAACCAATATGGGTTTCAGTCAGGGAAAAGTACCGAAGATGCCATTGGTAGCATAACAAAGTTTATAAATTGCAATTTGGACATTGATAAAAAAATTATCGCTGTATTTCTAGACCTAGCCAAAGCCTTCGACACCATTAGTCATGATATCTTATTAGATAAGCTTTATAAAATTGGTATACGTGGTATTGCTAATGACTGGTTTCAAAGCTTTTTAAAGAATCGTAAATCTGTTGTGAGGATCAATAATACTTATAGTACGCCAGAGTTAATCTTATGTGGAGTTCCACAAGGCACTATCCTAGGTCCCATTTTATTCTTAATTTACATTAATGAGTTATGTGAAATCAAATATTCAGATACATTGAACGCTTTTGCTGATGATACGGTTCTAATATACGTAGGTAATACCTGGTCTGAAGTATATGGAAAAGCTAACATTGGTTTAATAAAGGTTACAAACTGGTTAAACAAAAACTTACTAAACTTAAATGTAGAGAAAACTAAATTTATTCCGTTCTCGATGCCAAAAGGTATGGTTGCTCCAGAGTTACTGATTCATGCAAATAATAAATGTGCTGAAAACTTAACTAAATTATGTGATTGTAAAAAAATTGAAAGAGTAAATGTATTTAAATACCTGGGAATTTATATAGACTCTGAACTAAATTGGAAACCCCAAATCCAAAATCTAGTTAAAATATTAAGATATGCTCTGTATAAACTACGTTTGTTAACAACAGTTTTAAATGTGAAATTACTCCGCACGGTGTACTTCGCATTGATTCAGTCATTACTTACGTATGGCATTATTGGATGGGGAAGTGCTACTAAAACTTGCATTGATCCACTAGAAAAACTTCAAAATAGAATTCTGCGAACTCTCCTAAAAAAATCGTGGTTTTATAATACTAAGTTGCTTTATGCTGAATTTGATGTTTTGACGATAAGAGAATTATATATAAAAACTGTACTGGTAGACTTGTATAAATGTAGGAAAAATTATTCCATGTTATACAGGGTGTTTCTGAAAAGTCCATCACAAATTAAGGGGCGTGTTTATGGGACCAAACTGAGCGGAAAGTACCAAAGAACATGGGGTGTACAACATTTTGTTACGGAGATATGGCCTTCCAAACATTCGCCCCTAAAACAAGGAAATATCCAAAAATGAGGAGTAACACTTAAGACCGACTAACCAGCTTGTTTAAAATTACTAGACAATTTCAATAGCCTTTAATCGAACAATTGATTTCTACCTTTACTAATCAGAAGCGTATAAATGAGTAGAAGTATGCCTACGGTGGTAATGTAAAATTAATCCCAAGTGACATGATGTTTCAAGATCTTCCCAGCACCAAGTAAAATGGTTCTGATTGAAGGGACTTTTATTAGCACAGCGTAAACAACGTTATTTTCAGGAATTAGTCCAAATGTCCACGGGCGGCATTACAAAAACGAGGCAGTCTTTCGAATGATACTTGGACATGTTGGAAGATCCCTGGCTTGTTCCTGTTATCTCAAGCCGTAAAAAGCTACGCAAATCTTCATCATCACGGACAACACTCTTGTACGTTAGGTATGACCTTGAGAAAACCTAAAAGGACATCTCGAATGTATTTGAAAAACCCATCTCCAATTAAGGGGCGTGTTGTTTGTTTCCAACAGAGTAAACTCGCCCAGAGAACAATTACAATGCAGAGCCACGTTTCGGCGTTAATGGCCCACAAAGGTGGTCCCAAACAAAAGAACAAACTTTAATTTGTTTCGTTCAGTAAGTGTTTCATGTGTCATAGATAAAACGCCATGATTAATGCACGAAGAAAATGAATTTATTGACAAGTTTTAACATTTAATTGCAACTAGTTACAAAAATTGTTCAAAGTGTTCACCACCCGCGTTAAGGCACACATTAGCACGTCTTACAAATGATTCCCTTACACGTTGAAAAATGCCTGGAGTTTCGCGAATTGTTTGACAGCCGTGAATTATTCGTCGACGTAGCTCTTCAACATCGGGCACTTCAGTCTGATAAACTAAGTCTTTCAGGTGGCCCCAAAGAAAGAAATCACAAGGGTTCAGATCGGGTGATCGAGCAGGCCACTCCACAGGTCCACCTCGACCTAACCACCGCAAAGGGAAGGTCGCGTTAAGATAATTTCGGACCGCGATGCTGAAATGTGGTGGTGCACCATCGTGCATGAACCACATTCTGTTTACCAAACCTAAGGGTACGTCTTCGAGTAGTTCCGGTAAATCGTCCCGTAAGAACTGCAAGTAAGCCACACCGTTTAACCTGGGCTCTAGGAAATGTGGCCCAATTAAATTGTCACCCACAATACCACACCACACGTTTAAACTGAATTGTACTTGGTGACTTCTAACGCAAGTTGCGTGGGGGTTTAGCTGGGACCATTGATGTTTATTATGTAAGTTAATAATACCATCCCGTGAAAAGTTAGCTTCGTCAGTAACCAACAAATCCCGTGGGAAATCGATATCGTTTACTTTAGCCAGAAACCACTGACAAAACGCCGTGCGTCGTGGGTAGTCCGCTGGATTCAAACCTTGAACTTTTTGAACATGGAAAGGATGAAACCGGTGGCTTCTGAGGATTTTCCACACGAGCGTGTGGTTTACGCCTAATCGGCGACCAACTTGGCGGGTACTTGATTCAGGCTCGTCCTCGAAAATGGAGAGAACTTCGTCTTCTACGGCCTCTGGGATGGCTCTCGCTCTAGGTTGAGGTCCAGCCGGTTGGATTCGTCCATCTTGCCTCAAACGTCTGTCCACAGCCTCGAACGTCAGTCGATTTGGTAGTCGCCTCTGCGGAAATCTTTCCTGATACAAGCGTACAGCTGCAGCGGCATTCCCCTCGGCTAGTCCATACATTAGGTGCATATCCGCATATTCGGCATTTGTGAAGAAAGGCATTGTAACAGACTTCGTTGAATTATGAGTTTAATAAAACAAACACATGTACGTGAAACCTCTTTTATTCCTTTCTTAAAAAACATAGTGCTCTGTTTTAGTGCACTGTTTTTTAAGAATGGGCGAAGTTCTCACTATTTTCGAGGACGATCCAAAAACAAGCAGCCGCCAATTGGTTTGCTGATTAAGAAAAAACCACACGCAACTTGCGTTAGAATTCACAAAGTACAATTCAGCTTAAACGTGTGGTGTAGTATTGTGGGTGACAATTTAATTGGGCCATATTTCCTAGAGCCCAGGTTAAACGGTGTGGCTTACTTGTAGTTCTTACGGGACGATTTACCAGAACTACTCGAAGACGTACCCTTAGGTTTAATAAACAGAATGTGGTTCATGCACGATGGTGCACCACCACATTTCAGCATCGCGGTCCGAAAACTTGTCAATAACATTTTCTTTGTGCATTAATCATGGCGTTTTATCTATGACACATGAAACACTTACTGAACGAAACAAATTAAAGTTTGTTCTTTTGTTTGGGACCACCTTTGTGGGCCATTAACGCCGAAACGTGGCTCTGCATTGTAATTGTTCTCTGGGCGAGTTTACTCTGTTGGAAACAAACAACACGCCCCTTAATTGGAGATGGGTTTTTCAAATACATTCGAGATGTCCTTTTAGGTTTTCTCAAGGTCATACCTAACGTACAAGAGTGTTGTCCGTGATGATGAAGATTTGCGTAGCTTTTTACGGTTTGAGATAACAGGAACAAGCCAGGGATCTTCCAACATGTCCAAGTATCATTCGAAAGACTGCCTCGTTTTTGTAATGCCGCCCGTGGACATTTGGACTAATTCCTGAAAATAACGTTGTTTACGCTGTGCTAATAAAAGTCCCTTCAATCAGAACCATTTTACTTGGTGCTGGGAAGATCTTGAAACATCATGTCACTTGGGATTAATTTTACATTACCACCGTAGGCATACTTCTACTCATT
This sequence comes from Phalangium opilio, assembly GCF_054372755.1. Taxonomy (NCBI): domain Eukaryota; kingdom Metazoa; phylum Arthropoda; class Arachnida; order Opiliones; family Phalangiidae; genus Phalangium; species Phalangium opilio. The sequence goes on from NW_028324223.1 coordinate 1,109,495, forward strand.
TATACGCTTCTGATTAGTAAAGGTAGAAATCAATTGTTCGATTAAAGGCTATTGAAATTGTCTAGTAATTTTAAACAAGCTGGTTAGTCGGTCTTAAGTGTTACTCCTCATTTTTGGATATTTCCTTGTTTTAGGGGCGAATGTTTGGAAGGCCATATCTCCGTAACAAAATGTTGTACACCCCATGTTCTTTGGTACTTTCCGCTCAGTTTGGTCCCATAAACACGCCCCTTAATTTGTGATGGACTTTTCAGAAACACCCTGTATACCCATGAGCACTGCACTAGAATGCAAGATTCTCTTAACTTCCAAATCCCCAAGTTTCGAAAGGCAAGCAGCCAACGAAATGTTACATTTCATGGGCCTAAAATATTTAATTATCTAAATACAACAATTAAAGTTGAACATAATCTAAATCGATATAAAGTGGAGATACAAAAATGGTTAAAAACAAAATATTCTATAATAGCTAATTGGTTTGGTTGGTAAATTTCGTTAAAAAAAAAAAAAAAAAAAATATCCGTCCGAAAAGTAACATGTTATAAGCATGTACGCCTTCTGCGCTCAAGCATTTTGCTTAAGCAGAACGTGGCGTTTTGTACATTCTATATAAAAATTCCATATTGAAAATCCGATTGATAAAAGTACAATAAAAATAAAAATAAATAAAAATAAATAAAAAACATAAAGATTCCATAGACCTGCGCGCTAAAGATTCCATAGACCTGTGTACATAAAGATTTCATACCCATAGCACAAAACTATTCCATAACCATTTGCACAGAAATATTTCCTAGACGTGCGCACAAAACATTTCATAAAACTGTGCTGTGCACAAAAAGATTCCATTGACCTATGCACAAAATATTCTATTGGCTTTTGTATAAACATGTGACATAGACCTGTGTACAAAAATATTCCATGGACCTGTGCACAAAAACCTGCCTTGGACCTGTTCAGAAACATTCCATACCCCTATATGCTCAAAAATATTCCACACCCATTTGCACAAACATTTTCCGTAGACCCGTGCACAAACAGATGCCGTAGACTAGCGCATAAACAGATTCCATAGATTTGCGCACAAATATATTACGTAGATTCGTGCACAAATAGATTCCACAGACTTGTACACAAACAGAAGTCACACGGTTTTGCACAATCCGATGTTATAGACTTGTGCACAAACAGATGTCATATGGTTGTGTAAAAAACTGATTTCATAGACTTCCTCAAAAAGAGATGTCATCGACATTTGCACAAGATATTCCGTAGACTTGTGCACATAAAGATTCTTCAGACTTGTGCACAAACATATTTTGTAGACCTGTACACACAGATACCATGGACTTGTGCAAAAATAGATGTCAAATATTTGTGCAAAAACACATACCTTAGACTTTTGCACAAACTGATGCCATAGACTTGTGCACAATCATATGTCCTAGACCGGTGTACAAAACATTCTTTAGATTTGTGCACAAACATGAGTCATATACCTGTACACAAAAATATTCCACGGACTTCTGCACAAAAACATTCCATATACCTGTACACAAAAAAAATCCATGGACCTCTGCACAAAAACATTCCATATCCCTATGCTCAAAAATGTTCCTTACCCATTTGCACAAAAATATCACGTTCACCTGTGCACAAAACTATCACGTACACCTGTGCACAAAAATATTCGGTATCCATTTTCACAAAAATATTCCGTACACCTGTGCACAATAATATTCCAAATCCATTTTCACCATAAAATTCCATACACCTATACACAAAAATATTCCGTACACCTGTGCACAAAAATATTCCGTACTATTGTGCATAAAAATATTCCGTACACCAATGCATAAAAATATTTCGTACACTTGTGCACAAATAGAATCACAGGCTTGTGCACAAAGAAATGTCGGAGACTCGCGCAAAAAGAGATGTTATAGACATGTGCACATCAGATTCCATAGAGTTATGCACAAACATTTTCAATGCCCCTATGCTCAAACAGATTTCAAACCCTTATGCTCAAAAAGATTACATACCCATTTGCACAAAAATGATACGTAGACCCGTGCTCAAAAATATTCCGTAGTCCTTTGCTCAGACAGAAGTCACTCGCGTGTGCACAAACAGATGTCATAGACTTGTGCACAAAGAGATGTTATAGACTTGTGCACAAAGAGATGTTATAGACTTGTTCACAAGCAGGTGTTATAGAATTGATCACAAGCAGGTGTTATAGAATTGATCACAAACAGGTGTTATAGACTTGTTCACAAACAGATGATTTAGACTTGTGCACAAACAGATGCTTTAGACTTGTGCACAAACAGATGTTTTAGTCTTGTGCACAAACAGATGTTTTAGTCTTGTGTACAAACAGATGTTTTAGTCTTGTGTACAAACAGATGTTTTAGACTTGTGCACAAACAGATGTTTTAGACTTGAGCATAAACAAATGTTATTGACTTGCGCAAAAAGAGATGTCATAGAAATGAGCAAATCAGATTCCATAGACCTGTGCACAAACAGAGGTCGTAGACCTGTGAACAAACAGAAGTCATAGACCTGTGCACAAACAGAAGTTGTAGACCTGTGCAAATAAAGATTTTTCACTTGGACAAATAAAGATTCTTCAGACTTTTGTGTGCACATAATGATTCTTCAGACTTTTGTGCACATAAAGATTCTTCAGACTTATGTGCACATAAAGATTCTTCAGACTTGTGTGCACATAAAGATTCTTCAGACTTGTGTGCACATATTGATTCTTCAGACTTGTGTGCAACTAAAGATTCTTCAGACTGTGTGCACATAATGATTCTTCAGACTTGTGTGCACATAAAGATTCTTCAGACTTGTGTGCACATAAAGATTCTTCAGACTAGTGTGCACATAAAGATTCTTCAAACTTGTGCAAATAAAGATTCTTCAAACTTGTGCAAATAAATATACCATAGACCCATGAACAAAAAATTCCATAGACCTGTGCACAGAAGATTCCATACTCCTATACTCAAAAGGATTCCATGCAGATTTGCACAAAAACATTCCGTAGACCTGTGTAAAACAATATTCCATAGGCCTGTGTAAAACAATATTCCAGAGGCCTGTGTAAAACAATATTCCATAGGCCTGTGTAAAACAATATTCCAGAGGCCTGTGTAAAACAATATTCCATAGGCCTGTGCACGAAATGATTGCATAGGCCTCTGCACAAAGAGATTTTATACTCCTTTGCACAAAAATATTCTGTAGGTCTGCGCTTAAACAGATTCCGTAGACTTGTACACAAACAGATGTTATAGTTTAGACTCGTGTAAAAATTTAATTACCTATAATTGGTAATTATCTTTAATTGCTTATTTTGTTTAATTATCTTTAATTGCATATTTTGTTTAATTCAGTTTAATCTGTACTTCGCAACTAAATTATTTGGACGCGCAAAAGTTATAATGACAATTAAGCTAGCTAATTGCCCTACCAATTTGATTATCCGAAGTAAAACGACGTAAGTCCTAGAATGACTTTCTTTATTACTTAACCCAAGCAAAAAAGTCTTAAGTTCCACAGTTTAAAGGTAAACCACGTAATTCGGAGCAGGTACTTAAAACTATTAAAAACAATACTTAAACTTTGTTTTTCTTAATGAAACAAAAATTGGCGCCCACTATAAAAATGGGGCTTTCATTTAAGACCGTTTTCAAATCTATCAAACGTATAGTTATTTTTGTAAGGGTAGTTACAAAATGGGTAAGTTTGGAAAATTTCCCATGTTATTTCTATGGAGATTCTCTAGTTTTTCGCCAAAATCTGTGATTAATTTTATGGAAATGAAAACCACCCTTAGCAACTTTATGCTTTATAAAATAAACTATTAGGTGGATCATCTTGAAATTTTTACCACATACTAAGGGCCCGGATTTTAGTTCAGTAGAAAAATTTCGAAACAATAAACTTAAAACGAAAAAAGTTAAAACCAATCCAAAAACCTTCCTTATACATTAAAGCCGTCATCAGGCCTTATCTAAGGGAGCTACCGCTCCCTTAGAATTACTCAGTTTTTTATTAACTAACGTTATCCGATATTAGCTTTGCAAAAGAGTTTCCGTGGTTTGTAATACAATGGAGTAACGTCTTTTTTACTCGCTCTATATTGACTATGAAATGCGTATATTGTTTCGACTTCATACGCAATCTTCATTACTCGTCCTATATTAACTTTGACTAGAAAGTTTTGATTGATAGAGGTTTTTCTTAAACAATTTCTTAAATTTATTTGATATTAATTATTATCTTCGTCAGATATTTGCTTTAGTTATACTTACATCGTTTTAAGAAACTTTATTCGTAATATCGTTTGAACTTAAACTATTATTTTGGCGTACTGCCTTTGCCAACGTTTTGGAAATCTAGGGTATATATAGCAATCGTCTCCCAGTAAATATTAAGAAAGTGCGCAATTGCGAAAACCTTCGGTGGTGATCCCACCTTAGGGAGGCTAGACGTTTCTCGTAACCCTAGCTGATCGCCGCGTAAATCTTAACCATAACAGCGATAATAGAGTAGAAGCCAGTGTTGCAGATTGGTGACTATGTGGTATAGATGAAAGACCAGTTGATGGTGATGTTAGAAGCCAATGTTGCAGGTTGGTGTCTATGTGGGATAGACGGAAGACTAGTGCATGGTGGTGTTAGAGGCCATCAAGTAGCGACAGTTTTCCGAATTTCTGTGAACTGCGAACGCAGTCCGGAAACTAACAATACATTTGCTCCGATTTCCCAACTGCGAACGCGGTGACAGACACACACACACACGTTGAGTGTAATACCTCTCCGTGACATACGTCACTCGGAGAGGTAAAAAGCCAAAAGTTAAGCTAGGGTCACACACCGCATCTCATAAGTTGCCCTCGTTCCTAAATAGGGTAATGGCAGATCCTCACCATTGACTGTATCAACATCAATAGAAAAATAACTACCAATGCCATTTTTTTACTCTCTCTTGAAAAGACATTCAATAGCAGTCAATTACTTTTAAATGTATTAAGCCCTATGGGGAAACAAACACGGGGTGTCACTAGTCTATAATGTGTGCAGAGGTTAAGCACGACCTTAGTAATTAAATTTTAATTACATTTTGCGCTTCGACAACATGGTCTCTTCGTGTACCTCAAACTTAAAATGCGATCAACTCGCGTTCAAATATTAAGTAACGATGATTCAGCTTGTCGTTTCAACTAAACTACATAAGCCAGGTAACGAATTCCAGGCACGGGGAAAAATTTCACAGCTAGATCTTTCTCCCTTCCCCCTAACGCGGTTGTCACTTGGACTTCGCCAAGCGTAATTTAAAATGCGATGACTCATCACAGAGAATATTAAAGCCAGGGAACCCGACTCTACTAGGAATACATAATGAACTACTTGGAATAATTGTGTTACATCCATTTTCACTTAACGTATCTTGGGAGGATTTTGTGGGAGAAGTTAGCTAGACTAACATCAAATAGCTTCGGTATCTGAGCACGAACTTCATCGGGTACTAACCATCTTCAAAAATTGATCTTTAAGGCACCAGCATTCATTGGCTCTACCAACTGCGCCACGTTATACGATGTTGAAACGTCTTAGAGCTAAATTAGTTGTGAATTTAAACAAACGAGCAAAAAAGTATTTTCCGCACCTACGTGGTTTCGAACCCGGGGCCTTCCGTGCGCGAAGCGGATGAGATAACCACTACACAACAAATACACATACAAATGGGCATCGTTTGACTAAATCGTATTGCAATTTAAAACTAACTATAAAAAAATAATTACGGTATCTGAGCACGAACTTCATCGGGTACTAACCATCTTCAAAAATTGATCTTTAAGGCACCGGCATTCAATGGCTCTACCAACTGCGCCGCGTTATACGATGTTGAAATCTCTTTGAGCTAAATTAGTTGTGAATTTAAACAAACGAGCATAAAAGTATTTTCCGCACCTATGTGGTTTCGAACCCGGGGTCTTCCGGGTGCGAAACGGATGAGATACCCACTACACACCAGATACATACTCAAATGGGCATCGTTTGACTAAATCTTATTTGAAATAAAAATTAACTATAAAAAAAGACCTTCGGTCTAGAAAGCATGAAAAAACTTCGGCGCACCTACGCGGTATCGAACCTGGGCCTCTCCGGATTTGAGGCGGATGAGACAACTACTACACCATTGACACGTATAGAAGTGCGGATCGTTTGACTAAATTTTATTTGAATTAAAAACTAACTCTAAGAAAAAGAACTGCGGTATCTGAGCACGGACCATTAGACACGACTTCATTGCGGTACTGACCACTTGAGGTACCGACCCCAAATGGGATACCGACCTCATCTCGAGGTACCGACCCCAAATGGGATACCGACCTCATCTCGAGGTACCGACCCCATATGGGACACCGACCTCATCTCGAGGTACCGACCCCAAACGGGATACCGACCTCATCTCGAGGTACCGACCCCATATGGGATACCGACCTCAACGGCACTGACCAACTTCGAAGATTGATCTTTTAGGCACTGGCATTCAACGGCGCTAGCAACTGCGCCACGATACACGATGTAGGATTCTCTTTGAGATAAATTAGTAGTGAATTTAAACTAACTAGCATAAAAGAATTTCTCCGCTCCCACATGCTCTCGGACCCGGGGCTTTCCAGGTGTGAAGCGGATGAGATAACCACTACACTAAGGATTCGTATGCACGTACGGATCGTTTGACTAAATCTTATTTGAAATAAATCCTAACTCTAAAAAAACAACTTCGGTATCTGAGCACGAACTTCACTAGGCACTGAACATCTTTGAAGATTGTTTTTTTAGCCACCGGCATTCAATGGCGCTACCAACTGCGCTACGATACACAATATTGAAGCCTCTTTGAGCTAAATTAGTTGTGAATTTAAACTAACGAGCGTAAAAGAAACTTCACGCACCCACGTGGTCTCGAACCCGGGGCCATCGGTGTGTCAAGCGGATGAGATAACCACTACACAGCAGATACATACACAAGTGAGCATCGTTTGACTAAATCTCATTTGAATTAAAAACTAACCGTAAAAGAGAAACTTCGGTATCTGAGCACGAACCTCATTAGACACGACTTCACCGGGCACTGACCACTTCGAGTACTGATCCACTGTGGGATACTGACCACTTCGAGTACTGATCCACTGTGGGATACTGACCACTTCGAGCACTGATCCACTGTGGGATACTGACCACTTCGGGCATTGGCCACCTAACAAGATTGATCTTTTAGGTAATGGCTCAACGGCGCTACCAACTGCGCCACGATGTTTTAACCTCTTTGAGCTAAATTAGTAGCGAATTTAAACTAACTAGCATAAAAGAATTTCTCCGTACCCACGTGGTCTCGAACCCGGGGCCTTCCGAGAGCGAAGCGGATGAGATAACCACTACACAACAGATACACATGCACAGTATACATCGTTTGACTAAGTATTATTACAATTAAGAACTAACTGACGTATAAACGAATTTTACCCTGGCGAATTAATAATCTATCTCGCTGCACCTGTTGCACCTATAAGAACTCACTCTAGTCATAACATAGTACAACTACAACACTCTTTACAATCTACAAGTACAATCAAATTAATAGATATAAAATACACAGAAAAAAATTTCAATCAAGCACTTGAAAAGCTAATTCAAAAAATTTTATATATTGTGAGATTAAAATTTGCGGCCTTCACTTATATTTAATACAAATCATAATTACTTCCGAGCCAACCCTTTTAGTGTTTACAATGTCCGAGTAAATAAAGCTAGTAGACGCCAAAGTATTTTACATCAATGATTATCACTGAGTAACGTACCTTTGAGTGTATTGCATTTATTAATATGGATAAACATTGAATGGTATGTCTCCCTTGATTTGGTTAAGGAGGGCCCCTTCTAAAACGTGGTCGGGGTTCGGATTAGGGTCACGTTACTTTTAGAGGGTAATGGATGGTTCCCCGTTGTATATTATTACTTGTTGACTGGGCGAAGAGAGGCCGACAGACGTAACTATAAGGATATACCCACTAGTATTTGAGTAGCTTGGTTTTCCCTCAAAATTCTTATTAAATAAACCGAGGTTTGAGGTTTGAGGTTTTTGTCTTCAAACCAAGTCACTCAAATATTATACACATGTACAGTACTTTTGCCTAAATATTTTAGTCCCATAGTGAAAACATTAGGGAAACGTTCCAAGCCCGTCGCACACCTGTGCAAATACTTGTCAGTGTATGACACTACCTTTTCAAGTTCGTAATGCTACTGAGAGACTTACAGCAGCTCGAGATAACTAGTTCGAGAAGGAGAACGACGGAAGCGAATTAAATTGAAGTTCTAAGTACACTCGGTGGTGGTTAATTAATTTTGCAGCTAGGATCTATTCCATGATCTAGGTCCTATTTATTCCGCATTACTAAGCCACCTTTGACAGCAGCGCCTCACTCACTAGGCCCCTCCCTCGCTTTACCTCCTCGAATCTATGACCTACCTCACTCACTCAAAAATTACAAGCCTTTCAGTTTCTAAGTTACCAGAAATTAATTAAACAAACTTATGGAAGGAACATATCTTATGATGCGACAGACTTCGTTACTTGAACAGAAAATAATCAATATTTATATGGAATAATAACAAGGGGCCCACCCTAAAGCATTTGGGTTGGGGGGGGGCCCGCCTGCAGCAGGAGGTATCCCAGTAATTCTTTCTCCCTCAACCGAAAATGGATCATGCTACAGTATTTTCAATACACCCCCGTTCTATCCATGTCTTCTTAGACGCTGAATTTTACGACGACATATGTTGATGTCTTGCATTACTAATAGTAAATTGCACCGATTCTAAGAAATACACGTAGAGAAAATTGTCTATTTTGTTTTTGCTCTATATGTTACAAATTACCAATTTCATTAATTAATGTATTTTAATTAACTATGACCCTTGATCCCGAAGGAATGCCTTGAACTTAGCGAAGACCCAGGATGTACTGCTCTACCGGGTTAACAAAATTTGGGAATATCTTAACATTGAATTATAATTAATTATATTGATTAAACTTGTTAGGAATTTCGTTAAAAAAATTGAGGATATATATCGCGTGAAATTACCAGATTAAAAATTAAATAGTTTTAATTTAGCACGTGAAATGTAAAAAAAAAATGCAGAAAAAGTGGCACGTGAAATACAAAGTTTTATTTATTTATTTTTTTTTAATCTTGTTGGCTTTAATTATTACTCTAGATTGAGTAATATTTCAAATTATTTCAAGGTCAGTTAAAAATGGTAATTTTCTGAATAGTACTATGCAACGATGTTATGTTAACTACTAACAGTAATAGTGTAGGATTATAACCAGGGTGTGTGTCTCTATTTTTCTTTATTGTCAAACTTAACAAAAGAAAGCCGTGGGTGTTGTCTAACAGTGATTGAAGGTTCCCATATTTTTGAGAAGGGACATTGTTTTCTTAAAACGATTTATGGTTAGTTTAGGTTAGGTATGATGAAAAATAATCACTCTAGCTAGCTTTCCCACAAAGAAAAATAAATCGAAATAAATTAATTAAAAGATATTAAAAACAAAATAAAAAAGTATTAAAAATAAAATAAAAAAGTATTAAAAATAAAATAAAAAAGTATTAAAAATAAAATAAAAAAATATTAAAAATTAAATAAAAAAGTATGAAAAATCAAATCGAATCAAATAAAAAAGTATTAAAAATTAAATAAAAAATATTAAAAATAAAATAAAAAATATTAAAAATAAAATAAAAAATATTAAAAATAAAATAAAAAATATTAAAAATAAAATAAAAAATATTAAAAATAAAATAAAAAATATTAAAAATAAAATAAAAAATATTAAAAATTAATTTAAAAATATTAAAAATTAAATTAAAAATATTAAAAATTAAATTAAAAAATATTAAAAATTAAATAAAAATATTAAAAATTAAATAAAAAATATTAAAAATTAAATAAAAAAATATTAAAAATTAAATAAAAAAAATATTAAATAAAAACTGTTACAAACAAGAAATAATAATTTTCAATTTAATATAGACAATATATCATGTAAGGGACGACTTTTCAATTTATAATAATATTACAACGTCGGTATTTTTTTTATGTCATAAAAATAAAAAAGATTTTGGTTTCTCTTTCACCAAGAAAATACGGTTACACCCTCTAGTTAATTATTCCCCAGGGAAGCTATATAGCTATTTTAAAAAATAAGTCATTTTAAAAAACGTAGGAAGATGAAAACAAGAGCCGCATTGCGTCAGATGCCATAAAAAAAATAAACCGGACAACAACACCTGTGCTATAAGAAACGATATTGACCAATAAAAACAAAAGATAACGGAAATCGAAATAATTTTGACGAAAACTATAACAGTACCATTTTCCAAAAAGAAAATAAAAGGTCAAAAGTCAAATATAGCGCCTACACTTACAGTTACTTAACAATATGACGTGAAATGATGTTTCAAAAGTTTAAAAAGTGTTTTAAAAAGACCTTGAAAACGGGATGGGGGTGGGGGATTTAAAATTATTTAAATTAGTTATAATATCCCACGCAGTTACAGTTTGTTTAATTAAAATGACGGCGGTTTTGTTAAATTAATTAATTTTTAATTCGTAATGGTTTTAAAAATTAGCCTTTCAAAATAAAGCTCCGAAAAATGGCAGATAAAATCGTAACCATAAACAATTTTAAAAAGCGGCCGGCGCACGCGGACTTAATTCCAACTGTATTTAATTTATTTTTAATTGCAAAATTAATTAATCTTTCACCGCTCAAGGGTACCCCATTCATTGACACTCTCAGACAGAGGCAAAAGTAATTAAAAAGTCTAGGGTTGGTACCGGTAATTGGGAACGATTCTAAATGGGAACACTTTTTCTTTAAAATTTTGTAACTAATTTTTGGGCAGCTCAAATTCATTTTTAAAGGGCTCAATTTGTAGATTGAATATCGAGGATTACGATAAAAATGGTTAGAATATTGTAGGAATACGTGGATGAAAGATACGGACCAATATACGCACCAACTCGGACTGATCAACTTAAGTTGATGCCAATTTTAGGTGTTGCTTAATACAATACCATCGGGGAATAAGCTCTAGGAAGAGTTAAAATAATCCCACGATAACAAACCTTTAATCGTTAGATAGATCACGTTTTTCGCTATAAAATTGATATTAAAATCTCTCGTTTCGGTTCGGAATTCGATTCAAAACTAGAGTTGGAATAAACCAAGTAAAAATTGCAAATGTGAACACGACGTTTCAAGGTTAATTCGAATCCTTTTTAAGCTATTTTACTAAAAGATTAAACGTAACAGTGGTGTAAACAAGCTACTTTCGGATAATAATTAACTTTAAAATACATCATTGACCCAATAAAAGACTCAAATTTCGCGCCTTTAGTAAAGTTATCAATTTAGCCGTAAGAGGGCCGTAGCTACCACTACTGATTGGGCGCGAAAGCGGGATCGCGAGTCAGCTGTTATGCTAGGGGCTGAATAAAATGTGACTTCTCAACAAATTATGGAGCATTTTGACTCAGGTATTGTTTTTAACTATATTATCCTATTATCACTTATCAAATCTGCGTAAACTTTAATCCGGGTGCATGAATTTAGGCCCTACGTAATGGTAGCTTTTTAACTAGGGCCTTTTTAATTCCTCCCATTCGATTAGCATTAGTGTTCCCATTTGGGTCCCGCGTTCACTATTTAGGGTCAGGGTGTTTACATTTACCAGCGACTGTTCACATTTGGGTTCCTCTAAGGGGTTTTGGAAATAGGATATTGTGCAAAATTTAAAAGAGTTAAAAAGCTGAAATCATAGCGAATTATGTCTAAAGAATCAAATTTCATGTCCTGAAAGTTTCAGGTGTCTAACGTTAGCGCAACCGAAGTTATTCAAAGATTTGTAAAAAGTGTTCCCAATTACCAGTACCAACCCTAGGGGTCATTCGTTAAATTACTTTTATAGGGTATTGTCCTGGTCCTCTTAGGCATGGTGCCTCGCACATGACACCACTTGAACCACGCGCATGCACCCAGTATAATCGGTATAGGATTTTAATTTTAACAATGTCCGTCCCCTCTAGGCGACTTTATCAACACGTGGTGGGGCATTATAAAACAAATGGCGGGAAATTAATATAGCTTACTTCCTGACAATGATTGTCCTCTCACTAATAGACTTTAATCGTTGTCACCTAAAACGGGCGGTAGGAGCAAGGAAGATGGAGATAGGGAAGTTTGGCCAGTATAGGAATCTCTCTCCACGAAATGTAGCAGGTCACATGACTTATATTCGGCGTTAGTTTGAACTGCGCAGTCTCGGTTGGAAACCAGTAGTGCCGCCTATCCTCAACACGATGCCCGAGAAAAGTGCGCACATGCACATCCAAGCCGAAAACGGGATTTTTGGGCGACCGGAGTTATAGCGTTACACCAGAAGTGGTATGATACTAGAAGTATTGAGCTAACCAAATTCTTCACTCGGCATCAGTGAAAAGACTTGATAAAACACAAACGGTTGGCCCTCTAGTGGCGGTTTCTGAAATTTCCCCTCCAAAACGTGAGACGCTCGCGGTGGTAGACGGCCGAACTAGATTCAAGGAGCCGGGTCCGTGTTTCGCCGCTTTAGGTTGAGGGGAAGGGGGTAAGAAATGTTTTTGGAACTCGACCAATTTTTTTCTCTCCGCGATGGAAGCGGCATAAAATCCTCAAATTTGTTCACTACTGCCAGGATCTACTATCAATGCTAGAGCCCTTCACTTCTAGTCTCATACCACTTCTGGTTACACGAAACTTCCCTATCTCCATCTTCCTTGGTAGGAGTAAGGAAGGGGGTGTTATTTAATATTTGATAGAAGCGTGGGAAAAATACCAAGTTTCGAAAAACGTTTGAAGATTTAATAAATGCATGTTTGTGTTGGCGGGAGAACGCTACACTGAGCCCACACTAACTAACTAGCTAGAAGCAACCACGGATTTTCTATTAAAAAAATTTCCTTGAACTTGCGTTGCGCAATAACTTTAGCGTAACGTAGGCTTTTTAAACCGCCCCCATTTCGAGACATCTTCAAAAAATAAATTATTATATCTCGAGCGCTTTATTGAAATTCAGCGTGTGAATTTCTATTTTTTTTTTGAATTAATAAAAATTCTTAGCACGTGGATTAAGAAGTCACGTGTTAACAAATTTCCCGCGTAAAAATATTTTAAAACGCTCGTGCTCGACTCGATTTTCATTTTAATTTTAGGCTGCACGTGGAAAATTATATAGGTTAAAAAGGTTGCCCTGACAGCGCGGATTAAGTCACTAAAGTCTAAACTATCCAATTTCATACTGGAAATATAAATAAATGTCAGTGTGGGGGGGGGGGCTTAAGTAATTACGTATTGTTTTTATTCTACATCACGTGATTTTTCAGGGGATCTGTAATTCTAGAAGATTGAGATTGAGAGGAAAATAATGATAGGGGATTTGATTCCAAGGTTAAATATTACGAAGAAAAAAAGAGACAAATTTAAATGAATAGCGAAATATTGTCGTAACGGATTATTAGAGTGTACCGTACCACCTTTCCTTCAGGGCTAGAGAAAATTTCACTACGCCTTAAAGGGGTAGTATAACGTCGTTTAAACCAGCCCTATCCTACCTGGCAATTTACAATGAATTGAAATCACTTCACTCTCCCTTTAAAACAGAAAAGATGAATAAAAAAATATTCGTTTGATGAAAATGTTTTTAGGAAGGTTCTTAATGAATGAATGAAGTCTATCTGTCGCCACTGTTAATTCGTTTTTAATTTTCGCCATCAAACACTAATCGTAATTAAAATTTTGCAGTAATAACTATGATTATATTTGGTTGTTATGTATGTTATTAAAAGTTGAATATATAGGAGATTTTTAAATCCCGGAGGTGTGCGAATCGAAATTATTAATTAACGTTACTCGGTTAATAAAGTAAGAGGTCCCAAGGTTAATTAATTAACTAATTTTAATTACGCCAATATTGAAATTAATATTTTAATTACGCGGTATTTTTTAAAGCTTTAACTTTGAATTTTAAAGTGTCTGTGAATTGTCATAAATCTCGAAATATTAAGGACAGTTTAAGAGTAAAAGTATACAGTATCAAATACACTTTAAATGAAAAACCAAAAAAAAAAGGCGCGTGAATTCTTTAAAACTTGAATTTAAAAGTGTCTGTGAATAGTTATAAATCGAGAAATATTAAGGAGAGTTTGAGGGTAAAAATATACAGTGTCAAATACACTTTAAATAAAAACTAAAAAAAGAAAAAACAATTCACGCGCGAGCCAGTTGGTGACCGAACGAGCGCGTGCAGGATGCCTCCGTTCAATCGATAGCTTCTTTCATTTAAGAAACCCGAATAGAGTAGAAGCCTACAACCCTATTCTAATTTCCCTATAAAGATAATACAGTCTTCATTCGGGTTAGCTAAGTGGACAAACGGGCCCGCTATAGAGAGAGAGAAAGAGATATATCTATCCCCTTTTCCGTTTCCATGGCAACGACAATCCCCCCTTTCTACTGTACCGGGAAGAAAGGTCCGCCAACGAGGAGTTCAGAGCAGAGAGTGTAAAGCCGGCAACTAAAGCGGGAGTCCCGTTTTTAAATAGCGCCGCCTACAATTATTATTATAGAATTAGGCTTAGGAATTTAGGCTTGACGTATGTACAAGTACGTCATCATCATCATCTTAATTACGGTTGGTTTAATTAGGATTAAAATAAGTAGAGATTTAAGAAGAGATTAGGTTTGTTTCGTGTAAATACGGATGAAGAGACGCGATAAGCTATGAGTGAATGGAATAACCATAAGTAAACACCGCGTCAACAGCCAGGGTTTTTATTGAACGCGTCAGTGTCACTGGGAACAATTTCTATAAAGGTAACTTTTAATATTAATATTATTTATATTTATATGAATTGGGTAATCACGATCAGATTACCTTATAGTGACTAATCCCTCCGTTTATTTCAATATAATATCGTGTTCTAGGGTTAGTCCCCCTATTATCGGACACATTTTAAAAAATTATGGTTAAATGTAAGGAAATCACAGAAAACCTTTGAAAAGTTTATGAAATATATATTTTGAACGTTTCTGCACCTAATGGTATAGAAATAATTCCAAAAGAACGATGTAATGTTGTCCCAATCATGGATTTTATTCGGCAAGTATCGTACCCTATTATCGGCTATTTGGATGTTGATTCGGACACCCATGTTCCATTTATCGGACGCCTATACATCCAACTCGGACACTGGGATCTCAGAATCGGACAGTGGGTCTTTGTAGCCCGGACACTGGGATCTCAGTATCGGACAGTGGGTCTTTGTAGCCCGGACACTGGGATCTCAGTATCGGACAGTGGGTCTTCGCTATCGGACACTGGGATCTCAGAATCGGACAGTGGGTCTTTGCTATCGGACACTGGGATCTCAGAATCGGACAGTGGGTCTTCGTTATCGGACATTTGGATCTCTGTATCGGACAATGGTTCCTCAATTGGAATACCAATTTTTTTTAACAATAAAAGACCCGTGAAAATTGTTACTTCTCTGACACTTCTGGATCCATTCTGAACATCACTAACCGCTTTAAGCATTAAATATTTACAATCCCTCTCTTATTGTAAGCCTACGTTAAATATTTGTCTTTAAAACGGTTTGAAAGCTGTCCGATAATAGGTTTTCTACATTAGATACGATTCGCGTTTTATTTTCATGTAAAGAAACCTAGAACTAACTGTTAAAGTAGCAATTTATAGAAAAAGATTCGGACTTTACAGCCATACACATAACTTATAGTTGGCTTCTATTTATATACCTCAAAACACGATTTAAAAATGGGGGGAAGAATTTTTCCGGCCCCTCAATTAGTTTTAATTAATCAAAAAAATTGGATATCTGGTTCGTTCGCGCTTTCCTCCTCTGACATCGCGCCCCTTCTCTGTTTTTACATGCAACATACAGATTTCGACACCCTCTTTAAAACTAGGTAACTTACAGTGTTCCTTTTTTCCCCGGCAGTTTTATAAACAACTTTTTAAAAATGTGTCCGATAATAGGAGCGTCCGATAATAGGGGGACTAACCCTATATTTTCATGAAAATTTAGAAACTTGGGGATGTCAGTTATTTTAATTGATTGGCAGTGAACTCACTTTCGTTTAATATTTCCTTAAGCAATATTAACACGTTCTGCCCTTATCCCAAAAGGGGTGTGTGTTTTGGCTACGCTTTCTTTATAACCAATTTATTTTGTACAAAAAATATTACTGGCGCCTCTGAACCTATTAATCAAATTTAATAACTGGGATTAATTTCTCTTACGTTGTACCTATTTTGAAATATACCTGTTGGATATATTCGTATTTGTTTAGTTTAATTTTTTATTAATTTTATTTATTCAGTTTAATTTCTTATTATTTATAATATTACTTATTTAGTTTAATTTATTATTAATTTTATTATAATTTATTCAATTTAAATTCTTATTAATATATTCAGTTTAATTTCTTATTAATTTTATTATTATTTATTTAGTTTAATTTCGTATTATATTTAATATTATTTTTTAGTTTAATATCTTATTAATTTTATTATTATTTATTCAGTTTAATTTCTTATTAATTTCATTATAATTTATTCAATTTAATTTCTTATTAATTTCTATATAATTTATTCAATTTAATTTCTTATTAATTTTATTATAATTCATTCAATTAAATTTCTTATTAATTTCATTATAATTCATTCAATTTAATTTCTTATTAATTTCAAAATAATTAATTCAATTTAATTTCTTATTAATTTCAATATCACTCATTTGATTAATCTGAAATCTTTTTGTTTCTCATTATTTCGATAACAATGCTTTACTGGGCGAGGTCCAATTTTAATAACAATAATCTCTATAAAATTTAGGTCCGACTTGAACAATAATGGGCGGTTTATTACAGCAGAAATATTTTTTAATTCTTCAGATTAAAAAAAATAAATAAATATATATAAATTCCCAACTCAACTCTTTAAAATACAAGTTGGGAAATGGTGGTGTTAGATGCCAGGTGTAAAAACTGGTGTCCATGTGGGATGGACAAAACAAAGACCAGAAAATGATGGTGATAGAAGCCAGTAAGTACAGACTGGTGTCTATGTGGAATGGACAAAGACCACAAAATGGTGGTGTTTGAAGCCAATAAGTACAGATTGGTATTCATGTAGAATAGACAATTGACTAGTCAGATGAAGTAATAGTGGCCAGTTGATTTGTGGATAGGTTCAAGTTTTGAAATTTCCGGGAACTGTGAATACGGTCCGGAAATAGCGAACACATTTGCTTCAATTCGGAAACTGCGAACACGGTCCCCTGGGGTGTAAGTCAATAACAACAGACAGACACACACACACACACAAACACACACACACACACACAGACACGTCGAAATTGGAACCTCTCCGTGACATACGTCACTCGGAGAGGTAAAAAATTGGCAAATTTGAAACACCCAATAATATCAATAACCCAGGTACTAAAACAGGCTTCTATATGTTAGGGGCGAAACTAAACATATAGATAATCCTTTATGCCCTCAAGAAATTAAATTCTTTATCAATTTGAACTGATCTCGAGTTCTCGACTTCGTCTTTTTACCACCAAACTTGTCTTTAATCGTTTTGAGTTCAATGTTTAAACTCGAAATAAGTCGGAAATAATTTTGTAGTTAGCCTAGTTGACTTTAAAGTTTAAACTTGAATATATAAATTATTATTATCACTATAGGTCAAAAGTGTCACGGCAGCCATTGTGACGTGAAGCGTTACGTCACGCGTTACACGCTAAATTATCAAGATGGGCGAATTTTCACTTTAAAAATATAATATTTCACCATATCGACAGACAGTGTGGTTAAGATATATTTAAACACAAAATTCTTCATTTAAATTTTAACGAATAACGTTACCCACTAATACGAATTACGATTGCAGGAGTGTTTTAATGATGACCCCTTAGTCTATCATTGTTTCTTATGTTAAATTTAAGGGGGTCATCCGTAAAACACTGTTTCCAATCAATGTTCGTAACTTTAACTAGTGTTAGGGGATGTTCAGTACATGTCCCTAATGGGGTCAAACAAAATCTTATGGGTGGTCATTGAAGTATAGATGTTAAATACATTTTCGGACTCGAAATTGATTGATTGACGCATACCACTATATGTACCCTCCCATTTTGTATTAAAGTACTTTCGTTGATACGATTTAGCTTAACCACTCTGTATGTATTTCCTAAGACAATTTTTACGTTATTTTTTTCTTCTTAGTGATCGCCTGGGTGCTTACGTACATTTCCCGGTGTCCCTCGGGGCGATATAGTCAAACCCCGGTACAATTAACATTGGCATAACGGTTGCCCTTTTCTGTATGATAGATCCCTATCATCTGCCTCCGTTCCCCTCTATTCGATTAGAATCGTTTACGCTGATTATCGCTATAGCTGACCACTGGCGCGTGCACCAAAACGCGGCTCAGCTGCTGTCACTGTATAAAAACGCGCGCGTCAACACTATGGCACGTGGGCGTGGTTCGCACGCGCCCGTTTTTCCCGCCAAATATTTATATATAATTCATCTCGCGCCAAAATCCACGAGACATTATAAATTTATTTCTATCCTATATAACATTATTCTCACGTGCTAATAATATACCAAGAGAAATATTAAAATCATCTCTGTCTGTGTGTCAGTTCAAATAATACCTATTTTATTTTATTTAATTCTTTTTTAAACTAGTAATATTTTTTTAAGTCATTAAAAACAAATTTGTACGAGTTTAATTTTTTTACTTGTTTCAGAAACAATGTAGGTAATCTAAAGAACACCGAGAGATAACGAGGAAAATTGGCCAAACCGGAATAAGGGGGAACGAATGAAAAAGAAATATGAATTATTATTTTGAAGTCGAGATGATTTAGAGAGATGAACGGAATTTTGTAGTCGCAATAACAAAAGGGAAATTAAAAGTCGGACAGGACGGTCTTATCAAGCGCCCCAAGCTTTCTCGACCCACGCGTGTTCCAGAAATGTTTCCCTCTCTCTCTGGCAGAAAAAGGTTATTATTTATTGTTTTGATTTCATCACAGTTTGCTATCGTTAATGTTGAATTGCGTATTTATTTTATAGTTTAAGGTAAGGTTTAGTGTAGTTAGTACAATATAGTAAAAAGCGTCACTATTAGTTAATTTTGAATTTCTTAAAAAGGAAGAATTAAACAATAATAATAAATTTTTTTAAATAGCATCGAAATTCGTTAATAAAAACTTAATTTTCTTCTTAATTAACTTCTCGTTAAGTTTGAAAAATTAAATAATTTAATTTAAGGTTTTTTTTTTAATAATTTCGATATTATTTTATCAATATCATTTATACGACCATTTCACTCTCACTTTAAACTAAAGGGATACTATATATATTTAACTAAGATTACCATAACCAAATTTAGAAGGAAAAATAAACCAAAATTCCCCTGAACTTGAAAGAAACTAGCGTACGTCTTATCTTTAATATTTGTCTTAATTTTTTTTTCTCTCTCCCTAAACTAGACTATCTGTGAGATAAAGAATCGATAAGATAAAGTGTTTGTCAACTGCAAAAAAGAAGACATGGGAACCCCCAAAGTTATTTACCAATAATTCAAGTTAAAACATCTCTCTCTCTGTCGTGCGCGCGTGGTGGTGATACTTCAGTGAAATCAATAACTATTTAAACTTAAAATTAAACTCAACTTCATCGCGTTGTCGCCGGTTCTAAAAAGGTATTATTAAATTACGAGTCGGCGAAGGTACAGTGTTGCCGAAATGGCAACTGGTTCATTCGTACCCTGGAGACGCGACAGTGATGAAATCTCCTTGGTCGAAGGCGACCATATTGAGAGACAAATCGCCCAAAAACAAGACGAACATTTATTACCCCTTAAAGAAGATGTGGCCGAATGGATTGGAAAAATATTGGGTAAGTGATTTTAACTTGATTATATCTAATAATAATAGCTCTCTAATTAGATAAACTTAACGATACTTTGTGCGATTACTCTACGGAATAAGCTTTTTCCTATATAACTAAAATTATGTCGGTAGTAGTGATGGTCGCCATCTTGGATCCATGTCTATCTGTATAGCTAGAGATGTGATATATCTTACCGTAATTTTAAAATGGTAAATTACCGCGGTAATAAGCCTGTGAAAGTATAACTTACCATAAATTACGGTAATTTTTGTTATTCCAAAATTTTAATCGGTAATTCACCCGGTAAATTACCAATTTTAAAAATTACGGTAATTTCACATCTCTATGTATAGCTATAACTACTATCAGTCACTCTTATAAGTCAGTCCAAGATGCATAAAACCACGTGTTTTACCTTGAAATTTCTGTCAAATCATGATACTGGTGCAATTGCTCATTACTCTTTCACATATTTAAAATGGTCCATTCTAACCCCTTTAATAAATTAAATTACGCCCTTGCAGATAAGGTTCGTTGATTTATTTTTATTTAAAATTTATATATAAAAACCAGAACTCCCCCCTAAAGCTTTTTTAATAAAATTTCCATTTTATTTTACTCATTTTTATTATCTTATTATTCTGAGTTTGATTTGGATCAATTGAAAAACAAACACGACGTGTAAATAAAAAAATAAAATCTTATTATCAAGCAACTCGTTGGCAAAAATTATCAAAATAAAACGACTCGGGAAAAATATTGGCAAAAATCTTTTATGCCTGGGAAAGTTCAACGGTTTCGGCTTTGTGGCTACGACCAGCCTCTGTCTCTACCAAAAAAAAAAAAAAAAAACAAGCTAAAATTGGCCCAAAACTTACTACGGTTATGCTATTTCCGCTACAGGCAACCTTCGTAAATTTAAAAACCAATTTTCCTTTTTTTTTTAAACTTAAAAAAAAAAAAAATAAATTAACATAACGAATTTAATTTAACATTTTTTTTTATAAATTTTTTTTAATTTTAAATCTTAAGCTTCATTGTTTTAATCTTAATCCAAAAATACCCTTTGATTGTTTAAAATAGACAATTAAATCTTAAAAGGGCGTTAATTATTACGAAAAATTGTAATTTCCCTGCAAAGGTGGTGATGGTGATGGCCATGAGTTAATAAATAATATTTTTAAATTCATTATATTGGGCCAACATTTTTTAAAAATGTCGCTATTATATTATATTTGCGCTCCATTGACCCGTGTAGGTCGACACGATCCAAATCAAATTCAGACAATGCAATCGAAAATGTTTTCAATTTTTTTAAATCTATTTTCGTACAAGATTTTAATTTTAATTCCTGACATTCTTCCCCCCCCCTTCATGAGCCCCTCAAAATTATTAAGCCCTCAAGGATATAAACAAGATGTCGCGTACGTCATGAATACTCTGCTATTTTTTATAGGATAGAGAGGATTAACAGTTTTGTAAATACAAAATGACTCTCACTTTTAATTCCAATTTGTTTAATTGCTAAGTAACTCTTTTAATTATGCATCAAAATTAATGATACTCGGAGCGATTACTGTAAGGAATGCGCTCTTTCTTATCATACTTTCAAATTTAATCTACCTCAATTACAACTAAAGTTAGAAGCAGTTAAATATAAATGTTCAAAATAAAAATTCTCATTTTGGGTTATGGGTAGGGATGGCGGTTTTCGGAAAATTCCGAAACCGGTATTTGACGATGTCAAATCCGGAATTTTCCGGAATTCCGGATTCTTTTTACGCTCCGAAAAATCCCGGAATCAATCCGGTTTCAATTCCGGAATCAGAACGGTTTCAATTCCGGAATCAAAACGGTTTCAATTCCGGAATCAAAACGGTTTCAATTCCGGAATCAAAACGGTTTCAATTCCGGAATCAAAACGGTTTCAATTCCGGAATCAAAACGGTTTCAATTCCGGAATCAAAACGGTTTCAATTCCGGAATCAAAACGGTTTCAATTCCGGAATCAAAACGGTTTCAATTCCGGAATCAAAACGGTTTCAATTCCGGAATCAAAACGGTTTCAATTCCGGAATCAAAACGGTTTCAATTCCGGAATCAAAACGGTTTCAATTCCGGAATCAAAACGGTTTCAATTCCGGAATCAAAACGGTTTCAATTCCGGAATCAAAACGGTTTCAATTCCGGAATCAAAACGGTTTCAATTCCGGAATCAATACGGTTTCAATTCTGGACTCAAACCGGCTTCAACGGTGGTATTTAGAATTTTATTTTTATTATTTTATCACGAAAGAGAGCCAATCCGCCCCTCTTATACACCGACTTCCTAACAAAATTAAAGTTGAATGTGACGCCACGAATAGCATACGCCAATCTCCCCCTTGTCACGGACCGTCACAAATTCAGAAACTCCTCCCCCCTTGTGTGACGCCGTTTATGGAAGGTTTCCATTTGTATTATTTGAAGAGATGAAGATTGAATACAATAGTGGTGTGTCTTGCTCTTGATTCTTGAGTAATGTTGGGCGAAAACATTCCGTATGATCCGGAATTCCGTTCAAACCGGTATTCCGTATGATCCGGAATTCCGTTCAAACCGGTATTCCGTATGATCCGGAATTCCGTTCAAACCGGTATTCCGTATGATCCGGAATTCCGTTCAAACCGGTATTCCGTATGATCCGGAATTCCGTTCAAACCGGTATTCCGTATGATCCGGAATTCCGTTCAAACCGGTATTCCGTATGATCCGGAATTCCGTTCAAACCGGTATTCCGTATGACCCGGAATTCCGTTCAAACCGGTATTCCGTATGACCCGGAATTCCGTTCAAACCGGTATTCCGTATGACCCGGAATTCCGTTCAAACCGGTATTCCGTATGACCCGGAATTCCGTTCAAACCGGTATTCCGTATGACCCGGAATTCCGTTCAAACCGGTATTCCGTATGACCCGGAATTCCGTTCAAACCGGTATTCCGTATGACCCGGAATTCCGTTCAAACCGGTATTCCGTATGACCCGGAATTCCGTTCAAACCGGTATTCCGTATGACCCGGAATTCCGTTCAAACCGGTATTCCGTATGACCCGGAATTCCGTTCAAACCGGTATTCCGTATGACCCGGAATTCCGTTCAAACCGGTATTCCGTATGACCCGGAATTCCGTTCAAACCGGTATTCCGTATGACCCGGAATTCCGTTCAAACCGGTATTCCGTTCAAACCGGTATTCCGTATGACCCGGAATTCCGTTCAAACCGGTATTCCGTATGACCCGGAATTCCGTTCAAACCGGTATTCCGTATGACCCGGAATTCCGTTCAAACCGGTATTCCGTATGACCCGGAATTCCGTTCAAACCGGTATTCCGTATGACCCGGAATTCCGTTCAAACCGGTATTCCGTATGACCCGGAATTCCGTTCAAACCGGTATTCCGTATGACCCGGAATTCCGTTCAAACCGGTATTCCGTATGACCCGGAATTCCGTTCAAACCGGTATTCCGTATGACCCGGAATTCCGTTCAAACCGGTATTCCGTATGACCCGGAATTCCGTTCAAACCGGTATTCCGTATGACCCGGAATTCCGTTCAAACCGGTATTCCGTATGATCCGGAATTCCGTTCAAACCGGTATTCCGTATGATCCGGAATTCCGTTCAAACCGGTATTCCGTATGATCCGGAATTCCGTTCAAACCGGTATTCCGTATGACCCGGAATTCCGTTCAAACCGGTATTCCGTATGACCCGGAATTCCGTTCAAACCGGTATTCCGTATGACCCGGAATTCCGTTCAAACCGGTATTCCGTATGACCCGGAATTCCGTTCAAACCGGTATTCCGTATGACCCGGAATTCCGTTCAAACCGGTATTCCGTATGACCCGGAATTCCGTTCAAACCGGTATTCCGTATGACCCGGAATTCCGTTCAAACCGGTATTCCGTATGACCCGGAATTCCGTTCAAACCGGTATTCCGTATGACCCGGAATTCCGTTCAAACCGGTATTCCGTATGACCCGGAATTCCGTTCAAACCGGTATTCCGTATGACCCGGAATTCCGTTCAAACCGGTATTCCGTATGACCCGGAATTCCGTTCAAACCGGTATTCCGTATGACCCGGAATTCCGTTCAAACCGGTATTCCGTATGACCCGGAATTCCGTTCAAACCGGTATTCCGTATGACCCGGAATTCCGTTCAAACCGGTATTCCGTATGACCCGGAATTCCGTTCAAACCGGTATTCCGTATGACCCGGAATTCCGTTCAAACCGGTATTCCGTATGACCCGGTATTCCGTTCAAACCGGTATTCCGTATGACCCGGTATTCCGTTCAAACCGGTATTCCGTATGACCCGGTATTCCGTATGACCCGGAATTCCGTTCAAACCGGTATTCCGTATGACCCGGAATTCCGTTCAAACCGGTATTCCGTATGACCCGGAATTCCGTTCAAACCGGTATTCCGTATGACCCGGAATTCCGTTCAAACCGGTATTCCGTATGACCCGGAATTCCGTTCAAACCGGTATTCCGTATGACCCGGAATTCCGTTCAAACCGGTATTCCGTATGACCCGGAATTCCGTTCAAACCGGTATTCCGTATGACCCGGAATTCCGTTCAAACCGGTATTCCGTATGACCCGGAATTCCGTTCAAACCGGTATTCCGTATGACCCGGAATTCCGTTCAAACCGGTATTCCGTATGATCCGGAATTCCGTTCAAACCGGTATTCCGTATGATCCGGAATTCCGTTCAAACCGGTATTCCGTATGATCCGGAATTCCGTTCAAACCGGTATTCCGTATGACCCGGAATTCCGTTCAAACCGGTATTCCGTATGACCCGGAATTCCGTTCAAACCGGTATTCCGTATGACCCGGAATTCCGTTCAAACCGGTATTCCGTATGACCCGGAATTCCGTTCAAACCGGTATTCCGTATGACCCGGAATTCCGTTCAAACCGGTATTCCGTATGACCCGGAATTCCGTTCAAACCGGTATTCCGTATGACCCGGAATTCCGTTCAAACCGGTATTCCGTATGACCCGGAATTCCGTTCAAACCGGTATTCCGTATGACCCGGAATTCCGTTCAAACCGGTATTCCGTATGACCCGGAATTCCGTTCAAACCGGTATTCCGTATGACCCGGAATTCCGTTCAAACCGGTATTCCGTATGACCCGGAATTCCGTTCAAACCGGTATTCCGTATGACCCGGAATTCCGTTCAAACCGGTATTCCGTATGACCCGGAATTCCGTTCAAACCGGTATTCCGTATGACCCGGAATTCCGTTCAAACCGGTATTCCGTATGACCCGGAATTCCGTTCAAACCGGTATTCCGTATGACCCGGAATTCCGTTCAAACCGGTATTCCGTATGACCCGGTATTCCGTTCAAACCGGTATTCCGTATGACCCGGTATTCCGTTCAAACCGGTATTCCGTATGACCCGGTATTCCGTATGACCCGGAATTCCGTTCAAACCGGTATTCCGTATGACCCGGAATTCCGTTCAAACCGGTATTCCGTATGACCCGGAATTCCGTTCAAACCGGTATTCCGTATGACCCGGAATTCCGTTCAAACCGGTATTCCGTATGACCCGGAATTCCGTTCAAACCGGTATTCCGTATGACCCGGAATTCCGTTCAAACCGGTATTCCGTATGACCCGGAATTCCGTTCAAACCGGTATTCCGTATGACCCGGAATTCCGTTCAAACCGGTATTCCGTATGACCCGGAATTCCGTTCAAACCGGTATTCCGTATGACCCGGAATTCCGTTCAAACCGGTATTCCGTATGATCCGGAATTCCGTACAAACCGGTATCCCGTATGATCCGGAATTCCGGTTTTCAACTTGGAAAATTCCGTACCGGAATTTTTCCGAAAATTCCGGATATGTTCCGGAATTCCGGAATTTTTGCCATCCCTAGTTATGGGTACGATATTAAAATCGGTTGTAACTCTTTTACTGGTCAAGCGAATTCCATGATACTTGGAGCAATTACTCTAGGAAGCCCCCGCTTTCTTATGGAACTTTAAAATTTAATCTATCTCAATTAGAACTGAAGTTACAGATAACTTTTTAAGTGGATCCATATCTTTAATTTCTACTCAATTACCCATCTTAATTATTAATCAAAATTAATGATACTTGGAAGGATTACTCTATGAAACCCGCTCTTTCTTATGGTAATATTTCAAACCTACATACTTAATTAAACAAAGTTAGGATTATGACTAAATAGAAATTAAACAGACAACAATCGCAAAATTTATAAACCATCCTCTAAATAATTATATTAAAAAATCGTATGTCCTTCCAATGATTGCGAAAAGGCGCATGACAATTCCTGCCTATGTTCGACCACAACCCCCCCCCCGCCCCTCTTTACTCCCCCCCTTTGATATATCATATTCATTGTCACTTGGACCGGTTTTACGTAACTCTATATAACACTCGCGATTTTCAAATTAAAAAAAAAAGACTAAGTTAAAATTAAACTCAAAGGATGTTTGCTTGGAAAAATATCAAATCACGAGCTTCAGTGTCCGAAATGAACGCGTGGAGAATGTCCGCGTTTCTCCGCTATTAAAAGAATAATTTTAAAATTTAATAGTTTAATTAATTAATTGAAAAGTTTGAAACTAATTGTACGTGTTTTGCACTTTAAAAATTTCGCTTGCAGATTGGCTTTAAATAATTCGTTTGGCGCGTGACATTTTTTTGCGTGTGATTTTGAGTTTAAAAAAAAATAAATGAAAAATTCTCGTGAATTATTTTTATATATTTGCACGTGAATTTAAATACTGTATACGATAAATAATTTTTTATCATTTCTATTGTTTTAATATTATTAAAATAATTAGAAGTTGATTTAAAATTTTAATATTAATATTAAACTTAATTTTAATTAATTCTCGGAGAGAATTTAATTTAAACTAAAATTAAAAAAAAATATGCAAATATATCGGCGTGATCGGAATTTGTTAATAGCGCAAAAACGGGTGTTAAGTCGATGGATGAACAGAACGCTTCGTAAGTCACATTATTTATTTATTTTTTAATGTTAAATTATACCAAAAAGGCTTAAATCCCTATGAAATAATATGGACCCCGCCTTCCCGCTTAGTATAAACTCAACTCGAGACAGGCAAAAATAAAATAAAATCACTTTACGTCCATTTTAGGAGCACGGACAGAAACTGTCTTCTTTATACTGACCTATTTCTAAAGTTAGTAAAAAGGGGGTAACGGTAGGTAATCAATGATGGGTCCTCTTATATATAACGAGAGATGCGAAGGTCCCATGGTTGGAATTGAAACCAAATTTTCCGATCAATTAAACGTTAGGCCTATTTTTGGGATCTACTTTCGCCGAGTTCCAGTACTCTGTTATTATTTCATAGTCGGTCTACTTTATTTAAAGGGGAACTAAAAGGTTATCGCGGCCTTGGGTCTTTGTGTAAAGTTACGTTGTGTAAAGAAACCATAAAAGATGCTTCCAGGTTGGTTTAAAGAAGAATAATAATAATACAATGGTTTCTATGGAAACCGTGAGAATTGATTTATCCAGAGTTTTTAGATATCTATTGAATCCCGTGGCCGCTGGTCTAGTTATTTATTTTTGTACTTAATGTCTAAGACAAATTCCATTGTAGGGAATTTAGTTTAATAGCCACAATGGGAATTTAGTTTAATAGCCAATTTTGCGAGACTTGGAGCGATTGCTCTATGGAATGCGCTCTTTCTTATGGCTATTTCAAATTTAATCTATCTCAATTAGAACTTAAGTTATGGGCAGTTAAAGATAAATGTTGAAAATAAGCATTCCCATTTTGGGTACGATTGTAAACTCGGTTGTAGTTCATTTACTGGTCAATCAAATTTCATGATACTTGGAGCAATTACTCCATAGAATGCGCTCTTTCTTATATTTATTTCAAATTTAATCTATCTCAATTAGAGCTAAAGTTATGAGCATTTAAAGTTGGGAGTCCAGAATAAGTCTAATTAAACATCTTAATTCTTTTTTTCAGACATCACGGGACTATGCGTGGACAATTTCATGGAATCATTGGAAACGGGCGTCTTATTATGCAGACTTGCCAGAATAATTCAACAAAAGGCTGAGGAATGTCGCAAAGCTGGACTGATACATGAGGTCAGAATTAGATTATCTAAAAAGTTCTTATAAATAATTTAAATCCCACAGCCCTAAATAAATAATTTCAATTAATATCTAAAAAATAAAATTAATAAAACTTATTATAAATAATTAAGTGGAAAATAAGGTAAAAATATTAATTTGAGAGAAGCCCGCATTTAGGGGCAAACAACCCCGTGTTAATCCTACGGCCCCTGTAGAAATGTTTACACTGCTTAACACCGGCGTATATAAATGAAGCAACCCACCAGGGGCCATAGGAGTAAATACGTAAATTTCGAAAGTAAAATTTGACCAGTTCTATTTCAGCTTTCATTTTCAATCAAATTGAGATAGGGCACATTAATAACCCAACCCGTGTTTCAATTGTTCTAAAAATTGAAATTGTTTGACATCAAACAATAACAAGTTGGGAAAACCAAAATATTACCTCTCCGAGTCAAGACGACTACTTACAAACTTATTTACCCAGATATGGAAATGTTTCTTAAGTTAAAATTTATGAAATATTAAAGCAGTATACAAAGCATAGCAAATTTACTGTAAATCAGACGACATTTTACATCCAATAATGATATACTTGTACACATTAAAATCATCCGATGGGGGAAAAACGGGAAATGAAGAGATAAAACTTTGGAGGGATATTACCTTTACGTGTTTGTAAAGGCCCAATTTTCTACTCCTCAACTGTATGCCCTCTATGTTCAAAGCCATATTCACAACAGGGTTGGCATGTAAACACTATCCTCTCGTTTCACCTCAACGATTTTCTTAGTTTAACAACATGACTTAACGTTACATAACACCAAAGCTTATTTGTGGCTACACACACTGAAAGTATATGCGTACCATAAAAAGCATGAAAACACGAAGCTATTATCCGATTACGATCAGACCTTTCACTGGTCTGGGCTGCGTTCAGCAGAGCTCACCAAAAAAGACAGCGGATTTTGGAAATGTTTACCGGTGAGCTCTGTCGTCATAGCTTTTCTCCGGTCATCGGCGTTTTATAAATGACGCTAGCGCAATAAAGCGTGCAAGGTACCAAGGCTTAAAAAAATTGTATGATAACATATTTATAGAGATAGATAACAACTTTTATAATTAAAATTAGAAAATAACATATCTCTTAAAATTCTCGCGTGATCAACTGGTTTCACGCCAATTAAATAGCTATAGTCCCATAAAGCTATTTGTATTAATTCCTCCATGGTTTTTTCGCCAAGCTGAGAATTACGCGTTTTACGTCACGTTATCCAAAAAGCCGACTATTTTCTTTGAAGACCGCGCTAGCTCAGCGCTAAGAACTGTGACGTCAAAATTCAAAAACAAAATCCCGTTATGTAGGACACTGCTAGCAGCGCTGGGCTCTGCTGAACGCGGCCCAGATTTCCACCATGATTATAAAATCTAAGCCTAATTATTTAAAAGTGTATTTAACTTTCGGCTCACTCTGAACCGTTAATGTCTCTGCATACAGAAACGAAAACCAAACCCAAACGTTTACTTTTTGGTTCACTAGGCCTATTGACAAATAAAAGTTCTTTTGACCAACATAGCAGCGTTGAGCTTGTATTCATTAAGACTTTATAAAGGATTATGCTATAAACAGATGTAGTATAGCTTAAGTAATATATAAACATCCATTTTAAATAATAATATTAAAAAAAATCTTTGGAACATCAAAATGAAACGGAGCTTTAAAGCTACAAAAGTACTAATGCATCATAATTACGAAAAATATTTCCACATATTCATTTTATATTATGGAAAACGGGAATAGGTTCTGAAGGATTTTTTACACATCAAAACAAAACGAACTAGTGTTACAACGGACGGACACATATAGACAAACACATAGACTGCTGTTTTACCCTTTCCGTATTAATTTTGAGTTGAGAGACATGATTATCTTAAATATTAAAATAAATATAACTAATATTAAATATTTTCTTCGATAGTTGTTCGCCTTATTGAGCGTTACATCGTTTTGAAAAAGAACAATTAAACATTCTTGAGAGACTTGACTAATATTGGCGTTTGAAATGAAGCATACGCCCGTTGCTTCGCCTTCATCAAATAGGTAGTATATAAGGGTGTCGAATCGCAGCTATGGATAAGAACAGCGCAATTGCGTGAACCTTTGGTGGAAGCCCCACCATTGGGAGGCCGGACGTTTCTCGTAACCCTGGCCGATCGCCGCGTATGTCTTAACCTTAAGGAGTAGAAGCCAGGTGTACAGACTGGTGTCCATGTGGGATGGACAAAAACAAAGACCAGAAGATGGTGGTGTTAGATGTCAGGTGTACAAACTGGTGTCCATGTGGGATGGACAAAAACAAAGACCAGAAAATGATGGTGATAGAAGCCAGTAAGTACAGACTGGTGTATATGTGGAATGGACAAAGACCACAAAATGGTGGTGTTTGAAGCCAATAAGTACAGATTGTTATTCATGTAGAATAGACAATTGACTAGTCAGATGAAGTAATAGTGGCCAGTTGATTTGTGGATAGGTTCAAGTTTTGAAATTTCCGGGAACTGTGAATACGGTCCGGAAATAGCGAACACATTTGCTTCAATTCGGAAACTGCGAACACGGTCCCCTGGGGTGTAAGTCAATAACAACAGACAGACACACACACAAACACACACACACACAGACACGTCGAAATTAGAACCTCTCCGTGACATACGTCACTCGGAGAGGTAAAAACTATTTCCCCCAAGTCGTGACTTGAAACTTTCACCCGTTGATAATCGCGCGTTTATTTCAAGTTTTAGAACAAAGAATTTTTTTTAAAAAAAAAGAATTCCCTCTAGTCTTTAAAATAGGCGTTGCCTTGTAATAATTACCTCTCCGTGTGACGTAGTCCAGGAGAGGTTCTGTAACGGCCGTGTCTGTCTGTGTGTCTGTCTGTCTGTGTGTGTGTGTGTGTGTGTGTGTCTGTCTGTCCGTTGTTACACCCACGTGACCGCGTTCGCAGTTTGCGTATCGGAGCAAACGTGTTCGCCATTTCCGAACTGCTTTCACAGTCACGGAAATGGCTCCTCAACTTGAGTTCTCACACCACCAATCTTCTGGTCTTTGTCCACACCACACGGACACTAGTCTGTTCTTACTGGCTGCTAATCACCACCATCTTCTGGTCTTCGTCCATTCCACGTGGACACCAGTCTGTACATACTGGCTTCTAATCACCACCATCTTCTGTTCTTTGTCAATCCCACATTGACACCCGTCTGCACTTACACTGCCTTCTAACACCACCATCCACTGGTCTTCCGTCTATTCCACATAGACACCAATCTGTATCATTGGCTTCTACTCCATTATCATCGTTTGGTTTTAGGATATACGCGGCGATCAGCTAGGGTTACGAGAAACGTCTAGCCTCCCTAAGGTAGGATCGCTACCAAAGGTTTTCGCATTTGCGGTTTTTCCTTACTATTATAATGGAAACGAATCGTATATATACCCCAAAATTTGAAGAAAGCGGGAAGAGGGGTACCCTTCACTTTAAACGTCAATATTAGCAAAGTTTGAGAAGATAATAAGTATAACTTTATTTTAAACGATTTAACTATTATTAATGTTAATTATTGAAGATTAAAATAATTAAAAATAATTATATTTATTTAAATATTAAAGATAAACCTCTCGTGCAAAGAGAGAGATTATCATTGCCTCCTATATCTACCAAGGCCCGTGCATGCGATATATTTCCTTCATTGCCTCCTATATCTATCAAGGCCCGTGCATTGTGATATATTTCATTCATTGCATAAACATAAGCGAGATTGTTTTGGGAAAAAAATACTGCTTCCACTAATGGGTTTATACTCCTTGTTACTGTTGTATAGAGTAATCATGATAAAAGCTTAAAAAATTACGAGAGGACAGACCTTTTTTATTCTCATTCAAAAATATTTTTTGGTGCTAAGACTGCTTTAAAAAATCCAAACGGTTAGGCATGATATTTTTCAAATCTTATGAGATAACGCCCACCTAGTTGAAAATTGCCGTTTTTTATCCGCGGGAGCCATTCTTAATGAGAATTTCGATGCTAGTAGGTTGTCAATTAAACTACCGGTATATTATTGTTGTTGGAAATTGGATATTAAGTCAAATTAAGTGGTTGTAAAGAGCCAGCAGGTTTTTTCCGCTTCTTTTTGTGAGTATTTGATTTTTATATGTAAAATGGAGGAAGATAATGTTGAGAGTAAGGATGAAATGCGGAAGCGCAAAGCGCGGGAAAGGATGAGGGCAAAAAGGTCGACGTTTTCATTGGATACTTAAGGTTATATAATCTTCTCGACACGGAGAGGTAATATTTTGGTTTTCCCGACTTGTTTTAACATCTTGATTGGTCGGTCCGGTTTCATTTTCTTTGAAACAATGCATGCGTGACAATTGTGTGTTAGCCCGTACAAGGTCAAAAATGGTCAAACTCTCTTGACCCCACTTTCCCCTTAACTTCATTAACATATTTAAACATCACGTGTCTTAAAACATAGCGACAGGGGGCTAAAGAAATTCCTTTCCTCCCCCCGGTTCTTAACTTTAACTGCTCATGCGCTTCAGACACAGCGTTGCCAATTATTCATTATTAGAGATTCTGTTGCATTCATTCAGGTTTGGACACTGAATGATCCAGAACTTACTGAATAGAACACAGAATTCTACAACAAGTTTAGGCCTAATTTGGTCTGTTGTAGTCTTAGATAGCTGTTAAATATTGCACGTCGCAACTAACTGGCAACACTTGTATTGACACCTTATACCTATATCTCGTTAATGATGGTTAATATAGTTCAATGAACTGGCAACGCAATTAAAATCAACCCACACCTCAAGTCAGGAAGTTAGAAAGCCTGTTTTTGTTATAATTATGTTTTGAATTGTTTTGATATTTTTTTTTAAAAAAATAACAATTTCGATTTACTAAACAATCAACTTTTGTTAACGAGACGGGTCTCTTCATCGGCTAATTAAACCAAAGAACAATAATTATTTTATTTTTTCGAGAGGAAATCTTCATTATAGAACGCCAAAAATTACGCTTCAGACCCTCTTCCCCCCCCCCCAAAAAAAATTAATAGGTCAATTTAATTTCACATCAATCCTCTTTATAAAAATTGTTTGCGTTTGCAATTGGTTGAGTTAAAATTATTAATTTTTATATATTTTATTTCTTTATATATATAATTTAACTGGAGCATCAGCGCGTGAAAATACTCGCTCGTAACATTTTTCCCGCGTGGTTGCCATGCCAACGGGCGGATGTAGAAAGTGTCTAGGCCTATTTTTAAAACAAAAAATAATAATAATAAAAGAATCTCCATAGAAACCTGTTGACACGCGTGATCGCGAGGGGTCGGACACGAGCTTACTACACTTTCACGTGCAAGGGAAATTATTATAATAAATTAACTTTTTCCCGCATTTTTTTTCATTAAAAATAAACAGCCTTTTCCATCTATGAAATTTAAATGTTGGGAAAATGCCAAACCACAATCTTTCTATGCCCGGGATAACATGGAAAATTTTCTAAGGTGGTGTCGAAGGATAGGCGTTCACGAGGCCATTATTTTTGAATCCGATGGTTTAGGTAAATAAATTTAATTCTTAGTTAAATCAGGAATACATACAGCTACTTGGAATCATTGCGTCTAAATATAATAACTTCTTTTTTAAATCAAAGTACTACATCAACAACCCAGGACAGTCGTGTTATGTTTGTTGGAGATTGGTCGTATCGCCTCCCGTTTTGGGGTGGAACCTCCGGGATTGGTCAAATTGGAGAAAGAAATAGAGGAGGAATACGGTGGCGGGGGAGAATCGGAGGAAACAGCTTCCAACTGTTCTTCGCGGGCCTCTTCATCCCCCATCCTGCTTTGCAGGAGCCGAACCGAATCCGCCATGTCCTACGGCAGTAACGGGACATCCCGTACTAGAATACCTTCCGCCGGAAGTTCCCCCAGGAGCTCACCTAGGTAACGTGACTCATACGCTATGTTACACTATCCCTTTAAATTAATCGGGGTGTGGCTAAATAAACTCAAAAACAAGTTGGCTACTACGATATACGGGTTTCATCTTCGTAACAAGTTGGTTAATACAACTATAATGCCTCTCCATCATTATTAAATATAATTAGAAATTTAATACGGATGGGTTAGCAAGGTCTTTTTAAGACGGGGGATTAAACACTAACTAATTAATTAAACTAATTAACTTTTGGGCTTTATTTTTAAGCAGGAGTTCTCCCAGTAGAAATGGTTCAAGCGGTTCGGGCACGCCACCAGCCGCCTCGGAATTAGACAAAAAAGTATAATTATAATTTAATACTAATTTAATGATTAAATTATATATTAATTGCCGTTTTAATTGCGTTTAGGTGATGCACGTTGCCAAGAGCGTTTGCGAAGATACGTCGCGAATTAAGAGGATAAGTGAAGGAAGATACAAAATTGCCGGCAAGACTGTTTACATTAGGGTAAGTCTATTGCGTGCGTACAAGAAACAAAACCCGTCCCCCAAAATGGCGTCAGAAAAGAAAAATCAAAACTGACTTACCCAGTAAATTAATCCTCTTCTTATTTTGCAGTTGTTGAAAGGTCGACACGTTATGGTCAGAGTCGGTGGTGGCTGGGACACTTTAGAGGTCAGTGTAGTAATCCTTGACCGTTCGCAATTCTTTCCGTAGTTCTCATGGTCACACGCGAATAGTTCTTTGCACAGTTCACACGGTCTATCGCGTTAACACAGTTCTCAGGGTCTATCGAGAGGTCATAGTTCACGGGATCTATCGCGAGGTCACACAGTTTTCCCACACTTGACTAACGTATTAACGTCACATTTTTCGTAGCACTACTTAACGAGGCACGAGCCTTGTCAGGTGAACGTGGTCAGTCGACGTCAATCCTTTAACGAGTCGTCGACGGTCAAGACTCCATTAAGCACCCGTCAGTCTTACCCGGGTTCGAACCATAGCAACGGTCGACCGGTCAGCGCTTCGGCCATCATGTCATCTTTGAGTAACGCCATGGAGAATCAAGTTCCCAACAGAACCAATGGCGTACATCGTCGAGCTTCTTCGGGAGCTCTGATTGGTCAATCGGGGGGAACGCGAGGGGTCAGTCCCGATTCCTATCTTCAAATCAGGTCCAAGTATCGCGCCAAAACCACCGATGTCACGACGCCCAACACGAATGGTAACGCCAAAGGTCATTCTCCAATGACCAATGGAAGTTCAAAGGGCGTTTATTCCTCATTTCGCGGAACTACTTCAAACGGAACAACAAAGAGTACCCGTAAGTACTTAAAACCCGAAGTTAATTACAGGGTGTCCATTCCCCAAAAAGGGAGCTGGCAATTAAGGTCCGCCCAAGTACAGTGGGATGCGTGGATGGTCCGAAAATGTATTTAATATCTATACTTCTATGCTGACCACACCGATTTTGTTTGACCCCCCATAAGGGACATGTACTGACCACCCCCTAACACAAGTTAAAGTTATGACCATTAACATTGGAAAGAGTGTTTGACCGATGACCAATTTAACATTAAGAAATGCTAAGGAGTCATCAGTAAACACACTCCACCAATGTTCTTCACACGATTCATACATCTTTTAGAAAACCCATTTCAATTAAGTTTTCCAGATACGTTTTTTTTTTTTTTTTTTTTTTTTTTTACCACCTACTAACACTAGTGCTTAGCCGTTAGGCCTTTAGCACCAGGAAGAATTGAGCGGGAGACCCTACGCGGCCCAGCACTGACGGGGGCCGCTAGGTCGTATGTGTAGAAGCAGGGAAAGAATGAGGTTTACTTGGGAGGTGACGGAAGGTGGAATTGGGGTAAGTCACCTCCGGCGGACACGGGACAGCCGGCACCTATAGGGTAGGATCGCCGACATGTGTCGTATTCCCTCAAACTTTGCCGCCCAGAAGCTTGGCTTACAGGAGTGCGCTTCCAGATACGTTTTAAAAAGTGACATTTTCCAACGGTCAATGTGCTCTGTCTGAAGCAGACGATAATTTAGACTGAGTAACTTAAAAGCGCTGGACATAAGCAAGAGGCAATTGCTCTGGCAACGTGGGAACCCCGAATCCCATGGAGCAACAACAATGATAGTGTTCTTTTACTTCGTTTATACATAGTTTTAAGACTAGGAGGATTGATACCATTTACACTGCCAAATAGGAGGATGACCTACTGTAGTGGAAATGGTATCAATGCTCCACAATTTCCCTGATTAAACCCGTGTTCAGTGGGCAAAAATCGACTGGTCATAGAAGTATAGAAGTTATATACATTTTCGGACTCGAGATTGGTTGATATCATTGATTTCCCATAGAACTTACCATCCATCCACGCATGTCCCACTACAGGATTGTACTTGTACAAACTATAATTACCCACCCGTCCCTTCTTGGATTAAAAATAGACACCCTCAATAATTAACCTTAAACTAATACCAATTAATTAAATTATTTTAGTATTAACGCGTCAAATGTCAAGTCCCTTGAACAGCGGAAGTTCCCTAACAAAAACTGTACGAGTTTCAAGCGCGGCTTTGCACACTGCGGGAAATTTACGCCCTACTTCAATAAGTCGCCGTCCGAGTAACGCTCAAATAACTACTGGCCCCCGAAAGACATAAACAACCCCGAAAAAATCAAATAAATAAATACTTAAGGCGCAAATTAATTAGAAATAAATAAGAAAAAAGAAGAAAAACCATGATTAATTAATATACTACTAAATGGTCCTGAGATATTAAATGATTAATCAATCAAATTAGTGATTTTAAGGAGGAAGCAAAAATAAGACTGGTTATCCTGGTGATAAAATTAAATTAATTGCAAAATTAAATTAATTAATTATTAATTAATTAATTTAAATAATTAAAATAGTTAATTAATTGGAAAATTTGGTTAGTTATATATATTAAAAAAAAGAATAATTGATTAAAGAAACATTCCAAATATATTTAAATCAAAAAAATAAATTAGCCCAATTAATAATTAGTAAGCTAAAAATATTTTTCGTAAATTTTCTAGTTTTTAGCGGAGCCTTTTTGTAATTGTAAATATAGTAGTAATTAGCTGAGATAATGTTAATTTTTTCGCCCCCCCCCTCCCCCAACACATGTTTTATTGAAGAACTTTTGTACAAATTATTATGATTTTTTGTCCCCCCCCCCATTTAATTATTTAGCAATAATTTTAATTTAGTTTTAATCTCAATTGAATTAAAATCTCGATATCATTATAGTATTTTTGTCCCATATTTTTTTTTTAAAAATGGAATTTTTTCTCGCTATATAATAAATTTTATTTCCCAAAAGTTAAAATTTTTGAAATTTTTTCCTATTTAATTTAATTTTAATTAAATTAACTTAATTAAAATTAATTTAATTTCATTTATAGGTAGGTGTATTTTTTTGGAAGGGAATAATTTGAATGGTTTAAATCGTTTTCATTGGTTTAAAAAATAGGCCAAAAATTTGAAGGTATCATTTGATTGGTTTAAAAAATAGGCCAAAATTTGGTGTGGAATTTTTGTGATACAATTTGATTGGTTTAAAAAATAGGCCAAAAATTTAGTTGAATTTTTGCAATATTATTTAATTATATTTAACAGGGAAAGGGAATTAATTTGAGTACAATTGAGTTACAGACTTAAAGGGATAATGAAGTACAAAAAAATTAATTTTAATTAATTAAAGGTGTTAAAATATGCATAAAAATATTAGAATAATTCTCAAAAAAAATGTTTTATGCATATTTTAACACCTTTTAATTAATTATAAATAACTAATTTCTCTACTTCATTATCCCTTTTATAGAAAAATATGAAAAA
The DNA here is from genome assembly GCF_054372755.1 of Phalangium opilio. Taxonomy (NCBI): domain Eukaryota; kingdom Metazoa; phylum Arthropoda; class Arachnida; order Opiliones; family Phalangiidae; genus Phalangium; species Phalangium opilio. Next base: position 1,147,695 of record NW_028324223.1, read on the forward strand.
TAAGAAAAATAAATAAATAATTTGCGTTAAATCATAAAAGAAAAGCAAAACGAAGTAGAATCTTTTTAATAAGAGCAGAGTAGAGATAGAGTCAGCACCTGAAAACAGTAATTAAGAATAATATGAACTTGGAAGTTTAATTATTCGTTAAAAACTATACTTCAAGGAAAGTTTCAGGGGTTTTTTGGGTTAATTTTCACTTTTCAGACATTCTTAATATCGTGAATAACTCTCTTACTAACTAAATAATTAAATAAATAAACTTATCTCTCAACTTACTTTATTAAGTCGGTCAAATTCGGCATGACATTTTTCTTGTTCAACGTTAAACGGAAGATAAAAGTCCGTTTTAGCATAAATGCCTTTTGTGTCTTCCAAAATCAAGCGGTCTTCCCCAATATCGACGTTTAAATACGTGCTGTCAGCCTAACAATAGTAAAAAGGGGGGAGAAGTACTTAAATTAGATTAATTAGCATTAGTTAAGTGTCGGAATTTATATATAAATTAAGTGTAAGATAAATTTCCAATATTTTCCCTTAAAAGTTAAAAATAACATTAACTAATATAAAAATCAGTGATGCTAAGCTCTAATTATCGTAATTATTAACTTAAATCTCTCTAATTAAAATTAATTTTAAGTTTAAACAAAATATAAACTCACTTTTGGTATAGTGTCAAAACTCAAATCACAACTTTTGATTTTCTATTATTTTTAACTTAAAAACCTTTTATAAAAGCGTTATTTCGGTTTAAATTAATCAAATTTAACTTATTTAATATTAATTTAGACTTAATTACCGTTAACTAACTCGATAAAAGTTAATTTCAAGCCAAAAACGGGAGCTTTTCAAAAACTACAAACTCAGTATTTTGCCGCCGAAAATTTAACGGTTTTTTTGGTAAGTCAGTTCAGTACGGTTCTATAACCTGTCGGATCTTTCCCCCCATCATTTGAACTATATTGGATTATTCCGTATTGTTTGCCTCTTAGGGGTTTTAAAGTGAAACTTTTACTCACGTGACCATCCAAATTGAAAGTAACAATCATTTTGGTGGGCTTTTCAAAATGCGCCGGTTCCTTTTTGATGACGAAATTTGGTTTTTTAGGCCCGGTCAACGATTGAAGAAGTGGTTTTTTCGTGTATTTCGTTTCCGCGGCTTGTAATAAGGGCGTTTCTTGTTGTTTTTGGCTAGAATTAGATCTGTAAACCATAAACAAACGAGAAAAATTGGTTAGGCTTAACAATTACAAGAAAAATACACAGATAAATATAGATTAGGCTTAACAATTTCAACCAAAATATACACAAGTATTGTAAATATAGATTAGGCTTAACAATTTCAAGAAAAAATACAGAAGTATTGTAAATATAGATTAGGCTTAGGGAATTATGGTGAAAACTTAGGCTTAGGGCTAGCCTATAAGCATCCCCTATACGCGTACGTGTAGCCACCTTTGACAATGCATTGGTCTAATGCACTGTGGAAGGTAGCTACACGTACGCGTTTAGGGGATGCTTAAACTCTCTATTATTCATATTATAATGAGGGTTACTAAATTCATGTGAAATACGACGTGAATAGAATAATATATGAATAGATTCAATCCGGATGTGAATACCCTTCCTTCCACCGGATATTACGGTGTGTGTGTTAATTAGATTACTTAATATTAAATTAAAATACAACAATATATAAAAAAATTGTAATTTTTAATTGTATTTTTAGCAATAACGGTTTCCGGTATTTCAACTATTTCCCTAAAAGATGGTAAAAGTTAGAAAAACGTTTATTTCGGAATCAAATTTCAACCAAAAACTAAATGAACTTTAGTTCTATCCTCCCCAAAGGTTTCTCAACTTTATTTCTACTTCAAGGTTGCCAGTAATTTGTTATTAGAGTATCTCCTGCATCATTTGGGGTTAGAACTGAATCGAACTGAATTCTACAAGCTTAATTCAGTCTGTTGTTGTAGATATAACGATTGAATATTGGCAACACTTTTATTTGCAGACTATATTATAGCCCCCCAACAAAATACCAAATACAAAACAAGTCGGGAAAACCAAAATATTACCTCTCCGTGTCGAGAAGATTATATAACCTTAAGTATCCAATGAAAACGTCGACCTTTTGCCCTCATCCTTTCCCGCGCTTTGCGCTTCCGCATTTCATCCTTACTCTCAACATTATCTTCCTCCATTTTACATATAACAAGTTGGGAAAACCAAAATATTACCTCTCCGAGTCAAGACGACTACTTACAAACTTATTTACCCAGATATGGAAATGTTTCTTAAGTTAAAATGTATGAAATATTAAAGCAGTATACAAAGCATAGCAAATATACTGTAAATCAGACGACATTTTACATCCAATAATGATATACTTGTACACATTAAAATCATCCGATGGGGGAGAAACGGGAAATGAAGAGATAAAACTTTGGAGGGATACTACCTTTACGTATTTGTAAAGGCCCAATTTTCTACTCCTCAACTGTATGCCCTCTATGTTCAAAGCCATATTCACAACAGGGTTGGCATGTAAACACTATCCTCTCGTTTCACCTCAACGATTTTCTTAGTTTGTCATCATGTCTGTTAACGTTACATAACACCAAAGCTTATTTGTGGCTACACACACTGAAAGTAAATGCGTACCATAAAAAGCATGAAAACACGAAGCTATTATCCGATTACGATCAGACCTTTCACTGGTCTGGGCTGCGTTCAGCAGAGCTCACCAAAAAAGACAGCGGATTTTGGAAATGTTTACCGGTGAGCTCTGTCGTCATAGCTTCTTTCCGGTCATCGGCGTTTTATAAATGACGCTAGCGCAATAAAACGTGCAAGGTACCAAGGCTTAACAAAAATTGTATGATAACATATTTATAGAGATAGATAACAACTTTTATAATTAAAATTAGAAACTAGCATATCTCTCAAAATTCTCGCGTGATCAACTGGTTTCACGCCAATTAAATAGCTATAGTCCCAAAGAGCTATTTGTATTAATTCATCCATGGTTTTTTCGCCAAGCTGAGAACTACACGTTTTACGTCACGTTATCCAAAAAGCCGACTATTTTCTTTGAGGACCGCGCTAGCTCAGTGCTAAGCACCGTGACGTCAAAATTCAAAAACAAAATCCCGTTATGTAGGACACTGTTAACAGCGCTGGGCTCTGCTGAACGCGGCCCAGATTTCCACCATGATTATAATATCTAAGCCTAAAGTGTACTTAACTTTCGGCTCACTCTGAACCGTTAACGTATCTGCATTACAGAAACGAAATCCAAACCCAAGCGTTTACTTTTTGGTTCACTAGGCCTATTGACAAATCAAAGTTCATATGACCAACATAGTAGCATTGTACTTGAATTCACTTTAGAAAGGATTATGCTATAAACAGATGTAGTATAGCTTAGGTAATATATAAACATCCATTTTAAATAATAATATTAAAAAACTATTTTGGAATATCAAAATGAAATAGAGCTTTAAAGCTACAAAAGTACTAAATGCATCATAATTACGAAAAGTATTTCCACATATTCACTTTATATTAAGGATAAAGGGAATATTATGGTTCTGTAGGATTCCTTTACACATCAAAACAAAACGAACTTCTAACGCAGCGCACTACTGTAACAACGGACGGACACACACAGACAAAAGCATAGACTGCTTTTTAACTCTTTCCGTATTAATTTTGAATTGAGAAACAAGATTATCTTAAATATTAAAATGAATATAATTAATATTTAATATTTTCTTCGCTAGTTATTAGCCTTATTGAACGTTACATCGTTTTAAAAAAGAACAATTAAACATTCTTGAGAGACTTGACTAATATTGGCGTTTGAAATGAAGCATACGCCGGTTGCTTCGCCTTCATCAAATAGGTAGTATATAAGGGTGTCGAACTACAGTTAAAAGCAAGAACAACCGCAATTGCGAAAACCTATCGTGGACAACCCACCCTAGGGAGGCTAGACGTTTCTCGTAACCCTAGCTGATCGCCGCGAATGTCTTAAACCAAACGATGACGATGGAGTAGAAGCCAGGTGTGCAGACTGGTGTCCATGTGTGATGGACAAAAACAAAGACCAGAAGATGGTGGTGTAGAAGCCAGGTGTACAGACTGGTGTCCATGTGGTATGGACAGAAACAAAGACCAGAAGATGGTGGTGTTAGAAGCCAGTGTGTACAGACTGGTGTCCATGTGGGATGGACAATGACCAGAAGATGGTGGTGTTAGAAGCCAGTAAGTACAGACTGGTGTCCATGTGCGATGGACAAAAACGAAGACCAGAAGATGGTGGTGATAGAAGCCAGTGTGTACAGACTGGTGTCCATGTGGGATGGACAATGACCAGAAGATGGTGGTGTTAGAAGCCAGTGTGTACAGACTGGTGTCCATGTGGGATGGACGAAGGCCATAAGATGGTGGTGATTAGAAGCCTGTAAGTACAGACTGGTGTCCGTGTGGGATGGACAAAGACCAGAAGATGGTGGTGTGAGAACTCGCCATAGAGTAGCCATTTCCGTGACTGTGAAAGCAGTTCGGAAATGGCGAACACGTTTGCTCCGATTTGGAAACTGCGAACGCGGTCACGTGGGTGTAACAACAGACACACACACAGACACACAGACACACACACAGACACACACACAGACAGACACACACGATCGTTACAGAACCTCTCCGTGACATACGTCACTCGGAGAGGTAAAAATCAAATACTCACAAAAAGAAGTGGCAAAAACCTGCTGGCTCTTTACAACCACTTAATTTGACTTAATATCCAATTTCCAACAACAATAATATACCGGTAGTTTAATTGACAACCTACTAGCATCGAAATTCTCATAAGGAATGGCTCCCGCGGATAAAAAACGGCAATTTTCAACTAGGTGGGCGTTATCTCATAAGATTTGAAAAATATCATTTGTCTTTTTTACCAATGCCTAACCGTTTGGATTTTTTAAAGCAGTCTTAGCACCAAAAAATATTTTTGAATGAGGATAAAAAAGGTCTGTCCTCTCGTAATTTTTTAAGCTTTTATCATGATTACTCTATACAACAGTAACAAGGAGTATAAACGCATTAGTGGAAGCAGTATTTTTTTCCCAAAACAATCTCGCTTATGTTTATGCAATGAATGAAATATATCACAATGCACGGGCCTTGGTAGATATAGGAGGCAATGATAATCTCTCTCTTTGCACGAGAGGTTTATCTTTAATATTTAAATAAATATAATTATTTTTAATTATTTTAATCTTCAATAATTAACATTAATAATAGTTAAATCGTTTAAAATAAAGTTATACTTATTATCTTCTCAAACTTTGCTAATATTGACGTTTAAAGTGAAGGGTACCCCTCTTCCCGCTTTCTTCAAATTTTGGGGTATATATACGATTCGTTTCCATTATAATAGTAAGGAAAAACCGCAAATGCGAAAACCTTTGGTAGCGATCCTACCTTAGGGAGGCTAGACGTTTCTCGTAACCCTAGCTGATCGCCGCGTATATCCTAAAACCAAACGATGATAATGGAGTAGAAGCCAATGATACAGATTGGTGTCTATGTGGAATAGACGGAAGACCAGTGGATGGTGGTGTTAGAAGGCAGTGTAAGTGCAGACGGGTGTCAATGTGGGATTGACAAAGAACAGAAGATGGTGGTGATTAGAAGCCAGTATGTACAGACTGGTGTCCACGTGGAATGGACGAAGACCAGAAGATGGTGGTGATTAGAAGCCAGTAAGAACAGACTAGTGTCCGTGTGGGATGGACAAAGACCAGAAGATTGGTGGTGTGAGAACTCAAGTAGAGGAGCCATTTCCGTGACTGTGAAAGCAGTTCGGAAATGGCGAACACGTTTGCTCCGATACGCAAACTGCGAACGCGGTCACGTGGGTGTAACAACGGACAGACAGACACACACACAGACAGACACGGCCGTTACAGAACCTCTCCTGGACTACGTCACACGGAGAGGTAAAAATATCCCCGTAACCATAGCAACCATGTGTTTCGTAAATACTTTAGAAGCTCATAACCCCCACGAAGTTTGCTAGATAGACCACGAGGAATTTAGGAATAGGACCACCCCTTAAAATAATAAAAAATATGTCTTTTCTAAAAACTGGGCAGGTGAATTTTAAAACAAATTCATTTTTTTGGGGGTTACCTTCCTGTGGGCTAGGACCTATGACTAGCGCCAAAACTATGATGATTCCCTAATTGTGTTCAACTTGAACGAGTCCCCAAGCTTTCCTCAAGTGACTCAGTTCGCATTAAAAAGACATCAAAAATCTTATCCTTTCTTTAAAACCTCGGACTAATCGTAGAATTAACCTTGAAATCCTTAATTTGTTTTATTGTATATAAAAAGCCTTGAAATTTAAATTATAGCGTTTGAGTGGCTTGTACTGATCAAAATTATTGTTACAAAATAGTGGTTTTTTACAGGGGTTCTCAGGGGTCATGTAAAACGTGGAAAAGTCAGGGAATTTACTTTAAAAAAATGGAGTCACAAAAAAGCCTCGAAATTATAGCGTTTGAGTGGCTTGGACTGATCAAAATTATTGTTACAAAATAGTGGTTTTTTACAGGGGTTCTCAGGGATCATGGAAAACATGGAAAAGTCAGGGAATTTATTTTAAAAAATGGGGCCACAAAAAAAGCCTCGAAATTATAGCGTTTGAGTGGCTTGGACGGATCAAAATTATTGTTACAAAATATAATATGTAGTTTTTTAGAGGACTTAATAACTATATATAAATACAAGGGGGTTATCAGGGGTCATGGAAAACATGTAAAATTCATGGAATTCAATTTAAAAAAATGCCTTGGGTATTAAAAGTCATAAAATTTCAAGAAATGGTTCGAGTTTCAAATTCAGTAACTGAACTATCTCATTTGTTACATCACCTGATTATGACGTTTAAAAATTAATCTTGAATTACAAAACGTTAAATGATATTTAGAAAGAAAAAATGTTTATCTACGCAGCTGTTAAAATAGATAAAATTATCAGTTTAATTTGTAATCAATGTTACGAAAATTTATTAATTACGATCTCAAAAACCTAACCCTAACTAAAAATATTAAACAACCCGAATTAATTTCGTCACTTAAGTAAAAAGAAGTTAACCCAATTTTTATATTTTATTAAAAACCCATATTACGAAAAATAATAATTAAATTACGTAAAATTAAAATTAAATGCGAACAAACCTTTATTTTTTTTTCCTTTCAATAATAAAATAGTACATGGCACAGGAAACTACTACTCTTACTAGAGTTATAGCGTACACCTGGTGACGTCATCGCTTTCCCCCCACAATGGGGCCAATAAATTGCCCCGGGGCAATTTGAACTAACAGAGGACGCCTTTAAAAAGTGGATATGGGGGAAAGGGGGGGGGTGAAACAGATATTCCGGTGTGAGTGTGAGTCTGTTATCGGCAAAGACGACAAAAACCATTCAGATAGGGAAGGTTACAGGTATGGCTTGTATAGTTAGAATTCTTCTCAGGTAGACTAGCACAAAGAACGCTGCAATACGGACGTGTTTCGTTCGGTTTGAACTGTTTTTTGAACACCGCTGGGAAAGTTTGTGTAAATTTGAGTGTTTTTTCTGTGTTAATTTCGGTGAACAGCTTGATTTGATTTGGATATCGTTTTAATATTGGGTAAGTTATGTATTATGATTTTTTTAAATCTTATAATAAATTTAATCGTGATTAAACTAACTAATATCATTTAAATTGATGAATATTATACTTATAGTGTTTTAGTTCATTGGGAAGTTATTTAAATTAAGTTTTATAATTTTACTGCTTTTTAATTCATTATTTTTCTAAGAAATAAGTTTAATCGTAATTAAACTAATATAAATTTAATTTTATTAGGGTGGATAATCTAAAACCGTATTTGAGGTTAAAAGTTCATACTAAGTGAGAGAGAGCAAATTTATTATTATAATTAAAAATACGACCTAATTTATTTAAATCAAATTCATTACTAAAATTAATTAGCCCGAAGTGTTTTTCAACGGCGAAATTAGAAAAAAAATTAAGTGTAAATTTTTGAAAGCGAATCACGAGGAAAAACCAAAAATTAATTTTCCTAAACAGGTTTCCCAGAATTCCTAGTAAAATACTTAATAATTTGTAAGAACTTTAAATTTCATTTCACCTTGTTAAGAAGTTAAAAGCTGCTATTACTAAACTATGGAAATTCCCGAATTAAATAAACCAATGACGTAATGAGGGGAAATAATTCAAAAAAATTCTTAATTTCATTAAACCTTTTAATTTGAACTTTGGAACCCAATAAATAAATATATAAATAACGAATACATTTTGAACCGGAAATATAATATTTACCGGTTGAAAGTGGAATAATTATATCGCATTAGCAAACCTCTCTCTTAAACCATAATGAGCGCGAAAAACGTGTTATTGGCTTTAAGGGGCAAACGGTACATTTCCCCCCCCCCCTGAAAAAGTGTCTTTACTAGACGATCTCAATAAAACAAGTCGTTCATGTTTAATTAGAACGTTCCTAATTACCATAATTGATCAATTATTAATATAAATTAACCCACTTGTTAATTGATATCTTTTCTGTGTTAATAATAAACTAATCATGGAGCAATAATTTATTAAACATAACTAGATAATTGTCACTCCAGTTAAATTACTCCATGGCAATGAAAATAGATATTTTTGGTCTTAAAAATTCAGTAACCATAAAAAAGCAAAATCCCCATTTAAAAAACAGCTTTGGTGGCCTTTAAAATTCCTCCAATGCTTTCCAGCTGTCAAAAACGACTACAATAGCGGAATCAGGCCCTCAAGCTACACTTCATACACTTTAGAAAAAAATTCACCTATAGGCCTACCTAACCATTGTCGAAGCTAGCTGTAAAACGAGAAAATTGTTTACCAAGTATAAACATAACTTATGTTCCTTCCATAAGTATGACACTACCTATACAAGTTCGTAGTGCTATTGAAAGAAAGCAGCTCGAGATAACTACTTCGAGAAGGAGAACGAGGGGGAACGAGTCAATTGAAGTCCTAAGTACACTCGGTGGTGGTTAATTAATTTTGCAGCTAAGACTTATTTCCATCTAGGTCCTATTTAGTCTATGCATTACTAAGCCCCCTTTGACAGCAGCGCCTCACCACTCACCTGGCCCCTCCCTCGCTTTACCTCCTCGAATCTATGACCTACCTCACTCACCAACTTATGGTGAACATATCTTATAAACTTATGGACTATAAAATAGACCACCGGCTAACATCAGCTCAGTACAACACGTGTTCAACTTGTAACGATTCCAAAACGAGATAAAGAACAAAATGCTTTCAATTTTAAAAGAATTTCTAACCTTCCTAAGGTTTCCCCCCATCGCCACTTTACAAAATAAAACCCCGAATTCTTAAAAGTACCTTTTATCTAATCCTATGAAGGTCAAAAGGTCAAACGTATTATTATTTTATCGTTAATAAATTTATAAACTTAATTATAGGTTAATCAGGATGGCACTTCATCTATGGAGGGCAATTATTTTAACAAGTACGCTGGTTACAATAGTGACATGTAGTTCAAGTACAAATCTACCAGGGTCCGGACTGTTCTCTTCCTCAACAAGTTTCAAAGGAGTTCAAAGCGTCTCGGAACACGAATACGCGGACTATCCGGTCACTAGCGCCACACCGGGCATTGTCCTGTTAAGCGACAAGGACTTGGTCAGTTCCTACCAAGATGGGCCCAATGAAGACCAAATGGAACACCATTACAAACAACCGCGTGTACTAACTACCATCAATGAAGACCCTGACAAAGCCACGTTCTTAACTACCAGTAGTATTATGATGCAACCCTCAAGTACTTTGGAAGTTAGTGAAATGACAACTACCAAAATTTCGCCTACAACTACGCTGGATGTACAATGGATGACGACTAAGAGGCCGCTTCCGAATGAGGAAACTACACAGAGAATAATGCCTACAACTACGCGAGTCCCTAACTCACCTACGGAGGATGTGGTTACAGAGATTCGTTATTCAACTTCAGGGGACACACCAACGGAAAAACCATCCTTAACTTCAGGGAACACGACTACAAAGATACCAATAGCAGATTCAGAAGACATAACTACAAAGAAAACGATCGTAACTTCAGAAGACATCCCTTTAAAAACATCTGGAATTTCAAGGGACACTACAAAGGAATTAACAACCACTGCGACATCAGAAGAATCAGTAACAAAGGACAGCAGCATCTTGAAAGATTACCTATCCTCGGGTTATGACTTAACCACCAAATCTCCTGTAACTACTTCGAGTGACGTCATTTCAAAGGACCTAACCACGACGATCGAACGTTTGACAACCAAACTACCTCCAACAACAACAACAACTACAACTACTACGGAGTCGAGTATAATGACAACCACGCCAACGGGGCCAAGACTAACAACTCCACGATGTCGAACGGGTCCTCCAAAACAGGGAAGACCAACTAGGAGACCCTCAACAACGGCGCAACCGGAAGTACCGAGTAAAATGGAACCCAGAAAGAAACCAACAGTAGGGACGCATAAACAAGCTTGCCCTAGACCAGAAGATATCCACCCTTGCGAATGTATCGAAATCAGGAGTCATCAAAACCCAGAAGAGGTAAGACAATGTCTCTTTAACGATTAGAAATGCTCTTGAAATCGTGTCAACGCGGTGTCAATCACGTGTCATAGCAAATTATTTAAGGGCGTGGCTTCCCCGGTGTTAATTTCACCATTCATAAAATTGTTTAGATAAATAAGTGCAAGGAGATGATACGCTAGAATGACTTTTACATATTTTCATCAAAGCTATCGTAATCCGGATTATTTTGAAAACGGAAACCAATTCCCTTTGAATTCATAGAATTCCTTTCCCAAATAAAATTTAAACAAACAATAAAATAACAAATACATCTACCCCTTTGAATAAACGTTAGTTTTCCCGTGAATATTTATATTATAGTCCCTAAATTTAACAATACAAAAGGGGATCATCGTTAAAACACTCCTCCATCCAATGTTCATAACATTTTTAATGTTTTACATTTATTTATTTATTTAGATCGAGACAGTTGCTTTGTGCAAAAACATTCGCAACATGGAAGTATTAAAAGACGCCATGAAGGGCATGCAAGGTCATTTCCTAAAATACTTCGTCATGGACAGTTGCAAAATGCCCCCTTTCCCCAATGGACTCTTCCACAATGTCGGTGTTGGTTGGCTTGAAATGCTCAATTCAACTGTCCAATTTCACCAATCATTTTTTTCCTGTACTAACGGATGTTGGTGATGTGATGTAACCACGCCCCTCTCCTCCCCCCTTTCTCTATATCTTCCCAGTGACGTCACACGATGGTCAATTAATCATAAATATCATCACTTCATTATCATTGTTATATAAATATTTCCAAGCATTAATTATATTATCTAATTATCTTTTTAAGTGTTTGAGTTTTGAATTTAATCTTCAGACATTTTTTTTTTGTTAAAACGTTATTATGAATTCCTAATTTCATGTACAGTAATTTTGTACGAACTGAACTGAATCGTACAAACTGATTTTTGCCAAATAAATTGTTTTTATAAATATACGTTTTGGATTTAATTCCTAATTAACTGTTTTTAATTTAAATCGTAATATTGCACAGTCTGTTTGTAAATTAGATCGCGATTATAATTTTTCCGAATCCTTTGAATTGAACTGAACTGAATTTTAAATTTATCTGGTTTTCAACGGGTGTAAGGATTTAAAACTACTACACTACCGCCATCTACACTTTTGAGAGTTGAAACTCGTTAAGCCTAACTGTCAATTTTTTGGCGCGAATTGGGAAACACACACGTGGGGCCTAAAATGGCGGCAAAACTACTACACTACCGCCATCTACACTTTGAGAGTTGAAACTCGTTAAGCCTAACTGTCAAATTTTTGGCGCGGGAACACGTGGGGCTTAATTACATTAATCTAATGGATTTAATTAAAGGTTATTCACTTACTCGTTTAATGATGAACTGTGTTTGTTATCCAATTCCGTGATTAAAGGTTTTGGTTGTGATCTGATGAAATGTTTTTGCATTTTTCCGTGATAATGTTTGTTTTTCAAACATTTGGCCGTTTCTGTCACCAAATTATAAATAAAATAAATAAGTGCTTAATTAATTTATTTATTACATTTTAGGTCTTAATAATCAATATAATTAGACCTAAATAACCTAATTAAAATTAGACGGAATGTAACTAACTTTAAATGAAATTAGACCAAATGTAACTAACTTTAATTAAAATTAGAGCAAATGTAACTAACTTTAAATGAAATTAGACCAAATATAACTAACTTTAATTAAAATTAGACCAAATGTAATTAACTTTAAATGAAATTAGACCAAATTTAACTAACTTTAATTGAAATTAGATCAAATGTAATTAACTTTAAATGAAATTAGACCATATGTAACTAATTTTAAATGGAATTAGACCAAATGTAATTAACTTTAAATGAAATTAGACCAAATGTAACTAACTTTAAATGAAATTAGACCAAATGTAACTAACTTTAAATGAAATTAGACCAAATGTAACTAACTTTAAATGAAATTAGACCAAATGTAACTAACTTTAAATGAAATTAGACCAAATGTAACTAACTTTAAATGAAATTAGACCAAATGTAATTAACTTTAATTAAAATTAGACCAAATTTAACTAACTTTAAATTAAATTAGACCAAATGTAACTAACTTTAATTAAAATTAGAGCAAATGTAACTAACTTTAAATGGAATTAGACCAAATGTAATTAACTTTAAATGAAATTAGACCAAATGTAACTAACTTTAAATGAAATTAGACCAAATGTAACTAACTTTAAATGAAATTAGACCAAATGTAACTAACTTTAAATGAAATTAGACCAAATGTAATTAACTTTAATTAAAATTAGACCAAATTTAACTAACTTTAAATTAAATTAGACCAAATTTAACTAACTTTAAATTAAATTAGACCAAATGTAACTAACTTTAATTAAAATTAGAGCAAATGTAACTAACTTTAAATGAAATTAGACCAAATGTAACTAACTTTAAATAAAATTAGACCAAATATAACTAACTTTAATTAAAATTAGACCAAATGTAATTAACTTTAAATGAAATTAGACCAAATATAACTAACTTTAATAAAAATTAGACCAAATATAACTAACTTTAATAAAAATTAGACCAAATATAACTAACTTTAATAAAAATTAGACCAAATATAACTAACTTTAAATGAAATTAGACCTAAATAGACAATATGTAACATAAATAATTTAAATAAAATGTGAAAACATGCAAATAAAATCACATAAATTTCACATGCTAATAAAAATTTTAATTAAAATTAAATATAAATCCCATTTAATAAAAGAAATAAGTAAACAGTATATTCACCTCTATTCAATTTAATTGAGTATTTAATCTCAACTCCCTCAATGGCAATATTGACAAAGAAATACTTGAAGAAGTCACTCGTCTCCGTTTTCTTGAAGAACTTTGTATTAACGACAATATCATAAGCCACGCATTCTTTTCCACTTTTATCAGTTTCATAATGAGCAGATCCCAAACTCATGGGGACTCTATAAGCACTCTCTTCCTCCGACATCAAAATGGACCTCAGTTCATCTTCCTTAATTTCAGGAGGACACGAAATCTCATGGCAATGACAAACGTTCAAGAAGACTTTAATGCCATCGGAGTCGATCGTTTTGATACAAAATCCAGGTTCAGCTTGGATTTCTGTAGCGTCTACTGACATTTCAGATGACAGCGGGGAATCAGATGAAAAATCATTTCCGTCACTATCTTCGAGTAGTTCTTGAAAAGCCTAATAAATATATGAAAAGAAACGTTTCTGTCGTTTAATTTCCGTAATATTTTGGCAAATACTTAATTAGGTAGCTAATTATTATGATTAAATTAAGTATTTATGTAGTTTTAAGTCACTTAGAATAGTGGTGTTAGTGTCACTACTTCAGTTTGAGACTTTGTTCACATATATTTTCGATTAAAAGCTAATAAATATTTATTTAATGGTTCAAATTAAGTTAAATAATTAGTTTTTGTGTCGTAATAACATTTATTACGACTCAAACCAAGATTTTGAAAGCGAAACTTCAAATTTCCACGTGTTAATGTTATTGTTATGGTTGCCGGTTATTATGGAAAAAAGCCAAGGCTTACCTTAATAAATGTTTGTACTTCCATAGCTTCCTCTTTTTCGACGATTTCTTCCGGATATTCTAACTTATCGAAAGTTTTACGTTTACCGCTATCTTTAGACATATTAATTATCCTTGGTTAAACCCTGATTAAACTTAAATACGTAACTTATAAGCCGTAGGAAACGTTCAATTTCGAATTTTCGACCAAGAAAGTTTGAAACTAAAATTCCATCACCATGGAGCAATATTACAGGATTGAAAATGGAGATGTTGTGGGTGCGTGGTTATAGGACTAGGAGGATTGATACCATTTACAACTGGAAGAGAAAGTGCGGTACTAATTATTATATATTAAAATTACGTTTTCTTAACTGATTGAATAAAACATAATTGATATTAATTATTTTAATCGTCAGAAACTTACCTTAATTTTACTTAAGTATTTTTAAGAGAAACGTCATCGTCACTAGGAGAGGGAAAAATTACTCGTAAATAATGTTGAAAGCAAAGCTTCATTTGAAAATAGGAACAATTTTTAATCAGTTAATATTGCTTTTGATTATTTAAACACATGTTATGGCAATTACATTTTAAAATAGGAACAATTTTTGAACAAGTCAATGTTGCTTTTGATTATTTAAACACAAGTTATGGCAATTACATTTTAAAATAGGAACAATTTTTGAACAAGTCAATGTTGCTTTTAATTATATAAACACATATTTTAAAAGAAGAACCATTTTTAAACACGTTAATATTGCTTTTAAGTATTTAAACACAAGTTATGGCAATTAAGTTTTAAAATAAGAGCAAGTTTCAATCACAGCAATATTGCTTTTAACTATTTAAAGGACAAGTTTTGGCAATTAAGTTTTAAAATAAGAGCAAGTTTCAATCACAGCAATATTGCTTTTAACTATTTAAAGGACAAGTTATGGCAATTAAGTTTTAAAATAAGAGCAAGTTTTAATCACAGCAATATTGCTTTTAACTATTTAAACACGCGTTATGGCAATTACATTTATTTATTTATCAGAGAAATATTTAAATATAAAAATGGGAATTTTAAGAATTAATTTTCGGCTGTTTTTGGGCTGGATAATCTAGATCTTAAGGCTCATTTACACGCACGATTGTAGCTCGTAAAAACAGGATTTTGCTCGAAATATTTAAATCTTTTGCGCTTGCAAGCTCAAGCTCGGCCATTTGCTTCGGAACCGCCCAGGTGTTGCTTTGGCTCGCCCCCGCTCTTTGCAACCCTCTGGGGGTCGCGGATACATTGTCTGGGCCGTATGGCACTGCTGCGCTCGGAACTAAGAACTACCCCGTCCCCTCACCTCGAGCCTTCCGCTGCGCAGCCTTAATCCTTCCTTGTCACCGACCGACCACCTGGCTGGGCTCGCCGCTGACGAACGATGTCCCACTTCCGGTAGCTGCTCAAGGGGCGTTTTACGGGTCCGCTAGCCGATCCCGCGGGTACCATTGGGAACAATGATGAGCGACAGTTGGGGAGGGGGGCGCTGATAAGGCCCCCCAGATAGGTGCAGCGCCTAATCAAGTCCTCCTCTGACAATCCGGTATTCTTGCTCATCATTTGGGTGGCGCCACGTTGAAGTGGCAGGCAGGCAGGTTGCGACGTGTTTTCAATGGGACGATGACTACTATGGCGAGCGGCGAGTGACGTTCGTGGCAAATCTGCTGGGCTTATTGTGGTTACCGAAGGCAAATGAAACGCAGTTTCTTGGCGCGAGTAACTTAAACTTCCGGTTACCCTGGGTACGCGAATGTTCGTGTTCATCCAATTTCTTTAGCCGCCCGCCTTTAGTTATCGAGTAACCGTAATGTTTGGCGTAATTGCAGGGGGAGATACGCGTTCTCTGTCGAGTCCGCCCTCAACTTAACGCTACGGACACATCGACAATTAGAGTTAAAAGTTCCGAAACTTTAATTGCGGCTTCAGAAGCGGCGGCGTCAACAAGCAAATTGTGCCGAAGCAACATGATCTTCGAGTTCATTGTTGACCGCATTTTCGCACATGACTGCACGCAAAAAAATGTGTTTGAAGAGGTGCAGAAACGCGAAGAAATTCTGTTTGAAGGCTTCAACGTACGTGTTTTCGCGTATGGGCAAGCTGGGTCAGGAAAGACCTACACCGTGGAAGGTCCGTCTCCCAACAGTTACAATTTGGTTGGCGACTACCAAAACCCGGAATTAGGGGTCATCCCCACACATTTTCAAACTTGTCCAAGAAATATACGGCGAATCACCATTTGATTTAACAAAAAATGAAAAAGTGGGTCTCTAAGGTTAACTGAAAGGTGACCGTCGAAAATTTAGCCGTTCGCAGAGTCACAACCGCGGAAGATGCAAGGCCATGGCCACCGAACTGATACTTTTCACGATGACGCTCGTTTTTCTCGGTCTCAAAATTAAATAATTTATTTCAGGCCATAGAAGTAATAGTTAAAGCGAGAAAACAAAGGAATATTGCCCCAACAACTAAAAATGTTACTTCCTCGCGTTCGCATTCAATATACATATTGAAGACAAATGGAGATAAAGAAGTAACGGGCCGAAGTTTCAACGGTAAGTTGCTGGTATCATTGTTTTTTTGGCTAATGAAATAAATCTCATAGATTTAGCTGGTAGAGAAAAACTTTGCGAAGGAAACTTGGTTGCGAAAAAAGAAAAAAAAAATAAAATAGAAACGAAAAACATAAACCAATCGTTAACCCATCTCGGAAATGTGTTGATGTCAATATCGCAAAAAGTAACGCGACCATGTGTTCGAGCCAGATTGCACGCGAGAAAACGTATTTGAAGAAGTAAAGCGGGGTGGTTAAAAAACCGTTCTTGAGGGAATTTGAAGTAAAGCACGTGGTTAAAACCGTTCTTGATGGTTGCACCGTTTGCACAAAAAGTAACTCTGGTTTTTTTTGGTACTCGTTTGATTCGTTAATAATTTCTTTCCATTAGGTGGAGCATATTCCCTACCGCAGGAGCGTATTAACGCGTTTACTGAAGAACACCTTGGGTGGCAATTCAAAAACGCTTCTCATCATAAATGTATCGGCCGATGAAGAAAATGTCCAAGCCACGATTAACTCGTAGATTGAGCGGGCAGCGAAAAACTTGGTGAAGGAAACTTGGTTGCGAAAAAAAAATAGAAACAATAAACATAAACCAATCGTTAACCCATCTTGGGAATGTCTTAATGTCAATATCGCAAACAGCAACGCGTCAAGTTGCTAAGAAGGGACAAGTACGGGTACCACATCAGCTGGCGTGGACTAATATTGTTCTCAGTTAGAAGCCTCAACTTGTCAATAAAAGTGGTGGTGACGAGATTTTTGAAACCGGCAAGGCTTTCCTCGGGTGAGGATATTTTTGAAACTGGCAAGGCTTCTCTCTCGGGTGAGGATATTTTTGAAACTGGCAAGGCTTCTCTCTCGGGCCAGGATATTTTTGAAACTGGCAAGGCTTTCCTCGGGTGAGGATATTTTTGAAACTGGCAAGGCTTTCCTCGGGTGAGGATATTTTTGAAACTGGCAAGGCTTTCCTCGGGTGAGGATATTTTTGAAACTGGCAAGGCTTTCCTCGGGTGAGGATATTTTTGAAACTGGCAAGGCTTCTCTCTCGGGCGAGGATATTTTTGAAACTGGCAAGGCTTCTCTCTCGGGCCAGGATATTTTTGAAACTGGCAAGGCTTCTCTCTCGGGCGAGGATATTTTTGAAACTGGCAAGGCTTCTCTCTCGGGCGAGGATATTTTTGAAACTGGCAAGGCTTCTCTCTCGGGCGAGGATATTTTTGAAACTGGCAAGGCTTCTCTCTCGGGCGAGGATATTTTTGAAACTGGCAAGGCTTCTCTCTCGGGCGAGGATATTTTTGAAACTGGCAAGGCTTCTCTCTCGGGCGAGGATATTTTTGAAACTGGCAAGGCTTCTCTCTCGGGCGAGGATATTTTTGAAACTGGCAAGGCTTCTCTCTCGGGCGAGGATATTTTTGAAACTGGCAAGGCTTCTCTCTCGGGCGAGGATATTTTTGAAACTGGCAAGGCTTCTCTCTCGGGCGAGGATATTTTTGAAACTGGCAAGGCTTCTCTCTCGGGCGAGGATATTTTTGAAACTGGCAAGGCTTCTCTCTCGGGCGAGGATATTTTTGAAACTGGCAAGGCTTTCCTCGGGCGAGGAGATTTTTGAAACTGGCAAGGCTTTCCTCGGGTGAGGAGATTTTTGAAACTGGCAAGGCTTCTCTCTCGGGCCAGGAGATTTTTGAAACTGGCAAGGCTTCTCTCTCGGGCCAGGAGATTTTTGAAACTGGCAAGGCTTCTCTCTCGGGCGAGGATATTTTTGAAACTGGCAAGGCTTTCCTCGGGCGAGGAGATTTTTGAAACTGGCAAGGCTTTCCTCGGGTGAGGAGATTTTTGAAACTGGCAAGGCTTCTCTCTCGGGCGAGGATATTTTTGAAACTGGCAAGGCTTCTCTCTCGGGCGAGGAGATTTTTGAAACTGGCAAGGCTTCTCTCTCGGGCGAGGAGATTTTTGAAACTGGCAAGGCTTCTCTCTCGGGCCAGGAGATTTTTGAAACTGGCAAGGCTTCTCTCTCGGGCCAGGAGATTTTTGAAACTGGCAAGGCTTCTCTCTCGGGCGAGGATATTTTTGAAACTGGCAAGGCTTTCCTCGGGCGAGGAGATTTTTGAAACTGGCAAGGCTTTCCTCGGGCGAGGAGATTTTTGAAACTGGCAAGGCTTTCCTCGGGTGAGGAGATTTTTGAAACTGGCAAGGCTTCTCTCTCGGGCCAGGAGATTTTTGAAACTGGCAAGGCTTTCCTCGGGTGAGGATATTTTTGAAACTGGCAAGGCTTTCCTCGGGTGAGGATATTTTTGAAACTGGCAAGGCTTTCCTCGGGTGAGGATATTTTTGAAACTGGCAAGGCTTTCCTCGGGTGAGGATATTTTTGAAACTGGCAAGGCTTTCCTCGGGTGAGGATATTTTTGAAACTGGCAAGGCTTTCCTCGGGTGAGGATATTTTTGAAACTGGCAAGGCTTCTCTCTCGGGCGAGGATATTTTTGAAACTGGCAAGGCTTCTCTCTCGGGCGAGGATATTTTTGAAACTGGCAAGGCTTCTCTCTCGGGCCAGGATATTTTTGAAACTGGCAAGGCTTCTCTCTCGGGCGAGGATATTTTTGAAACTGGCAAGGCTTCTCTCTCGGGCCAGGATATTTTTGAAACTGGCAAGGCTTCTCTCTCGGGCGAGGATATTTTTGAAACTGGCAAGGCTTCTCTCTCGGGCCAGGATATTTTTGAAACTGGCAAGGCTTTCCTCGGGTGAGGATATTTTTGAAACTGGCAAGGCTTTCCTCGGGTGAGGATATTTTTGAAACTGGCAAGGCTTTCCTCGGGTGAGGATATTTTTGAAACTGGCAAGGCTTTCCTCGGGTGAGGATATTTTTGAAACTGGCAAGGCTTCTCTCTCGGGCGAGGATATTTTTGAAACTGGCAAGGCTTCTCTCTCGGGCCAGGATATTTTTGAAACTGGCAAGGCTTCTCTCTCGGGCGAGGATATTTTTGAAACTGGCAAGGCTTCTCTCTCGGGCGAGGATATTTTTGAAACTGGCAAGGCTTCTCTCTCGGGCGAGGATATTTTTGAAACTGGCAAGGCTTCTCTCTCGGGCGAGGATATTTTTGAAACTGGCAAGGCTTCTCTCTCGGGCGAGGATATTTTTGAAACTGGCAAGGCTTCTCTCTCGGGCGAGGATATTTTTGAAACTGGCAAGGCTTCTCTCTCGGGCGAGGATATTTTTGAAACTGGCAAGGCTTCTCTCTCGGGCGAGGATATTTTTGAAACTGGCAAGGCTTCTCTCTCGGGCGAGGATATTTTTGAAACTGGCAAGGCTTCTCTCTCGGGCGAGGATATTTTTGAAACTGGCAAGGCTTCTCTCTCGGGCGAGGATATTTTTGAAACTGGCAAGGCTTCTCTCTCGGGCGAGGATATTTTTGAAACTGGCAAGGCTTTCCTCGGGCGAGGAGATTTTTGAAACTGGCAAGGCTTTCCTCGGGTGAGGAGATTTTTGAAACTGGCAAGGCTTCTCTCTCGGGCCAGGAGATTTTTGAAACTGGCAAGGCTTCTCTCTCGGGCCAGGAGATTTTTGAAACTGGCAAGGCTTCTCTCTCGGGCGAGGATATTTTTGAAACTGGCAAGGCTTTCCTCGGGCGAGGAGATTTTTGAAACTGGCAAGGCTTTCCTCGGGTGAGGAGATTTTTGAAACTGGCAAGGCTTCTCTCTCGGGCGAGGATATTTTTGAAACTGGCAAGGCTTCTCTCTCGGGCGAGGAGATTTTTGAAACTGGCAAGGCTTCTCTCTCGGGCGAGGAGATTTTTGAAACTGGCAAGGCTTCTCTCTCGGGCCAGGAGATTTTTGAAACTGGCAAGGCTTCTCTCTCGGGCCAGGAGATTTTTGAAACTGGCAAGGCTTCTCTCTCGGGCGAGGATATTTTTGAAACTGGCAAGGCTTTCCTCGGGCGAGGAGATTTTTGAAACTGGCAAGGCTTTCCTCGGGCGAGGAGATTTTTGAAACTGGCAAGGCTTTCCTCGGGTGAGGAGATTTTTGAAACTGGCAAGGCTTCTCTCTCGGGCCAGGAGATTTTTGAAACTGGCAAGGCTTTCCTCGGGTGAGGATATTTTTGAAACTGGCAAGGCTTTCCTCGGGTGAGGATATTTTTGAAACTGGCAAGGCTTTCCTCGGGTGAGGATATTTTTGAAACTGGCAAGGCTTTCCTCGGGTGAGGATATTTTTGAAACTGGCAAGGCTTTCCTCGGGTGAGGATATTTTTGAAACTGGCAAGGCTTTCCTCGGGTGAGGATATTTTTGAAACTGGCAAGGCTTCTCTCTCGGGCGAGGATATTTTTGAAACTGGCAAGGCTTCTCTCTCGGGCGAGGATATTTTTGAAACTGGCAAGGCTTCTCTCTCGGGCCAGGATATTTTTGAAACTGGCAAGGCTTCTCTCTCGGGCGAGGATATTTTTGAAACTGGCAAGGCTTCTCTCTCGGGCCAGGATATTTTTGAAACTGGCAAGGCTTCTCTCTCGGGCGAGGATATTTTTGAAACTGGCAAGGCTTCTCTCTCGGGCCAGGATATTTTTGAAACTGGCAAGGCTTTCCTCGGGTGAGGATATTTTTGAAACTGGCAAGGCTTTCCTCGGGTGAGGATATTTTTGAAACTGGCAAGGCTTCTCTCTCGGGCCAGGAGATTTTTGAAACTGGCAAGGCTTCTCTCTCGGGCCAGGATATTTTGGAAACTGGCAAGGCTTCTCTCTCGGGCGAGGATATTTTTGAAACTGGCAAGGCTTCTCTCTCGGGCGAGGATATTTTTGAAACTGGCAAGGCTTCTCTCTCGGGCGAGGATATTTTTGAAACTGGCAAGGCTTTCCTCGGGTGAGGATATTTTTGAAACTGGCAAGGCTTTCCTCGGGTGAGGATATTTTTGAAACTGGCAAGGCTTCTCTCTCGGGCGAGGATATTTTTGAAACTGGCAAGGCTTCTCTCTCGGGCCAGGATATTTTTGAAACTGGCAAGGCTTCTCTCTCGGGCGAGGATATTTTTGAAACTGGCAAGGCTTCTCTCTCGGGCGAGGATATTTTTGAAACTGGCAAGGCTTCTCTCTCGGGCGAGGATATTTTTGAAACTGGCAAGGCTTCTCTCTCGGGCGAGGATATTTTTGAAACTGGCAAGGCTTCTCTCTCGGGCGAGGATATTTTTGAAACTGGCAAGGCTTCTCTCTCGGGCGAGGATATTTTTGAAACTGGCAAGGCTTCTCTCTCGGGCGAGGATATTTTTGAAACTGGCAAGGCTTCTCTCTCGGGCGAGGATATTTTTGAAACTGGCAAGGCTTCTCTCTCGGGCGAGGATATTTTTGAAACTGGCAAGGCTTCTCTCTCGGGCGAGGATATTTTTGAAACTGGCAAGGCTTCTCTCTCGGGCGAGGATATTTTTGAAACTGGCAAGGCTTCTCTCTCGGGCGAGGATATTTTTGAAACTGGCAAGGCTTCTCTCTCGGGCGAGGATATTTTTGAAACTGGCAAGGCTTCTCTCTCGGGCGAGGATATTTTTGAAACTGGCAAGGCTTCTCTCTCGGGCGAGGATATTTTTGAAACTGGCAAGGCTTTCCTCGGGCGAGGAGATTTTTGAAACTGGCAAGGCTTTCCTCGGGTGAGGAGATTTTTGAAACTGGCAAGGCTTCTCTCTCGGGCCAGGAGATTTTTGAAACTGGCAAGGCTTCTCTCTCGGGCCAGGAGATTTTTGAAACTGGCAAGGCTTCTCTCTCGGGCGAGGATATTTTTGAAACTGGCAAGGCTTTCCTCGGGCGAGGAGATTTTTGAAACTGGCAAGGCTTTCCTCGGGTGAGGAGATTTTTGAAACTGGCAAGGCTTCTCTCTCGGGCGAGGATATTTTTGAAACTGGCAAGGCTTCTCTCTCGGGCGAGGAGATTTTTGAAACTGGCAAGGCTTCTCTCTCGGGCGAGGAGATTTTTGAAACTGTTGCTATATGTGTGTGGTTTAGAGATTAAATAAACTCGTTCTCGACTTAGAAAAATATTTAATAAAGAGAAAATAGGGCTTTCACATCTACTTCGATGTGTTTACAAAAAGACTCTACTCCGCAGTAGGGAGAAAAAGAATTACGTCATTTTTATACTATCTATGCGCCACCTAGTGACTACCATTGCTACTAAACGCTATGTCAATGTATAGGTAAAATACACATACCAATAATCTCCCCCACTTTGACATACCGTTTACTCTATATACAAAATAATAATAACACTAAAAATAGTTAACACAAACATATTTTAACGCAATCTAAGTAAACTGATCAGGTTTAAAAAGTTAATCTTATGTAATGCCTTGGTAAAGATGTCAGCAACATTCATTTTTGACTGCACATACTTCAAGTTGAATAAACCATCTTCATAATGTTCTTTTACGAAATGATATTTTATGTCAATATGTTTTGATCGTTGTGTTTCCGCTGCATTCTTCGTATAAAATATCGCCGATTCGTTATCACAAAAAATAGTTGGTTTTTCGATGTTTAAATGAAATGCGGTTTTTAGTTCATTCAAAATAGGTGATAGCCATAAAAGTTCTTTGACTGCTTCGGTGAGTGCTATGTATTCTGCATGCATTGTTGATAGTGTGACTGTTTTTTGTTTGACTGATCTCCAAGATATAGGAGATGATCCTAAGTAGCATACGTATCCTGATGTTGATACTCTTGAATCTGTGTCAGTTGCCCAATCACTGTCCGAGTAGAGGGTTAATGTTGGTCCTTTTTCTTTGTGATATCGTAATTTGTAGTCTTTGGTAGTTATGATATAACGGGTTAATTGACAAAGACGTTGCCAATGAGTATATCCAGGATTAGAACTGAATTGTGATAATGCTGTTATAGCATATGATATGTCTGGACGCGTCCTTTGCGCCAGAAATAAAAGTGATCCAATGAGTTCTCTGTACGGATATTGTTTCATTTCTTCTTGTTCCTTGGATGAATCAACCGGGCAATCATTTCTTGATAGTTTTGCACTCGGAATTAAGGGTAATGATACCGGGATTTCACTGGTGATTTTGAATCTTTTGGCAATGTCTTCTATGAATTGACCTTGATGTAATGTTAAACCATCCATTGTTTCTTCTACTTGAACTCCTAATAGTTTCTGAAGAGGGCCAAGAAACTTTACTTCATAGACTGTTGCTAATTGGTCGTATAATTTTTGCATAATCTTGTCATTTCTTGCGAATATCACTATATCATCAACGTAAACTAGTATTACTGCTTCCATTGGGATATAGTATACACAATTGGTTCCCTTGATTTTCTGATAACCAAATGTTTTAAAGGTTGTGTCCAGTTTATCAAACCATTTCCGTCCGCTTTGAGGAAGCCCATATAGTGCCTTGTTTAATTTGAGGCAATGAGTCTGTGGATTGTTAAATTCAAATCCGGGAATGAATTTCATGTATACTTCGTGATCCAATTGTCCGTATAAGTAAGCATTTTTGATGTCAATGTGACAATGTTTCCATCCCAAAAGTACGATAAAAATGACCATGAATAGACGAATAAGGGAGAAGTGTATGACTGGTGCAAATGTATCTTCAAAATCGAAGCCTGGTATTTGATCAAAACCTTGAGCGACTAATCGTGCTCTGTGACGTACGATTTGACCTGCTTGATTTTTCTTAATAGCAAAGACCCATCGACAGCCAGTGATTTTTGAGTTTTCGGGTTTAATTACAGTTTCTGCAACATTTCTCTCCTTGATTGTTTGAACTTCTTCCTCCATTGCCTTAACCCAAAGGTCTTTTTGTTGAGAATTAATCGCTTCTGTATATGTCTTGGGAATGTTTATGTCAGCACATAAAGCTTCACAGAATTCTTCTGTTTCCTCATCTTCGTCATTATTCAGATATGTATTCATTGAAGCTTGTAAATCTTTCTTAGAGAAATTGAAAAGTTTGATGTCATGTGTCAGATTGTTTGCTCGTAAATATTCTCTAACTTCTGGTGTAGAACGTAGTCGTTTTCCTTCCGGATTTCTATAATATATGTCCAATTGCCCTGCAGTTGCGCCAGATGCTCGTATAACCACTTCCTTTAACCAACCTGGAGGTAGAGACGGTTTATCTTGATTAGGTGTCTGGTCATCAACTGGTTGAAGTGTCTGATCATCATTGTCAATTGGTTGAGGTGCCTCATCTATTGTATCCGTTGTAACAACTTGTTCTTCTTTATCTTCATCGTTAAACATATACCATTGAGTGCTTCTTAGGTTGTCATGGATTTGAACTTGAGGAAAGTTTGTCATTCCTAGAATGTTTTCATCAAATACTACGTGTTTCGTTTCTGTGACCTTCTTATCCTCTGGATTCCACACACGGTATCCCTGTGTTTGTGATGCATATCCAATAAGAATTCCCATTTTTGCCCGTTTGTTGAACTTGTGTTTTCTTTGTTTCTTATGAATGTGTACAAAAGCTAGGCATCCAATGCGTCTTAAGTGTCTTGCACTGGGTTTATTGCCAGTCCAGAGCTCTAATGGTACTTGGTCTTTTAATTGAGAATGTTTCAGTCGATTCTTTAAATACGCAGCTGTATGAACAAGTTCTGCCCATAATGTATTTGGTAAGTTGGTTTCCTCCAAAATGGTTCTGACCATGTCAATCAGGGTTCTATTTATTCTTTCTGCAACGCCATTCATAGCGGGTGAATATACGTTGGTGCGCTCGTGTTTGATTCCATTTTGGTTACAATATTCTTCAAATTTGGAGGAACAGAACTCCATACCATTATCTGTACGAATCGTTTTAATACGTTCTCCGGTAGAATTCTCCACTTGTTTCTTGAATAGTTCCAAACATTTGAGAACTTCATCTTTTCTTGTCATTGTAAAAATTCGTGTATAACGGCTGTAGTCATCGATAAATGATACATAATACCTCGCTCCCCCTAATGATGTAATAGGAGCGGGACCCCAAACGTCTGAATGGATGAGTTCCAAAATTTTTGTGCTCCGAATGCCAGTCAGGCTTCTATGAGATTGCGCTGTACTTTTGCTGAGTTTACACGGGTTACATGTTGTTAAATGTCCCTTCAAAACATCTATTCCACGCAGCATCTCGTGTTGTCCCATGTATTTAAGATCCTGTTCATTCACATGTCCTAGACGTTGATGCCACAATTCTATATTGTGACTGCTAGGTGCTTGTGAGGTTTGATGTGCTTCTGGTCCACTTTTGAAAATTTCTGTTTTTAGTATGTAAAAGTTATTGCGCAATTTAGCTTTAAAGGCAATTTGCCCTTGTGGTGGAGGAAAGTATGCAATGAACGTTTGATTTTCCACTATCACTTTGTAACCAGCAACATCCATCAGCCGTGTAGATATTAGGTTTTTCCCCATATTTGGAGTGTGCCATACTTCTTTAAGGCATAATTCAACAGTTCTGTTGTCATGTTCAACTCTAATCCATATGTTACCAAATCCTTGAGCTAGGGTTTTTCCTTCTCCAAGGTTGATTTCCTTTTCAACAGATGTGTAAGTGCTAAACCATTCTTTATGCCGACAAAAATGGTGAGTAGCTCCAGAGTCGATAATCCATTCATTTAATGCTTCTTCTGTAGGATAACATGCAACTAAAAATGCTCCTCTCTCTGTTGGAGGTTTCTTCTTTACTTTCTGTTGATTTTTGTACTTATCATGTGGGCAATCCCTTTGCTTATGCCCTTTCTGTCCACATTGATGACAGGTTCCTTGAAAGGTTTTCTTTTCATATTGTTTACTTTCACGTTTCCTTTCTTGGGGTTGTTTTTGGTACATTGTTTGACTTGTGAAAGCGGTCACTGTATCCTTTTGTTTTTCTTTTTCTTCTTGTCGATTATACTCGGCAATTAATAAGTTTTTGATATTACTTGGAGTAAATTGAGTATCAGGTGCGTGATATAATCCTTGTACTATTACTTCATAAGATTCTGGTAAAGATCCTATCATTTGATAAGAAACTTCATCGTCATCTACCGATCGTCCAGCATCTTCTAACTGTCGACGTAGATCCATTATTTGTCCAATATAATTAGGAATGCCAACCTCGGGTGTATATTTCATTGAATAAAACTGTTGGCGCAAAACTGAGATTCTTGCTCTCGACTTCGGTTCAAATATGGTTTGAAGATGATTCCATATATCTTCAGCGTCATCAAAGCCTTCGAGAACATGCCTCATGTCTTCACTCAGACCCATGGCGATATATGAATAAGCCTTTGATTCCCTCAATGTGAATGACTGTTGAACCGCTGGTGTTGCTCCTATAGGTAAGGTTTCGTCTCCAGTTACGATTCCCCAAACACCTCTCTCGCGAAGAACCATTTCCATTTCGAACTTCCATGTCCGATAATTTGTAGATGTTAACTTTGTTACTTGCCCCAGTGTGAAAAGAGAGCCTCCTTCCGCCATTCTTCTAAGCCTTTGTCTTATAGTTATGTTTGAGTTTATTCCGATAATTTTAAATAAAATTATTTTCTAAGTGTTCTAACCACGCTCTGCTACCATTGTTGCTATATGTGTGTGGTTTAGAGATTAAATAAACTCGTTCTCGACTTAGAAAAATATTTAATAAAGAGAAAATAGGGCTTTCACATCTACTTCGATGTGTTTACAAAAAGACTCTACTCCGCAGTAGGGAGAAAAAGAATTACGTCATTTTTATACTATCTATGCGCCACCTAGTGACTACCATTGCTACTAAACGCTATGTCAATGTATAGGTAAAATACACATACCAATAGAAACTGGCAAGGCTTCTCTCTCGGGCGAGGAGATTTTTGAAACTGGCAAGGCTTCTCTCTCGGGCCAGGAGATTTTTGAAACTGGCAAGGCTTCTCTCTCGGGCCAGGAGATTTTTGAAACTGGCAAGGCTTCTCTCTCGGGCGAGGATATTTTTGAAACTGGCAAGGCTTTCCTCGGGCGAGGAGATTTTTGAAACTGGCAAGGCTTTAATCGGGCGAGGAGATTTTTGAAACTGGCAAGGCTTTCCTCGGGTGAGGAGATTTTTGAAACTGGCAAGGCTTCTCTCTCGGGCCAGGAGATTTTTGAAACTGGCAAGGCTTTCCTCGGGTGAGGATATTTTTGAAACTGGCAAGGCTTTCCTCGGGTGAGGATATTTTTGAAACTGGCAAGGCTTTCCTCGGGTGAGGATATTTTTGAAACTGGCAAGGCTTTCCTCGGGTGAGGATATTTTTGAAACTGGCAAGGCTTTCCTCGGGTGAGGATATTTTTGAAACTGGCAAGGCTTCTCTCTCGGGCGAGGATATTTTTGAAACTGGCAAGGCTTCTCTCTCGGGCGAGGATATTTTTGAAACTGGCAAGGCTTCTCTCTCGGGCCAGGATATTTTTGAAACTGGCAAGGCTTCTCTCTCGGGCGAGGATATTTTTGAAACTGGCAAGGCTTCTCTCTCGGGCCAGGATATTTTTGAAACTGGCAAGGCTTCTCTCTCGGGCGAGGATATTTTTGAAACTGGCAAGGCTTCTCTCTCGGGCCAGGATATTTTTGAAACTGGCAAGGCTTTCCTCGGGTGAGGATATTTTTGAAACTGGCAAGGCTTTCCTCGGGTGAGGATATTTTTGAAACTGGCAAGGCTTTCCTCGGGTGAGGATATTTTTGAAACTGGCAAGGCTTTCCTCGGGTGAGGATATTTTTGAAACTGGCAAGGCTTCTCTCTCGGGCGAGGATATTTTTGAAACTGGCAAGGCTTCTCTCTCGGGCCAGGATATTTTTGAAACTGGCAAGGCTTCTCTCTCGGGCGAGGATATTTTTGAAACTGGCAAGGCTTCTCTCTCGGGCGAGGATATTTTTGAAACTGGCAAGGCTTCTCTCTCGGGCGAGGATATTTTTGAAACTGGCAAGGCTTCTCTCTCGGGCGAGGATATTTTTGAAACTGGCAAGGCTTCTCTCTCGGGCGAGGATATTTTTGAAACTGGCAAGGCTTCTCTCTCGGGCGAGGATATTTTTGAAACTGGCAAGGCTTCTCTCTCGGGCGAGGATATTTTTGAAACTGGCAAGGCTTCTCTCTCGGGCGAGGATATTTTTGAAACTGGCAAGGCTTCTCTCTCGGGCGAGGATATTTTTGAAACTGGCAAGGCTTCTCTCTCGGGCGAGGATATTTTTGAAACTGGCAAGGCTTCTCTCTCGGGCGAGGATATTTTTGAAACTGGCAAGGCTTCTCTCTCGGGCGAGGATATTTTTGAAACTGGCAAGGCTTCTCTCTCGGGCGAGGATATTTTTGAAACTGGCAAGGCTTCTCTCTCGGGCGAGGATATTTTTGAAACTGGCAAGGCTTCCCTCTCGGGCGAGGATATTTTTGAAACTGGCAAGGCTTCTCTCTCGGGCGAGGATATTTTTGAAACTGGCAAGGCTTCTCTCTCGGGCGAGGATATTTTTGAAACTGGCAAGGCTTCTCTCTCGGGCCAGGATATTTTTGAAACTGGCAAGGCTTCTCTCTCGGGCGAGGATATTTTTGAAACTGGCAAGGCTTCTCTCTCGGGCGAGGAGATTTTTGAAACTGGCAAGGCTTCTCTCTCGGGCCAGGAGATTTTTGAAACTGGCAAGGCTTCTCTCTCGGGCGAGGATATTTTTGAAACTGGCAAGGCTTTCCTCGGGCGAGGATATTTTTGAAACTGGCAAGGCTTTCCTCGGGCGAGGAGATTTTTGAAACTGGCAAGGCTTCTCTCTCGGGCCAGGAGATTTTTGAAACTGGCAAGGCTTCTCTCTCGGGCCAGGAGATTTTTGAAACTGGCAAGGCTTCTCTCTCGGGCCAGGAGATTTTTGAAACTGGCAAGGCTTCTCTCTCGGGCCAGGAGATTTTTGAAACTGGCAAGGCTTCTCTCTCGGGCCAGGAGATTTTTGAAACTGGCAAGGCTTCTCTCTCGGGCCAGGAGATTTTTGAAACTGGCAAGGCTTCTCTCTCGGGCCAGGAGATTTTTGAAACTGGCAAGGCTTCTCTCTCGGGCCAGGAGATTTTTGAAACTGGCAAGGCTTCTCTCTCGGGCCAGGAGATTTTTGAAACTGGCAAGGCTTCTCTCTCGGGCCAGGATATTTTGGAAACTGGCAAGGCTTCTCTCTCGGGCGAGGATATTTTTGAAACTGGCAAGGCTTCTCTCTCGGGCGAGGATATTTTTGAAACTGGCAAGGCTTCTCTCTCGGGCGAGGATATTTTTGAAACTGGCAAGGCTTTCCTCGGGTGAGGATATTTTTGAAACTGGCAAGGCTTTCCTCGGGTGAGGATATTTTTGAAACTGGCAAGGCTTTCCTCGGGCCAGGATATTTTTGAAACTGGCAAGGCTTCTCTCTCGGGCCAGGATATTTTTGAAACTGGCAAGGCTTCTCTCTCGGGCGAGGATATTTTTGAAACTGGCAAGGCTTCTCTCTCGGGCGAGGATATTTTTGAAACTGGCAAGGCTTCTCTCTCGGGCGAGGATATTTTTGAAACTGGCAAGGCTTCTCTCTCGGGCCAGGATATTTTTGAAACTGGCAAGGCTTCTCTCTCGGGCGAGGATATTTTTGAAACTGGCAAGGCTTCTCTCTCGGGCGAGGATATTTTTGAAACTGGCAAGGCTTCTCTCTCGGGCGAGGATATTTTTGAAACTGGCAAGGCTTCTCTCTCGGGCGAGGATATTTTTGAAACTGGCAAGGCTTCTCTCTCGGGCGAGGATATTTTTGAAACTGGCAAGGCTTCTCTCTCGGGCGAGAATATTTTTGAAACTGGCAAGGCTTCTCTCTCGGGCGAGGATATTTTTGAAACTGGCAAGGCTTCTCTCTCGGGCGAGGATATTTTTGAAACTGGCAAGGCTTCTCTCTCGGGCGAGGATATTTTTGAAACTGGCAAGGCTTCTCTCTCGGGCGAGGATATTTTTGAAACTGGCAAGGCTTCTCTCTCGGGCGAGGATATTTTTGAAACTGGCAAGGCTTCTCTCTCGGGCGAGGATATTTTTGAAACTGGCAAGGCTTCTCTCTCGGGCGAGGATATTTTTGAAACTGGCAAGGCTTCTCTCTCGGGCGAGGATATTTTTGAAACTGGCAAGGCTTTCCTCGGGCGAGGATATTTTTGAAACTGGCAAGGCTTTCCTCGGGCGAGGAGATTTTTGAAACTGGCAAGGCTTTCCTCGGGCGAGGAGATTTTTGAAACTGGCAAGGCTTCTCTCTCGGGCCAGGAGATTTTTGAAACTGGCAAGGCTTCTCTCTCGGGCCAGGAGATTTTTGAAACTGGCAAGGCTTCTCTCTCGGGCGAGGATATTTTTGAAACTGGCAAGGCTTTCCTCGGGCGAGGAGATTTTTGAAACTGGCAAGGCTTTCCTCGGGCGAGGAGATTTTTGAAACTGGCAAGGCTTCTCTCTCGGGCCAGGAGATTTTTGAAACTGGCAAGGCTTCTCTCTCGGGCCAGGAGATTTTTGAAACTGGCAAGGCTTCTCTCTCGGGCGAGGATATTTTTGAAACTGGCAAGGCTTCTCTCTCGGGCGAGGATATTTTTGAAACTGGCAAGGCTTCTCTCTCGGGCCAGGATATTTTTGAAACTGGCAAGGCTTTCCTCGGGTGAGGATATTTTTGAAACTGGCAAGGTTTTCCTCGGGTGAGGATATTTTTGAAACTGGCAAGGCTTTCCTCGGGTGAGGATATTTTTGAAACTGGCAAGGCTTTCCTCGGGTGAGGATATTTTTGAAACTGGCAAGGCTTCTCTCTCGGGCGAGGATATTTTTGAAACTGGCAAGGCTTCTCTCTCGGGCCAGGATATTTTTGAAACTGGCAAGGCTTCTCTCTCGGGCGAGGATATTTTTGAAACTGGCAAGGCTTCTCTCTCGGGCGAGGATATTTTTGAAACTGGCAAGGCTTCTCTCTCGGGCGAGGATATTTTTGAAACTGGCAAGGCTTCTCTCTCGGGCGAGGATATTTTTGAAACTGGCAAGGCTTCTCTCTCGGGCGAGGATATTTTTGAAACTGGCAAGGCTTCTCTCTCGGGCGAGGATATTTTTGAAACTGGCAAGGCTTCTCTCTCGGGCGAGGATATTTTTGAAACTGGCAAGGCTTCTCTCTCGGGCGAGGATATTTTTGAAACTGGCAAGGCTTCTCTCTCGGGCGAGGATATTTTTGAAACTGGCAAGGCTTCTCTCTCGGGCGAGGATATTTTTGAAACTGGCAAGGCTTCTCTCTCGGGCGAGGATATTTTTGAAACTGGCAAGGCTTCTCTCTCGGGCGAGGATATTTTTGAAACTGGCAAGGCTTCTCTCTCGGGCGAGGATATTTTTGAAACTGGCAAGGCTTCTCTCTCGGGCGAGGATATTTTTGAAACTGGCAAGGCTTCTCTCTCGGGCGAGGATATTTTTGAAACTGGCAAGGCTTCTCTCTCGGGCGAGGATATTTTTGAAACTGGCAAGGCTTCTCTCTCGGGCGAGGATATTTTTGAAACTGGCAAGGCTTCTCTCTCGGGCCAGGATATTTTTGAAACTGGCAAGGCTTCTCTCTCGGGCGAGGATATTTTTGAAACTGGCAAGGCTTCTCTCTCGGGCGAGGAGATTTTTGAAACTGGCAAGGCTTCTCTCTCGGGCCAGGAGATTTTTGAAACTGGCAAGGCTTCTCTCTCGGGCGAGGATATTTTTGAAACTGGCAAGGCTTTCCTCGGGCGAGGAGATTTTTGAAACTGGCAAGGCTTCTCTCTCGGGCCAGGAGATTTTTGAAACTGGCAAGGCTTCTCTCTCGGGCCAGGAGATTTTTGAAACTGGCAAGGCTTCTCTCTCGGGCCAGGAGATTTTTGAAACTGGCAAGGCTTCTCTCTCGGGCCAGGAGATTTTTGAAACTGGCAAGGCTTCTCTCTCGGGCCAGGAGATTTTTGAAACTGGCAAGGCTTCTCTCTCGGGCCAGGAGATTTTTGAAACTGGCAAGGCTTCTCTCTCGGGCCAGGAGATTTTTGAAACTGGCAAGGCTTCTCTCTCGGGCCAGGAGATTTTTGAAACTGGCAAGGCTTCTCTCTCGGGCCAGGAGATTTTTGAAACTAGCAAGGCTTCTCTCTCGGGCGAGGATATTTTTGAAACTGGCAAGGCTTCTCTCTCGGGCGAGGATATTTTTGAAACTGGCAAGGCTTTCCTCGGGCGAGGAGATTTTTGAAACTGGCAAGGCTTCTCTCTCGGGCCAGGAGATTTTTGAAACTGGCAAGGCTTCTCTCTCGGGCCAGGAGATTTTTGAAACTGGCAAGGCTTCTCTCTCGGGCGAGGATATTTTTGAAACTGGCAAGGCTTCTCTCTCGGGCGAGGATATTTTTGAAACTGGCAAGGCTTCTCTCTCGGGCCAGGATATTTTTGAAACTGGCAAGGCTTCTCTCTCGGGCGAGGATATTTTTGAAACTGGCAAGGCTTCTCTCTCGGGCGAGGATATTTTTGAAACTGGCAAGGCTTCTCTCTCGGGCGAGGATATTTTTGAAACTGGCAAGGCTTCTCTCTCGGGCCAGGATATTTTTGAAACTGGCAAGGCTTCTCTCTCGGGCGAGGATATTTTTGAAACTGGCAAGGCTTCTCTCTCGGGCGAGGAGATTTTTGAAACTGGCAAGGCTTCTCTCTCGGGCCAGGAGATTTTTGAAACTGGCAAGGCTTCTCTCTCGGGCCAGGAGATTTTTGAAACTGGCAAGGCTTCTCTCTCGGGCGAGGATATTTTTGAAACTGGCAAGGCTTTCCTCGGGCGAGGATATTTTTGAAACTGGCAAGGCTTTCCTCGGGCGAGGAGATTTTTGAAACTGGCAAGGCTTCTCTCTCGGGCCAGGAGATTTTTGAAACTGGCAAGGCTTCTCTCTCGGGCCAGGAGATTTTTGAAACTGGCAAGGCTTCTCTCTCGGGCCAGGAGATTTTTGAAACTGGCAAGGCTTCTCTCTCGGGCCAGGAGATTTTTGAAACTGGCAAGGCTTCTCTCTCGGGCCAGGAGATTTTTGAAACTGGCAAGGCTTCTCTCTCGGGCCAGGAGATTTTTGAAACTGGCAAGGCTTCTCTCTCGGGCCAGGAGATTTTTGAAACTGGCAAGGCTTCTCTCTCGGGCCAGGAGATTTTTGAAACTGGCAAGGCTTCTCTCTCGGGCCAGGAGATTTTTGAAACTGGCAAGGCTTCTCTCTCGGGCCAGGATATTTTGGAAACTGGCAAGGCTTCTCTCTCGGGCGAGGATATTTTTGAAACTGGCAAGGCTTCTCTCTCGGGCGAGGATATTTTTGAAACTGGCAAGGCTTCTCTCTCGGGCGAGGATATTTTTGAAACTGGCAAGGCTTTCCTCGGGTGAGGATATTTTTGAAACTGGCAAGGCTTTCCTCGGGTGAGGATATTTTTGAAACTGGCAAGGCTTTCCTCGGGCCAGGATATTTTTGAAACTGGCAAGGCTTCTCTCTCGGGCCAGGATATTTTTGAAACTGGCAAGGCTTCTCTCTCGGGCGAGGATATTTTTGAAACTGGCAAGGCTTCTCTCTCGGGCGAGGATATTTTTGAAACTGGCAAGGCTTCTCTCTCGGGCGAGGATATTTTTGAAACTGGCAAGGCTTCTCTCTCGGGCGAGGATATTTTTGAAACTGGCAAGGCTTCTCTCTCGGGCGAGGATATTTTTGAAACTGGCAAGGCTTCTCTCTCGGGCGAGGATATTTTTGAAACTGGCAAGGCTTCTCTCTCGGGCGAGGATATTTTTGAAACTGGCAAGGCTTTCCTCGGGCGAGGATATTTTTGAAACTGGCAAGGCTTTCCTCGGGCGAGGAGATTTTTGAAACTGGCAAGGCTTTCCTCGGGTGAGGAGATTTTTGAAACTGGCAAGGCTTTCCTCGGGCGAGGATATTTTTGAAACTGGCAAGGCTTTCCTCGGGCGAGGATATTTTTGAAACTGGCAAGGCTTTCCTCGGGCGAGGATATTTTTGAAACTGGCAAGGCTTTCCTCGGGCGAGGATATTTTTGAAACTGGCAAGGCTTTCCTCGGGCGAGGATTTTTTGAAACTGGCAAGGCTTTCCTCGGGCGAGGATTTTTTGAAACTGGCAAGGCTTTCCTCGGGCGAGGATTTTTTGAAACTGGCAAGGCTTTCCTCGGGCGAGGATTTTTTGAAACTGGCAAGGCTTCTCTCTCGGGCCAGGATATTTTTTGAAACTGGCAAGGCTTGCGTCGGGCCAGGAGATTTTTTGAAACTGGCAAGGCTTGCGTCGGGCCAGGAGATTTTTTGAAACTGGCAAGGCTTGCGTCGGGCCAGGAGATTTTTTGAAACTGGCAAGGCTTGCGTCGGGCCAGGAGATTTTTTGAAACTGGCAAGGCTTGCGTCGGGTGAGGAGATTTTTGAAACTGGCAAGGCTTCTCTCTCGGGCCAGGAGATTTTTGAAACTGGCAAGGCTTCTCTCTCGGGCGAGGATATTTTTGAAACTGGCAAGGCTTCTCTCTCGGGCGAGGATATTTTTGAAACTGGCAAGGCTTCTCTCTCGGGCGAGGATATTTTTGAAACTGGCAAGGCTTTCCTCGGGTGAGGATATTTTTGAAACTGGCAAGGCTTCTCTCTCGGGCCAGGATATTTTTGAAACTGGCAAGGCTTCTCTCTCGGGCCAGGATATTTTTGAAACTGGCAAGGCTTTCCTCGGGTGAGGATATTTTTGAAACTGGCAAGGCTTTCCTCGGGCGAGGATATTTTTGAAACTGGCAAGGCTTTCCTCGGGCGAGGATATTTTTGAAACTGGCAAGGCTTTCCTCGGGCGAGGATATTTTTGAAACTGGCAAGGCTTTCCTCGGGCGAGGATTTTTTGAAACTGGCAAGGCTTTCCTCGGGCGAGGATTTTTTGAAACTGGCAAGGCTTTCCTCGGGCGAGGATTTTTTGAAACTGGCAAGGCTTCTCTCTCGGGCCAGGATATTTTGAAACTGGCAAGGCTTCTCTCTCGGGCCAGGATATTTTTTGAAACTGGCAAGGCTTGCGTCGGGCCAGGAGATTTTTTGAAACTGGCAAGGCTTGCGTCGGGCCAGGAGATTTTTTGAAACTGGCAAGGCTTGCGTCGGGCCAGGAGATTTTTTGAAACTGGCAAGGCTTGCGTCGGGCCAGGAGATTTTTTGAAACTGGCAAGGCTTGCGTCGGGCCAGGAGATTTTTTGAAACTGGCAAGGCTTGCGTCGGGCCAGGAGATTTTTTGAAACTGGCAAGGCTTGCGTCGGGCCAGGAGATTTTTTGAAACTGGCAAGGCTTGCGTCGGGCCAGGAGATTTTTTGAAACTGGCAAGGCTTGCGTCGGGCCAGGAGATTTTTTGAAACTGGCAAGGCTTGCGTCGGGCCAGGAGATTTTTTGAAACTGGCAAGGCTTGCGTCGGGCCAGGAGATTTTTTGAAACTGGCAAGGCTTGCGTCGGGCCAGGAGATTTTTTGAAACTGGCAAGGCTTGCGTCGGGCCAGGAGATTTTTTGAAACTGGCAAGGCTTGCGTCGGGCCAGGAGATTTTTTGAAACTGGCAAGGCTTGCGTCGGGCCAGGAGATTTTTTGAAACTGGCAAGGCTTGCGTCGGGCCAGGAGATTTTTTGAAACTGGCAAGGCTTGCGTCGGGCCAGGAGATTTTTTGAAACTGGCAAGGCTTGCGTCGGGCCAGGAGATTTTTTGAAACTGGCAAGGCTTGCGTCGGGCCAGGAGATTTTTTGAAACTGGCAAGGCTTGCGTCGGGCCAGGAGATTTTTTGAAACTGGCAAGGCTTGCGTCGGGCCAGGAGATTTTTTGAAACTGGCAAGGCTTGCGTCGGGCCAGGAGATTTTTTGAAACTGGCAAGGCTTGCGTCGGGCCAGGAGATTTTTTGAAACTGGCAAGGCTTGCGTCGGGCCAGGAGATTTTTTGAAACTGGCAAGGCTTGCGTCGGGCCAGGAGATTTTTTGTAACTGGCAAGGCTTGCGTCGGGCCAGGAGATTTTTTGAAACTGGCAAGGCTTGCGTCGGGCCAGGAGATTTTTTGAAACTGGCTAGGCTTGCGTCGGGCCAGGAGATTTTTTAAAACTGGCTAGGCTTGCGTCGGGCCAGGAGATTTTTTGAAACTGGCTAGGCTTGCGTCGGGCCAGGAGATTTTTTGAAACTGGCTAGGCTTGCGTCGGGCCAGGAGATTTTTTGAAACTGGCTAGGCTTGCGTCGGGCCAGGAGATTTTTTGAAACTGGCAAGGCTTGCGTCGGGCCAGGAGATTTTTTGAAACTGGCAAGGCTTGCGTCGGGCCAGGAGATTTTTTGAAACTGGCAAGGCTTGCGTCGGGCCAGGAGATTTTTTGAAACTGGCAAGGCTTGCGTCGGGCCAGGAGATTTTTTGAAACTGGCAAGGCTTGCGTCGGGCCAGGAGATTTTTTGAAACTGGCAAGGCTTGCGTCGGGCCAGGAGATTTTTTGAAACTGGCAAGGCTTGCGTCGGGCCAGGAGATTTTTTGAAACTGGCAAGGCTTGCGTCGGGCCAGGAGATTTTTTGAAACTGGCAAGGCTTGCGTCGGGCCAGGAGATTTTTTGAAACTGGCAAGGCTTGCGTCGGGCCAGGAGATTTTTTGAAACTGGCAAGGCTTGCGTCGGGCCAGGAGATTTTTTGAAACTGGCAAGGCTTGCGTCGGGCCAGGAGATTTTTTGTAACTGGCAAGGCTTGCGTCGGGCCAGGAGATTTTTTGAAACTGGCAAGGCTTGCGTCGGGCCAGGAGATTTTTTGAAACTGGCTAGGCTTGCGTCGGGCCAGGAGATTTTTTGAAACTGGCTAGGCTTGCGTCGGGCCAGGAGATTTTTTGAAACTGGCTAGGCTTGCGTCGGGCCAGGAGATTTTTTGAAACTGGCTAGGCTTGCGTCGGGCCAGGAGATTTTTTGAAACTGGCAAGGCTTGCGTCGGGCCAGGAGATTTTTTGAAACTGGCAAGGCTTGCGTCGGGCCAGGAGATTTTTTGAAACTGGCAAGGCTTGCGTCGGGCCAGGAGATTTTTTGAAACTGGCAAGGCTTGCGTCGGGCCAGGAGATTTTTTGAAACTGGCAAGGCTTGCGTCGGGCCAGGAGATTTTTTGTAACTGGCAAGGCTTGCGTCGGGCCAGGAGATTTTTTGAAACTGGCAAGGCTTGCGTCGGGCCAGGAGATTTTTTGAAACTGGCTAGGCTTGCGTCGGGCCAGGAGATTTTTTGAAACTGGCTAGGCTTGCGTCGGGCCAGGAGATTTTTTGAAACTGGCTAGGCTTGCGTCGGGCCAGGAGATTTTTTGAAACTGGCTAGGCTTGCGTCGGGCCAGGAGATTTTTTGAAACTGGCTAGGCTTGCGTCGGGCCAGGAGATTTTTTGAAACTGGCTAGGCTTGCGTCGGGCCAGGAGATTTTTTGAAACTGGCTAGGCTTGTGTTTCGAATGTTCGTGTTTATCGCGTCTGTGCTTTAGGTTAAGCTTAGTCTTTTCTTAATATTTATTTAAGGTCCCACTTTCAAAGAAATAGCGAGCAAATGCGAGAGAGAGAGAGAGCTTGTCTAATTGATTAATATTTAATCAGTATGCCAGCTTTACTGAAAGCTTACGATATCTCTCATTCTAAAAGTTATTTCAGAATTCTTCTTCCAAAAGTACGGAGTCTCTCTGAGTTTGTATCTTCCTTATCTTATTTCAATGTTTTTAACCCTTTCTATACATTTTAAAACCTTTTTTTTCATACATGTTTTAGTATCAAGAAATCTGGGACTCAATTACACTAACAACAACGATAGAAAATGGTATAAAAAAAAAGAACTAGAGCCCGGCTAAGGGGTCAGTTGAAATTCAGGAGGCGTAGTTCCTTGTCACAAATTTGCAAGGTAAGAAAATAAATTTTAATTACCTCGATTAGGTATAATTGTTTACGTTAACTCGCTTTAAAATAGTCGAAATATTCAGGGTTTGTACGAAATTTTTACATTGAAATCCCTGACTTTTCCAGGTTATCCCTGACCAAATTTTGGAAATATCCCTGACTAGTTTAAGGTGTTTAACAGAGCCCACTGCCATCACACCTGTCTCATATTTAGTATTGCTCGAATCACAGCTTAATATACCAAACGAAATCCCTGACTTTTTAGGGAAAAGTTTCAAATCCCTGACATATCCCCGACTTTTTAGGGAAAAGTTTCAAATCCCTGACATATCCCCGACTTTTTAGGGAAAAGTTTCAAATCCCTGACATATCCCCGACTTTTTAGGGAAAAGTTTCAAATCCCTGACATATCCCCGACTTTTTAGGGAAAAGTTTCAAATCCCTGACATATCCCCGACTTTTTAGGGAAAAGTTTCAAATCCCTGACATATCCCCGACTTTTTAGGGAAAAGTTTCAAATCCCTGACTTTTTCCCCTATTTTCCATATCCCTGACTTATCCAGGTTTTCCAGGCTCCGTACGAACCCTGATATTAATTAATTAGGTCTTTCATTTTAATATTAATGTAGTTATTGACATTTAAAGTATGGAAGAATCTCTAGTGCAGGTATTATTCTTTCGTTTTAATTTGTTCGAATTGAAATTAATAATGCTTAATGGGATTTTTAGATCAAATTGAACAAAAAGCGTCCGAGACAGGCCAGAACTGCGGAAGACCTTATAGAGGTGTACTATGGTGAAATTGAGGCTAAAGCCGCCGCCAAGGCCAAAAAAGAAAAAACTGGCTAATCAAAGGGCTTATAAAAAAAGGGTTGCAAGGAAAAGAGCAGCGGCTGCCAATGAGCAAGCCGGTCTCCACGCCAATTCAATTTAAAAGTAATTAAACTAATCTAATTTCTCTTAAACAGCCCGCCTCAAGAAACTTACATTCCTAAATACTTTAAAAATAATCTTTAACTGTTTAAAAAAAATTTACGTAATGAATTTTTCAAACTATTTTACAAAATAAATGTAACTCTCCTATTTACAAGAGCGCCTAAACCTAAATTGACCTTTCACCCTTAACCCCTTTTATGCACGCTTAGTATTTTCTTACAAATATATAATTTCGATTTAGTTAATTTTATGATTAATTTTTTGGTACATAATTGCACTTTTAAGCAATTGCATGGAATTGCTTTTTTTAAAATAAAAATTTATTTGCAGATGCAATTGCATGGTTTTTAATATTTTGGTTTGCATTTTTTGCATTTATTTTTATTATGCATGGGATTTTTTTTCTAGACTTTGGAATCATTTCGAAAGAGGAAAAATTCATCAAGTTCCACTACTCAACCCAAGAAACCAAAGCTTAGCCTACTAAGCCTCGCAAAAGAGGAAAAAAAGGCTGCAAAAAAAAGCAGCCAATCGAAAGGCGTACCTGAAAAGAGTGGCTGCTAAAAAAGCCACCGCCGCCTCTGCCAAGGACGACGTGTTTGTCGCCAATGACGATGTTCCCCTCAGTGTAATTGTCACCAGGAACAGTGAAGATTGAGAAAGAAACTAGCAATTTTAGAGAGGGCTGTTTTCACGCTTTGCGTGGGAGGTGATGACAACAACACCGGTCAGAGAAAAATTGACGCAATCACCGGCGTCTCGACGATATAAAACAAGACCGCGGGCCCGGATAAGGGGTCAGTTTGTTTGTTCAGTTGAAGTCCCCAAGAAGTTTGCAAAGTTTTAATTACCTCGGTAAGGCTCGATTAGGTTATTTAGACAGAATAATAGGATTAATTGTTTTCTTTAACTTAAAATTGTCTAAATATTAATTAACTAGGTCTTCCATTTTTAATGTAGTTTTTTACAGTTAAACAATGGAAAAAGCGAAAATAGCAGCGTATAAAGTGGCAGCTACTGCCGAAGAGGCCACAGCCGCAGCCAAGGCCGCCATAGCTGCAGCAGAGGATAAAGCCGCAAAATGCGACGCAGCCGCGCCCGATGCCGCCCAAGCCCAAGAGGCGATAACCGCAGCCAAGGCCGCCATAGCCGTAGCCGAGGATAGAGGCGCCCTGTTAGAAGCAGCAATGGCCGATGCTGCCGAAGCCGCCAAGGCAAAAAGAAAAATATATAACCGGAAAGCTTATGAGAAGAGAAAGGCAGCGAAAAAAGACGCTAGAGTCGATGTTCCCCTCAGTGTAATTGTCACCAGGAACAGTGAAGATATAGAAAATCTGAGAAAGCAACTAGCAATTTTAGAGAGGGCCGTTTTCACGCTTTGCGTGGGAGGTGATGACAACAACACCGGCCAGTGAAAAAATTGAGAAAGTGGAACAGCAGACTTTTGATCTAAAAGTAATTGAACTAATCATCCAATTTCTCTTAAGCCGCCCGCCTCCAGTCATCGAGTAACCGTAATGTTTCACGTAATTGCAGGGCGAACATACGCGTTACGGTTAGGTTTACATCAGAAACTAGATCAGATTAGGCCGCTGCTGATCTTGTATGGATTATCTCTCCTTGGGTTATAAAAACCTAGGCAATATGGAAGAATCAAGCATGGTATTATTCTTTGATTTTAATTTGCTCGAATTGAGATTACTAATGCCTAATGTACGCTTTTAAACTTTGGAGGAATCGATTCGAAAGAGAAAAAATTCGTCATCCACTTCTCAACGGAAAAGAGTTAAGGTTAGCCTACTCAGCCCCTCAAAAGAGGAAAAGAAGGCTTTAAAGAAAGCAGCCAATCGAAAGGCGTATCTGAAAAGAGTGGCTAAAAAAGCCGCCACCGCCACCGCCGCTGCCAAGGACGAATCTTTTGTTGCCAAAATAGATGTTCCCTTGACAGTAATTTTCACTAGGAACAATGAATATTTAGAAATTCTGAGAAGGCAACTGGCGACGTTAGAGAGCGCTTTTTTTACGCGTGAGGAAAACCAGCCTGTCACAGAGAAAGTTGAGAAAGTGGAACAGCAGACATTTGATTTAAAAGTAATTAAACTAATCATCCAATTTCTCTTAAGCCGCCCGCCTCCAGTCATCGAGTAACCCTAATGTTTCACGTAATTGCAGGGCGAACATACGCGTTACGCTTAGGTTTCGTCCACCTTTGAAATCCCAATGTATTTAAGTTAAAAATTCAAAAACCTTGGTGATTTCAAACGCGGCTAGACCGTCCAAAGCAATAGGACCTTAGAATTCAATCTTGACTATGTATTGAAACCAGAATGCAATCAAGAAAACGTATTTGATGAGGTGAAGGAGGTAATTAAATCGACACTGAAAGGGTGGAACGCGCGCGTCTTCGCATACGGCAGAGGGAACTTTCTTCGGAAAGTCACGTTAAATTATTCGGTAGTTGCTTCCTGCAGCCTGACGCTTCCGGGTCGATTATCCTTTTTCTTAAGCGCCACAGATAAATAAATTATGGAAGGATCGCTAGAATCGCCACTGGTATTATTCTTTCATTTTAATTTGTTCGAATTGAAATTAATAATGCTTAATGGGATTTTT
This sequence comes from Phalangium opilio, assembly GCF_054372755.1. NCBI lineage: Eukaryota > Metazoa > Arthropoda > Arachnida > Opiliones > Phalangiidae > Phalangium > Phalangium opilio. The sequence continues at coordinate 1,189,887 of NW_028324223.1, forward strand.
AGATCAAAATCAACAAAAAGCGACGCAGACAAGCCAAAACGGTGGAAGACCTCACAGAGGTGTACTTTCGTGAAATTGAGGCTAAAGACGCAGCGAAGGCCAAAAAAGCCAAAATTGATAAAGAAAAGGAGTTGAAGAGCGAGGCCAATAAAAGGGCGTATAAAAAGCGGCAAGAAAAGAAAAAAGCAGCGGCTGCCACCACCGAAAACTGCGCCGACAACAGCGCTGATACCACCACCGAAAACTGCGCCGACAACCGCGCTGATACCACCACCGAAAACTGCGCCGACAACCGCGCTGATACCAGCACCGAAAACTGCGCCGACAACCGCGCTGATACCAGCACCGAAAACTGCGCCGACAACCGCGCTGATACCAGCACCCAAACCAGCGGTGTTGAGCAGCTGTTGAAAAAAACCTTTTGCCTGGAAGAACAAGTTAAGGCCCTTGCGGCGCGACTGCAAGAAAAGGATGCGCAACTGCAAGAAAAGGATGCGAAAGTGCAAGAAAGTGAAGACGTTACTCGAAAGTTGTTGAAGGAGCTTGAAAGGGAACGAGCAAAAAATGAGGAAACTAACCATCGGGAGCAGAAGAAAAAGTTCAATTTAAAAGTAATTAAACTAATCCAATTTCTTTAAGCCGCCCGCCTCTACTTATCGAGTAACCGTAATGTTTTGCGTAATTGCAGGGGAACATACGCGTTCTTTGTAGGATTCGCCCTCTCTATGACAAAACAGCTACTTCTACAATTGAAGTCAAAACGCCTGAAGAATTGCTTGTGTGTTCAGAAGTGGCACAGTCTTCAAACAAACAAACGCGAAGCAATTCGAAACAGCAGTTTATTGTGGACCGCATTTTCGCACACGACTCAACACAAATGGATGTCTTTGAAGAGGCGCGAAAATGCGTGGAATATGTTTTCAAAGGCTTCAATGTGTGCGTTTTTGCTCATGGCCAGACAGGGTCAGGAAAGACCCACACAATGGAAGGTCCCCTGACGGCAAACAATTTCGTTACAGACGACCCGGATATAGGGGTCATCCCCAGACCAGAAATGAAAAAGTGGGTTTAAATATAAATGAAAGAGAGGGAAAGGTCACAGTTGACAATTTAGCCGTTCGCAGAGTCACAACCGCGGAAGATGCAAGGCCATGGCCACCGAACTGATTTTTTTCACGATGACGCTCGTTTTTCTCGGTCTCAAAATTAAATAATTTATTTCAGGCCATAGAAGTAATAGTTAAAGCGAGAAAACAAAGGAATATTGCCCCAACAACTAAAAATGTTACTTCCTCGCGTTCGCATTCAATATACATATTGAAGACAAATGGAGATAAAGAAGTAACGGGCCGAAGTTTCAACGGTAAGTTGCTGGTATCATTGTTTTTTTGGCTAATGAAATAAATCTCATAGATTTAGCTGGTAGAGAAAAACTTTGCGAAGGAAACTTGGTTGCGAAAAAAGAAAAAAAAAATAAAATAGAAACGAAAAACATAAACCAATCGTTAACCCATCTTAGACGATGGTGGTATCGAAACACCCGGTTTCAAACGCGGCTAGGCCTTTGAGTTCACTCTCGACCATGTCCTTCAGCCACATTGCACGCGAGAAAATGTATTTGAAGAGGTTAAGGAGGTACTTAAATCCGTACTCAATGGTTGGAACGCGCGTGTGTTCGCTACGATCCAAATGGGGACAAGCGGGAGGTACGTGTTTAATCCCCGCATGAACAGTGATATAATTGGTCCACCATCGAGGGCTAAACGCGGCCATGAGCACGCGAGAAAACGTATTCGATGAGGTAAAGGAAACTTGGTTGCAAAAAATAAAATAAAATAGAAACAAACAACGCGCTTATTTAAGAATTCCTTGGGCGGAAATTCGAAAACGTTGCTGATTATAAACGTGTCCCCAATGAAGAAAATTTCGACGCAACGATAAACTCGTTACGTTTTGTGCAAAAAATAAACAATTGCAAAATTTAGGAACCCATTTCTGAAAACAAAAAAAAAAAAAAATATTTTTCAACTGACAATGTTGAAAAATGTTAAAATAAATTTTCACAAAATTTTAAAACGTTTTGACGGATTTTAAAAAAGTCTTAAATAAATTAAAATAACGTTCAATTACTCGGAGATATCTAATGAAACCCTAGCAATCGACCGGAAACAGAAACCGGCCAGTGTCTACGGCATGTGGACACGTCATGTTGCCAAGTAGGGACAATTAGGAGATTAACGAGTACCACATCAGCTGGTGTGGACTAAGATTGTTATCTGTGTTGTTACTTAAACAGGGTTCATAGAACTTTTGAAAACAAATTTCCCCGAGATTCCCAGGTTTTCCCCCCACATACTTCCCTGAATTTTCCAGAGTTACGAGCCTCCTCCAAAGTTTAGTGTAATGCTATTCCTATGGAGGGGGGTTGTTTGTTTACGTTTTGCTTAATTACTCGGCCCCTATTTGTCGTAGCCCTAAGTTTTTAGTATGGTTAGATGGGGGACAAATGGGATTATAACATACTCAAAGGACATCCCCGTATCTCAAGTAGAACCAGAGTTACGAGCCTGCAAAGTTTAGTCTAATGCTATTCCTATGGAGGGGGGTTGTTTGTTTACGTTTTGCTTAATTACTCGGCCCCTGTTTGTCGTAGCCCCAAGTTTTTAGTATGGTTGGATGGGGGACAAATTGGACTATAACATACTCAAATGACATCTCCGTATCTCTAGTAGAACCAGAGTTACGAGCCTCCAAAGATGGGTCTAATGCTATTCCTATGGAGGGGGGTTGTTTGTTTACGTTTTGCTTAATTACTCGGCCCCTGTTTGTCGTAGCCCCAAGTTTTTAGTATGGTTGGATGGGGGACAAATTGGACTATAACATACTCAAAGGACATCACCGTATCTCAAGTAGAACCAGAGTTACGAGCCTCCAAAGTTGGGTCTAATGCTATTCCTATGGAGGGGGGTTGTTTGTTTAAGTTTTGCTTAATTACTCGGCCCCTGTTTGTCGTAGCCCTAAGTTTTTAGTATGGTTGGATGGGGGACAAATTGCACTATAACATACTCAAAGAACATCTCCGTATCTCAAGTAGAACCAGAGTTACGAGCCTCCAAAGTTGGGTCTAATGCTATTCCTATGGAGGGGGGTTGTTTGTTTATGTTTTGCTTAATTACTCGGCCCCTGTTTGTCGTAGCCCCAAGTTTTTAGTATGGTTGGATGGGGGACAAATTGGACTATAACATACTCAAAGAACATCTCCGTATCTCAAGTAGAACCAGAGTTACGAGCCTCCAAAGTTGGGTCTAATGCTATTCCTATGGAGGGGGGTTGTTTGTTTAAGTTTTGCTTAATTACTCGGCCCCTGTTTGTCGTAGCCCTAAGTTTTTAGTATGGTTGGATGGGGGACAAATTGCACTATAACATACTCAAAGAACATCTCCGTATCTCAAGTAGAACCAGAGTTACGAGCCTCCAAAGTTGGGTCTAATGCTATTCCTATGGAGGGGGGTTGTTTGTTTATGTTTTGCTTAATTACTCGGCCCCTGTTTGTCGTAGCCCCAAGTTTTTAGTATGGTTGGATGGGGGACAAATTGGACTATAACATACTCAAAGGACATCACCGTATCTCAAGTAGAACCAGAGTTACGAGCCTCCAAAGTTGGGTCTAATGCTATTCCTATGGAGGGGGGTTGTTTGTTTAAGTTTTGCTTAATTACTCGGCCCCTGTTTGTCGTAGCCCTAAGTTTTTAGTATGGTTGGATGGGGGACAAATTGCACTATAACATACTCAAAGAACATCTCCGTATCTCAAGTAGAACCAGAGTTACGAGCCTCCAAAGTTGGGTCTAATGCTATTCCTATGGAGGGGGGTTGTTTGTTTATGTTTTGCTTAATTACTCGGCCCCTGTTTGTCGTAGCCCCAAGTTTTTAGTATGGTTGGATGGGGGACAAATTGGACTATAACATACTCAAAGGACATCACCGTATCTCAAGTAGAACCAGAGTTACGAGCCTCCAAAGTTGGGTCTAATGCTATTCCTATGGAGGGGGGTTGTTTGTTTAAGTTTTGCTTAATTACTCGGCCCCTGTTTGTCGTAGCCCTAAGTTTTTAGTATGGTTGGATGGGGGACAAATTGCACTATAACATACTCAAAGAACATCTCCGTATCTCAAGTAGAACCAGAGTTACGAGCCTCCAAAGTTGGGTCTAATGCTATTCCTATGGAGGGGGGTTGTTTGTTTATGTTTTGCTTAATTACTCGGCCCCTGTTTGTCGTAGCCCCAAGTTTTTAGTATGGTTGGATGGGGGACAAATTGGACTATAACATACTCAAAGGACATCACCGTATCTCAAGTAGAACCAGAGTTACGAGCCTCCAAAGTTGGGTCTAATGCTATTCCTATGGAGGGGGGTTGTTTGTTTAAGTTTTGCTTAATTACTCGGCCCCTGTTTGTCGTAGCCCTAAGTTTTTAGTATGGTTGGATGGGGGACAAATTGCACTATAACATACTCAAAGAACATCTCCGTATCTCAAGTAGAACCAGAGTTACGAGCCTCCAAAGTTGGGTCTAATGCTATTCCTATGGAGGGGGGTTGTTTGTTTATGTTTTGCTTAATTACTCGGCCCCTGTTTGTCGTAGCCCCAAGTTTTTAGTATGGTTGGATGGGGGACAAATTGGACTATAACATACTCAAAGAACATCTCCGTATCTCAAGTAGAACCAGAGTTACGAGCCTCCAAAGTTGGGTCTAATGCTATTCCTATGGAGGGGGGTTGTTTGTTTAAGTTTTGCTTAATTACTCGGCCCCTGTTTGTCGTAGCCCTAAGTTTTTAGTATGGTTGGATGGGGGACAAATTGCACTATAACATACTCAAAGAACATCTCCGTATCTCAAGTAGAACCAGAGTTACGAGCCTCCAAAGTTGGGTCTAATGCTATTCCTATGGAGGGGGGTTGTTTGTTTAAGTTTTGCTTAATTACTCGGCCCCTGTTTGTCGTAGCCCTAAGTTTTTAGTATGGTTGGATGGGGGACAAATTGCACTATAACATACTCAAAGAACATCTCCGTATCTCAAGTAGAACCAGAGTTACGAGCCTCCAAAGTTGGGTCTAATGCTATTCCTATGGAGGGGGGTTGTTTGTTTAAGTTTTGCTTAATTACTCGGCCCCTGTTTGTCGTAGCCCTAAGTTTTTAGTATGGTTGGATGGGGGACAAATTGGACTATAACATACTCAAAGGACATCCCCGTATCTCAAGTAGAACCAGAGTTACGAGCCTGCAAAGTTTAGTCTAATGCTATTCCTATGGAGGGGGGTTGTTTGTTTACGTTTTGCTTAATTACTCGGCCCCTGTTTGTCGTAGCCCCAAGTTTTTAGTATGGTTGGATGGGGGACAAATTGGACTATAACATACTCAAATGACATCTCCGTATCTCTAGTAGAACCAGAGTTACGAGCCTCCAAAGATGGGTCTAATGCTATTCCTATGGAGGGGGGTTGTTTGTTTACGTTTTGCTTAATTACTCGGCCCCTGTTTGTCGTAGCCCCAAGTTTTTAGTATGGTTGGATGGGGGACAAATTGGACTATAACATACTCAAAGGACATCACCGTATCTCAAGTAGAACCAGAGTTACGAGCCTCCAAAGTTGGGTCTAATGCTATTCCTATGGAGGGGGGTTGTTTGTTTAAGTTTTGCTTAATTACTCGGCCCCTGTTTGTCGTAGCCCTAAGTTTTTAGTATGGTTGGATGGGGGACAAATTGCACTATAACATACTCAAAGAACATCTCCGTATCTCAAGTAGAACCAGAGTTACGAGCCTCCAAAGTTGGGTCTAATGCTATTCCTATGGAGGGGGGTTGTTTGTTTATGTTTTGCTTAATTACTCGGCCCCTGTTTGTCGTAGCCCCAAGTTTTTAGTATGGTTGGATGGGGGACAAATTGGACTATAACATACTCAAAGAACATCTCCGTATCTCAAGTAGAACCAGAGTTACGAGCCTCCAAAGTTGGGTCTAATGCTATTCCTATGGAGGGGGGTTGTTTGTTTAAGTTTTGCTTAATTACTCGGCCCCTGTTTGTCGTAGCCCTAAGTTTTTAGTATGGTTGGATGGGGGACAAATTGCACTATAACATACTCAAAGAACATCTCCGTATCTCAAGTAGAACCAGAGTTACGAGCCTCCAAAGTTGGGTCTAATGCTATTCCTATGGAGGGGGGTTGTTTGTTTATGTTTTGCTTAATTACTCGGCCCCTGTTTGTCGTAGCCCCAAGTTTTTAGTATGGTTGGATGGGGGACAAATTGGACTATAACATACTCAAAGGACATCACCGTATCTCAAGTAGAACCAGAGTTACGAGCCTCCAAAGTTGGGTCTAATGCTATTCCTATGGAGGGGGGTTGTTTGTTTAAGTTTTGCTTAATTACTCGGCCCCTGTTTGTCGTAGCCCTAAGTTTTTAGTATGGTTGGATGGGGGACAAATTGCACTATAACATACTCAAAGAACATCTCCGTATCTCAAGTAGAACCAGAGTTACGAGCCTCCAAAGTTGGGTCTAATGCTATTCCTATGGAGGGGGGTTGTTTGTTTATGTTTTGCTTAATTACTCGGCCCCTGTTTGTCGTAGCCCCAAGTTTTTAGTATGGTTGGATGGGGGACAAATTGGACTATAACATACTCAAAGGACATCACCGTATCTCAAGTAGAACCAGAGTTACGAGCCTCCAAAGTTGGGTCTAATGCTATTCCTATGGAGGGGGGTTGTTTGTTTAAGTTTTGCTTAATTACTCGGCCCCTGTTTGTCGTAGCCCTAAGTTTTTAGTATGGTTGGATGGGGGACAAATTGCACTATAACATACTCAAAGAACATCTCCGTATCTCAAGTAGAACCAGAGTTACGAGCCTCCAAAGTTGGGTCTAATGCTATTCCTATGGAGGGGGGTTGTTTGTTTATGTTTTGCTTAATTACTCGGCCCCTGTTTGTCGTAGCCCCAAGTTTTTAGTATGGTTGGATGGGGGACAAATTGGACTATAACATACTCAAAGGACATCACCGTATCTCAAGTAGAACCAGAGTTACGAGCCTCCAAAGTTGGGTCTAATGCTATTCCTATGGAGGGGGGTTGTTTGTTTAAGTTTTGCTTAATTACTCGGCCCCTGTTTGTCGTAGCCCTAAGTTTTTAGTATGGTTGGATGGGGGACAAATTGCACTATAACATACTCAAAGAACATCTCCGTATCTCAAGTAGAACCAGAGTTACGAGCCTCCAAAGTTGGGTCTAATGCTATTCCTATGGAGGGGGGTTGTTTGTTTATGTTTTGCTTAATTACTCGGCCCCTGTTTGTCGTAGCCCCAAGTTTTTAGTATGGTTGGATGGGGGACAAATTGGACTATAACATACTCAAAGAACATCTCCGTATCTCAAGTAGAACCAGAGTTACGAGCCTCCAAAGTTGGGTCTAATGCTATTCCTATGGAGGGGGGTTGTTTGTTTAAGTTTTGCTTAATTACTCGGCCCCTGTTTGTCGTAGCCCTAAGTTTTTAGTATGGTTGGATGGGGGACAAATTGCACTATAACATACTCAAAGAACATCTCCGTATCTCAAGTAGAACCAGAGTTACGAGCCTCCAAAGTTGGGTCTAATGCTATTCCTATGGAGGGGGGTTGTTTGTTTAAGTTTTGCTTAATTACTCGGCCCCTGTTTGTCGTAGCCCTAAGTTTTTAGTATGGTTGGATGGGGGACAAATTGCACTATAACATACTCAAAGAACATCTCCGTATCTCAAGTAGAACCAGAGTTACGAGCCTCCAAAGTTGGGTCTAATGCTATTCCTATGGAGGGGGGTTGTTTGTTTAAGTTTTGCTTAATTACTCGGCCCCTGTTTGTCGTAGCCCTAAGTTTTTAGTATGGTTGGATGGGGGACAAATTGGACTATAACATACTCAAATGACATCTCCGTATCTCTAGTAGAACCAGAGTTACGAGCCTCCAAAGTTGGCTCTAATGCTATTCCTATGGAGGGGGGTTGTTTGTTTACGTTTTGCTTAATTACTCGGCCCCTGTTTGTCGTAGCCCCAAGTTTTTAGTATGGTTGGATGGGGGACAAATTGGACTATAACATACTCAAAGGACATCACCGTATCTCTAGTAGAAACAGAGTTACGAGGCTCAAAGTTTAGTGTAATGTTAATCCTATGGAGGGTATGTTCACGAACATTTTGCTTAATTACTCGGCCCCTGTTTGTCACAGCAAATTTCCCTGAATTTTCCCTGGGGTTTGTGTCAACTATCTATTTCCCTGATTTTTCCCAGGTTTGTATGGACCCTGTTAAAAGTCTCGATTTTAACTCGTCCATAAAAGATTCGTAAAGTTCCGGTTTCTATTATTTAAAAGTTACTAAGAAAGTTGTCTATAGACTAGTGGCTGCCCATGTTATTTGCCCATAGACCTTAATACAGTCAAAGCTGGGAAACTGCCATTACTCTATCTTCAAAAGACGCGGGGGGGGAAGGGGTAAAAATGGCTGTATCTGTGTCCAGGGACACGGGGACAGACTCTTTGCAACTTAACATACAGTTCTACTAATCTCATAGCAATTTACGAATATTTAAATATGTTTAAAAAAGCTTTAAAAGCTACTATTAAACTCGGTTAGAATATCCCTATCCAAGAAGTGATGCCTAGTTTATTAGACAGGTTTAAATTCGCCACATTAACGTAGGTCCGGAGTTAATCCCCGCCTCTAAATTACAACCAGCATCTCATTGGTTCTTGAAAGCTCACGTCATCGCGACGCCAATGAGGAGAGGCGAGCTAGCCCATCCCCCCTTGTATTTTGAAAGGGGGGATTGGGACTATAGAGTAATGTCAGTTCTACTATGCAAACGTCATACCATAGAGCAGTGTCGGTAGAGGGAAGAGTAAACTGTGTATCCCTCCCTCTAGGCGCGCTTTTGTAAGAGGGGATACTGTACGCGCCTGGTAGGGGGATGACATTTAGCTAAGAGATAGATGGGTATGACGTTTGCATACGTAGAACTGACATTATTCTATCTCTTAGTGTCATCCCCCTACCAGGCGCGTACAGTATCCCCTCTTACAAAAGCGCGCCTAAGAGGGATAAACAGTCTACTCCCCTCTCTACCGACACTACTCTATGGCGCGCGAATACTCAGGCATCTTAAACCTTCTCCCTAATAAACTAGATATCGCTTCTTGCCCTAACTATTTCAGATACGTTCAACTAAATTGATCTAGCATCTTTGGTTAAATTCTCACTCACCACACGTGGTTTCCAGAAGAGGTTCCGTAAAGCTGGTAGAGCCGCGAGTTATAGCTCGAAATAAGCCATCCTGGGCTTCCATTTGACCCCCAGCAGATCCAAAAAGAAATTCAAAGGTCGTCTCTGGTAGTTGCGTCGGCGCTTCGTGTCCAAAAAGGTCTCTCTGTAGGGGCGAACACCCCTCGGATCTCCCAGACAGTTCAGGGGCTCACTTCAGTGGGTGCCCGGTATCCCGTATAGAGAGCGGTAACTCCGTTGAAGCGAAAACAAAAGTACAGGACCATGTACCAGAGTCAATCGCGGTTTGCGGCGGTAGAAAGTCGCTGGCTTAAAATTAAATCTCAACCGTAATTTCGCGACTACTTGACGGAAATCGAAATAAATAATTAAAACAATTAAACTTTCCCTAATTGCGATAAATATCCAATTAATTGTCCATAAATTTGAGGCGAATACCGTGGAAGATGGGCGCCATTTTGATTTAAACGCCACGTGGAGTTACAAGTTACAACGCGCATACACGACTCGGGACGAGGCCACGTTTACTGTCTTTGTCCCGGTAAAAATTCTTTCATGTTCATTAAACTTCAAACGAAACGTCTCGTTTAAAAGATTAGTCAAGAACCAACTTCTCTTAATCACGATTAATATAGAACTAACCGTGGATCATGTGAAAATGTTTCTGAGATTAAGTGCTCGACGAGCTTCGACCACGACTGAGGTCGGCGGGGCGCTATTCGGCTACTCGGCGTACTCGCTCAGGCACCAGGCTGGGAAATAGCACACTTCCTCTGGTCCAAAACCAGTTTATTAATTGCTTGGACTAGTTTTTTAATTCAAGAAGTGGGGGTTACTGGTCCTCGGGACCAGTTTATTAATTGCAAATCTATTGGAGAGCAAAGGCTGGGACCAGTCCGGAGACCAGTAAATAATTTCAGACACTAGGGGGTCACTGGTCCAAAGGACTAGTTTAAAAAATATCCTTATTTCCCAGCTTGTCAGGCACCCGAAAACGCGGGAAAAATCTCTTTGTTTTGCAAGGAGTAACTTTATAGGAGTGATAATTGTAGATGCCTTAGAAGAGCATTAGTATAAAGTCCAATTTCATGTAATATTACTCCATGGTGACAAAAAACCATCAGACTCGGAATATGTTCAGCCCTTGCCGTCCACATCGCCTCCTTTCTCTCCTCCCCCTTTCCACCCCCCTTCTTTGTCATTTTCAAACGCATAAAAACCGGGTGCCGCCGTGAAGAATAGTGTCAGTCTCTCTCGTCTAGTCTTCGGAATGGAGAACTCGATGTCCGGCGCCACTCTGTTCAACGTGGAATTTTCGGTTAAAACAGTTATAAATTTCGACACATCTTCAAATTTCAATTGAACGAGTTTTCTGATTACAAGAATATGGCCGAAGGTATGAATAATTTTACTTTAAGTCTCCAATGGGATAAAGTTAACGGAATAGGCTTATTTTAATGTTGAGAGTGTCTATTCTCACCCCCGGGTGGAAATAGCCTACGCGCTATTCTCACCCCCCCCCGGGTGAAAATAGCTTATACGCTATTCTCAACCCCCCCCCCCTCGGGTGAAAATAGTCTGAGTACTATTCCTACCCTACCACGTGAGCGCACTCCCGCGTGACGCGATGCGGCCTAGAATATTTTGGTCAATCCTTGATTGAGAGCAGTCTGGGAAATAAGGATAATTTTTAAACTAGTCCTTGGGACCAGTGTGGTAGTATATTTTTTAGTAACATTAATTAATCTTACTCAAGAAAAACCCAAAAAGAGAAATAAATCAATTTTGTATTCTCTTATTTATCATATCTAATAAAATAAATATCCTAATTCCCTTTCAATTATTAACCGAAGAAAATTGCACATTCCGATTAATCTAATTGATTTTGGTCGCTAAGCAGTGTTTTCAACAAACCTATGGGCCCCTGACCCAGAGATTTTCTGACCTGTTTGTGTATCCCTCCCACTGGACCCTGGTATAGCTATGGAGATAACAATGAGCAAAGATATAGATGATATGATGTTGATATATTGGCAACATAAAAAAAAGTGTTTTCAACTCTCTGCCAACAGAACAGTGAAACATCCCATAACTTTATATGTGTATATAAGGATCTTTTTTGTATTCAAAAGTTCTCCCAACATGAACAGTTTCTATGGTTTAATTATAAAAGCAAGTTTTTACATTAGTGTCCAAAATAATCCTAACGTGGTCTAAAGTTAAACTATGGTGTCCAAAAATTGCTTATGGTATAAGTTGTTTTAGGTTTTCTAGCGTTATTTAAATGTTTTGGAAACTTCTCGTAATAATTTCCATATAGTGCGTAATCTTTAAATGTATGGCTAACTTTTTGAAAATACATAAAACAAGGGTCAGCCTTAGACTTAGTCACATGGTAGGGTGGATATAGCCTCGACGCTATGTTCACCCGGGGTAGACTTCACCGGGCGGTGAAAATAGCAGCCAAGCTATTTTCACCCTCCTGCGGCCCTTACCTCAATTCTTAGTCACGTGGTAGGGTGGAAATAAAATCTACGGATTCTACGCTATGCTTTTCCCTTCACCGGGCGGTGAAAATAGCGCCCAAGCTATTTTCACCCTACCGCGGTCCTTACTTAAATTCTTAGTCACGCGGTCGGGTGGATATAACCTCGACGCTATGTTCACCCGGGGTAGACTTCACCGGGCGGTGAAAATAGCAGCCAAGCTATTTTCACCCTACCGCGGTCCTTACTTAAATTCTTAGTCACGCGGTAGGGTGGATATAGCCTCGACGCTATGTTCACCCGGGGTAGACTTCACCGGGCGGTGAAAATAGCGCCCAAGCTATTTTCACCCTACCGCGGTCCTTACTTAAATTCTTAGTCACGCGGTCGGGTGGATATAACCTCGACGCTATGTTCACCCGGGGTAGACTTCACCGGGCGGTGAAAATAGCAGCCAAGCTATTTTCACCCTACCGCGGTCCTTACTTAAATTCTTAGTCACGCGGTAGGGTGGATATAGCCTCGACGCTATGTTCACCCGGGGTAGACTTCACCGGGCGGTGAAAATAGCGCCCAAGCTATTTTCACCCTACCGCGGTCCTTACTTAAATTCTTAGTCACGCGGTAGGGTGGATATAGCCTCGACGCTATGTTCACCCGGGGTAGACTTCACCGGGCGGTGAAAATAGCGCCCAAGCTATTTTCACCCTACCGCGGTCCTTACTTAAATTCTTAGTCACGCGGTAGGGTGGATATAGCCTCGACGCTATGTTCACCCGGGGTAGACTTCACCGGGCGGTGAAAATAGCGCCCAAGCTATTTTCACCCTACCGCGGTCCTTACTTAAATTCTTAGTCACGCGGTAGGGTGGATATAGCCTCGACGCTATGTTCACCCGGGGTAGACTTCACCGGGCGGTGAAAATAGCGCCCAAGCTATTTTCACCCTACCGCGGTCCTTACTTAAATTCTTAGTCACGCGGTAGGGTGGATATAGCCTCGACGCTATGTTCACCCGGGGTAGACTTCACCGGGCGGTGAAAATAGCGCCCAAGCTATTTTCACCCTACCGCGGTCCTTACTTAAATTCTTAGTCACGCGGTAGGGTGGATATAGCCTCGACGCTATGTTCACCCGGGGTAGACTTCACCGGGCGGTGAAAATAGCGCCCAAGCTATTTTCACCCTACCGCGGTCCTTACTTAAATTCTTAGTCACGCGGTAGGGTGGATATAGCCTCGACGCTATGTTCACCCGGGGTAGACTTCACCGGGCGGTGAAAATAGCGCCCAAGCTATTTTCACCCTACCGCGGTCCTTACTTAAATTCTTAGTCACGCGGTAGGGTGGATATAGCCTCGACGCTATGTTCACCCGGGGTAGACTTCACCGGGCGGTGAAAATAGCAGCCAAGCTATTTTCACCCTACCGCGGCCCTTACCACAATTCTTAGTCACGTGGTAGGGTGGATATAGCCTCGACGCTATGTTCACCCGGGGTAGACTTCACCGGGCGGTGAAAATAGCAGCCAAGCTATTTTCACCCTCCTGCGGCCCTTACCTCAATTCTTAGTCACGTGGTAGGGTGGAAATAAAATCTACGGATTCTACGCTATGCTTTTCCCTTCACCGGGCGGTGAAAATAGCGCCCAAGCTATTTTCACCCTACCGCGGTCCTTACTTAAATTCTTAGTCACGCGGTCGGGTGGATATAACCTCGACGCTATGTTCACCCGGGGTAGACTTCACCGGGCGGTGAAAATAGCGCCCAAGCTATTTTCACCCTACCGCGGTCCTTACTTAAATTCTTAGTCACGCGGTAGGGTGGATATAGCCTCGACGCTATGTTCACCCGGGGTAGACTTCACCGGGCGGTGAAAATAGCAGCCAAGCTATTTTCACCCTCCTGCGGCCCTTACCTCAATTCTTAGTCACGTGGTAGGGTGGAAATAAAATCTACGGATTCTACGCTATGCTTTTCCCTTCACCGGGCGGTGAAAATAGCGCCCAAGCTATTTTCACCCTACCGCGGTCCTTACTTAAATTCTTAGTCACGCGGTCGGGTGGATATAACCTCGACGCTATGTTCACCCGGGGTAGACTTCACCGGGCGGTGAAAATAGCGCCCAAGCTATTTTCACCCTACCGCGGTCCTTACTTAAATTCTTAGTCACGCGGTAGGGTGGATATAGCCTCGACGCTATGTTCACCCGGGGTAGACTTCACCGGGCGGTGAAAATAGCGCCCAAGCTATTTTCACCCTACCGCGGTCCTTACTTAAATTCTTAGTCACGCGGTAGGGTGGATATAGCCTCGACGCTATGTTCACCCGGGGTAGACTTCACCGGGCGGTGAAAATAGCAGCCAAGCTATTTTCACCCTCCTGCGGCCCTTACCTCAATTCTTAGTCACGTGGTAGGGTGGAAATAAAATCTACGGATTCTACGCTATGCTTTTCCCTTCACCGGGCGGTGAAAATAGCGCCCAAGCTATTTTCACCCTACCGCGGTCCTTACTTAAATTCTTAGTCACGCGGTAGGGTGGATATAGCCTCGACGCTATGTTCACCCGGGGTAGACTTCACCGGGCGGTGAAAATAGCAGCCAAGCTATTTTCACCCTACCGCGGCCCTTACCACAATTCTTAGTCACGTGGTAGGGTGGATATAGCCTCGACGCTATGTTCACCCGGGGTAGACTTCACCGGGCGGTGAAAATAGCAGCCAAGCTATTTTCACCCTCCTGCGGCCCTTACCTCAATTCTTAGTCACGTGGTAGGGTGGAAATAAAATCTACGGATTCTACGCTATGCTTTTCCCTTCACCGGGCGGTGAAAATAGCGCCCAAGCTATTTTCACCCTACCGCGGTCCTTACTTAAATTCTTAGTCACGCGGTAGGGTGGATATAGCCTCGACGCTATGTTCACCCGGGGTAGACTTCACCGGGCGGTGAAAATAGCAGCCAAGCTATTTTCACCCTACCGCGGCCCTTACCACAATTCTTAGTCACGTGGTAGGGTGGATATAGCCTCGACGCTATGTTCACCCGGGGTAGACTTCACCGGGCGGTGAAAATAGCAGCCAAGCTATTTTCACCCTCCTGCGGCCCTTACCTCAATTCTTAGTCACGTGGTAGGGTGGAAATAAAATCTACGGATTCTACGCTATGCTTTTCCCTTCACCGGGCGGTGAAAATAGCGCCCAAGCTATTTTCACCCTACCGCGGTCCTTACTTAAATTCTTAGTCACGCGGTAGGGTGGATATAGCCTCGACGCTATGTTCACCCGGGGTAGACTTCACCGGGCGGTGAAAATAGCAGCCAAGCTATTTTCACCCTACCGCGGCCCTTACCACAATTCTTAGTCACGTGGTAGGGTGGATATAGCCTCTACGCTATTTTCACCTAGGGTAGGAATAGGCTTCCGCCTATTTCTACCCGGGGGGTGAGAATAGTGACACTCTTTAATGTTAGAATCCCCGTTTTTAATTTTACACGGAATTTAATTAATTTAACACGTAGGTGTTTTCGCGTATGGGCAAGCTGGGTCAGGAAAGACCTACACCGTGGAAGGTGTTTAAACTTGCCCAAGAAATGGCCCTTGGTGGATGGAAGGTAACAACTTCTAAATTTCAATAATTACCGTAAAATTTAAATACTTTTAAGACCGTAATATTAATGTTGTCTATTACTGTTGTTATGTAATTAAATCATGGAGCGCAGTTGGGTCCACTATAATCAAAACACATCGTTCATGTCCATCCAAGGGCTTTTCATTTTAATTGGGCGTTCGAGAAAAACTGGACAGTCGGGACATCAATCAAGATGTATGTCAATGTGACTTATTTACTTAAATAACCTCTGCGCGAACTGGTCAACATATTTCCTTATTAATTTCTTAGAATGTTCATCCTTGATTGAAGCCGACTGTCAACTCTTTTTTTTATATTATTTTTTTTTATACATATCATCCCCACCCCAATTAAAAAGCGTTCTTGATGGTTGCGGTGAACCAGATGGGGTGGGAAACAAGCGACACTTACTTAAGAAGGCAAAGGAAAAAGCAGCAAATAGGAGAACTTACCTGAGACGAGTGGCCGCTAAGAAAGCCGCCAATGTCGCCAAGGACGACGTGTTTGTCGCTGAAGACGATGGTGTCCTCGGTGTCATTGTCACCAGGAACAGTGAAGAAATCTGAGAAAGAAACTAGCAATTTTAGAGAGGGCTGACAATCAGACGGCGGCCAGAGAAAAAAAATTGAGAAAGTGGAACAGCAGATTTTTGATCTAAAAGTAATTAAACTAATCAACTAATTTCTTTTAGCCGCCCGCCTCCAGTCATCGAGTAACCGTAATGTTTTGCGTAATTGCAGGGGAAGATACGCGTTCTCTGTCGAGTTCGCCCTCAACTTAAAGCGGAGCTCGGGTCCATCCCCTACAAGGCGGCTTTCCTTACGAAGTCCAGTTTTGGCTTGGCGAAGATATTTGTGGGCGGGGTTTTATAAGTCCGTGTATAAATCCCGCCCACTAGCCTTTGCAGGAGGAAAGTCCCCTTGTAGGGGATGTACAGGAGCCGCGCTACGCTTTAAAAGGAACGGACGTGACTTCCATTGATTTCAAACGCAGCGGGGCCGTCTTCTGCAAGAACACGCCAACAGGACCTTCGAGGTCACTCTCGACCATGTGTTTGAGCCAGACTGCACGCAAGAAAATGTCTTTCAGGGTCTCAAAGCAAAGCGCGGGTCCAGCGGATCAGTTACAAGGTAACTGGACTTCCTAAAGAAAGCCGCCTTGTAGGGGACCCGCGCTTTGCGTTAAATCCGTACTCAATGGTTGGAACGCGTGCGTCTTTGCGTATGGAGGTCGTGGTGCGTGTTTTTGCAGCATTTCGGTTGACGTCACGTCCGTTCCTTTTTTAAAGACGGCCGAACTCGGCAGGGGCAACAACAAGACCTCTTCATTTTAATGTTTTTTTTTTAATTTAGTTGTGTATTTATTTTAATATTGATGTAACCCCATTTGTTTTATAAAGTATTCTATGAAAAATCAAGCGTTCCATAATTTTAACATAAAACATTTGTTTAAACAATATGTAGGAATGTAATCAAGTCGCTCAATAAAACTTTTCATTTTCATTTTATTCCCTTTTTTATTTATGAATTCGATTAATTTCAAATTTGCTTTCATTATTATAAGAAAATTAATTGGAATTGGAGCCCCATCTATAACCATGTTGTTTCGAAAATCAAATTAAATTTTCAATTAATCTTTAAGTTAATAACTAAATACCCTAAATTAACTCTTTAAAGATAATACTAGCCCTTTAAACTTAGTTAATACTAGCCCTTTAAACTTAGAAATATTACTAGCCCTTTAAACTTGGAGATAATACTAGCCCTTTAAACATGGAGATAATACTAGCCCTTTAAGCTTGGAGTTAATACTAGCCCTTTAAGCTTGGAGTTAATACTAGCCCTTTAAGCTTGGAGTTAATACTAGCCCTTTAAACTTGGAGTTAATACTAGCCCTTTAAACTTGGAGTTAATACTAGCCCTTTAAACTTGGAGTTAATACTAGTCCTTTAAACTTGGAGTTAATACTAGTCCTTTAAACTTGGAGTTAATACTAGCCCTTTAAACTTAGTGGTAATACTAGCCCTTTAAACTTAGAGATAATACTAGCCCTTTAAACTTAGTGGTAATACTAGCCCTTTAAACTTAGAGATAATACTAGCCCTTTAAACCCTTAAATTAAACTGACCACTCCGTATTGGATCCCATCCCAGATTAAAAAGTTTTGCCTATTCGTTGATAACACGAATCCGCCCGGCTACGTCATAAATATGGTCCACTATAGGGAGCTAACAACTGGCTAGGGGGAAGAGATAGTCTGACGTCACGCAGCCCCTTTCTGGTTGGCATTTTTGCACGTAGAATACTGTTTCCAACCCGCCGTTAGGGGGGATGAAACTCCAGTAAGAGATAGAAGGGTGTGACGTTTCAGGGTCAGAACTGTTAGCTCCCTATTCGCCAAACCAAAGTCAATACCCTCAGTCGATACCTGAACTGTCTTAACGCAACCCTGTCGGCTCATCCTTAAGAAATCCTTAGACGTACGGAGGAGTAAATTTTAAATCGGAGATTTTATTTTATTCATTTTGATACCTTTATTTTTAATCAATTTGAATCCTCAATTTTATTCCACTTTACGCCTCCCTTTACGCTCTTCTTAAATGTATTTTAAACTAATTTATCCGCGTTAATTATTTAAGTTGAAAACGCGAGCAAAACGTTAATTATAAAATTAGCGATAACTCGCGATAAATTAACGAACTAAAGTAAACAACAATGAAAAGTATTTAGATTGAGACAGTTGCTTTGTGCAAAAACATATTCGCAACATGGCGGTGTTAAAAGACGCCATGAAGGGCATGCAAGGTCATTTCCTCAAATACCAGGGTTCATACAACATTTGGAAAACAAATTTCCCAGGTTTTTCCCCTATATGGAGTATCCTATGGAACGAATGTTAACGAAGGAGGGGGGGAGGGGCAAATAGGACTATAACATATTCAAGGGACATCCCCGTATCTCTAATATAACCAGAGTTACGAGCCTCCAAAGTTGGGTGTAATGTTAATACTATGGAAGAGGCGTGTTTATGAACATTTTGCTTAATTACTCGGGCCTTAATTGATGTAGCCCCCAAGTATTTGGTATCGTTGGAAAGCTAAGAAATAGGACTATAACATACTCAAAGGACATCCCCGTATCTCTTATAGAACCAGAGTTAAATGGTGTTATATTTATAAGCCCCGCTTTAATTCTATGGAGACAATGTTAATTAACATTTTGCTTAATTACTCAGCCCTAGGCTGTTTGACGCAAATTTCCCTGATTTCCCTGAATTTTACTAAAAATTCTAAATTTCCCTGAGGTTTTTGTCAACTATTTATTTCCCTGATTTTTCCAGGTTTTCCAGGTTTGTATGAACCCTGAATACTTCGTCGTGGACAGTTGCAAAATGCCCCCTTTCCCCAATGGACTCTTCCACAATGTCGGTGTTGGTTGGCTTGAAATGCTCAATTCAACTGTCCAATTTCACCAATCATTCTTTTCCTGTACTAACGGATGTTGGTGATGTGATGTAACCACGCCCCCTCCTCCCCCCTTTCTCTATATCTTCCCAGTGACGTCACACGATGGTCAATTAATCATAAATATCATCACTTCATTATCATTGTTATATAAATATTTTCAAGCATTAATTATATTATGTAATTTTTGTTGTGGAAACACGTGGGGCTTAATTACGTTAATCTAACGGATTTAATTAAAGGTTATTCACATACTCGGTTAATGATGAGCTGTGTTTGTTATCGAATTCCGCGATTAAAGGTTTTGCTCGTGATCTGATGAAATGTTTTTGCATTTTTCCGTGATAATGTTTGATACAAAATCCAGGTTCAGCTTGGATTTCTGTAGCGTCTACTGACATTTCAGATGACAGCGGGGAATCAGATGAGAAATGATTTCCGTCACTATCTTGGAGTAGTTCTTGAAAAGCCTAATAAATATATGAATAGAAACGTTTCTGTCGTTTAATTTCCGTAATATTTTGGCAAATACTTAATTAGGTAGCTAATTATTATGATTAAATTAAGTATTTATGCAGTTTTAAGTCACTTAGAAATAATAGCCTATTGAAAATAGTGGTGTTACTACTTCAGTTTGAGACTTTGTTCACATATATTTTCGATTAAAAGCTAATAAATATTTATTTAATGGTTCGAATTAAGTTAAATAATAAGTTTTTAAGTCGTAATAACATTTCAAAGCGAAATTCCACAAATTTCCACGCGTTAATGTTATCATGTTATGGTCCGGTTGCCGGTTATTACGGAAAAAGGCCAAGGCTTACCTTAATAAATGTTTGTACTTCCATAGCTTCCTCTTTTTCGACGATTTCTTCCGGATATTCTAGCTTATCGAAAGTTTTACGTTTAGCGCTATCTTTAGACATATTAATTATCCTTGATTAAACCCTGATTAAGTCAAATACGTAACTTATAAGCCGTAGGAAGTTAGGAACCGTTAAATTTCGAATTTTCGACCAAGAAAGTTTGAAACTAAAATTCCATCACCATGGAGCAATATTACAGGATTGAAAATGGAGATGTTGTGGGTGCGTGGTTATAGGACTAGGAGGATTGATACCATTTACAACTGGAAGAGAAAGTGCGGTACTAATTATTATATATTAAAATTACGTTTTCTTAACTGATTGAATAAAACATAATTGATATTAATTATTTTAATCGTCAGTAACTTACCTTATTTTTAGTTAAGTATTTTTAAGAGAAACGTCATCGACACTAGGAGAGGTAAAAAAATTACTCGTAAATAATGTTGAAAGCAAAGCTTCATTTGAAAATAGGAACAATTTTTAATCAGTTAATATTGCTTTTGATTATTTAAACACAAGTTATGGCAATTACATTTTAAAATAGGAACAATTTTTGAACAAGTCAATGTTGCTTTTGATTATTTAAACACAAGTTATGGCAATTACATTTTAAAATAGGAACAATTTTTGAACAAGTCAATGTTGCTTTTGATTATTTAAACACAAGTTATGGCAATTACATTTTAAAATAGGAACAATTTTTGAACAAGTCAATGTTGCTTTTAATTATATAAACACACGTTATGAAAATTACATTTTTTATCACAGAAATATTTAAAAAAAAAACTGGTAATTTTGACGAATAATTTTTGGGCTGGATAGTCCAGATCTTAAGGCTCATTTACACGCACGATTGAAGCTCGTAAAAACAGGATTTTGCTCGAAATATTTTACGTCATTTCTGCGCAAGCTCAAGCTCAACCATTTACATGGTTGCTTGGACAAGGGTTTTCCATTTTGAGTCCAGGGCTGACTTTTAATTCTAGTTTATCTCTGAGCAAATCCATCTTGTTGTTCTAATTTACGTTCTTAATGCGATCACACGATGTGGCGCCTACTATTACGAGCCCAGCCCTTGGGCATAGTGGCATTCTTCCCCCTCGCGCTCCATCCGGTGGTCACCCTGGTGGAACGGAGCAAAAGGCCTTCAGTGTGCCGGTGGTTCGGGAGTTCCTTGGGTTCGCCCTTGGTTCAGGCCGTTCCTTGCCCCGTTCCGCGAACGTTTTGCTCGGCCAGGTGTGTACCTCGAAACAATTGGCATGCTCGCGATGCCGAATCCAAAGAAAATGTCGAGGCCAAAACGAGCGTCCGGTCTCTTTCCAAGATGGGCGTGATGGCCGACATGATTTTGGGAGGGAAACATTGGCTTACGTCCACTTCCGGTTGGACCACCGCCAACCGGTAGATGTAACGGCGCCATTTCGCATTAGCGCGGCAATGGAAATTAGGCGGAACCATGACTGTTTTCTGAACTCTAAAAATGCCCATTAAATCTATTTTAAAACGACGGGTTTAACTAAACCTAAATTAATATTTTTTTTAAACTGACATAATTTGGTGTTTGCGCTTTTGCAAATATTTATTAAGAGTTTGGGTAATTTTTTGGGGTAAGAAGACGCGATTGGGGTCGCGCTCTTCCAAATCAACCGAAAGGGGCGTAAAAACCATACATAGGGTGCGGGTTCAGATTTCCCAATTTGAAAATCATTTAGAAAATTAATAGGCCTATATTTGAAAACAATTTGATTCAAACAGAATTTCTACGCGTTGCTGCACCTCTTCAAAGACATTTTTTTGGTGTACAGTCGGGTTTGAAAATTCGGTCAACAATGAACTCTGTTTTCACGTTGGTTCGCGTTGATAAGTTGCTTGTTGACGCCGCCGCTTCCGAATCCACAATTGCCATTGAAACTTGGGCAGAGCTCTTACTTCATTATCTCCATTTGTCTTCAATATGTATATTGAATGCGAACGCGAGGAATTAACATTTTTAGTTGTTGTGGCAATATTCCTTTGTTTTCTCGCCTTAACTATTATTTCCATGGCCTGAATTAAATTATTAAATTTTGAGACCGAGTAAAACGCGTCATCGTGAAAAATCAGTTCGGTGGCCTTACATCTTCCGCGGTTGTGACTGCGGACGGCTAAATTTTCGACGGTCACCTTTCCCTCTCTTTCATTTAACCTTAGACCCACTTTTTCATTTCGTGTTAAATCAAATAGTGATTCGCCATATATTTCTTGGGCAAGTTTGAAAATATGACTCCTAATTCCGGGTTTTGGTAGTCGCTAACCAAATCGTTCACGGTGGGGGGACGGACCTTCCACGGTGTAGGTCTTTAGCCCTTACGCGAAAACACGTACGTTGAAGCCTTCAAACAGAATTTCTACGCATTTCTGCACCTCTTCAAAGACATTTTTTTGGTGTACAGTCGGGTTTGAAAATTCGGTCAACAATGAACTCGAAGATCATGTTGCTTCGGCATGATTTTGATTTGGAAGATCCCGCCGCGTTTGAAATCACCATCGTTTTTTGAATTCTTAATTTTGATGCAACACAACGCGTATGTTCGCCCTGCAATTACGCGAAACATTAGGGTTACTCGATGACTGGAGGCGGGCGGCTTAAGAGAAATTGGATGATTAGTTTAATTACTTTTAGATCAAAAGTCTGCTGTTCCACTTTCTCAATTTTATCTTCGACTGGCTGGTTTTCATCACCTTCATGCAAAGCGTGAAAACAGCCCTCTCTAAAATTGCTAGTTGCTTTCTCAGATTTTCTATATCTTCACTGTTCCTGGTGACAATTACACTGAGGGGAACATCGACTCTAGCGTCTTTTTTCGCTGCTTTTCGCTTCTCATAAGCTTTCCTGTTATAGATTTTTCTTTTTTCCTTGGCGGCTTCGGCTGCGGCTATCGCCTCTTGGGCTTCGGCTTTGGCGGCATCGACTCTAGCAACCACCATCCTTTTTGGACGGTTTTAAAAACCCGCTTTACTTCTTCAAATACGTTTTCTCGCGTGCAATCTGGCTGATGGACATGGTCGAGGGTAAACTCGAAGGTCGTGTTGGTTCGGCATGATCTTGATCTAGGCGGCCCCGGGTGTTTCGATAACACCATCGTTTTAGAGCTCTATTTCGGTCGACGTCACGTCCGTAGCAGCGTTAAATTGAGGGCGAACTCGACATAGAACACGTATGTTCCCCTGCAATTACGCGGAACATTATCGTTACTCGATGACTAAAGGCGCGGGCGGTTTAAGAGAAATTGGATTAGGACCATTTCTTGGACAAGTTTCAAAACGTGTAGCACGCTCCTGGGGATGACCCCTAATTCCGGGTTTTGGTCGTCGCCAACCAAATCGTTTAGGTTGGGGGGGACCTTCCATCGTGTAGGTCTTTGGCCCGTACCCGTTTGCCCATACGCGAAAACACGTACGTTGAAGCCTTCAAACAGAATTTCTACGCGTTGCTGCACCTCTTCAAAGACATTTTTTGGTGTACAGTCGGGTTTGAAAATTCGGTCAACAATGAACTCGAAGGTCGTGTTGCTTTGGCATGATTTGCTTGTTGACGCCGCCGCTTCCGAATCCACAATTAAAGTTTCGGAACTCTTAACTCTAATTGTCGATGTGTCCGTAGCGTTAAGTTGAGGGCGAACTCGAGACAGAACGCGTATGATGTTCCCCCTGCAATTACGCAAAACATTATCGTTACTCGATAACTAAAGGCGGGCGGCTAAAATAATTTGGATTAGATTAATTACTCCGGTTTTCCGCTTCGCGTTGATAAGTCCCAGTTACTGTATTTGTTGTCTGGCCGTTTCTAGTCCTCTTTTTAATTTTTGAGATACTGATTCTTTTCATCATCTCCCGTGGAAAGTTTGATAACGGTCCTCTCTATATCTTCTAGTTGCTTTCTCTGATTTACTATATCCTCCCTGTTGTTAGCGACAATGACACCGAGGAGAGCATCGTCTTTGGCGACAAACACGTCGTCATCGGCTGCTGCAGCATTCTTAGCAGACACTCGTTTGAGGGAAGCTTTCCTATTTGCAGCTTTTTTTTGCCTTCTTAAATACGTTTTCTCGCGTGCAATCTGGCTGAAACACATGGTCGAGAGTGAACTCGAAGGTCGTGTTGGTTCGGCATGATTTTGAACTAGACGCCCCCGCTGCGTTTGCAACCGGGTGCGTGTTTCGATACCACCATCGTTTTTGAACTCTTTACTTCGATGGACCCGCGTTCGCTTTAAAGATGGCCGAACCCTACCCACAACGCGTATTTCGCCCTGGTTTTGCGCTTGGTGATGTATAGCGTCATTGCCTCGTCGATAGTCATGTTCCTGTACTTGTTCTAGGCCTATGGCCGGCGGATTTGGCAGCAACAGCGGCTCTTCTCCCGCTCATGGCCGCGTTTAGCCTTCGATGGTGGACCAATTATATCAGTTCATGCGGGGACTTAAGTAACACGTACCTCTTGCTAGGCTTCTCCCGGGCGAGGAGATTTTTGAAACTTGCTAGGCTTCTCCCGGGCGAGGAGATTTTTGAAACTTGCTAGGCTTCTCCCGGGCGAGGAGATTTTTGAAACTTGCTAGGCTTCTCCCGGGCGAGGAGATTTTTGAAACTTGCTAGGCTTCTCTCGGGCGAGGAGATTTTTGAAACTTGCTAGGCTTCTCCCGGGCGAGGAGATTTTTGAAACTTGCTAGGCTTCTCTCGGGCGAGGAGATTTTTGAAACTTGCTAGGCTTCTGTCGGGCGAGGAGATTTTTGAAACTTGCTAGGCTTCTGTCGGGCGAGGAGATTTTTCAAACTGGCTAGGCTTCTCTCGGGCGAGGAGATTTTTGAAACTTGCTAGGCTTCTCTCGGGCGAGGAGATTTTTGAAACTTGCTAGGCTTCTCCCGGGCGAGGAGATTTTTGAAACTTGCTAGGCTTCTCTCGGGCGAGGAGATTTTTGAAACTTGCTAGGCTTCTCTCGGGCGAGGAGATTTTTGAAACTTGCTAGGCTTCTCCCGGGCGAGGAGATTTTTGAAACTTGCTAGGCTTCTCTCGGGCGAGGAGATTTTTGAAACTTGCTAGGCTTCTGTCGGGCGAGGAGATTTTTGAAACTTGCTAGGCTTCTGTCGGGCGAGGAGATTTTTCAAACTGGCTAGGCTTCTCTCGGGCGAGGAGATTTTTGAAACTTGCTAGGCTTCTCTCGGGCGAGGAGATTTTTGAAACTTGCTAGGCTTCTCCCGGGCGAGGAGATTTTTGAAACTTGCTAGGCTTCTCTCGGGCGAGGAGATTTTTGAAACTTGCTAGGCTTCTCCCGGGCGAGGAGATTTTTGAAACTTGCTAGGCTTCTCTCGGGCGAGGAGATTTTTGAAACTTGCTAGGCTTCTCTCGGGCGAGGAGATTTTTGAAACTTGCTAGGCTTCTGTCGGGCGAGGAGATTTTTCAAACTGGCTAGGCTTCTCTCGGGCGAGGAGATTTTTGAAACTTGCTAGGCTTCTCTCGGGCGAGGAGATTTTTGAAACTTGCTAGGCTTCTCCCGGGCGAGGAGATTTTTGAAACTTGCTAGGCTTCTCCCGGGCGAGGAGATTTTTGAAACTTGCTAGGCTTCTCCCGGGCGAGGAGATTTTTGAAACTTGCTAGGCTTCTCTCGGGCGAGGAGATTTTTGAAACTTGCTAGGCTTCTCTCGGGCGAGGAGATTTTTGAAACTTGCTAGGCTTCTCCCGGGCGAGGAGATTTTTGAAACTTGCTAGGCTTCTCTCGGGCGAGGAGATTTTTGAAACTTGCTAGGCTTCTCTCGGGCGAGGAGATTTTTGAAACTTGCTAGGCTTCTGTCGGGCGAGGAGATTTTTCAAACTGGCTAGGCTTCTCTCGGGCGAGGAGATTTTTGAAACTTGCTAGGCTTCTCTCGGGCGAGGAGATTTTTGAAACTTGCTAGGCTTCTCCCGGGCGAGGAGATTTTTGAAACTTGCTAGGCTTCTCTCGGGCGAGGAGATTTTTGAAACTTGCTAGGCTTCTCCCGGGCGAGGAGATTTTTGAAACTTGCTAGGCTTCTCTCGGGCGAGGAGATTTTTGAAACTTGCTAGGCTTCTCCCGGGCGAGGAGATTTTTGAAACTTGCTAGGCTTCTCTCGGGCGAGGAGATTTTTGAAACTTGCTAGGCTTCTCTCGGGCGAGGAGATTTTTGAAACTTGCTAGGCTTCTCTCGGGCGAGGAGATTTTTGAAACTTGCTAGGCTTCTCTCGGGCGAGGAGATTTTTGAAACTTGCTAGGCTTCTCCCGGGCGAGGAGATTTTTGAAACTTGCTAGGCTTCTCCCGGGCGAGGAGATTTTTGAAACTTGCTAGGCTTCTCTCGGGCGAGGAGATTTTTGAAACTTGCTAGGCTTCTCCCGGGCGAGGAGATTTTTGAAACTTGCTAGGCTTCTCCCGGGCGAGGAGATTTTTGAAACTTGCTAGGCTTCTCTCGGGCGAGGAGATTTTTGAAACTTGCTAGGCTTCTGTCGGGCGAGGAGATTTTTCAAACTGGCTAGGCTTCTCTCGGGCGAGGAGATTTTTGAAACTTGCTAGGCTTCTCTCGGGCGAGGAGATTTTTGAAACTTGCTAGGCTTCTCCCGGGCGAGGAGATTTTTGAAACTTGCTAGGCTTCTCCCGGGCGAGGAGATTTTTGAAACTTGCTAGGCTTCTCCCGGGCGAGGAGATTTTTGAAACTTGCTAGGCTTCTCTCGGGCGAGGAGATTTTTGAAACTTGCTAGGCTTCTCTCGGGCGAGGAGATTTTTGAAACTTGCTAGGCTTCTCCCGGGCGAGGAGATTTTTGAAACTTGCTAGGCTTCTCTCGGGCGAGGAGATTTTTGAAACTTGCTAGGCTTCTCTCGGGCGAGGAGATTTTTGAAACTTGCTAGGCTTCTCTCGGGCGAGGAGATTTTTGAAACTTGCTAGGCTTCTGTCGGGCGAGGAGATTTTTCAAACTGGCTAGGCTTCTCTCGGGCGAGGAGATTTTTGAAACTTGCTAGGCTTCTCTCGGGCGAGGAGATTTTTGAAACTTGCTAGGCTTCTCCCGGGCGAGGAGATTTTTGAAACTTGCTAGGCTTCTCTCGGGCGAGGAGATTTTTGAAACTTGCTAGGCTTCTCCCGGGCGAGGAGATTTTTGAAACTTGCTAGGCTTCTCTCGGGCGAGGAGATTTTTGAAACTTGCTAGGCTTCTCTCGGGCGAGGAGATTTTTGAAACTTGCTAGGCTTCTGTCGGGCGAGGAGATTTTTGAAACTGGCTAGGCTTCTCTCGGGCGAGGAGATTTTTGAAACTTGCTAGGCTTCTGTCGGGCGAGGAGATTTTTCAAACTGGCTAGGCTTCTCTCGGGCGAGGAGATTTTTGAAACTTGCTAGGCTTCTGTCGGGCGAGGAGATTTTTCAAACTGGCTAGGCTTCTCTCGGGCGAGGAGATTTTTGAAACTTTATAGACTTCAAGATATGTCTTAAGTTATAGTTTTAAAAGCGTGTAAATGAAACCACGGAGAAAGACATTACCTCTTCGGTATAGGCTATCAAAAGTATATGAAGATTGGGAATAAGATGAGCGACAATTGGGGGGGGGGCGCGATTAAGGTCCCCCCCCCCAGCTAGTTGCAGCGCCTAATCAAGTCCTCTGACAATCCGGTATCCTTGCTCATCATTTGGGCCACGTTGAAGTGGCAGGCAGGCTGGCTGCGACGTGTTTTCATTGGGACGATGACAAGTAGGCGAGTGACGTTCGTGGCAAATCTGCTGGGCTTGATGTTACCGAAGCCAAATGAAACGGCGCGAGTAATTTAAACTTCTTTTGGGCTATACTTGGTTGTTCTGGGTAGTCGAATGTTCGTGTTTATCGCGTCTGTTGCTTTAGGTTAAGCTTCGTCTTTTCTTTATATTTATTTAAGGTCCCACGTTGAAAGAAATAGCGAGCAAATGCGAGAGAGAGAGAGCTAGTCTAATTGGTTAACAAACAACAACGATATCTCTCATTCTAAAACTTATTTCAGAATTCTTCTTCTTTATTTCAATGTTTTTAACCCTATCTTTACATTTGAAAACCTTTTTTTTTACATGTATTAGTATCAAGAAGTCTGGGACTCGTTTACACAAACAACAACGGAAGAAAATGGTAAAAAAAAAAAGAAAGAGAGCCTGGCTAAGGGGTCAGTTGAAATTATTGTTAACCTTTGACCTATAACTATACTGCCATCCTAGATGGCGCGACAATATTATGTTCCCTGTTATTGACATCATCACCGTCATGTGATGTTTGCTTTTAGTATCGTTTTTCCCCTCCTAATTAAAGGAGTGTTCTCGTAGGTCAGAGTTAGACCGCATTATTATTTTGTAACAATTAAATCCTTTATTAAATATCATTACTATGTCAAGAAACGAGTTTAGTCATTTCGCTGAAATCCCTAATCTTTATTAAGCCTTCCACGGCCGAAACCAAAAAAACGAAGCAAACCGAATCGAAAGAGGAAAAGGTGAAATCGAAAGCGGAAATTAAGAAAGAAAAAAGTAAAGCATATAACAGGAGAGCTTAATTGAAACGAGTGGCTAAGAAAGCTGCAGCTGCAGCAGCCGATGTCGCCGAGGACAGACACCGACGTGTTTGTCGCCGAGGACGATTATCTCCACGCCCATGGTATAATAATAAATCTGAGAAAGCAAGAGGAAGATAAAGAAGACCGTTATCACGGAAAGTGATGAAAAATTAGTATCCGAAAAATTAAAAAGAGGACTAGAAACGGAAAGTTTTAACGGATTTTAAAAAACATTTTGAGTGATTGTCACAAAATTTGTTTTGAAATAAATAGATTAAAGTTTTTCGCGTAATTCTAAAAGGTTTTTCGGGCAATTCTAAAAGGTTTTCGTGCTAAGGGGTCAGTTGAAATCAGGAGGCGCTATAGCGTATATTGTGTGGGAAAGAGATTCTGTTTGGACTGTGTAGGGAGTTCCTTGTCACACAATTGCAAAGTAAGAAAATAAATTTTAATTACCTCGATTAGGTATTATAATTGTTTTCGTTAACTCGCTTTAAAATAGTCTAAATATTAAGTCTTTCATTTTAATATTTATGTAGTTATTGACATCAATGGAAAAAGAGGCAAAAAAATTAGCTGCCATTAAAGCCAAGGAAAAAAAATCAGCCGCCAACAGGAGGGCGTATAAGAAAAGAGTAGGGACTTGGCAATTCAGGCTTAACTCCGCCCCAGCGCCATTATGGTATGTTTTTTTTTAACAGAATGAAAGCTATATAAACCCCTCCTCCTGGTATGTTTTTTAGCACTAGTGGAAGGTAGCCTCAGCCTGACGTTGTACTGCCAAGTTCCTGTTGCGAAAAAAGCTGCAGCAGCCGCTGCCGAATGTGCAGACGCCGATGTCGCCAATGCCAATGTTGGCATCCAAGGTATAAATCTGAGAAATTTGTTTCGAAATAAATAGATTTGCGATTCTGGTTGCTAAAACGCGCCCGATGACTTGGTCACTCTAACCAATAAAGCCACTTTCCGACGAAAACTCTCGAACCATTTTCGCTCTTCCCTAGCTCAATTTTTTTTTTTAGTTCTGATTACTCCCCCACGCTAAATTTTCTTAACACTTTTATATAATTTCTTATTGTTAGTCTACTTTGTTTCATTGTTGTATTACGCTGTGTTTCTTAGCGCTATATTAATTGTTTTTGTTTAATCTGATTTACATCTCCTATTGTATCCGATGTTCGTACACAAGCCACTCTGCTGGCTTCACGAACAGTGTGTTTTTAAATAAATAAATATCCCCAAATTTGTATTCAAAAAGGAAGTTAGAGTTTGCGATTCTTGTTGGGAGAAACTGAGCAAAAACGCGCCTTTGGGAACAGTTCCATCATCCACTGGGGCCAAAACTCCAGTTCAGGAACAAATTCTCTTCATTCTTCTCCATATTCAACTCAAAATTCCGCAGCACCCGGTAAAACTGACCAAGAATTGAGGGAAGAAGAGGAATTACAACTGGCAATTGCACTCTCTAAGAGTGAAGCTGAAACTAAGGAAAAAGCTGTAAGAATTGCATTTGTTTGTTCTTGTTTAAAGATCAAATCAATAACTTTGACAAAGGGAAGAAAAAAATGTCTATTGTTATCTTAATTGCAAATAATGAGTATCATTATCTGTGAAGTCGGGAACTTTATCTTATTTGTTTTAAAGGCGTTGACATTTATTTCACTTTTAGCAAAATTTTTGTTACAGAAATTTGGTGGAAATCCAACTCCAACTAAGGGTAAACCACCCGTGGATTCTAATGTTAAAGAACCAGTTGATAACGAACTGGCACGTTACTCGAATCGTTCTTATTGGCAACATAAACAAGAATTTGAACTATTTCAATCAAACTTAGAATCAACTTTGGAGATTTTTGTCAAGTTCCAACTTGGTGGTGGTATGATGCGACCTCAAGGAGTGCCTGATTACCAACATCAAATGCCTCCTGGTCAAGTTCCATATATGCCACCACCTTACCAAGGACAGCCTGGTCCTTATCAGGTTGGAAGGGGTCCCGCCCCTCCTCAACATCATATGGGTGGACCGCCACCTCAACAATATGGACCCCAACCATTACAAAGATATATACAAGGTTTGTTTAATTGTTGATTGAAGGAAAGTGTGTATATTTAATTAGAGGGTTCAAGGAAATACTAGAAAACTCGGGGAAATAGTTGACAATGTAACTCAGGGAAATTTGTGAGGTTTGGGAATGTGTCCCAAAAGAAGGAAACTTTTCGCCCCGCCTTCTTTTCCTAAACCCGTTTCGCCCGGAACATTGATGAGGTTTTTGCAAGGAAAGCAGTTCCAACAATAAATGATGTTCAATCCCCGCCGCATCCATTGGTTAAATCTCAATTAACCGGAGGAGGAGCGTCCTGCACCCCTAATCTTCGAGCGGAAGTTGCGGCTAATCCGATTAGTATATAAGAAAGGGAAAATGATATCGTTGACCGTATCAAAACAGGGAAAGAGATTGCGGAGGTGTTTTACTTTCCGCCGAATGGGGGAAGGCTCGTTGAGTTCTTGCGTTATACTGTAAAGAACGTAAACTAATCAAACCTAACTTCTTAACGTTAACTAAACGCTTCTTTATCGTTTATGAGCTTGTTCAGATACTTTCTCCGCCGAATTCATCTTGAGGGCGACATTTAGTTGTTGACGCGTTATCGGTTGTGAATGGCTACTCGGGACTGGGCTAGAAATTGCCGAATCCTGGTTTCGTTTTGATTTGCAAACGCCACAGACCTGTTTGCTTGTCATTGCGTCCTCCCCTTCCAAGATCTTCCCGATTAATATTTAGGCATTTACCGTGGACTCTAGCCAGGCATTCGCGCCAAGGTACATAGTGTTCTTGTCCCCAGAAGGGTTTGTCACAAATGTGGCATTTATCCTTACTGGCGGGCATATTAAGTATCAGTGTTTTTTTTTTAGGGGATACACACAATCACCGGGAGATTTGTTAGGAACACAAACAGGGTGTTAATCTTCTGCTGATGGCCGGACTCACCAGCGGGTCCAGCGATAGAAAAAGCGGCTATAGGCCTAGAAAGTCGCGCGAGAAGCTACCCTGTATAGTCCCAACACAAACTAATAGTAATCTCTATCTAGGGATCAGGGAACTGGAGGCTAGTGTTCAAGATTTGGAGGAAAATCAGGCGGGTAGTAATACTGCGCAAATCAGCACAGACGCTAGTAAGGACGATAATATAATTACCAAAAATAGGGACTGGTCCCTAAGTGTTGATTCAGGGTCGGCACTCTTTAAAGCACCTTCTTTACCAACAGTAAGTGAAGTATTTTAATTATTAGTTTTTAAGGGGGCTTATTTAATTTAATTTATACTTAATTATTAAAATCAAATTGGAGCCCCGGTCAATACTACGCGGCCTTAAAAACCACCAACTTCATTAAGTTAATTACGTAATTGTTATTATTTTGTAATTTTAGAGAAGAAATGGCCGAAAGCCATTCGACGGACAAAATATCCGACTCACTCGTCAAATTCGGCATTCAAATGGCGCCAAATGAATCCGATTCACTCGTCAAATTCGGCATTCAATTGGCGCCAAATGAACTTAAAAAAAAAGTAATGTCGAATCCTCAAAGCTCGGCTGAGGGGAAACTGGTTTAAATTTTAATCTACTATTTAATTTAGCCCGACGACCTTCTTAACATCTACTCGGCCCTCTCGGAAGCGTTTTATTATAAGCGAGATAGCTGGACTGCAGGCGTTAGTTAACCTAAAGCCTTTCAAATTGTCAAATGTTTTCACTAATCATTATTTATATTTCGGTAGCTGGGAAACTTTCAAGCTGTTAGCGAATTAGAAAATCCCGAAGAGTTCCGCGAAATTGTTTCATTAGTTAATATTGGCCTAATAATGTAAGATTAATTTAACTTAATTAACATTAATGTTTACCCTAAAAACTACCTTACTTTGTTTAGAAATAAAATTCTTGAAAGTGCCCGTGTTGAATGTGTCACGTTAACTCCTAACAACTTGCTCGAACCTAGTCATTATTTAATTGATTAACGCGTTTAGTTAAAGAAGGTTTTTAATTTAATTAAAATTATTCTAGAATGGAAAGTTCACAGAGCAATTCTTTCGCTTTTTCGACCGGAGATATTAGGTCGACAAATAACCGATTTAAAAATCCCAAATGCCGAAGAAATAAAAGGCTATGAACGCGAGATTGTTGACCGTAAAATCATCGGCAGAAATTTGGCGGATGTTTATTATATTTCGCCCAGTAAGCCTGGTCAAGTGTCTGATAGGCTGGTGAGTTACCAGCCGAGCAGCCATTCAAAAAACAAATAAAATGTCGAAAATGAAAGAGTTCAAGTTTAAGTTCGAATGGAAGATAGATTATCCATTGGCCATTATCGATAGAGACCCTATTTACAGTGATTGTTTTCCCCACATTCCCGGCTTCAATTATCAATGGAGATTACGAATGAAAGTTGAAAAATTTGAGAACCATTGTTTGTTAAGTCTTTACCTCTATAAATACGTTCAGGGTAAAGGTCAAGTGAGAGTCGTGAGTAAGAACAGAGTATGGGTCCAAGTATTGGATAGCGACATGAATATTTTTATGACAATACCCTACAAACCACCTACAAACACCAGCGCAAGCGGCTTCCAAACGTCTATAAGACCAAAAAACACTGGTAGATTTGTGACAAGTATCACAATAAGATGCATTGTCACGGATACAGCAGCTGCTGTGTGTCCTGTTATGGGTGTGAAGAAATGTAAACCAATAGCGGCACCAGCTAATACTGTTGAAGATGCGCCAGTTGATAGTGATAAAGATCCTCCAGTTGTTATTTTTAAAGATGCACCAGTTATAAAAGCTACAGAAGTAATTAGGCAACCAATATGTTGCGAAATGGCTAGACAACCACCGTCAAAGCAAACACCGAGTAATGTCTACAAAGAAATGTGTGCTAATGTACCAACTGACGCTATGATTATCAGTAAAGACCGTGCTCATCCTTGTCTCAAAGCTGTACTCTCAAGTATATCAACAGTACTGAAGCTTCAGTTCGATAATGGATGGCTTCAGAAACCTAAAGTTCTTGATTTAAGTCTTGACTTTGATGGAAATGCAATTAATAATTTTTTGTTTTATATTTATACCAACGAAGCTCCCAATTTGGCCACAACCGCTGGTCAAGTAATTAAATTAGCCAGGTTATATGAAATTAATGACCTTGTACGCGAGTGTGTTGAAAAGCTAGCCCAATGTCAAATTAAAGAGTGAAATTACGTTTCATTTGGCTTGCATTTTTTTTTTAAATAACAGAAGTTGTTGTATTTTCTGAACGAATTTAGTTATTAAATTTTTGAGCAAAAACAAATTGGTGTTCGTTAATTTGGTAACTTCTTCGCTATGGAAGATCCTCCCGTTACAACACCTGACTATATGCCACAGGTCAGACACGACGGGGCCAGAGAAACAATGAGATTCCAGCCCATGAGCGAGGAGGCCGTTTTCCGATACGTAAAAAGTATCTCACCAAACAAGGCCACTGGTCTCGATAATCTGCCCCCAAGAATAATAAAATCCCTAGCGGGAATTATAACGCCATTTCTAACAAAAATCATTAATCTATCGTTTGAGACTGGAAAGTTCCCAACCATCTGGAAAAGGGCCAAAGTAACGCCGATACATAAGAAGGGAGACCGTATGAACATGGGGAACTACAGACAGGTCTCAGTACTACCATGCCTGTCTAAGCCGATAGAGCACTTTGCACTCGAACAGCTTTACGCCTTTTATCAAAGAAATAATTCACTATATAGACTTCAATCAGGGTTCAGACCAGGCTATTCCACTACAACAAGCGTATTTTATCTACTTGAGACAATAGTGAAAGGATTGAGCGAAGGGCTCAATGTGGGCGTGCTCTTCGCGGATCTCAGCAAGGCTTTTGACACCGTTAACCATAGTACTCTTCTTGCTATTCTGGGAGACAAAAACTTATCCGTAAACGCAACGAACTGGTTCAGATCATATCTCACAAACAGACAGCAGGCAGTAGCTATTGGCGGAGAGATATCCGCAAACTACGCACTCACCAGAGGTGTACCTCAAGGAAGCATACTGGGACCAACTCTGTTTAACACTTACACATGTGACGTAAACATGTACCTCAATTCTAGCCTGTCTAAGGAATATGCTGATGACAGTGCTCTAATAAATTCTGCTGAAACCATTGAGGACCTAATGGAGGTCACGCGGACTGAAGTACTACTTCTAAAAACTACCCTAGGCGCAAGAAGTCTCATACTCAACGAAACAAAAACGGAATTTATGATACTGTGTCCAAATGAAATACCACTAGCACGAGAGAATAACACTAAGATACCAGGCACTGAAATAAAAAGAGTAACATCATATAAATATCTTGGCGTCATGCTGGACGACACCCTATCCTGGAAACAACATATTGACTATGTCATAAAGAAGACGAACAGTAGACTTGGGATTCTAAGACCGCTCTACTCGGCCTTAGATACTGGCACGTTAAACCTACTGTATAAAACATTAATTGAGCCAATTTTCACCTATGGGGACATCTTCTACCACTCGACCAATGAGCTTAACCCCAAGAAACTTCAAGTAGCCCATAATAACGGCGCCCGTTTTGCAGCTAAACAAAAGAAACGCTCGTCGGCGACGCATTCCCGAAAACAACTAGGATGGCTATCTTTACACCAATTACATAAACGGGATATCCTCATCTTCATGTATAAGGCACATAAAGGCAAGTGTCCAGAATACCTCATGGACCACCTTACAAAATCAAACGAGATACATAATACCGCAACCCGTGGTTCAACCCTCAATTTCTATGTGGAAAACCTTCAGACGTCCCTCCGCAAGAAAAACTTATGGAATACCCTCAAACCAGAGTTCAAACAGATACAATCAATTGCACAATTTAAATACGACAGGACCTCTTTGTAAACCAATTTTTCTGAAAGAGTTATCCGAATAAAGCCTTTTTATTATTATTATTATTATTATTATTATTATTAATTTTTTTCTAGGGTCAAAGTTCAAAGGTTACTTCCTGCGAATTTTGTTGTAGCCCCCTTTTTTTGTGTTCCTTATGGAAAGGTTTATATCCAGCGTGGGAAATAAGGCGGTGGCACAGGGCAAATGACCAGTTTAAAAATTAAATCGGAGGGGGGTCAGTGGTCCACAGGACCATTAAGAAAATTCAAGGGTTTCCAGAGTCCAGACATTAGCTAATATATTGTAATTATCCACTTCTTCAATTTAGCAGACGACGCGCCCTGGTCAGTGG
Organism: Phalangium opilio; assembly: GCF_054372755.1. Lineage (NCBI taxonomy): Eukaryota > Metazoa > Arthropoda > Arachnida > Opiliones > Phalangiidae > Phalangium > Phalangium opilio. Next base: position 1,225,486 of record NW_028324223.1, read on the forward strand.
TCATGGACCAGTTTATTTATTCCAGGTCAGAGGGGTCGCTGCCCCAATGTACAGTTTAAAAAAAATCCTTATTTCCCACCCTGCCTAGGAATAAGTACAAGAAGACCAAGGCTCAATTTGGCGGCCCCTAAATGTAAGCTGACCCGAGTCCCTGACATGCAAAAGGGAGCTTACAGTTCTGACCCTGAAACGTCACACCCTTCTATCTCTTACTGGAGTTTCATCCCCCCTAACAGTATTCTACGCGCAAAAATTCCAACCAGAGAGGGGCTGCGTGACGTCAGACTATCTCTTCCCCCTAGCCAGTTGTTAGCTCCCTATAGTGAGAGAGCCCGGCCGGTAACAATTAATAGACCTTTTCAGTGACCAGCGTTGCCAGATTGAAAAAACGAAATTATGGTATTCTCGCTCCAAAATTATTGAATTCTTGGCAAAATTATGGTACGGCTGGTAAAGCCCTTTTAGGCATAGCGTGATCAAGTGGACTATGTTCAAGGACGTGCTAGCCGCCTTCCTATCCTACCCTATCATCCATCCTTGCCGTGAGACCTCTATTGGGTTTCATCCGCAACTTCCAAGAAATAGTATACAATAAATTTCTAGGAATAGTATTTACGGTACACCTTGAAAAATTATTGAAAATATGGTACCAGAAGTCCATAACCCCCCTCGAAGTACTGAGATGTAACGGTTTATACCCTGGCCGTCTTCAGTGTGGATATTTTGTTCCAACCCCCCCCCCCCCGTTTTCCGACTAGTTTTGGGGAAATATTTCCACCCCCCTTTCAAGCCGGGCTTGGCGCCAAAAATATTTCTGAGAGGGTGGTTTTTTCAAGAACGGGGTGACGTTTTGTAGTATTGTCCAATCGAAACGTTCCCTTCTCTATCGTTTCCTCTTGCCACTAGTCCCTACCACAAAAAATGGTATACGGGGGGGGGAAGGAGTAGAATAAGGCTTGGCGGGAGAGTTCCACAAGTGCTGTTTTTTTTCACGTACGTAAAATCTTAAATTTTGGATTTTTTATCAGCTTTCGGCTATTGTTACCTCTATATTTTTTAATATATTGCTCATATTCAGAAGACTAAATTAACTAAGTTATATAATATTCTTCATAAAATGTTTTGATCTTAACTTAAACGATAAAAAAAGGTTTTTTCGTATTTAAAAAAAACTACCGGGTCCCTAACCCTAATATCCACGCTAGCCTCTGCGCCGCGTTGCGTTCTGGGGAATTTCCGTTGTAATTTTTACAACCTCTCAGACACGCCCTCTGTTCTTATAGGCTCCCTTATGTTCGGGAAATTCAAAAGCCAAAAAGAAACACCCCTTTAGAGACACTTTTTCTCTCTTGGAACCGCCACTATCGCACGGCTCTCTCAGAGACGAGAATTTGTGTGGTGGCGCTAGCGTCGCGTTTTTTGACTGAATTGAGCCCTGAAGAGGGTATGGGGGAAAGCTTGATTTCTGTACTCCAAGTGTGATGGACTCCTGATGGTACTAATAGTAAAATTATTGAATTTATGGTACCAAATATCAAAATTATTGAATTTATGGTACCAAATATCAAAATTATTGAATTTATGGTACCAAATATCAAAATTATTGCGTTTTTGCGTACCATAATGGTACATAGTAGAAATTATGGTACACTGTGAATTTCGAGGTGAAATTTTTTTTTTTTTTGTTTTTTTTGCTCTGAGTCCGGGACAAGGCAAAAAAAACAAAAAAAAAAAATTTCATAATTATGGTACATCTGGCCATCTGGCAAACGCTGCTTTTCACCGGTAGAGCGGGGGTGAAAAGGGGGGAAAACTTTCGAGAGGTGAGCATGCGTAGAAAGAATGTTTGGGGGCAGTGCAGTACTTTTAACCATTCCTTTTGCCTTATTTGCTACGCATTCGAGTTTATTTTTATAAAACAGTGTTGTATTACTTGTTGTAAAAGTATTAATTGAACTTCCGAGGTGAAATTTTATCAAATTCAATTTATAGACGTAAAATTAGGGCATTTAATGAAATTCTACTCACTAAATTGGGCGCCAGGGCTTACGGGCATTTATACACAGCGCTTTCAGCACGGCATCGGCGGACATCGCCCTCTATTCGCCGATGAAGCGATGATGATCCCGTACCGTCGCCAAGGCTTAGTGAGTTATAGCGGCCTACTAATATCAATGCACCGTTTCCATTAGAACTTAAACACTTTATTTCTTAACATGATTTTAATTGTACTATCTCGGTTTTAAATACTAGGCATTTTATTTTAATATTAAATTTCAAAAGGTCTCCCATACGTCCATCGTAGTTTAGTTTACACGTTTAACTCCATAGAAGCGCTATAACTCATGCCCCCAAACATTGCAACTTCTCATGCGCGGCCCTTAAATGTGAATAGGTCTATGGCGACCGAGGCTTAGGATAAATGTTTCATGGTCAATTCATACAATCAAAACTGCCCCTAAGGAAGAATTAAATACATAACCTTACCGAAAAATTGTCCGTATTCAATAAGGCAATAAGGGAGAGAGAAAAAAATGTTTCTTCTAATTCGGTCTGACTAAAAAAACTGGTTTGACAAAAAGTACGGCAATCGTCAGAGAATGGCGTCTCAATGAAAACTGGCGGTCTGGGCCGCTGGCGGACGCCCGTCTGAGTCTCGCAGGGATGCCAGATTGAAAACCTTCCTCATTAACCTGTGCAACAATTCGCCGCCATTTTGGCGGTAAGAGGAGGAGACAACTTAAGCCACACCCCTTTGACCGCTCCCGTCATTAAATCTGAACCAAATAAAACGTACCCTGTTAAAATTATCAGGAGACGGAATGTGAGGAGGCCAACTTAGTGAAACAATAGAACCATCAAGGTTCTCAGAAGGTAGAACAGTCCCTACATGCCCACCCCGATTGGTATGTACTATTTGCACCATACCATTATCGTGACTGAAATTAATCAACTAAGTTGTTCAAACTTAAAAATAACTAAGAAATTAGTTTCTTTATAATGAATTACCCTAATGCCACAAGATAGCGATGATAAGGGCTAGCAGAAAGCACTACAGGATGTCCTTTCAAGACATTATCAAATACTTCGTGAGTTTTTTCAGCTATTTTCCAAATTATTAAGATACCATCTTTGTCTAAAAGGTATAGTACATCGCTACATTTTTTTAATTGCCAATCTAGTGAAACGAGTTCCTGAAATGTTTAATGCATAAACTAAATACATGCACTGCAATTCTTTATTTTTTTGGGGGGGGGGGGAGAATTTAAACGTAATTAATTTAAATTTAAACACTTATCTAACCACTGTCATTAAAAACACTAATTTAAACTGCCAATCTAGGGAAACAATTTCCTTAAATGTTTAATGTATGAACTAAAAATGTGCACCTCATTTGGATTTTTTTCTATTTAAACTTAATTAATTTAAATTTAAACACTATTTTAACCACTGTCGTTAAATATAATAGCTAATTGAAACACAATTTTAACCATTGTTATGAAAAATATTAAATAAAACAGAAATTAACTGAAATCTTTAATGCAGACTTTTCGTCTAACGTTGCAATCAAAGTACCAAGCTTGACTAAATCTCAATTAAAATTTAAAAACTTACGGTTGTCCAGTTAAATATATAACGACATTTAAAACTGGTAAGATCACTTATATCCCAAATCAGCGCTGTCTTGTCTTTACTAGCAGTTGCTAGAACATGAGCAGCTTTCTTCCCATGACAAAATGATACTGCAGTAACTTCATCGGAATGATCCTCTTCAGCAGGGAGAATACGAAAAGCCGGTTTTCCTTCGTTCAAATCGATGAAAATAAACTTATTGCCGGCAGCATAGACCAATATACCGTTCGAATTAACGTCACTAATTTGCGACACATTTCCATAATCCATTGTACGTTTAGCCATAATTTAATCGAGGTGCATTAAACCGTTAAGCCTTGGTTACAATTCAGAACTCAACCACTCAGGAGTCAGGAGACTTAATAAGTAACTTAGGTATCGACTTCACTAAGTTTTAAGTCTAATTAAACTTAATCGGAAACAATTAGCTACCTGAAATCACGTCTCGTTCACTAACTTGTACTTTCACGTAAAGTTTGACGACTGTTTGACAAAAGAGAAAAGGAAAATGGCTTCCCTCATCACTTCCAGTTTGAGTTAGTGAGTTACATCATAGCCCACTCGATCACGCGCGTCACGACGCAAGCTACTCGATCACGCGCGCGGCGCGTCACGACGACGCAAGCTGCTCGCGCTATAGAAGCCCGTTCCACGGCCAAGATCCAACCAAACACTTCATGGGCAACTAAATTGGCTTCTCAATTCTTCTTAACATAAATATTGCCAAGGCTTAGCAATAAATTAAATAAAACTGACCTCTCTCTATATGCAGACCATGGATTAACTAACGCTAGGGATTGTTCACTAACTGGGTTTCCCATGTAATTCTATCGCCAACTACATGTTCCGAATTATTCCTTGATTCCCCTCTTCATTCCCCCAATTTATTGGACCAAAACGGATGTAGATATAGCGCCATCTCTCGGCAAAATAAATCGTTTTGCCCAATTTAGGCAGTATTTCAGTATTTCAATTTTGACGTCATAGACCACGTGATATTTGGTCCAATTTTCTTATAACTTCCTGTTAGGGATAGTAGCTGCTGCTAGGGGGCGTTTGGAACATGCATGCGTTATCTTTTTGGGGGAACGAACTATCCCTAGGTTAGTTAATCCATGTGCAGACATAGTTATTATAATTTCTTACGATTTAATAGAATACTCTAATGATGAACGATATTATGAAATTAAAATTTTCATTTTTAGGCCATAACTCGCTTCGAAATTTGAAAGAAAGAGTCCATTTGAGATTTTTGAGTAGGTTTTTCTTTTTTTACAAGCAAGGCTGCTAAAAATGGAAAATTTATCTGGTCAAAAAGGTTTCTTTGCTTTGACACCGAAATGCACCCGAAAATATCCATGAGCCATTTGTAATATGGAAATTTTATAGTTCGTTCGGTGCAACTAAACATTTTAAAAACCTGGCAGCACTGCAGTTTGGGCTCTCTTTTCTATTTTGAAACGATTTTATTGGAGGAAACTGCCGAACACTCTACCAATAAGAAACGTTTACATAATTTAAATTGTATCGGTAACCAGTCTTGGAAATAGCACAGGTCCACAGGTCAAAAACCAGTTTATTAATTGCTCGGACCAGTTTTTTTATTCAAAATCCGGGGGTTACTGGTCCTTGGGACCAGTTTATTAATTGAGAATTTTTATGAAAATTCAGGAGGGACCAGTTTAAAAATTCTAGTAATTTTTAATTTCTACTCCATGGATATAGTCTCCTAGCCTTGACTTTTTCTCATTCTTATCTTCCTTGCTACAACCACAGCCCACTCGATCACGCTTTGGCTTCACACGCTATAGAAGTCCCTCCACACAATGGTTTTCCTATGTAAAAGCGCGTGTTGGAAATTTTGGGCTTTTACGCTTGAAAAATCCAAGGAGCCAGCTTTTAACATGACCGGCTATGGGAGGAACACAGTTATTTAGCCCTAATTTTGAAACTACTGGTGCAAATCTCTTGAAATTTTAAAGAGATGTGCAAAACAACGTTTGCTATGTTTTGGAAATTTTAAAAAAGTTTCCCTTTCATAGTTTTTTGTATAAATATTAGAACGAAAATTAGCCCTAATTAAAGGGCTTGATCTTGGAACGGTTTAATATGTTTCTTCCGTTTCACTTGTTCGAATCTCTTGAAATTTTAGTGAGAGGCACATTGAACGGTTTCTGTATGCCTTTCACTAAAATTTCAAGAGACTCGAACCAGTGATACTGAAGGAAACAAATATAAACTGTTTGAGACTAAGCCATTAAATTATGGTTAATTTTCGTTTTAATGTTGTTACAAAAAGCTTTGTAAGAGAAAAAGTTTGCACAAAAATACCAAACATTATTTAGCAAATCTCATTAAAATTTCAAGAGATTTCAACCAGTATTTTCAAATTTAGGACCAAAAAACGGTGTTCCTCCCGATGACGGAAATGTTAAGATTTAACTCTGATTTTTGACAATTTTGCATCTATAGCCCGATCGAATGGGCTGTGCGTCAACGAAATACTCCCTTAATTTTTCAATAGGATTAGTAAAAAATAAATTAGGGATAGGGTCACTGGTCCCAAAAACCAGTTTAATATTGTAGACGCTGGGGGTCACTGGTCCCGAGGACTAGTTTCAAAAAAATCCTTATTTCCAAGACTGTCGGTAACGTTTTTTTACGTTCAGTAACTAATCAGTGATGCCAGATTGAGGGAAATTTCCCATATCTGGGGAAATTTTGACTCTTAAAAACGGTAAAAAGGGAAAAGGGAAATTCCACCAAAAATTTGCTAAATCTAGGGAAATTCCATGGGAAGAAATATTTTATTCAAAACCTACAATCTCCTCATAGAAAATTAAACAACTTCATCAAATTGACCTATTAATCACGTTGGATTCTTATTAGATGGCAACCCTGCTACTGTTTTTAGTAATTTCCAAACATTGAATTACCGAAAGTCGTCTGCTAAATAACTGACCCATTGTAATCGTTACGAAAATACATCGCCAAAAACAGTTGTCAAGCTATAATTCTATCAATTTCTACGCGCAGAATCTGGCAACCCTGAACTAGGGAAATTTTGGTCCAAAAAGGGAAATTTTAAGGGTTAGAAAGGGAAATTCCATTTTTCCCACCTGGCATCACTGAGTAACTTCAGTTATAGCAGTGTTGCCAATGTGCGGGAAATTTCCCGTTTTGCGGGATTTTTCGATGGTATTTTGGCTTTGGAGGGAAAAAGGTAGTTTTTTGATAAATCAATCGATTTGGCGGGAATTTCAATGACCGTGGGGTTTTCATCATATTTTTTCAAACATTTGGTAAAATTTTAATCTTTTGGCTTGGCGCATCCGATTTTTACCAACCGACCAGAAATGTTTCCTTCATAGTTTTGGTCCCCCAAATGGGACCTTTCTTATAGTTTAGTATTTAGTGCTACTCAGGCAACACCTTCACAATGTTTACTTAAATTGTTGTGCGGCTGAAAACGTAAAACTTACGTCAATTTTGCTCTAAAAGTAGTTGCGGGAAATATTGACCGTCGGCGGGAAATTTTGGGTCGTCAGGCGGGAAATTGACAGTTTGAACATTGGCAACACTGAGTTATAGCAAAGTTTCAGTTAGTTTAAGATTGTCCTTTGTTTGGCTTTGTTGGTTTGGTTCCTTTGTTCGGTACTCTTGTTTTTAAGCAACATATTTTGGACTTATAACAATATGAAACCGAAAATAATGAAACCGCCAGCTAATCCAATTACCGAAACCAATTTATTTATTTATTTATTTATTTATTTGGTTGAATACATGTAAGCCTTATAGGCTTGGGTAGTATTTTTTTTTTTTTTTTTTTTTTTTTTTTTTTGTAACAGTAGTATCGAATTTAGTAAAATGGTAACAATATAATGAGAACGAATTTAGTAAAATAGTAATAAATTGTAAGATGTACAATATAATGAGATCGACATATACTTGGTAAATGTTGTATAGATGGGTTTACATTATAGAATTAAAAATGGGGGAATTGATATAGAACGGGGGAATTTAGATTTTGGGGAAAAAAAAAAAAAAAAAAATGTTTTTGGGAAATTTATTAATATTAGGATTGTGACTTCGACTTAGCAAAATGGAGGGATAATTCAGTGCGAAATTTAGTTTTATTAGTGATTGTCACGAGTGATTCGGGTAGGGCATTCCAATCAGTGATGACTGTGTTAGTGAAGTGGTGTTGCCTAGTGGTAGTTTTTGCCCTAGGTTTTTGGAGTTTACGGGAGTGACCTCTGGTTGATTGTGAAAGGGTCGGACTGAAGAAAGTGGCGATATCTAATGCTAGTTTATTGTTGAAGAAATCATGTAAGAGACATAGGTTATTTATACGATGGCGCGTGCTGACGGAGTCTAATTTAAGTTTATTTAGGCGTTCTGGGGCTGGTATAGTTTCAAAGTTTTTGGTTAATTTTGTAAATTTGTTTTGGGCCTTTTGTAGGGCGTTTATATCTAGAGTTGATGAAGGGGTCCATATCGGGGAAGCATAGTCTAAAATTGGTAGTGCTAAGGCTTTATATATAGTTGTAATTAGTTTCGGGGCCCGATGGTTGAAGGTACGCCTTACTAAGCCTGAGAGGGAGTGTATGCGTTTTACTATTTTGTTAGTGTGGTTTGAAAATTTAAGGTGTGGATCCGTTAAAACGCCTAGGTCAGGCTCAGATAAAGTAGTTTTAATGGGAGACCCGTAAAGGTGGTACGTAAAGTGCGGGTTTGAGGAACCTAAATGTAGGATTGCACATTTATCAATGTTGAATTCTAGTCCATTCGCGGTGGCCCAAGATTCGACTAAAGATAGATCTGCCTGAAGTTGGAGTGAGTCGGAGGTCGAGCGAATATGGTACGAGAGTTTGGTGTCGTCAGCAAATAGTAGTATTAGGGCCGAGCGCACGATCAATGGGAGGGTGTTGATGAATATGTTGAAAAGTAAGGGACTTAAAACCGAGCCCTGGGGGACCCCCCTTTCTACCGGTGCCCAAGAAGAGTGTTGGCCCTTGACCACCACCCTTTGCCGTCGATCGGTTAAATAATCGTTTAACCAGGCTAGCGCCAAATCAGATATGCCTGCCGCAGAGAGTGCTTGGAGGAGCTTATGGTGAGGGATACTATCGAAGGCCTTAGCTAAATCTAGATAAATTATGTCAACATTATAGCCCTCATCTAGCCAGGTTGTCCATTGATTGGTAGCTACTAATAAATTGGTCAAACAGGAGCGTTTACGGAGGAACCCATGTTGAGCTGGCGAGAAGAAATTAATGGTTGTAAGATGGTTTAGTAGTTGATCATAGACTAAGCGCTCACTGATTTTAGCTATTTGGTTGAGGGAGCTAATTGGGCGATAATTAGTGACGTCGGTTTTGGAACCTTTTTTAAAAATTGGCGTAATGTTTGCTTCTTTCCATTGTTTAGGTAGGGTACCCGATGTAAAGGATGCGGATATGATGTGGTGTAGGGGGGTAATAAAATTTTGGATAAGTTTTCGGAATAATATTGGGTGTAGACTATCGGAACCCGGGGATTTGGTAGCAGGGAGGGTTAGGAGGATCTTAGTGAGACTGGATAAGGGACATTCAAATAGGGTAAGAGCTGTTGGCGGACCTTGAATCGGGACGACGGGACATGGTTGTGGTGTCGGATCGAGAGTCGGGATGATGGGATATGTTTGGGATGTTGGAACTGCTACTGTCGAGGCAAAATATGAATTTAAACATTCCGCGTTTTCAGAACTGGTGAGAGTAAGATTGCCGTCAGGTTTACGTAGCTGCATAATCGGGAAACGGCTTTTTCTGAATTTGTTGACGTTGGCGTAGAATGATTTGGGGTTTGAGGATATCTGGGTAATTAAGTTTGCTTCGTGTTTACGTTTAATGCTTCTCAGGTGGTTAGTGTGTGCAGTAGTAGCCCTGCGACTTTCTTGCAGGTAAGTCGATATGATAGGGGCAGGGGCTTGGTGAGATTTGGCCCGTTTAAGCTTACGCCAGGCAGTAGTCTTATGTTTTCTCGAAGTTATGGTACGGGGATTGAAAAATCGGATGCGCCAAGCCAAAAGATTAAAATTTTACCAAATGTTTGAAAAAATATGATGAAAACCCCACGGTCATTGAAATTCCCGCCAAATCGATTGATTTATCAAAAAACTACCTTTTTCCCTCCAAAGCCAAAATACCATCGAAAAATCCCGCAAAACGGGAAATTTCCCGCACATTGGCAACACTGCTATAACTGAAGTTACTCAGTGATGCCAGGTGGGAAAAATGGAATTTCCCTTTCTAACCCTTAAAATTTCCCTTTTTGGACCAAAATTTCCCTAGTTCAGGGTTGCCAGATTCTGCGCGTAGAAATTGATAGAATTATAGCTTGACAACTGTTTTTGGCGATGTATTTTCGTAACGATTACAATGGGTCAGTTATTTAGCAGACGACTTTCGGTAATTCAATGTTTGGAAATTACTAAAAACAGTAGCAGGGTTGCCATCTAATAAGAATCCAACGTGATTAATAGGTCAATTTGATGAAGTTGTTTAATTTTCTATGAGGAGATTGTAGGTTTTGAATAAAATATTTCTTCCCATGGAATTTCCCTAGATTTAGCAAATTTTTGGTGGAATTTCCCTTTTCCCTTTTTACCGTTTTTAAGAGTCAAAATTTCCCCAGATATGGGAAATTTCCCTCAATCTGGCATCACTGATTAGTTACTGAACGTAAAAAAACGTTACCGACAGTCTTGGAAATAAGGATTTTTTTGAAACTAGTCCTCGGGACCAGTGACCCCCAGCGTCTACAATATTAAACTGGTTTTTGGGACCAGTGACCCTATCCCTAATTTATTTTTTACTAATCCTATTGAAAAATTAAGGGAGTATTTCGTTGACGCACAGCCCATTCGATCGGGCTATAGATGCAAAATTGTCAAAAATCAGAGTTAAATCTTAACATTTCCGTCATCGGGAGGAACACCGTTTTTTGGTCCTAAATTTGAAAATACTGGTTGAAATCTCTTGAAATTTTAATGAGATTTGCTAAATAATGTTTGGTATTTTTGTGCAAACTTTTTCTCTTACAAAGCTTTTTGTAACAACATTAAAACGAAAATTAACCATAATTTAATGGCTTAGTCTCAAACAGTTTATATTTGTTTCCTTCAGTATCACTGGTTCGAGTCTCTTGAAATTTTAGTGAAAGGCATACAGAAACCGTTCAATGTGCCTCTCACTAAAATTTCAAGAGATTCGAACAAGTGAAACGGAAGAAACATATTAAACCGTTCCAAGATCAAGCCCTTTAATTAGGGCTAATTTTCGTTCTAATATTTATACAAAAAACTATGAAAGGGAAACTTTTTTAAAATTTCCAAAACATAGCAAACGTTGTTTTGCACATCTCTTTAAAATTTCAAGAGATTTGCACCAGTAGTTTCAAAATTAGGGCTAAATAACTGTGTTCCTCCCATAGCCGGTCATGTTAAAAGCTGGCTCCTTGGATTTTTCAAGCGTAAAAGCCCAAAATTTCCAACACGCGCTTTTACATAGGAAAACCATTGTGTGGAGGGACTTCTATAGCGTGTGAAGCCAAAGCGTGATCGAGTGGGCTGTGGTTGTAGCAAGGAAGATAAGAATGAGAAAAAGTCAAGGCTAGGAGACTATATCCATGGAGTAGAAATTAAAAATTACTAGAATTTTTAAACTGGTCCCTCCTGAATTTTCATAAAAATTCTCAATTAATAAACTGGTCCCAAGGACCAGTAACCCCCGGATTTTGAATAAAAAAACTGGTCCGAGCAATTAATAAACTGGTTTTTGACCTGTGGACCTGTGCTATTTCCAAGACTGGTTACCGATACAATTTAAATTATGTAAACGTTTCTTATTGGTAGAGTGTTCGGCAGTTTCCTCCAATAAAATCGTTTCAAAATAGAAAAGAGAGCCCAAACTGCAGTGCTGCCAGGTTTTTAAAATGTTTAGTTGCACCGAACGAACTATAAAATTTCCATATTACAAATGGCTCATGGATATTTTCGGGTGCATTTCGGTGTCAAAGCAAAGAAACCTTTTTGACCAGATAAATTTTCCATTTTTAGCAGCCTTGCTTGTAAAAAAAGAAAAACCTACTCAAAAATCTCAAATGGACTCTTTCTTTCAAATTTCGAAGCGAGTTATGGCCTAAAAATGAAAATTTTAATTTCATAATATCGTTCATCATTAGAGTATTCTATTAAATCGTAAGAAATTATAATAACTATGTCTGCACATGGATTAACTAACCTAGGGATAGTTCGTTCCCCCAAAAAGATAACGCATGCATGTTCCAAACGCCCCCTAGCAGCAGCTACTATCCCTAACAGGAAGTTATAAGAAAATTGGACCAAATATCACGTGGTCTATGACGTCAAAATTGAAATACTGAAATACTGCCTAAATTGGGCAAAACGATTTATTTTGCCGAGAGATGGCGCTATATCTACATCCGTTTTGGTCCAATAAATTGGGGGAATGAAGAGGGGAATCAAGGAATAATTCGGAACATGTAGTTGGCGATAGAATTACATGGGAAACCCAGTTAGTGAACAATCCCTAGCGTTAGTTAATCCATGGTCTGCATATAGAGAGAGGTCAGTTTTATTTAATTTATTGCTAAGCCTTGGCAATATTTATGTTAAGAAGAATTGAGAAGCCAATTTAGTTGCCCATGAAGTGTTTGGTTGGATCTTGGCCGTGGAACGGGCTTCTATAGCGCGAGCAGCTTGCGTCGTCGTGACGCGCCGCGCGCGTGATCGAGTAGCTTGCGTCGTGACGCGCGTGATCGAGTGGGCTATGATGTAACTCACTAACTCAAACTGGAAGTGATGAGGGAAGCCATTTTCCTTTTCTCTTTTGTCAAACAGTCGTCAAACTTTACGTGAAAGTACAAGTTAGTGAACGAGACGTGATTTCAGGTAGCTAATTGTTTCCGATTAAGTTTAATTAGACTTAAAACTTAGTGAAGTCGATACCTAAGTTACTTATTAAGTCTCCTGACTCCTGAGTGGTTGAGTTCTGAATTGTAACCAAGGCTTAACGGTTTAATGCACCTCGATTAAATTATGGCTAAACGTACAATGGATTATGGAAATGTGTCGCAAATTAGTGACGTTAATTCGAACGGTATATTGGTCTATGCTGCCGGCAATAAGTTTATTTTCATCGATTTGAACGAAGGAAAACCGGCTTTTCGTATTCTCCCTGCTGAAGAGGATCATTCCGATGAAGTTACTGCAGTATCATTTTGTCATGGGAAGAAAGCTGCTCATGTTCTAGCAACTGCTAGTAAAGACAAGACAGCGCTGATTTGGGATATAAGTGATCTTACCAGTTTTAAATGTCGTTATATATTTAACTGGACAACCGTAAGTTTTTAAATTTTAATTGAGATTTAGTCAAGCTTGGTACTTTGATTGCAACGTTAGACGAAAAGTCTGCATTAAAGATTTCAGTTAATTTCTGTTTTATTTAATATTTTTCATAACAATGGTTAAAATTGTGTTTCAATTAGCTATTATATTTAACGACAGTGGTTAAAATAGTGTTTAAATTTAAATTAATTAAGTTTAAATAGAAAAAAATCCAAATGAGGTGCACATTTTTAGTTCATACATTAAACATTTAAGGAAATTGTTTCCCTAGATTGGCAGTTTAAATTAGTGTTTTTAATGACAGTGGTTAGATAAGTGTTTAAATTTAAATTAATTACGTTTAAATTCTCCCCCCCCCCCCAAAAAAATAAAGAATTGCAGTGCATGTATTTAGTTTATGCATTAAACATTTCAGGAACTCGTTTCACTAGATTGGCAATTAAAAAAATGTAGCGATGTACTATACCTTTTAGACAAAGATGGTATCTTAATAATTTGGAAAATAGCTGAAAAAACTCACGAAGTATTTGATAATGTCTTGAAAGGACATCCTGTAGTGCTTTCTGCTAGCCCTTATCATCGCTATCTTGTGGCATTAGGGTAATTCATTATAAAGAAACTAATTTCTTAGTTATTTTTAAGTTTGAACAACTTAGTTGATTAATTTCAGTCACGATAATGGTATGGTGCAAATAGTACATACCAATCGGGGTGGGCATGTAGGGACTGTTCTACCTTCTGAGAACCTTGATGGTTCTATTGTTTCACTAAGTTGGCCTCCTCACATTCCGTCTCCTGATAATTTTAACAGGGTACGTTTTATTTGGTTCAGATTTAATGACGGGAGCGGTCAAAGGGGTGTGGCTTAAGTTGTCTCCTCCTCTTACCGCCAAAATGGCGGCGAATTGTTGCACGGGTTAATGAGGGAATGAGCCTGATTGGCTAAGCAGAGGCCTGACTTTCACTACTTACCTCCCTTTGCGTCCTTCCTTAAAATAGAGGCCAAAGAGGTGTGTCTTAAGGTGGTTACTCCCCTTATTTTACGCTAGTTAATGAGGGAATTAGCCTCATAGCCTAAGCAAAGGCCTGACGTTCAGTGCTTACCTCCCTTTCCGTCCTTCCTTAAAATAGAGGCCAAAGGGGTGTGGCTTAAGGTGGCACCTCACCTTACCGTCAAAATGGCGGAGAATTTTACGGAGTCTAATGGGGGAATGCGCCTGATTGGCTAAACATAGGAGTGACGTTTAGTAGGGGAGATTACCACCCCTTTTACCACTCTCTAGATAGAGATTACCCACTCTCTATAGCTTAACTAAAAATCTGAAAGTTAATTTTAATTTAAAACAATGATTTTTAACAATTGAAAAAGGATTGGTCAGATACTTTAGATCTTTGCTCGACCACTGAAAATGGTGTCATAAAAATTTGGAATATCCAATCAAAAAGATGCATGATTTTTGATGAATTTCAATTCATGGACCAATCAGTAACAGCAATATGGCATCCATGTGACTTTCAATCCCTTTTTTTCTCATCTACAAAGTAATTTTAATAATATTGCTATTAGATCCGAGTATTGTGGCGGGAATATGCGTAATCTGAGAGAAATCGGAGCGCTAACTGTGGCACAGCTCAGGTGGGGTGGGACTCCAAAAAATGGGGGAGTAATAGTCGCACTCAATTGTAATTGGTTCGTCTGTAGCCCTTCTTAGCCAATTACCAATGAGTCCGATATTCCTCAGCCATTTTTTGGTGTCCCACCCAACTTGAACTGTGCCACAGTTAGCGCGCACCGATTTCCCTCAGATTACGTATCATCCAATTTAATTTAGAATAATTAACTTAATAATAAATTAATAAACTATAGTGGAGATTTATACCTGGCTAAAATAATTAATGACCGAAGATTATATTGGCGTAAATTTGATGCTGTTGAGCAGTGTAAGCATTCTGGTGCTATATTAAGTATTTCTTATTTCAACTACACGATTTACACCTTTGGGATTGATAAAATGGTGATTTAACTATTAATTATTTTTAAATCAAGAATGCTTAATTTTTATGCAAATTGGTGACTCCGAAATTATAGGTAGTTTTATGGGAATATCGATCTATGAAATCACTGTCCCGTTTTCCCGCAATTGAAGGCGCAATGCCCACGTGTTTAGAAGATGTTATTGCTGAGGAGGAAGAAGGCACATTGGAAAACAGTTCTGAAACTTTGAGAAATGTACCAGATGTTATGAGCCATAGTAGAGATAAAATTAAGACTAGTAGATCTAGCTCTAATTGGGGCGAACCAAAATCATCTGCCTTATCAGCCACAAGATCTGATTCAAACTCGTGGAGATGTCATAGAGATTATGAGCCTAAAGATGATTCGCGTAAGGAAGAATCGCATTCACGGAGTTCGAATGGAAGCTCGTCGAAACGTAATGGAAACTCGTCGAAAAGTAATGGAAAGTCTTCAAACGTTCCTGATTTCTCGTCAAGAAGTCATGGAAACTCGTCGAAAAGTAATGGAAAGTCTTCACCCGTTCCTGATTTCTCGTCAAGTAATCATGGAAACTCGTCGAAAAGTAATGGAAAGTCTTCACCCGTTCCTGATATCTCGTCAAAAAGTCATGGAAACTCTTCAAATGTTTCTGTGAATTCGTCAAAAAGTCATGGAAACTCTTCAAATGTTTCTGTGAATTCGTCAAAAAGTCTTGGAAACTCTTCGACCATTCGAAACTCGTTGAAATTGCACGAAAATATGGAAACTTTATCGAAAACTCGTAACTCGACTGAAAATCAAGAAAACCCTCGGTCATCAGTGATCAAAAGACTCGTGGAATCTTGGGCGAACTGCAAGAGTTAATGAAACACCAAACTTCCTGGCCCTTTCCTGATCCATTGAAAGTTTCCAAGCAACGCAAACGAAGTACAGAAGATTTCATCTATTTTTTTTTGTTATTAGTGTATTTTTTTCTATTTTTTGTTCTAAATACATTCTAAGTCACAATGCATGTTAATAAGTCTTAACACGTAAAATTAAGTGCCTTAAAATTCACCAAAGAGTGCCAACTGCCAAGTTGTCAAAAGCTACCTCGGGTGTTGTAGCCAAAGACTAAAGTTGTTACTTAAAGGCCGACTTCCACCGAAAAGCGTTCTTACGAACTGAAGACCGTGCATCGATTCTTAACAATAGAGCGACCGTGCCAATTTTCGAGTCCCCACTGGGGCAAAATTTTGAGGGGTTCTTACGAACTGAAAACCTTTATACGGGGGTTCTTACGAACTGAAGATAAACAATAGAAAGTCTCTTAAATATTTTATTCCCGATTTTTGCGACCCTCTGAAGGAAAATATCTATTGTTTATCTTCAGTTCGTAAGAACCCCCGTATAAAGGTTTTCAGTTCGTAAGAACCCTTCAAAATTTTGTCCAACGGGGATTCGAAAATCGGCACGGTCGCTCCATTGTTACTCTCGATGCACGGTTTTCAGTTCGTAAGAACCCTTTTCGATGGAAGTCGGCCTTTAACAGTTGTAACGCCCATAAATTGGCTTTTCTAGTCGGCTAATCCTTGCACAGAGAACCCGCTAAGTTGGCCTTTAAAATGTTCGTATTTCGAATTTATTAACGCAATGTTAAAATCAGGTGTTTTTTTTGTGTGGTTTAAAACCAAGTCAAAATATTAAGTCACTAACTCTCCTTCTATCCCTGATTTTTTACATAACATTTTGATACTTCAATAACATTTTCATTTTTCAACGAGTCTCCCATACTTTGGTATTATTTTTGCTTTTTCTTCAAATATTTCAAATATGATCCCATATTTCAGTATTAGTGTATTTTTTTCTATTTTTTGTTCTAAATACATTCTAAGTCACAATGCATGTTAATAAGTCTTAACACGTAAAATTAAGTGCCTTAAAATTCACCAAAGAGTATAAGTAATTGCAATTAGGCTTTACTGAAATTAAAAGTAATTGCAATTAGGTGTTTGGTGTTATTGAAATTATAAGTAACTGCAATTAGGTGTTATTGAAATTATGAGTAATTGCAATTAGATGTTATTGGAATTATGAGTAATTGCAATTAGGTGTTATTGGAATTATAAGTAATTGCAATTAGGTTTTACTGAAATTAAAAGTAATTGCAATTAGGTGTTTGGTGCTATTGAAATTATAAGTAATTGCAATTAGGCTTTACTGAAATTAAAAGTAATTGCAATTAGGTGTTTGGTGTTATTGAAATTATAAGTAATTGCAATTAGGCTTTACTGAAATTAAAAGTAATTGCAATTAGGTGTTTGGTGTTATTGAAATTATAAGTAATTGCAATTAGGTCTTATTGAAATTAGAAGTAATTGCAATTATGTCTTATTGAAATTATAAATAATTGCAATTTGACGTTTTTTCAATTATACATAATGAAATTTCCAAGCTCTAAGAACCCCTACCAACAGTTGAAATAGAATATTAAATTAAAAGCGGATACCCTTAAAAATTGATCGGGTAAATTATTAAAATTTCAGATTCATCTCCTAGAGTGTGTTATACCAAGTACACGTATTTAAAATTAAGGATTTACCCCCAGGATTTAAATAACAAATGAGCTTCTCTCCAAAACACCCGAAATAAAAACAGTATATTCCGCAAGCAGAATATATTTAGTTTAATTAATCAAGATCTGTTAATTTTATAACTAAATTAAAATATTAAAAAATAAATAAAATGAAATAAAATTTTTTAAATACCAAAATTAATTCGAACCACCCGAATGTCACCTTTTCAACATTTTGCTAAGGCCCGGAAATGATTCATTAAACAACAATATTAAATCGCATTAATTGACACCTTTAAGACTCGAGAAAACAATGTCTATATATAAATCTTAAGTCTGGTGGATAATTTTCAATATAATTTTCAACTCGGGATTCGAGAAACTTTCCAGGATTAAGCCGGCAAAGGCTTAATGAAACCGGTAGTCTAGCGAATTATAAACATATTTAAAATTTAAAGAAACCACGTTGTTCTTTTGAAAAATAAACTTTTGGAATAAAATCAAATTCAAATTTAATGATGGTAGGCCGTGTGGAAAAAATTTTATTTTTAATATTATAAACAGTTGCAGGGCCCCCAGCCGAATTCCGAAAATATTTATAGGAATTATAGGATTTTTTTCATGAAAATATAGGATTATATAGGACAGTTTTCCAGAATTATAAGATTATATAGGACACCAAAATATTAATTTTTATTTTTTTAAAGAACCAGTACTGCAAACATGGGCCGAACAATTAAGCAAAATGTTCAAAAACATACCCTCCAATTTTCGAGGCTCATAACTCTGGTTCTACTAGAGATACGGGGATGCCCTTTGAGTATGTTATAGTACCAGAAGGGAATATTCTATTTGCCCCCCATCCAACCATACTAAAAACTTGGGGCTACGACAAAAAGGGTTTCCAGAATTATAGGCTTATATAGGACAGTAAAATATTAGTTTTTTTTTTTGAAGAAGAAGAAGAAGAAGAAGAAGAAGAAGAAGCAGTACTGCAAAAAACTATCTCCCTCCTTTTTTTGATCTAACAAATAAAAACCAATAGACTTCCTATTGGCTGCCCACACGCAAAACTCACCATTGTGGTGCACACTGAACATTCAGTTTATCAGAACCATAATATACCGAGCTATGTTTAACTAGTTAAGCTACAATATTAGGGAAGCCATTCCCATTTTATGATATTTTTTAGACCCGAGTCCTGGTTCAACCGATAAGCTGCTTAAAATTCGCCCAAATTTCAAAATTATAGGATTTTATAGGATTTTTAGCGATTTTAGCCAAAATTATAGGATTTTATAGGACAGTTTTAAAAATATAGGATTTTATAGGAACTATAGGACCTCTGGGGGCCCTGCAGTTGGGTTCTTTTCTTCTTCTACTAACAAGCTCTAACATTTGCCTTATATAAAATAAATAACATAAGAAATAACCCTTTTTAAGTTTCGAATTGGCTTGAAATTTAAATTCTAGAAATAGAAATAGACATAGACGTCTTTTTATTTACGTAACAAAGTTTTTGCGATGCGAAATTGGCGGGAAATTCTGTAGCATTTAGACGTTAAAAAAAGGTCACGTGATAAAATGCGCTCGAGTCTTAAAACAATGTTAGCAGCTCGCGACAGCTGGAAGCGGCTTGTACAGTTTGTACCTACTTCTATAGATTATTGAACAAACATTCAAGAGAAATTTCGACACCAAAAGAACCGCGCGCACGAGCTCGTGCAGAAATTGCGGGAATTTTGTTTTTTTTTTGTTTAAAATGTTTTCGCGCCAAATTGAGTCTCAACAAAAGCGCGCGCTTAAGACACGTGCTATGTCAATATTTAAACTATTCGATTGAACGAAGATTTAAATTTAGATTTCGGTGATTAATTAAGCGAGAACTAGTTAAGCCTAACGTAATCTCAATTATAACATGGCGGTCAACTTCAGAGGGGCTACGTCCGCTACGATAATAACCGAAAGTTTCCCATAGTTATTACTCTATCTAGCGTTGTTCCTAACTTTTCGTAAGATTAGCTCCGATTTCGTTATAGATTGGGATGAAGTAAAGAGATGCGCCTCGATTCGGTTCATTAGACGCGGTTATGTTAGACCGCCACCATTATATTGATATGTTTTGCTCGCTCAGGTGTGAAGTGTATACGCGAGGTAAGTTTGCTTTAGTGGTCAAATTACCTGACCACACGAGAATCAAATTACAGGCGAATCTATGGGATGACCACAAGGGTTGTTTGTAGTCGAATTTCTTAGATGTAGAAAAGTTGATAATACACGGTGGCTGAGCTATTTGAAGACAGAGTAGTAGTTTCCTACCAAAACGCAGCAGTTTCCTACCAAAACGCAGACATACGAAATATTGTGTACAGTATAAGCATTTTATTATTTATTTATTTTGAAATAATTATTTGCAAAAGTTTTATTGTAAAAAGAAAATGGTAAATTTAAAGTCGAAAATAGGATTAATCATCTTAAAATAGGTTAAATTAAAAGAAATATAGGATAACAAACAGAGGAATAGAAAAATATAATAACAAAAGCTAATAGCAAAATGGTAAATTTAAAGTCGAAAATAGGATTAATCATTTTAAAATACGTTAAATTAAAAGAAATGTAGGATAAAATCATTTTAAATTACGTTAAATTAAAAGAAATGTAGGATAAAATCATTTTAAAAAGAGACTCGACCACATCGACAAGATTACTTTTGCAACCTCTCATTAAGGGTGTTGTCCCATCTACATCAGCCAGATTAAATTAAAAGAAATATAGGATAAAATCATTTTAAAATACGTTAAATTAAAAGAAATGTAGGATAAAATAATTTTAAAATACGTTAAATTAAAAGAAATGTAGGATAAAATCATTTTAAAAAGAGACTCGACCACATCGACAAGATTACTTTTGCAAGCTCTCATTAAGGGTGTTTGTCCATCTTCATCAGCCAGATTAAATTAAAAGAAATAAAGGATAAAATCATTTTAAAATACGTTAAATTAAAAGAAATATAAGATAAAATCATTTTAAAATACGTTAAATTAAAAGAAATATAAGATAAAATCATTTTAAAATACGTTAAATTAAAAGAAATATAAGATAAAATCATTTTAAAATACGTTAAATTAAAAGAAATATAAGATAAAATCATTTTAAAAAGGGTGTTGTCCCATCTGCATCAGCCAGATTAACATTGGCACCTTTTTCAATAAGCAGCAATGGCGCATCGGATCTTCCATGATAGCAAGCCAATTGTAATGCCGTGTTTCCATCTTTATCAACGTCGTCGATATCGGCACCTTTATTCAAAAGAGACTTGACCACATCGAGTAGATTCCTTTCGCAAGCCATCATTAAGGGTGTTGTCCCAAACGCATCAGCCAGATTAACATTGGCACCTTTCTCAATAAGCAGCAGTGCCAGATCAAAATGGCTTCCATTACAAGCGAAGTGTAATGCGGTTTGGCGAAACGGACCAGCATAGTTGATATTGGCACCGCGGTTTAACAACCGGACGACCTCATCTATTTTCCCCTCATTAGCAGCAGTCAATAATTCTTTACCAAACATTGTATACGTGTACTTGACTCTATTTCAACGTTTTGTTGAGTAACTAGCAGTCGAGATCGTAGTCTGAAAAAATAAAATTAAAATTAATTAGTACTTTTGGCGTACTGACTACATGGTTAAGTACTTTCTAATAAAACCTTGGGACTTTAATGGCCTAGTGTCGTCTTTATTAAACTAAACCCAATTTGGCAAAATTATTAAAATGATTATTCATTGTCAAAAAAAAGGCTTTATTTCTAATAATGGGACCATCTTCCGAGACCTAATTGTCCAACAAGCTGCCCTATCAACCCTATTTAAAGCTCTGATCTTCATCTTTCATTAGACAGCTATAAGTTTAAGCTTTTATCGCATTCATTAACTTCTTCGTCTCTCGTTTCATTCCTATTTCATTAGCTTTTCATTTTGGTTCAAGATAGACTCTATTTTAAATTTTCCCACTTCTTCAGACTCATGGCGTTTTCCTTTGTGTCCTCGCGGAGCGCTCCCATGGAGGAATAAAACTAGGAGATCCTATTCTTCAAAAACAGTCTTTAACGAAGCTGGAAACTACTACTACCATTTTTATTGCTCCTTGGGAGCGCTCCGCGAGGACCCAAAGGAAAACGCTATTAGACATTCGACGCGAGTTTTCTTCCGCAGTATTTAAGCGCGCGTTAACTCAAAATAAGCGGGGAAAAAACACGGTTAACTTAATCATAGCCCCCTGAATAACATATTAATACACTAAATTTTACCAAGGCTTCAAGTTATATGCCAATAATGCCATGTCATAGAACCACTTACGCCTAAAGCTATATGTTACAAGGTAAATAACTAAGATTCAGGTTGAAAATACCGAAAATTATAAAAATTACCTTTCTCGGAGAACTTTCAAATGTTGAAGAACGTCCAGAATTCCAAAAAATAAACGGAGTTTGAAACTTTACCGATCTTCTCGGGGTTTCTAACAAAAACAAGCAGACAGCAGACAGACGACTTTGAACCAGTCCAGTGTTGTACTGTTGTGTTGTTCCTTTGACTTTTGGCAAATTGTGATACTGAATATTCACTTATACGACTACGCCCCCTCGGCGTGGGTCACGTGATTTAATTTTTTTCCTAAACCCGTCACGTGTTGTGTACGTAGACGAACACTGATAACAAGTAGAGTGGGTTATAGACCGAGTGGGGAAATGTGAAGTAATATAAAACAAGTTGGAAAAACCAAAATATTACCTCTCCGAGTCAAGAGGTCTACTACTACAAACTTATTTACCTAGATATGGAATTATTTCTCTTTTTATTTTTGGAGTAAAAATTTACGAATTATTAAAGCAGCATTCCAAGCATTGAGAATATATAGTAAAGCAGACGACATTTTACAACCAATAAGGATAAATCTTGGACACATGGAAATCAGTCAATGGGGAAAAGAACAGGAAATGAAGTGTATAAATTTTGGAGATATATAACCTTTATGTGTTTGTAAAGGCCCAATTGTCTACGCTTCAGCTGTTTACCCTATATATACTCATAGCTACATTCACAACTGGTTTGCAGTGTAAACACTCGTTTCGTCTCACTTCAACAATATTCTTAGAATTTCAACTTTAAAGAAATTACCTTCAACCAAAATTAAACTTAGTTAAATTAGCGACAATAAATTGGAATTTTCAGTCGGTTCAATTTATACGCATTAGCTCTCCCAAACCTGGTTAAAATTAGTAGCCAGCCTTAGTAATAAACTTTAGTATATGCAGACTTCTCAAGGGGGAATTTACTATAAGCTAACCCCCGGTTCCCGAAGAAACCCTCAGAACCGTCAAAAGCCCAAGGCGTTTCACGATCTTGTTGGAGGCGTTGCGTTTAATTTATCAGTGAAATCAGAATCTATTTTAATTTTTAAAACCGCTGGGAGATATTTCCTGAATGTTTTAGGTCTTACAATTAGCTGAATAATATATTAAAAATCAATCGATTTTCCTCTTCACCCTCCCTTTAAAGGACAAATCTTGAGTTCTGATTTACCCCTTTGGAAATGGAAGAAAGTTTCTTTAAAATGGTAACATCATGGAAAACCCCTCACTAAGCGAAACTTAGCTATATGGGACGTTTCCTGAGAAACCCACGGGTAATTTTTAGATTTTAAAGAGCTAATGCTATAAACTATTTTCATTAAATGGCTAGTAGCCTATAATTTTTACTATCATTAGTCGAAATTGTATGTAATTTATTTCTCCGAGGGCTAGAACGTGTGGGGTTTTTATGTACGGGTTTTTGAAATTTGAGAAAGATTTTGGATTTTAAAGCAACATAGAGGGATTTTATGATTTCATTGTTAATTCTCCATCGATCATATTTAAAGATTTTTTTCGACCAAAATTTACGAGGTTTTAGCAACTGTCTGACCCCTCGAATATCTCAATTTCATAAACGATTTTTGCTTTGAAATGGATTCCTTTGATTTAAATATTGGGACGTCACAATAAGTGTATAAGATATATTCTTCAAGTCTGACACTTCCTATGATTCATAATGCTAAAAATTTAGTGAAAACTAGTTCGACGACGACGCGACAATTGACTATACGCGGCTTTGCAGTCCATCTCCGTATTTATAAAACAAATGTTTTTGGACCTAACCTATATGTATTAACCTATAATTTCATAAGATCTCCTATAAAACCCTATATTTCTGACTGAGTCCAATTATCCAACATAATTATATTGTTTAGTAGAAAATTTAGCAAAAACATTTTCAGAGTTCTATTATTGACCCGCATTTTCCATAAAATAAAAACCTACTAAAATCCAGGCTTTGTTTTTAGGGTGTGGTAAATTAAGATTTAATTTAAATTTCACCATAGAAATTAAGTGTGTGTTTTTGAAAATTTCCTTTGATAACTTCCTTTTAAGTGTATTTGATAACTTCATGTCGAAGTAAAAAACCATTCCCGAGATGTTTTCCCTTTTTCAGCGCCCCTAGGTTTATCTGGGCAACGACTCTTCAATAGAGAATGAAATGGAAAATTTCTCGGGAATTCACAGTCTTAGCTTGCCTCTCTTAAGCCCCTCTTTTTTGTATGGAACCACTGTGTAAAGAAAGAAAGAAACTTTGTAGCGAGAGGAGCTAAGAATCTTTAGCCGAAATAAATTTCTTTTTTTTTTTGTTCATGTTTTACTTTAAAAATAGACTAATTCTTTTAACTAAATAATCCCAGAACCGACTTTAGATAAATTCAGTGTATAAGTTAAAAGCGCGCAATATGGCTTTATTTCATAGGGACTTAAAAGTTATAAAGTTCCTATTTATTTATATTTTTAATAACTCATCTGATTGTCGGATAATCATAAAAGTGATACTATAGGTTCCATTTGAGATATAAGTTCATCATTTCAAAATAAAATTTAATTTGTTACAGTTTTCAAACATTTATTACATAGTTTAAGCGAAAAATAGTTCTATAATCGTGTATACGTATAGGAGATATTTTAGTCCTATATTATCTTATAAAATAAAATTTTTCGTCTTATAAAACAGAACACAAAATACAATTTTTCCTATAAGGAATTTCATTTTTTAACTGGCTCCCTGTAAGCCTTTGGCAATGCCTCACCAGGCGTCGCTTCACGATAATCTATGACGTTCCACCTGCGTCACTCCACGACTAGCTCTCAGTAACCAGCGGCACACTTATGGAACATATCTTATAAGCTTATGGCCCAAATTTACCACAGAAAACCCGATTTCACCTAGGATTTCCCTCAGCGAGCCAACTACCAGAGCAACCATTTGAAACGTAGAAAAATTTCCATGGAAATAACAGGGAAAATAACAGGCGTGAGACTCTGCCTTCCATCTCGCTTTTCGGCACCTGCGCTGTGGGATCTTTGCACAGAGACGGTGATCAACCCCCATGTATGACACGACATTAAGGGTTCCCTACCCCCCTTTTCCGTCGAAATGGTCAATAGACAGGGGTGTTTGGGTATACTGTTTTTAACGTCACGTATTACTTTTACATTCCACATTTCAAATTAATTGATGTGGAGGCACCTTAGCTATACACATCGGTGATACTTAGTTAATACGGGGTTTATTAAGTTGTACCCCAAATAAAATGGATCAAATCTGGGTGCACGGCAGTGCACCCGCCAAGTTGTCGTGCACTACCAGCAATCCTTTACCCGAAACATTTCAGCCTCATTTTGACCCCCTCTTAACTCGGTACTGGGGAATAGTACACCACTCATATTTGCACCTCAAGGGCACAGTGTTAATCCTAGGAAGTCCTCCAACTTCCAGCTTTCTAACTCATTTGGTTTCTGTGATAATCCTATGTGAAAATGACACATTATGAGACTGACTGACTGACTGACTGACTGACTGACACATCATCAAAACCTCTAGGGCATTTCCGGTGGTGCTAGAATGATGAAATTTGGCATACTTGTACCACTAAGCATACAAGCAAAGGGAAAAGTCCCAAAAGCGGGAGTTTCCCCCTTTTAGCCCCTGAAATGGGGGTTTAAAATTAGAGTCATCATCTAAACCTCTAGGGCATTTCCGGTGGTGCTAGAATGATGAAATTTGGCATACTTGTACCACTAAGCATACAAGCAAAGGGAAAAGTCCCAAAAGCGGGAGTTTCCCCCTTTTAGCCCCTGAAATGGGGGTTTAAAATTAGAGTCATCATCTAAACCTCTAGGGCATTTCCGGTGGTGCTAGAATGATGAAATTTGGCATACTTGTACCACTAAGCATACAAACAAAGGAAAAAGTCCCAAAAGCGGGAGTTTCCCCCTTTTAGCCCCTGAAATGGCGGTTTAAAATTAGAGTCATCATCTAAACCTCTAGGGCATTTCCGGTGGTGCTAGAATGAGGAAATTTGGCATACTTGTACCACTAAGCATACAAGCAAAGGGAAAAGTCCCAAAAGCGGGAGTTTCCCCCTTTTAGCCCCTGAAATGGCGGTTTAAAATTAGAGTCATCATCTAAACCTCTAGGGCATTTCCGGTGGTGCTAGAATGATGAAATTTGGCATACTTGTACCACTAAGCATACAAACAAAGGAAAAAGTCCCAAAAGCGGGAGTTTCCCCCTTTTAGCCCCTGAAATGGCGGTTTAAAATTAGAGTCATCATCTAAACCTCTAGGGCATTTCCGGTGGTGCTAGAATGATGAAATTTGGCATACTTGTACCACTAAGCATACAAACAAAGGAAAAAGTCCCAAAAGCGGGAGTTTCCCCCTTTTAGCCCCTGAAATGGCGGTTTAAAATTAGAGTCATCATCTAAACCTCTAGGGCATTTCCGGTGGTGCTAGAATGAGGAAATTTGGCATACTTGTACCACTAAGCATACAAGCAAAGGAAAAAGTCCCAAAAGCGGGAGTTTCCCCCTTTTAGCCCCTGAAATGGCGGTTTAAAATTAGAGTCATCATCTAAACCTCTAGGGCATTTCCGGTGGTGCTAGAATGATGAAATTTGGCATACTTGTACCACTAAGCATACAAACAAAGGAAAAAGTCCCAAAAGCGGGAGTTTCCCCCTTTTAGCCCCTGAAATGGCGGTTTAAAATTAGAGTCATCATCTAAACCTCTAGGGCATTTCCGGTGGTGCTAGAATGATGAAATTTGGCATACTTGTACCACTAAGCATACAAACAAAGGAAAAAGTCCCAAAAGCGGGAGTTTCCCCCTTTTAGCCCCTGAAATGGCGGTTTAAAATTAGAGTCATCATCTAAACCTCTAGGGCATTTCCGGTGGTGCTAGAATGAGGAAATTTGGCATACTTGTACCACTAAGCATACAAGCAAAGGAAAAAGTCCCAAAAGCGGGAGTTTCCCCCTTTTAGCCCCTGAAATGGCGGTTTAAAATTAGAGTCATCATCTAAACCTCTAGGGCATTTCCGGTGGTGCTAGAATGATGAAATTTGGCATACTTGTACCACTAAGCATACAAGCAAAGGAAAAAGTCCCAAAAGCGGGAGTTTCCCCCTTTTAGCCCCTGAAATGGCGGTTTAAAATTAGAGTCATCATCTAAACCTCTAGGGCATTTCCGGTGGTGCTAGAATGATGAAATTTGGCATACTTGTACCACTAAGCATACAAGCAAAGGGAAAAGTCCCAAAAGCGAGAGTTTCCCCCTTTTAGCCCCTGAAATGGGGGTTTAAAATTAGAGTCATCATCTAAACCTCTAGGGCACTTCCGGTGTTGCGGGAATGATAAAATTTGGCATACAAGTAGGACTTAGCATACAAAGAAAGGAAAAAGTCCCAAAAGCGGGAATTTTCCCCTGTTAGCCCCTGAAATGGGGGTTTTATAATTTATATCCCCTCGTAATAGGACATTATAATTTAATTTTTTCGTCTTTTAATATTAATATTTTTAACTAATATGACTCTTTCGTATTATTGCAAAATTTATGTTTTTTACATAATGTTTTAGTAATTAAATTTTTTACTCATTTCCTTTTCATTTCGACTGAAATGGTTCTAAGCGTGTTTTGATTCATTTAGTTTTTCTTAAATCTATTCTGTTGATTAAAAGTGTTACTTGCCACAATATTGTGTTCTTCGAATAGAAATACGGTTAACAATTATCACAGCCTGAGAAAAAAAAAAGAAAGTTGAATGCAAAAAAGTTGAAAAAGGCAAAGCCAAGTAAAACTCTTGGAAAGAACAAATAAAAATCTAAAAGTACAAATGTTTATTTCACTTCATAATCCTACTTCTATAAATCTACAAGAACATGCACGTACAAAAAGGAGTGAAATCTCACCAAAAACATCTCTGTAAAAATATGCCAAGTTGTTTGGCCGTAAAAAGAAGTGAGATCTAAAATACGGCCAAGTTATTATCTCCAGGTGAACCAACATTTTATTCGACTTAAAACTTCTCAAGAATGTTTTTCTGACTTGGCCATTAGCATTCCAAACTTGCATCCTTCTTCTTTGCACCCGTGAAGGTTAATAACGGAAATTACAAGTTTAACCACAAAGGCTTATCAAGAGTATTTAACCAATTTGATTTAATATTTTAATTTCGATCCATATCTGGAATTAAACGAATCCTTGATATGCAAATGGTCAAGTCAGAAAAACATTCTTGAGAAGTTTTAAGTCGAATAAAATGTTGGTTCACCTGGAGATAATAACTTGGCCGTATTTTAGATCTCACTTCTTTTTACGGCCAAACAATTTGGCATATTTTTACAGAGATGTTTTTGGTGAGATATGAATCTACCGAAACAATTGTACTATTGCGTAGAGCACGTAAAAGAGAGTTCGGTATAGGCTAATAATTTTTGGATTACATAACATGGAGAGCATGTTACTAGAACCCTAAGGTTAGGACCTCATTTATGGACGGCCCCATGACACCCGTGTTTTTTGCGCGGAAGTACCTCTGGCACCACCATGTACCACACGTGGTACCACAGAGATTAACAGAATCACGGAGGCTAGGATATTTCTCTTCGAAACAGTGATAAACAACTTTATAGGAATGCAACCCCTTTGAAAACAGGTTAAAATAAAATGTTTCTTGTCCGTGTGATGGCGCTAAGAGTCCATGTCAAAATTTGCTATTCATTTCCTCTTGCTTGTTGGTCGATCCGATTCTCTCGCCGCGACGGCGACATACGCGAATCTTCCCTGTTCAAGGTTGGTTGGAGCTTTGTGGTTCCGTGTTCTATCTTGTCTCGCTAGAGAAGATTCGTTTTTATTTTTGCGAGTATTGAATGTGCGAAAGTTTTTCTCACCCCTTTTTTACTGGCTGGGTGGTGGTATATCTGCATTCTTTGGCAATTGAATGCCAAATATTATTTTTCTAGAATCTTGTGCCGTTTTGGTCTTAAGCTCTGCTAGTTAAAAACACTTAATAAGTGACCCTGTGGACTCGCAGTTTTTGCGTTCTGACCACATAAAGGGAATTTTAAAAAACTTGAATCTTAGGCCGTTTTGGTCTTAAGCTCTGCTAGTTCCAAACACTTAATAAGTGACCCTGTGGACTAGCAGTTTTTGCGTTCTGACCACATAAAGGGAATTTTAAAAAACTTGAATCTTAGGCCGTTTTGGTCTTAAGCTCTGCTAGTTCCAAACACTTAATAAGTGACCCTGTGGACTCGCAGTTTTTGCGTTCTGACCACATAAAGGGAATTTTAAAAAACTTGAATCTTAGGCCGTTTTGGTCTTAAGCTCTGCTAGTTCCAAACACTTAATAAGTGACCCTGTGGACTCGCAGTTTTTGCGTTCTGACCACATAAAGGGAATTTTAAAAAACTTGAATCTTAGGCCGTTTTGGTCTTAAGCTCTGCTAGTTCCAAACACTTAATAAGTGACCCTGTGGACTCGCAGTTTTTGCGTTCTGACCACATAAAGGGAATTTTAAAAAACTTGAATCTTAGGCCGTTTTGGTCTTAAGCTCTGCTAGTTCCAAACACTTAATAAGTGACCCTGTGGACTCGCAGTTTTTGCGTTCTGACCACATAAAGGGAATTTTAAAAAACTTGAATCTTAGGCCGTTTTGGTCTTAAGCTCTGCTAGTTCCAAACACTTAATAAGTGACCCTGTGGACTCGCAGTTTTTGCGTTCTGACCACATAAAGGGAATTTTAAAAAACTTGAATCTTAGGCCGTTTTGGTCTTAAGCTCTGCTAGTTCCAAACACTTAATAAGTGACCCTGTGGACTCGCAGTTTTTGCGTTCTGACCACATAAAGGGAATTTTAAAAAACTTGAATCTTAGGCCGTTTTGGTCTTAAGCTCTCCTATTCAAAACACTTAATAAAGTGACCTGTGAACTCGCGCCATTAAGTTTATTTCAACAAAGTAGAAACTTGAGCCGTTTTTGCCTTTTATTAAGGCCCCTTAATTCTTGCACTTTCCCTTCAAAATGGCTGAGAATGCTGGCAAAACTGATTCAAAAACTGATCACGTTCCTAATGATTTGCCCACTGAGACATCTTTGGCGTATAGGAGTGGTGTGTGTAAAGTTTTTACTAAAGATGACGCCTTAGATGTCTTATTAAAAGTGAAAGATGGAACTATTACACATAATGTTCTTAATTACTGTCCAAAAACAAATCTAAGAGGAGGAGATATTTTCGTTTTGTCAACAAATGACAAACTTAAAGAGAGAGATCTGTTCAATGACGGATTGCGTTGGGATTTAGTAGGAAATACGAGTAAAAAAGATACTCATCCAGTTGTGAAACGTTATTATAATATCAGGCTTACTAACAAAGCTCATGGTTGTAAAGAGTTTCAGAAATTCGTTTACACTTTAAGGAACGAGCAAACTCTACCTATACCTGTGTTGATTCAGTACAAAGGGAATGAAACCCTTTGGGTTAATAGAGCACATGGAAACGCTAAACAAATGAACCGTAATTGGTACCCTACTTATCATTCAACTTTGCATAAGGTTAAATGTGAAACGATTACCAAGCAATCATCTCCCCAAAAGGTATATTCCACAATTCAAAAGGAAATAAACAATGAACTAAACAAAAGGATCGAAACAACAGACGTAAATACTGGCGATATAGAGTCCTCAATTTTGCCCAGAAATACAAAACAGGCCGAAAACGCTAAATACCGACAAAATAAATTCCATCAAATATCGAAAGATTCGCTAGACTCTGTTATCGCCTTGGAAGAATCTGAAATATTTAGTGGCATGATTAGAAGAATTGATTTTGAGCAAGAATTGTGTATCATATTTGGTCACCCTGAAGCCGTCACTTTGGCTAAACGACTTCTCAGGGAGGCTTACCAGGGAAACGAAAACCCAGAACAGTGTATAAATTGCGACGCAACATTTAATCTTGGAAATTTTTACGTTACTACCATTATTATTCGAAACACGGAACTGAAATTTACTAGTGGTCGAGGAGAAGACCCAATTTTCCCTGTGTTGTATATGCTACACCAAAATAAATTTGGATCAGTACATAAATTGTTTTGGAGGGATTACGTTGCAAAAGAACTAGATTTGGATTTGTGGGGATGGAGTGTTCCCATAGTGACGGATAGAGAGAAGGGGATTGTTAACGCTGTCAAGTTGGGGAGAAAAATTTGTGTTTCTGCACAAATCACATAAATAAAGACATTGAAGTCTGGCTAAATCGTCAAGACGGAAAAACAATCCACGATGTTCAAGGTATTAAGGCTCAATTTAACGATTTGTATCAATGTGAAACCGTAATTGAATATAATGAGCTTTATGAAGAGTTCCGTAAGACATGGGCACAGGCTTTTCTCTTATACGCAGATCGATTTTTACGTGATGACTTAAGAAGTCGCGGTATTGCTGCGCAATATAAACGTTTCGCCGCGTTTCAAACGAAAAAACCCACAAACAATCTCAGCGAGTCCTTCAACCGTCAGTTGAAATTGACCTGTCAAAATAAAGAGCTTAATTTTGATGAAGCCATTATGATATTCACTATCAAACAGATGTCCTATCTAAAGGAGTTTGATTTAGCTCATCGAAATCTGGGAAATTATGCATTAAAAGATGGCGTTGTCCCCCAAAAAATAAATTTTGACATAAGAGTGGAATTGAGCTCTGAAGAGAATATTATCGAAAGTGTTAGAATGGAACGTCTTTCTGATTCAAAAACTCCTATTGCGTTATGCAGGAAAACATTTAATTACATTGCGGAAATGTGTGTGAAAAACAAACTCATTTATTTCAACTCGCAAAACCGGGTATATCTGGTTAAAGCCCCGTTTGAAAATAGGAATTTTGTTGTTAATCCAAGAGACACGGAAAGACAATGTTCGTGTAAATTTTCAAAAGGAGTGTGCTATCACTTATTAGCTGTGCAGAAGCTTTGGGAAAGAGTTGAACCCGTTATCAAAGAGCCACTATTTTCGCTATCAGAAAATTACAAAAGTTCAATCATAGGGAAGAGAGGGAGAAAAGGCCACTTTCCTCAACACTTGGACTATAAAATCGTCGATGCGCCAGACTCTATTAACGCTATGGAGAGGGATTCTTTACTATGGGATGAAGTTGACTCCAGTGAAAATTTGGATAGTAGTACAACTTCTGATTTTGAAGAATCAAGTTCTCAAATGAATAAAAGGAAGCGTTCACCATCAATCGAGAACCAAATAGATGTTGCGCAATCATACGAAACTGACAATAATTATGAAGGTCATTCCTATCATCTATTGAATGAAGAACTTATTTTTAAAAGAAAGAAAGATAACTGTTCTTCACCGCTTACTGCGCTCGATGAAATTGCTAGGGCTGCGGTGGAAAGCTTAGGGGAAAGTATATGCGAGGGACATTCCATGCCTCAATTGTCTAAAGAGACGATTCTCCCTACACAAATGAATGTGTCCGACGAAATTCCAAGTGTTGGTATAGGTAACTTCGTCGAAAATATGTCTGAGTTACTGTCCAAGCCTCAATCGTCTGAAGAGACGATCCTCCCTACACAAATCAATGTGTTGGACGAAATTCCAAGTGTTGGTATTGACAACTTAGTGGAAAATATATCTGAGGGACAGTTCACACCTCAATTGTTTGAAGAATCGAGTTGTCCTTCACCGAACGAAAGGGCTAGTGTTAGGACTGAAAACTCAGAATCCTCAGAAATGGACAAATATGATGAAGAAGACTCCGATCGCGAATTGGCCAAATTTGTCTATTCCTTTGACCCTAGATCATTTAATGTAGAAGACGTAAACGATCAAAAGTTGCCTAATGATAATCATTATCTTAATCTCGAAGACGAAATCGATATAGTGACGAAACATAATAATGATTATCTTAAATTAGAAATGGAAGAACCACATATGGTCGAAGTTTGTAAAATAGTTATGCAAATAAATCCTACCCATGACTATGTCTTAATTGAACCCAAAATATATCGTTCATTTACTGAAGGAAGTTGGAAAGAAAAGAAATTGGCGATAGATGAGTTAAAAACAATAAAAATCCAGAATTTTGAAAGGGTTATTTTTATTGTACCATGTAACAGTATGTACATAATTGCCGTCACGAAAAAGTCTACTAAAGATATATATATATATTCAATCCTTATGATAAAAGTGGTAGCTATGACGCAGAGTGTAACAGTCTGTTGAAGTTGGCAAACATACTTTTAAATGAGAAACGCAGGTATTTTAACATAAAAATAACCGATGCATTTAAGTCCCCTTATATTAGAGAGTCTGGGTATTTTTTGCCCATTTATATTTTTTGCATTCTTAACTGCATTTCTACCTTCGATTTTTTCGCAAAGCTTAGTACTGAGAGAATTAGAAAATGGGGATATAACTTAATAGAAAATAAAGCTTTTATAATGCTTTCGAAATGGTCAGTTGCTAAATTTCTCGAAAGGTAGAAACCAAATATATTTAAAAAAAAAAAAATCCTTATATCTCTAATAAAAACGTTTTCGAATTTTCTGTCATTCCAAAAGAAAAAAAAAAAAAACCTCGTATTTAATTAATACGTAAAGGTATGGTTCCAAAGTCCTATCTGTTACCTCCCCGCGGTGGAACTGGAAACGATTAAGATTAATAAATTAATCGGCTAAAAAAGAGGGCTAACGGTTTGAAACTTTATTTGTGGGGCTTACTTGAGTTCTCACACCACCATCTTCTGGTCTTTGTCCATCCCACGCGGACACCAGTCTGTTCTTACTGGCTTCTAATCACCACCATTTTCTGTTCTTTGTCAATCCCACATTGACACCAGTCTGCACTTACACTGGCTTCTAACACCACCATCCACTGGTCTTCCGTCTATTCCACATAGACCCCAATCTGTATCATTGGCTTCTACTCCATTATCATCGTTTGGTTTTAGGATACACGCGGCGATCAGCTAGGGTTACGAGAAACGTCTAGCCTCCCTAAGGTGGGATCGCCACCAAAGGTTTTCGCAATTGCGCTTTTTCCTTACTATTATAATGGAAACGAATCGGATATATACCCCAAATTTGAAAAAAGCGGGCAAGAGGGGTACCCTTCACTTTAAACGTCAATATTAGCAAAGTTTGAGAAGATAATAGGTAGGTATAACTTTATTTTAAACGATTTAACTATTATTAATGTTAATTATTGAAGATTAAAATAATTAAAAATAATTATATTTATTTAAATATTAAAGATAAACCTCTTGTGCAAAGAGAGAGATTATCATTGCCTCCTATATCTACCAAGGCCCGTGCATGCGATATATTTCCTTCATTGCCTCCTATATCTATCAAGGCCCGTGCATTGTGATATATTTCATTCATTGCCTCCTATATCTATCAAGGCCCGTGCATTGTGATATATTTCATTCATTGCCTCCTATATCTATCAAGGCCCGTGCATTGTGATATATTTCATTCATTGCCTCCTATATCTATCAAGGCCCGTGCATTGTGATATATTTCATTCATTGCCTCCTATATCTATCAAGGCCCGTGCATTGTGATATATTTCATTCATTGCCTCCTATATCTATCA
This sequence comes from Phalangium opilio, assembly GCF_054372755.1. Lineage (NCBI taxonomy): Eukaryota > Metazoa > Arthropoda > Arachnida > Opiliones > Phalangiidae > Phalangium > Phalangium opilio. The sequence goes on from NW_028324223.1 coordinate 1,260,103, forward strand.
AGGCCCGTGCATTGCGATATATTTTTCAAAACAACAACAAAAATGGGAAACCCCAACTCAGAAACATAATAACGTTTTCATTGGATACTTAAGTTTATATAATCTTCTTGACACGGAGAGGTAACATTTTGGTTTTCCCAACTTGTTTTATTATTATTTAATAGGGTTCATACAAACCTGGAAAAAATCAGGGAAATAAATAGTTGACAGAAACCTCAGGGGAAAACTCAGGGAAATTTAGAATTTTTAGTTAAATTCAGGGAAATCAGGGAAATTTGCTGTGTCAAACAGGGGCCGAGTAATTAAGCAAAATGTTCGTGAACATACCCCCCTCCATAGGAATAGCGTTACACTAAACTTTGGAGGCTTATCAAACCTTAGCAAATTGCAAAATGACTTTCAGTAAGATTCAACTTAAATGTTGAATATCTTAAAATTGGCGAGCACGATTTTGATTAAATTTAAGTATGTTGTTAAGCGTATAAAACTCTACCGGAAACTGTTTAGTTTATACCAGGAAGCGCCCCGGAAGTGGGTCATCTAGGCAATCAAACCTTAGAAAATTGCAAAATCAATTATAATTATTTCGAAACATTCAACTTAAATGTTGAATATCTTAAAATTGGCGCACAATCTTGATTAAATTTAAGTATGTTGTTAAGCGTATAAAACTCTACCGGAAACTGTTTAGTTTATACCAGGAAGCGCCCCGGAAGTTGGTCATCTAGACAATCAAACCTTAGCAAATTGCAAAATGACTTTCAGTAAGATTCAACTTAAATGTTGAATATCTTAATATTGGCGAGCACGATTTTGATTAAATTTAAGTATGTTGTTAAGCGTATAAAACTCTACCGGAAACTGTTTAGTTTATACCAGGAAGCGCCACGGAAGTTGGTCATCTAGGCAATCAAACCTTAGTTGGAAAAACCAAAATATTACCTCTCCGAGTCAAGAGGTCTACTACTACAAACTTATTTACCTAGATATGGAATTATTTCTCTTTTTATTTTTGGAGTAAAAATTTACGAATTATTAAAGCAGCATTCCAAGCATTGAGAATATATAGTAAAGCAGACGACATTTTACAACCAATAAGGATAAATCTTGGACACATGGAAATCAGTCAATGGGGAAAAGAACAGGAAATGAAGTGTATAAATTTTGGAGATATATAACCTTTATGTGTTTGTAAAGGCCCAATTGTCTACGCTTCAGCTGTTTACCCTATATACTCATAGCTACATTCACAACTGGTTTGCAGTGTAAACACTCGTTTCGTCTCACTTCAACAATATTCTTAGTTTGCCAACAGGGCCGTCGAGAGACTTTGCGGGCCCCGGGAAAGGTTATGGGTCGGGCCCCTAGAAAAATTCACTAACCGGAGCCTCCGAGATATCTAGGCCCGTGCGTGTCCATTTTTCTGTGCGGAAATATCCGGTTTCATAGAGGAAATATTTTCACCCAATATATGTACTAGATGACGCTTTTATTACAGTTGCGAAGGGGGTCTTCAATAAATTGTCGTTGATATTTTAGGGGCCAATTATAAAAAATTTATGAAAGAGAAAGGTACTCTTAAGGCTCTTTCAGACGATCCAACTTTTTGACTCAGCTTGATGGATCAACTCGAGTTGAATCAACTAGTTGGATCGTGTGAATAGACGCTGGATGAGTTGAGTCACCAAAAAAGTTGACTAGGACAAATTGGATCAGTGATCTAATTTTTTCTGACTCAACGTTTTAGGTTCGTTTCTCCAGCCAATCAAAATTAATTTGAAAAAAAGCATTTTTTACGGCTTATTTCGTTAGTGCCAAGGTAGGTGGCGCTTAAAAAGTTACATTTGGCGGTAAAAGTTTAGGTGTGTGAAAAGGAAGGATTTACTTCACTTTTCCCTTCAAAAGTTGGTCAAGTTGATACAACTTTTTGACCCATCGAGCTGAGTCAAAAAGTTGGACCGTCTGAAAGAGCCTTTAAATTAACGTAATTGTTTTAGGGGCTATTTATGTTTTATCGAATCTTTTGGTTAGATTGCGTAATTTTTCCTGACTCAAGTTTTTAATTTCATTTCTCCAGCCAATCAAAATTAATTACAAAAAAAGCCTTTTTCGCGGGCTATTTCGTAGGTAGGTGGCGCTTAAAAAGTTCCATTTGGCGGTAAAAGTTTAGTCGTGTGAATAGGAAGGATTTATTTCACTTTTCCCTTCAAAAGTTGGGCAAGTTGATACAACTTTTTGACCCACCGAGCTGAGTCAAAAAGTTGGATCGTCTGAAAGAGCCTTAACGCGACGGAGGTCGAGATTCCGCCTTCAAATACCCCGCCTCCCGTTTTAGGCGCCTCTTTCTTCAGTGTTTTCTCTACTACCTATAAAGCCAATTAGAAATGAAGCTTCTGATGGAATTGCCATGGTGTCAAGCGGTGGGAAGATGTCCCTCATTGCCCAATTTGACGATATTTGTCGCTACCATGCCGTATTAAACGAAGCATCGCAGGAAAATACTATAGAAGAGTTCATTAAATTCGTCAAATAGGCCCAGTTAGCCAGAAAACAATGGCTTTTGACGGAGACGTCTTTACAAGAACTTAAGACCAAGTTTGACAACTTAATGTGCGTCTTCTTAGCCATCTTTCGTTCATTCCCCTGTTTGTATTTACGCTAATCTTAATGTTTACAGGAAGAAATACAGAGATGAACGCGATAAAAGACTTAATGCTGAAGGACAGTTAATTGAACTGGTAGGCCATCCTTTAAAACAGTTACATCACTAAATCTCGAAAATGTTGACGCTGACGCATTACTTAATTACAGAAAAAAATCATTGGAAAGGTGAAAGAAATTGAGGACTTAGGAGCCACTGGAGCTGAGGCTTTATCTCAGGCCCTGAGATTTGACCAGTAACAAAAATGATTATAATTCAAGTCATGGGGTTAGACCCGGTCTTTCTTGGATGGAAAAGGGCACAAACCAGATTTTCTGCAAAAAGGAATTATGACGGTTGGCTTTTAATTTTAATCAACCGAAAAAAACTTTTAATAAAATTTTAATCATGGCAGTTTTAAGTTTTTAAGGATGATAAGATTGGCAATATTTGGGAGGGTTTTTAATTCCTGGGAATGTTTTAGATAAGAAAATTAAGATTTAAGCAGTTTTATTGCCATATTTCTATACTATATCAATTCAATGTAAATAAAATTACTAGAAGTGTATAAATTAAAAAAATCTGATATTGCAAAGTAAAAGTATTTTTAATTTGTAATGCATTAATTCATTTTATTTTTTACAGGTAAGCTTTGCTATATTTCTTTACATTATCTGATATTTCTAGAGTTAATTTACATTTTTTATTATTCCACGTGAAATATTCAGGTTGAAGTTCATTTTCTGTTTTTGAAAAGGTAAAGTTCTTGCTAAGTTCTATAGCTAATGAAGATTTAACCAGGGAGTATTAAAGTGAATAGGCGCGTTCGTTAGATTCGTGGCTAAAATCGTCTCTCTCTGGCGCTGACTCGGGAACTCAACGCGGTGTCCGCGCGCATGCGTCAAATTTAAAAACCGTCGTGCATCTGTTTTTTAACGAGGTATTTTTCTGTTCTCGCCGTTACGGCAAGCCCGGCCGCCGGCGGCTCGAGATGCGCCGCTCGGCCTCAGCCGATGATATCTAACCAAGGCTTAGTGTAGTTTTCGTGTCTAATTTTATTCTCAGAGCTATATTTATGTTGAAATTTAAAGAAAATGTTATAATATTTAGTTGAAGACTTGGTAAATGTCTCAAAAAATTTCGAAACTTGAGCTTTAAAACGTTGAATATTTTATGACGCCTACCGAACGATACCGCAAATTCGCCTTCCGGGCTTCCCGGTTATCTCGACGGCGAGTCGAACAGAGTTTTTACCATATTAAAGCTCTAACCGGGTACCATCGAACTGCGGGAATTTATTTTAAAGAACTTCAATTCCAGAGTGTATAGTCACTAAACTATTCCAATTTCGAATGCGGTTTAAAGAATTTTAAAGCTATCGATCAGCTCAACTTATTGAAGTTATATTATTGGAAAGTTTTATAAGGTCATAGGGTTTTTATACGAGAATCTTTTCATTGCAAAGCAGAGGTTTAGAACTTCTTTTGCCACCGAGAAATGTCATTCAAGTCTATTGTGAGAACCTTTTATAATTTTCTTTAAAAGTCGGCAAGCACCTAACCCATTCCCAAACCAAGATATTCAAAATTGGAAAAATAATTATACTTAAAGAACTCGAAGGCTTATACGTTATCGTACTTATGGATTACTGGTATTTGATGTTATTGAAATTATAAGTAACTGCAATTAGGTGTTATTGAAATTATGAGTAATTGCAATTAGATGTTATTGGAATTATGAGTAATTGCAATTAGGTGTTATTGGAATTATAAGTAATTGCAATTAGGTTTTACTGAAATTAAAAGTAATTGCAATTAGGTGTTTGGTGCTATTGAAATTATAAGTAATTGCAATTAGGCTTTACTGAAATTAAAAGTAATTGCAATTAGGTGTTTGGTGTTATTGAAATTATAAGTAATTGCAATTAGGCTTTACTGAAATTAAAAGTAATTGCAATTAGGTGTTTGGTGTTATTGAAATTATAAGTAATTGCAATTAGGTCTTATTGAAATTAGAAGTAATTGCAATTATGTCTTATTGAAATTATAAATAATTGCAATTTGACGTTTTTTCAATTATACATAATGAAATTTCCAAGCTCTAAGAACCCCTACCAACAGTTGAAATAGAATATTAAATTAAAAGCGGATACCCTTAAAAATTGATCGGGTAAATTATTAAAATTTCAGATTCATCTCCTAGAGTGTGTTATACCAAGTACACGTATTTAAAATTAAGGATTTACCCCCAGGATTTAAATAACAAATGAGCTTCTCTCCAAAACACCCGAAATAAAAACAGTATATTCCGCAAGCAGAATATATTTAGTTTAATTAATCAAGATCTGTTAATTTTATAACTAAATAAAAATATTAAAAAATAAATAAAATGAAATAAAATTGTGTTGAAGTTAGAAACCCAAATATCTAAATTTTTTTAAATACCAAAATTAATTCGAACCACCCGAATGTCACCTTTTCAACATTTTGCTAAGGCCCGGAAATGATTCATTAAACAACAATATTAAATCGCATTAATTGACACCTTTAAGACTCGAGAAAACAATGTCTATATATAAATCTTAAGTCTGGTGGATAATTTTCAATATAATTTTCAACTCGGGATTCGAGAAACTTTCCAGGATTAAGCCGGCAAAGGCTTAATGAAACCGGTAGTCTAGCGAATTATAAACATATTTAAAATTTAAAGAAACCACGTTGTTCTTTTGAAAAATAAACTTTTGGAATAAAATCAAATTCAAATTTAATGATGGTAGGCCGTGTGGAAAAAATTTTATTTTTAATATTATAAACAGTTGCAGGGCCCCCAGCCGAATTCCGAAAATATTTATAGGAATTATAGGATTTTTTTCATGAAAATATAGGATTATATAGGACAGTTTTCCAGAATTATAGGATTATATAGGACACCAAAATATTAATTTTTATTTTTTTAAAGAACCAGTACTGCAAACATGGGCCGAACAATTAAGCAAAATGTTCAAAAACATACCCTCCAATTTTCGAGGCTCATAACTCTGGTTCTACTAGAGATACGGGGATGCCCTTTGAGTGTGTTATAGTACCAGAAGGGAATATTCTATTTGCCCCCCATCCAACCATACTAAAAACTTGGGGCTACGACAAAAAGGGTTTCCAGAATTATAGGCTTATATAGGACAGTAAAATATTAGTTTTTTTTTTTGAAGAAGAAGAAGAAGAAGAAGAAGAAGCAGTACTGCAAAAAACTATCTCCCTCCTTTTTTTGATCTAACAAATAAAAACCAATAGACTTCCTATTGGCTGCCCACACGCAAAACTCACCATTGTGGTGCACACTGAACATTCAGTTTATCAGAACCATAATATACCGAGCTATGTTTAACTAGTTAAGCTACAATATTAGGGAAGCCATTCCCATTTTATGATATTTTTTAGACCCGAATCCTGGTTCAACCGATAAGCTGCTTAAAATTCGCCCAAATTTCAAAATTATAGGATTTTATAGGATTTTTAGCGATTTTAGCCAAAATTATAGGATTTTATAGGACAGTTTTAAAAATATAGGATTTTATAGGAACTATAGGACCTCTGGGGGCCCTGCAGTTGGGTTCTTTTCTTCTTCTACTAACAAGCTCTAACATTTGCCTTATATAAAATAAATAACATAAGAAATAACCCTTTTTAAGTTTCGAATTGGCTTGAAATTTAAATTCTAGAAATAGAAATAGACATAGACGTCTTTTTATTTACGTAACAAAGTTTTTGCGATGCGAAATTGGCGGGAAATTCTGTAGCATTTAGACGTTAAAAAAAGGTCACGTGATAAAATGCGCTCGAGTCTTAAAACAATGTTAGCAGCTCGCGACAGCTGGAAGCGGCTTGTACAGTTTGTACCTACTTCTATAGATTATTGAACAAACATTCAAGAGAAATTTCGACACCAAAAGAACCGCGCGCACGAGCTCGTGCAGAAATTGCGGGAATTTTGTTTTTTTTTGTTTAAAATGTTTTCGCGCCAAATTGAGTCTCAACAAAAGCGCGCGCTTAAGACACGTGCTATGTCAATATTTAAACTATTCGATTGAACGAAGATTTAAATTTAGATTTCGGTGATTAATTAAGCGAGAACTAGTTAAGCCTAACGTAATCTCAATTATAACATGGCGGTCAACTTCAGAGGGGCTACGTCCGCTACGATAATAACCGAAAGTTTCCCATAGTTATTACTCTATCTAGCGTTGTTCCTAACTTTTCGTAAGATTAGCTCCGATTTCGTTATAGATTGGGATGAAGTAAAGAGATGCGCCTCGATTCGGTTCATTAGACGCGGTTATGTTAGACCGCCACCATTATATTGATATGTTTTGCTCGCTCAGGTGTGAAGTGTATACGCGAGGTAAGTTTGCTTTAGTGGTCAAATTACCTGACCACACGAGAATCAAATTACAGGCGAATCTATGGGATGACCACAAGGGTTGTTTGTAGTCGAATTTCTTAGATGTAGAAAAGTTGATAATACACGGTGGCTGAGCTATTTGAAGACAGAGTAGTAGTTTCCTACCAAAACGCAGCAGTTTCCTACCAAAACGCAGACATACGAAATATTGTGTACAGTATAAGCATTTTATTATTTATTTATTTTGAAATAATTATTTGCAAAAGTTTTATTGTAAAAAGAAAATGGTAAATTTAAAGTCGAAAATAGGATTAATCATCTTAAAATAGGTTAAATTAAAAGAAATATAGGATAACAAACAGAGGAATAGAAAAATATAATAACAAAAGCTAATAGCAAAATGGTAAATTTAAAGTCGAAAATAGGATTAATCATTTTAAAATACGTTAAATTAAAAGAAATGTAGGATAAAATCATTTTAAATTACGTTAAATTAAAAGAAATGTAGGATAAAATCATTTTAAAAAGAGACTCGACCACATCGACAAGATTACTTTTGCAACCTCTCATTAAGGGTGTTGTCCCATCTACATCAGCCAGATTAAATTAAAAGAAATATAGGATAAAATCATTTTAAAATACGTTAAATTAAAAGAAATGTAGGATAAAATCATTTTAAAATACGTTAAATTAAAAGAAATGTAGGATAAAATCATTTTAAAATACGTTAAATTAAAAGAAATGTAGGATAAAATCATTTTAAAAAGAGACTCGACCACATCGACAAGATTACTTTTGCAAGCTCTCATTAAGGGTGTTTGTCCATCTTCATCAGCCAGATTAAATTAAAAGAAATAAAGGATAAAATCATTTTAAAATACGTTAAATTAAAAGAAATATAAGATAAAATCATTTTAAAATACGTTAAATTAAAAGAAATATAAGATAAAATCATTTTAAAATACGTTAAATTAAAAGAAATATAAGATAAAATCATTTTAAAATACGTTAAATTAAAAGAAATATAAGATAAAATCATTTTAAAAAGGGTGTTGTCCCATCTGCATCAGCCAGATTAACATTGGCACCTTTTTCAATAAGCAGCAATGGCGCATCGGATCTTCCATGATAGCAAGCCAATTGTAATGCCGTGTTTCCATCTTTATCAACGTCGTCGATATCGGCACCTTTATTCAAAAGAGACTTGACCACATCGAGTAGATTCCTTTCGCAAGCCATCATTAAGGGTGTTGTCCCAAACGCATCAGCCAGATTAACATTGGCACCTTTCTCAATAAGCAGCAGTGCCAGATCAAAATGGCTTCCATTACAAGCGAAGTGTAATGCGGTTTGGCGAAACGGACCAGCATAGTTGATATTGGCACCGCGGTTTAACAACCGGACGACCTCATCTATTTTCCCCTCATTAGCAGCAGTCAATAATTCTTTACCAAACATTGTATACGTGTACTTGACTCTATTTCAACGTTTTGTTGAGTAACTAGCAGTCGAGATCGTAGTCTGAAAAAATAAAATTAAAATTAATTAGTACTTTTGGCGTACTGACTACATGGTTAAGTACTTTCTAATAAAACCTTGGGACTTTAATGGCCTAGTGTCGTCTTTATTAAACTAAACCCAATTTGGCAAAATTATTAAAATGATTATTCATTGTCAAAAAAAAGGCTTTATTTCTAATAATGGGACCATCTTCCGAGACCTAATTGTCCAACAAGCTGCCCTATCAACCCTATTTAAAGCTCTGATCTTCATCTTTCATTAGACAGCTATAAGTTTAAGCTTTTATCGCATTCATTAACTTCTTCGTCTCTCGTTTCATTCCTATTTCATTAGCTTTTCATTTTGGTTCAAGATAGACTCTATTTTAAATTTTCCCACTTCTTCAGACTCATGGCGTTTTCCTTTGTGTCCTCGCGGAGCGCTCCCATGGAGGAATAAAACTAGGAGATCCTATTCTTCAAAAACAGTCTTTAACGAAGCTGGAAACTACTACTACCATTTTTATTGCTCCTTGGGAGCGCTCCGCGAGGACCCAAAGGAAAACGCTATTAGACATTCGACGCGAGTTTTCTTCCGCAGTATTTAAGCGCGCGTTAACTCAAAATAAGCGGGGAAAAAACACGGTTAACTTAATCATAGCCCCCTGAATAACATATTAATACACTAAATTTTACCAAGGCTTCAAGTTATATGCCAATAATGCCATGTCATAGAACCACTTACGCCTAAAGCTATATGTTACAAGGTAAATAACTAAGATTCAGGTTGAAAATACCGAAAATTATAAAAATTACCTTTCTCGGAGAACTTTCAAATGTTGAAGAACGTCCAGAATTCCAAAAAATAAACGGAGTTTGAAACTTTACCGATCTTCTCGGGGTTTCTAACAAAAACAAGCAGACAGCAGACAGACGACTTTGAACCAGTCCAGTGTTGTACTGTTGTGTTGTTCCTTTGACTTTTGGCAAATTGTGATACTGAATATTCACTTATACGACTACGCCCCCTCGGCGTGGGTCACGTGATTTAATTTTTTTCCTAAACCCGTCACGTGTTGTGTACGTAGACGAACACTGATAACAAGTAGAGTGGGTTATAGACCGAGTGGGGAAATGTGAAGTAATATAAAACAAGTTGGAAAAACCAAAATATTACCTCTCCGAGTCAAGAGGTCTACTACTACAAACTTATTTACCTAGATATGGAATTATTTCTCTTTTTATTTTTGGAGTAAAAATTTACGAATTATTAAAGCAGCATTCCAAGCATTGAGAATATATAGTAAAGCAGACGACATTTTACAACCAATAAGGATAAATCTTGGACACATGGAAATCAGTCAATGGGGAAAAGAACAGGAAATGAAGTGTATAAATTTTGGAGATATATAACCTTTATGTGTTTGTAAAGGCCCAATTGTCTACGCTTCAGCTGTTTACCCTATATATACTCATAGCTACATTCACAACTGGTTTGCAGTGTAAACACTCGTTTCGTCTCACTTCAACAATATTCTTAGAATTTCAACTTTAAAGAAATTACCTTCAACCAAAATTAAACTTAGTTAAATTAGCGACAATAAATTGGAATTTTCAGTCGGTTCAATTTATACGCATTAGCTCTCCCAAACCTGGTTAAAATTAGTAGCCAGCCTTAGTAATAAACTTTAGTATATGCAGACTTCTCAAGGGGGAATTTACTATAAGCTAACCCCCGGTTCCCGAAGAAACCCTCAGAACCGTCAAAAGCCCAAGGCGTTTCACGATCTTGTTGGAGGCGTTGCGTTTAATTTATCAGTGAAATCAGAATCTATTTTAATTTTTAAAACCGCTGGGAGATATTTCCTGAATGTTTTAGGTCTTACAATTAGCTGAATAATATATTAAAAATCAATCGATTTTCCTCTTCACCCTCCCTTTAAAGGACAAATCTTGAGTTCTGATTTACCCCTTTGGAAATGGAAGAAAGTTTCTTTAAAATGGTAACATCATGGAAAACCCCTCACTAAGCGAAACTTAGCTATATGGGACGTTTCCTGAGAAACCCACGGGTAATTTTTAGATTTTAAAGAGCTAATGCTATAAACTATTTTCATTAAATGGCTAGTAGCCTATAATTTTTACTATCATTAGTCGAAATTGTATGTAATTTATTTCTCCGAGGGCTAGAACGTGTGGGGTTTTTATGTACGGGTTTTTGAAATTTGAGAAAGATTTTGGATTTTAAAGCAACATAGAGGGATTTTATGATTTCATTGTTAATTCTCCATCGATCATATTTAAAGATTTTTTTCGACCAAAATTTACGAGGTTTTAGCAACTGTCTGACCCCTCGAATATCTCAATTTCATAAACGATTTTTGCTTTGAAATGGATTCCTTTGATTTAAATATTGGGACGTCACAATAAGTGTATAAGATATATTCTTCAAGTCTGACACTTCCTATGATTCATAATGCTAAAAATTTAGTGAAAACTAGTTCGACGACGACGCGACAATTGACTATACGCGGCTTTGCAGTCCATCTCCGTATTTATAAAACAAATGTTTTTGGACCTAACCTATATGTATTAACCTATAATTTCATAAGATCTCCTATAAAACCCTATATTTCTGACTGAGTCCAATTATCCAACATAATTATATTGTTTAGTAGAAAATTTAGCAAAAACATTTTCAGAGTTCTATTATTGACCCGCATTTTCCATAAAATAAAAACCTACTAAAATCCAGGCTTTGTTTTTAGGGTGTGGTAAATTAAGATTTAATTTAAATTTCACCATAGAAATTAAGTGTGTGTTTTTGAAAATTTCCTTTGATAACTTCCTTTTAAGTGTATTTGATAACTTCATGTCGAAGTAAAAAACCATTCCCGAGATGTTTTCCCTTTTTCAGCGCCCCTAGGTTTATCTGGGCAACGACTCTTCAATAGAGAATGAAATGGAAAATTTCTCGGGAATTCACAGTCTTAGCTTGCCTCTCTTAAGCCCCTCTTTTTTGTATGGAACCACTGTGTAAAGAAAGAAAGAAACTTTGTAGCGAGAGGAGCTAAGAATCTTTAGCCGAAATAAATTTCTTTTTTTTTTTGTTCATGTTTTACTTTAAAAATAGACTAATTCTTTTAACTAAATAATCCCAGAACCGACTTTAGATAAATTCAGTGTATAAGTTAAAAGCGCGCAATATGGCTTTATTTCATAGGGACTTAAAAGTTATAAAGTTCCTATTTATTTATATTTTTAATAACTCATCTGATTGTCGGATAATCATAAAAGTGATACTATAGGTTCCATTTGAGATATAAGTTCATCATTTCAAAATAAAATTTAATTTGTTACAGTTTTCAAACATTTATTACATAGTTTAAGCGAAAAATAGTTCTATAATCGTGTATACGTATAGGAGATATTTTAGTCCTATATTATCTTATAAAATAAAATTTTTCGTCTTATAAAACAGAACACAAAATACAATTTTTCCTATAAGGAATTTCATTTTTTAACTGGCTCCCTGTAAGCCTTTGGCAATGCCTCACCAGGCGTCGCTTCACGATAATCTATGACGTTCCACCTGCGTCACTCCACGACTAGCTCTCAGTAACCAGCGGCACACTTATGGAACATATCTTATAAGCTTATGGCCCAAATTTACCACAGAAAACCCGATTTCACCTAGGATTTCCCTCAGCGAGCCAACTACCAGAGCAACCATTTGAAACGTAGAAAAATTTCCATGGAAATAACAGGGAAAATAACAGGCGTGAGACTCTGCCTTCCATCTCGCTTTTCGGCACCTGCGCTGTGGGATCTTTGCACAGAGACGGTGATCAACCCCCATGTATGACACGACATTAAGGGTTCCCTACCCCCCTTTTCCGTCGAAATGGTCAATAGACAGGGGTGTTTGGGTATACTGTTTTTAACGTCACGTATTACTTTTACATTCCACATTTCAAATTAATTGATGTGGAGGCACCTTAGCTATACACATCGGTGATACTTAGTTAATACGGGGTTTATTAAGTTGTACCCCAAATAAAATGGATCAAATCTGGGTGCACGGCAGTGCACCCGCCAAGTTGTCGTGCACTACCAGCAATCCTTTACCCGAAACATTTCAGCCTCATTTTGACCCCCTCTTAACTCGGTACTGGGGAATAGTACACCACTCATATTTGCACCTCAAGGGCACAGTGTTAATCCTAGGAAGTCCTCCAACTTCCAGCTTTCTAACTCATTTGGTTTCTGTGATAATCCTATGTGAAAATGACACATTATGAGACTGACTGACTGACTGACTGACTGACTGACACATCATCAAAACCTCTAGGGCATTTCCGGTGGTGCTAGAATGATGAAATTTGGCATACTTGTACCACTAAGCATACAAGCAAAGGGAAAAGTCCCAAAAGCGGGAGTTTCCCCCTTTTAGCCCCTGAAATGGGGGTTTAAAATTAGAGTCATCATCTAAACCTCTAGGGCATTTCCGGTGGTGCTAGAATGATGAAATTTGGCATACTTGTACCACTAAGCATACAAGCAAAGGGAAAAGTCCCAAAAGCGGGAGTTTCCCCCTTTTAGCCCCTGAAATGGGGGTTTAAAATTAGAGTCATCATCTAAACCTCTAGGGCATTTCCGGTGGTGCTAGAATGATGAAATTTGGCATACTTGTACCACTAAGCATACAAACAAAGGAAAAAGTCCCAAAAGCGGGAGTTTCCCCCTTTTAGCCCCTGAAATGGCGGTTTAAAATTAGAGTCATCATCTAAACCTCTAGGGCATTTCCGGTGGTGCTAGAATGATGAAATTTGGCATACTTGTACCACTAAGCATACAAACAAAGGAAAAAGTCCCAAAAGCGGGAGTTTCCCCCTTTTAGCCCCTGAAATGGCGGTTTAAAATTAGAGTCATCATCTAAACCTCTAGGGCATTTCCGGTGGTGCTAGAATGATGAAATTTGGCATACTTGTACCACTAAGCATACAAACAAAGGAAAAAGTCCCAAAAGCGGGAGTTTCCCCCTTTTAGCCCCTGAAATGGCGGTTTAAAATTAGAGTCATCATCTAAACCTCTAGGGCATTTCCGGTGGTGCTAGAATGAGGAAATTTGGCATACTTGTACCACTAAGCATACAAGCAAAGGGAAAAGTCCCAAAAGCGGGAGTTTCCCCCTTTTAGCCCCTGAAATGGCGGTTTAAAATTAGAGTCATCATCTAAACCTCTAGGGCATTTCCGGTGGTGCTAGAATGATGAAATTTGGCATACTTGTACCACTAAGCATACAAACAAAGGAAAAAGTCCCAAAAGCGGGAGTTTCCCCCTTTTAGCCCCTGAAATGGCGGTTTAAAATTAGAGTCATCATCTAAACCTCTAGGGCATTTCCGGTGGTGCTAGAATGAGGAAATTTGGCATACTTGTACCACTAAGCATACAAGCAAAGGAAAAAGTCCCAAATGCGGGAGTTTCCCCCTTTTAGCCCCTGAAATGGCGGTTTAAAATTAGAGTCATCATCTAAACCTCTAGGGCATTTCCGGTGGTGCTAGAATGAGGAAATTTGGCATACTTGTACCACTAAGCATACAAGCAAAGGAAAAAGTCCCAAAAGCGGGAGTTTCCCCCTTTTAGCCCCTGAAATGGCGGTTTAAAATTAGAGTCATCATCTAAACCTCTAGGGCATTTCCGGTGGTGCTAGAATGATGAAATTTGGCATACTTGTACCACTAAGCATACAAGCAAAGGAAAAAGTCCCAAAAGCGGGAGTTTCCCCCTTTTAGCCCCTGAAATGGCGGTTTAAAATTAGAGTCATCATCTAAACCTCTAGGGCATTTCCGGTGGTGCTAGAATGATGAAATTTGGCATACTTGTACCACTAAGCATACAAGCAAAGGGAAAAGTCCCAAAAGCGAGAGTTTCCCCCTTTTAGCCCCTGAAATGGGGGTTTAAAATTAGAGTCATCATCTAAACCTCTAGGGCACTTCCGGTGTTGCGGGAATGATAAAATTTGGCATACAAGTAGGACTTAGCATACAAAGAAAGGAAAAAGTCCCAAAAGCGGGAATTTTCCCCTGTTAGCCCCTGAAATGGGGGTTTTATAATTTATATCCCCTCGTAATAGGACATTATAATTTAATTTTTTCGTCTTTTAATATTAATATTTTTAACTAATATGACTCTTTCGTATTATTGCAAAATTTATGTTTTTTACATAATGTTTTAGTAATTAAATTTTTTACTCATTTCCTTTTCATTTCGACTGAAATGGTTCTAAGCGTGTTTTGATTCATTTAGTTTTTCTTAAATCTATTCTGTTGATTAAAAGTGTTACTTGCCACAATATTGTGTTCTTCGAATAGAAATACGGTTAACAATTATCACAGCCTGAGAAAAAAAAAAGAAAGTTGAATGCAAAAAAGTTGAAAAAGGCAAAGCCAAGTAAAACTCTTGGAAAGAACAAATAAAAATCTAAAAGTACAAATGTTTATTTCACTTCATAATCCTACTTCTATAAATCTACAAGAACATGCACGTACAAAAAGGAGTGAAATCTCACCAAAAACATCTCTGTAAAAATATGCCAAGTTGTTTGGCCGTAAAAAGAAGTGAGATCTAAAATACGGCCAAGTTATTATCTCCAGGTGAACCAACATTTTATTCGACTTAAAACTTCTCAAGAATGTTTTTCTGACTTGGCCATTAGCATTCCAAACTTGCATCCTTCTTCTTTGCACCCGTGAAGGTTAATAACGGAAATTACAAGTTTAACCACAAAGGCTTATCAAGAGTATTTAACCAATTTGATTTAATATTTTAATTTCGATCCATATCTGGAATTAAACGAATCCTTGATATGCAAATGGTCAAGTCAGAAAAACATTCTTGAGAAGTTTTAAGTCGAATAAAATGTTGGTTCACCTGGAGATAATAACTTGGCCGTATTTTAGATCTCACTTCTTTTTACGGCCAAACAATTTGGCATATTTTTACAGAGATGTTTTTGGTGAGATATGAATCTACCGAAACAATTGTACTATTGCGTAGAGCACGTAAAAGAGAGTTCGGTATAGGCTAATAATTTTTGGATTACATAACATGGAGAGCATGTTACTAGAACCCTAAGGTTAGGACCTCATTTATGGACGGCCCCATGACACCCGTGTTTTTTGCGCGGAAGTACCTCTGGCACCACCATGTACCACACGTGGTACCACAGAGATTAACAGAATCACGGAGGCTAGGATATTTCTCTTCGAAACAGTGATAAACAACTTTATAGGAATGCAACCCCTTTGAAAACAGGTTAAAATAAAATGTTTCTTGTCCGTGTGATGGCGCTAAGAGTCCATGTCAAAATTTGCTATTCATTTCCTCTTGCTTGTTGGTCGATCCGATTCTCTCGCCGCGACGGCGACATACGCGAATCTTCCCTGTTCAAGGTTGGTTGGAGCTTTGTGGTTCCGTGTTCTATCTTGTCTCGCTAGAGAAGATTCGTTTTTATTTTTGCGAGTATTGAATGTGCGAAAGTTTTTCTCACCCCTTTTTTACTGGCTGGGTGGTGGTATATCTGCATTCTTTGGCAATTGAATGCCAAATATTATTTTTCTAGAATCTTGTGCCGTTTTGGTCTTAAGCTCTGCTAGTTAAAAACACTTAATAAGTGACCCTGTGGACTCGCAGTTTTTGCGTTCTGACCACATAAAGGGAATTTTAAAAAACTTGAATCTTAGGCCGTTTTGGTCTTAAGCTCTGCTAGTTCCAAACACTTAATAAGTGACCCTGTGGACTAGCAGTTTTTGCGTTCTGACCACATAAAGGGAATTTTAAAAAACTTGAATCTTAGGCCGTTTTGGTCTTAAGCTCTGCTAGTTCCAAACACTTAATAAGTGACCCTGTGGACTCGCAGTTTTTGCGTTCTGACCACATAAAGGGAATTTTAAAAAACTTGAATCTTAGGCCGTTTTGGTCTTAAGCTCTGCTAGTTCCAAACACTTAATAAGTGACCCTGTGGACTCGCAGTTTTTGCGTTCTGACCACATAAAGGGAATTTTAAAAAACTTGAATCTTAGGCCGTTTTGGTCTTAAGCTCTGCTAGTTCCAAACACTTAATAAGTGACCCTGTGGACTAGCAGTTTTTGCGTTCTGACCACATAAAGGGAATTTTAAAAAACTTGAATCTTAGGCCGTTTTGGTCTTAAGCTCTGCTAGTTCCAAACACTTAATAAGTGACCCTGTGGACTCGCAGTTTTTGCGTTCTGACCACATAAAGGGAATTTTAAAAAACTTGAATCTTAGGCCGTTTTGGTCTTAAGCTCTCCTATTCAAAACACTTAATAAAGTGACCTGTGAACTCGCGCCATTAAGTTTATTTCAACAAAGTAGAAACTTGAGCCGTTTTTGCCTTTTATTAAGGCCCCTTAATTCTTGCACTTTCCCTTCAAAATGGCTGAGAATGCTGGCAAAACTGATTCAAAAACTGATCACGTTCCTAATGATTTGCCCACTGAGACATCTTTGGCGTATAGGAGTGGTGTGTGTAAAGTTTTTACTAAAGATGACGCCTTAGATGTCTTATTAAAAGTGAAAGATGGAACTATTACACATAATGTTCTTAATTACTGTCCAAAAACAAATCTAAGAGGAGGAGATATTTTCGTTTTGTCAACAAATGACAAACTTAAAGAGAGAGATCTGTTCAATGACGGATTGCGTTGGGATTTAGTAGGAAATACGAGTAAAAAAGATACTCATCCAGTTGTGAAACGTTATTATAATATCAGGCTTACTAACAAAGCTCATGGTTGTAAAGAGTTTCAGAAATTCGTTTACACTTTAAGGAACGAGCAAACTCTACCTATACCTGTGTTGATTCAGTACAAAGGGAATGAAACCCTTTGGGTTAATAGAGCACATGGAAACGCTAAACAAATGAACCGTAATTGGTACCCTACTTATCATTCAACTTTGCATAAGGTTAAATGTGAAACGATTACCAAGCAATCATCTCCCCAAAAGGTATATTCCACAATTCAAAAGGAAATAAACAATGAACTAAACAAAAGGATCGAAACAACAGACGTAAATACTGGCGATATAGAGTCCTCAATTTTGCCCAGAAATACAAAACAGGCCGAAAACGCTAAATACCGACAAAATAAATTCCATCAAATATCGAAAGATTCGCTAGACTCTGTTATCGCCTTGGAAGAATCTGAAATATTTAGTGGCATGATTAGAAGAATTGATTTTGAGCAAGAATTGTGTATCATATTTGGTCACCCTGAAGCCGTCACTTTGGCTAAACGACTTCTCAGGGAGGCTTACCAGGGAAACGAAAACCCAGAACAGTGTATAAATTGCGACGCAACATTTAATCTTGGAAATTTTTACGTTACTACCATTATTATTCGAAACACGGAACTGAAATTTACTAGTGGTCGAGGAGAAGACCCAATTTTCCCTGTGTTGTATATGCTACACCAAAATAAATTTGGATCAGTACATAAATTGTTTTGGAGGGATTACGTTGCAAAAGAACTAGATTTGGATTTGTGGGGATGGAGTGTTCCCATAGTGACGGATAGAGAGAAGGGGATTGTTAACGCTGTCAAGTTGGGGAGAAAAATTTGTGTTTCTGCACAAATCACATAAATAAAGACATTGAAGTCTGGCTAAATCGTCAAGACGGAAAAACAATCCACGATGTTCAAGGTATTAAGGCTCAATTTAACGATTTGTATCAATGTGAAACCGTAATTGAATATAATGAGCTTTATGAAGAGTTCCGTAAGACATGGGCACAGGCTTTTCTCTTATACGCAGATCGATTTTTACGTGATGACTTAAGAAGTCGCGGTATTGCTGCGCAATATAAACGTTTCGCCGCGTTTCAAACGAAAAAACCCACAAACAATCTCAGCGAGTCCTTCAACCGTCAGTTGAAATTGACCTGTCAAAATAAAGAGCTTAATTTTGATGAAGCCATTATGATATTCACTATCAAACAGATGTCCTATCTAAAGGAGTTTGATTTAGCTCATCGAAATCTGGGAAATTATGCATTAAAAGATGGCGTTGTCCCCCAAAAAATAAATTTTGACATAAGAGTGGAATTGAGCTCTGAAGAGAATATTATCGAAAGTGTTAGAATGGAACGTCTTTCTGATTCAAAAACTCCTATTGCGTTATGCAGGAAAACATTTAATTACATTGCGGAAATGTGTGTGAAAAACAAACTCATTTATTTCAACTCGCAAAACCGGGTATATCTGGTTAAAGCCCCGTTTGAAAATAGGAATTTTGTTGTTAATCCAAGAGACACGGAAAGACAATGTTCGTGTAAATTTTCAAAAGGAGTGTGCTATCACTTATTAGCTGTGCAGAAGCTTTGGGAAAGAGTTGAACCCGTTATCAAAGAGCCACTATTTTCGCTATCAGAAAATTACAAAAGTTCAATCATAGGGAAGAGAGGGAGAAAAGGCCACTTTCCTCAACACTTGGACTATAAAATCGTCGATGCGCCAGACTCTATTAACGCTATGGAGAGGGATTCTTTACTATGGGATGAAGTTGACTCCAGTGAAAATTTGGATAGTAGTACAACTTCTGATTTTGAAGAATCAAGTTCTCAAATGAATAAAAGGAAGCGTTCACCATCAATCGAGAACCAAATAGATGTTGCGCAATCATACGAAACTGACAATAATTATGAAGGTCATTCCTATCATCTATTGAATGAAGAACTTATTTTTAAAAGAAAGAAAGATAACTGTTCTTCACCGCTTACTGCGCTCGATGAAATTGCTAGGGCTGCGGTGGAAAGCTTAGGGGAAAGTATATGCGAGGGACATTCCATGCCTCAATTGTCTAAAGAGACGATTCTCCCTACACAAATGAATGTGTCCGACGAAATTCCAAGTGTTGGTATAGGTAACTTCGTCGAAAATATGTCTGAGTTACTGTCCAAGCCTCAATCGTCTGAAGAGACGATCCTCCCTACACAAATCAATGTGTTGGACGAAATTCCAAGTGTTGGTATTGACAACTTAGTGGAAAATATATCTGAGGGACAGTTCACACCTCAATTGTTTGAAGAATCGAGTTGTCCTTCACCGAACGAAAGGGCTAGTGTTAGGACTGAAAACTCAGAATCCTCAGAAATGGACAAATATGATGAAGAAGACTCCGATCGCGAATTGGCCAAATTTGTCTATTCCTTTGACCCTAGATCATTTAATGTAGAAGACGTAAACGATCAAAAGTTGCCTAATGATAATCATTATCTTAATCTCGAAGACGAAATCGATATAGTGACGAAACATAATAATGATTATCTTAAATTAGAAATGGAAGAACCACATATGGTCGAAGTTTGTAAAATAGTTATGCAAATAAATCCTACCCATGACTATGTCTTAATTGAACCCAAAATATATCGTTCATTTACTGAAGGAAGTTGGAAAGAAAAGAAATTGGCGATAGATGAGTTAAAAACAATAAAAATCCAGAATTTTGAAAGGGTTATTTTTATTGTACCATGTAACAGTATGTACATAATTGCCGTCACGAAAAAGTCTACTAAAGATATATATATATATTCAATCCTTATGATAAAAGTGGTAGCTATGACGCAGAGTGTAACAGTCTGTTGAAGTTGGCAAACATACTTTTAAATGAGAAACGCAGGTATTTTAACATAAAAATAACCGATGCATTTAAGTCCCCTTATATTAGAGAGTCTGGGTATTTTTTGCCCATTTATATTTTTTGCATTCTTAACTGCATTTCTACCTTCGATTTTTTCGCAAAGCTTAGTACTGAGAGAATTAGAAAATGGGGATATAACTTAATAGAAAATAAAGCTTTTATAATGCTTTCGAAATGGTCAGTTGCTAAATTTCTCGAAAGGTAGAAACCAAAGTCAGAACATAAAGCAATCGATGGCAACAATGTTTGACCAAGACTTCAATATATTTAAAAAAAAAAAAATCCTTATATCTCTAATAAAAACGTTTTCGAATTTTCTGTCATTCCAAAAGAAAAAAAAAAAAAACCTCGTATTTAATTAATACGTAAAGGTATGGTTCCAAAGTCCTATCTGTTACCTCCCCGCGGTGGAACTGGAAACGATTAAGATTAATAAATTAATCGGCTAAAAAAGAGGGCTAACGGTTTGAAACTTTATTTGTGGGGCTTACTTGAGTTCTCACACCACCATCTTCTGGTCTTTGTCCATCCCACGCGGACACCAGTCTGTTCTTACTGGCTTCTAATCACCACCATTTTCTGTTCTTTGTCAATCCCACATTGACACCAGTCTGCACTTACACTGGCTTCTAACACCACCATCCACTGGTCTTCCGTCTATTCCACATAGACCCCAATCTGTATCATTGGCTTCTACTCCATTATCATCGTTTGGTTTTAGGATACACGCGGCGATCAGCTAGGGTTACGAGAAACGTCTAGCCTCCCTAAGGTGGGATCGCCACCAAAGGTTTTCGCAATTGCGCTTTTTCCTTACTATTATAATGGAAACGAATCGGATATATACCCCAAATTTGAAAAAAGCGGGCAAGAGGGGTACCCTTCACTTTAAACGTCAATATTAGCAAAGTTTGAGAAGATAATAGGTAGGTATAACTTTATTTTAAACGATTTAACTATTATTAATGTTAATTATTGAAGATTAAAATAATTAAAAATAATTATATTTATTTAAATATTAAAGATAAACCTCTTGTGCAAAGAGAGAGATTATCATTGCCTCCTATATCTACCAAGGCCCGTGCATGCGATATATTTCCTTCATTGCCTCCTATATCTATCAAGGCCCGTGCATTGTGATATATTTCATTCATTGCCTCCTATATCTATCAAGGCCCGTGCATTGTGATATATTTCATTCATTGCCTCCTATATCTATCAAGGCCCGTGCATTGTGATATATTTCATTCATTGCCTCCTATATCTATCAAGGCCCGTGTATTGTGATATATTTCATTCATTGCCTCCTATATCTATCAAGGCCCGTGCATTGCGATATATTTTTCAAAACAACAACAAAAATGGGAAACCCCAACTCAGAAACATAATAACGTTTTCATTGGATACTTAAGTTTATATAATCTTCTTGACACGGAGAGGTAACATTTTGGTTTTCCCAACTTGTTTTATTATTATTTAATAGGGTTCATACAAACCTGGAAAAAATCAGGGAAATAAATAGTTGACAGAAACCTCAGGGGAAAACTCAGGGAAATTTAGAATTTTTAGTTAAATTCAGGGAAATCAGGGAAATTTGCTGTGTCAAACAGGGGCCGAGTAATTAAGCAAAATGTTCGTGAACATACCCCCCTCCATAGGAATAGCGTTACACTAAACTTTGGAGGCTTATCAAACCTTAGCAAATTGCAAAATGACTTTCAGTAAGATTCAACTTAAATGTTGAATATCTTAAAATTGGCGAGCACGATTTTGATTAAATTTAAGTATGTTGTTAAGCGTATAAAACTCTCTACCGGAAACTGTTTAGTTTATACCAGGAAGCGCCCCGGAAGTGGGTCATCTAGGCAATCAAACCTTAGAAAATTGCAAAATCAATTATAATTATTTCGAAACATTCAACTTAAATGTTGAATATCTTAAAATTGGCGCACAATCTTGATTAAATTTTAGTATGTTGTTAAGCGTATAAAACTCTACCGGAAACTGTTTAGTTTATACCAGGAAGCGCCCCGGAAGTTGGTCATCTAGACAATCAAACCTTAGCAAATTGCAAAATGACTTTCAGTAAGATTCAACTTAAATGTTGAATATCTTAATATTGGCGAGCACGATTTTGATTAAATTTAAGTATGTTGTTAAGCGTATAAAACTCTACCGGAAACTGTTTAGTTTATACCAGGAAGCGCCACGGAAGTTGGTCATCTAGGCAATCAAACCTTAGTTGGAAAAACCAAAATATTACCTCTCCGAGTCAAGAGGTCTACTACTACAAACTTATTTACCTAGATATGGAATTATTTCTCTTTTTATTTTTGGAGTAAAAATTTACGAATTATTAAAGCAGCATTCCAAGCATTGAGAATATATAGTAAAGCAGACGACATTTTACAACCAATAAGGATAAATCTTGGACACATGGAAATCAGTCAATGGGGAAAAGAACAGGAAATGAAGTGTATAAATTTTGGAGATATATAACCTTTATGTGTTTGTAAAGGCCCAATTGTCTACGCTTCAGCTGTTTACCCTATATACTCATAGCTACATTCACAACTGGTTTGCAGTGTAAACACTCGTTTCGTCTCACTTCAACAATATTCTTAGTTTGCCAACAGGGCCGTCGAGAGACTTTGCGGGCCCCGGGAAAGGTTATGGGTCGGGCCCCTAGAAAAATTCACTAACCGGAGCCTCCGAGATATCTAGGCCCGTGCGTGTCCATTTTTCTGTGCGGAAATATCCGGTTTCATAGAGGAAATATTTTCACCCAATATATGTACTAGATGACGCTTTTATTACAGTTGCGAAGGGGGTCTTCAATAAATTGTCGTTGATATTTTAGGGGCCAATTATAAAAAATTTATGAAAGAGAAAGGTACTCTTAAGGCTCTTTCAGACGATCCAACTTTTTGACTCAGCTTGATGGATCAACTCGAGTTGAATCAACTAGTTGGATCGTGTGAATAGACGCTGGATGAGTTGAGTCACCAAAAAAGTTGACTAGGACAAATTGGATCAGTGATCTAATTTTTTCTGACTCAACGTTTTAGGTTCGTTTCTCCAGCCAATCAAAATTAATTTGAAAAAAAGCATTTTTTACGGCTTATTTCGTTAGTGCCAAGGTAGGTGGCGCTTAAAAAGTTACATTTGGCGGTAAAAGTTTAGGTGTGTGAAAAGGAAGGATTTACTTCACTTTTCCCTTCAAAAGTTGGTCAAGTTGATACAACTTTTTGACCCATCGAGCTGAGTCAAAAAGTTGGACCGTCTGAAAGAGCCTTTAAATTAACGTAATTGTTTTAGGGGCTATTTATGTTTTATCGAATCTTTTGGTTAGATTGCGTAATTTTTCCTGACTCAAGTTTTTAATTTCATTTCTCCAGCCAATCAAAATTAATTACAAAAAAAGCCTTTTTCGCGGGCTATTTCGTAGGTAGGTGGCGCTTAAAAAGTTCCATTTGGCGGTAAAAGTTTAGTCGTGAGAGAGTAGGGGTGACGGTATAGAACCAAAAATTTTACCCCCCTTCTTTCCCCCCCTTTCAGGGGGGGGGGGGTAAAATTTTTGGTTCTATACCTTCACCCTTTAGGGGGGGATGGGGGGGGAATTGATGACGCCACGCGATGGTGTTGGAGGGGGGGGAGATGGGGGGGGGAATTGATGACGTCACGTGATGGTGTTGGAGGGGGGGGGGGAATGATGACGTCACGTGATGGTGTTGGCGGGAAATTTGAATTTATTTTTGGTGTATTGGTATGACGTCACGGCTAATTTTTGATGAAGTAACGTGGCTGATACCTGTAGGGATAGGCTTATGCTATGGTAGATCCTGAAAGATAGGCTTATGCTAGGTTATTCTAGGCTTATTATTATTAAGAATCGAATTTTAGTCAAAAACCTTTAATGAACACAATCAATTCCAATTAATTCGCGAATGTACGCGTCGTTATTTAAGCAAATGTAGAATAAATTATATAATTGTAGTTTACGCGTCAAGTTTTTGTCACGAACCAAGTTACAAAAATCTTCGAAAATGCTCGAAGGAACTATACACGCCGCTAGGAAATTTTTTACACGGTCGTAATCATTGTGAGACATAGTACCGCGACTTACATAATATTTTTGATATATATCATTCATGCGTTTTACAATAGCTTCGTACATGCATTTAATAACTTCGGCTTGATCATTTAAAAGCTTGAAGTGAAATCTCATAAAACTAAATTTCTCGTTCAGTTTCCCTGCCTCGGCCTTTGTTAGAGTGAATACGCTGCCATCGTCGAATACTATACTCCCCTCCATAACGGTTATTTTTATTTTCAAGTTCAAGTAACGATAATTACCCAGGTCGCCAGTCTCCAAAGCTGAATAGATCTCCGTCCACTCCTCCATAAATTCCTTCAAAACGTCTTCCGAGATTGTGAGAATAATCCCGTCCTTCTTTGTCAGAAGTAAGCTTGGCTCGAATCCATTTACACCGAAAACGGCATAGCAATCAGCCCCAAGTCTAACACGGGCGTTCACGCGGTAATCTATGATCTTGGTGGGCATTCTTACGGCAGGTCCTTACGGTTTAAAAGCTGACGACTGAATGATTTTTATTGCGTGATTTTCTCGAGTGCGTGGTTGATAATTAGCCTGAGGGTATATTGACTGGTGCTTTTCTTTTTTTTATTGCCCTTTATGGGCTATTACCACCCCCTAAAGTCGCGATGGTTTAGTACCTTAAAGGGGGGGGGGGGCGTAGCTAAACCAGTTGTATTGTTGTCAATGGAATCTGAGTGATTTATGACTCACACAAACGTGTTAAGACATTCCATCGGCTTTTTATTTATACGTAATATTTATACGTAACCATGGTCAGACGGGTCTATGGCCATAAAAAGGGGCAGAACTTGAACAAAAGAATTTATCCCCATCCGTTTTTATTTTTACTATAAAGACGTGTTTTAATGGGTTTAGGGGTATGGTCGAATCAGTTGTATTGTTATGAATTGAATCTATTTTCGGATTTATTGCTTTGTTAGTCGGTGACTCTTCCTACTACGAAACATTTAATTGTTTCCAGGTGTTTGCCCCTAAGGCATCCTGACAAGTCTCAACATGTTATGTCTTTGTTGCGTTACCCGAAATTAAAGTAATATTTTTAAAATACCAAAATGCAAATTCAACTAGAAATACAGTTACTAGGATGAAAGTAACGGCCAGTATTTTCCCTGGCTTTGAAAGAGCTTCGCGAATTAACGTCTGCTTAGTAACCGCGTCCATTACAATCTAACCTTTCATCCCCTTATTTGGGGATATAAATAGCGTCTGATTTGGTCAGGACCTCATTTGATTGTTAGACACCTCCAGGATAAGATGAATCGAGAAATTACCCGTCTAGAAACGTTTGGCGCATTTGCGAGTACGTTTGTAAAACCGTCAGAACTAGCCCGTCATGGGTTTTACTATTTAAGTTCGGGGACGGACGCTGTTAAATGCCATTTTTGTGACTTAACGCTACGAGGATGGGAACCTAACGACAATGTTTTCGAAGAGCATCAGAAATTCAAGGCAGACTGTCCACTACTTCAAGGATTACCAACAAATAACATACCTATATTCATCCAAAACCCATTGACTAAAGACATGCCGCCAAACAGAAAGTACAGAGATGTCCCTCAAGAAGAGTGGGAGAAAGAAAAAGTCATTCCGCCAACTCAACCCATACCAACAACACTTTCTCCGAATGACGATATTGTACTAAGAATTAAACGTGTTAATCTCGAGAAAGCTATAATTGAAATGTTTATTCAAGAACTTTTGCGACATGAAAGTTAGATCCTATTATTGTAATATATTCCATACCTTATTACGTTTCTAAATTATAAAAGAACCAATCAAAAAACTTGAAATGTAACTCGAAATAAATATAATTTTTTTCCTTAATTTGTTCTTTGTATTGCTATTATACCTACTACAGTCTTGATAAAACCTCGTTGAAATAAATTCTAACTAAATTTATTCAAATCATTCCTATTTTCAGTTTGGTTCCTCAAAATTATTTATGGCTTTTGGGAGGGGGTGAATGACCTCGGGGCCCTTAGATGCGTGGGAATTTATTTTTCTTTGATTGGGCCACCCCACAGGTTGGTTTATGACCTTGAAAAGGGGGGGGGGCGGAACAAAAGCATCTATTCCCTTTGTCTTATTGGGTCATTTCAAGACTTCTATGGCCATAAAAGAGGGCTGAACTTGAACAAAAGAATTTATTTTGTCAATTCTTTAATTGGACCCCACACCAGGTGGTTTAGGACCTTAAAAGGGGGCGTGGTCGAACCAGTTGTATTGTTATCAATGGAATTTATATTTAGAGTGTTTTATGACTAGCCCAAACGTGTTAAGACATGTTTATGACATTGAGGGGGATCTATTTTTTTTCTAATTGTATCACGAAAGTATAAAAGGGCGGATCACTCTAGGCTACTCATCAGTTTACTTCTGACCGCTGTCGATGCAAGCCAAGAAATCTTCTGATCCCAAACAAAACTTGTGAGTTTTTCCGTGCCCATATCATAGTGCTTTAGTATTTTTAACTTAGTTTTTATACGTGTTTTAGTATTTTAAATTTTGTTTATAAGTATTTTACAAGTGTTTTAGTATTTTAACTTAGTTTTCACAAGTGTTTTCAATTTAACTTAAATTTTTTACAAGTATTTTCAATTTAACTTAGTTTTTACAAGTGTTTTAGTATTTCTAACTTAATTTTTTACAAGTGTTTTAGTATTTTTAACTTAGATTTTTTACAAGTGTTTTAGTATTTTCATTTAGTTTTACAAGTATTTTCAATTTTTTACAAGTGTTTTAGTATTTTTAACTTAGTTTTTTATAAGTACTTTATTGTTTTAGTATTTGACTGTTTTTTTTATAAGTACTTTAAATTTTTTTATAGGTACATTACTGTTTTATTGTTTTAGCATTAGTGTTTTAGTATAATTTTGTGTTTTAGTATATTTTTGTGTTTTAGTATTATTATTTAGGCCTATTCAGTTTTATTATTAGTATTTTGCGGTATTTGTATTTTTAAATTATCGCAATGGCCAACTCTAATGTAGAAATTGAACTCCCCATTGAAGTTGATAGTTTTTTAGTCGACTTTCCAGACTCGTTAGAAATAGCCTTTTTAAATGCCGATGACACGTTTATGGCAAACTATTCTACACCCCCGTCTATGTTTAACATTACCCCGCAGTCTAGGGCTAACAATAGCCCTTCTCCTCCTCCTTTATCACCTCTAGAAGAGGCGTTTCAAAACGACGATGTTTCTTTCTTAGAGGGTTACACTACCCCTCCTATAGCTCCATCTCAGAATGAGTCAATGGATTTGGGGGAAGGACAGTTAGGGGGTGGGGTTCTTACTCCTCCACCTCCACCCCCATCTCCGCTAGTTGCACCACCAGGTGTAAACGTACTTTCTAGCGGGGTAGTGTCCTTCCCCAATTTTAATCTTGATGGATGGGAAATGGAAGTACAGTTTAACAATAACATCGTCGAATCTGTAAGCGACTTCCTAGAGTACGTTTTGGACGACTGTTTACCCGATGACATGATTGCAATTTCGATGACAAGCATTAATAATCCAGGCATTCAAACCGCAGACTTTAGTTTTAGAAGAAGGGATCAAATAGATATTGGATTCATACTAGAAGTAGTGGCTGATAAAGCCTATAATTCTGAAGGGGGCTCAAAGTTTTTTCTCGGTCCTATAGGAATAACCATACAGCGTGTGAGATTGCCCCAAGGCGCCTACCGATGCAAGGCTATTGGAATCTGTAGCTTCGAGACTTTTGCCAGGGAGAAGAAATGCATTGTTCAGATCAAGAACAACGATCGCCTATGTCTCCCTTATTCTCTAGTTTTTGCTAGAATACACAGGGATCATACATTGCATCCCCTTGACAAAAGCCTCGAGGCGGATTTCAAAACACTATGTCGTCCCACTATTAGGAAAAAAGCAGGAGAGAGGCTTAGGAAGATGGCGGAGGAATTAGCCTTGGCGGCGGAAATACCATTGGACGAATGCGCGGGGGCGGGTGCTCTACCTAGATTTCAATCATACCTGGTTGATTACCAATTAATAGTTTTTACGGTTAGAGCAAACGTCCCCTACCGCATTTTCGGCGACCCTGATTTCATTATCGGAGCCGATGGTAATCCAAAGCCGAGGCTATACCTTTTTAACTATCAAAACCATTTTGACGTCATCACCAAACCTAAACCTCTCTTCAATTTTCATTATTTCTGCGAGAGGTGCCTTGTGGGCTATAACCATTTAAACTTGCACGCCTGCAATAAGTATTGTTATTCCTGCCAAAGGGCCGAAGATTGCGAGGGGGAAGAAATTAGATGCGGTACCTGCCATCGCGACTTTAGGGGGCAAGAATGTTTTGACGCCCATAAGGCTAGTGGAAGCAAAACCTTATCCGTTTGCCAAAGGGTTTTTAATTGCCCCCGATGCGCGAAAACAATAGATATGGGGAAACGCAAGTCACCTCACAACTGCGGTGAAGTCTATTGCGTCATCTGCAATAAATTCAACCCACACCCCCACTATTGTTTCATGCAGGTTACCGACTCTAAAGCCCACCCTGCGGCTAAAAAAGCTAAGACCCATCCTTCGGT
The DNA here is from genome assembly GCF_054372755.1 of Phalangium opilio. Classification (NCBI taxonomy): domain Eukaryota; kingdom Metazoa; phylum Arthropoda; class Arachnida; order Opiliones; family Phalangiidae; genus Phalangium; species Phalangium opilio. The sequence continues at coordinate 1,289,038 of NW_028324223.1, forward strand.
TACTATCTTTTATGATCTCGAATGTGTTCAAAATACCCCAGACCCTTCAAACCCTAATGCTTTCCTACACACTCCTATCTTATGTATTTCTCAAAAAATCTGTGATCAATGCATTCTCGAGAAATCCGATCAATTTACTTGCGCCACCTGCGGGCCTCGAGAACGGGTGTTTCTCGGGAATGATCCTGTTCTGGATTTTTTAAATTATCTTCAAGAATTCCACAATTCTCCCAAAATAACCGTTATAGCACATAATGCAAAGGGGTACGATTTACAATTTCTGTACAAAGCCATGTTAGCCATCAAAGCGTGGCGCCCTCAAGTGATAATGACGGGAACGAAGATTATGCAAATTCGATATGAGAATTTGACATTTATAGATAGTTTAAATTTCATCCCATCCCCCTTATCTAGCTTTGTATCCACTTTTGGCTTAGACCCTAGTTTAAATAAGGGACATTTCCCGCACTTGCTCTTCAACTTTGTTCCCGAACACGTGTTTGATCCAAAAGATCCTACGAGTACAAATTATGTCTTGAGGGAAAGCATGCCTCTTTTAGAATCTTACGCGCCAGACAGGCTAACCGAAAAACAACGTTCGGTTTTAATTACATGGTACAACGAGCAAGTTGAAGCCAAAAAAGGTTTCAACTATGTTGAAGAGTTGATACATTATTGCCGTTTGGACGTTAGGATTTTAAGAGAGGGGTGCTTAAAGTACAGGGAGATTTTTGAGAAGATTGCGGACGTTAACCCTTTTAACACTGCCGTGACAATTGCCGGGCTTTGCAACGCCGTTTTCAGGAAGGACCACCTAGCGCCAAATTCAATTGGAATTGTTCCACCTCACGGCTATAGAATGAAAGACCCTCAATCTAAAGTAGCCATCGAGTGGCTGAGGTGGGAAGCCCATAAGCGCGGGGTCATAATTAAGTCGGCTTTTAACGGTTCCGAACCTAAAATTTTGAACATTAAAGTCGACGGGCTTCTAGTAGACGATCTTGGCGCAGATCAAAAGGTCGTCTACCAATTCCAAGGTTGTTTTTGGCACGGGTGTAGAGCCTGTTTCCCGGTAAACAGAGACCTGGTTTTGCACGGTGACGTCACCCAAACTTTACACTCCCGCTATACTGATACTTTGAACTGTAATAAGAGGCTTAGGGAGCTGGGGTATAAGGTAATCGAAATGTGGGAATGCGAATTCCACAAATTGAGGGAGCAAAAGCCCGAAATTAACACCTTTCTATCCTCCATCCATATCCAAATCGACGCGTGGGAACCACTTAATCCCCGTAACGCATTTTTCGGGGGGCGTACTTCCGCTCTTTGTCTTCATCACAAGGTTAAGCCGGGAGAGGAGATTCGATATGTCGACGTCACTAGTCTATATCCATGGTGTAACAAATACGGTAAACTACCTTACGGCCACCCTACGATCTTGACAGACAACTTCCCACCCATTAACGAGATTGAAGGTTTTATTAAACTGGATATCCTGCCCCCTCGTAACCTCTTCCACCCCGTTTTACCCCAAAAGATCGGGGGGAAATTGTGCTTTGCCCTGTGTCAGCTGTGCGCTGAAAACAAATATCAGGGGGATTGCACACATTCCGACGAGGAAAGAGTTATTAGGGGGACGTTTGTGGCGGACGAAGTCCATTTAGCAGTTAGAAAGGGTTACGTGGTTGTTAAAATCCACGAAGCCTGGTCGTACAAAATATCTCAGTACGACCCCTTAACAAAAAGTGGCGGGCTTTTTAACAATTACGTCAACTGCTTTCTGAAGCTAAAACAGGAAAGTAGCGGCTGGCCTTCTGACGTAGTAACCCAAGCGCAGAAAGATCAATACGTAGCCGAGTACTACGAAAAGGAAGGGGTAAAACTTGATCATAGCTGTATCGAGAAGAACGCTGGAAAGCGTACCATCGCCAAACTGTGTTTGAATTCGTTTTGGGGCAAATTTGGTGAGAGGACTCGCCTTGACAAGGTAGAAGTCTTTGATGATCCACAGAAGTTCTTTAACTTGTTCTATGACCCAGCAATTGAGGTCAAGACGTTGATACCAGTTAGCGACGACATTTGCGTTGCTAAGTGGTGTTATATCAACGAGATTGACCCAATTAATAAAAATGTCAGTGTTCCGATCGCGGCGTACACCACGGCCATAGCTCGGATTAAGCTTTATTCCTACTTAGACCGCTTGGGTGAGTCTGTTTTATATACAGACACTGATTCGATACTGTACGTTTACACACCAGGGGGCGTAGAAATCGAAACTGGGAATTTCCTCGGTGAAATGACCAATGAGCTTGAAAAGTACGGACCCCAGGCCTACATCGAAGAATATGCGAGTGGTGGATGTAAGAACTACGCATACCGAGTTGTGAACCCTGATACCGGATCGACAGCCGTCGAGATGAAGGTTAAGGGGTTCCGACTTAACCATACCACCAAAGATTTGGTTAACATGGATAGGTTAATGGGGCTTATAGGCATTTACGAACCGCCGGCGGAACCAATCCAAGTACCAATCCCCAAGCAAATACGCCGAAAGGCTGATCACACTGTTATAAGTGTCGACCAGTCCAAGGTTTACAGAACTGTGGTGGATAAGGTCAGATTGATTGAAGATTTCCGCACGCTACCTTACGGTTATCGAGTTTGAGCACATTCGACAGTATCTGTTTCTGTGAGGGGTCTCTTCTTTTTTTATTTATTTATTTATTTATTTATTTATTTATTTATTTATTTATTTATTTATCTAGTCAGTCCCGGTGATATTTATTTATATATTTATTTATCTAGTCGGCATGTATATAAAGTCTAGCCATATTGTTTTTTTATCAATATTATCAATTAGTCATTTTCGTCTCGGTGAAATGTCCTGTGATTAACTAATTTTTTCGTCAATGCTTCCTTAAATATCCCATGTATTTTCGAAATTGCAATTGTTCATTTTCGTTTCGATCTCTTCTATATATATATATATATATACAAACACTTTACAATCTTTATCTCATTAGTTCGTTGAAAGTCAAAGTGTAAGGTCATGTATCCTTTCTACCATCCTTTTAACATGGTGATAGCAGGCCCGTCTCAAAGCGGGAAAACTCAATTAGTTTTAAAAATATTAGAGAACAGGGAAGCCATGTTTGCCCCTAATATAAGCGAAATACATTGGTTCTACGGTGAATGGCAACCTTTTTTCGAAAGTTTGAGAAAATTTGTGGTTTTCAAACAAGGTATGCCAGATTTATCAGAATATACCGGCGGTAAGCCTTGCCTTTTAATCATTGATGACTTGATGACCGAGAACAAAGGAGAAGTTGGTTCTCTTTTTACCAAGGGAACGCATCATCGCAACTTGAGTGTAATTTATATCGTCCAAAACGTATTCCATCGATCCAAAGACTCTAGAGATGTTTCTTTGAACGCTCATTATCTTATTCTTATGAAATCCCCTAGAGACAAATTGCAAAGTTCAATAATAGCTAGACAAATGTTTGCCGATAAATGGCGTTTCGCTGTCGACGCCTACCGTGACGCTACTAGTTTACCTTTCGGATATTTATTATTCGATCTACACCAAAGATGCCCCGAGAATCATAGACTTAGGACAGGAATATTTCCCGACAACCCTTGCGAAGTTTACATCCCCAAATAATTATAATAGTAGATGGGTGTTTAGCCATCTCTTCATTTAGTCACTATGCCTTATGCCGTTCGGTCACAAAGAAATTTGCTCTCCGTTATTGCCAAATCCCCTCGAAAACAACGTAGAATCATTTTACGTAACGCCAAGAAGCCCTTAATTGACGCAATCGCAGAGTGTGTTGAAAATACTTTACACGGTAACGTTAAATTAAATAAAAGTCAAAAAGCTAGATTAGCTAGGCATTCCGCAAAACTTAGAAAAATTGCTAATAAGAGAATATCTTGGAAAACAAAACGTGATATATTAGTTCAGGAAGGTGGTAGTTTCTTTTCTTTCCTTTTCCCTCTAGTTTCCTCTATTATCGGCGCTATAACAGGAGGTAGTCAGTAAAATATGCAGTACGCTCAGAAAATGCTCCTTGTCCCTAGCTCTACCATTAAAAGCGACCCCTTTCCACACCCCCAACAACAAGTAGTTTCGGAATTGGACAATGAAATGAATGTTATTTTAGCTCGTAAAGATTTAGACGAAGCTTCAAAATGGCGCTTATACGAACAGACTGTACAGAGATATAATAATTTACATAATATCGCTAGGCAACCTATACCCACGGCCCCCCAACCAACATCCAACTATTTTAACTTGGCTTGGTTAGACGATATCCCCCTTAAATATATAGGGCATGTACATAGTATCGTTGATCAGATTTCAACTAACCCTGAAAAGCTTAGGTGGACAGATAGTGGGGAAGTTATAGTTAATGATTCATTAATACCCGGCTCGAATATTAGAGATATAGCTTTAGAATTTGTCAAGCCTTCCTCTAACAAAGACCCAAAACCTAGAGGTTTTTACGCATTTACAAACCTACTTTCTAGTTTTTCCCCTCTAACTTCGTATACAATACCCCAACAAATTAAAATCAAAAGAACTAGAGCTCCCAAAGTTAGTGTCAAGGTAGCAGCTAAAAAACTTAAATCTGAGAATAGTCTTGAGGCATCAGCTAAAAAACTTAAATCTGAGAAAAGTCTTAAGACAGCAGCTAAAAAACTTAAAACTGAGTCTCCGAAATGGGTAGCGTACGTAAAATCTCCAAAATTTTAGAAGGTATCTACTTTAACCCTTCCCACCCTGCCAGTTTCGGGGGTGCTGAAAAATTATATTTAGCAGTGAAATTAAAGGGTATTAGTAAGAAACAGGTACTAGATTGGTTAAAGGGAAAAGACGCGTACACTCTACATAAGAGAGTTTTTAGAAAGTTTAAAAGAAACAAGGTGGTTGTAACTAACATAGGAGATCAATATCAGGCGGATTTGAACGATATGCGTTCTTTGAGTCAGTACAACGACGGGTACAAATACATATTAACCGTAATAGATTGCTTTAGCAGAAGAGCCTGGGCCGTACCTTTAAAATCCAAAAGCGGTGTTGAAACGGTTGAGGCTTTTAAGTCTGTCTTTAGAGAGAGGGTTCCTAGGAAATTACAAACGGATAAGGGTACCGAATTTAGAAATTCCCAATTACAAGGATACTTGAAGGAGAAAGGGGTTATATTTTTTACAACTGAGAATGACGATATAAAAGCGTGTATGGTAGAAAGATTAAATCAAACTTTAAAGTCACGCATGTACAGGTATTTTACAGAAAAGAATACCAATAGATATATAGATGTTTTAGATGACCTGGTAAATGCTTACAATAACTCGGTGCATTCCGCGATAAAAATGACTCCTTTGGAAGTTACTGGCACCAATGTCCTTCAGGTTTTTAAAAATGTATACGGAAAGTACTTTAGCGAAAAGAAAGTTTACGGGAAAAAATTAAAGGTGGGCGAATACGTCCGAGTAAGTAGGAATAAGATGATTTTTGAAAAAGGGTACGAGCGAACTTACACAATAGAGATTTTTAAAATAGTGGGAAAAATTGACAGACGCCCTCCTGTATTCAAACTAGAAGATTTAAACGGGGAACCAATAAAGGGGGTGTTTTACGGGATGGAACTTCAGTCGGTAGTTAGACCCGAGACGTACAAGATCGAGAAAGTAATTCGCAAGCGCACTAGTAGAGGACAAAAGGAGCTCTTTGTAAAGTGGCTAGGCTATCCCCCTTCTATGAATTCTTGGATTCCGGCTAAAGATGCAGTCTCCCTTTTACCTAACGCTCCCCAGCAACGCTAGCATGAAAATTTATGACAACAACAAGACGTCTTCGTACACTACCAAGTTGCCCCAGGCTATAGAGCTGATCGGGGGTGACTGGGAGGTTGCTCTTGTAGAAGTTTTGTACCCAATGTCCTTTTTTAACATACCCAATGAGGAAGGTCACGTGCAGGTGGTCTCGCATGAAAATAAAAAAGGTCGGGACGGAAAATCACAGCCTATTGTTAAAGCCGAGGCCTTTATAGTTCCCGGGGGTTATTACAAATCATTAGAAGCCCTACTTAAACAAATAGCTTCAGGGTTAAACGGCTTTCAATACGGTTCAAAGTTTAAATTTGATTCGGATCCCCTCTCTGATTACATTTCTTTAACTATTCAACCTAACGGTATCTTGGCTCTTTCTCCCACTTTGAAAAGGATATTAGGATATAAAACCCCAAAAGGCCAAAGTACGTCTTTCTCTTGCCCTTCAGATAAAACCAGCCAATCGTATAGAAGCTCTGTTCCCGCTAATTTAAATTATTATATTCCCGACCAATTGTTTATTTATTCCGATATAGTAGCTAATGAATTTATAGGCGATACGGTAGCCCCGCTACTTCGTATAGTAGGCGTAGACAGCGAAAAACCTCACGGTTCGACTATAACTAAATCATTTAACTCTCCCCATTACGTTAAAGTTGCTAAACGTTACTTTGATACTATAGACATTGATATAAGGAATAGTTTAGGCCAAGCCGCGTCATTCGAGTTTGGAACGTCGACCTGTAAACTACACTTTAGACCATGCCAAAACCCCAAACATTAGAGTCTCGTTGCGAGTATAGGAGGTATTATTTAGATCAGGTAGGGGGTGGAGGGGTGTCAAAAGTATTTGTCGGGACACCACACCAAAAAGGACACGGAATAGGAAGCGCCCTGAAAGGGTTATTTAGATGGGCACGCCCCTTATTAATTAGAGGTGCAAAGTATCTGGCACCTAGAGCCATTAGTACGGGACAAAAGATTCTTGGTGACGTAATGCAAGGTCAGAATGTGAAAAGTGCAGCGAAAAAGAGATTGCAGGAAACTTATGAGAACATGACTGCTGCTCAGCAAGGTTCAGGATTAAAGATAAAGAGACGCAAAGTTAAACGCCTGTCAGTTTATCACCGTCATTCAAAGCAGACGCCACGCGATATATTTAGCTCCTGAAAAAATCATGTTTTCTCTCCAAGCTCTTAAGAGTGAATTGGACATTTTTGCCCCTGTGCCGATTCAAACTAGTGTCGAACATGCTCAAGGTGTATGGGCCAAACCCTTGGCGGCCATTGGTGATAGCTCTACCCTCGAATACCTCATCTCGGGCAATGGAGATAACTACATCGATGTAGCCCACACCATGCATTACAACAAAGTCAAAATCACCAACGAAGATGGAAGTGATCTTCCTGATGCCGCCGTGGTAGCTTTCGTGAACAATGCTGGCCACGCATTGTGGAGAACTTGCGATGTTTTCTTGAACAATACCCGAGTTTCTTCAGCCGCTCAAAACTACGCCTTCACTTCTTTTATCGAAACTGTCTCAAATTACGGACCCGCGGCTAAAAAATCTCACCTCATGATGGCCGGATGGGAAAAGGACGAAGCCGGAAAGTTCGACGACTTTTCAAATAAAGGTTTCGTCGCCCGAATGGCTAAAACTGCTAAATCGGCCGTGATTGAATTTTTTACACCAGTGTTTAGTGACGTGTTTAATATTCCCGAATATCTCTTAAACGGGGTGGACCTTAAAGTCGTGTTTACTCGCAACAAGGACGAGTTTGCCTTAATGTGCCAAGAAACAGCCACTCTCAAAAACTGTAAAGTCAAGATACTAGACGCAGCACTAGCGGTACGTAAAGTTAAGCTCAGTCCTAAAATATTGTTAGCGCATGAAGCCGCGCTTAATAACGGTACTGCCAAATATAATTTTACGCGCACCGAACTTAAAACTAAAACTATCTCTACCGGAAGTAGCACCGAGAGTTTTAACAATATATATCTAGGCCCTCAGCCTAATCGCGTCATTATTGGAATAGTTTCCAACGCGGCGTTCAAGGGCAGTTACGCTCTGAATCCCTTTAACTTTAAAACTTGGGATTTAAATTTTTTGTCTCTGTACCTCGATAACGAACAAATACCCTCGAAACCGTTGACTCCTGATTTCGGTAAAAACTTGTATATACAAGCTTATCAAACGTTGTTCGCGGGCACGGGTATTCATTATAAAGACGACGGTAACGATATTACTCCCAACGAGTTTGCCAACGGCTTAACTCTGTACGCTTTTGATCTGACACCGGACCTATCTGCTAGCGAAACAAACCACTGGAACCCCGTTAAGCAAGGACAATTAAGATTGGACATGGGATTCGCTAAACCTTTGTCGGAAGCCGCAGTCTGCATTGTATACGCCGAATTTCAAAGCATGATTCAAATCGATAAAAATAGAAACGTAATTGTAGATTATTAAAATGTCAGCAACCACCACCGTAGACTTGATTCTCGCTTTATCAGATACGCCCAACTTTTTGGGTGTTTTCGCGTCAAATAGGTTACCTAAGGTTACCAGATATCCCGCATCGTTAATTATAAATTTAGATCTGCACTATGAAAAGGGGTCTCACTGGGTATCGGTCTTTATAGACGGAGCTCGTGTAGGCTATTATTTCGATAGCTACGGTTTGCCACCATTTCTGCCTAGTATAAGAAGATTTTTATCTTTAAACTGCAGAAAATGGACTTTTGGTAAACGACAACTTCAGAGGTTAGAAAGTAGCGTATGTGGGCAGTATAGCGCCCTCTATCTTATTCATAGAAGTAAGAAGAAAAGTACGAAAGCTTTCCTAAAAGCTTTTACCGCAAATCGAAAAATTAACGATATGAAAATTGCTAAACAATTTCAAAATCATGTACGGCGACTAAAAAAAGTGTAAAAGGAGCTTATTAACAAACCGTGTGGTTGCCTGGTGGTAATGCGTCCAGCTCTGTGTTGTTTCAACAACATTTGAGTTTCCATTCCAGGGTTCGACTTCCTACCAACGGCGCTTTATTAGTCCGGTATAGGAAAAAAACATCTTCAGATACGGCTTGAATCAAGTTTAAGGAGGAGGTTTTTTTAAATATTTAACTAATTTATTATTAATTTAACTTAATTATGTATGTTATTATCACGCTAATTAAATGCTTTTTGATTTAAAATCCGATTCATAATAATAATAAGCCTAGAATAACCTAGCATAAGCCTATCCTTTTCAGGATCTACAATAGCATAAGCCTACAATAGCATAAGCCTATCCCTACAGGTACCAGCCACGTGACGTCATAAAAAAATTAGCCATGACGTCATCAAGAAAACCACCACCAGGTGGCTCAACAATTCAAATTTCCCGCCAACACCATAACGTGACGTCATCAATCCCCCCCATCTCCCCCCCCCCTCCAACACCATCACGTGACGTCATCAATTCCCCCCCCATCCCCCCCTAAAGGGTGAAGGTATAGAACCAAAAATTTTACCCCCCCCCCCCTGAAAGGGGGGGAAAGAAGGGGGGTAAAATTTTTGGTTCTATACCGTCACCCCTACTCTCTGTCGTGTGAATAGGAAGGATTTATTTCACTTTTCCCTTCAAAAGTTGGGCAAGTTGATACAACTTTTTGACCCACCGAGCTGAGTCAAAAAGTTGGATCGTCTGAAAGAGCCTTAACGCGACGGAGGTCGAGATTCCGCCTTCAAATACCCCGCCTCCCGTTTTAGGCGCCTCTTTCTTCAGTGTTTTCTCTACTACCTATAAAGCCAATTAGAAATGAAGCTTCTGATGGAATTGCCATGGTGTCAAGCGGTGGGAAGATGTCCCTCATTGCCCAATTTGACGATATTTGTCGCTACCATGCCGTATTAAACGAAGCATCGCAGGAAAATACTATAGAAGAGTTCATTAAATTCGTCAAATAGGCCCAGTTAGCCAGAAAACAATGGCTTTTGACGGAGACGTCTTTACAAGAACTTAAGACCAAGTTTGACAACTTAATGTGCGTCTTCTTAGCCATCTTTCGTTCATTCCCCTGTTTGTATTTACGCTAATCTTAATGTTTACAGGAAGAAATACAGAGATGAACGCGATAAAAGACTTAATGCTGAAGGACAGTTAATTGAACTGGTAGGCCATCCTTTAAAACAGTTACATCACTAAATCTCGAAAATGTTGACGCTGACGCATTACTTAATTACAGAAAAAAATCATTGGAAAGGTGAAAGAAATTGAGGACTTAGGAGCCACTGGAGCTGAGGCTTTATCTCAGGCCCTGAGATTTGACCAGTAACAAAAATGATTATAATTCAAGTCATGGGGTTAGACCCGGTCTTTCTTGGATGGAAAAGGGCACAAACCAGATTTTCTGCAAAAAGGAATTATGACGGTTGGCTTTTAATTTTAATCAACCGAAAAAAACTTTTAATAAAATTTTAATCATGGCAGTTTTAAGTTTTTAAGGATGATAAGATTGGCAATATTTGGGAGGGTTTTTAATTCCTGGGAATGTTTTAGATAAGAAAATTAAGATTTAAGCAGTTTTATTGCCATATTTCTATACTATATCAATTCAATGTAAATAAAATTACTAGAAGTGTATAAATTAAAAAAATCTGATATTGCAAAGTAAAAGTATTTTTAATTTGTAATGCATTAATTCATTTTATTTTTTACAGGTAAGCTTTGCTATATTTCTTTACATTATCTGATATTTCTAGAGTTAATTTACATTTTTTATTATTCCACGTGAAATATTCAGGTTGAAGTTCATTTTCTGTTTTTGAAAAGGTAAAGTTCTTGCTAAGTTCTATAGCTAATGAAGATTTAACCAGGGAGTATTAAAGTGAATAGGCGCGTTCGTTAGATTCGTGGCTAAAATCGTCTCTCTCTGGCGCTGACTCGGGAACTCAACGCGGTGTCCGCGCGCATGCGTCAAATTTAAAAACCGTCGTGCATCTGTTTTTTAACGAGGTATTTTTCTGTTCTCGCCGTTACGGCAAGCCCGGCCGCCGGCGGCTCGAGATGCGCCGCTCGGCCTCAGCCGATGATATCTAACCAAGGCTTAGTGTAGTTTTCGTGTCTAATTTTATTCTCAGAGCTATATTTATGTTGAAATTTAAAGAAAATGTTATAATATTTAGTTGAAGACTTGGTAAATGTCTCAAAAAATTTCGAAACTTGAGCTTTAAAACGTTGAATATTTTATGACGCCTACCGAACGATACCGCAAATTCGCCTTCCGGGCTTCCCGGTTATCTCGACGGCGAGTCGAACAGAGTTTTTACCATATTAAAGCTCTAACCGGGTACCATCGAACTGCGGGAATTTATTTTAAAGAACTTCAATTCCAGAGTGTATAGTCACTAAACTATTCCAATTTCGAATGCGGTTTAAAGAATTTTAAAGCTATCGATCAGCTCAACTTATTGAAGTTATATTATTGGAAAGTTTTATAAGGTCATAGGGTTTTTATACGAGAATCTTTTCATTGCAAAGCAGAGGTTTAGAACTTCTTTTGCCACCGAGAAATGTCATTCAAGTCTATTGTGAGAACCTTTTATAATTTTCTTTAAAAGTCGGCAAGCACCTAACCCATTCCCAAACCAAGATATTCAAAATTGGAAAAATAATTATACTTAAAGAACTCGAAGGCTTATACGTTATCGTACTTATGGATTACTGGTATTTGATGTTATTGAAATTATAAGTAACTGCAATTAGGTGTTATTGAAATTATGAGTAATTGCAATTAGATGTTATTGGAATTATGAGTAATTGCAATTAGGTGTTATTGGAATTATAAGTAATTGCAATTAGGTTTTACTGAAATTAAAAGTAATTGCAATTAGGTGTTTGGTGCTATTGAAATTATAAGTAATTGCAATTAGGCTTTACTGAAATTAAAAGTAATTGCAATTAGGTGTTTGGTGTTATTGAAATTATAAGTAATTGCAATTAGGCTTTACTGAAATTAAAAGTAATTGCAATTAGGTGTTTGGTGTTATTGAAATTATAAGTAATTGCAATTAGGTCTTATTGAAATTAGAAGTAATTGCAATTATGTCTTATTGAAATTATAAATAATTGCAATTTGACGTTTTTTCAATTATACATAATGAAATTTCCAAGCTCTAAGAACCCCTACCAACAGTTGAAATAGAATATTAAATTAAAAGCGGATACCCTTAAAAATTGATCGGGTAAATTATTAAAATTTCAGATTCATCTCCTAGAGTGTGTTATACCAAGTACACGTATTTAAAATTAAGGATTTACCCCCAGGATTTAAATAACAAATGAGCTTCTCTCCAAAACACCCGAAATAAAAACAGTATATTCCGCAAGCAGAATATATTTAGTTTAATTAATCAAGATCTGTTAATTTTATAACTAAATAAAAATATTAAAAAATAAATAAAATGAAATAAAATTGTGTTGAAGTTAGAAACCCAAATATCTAAATTTTTTTAAATACCAAAATTAATTCGAACCACCCGAATGTCACCTTTTCAACATTTTGCTAAGGCCCGGAAATGATTCATTAAACAACAATATTAAATCGCATTAATTGACACCTTTAAGACTCGAGAAAACAATGTCTATATATAAATCTTAAGTCTGGTGGATAATTTTCAATATAATTTTCAACTCGGGATTCGAGAAACTTTCCAGGATTAAGCCGGCAAAGGCTTAATGAAACCGGTAGTCTAGCGAATTATAAACATATTTAAAATTTAAAGAAACCACGTTGTTCTTTTGAAAAATAAACTTTTGGAATAAAATCAAATTCAAATTTAATGATGGTAGGCCGTGTGGAAAAAATTTTATTTTTAATATTATAAACAGTTGCAGGGCCCCCAGCCGAATTCCGAAAATATTTATAGGAATTATAGGATTTTTTTCATGAAAATATAGGATTATATAGGACAGTTTTCCAGAATTATAGGATTATATAGGACACCAAAATATTAATTTTTATTTTTTTAAAGAACCAGTACTGCAAACATGGGCCGAACAATTAAGCAAAATGTTCAAAAACATACCCTCCAATTTTCGAGGCTCATAACTCTGGTTCTACTAGAGATACGGGGATGCCCTTTGAGTGTGTTATAGTACCAGAAGGGAATATTCTATTTGCCCCCCATCCAACCATACTAAAAACTTGGGGCTACGACAAAAAGGGTTTCCAGAATTATAGGCTTATATAGGACAGTAAAATATTAGTTTTTTTTTTTGAAGAAGAAGAAGAAGAAGAAGAAGAAGCAGTACTGCAAAAAACTATCTCCCTCCTTTTTTTGATCTAACAAATAAAAACCAATAGACTTCCTATTGGCTGCCCACACGCAAAACTCACCATTGTGGTGCACACTGAACATTCAGTTTATCAGAACCATAATATACCGAGCTATGTTTAACTAGTTAAGCTACAATATTAGGGAAGCCATTCCCATTTTATGATATTTTTTAGACCCGAATCCTGGTTCAACCGATAAGCTGCTTAAAATTCGCCCAAATTTCAAAATTATAGGATTTTATAGGATTTTTAGCGATTTTAGCCAAAATTATAGGATTTTATAGGACAGTTTTAAAAATATAGGATTTTATAGGAACTATAGGACCTCTGGGGGCCCTGCAGTTGGGTTCTTTTCTTCTTCTACTAACAAGCTCTAACATTTGCCTTATATAAAATAAATAACATAAGAAATAACCCTTTTTAAGTTTCGAATTGGCTTGAAATTTAAATTCTAGAAATAGAAATAGACATAGACGTCTTTTTATTTACGTAACAAAGTTTTTGCGATGCGAAATTGGCGGGAAATTCTGTAGCATTTAGACGTTAAAAAAAGGTCACGTGATAAAATGCGCTCGAGTCTTAAAACAATGTTAGCAGCTCGCGACAGCTGGAAGCGGCTTGTACAGTTTGTACCTACTTCTATAGATTATTGAACAAACATTCAAGAGAAATTTCGACACCAAAAGAACCGCGCGCACGAGCTCGTGCAGAAATTGCGGGAATTTTGTTTTTTTTTGTTTAAAATGTTTTCGCGCCAAATTGAGTCTCAACAAAAGCGCGCGCTTAAGACACGTGCTATGTCAATATTTAAACTATTCGATTGAACGAAGATTTAAATTTAGATTTCGGTGATTAATTAAGCGAGAACTAGTTAAGCCTAACGTAATCTCAATTATAACATGGCGGTCAACTTCAGAGGGGCTACGTCCGCTACGATAATAACCGAAAGTTTCCCATAGTTATTACTCTATCTAGCGTTGTTCCTAACTTTTCGTAAGATTAGCTCCGATTTCGTTATAGATTGGGATGAAGTAAAGAGATGCGCCTCGATTCGGTTCATTAGACGCGGTTATGTTAGACCGCCACCATTATATTGATATGTTTTGCTCGCTCAGGTGTGAAGTGTATACGCGAGGTAAGTTTACTTTAGTGGTCAAATTACCTGACCACACGAGAATCAAATTACAGGCGAATCTATGGGATGACCACAAGGGTTGTTTGTAGTCGAATTTCTTAGATGTAGAAAAGTTGATAATACACGGTGGCTGAGCTATTTGAAGACAGAGTAGTAGTTTCCTACCAAAACGCAGCAGTTTCCTACCAAAACGCAGACATACGAAATATTGTGTACAGTATAAGCATTTTATTATTTATTTATTTTGAAATAATTATTTGCAAAAGTTTTATTGTAAAAAGAAAATGGTAAATTTAAAGTCGAAAATAGGATTAATCATCTTAAAATAGGTTAAATTAAAAGAAATATAGGATAACAAACAGAGGAATAGAAAAATATAATAACAAAAGCTAATAGCAAAATGGTAAATTTAAAGTCGAAAATAGGATTAATCATTTTAAAATACGTTAAATTAAAAGAAATGTAGGATAAAATCATTTTAAATTACGTTAAATTAAAAGAAATGTAGGATAAAATCATTTTAAAAAGAGACTCGACCACATCGACAAGATTACTTTTGCAACCTCTCATTAAGGGTGTTGTCCCATCTACATCAGCCAGATTAAATTAAAAGAAATATAGGATAAAATCATTTTAAAATACGTTAAATTAAAAGAAATGTAGGATAAAATCATTTTAAAATACGTTAAATTAAAAGAAATGTAGGATAAAATCATTTTAAAAAGAGACTCGACCACATCGACAAGATTACTTTTGCAAGCTCTCATTAAGGGTGTTTGTCCATCTTCATCAGCCAGATTAAATTAAAAGAAATAAAGGATAAAATCATTTTAAAATACGTTAAATTAAAAGAAATATAAGATAAAATCATTTTAAAATACGTTAAATTAAAAGAAATATAAGATAAAATCATTTTAAAATACGTTAAATTAAAAGAAATATAAGATAAAATCATTTTAAAATACGTTAAATTAAAAGAAATATAAGATAAAATCATTTTAAAAAGGGTGTTGTCCCATCTGCATCAGCCAGATTAACATTGGCACCTTTTTCAATAAGCAGCAATGGCGCATCGGATCTTCCATGATAGCAAGCCAATTGTAATGCCGTGTTTCCATCTTTATCAACGTCGTCGATATCGGCACCTTTATTCAAAAGAGACTTGACCACATCGAGTAGATTCCTTTCGCAAGCCATCATTAAGGGTGTTGTCCCAAACGCATCAGCCAGATTAACATTGGCACCTTTCTCAATAAGCAGCAGTGCCAGATCAAAATGGCTTCCATTACAAGCGAAGTGTAATGCGGTTTGGCGAAACGGACCAGCATAGTTGATATTGGCACCGCGGTTTAACAACCGGACGACCTCATCTATTTTCCCCTCATTAGCAGCAGTCAATAATTCTTTACCAAACATTGTATACGTGTACTTGACTCTATTTCAACGTTTTGTTGAGTAACTAGCAGTCGAGATCGTAGTCTGAAAAAATAAAATTAAAATTAATTAGTACTTTTGGCGTACTGACTACATGGTTAAGTACTTTCTAATAAAACCTTGGGACTTTAATGGCCTAGTGTCGTCTTTATTAAACTAAACCCAATTTGGCAAAATTATTAAAATGATTATTCATTGTCAAAAAAAAGGCTTTATTTCTAATAATGGGACCATCTTCCGAGACCTAATTGTCCAACAAGCTGCCCTATCAACCCTATTTAAAGCTCTGATCTTCATCTTTCATTAGACAGCTATAAGTTTAAGCTTTTATCGCATTCATTAACTTCTTCGTCTCTCGTTTCATTCCTATTTCATTAGCTTTTCATTTTGGTTCAAGATAGACTCTATTTTAAATTTTCCCACTTCTTCAGACTCATGGCGTTTTCCTTTGTGTCCTCGCGGAGCGCTCCCATGGAGGAATAAAACTAGGAGATCCTATTCTTCAAAAACAGTCTTTAACGAAGCTGGAAACTACTACTACCATTTTTATTGCTCCTTGGGAGCGCTCCGCGAGGACCCAAAGGAAAACGCTATTAGACATTCGACGCGAGTTTTCTTCCGCAGTATTTAAGCGCGCGTTAACTCAAAATAAGCGGGGAAAAAACACGGTTAACTTAATCATAGCCCCCTGAATAACATATTAATACACTAAATTTTACCAAGGCTTCAAGTTATATGCCAATAATGCCATGTCATAGAACCACTTACGCCTAAAGCTATATGTTACAAGGTAAATAACTAAGATTCAGGTTGAAAATACCGAAAATTATAAAAATTACCTTTCTCGGAGAACTTTCAAATGTTGAAGAACGTCCAGAATTCCAAAAAATAAACGGAGTTTGAAACTTTACCGATCTTCTCGGGGTTTCTAACAAAAACAAGCAGACAGCAGACAGACGACTTTGAACCAGTCCAGTGTTGTACTGTTGTGTTGTTCCTTTGACTTTTGGCAAATTGTGATACTGAATATTCACTTATACGACTACGCCCCCTCGGCGTGGGTCACGTGATTTAATTTTTTTCCTAAACCCGTCACGTGTTGTGTACGTAGACGAACACTGATAACAAGTAGAGTGGGTTATAGACCGAGTGGGGAAATGTGAAGTAATATAAAACAAGTTGGAAAAACCAAAATATTACCTCTCCGAGTCAAGAGGTCTACTACTACAAACTTATTTACCTAGATATGGAATTATTTCTCTTTTTATTTTTGGAGTAAAAATTTACGAATTATTAAAGCAGCATTCCAAGCATTGAGAATATATAGTAAAGCAGACGACATTTTACAACCAATAAGGATAAATCTTGGACACATGGAAATCAGTCAATGGGGAAAAGAACAGGAAATGAAGTGTATAAATTTTGGAGATATATAACCTTTATGTGTTTGTAAAGGCCCAATTGTCTACGCTTCAGCTGTTTACCCTATATATACTCATAGCTACATTCACAACTGGTTTGCAGTGTAAACACTCGTTTCGTCTCACTTCAACAATATTCTTAGAATTTCAACTTTAAAGAAATTACCTTCAACCAAAATTAAACTTAGTTAAATTAGCGACAATAAATTGGAATTTTCAGTCGGTTCAATTTATACGCATTAGCTCTCCCAAACCTGGTTAAAATTAGTAGCCAGCCTTAGTAATAAACTTTAGTATATGCAGACTTCTCAAGGGGGAATTTACTATAAGCTAACCCCCGGTTCCCGAAGAAACCCTCAGAACCGTCAAAAGCCCAAGGCGTTTCACGATCTTGTTGGAGGCGTTGCGTTTAATTTATCAGTGAAATCAGAATCTATTTTAATTTTTAAAACCGCTGGGAGATATTTCCTGAATGTTTTAGGTCTTACAATTAGCTGAATAATATATTAAAAATCAATCGATTTTCCTCTTCACCCTCCCTTTAAAGGACAAATCTTGAGTTCTGATTTACCCCTTTGGAAATGGAAGAAAGTTTCTTTAAAATGGTAACATCATGGAAAACCCCTCACTAAGCGAAACTTAGCTATATGGGACGTTTCCTGAGAAACCCACGGGTAATTTTTAGATTTTAAAGAGCTAATGCTATAAACTATTTTCATTAAATGGCTAGTAGCCTATAATTTTTACTATCATTAGTCGAAATTGTATGTAATTTATTTCTCCGAGGGCTAGAACGTGTGGGGTTTTTATGTACGGGTTTTTGAAATTTGAGAAAGATTTTGGATTTTAAAGCAACATAGAGGGATTTTATGATTTCATTGTTAATTCTCCATCGATCATATTTAAAGATTTTTTTCGACCAAAATTTACGAGGTTTTAGCAACTGTCTGACCCCTCGAATATCTCAATTTCATAAACGATTTTTGCTTTGAAATGGATTCCTTTGATTTAAATATTGGGACGTCACAATAAGTGTATAAGATATATTCTTCAAGTCTGACACTTCCTATGATTCATAATGCTAAAAATTTAGTGAAAACTAGTTCGACGACGACGCGACAATTGACTATACGCGGCTTTGCAGTCCATCTCCGTATTTATAAAACAAATGTTTTTGGACCTAACCTATATGTATTAACCTATAATTTCATAAGATCTCCTATAAAACCCTATATTTCTGACTGAGTCCAATTATCCAACATAATTATATTGTTTAGTAGAAAATTTAGCAAAAACATTTTCAGAGTTCTATTATTGACCCGCATTTTCCATAAAATAAAAACCTACTAAAATCCAGGCTTTGTTTTTAGGGTGTGGTAAATTAAGATTTAATTTAAATTTCACCATAGAAATTAAGTGTGTGTTTTTGAAAATTTCCTTTGATAACTTCCTTTTAAGTGTATTTGATAACTTCATGTCGAAGTAAAAAACCATTCCCGAGATGTTTTCCCTTTTTCAGCGCCCCTAGGTTTATCTGGGCAACGACTCTTCAATAGAGAATGAAATGGAAAATTTCTCGGGAATTCACAGTCTTAGCTTGCCTCTCTTAAGCCCCTCTTTTTTGTATGGAACCACTGTGTAAAGAAAGAAAGAAACTTTGTAGCGAGAGGAGCTAAGAATCTTTAGCCGAAATAAATTTCTTTTTTTTTTTGTTCATGTTTTACTTTAAAAATAGACTAATTCTTTTAACTAAATAATCCCAGAACCGACTTTAGATAAATTCAGTGTATAAGTTAAAAGCGCGCAATATGGCTTTATTTCATAGGGACTTAAAAGTTATAAAGTTCCTATTTATTTATATTTTTAATAACTCATCTGATTGTCGGATAATCATAAAAGTGATACTATAGGTTCCATTTGAGATATAAGTTCATCATTTCAAAATAAAATTTAATTTGTTACAGTTTTCAAACATTTATTACATAGTTTAAGCGAAAAATAGTTCTATAATCGTGTATACGTATAGGAGATATTTTAGTCCTATATTATCTTATAAAATAAAATTTTTCGTCTTATAAAACAGAACACAAAATACAATTTTTCCTATAAGGAATTTCATTTTTTAACTGGCTCCCTGTAAGCCTTTGGCAATGCCTCACCAGGCGTCGCTTCACGATAATCTATGACGTTCCACCTGCGTCACTCCACGACTAGCTCTCAGTAACCAGCGGCACACTTATGGAACATATCTTATAAGCTTATGGCCCAAATTTACCACAGAAAACCCGATTTCACCTAGGATTTCCCTCAGCGAGCCAACTACCAGAGCAACCATTTGAAACGTAGAAAAATTTCCATGGAAATAACAGGGAAAATAACAGGCGTGAGACTCTGCCTTCCATCTCGCTTTTCGGCACCTGCGCTGTGGGATCTTTGCACAGAGACGGTGATCAACCCCCATGTATGACACGACATTAAGGGTTCCCTACCCCCCTTTTCCGTCGAAATGGTCAATAGACAGGGGTGTTTGGGTATACTGTTTTTAACGTCACGTATTACTTTTACATTCCACATTTCAAATTAATTGATGTGGAGGCACCTTAGCTATACACATCGGTGATACTTAGTTAATACGGGGTTTATTAAGTTGTACCCCAAATAAAATGGATCAAATCTGGGTGCACGGCAGTGCACCCGCCAAGTTGTCGTGCACTACCAGCAATCCTTTACCCGAAACATTTCAGCCTCATTTTGACCCCCTCTTAACTCGGTACTGGGGAATAGTACACCACTCATATTTGCACCTCAAGGGCACAGTGTTAATCCTAGGAAGTCCTCCAACTTCCAGCTTTCTAACTCATTTGGTTTCTGTGATAATCCTATGTGAAAATGACACATTATGAGACTGACTGACTGACTGACTGACTGACTGACACATCATCAAAACCTCTAGGGCATTTCCGGTGGTGCTAGAATGATGAAATTTGGCATACTTGTACCACTAAGCATACAAGCAAAGGGAAAAGTCCCAAAAGCGGGAGTTTCCCCCTTTTAGCCCCTGAAATGGGGGTTTAAAATTAGAGTCATCATCTAAACCTCTAGGGCATTTCCGGTGGTGCTAGAATGATGAAATTTGGCATACTTGTACCACTAAGCATACAAGCAAAGGGAAAAGTCCCAAAAGCGGGAGTTTCCCCCTTTTAGCCCCTGAAATGGGGGTTTAAAATTAGAGTCATCATCTAAACCTCTAGGGCATTTCCGGTGGTGCTAGAATGATGAAATTTGGCATACTTGTACCACTAAGCATACAAACAAAGGAAAAAGTCCCAAAAGCGGGAGTTTCCCCCTTTTAGCCCCTGAAATGGCGGTTTAAAATTAGAGTCATCATCTAAACCTCTAGGGCATTTCCGGTGGTGCTAGAATGAGGAAATTTGGCATACTTGTACCACTAAGCATACAAGCAAAGGGAAAAGTCCCAAAAGCGGGAGTTTCCCCCTTTTAGCCCCTGAAATGGCGGTTTAAAATTAGAGTCATCATCTAAACCTCTAGGGCATTTCCGGTGGTGCTAGAATGATGAAATTTGGCATACTTGTACCACTAAGCATACAAACAAAGGAAAAAGTCCCAAAAGCGGGAGTTTCCCCCTTTTAGCCCCTGAAATGGCGGTTTAAAATTAGAGTCATCATCTAAACCTCTAGGGCATTTCCGGTGGTGCTAGAATGATGAAATTTGGCATACTTGTACCACTAAGCATACAAACAAAGGAAAAAGTCCCAAAAGCGGGAGTTTCCCCCTTTTAGCCCCTGAAATGGCGGTTTAAAATTAGAGTCATCATCTAAACCTCTAGGGCATTTCCGGTGGTGCTAGAATGAGGAAATTTGGCATACTTGTACCACTAAGCATACAAGCAAAGGGAAAAGTCCCAAAAGCGGGAGTTTCCCCCTTTTAGCCCCTGAAATGGCGGTTTAAAATTAGAGTCATCATCTAAACCTCTAGGGCATTTCCGGTGGTGCTAGAATGATGAAATTTGGCATACTTGTACCACTAAGCATACAAACAAAGGAAAAAGTCCCAAAAGCGGGAGTTTCCCCCTTTTAGCCCCTGAAATGGCGGTTTAAAATTAGAGTCATCATCTAAACCTCTAGGGCATTTCCGGTGGTGCTAGAATGAGGAAATTTGGCATACTTGTACCACTAAGCATACAAGCAAAGGAAAAAGTCCCAAAAGCGGGAGTTTCCCCCTTTTAGCCCCTGAAATGGCGGTTTAAAATTAGAGTCATCATCTAAACCTCTAGGGCATTTCCGGTGGTGCTAGAATGATGAAATTTGGCATACTTGTACCACTAAGCATACAAGCAAAGGAAAAAGTCCCAAAAGCGGGAGTTTCCCCCTTTTAGCCCCTGAAATGGCGGTTTAAAATTAGAGTCATCATCTAAACCTCTAGGGCATTTCCGGTGGTGCTAGAATGATGAAATTTGGCATACTTGTACCACTAAGCATACAAGCAAAGGGAAAAGTCCCAAAAGCGAGAGTTTCCCCCTTTTAGCCCCTGAAATGGGGGTTTAAAATTAGAGTCATCATCTAAACCTCTAGGGCACTTCCGGTGTTGCGGGAATGATAAAATTTGGCATACAAGTAGGACTTAGCATACAAAGAAAGGAAAAAGTCCCAAAAGCGGGAATTTTCCCCTGTTAGCCCCTGAAATGGGGGTTTTATAATTTATATCCCCTCGTAATAGGACATTATAATTTAATTTTTTCGTCTTTTAATATTAATATTTTTAACTAATATGACTCTTTCGTATTATTGCAAAATTTATGTTTTTTACATAATGTTTTAGTAATTAAATTTTTTACTCATTTCCTTTTCATTTCGACTGAAATGGTTCTAAGCGTGTTTTGATTCATTTAGTTTTTCTTAAATCTATTCTGTTGATTAAAAGTGTTACTTGCCACAATATTGTGTTCTTCGAATAGAAATACGGTTAACAATTATCACAGCCTGAGAAAAAAAAAAGAAAGTTGAATGCAAAAAAGTTGAAAAAGGCAAAGCCAAGTAAAACTCTTGGAAAGAACAAATAAAAATCTAAAAGTACAAATGTTTATTTCACTTCATAATCCTACTTCTATAAATCTACAAGAACATGCACGTACAAAAAGGAGTGAAATCTCACCAAAAACATCTCTGTAAAAATATGCCAAGTTGTTTGGCCGTAAAAAGAAGTGAGATCTAAAATACGGCCAAGTTATTATCTCCAGGTGAACCAACATTTTATTCGACTTAAAACTTCTCAAGAATGTTTTTCTGACTTGGCCATTAGCATTCCAAACTTGCATCCTTCTTCTTTGCACCCGTGAAGGTTAATAACGGAAATTACAAGTTTAACCACAAAGGCTTATCAAGAGTATTTAACCAATTTGATTTAATATTTTAATTTCGATCCATATCTGGAATTAAACGAATCCTTGATATGCAAATGGTCAAGTCAGAAAAACATTCTTGAGAAGTTTTAAGTCGAATAAAATGTTGGTTCACCTGGAGATAATAACTTGGCCGTATTTTAGATCTCACTTCTTTTTACGGCCAAACAATTTGGCATATTTTTACAGAGATGTTTTTGGTGAGATATGAATCTACCGAAACAATTGTACTATTGCGTAGAGCACGTAAAAGAGAGTTCGGTATAGGCTAATAATTTTTGGATTACATAACATGGAGAGCATGTTACTAGAACCCTAAGGTTAGGACCTCATTTATGGACGGCCCCATGACACCCGTGTTTTTTGCGCGGAAGTACCTCTGGCACCACCATGTACCACACGTGGTACCACAGAGATTAACAGAATCACGGAGGCTAGGATATTTCTCTTCGAAACAGTGATAAACAACTTTATAGGAATGCAACCCCTTTGAAAACAGGTTAAAATAAAATGTTTCTTGTCCGTGTGATGGCGCTAAGAGTCCATGTCAAAATTTGCTATTCATTTCCTCTTGCTTGTTGGTCGATCCGATTCTCTCGCCGCGACGGCGACATACGCGAATCTTCCCTGTTCAAGGTTGGTTGGAGCTTTGTGGTTCCGTGTTCTATCTTGTCTCGCTAGAGAAGATTCGTTTTTATTTTTGCGAGTATTGAATGTGCGAAAGTTTTTCTCACCCCTTTTTTACTGGCTGGGTGGTGGTATATCTGCATTCTTTGGCAATTGAATGCCAAATATTATTTTTCTAGAATCTTGTGCCGTTTTGGTCTTAAGCTCTGCTAGTTAAAAACACTTAATAAGTGACCCTGTGGACTCGCAGTTTTTGCGTTCTGACCACATAAAGGGAATTTTAAAAAACTTGAATCTTAGGCCGTTTTGGTCTTAAGCTCTGCTAGTTCCAAACACTTAATAAGTGACCCTGTGGACTAGCAGTTTTTGCGTTCTGACCACATAAAGGGAATTTTAAAAAACTTGAATCTTAGGCCGTTTTGGTCTTAAGCTCTGCTAGTTCCAAACACTTAATAAGTGACCCTGTGGACTCGCAGTTTTTGCGTTCTGACCACATAAAGGGAATTTTAAAAAACTTGAATCTTAGGCCGTTTTGGTCTTAAGCTCTGCTAGTTCCAAACACTTAATAAGTGACCCTGTGGACTCGCAGTTTTTGCGTTCTGACCACATAAAGGGAATTTTAAAAAACTTGAATCTTAGGCCGTTTTGGTCTTAAGCTCTGCTAGTTCCAAACACTTAATAAGTGACCCTGTGGACTCGCAGTTTTTGCGTTCTGACCACATAAAGGGAATTTTAAAAAACTTGAATCTTAGGCCGTTTTGGTCTTAAGCTCTGCTAGTTCCAAACACTTAATAAGTGACCCTGTGGACTAGCAGTTTTTGCGTTCTGACCACATAAAGGGAATTTTAAAAAACTTGAATCTTAGGCCGTTTTGGTCTTAAGCTCTGCTAGTTCCAAACACTTAATAAGTGACCCTGTGGACTCGCAGTTTTTGCGTTCTGACCACATAAAGGGAATTTTAAAAAACTTGAATCTTAGGCCGTTTTGGTCTTAAGCTCTGCTAGTTCCAAACACTTAATAAGTGACCCTGTGGACTCGCAGTTTTTGCGTTCTGACCACATAAAGGGAATTTTAAAAAACTTGAATCTTAGGCCGTTTTGGTCTTAAGCTCTGCTAGTTCCAAACACTTAATAAGTGACCCTGTGGACTCGCAGTTTTTGCGTTCTGACCACATAAAGGGAATTTTAAAAAACTTGAATCTTAGGCCGTTTTGGTCTTAAGCTCTGCTAGTTCCAAACACTTAATAAGTGACCCTGTGGACTCGCAGTTTTTGCGTTCTGACCACATAAAGGGAATTTTAAAAAACTTGAATCTTAGGCCGTTTTGGTCTTAAGCTCTCCTATTCAAAACACTTAATAAAGTGACCTGTGAACTCGCGCCATTAAGTTTATTTCAACAAAGTAGAAACTTGAGCCGTTTTTGCCTTTTATTAAGGCCCCTTAATTCTTGCACTTTCCCTTCAAAATGGCTGAGAATGCTGGCAAAACTGATTCAAAAACTGATCACGTTCCTAATGATTTGCCCACTGAGACATCTTTGGCGTATAGGAGTGGTGTGTGTAAAGTTTTTACTAAAGATGACGCCTTAGATGTCTTATTAAAAGTGAAAGATGGAACTATTACACATAATGTTCTTAATTACTGTCCAAAAACAAATCTAAGAGGAGGAGATATTTTCGTTTTGTCAACAAATGACAAACTTAAAGAGAGAGATCTGTTCAATGACGGATTGCGTTGGGATTTAGTAGGAAATACGAGTAAAAAAGATACTCATCCAGTTGTGAAACGTTATTATAATATCAGGCTTACTAACAAAGCTCATGGTTGTAAAGAGTTTCAGAAATTCGTTTACACTTTAAGGAACGAGCAAACTCTACCTATACCTGTGTTGATTCAGTACAAAGGGAATGAAACCCTTTGGGTTAATAGAGCACATGGAAACGCTAAACAAATGAACCGTAATTGGTACCCTACTTATCATTCAACTTTGCATAAGGTTAAATGTGAAACGATTACCAAGCAATCATCTCCCCAAAAGGTATATTCCACAATTCAAAAGGAAATAAACAATGAACTAAACAAAAGGATCGAAACAACAGACGTAAATACTGGCGATATAGAGTCCTCAATTTTGCCCAGAAATACAAAACAGGCCGAAAACGCTAAATACCGACAAAATAAATTCCATCAAATATCGAAAGATTCGCTAGACTCTGTTATCGCCTTGGAAGAATCTGAAATATTTAGTGGCATGATTAGAAGAATTGATTTTGAGCAAGAATTGTGTATCATATTTGGTCACCCTGAAGCCGTCACTTTGGCTAAACGACTTCTCAGGGAGGCTTACCAGGGAAACGAAAACCCAGAACAGTGTATAAATTGCGACGCAACATTTAATCTTGGAAATTTTTACGTTACTACCATTATTATTCGAAACACGGAACTGAAATTTACTAGTGGTCGAGGAGAAGACCCAATTTTCCCTGTGTTGTATATGCTACACCAAAATAAATTTGGATCAGTACATAAATTGTTTTGGAGGGATTACGTTGCAAAAGAACTAGATTTGGATTTGTGGGGATGGAGTGTTCCCATAGTGACGGATAGAGAGAAGGGGATTGTTAACGCTGTCAAGTTGGGGAGAAAAATTTGTGTTTCTGCACAAATCACATAAATAAAGACATTGAAGTCTGGCTAAATCGTCAAGACGGAAAAACAATCCACGATGTTCAAGGTATTAAGGCTCAATTTAACGATTTGTATCAATGTGAAACCGTAATTGAATATAATGAGCTTTATGAAGAGTTCCGTAAGACATGGGCACAGGCTTTTCTCTTATACGCAGATCGATTTTTACGTGATGACTTAAGAAGTCGCGGTATTGCTGCGCAATATAAACGTTTCGCCGCGTTTCAAACGAAAAAACCCACAAACAATCTCAGCGAGTCCTTCAACCGTCAGTTGAAATTGACCTGTCAAAATAAAGAGCTTAATTTTGATGAAGCCATTATGATATTCACTATCAAACAGATGTCCTATCTAAAGGAGTTTGATTTAGCTCATCGAAATCTGGGAAATTATGCATTAAAAGATGGCGTTGTCCCCCAAAAAATAAATTTTGACATAAGAGTGGAATTGAGCTCTGAAGAGAATATTATCGAAAGTGTTAGAATGGAACGTCTTTCTGATTCAAAAACTCCTATTGCGTTATGCAGGAAAACATTTAATTACATTGCGGAAATGTGTGTGAAAAACAAACTCATTTATTTCAACTCGCAAAACCGGGTATATCTGGTTAAAGCCCCGTTTGAAAATAGGAATTTTGTTGTTAATCCAAGAGACACGGAAAGACAATGTTCGTGTAAATTTTCAAAAGGAGTGTGCTATCACTTATTAGCTGTGCAGAAGCTTTGGGAAAGAGTTGAACCCGTTATCAAAGAGCCACTATTTTCGCTATCAGAAAATTACAAAAGTTCAATCATAGGGAAGAGAGGGAGAAAAGGCCACTTTCCTCAACACTTGGACTATAAAATCGTCGATGCGCCAGACTCTATTAACGCTATGGAGAGGGATTCTTTACTATGGGATGAAGTTGACTCCAGTGAAAATTTGGATAGTAGTACAACTTCTGATTTTGAAGAATCAAGTTCTCAAATGAATAAAAGGAAGCGTTCACCATCAATCGAGAACCAAATAGATGTTGCGCAATCATACGAAACTGACAATAATTATGAAGGTCATTCCTATCATCTATTGAATGAAGAACTTATTTTTAAAAGAAAGAAAGATAACTGTTCTTCACCGCTTACTGCGCTCGATGAAATTGCTAGGGCTGCGGTGGAAAGCTTAGGGGAAAGTATATGCGAGGGACATTCCATGCCTCAATTGTCTAAAGAGACGATTCTCCCTACACAAATGAATGTGTCCGACGAAATTCCAAGTGTTGGTATAGGTAACTTCGTCGAAAATATGTCTGAGTTACTGTCCAAGCCTCAATCGTCTGAAGAGACGATCCTCCCTACACAAATCAATGTGTTGGACGAAATTCCAAGTGTTGGTATTGACAACTTAGTGGAAAATATATCTGAGGGACAGTTCACACCTCAATTGTTTGAAGAATCGAGTTGTCCTTCACCGAACGAAAGGGCTAGTGTTAGGACTGAAAACTCAGAATCCTCAGAAATGGACAAATATGATGAAGAAGACTCCGATCGCGAATTGGCCAAATTTGTCTATTCCTTTGACCCTAGATCATTTAATGTAGAAGACGTAAACGATCAAAAGTTGCCTAATGATAATCATTATCTTAATCTCGAAGACGAAATCGATATAGTGACGAAACATAATAATGATTATCTTAAATTAGAAATGGAAGAACCACATATGGTCGAAGTTTGTAAAATAGTTATGCAAATAAATCCTACCCATGACTATGTCTTAATTGAACCCAAAATATATCGTTCATTTACTGAAGGAAGTTGGAAAGAAAAGAAATTGGCGATAGATGAGTTAAAAACAATAAAAATCCAGAATTTTGAAAGGGTTATTTTTATTGTACCATGTAACAGTATGTACATAATTGCCGTCACGAAAAAGTCTACTAAAGATATATATATATATTCAATCCTTATGATAAAAGTGGTAGCTATGACGCAGAGTGTAACAGTCTGTTGAAGTTGGCAAACATACTTTTAAATGAGAAACGCAGGTATTTTAACATAAAAATAACCGATGCATTTAAGTCCCCTTATATTAGAGAGTCTGGGTATTTTTTGCCCATTTATATTTTTTGCATTCTTAACTGCATTTCTACCTTCGATTTTTTCGCAAAGCTTAGTACTGAGAGAATTAGAAAATGGGGATATAACTTAATAGAAAATAAAGCTTTTATAATGCTTTCGAAATGGTCAGTTGCTAAATTTCTCGAAAGGTAGAAACCAAAGTCAGAACATAAAGCAATCGATGGCAACAATGTTTGACCAAGACTTCAATATATTTAAAAAAAAAAAAATCCTTATATCTCTAATAAAAACGTTTTCGAATTTTCTGTCATTCCAAAAGAAAAAAAAAAAAAACCTCGTATTTAATTAATACGTAAAGGTATGGTTCCAAAGTCCTATCTGTTACCTCCCCGCGGTGGAACTGGAAACGATTAAGATTAATAAATTAATCGGCTAAAAAAGAGGGCTAACGGTTTGAAACTTTATTTGTGGGGCTTACTTGAGTTCTCACACCACCATCTTCTGGTCTTTGTCCATCCCACGCGGACACCAGTCTGTTCTTACTGGCTTCTAATCACCACCATTTTCTGTTCTTTGTCAATCCCACATTGACACCAGTCTGCACTTACACTGGCTTCTAACACCACCATCCACTGGTCTTCCGTCTATTCCACATAGACCCCAATCTGTATCATTGGCTTCTACTCCATTATCATCGTTTGGTTTTAGGATACACGCGGCGATCAGCTAGGGTTACGAGAAACGTCTAGCCTCCCTAAGGTGGGATCGCCACCAAAGGTTTTCGCAATTGCGCTTTTTCCTTACTATTATAATGGAAACGAATCGGATATATACCCCAAATTTGAAAAAAGCGGGCAAGAGGGGTACCCTTCACTTTAAACGTCAATATTAGCAAAGTTTGAGAAGATAATAGGTAGGTATAACTTTATTTTAAACGATTTAACTATTATTAATGTTAATTATTGAAGATTAAAATAATTAAAAATAATTATATTTATTTAAATATTAAAGATAAACCTCTTGTGCAAAGAGAGAGATTATCATTGCCTCCTATATCTACCAAGGCCCGTGCATGCGATATATTTCCTTCATTGCCTCCTATATCTATCAAGGCCCGTGCATTGTGATATATTTCATTCATTGCCTCCTATATCTATCAAGGCCCGTGCATTGTGATATATTTCATTCATTGCCTCCTATATCTATCAAGGCCCGTGCATTGTGATATATTTCATTCATTGCCTCCTATATCTATCAAGGCCCGTGCATTGTGATATATTTCATTCATTGCCTCCTATATCTATCAAGGCCCGTGCATTGTGATATATTTCATTCATTGCCTCCTATATCTATCAAGGCCCGTGCATTGCGATATATTTTTCAAAACAACAACAAAAATGGGAAACCCCAACTCAGAAACATAATAACGTTTTCATTGGATACTTAAGTTTATATAATCTTCTTGACACGGAGAGGTAACATTTTGGTTTTCCCAACTTGTTTTATTATTATTTAATAGGGTTCATACAAACCTGGAAAAAATCAGGGAAATAAATAGTTGACAGAAACCTCAGGGGAAAACTCAGGGAAATTTAGAATTTTTAGTTAAATTCAGGGAAATCAGGGAAATTTGCTGTGTCAAACAGGGGCCGAGTAATTAAGCAAAATGTTCGTGAACATACCCCCCTCCATAGGAATAGCGTTACACTAAACTTTGGAGGCTTATCAAACCTTAGCAAATTGCAAAATGACTTTCAGTAAGATTCAACTTAAATGTTGAATATCTTAAAATTGGCGAGCACGATTTTGATTAAATTTAAGTATGTTGTTAAGCGTATAAAACTCTACCGGAAACTGTTTAGTTTATACCAGGAAGCGCCCCGGAAGTGGGTCATCTAGGCAATCAAACCTTAGAAAATTGCAAAATCAATTATAATTATTTCGAAACATTCAACTTAAATGTTGAATATCTTAAAATTGGCGCACAATCTTGATTAAATTTAAGTATGTTGTTAAGCGTATAAAACTCTACCGGAAACTGTTTAGTTTATACCAGGAAGCGCCCCGGAAGTTGGTCATCTAGACAATCAAACCTTAGCAAATTGCAAAATGACTTTCAGTAAGATTCAACTTAAATGTTGAATATCTTAATATTGGCGAGCACGATTTTGATTAAATTTAAGTATGTTGTTAAGCGTATAAAACTCTACCGGAAACTGTTTAGTTTATACCAGGAAGCGCCACGGAAGTTGGTCATCTAGGCAATCAAACCTTAGTTGGAAAAACCAAAATATTACCTCTCCGAGTCAAGAGGTCTACTACTACAAACTTATTTACCTAGATATGGAATTATTTCTCTTTTTATTTTTGGAGTAAAAATTTACGAATTATTAAAGCAGCATTCCAAGCATTGAGAATATATAGTAAAGCAGACGACATTTTACAACCAATAAGGATAAATCTTGGACACATGGAAATCAGTCAATGGGGAAAAGAACAGGAAATGAAGTGTATAAATTTTGGAGATATATAACCTTTATGTGTTTGTAAAGGCCCAATTGTCTACGCTTCAGCTGTTTACCCTATATACTCATAGCTACATTCACAACTGGTTTGCAGTGTAAACACTCGTTTCGTCTCACTTCAACAATATTCTTAGTTTGCCAACAGGGCCGTCGAGAGACTTTGCGGGCCCCGGGAAAGGTTATGGGTCGGGCCCCTAGAAAAATTCACTAACCGGAGCCTCCGAGATATCTAGGCCCGTGCGTGTCCATTTTTCTGTGCGGAAATATCCGGTTTCATAGAGGAAATATTTTCACCCAATATATGTACTAGATGACGCTTTTATTACAGTTGCGAAGGGGGTCTTCAATAAATTGTCGTTGATATTTTAGGGGCCAATTATAAAAAATTTATGAAAGAGAAAGGTACTCTTAAGGCTCTTTCAGACGATCCAACTTTTTGACTCAGCTTGATGGATCAACTCGAGTTGAATCAACTAGTTGGATCGTGTGAATAGACGCTGGATGAGTTGAGTCACCAAAAAAGTTGACTAGGACAAATTGGATCAGTGATCTAATTTTTTCTGACTCAACGTTTTAGGTTCGTTTCTCCAGCCAATCAAAATTAATTTGAAAAAAAGCATTTTTTACGGCTTATTTCGTTAGTGCCAAGGTAGGTGGCGCTTAAAAAGTTACATTTGGCGGTAAAAGTTTAGGTGTGTGAAAAGGAAGGATTTACTTCACTTTTCCCTTCAAAAGTTGGTCAAGTTGATACAACTTTTTGACCCATCGAGCTGAGTCAAAAAGTTGGACCGTCTGAAAGAGCCTTTAAATTAACGTAATTGTTTTAGGGGCTATTTATGTTTTATCGAATCTTTTGGTTAGATTGCGTAATTTTTCCTGACTCAAGTTTTTAATTTCATTTCTCCAGCCAATCAAAATTAATTACAAAAAAAGCCTTTTTCGCGGGCTATTTCGTAGGTAGGTGGCGCTTAAAAAGTTCCATTTGGCGGTAAAAGTTTAGTCGTGTGAATAGGAAGGATTTATTTCACTTTTCCCTTCAAAAGTTGGGCAAGTTGATACAACTTTTTGACCCACCGAGCTGAGTCAAAAAGTTGGATCGTCTGAAAGAGCCTTAACGCGACGGAGGTCGAGATTCCGCCTTCAAATACCCCGCCTCCCGTTTTAGGCGCCTCTTTCTTCAGTGTTTTCTCTACTACCTATAAAGCCAATTAGAAATGAAGCTTCTGATGGAATTGCCATGGTGTCAAGCGGTGGGAAGATGTCCCTCATTGCCCAATTTGACGATATTTGTCGCTACCATGCCGTATTAAACGAAGCATCGCAGGAAAATACTATAGAAGAGTTCATTAAATTCGTCAAATAGGCCCAGTTAGCCAGAAAACAATGGCTTTTGACGGAGACGTCTTTACAAGAACTTAAGACCAAGTTTGACAACTTAATGTGCGTCTTCTTAGCCATCTTTCGTTCATTCCCCTGTTTGTATTTACGCTAATCTTAATGTTTACAGGAAGAAATACAGAGATGAACGCGATAAAAGACTTAATGCTGAAGGACAGTTAATTGAACTGGTAGGCCATCCTTTAAAACAGTTACATCACTAAATCTCGAAAATGTTGACGCTGACGCATTACTTAATTACAGAAAAAAATCATTGGAAAGGTGAAAGAAATTGAGGACTTAGGAGCCACTGGAGCTGAGGCTTTATCT
Organism: Phalangium opilio; assembly: GCF_054372755.1. NCBI lineage: Eukaryota > Metazoa > Arthropoda > Arachnida > Opiliones > Phalangiidae > Phalangium > Phalangium opilio. Next base: position 1,321,208 of record NW_028324223.1, read on the forward strand.
CAGGCCCTGAGATTTGACCAGTAACAAAAATGATTATAATTCAAGTCATGGGGTTAGACCCGGTCTTTCTTGGATGGAAAAGGGCACAAACCAGATTTTCTGCAAAAAGGAATTATGACGGTTGGCTTTTAATTTTAATCAACCGAAAAAAACTTTTAATAAAATTTTAATCATGGCAGTTTTAAGTTTTTAAGGATGATAAGATTGGCAATATTTGGGAGGGTTTTTAATTCCTGGGAATGTTTTAGATAAGAAAATTAAGATTTAAGCAGTTTTATTGCCATATTTCTATACTATATCAATTCAATGTAAATAAAATTACTAGAAGTGTATAAATTAAAAAAATCTGATATTGCAAAGTAAAAGTATTTTTAATTTGTAATGCATTAATTCATTTTATTTTTTACAGGTAAGCTTTGCTATATTTCTTTACATTATCTGATATTTCTAGAGTTAATTTACATTTTTTATTATTCCACGTGAAATATTCAGGTTGAAGTTCATTTTCTGTTTTTGAAAAGGTAAAGTTCTTGCTAAGTTCTATAGCTAATGAAGATTTAACCAGGGAGTATTAAAGTGAATAGGCGCGTTCGTTAGATTCGTGGCTAAAATCGTCTCTCTCTGGCGCTGACTCGGGAACTCAACGCGGTGTCCGCGCGCATGCGTCAAATTTAAAAACCGTCGTGCATCTGTTTTTTAACGAGGTATTTTTCTGTTCTCGCCGTTACGGCAAGCCCGGCCGCCGGCGGCTCGAGATGCGCCGCTCGGCCTCAGCCGATGATATCTAACCAAGGCTTAGTGTAGTTTTCGTGTCTAATTTTATTCTCAGAGCTATATTTATGTTGAAATTTAAAGAAAATGTTATAATATTTAGTTGAAGACTTGGTAAATGTCTCAAAAAATTTCGAAACTTGAGCTTTAAAACGTTGAATATTTTATGACGCCTACCGAACGATACCGCAAATTCGCCTTCCGGGCTTCCCGGTTATCTCGACGGCGAGTCGAACAGAGTTTTTACCATATTAAAGCTCTAACCGGGTACCATCGAACTGCGGGAATTTATTTTAAAGAACTTCAATTCCAGAGTGTATAGTCACTAAACTATTCCAATTTCGAATGCGGTTTAAAGAATTTTAAAGCTATCGATCAGCTCAACTTATTGAAGTTATATTATTGGAAAGTTTTATAAGGTCATAGGGTTTTTATACGAGAATCTTTTCATTGCAAAGCAGAGGTTTAGAACTTCTTTTGCCACCGAGAAATGTCATTCAAGTCTATTGTGAGAACCTTTTATAATTTTCTTTAAAAGTCGGCAAGCACCTAACCCATTCCCAAACCAAGATATTCAAAATTGGAAAAATAATTATACTTAAAGAACTCGAAGGCTTATACGTTATCGTACTTATGGATTACTGGTATTTGATGTTATTGAAATTATAAGTAACTGCAATTAGGTGTTATTGAAATTATGAGTAATTGCAATTAGATGTTATTGGAATTATGAGTAATTGCAATTAGGTGTTATTGGAATTATAAGTAATTGCAATTAGGTTTTACTGAAATTAAAAGTAATTGCAATTAGGTGTTTGGTGCTATTGAAATTATAAGTAATTGCAATTAGGCTTTACTGAAATTAAAAGTAATTGCAATTAGGTGTTTGGTGTTATTGAAATTATAAGTAATTGCAATTAGGCTTTACTGAAATTAAAAGTAATTGCAATTAGGTGTTTGGTGTTATTGAAATTATAAGTAATTGCAATTAGGTCTTATTGAAATTAGAAGTAATTGCAATTATGTCTTATTGAAATTATAAATAATTGCAATTTGACGTTTTTTCAATTATACATAATGAAATTTCCAAGCTCTAAGAACCCCTACCAACAGTTGAAATAGAATATTAAATTAAAAGCGGATACCCTTAAAAATTGATCGGGTAAATTATTAAAATTTCAGATTCATCTCCTAGAGTGTGTTATACCAAGTACACGTATTTAAAATTAAGGATTTACCCCCAGGATTTAAATAACAAATGAGCTTCTCTCCAAAACACCCGAAATAAAAACAGTATATTCCGCAAGCAGAATATATTTAGTTTAATTAATCAAGATCTGTTAATTTTATAACTAAATAAAAATATTAAAAAATAAATAAAATGAAATAAAATTGTGTTGAAGTTAGAAACCCAAATATCTAAATTTTTTTAAATACCAAAATTAATTCGAACCACCCGAATGTCACCTTTTCAACATTTTGCTAAGGCCCGGAAATGATTCATTAAACAACAATATTAAATCGCATTAATTGACACCTTTAAGACTCGAGAAAACAATGTCTATATATAAATCTTAAGTCTGGTGGATAATTTTCAATATAATTTTCAACTCGGGATTCGAGAAACTTTCCAGGATTAAGCCGGCAAAGGCTTAATGAAACCGGTAGTCTAGCGAATTATAAACATATTTAAAATTTAAAGAAACCACGTTGTTCTTTTGAAAAATAAACTTTTGGAATAAAATCAAATTCAAATTTAATGATGGTAGGCCGTGTGGAAAAAATTTTATTTTTAATATTATAAACAGTTGCAGGGCCCCCAGCCGAATTCCGAAAATATTTATAGGAATTATAGGATTTTTTTCATGAAAATATAGGATTATATAGGACAGTTTTCCAGAATTATAGGATTATATAGGACACCAAAATATTAATTTTTATTTTTTTAAAGAACCAGTACTGCAAACATGGGCCGAACAATTAAGCAAAATGTTCAAAAACATACCCTCCAATTTTCGAGGCTCATAACTCTGGTTCTACTAGAGATACGGGGATGCCCTTTGAGTGTGTTATAGTACCAGAAGGGAATATTCTATTTGCCCCCCATCCAACCATACTAAAAACTTGGGGCTACGACAAAAAGGGTTTCCAGAATTATAGGCTTATATAGGACAGTAAAATATTAGTTTTTTTTTTTGAAGAAGAAGAAGAAGAAGAAGAAGAAGCAGTACTGCAAAAAACTATCTCCCTCCTTTTTTTGATCTAACAAATAAAAACCAATAGACTTCCTATTGGCTGCCCACACGCAAAACTCACCATTGTGGTGCACACTGAACATTCAGTTTATCAGAACCATAATATACCGAGCTATGTTTAACTAGTTAAGCTACAATATTAGGGAAGCCATTCCCATTTTATGATATTTTTTAGACCCGAATCCTGGTTCAACCGATAAGCTGCTTAAAATTCGCCCAAATTTCAAAATTATAGGATTTTATAGGATTTTTAGCGATTTTAGCCAAAATTATAGGATTTTATAGGACAGTTTTAAAAATATAGGATTTTATAGGAACTATAGGACCTCTGGGGGCCCTGCAGTTGGGTTCTTTTCTTCTTCTACTAACAAGCTCTAACATTTGCCTTATATAAAATAAATAACATAAGAAATAACCCTTTTTAAGTTTCGAATTGGCTTGAAATTTAAATTCTAGAAATAGAAATAGACATAGACGTCTTTTTATTTACGTAACAAAGTTTTTGCGATGCGAAATTGGCGGGAAATTCTGTAGCATTTAGACGTTAAAAAAAGGTCACGTGATAAAATGCGCTCGAGTCTTAAAACAATGTTAGCAGCTCGCGACAGCTGGAAGCGGCTTGTACAGTTTGTACCTACTTCTATAGATTATTGAACAAACATTCAAGAGAAATTTCGACACCAAAAGAACCGCGCGCACGAGCTCGTGCAGAAATTGCGGGAATTTTGTTTTTTTTTGTTTAAAATGTTTTCGCGCCAAATTGAGTCTCAACAAAAGCGCGCGCTTAAGACACGTGCTATGTCAATATTTAAACTATTCGATTGAACGAAGATTTAAATTTAGATTTCGGTGATTAATTAAGCGAGAACTAGTTAAGCCTAACGTAATCTCAATTATAACATGGCGGTCAACTTCAGAGGGGCTACGTCCGCTACGATAATAACCGAAAGTTTCCCATAGTTATTACTCTATCTAGCGTTGTTCCTAACTTTTCGTAAGATTAGCTCCGATTTCGTTATAGATTGGGATGAAGTAAAGAGATGCGCCTCGATTCGGTTCATTAGACGCGGTTATGTTAGACCGCCACCATTATATTGATATGTTTTGCTCGCTCAGGTGTGAAGTGTATACGCGAGGTAAGTTTGCTTTAGTGGTCAAATTACCTGACCACACGAGAATCAAATTACAGGCGAATCTATGGGATGACCACAAGGGTTGTTTGTAGTCGAATTTCTTAGATGTAGAAAAGTTGATAATACACGGTGGCTGAGCTATTTGAAGACAGAGTAGTAGTTTCCTACCAAAACGCAGCAGTTTCCTACCAAAACGCAGACATACGAAATATTGTGTACAGTATAAGCATTTTATTATTTATTTATTTTGAAATAATTATTTGCAAAAGTTTTATTGTAAAAAGAAAATGGTAAATTTAAAGTCGAAAATAGGATTAATCATCTTAAAATAGGTTAAATTAAAAGAAATATAGGATAACAAACAGAGGAATAGAAAAATATAATAACAAAAGCTAATAGCAAAATGGTAAATTTAAAGTCGAAAATAGGATTAATCATTTTAAAATACGTTAAATTAAAAGAAATGTAGGATAAAATCATTTTAAATTACGTTAAATTAAAAGAAATGTAGGATAAAATCATTTTAAAAAGAGACTCGACCACATCGACAAGATTACTTTTGCAACCTCTCATTAAGGGTGTTGTCCCATCTACATCAGCCAGATTAAATTAAAAGAAATATAGGATAAAATCATTTTAAAATACGTTAAATTAAAAGAAATGTAGGATAAAATCATTTTAAAATACGTTAAATTAAAAGAAATGTAGGATAAAATCATTTTAAAAAGAGACTCGACCACATCGACAAGATTACTTTTGCAAGCTCTCATTAAGGGTGTTTGTCCATCTTCATCAGCCAGATTAAATTAAAAGAAATAAAGGATAAAATCATTTTAAAATACGTTAAATTAAAAGAAATATAAGATAAAATCATTTTAAAATACGTTAAATTAAAAGAAATATAAGATAAAATCATTTTAAAATACGTTAAATTAAAAGAAATATAAGATAAAATCATTTTAAAATACGTTAAATTAAAAGAAATATAAGATAAAATCATTTTAAAAAGGGTGTTGTCCCATCTGCATCAGCCAGATTAACATTGGCACCTTTTTCAATAAGCAGCAATGGCGCATCGGATCTTCCATGATAGCAAGCCAATTGTAATGCCGTGTTTCCATCTTTATCAACGTCGTCGATATCGGCACCTTTATTCAAAAGAGACTTGACCACATCGAGTAGATTCCTTTCGCAAGCCATCATTAAGGGTGTTGTCCCAAACGCATCAGCCAGATTAACATTGGCACCTTTCTCAATAAGCAGCAGTGCCAGATCAAAATGGCTTCCATTACAAGCGAAGTGTAATGCGGTTTGGCGAAACGGACCAGCATAGTTGATATTGGCACCGCGGTTTAACAACCGGACGACCTCATCTATTTTCCCCTCATTAGCAGCAGTCAATAATTCTTTACCAAACATTGTATACGTGTACTTGACTCTATTTCAACGTTTTGTTGAGTAACTAGCAGTCGAGATCGTAGTCTGAAAAAATAAAATTAAAATTAATTAGTACTTTTGGCGTACTGACTACATGGTTAAGTACTTTCTAATAAAACCTTGGGACTTTAATGGCCTAGTGTCGTCTTTATTAAACTAAACCCAATTTGGCAAAATTATTAAAATGATTATTCATTGTCAAAAAAAAGGCTTTATTTCTAATAATGGGACCATCTTCCGAGACCTAATTGTCCAACAAGCTGCCCTATCAACCCTATTTAAAGCTCTGATCTTCATCTTTCATTAGACAGCTATAAGTTTAAGCTTTTATCGCATTCATTAACTTCTTCGTCTCTCGTTTCATTCCTATTTCATTAGCTTTTCATTTTGGTTCAAGATAGACTCTATTTTAAATTTTCCCACTTCTTCAGACTCATGGCGTTTTCCTTTGTGTCCTCGCGGAGCGCTCCCATGGAGGAATAAAACTAGGAGATCCTATTCTTCAAAAACAGTCTTTAACGAAGCTGGAAACTACTACTACCATTTTTATTGCTCCTTGGGAGCGCTCCGCGAGGACCCAAAGGAAAACGCTATTAGACATTCGACGCGAGTTTTCTTCCGCAGTATTTAAGCGCGCGTTAACTCAAAATAAGCGGGGAAAAAACACGGTTAACTTAATCATAGCCCCCTGAATAACATATTAATACACTAAATTTTACCAAGGCTTCAAGTTATATGCCAATAATGCCATGTCATAGAACCACTTACGCCTAAAGCTATATGTTACAAGGTAAATAACTAAGATTCAGGTTGAAAATACCGAAAATTATAAAAATTACCTTTCTCGGAGAACTTTCAAATGTTGAAGAACGTCCAGAATTCCAAAAAATAAACGGAGTTTGAAACTTTACCGATCTTCTCGGGGTTTCTAACAAAAACAAGCAGACAGCAGACAGACGACTTTGAACCAGTCCAGTGTTGTACTGTTGTGTTGTTCCTTTGACTTTTGGCAAATTGTGATACTGAATATTCACTTATACGACTACGCCCCCTCGGCGTGGGTCACGTGATTTAATTTTTTTCCTAAACCCGTCACGTGTTGTGTACGTAGACGAACACTGATAACAAGTAGAGTGGGTTATAGACCGAGTGGGGAAATGTGAAGTAATATAAAACAAGTTGGAAAAACCAAAATATTACCTCTCCGAGTCAAGAGGTCTACTACTACAAACTTATTTACCTAGATATGGAATTATTTCTCTTTTTATTTTTGGAGTAAAAATTTACGAATTATTAAAGCAGCATTCCAAGCATTGAGAATATATAGTAAAGCAGACGACATTTTACAACCAATAAGGATAAATCTTGGACACATGGAAATCAGTCAATGGGGAAAAGAACAGGAAATGAAGTGTATAAATTTTGGAGATATATAACCTTTATGTGTTTGTAAAGGCCCAATTGTCTACGCTTCAGCTGTTTACCCTATATATACTCATAGCTACATTCACAACTGGTTTGCAGTGTAAACACTCGTTTCGTCTCACTTCAACAATATTCTTAGAATTTCAACTTTAAAGAAATTACCTTCAACCAAAATTAAACTTAGTTAAATTAGCGACAATAAATTGGAATTTTCAGTCGGTTCAATTTATACGCATTAGCTCTCCCAAACCTGGTTAAAATTAGTAGCCAGCCTTAGTAATAAACTTTAGTATATGCAGACTTCTCAAGGGGGAATTTACTATAAGCTAACCCCCGGTTCCCGAAGAAACCCTCAGAACCGTCAAAAGCCCAAGGCGTTTCACGATCTTGTTGGAGGCGTTGCGTTTAATTTATCAGTGAAATCAGAATCTATTTTAATTTTTAAAACCGCTGGGAGATATTTCCTGAATGTTTTAGGTCTTACAATTAGCTGAATAATATATTAAAAATCAATCGATTTTCCTCTTCACCCTCCCTTTAAAGGACAAATCTTGAGTTCTGATTTACCCCTTTGGAAATGGAAGAAAGTTTCTTTAAAATGGTAACATCATGGAAAACCCCTCACTAAGCGAAACTTAGCTATATGGGACGTTTCCTGAGAAACCCACGGGTAATTTTTAGATTTTAAAGAGCTAATGCTATAAACTATTTTCATTAAATGGCTAGTAGCCTATAATTTTTACTATCATTAGTCGAAATTGTATGTAATTTATTTCTCCGAGGGCTAGAACGTGTGGGGTTTTTATGTACGGGTTTTTGAAATTTGAGAAAGATTTTGGATTTTAAAGCAACATAGAGGGATTTTATGATTTCATTGTTAATTCTCCATCGATCATATTTAAAGATTTTTTTCGACCAAAATTTACGAGGTTTTAGCAACTGTCTGACCCCTCGAATATCTCAATTTCATAAACGATTTTTGCTTTGAAATGGATTCCTTTGATTTAAATATTGGGACGTCACAATAAGTGTATAAGATATATTCTTCAAGTCTGACACTTCCTATGATTCATAATGCTAAAAATTTAGTGAAAACTAGTTCGACGACGACGCGACAATTGACTATACGCGGCTTTGCAGTCCATCTCCGTATTTATAAAACAAATGTTTTTGGACCTAACCTATATGTATTAACCTATAATTTCATAAGATCTCCTATAAAACCCTATATTTCTGACTGAGTCCAATTATCCAACATAATTATATTGTTTAGTAGAAAATTTAGCAAAAACATTTTCAGAGTTCTATTATTGACCCGCATTTTCCATAAAATAAAAACCTACTAAAATCCAGGCTTTGTTTTTAGGGTGTGGTAAATTAAGATTTAATTTAAATTTCACCATAGAAATTAAGTGTGTGTTTTTGAAAATTTCCTTTGATAACTTCCTTTTAAGTGTATTTGATAACTTCATGTCGAAGTAAAAAACCATTCCCGAGATGTTTTCCCTTTTTCAGCGCCCCTAGGTTTATCTGGGCAACGACTCTTCAATAGAGAATGAAATGGAAAATTTCTCGGGAATTCACAGTCTTAGCTTGCCTCTCTTAAGCCCCTCTTTTTTGTATGGAACCACTGTGTAAAGAAAGAAAGAAACTTTGTAGCGAGAGGAGCTAAGAATCTTTAGCCGAAATAAATTTCTTTTTTTTTTTGTTCATGTTTTACTTTAAAAATAGACTAATTCTTTTAACTAAATAATCCCAGAACCGACTTTAGATAAATTCAGTGTATAAGTTAAAAGCGCGCAATATGGCTTTATTTCATAGGGACTTAAAAGTTATAAAGTTCCTATTTATTTATATTTTTAATAACTCATCTGATTGTCGGATAATCATAAAAGTGATACTATAGGTTCCATTTGAGATATAAGTTCATCATTTCAAAATAAAATTTAATTTGTTACAGTTTTCAAACATTTATTACATAGTTTAAGCGAAAAATAGTTCTATAATCGTGTATACGTATAGGAGATATTTTAGTCCTATATTATCTTATAAAATAAAATTTTTCGTCTTATAAAACAGAACACAAAATACAATTTTTCCTATAAGGAATTTCATTTTTTAACTGGCTCCCTGTAAGCCTTTGGCAATGCCTCACCAGGCGTCGCTTCACGATAATCTATGACGTTCCACCTGCGTCACTCCACGACTAGCTCTCAGTAACCAGCGGCACACTTATGGAACATATCTTATAAGCTTATGGCCCAAATTTACCACAGAAAACCCGATTTCACCTAGGATTTCCCTCAGCGAGCCAACTACCAGAGCAACCATTTGAAACGTAGAAAAATTTCCATGGAAATAACAGGGAAAATAACAGGCGTGAGACTCTGCCTTCCATCTCGCTTTTCGGCACCTGCGCTGTGGGATCTTTGCACAGAGACGGTGATCAACCCCCATGTATGACACGACATTAAGGGTTCCCTACCCCCCTTTTCCGTCGAAATGGTCAATAGACAGGGGTGTTTGGGTATACTGTTTTTAACGTCACGTATTACTTTTACATTCCACATTTCAAATTAATTGATGTGGAGGCACCTTAGCTATACACATCGGTGATACTTAGTTAATACGGGGTTTATTAAGTTGTACCCCAAATAAAATGGATCAAATCTGGGTGCACGGCAGTGCACCCGCCAAGTTGTCGTGCACTACCAGCAATCCTTTACCCGAAACATTTCAGCCTCATTTTGACCCCCTCTTAACTCGGTACTGGGGAATAGTACACCACTCATATTTGCACCTCAAGGGCACAGTGTTAATCCTAGGAAGTCCTCCAACTTCCAGCTTTCTAACTCATTTGGTTTCTGTGATAATCCTATGTGAAAATGACACATTATGAGACTGACTGACTGACTGACTGACTGACTGACACATCATCAAAACCTCTAGGGCATTTCCGGTGGTGCTAGAATGATGAAATTTGGCATACTTGTACCACTAAGCATACAAGCAAAGGGAAAAGTCCCAAAAGCGGGAGTTTCCCCCTTTTAGCCCCTGAAATGGGGGTTTAAAATTAGAGTCATCATCTAAACCTCTAGGGCATTTCCGGTGGTGCTAGAATGATGAAATTTGGCATACTTGTACCACTAAGCATACAAGCAAAGGGAAAAGTCCCAAAAGCGGGAGTTTCCCCCTTTTAGCCCCTGAAATGGGGGTTTAAAATTAGAGTCATCATCTAAACCTCTAGGGCATTTCCGGTGGTGCTAGAATGATGAAATTTGGCATACTTGTACCACTAAGCATACAAACAAAGGAAAAAGTCCCAAAAGCGGGAGTTTCCCCCTTTTAGCCCCTGAAATGGCGGTTTAAAATTAGAGTCATCATCTAAACCTCTAGGGCATTTCCGGTGGTGCTAGAATGATGAAATTTGGCATACTTGTACCACTAAGCATACAAACAAAGGAAAAAGTCCCAAAAGCGGGAGTTTCCCCCTTTTAGCCCCTGAAATGGCGGTTTAAAATTAGAGTCATCATCTAAACCTCTAGGGCATTTCCGGTGGTGCTAGAATGATGAAATTTGGCATACTTGTACCACTAAGCATACAAACAAAGGAAAAAGTCCCAAAAGCGGGAGTTTCCCCCTTTTAGCCCCTGAAATGGCGGTTTAAAATTAGAGTCATCATCTAAACCTCTAGGGCATTTCCGGTGGTGCTAGAATGAGGAAATTTGGCATACTTGTACCACTAAGCATACAAGCAAAGGGAAAAGTCCCAAAAGCGGGAGTTTCCCCCTTTTAGCCCCTGAAATGGCGGTTTAAAATTAGAGTCATCATCTAAACCTCTAGGGCATTTCCGGTGGTGCTAGAATGATGAAATTTGGCATACTTGTACCACTAAGCATACAAACAAAGGAAAAAGTCCCAAAAGCGGGAGTTTCCCCCTTTTAGCCCCTGAAATGGCGGTTTAAAATTAGAGTCATCATCTAAACCTCTAGGGCATTTCCGGTGGTGCTAGAATGAGGAAATTTGGCATACTTGTACCACTAAGCATACAAGCAAAGGAAAAAGTCCCAAAAGCGGGAGTTTCCCCCTTTTAGCCCCTGAAATGGCGGTTTAAAATTAGAGTCATCATCTAAACCTCTAGGGCATTTCCGGTGGTGCTAGAATGAGGAAATTTGGCATACTTGTACCACTAAGCATACAAGCAAAGGAAAAAGTCCCAAAAGCGGGAGTTTCCCCCTTTTAGCCCCTGAAATGGCGGTTTAAAATTAGAGTCATCATCTAAACCTCTAGGGCATTTCCGGTGGTGCTAGAATGATGAAATTTGGCATACTTGTACCACTAAGCATACAAGCAAAGGAAAAAGTCCCAAAAGCGGGAGTTTCCCCCTTTTAGCCCCTGAAATGGCGGTTTAAAATTAGAGTCATCATCTAAACCTCTAGGGCATTTCCGGTGGTGCTAGAATGATGAAATTTGGCATACTTGTACCACTAAGCATACAAGCAAAGGGAAAAGTCCCAAAAGCGAGAGTTTCCCCCTTTTAGCCCCTGAAATGGGGGTTTAAAATTAGAGTCATCATCTAAACCTCTAGGGCACTTCCGGTGTTGCGGGAATGATAAAATTTGGCATACAAGTAGGACTTAGCATACAAAGAAAGGAAAAAGTCCCAAAAGCGGGAATTTTCCCCTGTTAGCCCCTGAAATGGGGGTTTTATAATTTATATCCCCTCGTAATAGGACATTATAATTTAATTTTTTCGTCTTTTAATATTAATATTTTTAACTAATATGACTCTTTCGTATTATTGCAAAATTTATGTTTTTTACATAATGTTTTAGTAATTAAATTTTTTACTCATTTCCTTTTCATTTCGACTGAAATGGTTCTAAGCGTGTTTTGATTCATTTAGTTTTTCTTAAATCTATTCTGTTGATTAAAAGTGTTACTTGCCACAATATTGTGTTCTTCGAATAGAAATACGGTTAACAATTATCACAGCCTGAGAAAAAAAAAAGAAAGTTGAATGCAAAAAAGTTGAAAAAGGCAAAGCCAAGTAAAACTCTTGGAAAGAACAAATAAAAATCTAAAAGTACAAATGTTTATTTCACTTCATAATCCTACTTCTATAAATCTACAAGAACATGCACGTACAAAAAGGAGTGAAATCTCACCAAAAACATCTCTGTAAAAATATGCCAAGTTGTTTGGCCGTAAAAAGAAGTGAGATCTAAAATACGGCCAAGTTATTATCTCCAGGTGAACCAACATTTTATTCGACTTAAAACTTCTCAAGAATGTTTTTCTGACTTGGCCATTAGCATTCCAAACTTGCATCCTTCTTCTTTGCACCCGTGAAGGTTAATAACGGAAATTACAAGTTTAACCACAAAGGCTTATCAAGAGTATTTAACCAATTTGATTTAATATTTTAATTTCGATCCATATCTGGAATTAAACGAATCCTTGATATGCAAATGGTCAAGTCAGAAAAACATTCTTGAGAAGTTTTAAGTCGAATAAAATGTTGGTTCACCTGGAGATAATAACTTGGCCGTATTTTAGATCTCACTTCTTTTTACGGCCAAACAATTTGGCATATTTTTACAGAGATGTTTTTGGTGAGATATGAATCTACCGAAACAATTGTACTATTGCGTAGAGCACGTAAAAGAGAGTTCGGTATAGGCTAATAATTTTTGGATTACATAACATGGAGAGCATGTTACTAGAACCCTAAGGTTAGGACCTCATTTATGGACGGCCCCATGACACCCGTGTTTTTTGCGCGGAAGTACCTCTGGCACCACCATGTACCACACGTGGTACCACAGAGATTAACAGAATCACGGAGGCTAGGATATTTCTCTTCGAAACAGTGATAAACAACTTTATAGGAATGCAACCCCTTTGAAAACAGGTTAAAATAAAATGTTTCTTGTCCGTGTGATGGCGCTAAGAGTCCATGTCAAAATTTGCTATTCATTTCCTCTTGCTTGTTGGTCGATCCGATTCTCTCGCCGCGACGGCGACATACGCGAATCTTCCCTGTTCAAGGTTGGTTGGAGCTTTGTGGTTCCGTGTTCTATCTTGTCTCGCTAGAGAAGATTCGTTTTTATTTTTGCGAGTATTGAATGTGCGAAAGTTTTTCTCACCCCTTTTTTACTGGCTGGGTGGTGGTATATCTGCATTCTTTGGCAATTGAATGCCAAATATTATTTTTCTAGAATCTTGTGCCGTTTTGGTCTTAAGCTCTGCTAGTTAAAAACACTTAATAAGTGACCCTGTGGACTCGCAGTTTTTGCGTTCTGACCACATAAAGGGAATTTTAAAAAACTTGAATCTTAGGCCGTTTTGGTCTTAAGCTCTGCTAGTTCCAAACACTTAATAAGTGACCCTGTGGACTAGCAGTTTTTGCGTTCTGACCACATAAAGGGAATTTTAAAAAACTTGAATCTTAGGCCGTTTTGGTCTTAAGCTCTGCTAGTTCCAAACACTTAATAAGTGACCCTGTGGACTCGCAGTTTTTGCGTTCTGACCACATAAAGGGAATTTTAAAAAACTTGAATCTTAGGCCGTTTTGGTCTTAAGCTCTGCTAGTTCCAAACACTTAATAAGTGACCCTGTGGACTCGCAGTTTTTGCGTTCTGACCACATAAAGGGAATTTTAAAAAACTTGAATCTTAGGCCGTTTTGGTCTTAAGCTCTGCTAGTTCCAAACACTTAATAAGTGACCCTGTGGACTAGCAGTTTTTGCGTTCTGACCACATAAAGGGAATTTTAAAAAACTTGAATCTTAGGCCGTTTTGGTCTTAAGCTCTGCTAGTTCCAAACACTTAATAAGTGACCCTGTGGACTCGCAGTTTTTGCGTTCTGACCACATAAAGGGAATTTTAAAAAACTTGAATCTTAGGCCGTTTTGGTCTTAAGCTCTCCTATTCAAAACACTTAATAAAGTGACCTGTGAACTCGCGCCATTAAGTTTATTTCAACAAAGTAGAAACTTGAGCCGTTTTTGCCTTTTATTAAGGCCCCTTAATTCTTGCACTTTCCCTTCAAAATGGCTGAGAATGCTGGCAAAACTGATTCAAAAACTGATCACGTTCCTAATGATTTGCCCACTGAGACATCTTTGGCGTATAGGAGTGGTGTGTGTAAAGTTTTTACTAAAGATGACGCCTTAGATGTCTTATTAAAAGTGAAAGATGGAACTATTACACATAATGTTCTTAATTACTGTCCAAAAACAAATCTAAGAGGAGGAGATATTTTCGTTTTGTCAACAAATGACAAACTTAAAGAGAGAGATCTGTTCAATGACGGATTGCGTTGGGATTTAGTAGGAAATACGAGTAAAAAAGATACTCATCCAGTTGTGAAACGTTATTATAATATCAGGCTTACTAACAAAGCTCATGGTTGTAAAGAGTTTCAGAAATTCGTTTACACTTTAAGGAACGAGCAAACTCTACCTATACCTGTGTTGATTCAGTACAAAGGGAATGAAACCCTTTGGGTTAATAGAGCACATGGAAACGCTAAACAAATGAACCGTAATTGGTACCCTACTTATCATTCAACTTTGCATAAGGTTAAATGTGAAACGATTACCAAGCAATCATCTCCCCAAAAGGTATATTCCACAATTCAAAAGGAAATAAACAATGAACTAAACAAAAGGATCGAAACAACAGACGTAAATACTGGCGATATAGAGTCCTCAATTTTGCCCAGAAATACAAAACAGGCCGAAAACGCTAAATACCGACAAAATAAATTCCATCAAATATCGAAAGATTCGCTAGACTCTGTTATCGCCTTGGAAGAATCTGAAATATTTAGTGGCATGATTAGAAGAATTGATTTTGAGCAAGAATTGTGTATCATATTTGGTCACCCTGAAGCCGTCACTTTGGCTAAACGACTTCTCAGGGAGGCTTACCAGGGAAACGAAAACCCAGAACAGTGTATAAATTGCGACGCAACATTTAATCTTGGAAATTTTTACGTTACTACCATTATTATTCGAAACACGGAACTGAAATTTACTAGTGGTCGAGGAGAAGACCCAATTTTCCCTGTGTTGTATATGCTACACCAAAATAAATTTGGATCAGTACATAAATTGTTTTGGAGGGATTACGTTGCAAAAGAACTAGATTTGGATTTGTGGGGATGGAGTGTTCCCATAGTGACGGATAGAGAGAAGGGGATTGTTAACGCTGTCAAGTTGGGGAGAAAAATTTGTGTTTCTGCACAAATCACATAAATAAAGACATTGAAGTCTGGCTAAATCGTCAAGACGGAAAAACAATCCACGATGTTCAAGGTATTAAGGCTCAATTTAACGATTTGTATCAATGTGAAACCGTAATTGAATATAATGAGCTTTATGAAGAGTTCCGTAAGACATGGGCACAGGCTTTTCTCTTATACGCAGATCGATTTTTACGTGATGACTTAAGAAGTCGCGGTATTGCTGCGCAATATAAACGTTTCGCCGCGTTTCAAACGAAAAAACCCACAAACAATCTCAGCGAGTCCTTCAACCGTCAGTTGAAATTGACCTGTCAAAATAAAGAGCTTAATTTTGATGAAGCCATTATGATATTCACTATCAAACAGATGTCCTATCTAAAGGAGTTTGATTTAGCTCATCGAAATCTGGGAAATTATGCATTAAAAGATGGCGTTGTCCCCCAAAAAATAAATTTTGACATAAGAGTGGAATTGAGCTCTGAAGAGAATATTATCGAAAGTGTTAGAATGGAACGTCTTTCTGATTCAAAAACTCCTATTGCGTTATGCAGGAAAACATTTAATTACATTGCGGAAATGTGTGTGAAAAACAAACTCATTTATTTCAACTCGCAAAACCGGGTATATCTGGTTAAAGCCCCGTTTGAAAATAGGAATTTTGTTGTTAATCCAAGAGACACGGAAAGACAATGTTCGTGTAAATTTTCAAAAGGAGTGTGCTATCACTTATTAGCTGTGCAGAAGCTTTGGGAAAGAGTTGAACCCGTTATCAAAGAGCCACTATTTTCGCTATCAGAAAATTACAAAAGTTCAATCATAGGGAAGAGAGGGAGAAAAGGCCACTTTCCTCAACACTTGGACTATAAAATCGTCGATGCGCCAGACTCTATTAACGCTATGGAGAGGGATTCTTTACTATGGGATGAAGTTGACTCCAGTGAAAATTTGGATAGTAGTACAACTTCTGATTTTGAAGAATCAAGTTCTCAAATGAATAAAAGGAAGCGTTCACCATCAATCGAGAACCAAATAGATGTTGCGCAATCATACGAAACTGACAATAATTATGAAGGTCATTCCTATCATCTATTGAATGAAGAACTTATTTTTAAAAGAAAGAAAGATAACTGTTCTTCACCGCTTACTGCGCTCGATGAAATTGCTAGGGCTGCGGTGGAAAGCTTAGGGGAAAGTATATGCGAGGGACATTCCATGCCTCAATTGTCTAAAGAGACGATTCTCCCTACACAAATGAATGTGTCCGACGAAATTCCAAGTGTTGGTATAGGTAACTTCGTCGAAAATATGTCTGAGTTACTGTCCAAGCCTCAATCGTCTGAAGAGACGATCCTCCCTACACAAATCAATGTGTTGGACGAAATTCCAAGTGTTGGTATTGACAACTTAGTGGAAAATATATCTGAGGGACAGTTCACACCTCAATTGTTTGAAGAATCGAGTTGTCCTTCACCGAACGAAAGGGCTAGTGTTAGGACTGAAAACTCAGAATCCTCAGAAATGGACAAATATGATGAAGAAGACTCCGATCGCGAATTGGCCAAATTTGTCTATTCCTTTGACCCTAGATCATTTAATGTAGAAGACGTAAACGATCAAAAGTTGCCTAATGATAATCATTATCTTAATCTCGAAGACGAAATCGATATAGTGACGAAACATAATAATGATTATCTTAAATTAGAAATGGAAGAACCACATATGGTCGAAGTTTGTAAAATAGTTATGCAAATAAATCCTACCCATGACTATGTCTTAATTGAACCCAAAATATATCGTTCATTTACTGAAGGAAGTTGGAAAGAAAAGAAATTGGCGATAGATGAGTTAAAAACAATAAAAATCCAGAATTTTGAAAGGGTTATTTTTATTGTACCATGTAACAGTATGTACATAATTGCCGTCACGAAAAAGTCTACTAAAGATATATATATATATTCAATCCTTATGATAAAAGTGGTAGCTATGACGCAGAGTGTAACAGTCTGTTGAAGTTGGCAAACATACTTTTAAATGAGAAACGCAGGTATTTTAACATAAAAATAACCGATGCATTTAAGTCCCCTTATATTAGAGAGTCTGGGTATTTTTTGCCCATTTATATTTTTTGCATTCTTAACTGCATTTCTACCTTCGATTTTTTCGCAAAGCTTAGTACTGAGAGAATTAGAAAATGGGGATATAACTTAATAGAAAATAAAGCTTTTATAATGCTTTCGAAATGGTCAGTTGCTAAATTTCTCGAAAGGTAGAAACCAAAGTCAGAACATAAAGCAATCGATGGCAACAATGTTTGACCAAGACTTCAATATATTTAAAAAAAAAAAAAATCCTTATATCTCTAATAAAAACGTTTTCGAATTTTCTGTCATTCCAAAAGAAAAAAAAAAAAAAACCTCGTATTTAATTAATACGTAAAGGTATGGTTCCAAAGTCCTATCTGTTACCTCCCCGCGGTGGAACTGGAAACGATTAAGATTAATAAATTAATCGGCTAAAAAAGAGGGCTAACGGTTTGAAACTTTATTTGTGGGGCTTACTTGAGTTCTCACACCACCATCTTCTGGTCTTTGTCCATCCCACGCGGACACCAGTCTGTTCTTACTGGCTTCTAATCACCACCATTTTCTGTTCTTTGTCAATCCCACATTGACACCAGTCTGCACTTACACTGGCTTCTAACACCACCATCCACTGGTCTTCCGTCTATTCCACATAGACCCCAATCTGTATCATTGGCTTCTACTCCATTATCATCGTTTGGTTTTAGGATACACGCGGCGATCAGCTAGGGTTACGAGAAACGTCTAGCCTCCCTAAGGTGGGATCGCCACCAAAGGTTTTCGCAATTGCGCTTTTTCCTTACTATTATAATGGAAACGAATCGGATATATACCCCAAATTTGAAAAAAGCGGGCAAGAGGGGTACCCTTCACTTTAAACGTCAATATTAGCAAAGTTTGAGAAGATAATAGGTAGGTATAACTTTATTTTAAACGATTTAACTATTATTAATGTTAATTATTGAAGATTAAAATAATTAAAAATAATTATATTTATTTAAATATTAAAGATAAACCTCTTGTGCAAAGAGAGAGATTATCATTGCCTCCTATATCTACCAAGGCCCGTGCATGCGATATATTTCCTTCATTGCCTCCTATATCTATCAAGGCCCGTGCATTGTGATATATTTCATTCATTGCCTCCTATATCTATCAAGGCCCGTGCATTGTGATATATTTCATTCATTGCCTCCTATATCTATCAAGGCCCGTGCATTGTGATATATTTCATTCATTGCCTCCTATATCTATCAAGGCCCGTGTATTGTGATATATTTCATTCATTGCCTCCTATATCTATCAAGGCCCGTGCATTGCGATATATTTTTCAAAACAACAACAAAAATGGGAAACCCCAACTCAGAAACATAATAACGTTTTCATTGGATACTTAAGTTTATATAATCTTCTTGACACGGAGAGGTAACATTTTGGTTTTCCCAACTTGTTTTATTATTATTTAATAGGGTTCATACAAACCTGGAAAAAATCAGGGAAATAAATAGTTGACAGAAACCTCAGGGGAAAACTCAGGGAAATTTAGAATTTTTAGTTAAATTCAGGGAAATCAGGGAAATTTGCTGTGTCAAACAGGGGCCGAGTAATTAAGCAAAATGTTCGTGAACATACCCCCCTCCATAGGAATAGCGTTACACTAAACTTTGGAGGCTTATCAAACCTTAGCAAATTGCAAAATGACTTTCAGTAAGATTCAACTTAAATGTTGAATATCTTAAAATTGGCGAGCACGATTTTGATTAAATTTAAGTATGTTGTTAAGCGTATAAAACTCTACCGGAAACTGTTTAGTTTATACCAGGAAGCGCCCCGGAAGTGGGTCATCTAGGCAATCAAACCTTAGAAAATTGCAAAATCAATTATAATTATTTCGAAACATTCAACTTAAATGTTGAATATCTTAAAATTGGCGCACAATCTTGATTAAATTTTAGTATGTTGTTAAGCGTATAAAACTCTACCGGAAACTGTTTAGTTTATACCAGGAAGCGCCCCGGAAGTTGGTCATCTTATAACGAAATTATTATTATAAACTTAAATTTCATGATGGGGAACTTACTTTCGCTATAAACATAAAATCCTAAGCCCGGGTAAGCTCACGTAACTTTCACTATTGGGGTTAGTGAGTAAATTAACTTACGGTCAATTGGTTGTCTAGGGGTTTTGGTAAAAATTAAGATAGGGGAAACAGATTTGGAGTTTGCCAACAAATCATTTAATAACAATAATAATTACTTAAAAATAAGAATAAGACAATAAGACTTAATACTAAAAGTATAAACATGCACACTTAATTATAACATGCAAAATAACATGCACACTTCATGCAAAATTATAACTTTAAATAATCAACTTAAATTAACGATCCTAACATAACGGTTTTAACATTTAACTAACATTAGAAATAACCACATAAGGGTTTTACAGTTAAACCTAAAATAATGTTAACCACATAAGGGTTTTACATTATCCCTAATATAATTTTGACCACACAAGGGTTTTAATCTCATTGTTCAAGAGTTCTAATAAATAGTCATAACCTCCAATGGAGTTATGATAAGAAGCCTCGGGAGGCGAATTAAATGTTTGGGGTACTTATCGCATGGTTGATTTCACAACGGAGTAGCGTGGGCTGGTACGGGCCCTGGGTCCCCGGTAACGGCGTACGGCAATGGACGGCATGGAGCGGTTACGTAGTGCGTCCTCGACGGGTATACAGGAACGACAGCAATTATTATCGCATGGTTGATTTCACAACGGAGTAGCGTGGGCTGGTACGGGCCCTGGGTCCCCGGTAACGGCGTACGGCAATGGACGGCATGGAGCGGTTACGTAGTGCGTCCTCGACGGGTATACAGGAACGACAGCATGGAGCGGTTAAATACGTCCTCGGTTTAGTCAGCGGTAACGGCAGCACGGAGCGGGCGATAATGTCCTAGGGCACGAGCCCCACCAAGATAACTTTGGTACTGCTTCCAGGTTCCATCAACCGAACTTAAAAGTTTTCGCGCTAAGTCTTTCATAAACCGAACTTAAAGGTTTTCGCGCTAAGTCTTTTTCCGCGTTAGGGCCTAAGTATTAAAATACGTGGCATAGTTTCGGGACCGTCCTTCTCGTTCACCAAGCGTTACGATTCTTCTTCTCTATTGTCCCAGTTCAGCTTTTATAAGATATTGGTGTCTTCAGGCGCACCAATCACCGTTCGACTTTCTAGGGTCTTTTAGACCCACGTGACCCAATCATATGTCGACAATTTGAAGTCTTTGGATTACGTCCGCATTTTTCGTAGCCCTGGTGGTCAGGAATTATTTTCGCGTTTTCCCCATGACCTTTGGGGTCATGGGCCACACACCTTCTCTTTATGAGAGTCGGTAACAATACACTTTTTAAAAATAACATGTTTACAAACTAAATATAGCACTTGAGGTTAACAAAAATAGCATTGGCAAATAGGGTTGACAAACTCCGTTTTCTGGATAATAAAAGGGAATATAAAAGGGGGTAGGCTCCTATGGGCTCTCACTAACTCGAACAGATTCGTTACGCGAGAGAATTGTACAGGTGGGGTGGACGTCATGGCCATTGACGTTCCACTGGGAAAATTTGAATATACCCATCGAATGCAGGTGTGCGACCAGCGCTTTACCTTGCCTTCGAGGGGTTTTCTTAAAGGGAAGATGGAATAATAAGATTTATTCAAGGGAGGGTGAAATAATAAATTTTGTCGTTACAATTCCCCCGGGACTAATGTCGACGTCCGCGGAGACCTACGAAAACTAAGGGTAATAAAAATAAATAAGCTAAACAAAAAAAACAAAAACAAAAAAAAATTTTAAACTAAAACAAAGGGAATATCAAAAATTGAGGTACGAGGGTATTATCTACATTATTTACATACGCGTAATGGTTTAACTATTTACAGCCATGAAGTATGTTAACGGTACTCATGGGACGAGGGGTTTTTAAAATTATGAAACCGTCTCAAAAGCATCTGGTGCACCAAAATTTTGAAAGAAAAACAAATTCTAACAAAAAAAAAACAACTAAGGGAACTCCCAAAAGTAGAACCCAAAAAAAAATTTCACAATCACACAAGGATTGGCTTGACCCTTCCAGTAGTTGGGTCACGTGGACGCAAAACGCGACCATGGGGAGTTGGATCCTCGTCAGGTTCAGCGATATCAAAAGTATCTCCTATAGACGGGTCGCTAAAAATCACTATTTATAATGGTGTTACTGGAACCAGTAAAGCTAAACATGGGATTGACCCTAAGGAAATTTTGGGTTCCAGTTTCTGTATTTCTAAAATTCCCAAAAATTAGAGATCCCGTGTTAGCTGGTTTTTCTATTGCTGCGACTGATGGGGCGGACCCTGCGATTGATTGGGGGCGCCCCCTATCCCGTTTCCCGAATTTTTGCCTTTCTTTTTGTCTTGACAATAGGGGCGAATATGGCCTACTTTATTGCAATTAAGGCAGGTTACGTTCGGATTGAAATAGGATCCAGTTCCTTTGGAACCTTGAGACGTGTCATTAGACGGTGGGTTTGGAGGTTGAAATCGGTTCTTGTTTTGAAATTGTTTATTGGAATTAACACAATTCCCATTGGTAGCAACGTTTGCAGCCTTGGAAGGCGCGGGTTTGTTAGTGCTTTCTTCCCGACGTTCTTTAAGAACTATCTGTTCAACTCCATACGCATCGTCCAACAATTCCCTAACGCTAGTGTACCTCTTAGTCATTAAATACTTTTTAATATCACTCCTAAGGTTTCTCTTAATGGCGTCGGCCTGTTTTCTATCTGACCAGGGAATATTTAGCTGGCTAAACCACTTCTGTAAGTTATCGGCGTATTCACCAACCGTTTCGTGGTAACGCTGAGTTCTTTCGTTAATTTTATCCTGCAGGAAGTCATCATTTGCTTCCCTTTCAAATCTATCCCTCAAAGCTACCTCAAAATCGGTAAAACAGTTAAAGGGGGATTGATCCGCGTACCAATCTGAAGCGGGACCGTGCAAAAGCGAGGGTACCCAATCCCTAAGAAAAATATCTTCCTCTAAACCGTGGGTGGCGCGCATTTGTTTAGCTCGGCGCAAAAACTCTTTCGGACCAGGGTCCGTGGGTTTTCCCGTGTAAGAGGGTGCGGGGAAGGGATTTGAATAAACAAACTGAGCTCTAGCTACTGGAGCCTGATTATTGAAAATAGCTTGGGCTTGGTTTTGACCACCTAAAATTCCACCTGCATTGTGGGAGGCATTAGTTATGGTGCTAGAATTACCGCTAGCATTGTTTTGACTTTGATTGTAACCAGAATTATTGGTTATCGTGCCAGAATGAGTCCATGCCTGAGGAATTTGAGGCGCCAAACCAGATTGATGGGTATGCAGTAGACTAGAATTCATGCCTACCAGTGGGTTTTGCTGCGTAGCCCCGGAAGCACTAGGTGGGGTCACTTGCGTTGGTACTAAATTAGCTAACAAGGAGGGTGACTGCGGGGGAGGAGCATTATTTTGCGCGATAGTCGCTTGCAATGCATTCAAAGACGTTTGATATTGTAACTGTTGAGCAGCCATTTGATTAATTTGATTAAGTAACGCGGTCAAAACATCCGCAGGGACAGTGACCGTAGCACCTGGCACAGTCGTACTACTATTATTTTGAATTAAAGCCTGAAGGGCGGCTGCACTGCTATTCGCACTAGGATTAGCAGTTTGGCTATTCATATTTGAATTTCCCTGAGAAGGGGGTAAAAGGGGAGCCTGCTGATTAGGTACTCCTACATTCATGTTTAAATTTCCCTGAGAAGGGGGTAAAAGGGGAGCCTGTTGATTAGGTACTCCTACAATCATGTTTAAATTTCCCTGAGAAGGGGGTAAAAGGGGAGCCTGTTGATTAGTTACTCCCGTTGGGGTTGGCGAGCTACTTCGAGAAGGGGGGTTACTGCGTACTAGAGGCATTGTTTTCGCTATTTGGCGATTCTGATAACGAGCGTTACGAGACGTTCTACAATGTTCTATATCTTGTTCGTCAAATCGACTATAAATATTAGACATAAATTAAATCTAACGAATAACCCTTGCTGCCTAACTTTAAAAAAAAATGTAACTTCCTGGAATAGTCAAGTCTATCCACAAAAGGGTAATCAAGCACACAAAAGGTGACTAAGATTAATAATAGTAGCAACAAAAGTGCCAAAGACTACCAGGGAGTTTTTGAGACGATTTAAGTCATAAATACGAATTTTAAAATGGTCATTAAAAATTTAATTAGGAAAATCCCGGACGGACCCCCAATTTATAACGAAATTATTATTATAAACTTAAATTTCATGATGGGGAACTTACTTTCGCTATAAACATAAAATCCTAAGCCCGGGTAAGCTCACGTAACTTTCACTATTGGGGTTAGTGAGTAAATTAACTTACGGTCAATTGGTTGTCTAGGGGTTTTGGTAAAAATTAAGATAGGGGAAACAGATTTGGAGTTTGCCAACAAATCATTTAATAACAATAATAATTACTTAAAAATAAGAATAAGACAATAAGACTTAATACTAAAAGTATAAACATGCACACTTAATTATAACATGCAAAATAACATGCACACTTCATGCAAAATTATAACTTTAAATAATCAACTTAAATTAACGATCCTAACATAACGGTTTTAACATTTAACTAACATTAGAAATAACCACATAAGGGTTTTACAGTTAAACCTAAAATAATGTTAACCACATAAGGGTTTTACATTATCCCTAATATAATTTTGACCACACAAGGGTTTTAATCTCATTGTTCAAGAGTTCTAATAAATAGTCATAACCTCCAATGGAGTTATGATAAGAAGCCTCGGGAGGCGAATTAAATGTTTGGGGTACTTATCGCATGGTTGATTTCACAACGGAGTAGCGTGGGCTGGTACGGGCCCTGGGTCCCCGGTAACGGCGTACGGCAATGGACGGCATGGAGCGGTTACGTAGTGCGTCCTCGACGGGTATACAGGAACGACAGCAATTATTATCGCATGGTTGATTTCACAACGGAGTAGCGTGGGCTGGTACGGGCCCTGGGTCCCCGGTAACGGCGTACGGCAATGGACGGCATGGAGCGGTTACGTAGTGCGTCCTCGACGGGTATACAGGAACGACAGCATGGAGCGGTTAAATACGTCCTCGGTTTAGTCAGCGGTAACGGCAGCACGGAGCGGGCGATAATGTCCTAGGGCACGAGCCCCACCAAGATAACTTTGGTACTGCTTCCAGGTTCCATCAACCGAACTTAAAAGTTTTCGCGCTAAGTCTTTCATAAACCGAACTTAAAGGTTTTCGCGCTAAGTCTTTTTCCGCGTTAGGGCCTAAGTATTAAAATACGTGGCATAGTTTCGGGACCGTCCTTCTCGTTCACCAAGCGTTACGATTCTTCTTCTCTATTGTCCCAGTTCAGCTTTTATAAGATATTGGTGTCTTCAGGCGCACCAATCACCGTTCGACTTTCTAGGGTCTTTTAGACCCACGTGACCCAATCATATGTCGACAATTTGAAGTCTTTGGATTACGTCCGCATTTTTCGTAGCCCTGGTGGTCAGGAATTATTTTCGCGTTTTCCCCATGACCTTTGGGGTCATGGGCCACACACCTTCTCTTTATGAGAGTCGGTAACAATACACTTTTTAAAAATAACATGTTTACAAACTAAATATAGCACTTGAGGTTAACAAAAATAGCATTGGCAAATAGGGTTGACAAACTCCGTTTTCTGGATAATAAAAGGGAATATAAAAGGGGGTAGGCTCCTATGGGCTCTCACTAACTCGAACAGATTCGTTACGCGAGAGAATTGTACAGGTGGGGTGGACGTCATGGCCATTGACGTTCCACTGGGAAAATTTGAATATACCCATCGAATGCAGGTGTGCGACCAGCGCTTTACCTTGCCTTCGAGGGGTTTTCTTAAAGGGAAGATGGAATAATAAGATTTATTCAAGGGAGGGTGAAATAATAAATTTTGTCGTTACAATCTAGACAATCAAACCTTAGCAAATTGCAAAATGACTTTCAGTAAGATTCAACTTAAATGTTGAATATCTTAATATTGGCGAGCACGATTTTGATTAAATTTAAGTATGTTGTTAAGCGTATAAAACTCTACCGGAAACTGTTTAGTTTATACCAGGAAGCGCCACGGAAGTTGGTCATCTAGGCAATCAAACCTTAGTTGGAAAAACCAAAATATTACCTCTCCGAGTCAAGAGGTCTACTACTACAAACTTATTTACCTAGATATGGAATTATTTCTCTTTTTATTTTTGGAGTAAAAATTTACGAATTATTAAAGCAGCATTCCAAGCATTGAGAATATATAGTAAAGCAGACGACATTTTACAACCAATAAGGATAAATCTTGGACACATGGAAATCAGTCAATGGGGAAAAGAACAGGAAATGAAGTGTATAAATTTTGGAGATATATAACCTTTATGTGTTTGTAAAGGCCCAATTGTCTACGCTTCAGCTGTTTACCCTATATACTCATAGCTACATTCACAACTGGTTTGCAGTGTAAACACTCGTTTCGTCTCACTTCAACAATATTCTTAGTTTGCCAACAGGGCCGTCGAGAGACTTTGCGGGCCCCGGGAAAGGTTATGGGTCGGGCCCCTAGAAAAATTCACTAACCGGAGCCTCCGAGATATCTAGGCCCGTGCGTGTCCATTTTTCTGTGCGGAAATATCCGGTTTCATAGAGGAAATATTTTCACCCAATATATGTACTAGATGACGCTTTTATTACAGTTGCGAAGGGGGTCTTCAATAAATTGTCGTTGATATTTTAGGGGCCAATTATAAAAAATTTATGAAAGAGAAAGGTACTCTTAAGGCTCTTTCAGACGATCCAACTTTTTGACTCAGCTTGATGGATCAACTCGAGTTGAATCAACTAGTTGGATCGTGTGAATAGACGCTGGATGAGTTGAGTCACCAAAAAAGTTGACTAGGACAAATTGGATCAGTGATCTAATTTTTTCTGACTCAACGTTTTAGGTTCGTTTCTCCAGCCAATCAAAATTAATTTGAAAAAAAGCATTTTTTACGGCTTATTTCGTTAGTGCCAAGGTAGGTGGCGCTTAAAAAGTTACATTTGGCGGTAAAAGTTTAGGTGTGTGAAAAGGAAGGATTTACTTCACTTTTCCCTTCAAAAGTTGGTCAAGTTGATACAACTTTTTGACCCATCGAGCTGAGTCAAAAAGTTGGACCGTCTGAAAGAGCCTTTAAATTAACGTAATTGTTTTAGGGGCTATTTATGTTTTATCGAATCTTTTGGTTAGATTGCGTAATTTTTCCTGACTCAAGTTTTTAATTTCATTTCTCCAGCCAATCAAAATTAATTACAAAAAAAGCCTTTTTCGCGGGCTATTTCGTAGGTAGGTGGCGCTTAAAAAGTTCCATTTGGCGGTAAAAGTTTAGTCGTGTGAATAGGAAGGATTTATTTCACTTTTCCCTTCAAAAGTTGGGCAAGTTGATACAACTTTTTGACCCACCGAGCTGAGTCAAAAAGTTGGATCGTCTGAAAGAGCCTTAACGCGACGGAGGTCGAGATTCCGCCTTCAAATACCCCGCCTCCCGTTTTAGGCGCCTCTTTCTTCAGTGTTTTCTCTACTACCTATAAAGCCAATTAGAAATGAAGCTTCTGATGGAATTGCCATGGTGTCAAGCGGTGGGAAGATGTCCCTCATTGCCCAATTTGACGATATTTGTCGCTACCATGCCGTATTAAACGAAGCATCGCAGGAAAATACTATAGAAGAGTTCATTAAATTCGTCAAATAGGCCCAGTTAGCCAGAAAACAATGGCTTTTGACGGAGACGTCTTTACAAGAACTTAAGACCAAGTTTGACAACTTAATGTGCGTCTTCTTAGCCATCTTTCGTTCATTCCCCTGTTTGTATTTACGCTAATCTTAATGTTTACAGGAAGAAATACAGAGATGAACGCGATAAAAGACTTAATGCTGAAGGACAGTTAATTGAACTGGTAGGCCATCCTTTAAAACAGTTACATCACTAAATCTCGAAAATGTTGACGCTGACGCATTACTTAATTACAGAAAAAAATCATTGGAAAGGTGAAAGAAATTGAGGACTTAGGAGCCACTGGAGCTGAGGCTTTATCTCAGGCCCTGAGATTTGACCAGTAACAAAAATGATTATAATTCAAGTCATGGGGTTAGACCCGGTCTTTCTTGGATGGAAAAGGGCACAAACCAGATTTTCTGCAAAAAGGAATTATGACGGTTGGCTTTTAATTTTAATCAACCGAAAAAAACTTTTAATAAAATTTTAATCATGGCAGTTTTAAGTTTTTAAGGATGATAAGATTGGCAATATTTGGGAGGGTTTTTAATTCCTGGGAATGTTTTAGATAAGAAAATTAAGATTTAAGCAGTTTTATTGCCATATTTCTATACTATATCAATTCAATGTAAATAAAATTACTAGAAGTGTATAAATTAAAAAAATCTGATATTGCAAAGTAAAAGTATTTTTAATTTGTAATGCATTAATTCATTTTATTTTTTACAGGTAAGCTTTGCTATATTTCTTTACATTATCTGATATTTCTAGAGTTAATTTACATTTTTTATTATTCCACGTGAAATATTCAGGTTGAAGTTCATTTTCTGTTTTTGAAAAGGTAAAGTTCTTGCTAAGTTCTATAGCTAATGAAGATTTAACCAGGGAGTATTAAAGTGAATAGGCGCGTTCGTTAGATTCGTGGCTAAAATCGTCTCTCTCTGGCGCTGACTCGGGAACTCAACGCGGTGTCCGCGCGCATGCGTCAAATTTAAAAACCGTCGTGCATCTGTTTTTTAACGAGGTATTTTTCTGTTCTCGCCGTTACGGCAAGCCCGGCCGCCGGCGGCTCGAGATGCGCCGCTCGGCCTCAGCCGATGATATCTAACCAAGGCTTAGTGTAGTTTTCGTGTCTAATTTTATTCTCAGAGCTATATTTATGTTGAAATTTAAAGAAAATGTTATAATATTTAGTTGAAGACTTGGTAAATGTCTCAAAAAATTTCGAAACTTGAGCTTTAAAACGTTGAATATTTTATGACGCCTACCGAACGATACCGCAAATTCGCCTTCCGGGCTTCCCGGTTATCTCGACGGCGAGTCGAACAGAGTTTTTACCATATTAAAGCTCTAACCGGGTACCATCGAACTGCGGGAATTTATTTTAAAGAACTTCAATTCCAGAGTGTATAGTCACTAAACTATTCCAATTTCGAATGCGGTTTAAAGAATTTTAAAGCTATCGATCAGCTCAACTTATTGAAGTTATATTATTGGAAAGTTTTATAAGGTCATAGGGTTTTTATACGAGAATCTTTTCATTGCAAAGCAGAGGTTTAGAACTTCTTTTGCCACCGAGAAATGTCATTCAAGTCTATTGTGAGAACCTTTTATAATTTTCTTTAAAAGTCGGCAAGCACCTAACCCATTCCCAAACCAAGATATTCAAAATTGGAAAAATAATTATACTTAAAGAACTCGAAGGCTTATACGTTATCGTACTTATGGATTACTGGTATTTGATGTTATTGAAATTATAAGTAACTGCAATTAGGTGTTATTGAAATTATGAGTAATTGCAATTAGATGTTATTGGAATTATGAGTAATTGCAATTAGGTGTTATTGGAATTATAAGTAATTGCAATTAGGTTTTACTGAAATTAAAAGTAATTGCAATTAGGTGTTTGGTGCTATTGAAATTATAAGTAATTGCAATTAGGCTTTACTGAAATTAAAAGTAATTGCAATTAGGTGTTTGGTGTTATTGAAATTATAAGTAATTGCAATTAGGCTTTACTGAAATTAAAAGTAATTGCAATTAGGTGTTTGGTGTTATTGAAATTATAAGTAATTGCAATTAGGTCTTATTGAAATTAGAAGTAATTGCAATTATGTCTTATTGAAATTATAAATAATTGCAATTTGACGTTTTTTCAATTATACATAATGAAATTTCCAAGCTCTAAGAACCCCTACCAACAGTTGAAATAGAATATTAAATTAAAAGCGGATACCCTTAAAAATTGATCGGGTAAATTATTAAAATTTCAGATTCATCTCCTAGAGTGTGTTATACCAAGTACACGTATTTAAAATTAAGGATTTACCCCCAGGATTTAAATAACAAATGAGCTTCTCTCCAAAACACCCGAAATAAAAACAGTATATTCCGCAAGCAGAATATATTTAGTTTAATTAATCAAGATCTGTTAATTTTATAACTAAATAAAAATATTAAAAAATAAATAAAATGAAATAAAATTGTGTTGAAGTTAGAAACCCAAATATCTAAATTTTTTTAAATACCAAAATTAATTCGAACCACCCGAATGTCACCTTTTCAACATTTTGCTAAGGCCCGGAAATGATTCATTAAACAACAATATTAAATCGCATTAATTGACACCTTTAAGACTCGAGAAAACAATGTCTATATATAAATCTTAAGTCTGGTGGATAATTTTCAATATAATTTTCAACTCGGGATTCGAGAAACTTTCCAGGATTAAGCCGGCAAAGGCTTAATGAAACCGGTAGTCTAGCGAATTATAAACATATTTAAAATTTAAAGAAACCACGTTGTTCTTTTGAAAAATAAACTTTTGGAATAAAATCAAATTCAAATTTAATGATGGTAGGCCGTGTGGAAAAAATTTTATTTTTAATATTATAAACAGTTGCAGGGCCCCCAGCCGAATTCCGAAAATATTTATAGGAATTATAGGATTTTTTTCATGAAAATATAGGATTATATAGGACAGTTTTCCAGAATTATAGGATTATATAGGACACCAAAATATTAATTTTTATTTTTTTAAAGAACCAGTACTGCAAACATGGGCCGAACAATTAAGCAAAATGTTCAAAAACATACCCTCCAATTTTCGAGGCTCATAACTCTGGTTCTACTAGAGATACGGGGATGCCCTTTGAGTGTGTTATAGTACCAGAAGGGAATATTCTATTTGCCCCCCATCCAACCATACTAAAAACTTGGGGCTACGACAAAAAGGGTTTCCAGAATTATAGGCTTATATAGGACAGTAAAATATTAGTTTTTTTTTTTGAAGAAGAAGAAGAAGAAGAAGAAGAAGCAGTACTGCAAAAAACTATCTCCCTCCTTTTTTTGATCTAACAAATAAAAACCAATAGACTTCCTATTGGCTGCCCACACGCAAAACTCACCATTGTGGTGCACACTGAACATTCAGTTTATCAGAACCATAATATACCGAGCTATGTTTAACTAGTTAAGCTACAATATTAGGGAAGCCATTCCCATTTTATGATATTTTTTAGACCCGAATCCTGGTTCAACCGATAAGCTGCTTAAAATTCGCCCAAATTTCAAAATTATAGGATTTTATAGGATTTTTAGCGATTTTAGCCAAAATTATAGGATTTTATAGGACAGTTTTAAAAATATAGGATTTTATAGGAACTATAGGACCTCTGGGGGCCCTGCAGTTGGGTTCTTTTCTTCTTCTACTAACAAGCTCTAACATTTGCCTTATATAAAATAAATAACATAAGAAATAACCCTTTTTAAGTTTCGAATTGGCTTGAAATTTAAATTCTAGAAATAGAAATAGACATAGACGTCTTTTTATTTACGTAACAAAGTTTTTGCGATGCGAAATTGGCGGGAAATTCTGTAGCATTTAGACGTTAAAAAAAGGTCACGTGATAAAATGCGCTCGAGTCTTAAAACAATGTTAGCAGCTCGCGACAGCTGGAAGCGGCTTGTACAGTTTGTACCTACTTCTATAGATTATTGAACAAACATTCAAGAGAAATTTCGACACCAAAAGAACCGCGCGCACGAGCTCGTGCAGAAATTGCGGGAATTTTGTTTTTTTTTGTTTAAAATGTTTTCGCGCCAAATTGAGTCTCAACAAAAGCGCGCGCTTAAGACACGTGCTATGTCAATATTTAAACTATTCGATTGAACGAAGATTTAAATTTAGATTTCGGTGATTAATTAAGCGAGAACTAGTTAAGCCTAACGTAATCTCAATTATAACATGGCGGTCAACTTCAGAGGGGCTACGTCCGCTACGATAATAACCGAAAGTTTCCCATAGTTATTACTCTATCTAGCGTTGTTCCTAACTTTTCGTAAGATTAGCTCCGATTTCGTTATAGATTGGGATGAAGTAAAGAGATGCGCCTCGATTCGGTTCATTAGACGCGGTTATGTTAGACCGCCACCATTATATTGATATGTTTTGCTCGCTCAGGTGTGAAGTGTATACGCGAGGTAAGTTTGCTTTAGTGGTCAAATTACCTGACCACACGAGAATCAAATTACAGGCGAATCTATGGGATGACCACAAGGGTTGTTTGTAGTCGAATTTCTTAGATGTAGAAAAGTTGATAATACACGGTGGCTGAGCTATTTGAAGACAGAGTAGTAGTTTCCTACCAAAACGCAGCAGTTTCCTACCAAAACGCAGACATACGAAATATTGTGTACAGTATAAGCATTTTATTATTTATTTATTTTGAAATAATTATTTGCAAAAGTTTTATTGTAAAAAGAAAATGGTAAATTTAAAGTCGAAAATAGGATTAATCATCTTAAAATAGGTTAAATTAAAAGAAATATAGGATAACAAACAGAGGAATAGAAAAATATAATAACAAAAGCTAATAGCAAAATGGTAAATTTAAAGTCGAAAATAGGATTAATCATTTTAAAATACGTTAAATTAAAAGAAATGTAGGATAAAATCATTTTAAATTACGTTAAATTAAAAGAAATGTAGGATAAAATCATTTTAAAAAGAGACTCGACCACATCGACAAGATTACTTTTGCAACCTCTCATTAAGGGTGTTGTCCCATCTACATCAGCCAGATTAAATTAAAAGAAATATAGGATAAAATCATTTTAAAATACGTTAAATTAAAAGAAATGTAGGATAAAATCATTTTAAAATACGTTAAATTAAAAGAAATGTAGGATAAAATCATTTTAAAAAGAGACTCGACCACATCGACAAGATTACTTTTGCAAGCTCTCATTAAGGGTGTTTGTCCATCTTCATCAGCCAGATTAAATTAAAAGAAATAAAGGATAAAATCATTTTAAAATACGTTAAATTAAAAGAAATATAAGATAAAATCATTTTAAAATACGTTAAATTAAAAGAAATATAAGATAAAATCATTTTAAAATACGTTAAATTAAAAGAAATATAAGATAAAATCATTTTAAAATACGTTAAATTAAAAGAAATATAAGATAAAATCATTTTAAAAAGGGTGTTGTCCCATCTGCATCAGCCAGATTAACATTGGCACCTTTTTCAATAAGCAGCAATGGCGCATCGGATCTTCCATGATAGCAAGCCAATTGTAATGCCGTGTTTCCATCTTTATCAACGTCGTCGATATCGGCACCTTTATTCAAAAGAGACTTGACCACATCGAGTAGATTCCTTTCGCAAGCCATCATTAAGGGTGTTGTCCCAAACGCATCAGCCAGATTAACATTGGCACCTTTCTCAATAAGCAGCAGTGCCAGATCAAAATGGCTTCCATTACAAGCGAAGTGTAATGCGGTTTGGCGAAACGGACCAGCATAGTTGATATTGGCACCGCGGTTTAACAACCGGACGACCTCATCTATTTTCCCCTCATTAGCAGCAGTCAATAATTCTTTACCAAACATTGTATACGTGTACTTGACTCTATTTCAACGTTTTGTTGAGTAACTAGCAGTCGAGATCGTAGTCTGAAAAAATAAAATTAAAATTAATTAGTACTTTTGGCGTACTGACTACATGGTTAAGTACTTTCTAATAAAACCTTGGGACTTTAATGGCCTAGTGTCGTCTTTATTAAACTAAACCCAATTTGGCAAAATTATTAAAATGATTATTCATTGTCAAAAAAAAGGCTTTATTTCTAATAATGGGACCATCTTCCGAGACCTAATTGTCCAACAAGCTGCCCTATCAACCCTATTTAAAGCTCTGATCTTCATCTTTCATTAGACAGCTATAAGTTTAAGCTTTTATCGCATTCATTAACTTCTTCGTCTCTCGTTTCATTCCTATTTCATTAGCTTTTCATTTTGGTTCAAGATAGACTCTATTTTAAATTTTCCCACTTCTTCAGACTCATGGCGTTTTCCTTTGTGTCCTCGCGGAGCGCTCCCATGGAGGAATAAAACTAGGAGATCCTATTCTTCAAAAACAGTCTTTAACGAAGCTGGAAACTACTACTACCATTTTTATTGCTCCTTGGGAGCGCTCCGCGAGGACCCAAAGGAAAACGCTATTAGACATTCGACGCGAGTTTTCTTCCGCAGTATTTAAGCGCGCGTTAACTCAAAATAAGCGGGGAAAAAACACGGTTAACTTAATCATAGCCCCCTGAATAACATATTAATACACTAAATTTTACCAAGGCTTCAAGTTATATGCCAATAATGCCATGTCATAGAACCACTTACGCCTAAAGCTATATGTTACAAGGTAAATAACTAAGATTCAGGTTGAAAATACCGAAAATTATAAAAATTACCTTTCTCGGAGAACTTTCAAATGTTGAAGAACGTCCAGAATTCCAAAAAATAAACGGAGTTTGAAACTTTACCGATCTTCTCGGGGTTTCTAACAAAAACAAGCAGACAGCAGACAGACGACTTTGAACCAGTCCAGTGTTGTACTGTTGTGTTGTTCCTTTGACTTTTGGCAAATTGTGATACTGAATATTCACTTATACGACTACGCCCCCTCGGCGTGGGTCACGTGATTTAATTTTTTTCCTAAACCCGTCACGTGTTGTGTACGTAGACGAACACTGATAACAAGTAGAGTGGGTTATAGACCGAGTGGGGAAATGTGAAGTAATATAAAACAAGTTGGAAAAACCAAAATATTACCTCTCCGAGTCAAGAGGTCTACTACTACAAACTTATTTACCTAGATATGGAATTATTTCTCTTTTTATTTTTGGAGTAAAAATTTACGAATTATTAAAGCAGCATTCCAAGCATTGAGAATATATAGTAAAGCAGACGACATTTTACAACCAATAAGGATAAATCTTGGACACATGGAAATCAGTCAATGGGGAAAAGAACAGGAAATGAAGTGTATAAATTTTGGAGATATATAACCTTTATGTGTTTGTAAAGGCCCAATTGTCTACGCTTCAGCTGTTTACCCTATATATACTCATAGCTACATTCACAACTGGTTTGCAGTGTAAACACTCGTTTCGTCTCACTTCAACAATATTCTTAGAATTTCAACTTTAAAGAAATTACCTTCAACCAAAATTAAACTTAGTTAAATTAGCGACAATAAATTGGAATTTTCAGTCGGTTCAATTTATACGCATTAGCTCTCCCAAACCTGGTTAAAATTAGTAGCCAGCCTTAGTAATAAACTTTAGTATATGCAGACTTCTCAAGGGGGAATTTACTATAAGCTAACCCCCGGTTCCCGAAGAAACCCTCAGAACCGTCAAAAGCCCAAGGCGTTTCACGATCTTGTTGGAGGCGTTGCGTTTAATTTATCAGTGAAATCAGAATCTATTTTAATTTTTAAAACCGCTGGGAGATATTTCCTGAATGTTTTAGGTCTTACAATTAGCTGAATAATATATTAAAAATCAATCGATTTTCCTCTTCACCCTCCCTTTAAAGGACAAATCTTGAGTTCTGATTTACCCCTTTGGAAATGGAAGAAAGTTTCTTTAAAATGGTAACATCATGGAAAACCCCTCACTAAGCGAAACTTAGCTATATGGGACGTTTCCTGAGAAACCCACGGGTAATTTTTAGATTTTAAAGAGCTAATGCTATAAACTATTTTCATTAAATGGCTAGTAGCCTATAATTTTTACTATCATTAGTCGAAATTGTATGTAATTTATTTCTCCGAGGGCTAGAACGTGTGGGGTTTTTATGTACGGGTTTTTGAAATTTGAGAAAGATTTTGGATTTTAAAGCAACATAGAGGGATTTTATGATTTCATTGTTAATTCTCCATCGATCATATTTAAAGATTTTTTTCGACCAAAATTTACGAGGTTTTAGCAACTGTCTGACCCCTCGAATATCTCAATTTCATAAACGATTTTTGCTTTGAAATGGATTCCTTTGATTTAAATATTGGGACGTCACAATAAGTGTATAAGATATATTCTTCAAGTCTGACACTTCCTATGATTCATAATGCTAAAAATTTAGTGAAAACTAGTTCGACGACGACGCGACAATTGACTATACGCGGCTTTGCAGTCCATCTCCGTATTTATAAAACAAATGTTTTTGGACCTAACCTATATGTATTAACCTATAATTTCATAAGATCTCCTATAAAACCCTATATTTCTGACTGAGTCCAATTATCCAACATAATTATATTGTTTAGTAGAAAATTTAGCAAAAACATTTTCAGAGTTCTATTATTGACCCGCATTTTCCATAAAATAAAAACCTACTAAAATCCAGGCTTTGTTTTTAGGGTGTGGTAAATTAAGATTTAATTTAAATTTCACCATAGAAATTAAGTGTGTGTTTTTGAAAATTTCCTTTGATAACTTCCTTTTAAGTGTATTTGATAACTTCATGTCGAAGTAAAAAACCATTCCCGAGATGTTTTCCCTTTTTCAGCGCCCCTAGGTTTATCTGGGCAACGACTCTTCAATAGAGAATGAAATGGAAAATTTCTCGGGAATTCACAGTCTTAGCTTGCCTCTCTTAAGCCCCTCTTTTTTGTATGGAACCACTGTGTAAAGAAAGAAAGAAACTTTGTAGCGAGAGGAGCTAAGAATCTTTAGCCGAAATAAATTTCTTTTTTTTTTTGTTCATGTTTTACTTTAAAAATAGACTAATTCTTTTAACTAAATAATCCCAGAACCGACTTTAGATAAATTCAGTGTATAAGTTAAAAGCGCGCAATATGGCTTTATTTCATAGGGACTTAAAAGTTATAAAGTTCCTATTTATTTATATTTTTAATAACTCATCTGATTGTCGGATAATCATAAAAGTGATACTATAGGTTCCATTTGAGATATAAGTTCATCATTTCAAAATAAAATTTAATTTGTTACAGTTTTCAAACATTTATTACATAGTTTAAGCGAAAAATAGTTCTATAATCGTGTATACGTATAGGAGATATTTTAGTCCTATATTATCTTATAAAATAAAATTTTTCGTCTTATAAAACAGAACACAAAATACAATTTTTCCTATAAGGAATTTCATTTTTTAACTGGCTCCCTGTAAGCCTTTGGCAATGCCTCACCAGGCGTCGCTTCACGATAATCTATGACGTTCCACCTGCGTCACTCCACGACTAGCTCTCAGTAACCAGCGGCACACTTATGGAACATATCTTATAAGCTTATGGCCCAAATTTACCACAGAAAACCCGATTTCACCTAGGATTTCCCTCAGCGAGCCAACTACCAGAGCAACCATTTGAAACGTAGAAAAATTTCCATGGAAATAACAGGGAAAATAACAGGCGTGAGACTCTGCCTTCCATCTCGCTTTTCGGCACCTGCGCTGTGGGATCTTTGCACAGAGACGGTGATCAACCCCCATGTATGACACGACATTAAGGGTTCCCTACCCCCCTTTTCCGTCGAAATGGTCAATAGACAGGGGTGTTTGGGTATACTGTTTTTAACGTCACGTATTACTTTTACATTCCACATTTCAAATTAATTGATGTGGAGGCACCTTAGCTATACACATCGGTGATACTTAGTTAATACGGGGTTTATTAAGTTGTACCCCAAATAAAATGGATCAAATCTGGGTGCACGGCAGTGCACCCGCCAAGTTGTCGTGCACTACCAGCAATCCTTTACCCGAAACATTTCAGCCTCATTTTGACCCCCTCTTAACTC
Organism: Phalangium opilio; assembly: GCF_054372755.1. Classification (NCBI taxonomy): domain Eukaryota; kingdom Metazoa; phylum Arthropoda; class Arachnida; order Opiliones; family Phalangiidae; genus Phalangium; species Phalangium opilio. The sequence goes on from NW_028324223.1 coordinate 1,358,538, forward strand.
GGTACTGGGGAATAGTACACCACTCATATTTGCACCTCAAGGGCACAGTGTTAATCCTAGGAAGTCCTCCAACTTCCAGCTTTCTAACTCATTTGGTTTCTGTGATAATCCTATGTGAAAATGACACATTATGAGACTGACTGACTGACTGACTGACTGACTGACACATCATCAAAACCTCTAGGGCATTTCCGGTGGTGCTAGAATGATGAAATTTGGCATACTTGTACCACTAAGCATACAAGCAAAGGGAAAAGTCCCAAAAGCGGGAGTTTCCCCCTTTTAGCCCCTGAAATGGGGGTTTAAAATTAGAGTCATCATCTAAACCTCTAGGGCATTTCCGGTGGTGCTAGAATGATGAAATTTGGCATACTTGTACCACTAAGCATACAAGCAAAGGGAAAAGTCCCAAAAGCGGGAGTTTCCCCCTTTTAGCCCCTGAAATGGGGGTTTAAAATTAGAGTCATCATCTAAACCTCTAGGGCATTTCCGGTGGTGCTAGAATGATGAAATTTGGCATACTTGTACCACTAAGCATACAAACAAAGGAAAAAGTCCCAAAAGCGGGAGTTTCCCCCTTTTAGCCCCTGAAATGGCGGTTTAAAATTAGAGTCATCATCTAAACCTCTAGGGCATTTCCGGTGGTGCTAGAATGATGAAATTTGGCATACTTGTACCACTAAGCATACAAACAAAGGAAAAAGTCCCAAAAGCGGGAGTTTCCCCCTTTTAGCCCCTGAAATGGCGGTTTAAAATTAGAGTCATCATCTAAACCTCTAGGGCATTTCCGGTGGTGCTAGAATGAGGAAATTTGGCATACTTGTACCACTAAGCATACAAGCAAAGGGAAAAGTCCCAAAAGCGGGAGTTTCCCCCTTTTAGCCCCTGAAATGGCGGTTTAAAATTAGAGTCATCATCTAAACCTCTAGGGCATTTCCGGTGGTGCTAGAGTGATGAAATTTGGCATACTTGTACCACTAAGCATACAAACAAAGGAAAAAGTCCCAAAAGCGGGAGTTTCCCCCTTTTAGCCCCTGAAATGGCGGTTTAAAATTAGAGTCATCATCTAAACCTCTAGGGCATTTCCGGTGGTGCTAGAATGATGAAATTTGGCATACTTGTACCACTAAGCATACAAACAAAGGAAAAAGTCCCAAAAGCGGGAGTTTCCCCCTTTTAGCCCCTGAAATGGCGGTTTAAAATTAGAGTCATCATCTAAACCTCTAGGGCATTTCCGGTGGTGCTAGAATGAGGAAATTTGGCATACTTGTACCACTAAGCATACAAGCAAAGGAAAAAGTCCCAAAAGCGGGAGTTTCCCCCTTTTAGCCCCTGAAATGGCGGTTTAAAATTAGAGTCATCATCTAAACCTCTAGGGCATTTCCGGTGGTGCTAGAATGATGAAATTTGGCATACTTGTACCACTAAGCATACAAGCAAAGGAAAAAGTCCCAAAAGCGGGAGTTTCCCCCTTTTAGCCCCTGAAATGGCGGTTTAAAATTAGAGTCATCATCTAAACCTCTAGGGCATTTCCGGTGGTGCTAGAATGATGAAATTTGGCATACTTGTACCACTAAGCATACAAGCAAAGGGAAAAGTCCCAAAAGCGAGAGTTTCCCCCTTTTAGCCCCTGAAATGGGGGTTTAAAATTAGAGTCATCATCTAAACCTCTAGGGCACTTCCGGTGTTGCGGGAATGATAAAATTTGGCATACAAGTAGGACTTAGCATACAAAGAAAGGAAAAAGTCCCAAAAGCGGGAATTTTCCCCTGTTAGCCCCTGAAATGGGGGTTTTATAATTTATATCCCCTCGTAATAGGACATTATAATTTAATTTTTTCGTCTTTTAATATTAATATTTTTAACTAATATGACTCTTTCGTATTATTGCAAAATTTATGTTTTTTACATAATGTTTTAGTAATTAAATTTTTTACTCATTTCCTTTTCATTTCGACTGAAATGGTTCTAAGCGTGTTTTGATTCATTTAGTTTTTCTTAAATCTATTCTGTTGATTAAAAGTGTTACTTGCCACAATATTGTGTTCTTCGAATAGAAATACGGTTAACAATTATCACAGCCTGAGAAAAAAAAAAGAAAGTTGAATGCAAAAAAGTTGAAAAAGGCAAAGCCAAGTAAAACTCTTGGAAAGAACAAATAAAAATCTAAAAGTACAAATGTTTATTTCACTTCATAATCCTACTTCTATAAATCTACAAGAACATGCACGTACAAAAAGGAGTGAAATCTCACCAAAAACATCTCTGTAAAAATATGCCAAGTTGTTTGGCCGTAAAAAGAAGTGAGATCTAAAATACGGCCAAGTTATTATCTCCAGGTGAACCAACATTTTATTCGACTTAAAACTTCTCAAGAATGTTTTTCTGACTTGGCCATTAGCATTCCAAACTTGCATCCTTCTTCTTTGCACCCGTGAAGGTTAATAACGGAAATTACAAGTTTAACCACAAAGGCTTATCAAGAGTATTTAACCAATTTGATTTAATATTTTAATTTCGATCCATATCTGGAATTAAACGAATCCTTGATATGCAAATGGTCAAGTCAGAAAAACATTCTTGAGAAGTTTTAAGTCGAATAAAATGTTGGTTCACCTGGAGATAATAACTTGGCCGTATTTTAGATCTCACTTCTTTTTACGGCCAAACAATTTGGCATATTTTTACAGAGATGTTTTTGGTGAGATATGAATCTACCGAAACAATTGTACTATTGCGTAGAGCACGTAAAAGAGAGTTCGGTATAGGCTAATAATTTTTGGATTACATAACATGGAGAGCATGTTACTAGAACCCTAAGGTTAGGACCTCATTTATGGACGGCCCCATGACACCCGTGTTTTTTGCGCGGAAGTACTTCTGGCACCACCATGTACCACACGTGGTACCACAGAGATTAACAGAATCACGGAGGCTAGGATATTTCTCTTCGAAACAGTGATAAACAACTTTATAGGAATGCAACCCCTTTGAAAACAGGTTAAAATAAAATGTTTCTTGTCCGTGTGATGGCGCTAAGAGTCCATGTCAAAATTTGCTATTCATTTCCTCTTGCTTGTTGGTCGATCCGATTCTCTCGCCGCGACGGCGACATACGCGAATCTTCCCTGTTCAAGGTTGGTTGGAGCTTTGTGGTTCCGTGTTCTATCTTGTCTCGCTAGAGAAGATTCGTTTTTATTTTTGCGCGTATTGAATGTGCGAAAGTTTTTCTCACCCCTTTTTTACTGGCTGGGTGGTGGTATATCTGCATTCTTTGGCAATTGAATGCCAAATATTATTTTTCTAGAATCTTGTGCCGTTTTGGTCTTAAGCTCTGCTAGTTAAAAACACTTAATAAGTGACCCTGTGGACTCGCAGTTTTTGCGTTCTGACCACATAAATGGAATTTTAAAAAACTTGAATCTTAGGCCGTTTTGGTCTTAAGCTCTGCTAGTTCCAAACACTTAATAAGTGACCCTGTGGACTAGCAGTTTTTGCGTTCTGACCACATAAAGGGAATTTTAAAAAACTTGAATCTTAGGCCGTTTTGGTCTTAAGCTCTGCTAGTTCCAAACACTTAATAAGTGACCCTGTGGACTCGCAGTTTTTGCGTTCTAACCACATAAAGGGAATTTTAAAAAACTTGAATCTTAGGCCGTTTTGGTCTTAAGCTCTGCTAGTTCCAAACACTTAATAAGTGACCCTGTGGACTAGCAGTTTTTGCGTTCTGAGCACATAAAGGGAATTTTAAAAAACTTGAATCTTAGGCCGTTTTGGTCTTAAGCTCTGCTAGTTCCAAACACTTAATAAGTGACCCTGTGGACTCGCAGTTTTTGCGTTCTGACCACATAAAGGGAATTTTAAAAAACTTGAATCTTAGGCCGTTTTGGTCTTAAGCTCTGCTAGTTCCAAACACTTAATAAGTGACCCTGTGGACTCGCAGTTTTTGCGTTCTGACCACATAAAGGGAATTTTAAAAAACTTGAATCTTAGGCCGTTTTGGTCTTAAGCTCTGCTAGTTCCAAACACTTAATAAGTGACCCTGTGGACTCGCAGTTTTTGCGTTCTGACCACATAAAGGGAATTTTAAAAAACTTGAATCTTAGGCCGTTTTGGTCTTAAGCTCTGCTAGTTCCAAACACTTAATAAGTGACCCTGTGGACTCGCAGTTTTTGCGTTCTGACCACATAAAGGGAATTTTAAAAAACTTGAATCTTAGGCCGTTTTGGTCTTAAGCTCTGCTAGTTCCAAACACTTAATAAGTGACCCTGTGGACTCGCAGTTTTTGCGTTCTGACCACATAAAGGGAATTTTAAAAAACTTGAATCTTAGGCCGTTTTGGTCTTAAGCTCTGCTAGTTCCAAACACTTAATAAGTGACCCTGTGGACTCGCAGTTTTTGCGTTCTGACCACATAAAGGGAATTTTAAAAAACTTGAATCTTAGGCCGTTTTGGTCTTAAGCTCTGCTAGTTCCAAACACTTAATAAGTGACCCTGTGGACTCGCAGTTTTTGCGTTCTGACCACATTAAGGGAATTTTAAAAAACTTGAATCTTAGGCCGTTTTGGTCTTAAGCTCTGCTAGTTCCAAACACTTAATAAGTGACCCTGTGGACTAGCAGTTTTTGCGTTCTGACCACATAAAGGGAATTTTAAAAAACTTGAATCTTAGGCCGTTTTGGTCTTAAGCTCTGCTAGTTCCAAACACTTAATAAGTGACCCTGTGGACTCGCAGTTTTTGCGTTCCGACCACATAAAGGGAATTTTAAAAAACTTGAATCTTAGGCCGTTTTGGTCTTAAGCTCTGCTAGTTCCAAACACTTAATAAGTGACCCTGTGGACTCGCAGTTTTTGCGTTCTGACCACATAAAGGGAATTTTAAAAAACTTGAATCTTAGGCCGTTTTGGTCTTAAGCTCTGCTAGTTCCAAACACTTAATAAGTGACCCTGTGGACTCGCAGTTTTTGCGTTCTGACCACATAAAGGGAATTTTAAAAAACTTGAATCTTAGGCCGTTTTGGTCTTAAGCTCTGCTAGTTAAAAACACTTAATAAGTGACCCTGTGGACTCGCAGTTTTTGCGTTCTGACCACATAAAGGGAATTTTAAAAAACTTGAATCTTAGGCCGTTTTGGTCTTAAGCTCTGCTAGTTCCAAACACTTAATAAGTGACCCTGTGGACTAGCAGTTTTTGCGTTCTGACCACATAAAGGGAATTTTAAAAAACTTGAATCTTAGGCCGTTTTGGTCTTAAGCTCTGCTAGTTCCAAACACTTAATAAGTGACCCTGTGGACTCGCAGTTTTTGCGTTCTGACCACATAAAGGGAATTTTAAAAAACTTGAATCTTAGGCCGTTTTGGTCTTAAGCTCTGCTAGTTCCAAACACTTAATAAGTGACCCTGTGGACTCGCAGTTTTTGCGTTCTGACCACATAAAGGGAATTTTAAAAAACTTGAATCTTAGGCCGTTTTGGTCTTAAGCTCTGCTAGTTCCAAACACTTAATAAGTGACCCTGTGGACTAGCAGTTTTTGCGTTCTGACCACATAAAGGGAATTTTAAAAAACTTGAATCTTAGGCCGTTTTGGTCTTAAGCTCTGCTAGTTCCAAACACTTAATAAGTGACCCTGTGGACTCGCAGTTTTTGCGTTCTGACCACATAAAGGGAATTTTAAAAAACTTGAATCTTAGGCCGTTTTGGTCTTAAGCTCTCCTATTCAAAACACTTAATAAAGTGACCTGTGAACTCGCGCCATTAAGTTTATTTCAACAAAGTAGAAACTTGAGCCGTTTTTGCCTTTTATTAAGGCCCCTTAATTCTTGCACTTTCCCTTCAAAATGGCTGAGAATGCTGGCAAAACTGATTCAAAAACTGATCACGTTCCTAATGATTTGCCCACTGAGACATCTTTGGCGTATAGGAGTGGTGTGTGTAAAGTTTTTACTAAAGATGACGCCTTAGATGTCTTATTAAAAGTGAAAGATGGAACTATTACACATAATGTTCTTAATTACTGTCCAAAAACAAATCTAAGAGGAGGAGATATTTTCGTTTTGTCAACAAATGACAAACTTAAAGAGAGAGATCTGTTCAATGACGGATTGCGTTGGGATTTAGTAGGAAATACGAGTAAAAAAGATACTCATCCAGTTGTGAAACGTTATTATAATATCAGGCTTACTAACAAAGCTCATGGTTGTAAAGAGTTTCAGAAATTCGTTTACACTTTAAGGAACGAGCAAACTCTACCTATACCTGTGTTGATTCAGTACAAAGGGAATGAAACCCTTTGGGTTAATAGAGCACATGGAAACGCTAAACAAATGAACCGTAATTGGTACCCTACTTATCATTCAACTTTGCATAAGGTTAAATGTGAAACGATTACCAAGCAATCATCTCCCCAAAAGGTATATTCCACAATTCAAAAGGAAATAAACAATGAACTAAACAAAAGGATCGAAACAACAGACGTAAATACTGGCGATATAGAGTCCTCAATTTTGCCCAGAAATACAAAACAGGCCGAAAACGCTAAATACCGACAAAATAAATTCCATCAAATATCGAAAGATTCGCTAGACTCTGTTATCGCCTTGGAAGAATCTGAAATATTTAGTGGCATGATTAGAAGAATTGATTTTGAGCAAGAATTGTGTATCATATTTGGTCACCCTGAAGCCGTCACTTTGGCTAAACGACTTCTCAGGGAGGCTTACCAGGGAAACGAAAACCCAGAACAGTGTATAAATTGCGACGCAACATTTAATCTTGGAAATTTTTACGTTACTACCATTATTATTCGAAACACGGAACTGAAATTTACTAGTGGTCGAGGAGAAGACCCAATTTTCCCTGTGTTGTATATGCTACACCAAAATAAATTTGGATCAGTACATAAATTGTTTTGGAGGGATTACGTTGCAAAAGAACTAGATTTGGATTTGTGGGGATGGAGTGTTCCCATAGTGACGGATAGAGAGAAGGGGATTGTTAACGCTGTCAAGTTGGGGAGAAAAATTTGTGTTTCTGCACAAATCACATAAATAAAGACATTGAAGTCTGGCTAAATCGTCAAGACGGAAAAACAATCCACGATGTTCAAGGTATTAAGGCTCAATTTAACGATTTGTATCAATGTGAAACCGTAATTGAATATAATGAGCTTTATGAAGAGTTCCGTAAGACATGGGCACAGGCTTTTCTCTTATACGCAGATCGATTTTTACGTGATGACTTAAGAAGTCGCGGTATTGCTGCGCAATATAAACGTTTCGCCGCGTTTCAAACGAAAAAACCCACAAACAATCTCAGCGAGTCCTTCAACCGTCAGTTGAAATTGACCTGTCAAAATAAAGAGCTTAATTTTGATGAAGCCATTATGATATTCACTATCAAACAGATGTCCTATCTAAAGGAGTTTGATTTAGCTCATCGAAATCTGGGAAATTATGCATTAAAAGATGGCGTTGTCCCCCAAAAAATAAATTTTGACATAAGAGTGGAATTGAGCTCTGAAGAGAATATTATCGAAAGTGTTAGAATGGAACGTCTTTCTGATTCAAAAACTCCTATTGCGTTATGCAGGAAAACATTTAATTACATTGCGGAAATGTGTGTGAAAAACAAACTCATTTATTTCAACTCGCAAAACCGGGTATATCTGGTTAAAGCCCCGTTTGAAAATAGGAATTTTGTTGTTAATCCAAGAGACACGGAAAGACAATGTTCGTGTAAATTTTCAAAAGGAGTGTGCTATCACTTATTAGCTGTGCAGAAGCTTTGGGAAAGAGTTGAACCCGTTATCAAAGAGCCACTATTTTCGCTATCAGAAAATTACAAAAGTTCAATCATAGGGAAGAGAGGGAGAAAAGGCCACTTTCCTCAACACTTGGACTATAAAATCGTCGATGCGCCAGACTCTATTAACGCTATGGAGAGGGATTCTTTACTATGGGATGAAGTTGACTCCAGTGAAAATTTGGATAGTAGTACAACTTCTGATTTTGAAGAATCAAGTTCTCAAATGAATAAAAGGAAGCGTTCACCATCAATCGAGAACCAAATAGATGTTGCGCAATCATACGAAACTGACAATAATTATGAAGGTCATTCCTATCATCTATTGAATGAAGAACTTATTTTTAAAAGAAAGAAAGATAACTGTTCTTCACCGCTTACTGCGCTCGATGAAATTGCTAGGGCTGCGGTGGAAAGCTTAGGGGAAAGTATATGCGAGGGACATTCCATGCCTCAATTGTCTAAAGAGACGATTCTCCCTACACAAATGAATGTGTCCGACGAAATTCCAAGTGTTGGTATAGGTAACTTCGTCGAAAATATGTCTGAGTTACTGTCCAAGCCTCAATCGTCTGAAGAGACGATCCTCCCTACACAAATCAATGTGTTGGACGAAATTCCAAGTGTTGGTATTGACAACTTAGTGGAAAATATATCTGAGGGACAGTTCACACCTCAATTGTTTGAAGAATCGAGTTGTCCTTCACCGAACGAAAGGGCTAGTGTTAGGACTGAAAACTCAGAATCCTCAGAAATGGACAAATATGATGAAGAAGACTCCGATCGCGAATTGGCCAAATTTGTCTATTCCTTTGACCCTAGATCATTTAATGTAGAAGACGTAAACGATCAAAAGTTGCCTAATGATAATCATTATCTTAATCTCGAAGACGAAATCGATATAGTGACGAAACATAATAATGATTATCTTAAATTAGAAATGGAAGAACCACATATGGTCGAAGTTTGTAAAATAGTTATGCAAATAAATCCTACCCATGACTATGTCTTAATTGAACCCAAAATATATCGTTCATTTACTGAAGGAAGTTGGAAAGAAAAGAAATTGGCGATAGATGAGTTAAAAACAATAAAAATCCAGAATTTTGAAAGGGTTATTTTTATTGTACCATGTAACAGTATGTACATAATTGCCGTCACGAAAAAGTCTACTAAAGATATATATATATATTCAATCCTTATGATAAAAGTGGTAGCTATGACGCAGAGTGTAACAGTCTGTTGAAGTTGGCAAACATACTTTTAAATGAGAAACGCAGGTATTTTAACATAAAAATAACCGATGCATTTAAGTCCCCTTATATTAGAGAGTCTGGGTATTTTTTGCCCATTTATATTTTTTGCATTCTTAACTGCATTTCTACCTTCGATTTTTTCGCAAAGCTTAGTACTGAGAGAATTAGAAAATGGGGATATAACTTAATAGAAAATAAAGCTTTTATAATGCTTTCGAAATGGTCAGTTGCTAAATTTCTCGAAAGGTAGAAACCAAAGTCAGAACATAAAGCAATCGATGGCAACAATGTTTGACCAAGACTTCAATATATTTAAAAAAAAAAAAATCCTTATATCTCTAATAAAAACGTTTTCGAATTTTCTGTCATTCCAAAAGAAAAAAAAAAAAAACCTCGTATTTAATTAATACGTAAAGGTATGGTTCCAAAGTCCTATCTGTTACCTCCCCGCGGTGGAACTGGAAACGATTAAGATTAATAAATTAATCGGCTAAAAAAGAGGGCTAACGGTTTGAAACTTTATTTGTGGGGCTTACTTGAGTTCTCACACCACCATCTTCTGGTCTTTGTCCATCCCACGCGGACACCAGTCTGTTCTTACTGGCTTCTAATCACCACCATTTTCTGTTCTTTGTCAATCCCACATTGACACCAGTCTGCACTTACACTGGCTTCTAACACCACCATCCACTGGTCTTCCGTCTATTCCACATAGACCCCAATCTGTATCATTGGCTTCTACTCCATTATCATCGTTTGGTTTTAGGATACACGCGGCGATCAGCTAGGGTTACGAGAAACGTCTAGCCTCCCTAAGGTGGGATCGCCACCAAAGGTTTTCGCAATTGCGCTTTTTCCTTACTATTATAATGGAAACGAATCGGATATATACCCCAAATTTGAAAAAAGCGGGCAAGAGGGGTACCCTTCACTTTAAACGTCAATATTAGCAAAGTTTGAGAAGATAATAGGTAGGTATAACTTTATTTTAAACGATTTAACTATTATTAATGTTAATTATTGAAGATTAAAATAATTAAAAATAATTATATTTATTTAAATATTAAAGATAAACCTCTTGTGCAAAGAGAGAGATTATCATTGCCTCCTATATCTACCAAGGCCCGTGCATGCGATATATTTCCTTCATTGCCTCCTATATCTATCAAGGCCCGTGCATTGTGATATATTTCATTCATTGCCTCCTATATCTATCAAGGCCCGTGCATTGTGATATATTTCATTCATTGCCTCCTATATCTATCAAGGCCCGTGCATTGTGATATATTTCATTCATTGCCTCCTATATCTATCAAGGCCCGTGTATTGTGATATATTTCATTCATTGCCTCCTATATCTATCAAGGCCCGTGCATTGCGATATATTTTTCAAAACAACAACAAAAATGGGAAACCCCAACTCAGAAACATAATAACGTTTTCATTGGATACTTAAGTTTATATAATCTTCTTGACACGGAGAGGTAACATTTTGGTTTTCCCAACTTGTTTTATTATTATTTAATAGGGTTCATACAAACCTGGAAAAAATCAGGGAAATAAATAGTTGACAGAAACCTCAGGGGAAAACTCAGGGAAATTTAGAATTTTTAGTTAAATTCAGGGAAATCAGGGAAATTTGCTGTGTCAAACAGGGGCCGAGTAATTAAGCAAAATGTTCGTGAACATACCCCCCTCCATAGGAATAGCGTTACACTAAACTTTGGAGGCTTATCAAACCTTAGCAAATTGCAAAATGACTTTCAGTAAGATTCAACTTAAATGTTGAATATCTTAAAATTGGCGAGCACGATTTTGATTAAATTTAAGTATGTTGTTAAGCGTATAAAACTCTCTACCGGAAACTGTTTAGTTTATACCAGGAAGCGCCCCGGAAGTGGGTCATCTAGGCAATCAAACCTTAGAAAATTGCAAAATCAATTATAATTATTTCGAAACATTCAACTTAAATGTTGAATATCTTAAAATTGGCGCACAATCTTGATTAAATTTTAGTATGTTGTTAAGCGTATAAAACTCTACCGGAAACTGTTTAGTTTATACCAGGAAGCGCCCCGGAAGTTGGTCATCTAGACAATCAAACCTTAGCAAATTGCAAAATGACTTTCAGTAAGATTCAACTTAAATGTTGAATATCTTAATATTGGCGAGCACGATTTTGATTAAATTTAAGTATGTTGTTAAGCGTATAAAACTCTACCGGAAACTGTTTAGTTTATACCAGGAAGCGCCACGGAAGTTGGTCATCTAGGCAATCAAACCTTAGTTGGAAAAACCAAAATATTACCTCTCCGAGTCAAGAGGTCTACTACTACAAACTTATTTACCTAGATATGGAATTATTTCTCTTTTTATTTTTGGAGTAAAAATTTACGAATTATTAAAGCAGCATTCCAAGCATTGAGAATATATAGTAAAGCAGACGACATTTTACAACCAATAAGGATAAATCTTGGACACATGGAAATCAGTCAATGGGGAAAAGAACAGGAAATGAAGTGTATAAATTTTGGAGATATATAACCTTTATGTGTTTGTAAAGGCCCAATTGTCTACGCTTCAGCTGTTTACCCTATATACTCATAGCTACATTCACAACTGGTTTGCAGTGTAAACACTCGTTTCGTCTCACTTCAACAATATTCTTAGTTTGCCAACAGGGCCGTCGAGAGACTTTGCGGGCCCCGGGAAAGGTTATGGGTCGGGCCCCTAGAAAAATTCACTAACCGGAGCCTCCGAGATATCTAGGCCCGTGCGTGTCCATTTTTCTGTGCGGAAATATCCGGTTTCATAGAGGAAATATTTTCACCCAATATATGTACTAGATGACGCTTTTATTACAGTTGCGAAGGGGGTCTTCAATAAATTGTCGTTGATATTTTAGGGGCCAATTATAAAAAATTTATGAAAGAGAAAGGTACTCTTAAGGCTCTTTCAGACGATCCAACTTTTTGACTCAGCTTGATGGATCAACTCGAGTTGAATCAACTAGTTGGATCGTGTGAATAGACGCTGGATGAGTTGAGTCACCAAAAAAGTTGACTAGGACAAATTGGATCAGTGATCTAATTTTTTCTGACTCAACGTTTTAGGTTCGTTTCTCCAGCCAATCAAAATTAATTTGAAAAAAAGCATTTTTTACGGCTTATTTCGTTAGTGCCAAGGTAGGTGGCGCTTAAAAAGTTACATTTGGCGGTAAAAGTTTAGGTGTGTGAAAAGGAAGGATTTACTTCACTTTTCCCTTCAAAAGTTGGTCAAGTTGATACAACTTTTTGACCCATCGAGCTGAGTCAAAAAGTTGGACCGTCTGAAAGAGCCTTTAAATTAACGTAATTGTTTTAGGGGCTATTTATGTTTTATCGAATCTTTTGGTTAGATTGCGTAATTTTTCCTGACTCAAGTTTTTAATTTCATTTCTCCAGCCAATCAAAATTAATTACAAAAAAAGCCTTTTTCGCGGGCTATTTCGTAGGTAGGTGGCGCTTAAAAAGTTCCATTTGGCGGTAAAAGTTTAGTCGTGTGAATAGGAAGGATTTATTTCACTTTTCCCTTCAAAAGTTGGGCAAGTTGATACAACTTTTTGACCCACCGAGCTGAGTCAAAAAGTTGGATCGTCTGAAAGAGCCTTAACGCGACGGAGGTCGAGATTCCGCCTTCAAATACCCCGCCTCCCGTTTTAGGCGCCTCTTTCTTCAGTGTTTTCTCTACTACCTATAAAGCCAATTAGAAATGAAGCTTCTGATGGAATTGCCATGGTGTCAAGCGGTGGGAAGATGTCCCTCATTGCCCAATTTGACGATATTTGTCGCTACCATGCCGTATTAAACGAAGCATCGCAGGAAAATACTATAGAAGAGTTCATTAAATTCGTCAAATAGGCCCAGTTAGCCAGAAAACAATGGCTTTTGACGGAGACGTCTTTACAAGAACTTAAGACCAAGTTTGACAACTTAATGTGCGTCTTCTTAGCCATCTTTCGTTCATTCCCCTGTTTGTATTTACGCTAATCTTAATGTTTACAGGAAGAAATACAGAGATGAACGCGATAAAAGACTTAATGCTGAAGGACAGTTAATTGAACTGGTAGGCCATCCTTTAAAACAGTTACATCACTAAATCTCGAAAATGTTGACGCTGACGCATTACTTAATTACAGAAAAAAATCATTGGAAAGGTGAAAGAAATTGAGGACTTAGGAGCCACTGGAGCTGAGGCTTTATCTCAGGCCCTGAGATTTGACCAGTAACAAAAATGATTATAATTCAAGTCATGGGGTTAGACCCGGTCTTTCTTGGATGGAAAAGGGCACAAACCAGATTTTCTGCAAAAAGGAATTATGACGGTTGGCTTTTAATTTTAATCAACCGAAAAAAACTTTTAATAAAATTTTAATCATGGCAGTTTTAAGTTTTTAAGGATGATAAGATTGGCAATATTTGGGAGGGTTTTTAATTCCTGGGAATGTTTTAGATAAGAAAATTAAGATTTAAGCAGTTTTATTGCCATATTTCTATACTATATCAATTCAATGTAAATAAAATTACTAGAAGTGTATAAATTAAAAAAATCTGATATTGCAAAGTAAAAGTATTTTTAATTTGTAATGCATTAATTCATTTTATTTTTTACAGGTAAGCTTTGCTATATTTCTTTACATTATCTGATATTTCTAGAGTTAATTTACATTTTTTATTATTCCACGTGAAATATTCAGGTTGAAGTTCATTTTCTGTTTTTGAAAAGGTAAAGTTCTTGCTAAGTTCTATAGCTAATGAAGATTTAACCAGGGAGTATTAAAGTGAATAGGCGCGTTCGTTAGATTCGTGGCTAAAATCGTCTCTCTCTGGCGCTGACTCGGGAACTCAACGCGGTGTCCGCGCGCATGCGTCAAATTTAAAAACCGTCGTGCATCTGTTTTTTAACGAGGTATTTTTCTGTTCTCGCCGTTACGGCAAGCCCGGCCGCCGGCGGCTCGAGATGCGCCGCTCGGCCTCAGCCGATGATATCTAACCAAGGCTTAGTGTAGTTTTCGTGTCTAATTTTATTCTCAGAGCTATATTTATGTTGAAATTTAAAGAAAATGTTATAATATTTAGTTGAAGACTTGGTAAATGTCTCAAAAAATTTCGAAACTTGAGCTTTAAAACGTTGAATATTTTATGACGCCTACCGAACGATACCGCAAATTCGCCTTCCGGGCTTCCCGGTTATCTCGACGGCGAGTCGAACAGAGTTTTTACCATATTAAAGCTCTAACCGGGTACCATCGAACTGCGGGAATTTATTTTAAAGAACTTCAATTCCAGAGTGTATAGTCACTAAACTATTCCAATTTCGAATGCGGTTTAAAGAATTTTAAAGCTATCGATCAGCTCAACTTATTGAAGTTATATTATTGGAAAGTTTTATAAGGTCATAGGGTTTTTATACGAGAATCTTTTCATTGCAAAGCAGAGGTTTAGAACTTCTTTTGCCACCGAGAAATGTCATTCAAGTCTATTGTGAGAACCTTTTATAATTTTCTTTAAAAGTCGGCAAGCACCTAACCCATTCCCAAACCAAGATATTCAAAATTGGAAAAATAATTATACTTAAAGAACTCGAAGGCTTATACGTTATCGTACTTATGGATTACTGGTATTTGATGTTATTGAAATTATAAGTAACTGCAATTAGGTGTTATTGAAATTATGAGTAATTGCAATTAGATGTTATTGGAATTATGAGTAATTGCAATTAGGTGTTATTGGAATTATAAGTAATTGCAATTAGGTTTTACTGAAATTAAAAGTAATTGCAATTAGGTGTTTGGTGCTATTGAAATTATAAGTAATTGCAATTAGGCTTTACTGAAATTAAAAGTAATTGCAATTAGGTGTTTGGTGTTATTGAAATTATAAGTAATTGCAATTAGGCTTTACTGAAATTAAAAGTAATTGCAATTAGGTGTTTGGTGTTATTGAAATTATAAGTAATTGCAATTAGGTCTTATTGAAATTAGAAGTAATTGCAATTATGTCTTATTGAAATTATAAATAATTGCAATTTGACGTTTTTTCAATTATACATAATGAAATTTCCAAGCTCTAAGAACCCCTACCAACAGTTGAAATAGAATATTAAATTAAAAGCGGATACCCTTAAAAATTGATCGGGTAAATTATTAAAATTTCAGATTCATCTCCTAGAGTGTGTTATACCAAGTACACGTATTTAAAATTAAGGATTTACCCCCAGGATTTAAATAACAAATGAGCTTCTCTCCAAAACACCCGAAATAAAAACAGTATATTCCGCAAGCAGAATATATTTAGTTTAATTAATCAAGATCTGTTAATTTTATAACTAAATAAAAATATTAAAAAATAAATAAAATGAAATAAAATTGTGTTGAAGTTAGAAACCCAAATATCTAAATTTTTTTAAATACCAAAATTAATTCGAACCACCCGAATGTCACCTTTTCAACATTTTGCTAAGGCCCGGAAATGATTCATTAAACAACAATATTAAATCGCATTAATTGACACCTTTAAGACTCGAGAAAACAATGTCTATATATAAATCTTAAGTCTGGTGGATAATTTTCAATATAATTTTCAACTCGGGATTCGAGAAACTTTCCAGGATTAAGCCGGCAAAGGCTTAATGAAACCGGTAGTCTAGCGAATTATAAACATATTTAAAATTTAAAGAAACCACGTTGTTCTTTTGAAAAATAAACTTTTGGAATAAAATCAAATTCAAATTTAATGATGGTAGGCCGTGTGGAAAAAATTTTATTTTTAATATTATAAACAGTTGCAGGGCCCCCAGCCGAATTCCGAAAATATTTATAGGAATTATAGGATTTTTTTCATGAAAATATAGGATTATATAGGACAGTTTTCCAGAATTATAGGATTATATAGGACACCAAAATATTAATTTTTATTTTTTTAAAGAACCAGTACTGCAAACATGGGCCGAACAATTAAGCAAAATGTTCAAAAACATACCCTCCAATTTTCGAGGCTCATAACTCTGGTTCTACTAGAGATACGGGGATGCCCTTTGAGTGTGTTATAGTACCAGAAGGGAATATTCTATTTGCCCCCCATCCAACCATACTAAAAACTTGGGGCTACGACAAAAAGGGTTTCCAGAATTATAGGCTTATATAGGACAGTAAAATATTAGTTTTTTTTTTTGAAGAAGAAGAAGAAGAAGAAGAAGAAGCAGTACTGCAAAAAACTATCTCCCTCCTTTTTTTGATCTAACAAATAAAAACCAATAGACTTCCTATTGGCTGCCCACACGCAAAACTCACCATTGTGGTGCACACTGAACATTCAGTTTATCAGAACCATAATATACCGAGCTATGTTTAACTAGTTAAGCTACAATATTAGGGAAGCCATTCCCATTTTATGATATTTTTTAGACCCGAATCCTGGTTCAACCGATAAGCTGCTTAAAATTCGCCCAAATTTCAAAATTATAGGATTTTATAGGATTTTTAGCGATTTTAGCCAAAATTATAGGATTTTATAGGACAGTTTTAAAAATATAGGATTTTATAGGAACTATAGGACCTCTGGGGGCCCTGCAGTTGGGTTCTTTTCTTCTTCTACTAACAAGCTCTAACATTTGCCTTATATAAAATAAATAACATAAGAAATAACCCTTTTTAAGTTTCGAATTGGCTTGAAATTTAAATTCTAGAAATAGAAATAGACATAGACGTCTTTTTATTTACGTAACAAAGTTTTTGCGATGCGAAATTGGCGGGAAATTCTGTAGCATTTAGACGTTAAAAAAAGGTCACGTGATAAAATGCGCTCGAGTCTTAAAACAATGTTAGCAGCTCGCGACAGCTGGAAGCGGCTTGTACAGTTTGTACCTACTTCTATAGATTATTGAACAAACATTCAAGAGAAATTTCGACACCAAAAGAACCGCGCGCACGAGCTCGTGCAGAAATTGCGGGAATTTTGTTTTTTTTTGTTTAAAATGTTTTCGCGCCAAATTGAGTCTCAACAAAAGCGCGCGCTTAAGACACGTGCTATGTCAATATTTAAACTATTCGATTGAACGAAGATTTAAATTTAGATTTCGGTGATTAATTAAGCGAGAACTAGTTAAGCCTAACGTAATCTCAATTATAACATGGCGGTCAACTTCAGAGGGGCTACGTCCGCTACGATAATAACCGAAAGTTTCCCATAGTTATTACTCTATCTAGCGTTGTTCCTAACTTTTCGTAAGATTAGCTCCGATTTCGTTATAGATTGGGATGAAGTAAAGAGATGCGCCTCGATTCGGTTCATTAGACGCGGTTATGTTAGACCGCCACCATTATATTGATATGTTTTGCTCGCTCAGGTGTGAAGTGTATACGCGAGGTAAGTTTGCTTTAGTGGTCAAATTACCTGACCACACGAGAATCAAATTACAGGCGAATCTATGGGATGACCACAAGGGTTGTTTGTAGTCGAATTTCTTAGATGTAGAAAAGTTGATAATACACGGTGGCTGAGCTATTTGAAGACAGAGTAGTAGTTTCCTACCAAAACGCAGCAGTTTCCTACCAAAACGCAGACATACGAAATATTGTGTACAGTATAAGCATTTTATTATTTATTTATTTTGAAATAATTATTTGCAAAAGTTTTATTGTAAAAAGAAAATGGTAAATTTAAAGTCGAAAATAGGATTAATCATCTTAAAATAGGTTAAATTAAAAGAAATATAGGATAACAAACAGAGGAATAGAAAAATATAATAACAAAAGCTAATAGCAAAATGGTAAATTTAAAGTCGAAAATAGGATTAATCATTTTAAAATACGTTAAATTAAAAGAAATGTAGGATAAAATCATTTTAAATTACGTTAAATTAAAAGAAATGTAGGATAAAATCATTTTAAAAAGAGACTCGACCACATCGACAAGATTACTTTTGCAACCTCTCATTAAGGGTGTTGTCCCATCTACATCAGCCAGATTAAATTAAAAGAAATATAGGATAAAATCATTTTAAAATACGTTAAATTAAAAGAAATGTAGGATAAAATAATTTTAAAATACGTTAAATTAAAAGAAATGTAGGATAAAATCATTTTAAAAAGAGACTCGACCACATCGACAAGATTACTTTTGCAAGCTCTCATTAAGGGTGTTTGTCCATCTTCATCAGCCAGATTAAATTAAAAGAAATAAAGGATAAAATCATTTTAAAATACGTTAAATTAAAAGAAATATAAGATAAAATCATTTTAAAATACGTTAAATTAAAAGAAATATAAGATAAAATCATTTTAAAATACGTTAAATTAAAAGAAATATAAGATAAAATCATTTTAAAATACGTTAAATTAAAAGAAATATAAGATAAAATCATTTTAAAAAGGGTGTTGTCCCATCTGCATCAGCCAGATTAACATTGGCACCTTTTTCAATAAGCAGCAATGGCGCATCGGATCTTCCATGATAGCAAGCCAATTGTAATGCCGTGTTTCCATCTTTATCAACGTCGTCGATATCGGCACCTTTATTCAAAAGAGACTTGACCACATCGAGTAGATTCCTTTCGCAAGCCATCATTAAGGGTGTTGTCCCAAACGCATCAGCCAGATTAACATTGGCACCTTTCTCAATAAGCAGCAGTGCCAGATCAAAATGGCTTCCATTACAAGCGAAGTGTAATGCGGTTTGGCGAAACGGACCAGCATAGTTGATATTGGCACCGCGGTTTAACAACCGGACGACCTCATCTATTTTCCCCTCATTAGCAGCAGTCAATAATTCTTTACCAAACATTGTATACGTGTACTTGACTCTATTTCAACGTTTTGTTGAGTAACTAGCAGTCGAGATCGTAGTCTGAAAAAATAAAATTAAAATTAATTAGTACTTTTGGCGTACTGACTACATGGTTAAGTACTTTCTAATAAAACCTTGGGACTTTAATGGCCTAGTGTCGTCTTTATTAAACTAAACCCAATTTGGCAAAATTATTAAAATGATTATTCATTGTCAAAAAAAAGGCTTTATTTCTAATAATGGGACCATCTTCCGAGACCTAATTGTCCAACAAGCTGCCCTATCAACCCTATTTAAAGCTCTGATCTTCATCTTTCATTAGACAGCTATAAGTTTAAGCTTTTATCGCATTCATTAACTTCTTCGTCTCTCGTTTCATTCCTATTTCATTAGCTTTTCATTTTGGTTCAAGATAGACTCTATTTTAAATTTTCCCACTTCTTCAGACTCATGGCGTTTTCCTTTGTGTCCTCGCGGAGCGCTCCCATGGAGGAATAAAACTAGGAGATCCTATTCTTCAAAAACAGTCTTTAACGAAGCTGGAAACTACTACTACCATTTTTATTGCTCCTTGGGAGCGCTCCGCGAGGACCCAAAGGAAAACGCTATTAGACATTCGACGCGAGTTTTCTTCCGCAGTATTTAAGCGCGCGTTAACTCAAAATAAGCGGGGAAAAAACACGGTTAACTTAATCATAGCCCCCTGAATAACATATTAATACACTAAATTTTACCAAGGCTTCAAGTTATATGCCAATAATGCCATGTCATAGAACCACTTACGCCTAAAGCTATATGTTACAAGGTAAATAACTAAGATTCAGGTTGAAAATACCGAAAATTATAAAAATTACCTTTCTCGGAGAACTTTCAAATGTTGAAGAACGTCCAGAATTCCAAAAAATAAACGGAGTTTGAAACTTTACCGATCTTCTCGGGGTTTCTAACAAAAACAAGCAGACAGCAGACAGACGACTTTGAACCAGTCCAGTGTTGTACTGTTGTGTTGTTCCTTTGACTTTTGGCAAATTGTGATACTGAATATTCACTTATACGACTACGCCCCCTCGGCGTGGGTCACGTGATTTAATTTTTTTCCTAAACCCGTCACGTGTTGTGTACGTAGACGAACACTGATAACAAGTAGAGTGGGTTATAGACCGAGTGGGGAAATGTGAAGTAATATAAAACAAGTTGGAAAAACCAAAATATTACCTCTCCGAGTCAAGAGGTCTACTACTACAAACTTATTTACCTAGATATGGAATTATTTCTCTTTTTATTTTTGGAGTAAAAATTTACGAATTATTAAAGCAGCATTCCAAGCATTGAGAATATATAGTAAAGCAGACGACATTTTACAACCAATAAGGATAAATCTTGGACACATGGAAATCAGTCAATGGGGAAAAGAACAGGAAATGAAGTGTATAAATTTTGGAGATATATAACCTTTATGTGTTTGTAAAGGCCCAATTGTCTACGCTTCAGCTGTTTACCCTATATATACTCATAGCTACATTCACAACTGGTTTGCAGTGTAAACACTCGTTTCGTCTCACTTCAACAATATTCTTAGAATTTCAACTTTAAAGAAATTACCTTCAACCAAAATTAAACTTAGTTAAATTAGCGACAATAAATTGGAATTTTCAGTCGGTTCAATTTATACGCATTAGCTCTCCCAAACCTGGTTAAAATTAGTAGCCAGCCTTAGTAATAAACTTTAGTATATGCAGACTTCTCAAGGGGGAATTTACTATAAGCTAACCCCCGGTTCCCGAAGAAACCCTCAGAACCGTCAAAAGCCCAAGGCGTTTCACGATCTTGTTGGAGGCGTTGCGTTTAATTTATCAGTGAAATCAGAATCTATTTTAATTTTTAAAACCGCTGGGAGATATTTCCTGAATGTTTTAGGTCTTACAATTAGCTGAATAATATATTAAAAATCAATCGATTTTCCTCTTCACCCTCCCTTTAAAGGACAAATCTTGAGTTCTGATTTACCCCTTTGGAAATGGAAGAAAGTTTCTTTAAAATGGTAACATCATGGAAAACCCCTCACTAAGCGAAACTTAGCTATATGGGACGTTTCCTGAGAAACCCACGGGTAATTTTTAGATTTTAAAGAGCTAATGCTATAAACTATTTTCATTAAATGGCTAGTAGCCTATAATTTTTACTATCATTAGTCGAAATTGTATGTAATTTATTTCTCCGAGGGCTAGAACGTGTGGGGTTTTTATGTACGGGTTTTTGAAATTTGAGAAAGATTTTGGATTTTAAAGCAACATAGAGGGATTTTATGATTTCATTGTTAATTCTCCATCGATCATATTTAAAGATTTTTTTCGACCAAAATTTACGAGGTTTTAGCAACTGTCTGACCCCTCGAATATCTCAATTTCATAAACGATTTTTGCTTTGAAATGGATTCCTTTGATTTAAATATTGGGACGTCACAATAAGTGTATAAGATATATTCTTCAAGTCTGACACTTCCTATGATTCATAATGCTAAAAATTTAGTGAAAACTAGTTCGACGACGACGCGACAATTGACTATACGCGGCTTTGCAGTCCATCTCCGTATTTATAAAACAAATGTTTTTGGACCTAACCTATATGTATTAACCTATAATTTCATAAGATCTCCTATAAAACCCTATATTTCTGACTGAGTCCAATTATCCAACATAATTATATTGTTTAGTAGAAAATTTAGCAAAAACATTTTCAGAGTTCTATTATTGACCCGCATTTTCCATAAAATAAAAACCTACTAAAATCCAGGCTTTGTTTTTAGGGTGTGGTAAATTAAGATTTAATTTAAATTTCACCATAGAAATTAAGTGTGTGTTTTTGAAAATTTCCTTTGATAACTTCCTTTTAAGTGTATTTGATAACTTCATGTCGAAGTAAAAAACCATTCCCGAGATGTTTTCCCTTTTTCAGCGCCCCTAGGTTTATCTGGGCAACGACTCTTCAATAGAGAATGAAATGGAAAATTTCTCGGGAATTCACAGTCTTAGCTTGCCTCTCTTAAGCCCCTCTTTTTTGTATGGAACCACTGTGTAAAGAAAGAAAGAAACTTTGTAGCGAGAGGAGCTAAGAATCTTTAGCCGAAATAAATTTCTTTTTTTTTTTGTTCATGTTTTACTTTAAAAATAGACTAATTCTTTTAACTAAATAATCCCAGAACCGACTTTAGATAAATTCAGTGTATAAGTTAAAAGCGCGCAATATGGCTTTATTTCATAGGGACTTAAAAGTTATAAAGTTCCTATTTATTTATATTTTTAATAACTCATCTGATTGTCGGATAATCATAAAAGTGATACTATAGGTTCCATTTGAGATATAAGTTCATCATTTCAAAATAAAATTTAATTTGTTACAGTTTTCAAACATTTATTACATAGTTTAAGCGAAAAATAGTTCTATAATCGTGTATACGTATAGGAGATATTTTAGTCCTATATTATCTTATAAAATAAAATTTTTCGTCTTATAAAACAGAACACAAAATACAATTTTTCCTATAAGGAATTTCATTTTTTAACTGGCTCCCTGTAAGCCTTTGGCAATGCCTCACCAGGCGTCGCTTCACGATAATCTATGACGTTCCACCTGCGTCACTCCACGACTAGCTCTCAGTAACCAGCGGCACACTTATGGAACATATCTTATAAGCTTATGGCCCAAATTTACCACAGAAAACCCGATTTCACCTAGGATTTCCCTCAGCGAGCCAACTACCAGAGCAACCATTTGAAACGTAGAAAAATTTCCATGGAAATAACAGGGAAAATAACAGGCGTGAGACTCTGCCTTCCATCTCGCTTTTCGGCACCTGCGCTGTGGGATCTTTGCACAGAGACGGTGATCAACCCCCATGTATGACACGACATTAAGGGTTCCCTACCCCCCTTTTCCGTCGAAATGGTCAATAGACAGGGGTGTTTGGGTATACTGTTTTTAACGTCACGTATTACTTTTACATTCCACATTTCAAATTAATTGATGTGGAGGCACCTTAGCTATACACATCGGTGATACTTAGTTAATACGGGGTTTATTAAGTTGTACCCCAAATAAAATGGATCAAATCTGGGTGCACGGCAGTGCACCCGCCAAGTTGTCGTGCACTACCAGCAATCCTTTACCCGAAACATTTCAGCCTCATTTTGACCCCCTCTTAACTCGGTACTGGGGAATAGTACACCACTCATATTTGCACCTCAAGGGCACAGTGTTAATCCTAGGAAGTCCTCCAACTTCCAGCTTTCTAACTCATTTGGTTTCTGTGATAATCCTATGTGAAAATGACACATTATGAGACTGACTGACTGACTGACTGACTGACTGACACATCATCAAAACCTCTAGGGCATTTCCGGTGGTGCTAGAATGATGAAATTTGGCATACTTGTACCACTAAGCATACAAGCAAAGGGAAAAGTCCCAAAAGCGGGAGTTTCCCCCTTTTAGCCCCTGAAATGGGGGTTTAAAATTAGAGTCATCATCTAAACCTCTAGGGCATTTCCGGTGGTGCTAGAATGATGAAATTTGGCATACTTGTACCACTAAGCATACAAGCAAAGGGAAAAGTCCCAAAAGCGGGAGTTTCCCCCTTTTAGCCCCTGAAATGGGGGTTTAAAATTAGAGTCATCATCTAAACCTCTAGGGCATTTCCGGTGGTGCTAGAATGATGAAATTTGGCATACTTGTACCACTAAGCATACAAACAAAGGAAAAAGTCCCAAAAGCGGGAGTTTCCCCCTTTTAGCCCCTGAAATGGCGGTTTAAAATTAGAGTCATCATCTAAACCTCTAGGGCATTTCCGGTGGTGCTAGAATGATGAAATTTGGCATACTTGTACCACTAAGCATACAAACAAAGGAAAAAGTCCCAAAAGCGGGAGTTTCCCCCTTTTAGCCCCTGAAATGGCGGTTTAAAATTAGAGTCATCATCTAAACCTCTAGGGCATTTCCGGTGGTGCTAGAATGATGAAATTTGGCATACTTGTACCACTAAGCATACAAACAAAGGAAAAAGTCCCAAAAGCGGGAGTTTCCCCCTTTTAGCCCCTGAAATGGCGGTTTAAAATTAGAGTCATCATCTAAACCTCTAGGGCATTTCCGGTGGTGCTAGAATGATGAAATTTGGCATACTTGTACCACTAAGCATACAAACAAAGGAAAAAGTCCCAAAAGCGGGAGTTTCCCCCTTTTAGCCCCTGAAATGGCGGTTTAAAATTAGAGTCATCATCTAAACCTCTAGGGCATTTCCGGTGGTGCTAGAATGAGGAAATTTGGCATACTTGTACCACTAAGCATACAAGCAAAGGGAAAAGTCCCAAAAGCGGGAGTTTCCCCCTTTTAGCCCCTGAAATGGCGGTTTAAAATTAGAGTCATCATCTAAACCTCTAGGGCATTTCCGGTGGTGCTAGAATGAGGAAATTTGGCATACTTGTACCACTAAGCATACAAGCAAAGGAAAAAGTCCCAAAAGCGGGAGTTTCCCCCTTTTAGCCCCTGAAATGGCGGTTTAAAATTAGAGTCGTCATCTAAACCTCTAGGGCATTTCCGGTGGTGCTAGAATGATGAAATTTGGCATACTTGTACCACTAAGCATACAAGCAAAGGGAAAAGTCCCAAAAGCGGGAGTTTCCCCCTTTTAGCCCCTGAAATGGGGGTTTAAAATTAGAGTCATCATCTAAACCTCTAGGGCATTTCCGGTGGTGCTAGAATGATGAAATTTGGCATACTTGTACCACTAAGCATACAAACAAAGGAAAAAGTCCCAAAAGCGGGAGTTTCCCCCTTTTAGCCCCTGAAATGGCGGTTTAAAATTAGAGTCATCATCTAAACCTCTAGGGCATTTCCGGTGGTGCTAGAATGATGAAATTTGGCATACTTGTACCACTAAGCATACAAACAAAGGAAAAAGTCCCAAAAGCGGGAGTTTCCCCCTTTTAGCCCCTGAAATGGCGGTTTAAAATTAGAGTCATCATCTAAACCTCTAGGGCATTTCCGGTGGTGCTAGAATGAGGAAATTTGGCATACTTGTACCACTAAGCATACAAGCAAAGGAAAAAGTCCCAAAAGCGGGAGTTTCCCCCTTTTAGCCCCTGAAATGGCGGTTTAAAATTAGAGTCATCATCTAAACCTCTAGGGCATTTCCGGTGGTGCTAGAATGATGAAATTTGGCATACTTGTACCACTAAGCATACAAACAAAGGAAAAAGTCCCAAAAGCGGGAGTTTCCCCCTTTTAGCCCCTGAAATGGCGGTTTAAAATTAGAGTCATCATCTAAACCTCTAGGGCATTTCCGGTGGTGCTAGAATGAGGAAATTTGGCATACTTGTACCACTAAGCATACAAGCAAAGGAAAAAGTCCCAAAAGCGGGAGTTTCCCCCTTTTAGCCCCTGAAATGGCGGTTTAAAATTAGAGTCGTCATCTAAACCTCTAGGGCATTTCCGGTGGTGCTAGAATGAGGAAATTTGGCATACTTGTACCACTAAGCATACAAGCAAAGGGAAAAGTCCCAAAAGCGGGAGTTTCCCCCTTTTAGCCCCTGAAATGGGGGTTTAAAATTAGAGTCATCATCTAAACCTCTAGGGCATTTCCGGTGGTGCTAGAATGAGGAAATTTGGCATACTTGTACCACTAAGCATACAAACAAAGGGAAAAGTCCCAAAAGCGAGAGTTTCCCCCTTTTAGCCCCTGAAATGGGGGTTTAAAATTAGAGTCATCATCTAAACCTCTAGGGCACTTCCGGTGTTGCGGGAATGATAAAATTTGGCATACTTGTACCACTAAGCATACAAACAAAGGAAAAAGTCCCAAAAGCGGGAGTTTCCCCCTTTTAGCCCCTGAAATGGGGGTTTTATAATTTATATCCCCTCGTAATAGGACATTATAATTTAATTTTTTCGTCTTTTAATATTAATATTTTTAACTAATATGACTCTTTCGTATTATTGCAAAATTTATGTTTTTTACATAATGTTTTAGTAATTAAATTTTTTACTCATTTCCTTTTCATTTCGACTGAAATGGTTCTAAGCGTGTTTTGATTCATTTAGTTTTTTACCTCTCCGTGTGACGTAGTCCAGGAGAGGTTCTGTAACGGCCGTGTCTGTCTGTGTGTGTGTGTGTGTGTGTGTGTCTGTCTGTCTGTCCGTTGTTACACCCACGTGACCGCGTTCGCAGTTTGCGTATCGGAGCAAACGTGTTCCCAATTTCCGGACCGCATTGACAGTTCACAGAAATTTGGAAAATTGTTTTTCTCTGCGTTGGCTACTCTATACTTGAGTTCTCAACACCACCATGTTTGGTCTTCGTCCATCCCACATGAACAGAAGTCTGGTATTTTTCTGCCTTCCAACACCACCCACCATCTTCTGTTCTTTGTCAATTCCACATTGACACCAGTCTGCACTTACACTGGCTTCTAACACCACCATCCACTGGTCTTCCGTCTATTCCACATAGACACCAATCTGTATCATTGGCTTCTACTCCATTATCATCGTTTGGTTTTAGGATATACGCGGCGATCAGCTAGGGTTACGAGAAACGTCTAGCCTCCCTAAGGTGGGATCTCCACCAAAGGTTTTCGCAATTGCGCTTTTTCCTTACTATTATAATGGAAACGAATCGTATATATACCCCAAATTTGAAAAAAGCGGGCAAGAGGGGTACCCGTCACTTTAAACGTCAATATTAGCAATGTTTGAGATGATAATAGGTATAACTTTATTTTAAACGATTTAACTATTATTAATGTTAATTATTGAAGATTAAAATAATTAAAAATAATGATATTTATTTAAATATTAAAGATAAACCTCTCGTGCAAAGAGAGAGATTATCATTGCCTCCTATATCTACCAAGGCCCGTGCATGCGATATATTTCCTTCATTGCCTCCTATATCTATCAAGGCCCGTGCATTGTGATATATTTCATTCATTGCATAAACATAAGCGAGATTGTTTTGGGAAAAAAATACTGCTTCCACTAATGGGTTTATACTCCTTGTTACTGTTGTATAGAGTAATCATGAGAAAAGCTTTAAAAATTACGAGAGGATAGACCTTTTTTATCCTCATTCAAAAATATTTTTTGGTGCCAAGATTGCTTTAAAAAATCCAAACGGTTAGGCATTGGTAAAAAAGACAAATGATATTTTTCAAATCTAATGAGATAACGCCCACCTAGTTGAAAATTGCCGTTTTTTTACCGCGGGAGCCATTCTTAATGAGAATTTCGATGCTAGTAGGTTGTCAATTAAACTACCGGTATATTATTGTTGTTGGAAATTGGATATTAAGTCAAATTAAGTGGTTGCAAAGAGCCAGCAGGTTTTTGCCACTTATTTTTGTGAGTATTTCATTTTTGTATGTAAAATGGAGGAAGATAATGTTGAGAGTAAGGATGAAATGCGGAAGCGCAAAGCGCGGGAAAGGATGAGGGCAAAAAGGTCGACGTTTTCATTCGATACTTAAGGTTATATAATCTTCTCGACACGGAGAGGTAATATTTTGGTTTTCCCGACTTGTCTTAAATCTATTCTGTTGATTAAAAGTGTTACTTGCCACAATATTGTGTTCTTCGAATAGAAATACGGTTAACAATTATCACAGCCTGAGAAAAAAAAAAGAAAGTTGAATGCAAAAAAGTTGAAAAAGGCAAAGCCAAGTAAAACTCTTGGAAAGAACAAATAAAAATCTAAAAGTACAAATGTTTATTTCACTTCATAATCCTACTTCTATAAATCTACAAGAACATGCACGTACAAAAAGGAGTGAAATCTCACCAAAAACATCTCTGTAAAAATATGCCAAGTTGTTTGGCCGTAAAAAGAAGTGAGATCTAAAATACGGCCAAGTTATTATCTCCAGGTGAACCAACATTTTATTCGACTTAAAACTTCTCAAGAATGTTTTTCTGACTTGGCCATTAGCATTCCAAACTTGCATCCTTCTTCTTTGCACCCGTGAAGGTTAATAACGGAAATTACAAGTTTAACCACAAAGGCTTATCAAGAGTATTTAACCAATTTGATTTAATATTTTAATTTCGATCCATATCTGGAATTAAACGAATCCTTGATATGCAAATGGTCAAGTCAGAAAAACATTCTTGAGAAGTTTTAAGTCGAATAAAATGTTGGTTCACCTGGAGATAATAACTTGGCCGTATTTTAGATCTCACTTCTTTTTACGGCCAAACAATTTGGCATATTTTTACAGAGATGTTTTTGGTGAGATATGAATCTACCGAAACAATTGTACTATTGCGTAGAGCACGTAAAAGAGAGTTCGGTATAGGCTAATAATTTTTGGATTACATAACATGGAGAGCATGTTACTAGAACCCTAAGGTTAGGACCTCATTTATGGACGGCCCCATGACACCCGTGTTTTTTGCGCGGAAGTACCTCTGGCACCACCATGTACCACACGTGGTACCACAGAGATTAACAGAATCACGGAGGCTAGGATATTTCTCTTCGAAACAGTGATAAACAACTTTATAGGAATGCAACCCCTTTGAAAACAGGTTAAAATAAAATGTTTCTTGTCCGTGTGATGGCGCTAAGAGTCCATGTCAAAATTTGCTATTCATTTCCTCTTGCTTGTTGGTCGATCCGATTCTCTCGCCGCGACGGCGACATACGCGAATCTTCCCTGTTCAAGGTTGGTTGGAGCTTTGTGGTTCCGTGTTCTATCTTGTCTCGCTAGAGAAGATTCGTTTTTATTTTTGCGCGTATTGAATGTGCGAAAGTTTTTCTCACCCCTTTTTTACTGGCTGGGTGGTGGTATATCTGCATTCTTTGGCAATTGAATGCCAAATATTATTTTTCTAGAATCTTGTGCCGTTTTGGTCTTAAGCTCTGCTAGTTAAAAACACTTAATAAGTGACCCTGTGGACTCGCAGTTTTTGCGTTCTGACCACATAAATGGAATTTTAAAAAACTTGAATCTTAGGCCGTTTTGGTCTTAAGCTCTGCTAGTTCCAAACACTTAATAAGTGACCCTGTGGACTAGCAGTTTTTGCGTTCTGACCACATAAAGGGAATTTTAAAAAACTTGAATCTTAGGCCGTTTTGGTCTTAAGCTCTGCTAGTTCCAAACACTTAATAAGTGACCCTGTGGACTCGCAGTTTTTGCGTTCTGACCACATAAAGGGAATTTTAAAAAACTTGAATCTTAGGCCGTTTTGGTCTTAAGCTCTGCTAGTTCCAAACACTTAATAAGTGACCCTGTGGATTCGCAGTTTTTGCGTTCTGACCACATAAAGGGAATTTTAAAAAACTTGAATCTTAGGCCGTTTTGGTCTTAAGCTCTGCTAGTTCCAAACACTTAATAAGTGACCCTGTGGACTCGCAGTTTTTGCGTTCTGACCACATAAAGGGAATTTTAAAAAACTTGAATCTTAGGCCGTTTTGGTCTTAAGCTCTGCTAGTTCCAAACACTTAATAAGTGACCCTGTGGACTCGCAGTTTTTGCGTTCTGACCACATAAAGGGAATTTTAAAAAACTTGAATCTTAGGCCGTTTTGGTCTTAAGCTCTGCTAGTTCCAAACACTTAATAAGTGACCCTGTGGACTCGCAGTTTTTGCGTTCTGACCACATAAAGGGAATTTTAAAAAACTTGAATCTTAGGCCGTTTTGGTCTTAAGCTCTGCTAGTTCCAAACACTTAATAAGTGACCCTGTGGACTCGCAGTTTTTGCGTTCTGACCACATAAAGGGAATTTTAAAAAACTTGAATCTTAGGCCGTTTTGGTCTTAAGCTCTGCTAGTTCCAAACACTTAATAAGTGACCCTGTGGACTCGCAGTTTTTGCGTTCTGACCACATAAAGGGAATTTTAAAAAACTTGAATCTTAGGCCGTTTTGGTCTTAAGCTCTGCTAGTTCCAAACACTTAATAAGTGACCCTGTGGACTCGCAGTTTTTGCGTTCTGACCACATAAAGGGAATTTTAAAAAACTTGAATCTTAGGCCGTTTTGGTCTTAAGCTCTGCTAGTTCCAAACACTTAATAAGGGACCCTGTGGACTCGCAGTTTTTGCGTTCTGACCACATAAAGGGAATTTTAAAAAACTTGAATCTTAGGCCGTTTTGGTCTTAAGCTCTGCTAGTTCCAAACACTTAATAAGTGACCCTGTGGACTCGCAGTTTTTGCGTTCTGACCACATAAAGGGAATTTTAAAAAACTTGAATCTTAGGCCGTTTTGGTCTTAAGCTCTGCTAGTTCCAAACACTTAATAAGTGACCCTGTGGACTCGCAGTTTTTGCGTTCTGACCACATAAAGGGAATTTTAAAAAACTTGAATCTTAGGCCGTTTTGGTCTTAAGCTCTGCTAGTTCCAAACACTTAATAAGTGACCCTGTGGACTCGCAGTTTTTGCGTTCTGACCACATAAAGGGAATTTTAAAAAACTTGAATCTTAGGCCGTTTTGGTCTTAAGCTCTGCTAGTTCCAAACACTTAATAAGTGACCCTGTGGACTAGCAGTTTTTGCGTTCTGACCACATAAAGGGAATTTTAAAAAACTTGAATCTTAGGCCGTTTTGGTCTTAAGCTCTGCTAGTTCCAAACACTTAATAAGTGACCCTGTGGACTCGCAGTTTTTGCGTTCTGACCACATAAAGGGAATTTTAAAAAACTTGAATCTTAGGCCGTTTTGGTCTTAAGCTCTGCTAGTTCCAAACACTTAATAAGTGACCCTGTGGACTCGCAGTTTTTGCGTTCTGACCACATAAAGGGAATTTTAAAAAACTTGAATCTTAGGCCGTTTTGGTCTTAAGCTCTCCTATTCAAAACACTTAATAAAGTGACCTGTGAACTCGCGCCATTAAGTTTATTTCAACAAAGTAGAAACTTGAGCCGTTTTTGCCTTTTATTAAGGCCCCTTAATTCTTGCACTTTCCCTTCAAAATGGCTGAGAATGCTGGCAAAACTGATTCAAAAACTGATCACGTTCCTAATGATTTGCCCACTGAGACATCTTTGGCGTATAGGAGTGGTGTGTGTAAAGTTTTTACTAAAGATGACGCCTTAGATGTCTTATTAAAAGTGAAAGATGGAACTATTACACATAATGTTCTTAATTACTGTCCAAAAACAAATCTAAGAGGAGGAGATATTTTCGTTTTGTCAACAAATGACAAACTTAAAGAGAGAGATCTGTTCAATGACGGATTGCGTTGGGATTTAGTAGGAAATACGAGTAAAAAAGATACTCATCCAGTTGTGAAACGTTATTATAATATCAGGCTTACTAACAAAGCTCATGGTTGTAAAGAGTTTCAGAAATTCGTTTACACTTTAAGGAACGAGCAAACTCTACCTATACCTGTGTTGATTCAGTACAAAGGGAATGAAACCCTTTGGGTTAATAGAGCACATGGAAACGCTAAACAAATGAACCGTAATTGGTACCCTACTTATCATTCAACTTTGCATAAGGTTAAATGTGAAACGATTACCAAGCAATCATCTCCCCAAAAGGTATATTCCACAATTCAAAAGGAAATAAACAATGAACTAAACAAAAGGATCGAAACAACAGACGTAAATACTGGCGATATAGAGTCCTCAATTTTGCCCAGAAATACAAAACAGGCCGAAAACGCTAAATACCGACAAAATAAATTCCATCAAATATCGAAAGATTCGCTAGACTCTGTTATCGCCTTGGAAGAATCTGAAATATTTAGTGGCATGATTAGAAGAATTGATTTTGAGCAAGAATTGTGTATCATATTTGGTCACCCTGAAGCCGTCACTTTGGCTAAACGACTTCTCAGGGAGGCTTACCAGGGAAACGAAAACCCAGAACAGTGTATAAATTGCGACGCAACATTTAATCTTGGAAATTTTTACGTTACTACCATTATTATTCGAAACACGGAACTGAAATTTACTAGTGGTCGAGGAGAAGACCCAATTTTCCCTGTGTTGTATATGCTACACCAAAATAAATTTGGATCAGTACATAAATTGTTTTGGAGGGATTACGTTGCAAAAGAACTAGATTTGGATTTGTGGGGATGGAGTGTTCCCATAGTGACGGATAGAGAGAAGGGAATTGTTCTTCAGATCAAAACCGAATTTTCCATCATTTGCGAATCCAAATTCGATCAAATCAGATATTTCAATAAGTTTCGAGTTATTACTAATCCGCGATCCGTCCTGACTATGAGAAGGTATTCTAAGAATGCTGGCGTGACGTCACATCCTCACTCCTAATGTTATATATTTCGAGACCTACGGTTTCATATTTATTTGTCCAAACCTGTTTGTTGTTGTTGTTCTTTATAAAATGTAAACAAACAATTTGTTAGTTTTGGCCAGCTCGAGAGGGGGATTTTAATTTTGAGTTTTGATTGAAACACTACTTTCTTTTCTGTCGGATTAAACACTGCGGGGTATTCATCCGCGAATATATTTTTCCCTCCAGCGGTTTCTCGAGCTCATTTGAATATAAAACTAAGAATAAAAATAGGACTTGAAATATACCCGGTTTCAATCTTAAAAAGCCTACTAAAATTCTAATTCGAATAGGGCCGTTTTCCATTGGAATTTTAGTCCCTTTTAAGATTGCGATTTAAAGTTACATTTTTTGGACAAACGCCAGCCAAGTTGCAGTTTTAACTCTTTAGACAAAGTTTTAACTTCTGAACTCGCGCAATTTGTTATCTCTTAATTTTTAACTTTAAAAAAGGCACTTTTAAGTACACGCCAGAGATTTGTTAATTACGAAATTTATAATTATATTTTGTATCGCGATTAAATTAAATTTAAATGTATTTAGTTAATTAGTATGTCTTAAATTTGAACTAGTTTATTTTAATTTCTTTAGTGAATATCTTCGAGTTTGACAGATATTAAAATTAACATTCTATTAGGGTAAGAGTATCGGCACCCCCGTGTTATTTTCAGCTCGAATATAACACGCTCAATGGCGGTGAAATGTCATTACTCCGTCTATGATTGTAAGACAGGAACTTAATTTAACTTTTTGATGCAAATTCCTTCGCAAAATCCATGGGGTTTTTTTATTAAAAATTCTTTTTAGGGCAGTTTTTTTCCCTTGGGTTTTCGAAGGGGTATTTTTTACTTTAATTAAAATGTCAAATTTATTCGGGTATCCCCTTTTCTTTTCTGATCAAAGTTTCATTTTCCTAAATTAAGACTGACACTCGATGATTTTTTTGGATAATTTTAGATTATAGAAACCCTGTCTTATTGATCTCTAGTCTTTTATTGGCTTAGAGTTACGACATTTCTATACAAACTAAGGTGCTTATTGGCTATGTATTTTATCGGTAAAGGTACCTTCATTTTTTCAATGATTTATTTTTGGGCGTAGGTTGTAACTAGGGTTCTAAATCGGTAAATTACCATCGTAATTTACACGGTAATTTACCAGGGTAACTGTAATTTACGATTTTCCCGGGTAAATTACGAAAACGGTAATTACCCTGGTAATTACCGTGGTAATTTACCGTCGTAAATTACCACGATGGTAATTTACCACCGAATTCTCATGTCTTTCTCTTGGAAAATGGTCTAAAAGCTCCATATTTTGCTCTAGCCGCGCATGCACACTTATTTCTTTTCATGAGACATGAGTAAGTCATAGAAATCGAACAGTAAGCGTGGAACAAATATGATTAAGGAAATGAAATTTTATTTTCTGGTCTATTCTTGTTATCGAGTTCCTTTGCGTCAGCTGGAAACCCTATAGTTGTTAGAATTTTGTAGAGATGGGCCGATACCAATATCTGTATCGGCACCGATATAGGTTTAAACTGGTATCGGCCCATCTCTTGAATTTTGTTCTAAAAACGTGAAATAGCAATAATTCACAAAATGGGTAAGAAGAAGAAAGTGGATGTAGCTGTTCAAAAGTATTATGTGAACTGCAAACATCAAAACTCGGTATTTAAATAATGTACGACACTATGCTTTGAAAGGTTCAAGTGGTATTTTTCAATTTTTAGCTTAGAAACGATCAATATAATTTATTTTTGAATTTTCGTAAATTACCATGAACGGTAATTTACGCGGTAAATTACCGCGTAATTTACCATTTTCCAAAATTACCGTAATTTTCGAACCCTAGTTGTAACGCGCCAAATCCTACAATCCGTACTTTTAAGCTATTTCGCGAGGTAGAGCATACATCGTGCTATTAAGGCCAATAGATAATAATTAAAGAATACTTTACGTAAATTAGTAGATCCTTTATTCATAACATAAAACTCCCTTATCCGTATGGGGATGTGTTGTCCTGATCCGTGACCCGGACCCCGCTAACTGCTCCTAATCCATGCCGCCGCTTAACTGCCCCCAACTAAAGGTTGACCGGGCTTTATATACTAAATACTAGTGTACGTGCGGGGTCAAAGTTCGGGTCACAACGGTACCTAGCGCCATCTGGCGGTGGCCGTTACAAGGTTAAGTACACCTTTAACTGTCAATTCCAATTTTCCAATTAAGGAGCCTGCTTTTAATGACAAGGATTTTTTAATTGATAATTGATCGAGTCTTCCTTCCTTTTTTTAAAAAGATTTTTAATTAACTATCAGCGTTAATTTCTTAAGATAAAAGGTACTAATCGTTTGCTATAATTAAAAGTATATAGTACATTCTAAACTCTTAATTAAATATAATATAAAACCATTAAACTCAAATGATAATAGATTTACCTGGTAGTTTTCAATCCCCAATTTTTGCGTACCGTCCCGTAACGAGTTGTTAATTTTTCCGTCGCGTTTTTGGGGTGGGGGGAGTCGGCGTTGGGACACTTTTGGAGAGACTGGGGAACCGCGACGAAGCTTGACTAGCCGGTAAAAAGCCCAAACAGAAAGTTATCCTCCGAAGTTGGGCTTCGTCGTTTTCTCCACCCTGGGTATCATCCCATTGGTCAAATTACGGCCCCCCGTTGTCATGGCAACCCTATTCCAGCGGCGTTGGCTCGTGCCGAAAAGCGCGCGCCCTTCCCTCGAGCGCTTTTTTTCCCGCCAAAAGTTTCTCCCTTCTTTTTCTTAATTCCGCGCGTGCTTTTTTTCTCTCGTGACGCGAGAGTTTATTTATCACTTAGCCAAGATAGGGTCCCTCCGAATAAACATCTCGTTAAAAGAGAGCCGCCTTGGTTAAGTTACTCGGAATTAGCGCCTTTTGATAAGCGAAGAGTTGACTTAATTCCATTCCGCGTGTTTGCTCTATTGGAGCGCGAGACGTGTAATTTTTGTATTTCTTATATTTCGTAATTGCCAAAGCTGGGCCCGATCGCCATACCTGGTTGCAATAAAGGACCCAACTTGGGGGTATTAATGAAATTAAAAATTCCAATAATCATTCTAATTTGTCGCGCGTGTTTTTAATTTCCCGCCAAATCAATGCTGCTCCCTATCGATCTTTTGTTTTTTTTTTTTTGCTAGATCAAATCCCCCCATACAATTCCGACAAATTCGTGGCTTTAAAATAACACCGTCTAATTATATTTAAATCCAACTGAATAATAATAACTTATACTGTACTGAATAATATAAATTTCTAATTAAGTTAATTAAATATCTTAAAATTTCCTTATTTTAAATAACAGGCGGGTTTAAATTTTGAATGGAAACGGTGAGGCTCTTTATTGGGCGATATAAAACGGGGGGGGGGGCAAATTAAGGGCATCGGGTTCCGAAAACACTCGAGGGCCTTATATTACGAGAGATGAACGTGAAATAGTTTTAAAACTAACAAAATGAAAGCCTTAATTAAGGCCTTAACAGCTTGAAACTTTACGGACCGCGCTGTGTTATTAAAGACAATTTCTAAGGTAAATTTCGGGCCGTTAAGAACCAGCAGGTGACACTTAATGTTATTTTTGTATCCCTGGATGTATATTCAAAGAGAATCGATACCTTTACGCGCTCGCCTATCATTTATTTTTAATAATTATATTTTAATAATTATTATTTTTAATTGAAACGTCAAAAGGCGGGGTAATGACGGATGCCCGAGTTTGAGTGTCTTGCGCTCTATGGCTAGATAACATGGGATGCCATTACTCGGAAACGAAAATAAAGCTTATCTGTTTACCTGAGCAAGAAAATTCCAACCTTAATTCGACAAAATATGAAGTGACCTAAACACCAAAGACATTTTAGGGTCACCCAATATTGAAGCAAATAGAACTAATGCGTGTAAAGCCTAAACCATCGATAATTGGTTTTATTAAATTCTTACTAAATTCTATAGGTCGAATGACGTCACGCGTGGGTTTAAAGGGTACTTCATTAACGCCCCCTTAATTGCTTAATTGCCAATCTTGTAGATTGTTTACCCTAAAAGTATTTGCGTAATAATCGCTTGTTATTAAAAATAAGAACTCTGTGCGTGGGAGACGGTTGCCGTGGAGTTTGAGAAATTCTTAAAGATGTACTAAGATGACTTTCAGGGTGCCGTGTTCCCATTAGAGATATTTAGCCACGTTAATTAAGTTGATAGTGCGAACGTAGACAAGCTCATTTCGCTAAATTAGCCTCGCGAGACAATAGACCAATTCGAATATTACATGCAGAGAAACAAACTTCCAGGGGCAAGCCGCCATTCTGAATAATTTCTCTCCCGCCACGAAACACCACTAGAGGGCAGCCCAAGCTCACTGCGTGTTAGAGGCTAGCAAGCCCGGTCATGCCTCTAGCGATGTCTCCTGGCGTGAGGGAAATTATTCAGAATGGCGGCTTGCCCCTGGAAGTTTTTTTCTCTGCATGTAATATTCGAATTGGTCTATAAGATTGTTTAACAAATATAACAAAGTTAAGAATGAAATTGCGTAATATTTCTCTCTCTCTCTCGGGGGAGGGGATGGGGGGAAACCGCTTAAACTTGATTTTAAAATTTTTCCTCAAGGATTTATGGATTTTCAATAAAAACGGCTGCTCGAACAACATTTGGCTCGAAACCAAAATGCCCCAAAAATTCTCTAATGCAATTTTAATAACACCGCGCTTTTCTATCCTCGTATTCTTTACTAAATAGCCTGTTTCGAAGTCGAGCGAGTTTTAAAGAAAGTCCTATGAATATTGAATTTTTTTGTTAACAAATAAAAAAAATTTCCGAATTTATTAGGAATAATGACTTTAGAAGACACTTGGGGGAAAACTTGGACTGAAAAGTTAATATTAAATTTTTCAAATGAAGAATTAGACTGTGATACGTTTAAACTATCTCTGATGAATTTCTGTACAAAGCCTGGTGTATTTGACCCATCATCTCGTGCACTACTCATTTCTTGCCCGTTATTGGGGCAAAAGGCCGGGTCAGAAATGAAAAATGTAATGGTCAAGCGGTATCGGACAGTAGTACTAGGTTTAATGACCAACTGGGTTTCTTTGATTAATTACCAGCTGTCACTTAAGGTTAGGTCGAACGGACCAATTGCAACGTGATAACAAGGCGCCCATAACACAAACTTACTTTCTTTTCAATAATATTTAATATTGGGTATCCTTCCGCTTCAAACCGACTCTGTTGTACGAAGTACGTCTGACCACGCTGTTAAATTTTGAAAATTGGGTTTAAATTTAGTTTAATGTTTAAATTTGTTTTAATTGTATTTTAGTTGTATTAATTTTTTGATTTGTCATTTTATATCGCTTTGTATTGTATTTCACGTTTTATACTGTATTTCACCTTTTGTAATTTTGTAAATTCTTGTAAGCAAGTAGGCGGGAGAGGCAAACAAATCTTGAGAAAGGGATGACGGTGCATGTTCTAGAGTTTTTTACAGAAACGAAAAACGAGCAGCTGAAAAAGGGAAAATTTTCCGTGGTACCGTGGTATGGGCCTAGCTAACCCATGCCAGCGGTTCTTGAATGACAAACCTGTGTTCGTTTCGTAGAAACTCTAAAACGTAAAAACCTAGTACGTCAGCGCAGCGCGTATAACAAGTGAAGAGAGGGTTTAGCCCCTGAAAGGACGATGTACTTGGGCCTTTGAAAAGCTCTGGATATAGCCAGATAAAAAATAAAAATAGATCAGATCTCTTTAGCGCCTTAACGGAGCGAGTCATATGTTGCGACTCTTAAAAAATTTAGAAACTTTTAGCGCAGGGTTATAGCGCGCGCAACCCTTTAAAAAATTAGGATCAAATTTAACCTGGGCGATCCACCTCAAATTTAATTGAAAATAAGTGCTTTTTCAACCATTCATCATTAAAGTTTTTTATTGTTTTTAAAATGGAGTCCATTAATTTCGCAATCAAATAGTCACGTCGATCAACGAACCAATGGCATTTAATTCTCGCGCGGATAATGTTAGTGTTTCAGTCCGCTAACCTTTCCATCAATTGAAACAAGCTCTCCCAAAAGCTATAAGGAATAACGTAACACACGCCTTCTCTATTGATTAGTTGGAATGACATTGTCTAGGGCCATCTTCCCTGTACCCCAAATTTTACGTCGGAATTAGAATTTTCTTAATCACGATTGGAAATTAATAATTTGATTTAATATCCGAAATTCATAATAGACATTTTTCTTATAATTTCTATTGGATTTTGACAATTGAATTGACACCTTCGGAAATATTGCGACGACATCTATTGGGCAATTTTTTAAGTAATTAATTAGATTAAACTTAATTTAATTTAACCAATAGAAATAATCCCAACCCTTAATGACAATTTGACAGTTAATTACTCAATGTCTTCAATTTACCTGAAATAATTTTTGGTAATCAAAAAATCGATATATGGATTGATTTACTTTAAAATGTTAGTAAGCGGATGGTTTTATGGATATATTTAAGAAAGTAGTCCCTGTAGGTAGTTACGTTTCAAAGCGAACTTGGATGTTGTTGGGATAATATTGTTTATTCGTGATGCGGTGTTTGTTTTGGGAGTCGGTTTACACTCAATTTTGGAGGCTCTTAAGTCTGGTTCTACTTGAGATACGGGGATGTCCTTTGAGTATGTTCAATTTGTCCCGCATCCAACCATACTAAAAACTTAGGGCTACGACAAACAGGGACCGAGTAAATTAGCAAAACGTAAACAAACAACCCCCTCCATAGGAATAGCATCACACCCCAACTTTGGAGGCTCGTAACTCTGGTTGTACTTGAGATACGGGGATGTCCTTTGAGTATGTTATAGTCCAATTTGTCCCCCGTTTAACCATACTAAAAACCTAGGGCTACGGCAAGCAGGGGCTGAGTAATTAAGCGAAATGTTCAAAGACATGCCATGGGAATAGCATCACACCCGACTTTGGAGGCTCATAACTCAGGTTCTACTAGAGATACGGGGATGTCCTTTGAGTATGTTATAGTCCAATTTGTCCCCCATCCAACCATACTACAAACCCAGGGCTTCGTCAAACAGGAGCCGAGTAATTAAGGAAAATGTTCGTCAACTTATGACATCGTCTCACTTATTGTTATTATGTTACTTATGATTTTAGCACTGAACTTTGTAGGCTCATAACTCTCGTTCTATTAGAGATACGGGGATCTCCTTTGGATATGTTATAGTCCTCTTTGCTCTTCATACAAGGATACTTTAAACTTGAGGCTACCTCAATATCGTCGTCAACTTATTTTTTGTCTCACTTATTGTTATTAGGTTACTTTTGATTTTTGAAAATAAACTTTGGAGGCTCGTAACTCTGTTTCTACTGGAGATAGGGGGATGTCCTTTGAGTATGTTATAGTCCAATTTGTCCCCCATCTAACCATACTAAAAACTTAGGGCTACGACAAACAGAGGCCGAGTAATTTAGCAAAACGTAAACAAACAACCCCCTCCATAGGAATAGCATTACAAATGGAAGGGACGTATTTTAGTACGATTATTGATTATTTTAGGTCCTTTTGAAAGTTGTAATTCAATATTTACGACGGGGTTTGTTTCTTAGTTGCAATCTTAGAAGAGGCTATTTTAGCGCGAAAAGTGGTAATCAATGACGTTATTCTAGGTCTATTTCAAGATTGCTATTCAAAGGGTAAATGAACAAAACTCGGGCGAGTATTTATATTGTTCTACAAAAACGTTTTT
Source organism: Phalangium opilio (assembly GCF_054372755.1). Classification (NCBI taxonomy): domain Eukaryota; kingdom Metazoa; phylum Arthropoda; class Arachnida; order Opiliones; family Phalangiidae; genus Phalangium; species Phalangium opilio. The sequence continues at coordinate 1,398,495 of NW_028324223.1, forward strand.
TATTGGATAAATACAGTAAAATGCTATCACATTGGTTTGAGCTAATAAACGTTCCACCAATCATATTTCAATTCAATTATTTTTTGGTCATTTTTTTGGTATCTTTTTTATAATATAGATTAAATATAATTATTTATTCGGCTTCCGTAGTACAAATATACAAGTTAATTCTTTTTTATTTATTCTTCTTAATATTGCTCTCGTTATTTTCAAATGTCATTTCATTATCTCTTGATGACGTGGTCTCTTTCGCCCACTGCCATTGGAAAAAGCAGGGCTCTGGTGCTCGGCCCATTTCGCGATTCCGTCGTCTGGTTTATCACCGTTTCCGAAGCGGTTGATGACGATGACGAACTGCCCCCACTCGTCGATTTTAACCATTTCTCTGTAATTTGAAAAGGTTAAATATAGTTAGACTTAACAAAGGGAGATTCGAGACCCCCAATTAGAGCTTTAATACGAGTCCAATTAGGTCAAATTCCAACATTATTTAACTACCAAAATTAAGCTCTCTGAAATTAGCTCTTAAATTCAATTAACCGCGATAAAAATAAAATTATAAAATAGATCTGAATTCAAACTTTAAAATGAGCGTAAGTCAGTTTAAATCGGATTATAATTAATTGAATTAAACTTTAATTTTAATCCTGAAAGAAAATTTAAAATCTATAATTTAAACAATTAGAATTTGGGAAAGTGTCCCTTATATGGGGGCCGGGGGGAGGGGTCCCTTATAGCGTCCTTTCATTGGCTATTCGTCAAACGGGGGGGCTTCCCCCCGCTTAAGTCTACTCGTAATTATTCAATATTAGGGTAGCTAATTAATTAAACAATCGTGATCTTTACGCTATTCATTGTTTTCCCTTCGGCCGTCGCGGGGGGGGGGGGAGGATCGTAGGAGGGGGGGCATGGCGTTGCCTTCCCCGGTACGTATCCCGATAGTAAAATAACATGGAGTGCCAACACCCTCTTAAATATATATAGGCAAGTCTAAACTAATTAATAGTTGTGTCGGGGAGTTTCTCTAAATTTATTGCATCTTGATATAATTAACATATTTGTATTGCTAATTTAAATTCCCCCCTTCCCCCCGTCTGTTGTCCATAGAGCGGGGGGCCCCGTTTATAGACGTAATTTATGTTTGCCCAAATTTCCTCTCGACAATTTTGCAGCAAATAAGGGAATTGTTCGGCTTTTAAGCAGCTCGCTTTCGATACAATGTCACTCGAATTAATTCGATAGAATAGGTGCATGAGCAACTTTGTAACTCTCGTCTGTTAAAATCGCGAGCGGTATAGCGCGCGTGCGCAACAGTTTTCATTTATTTCAATATTCAAATCTCGTGATTTTTTCAAATGAATTCAAATCTCGTGCATTTTTCAAAATGAATTCAAATCTCGTGCATTTTTCAAAATGAATTCAAATCTCGTGCATTTTTCAAAATGAATTCAAATCTCGTGCATTTTTCAAAATTAATTCAAATCTCGTGCATTTTTCAAAATGAATTCAAATCTCGTGCATTAATGAAATGAATTCAAATCTCGTGCATTTGTTATATTTTTTAATGAATGGTCACGTGCGATTGGCGCGAGATTTCTAGAGCGATACGAGAAGAGATGGTTGAGACTTGATCATTTACCGGTGTCGAGGGTTCTTTGCTTGTTGCCGCTGGCGGCGCTGGCTCCGTCGCCCGTCTTGACTTTATTATTATTTCGGGTTTTTTGGTTTTCTGCATAGACGGAAGTCAATAGGGCGTACGCTTCGTCCAGTTCCGGGTCCAATTCAATGGCTCGGTTTAATAGCCAGATTACCACTTCCGTTTGACGACGCCTCCTACACAAATTTAAATTAGAACAAAAAAAAGCGAAATACAATTTTTTGTCATTTAATCGAGGACAATCTTAGCTATAATAAAATGATCCTAACGCTTTTCCCTGGAAGGTATTGTTAAACTAGAGTTAAGACCGCCACCCACTAATGATGAAACAAGAATTCAGTCTCCCCCCTCCCCAGCTAGTCCAAGATCTCGGGCAGACTGTACTTCATACCTTAAGAGTTCACTTTATAGGGCAGGCGCCCCCCCCAACCCTTGATTTTATTTTATTTATTTTTTTTTACAATTTTTACAAGCGATAAGCCTTTTAGCCCCTTTAGTCGAGTCTTCCCTGAGCGCGCGCGCGCCTTTTAATCTTATTTGGCGGGAAACAGCGCGAGCTCTCTCTTCTCTTCTCCGCAGTCTATTAGTAATATAGGGGGATGTAGGAGGGGGTGGGGTGGGGGAGTCGCGTGCCATCCAGCTCGAGCGAGCTATGGAGATAAAAAGACAAATTGGGCGGGAAAGTTTTTTTCGCGCCTTTTTTTCAACTCGGCGCACGTGGGAAAGGGTAAAAGGCTAGAAAGGCCAAAAAGGGAAGATGCGGGGCTAAATTGGTTTTCTAAAGCTCATATCGCTCGCTTCCTTCGCTCTTCTCTTTGGCGAATGGAGAAATTTTTGGTTCTGCCAAAATTGGCATACTTTCCGAGGGAGCTCTAGCTCTTTTAGGGGAGTTTTTCTTTCTTTCTTTTTCCCTATTTTTATTCGGGACTCTCAAAGGTTTTTAATTTCCAAGGGAAAGACATTCTATTCGCGCGTTTCCGACATCCAACTAATTAAAAGGCAAACCTCCCAAAAAATCCCATTAATTTTACTTTGGTCCCCCCCCCACCCCCCGTCTCTAATTTAGGGCGGATAGCTTATACTTTCAACTTGTAATTTGATCCCCTAATGATAGATATAACCCCTTTCAAATATGCCCACTCGAATCTGCTGGACTTCAAAGTAGAGCTCGGCATTTTCGATCAATTATCTACTTTATTTTATCTTTATCCATACCCGAAAATTATCCACAGAACTTACATGTTAAATCGTATTATAATCCGCAAATTTGTTTATAAATAATCGGTTATCCACCAATTTGTGGATAATTGATCGAAAATGCCGAGCTCTACTTCAAAGCCAGCTTCGATGTACGGCTCAAGTCCAGATTCAAGATACTATTATACTAAATTTAATTATTATAATTAATGCGCACTTGGCCTTAAAATTAATTAATAATTAACGTTTTATTTTCTCTTACCTGTACAGGGCTGCCAAATTATAATGAGCTCTGGCGTGTTTGGGATCCAACCACATGGCCGTTTTAAAGTGTAGCTCCGCCTCCTCGGGATCGACCAATAAGGTGCCCAGATTATTATGAGCGCTGACGTAATTAGGCCATAGACTGGAACGGAAATAACAACGTAAGTCACATTTTAAATAATAAATTTTAAACTCGAGGACGTAAAAATTAGGAGAGTAATGTATGACGCTGTCCATTATTGCATTGGCAATATAAGAGCGTATAGCCCACTTCTTTTTTGGGGGGATTCTAAATTAGGGATATATTTTCATAACGGTTTTTAAACGACCCGGGCTCTTTTGAAAAAGATCCCCGAATTTTTAGCCACCCATAATTACTTGGGCGATTTTTATAAGCCAATCAGGAATGCGCTTTGCAGCAAAAAAAAACTTGGGTAAAAACTTATAAAAGTCATTTAGCTAAATACGAAGCTGACTCTTTTGATGACGTAAGCGTCTTACCTTGAATTTTTAAGGCGTTTTCTGTGTAAATGATCAGACAAAGTCTGTAGCGTGTTTTAAACTTGCCTCGACTTTGGTATCAACTTAACTGGATAGCGATATTAAATCCGTACTTTATTTTAAACCCGATTGCCTTTCTTATAGTGTATTTTCTATTGTTTTTCTATGGAAAGTGTCAGATTAAGAGTGTAGTGGAGTTAATACCGGGGTGAAAGAGATGACTTAAATACTCGGATCGTTAAATTTTCGGCGTTTAGGGTGGGCTCGTTTTTGCTCGGATGAAATATGATCTATTGAATTTTTCGGTGCTGTTATAATTAGTTGATATCACACCCTACAATCGATGGCTTTATAAGACTCCTTTCTTAGACGCTAGGGGCCCTACCCCCTTAACCCCTCCCCCACCTCCTTTCAAGAAAAAATCCCCAAAAGCCTTAATCTTAACGCTTAGACGAAAAAGTTATATTTTTTTTAACCCTGTTTTCAACCCTGGGCCCCGATTGAAAAAACGTTATTAGACTGAGATACGTTTTATTTCTTTAGCCCTATTTCCAAACTGGGGTCCTTTCGAATTGCCCACGTATTACTAGGGACCCTACCTTGGTTTTGGTATCTGTTCGTAAGAAGTTATTTGTATTGGGATTAAAGAACTTGGTTACCAAAAGGACCAACACTTGAAACGTTATTAGACTGAGATACGTATTCTTTTAGAACTATTTCCAAACGGGGGTCCTTTCGAATTGCCCACGTATTATTAGGGACCCTACCTTGGTTTTCGTTTCTGTTCGTATAGTTATTTGTATTTGGGATTAAAGAACTTGGTTACCAGAAGGACCAACACTTGAAACGTTATTAGACAGAGATACGTATTATTTTTAGTCCTATTTCCAAACTGGGGTCCTTTCAAGGGACCCTACCTCGGTTTTGGTGTATCTGTTCGTAAGAAGTTATTTGTTTTGGGAAGGACCAACACTTTGGTAAACTGGGTCTTCTAGACTTTGTCGTTTCTTTTACAGTGTTGTCTTTTAATTTTTTATCCGTCGATTTTAACGACTGTTTCCAGTTGTTTCCTTCGAGTTTTTCTTGGTACTTAGGAGGCGGGGGGGGGGCGAGGTTTTATGTGTTCTTTGAGCTTCCCCCCCGGGGGTCCTAAAGACTCGGAAAATACTCGGCAGTGGCCATTTAACATTAATGTCTGCCAGTACTTCGGATTAGATCGGGGAATTCCTTCTAGTGATTTTTTATTTTTATCGAAGTCAATTCAAAGTTTGTTGCTTCGTTTTATTTTTCAAAAAACAAACACAAATATCTTGGTTTTAATATTATATTTAAATAACAGTCAAAAAAAGAAAAAATAAAACAAAATTTTAATATTTAAAAATGATACGTGGAAGCCGACTTTAAGGGGTAGAACTTAACGTGTATTTTCCCATAGCCCCTGAAGAAATGTTTAACACGCAATACACCAAAGCTCAAAAAGAAAGAGACCCACCAGGGGCCATACAAAATTTATCAGGGTTCATACAAACCTGGAAAAATCAGGGAAATAAATAGTTGACAAAAACCTCAGGGAAATTTCCAATTTTTAGTAAATTTCATGGAAATCAGGGAAATTTGTGTCAAACAGGGGCCGAATAATTAAGAAAAATGTTCGTAAACATTCCCCCCTCCATAGGATTAACATTACGCTATACTTTGGAGGCTCATAACTCTGCTTATATTAGAGATACGGGGATACCCTTTGAGTATGTTATAGTCCAAATTGTCCCTCATCCAACGATACTAAAAACTTAGGCCCACGACAAACAGGGGCAAAGTAATTCAGCAAAACGTAAACAAACAAACCCCCTCCATAGGATTAACATTACACTAAACTTTGGAAGCTCATAACTAAGAGATACGGGGATGTCCTTTGAGTATGTTATAGTACAATTTGCCCCCATCCTTCGTTAACATTTACTCCATATACTGGACGGAAAAACCTGGAAATCTCAAGGAAATTTGCTTTCCAAAAGTTGTATGAACCCTGTTTTATTATTAAAATAACGGCTTTTGAAAACACAAATTTGAATATTATAATAAATTTAAATTATCCCTTGTAATAAATAATACTTTGGGAATGAATTTAAGTGAGGCGATATCTTAAGTTAAAACCGCTGTAACAAATGCCATCGCCACGATATCAATCCACTGCGATGGCATTTCTTTACTTTAAGTAGTATTAAATGCGGGGATAAAATATCACGGGGTGCCATGACTCTATATTAAGAGAAGACCCTCTTTGATCCTCGATTGGTCCATCCTCTATTTGTCACCCGGATGGCCCTGGACACTCTTGGATAGAGCTCGGCATTTTCGATCAATTATCCACAAATTGGTGGATAACCGATTATTTATAAACAAATTTGCGGATTATAATACGATTTAACATGTAAGTTCTGTGGATAATTTTCGGGTATGGATAAAGATAAAATAAAGTAGATAATTGATCGAAAATGCCGAGCTCTACTCTTGGAACGCTCCCGATTCCCTTAGGAACCCCCGTTTAATTCGGGACCATTTTAAGAATGAACTTCATTCAGCGGGGCGTATACTTTGGCTCCAAAGTAATCTCTATAAGTATATAATCTAAAAGTTTGAAGTCTAGCCGATCTCTTTTCTTTGCGGCCAAAAAAAGAGACTAAACTTCAACGTGAGGGGTCGGACAAACTGTAATTCCTTCAAATAAGGGGATGCCTGGTTTAAATTAAGTCCGTTCTACGCGTAAACCACTTCGATGTTTAAGTATCCGACCTCTCTGATGATTTTGGGCCTTCTAAAGAAAGAGCCATTCTCTCTCTTGGAGAAGGGACAAGCTTGGATAATTTATGGGCTCGGTTCTTTTAAACTTTTGCCCAAAGAACTTTTAAATCCTTTCGCCTTTAAGGGATGTATCTTCTTCCCCTTCCCCCCTTCACCCTATTCTCGGACACTCCCACTATTGCGCCTAAAATATAAATCGCCCATCACGCGCGTGCCCCCTCACCCCCCGCCCTCCTTTAGGTCGAGTCTGCATTAGCATTTAGTTAGGAGCACGCGCTGGCCTATAAATTCCCCCTTTTATCTTCCCTAAAGATTAATAGAATAAATTCGCACGTGCTAAAGGCTTTCCCTAAATTAATATTGTCACGTGGTAGGCCTACTTCTTCTTAGGTTAAAAATAAATAAATTGCGCCAACAAATTCTCGCGCGCGCCTTTCTTAAAATAACTGCACGCGCCACGTGCCCAATTTCGAAATAAATATATTACTCACGAGCTAACCTAAAAATAAAGAAAATTTATTTCACGTGAGATGATATCAAATGGCGGGAAATATTGAGCCAAGTGAGAAAAGGTGATGGAAGGGGGGAGGGGGTCTAGGGGATGGAAAATTGATTGTCGCTCGAATAGAGATAATTTGAGAAGTCGATAAATCTGTCTATTGACTTTCCCTGATAGGTCGGGTCATCATCTAGCCGCCTCCGCTATGAGTATCCCCCCTTCCCCCCCGGGGGGGTTGCATGGGCCCCTTCCGAGAGAGACGCCGGGAAACTGGATTTCGATTATCAATTTGCCCATTAGATTTCGAGTGGCCCTCCCCTCCCCCCATTCCCCGCGTTTAACTCAAAATTTCACGCCTTTAACAGACTCTTACTGAAAAAAGTGAAATTTTTTGGCGGGAAAAAGTTATTTTAGATTAGAGTCAATATCGGATGAAGGCACTCCAGGGAGATTTCTTAATGCGATTAAATATTTAAGATCGTTAAAATACGCCCACTGCCGGCAGTCAAATGGAATTATTGCCTCCATTTTATTATAACTTTAAAAGCCATCTCCAATAATTTAATTTTGAGCCCAGAAAATAATGAACTTTTGTTGATGAATCGACGCGACTGTATTCCCTATTTACGTCGAAAATTAATTATTCTTTTTGGGAATATACTTAATAATTAACTAATTAACGTGAGTAACTAATTCGTTCCTTTAACTTGGTAATAGGGCGAAACAATGGGAGTAAAAAATGAATGTTTTTAAAAACTTTTCTCCCAAACGAAACGTCGACTCTCTCTCTCTCTCTGGCAGAGGAGAGCTCTCTTTTGAAAAGGCGGCGGGAAAGTTTTGTGGGCCGCGGGACTGACTCGGCTCGGTCCGCTCTGCTGTAACGTCATTAAGAGAGAACGCTTAAATCCCATTAGATTGAAAAAGAAGCCTACAAACCCCCCCCTCCCATTCGGAAAAGGGGACAGGCGGTGCTGTGGCTTGGTGTAGCGTAGTGGTGGGGGGGGGTTAGAAGTCGAGACAAAACCCCCTTCCGACTTTTCAACCACACCCCTTCTGTTAGCTTCGCAAATTTCAGATATATAGGTATGGTATACCAAAATTTCTATTCGGTTAAAAACAGCGCTGGCATTTTTAGATCCGAGGAAACAAACAGAGCGCGCCTCAATTTTACATCAATTTCAAAGAAAGCCACGCGCTATTTTTATAAAAATATAAAATTCACGAGCTATTTTTATAAAAATATAAAATTCACGAGCTATTTTTATAAAAATATAAAATTCACGAGCTATTTTTATAAAAATATAAAACGCACGAGCTATTTTTATAAAAATATAAAATTCACGAGCTATTTTTATAAAAATATAAAATTCACGCGCTATTTTTATAAAAATATAAAATTCACGAGCTATTTTTATAAAAATATAAAATTCACGAGCTATTTTTATAAAAATATAAAATTCACGAGCTATTTTTATAAAAATATGAAATGCACGAGCGATTTTTATAAAAATATGAAATGCACGAGCGATTTTTATAAGAATGAAAAATTCACGCGCAGTTTTATAAAAATATAAAATTCCCGAGCTGTTTTCTAAAAAATATAAAATTCACGAGCTATTTTTATAAAAATAAAATTCACGTGCCTGCACTTTCATTTATAATAATACCTGCAGGGGTTTAAAAGCGAATAGCGACGGAGTGAAGGTCCCCTCGGTAGATTCTTCCCCCCCCCAAGACTAGCTTAGGTTGTTCGGCGGCGAATAAGTAGATTTTTAAAAGGAGGGGGGCGGGCGAGGCGGCGAGGTCCACTAATTATTTCGCGAGCAAATGAGTTTTTGCGTTTTGGGGAGAAAAGTTATATCCGTGCGCGCGTGCATAACCTAACCTTAATCCGTGTCTAACGCCGAATAACTCGCCTTTTCAAACTTCATTTATATAACTAAAAAAAAATACCCGGCTTTCTAATTAATTTTTTTAATTACAACATTTGGATTAAAAATACTAAAATCAATAGAGGTAACAAACGTAAGGCGGATAAATACCTAATGTTAATTTAACCTGATGGGAAAGAAAGTAGTCTTGACCCAATAATGGATTTAAAATATAGGGACTTATATCTTAAACAAAAACTGTTTTGTGTTTTTAAACAAATTCGGGTTCTTTAAGGACTTCTTTTGTTTGTTGGGTTAGATTTGTTTTTTCTTTCAAAACTTATTTGACATTGTTAAAAACTTGAGTAAACTTTGTTTTAACGATTTTTTTTTCTCTCTATGTAGTACGCGTTTCTTCCCCAATACGAGGCCCTCCGCTATAATAATCCATATTTACGGGACCCACTCTTGGTTACGTATACTCCTTTAAAGCCCCACGCCAGGCCCTTAAAGTTTACTTTGCGCGTTTGTTTCAAGAAGGCCCCCTTCTACCGTTTTTCGATAATGCTTAAAGGTTTTGGGGAAAGTAACCGTCTTAGAATGGCAGGGAATTAACGAGACAGACGTTGAATGTTTAATGCAAATTTTAACCCATTCTAAGACTCTAAAATAACCATATATATTTATAAAATATTTTTCGCCGTCAAAAATATGTTGACGGTAAAACTTTGAACGAAGGTAAAGAAGAACGCTATATATTTTTATAACAACGTTACTTTACACGGAAGCTAATGTTTTTAACACTGAGGAATTAACTCTAATTTCACTGCAAATTAAGGTTAGTGGAAATCGAGAGCCATTAGCGAAATAGGCTATTTTTATTTATCTTAAAAGATGTTTGCTCGAGGTAGCCATTAAATTTAAGTTTCCTGGTTAATTTTAACACTTGTATAAGGTATATCTTTTGGCCTCAAAGTACAAACTCTGTAAAGCTTATTTAGGTTAAAATTTCAACGTGCTCATTTAAAAGTTTGGAAACGTGACCCGCCACTTCTATGTATTCCCAACTGAATATTATATTTATTTTTTCCCTGGATTTTCCCGCGCTTTATTACGTAGGTACGTCGTATATAGCGTAGATGTATGTACGACATCCGCCTCGAATCTTTTTAATTAAGGATAAATGCATTTATAATTGCAGGCGGGCAAAAATTTTCTTAATGCCTTCTCTCATTTGGAATTCAAGCTCCGACAAATTAGACCATTTTCGAGCGAAACCCTCCCCACCTTTAGTCAGTACCGATGTTATTTAAATATAAAGCAACTGGCTAAGCTCGCGCTTCATTTTTTGGTTGAAATAATCTATAATTTTGTAGCTCGCGCGCTGTCTGCTTTTGGCGCCAAATTGGTGGTGTCGCGCGCGCGCGAGCCAGCCGCATCCCGCCATATGATATTATCATGGCGCGCGCGAGTCTTCATTGAAAAAGGCGGGAAATGTCGCGTGGAAATTAAAAAAATATATAATTTTAATATTTTTTTTTTTTCTATTTTTGAAGAATCTGTTGAGTTTAATTTAATTTATTCATTGAAGCCCCGTAATATTGCGAAACCTTATTATTTCAAAAAATAGGCTTAGAGGTGTGAAATATGTTCTACGGCTTCAGAAGTATCAGAGAACTTTAGCATAATTCCAATTTCCCTTTAAAACAATATAAACAAAATCTTTGGGTTTAAAATGTAGTTCATTTTTGAGACATTTCCTTAGGGCGGGCAGCCAAGTGAGGCTGTCGATAACTCCTAGATTCTGTATTTAAATACGGATTAAGGTTGAATTGGAGGGACAGTTTTAGTTGACGGCGAGTCCAAAGGCGGAGAGGGGAGCGCATCTTACTTTATTATGATTGATTTGGCACGCGATGCGATGCAAAGGCGTTTCGCTGATTTATGAGCTTCCCCCAATGGACTAGTCTATCGTTAATGCTTCAATTTCCATCCCGAATTTGCAATACCTATCAATAATATTCAAAAGGGGATCCCGTCCTTAACGGCAAGGTATATTCCAACTGGGATGAATTTGAAATTTAGTGTTCAATACGTATTTAAGTAATCCGCTCTGATATTTTCATTTAATTCGGCGGAATTTTGGTGATGGGATGTTGGTGGGGGGGGGGCGTGTCCGAACTCCGAAGTCAATGTCAGTTGGCAGTTATTGTATAAGGCGGATCGTATTTCCGTCCTCTATAACTCTAGTGCCTTCTCCGGTTGACGACCGAGAGCCACAGCCCAGGTTGGTTTATAACTAATCCATGCTGTCTATATTTAATTCGCAAGGCGAGTTTGATGAATGTTCCCCAATTGGATATTACAAGCTTGTTTTACTCGGACGCCCGTTTAATTGCTTAATAAATATACTAATATTAATTGAGTTTGCGCCTTCCCTCCCCTCACCTCCCTTCATCAGTAATTCGAGCCGGTTTCGATAGCTGATAAGGATTAATTATTTTATAGCTAGCTCTCTTCTTTAATTATACACTCGAGTGCCGGTCAAGTTCGCCTAATTAATTTTTAATCAAGTCTATTATAGACAATTAGTAAGAAAATTTTAAACCTGAAAATAAATTGGTTGGCCGAACGGTACGTATAGGTTTCCGGCTAGGAGTGTTCATACCATTTACACTAGGAGACCTGGGGGATCAAAGGTCAGGTCTCCTTGTGTAAATGGTATGAATCCTTCTAGTCTGAAAGTTATGCATTATAAATTTAATATCCGTATCTTGAGCGCGATTACTGTACAATTTGGATTGACTTTAAGGGTAATTTCTAGCTGTATTTGGTTTGAATTTAGTAAATGAGGGTAATTTCTAGCTGTATTTGGATTGACTTTAGTAAACTACGGTAATTTCTAGCTGTATTTGGATTGACTTTAGTAAACTACGGTAATTTCTAGCTGTATTTGGTTTAAATTTAGTAAATTAGGGTAATTTCTAGCTGTATTTGGTTTGAGTTTAGTAAATCTGGGTAATTTCTAGCTGTATTTGGTTTGAGTTTAGTAAATCTGGGTAATTTCTAGCTGTATTTGGTTTGAGTTTAGTAAATCTGGGTAATTTCTAGCTGTATTTGGTTTGACTTTAGTAAATGCTTGGTAATTTCTAGCTGTATTTGGTTTGACTTTAGTAAATGCTTGGTAATTTCTAGCTGTATTTGGTTTGACTTTAGTAAATGCTTGGTAATTTCTAGCTATATTTGGTTTGACTTTAGTAAATGCTTGGTAATTTCTAGCTGTATTTGGTTTGACTTTAGTAAATGCTTGGTAATTTCTAGCTGTATTTGGATTGAATTTAGTAAATTAGGGTAATTTCTAGCTGTATTTGGATTGACTTTAGTAAATTAGGGTAATTTCTAGCTGTATTTGGTTTAAATTACCAAGGACAAATTAATAATTACTTCTTCGCAGTGTCATTGTTACTCGATAATATTAAACACGTCGTGGTATATTTATGTATTTTCCGAAGTTGTAACTTTGGCTGTGATTGCCAAGTATCGAGTGCACTTGAAAAGTTGGGTTGAGTGGATTGGGTTTCGAGTTGAATGTTATTTGTATTACAAGCGATGCGGGAGTGTATCACTATACTTTTTAGCGGGGGGGGGGACCCCCTTCTCAAATTTCACCTCTCTCTCTCTTTCACCCCCCTGCTCCCCTTTTATCCTAAAAGTTACTAGGGGCCGATACATTTGCGAATAGAAGCCTTGTTCAGTCTCGAAATCGATATTTTCAAAAACAAGTAGCTGCGTGCCCTGTAACTGGTAGATTTTTGCGCCTTCGGCGTGCAGCCCCCAGCCTGCTTTCATCGTCGTGTATACACTTCACTTTTATTTCCGAATCTAGACTTTTTAAATTAGATTATCGCGGCTAGAGCTCGGCATTTTCGATCAATTATCCACAAATTGGTGGATAACCGATTATTTATAAACAAATTTGCGGATTATAATACGATTTAACATGTAAGTTCTGTGGATAATTTTCGGGTATGGATAAAGATAAAATAAAGTAGATAATTGATCGAAAATGCCGAGCTCTAATCGCGGCCGAAGCCAAAATGTATTACGCTATATTTTGTTGAAACTCACGCGCCGACCGCGCTTCTAATTGGGGGGGGGGGGTTACGCCAATTTTGGGCCTGGAAATAGAACGCCATGCACACTCAAAAACACCTCCTTTTAAATTTATTTTAGTTATAATTAGACGCGTAACGTTGAGGTGTGAGAAAACGCTAATTCTTTTCACGAGATTTCATTTTGTTTCTATCAAAAGTCACGCGTATTCACATTGGGCGCGTGAAATCAACTTAATTCTTTTCACGAGATTTCAAATTTTTCTTAAGTCACGTGCATTCACATTCGTCGGGTGAATTTAATTTTATAAACGTAACTTTTATTTTTCACGAGATTTCAATTTTATTTTTTATTTTTTTTAATGAGCACGCGCGTTGACTCAGAATCACGTGAATTTGTTTTTATCATTTATAGAGAAACAAAGCGCATGCGCGCGGTTAAACAATAAATAAAGAAAGAAGAAAAGGCCCGCAGCACCGTATTTATCGAATATAATTCGAAGCATTGTTTTTCAAACTATAGCCGCCAATTCTTTTAGCGCAAAGATAATGGATCGGCTCGTAATAATCGCAATTAGCGAAACCTAAGTAAACCTTTCGAAAACAAGGAATAGGGAATTTTCCTTTCTTCTTTAATCTGCCCTTTTCGAAATCCAAAGAAACTTATCGCGAATTCAGTTCTGTTCCGCCTTCCCTTCCGCCTTGACCATCATCGGCTAAGTAAGACCTCAACTGGAATATTATTTGCTTTTGCCACAAAAGACGTTCTGCCCCAAAACCAAACCCCGTCTGTCTGTTTGCTAAGCAATTCAACGCCATGCTATAAGGACATTTGCTCCAAGAGGAACTTGTATATCTATCTATACTTCTAACGTCAAGATTAAGCTTAATTTATCAATGCTAAAATATCTTGTAATGCTTTCTATACAGCGCGTACTTAAGCTATATTTTCTTAGGGAGAGAATTTTGAAATTTCAACTTACTTTAGAGCTTTGCGATAATGGGCAATTGCCGATTCAGTTTGCCCGTTGTCTTTTTGGAGATTAGCAAAGTTGTAATGGACTTTGGCGTTATCCGGACTGCTCCTCAAACCAGACCTGCATCGCGCGTTTAAAATACAAAATTCTAATTTAATATTAAAAAGATAAATAAATATCTTCGACTTCAAGGACTTTAAATTATAGATTTTTATAAAAGGTCAAATGGTTGACCTTTTGACCATCGGGGGGGGGGTTTAAAAGGTCCCTTTCAATCTTTTCATTGAACTAACGCCGGTATATAGGTGTCTACAACTTTGATAAAGATAAATTCCCAGCAGAGTTTTCTTAGGACCAGAATCGGATGCTGTCAAAGTTAACCTTTAAAAGTCTTTAGAAGTGTACCGACCGGTCACTAGCTGGCCTTCCATTTAAACACCATAAATCCAAGCGGAAAATGCGGCGCACCTTGGGCTACTTTAAGTTCGTAACCGGAGTAATAGCACCCCTCGTTATCCTCCCTTTGAGTTTGACGCGGTCAAAGGCTGCCACCGGCCATTACTCCCCGTAAGGGTCTGTTCCCAGGTTACCCCGGTGAATGAAGCGATACTACGGATGGATGCATTTGAAATCTATTCGAATAGCCTTGGCTTTATTAAAGCTTTAAAACCGAACGGGAATCGAGCACGCGCTCTATATTTTCTATTCGCTTTATTTTAGGGAATGTATCCGATACGGGGGAAAGTGGGACTTGAAATATATTCGGTATAACCTTCGCTATATTAACGGTTATAAGTTGAACGAGAATCGCGCGTGAAAATCGAGCACGCGCTACTTTTCCTTTTTTTCATTTTATTCGTTTTAACCGATGTAATGAATGGGAAATAGGGGAAGTGAGTTTAACCGGGGATACGGGTGCAAGGAAAACCACCCCTTTTTAGCTTTCTTTTCATTAACACTTTGGGTTTGAAAGAGACGCGAGAAAGCAAAAAAAAAAAGAAAAAAGGAAGAGGTCTTAAGGCGCCAAAAAGGAAAAAAAAAAAAAAACTGTGAACTTGGATTTCACACAACTTTCTCAATGTTTTTTCTTTTTTTCCTTATTTTATTTTTCTTTTCGATCTCAGCGAATTCCTGACAGCTTTTAAGACGTCGAAGGGGGTTACGGGCCCTCAAGACCCCCAAGCCCTTTTTTTGGTGGCAAAGGAATTTCGCGGAAATCCACACCCAAGCGAATATTTCCACACAATTCTCCTAGGGGATATATATATAGGAAGTCCCTAGTTATAAGCCCGCCAAAAAAATAGAAAACCTCTAGTCAGGGGGACCCCCAAAGATATCTCCTTATTTTTTGGAAGTTTGGCTTTCCTAGTTGGTTGACGTTAAGTGACGTAATCGATACATCACCGGTTATTGGTTTTCGCCAACCCTCCTATATACCCCAAAAAGGAACTTTTCAATTAAACTTTATCATTTATTTTTTTTTATTTTCAATTTCGGATTTATTTTTAATATTAAAATTTTAATTAAATAAATTAAATTGCGTCTTTCTTTACCTGAATAAGGATTCTCGGTTGGTCCAATCCTCGTTCCTCTTGACGCTTCGTAACCATAGCAACGCCACTAAAATGGCGACGCACGTCCGCGCCAGACAAAGCGCGCCAAAATTCTGTCGACGCGTAATTTCGCGAATTCCACTGGCAACCAGGATGCAGTAACCGATGCTGAAACACGCCGAAATTAATATAAAAACATTAATAATAATGCACTGTACTTATTCGAGGGGGTATTCGCTATTATTAATTCCTTCTAGTGATTACCCCCTTTGTATTCAATATATATATAGATATATAGCCCTGGGCCATTTAGAATTTTTGGGAACTTTGCATGGTGGAACAATTAATCCTTTTTAGAAAAGTTTTAAAATTAAATTAAAAGTCGCGTCGTGCGTTTTAAAATAAAGCAACTTACAACAACAGTTTTAAATAGATTAAATATTTAAATCATTATTTTTCTAAATTATTCTGTAGTATATTTATTTATTTTATTTATGGTTGGATTGAATTTAATACAAGGTAATCATGGTCGGGAAAAACAACACAACGAAAAGTTTATTTCGCCCTTTTAAAAGTTTCCCTTTTTCCTTCTCCTAATGGATTTTGAATAGTCCCGCGAATTTGGGAGTTTCAACTTCATGCAAAGTAATTTTTAATGCCTTCCAAAAGCTTTTACTTTTTTTAAATTAAATTTGCACGCCCAGTTTTAACCCTTTTATTTATTTTATTTATTTATTCTTTGTGGATTTTATTTAAAATAATTATTATTATTATTTGTTTAAAAATATAATTAATACACCGAACGTCGGCAGTGAAGCTTTTCTACAGGGGCTATGGGAAAATGCATGTAGTATTTTGCCCCTGGAAGTTTGCTTCCTTCATCCGAAAAATTATTATTAAAATTTTAAAAATAATACTAAAGTAATTATAATTATAATAAAATTCCAGTTTTAAACTAATTATAATATATAATTAATTTCCAATGCAATTTCAGGGTTCTGGAAATCGGTTTTCCAAAAGTTGTATGAACCCTGAATGTTGGGGGAATCCCTTCTTAGTGGGGGGAAATATTGTGAACCCCCGGTTCTTAATGAATCACTTCGATAGGAACATAAATCTAGATTCATTTACTCATCAGCTGGCGGGCTGACGGGCGCTCGTCAAGGCCGCTAAGCGCTTGCTTTCGAGCGCTTTTAAGCGGCGCGCGAGCTGTTACCAGAATTCATCCGCCTCATTCCACCACCCCCCCTCCCACCCCCAAGACCAGCGCGTATTCGTAATTAAGCTCGTGGAGCTCCGCACGCGCATTTTCTAACTTGGCAGCGCTATTAAAGTAGGCTCAATCCTTCACATTCTTAATATACAAGTGTCAGGTTAGATTGAGAGAGACTATAAGCGGTGACGAGGTGACTTGTCAGCGCGTTTAAAGGCATTTACGAAGGACCGACCTTGCTGCGTGTAAAAGAAGTAGAAGTTAATCAAGGCGAAGTTGTTATAAAAGTGATTTAATGCCGATCGGACGCGGTACCTCGAAACTTAATGAACTGAACTGACGCGAACTAATTATCCAAAAGTTAAGGAGCGGTACTTTATAGTTCAGGTTTGACAAAGTATACTTGGAGGGCCGCCTCCTTTGGGGACATACTTCAAGGTGTGGTGGTAGTTTATCTCTCTGATTATTCTTAATTTAACGCCCGGTAATTTAATTATAATAAAATTCTAATAATTACGCCTAAAATATGGGCAAAGATTCCCCCTTCGTCTAACGCGTTTAAAATGATAATGGAGTAAACCACGCCTATATTCTTTACGTCACGGCTCAACTATCCAATCTGTTTAAAAGGTTTTTTGGCGCGTGACATAAATATCTCGCGCGTTAATTTTCACGCGGCGCGTGGGTGTTTTCAACTTGGCGGGAAAATTGGAAGCGCGCGCGCTTCGACACTCTTCCACCCTATTTAGCCGGTCTGCAGAGGGCCCGGACACTTGTCAGAAATCAAAGTAAACCACCGTTAGAATCCCTTTTGAAACTCGACTAGTATCCGACCTCTTTTTTAGTCGCTCGCGCGCGCGCCAGATTCACGAGCTTTTATTAATTCCGAATTAATTTAGTTTATCCAAGAATAATAACTGTAGGGGAATAAATCTGTTTATTTTTAAGTATATTTGGGTTGGGAATGAAGGCGCGCCTAATTCTTTCTAGATTAATATTCATAGTGTTAATAACTCGAGTCTTTCTCTTCGCGTGGAGGTGTTGAATAGGGTGTTTTTGGTTTCCATGGCTACATCAGGTGTTTGACGTATGTTAAGTTGTCGCGACAAGCGCGCGTCCCAGTTTATCAGCGTCTCGTTAACTTGTTAATGCTCGATGATGCTTAATTAAACAGCACCCTCTCCCCGGCGTGGCTTTTAGGTCCTCAAACACGAAACTGCGTCGAATATTTCCGGAAGACTCTGCTCTTACAAAAGTAGCTGGTTTTCGGCTTAAATTCTGCCGAATTATTCAAAGGTCTCCCCAATCCCCACCCCCAAAGTGTAAGCGGCAAAAATAAACTTCAAACACTTTCCTGAATGTATAAGCTTGATAATTTTCAAGAGTTTTCTCGAAATATTCGTTTTTGAAAGGAAAGTTTGCAAATTTAAATTTTAGGTACTAATATAAACTATATATCTTTTAAAATTTTATATTTGAATCAGTGACTTTAATATTTTGGATTTTAAACTATCGTGTCACCTTACCTTTAATAAGGCAAAAAAAGTTTTTTAACATTTTATATTTTTTATTCGTGGAATTTTTCATGGAAAAAATCCTTATTTAGAAAATTCATTGAAGCTCAAAGTAAACCCCCCCCCCCTTTTTTTTCAATAGAAATTCTAACCAGAGAACGTTTTCAAGGTATCCCCTCTTGACTGGATCTACTTTCTTTTTTCTCATATTGGTTTAACATTACCTATTAATCCGCCTCGGGTTTTATTGAATGGAGTATTGAAGAAAAGTTTTTTTTTTTTTTTTGACCAAGGAGCCTTTAAGAGGTTGTTCCATACGGTTTCCCATTACGTAATAATCCGACGTGATTTTTTTTCCCTTTTCCTAATATTTGTGTGGGTTTCTTTAAATTTGTCTTACCTGGGTGTATATAGTATCCTTTCAGCGACCACGAAACCAACGGGAAAAAATAGATTGGCAGCCGGCAGAAAAGGAATTGTAAGAACACATACTCCAATTGTTAATTCTTCCTTCGTGGAATTCTGAAATTTAAAATTTAAACATTTTCTTTTTTATAAAAATCTTACTTACTTCAAGATTATTCACTTTTGGTACTATGGGGCTGGGCAAAAGCAATTTTCGCGTCTTATAGTCAGGCTGGGAAATAAGCGTAATTTTTAAACTAGTCCTTGGGACCAGTAAACCCCCCCCCCTCTAGTGTCCTAAATAATAAACTGGTCTCAGGACTGGTCCCAGCCAGCCATTGTTCTCCAATAGATTTGCAATTAATAAACTGGTACCCAGGACCAGTAACCCCCCCCTAGTGTCCTAAATAATAAACTGGTCTCAGGACTGGTCCCAGCCAGCCTTTGTTCTCCAATAGATTTGCAATTAATAAACTGGTACCCAGGACCAGTAACCCCCCACTTCTTGAATTAAAAAGGACCAGACTGCTTATAGTCTCGTGACAAATTGTGCGTGAAAATAAAATACAGTGCGAAAATACAAGTGTTGCCAGTCATTTGTGACATGCGCAATCCAACCTCCATCTACAACTGCAGACTGTATTAAGCTTCAGTTCGATTCAGGAACCCACAGAGATGCCAATATAATTAATCAAAAATGTCTTGATTAGAATCAAGACCTAAAAAGTATCGATAAGACTGAGGTTATCACTTGTCTGAAGGATCAGATATTAATTTTTCTTTTTAATTGAAACTTGTTACACTAATTATCCTACGTGGGGTCCACCTATTCAATAAAACGCTGGTCGTTCACTTTATTGAGGGGTTGGCCCCGTGATGACGTGCTAGAGGGCTTGGGGTATACCGGTTCCCCTTTTCCTTCTAGCAAAAATAACATCATCTGATAACACACATGGGCGGAGCGATTGACCCTTCACCCGAATCCCTTTTTGTTGTAAGAAAATCCTAGAAACTTGAGGTTGTCAAACTTTGAAAAGATATTTTGGAGCTTACTAGTTTTGTCATTGTATTTGTATAAGAGTGTATTTTTAAGTATATTTGAAAGAGTGTTTGTAAAACGTGGAAAAGCCCCAGTTACCACCGGGGACGAATGGAAAGCATAGAGTTTACCCATCACGGGGGAAGTTACCATCGTGGAAAGTTTCCGATTAAACAGAACTAAAAAGTAGAGAAACTTAAAAAGAAGAAAGTAGAAAAAAAGAGAGATTGGGCTACGCCGAGCAACGTGAAAGACGTTCTAGTGACCTCGGGTCCGAGAGCCGAAACCTGGCTAATTTATTAGCCCTGTGCCCAAATCGGGGCCGCGAACAAGTACGACTCCGCGCGGCAAACCGTTGTTCTTTCATTGCGGTAATCCTGTAACTTGCCTCGTTATTTGTGCGCGTCAGGATAATGTTTAAAATTAAACACCGCAAAGACTCGTTTCTTAAAATGATGGTGACCGCGGAATGTGCGGCTAATTAATTTGGACTAATTCGAGAGAACCTCGACGCTCATCTAGAGATCAACGATCCTGACGAATATTGGACAACCCCATGGCTCATCTTCCAAATCAGTATCGTACCCACCTTGGTGGTTTAATTTTTATAACTTTATGGTTTCTGGTTATTACCACAATATTAGTTAAACCTGTTATACTATTAATCTACATTGTTATGTAACTATTTGATTTAATGCATGATCGCTGGGTTTATTCCCATAATATTAATTTATTTTGTTATTTCAATATTTAATTTCATACATGATCACTGGGTTTATTCCCATAGCTAATTATATTTTTACTTGGCCAAGGTTTAGTTATCTTCCATGGAAGCTTTAGGTATTGTAGGTATTTTAGTTAAGAATTAGGTAACAATTAATGTTTTAGTATTATTAGTGTATAGATTATGATTAGTTTAAGATTAAACTAAACTGCTTTGACAACCTCATTATCGACTTTTCAATTATACCCCTAGACATATTCTCATTATAACGTACCAATCGCTCACCCCAATAGTGAAAGTGATGCGAAACCCGGAATCTATAGTAAAAAGCGTGACAAATTGGGGGTCAGCGTCCGGGATACCTTATTTTTGTTTTTGTTTATTATGTTAGTAAAGAATGGGAGGAATTTTTTTTTGGCCATGGCCATGCTAGTTAAGTAAAGGAGGAAATCGGAGGTCTCAATACTGTCTGAGGAGCATTATTTACGCCGCTATTGTCGGTTTAGGAAATTTGGGTTTTCACCTTATGTGTGTTATCTTCCCTTGATTTTTTTTAGTTTCACCTTTTGTGTGTTACTCTCCCTTGAAATTTTTTTTTTCTCTCGTTTTGCTCTTCCAGGCTGTGTAGACCTTGTTTAACCTTTTGTTGGTTAGTAAGATAGGAATCAATAGTTGTATTTCATGAATAATCCATATACTCGTTTTGCTGAACGAGATATAGAGATTGGTAAAAGTTCTCGTGCCGACCGTTATATTAACCGCACTAATAGAAACTCTTGCGCAATAATGCCTATTTCTCATAGTCCCCAAACTTCTCGAAATAGTTCACCCACGCGTAATGCATCGGGTAATGCGTTAACTAACGTGCCGATAAATCCTCCAATTAATAATAATCAACCTTTAGCTATGGCTAACTCCAATAATCAGAGTAATAACCAATCTATTACTACAAATGTTAGTGCCTCTGGCAATGTGGCGGGTAACCTACCTGCGGGAAATACTAGTGTTATTTCACCCCCTTTGACTCAAGGTAGTGCCAATACAATCACCATACCGTGCAATCTTTTGCAAAACTTAATGGATCAAATAGCCCAATTGAGCACCCAACAACAGCAAATGCAGATAGCTTTGACCACCATTCAGGGTAGTTTCGCTAATAACGCCACTTC
This sequence comes from Phalangium opilio, assembly GCF_054372755.1. Taxonomy (NCBI): domain Eukaryota; kingdom Metazoa; phylum Arthropoda; class Arachnida; order Opiliones; family Phalangiidae; genus Phalangium; species Phalangium opilio. The sequence goes on from NW_028324223.1 coordinate 1,419,992, forward strand.
CGGTAGCGCTCCTAGTGTGGTAAACATACCAAGCCAATCAGTAACCGCGCCAAGCGCGCAACTTTTAAATTCGAGTGTGCCTAATATTCATAATCAGAGTGTGCCTATTGTGCCTCCTCAAGTAGGGGCTATTTCTAATGGACCGCCCACGGCGAACCAAAATGTTTCTGCCCAGGCTAATTCAAGCCTTCCACCCAATGTAAATGCAGCACCTTTTGTACCCCAAGCGAGCGTAAATTCTCCTTTGGGAGCTGTAGGAAATACCCCCTTCTATACTGGTAACCAGTTTCCTTCAGGTTCGGTTAGTAGCGCCACCACTCAGATTGGTGGAGCAGCAGGTTATAACCAGGGTCAACCGACAATGTCGAGTGTCCCCTTTGTATATTCAAATCCGTTACCTGCGCCTTGTTATCACGGTAAGCCCACTGACCCTGGACCTCGTGACTTTCTACGTAAAGTTAAACAAATGAGGCTAACTAATAAGGTCCCAGATGTAGTTTTTCTAGAGCAATGGTTACCGTCCTTGTTAGACGGCCCAGCTCTAGATTGGTATTACGCTAATCAACCATTCAGGTCTTTTGATGAGTTTGAGAACGCCTTTAACGCCAGTTTTCATCGTAAACCCCAGGATGATATTATCAGGGACAAAATTTACGATAGAGTTCAACGACATCAGGAGACAGTTAGTGAATACGCGGAGGCGTTACAGAAATTATTTCGACAGTTGAGCATCCCTTTATCAGATGATGAAGAAGTTAGATTAACGCTACGAAATATTAGGGAAGACATACACCCTTATTTATCGACAAAGGCATACTTAAATGTCCGAGCCTTGTTAGATGACGCGTACACTATTGAACGCTCAGTAAATAAAAACAATAGGGCTAAAGCCCCAAGGGCAACTAATCCCCCTATTATGCAACCTAGTAAAGCACCATTCCAGAACCCTAGGTCAAATTACAACCAGTTTGTTGGTGTCCCCAATAAGATGCCATCTCATAATGAATATCAATCTAGCAATAAGGCGCCCCAAGTCAATTCCAATAGCGCGAATAGCTCTCAGGGACGTAGCGCTTACTTTAACCCTAACGTCACTTGTCATGGTTGCGAGCGCGTGGGTCACACTAGGCCCTTTTGTCCCGATAAGAAAAAGAGAAACTCTACCTCGGGAAACGCGAGAGAGGGCGGGACCACCCAAGCAGCGGTCCGGCCCGCGTCCATACAATAGAAACGAGTGAGGCTAACACGGGGATTACGTCATCTTTTGCACCCCCTAGTTTAAAAGTGGGAAAACAAGATTTCGTTGAAATATTGTTAGGATCCACCCCTTGTTTAGCCTTATTAGATAATGGATCCACCAACACCCTTCTTTGTAGTAATTTAAAACCGCTTCTAGAAGCCCAGGGTTACGTTACTAAAAATGAAACTTTAGCGTTACGTCAGAGCGACGGCAGCTTATTGGCAACCGAAGGAACTGTTAGGGTACCTATTTGTTTACCCCAAAAGACTGTAGAATTCGAAGCCGTGTATGTTTCAAATTTATCGTACGCCTGTATCTTAGGGAGGGATTTCATTGGCCATGTAGGCTTAACCGTAGATTTCGGAAAAAGTAGCTTTTGTTTACCCGATAATATTTCCCATAAATCCCCTCTACTTGATTTCTGTGGGCAAGCTCGTATTTGTAGCTTGGCATCTGAGAAAGATTTCGTTGATACTGAAGGCATAAAGAAAGCCTTGGGGAGTGCTCCTTTAGATCCGCAGCAATTAAATTCATTAGAATCATTGGTTTATAAATACCAGACAATCTTTTCAACCGTACCAGGTCATATAAAAACGGTAGAACACTACATTGACGTTGGCGACAGCCTACCAATTTCAAAAGCCCCTTATCGATTCTCACCCGCCAAGCGTTCCATAATTGATAAAATTATTGATGATATGTTAGCGCAGGGTTTTATTGAGCCCAGCAATGGCCCATGGGCCAGTCCCGTTTTGCTAGTTAGCAAGAAAGACGATTTATTAGATGATAAACAGAAAGAACCCTCGGATGGCATAGAAGACGAAAGTAAATGGCGGATGTGCTCTGATTATAGAGGGCTAAATTCTGTTACTCGAAGGGACGCTTATCCATTGCCCCGAATCGATGACATCCTAGAGTCAATACATAAGCCAAATTATATTACCACCCTTGACATGCGTAGCGGTTACTGGCAAGTGGGACTCCACGAAGCCCACCGCGATTATGCGGCATTCGTTTGCCATAGGGGGCTATTTAGACCCAAGGTGTTAATGTTTGGATTAACGAATGCACCTGCGACGTTTCAACGCATGGTAAATAATTTGTTTTTAGACATGTCATCGATGGGGGTATGCGCTTACTTAGATGATTTGATCATCGCCTCAGGCGATTTCGATACGCATCTTCGTACTCTCGAGGAGGTGTTTAACCGCCTTATGAAGGCAGGCCTCACTGTAAAGGCTTCAAAAACCCAGTTTTGCCAGAAACAGGCCAAAATTCTAGGTCACATTGTTTCACACGAAGGTCTCATGGTAGACCCGGACAAAACCGAGGTTATGAAAAACTTCCCCACGCCTAAAAATATACGTCAGCTTCGCAGGTTTCTCGGCATGGCGTCGTATTATCGCCGGTTCGTTAAGAATTTTTCTAAAGTGGCAAGCCCACTCAATCACTTGCTACACAAAGACATTCGCTGGCACTGGAAAGAAGCACAGGAACTTTCGTTCAATACTCTTAAAGAGAACCTGTGTTTAGCCCCGATTCTAAGTACCCCTGATTTTAGCTATCCGTTTGTTATTCACACGGACGCCTCCAATGTGGGACTGGGTGCTGTTCTTTCGCAAGTAATAAATGGGCGTAAACACGTAATCCAGTACGCCAGTAAGTCTTTGAGCGACGCTGAGCGTAAATACTCAACTACAGAGAGAGAAATATTGGGAGTGGTGTTTGCAGTGGAGAAATTCCGCCCGTATGTCGAAGGAACTAAATTTCAGGTGTACACCGACCACAGCGCCATCAGGTGGTTGCATACGGCACCCGACCCGACTGGAAAATTTTCCAGGTGGAACACACGGCTTCAGGCCTTCGAATTTAGTATTATCCACGTCCCGGGAAAGGACAACCCAGTCGCTGACGCGTTATCTCGGGTATACGAGGAGGATGCCCCTAGTGAGACCATTGGTCCTAACCATTCTACGGGGTTTCCATGTGAACCACCCCTTCTCGAAGGACAGGTGTCGGCTATTTCCGTCGCCAAACCGTCAATTATTTTTGACAAAACAGAGATCATTAAGGCACAAGAGGGAGACCCAAAATTGGGACCCCTCAAGGTTTTCTTAGAAACAGGAACATTACCCCCTGACAAGCTACTAAACGACTTTATTGAGGTGGAGGCTCCTCAATGCGAACTTAGGGAGGGTATTATTTTTAAGGACATAGGTAAGTTAGGTTCTAACGGGTGGGATGGCTTCCGCATTTGGGTCCCAGATTCTCTAAAACCCCGAATCTTACATATATGTCATGACCTCCCTTCGGCCGGTCATTTCGGCACTAAAAAGACATTAACGCGCGTAAGGAACCAGTATATATGGGTAGGGTTAACCTTCGACGTCCTCAAGTACTGCAAATCCTGTATTGTGTGTCAAAAGCACAAAGTTTCTCCGCAGTTACCTGCCGGCCTTATGAAGCCGAGTGAGATTGTAGAACCTTTCGAGGTTATTTCTATGGATTTGAAAGGTCCCTTCGTCCGTAGCAAGAGAGGGCATAAGTTTATTTTAGTTATCACAGACTATTTAACCAAGTGGGTTGAAATTTTCCCACTTCGAAATGCCACCGCTAAACCTATCGTCAAGCATATAGTGGACGATGTGTTCAGTCGCTTCGGGTTACCTTCGTGCGTCGTCTCAGACAACGGCAAACAATTTGCTTCCAAGATGTTAAATAGGGTATTAAAAACGTTAGGCGTGAAACAACGGTTTACTTCCGTGTATTCCCCCCAGAGTAACCCCACGGAACGATCTAACCGTACCATTGGTACAATGATCGCTTCCTTTGTCGAAGATAATCAGCAGGATTGGGACATGTGTCTACAACAATTAGCAATGGCCATTCGAAGCGCCACTCAAGAATCTACTAAGTTTAGTCCTTCAATGCTAATGTTTGGGAGGGAGATCAGAACCGCTGCAGATGTGCTTTTTGGGAAAAATCCTGATGATTATCTTGATGTTGAAACACAGAAATGTTATGGCCTTAGAGTTTTATCACGGGTACAAAAAGCCGTTGAAACTGCTCAGGACAACTTAAGGCAGGCTCAAATTAAACAAAAGACCTACTATGATAGGCACCATAGGCATTTGGAATTTTCTGAGGGTCAGTTAGTACTGAGAAAAACCCATTATCTTTCCAAGGCTGTGGATAACTTCGCGGCTAAGTTAGCCAGTAAATATGATGGTCCTTTCCGTATTTTGCGCAAGTTGAGTGCTCATACTTATAAACTTGAAACGCTAGACAGTAAAAAGGTATTGTATGGTACGTACCATGTATCTCAATTAAAAACCTATGAAGAGCGGGAGGACAATAGTCTACAAGATAGTGACGTGTGTCACGAGAACTTGGACGGTAGTAATAATGACCATTTGGTACCTGGTCACGGTGGGGGTGGGCGCCAATTGCGTCCACGCGATCCTCTCACTGGAAGAGTATTACGCTAGTGTCGTAGTATTTTTATTATTAGTTTTAATTTTTTTTTTAAGTAGTGCAATTCTTTTTGCCTTCCCGTAAATTTTTTTTTGGGCCCCTGTATATAGTTTAGATGTTCCCTTGATTTTCTTGAGACCTTTGCATTTTGTTCATTTCATTCGCGCGCGATTTACTTGTTGTTCTGTTTATAATTTGTTTTTGTTTATCTTTGGGTTCGTGGGTTAATTGTCTCATGGGACTTCGACCTTAAGGGGGAGGAGAGTGTTACACTAATTATCCTACGTGGGGTCCACCTATTCAATAAAACGCTGGTCGTTCACTTTATTGAGGGGTTGGCCCCGTGATGACGTGCTAGAGGGCTTGGGGTATACCGGTTCCCCTTTTCCTTCTAGCAAAAATAACATCATCTGATAACACACATGGGCGGAGCGATTGACCCTTCACCCGAATCCCTTTTTGTTGTAAGAAAATCCTAGAAACTTGAGGTTGTCAAACTTTGAAAAGATATTTTGGAGCTTACTAGTTTTGTCATTGTATTTGTATAAGAGTGTATTTTTAAGTATATTTGAAAGAGTGTTTGTAAAACGTGGAAAAGCCCCAGTTACCACCGGGGACGAATGGAAAGCATAGAGTTTACCCATCACGGGGGAAGTTACCATCGTGGAAAGTTTCCGATTAAACAGAACTAAAAAGTAGAGAAACTTAAAAAGAAGAAAGTAGAAAAAAAGAGAGATTGGGCTACGCCGAGCAACGTGAAAGACGTTCTAGTGACCTCGGGTCCGAGAGCCGAAACCTGGCTAATTTATTAGCCCTGTGCCCAAATCGGGGCCGCGAACAAGTACGACTCCGCGCGGCAAACCGTTGTTCTTTCATTGCGGTAATCCTGTAACTTGCCTCGTTATTTGTGCGCGTCAGGATAATGTTTAAAATTAAACACCGCAAAGACTCGTTTCTTAAAATGATGGTGACCGCGGAATGTGCGGCTAATTAATTTGGACTAATTCGAGAGAACCTCGACGCTCATCTAGAGATCAACGATCCTGACGAATATTGGACAACCCCATGGCTCATCTTCCAAATCAGTATCGTACCCACCTTGGTGGTTTAATTTTTATAACTTTATGGTTTCTGGTTATTACCACAATATTAGTTAAACCTGTTATACTATTAATCTACATTGTTATGTAACTATTTGATTTAATGCATGATCGCTGGGTTTATTCCCATAATATTAATTTATTTTGTTATTTCAATATTTAATTTCATACATGATCACTGGGTTTATTCCCATAGCTAATTATATTTTTACTTGGCCAAGGTTTAGTTATCTTCCATGGAAGCTTTAGGTATTGTAGGTATTTTAGTTAAGAATTAGGTAACAATTAATGTTTTAGTATTATTAGTGTATAGATTATGATTAGTTTAAGATTAAACTAAACTGCTTTGACAACCTCATTATCGACTTTTCAATTATACCCCTAGACATATTCTCATTATAACGTACCAATCGCTCACCCCAATAGTGAAAGTGATGCGAAACCCGGAATCAAAAGTAGATAGGGGGGAAAGTAAAGCACTTGGAAGATCCCCCGCGCCATGAAAACCTAGAAACCCCCTTTCCTCTCTCTCACAGTTCCTACCCCCTCGCGTAGGAGAGGCATTGCACATTGCCAGTGCCTATTTGCAACTGAAAAATAGTTCTGTAAACAGTTTTAAAAGGACTCCTACTAGCTAAGGCTTAACAAGATTGAATACGGATATACGGTAAAGCAACACCTGTGAGTGGAAACGTTAAAATTAATAAATGACGATCTTTTTACCACGGACGATACTGGAAGTAGAATTAGAATATTTAACTGTATGAAAGGTAATGGATCCATGAATGAACTGTTATATGATATGATTTGTGATCTTCTTAAGTCAAAACATGAAGAAGATAGTGGTGGTTATTCTGCATTTCTTTTTGCCTCGACTATTAAAGGATAAAAATCAGCGCCCCGAATTTTTAAACGATGTAACACTTGGTCGATTTGAATTTTCCTTTAGGGCAGACAATTTCACCGGCTACTGGGCTACTGTCCCGGGGCGCTGCCGTCGCTATGAACTACCTCTCAAAACAAAATCGATAAGGGGTTGGGGTGTTTTCTCAAACGTCATTGGCTAACTCGCATAGGGGGTAAGGGAGAGGAGAGAGAGCTTCTAAACTTAGAGGAAACCCACAGTCAAAGGTGGGGGACCATCCTCGAGCTTTACTTTCCCCCTATCTACTTTTGCCGGAATCTATAGTAAAAAGCGTGACAAATTGGGGGTCAGCGTCCGGGATACCTTATTTTTGTTTTTGTTTATTATGTTAGTAAAGAATGGGAGGAATTTTTTTTTGGCCATGGCCATGCTAGTTAAGTAAAGGAGGAAATCGGAGGTCTCAATACTGTCTGAGGAGCATTATTTACGCCGCTATTGTCGGTTTAGGAAATTTGGGTTTTCACCTTATGTGTGTTATCTTCCCTTGATTTTTTTTAGTTTCACCTTTTGTGTGTTACTCTCCCTTGAAATTTTTTTTTTCTCTCGTTTTGCTCTTCCAGGCTGTGTAGACCTTGTTTAACCTTTTGTTGGTTAGTAAGATAGGAATCAATAGTTGTATTTCATGAATAATCCATATACTCGTTTTGCTGAACGAGATATAGAGATTGGTAAAAGTTCTCGTGCCGACCGTTATATTAACCGCACTAATAGAAACTCTTGCGCAATAATGCCTATTTCTCATAGTCCCCAAACTTCTCGAAATAGTTCACCCACGCGTAATGCATCGGGTAATGCGTTAACTAACGTGCCGATAAATCCTCCAATTAATAATAATCAACCTTTAGCTATGGCTAACTCCAATAATCAGAGTAATAACCAATCTATTACTACAAATGTTAGTGCCTCTGGCAATGTGGCGGGTAACCTACCTGCGGGAAATACTAGTGTTATTTCACCCCCTTTGACTCAAGGTAGTGCCAATACAATCACCATACCGTGCAATCTTTTGCAAAACTTAATGGATCAAATAGCCCAATTGAGCACCCAACAACAGCAAATGCAGATAGCTTTGACCACCATTCAGGGTAGTTTCGCTAATAACGCCACTTCCGGTAGCGCTCCTAGTGTGGTAAACATACCAAGCCAATCAGTAACCGCGCCAAGCGCGCAACTTTTAAATTCGAGTGTGCCTAATATTCATAATCAGAGTGTGCCTATTGTGCCTCCTCAAGTAGGGGCTATTTCTAATGGACCGCCCACGGCGAACCAAAATGTTTCTGCCCAGGCTAATTCAAGCCTTCCACCCAATGTAAATGCAGCACCTTTTGTACCCCAAGCGAGCGTAAATTCTCCTTTGGGAGCTGTAGGAAATACCCCCTTCTATACTGGTAACCAGTTTCCTTCAGGTTCGGTTAGTAGCGCCACCACTCAGATTGGTGGAGCAGCAGGTTATAACCAGGGTCAACCGACAATGTCGAGTGTCCCCTTTGTATATTCAAATCCGTTACCTGCGCCTTGTTATCACGGTAAGCCCACTGACCCTGGACCTCGTGACTTTCTACGTAAAGTTAAACAAATGAGGCTAACTAATAAGGTCCCAGATGTAGTTTTTCTAGAGCAATGGTTACCGTCCTTGTTAGACGGCCCAGCTCTAGATTGGTATTACGCTAATCAACCATTCAGGTCTTTTGATGAGTTTGAGAACGCCTTTAACGCCAGTTTTCATCGTAAACCCCAGGATGATATTATCAGGGACAAAATTTACGATAGAGTTCAACGACATCAGGAGACAGTTAGTGAATACGCGGAGGCGTTACAGAAATTATTTCGACAGTTGAGCATCCCTTTATCAGATGATGAAGAAGTTAGATTAACGCTACGAAATATTAGGGAAGACATACACCCTTATTTATCGACAAAGGCATACTTAAATGTCCGAGCCTTGTTAGATGACGCGTACACTATTGAACGCTCAGTAAATAAAAACAATAGGGCTAAAGCCCCAAGGGCAACTAATCCCCCTATTATGCAACCTAGTAAAGCACCATTCCAGAACCCTAGGTCAAATTACAACCAGTTTGTTGGTGTCCCCAATAAGATGCCATCTCATAATGAATATCAATCTAGCAATAAGGCGCCCCAAGTCAATTCCAATAGCGCGAATAGCTCTCAGGGACGTAGCGCTTACTTTAACCCTAACGTCACTTGTCATGGTTGCGAGCGCGTGGGTCACACTAGGCCCTTTTGTCCCGATAAGAAAAAGAGAAACTCTACCTCGGGAAACGCGAGAGAGGGCGGGACCACCCAAGCAGCGGTCCGGCCCGCGTCCATACAATAGAAACGAGTGAGGCTAACACGGGGATTACGTCATCTTTTGCACCCCCTAGTTTAAAAGTGGGAAAACAAGATTTCGTTGAAATATTGTTAGGATCCACCCCTTGTTTAGCCTTATTAGATAATGGATCCACCAACACCCTTCTTTGTAGTAATTTAAAACCGCTTCTAGAAGCCCAGGGTTACGTTACTAAAAATGAAACTTTAGCGTTACGTCAGAGCGACGGCAGCTTATTGGCAACCGAAGGAACTGTTAGGGTACCTATTTGTTTACCCCAAAAGACTGTAGAATTCGAAGCCGTGTATGTTTCAAATTTATCGTACGCCTGTATCTTAGGGAGGGATTTCATTGGCCATGTAGGCTTAACCGTAGATTTCGGAAAAAGTAGCTTTTGTTTACCCGATAATATTTCCCATAAATCCCCTCTACTTGATTTCTGTGGGCAAGCTCGTATTTGTAGCTTGGCATCTGAGAAAGATTTCGTTGATACTGAAGGCATAAAGAAAGCCTTGGGGAGTGCTCCTTTAGATCCGCAGCAATTAAATTCATTAGAATCATTGGTTTATAAATACCAGACAATCTTTTCAACCGTACCAGGTCATATAAAAACGGTAGAACACTACATTGACGTTGGCGACAGCCTACCAATTTCAAAAGCCCCTTATCGATTCTCACCCGCCAAGCGTTCCATAATTGATAAAATTATTGATGATATGTTAGCGCAGGGTTTTATTGAGCCCAGCAATGGCCCATGGGCCAGTCCCGTTTTGCTAGTTAGCAAGAAAGACGATTTATTAGATGATAAACAGAAAGAACCCTCGGATGGCATAGAAGACGAAAGTAAATGGCGGATGTGCTCTGATTATAGAGGGCTAAATTCTGTTACTCGAAGGGACGCTTATCCATTGCCCCGAATCGATGACATCCTAGAGTCAATACATAAGCCAAATTATATTACCACCCTTGACATGCGTAGCGGTTACTGGCAAGTGGGACTCCACGAAGCCCACCGCGATTATGCGGCATTCGTTTGCCATAGGGGGCTATTTAGACCCAAGGTGTTAATGTTTGGATTAACGAATGCACCTGCGACGTTTCAACGCATGGTAAATAATTTGTTTTTAGACATGTCATCGATGGGGGTATGCGCTTACTTAGATGATTTGATCATCGCCTCAGGCGATTTCGATACGCATCTTCGTACTCTCGAGGAGGTGTTTAACCGCCTTATGAAGGCAGGCCTCACTGTAAAGGCTTCAAAAACCCAGTTTTGCCAGAAACAGGCCAAAATTCTAGGTCACATTGTTTCACACGAAGGTCTCATGGTAGACCCGGACAAAACCGAGGTTATGAAAAACTTCCCCACGCCTAAAAATATACGTCAGCTTCGCAGGTTTCTCGGCATGGCGTCGTATTATCGCCGGTTCGTTAAGAATTTTTCTAAAGTGGCAAGCCCACTCAATCACTTGCTACACAAAGACATTCGCTGGCACTGGAAAGAAGCACAGGAACTTTCGTTCAATACTCTTAAAGAGAACCTGTGTTTAGCCCCGATTCTAAGTACCCCTGATTTTAGCTATCCGTTTGTTATTCACACGGACGCCTCCAATGTGGGACTGGGTGCTGTTCTTTCGCAAGTAATAAATGGGCGTAAACACGTAATCCAGTACGCCAGTAAGTCTTTGAGCGACGCTGAGCGTAAATACTCAACTACAGAGAGAGAAATATTGGGAGTGGTGTTTGCAGTGGAGAAATTCCGCCCGTATGTCGAAGGAACTAAATTTCAGGTGTACACCGACCACAGCGCCATCAGGTGGTTGCATACGGCACCCGACCCGACTGGAAAATTTTCCAGGTGGAACACACGGCTTCAGGCCTTCGAATTTAGTATTATCCACGTCCCGGGAAAGGACAACCCAGTCGCTGACGCGTTATCTCGGGTATACGAGGAGGATGCCCCTAGTGAGACCATTGGTCCTAACCATTCTACGGGGTTTCCATGTGAACCACCCCTTCTCGAAGGACAGGTGTCGGCTATTTCCGTCGCCAAACCGTCAATTATTTTTGACAAAACAGAGATCATTAAGGCACAAGAGGGAGACCCAAAATTGGGACCCCTCAAGGTTTTCTTAGAAACAGGAACATTACCCCCTGACAAGCTACTAAACGACTTTATTGAGGTGGAGGCTCCTCAATGCGAACTTAGGGAGGGTATTATTTTTAAGGACATAGGTAAGTTAGGTTCTAACGGGTGGGATGGCTTCCGCATTTGGGTCCCAGATTCTCTAAAACCCCGAATCTTACATATATGTCATGACCTCCCTTCGGCCGGTCATTTCGGCACTAAAAAGACATTAACGCGCGTAAGGAACCAGTATATATGGGTAGGGTTAACCTTCGACGTCCTCAAGTACTGCAAATCCTGTATTGTGTGTCAAAAGCACAAAGTTTCTCCGCAGTTACCTGCCGGCCTTATGAAGCCGAGTGAGATTGTAGAACCTTTCGAGGTTATTTCTATGGATTTGAAAGGTCCCTTCGTCCGTAGCAAGAGAGGGCATAAGTTTATTTTAGTTATCACAGACTATTTAACCAAGTGGGTTGAAATTTTCCCACTTCGAAATGCCACCGCTAAACCTATCGTCAAGCATATAGTGGACGATGTGTTCAGTCGCTTCGGGTTACCTTCGTGCGTCGTCTCAGACAACGGCAAACAATTTGCTTCCAAGATGTTAAATAGGGTATTAAAAACGTTAGGCGTGAAACAACGGTTTACTTCCGTGTATTCCCCCCAGAGTAACCCCACGGAACGATCTAACCGTACCATTGGTACAATGATCGCTTCCTTTGTCGAAGATAATCAGCAGGATTGGGACATGTGTCTACAACAATTAGCAATGGCCATTCGAAGCGCCACTCAAGAATCTACTAAGTTTAGTCCTTCAATGCTAATGTTTGGGAGGGAGATCAGAACCGCTGCAGATGTGCTTTTTGGGAAAAATCCTGATGATTATCTTGATGTTGAAACACAGAAATGTTATGGCCTTAGAGTTTTATCACGGGTACAAAAAGCCGTTGAAACTGCTCAGGACAACTTAAGGCAGGCTCAAATTAAACAAAAGACCTACTATGATAGGCACCATAGGCATTTGGAATTTTCTGAGGGTCAGTTAGTACTGAGAAAAACCCATTATCTTTCCAAGGCTGTGGATAACTTCGCGGCTAAGTTAGCCAGTAAATATGATGGTCCTTTCCGTATTTTGCGCAAGTTGAGTGCTCATACTTATAAACTTGAAACGCTAGACAGTAAAAAGGTATTGTATGGTACGTACCATGTATCTCAATTAAAAACCTATGAAGAGCGGGAGGACAATAGTCTACAAGATAGTGACGTGTGTCACGAGAACTTGGACGGTAGTAATAATGACCATTTGGTACCTGGTCACGGTGGGGGTGGGCGCCAATTGCGTCCACGCGATCCTCTCACTGGAAGAGTATTACGCTAGTGTCGTAGTATTTTTATTATTAGTTTTAATTTTTTTTTTTAAGTAGTGCAATTCTTTTTGCCTTCCCGTAAATTTTTTTTTGGGCCCCTGTATATAGTTTAGATGTTCCCTTGATTTTCTTGAGACCTTTGCATTTTGTTCATTTCATTCGCGCGCGATTTACTTGTTGTTCTGTTTATAATTTGTTTTTGTTTATCTTTGGGTTCGTGGGTTAATTGTCTCATGGGACTTCGACCTTAAGGGGGAGGAGAGTGTTACACTAATTATCCTACGTGGGGTCCACCTATTCAATAAAACGCTGGTCGTTCACTTTATTGAGGGGTTGGCCCCGTGATGACGTGCTAGAGGGCTTGGGGTATACCGGTTCCCCTTTTCCTTCTAGCAAAAATAACATCATCTGATAACACACATGGGCGGAGCGATTGACCCTTCACCCGAATCCCTTTTTGTTGTAAGAAAATCCTAGAAACTTGAGGTTGTCAAACTTTGAAAAGATATTTTGGAGCTTACTAGTTTTGTCATTGTATTTGTATAAGAGTGTATTTTTAAGTATATTTGAAAGAGTGTTTGTAAAACGTGGAAAAGCCCCAGTTACCACCGGGGACGAATGGAAAGCATAGAGTTTACCCATCACGGGGGAAGTTACCATCGTGGAAAGTTTCCGATTAAACAGAACTAAAAAGTAGAGAAACTTAAAAAGAAGAAAGTAGAAAAAAAGAGAGATTGGGCTACGCCGAGCAACGTGAAAGACGTTCTAGTGACCTCGGGTCCGAGAGCCGAAACCTGGCTAATTTATTAGCCCTGTGCCCAAATCGGGGCCGCGAACAAGTACGACTCCGCGCGGCAAACCGTTGTTCTTTCATTGCGGTAATCCTGTAACTTGCCTCGTTATTTGTGCGCGTCAGGATAATGTTTAAAATTAAACACCGCAAAGACTCGTTTCTTAAAATGATGGTGACCGCGGAATGTGCGGCTAATTAATTTGGACTAATTCGAGAGAACCTCGACGCTCATCTAGAGATCAACGATCCTGACGAATATTGGACAACCCCATGGCTCATCTTCCAAATCAGTATCGTACCCACCTTGGTGGTTTAATTTTTATAACTTTATGGTTTCTGGTTATTACCACAATATTAGTTAAACCTGTTATACTATTAATCTACATTGTTATGTAACTATTTGATTTAATGCATGATCGCTGGGTTTATTCCCATAATATTAATTTATTTTGTTATTTCAATATTTAATTTCATACATGATCACTGGGTTTATTCCCATAGCTAATTATATTTTTACTTGGCCAAGGTTTAGTTATCTTCCATGGAAGCTTTAGGTATTGTAGGTATTTTAGTTAAGAATTAGGTAACAATTAATGTTTTAGTATTATTAGTGTATAGATTATGATTAGTTTAAGATTAAACTAAACTGCTTTGACAACCTCATTATCGACTTTTCAATTATACCCCTAGACATATTCTCATTATAACGTACCAATCGCTCACCCCAATAGTGAAAGTGATGCGAAACCCGGAATCTATAGTAAAAAGCGTGACAAATTGGGGGTCAGCGTCCGGGATACCTTATTTTTGTTTTTGTTTATTATGTTAGTAAAGAATGGGAGGAATTTTTTTTTGGCCATGGCCATGCTAGTTAAGTAAAGGAGGAAATCGGAGGTCTCAATACTGTCTGAGGAGCATTATTTACGCCGCTATTGTCGGTTTAGGAAATTTGGGTTTTCACCTTATGTGTGTTATCTTCCCTTGATTTTTTTTAGTTTCACCTTTTGTGTGTTACTCTCCCTTGAAATTTTTTTTTTCTCTCGTTTTGCTCTTCCAGGCTGTGTAGACCTTGTTTAACCTTTTGTTGGTTAGTAAGATAGGAATCAATAGTTGTATTTCATGAATAATCCATATACTCGTTTTGCTGAACGAGATATAGAGATTGGTAAAAGTTCTCGTGCCGACCGTTATATTAACCGCACTAATAGAAACTCTTGCGCAATAATGCCTATTTCTCATAGTCCCCAAACTTCTCGAAATAGTTCACCCACGCGTAATGCATCGGGTAATGCGTTAACTAACGTGCCGATAAATCCTCCAATTAATAATAATCAACCTTTAGCTATGGCTAACTCCAATAATCAGAGTAATAACCAATCTATTACTACAAATGTTAGTGCCTCTGGCAATGTGGCGGGTAACCTACCTGCGGGAAATACTAGTGTTATTTCACCCCCTTTGACTCAAGGTAGTGCCAATACAATCACCATACCGTGCAATCTTTTGCAAAACTTAATGGATCAAATAGCCCAATTGAGCACCCAACAACAGCAAATGCAGATAGCTTTGACCACCATTCAGGGTAGTTTCGCTAATAACGCCACTTCCGGTAGCGCTCCTAGTGTGGTAAACATACCAAGCCAATCAGTAACCGCGCCAAGCGCGCAACTTTTAAATTCGAGTGTGCCTAATATTCATAATCAGAGTGTGCCTATTGTGCCTCCTCAAGTAGGGGCTATTTCTAATGGACCGCCCACGGCGAACCAAAATGTTTCTGCCCAGGCTAATTCAAGCCTTCCACCCAATGTAAATGCAGCACCTTTTGTACCCCAAGCGAGCGTAAATTCTCCTTTGGGAGCTGTAGGAAATACCCCCTTCTATACTGGTAACCAGTTTCCTTCAGGTTCGGTTAGTAGCGCCACCACTCAGATTGGTGGAGCAGCAGGTTATAACCAGGGTCAACCGACAATGTCGAGTGTCCCCTTTGTATATTCAAATCCGTTACCTGCGCCTTGTTATCACGGTAAGCCCACTGACCCTGGACCTCGTGACTTTCTACGTAAAGTTAAACAAATGAGGCTAACTAATAAGGTCCCAGATGTAGTTTTTCTAGAGCAATGGTTACCGTCCTTGTTAGACGGCCCAGCTCTAGATTGGTATTACGCTAATCAACCATTCAGGTCTTTTGATGAGTTTGAGAACGCCTTTAACGCCAGTTTTCATCGTAAACCCCAGGATGATATTATCAGGGACAAAATTTACGATAGAGTTCAACGACATCAGGAGACAGTTAGTGAATACGCGGAGGCGTTACAGAAATTATTTCGACAGTTGAGCATCCCTTTATCAGATGATGAAGAAGTTAGATTAACGCTACGAAATATTAGGGAAGACATACACCCTTATTTATCGACAAAGGCATACTTAAATGTCCGAGCCTTGTTAGATGACGCGTACACTATTGAACGCTCAGTAAATAAAAACAATAGGGCTAAAGCCCCAAGGGCAACTAATCCCCCTATTATGCAACCTAGTAAAGCACCATTCCAGAACCCTAGGTCAAATTACAACCAGTTTGTTGGTGTCCCCAATAAGATGCCATCTCATAATGAATATCAATCTAGCAATAAGGCGCCCCAAGTCAATTCCAATAGCGCGAATAGCTCTCAGGGACGTAGCGCTTACTTTAACCCTAACGTCACTTGTCATGGTTGCGAGCGCGTGGGTCACACTAGGCCCTTTTGTCCCGATAAGAAAAAGAGAAACTCTACCTCGGGAAACGCGAGAGAGGGCGGGACCACCCAAGCAGCGGTCCGGCCCGCGTCCATACAATAGAAACGAGTGAGGCTAACACGGGGATTACGTCATCTTTTGCACCCCCTAGTTTAAAAGTGGGAAAACAAGATTTCGTTGAAATATTGTTAGGATCCACCCCTTGTTTAGCCTTATTAGATAATGGATCCACCAACACCCTTCTTTGTAGTAATTTAAAACCGCTTCTAGAAGCCCAGGGTTACGTTACTAAAAATGAAACTTTAGCGTTACGTCAGAGCGACGGCAGCTTATTGGCAACCGAAGGAACTGTTAGGGTACCTATTTGTTTACCCCAAAAGACTGTAGAATTCGAAGCCGTGTATGTTTCAAATTTATCGTACGCCTGTATCTTAGGGAGGGATTTCATTGGCCATGTAGGCTTAACCGTAGATTTCGGAAAAAGTAGCTTTTGTTTACCCGATAATATTTCCCATAAATCCCCTCTACTTGATTTCTGTGGGCAAGCTCGTATTTGTAGCTTGGCATCTGAGAAAGATTTCGTTGATACTGAAGGCATAAAGAAAGCCTTGGGGAGTGCTCCTTTAGATCCGCAGCAATTAAATTCATTAGAATCATTGGTTTATAAATACCAGACAATCTTTTCAACCGTACCAGGTCATATAAAAACGGTAGAACACTACATTGACGTTGGCGACAGCCTACCAATTTCAAAAGCCCCTTATCGATTCTCACCCGCCAAGCGTTCCATAATTGATAAAATTATTGATGATATGTTAGCGCAGGGTTTTATTGAGCCCAGCAATGGCCCATGGGCCAGTCCCGTTTTGCTAGTTAGCAAGAAAGACGATTTATTAGATGATAAACAGAAAGAACCCTCGGATGGCATAGAAGACGAAAGTAAATGGCGGATGTGCTCTGATTATAGAGGGCTAAATTCTGTTACTCGAAGGGACGCTTATCCATTGCCCCGAATCGATGACATCCTAGAGTCAATACATAAGCCAAATTATATTACCACCCTTGACATGCGTAGCGGTTACTGGCAAGTGGGACTCCACGAAGCCCACCGCGATTATGCGGCATTCGTTTGCCATAGGGGGCTATTTAGACCCAAGGTGTTAATGTTTGGATTAACGAATGCACCTGCGACGTTTCAACGCATGGTAAATAATTTGTTTTTAGACATGTCATCGATGGGGGTATGCGCTTACTTAGATGATTTGATCATCGCCTCAGGCGATTTCGATACGCATCTTCGTACTCTCGAGGAGGTGTTTAACCGCCTTATGAAGGCAGGCCTCACTGTAAAGGCTTCAAAAACCCAGTTTTGCCAGAAACAGGCCAAAATTCTAGGTCACATTGTTTCACACGAAGGTCTCATGGTAGACCCGGACAAAACCGAGGTTATGAAAAACTTCCCCACGCCTAAAAATATACGTCAGCTTCGCAGGTTTCTCGGCATGGCGTCGTATTATCGCCGGTTCGTTAAGAATTTTTCTAAAGTGGCAAGCCCACTCAATCACTTGCTACACAAAGACATTCGCTGGCACTGGAAAGAAGCACAGGAACTTTCGTTCAATACTCTTAAAGAGAACCTGTGTTTAGCCCCGATTCTAAGTACCCCTGATTTTAGCTATCCGTTTGTTATTCACACGGACGCCTCCAATGTGGGACTGGGTGCTGTTCTTTCGCAAGTAATAAATGGGCGTAAACACGTAATCCAGTACGCCAGTAAGTCTTTGAGCGACGCTGAGCGTAAATACTCAACTACAGAGAGAGAAATATTGGGAGTGGTGTTTGCAGTGGAGAAATTCCGCCCGTATGTCGAAGGAACTAAATTTCAGGTGTACACCGACCACAGCGCCATCAGGTGGTTGCATACGGCACCCGACCCGACTGGAAAATTTTCCAGGTGGAACACACGGCTTCAGGCCTTCGAATTTAGTATTATCCACGTCCCGGGAAAGGACAACCCAGTCGCTGACGCGTTATCTCGGGTATACGAGGAGGATGCCCCTAGTGAGACCATTGGTCCTAACCATTCTACGGGGTTTCCATGTGAACCACCCCTTCTCGAAGGACAGGTGTCGGCTATTTCCGTCGCCAAACCGTCAATTATTTTTGACAAAACAGAGATCATTAAGGCACAAGAGGGAGACCCAAAATTGGGACCCCTCAAGGTTTTCTTAGAAACAGGAACATTACCCCCTGACAAGCTACTAAACGACTTTATTGAGGTGGAGGCTCCTCAATGCGAACTTAGGGAGGGTATTATTTTTAAGGACATAGGTAAGTTAGGTTCTAACGGGTGGGATGGCTTCCGCATTTGGGTCCCAGATTCTCTAAAACCCCGAATCTTACATATATGTCATGACCTCCCTTCGGCCGGTCATTTCGGCACTAAAAAGACATTAACGCGCGTAAGGAACCAGTATATATGGGTAGGGTTAACCTTCGACGTCCTCAAGTACTGCAAATCCTGTATTGTGTGTCAAAAGCACAAAGTTTCTCCGCAGTTACCTGCCGGCCTTATGAAGCCGAGTGAGATTGTAGAACCTTTCGAGGTTATTTCTATGGATTTGAAAGGTCCCTTCGTCCGTAGCAAGAGAGGGCATAAGTTTATTTTAGTTATCACAGACTATTTAACCAAGTGGGTTGAAATTTTCCCACTTCGAAATGCCACCGCTAAACCTATCGTCAAGCATATAGTGGACGATGTGTTCAGTCGCTTCGGGTTACCTTCGTGCGTCGTCTCAGACAACGGCAAACAATTTGCTTCCAAGATGTTAAATAGGGTATTAAAAACGTTAGGCGTGAAACAACGGTTTACTTCCGTGTATTCCCCCCAGAGTAACCCCACGGAACGATCTAACCGTACCATTGGTACAATGATCGCTTCCTTTGTCGAAGATAATCAGCAGGATTGGGACATGTGTCTACAACAATTAGCAATGGCCATTCGAAGCGCCACTCAAGAATCTACTAAGTTTAGTCCTTCAATGCTAATGTTTGGGAGGGAGATCAGAACCGCTGCAGATGTGCTTTTTGGGAAAAATCCTGATGATTATCTTGATGTTGAAACACAGAAATGTTATGGCCTTAGAGTTTTATCACGGGTACAAAAAGCCGTTGAAACTGCTCAGGACAACTTAAGGCAGGCTCAAATTAAACAAAAGACCTACTATGATAGGCACCATAGGCATTTGGAATTTTCTGAGGGTCAGTTAGTACTGAGAAAAACCCATTATCTTTCCAAGGCTGTGGATAACTTCGCGGCTAAGTTAGCCAGTAAATATGATGGTCCTTTCCGTATTTTGCGCAAGTTGAGTGCTCATACTTATAAACTTGAAACGCTAGACAGTAAAAAGGTATTGTATGGTACGTACCATGTATCTCAATTAAAAACCTATGAAGAGCGGGAGGACAATAGTCTACAAGATAGTGACGTGTGTCACGAGAACTTGGACGGTAGTAATAATGACCATTTGGTACCTGGTCACGGTGGGGGTGGGCGCCAATTGCGTCCACGCGATCCTCTCACTGGAAGAGTATTACGCTAGTGTCGTAGTATTTTTATTATTAGTTTTAATTTTTTTTTTAAGTAGTGCAATTCTTTTTGCCTTCCCGTAAATTTTTTTTTGGGCCCCTGTATATAGTTTAGATGTTCCCTTGATTTTCTTGAGACCTTTGCATTTTGTTCATTTCATTCGCGCGCGATTTACTTGTTGTTCTGTTTATAATTTGTTTTTGTTTATCTTTGGGTTCGTGGGTTAATTGTCTCATGGGACTTCGACCTTAAGGGGGAGGAGAGTGTTACACTAATTATCCTACGTGGGGTCCACCTATTCAATAAAACGCTGGTCGTTCACTTTATTGAGGGGTTGGCCCCGTGATGACGTGCTAGAGGGCTTGGGGTATACCGGTTCCCCTTTTCCTTCTAGCAAAAATAACATCATCTGATAACACACATGGGCGGAGCGATTGACCCTTCACCCGAATCCCTTTTTGTTGTAAGAAAATCCTAGAAACTTGAGGTTGTCAAACTTTGAAAAGATATTTTGGAGCTTACTAGTTTTGTCATTGTATTTGTATAAGAGTGTATTTTTAAGTATATTTGAAAGAGTGTTTGTAAAACGTGGAAAAGCCCCAGTTACCACCGGGGACGAATGGAAAGCATAGAGTTTACCCATCACGGGGGAAGTTACCATCGTGGAAAGTTTCCGATTAAACAGAACTAAAAAGTAGAGAAACTTAAAAAGAAGAAAGTAGAAAAAAAGAGAGATTGGGCTACGCCGAGCAACGTGAAAGACGTTCTAGTGACCTCGGGTCCGAGAGCCGAAACCTGGCTAATTTATTAGCCCTGTGCCCAAATCGGGGCCGCGAACAAGTACGACTCCGCGCGGCAAACCGTTGTTCTTTCATTGCGGTAATCCTGTAACTTGCCTCGTTATTTGTGCGCGTCAGGATAATGTTTAAAATTAAACACCGCAAAGACTCGTTTCTTAAAATGATGGTGACCGCGGAATGTGCGGCTAATTAATTTGGACTAATTCGAGAGAACCTCGACGCTCATCTAGAGATCAACGATCCTGACGAATATTGGACAACCCCATGGCTCATCTTCCAAATCAGTATCGTACCCACCTTGGTGGTTTAATTTTTATAACTTTATGGTTTCTGGTTATTACCACAATATTAGTTAAACCTGTTATACTATTAATCTACATTGTTATGTAACTATTTGATTTAATGCATGATCGCTGGGTTTATTCCCATAATATTAATTTATTTTGTTATTTCAATATTTAATTTCATACATGATCACTGGGTTTATTCCCATAGCTAATTATATTTTTACTTGGCCAAGGTTTAGTTATCTTCCATGGAAGCTTTAGGTATTGTAGGTATTTTAGTTAAGAATTAGGTAACAATTAATGTTTTAGTATTATTAGTGTATAGATTATGATTAGTTTAAGATTAAACTAAACTGCTTTGACAACCTCATTATCGACTTTTCAATTATACCCCTAGACATATTCTCATTATAACGTACCAATCGCTCACCCCAATAGTGAAAGTGATGCGAAACCCGGAATCTATAGTAAAAAGCGTGACAAACTTATATGCATGCTTAAGAAAAAACAACGTTCCATTACCGTTTTCCGTTGAAATAAATTATTTTACTGGTAATCAATTTCAAAAATTTACTTATCTCGGCTTTTCGACCACAATTCCATTCCCCGAAAACATTTTATAATTACATTAAGTACTTTTGGGAGAGTACGTGTATGGTTTTGCGTTTTAAAAGGTTCCTAAAGACGTTACATCCACATTCGTGACCGGCACGCTTCGCAGTGGAACATTTTAATTATTCTAAAACCAATGGCGCCAAATTCAATAGGGACAGTATGATTTTTACTCGCGGATTTGCAAAATGATGTAATATCAAGTGTACTTAGTCAACCGTCGTACTGTTCTTTCTCATAGTTCAGGGCATGATCAGTGTTACTGCCCAATTTCTCTCTCTAGTTTCTAACAATGGTTAGAGACTATTTGATATGGCACGGCACAACGTTATATACATTTGTAAATTCTAAGTAGCAAAAAAGGAAAAAGAATCCATTTTTTGATATTTTGGTTTGAAATAACTCATGATAGTAGTTATAACGAACAGAAAGTCAAGGGAATGGCACCGGTAATGAGCAGGAAAAAGAGAGGAAAGTTTGCTTCAAGTTAGCAGAGGGACATGGTAGTGAAAATAGTAATCTAGAATTTTGTTCGTTCAAACCTTAATATATCATGAAAAATTCAAGTGAGGAGGCGGCACTACCTAGAAAGATTGATTTTGGCAGATAACAGCGAAAAAATTATGTTCTACACACACTGGGACAATGGGAGAGTTTCAGGGCCGCAGGTCGCACATGATGAAATTTCAACTCCAGTTTACATCAATTCTCCCTGGTCGTACTAGTAGCAGGTTAAGCTATAGTTTGTTCAGGTCCTGTTAGTCTCGAAAGGGTTATATAGTCCTTGTAACTTTTAAAAGGTTGTTGTCATGGCTAAACAGACCGCTATTAAAGTTTTTTATTGTTTTATAGATTATTTTGACACGTTATCTCCCAAAAGTAATTAATGTAATGATAAAATGTTTTCGGGGAATGGAATTGTGGTCGAAAAGCCGAGATAAGTAAATTTTTGAAATTGATTACCAGTAAAATAATTTATTTCAACGGAAAACGGTAATGGAACGTTGTTTTTTCTTAAGCATGCATATAAGTTTCAATTAAAAAGAAAAATTAATATCTGATCCTTCAGACAAGTGATAACCTCAGTCTTATCGATACTTTTTAGGTCTTGATTCTAATCAAGACATTTTTGATTAATATCTGTTCCTTCAGTCTTCATTTTAATTAAGAATGTTAAGAAACTCTTTTACATTTTCAAAATCTGCACTAAGCAGAAACATATATAAAGGGGACCATAACTTTAGCTCAATCAGACAATTATTTATAATCATACTTCAAAAAAAACATAAATCAATAAAAGTTTGTATTCTTATTGTAATTAACATAATACAATTTTTACCAATCATTTATTGAAACGCGAGGCGCCCCCCCTAAAAATTCCAGAAATAGGACCAAATTGACAATTTCACAAAATTTTTAAAAATGCTGATTTATGTCCGTTTAACATTTAGCTCAAAATTGTCATTAGCCTAATATGAAATTCGGATATCCTTAAAACTTCACAAATACGATCCGAGATTGTCAATTTCAAACTTTTTTGTAGCATAAACTAACGTCTTTTTGATTTTAAGCTTAAAACCTTAAGCAAAATATAGTCTTGACTACCCTAAAAGTTCACAAAGATGATCCAAGATTGTTAATACTCCTAAAAAGTGCCATCTTCAAAATATGTAGCAGGGGAAAAGAGAGCGTGATCGAGTGGTTGGAAGTCGCGGGGGTTGGGACAGGGATAAGGGAGTTGAAATGGATTGGAAATGATGATGGGCGACCTGCGGCACCGTATCTCTCCCAATGTACCTTGGGCACGCCCCTACTCTTCGGTAGGGTATTGCTAAGTGCTGCCGCGTAGCGTCATTTTATTTGTATGAGAACTAGCTTCTATTTTTAAGATAGAGGGAGCGCCCTTTACAATTTCGTCCAGTACGACCGTACCTAACCGCTGAGGATGCTGGGAGGACTATGGTGCCGTAGGTGGGGGTACACAGGCAACGCTATAGGTATAGGGTTTAGGTAAGTGGGACTGGGACTATGGCGCGCGAATACTTAGGCATCTTACACCTTCTCCCTAGTAAACTAGATATCGCTTCTTGGTAAAACTTTATATAACTAAAACCATAAGTTTATATGATATGTTCCATAACAAGGTTCATACAACTTTTGGAAAACAAATTTCCTTGAGATTTCCAGGCTTTTCCCCAAATACTTCCCTGAGTTTTCCAGGTTTTTCCCGTATATGGAGTATCCTATGGAGCAAATGTTAACGAAGGAGGGAAGGAGCAAATAGGACTATTACATAGTCAAAGGATGTCACCGTATCTCTAATATAACCGGAGTTACGAGCTTCCAAAATTTAGTGTGATGTTAATCCTATGGAGGAGGCAAAGTATCTACAAGTACCCGGGGCTAGTACCTACAAGCATTCACAAGTACCTACAAGCACCCGGAGCAAGTACCTACAAGCACCCGGAGCAAGTACCCACAAGCACCCGGGGCAAGTACCCACAAGCATCAGGGGCAAGCACCCAGAAGCAATCGGGGCAAGTACCGACAAGTACCTACAAGTACCCACAAGCACCCACAAGCACCCACAAGCACCCACAAACACCCACAAGTACCTACATGCACCCACAAGTACCCACAAGTACCTACAAGCACCCACAAGGTAATCAAGTTTAAATAGCTTTAACCTAAGCAGTGTCCAATAAGCTAGCTATTTGTTCTAAGAATTTGACTATAACCGCGGTAAAACGACCAAACTCGCTTCATACACTACATAACTCATGCTAAAAAGTCGCAGGTTCCATAGTTTCAGGGTAAACCACGTAAGTCGGAGCATGTAATTAATACTATGAAAAACAGTACTTAAACTTAATTTTTCTTGATGAAAAAAAATAGGCGCCAACTATGGATATGGGGCTTTCATTTAAGACCGTTTTCAAATCTATCTGACGTATAGTTATTTTTGTAAGGGTATGGACAAAATTTGTAACTTTGGAAAATTTCCCATGTTATTTCTATGGGAAATTTCCAGTTTTTCGTCGAAATCTGTGATTAATTTTACGGAAATGAAAACCACCCTTAGCAACTTTATTTTTTATATAATAAACTAATTAATGTATCTCTTTGAAATTTTAATCACATATTAAGGGTCCGAATTGTAGTTCAGTGGATTTTTTTCGAACCAATTAGTACAATTCAAAAAAAACTACATCCAAACAAAAAACCCACCTTATACATTAAGAGCAGTATGAAGTCTTATCTAAGAGAGCTACCGCTCTCATAGAATAACAAATGACTGGCAACCCTGTTAAGAATTTCAATTTCTGTGGCCCTCGTTTAATAGTGGATGGGAAGAAAATAGATCTGTTTATACCTTTGGCACTGTCCAAAGTTTCCTTAGTAAAAGGACCAGGGTAGCGTAAAGAGCTAACGAAGCCAAATTTCTAGGGTCAGAGAGGTGATTGACCAAGGGTATACTTCCTAGTTGCCAGTCGTACGAAAGGTTCAAAGGGCATAAAAGTAACGAGACGTTGAACGCCGGTAGATACAGATAAGTTAATAACCTAAATAAATAAATAAATAAATGAATTAAATGAATTAAAAGTACTGACGTCATAGGGGGGTCGAAGGTCGTATGGGGGCGTGGTTATACCTGGTTAGAAAATGCGGAGAATGGGAAGCGGGATTATCCTGATCGGAAAAAACGGGCATTGAGCCTTGCAGAATCCATAAACGAAAGCCTATCATCACAGCTAGCTAAGTTTAAATTTAATTTTAAATTAATTAGAGTTGAAGTTGAAGTGGGGGGTGGGGTTTCATGATGGAACTTACCGAAGCTACGAGCGTTAGTGAACTTTTGTCCGGGGCTCGTTGCAGGAAAGATTGCAGAGAACGTCGCCTTTTCCACCTGCGAGATGGGCGAGTTAAAATGAACAATGTGTAATCCGAGCTTGAATCATGGCGCTCCCTTAATTGCTAGAGTGTCAGGGAGTCATTTAAGCCGCCCTAAAACCCGATATTTTCCCCAAATTAAAGCTCCCAACGATAGACTCGTCTTTCATTAACGGAACTCCAATCGATAATAATAATAGAGTATTCAAATAATTCACGTGTCATCCTCCCTTTAAAATACCTTGTGGAAATTTATTTTTATATAAATTAATTCACGTGAAATATAATTTTTTTTTATTTAACTTTCGTGTTTTGAAAATAAAACTTAACTAGCTGGCAACGTTCACATTAAAAGAACATAATTTATACTTTTGACTCCCATTAAATTAAAAGAACATTAAAATCGTTTTCAGACTTATGACTCAACTAGATGGGTCAAAAAGTTGAGTCAGCCAAAATTGTGCAATGGTAAATTTTTAATTTGTCAAACTTTTGTTTTCTCAACTAGAGTTAACTCAAATAAATGAGTCAACAAGTTTTTTCGTCAGTCTAAGTTGGTAGTAGTAATTATAGTTATGATTTATTTATTTAACTGACCTGGTTCCGTGTCTTCGTATGAAGTGGTATGCTAAACAGACCAATAGGAGAGTGACCCCTTGTTCTTTGGCCAACATGGCGCAAAAGGCGCAGGCGCTGACCACGAATAAACGAGCTCCGCTTCTCGGACCGTTACACCTGCAAAAAAAAATTACACCGGACTTTTCTTATTAATAAAAAAATAAATATTTTATTAATCTGGCGATCAAATTTGTCATCGAAAAAGTAGATCGCGTGATAAGAAATAATATTTGTATAGCGTCGCCACCCGCTTGCTTGATTTTCTAAAAGGAGCCGCGGCCGCCCGCTTGATTTTAATGGAATTTATTGGTGCACGCTCTATTAGGCCCCTCCCCCTTTCCCCTCCCAGTGAAATATTCTGGAACCAACTCTTATAATTTGGCGGGAAAAGTGCGAAATCATGTTTCCTACTCACTCGGTCTACTCTTGTATGCAAATGATTCAGAGTCGGCTCCAAAGCTTTACCCCGTTTATTCCCATTTCAATTTTCAAGCGAAAAAAATTAATTTAAAATGTATCGTAGTGGTAGTAGGTATAAAGTTTTGATTCGGGCTCTTGACAACTCTATTAAGTGGTAAGGTGTCCGACCCCTCGGCCTGGTTTTAATGTCATTCATTCTGTGTATAGCTAATGTTAAAGCGGTATATAAAGTCAAGGAAAATGTATGGATTTTTCAGAGCTTCTATTTTTAACGCTCGGTATAACCTAATTTCTCTTGAAGCATTGCCGCTCTCTCGCTAGCTATAATGCAAATTCGACTCTCTAGCCTAGTGGCTCTTTAAACTCGATGACGTGATCACTCTGTGTGATATAACGATATGATATCGTGACTGATATACACGCCACGCGCCGCCAAAGATATCATATGATACTCGATACAATCTCAGACAAACAAGTTACTTTTCACTTTTATTATTAGCCTCAACAAAACACTACCGGGAGTGTTTAAGTCTATTAGTGGCTTGGAAATCAAAACACCGACATTAATATTAGGTGGTTAGCCCCTCGGTTAGGTCGGTGTATTAAATGATTTTAATCAAACCCCCTCTTGGTCTCGGTCTCGACTCTTTCGGTTTAAATTTATAATATTAATATTATAGGGCCGAGCGAGCGAGTAGGTTTAAACCCGTCGTGGTGGTGGTTAGCCCCTCGGTCAGGTCGGTGTATTAAACTAAAGATTTTAATCAAACCTCTCCGCTCTCGACTCTTTCGGTTTAAATTTATAATATTAATATTAGGGCCGAGTAAGTAGTTTTAAACCCGTCGTGGTGGTTAGCCCCTCGGTGTATTAAACTAAAGATTTTAATCAAACCCGTTCAGCTCTCGGTCTCGGTCTCAACTCTTTCGGTTTAAATTTCTAATAATTCAAGGAAGAGTTTTAGTCTTTTAGAGAGCAATTTTCAAAATTAGGAAATATCTTGTAGCAAAATTCCTGGATATAGTTTCGGGTGATCATCTTGAGGGTTCGTGACCTTTTCAAGGAAGCCCGCCCACGTGGTTAGGTGTTTGTCGCGCCAGTGGCCATCTTTATCTATCTTAGCTTAATCTTTAATGACCAGAGATATTAGACCGGAGCTATATTTATGGAAGATGCAGGCCCGATCAGTTTACAAGGGGATCTACTCTATACATCGTCTGCTCCCCAATCTTTATAAAGTCTGCGCCGCCCACCTAGGCTAGTATATATTAGGCCCCGGGGGGGAGGGGGTACCAGTCGTAAATGGAAATTTAATGCTAGCCGTCAGGCGCCCTTAAAGAGGGGCCCAGATAGTACTCGCGTTAAGCCTCGGCCTACCTTCTTCTGCCGCCAAACGCCATCACTTTTCAAAATAAGAGCTCGCCATGCAGGTGGGTGCGATAAAATAAGACGCGAAAATAAAATTCAAACTCGATTGATAGATAATTCCATGGCCACTCGCTTTACCTCTGTTTTCATTATAAAATCGGTGGTCTTAAACTTACTTAGAGTTAGAAGTCAACTTTTGAAACTATTAAAAAATTATATAAAATTAACTTGATGGTTTTAGTTTTATTAATGATTTTTTTTGGTCAATATAAATCTGTTTTAAAGTGGTGGTCGGACCATTTCATTCTCCCTTTAAAAATCAAATCCGTTCACGCGCGATTTTAAAAATAAAATTTATTCACGTGCGATTTTAAAAATAAAAAGCTCTCGTGCAATTTTTTATTTTAAATATCGAGAATATTTTAAAATTCACGCGCAGTTCATGAAGAAAAAAAAATGTGTAATGGCACGCACTAGACTTGAAGGTCGAATTAATTATGAAGCGAGTCTTATTCGCATTGGAAATTATCCGGACCACTTTGTAAGTTGGAAAGACTCTGTGTATAAGAGCTTAGTGAGCTGGGTATTTTTTTTTGTTCCTCGGGACGTAAAGAGTGTAGTGTTATTAGGGAAGAGTGAGAGGCGAAAGGGAACCGGAGGGAGAGAGGGGAAGAGTAAGAGAGAGAAAGAGAGAGAGAGAAGAACGGATATTGAAGGAAGCCAAACGGAAAGGTGACTTCATCCAAAAGGATAAAAGCCCCAAATATATACTTCCTATAACATCTTATATAGAAAACCGGATAAAAAAGAAGAGAGCCCCCCCCCCCCAATGTTATATCCTTTTCCAAATAGGAACTCTCTCTTTCTCTCTCTTACTCCCCCCTCCACTCCCCCCTAAGGAACCGATCATCTTGTGCCTCGATATAACAAATACTAATATCAGTCCAATAACCAAAGCATAAATATATAGACCTACAGGGTGTTGCTGGTGGGTCTGTCTCCTTAATTTTATGTCTGACACACCCTGTATATATTTTGCTATTGAACTGCAGGGGGATATTAATTGAATTCTTTAATCATGCCTTTGAACTGAACCGAACTAAACTGTAAAGGTGTGAATTTGTAAAGGTGTCTTAAACTAAAGTTGCTAAGGAGATATTTTAAATTGTCGCGGACGCAACACGTTCCTGTGAACATAAAACTAAATACATTTTAGGAGAAGAGTGATGTTTCAACAAACAAAACCTCCCTCTGTTCTTCCACCACGGCGAGATTTAGTGAGGCTATAGGGGGGGGGACGAAACGGGGGTCGGGGTGGAGATGGGGCATTAGGCTTAAGATAAGCTCTTAACAGCCGACAAGGAAAATGCTTGTCATAAGCGCAATATTCCAAATATACCCTTTTCCCCGTAAAACCCCCATGGGATGCCAGCTTCCGATGCCCATGCCTGCCCTGCTCCTTGCCCTTGCGCCCCATCCATGCCGGAAGTATTTTAAATCGAAATTATCAAAGGGTTGTCATTGCAACTTTAAGAGTAACGTACAGGCTGCGAAAATAGTTCCCGTCTAGATAAACAGGGTTCATACAAACCTGGAAAAATCAGGGAAATAAATAGTTGACTAAAACCTCAGGCAAAATTCAGGGAAATCAGGGAAATTTGCGTCAATCAGGGGCCGATTAATTAAGCAAAATGTTCGTAAACTACCCCCCCCCCCCCATCCATAGGATTAACATTACACTACACTTTGGAGGCTCGTAACTCTGTTTCTACTGGAGATACGGGTATGTCCTTTGATTATGTAATAGTCATATTTGTCCCCCTCCTTGTGGTTAACATTTGCTCCATAGGATACTCCATATAGGGGGAAAAACCTGTAAAATTCAGGGAAGTATATGGGGAAAAACCTCATGGAAATCTCAGGGAAATTTGTTGTTTTCCAGAAGTTGTATGAACCCTGATGAAGAGTATTGAACTGGATCTGAAGATTATCAGACAGCCAGTACTTGAACCTATAAATGGAACTAAATATTTCCACTTCCGAACTTTGGTTTAATGTACTTCCGACGCCGTTTCTAAGTATAACCCTCTTAAGAATTATTTGTGAAATGGAGAAAGTATCGTATCTTTGGGCGCTTATCTTCAGTAGCACTTACGACTTATGGCTTTTGCGAGCTTGCTGGATATTAAGGGGGGGGGGGAATCATGCAGTTATTGTTTCCTGGAAATAAGATGGTTCGTCTATACGTTTCTTCTTCCTCTTGTTGTTCTTCCGCGGATGAAATGGAATGGCATCCAACGATAAAATGATTTTCTCTCTCTCTCTCGCTTTTAATCCTAGCGCTTAAGAAATAGCCCATACACACATCCGAACATTTAGGAAACTACCTTAGGGCAATCTAGGAACTAAAAGCAGCGTCCTCCTTGGTATAACCTTCCCATGGACATAGCCTATGCAGGATAGTTCGTAAATGGCCCTCCTTTTCAGATAAATTTTAACAGTTCAGTTTATGTATCTTGTAATGGAACCATTTTCTTGGAAGTTCTTGCTAAGGATGGTCAAGGGGAATTAAGGCAATGTTGACCCCCCCCCCTGATTGTTGTAAACCCATCCCCATGTACTGTAGTATCGGTGGAAAGGGTTGGGAGGGGCTATGACGTACTTAAATCCCCTTGTCCCGCCTTCTTATAGAACCAGAATTATTTATTCACTTTGTAAATTATAATTTTGAGCGACTTGTTGATCTTACCTGATGAATAGAGTTAAACCCAACATGAAAAACGTGGAACACAATAATTCGGCTCTTCCTACCATGCTAGATACCTGAAAATAAAATATAAATCAAATATAATTAATTTTAAATTAAATACAATTTTGGATCTGAGTTAAATTTCAGGGAGACCAGCGCTCCTATGATTAAGTTAAGCCCCCTTTGCACATTCAAAATACGGCAGTTTTTCCAATAAATATCATTTCTTGGAGGTTAATTAATTATATGATAATTAATTGCATTTAAGTTTTGGCGGCGGAAACTATTTTAATCAATATTTTCATGAGCATAAAATTATACCCGAGCAGTTCCTTCTTCCTAGCCATCAAATACCACAAAATATATAAAAATATAACCAAACCTAACCTAACCTAATAAAACTTAACCTAACCTAACTTAACCTAACCTAATCTAACTTAACCTAATCTAACTTAACCTAACCTAACCTAATCTAACTTAACCTAACCTAACCTGATCTAACTTAACCTAACCTAACCTAACCTAATCTAACTTAACTTAACCTAACCTAATCTAACTTAACCTTACTTAACTTCACCTAACCTAACCTAACCTAATCTAACTTAACCTAACCTAACTTAACTTCACCTAACCTAACCTAATCTAACTTAACCTAACCTAACCTAACCTAATCTAACTTAACCTAACCTAACTTAACTTCACCTAACCTAACCTAATCTAACTTCACCTAACCTAACCTAATCTAACTTAACCTAACCTAACCTAATCTAACTTAACCTTACTTAACTTCACCTAACCTAACCTAATCTAACTTAACCTAACCTAACTTAACTTCACCTAACCTAACCTAATCTAACTTAACCTAACCTAACTTAACTTCACCTAACCTAACCTAACCCAACCCAACCTAACCTACCCTAACCAATAATATTAAGGGTAAAATATAGAAAACATGGAAAATATGTGTTTTAATTAATTTGAGACACTTTTTATTATGATAGGGGGATATTCAATAAAGTTACGGTAAGTTGTCTAGGGGAATAAATTATAGTGTCATCATTGGGGAATAGAATAAAAAGAAACACGGGCCGATATGAGTCCATAAGAAATAATTTAATTAAACCATAATACGTAATAATAAATTAAACATCAAAATTAATCCTTAAATCATAAATTGTAATAAATGAACACTGCAATTATTAATCATCAAAATAACTTAATATTAAATGGGGGGAATGGCTGGATACCCTTAGTATAGAAAGTTACTTAGCTTGGTGACCCGATCCATGTCGTACGGAACAAAGGAGTGTCGTCGAGTGCGCGCACATAATCCTCAGTGGTTTCAGTGGTTTACCGGATATCGCGCACGTAAATTAATTGCGAGTTTTAATTGGAGCTGGTCAATTAGTTGAAGGTTAACTTCTCGGGGTTTAGGCGTTTCTTTAGCCGGAATGTAAAAAGTCTTTTGTCTTTTGGGTACATTCCTAAAGTATCCCGCTTAACCGCTTTTGCAAAAACTCTTGCTTCGAACTTGCGAGCGCGAAGATGGGGGCGCGCGTCAGCGTGGGACCAATCCCTAGTTCGAACTGTCCTACAGTCCTACTCTCCAAAATTATCTCGTCCTTTGATTTCTAACACGTGCATCCCTAGGTAGCTCGGGGTCAGTTCTCATGTCATTGAACTAAGGATGATTGGTTACGGGTCAGCCTTTCCTTTAGAAATATCATGAAGTTCGTTGTGGGTCACATCAACTAGAGGGTACCCAGCTTAAGGGAAAATCCAGCCATTGAATTTTAAAAAGGGAGCTTTAGCAGCGTATATTATTGTGAACGGGTTTTTAACATGAACAATTCCAAACAGAGTATGTAGAAGTCCACAACATAAAGTAAAATTGTTACAAATTTCCGCAGCTTAATTTTAACAAATTATTCTATAATTAACCTTGAATAAATCATGATATTTATTGAACAAAACTGTATTTTGAATGTGGTAAAAAATGTGTGCCCCTATAAAATCCTTTATTTTTGAACCTGTCCTATGCCTATTTTATCACCTATAATTTCACGGAAGGTCAGACTATAATAATCCTATATTTTTGTCATAAAATTGCATTTTAATCTCTCGTTTCTCGACGTCAAATTTAGAAGAAACGCGGCTTTAAAATGACAATTACGAGCATAGCCCACATAGCTGGCGTCGTGCTGCGCGTGATCGAGTGGGCTATGTTACGAGTCGAGCTAAATTGTAATTTTGTAAGTTACAACGTTTTTGAATTGAGCCTTTGCGCTTATTAAAAAGCCCGCGAAAATAGCCTCCACTCCATCGGGAGTTACGTCCCCTTCGCTCTAAGAGCGCGATTTCAAATAAACCGTTAGAAACGCAACTTTCTCTCTTTCTTCCTTCCCCCTCCCCTATCCCCCCCCCTTCTTCCCGAAACTTCGGAGTCCGGGACCCCCTCCCTCCCTCCCTCCCTCTCGCCCCAGCGGCCGGCACAGTGCAGGCTGCAGTGATTTGTTAGTTCTTTGATTGACGAGAGATAATTGCTTATTCTTAATTGTTTTAAGTCGGATTTAAATAATGAAAATTAGGCCTAAATGGATTAAATTTGTGATCAAAAGTGTGCCAAGATCGAGGAAGCAAGGATTCTAGTCATTTTGAAGTTCAAATCATCCCGTAAGTTTGTCTTTTTGTCAAGTATTAATTTTTCAAATGCCGCGGTTAGGGTTAAGTGAAGGTGAAGGTTAAGGCTTAGCTCGAGGTGCAGGGATGCCGGTGGGGACGGGAGTACGGGGGATCGGAGATAATCGCCGCTGAAGATGTTGTCTTCGCTCTGGCTGAATAATTAGGCCTCGTCCTGTAGCCGTAGGTGCCGTGAATGGGTGGTAGGGAGGGGGAGGGGGGATCCCGATCAAATTCAAAATGGCCGGGTTTTTTTTCAATTATCGTTTTTTTTTTTTTTACTCCGTGTGGGATGACGAGCTAGGGTTTACAATAAACCTTACAGCTCCGGGTAATAGTAGTTGGAGGGTTCGGGACTAAGTATTTAATATTAAATTTTGAGGAATTTTCTTAGTCCTAGTTTAAAAGCAGGTAATGAGGGGGCCAGAACCAGATCAGAGGGGAGAGAGTTCCAGATGGGAATAACCCGCCGAAAAAAGGAGTACTTCATGGGGTCTTTACAGGATGAGGGTAGGAAAAGTTTACGCCTATGCCCTCGGGTATTGTGAGTTACTGAAGGAGACCTAAAAAAAATTTGATCTTCGCGGGAAAGAATACGAAATAAGCTAACTAGATCTAGGTAAGTACGTCGGGATGCGAGAGGTGACCAATTTAAAGCAGATAATCGCGACCCACGTGGTAATTTACGAAGATGAAGGGGGATTTTTGAGGCCCTGGCCTGTATTTTATTTAATAAATTTATATCAGCAACGCGATATGGATTCCATATTTGGCTGCCAAATTCGATAACAGGGAGGACATAACATTGGAAGAGCCTGGTTAGCAGCTTATTTGAAATTTTTGGAAAATTTGCTCTAATAGTTGCAAGGAGACCCGTGGCACGACGGTACGTTTTGCTAATATGCGCGTGGAAGGTGAGGTCATGTGTGACCTGGATGCCTAAGTCCCGACATTCGTTAACACGTTGAATGTTTTTCCCGGCTAGGTAGTACGGGGATGGTAATGCAGGGTTAGCTTTGGTACGCGCAATTGATAGTACCATAGATTTTTGACTGTTGAAGGTTAGACCATTATCAACAGACCAGGACTCAAGCCGAGTAAGGTCAGCTTGAAGAAGACTGACATCATTAAAAGAGTGAATTTCGCGGTAAATTTTAAGGTCATCTGCAAATAAACATAGGGGGGAAGTTAAGTTGTTCGGAAGGTCATTTATATAGATTAGGAACAAAAGCGGGCCGAGAACACTGCCCTGGGGTACTCCACTAACAACAGGAAGGGGGTCGCCAAGGCAAGCATTGACGCGCACTGATTGGGATCTGTTTTGGAGGTAGGATTTAATCCAACATAGGATATTGTTACGGACGCCTAAAGAATCGAGCTTGGCTAAGAGCCGTGCATGGGGGACAGTATCAAATGCCTTAGCAAGATCGAGATATATAACATCAATGAAGAAATGCGTTTTTTTTTTAATCTGAATTTTTTGAAACACATTTTTATGGAAACTTTTTTAAATCTCTTTCCTATAAGTAATTTAAATGACTGTCTGGGCTCCCTGAAATTTATGGACATATTATATTTGAATACGTTATATATTTAAAATCAAATTATTAGTGAGTAAATTTGGAAAATATCTCTTTTGAGTTTATAGTCGGTTACGTAAACGTAACCCCCCCTTCTTTTGGGGGGGGACAGGTTACAAGGGGCTCTGTTTTATTTTTTTTTCATTAATTTTTCAAAAAGCTTCTTGCGTCAGAATTTAAATATTAATACTAACCGACTTCCGGACAAAAGAAAAATAATGAAAATTTCAGCTAGAGAATTTATTCTATTTTAACCATGAATTTTTGCGTAAAAAGTTATTTTCAAAAAAATAAATATATGTTGTCTAGGCCTAGTTCTTTAAGTCTTCCATTCAATAGAGTGCTGTCAGTTGTGACGTCAGATCCAAGGTTAAACGTCACGAGTCTGCCTTTAGCAATGGGCGGCCATGACAGTTACCGTTTTTTCTTTATGGGAAAACAGCATGGGTGACGTCATACCGGCAGCACTCTATACTCGGGTGATATTTTCTACTCATTCTTATTTCGACTAAAACCTAATTATTTTTCTTGTTTTATCAAAAATATTTGATTAAAAAGGACACCGGGAAAAATATTAAAAATTATATTTGCAATATTTTATTTTTAAACTTTATAATTTTAATTCCTGAAAATTGATTTAAAATTATAAGCTGTTTAACGGCGAGTTTAATTAATTAATTAATTAACTTTATTTGGGAAAAAAATTAAGAAAAATTAATCCGCTTAGCCAATCAGAAAGAACCCTTTAGGTTTCATTGTTGACTATTTCGTTCATGCTTTCACTATCCCTTTGTTGGTTAACTTACCGCTTCAGTGTGAACGGGATGCGTCGCGAACAAAACAGAGGCGGTTAATGACGTCACCCAATTCCAGGCTAAACAACGCCGACAAAAATCAGCCAATTGGACGCTGACTATGACGTGAAGTACGACGTTGACTACATGGTAGCCAATGACATTCTCGGCGCTTGATATTGCATTCATTCTGAAATGGAAAATAATAATTAAATTTTAAATTAATAACTAACTAACTCTGTTAAGTAAGATTAACTTTGGGCGTTAAAATCCCCCCCCGGGCTACTCTATCCCGTGTACCCTTTCGTCTAAATATCTTACCCCTTTTCCATCAAAATTAGTTTTCATGGCCAGAAAGTCTAAATTGCAATTGGGTTTATTGAGAAATGGCACCCCCGTAGTAAGTGTTAAATAGGGGAAGGCGATCACTGCCAATATTCGAACGGGGTTTTCAATAAGATATCCGAAGAGCTCTCTCCCCCTCTTTCAGCGCGTGGAAAGCGATTGCTAGTAAATAAATTCAAGTTTATATGATATATTTAATATATTCCAATCTTATCCCCGCGCCCTTGTAAAGGTTAAACCCCTGGATCGTCTCAGCTGCAATTTGAATTAAACATATTTTCCATTTCAAATCCCTCCCGCGCTTCAAATATACTTCTTGCAATTATTGCCAACCAGATAGATGGGTCCGGCGGCCAAGAGTGCATACGACTTATTGGAATAATTGCGCATCCCAAGTTAATCTCTACGCGTATTTTGTGGGTTGGCCTCCCGAACTTTGCGTCTTTCTTAACCGCGATTTCATTGGTTAGATTATTCACCTGCAGTTAAAATTCGGCATACAGAATGATTAGTCTATAGATCTTAATTCCCACAAAATCCGCCTAGATACTTACACGCGCAATTATTCCTATTGAATGTTATGTATTCCTGGTTCGATTTAATATCTAATGAAATTGTTTGCAACTGCGCGAAGTGGATTGTCAAATATTATTGTTTGTTTTTGACGCTCCTCGTGAATATATATTATCAAATTATTTATTAGCTAGCGCGTGCTTGCTCTTTGTCAAATAATTTATTATTTAGTAGCGCGTGCGCTGATTGTCAAATAATTTATTATTTAGTAGCGCGTGCGCTGATTGTCAAATAATTTATTATTTAGTAGCGCGTGCGCTGATTGTCAAATAATTTATTATTTAGTAGCGCGTGCGCTGATTGTCAAATAATTTATTATTTAGTAGCGCGTGCGCTGATTGTCAAATAATTTATTATTTAGTAGCGCGTGCGCTGATTGTCAAATAATTTATTATTTAGTAGCGCGTGCGCTGATTGTCAAATAATTTATTATTTAGTAGCGCGTGCGCTGATTGTCAAATAATTTATTATTTAGTAGCGCGTGCGCTGATTGTCAAATAATTTATTATTTAGTAGCGCGTGCGCTGATTGTCAAATAATTTATTATTTAGTAGCGCGTGCGCTGATTGTCAAATAATTTATTATTTAGTAGCGCGTGCGCTGATTGTCAAATAATTTATTATTTAGTAGCGCGTGCGCTGATTGTCAAATAATTTATTATTTAGTAGCGCGTGCGCTGATTGTCAAATAATTTATTATTTAGTAGCGCGTGCGCTGATTGTCAAATAATTTATTATTTAGTAGCGCGTGCGCTGATTGTCAAATAATTTATTATTTAGTAGCGCGTGCGCTGATTGTCAAATAATTTATTATTTAGTAGCGCGTGCGCTGATTGTCAAATAATTTATTATTTAGTAGCGCGTGCGCTGATTGTCAAATAATTTATTATTTAGTAGCGCGTGCGCTGATTGTCAAATAATTTATTATTTAGTAGCGCGTGCGCTGATTGTCAAATAATTTATTATTTAGTAGCGCGTGCGCTGATTGTCAAATAATTTATTATTTAGTAGCGCGTGCACTGATTGTCAAATAATTTAATAGCGCGTGAAGCGTATTTTTAATTCGCGCCTTCATTTTCCTTTAGACTAAATTATTGGGAAGAAACTAATTTAAAAACTTATTGAATTTTCTTTTCTAAATTCCAATACACTTGAAATATTTTCGAAAAGGCCGTGCACCATTAAGAAAAATCATCGATATATCATTTTACTTTTTAGATAGTCGATATATATAAGCATAAAGGGGTGGGGGAAGAGAGTGGACACTATCTATTTTATTTAAAATAAAGTATAAATCCCTTGGAGAAAGATTTCTCTGACCCTCGATCGCGTTTGAAGTTCGGGGTCCTAGCTCTTATCAAGTTTTGCAGTTTTAAAATACCCCCCCCCCCCACCGTCCTATATAAATATATATACATTCGGATTTGCATACATTTCTATCTCCCACGGGGGGGGGGGAGTGTTAGGGGGGTTCGGACCTTTTCTCTTTAACCTGGCAGTACTAAGAAAGGTCGGGCATCCCCTCCCCCCCCCCGAATCTATTATACCACTCTCCCTATGGAATTACAACCTTGAAATGGATAAAGTCCCCCGATACCAACCAAAAGGGAAACGGGTCCTTTTAAGAGTGAAATTCGATAGTGTAATCAATATTGCAGGAGTCCATATCACCGTTCCTGGGCGCTGCTGCTGCAACTTTCCAATATTTAAGATAATTTTGCAAGACAACTTTTTGTCCAATCAGCGACGAGGAATGAAAGGGCATGCCGGGAATCGCCACTTTAACTTAACCCTTTTCCCGCCTTCTTGCTTAATTTCGAATTGAATTGATTTTCTTTCCTAAAACTTTGTAATTTTATAAATGACCCCTGGTTATTTTTCAGACGGGAATATGTATCTAGTCTTTGAGTGGCTTGGCCCTTCCCCGGAAAATAAACTAAATTACTGTTGGCATTTATGTAGGGGGTAAAATGCCTTGAATTATAAATATTTTTCAAAACCTTTTATTAAAAATTGTGGCCAAGCAAGACGCTCAAATACTATATTTATCGCAGCTACGGTACAAAGAGAATATAAGTGTGTAGATCTGGTATCTGACTCTCTCTGGTGAGAATGAAATATTTCTCTCAATCTTGAAATGGTTGTAACTTTTCGTTTCAAAGGGCCTTTTTCAATGGAAATATTGATTGTTTCCAAGAGTGAAATTCGCTATATTTCCGTAAGGAAACATATTTCTAAATTTAACCCTGGCGGTATTATATAATCCCAAGGGGTTTTTACCTCCGCGGATTGGCCGAGGTGCAATCAAAACTTTCTATTGAAATAATATTAGCCAAGGGCCGTGTACAGACACGCGCTCGCTCTTAACCCTTTTAAGGACTATCCTAGAAGTCTCGAATACCTTCTTTTTCCAATATTGATAAAATACGCCTAAAAATTTTAATTTATTCGCCCCCGTTTAGTTAACGTTGATTAAGGCGCAGGAAACGTGTTTGTATCTTTGTTTTCGACGGCTTTACATTTATTAACGGTGTTTTGGGCGTACATTGATGGCCCCGGGGCTTTCAGTTCTTGGACACGTTAGGTTTAAGATATTTCCGCTCCAGCGCTTGAATTACGACGAGAGTTGATTTAGATCGCCTTGGGTTTTGGCGGGAAATTCCGGCGGGAACCTCAACACTAACCCCATCTACCCTAGCTAGCTTCGTTTCGTTTTGGAAAGGTTATTTTAATAGAATTTGTTAGACTTTTTACGACTTTAACTCGACAGCGCTATTAAAGGTACCACCACCCTTTTATATCCCTTACCTTTGTCCCAAGCAGTTTGAACACGTGCGTATAGGAGTTTTAGAAAAGTGCGTCTCGTGCGCTCGCGCGCGTTCTCAAAAATCATCCTATCCTCGCGCCAAATTTTTCCCGCCTTTTTGCGTTACTATGGTGGTTAGCGCGTGCCAGCCACTTCGCTAGCTCGTGACCTTTAAATAATAAACTCCCTCTCCCCCCCCGCCAACGGCTAGATTTTTCCCGCCTTTTCTATTGCACGTGCCTTAATAATTAAGAAAATCCCGTCAGGGATTTTCTATTTATACTCAATCCGAAATCATAATGTTAAACTCTATGGAGCTTAACATTATGAGGTGGAAAAATTTTTGCGAGTTAGACCCAAGGTTTCGCGACCAAGGGGGTACACTTTTTTCACAGCCTAACCTTACAGCACTAGCAAAGGCTGAAAAGCTATAGTATCTCATTTCTCGTAGTGTAAGGTTAACTTGGCCTTTTTGTATAGGTTTCAAAAAAAATATTTTTAAAGCACGCGCTAGCTCACGCGCCAGCACGCGCTGCATTTCAATAAAAGTTTCAATTCAAATCTCGCGCTTAATTTCACCATTTTGATTCTCTAATTAAGTTCACGTGATTTTTTAAAACGTTTTGGGCCTATTTTTGTCTTTCTAAGCCTAAGGTTAAATGATCACAAAGAAATAGTTGGAAATTTTTTATAATTTTCACATGGTTTCAACGAATATTTAGCATAGAGTGTTTTTATACAGTGCATTGTATTATCCGACCATTCCAATTTCCAAATGTAAGTTACGATTTAGTGAAATACAATATAATTAGTCTTAAAAAATTGGACGAATGAGTTTGACTATTCCGGAACTAATTTATTCCCAAATAACGTTTCTCCCCAAAAAGGGACAGATATTATACAAAAACGAGTTTTGCTTTGCAGTCCTTAAAAAACTGCATTTATACACAATCCGCGACACTTTTTCAAACCCACAAAGGGCCAGAAATTAGATTTTATTTTATGAATTGCAGTTTGAAATTAAGTTTAATCGATATGAGAAATTTGGTTTTAATCGCGTAGTTCAAACATTTGTTATGATTAGAAATTTTACAACAAAAACGGGTATAAATGCGGCGTTTCGGAACAAAGAGCTAAATCAAGGACTATTATGACTCGAGTTCGAATTGAAGTTTAAAACTTATACAAGATGTAACAACACACATATGAACACCTTTTCTGAATGTATGATAAATGTCAGAAATACGACACTGCTTTTAAAGCCACAAATCAGAATGAGGGACCTCATTTTAGGAGTAGTAA
This sequence comes from Phalangium opilio, assembly GCF_054372755.1. Taxonomy (NCBI): domain Eukaryota; kingdom Metazoa; phylum Arthropoda; class Arachnida; order Opiliones; family Phalangiidae; genus Phalangium; species Phalangium opilio. The sequence goes on from NW_028324223.1 coordinate 1,460,494, forward strand.
AGCGACATTTTACTCGAAATAAGTGTTCTTCTTATCTGTTCCACCCTGAAAAATTAAAATGCTAAGAGCTCATTTTCTATTTTTTCGCCTTAATTATTTGACAGGGATAAGTTTTTAGGGGAACAGATTCTATATAATTTCATACGTGAAAATCTAAGCTCCCTTTATCTCGAAACGCCGCATTTATACCCGTTTTTGTTGTAAAATTTCTAATCATAACAAATGTTTGAACTACGCAATTAAAACCAAATTTCTCATATCGATTAAACTTAATTTCAAACTGCAATTCATAAAATAAAATCTAATTTCTGGCCCTTTGTGGGTTTGAAAAAGTGTCGCGGATTGTGTATAAATGCAGTTTTTTAAGGACTGCAAAGCAAAACTCGTTTTTGTATAATAGTAATAATAAGAACTCGGGGGAAGCTAACTGTCAGGCGTAAATTTTTAAATAAAATTTATAAAAATATAATATTTAAAATAAGGGATATATACTTTTAGGGGTCCCAAGGGTCAATAAATAATTTGGGGAATGTGGTGATGGTTTTACGTTCAGTCTAATTACGAAGGCCTTTCCTAACGATGACGTTTTATTACGTAGCCCGAGGAATTCTACCCTTTTTTGGGGGGTCCCGTGGAAATCAATAATATTTCTTTTGGCTGGGAAGCCGGTAACCATCGAAGCGGAATATAGTGGTACTAGTACTGGTACAATCTGTACATGTCGGCAATTTTTATATCATTTTTTGGGGGAAGCACCCCTTCTACCGCCGCCATATTTCTAGTTCGTTAATTAACGAGATGCTTATACTGCAATTTTTTTCTTCTTTTCCGGGGTACGAATTCCCATTGGGGCATTGAGAGATATACAGGGGTTGGGGTTGGGGATAGTGGTGTTCATCTTTTTTATGTGGCTAATTAGCTTTATTCCTAATTTTCTTGCCTCTACCTCCCCCCCTCTCCCGTTTAGCCAAAAATAATAATTTTCTTTTTGGCGCCCCAACGTTAATATGACTCGTGTTAATTAGTAAGCGTTATAGCTTTAATTATTTTATTTATCGACCGAATATATATATTATTAATAATGATGTTCAATGCCATGTCATGCCAGATGTTCATAATTATTTCTCGAGGGGGACGCTACTCGAATGTTTTTTTTTTTACTTTTGGGCTCTGATGAAGCTGGAAAACTATTGTAACGTCTCATCGCGGCTGGCCGCCTTTTCCCCCTCGTATTTCTTGGTGTGACCTGATGAATTTTGTTATAAATGCAGTTCGCTGTATTTCAAATTTCCCGCCAATTTTCCACTCAAAATTATCTTTCAGTTGACGTAATTTTAATTAAATGCGCATTAAGTTAGTTTATATTCTAAAATAATTTTTAATTCGGCTCAAGTCAGTTTAGTTTAAACGTGTTAAATCCGTGTTACGGTAATTTGCTCCAACTCTAAAATCATTTAAGATGAAATTGCTCGCTTAAAATCTTTATTGGAAGCTAATAAGTGAAATAATGTCTAGTGTCTTTCCCCTCGATTTCGCCTTGAAAACGAATCCGGAAAAGATAGGGGGGGGGGCATTGAATTTGTGTTTGGAAACGGATAGCTCTTACGTGATATGTAATTAAAAAGAGCTTACGTAACAAGGGAGTGTGGGAGGGGTCGGTGAAGGGGTCCTTTCAATAATCTCTGGAAATCAGGGATCTTTAAATAAGGCTGCTGCCCCCCCCCCCGAGCTGAGCTAAAATCCCCATAGACAACATTGTACCGTTCGCCTTTTGACTATTTGTTTTCCCATAGATCAAGCGGACTAGCTCAACCCGGCCCGGTCCTTTGCCTTTGCCTTTTCTAGCTAGCAGCGCTTTGGGGAATGGTATCTATTGAAAGTAGTAGCCGGGCCGGGCCATCGTGGTTTGGCTCAGACGGCTCAGCTTCTGTTTGGTTATGGCGCGGGATCCTTTTCTATATTTTTCCCGCCTTTTTTCTCTCTCTAAACCCTACTCTTCCCGCCTTTATCATTTTGGCGGGAGTCGAAGCTTCCGGGCTTTTCCTTTCCGCGATAAGAAGCGCGGGAGCTCGCGCGCGCGCTCCAGAAATATTCGCCTTCACGAGCTACGACGAGGGGATGGATACTTTAAAAATCAGCTTATATCTATAGTTTAACTTAACATTGCACGATTCCGATTTTGGATCGAGGAATTGTCCAACCCCTCGATGATGATGATACTCCGGCTCGTGCGGTTCTTCCAAAAAAGAAAAAAAAAACGCGGGAAAAGCCAAAAAAAGGAAAAAGGGTCGGTGGGGTGAGGGGGAGAAAGTTTGGGTTGGGGGGCTGAATAGGGGGTGACATAATCCTCTCGTGACAGCAATAAAAATCGGATTTGCCGCCAAAAATGACTTTCGCGGACATCTCTCTCTTTCTGAGGGATCTTTTCCTTTTGAAAGTGTTTAGATTAAGAGATGTAGAGCGCGCACTCTCCCTTTTATCGTTAAATCCCTTTTTTGCTCCGAGGGATTATGGGTACTCGGCTTTTAGGTAAATACGTTATTTAATATCTTGTACAATTTTGTTCGAGGATCTTCTATCACTTTCTCCTAATGACTTTTCTATCACAACCCTTCGTAATCAAAGGCTTAGAAACGCATTTTTTTTCCAAAAGGTAGATTTTAAATATACAGTATAAAAATAAATTATCATATTTTAGTTGGAAGAAAATATTTCAAATTTCCAAAAATATTTATAAATATAATCTAAAAACGATGACAGCTATCAATCCGGGTTTATTTATTATTCAGATATATTTTTTTTTATTATTTCTGTCGTGGAAATAAATCCTCTGCCGCTGAAATTCTTGGGGATGAAAATTTAAATATTAAAAAACATTTTATTCTCGATGAAATTGTCGTTGTTGGAATCGAAGAATATCCTGGCGATCCTTTAAAAATGGAGAATCGGCATTCCACCATCCAGTTCTATTTCCATAAAGCTGGCTCCCGATACTGTCAAGGCGCTCTTCCCATCCATGGTGACGCGTTTTTGGCGGGAAAGTGCGCGTGCCAACGGATAAGGATCAACTTCAAATCTCGCGAATTGAAAAATTCTTCAAAAAGAAAAGCGCGCGAGAATAAAAGGAATATCGGGAAAAATTTCCCGCCTTTTCTTCTTCTTCTTCTCTTCAAAATAAGAGAGATGCAAATTACGCGCGCGCGACTATATATATTTTTACGTGGGGTCGAACACTCGGCCAAATCAATCAATTTATTATTACGCAGGGTTCATACAAACCTGGAAAAATCAGGGAAATAAATAGTTGACAAAACCCCCTGGAAAATTCCGGGAAATTTCGAATTTTTAGTAAAATTCAGGGAAATCAGGGAACTTTGGGTCAATCAGGGGCCGAGTAATTAAGCAAAATGTTCGTGAACATAACCCCCTCCATAGGATTAACATCACACCCAACTTTGGGGGCTCATAACTCTGGTTATATTAGAGATACGGGGATGTTCTTTGAGTATGTTATAGTCCTATTCCCCCCCTTTCTCCTTCATTCACATTTGCTCCATAGGATACTCCATATACGGGAAGGGAAAAACCTGGAAATTCAGGGAAGTATATGGAGAAAAACCTCATGGAAAACTCTGGGAAATTTGTTTTTCGCAAAAGTTGTATGAACCCTGCGTATTACGTGTGTTAATTAAATTACTTCTCAATTTTATGCATAAATTATGCCGCCTTATTCGTTAAACTACCTGTAGCTGCTTAATTATTCCATTTGAAATATGCCCTTAATTTTAATCTATTCTTTAATTACAAGTATCCGACCCCCCATCACTTTGTCTTTCTTTTGGACAAAGTATAGGCCATCGCACGCGCCAAGTATCTCTTTTTCTTATATAACTTGGTCTAAGCGCGCGTGCGCTAAAGTAAAAGTTTCCCGCGCTAGTTCCTTTTTTCTCGTGTATTTTTTTTATCTCTTTTAGCCCTCATTTTTCTATGAATAATTCATTTTCGATTTCACCCTGGTATATAGTATTTTTGCATTTTAACTTTGCTAGCGGGTTTTTACTCGCCGGGGCCGCCCCGGAGTTTGTGGCTTGAACGTTTTTAGTAACTTTTCAATCTAGGACCCCCCCCCCCACCTCTTTTTCTCTATGCCCCCCCCCTTTCCCCCCCCCAGGGCAGCTTGACGACCCAAGAAGTACATTTTTTTCCTTTCTATCTGTACGATAATATTAGCTTTTCTAATTATGTGTTAATTTGAATATAAATTAAGAAGAAGAATTTTCTTGGAAGAGATAGAAAAAAGATTCAATTTTTTTTTTTGAATTTTAAATTTTTTTTTATCAATTTTAATTTTAAACATTGAGGGGGTTGTTAAAGCTTACGTATTTTTTATTATTATTAAAGTAGGAAGCCATTATTAAAAAGAATAAAAAAACACGGCGCTTTTGTTAGAAAATTGATGAGTTGCTAAGAATTTTAGGAATACGTAATTAACTGACAGCGAAGTAAAAATTCGGTTTTTTATTTATGAAGAAGAGAAGTTCCATAAGCATTAGTTGTATCGCAAACTAAGCTTGAAAATTGGCGGTCAATATTACGGGTATAATAAACACATTTAATATAATAGTGGGGTTGTTTTAGGTGTACTCGATTGAATTTTCTATGTTGAGTGTAATATGAAAAATAGTGTTAATCAAGTTCCTTTGAACACGAGAGTGTATATGTACTTCACAGTAATTCTATGGTAAAACCAGGTTTTCCCGGGTAAACTGACCATAGGTCATCGCTCATTCGTTGAAAGGTCACTCGACAGGGACCCCTAACATCAATCATTCACGACGTACTTTTTCCTTACGTCATAATTGAGTTTCTGACGTCAGAATACCGATATTTTACCCTTGTAACGTTTTTTTTTTCTATGGCCCCTGAATGCTGGTTTTCTTTTTAAGCTTTGGTGTACTGTGGGTTAAACAGTTCTACAGGGGCTATGGAAAAATACACGTTGAGTTTTACCCCTGAATGTTGGCTTTTTAAATATGCTTTGGTGTATTGCGGGTTAAACATTTCTACAGGGGCTATACGAACGCTTGTCCCACATTTTTGGGAACGGGGTAATTAGTTGCCCTCTCTGTGGCGCGGTCAAAGAGGACATACCTCATGTTATTTTGGAATGTCCAGCCCTGGAGTTGGCGAGGGCGCCGTTTAGGACCTTTGGGTTGCCCGCGATCGAGGATACCCTGGCGCTTGGCGAGGGGCTAAACGTAGAATTGGTAGGGACGACAAAAGGGATTCTCCAAAAATGGGCCAATTTGCGCCAACATTGCCAACCTTAGCCTGTTCTGCAACTCTTAGATGTACATAGTCATTTGTTTAGCTGTAATTATTATATTGATTCCTGTATTGTATTTTATTGTATTTTTTTTCTACTATTGTTCCGGACCTGTGAACACCATGAGTGTTCCTCCCTGATTTAAAAGGGATTGTTTTTTCAAAAAGGTCAATAAAATATTCATTCATTCATTCATGGGAAAATACACGTTAAGTTCTACCCCTTCAAGTCGGCTTTCCCAAAAATCCTAAATTTATTTTAAAATTTTGTTTAATTCAGTTTTAAAAATTTATTAATGATATCAAAAATATGGTAAAATTCTAAATTGAATTTCGGGGGTTTTGAATTCGATTTTTAGACGTAAAATTTGATTTCTTTCTTGGGAAGGAAATTTAAAAATGTTTATTTTTTATTTACTTTCTGGGGTTTATAGTAAAATATGTGAGACTGGAAACTAAACTGTCATAAATACTTCCTTTTCACTTTTTGGTCCAAGAAATAAGAAAAAATATACACATAAAATATGAAGAGTCGGAGGAAAAAGCAAAAACATCAATTTTATTTGGGGGATCCCGAGCAAGGCTAAGTGTGCCACGCTAGAACCCCATTCAATAGAAAATACCCCCAAAAAATGATCTAGGACAGAGAGAGAGGGGGGATGAAATTGAAGCGCTCCCCCCTTGCATCCACCTATCAAAAAGTCAGGATAATAAATTATTCAAAAACGAGGAGCGAATACACACTCGGTTAACGATAAATATCCCCAACTTCCTCCGCTCTGATGCCAAAAAAAGAAAAAAGGTGACAGATTCGACTTTTTGACAAGGTTTCCGTCACGTGACATTGACGCCACTCTGACGCGCGTTTCATCTATTTAAAACTTACCCAGCCGTACTTTAAAAGAAAATTAAATGGAAAGTCACGTGATCGAGAACGAGAAGGAAAAAGGCGGGAAATAGCTAAAGAATTTCACGAGATTTTAATTTCTGTAATCACGCGCTGTAAATTATACCGCACGTGTTTTTTGCCGCGTGGTGGGGAAAGGCGGGAAATAGCTATAGGTACTTGTATAAGAATTTCACGAGATTTTAATTTCTATAATCACGCGCGCGCCTTAAATTAGATCGCACGTGTTTCTTTCTTTTTTGGCGCGTGGTGGGGAAAGGCGGGAAAGCTTTTATAGTCGTTACCATGGAAACTGGCGTAAAACAGAAAAACGGGGATCAAATTAAATAAAGAAAGGATTTCCTATTAATTGACCGGCAAAGGTAGAATTATATTTCTGGAAAAACAAGTCGACGTACGCGGCGGCTATTATCGCCCATGTACTGGGAACGAAATTGGGGGCCTGTAATTACGTTTAACTTGTTAAACTTGTTGTAATAAGAGCCACTTGCCGCCAAACTGATCGTTAATAATAATCAAAAGGATAAATTACTTTTCACGCCGTAAAGTTCATCCCAAGACGAAAATACCTTGGAATATAAACTAAGCCATGATCAAGACCGATCAATAATAAATGATACTTTCGATTGAATCGCTTTCTAGACGATGTACTTTCGATTTGAAATAATAATATAGTTCTTATCAGTTGCGTATAACCCTTTTACAGAAAGCTCCTGGACTTTGTTTCCCCCCCTCGCCTACTCCCCCCCCCCGGGCCAAAAAATTGGGGTTATGTGTTTGCTAAAATTTTGATAAGGGGCTACCAAATAACTGCCCGGCCCCGGCCCCCTTTGCCCAAGCAACGCTATACATTGTAGAAAACGGAAGTCGATGTTGGAAATTGTCCGTTGCCCCCAAAACAGCTGATAAGAGAACCCGGGGGTCAATTTAAGCGGCGGCGGCGCTACGCGAAATATTTTGATATATGACCCCCCCTGTTACGTAGTTTACGAGAAATACCCCTCACTTATCTAACGCCCAGACTCCCCCCCCCCCCAATGCAAGCGAAATATATATATTTATATATTTAGAGATGTGTTTGTGTGTATATAAATATATATTCAGTCTGAATTTATAATATTAAACATTTTGGAAATAGAAAGCCGCGTTTCCACGAGACACTTTCAAAGGCCTAGCATTTTCTCATGAAAAATCACTATGATTAGCGGAAAACTTTTATACGTCGACGTTTGAACTTGAAAACGGTTTCAAAGTATCTCGTGTGAAGGCGACTTAAAAGTAGTTTTGAACACCGCAAAACACATTACTCTGTTTACTGTTGTTATGTTTTATTTTATTTAATGTCAATGTTTTGGCGCCTTATTACTAGCGTCGAGACTAAGTCGACTTCATTAATGCGGCGCCTTTTAACACGTGTCAAACTGACGTACATCCATACGGAAGTAATGAGAAAATCATTAACTCCCCCCCCTTAATGATACGAATATATTGTTAATAACGTGAGTAATTTTCCCCTCTGATTTTAAAATTGGATTCTCCTTGTCCTCGTCGTGTTGCGTTATTTGCTCGGATAGGAAACTTCGGATTTCTCTCTCTCTAAAATTACTTCCGGGATTGAAATCTGACATTAAGCCAAAGCTATCAATCATTCCGTCGAAACAACGCCGCCTTCCGATCGAATTTAAAGCCTCTTTTAATAACTTCGATACATTAATGAATTATATACTTCCGAGGTACATTTATTATTAAAAAAATGAAATGCGGCTGGGAAATATATTTTATTATTTTTAATAAGTACACGCTTTCAGAGTTTATCAGCGAGAGGAACGAAGCGAGGACATGTAGCGTCTACTCGCATTAGCCTTATTAACATTTCCCCCTCTTTGTGTTTGTTTGCTCTGTCAGGATGCGCCGTTCACCGGGTCAACTCGGGTCACCCCTTAATGTCATCAAATGAATACTCGAATACCTTTATCTTAAGTTGCCATGGAAACACGCGCCCATTTCTTACCATATTTATTTTAATTTTTTTTTGATTCACGTGCAACTTTTTTGTTAATTCACGTGCCACGTTTTTTATTAATTCACGCGCCTTTTTCTTTCTCTAAAGATAATGTTAATTGCACGAGACAATTTTGAATAATTTTTCTCGTGGCGCTTTTTTTTAACACGTGCAGGTATCTTTCGCGCCAAAAGTGCGCGTGGATTTAATACGTATGGCACGTGCTTTAATTTTATTAGAGTTTTGTAATAGGTTTTAAGTAGGCCACTTTAGCCAAATGTTTCTGACCCAGTTTTTAAGTATTTTATACCAAAAGGTGTATATCCTGATAAAGTAACGGTGCAGTGTGGCCTGCAAGGGACTATTAGTATGAAGCTAAATGATAATAAGGATTCCGAGGCTTGGCTGGCATCTCGGTTAAGCGCTACGGGTGGTCGTCTGGGGGGGGAGAAGGGCCCAATGGAGTAAGAGAGGGGAAGGGGGTGCCCGCTAAAAATAGGCTTAACTCTGTTCGTTACGTAGGAAATGGGAACTAGGCAACATATACCGCGAACGTGTGCTTCCAACAAAGAGGTACGGAGGGAAGAGCTTAGAGCCTTAGACAATTACAAGAGGTCGGACAACTTATTTATAAAACTATATTTGTAGTAAACAACAATCTCCTAAATAGTATCTCTCCTTTTCAATAGTACTTCAAACCCCGGTAGAGATGCTCTAATAACAAATTACCTGCAATTCTGAAGGGCATTGTGCGGGGTTTAAGTTAAGAAAACTGTTTATGGGAGAGAAATAAATATTTCTAGCGATCCATAATTACAAGGATGATCTGAATAGGCCATGATGTAAATGTCCGATCTCTTGTTTGTATCCGGCGAATTGTCCCCCTACTTGCTTTCCGTATCTAACACGTCCGCCCTCTAATTTACCCCTCGCCGAGTTCCGAGGAAACTATATTGGGGCCGAACAAGAAGAGAGCAGAGACGTGGACCCCAAAATGAACCCAATAGACACCCGAGTCTGCTAGGAGACACAAAATATCTCTCTTCTCTCCCCCTCCCCCCTGGATACAACCCCCCCCCCCCACTTAAAGAACAAAAGCTCATACTTTGCTGTAAACATGATAATTGCATCTCAAAGTCACCTATAGTTAAAGAGTTGGGAAATTGCATGGTCTCTTTTTTTTCAAAAAGGGTCAAGAATTTTACAGAAATATATATTTGGTATGTACCTCGAGCGAATAACTTCTGGTTGTGTCTTTAGCGTGTCCTCTCATTGCTTCAAATAGGCTAGATGAAGAGTCTCTCTTAGAGTGTTTTGTTATCCCCTAAATTAGGCCTGGCCAGATGGGCCTAGACTATTTTTTCCCTGCCGATTTTCTCTCACTCCTTCTCTGGCTGGCGCGCCGAGTGCATTCTGGGATCATTTTCTCAACAAACTCCTCCTACTCTGTTATTTTTTTCCTCCTGTCTTTATCCGGAGACTTTTGACAGTTTCCTGTCTGTCCATCAAATTCGACTATATGTTTATACAATTCTTTTAAAGCTCCTGGATACGAAAATAGTTTAATACTGGCGCGCGCGTGCAGCTCTATGTAGATAGGAAGAGAAAGAAAAAAGGCGCGGAAAATATCCACGTGGTAGGATTAAAGAGCGCGTGCACTATTGCTATATTCCCGCCAAAAATTGTCATAGCGCGTGCGGCGGATATGCTTTTCGACGTTTATGACAAGCTCGTGCCGCTGCCTTAAACTTTATATTTATTGAATGGCGCGAGAGATACAACCCCCCTCCCCCCCTTTATTTTTTTGAAGCACGTGTTTTTTTAAAAAAAGTGAGTTTCTTTGTTTCACGAGACAAACTTGCGAAGAATCGTCACGTGATACGGAAATGTTTTGAAACGAATGTGATGTGTCTTCCGTAATACACAGATATGCCGATTTATGGAAGATAATTGTCTCCGCGCTGTTAGAGTCAAGTTTGTCTACTACAATACACCGTGTCAGTTCTCAATGCTCCAAAAGTTCCGTTACATTTTTTCTTCGGGGGGTCTGTCTATTTTTCTGACGTGATCCCATCCTATAGGTATTTATTTTTTAAAGCGCGGTCCCCTTTGGCGGTTGGGGGGGGGGCCCGTAGAGACAGACGACATTCTAGCCCGGGCATTTGTTACCAATAATGGTGGTTTTAATATTTAACGGAAGAAATCGAGAAAAATAGGCCTTGACCTCCCGTTTCCATGGAAACCTAATCTTTTACCTCGCGCCTAGCTCTATAGCTTTTCCCGCCAAGAAATTCCTTTTTTTATTGTGGCGCGTGCAGCGTGACTTTTTGTAGCGCGCGAGACGTTTCCCGCCTTTATTACTTTGGCGCGAGATCTTAATACTTAATAGCGCGTGACGAAATGGTTAATAAGCACGCGGACGCCCTTGAAATCTAATACATTGCCCGCCCCCCCCCCCCATGCGCGTGCGCTATAAGAGTGAAAAGTTAATTGCCATAGGGTGGATTAAAATTAGATTAATTATAGACAATTGGGGGTTAAATATAAATATGTCTTTAGCCTAATTATACGGAATTTTTCAGGGACCAATATATTAGAATATATGGGGCCCCAAGGAACGCGTGTACTGTAATTTTCGAAAAATTAAGCCCCCCCCCCCGACCTTTGTAGTTTGACATTAAAATGACCCGAGTGGTTCTATATCCTTAAGTTAATTTAATACAAAAAGACGCGGAAGAGTTAATTAGGCTAATTAGTAAGTAGGAAGAGGTCAGTTAAAATTTGGTTCTTTTCCTTTAAATAAAATGGCCAATTATCATTGCGAAAATTCAATCACACCCCCAAGATACGTTCTTTTCTAATATAAACGTAATTAACAAGGACCCTTTCTCGGGTATACCCGGGTGCCTAAATGCTTGGAAAGCTATTAAGTTTCCAAGATCTTTCTTTGGCCTTCTCGAGGCCCGGCCTGGCCTTTTTTTTGAAAGAGTGTCTTAGAGGTATAAAGGAAACCTGCAGTACCCTTTTTTGTTTAATGATCTTTGCCTCCTAATTATTTTTAATTGGCTTCTTTACCTAAATGCCCCAAGTAAGAGAGAAAAAGAGAGAACAAGGAAGAGTTCGGGTTAAAACTCTCTTTAAGAGACAATTTCACTTCGTTAACAAGATCCTTCTTGGATTAAGCACCTACGACGCTTAATTATACCGCCTATACTCGTTATAGGTTTAACTAAGAAAGAAATTCATTTTAATTTAACATTATTTAAACACCTAGACTTATTTAAAGTATTTATTATTATTAACTTATGATCGGGAGAACTTGAGTAAATATACAGGGTGTTTATAAAAGGTCTGTTCTTTAGGCGATTACGCCCCCAAAAAGGGACATGCAGTTTTCAAATCGCGAACATTGGGTACTGTTTTAGGAATTACCCCCTAATTAAATGAGCATTGCCTTTATAGTGCAAGTTTATAGTGTTCAATTTAAGGGGTTGTCCGTAAAATACTCTGGACAATCTTAACTCGGAAACAGTGTCCCTCGAGGGGGGGGGGCAAAATAAAATCGGTTGGTCATAGAACATTCTCGATCGCCCAAAAGAACACGCCCCTTTTTTGTTTGCGATAGACTTATCAGCCTGTACGTCATTGAGACGTATCTCATGAAATAGAGATGAAATATTTTATCTGGCAGTGCAGTGCATGGTGGTGGGAAGAAAATAAGTTTTATATCTTTAAAGAGGTTGATTGTATTCCGGTCACACCTCGATCCGTTCGCTCTCTGTCTTCGTGTTCGTTCTTCTTTTTTATCCTATGGGGGGGATTTTAACGTCTCAACAGCGGTCTTTATTCCCACGTCAATATAACCCCATCCTCTCTCACTCTTTCTCGATATAACTCGATTACTTTGGCCTTTCTCTCTCTCTCAGTTCCAAAAGGGGAAATTTATATTTAGTATTAAAGAATGGGAACCTCGCGAAAAAGATCGCCAGGGAAATCGGGAAAAGGTTGCGGCACGCGCCCCCCGACAGTCACGATCCGATCAAGGATCACGTGACATTCAATTTGGCGGGAAATATTACCTTCCTTTTTCTCGGGAGCGCGCGCCCTGCCACCCCCCCCCCACGCGCGTCCAATAATTATTGGAAAAAGTATATAAAAGAAGAATTCACGCGCTTTAATTAAAGAAAAGCACGTGCGGCATCATTTTTCTCAATTTTGGCGCGAGATTTTATATTTGGCGCGAGATTTAAAATTGCGCGTGTTCTGAAAAGCCAAAAGGTCTCGAGACATCTCTTTAGGAATAATGGCGTGCGTGGGTTTGACATTAATCCGAGCCGAATTAAAGTCTCCGTGGCGGCGGCATCTTTGGCGCATTTATAATTAAGAAAAATTGTTCGCCCACCTGGAAATTTCGAGAGCTTTGCAAACTTTAGTTTTTCCTGACTATTATCCGAGCAGAAGCTGCCGCTGCTGGGGTATATAATGTAAGCGAACGTTAAACAAACACTAATCTTATTTCATCCTATAAAGATAAAAAAGGTGAAGCGATGAGAACCAAAAAAAAAACCTCCTTAGTAATAATATGGAGAACGACTTGGGGTTTTTTTTTTTTTACTCTTGCCGCTTCTTTATTCTAACTAAATCTTGTCACCATAGCAACGCCAATCTGGCGCGCTCAACCTCGAGTGCTTTTTATTGATTATTTTAGCTCGCGCCCCCCCCCAAGCTTCGGGGGGGGGCAGGGTAAAAAAACGTGGCGCGTGATAAAAAGTTTAGTTCGCATTTAAGTAGCGCGGGAAACCTTTAACGCTTGAAATATATTGGAGTGTGTATAAAGCGCGTGCTTAGGATAAGGAAAAAACAGTTTCAGTTTTAGTGTAAACCGGGCTCGGAGGGCGCGTGATTTGAGTGATGGCGTTGATGGGGCGCTCTGACATCTGTTGAGAGGGCGGGCGAGCGCCCTACCATACAATCCATATATATGACCCGAACCAGCTCCCCCCTCCCCCTTCCAACGCGTGCTACAAACCTCCCAATACTTCTGTATAATAAATAGCCGCGGTCAACTGACTGAAACCTATACAGGGGGGGGGGGCAGCTATAGCTTCAAGGGCAAATGTTAGTACTCTCGCAAATGGATGGAATCAGGGATAAATATGAATTACGATTATACAGTAAGGAAATCCCTAAAGGCTCAACTGGCAAAATTCTACCACCTCAATTTATACCGGAATAGATCCTCTCCCCCGTGAGACAAACTTCATTTCTCTACACGAGCCCCCCTCCCCCATTACCATCGCGAAACGTACATACAAAGAATACTCTCTAAAATGCCCTCTTTTTAACGCTATTTTAAAATTTGAATTATCTACTTTAGAACAAAAGTTATAAACAGTTAAATTTGAACTCGAAAATATATATTTGTTTTTCTCCTAACAATTTTAATATCATTCACGGATAATTGTGTTATTTGTAAAAGAAATTTCGTGGAATTTGTCGTAATAAGTCTACAAAATGGCGTCGTTTTAAGGCTACTTTCAAAATTAATTTATCTTGATTAGAGCCAAAGTTACGATAATATGAAATTATTTCTTTTAAAATCCAACTTTAGGCACGACCCCCTTTCCCCCTTTGCATTTGGCGTATCCGTGGCCCCTGGAAAAAAGGGAGAGAGGGGTTGGGGGGATTGCCTTATGACACGACATATTTCTTTATCTTAACATTGGTTATTTGGCACGAAACGGAGATCGCGCGTTCTCTCTCAATCTCCTTTATCTTTTGTCCCTGTTTTCTTTTAGGCATTCGAACCCGAGTAACCTTTGAGCGCACTGACAGTTGAGTCTGTCATTTTAATATATATCTATCGGAATAAACCGTAAACGGCAAATAGTACTTACTCTCCAGAAGAGAGAGTGAGAGAGAGAGAGAGAGAGAGCGAGAGAGTCTAGCCCGAGCTGCAGACACTCTAATCGACAGATTTTCTACTTTGCGTAATCAGATTGCGCATGCCGTTTCAACTGGGAACGTGTCAATACGTGAAATACGCCGGGATACGGACTTAACCGGTTGTTTATTTAATCCGAGGCGTTTACGCAGCCGCCTTTCTTAACATTAATCATTGTAAAGTGAACGGATGGCGCGCGCTCGTGCAGTCATTTTTGAAATCACGAGAATCGCTTAATATAATTGACACCTTAATGTATATAGGCTATAGGAATTAAATTACTATGCCTGTATATTAACAATATATACATTATATAATTTTATTTATAATTATTTATTTAGCCTAATGTGGTTTAAAAATACAAATATGTTTTTATTCAAAACTTTGGGGGTTGTATTTCTTATCACACTCGTATATGGCGTTTTATCAAATACAAATTAAATTTTAATCCGTGATACATTTCTTTTAATTCAATTTATAAGATTGTAATTGAAATTAGTTCGGAAGATAATTTGGGAAAGTTCTTTTCTTCAATTTCATTTCCAATAGTTTTTAAATAGGTTGGGGGTTGCTAGTGTTAAATGAAAGGAGTCCGTGGTGGGGGGGATGCAGGGGGAGAGTCATTTTGACTGTTCATGGCGGCGTCTCTCGTTCTATCTCGATTTGATTAATGCAGTTTTTATCCCGAATCGATCAAGTATCGGAATATTCTTTTTTTCTCTCTCTCCCTTCTCTTCTTTAGTTTAAAAATTCCATTGTTCAAAGTTTTGAAGATCAATGAACAACACGATAAAAGGAATGGCTCACTTTTCCCCCCTCCCCCTATACCTACCTCTGTAAACCACGCCCTAAAACTATAAGGCTATATACGTAACCAAATGGGACTCTTTTACCCATTAAAATCTAGGAGGTAGAGACCCCAACTTGGAAACCCAGCTCCGTTAAAGCTAAGCTAGCTAGTCGATAAACGTTTCAAGAACAGCAAAAAATAATAATTAAGTTTCCATATATATATATACCTACATTTTATTTTGAACAATGGATTTTTAATATTTAAAATTATGGATTGTTTTTGCGCGTGATGTTATGTTCTATAAAAAGAAAATATTATTGTGAGCACGTGATTTGAGTTCACGCGCACTTTTTTAATCTTCTTTTTCGTTACATTTTCACGTGTTTTCTTTTATTAGCACGTGATGTTATGTTCTTTTTTATTAAACAATATTGGAGCACGAGATTTGAGTTCACGCGCACTTTTTTTAATCATCTTTTTCACGTGTTTTCTTTTATTAGCGCGTGATGTTATATTCTTTATTTTTTTAACAATATTGGAGCACGAGATTTGAGTTCACGCGCACTTTTTTAATCTACTTTTTCACGTGTTTTCTTTTATTAGCGCGTGAATGAATTTCACGTGGTGTAAATGAATTTAGTTTAAAATCTTTTATCCGATAGAATTAATATTTATAGGTCAACTAGTTAGGAAATGGCCTATTAATCGGTTGACCCTTTCGCAAAGTTCAATATCGGCCTTTCGATTTCTTTACTCTTTTAATGGTCTTTAAGATTACAAATCCATTGTTTAAAAGTCGAGTCTAGATAGGACGTATCTCTGGGCTTTGGATAGCGGGCGACTTAAGTTCTTTTGGAAGTCAGGTGCGCGCGCGACTGTTCCGTGTCCTCCAAACGATTTTGGACATTCTTTATTTATTTAGATGGGATTATTAGGAGCTGCTTCGCTGCTATAGAGCCTGCAGTCGTAAAGGCATTATTTCCCGGGGGTTATTACCCCAGTTCGCCACCAATCGAGTAATGATACGAAAACGGGGGTGAATTGGAAGGGACGTAAGTGGATTAAGGTTTCCACCGTATTAAATGGGTTTGATCGAACAAAATTCCCTTCTGGCTTAAAAAGCTTTGAAATAAATTGACGATAAATGTTTCAGTTTAAATTTAAACTTGACATAGTATGTAGGCTTAATTCGCATTTAAATCTCAATTGAAAACTACAGGGAGGGTCTATACTTAATTTTCGGTTAATCATGAATTTTGAAAATAAATAAAAATAAAAATTACTATTATAATTTTCAAAATTAAATTAAATCTCAATTAAACATCGAGGATAATTTACAAAGGGGCTATATTTAGTTATGCCTTAATTCTTAATTCATATTAAATATTAAAAATAAATAAATATTACCATTATAATTTTACATAGCCCCTGATGGATCGCTTTCCCCTTAAACACGGGTGTATTGCGTGATAAACACTTCTACAGGGACCCATTGAAATAACATAGGCTGGCGAACCCCTGAATGTTATCTTTCCCCAAATACTCAAATAAACTTTGAATTAGATTATACTTGTAATTTATAAACTTTAAATGAAGCTAATGGTTTTAAGGCTTATTTTAAATTATTTTCGTCGTCATTTTCGTTGCTGTAGTTGAGTGTGGACGTGCTTGTTGGACGGACGACGCTGTAATCGAAAATACGCGTTTAAAGTCAGTCATTTAGTGTCGCGTTACATTTTAACAGGAATAACCACTTTGGGAGGACGTGGACGTGGAGTGCAGCGTGTTTAAGAATATATATATATATATATATATATATATATATATATATATATATATATAATGTATTTGAATCGTGGCTTATGCCCCGCCCTCTTTAGAAACGACACGGAAAATGAATAAACTTAGTAACTAATAGTAACCCTTAGTAGAGCACCTTACTCTCTCGTATTTTAGACCAGGGACCCATCACTTTCAACGCACAATCGACTCCTAGGAGCGAATGGTTTATTACTCCTAGCATTATTATTTTTTTTTTTTTAGATAAGTTAGAATCTCGAGCGCACGCGGATTTTTTTTTTTCCTTTTGATTTACGATCTGAAAAAATCTTAATACCCCATTCCTATTGGCTTACGCCGGTAGAGATTAAAATCAAGCACGTGCCGGGGTTTTTTTGGCGCGAAAACCGCGCGCGCTCTTATAAAAAATGATCATACATGTATAAAAAAATCTCGAGGACTATATACGATCCCGGCATTTTATAAAACTAGGTTAAAAGAATTACATATTGAGGGATCGGATACTTGCCTACTCTTAAAATAAAATATAAAATATTACGCTAACATTAAAACATATATAAAGATTAATTATTATACATGAAATATCCGATCCCACGGTTTATTTTTCTTTCAATTTTTTTAAAAAAATCGTCAAACATTGTATAAATTACTTTAAAGAAAGTATTCGAGCCCTCGGGTTGAAGTTTTCCTAAGGAGGTCGCGGTTACTTTGAGCACATTTTTATTAGCAATCAGACCACGTTTTGACCATTTTTGCTTTCTGGCGGGTAAAGGATTGATTCGGAACTAAGTTCGCGTGACCCGCGCGCGCGCATCCCCCATAATACCTCGCGACCTAACTATATACACCGCTAATCTAAAACTACTCAAAAGAATAAAAAAAAATGAGACCCAAATATCGAGAGGGCGTTTCTATTACTAAAAACCAGGAATGAATACAATTAATAAGAATAATTGTGACCCCGTTAATTTCTACGCGAGTTTTGTGGAATTACTAACCGTGATTTCATTGGTTGGTTAAAATTCATCATACATAATGATTAGTCTATAGCTCCTCCCACAAAATCCGCCTAGATGCGTTGAGTATTTCCATGATTCTTAGTAGCCGTATGCATTCCTGGTTAAACCTCTCCCACTAAAATAATGGGAAATTTGAGGCGAATTTATCAAGTTCTGCTTCCACTTTAAAACGCATTTTGCGAGTAATTAGTCTTGATTTTAAGCCTAAATATTGATCGAGAATTTAGTGACTTACCCCTTGACCTTTGGAAGGAAATATAAACCTGATATTTTAAACTTTTAAAGATAAAGTAAGGTTATTTTTAAATCCGAAACGTCTTAACGATAACGAAATTTAAACTTCAAGTTACTTGGAATTGGGTTCAAGTTTGTGTTTATCTCGAATCTAGGCTTGATACCGAGATACCCATATATATGGATATATTTACAATCTTGGAAAGGCTCGTTTTCCCATAGAAACCTATAGTAATCGTTGCGTAATTTAAGACTGCAAAGGTTAAATTTTTTTTTTTTTTGCTCTCTCGCCTTTTTAGAAAGTGAATCGAAAAAGAAGATCTTCGAATGTTTCTGGAGAAAAAAGGTTTTGGGGTTGAATTCTTAGAAGAGTCACTCAGCCGCTTAGAACTTAAAGGTATTGTCAGCGCTATGTTTAGCGAGTCAGCGCTTAAAAGCGCCCGTTAGCGCCTTGGCCCTTTTATTTTGTGTAAAAGGAAAAAAACCCTGGGATGACAATGATAGAACGGTTAAATGTCAGACGACAACCCGCGCACGTGGATTTCGAATTGGAAATTTTGTTCGCCTCTTTCGATGTAATAGAGAAATGTTAGGGGGGAGAGTTGTATAAGGCCAATATTTTAGATAAGAATGCCTTTTATCTTTATTCATGGATTTCCTCGCGAATAGCGATAAATACGGGTGTTTTGCGTTTGTGTTGCCTCGAGTAATGTCGATATATTGGGGGAAATGCGGCCGAATTTTACCCAAGAATACCTTTATCTTTATTAACCCTTTCCACATTAATACCGCGCGTTTTATTTTGTTCGTGGTGTAAGAAGTAACGAAGGAATATTAGGGGATAAGGTAAAACAGTGGCTCTGACTAGAACTACGGAGTTGCGCTTTGATTTTATTACGCCTCGTATTGTGCCTTTCCCTCGGTTGTCTGATGCGAAGAAAGAACCTTCTTCTAAAGCAGAAAACTTTTAGAGTGCTTGGCTTGTTTACCCGGACCATCTAACCCCGTCCCGAACCCCTCCCTCATCTACTTCTTATCAGGGGGACGAGCCCCACCCACGCACACACACTTGCTTCAATTTTAAATTTCTATTCGGAAATTAACCCAAAATTAATTTTACCCTGACAGTCAAGTATCCCTTGATATTATTAAACGTGTTTTCCTTTAGAATCGTTAATTAATTAATTGTTTGATTGATATATATTAATTTTTACGACATTTATACTTAGAGACAGACCAAAAGGTTAAATAAATTCCAGGTAGATTAAGTCATTAAACGCGTTTGCCCCATGCCGCTTACTTATAACATATCCGAGTCCCTAATTAAAGATTTTTCCATACATATAATGCAGAGCGCGCGCGCGCGCTAAGAATAGCTTTTAACACGAAACTCGAGCTTTGAATTCGTTAAGATTACAAAAGAGAACGAGAGAGGAGTGGTGTCCCGTTCCGTTCCGTTTTCGTTCGTTTATTTAGAAACAATAGGCGGAAGGCTAGGCTGGGGTTTATTAAAACGTATTTTCATAATGTTTAGCCTTCGCCTTCGCCTTTAATGGCTTCTTTCAGCACGCGCGCGCGCCAATTTTCGGAACACGTATTACGAGGCGCGTGCAAAACAGTACAACTCACACCCCGACCCGAAAGAGCTCGCGCGCGCGAGCAAAAAAAATATAACAAATTAAATGCGCGCGAGACCTTATTTTAGAGGGGTCGGATATTAAATTGCCACCAAAAATATAAAATAATTTTTTTTTTATTTTTCTCACGTGTTATAAATTAGGTCTGCGCTATTTTGGAAGCGTTTAGCAAAACTTAAATAGTTTGTTTTGGACTTTACTTGGAAATTTATTATATATATTATATTAAAATAGGTCGTAAGGGTTTAATCTCCTTTTGAGAAATTACAGTGTTGGTTTAATACTTTGATTAAGTTTAATTAAAGCTCTCCCCCTCTTAGGCTAATAATCCCCGTCGACTCTATCATTAAATCGACGCGCACTTAAGCCTAAAGGCTCGTTTTCATAGAAGCTAGAAAATTCGAAAACGCTCACGCTTCACGAGCTTGAATACGCGCGGTAATGTATTTTTTTCGAACGTTTCCGCTTTCGCTCGAAATTTTCACGCAACTCGCGCCTATGAAAACGAGCCCTTATACGTATAATTTTCGAGCAAAGCGTGAGCCCTGCCGCTGCTCCACTGCCGCCTATAGTTTTACAGCTTTTAATAAAAACACACACTGAGAAAAATATCTGGCCCGTTTTATGTCTGGAAATAAAATCTGCGCGTGAATTTACAAAATTATTTTATGAATATTAAAAAGGAATTTAATTTATAAAGTATTTATTCGTTACTTGACCGTATGTTAAAATCGGAGCGTAATTAATTCAATATTCATGGGGGAAAATAGATAAAATTCTTTGCAAAGGGTTAAAGGCGTATCATTGGGAATGAAAGTTGGCCCAATGCCAAAATTGTGACGTAATAAAATAGCCTTTAGTTCATTTGCGTAATACCCCAAAAGAGCTCCCCCAAAAAAATAAGAAATAATAAAAAGGTTGGAAATTTCTTTTGAAAGGAGGAATTCTGGTAGCGTTAGTAGTTTCTTTATGGTATTTTTTCCCCCATAACATCGTAATGGAATGTTCCTCCACCCCCCCCCCAACCCCTGTACTACTTTTATTCCCAGCAGCACCCGCAACAACAAAAGCTTTGCGGGTCAAGAAATAGAACGAGACCGTGACCTATTAACCCCGGGACACCACCACCACGTCATTCTAACCCCATTCTAAGACAGTTAGCGAGTAACCCCCCAACCCCCCCCCCCATCGGAGAAAAAGTCAATTTTAAGCCTTTGCTGACACATTCTTTTATTTCTATACAAATATAATAATATAATCCTTTAGTTTCCCTTTAATAATAAACTGGCAACACTTGTCGGCGCGCACTAACTAACTAACTAACTAAATCACCGTTATTTTGCTCACCATTTTTCTAAAGGGGCCCCAATGCAATAACGGGGTGTAGGAGGGGGTCCACTCTCGTTTCCCTTGACCATTATTCCCACTGAGATCTATATACCAACAATGGGTCCCTAATTAGGGAACCCGCAAATACACTATACAATCCTATTGAATATTAAGGCCCAACAGTACATGCAGAGACTTCAATTGGCCGGGGGGAGAGGGAAAGGGGGAAAGGAACCACATAGAAAAAAAAGAGATGATATGAAAACTAAGATGAAAGGTAATTTGACGCGGGACGGACTCTTTCATCCAATGGGGTTCCCCACTGCACACCTCATCACGGATGAGAGAAATGGCGGGAAAAAAACTAAGGGGGGGTCCACAAATATCTGCCTTAATGACCGCGAGCACTCTTCAGCGAGCGTCCGGCCCCTAGGGCCTCATTACCCCTAGACAACCCCCGGATATAAAAAGGGGTCCCCTCTCTCCCTGGCATTTTGGGAGCCCTTCTTTAGACGGTAGCCATCTTGATGGGCTTTTCATAGTGAGATTGCGCTAAAGGTTAAAGGATACTATAAGATTTGTTATTAAGGGGGGGCAGGGTGTATATCCCCCCACATGGATGGGGGTATAAGGGTTACTTCAGGCGGGGGCCCCCAGACGCAGACGCATTCCCGCTTCCTAGCATTGATCTTTTACGCTCATTATGAGAGTCGGCCGGGGCCCAAAAAGAAGAACCTAGACTGTGCATGGGACTGATGTAACTGCTATATATATAGGGTCACCCTATCAAAAGACGCCTTTTTTACGCTTCTCCGCTTTGCTTTTACGAGTACAGTTATTGGACTCCTTATTGGACTCCTCTATACCGCGTGCGTGCGTCAATTTTCCCGCTTTTTAAAGGTTTTATTAGATTTTTCTAATTATAATGCCCGGGGGCATTTATTGAAAAAAATATTTGCTGCTCAATTATTTGTTATTTATTTTATTTCGTAGTTAAATATTATTAAACGTAATTTATTAATTCACGGGATATTTGAAAGTAAAATTAGGTCACGTGATCTTAAAGCGCGTGCGGATATATTTACTAAAGTCGGACACTTGCCTCAAAAAAATTCTGTATTTATTGAGTTTATTTTTAAAAGGGGAAAGTGTCCGATTACGTTAAGGTCGAGCTCGTGCGCGCGCGATAAGTTTAAACTCGCGCGGGGGGTCGGACACGTTGGTCTCTTAATCATTTTTCACGCTAATGCGGTTTTCGGATAGTCTAGGGTTATTTTTCAAAAGCTTTATCATTCATTTGTCGTTGCCATGGTTACCTTAAAATGCTCATTTGATTTGCTAAGCCGATTCTGACGTTATCGTTAATGGCCTAAACTTAAAATCATCCAACTTTTGTTATTTTTGATATTAAAGTGAAACTGAAACGAGCTTTTTAAGTATCGATTTTAAATTAAGGCTGATCTAATTTTGAGTCCCGATGTTACGCGGTGACTTTAAATTTTAAAATTTGACCTGTGACCCCTGAAGTTACTTTACAGGACATTGCGTTCTGAGAAAGGGGTAGTGGGGGTTTGGTGGGGCTATTAGGCTGTACCCTCTTTAGCGGTGGTCACGCTTTGGTAATCACGAACCATTGGTCTCGCCTTGCTGATTTTTAAAATAACTTTTTGATTTCCCATCTCATTTCATTCCCCCTTTATAGTTTATAGCGCCCCCGCCTCCCTTGTTCGTCATCACCTCGTTAATAAAGTAATCTTGGGGGAAAGGGAGATAGGCTGGTTAAAGTTACACCCCCCTTGTAATATTAAAGTTATTCACGATCATCCCTCGAATAATGCCTTGGTTTTTAGGCGCGCGCGCGTTCGCGAAGTGGAATTTAATAAAGAAACATTACGGGGAAAGGCCCTGTAAATCATAACGTTAATAGCCTTTTTGCGCGTTAACAAATGTAACGCGTATACGAGTAGTTTAAAAAAATGTTGTTGCGCGTGATGTTTTGTCTCGCGCTGGTATTATTCCGATTGAATTATTTAATGAAGAAATCTGAGGGGATATGAAATAAAGGGGTAGGAAGGATTATTGAAGATATACCTTTGACTGTATTAAAGGGGTGGTACGCGAACGGTAGGTCAACTTAGGAACAATATCGGTTGTGTAATGACTCGTAAAGACATTTGGAAAAATATATTTCGACGAACTATTATTTTATTTTTATTTTTTTTTTTTAGTTTTTAGTTTTCGTGATTGTCGACAGACTCGGAGTGTATAGTTCGTTTAATTGCGTTCAAGGAGCGTATTTCCTGCCTTTTAAAAACAATAACGCGCAATCTCTTAAGCCTTGGCCCATCAAATTTCACGAATTATTATATCGTGAATTCGTGATAGAGTTCATTGGCGCACTTTAATTCTATTTTTAATGAACCCCAATTACGTCGCCGCCTACAATCTTGCTTACCTAAGTATTTATTATTCAAGTCGGGTGGGGGGCATCAATAAAGAACCTTTACGTCGGTAGGGTCATTTTTCCTTTGTTAATAAATTTCTTATGGGAAATCGCTTTGGTAATTCCAACCCTGGAATGGGTCGATTTCCAATAGTAACTCCGTTAAATTTCACCTCCTTCCAAGAATGTAAATACAAATATTTCCGTGCACTCTCGCGTGGTTCGGTCGTATTTTTGCTATTTTGGGTTTTGGTTTCAACGTCTTGTATATTTTTCTTATAAGAAAATAAAGGGTGAAACTGGTATAGTGCAGCCTTCATTGATTATTGTTATCGGTATGGCTGCTTTGGAGCGGTGGGGGTTTATGGGGCGCGTGTGTCCTTGTCTGTCGATCAATCATGGCTCTCGTTGACTCGACCGGCACTCAGCGCCTCGCGCTCTAAATAAATGATAACCCCCCCCCACCCCCTTTACCCCTTTACAGCTTCATGCAAATTTTTATCGAATTTGGGAGCCCCAAAAAGCAACTGGTACGAAAAATAACAGACCCCACCCCACACACCCCTTTCCCCAAAAAGATCGAATTATCGCTTTATTTATTCTCTTAGATATTCAATGGATTTTATTCTCGTTTATTAATTTTATCTATTTTTTTTAAACCACTTGTATTGTATTGATAAATAGCCGATTCCCTTTACGTTTTATATTCCCTTTAAAATTTTAATATTTTATGGTAGTCCGAACGCGACTTCATTTTTATAAATTCACGCGCAAAATAAAGTTTTTATAAATTCACGCGCAAAATAAAGTTTTTATAAATTCACGTGCAAAATAAAGTTTTTATAAATTCTCGTGCAAAATAAATTTTATAAATTCTCGTGTAAAATAATTTTCTATAAATCTCGTGCAAAATAAAGTTTTTATAAATTCTCGCGCATAATAAATTTTAAAAATTCTCGCTCAAAATAAATTTTTATAAATTCACGTGCAAAATAAATTAATTTTAAATATTCTCGCGCAAAAAGAAGTTCAAAAATTTGCGTGAAATAATTTGTTAACGTAGCAGCACGAACCAGTTTAATTCATACAAATGGAGTTTTTGGGGTTTATTAACGAGGTCTTTTTTAATGGTGAAATTTTGTTCTGGCAGGTGTTTCCAACAAATTTTGTTCCAATCCAATATTTTATGGTGAATTGTTTTACTAAATTGGGGCTCTTATTTTTCTTTCTAGGACTGCGTGGGAGGAGGAGGCTGGGGACGATCCTCGAAGGGAGTTCTACGACAATAAAAATCATATCAGCTGTTACTAGACGTTGCTCTTTTTTTATACGATCGGAATTTCAATGGACTTGGGATGATGGGATAAAATGATAAACGACGTCACATGGAATGGAATGGAATGGGAGAGGAGGGCACTGCACGCTCTGGTGGTAAGTCCAACTTTTTAAGTGTTTATTTCAAAGTGTTTGCGTCATGTGTTGATTGTTATTTTTTCTATGAGGGAACATTTTTTTTCTTGTATTTCTTGTTGTAATCTAAGGCGCTGCTACGGTGGTTTTAGTACCAGAAAAAAAGATACGCGATGCATTATGGATAGATTATCGCCGCAACATACGCCAGAAATATACAGGGTGTCTATGAAAAGTCTGTCAAAATGTTATGGCTCTTTCGACTGGAAAATATTGACTTTCTCTCTCAGTATCTTTATGTCAAAATGGAGATAGAACCTTTTCGTCTAAGGAACATTCCCATATTTTCTGACAGTCCTTTCAGGAACACCCTGTATATCTTTTAAAGTGGGGGAACGCCAATGATGATATGTTTAGAGCCTCTCCTGAACTTTGGAACATTTTGCTCTTCTAAAAGTATAAGAAAAATAGTTTGGTGCCCAAACATTTAGCCACATATCTTAGATAACGCTAATTTTAGTGGCAATGCGTTCCATTGGGGGCAAAATTTAGCCCACCCTATCTCTTATTTAGACCCAAAATTTATTCGAAAACCCAACCGAACTAAATTCCATAACCCCCGTTTGAAGCCCAAACTATGGGTCCCCTCTAACCCCAATCACGTGATTATTTATGGGAAGATGTTCAAAACGATGGTTAATTGAGTAACTCACCTAAACGTGATGGTGGTTAGTGGGCGGTAAGACTTGTGACTGGACGGATCTCGCATAGGAACACCCCAGAAATCATTGACGAAGGCGTCTAAGAAGGGAGCTTTACCCTGAACGTCGTCGTTCTTAAGAATAGCCACGATATCGTCGTGAACAAAATCGCCCCGTAACGAATTGTAATAAGTTAATATTGCCGAGAGAATCACCACCGAAAAACACCACAAGTCCTTGTACACTCCTTCTGTCACAGTCCCATCCGCGTTCCGTGTCCTTAAAGGCTCCCCGAGTTCTTTTTTCCATCCACCGTTACGATTGCTGCACCTTTTGGGCGACGATGAAGATGTAGTAGTCTTTGAGTTCTTGGCGCCTCCACCGGACCACGAAGAGCTTTTCGAGTCTCCTCCGGACGAGGAAGAGTCCGCTCTCGGCAAACACATGGCGCATGTAATGAAAACGCGTCGCTGCTAAATTTTACACTATAGAAACGCTTTACCCTCCCTTTAATATCGGTTTTTTTATTTTAATTTGAATATTCACGCGCGTGCAAAAAAATAGAATCTCGCGCCAAGTTTCTTCCCGCCTTTTTACACGAGTTATAAATTTCTCGCGCGATTTTTGTATTAGCGCGTGAATTTTGGCGGGATATGATTTTGAGAGGGGTGAGGGGGCGCGCGCGCGCGAGCTATGGAATGGTCTTCCGGCCTATAGGCGGGCGTCTTGTTGAATGCTCAACTGCAGTGCCGCCGCGCGCTCCAGCTCGCGCCAACCCGGATTCTAAAGGGGAGAGGAAAGAAAGCGGCTCTCTTTCTGCTCGCTCCCGGAGCAGCTAGTAGCTCTTCTCGAGCCGTCTGGCATCCATGTACCACCACTGCGGAGTGCTGTGCGGACTAGAGACTCAGAGAGAGAGAGGCTCGGAGAGAGCGGGTCAGAATCGATCAGGCGCGTTTTTGAGGCGAGTTACTAGCGACCCTAGTGGCCGACCCTGGAACCTATAGTTTTCCCGGATAGGAATATAAAACTGTGTGCGTGGGAGTGAGAGTGCCGGGAGAGAGAGAGCCCGGAGTTAAACAGGCGCTTTAACGATGAGATTTCGAGAGATGTTGAGCTTTATATTCTACTTGGGATCTTGGTGGATTTTCAACCTTTATTGCTTCCGGTTAAGAGGCTATGCCTTAGCCCTAGTTCTCGAAAGGAGTTCATGATGGTTACGTTTTTGTGTATTCTGTAATAGTTATGATTGGAAATAATTAAACGGGATAGTTAGTATCTGTAATTATGATCTCGAATTCAGAGTAAATTTATAAAAACCTAGCGCGGATAAGTTTGATAGTCTGATAATCATTTATTGGGTCAAGGTTAAAATGTATTTTCCGGTCACGTGATGTGGCATGCTACCCCCACCCCTGTATTTTGGGCTTCATCGCCATACTCCATTCTGTACCACGAACGAGGTGGTATGGGGGCCACGTGACGTCACTGCATTGCTGTCAGGAGTCAATCTTTTCAAAGTATAAGGGATCTCTTTTTCCCCAAATATTCCCTTTCAAGCCTAGAGGATGTAGGTACCGTTAATAGGAGGGGTACGACTCTCAACGCCCATTTTTAATAATAAAAGTTAGAGGGGGTGGTTGGGGTTCTCTTTTGTTTGTCCCCTTATCCCCCCCCCCAATATAATGAACAACGAATTCTTCTCGTGTTTTTTTTTTTTACTTAAAATTGAGGCGTTGGCTGCACCTTATAATTTATTCGGTATGGTACTCGGGTTACGGCAGCGTGCACCGTGGTGTGGTGTGGGAGATATGATTCGTTAAACACGCGAGGTAACGTTCGGCTAGACAGTTAACACCCTGTACTATCCACCTTTCACCTTCCTACCCGTATCATTTCCGTTTTAACTTAACCGTCCTCTCACTGACACGATCTCTTTTAGGTGGCGTAATTTTATATTGGTTCGTGGTTTCTTTTAAAACGAAAAGTTCCATATCTGATGATTTAAGGTGCTCATAATCTCGCGAAGATAATTTGTTTAAAATTTCTAGGGTTTTATTAAATTTGGGATAAAAAGTTCCGCACGTGCTGGAGATAAAATATGAATTAAAAAGAGTTCACGTGCTGGAGATAAAATTAGAATGAAAAAGTTCACGTGCTGGAAATAAGATATGAATGAAAAATTTTCACGCGGAGATAAAATGACTTAAAAGAGTTCACGTGCTGGAGATAAAATATGAATGAAAAAATTCACGTGGGGATAAAATATAAATGAAAAAGTTCACGTGGAGACAAAATATGAATGAAAAATTTCACGTGCAGATAAAATATGAATGAAAAAGTTCACGTGGAGACAAAATATGAATGAAAAAATATGGATAAAAAATGCGCGTGAATATAGAATGAGTCTCGCGTGAAATGATAACTTTATTAATTACCGAATCTTTGTCAGATTACTGTAGCGTACAAATTGTACTCATTGATATCCTATGGCAAAGAAAGTTTCTCTTTCGTGGGTCAAGATTAACTTAAGTTTTTTTTCTTTGGGGGGCTCGCGCGTATGTGTGTGTGTATTGACCCCTTCAATCGTCCATCCCTTCCCCCCCCCTCCCCCATGTCCCCCTTCTAAGCTCGATTTTCTCATCTCTGGCGTGTTGTAGCGTGATGAGTATCCGAGGGGTTCTCCGCTATATTCATCAAAGGTCCCAAATTGAAAGTTTCCCCGTGCTGATAATAAATGAAGATTAGGTTAGTGTTTAGCCCCTTGTGTTTTAGGCAAGGGTCTTCCAATCTGGAGGATGTTTGGTTCCCACGACTAAAGGATTTGGTGTAAAGGGGGAAGGGGTGGAGGGGGTGGGGATGCTAGGACGGAGAAGAGATGCTAGCACGATCTATCATCCGGCAACGCCAATGTGTTTCTTGTCAGAGCCATTCCCAAAATATTCCGCCGCCACTACCTCTCTCTCTCTCTCTCTCTCTCTCTGCAACGAAAACGGAATGAGGACCCTTTTCGATTGCTTCTTGAATCCAGAGGAAAAATCCCCCCCCCACCTTCCCATCCCATGTCACTTGACTGCGCTTACTATTAATTAAATCTTCCCTTTTTAATTTTTATTTCAAAACACATAAATTAATTATTTTCTATTTTATTATAAGTCAAGCCCTTTATATTATATGCGGCGCTTTTGCTTTCAAATTTCGATTAGGCCTAAAGTATTAAAGTATACTTTTAGTTTTATATCCTTCGGTTGTCGCGTGAACACGTCATCACGTGCGGTTTAAAAGCGCCAGGTTTTATAATATTGCACGTGCCTGGTTTTAAAAATAATTCTCGCGCCAGGTTTTAGAATATTTCACGCGCATGGTTTTAAAATAATTTCACGCGCCAGGTTTTAAACATAATTCACGCGCCAGGTTTCAAACATATTGCACGTGCCGGGTTTTAAAATATTTCACGCGCTATTGTGGTTTTTCTTTCTATAAAAAGGGCCAAAGGACTTTAATTTAAAAGGTTGATTTTCGATCAAGGGTACTTTATCTAATTCGAATTTTCGTTGGAAATTAGATTCTTTCAAAACCAATCATCAAAAATATAGAAATCCAATTTTCCAGCGTGCACAGTTCAGATAAAAGTGAAATGATAGTCCATAAATTACGGAGTGAATTCTTTTTTTCCTTTTCTTTTTCGTACCACTATCCCTTGAGTGTAATTTGAGAGGTTTTCTTTTTTTTTTTGGGGCCATCATAATTTTGAAAGAAGAAGGAAATAGATTATACCTACGCTTTGTCGTTGGGTTCGTTCGTTTTGGGCCCCCAAAATGTTTTTAAAGAATTATGTCTAGACTGGGCCGGGGTCCTTATTTTTTTCTTTTATCTCTAATATGATATATTTCCAACGCGTGGCCCTTATTTGAGCTCTTTAATACCGCCAGAACCCGAGGTTGGCAACTAATTTATTATTGTTTGAGTTTTTGCTTTCTTAACTTTTGATTTGAAAAACCCCAATTTTAGACTTAAATTTACAAAAAAAAAAAATATTTTAAATTTTATTCAAGATGATGTTTAGCACGCTTTCATTAAATTGAAATTATTTTTATATTTTTAGTGGTTGAACAAAATTTAAATTGATTAGTTTTTCCTTTTAAAACGGCCTTGGTATAAAAAAAATCATTTAAATATTAAGCTAAATATATATTTCTCTAAAATAAACATTAATAGTTAATTCACCAAAATATCGTTAACCTTTAGAATCGTAATATTTGAATTTAAAAGTAAATAATTTCGAAGTGAGTTAGGAAAATACGTTGAAATTTATCCCGGTAAAAACAAATTTAACTTTTATTTAATTTAATTTTACCAAATGATATATTAAGATTATAAAATTTAGCGTGCCACGAAAACACGCCTTTGATAAAACTATCCGGGTTAGTTTTATGCGAGCGAAATTCTTCTCTGGTATTTGCTTAAGAGGAATTTTCGTTGAAATATCATATATATTTCTAGCGAGTATTGACTTTTGGGGAGGGGGTTTATACGTATTGGCCCCCGGGGAAATTCAAATTTAGCAGAAATTGGGCTTGTTTCGTTCCCCTATATTTATTTTGAATTCGGTTTTTGAAATCGGACTCTGTGTGCGCCTGTGTGTGTTGATTGGTTGGGAATAATTTTCGATGGGGTTTCAAATTGAGCGAACAAAGAAGACACTCCAAATTAACTCGTTTGAATGAATATTGATTTTATTTTTTTTTTTTACTTTTTAATATTTCATTATTAAAGTCCATTTAAAAGTTAATAAGTCGTGCAAGTTTCTATTTGCGTTTGATTTTTAAAAGGTCATTCGCCTCAATTTGATAAAAGCCTACCTACTACTTGAAGGGAAAAATTTTAAAAACGTTTATCGCTCAAGAGAATTTATTTCAAAATCATTTTAGCGCGTGAATATATTTTAAACATTAATAAGCGCGTGAATTGGTTTCAAAATCATTTTAGCGCGTGAATCGGTTTCAAATTCTCTTAGCGCGTGAATTGGTTTCAAACTCTCTTAGCACGTGAATTTATAAAAAATGAAAATGTGGCGCGTGCTGAAATGTAAAAATTCTCTTAGCGCGTGAATTTATAAAAAAAAATATTAAAATGTAGCTCGTGCTGAAATGTAAAAGGAAAGCTAGGCCATTTTGCTCAAACCTCGCGACATTCTGAGTCTAAAATTCAATAACGTAAAAGTTTGTTTAAAAGGAAATCACGTGACCTTTTAAAGGGATTGAGCTCAATTTAGTTGAGTTGGAGGGCCGTGGGGGTCAGGGAGGGGGGTTCAGGGACGGCAGCTAACCCTAACTCTGCAAACTAAACTTTTTTCTTCTCTCTCTCTCTCTTAGTTTGACGAAATCTTTTCTTCCCGGGGCCTTTTTTTTTCCAGGCCCTGCAAGTAAAAATAAGTTTAAAAGCAATCGGCTAAGAATTCTTCCAGGAGAATTTATTTTTCCTAACTTCGTTCGTTCGTTGGGGGGGGGGGGAAACCCTCGTAGATAGATTTTATTTGTGACCAACTTTTCAACAAACTTTTAAGCCCATTTTTATACCTTCCAGTTCTAAATTGAATGGCCCACTACGCCCCTCCCCTCCCCCGTGATAAGAATAGAATCATTTCTAACAAGAGTTACGTACGTTGTTGTGGTAATAGCTTCCAGTAAGTCTCTGGATTTAAAGTTAGTTCTCGTTTAATTTACAAGATTAAATAGAGATTTAATTTCACAGGAGACCTTTCGATCAATTAATAAAGTCCAACTAGTTTTCATTGTTGCCAATAGAATAATTACTCTTGGGTTATTTGCCTGGCGCCCACCAAGAGGCAACGCCAGATGGAGCTAACCATGCAACTCTCAGCGCCTTCTAGCGGCTCACGCTCTCCTTGGCGCCAGGGAAATAACCCAAGAAGTTGGTGCAGGTGACCTCCCCCTGTGCTATTTGCTTCTCCGTCCTGCAGGAATGAATGAATGAATGGAATGGAATGTTCTATTATTATATTAAATAGATTGTCTTAATATTCCTTTGGGAATTGAATTAATTCGGGTAGCGGAGAAAGAAAGTCTATAGATATATTGAAGCTTTTTACCTGATTTCGTGCGAGCTCCTTTTGAAACGTTTCCTTCCTGACTCGGTCGTTCCTCGGCTGCTACTTTAAACTGCTAGCTGCAGCTTCGAATATAGCCGCCGAGCTAAAACTCGTTTAGGGAATCGAGTTTATGGAAAGGTGCAATGGGAACTTCGTCCACCTCCCCCCTCCAGGACCCCAACCAACTTCCTCCCCCCCACGGGCCTTTAATAGTATCGGGTGTTACTTTAACTTAGTAGCCTTTTAAGAACTTGACAGCTAAAAGAGAGCTAATTTAATCGAATACTAGGCCCCCCTATTCTCTTTTTATCACTCACTTACTAACCCTCCTCCTCCCTCCTCTAACCCTTTCGTCGCTCGACTTTAATTTTAAGCCTGCACGAGCCTTAAGGTTTTAAGCCTAGAATTTTTTATTTGAAATCAGCACGCGCTTGCTTGCAATTGCGGCGCGAGATTTTATTTTTATTCTTTAATTTTAGACGCGCGAGCGTTTATAGAACTTTTTATTAGCACGCGCTGTTTTAAAGGGAAAATGAAAGAATATTTGTGATGCTTGGTGTCTCGTCTTTTTTTGGGGGGGATGCCCCATGGTTTGTCGGGACCCCCAACATTTCCGACCGATGTATAAAGGGTAGGGGGCGCTCTTAAGAGTGAAGGGGGAGCCTCTTCAGAGAAAGGGAAAGGGGGGAAAATGAGTTTGAGAAGACCCTTCCCGAATTGTACCAGTTCCTTTTATCTCTCAATGTTACACGTATTTGTCTTGTCATATTTTTCCAAGTTGAATTTGTACCAAAGAAAAACGCCCCAGACTTAAGTCGGCGTCACACTTTCGTCGGCTCGTAACATTCCAAAGTTCAATTAATGATATTCCGTACTCGCCAAATCACGAGTGTGTGGCCGCGCTCTATCTTTATCACCGGAATATCGGAGAGGCGAATTTGCTCCCATCCGGTATGAACTTAGAGTGAAAACGTCGACGGGTTCTTTTTGAATCGAAGTGGAATCAATCTCTGATTGCAACGTAACCGATTGTATCTATTGAAGTATATTGAAACAAAGACTATCTTTGCTATTTAGTTGTAGAGCGGCGGTGAATTGCCTTTTAAGAGTGGATGGAGTTTCCGTTAAGAATTCGTAGGAGGTCACTCGTAGGAGGTCCGACACGCTAGGATAGTTTTTGCTTGCCCAAGTTAGAGTCTCTGTGTGACTCCTAAGTTCCTGCACCCTTCTCTCCGACGTTTTTCTATTGTTTGTACAAGTTCTTGGGGTCCGAATCGTAGCTAGCTCCATCCTGGATGGTTATCTCTGATCTCGATTCCCGAGTCCTTACAAATGCCTAGGCTAGTTTTTACATTTCCGTTCTAGACTAAAACGCTTCGGTGATTTCGCTCTCCCCTTAAAGGACGGCTCCAGATTTTTCTGTACTGACCTCCCCGTTTATTTGATTAGTAATTCAAATGCCACGTTGACCTTTAGTCGCCTTCTTATCAAAGCTCGCGCGTGCCATCAAAAATAAAAAAGAGAATAAGTTAGAAATGAAGCTCGTGCAGTTTGAATTATCTATTTTTTTTTTTTACCTTCTTTTATCGCAGCGCGTGCTGAAGATAAAATAAATTTCACGCGCCATCAAAAAATAATAAAAAAAAGAATAAGTTAGAAATGAAGCTCGTGCAGTTTGAATTATCTATTTTATTTTTTTACCTTCTTTTATCGCAGCGCGTGCTGAAGATAAAATAAATTTCACGCGCCATCAAAAAATAATAAAAAAAAAGAATAAGTTAGAAATGAAGTTCGTGCAGTTTGAATTATCTATTCTCCCCCCCCCTTCTTTTATCGCAGCGAGCGCGTGCTGAAGATAAAATGAAATTCACGCGCTTGTTATAATTGCCGCGTTGAATTCGCGCAATTACTAATTGCCGAAAGAAAGGCGCGTGGGCGGCGCGTGCTGCCATTTTTAAAGAATGCCGCCGCCGCGAAAAAGGGTTAACGCGTTTTATCACGATATTATTTAGAAGTTAAATTAGGCGAGCAAATTATTTCTTTCTTTTTTTTTTGAAAATAATTCCGCTTCGCGCGTTTTCAAGAATCTTCTCTAGTTAGCTCTTTTGCTAAATCTAATACTTTTGTATTAAATGGGGGTTTGGGGTGGGGGTTGAATGCGGTAATGGAGAAGATGGGTGTGCTTTTCTTTCTGTTCCGTTGCTGACACGGCTCCGCTCCCAATATCTCGGTTCTCGCGCCAACTCTTCTTTGTTTCAATGTCTCGGTCCGAGATAAAACTAAAGATAGAACCAACCCTGTCTTTCTCTCTCTCTCTGTCTCTCTCTCTCTCTCTCTCTCTCTCTCTCCTCTTATAATGGGAGAGAGATCTCCTTGGAAAACCTTAAGAAGAGAGAGAAAGCAAAAATCTGGAGGCTTTAAGGGTTTTCCCTTTGAGGCGTCGGTGCCGCTGTTTGGGAGTACATTCTAGCTATAGTTCTTTTCAAGAAACTTTATATTAATTGTTTCTGCCTTCTTGTCTCTAAAAAAATGTTTTTATTCAAGGAGTTACTTCCCCCCCCCCAATCACTCGACCGACTGGAGCATGCGCAGACTTTCGATTTTAAATTCTCGAATTTCATTTTAGGAGTCCAGTTTCATTTTTCCCCCCTAGTTTTAAGAATTTGAAGAAGGAAAATTTAATTGTTTGTTTATTGCTGCATGGGACTTCATTAAGATCGAATTACGTCTTAATTGTTGTCGGAAATGATTAAATTCTTGGGAATTTTAGCTTTAATCAAGTATAGGCATAGATTCAAGGTAAAATTGCATTCTGGGAAACGGTGCATTATAGGCAAAATATAGACCGAGGCCCGCCCCCTTTAATCTCTTATAAATTAGAATGAAACCAATTAATTTGTAAGAACTAATTATAATTCCCGAATAAGGTAAGGTAAAATTAAACTAAACCACGACCATGAGATTTGAAATTGTACTCCCTAATTAAGATCAGTTATATGCATATTCCTTTTGAAAAGATTAATTTCTAGAAAGGCTATTCGCTAATCAGTACGGCGTTAATTACCGAGTATTATCTTAATTACGTCTCTGCACGCGTATACCCAATTTCATCCCGAATGTGCCATACAGTCTCGAAGCATTCTGGCGCCATTTTTAAATTGATTTTAATTTAATCCATTGAACTTTGGTAATGAGACGCGCGCGGTGGGGGGGGGCGCGTTTAAGGGACTCTGTACTAATTAGTTGGGTAAATTCAGTCGAAGCTGTTCTTAACCGTATCACGTATTGGAAGCCGAGACGGCTTTCTCCCGGCTCAAACAATTAAACTTCCGAATCGGCTAAATTCTAATTTAATCGCTGCCCAGAATATTTGCTTCGAATCAATTTTAGACGACCGTCATCTGCCCTTTAAAAGTTCTCGCGCCACCTTGCATTGCACGCGCGCCGCGAAACTCAATCCTACGCTATTTCTTCTCGCGCTGTTTCAACTTCTCCGGAGTATTAAATTTAGTTCGTAAATAAGGCGAAGGGGAAATGGCTGCCAGTTTGAATTGAAATGGTCCATTCGTAAGATCGCACGCGCTCGTATAAATTATACGGTGTTTCGATTTATAACTTAGCGCGTGTAGTTTTAAACTATAGATCGGTGTAAGCTCGAGGCTGAGCGGGGAATGGCTTCGATTTCGGATTGAATTGGTTCATCGGGATGGGAAATCATTAACGACGAATTAATTGTTAAATCCATACTGGTATTATCGCCAGTACTAAGTCACTTCAAATTTAATCTCCGAAACTTTAACGATTGTTTGGGACGACAAATAGATCCATATATCGCCACGTCTTAAATTGATGGACGTCAACGCGTAACGCCGAGATATTTCGTGTTTATTATACAATTAATGGTTTTTCTATGGCCCTTGAAAGGTTTCTTCAACACGAACACCAGTGTATTGCTAGGTAAAACAGTTCTACAGGGGCCATAGAGTTAACAAGGGCCAGTTTCACCCTAAAGGTTGGCTTTACCCAAATAGTTTTATAAATACTTCTATATTTCTTTTAATATTAAATCATAATTAACTTGAAAGAAAGTTAACGTTAAATGCAATAATCAACTTAACTACACTCCAAAATTAACCCTATCTAACCCTTTTAGTATGTTTTTGCAGTAGTTTTTAGTACCTTGTCATCGTTAGTACCGGTATTTTTTTTTATCAGACTCCAATCGTATCGTATCGCTTAAGGGTGTCGATTATGTGAAATTCACTTGCCAGCGCTATTAAGCGCGGGGAGTCCCCTTTAACTCCTCGTATCCACTGTCAGGTTATATACGATTGAGTTTAGACGGTAACTCCTTGGGGGCATGGCCCCCTTCGTCACCCCAAACCCCTACCCCCTAACCCTTTTGGCCCCGATTGATCGCTTCTCGTTAACTGGCAATACACCACTTCGACATTCTGTTGTGCGCATGCCCGATGCCCCGCGCTCGAAGCGCCGCAAGGGGAAAGACTGGAAACTGCTCTTTGTTACCCCTATTAGCAAAAGCGCAACCCCACGCGGTTTTTTTCCCTGCCCATCTTAATAAGTACTAGTTCGCAGTAGCCCACTGTGGCGCCCTAGGTAATGTCAAAGTGGTGTATTTATTCGTCGACAAACTCGGATCCCTTCCTTCACTACCGGAAGTTGCTAGTTCAATACGAGCTCCCAGAAGAAAACGTTTCCGAATTAATGAATCAAAATTAGTTCAAATTTATTTCTTTTAAAATATTTTGATTTTGTGAATATTTAAAAATGTTAATTTCCTTTCGAAATATATTTTTTTTTAATTTTAAATTTTTTTATAGTAGTATATTTTGGTTAATTTTTAATTGGTCTTCCTCGGGTTAAAAAGGTGGTAAGCCAAGGCTCTCATGGACTATAATATGTCATATTTATTTTTTGTAATTTTTCTAACGATATGAAATATTTAGTAACTACAAGCTATTTTTTAAAACCCTGCAGGAATATTATTATTATTATTATTATTATTATTGTTAAGAGTTTTCTAATAATTATCTACGTGTCTCATTTGTTAAATTAGGGACTTGTGTAGTGTTTAAGTATCTTGGCGGCGCACCGAAGAAATTTCTAGGATATAGGTATAGATAACCGCGCTCTCAAAGTGTGAAATACCGCGTATATTTTTTTGGCTCAAGTCTACGTGATAATTGTAATAGCGAAAGTATTGTTTTTAAAGCTGGTTATTTTTTGCGACAAGACGCAGTCGGACAAAGGCGATAATTATATTGATGGTCTAAAATTAGTCAACAATTTACGTGATAAAAATGAATACCGTCGGTGTTCGGAGAAAGATAAAAATTCGTGTCGTGCTGGGGGGGGGGTGTTCGGGGGGTAAGGTAAAATAACTTTAGGAAAAATGGTCTATTTGGGGTATGGGGGTTGGGGGGACAATCCCCTAAAAGACAAGTTTCTCGAGATCACTAGTTAACCCTTGGCCGACCCCAAACTTGCCATTTTTTCTTTAAAGGAAAAATTCCACTCTAAAATTTAGTTCTTTGAAGTGCCTTAAGTCTGGTTCTATAAGAGATAAGGGGATGTCCTTTTGAGTATGAGTATGTCATAGCCCTATTTCTCGTTTGCCCAACTATGCATAATATTTGGGGTGTTATAGCCTAGGCAATCAGTATATGCATGAAAAAAAAAAATATTTTTTTCTAGGTCCTACTTTACCTTTAAGATTTGGAGATCTTTGGTGTGGGGGGTTTGTGGGGGGTGTGGGGGGTTTAATGTCTGGGCTGGGTGGCTGAACACGCTATTCTCTTCGCTTCGTTAAACGCGATACAGAATCAGCGGCTCGAAGCGGCTGCCATCTAGAATTCTTAGGCCTAGAAGAGCTAGAGTTCTATATAGCGAGATGCCCCTGCCCCTGTAGTGTACGCTTCGTCTCCTCTCACTCATGGAACTCGGGATCAGGGGGAAGGACCCCCTTCCCCCGAACCCCATTTTTTTTCTCTCTCTGAACCACGTTTTCCTCCACCTTTTTTCCGCGCCTTTTTCCTCCCAGTAGACCTACCTCGTCAGGGGCTCTTTACCCCCAAACCCCCCTACCCAAAGAATCAACCAGAACTGAAGTGGAATTTATTACATAAACCCGTGGACCCTCCGCCATCTTTCAACCCCTACCCCCCTTCACCCTCCAGGCCAAAGTTGAATTTATTGATTAAAACGCAGTCGACTGGAGAAATTAAACCTTACCAAGAAAAAAAAAGTTAAGGTGCGTAAAAAAAAGCGGGAATTTGTGTCTAGCACGTGAAAGACCCTTCAAAATGTCACGCGCCAGAATAATTTTTTTTTTTTAGATTGAAGTTTAACTTAAGTTTAAGCTGAAGCTCGTGCATTTTTTTCCTGATGTTTTAATTAGCGCGTGAATTTAATTTTTAAGCTCGTGAATTTTTTTATCCTGATGTTTTAATTAGCGCGTGAATTTTAATTTTAAGCTCGTTAAATTTTTATCCTGATGTTTTAATTAGCGCGTGAATTTTAATTTTAAGCTCGTGAATTTTTTATCCTGATGTTTTTATTAGCGCGTGAATTTTATTTTTATTTTTTTTTTGAAATTTTGTGCTTAGAATTTGAAGTTTAATTTCCTCGTGGAAACTTATTATTTTTCTACGTATTTAATTGAATTATCCAAAGATATTATTAATTAAAGCGCGGGAGTGTATGAGATGGTATCACGTGGGCTTTCGACGCCTATCTATACGTTTATAAGTGACGTTCTAACTAGCGTCAGAGGGAAGATAAATTACGTCCAATCAGAGAGTCGGAGTGAGAGAGTAAGAGAGAGCTTTAACAATTATTATTACATCGAGGCAAGCCAGTTTGCCTTAACTATCTCCATTAGCTTTTAACGCCATGAGTAATCGAGTCCACCATAATTAAACACTGATTGGTTCTTGTACTATGACGTCAGTCTAGTTACCACGTCATACCCTTATCCGAATTTATCAACTTTTTTGATACTTTAATATTCCGTAGAGTAATAGCACCCCGAGAGCAATTTCTTTGTTGAAAAATATATAAAGACGTTACTTAAATATAAATAAAATAAACCGGGGGGAGGGAAACTTGGAAAAATTTGATATTATAAATTATTTGCTAGGAACTATTTATTCTTCGGTATAAAAATTCGTGCGCGAGATTGAAAGTTAAAAGATTTATCTTTTAGACAAGAAGAAAAAAGGTTTTTTCGTTTTTTGGTGAAAAACACCAAAAAATACTTTAAGTGTTGCCCTAAGAAAAACAGTACGCTCTACAATTTTGGTGGCGGGCGAGGGGGGGGGCAAGGCATTTTTACGAGGGGGTGGGACCACCTAAAAATCGAGGGGCCCTAGAAGATCACTCATGCCCAAGAAAGAATCGAAAAAACATGTTGAAATAATAAATCAATTCTTACCACTAGCTCCCCGCCTAAGTTCATCCCATCTTAAATATTCCGTAGTGTAATTTAAGTTAAGATACGTACTCGGGGCTTTGATCTAAGCTGAATTTTAAACGTGGGATATCGTTGCGTAGGAGGATGTAAAAAGAAAAAGTAGCCCGTTTCAGGTTTTTTTAGGGGGTCAGCTTCTGTTGGACCAATAAAAGATGACTATCGTATGTTGCCCTCAAAACTTGGCCAAAATTTAAGTACCCCTCCTTGAAGACGAAGAAAAAACATCTGGTAGCTTGTAAATACTTATTTTTAAGAGCTTGAGCATCTGTTGAATTCAAAACACACCCGATTTTAATTTTAGTGAAAATAAAATTGGGCTTGTAATATTCAATATCCAAAATAGTAAGTGGCCATCCCCTCGTTTTTAAAGAAAAAAAAATTCACGTGCTCGTGAAAATTTAAAAACCAAAAATAAAAGCACGTGCGAAATATATCAAAAAACAATTTCGAAATCGCGCGAAATAAATTTCACGTGCGGGTCAAATTCACGTGCGCTCGAGAGATCTAACGTCACTTTAACTTGAAAATATTAAACTATATATAAATTGGGCCCTAAACAAGGCGGCCTTTCGCTATCAACTTCAACTGTCTTTGTATATTATAAAGTATATAGG
Organism: Phalangium opilio; assembly: GCF_054372755.1. Lineage (NCBI taxonomy): Eukaryota > Metazoa > Arthropoda > Arachnida > Opiliones > Phalangiidae > Phalangium > Phalangium opilio. Next base: position 1,500,253 of record NW_028324223.1, read on the forward strand.
CTCTTTAGGAAGGACGGAAGAAGGGGACAGTTAACGGGACACATGTGTTGTTGGGCATTAAAAAAGGGCGGGAACCAACCAGAGTTGCTTCTTGGTTCCTGAGAAACAAGCATTCCATAAACCGTTACGACTCGAGCAGGGATTTTTTGTGGGGTTCGAGCCCCGCAATTATACCGCATTCCTTCCAGGCCCGGGGACTGTGGGGGGGGGGGGGTTGTTAACGGAAGGATATGGGGTCCGTTGTCCATCTTGGTAGCGGTGGTATCAAGTTGCCACCAGGGAGAAGACGCCTAGAGGGAGGGAGGGAGAGCTAGAGAGGAACATTTCAAAGTTGACGTCATCCTGATGCGACTCTAGTCGTGGTATAGGAGCTGGTGACCTTTGAACCCCCACCCCCCTTATTTTCTCCCGCCAAAAGTAAGAAGTCATTGGGGGCTCAGATGGCGTTTAGATAGATACAATCCCCCAGAGAAAAACTTTTACTTTCGCCATCTCAACTTTCAGACAAGGGCCAACCCCCCCCCCCCCCAAAATTCTGTTGTTCTGAGGGGTAATTCACTAAACTCTTAACGTAGGGAGTGATTTAATGAAATTTAACTAATGTACGCACGCGTCATTTTAATCATAATTTAACGTGATAATTTTTATTTTATTTTATTTATGAAAGTGAGCTACCCCTCGTTTCTAAATATATATATATAAAACTCAAATCCCTTCTAGGCCTGTATTATGCCTTAACTTTTAACTTCTAGAGATTAAAAGTTAAAGAAAAAGTTTACTAGGCCTACAAAACTTCTTCTAATGTCATTCAGTACCCCTTTATTTTCTTTTTATTTCCGGCTAAGGCTTAATGAAGGTATAAGTAGATTAGAATATAAGACATTTGTATTCAGTATACGTCATTCTGTGTTTACACGAGTCATTTATTCGCGCTCCCTGTCTCTTTACTACCAGATAGTCAACCCGAACATATATATTCATTTAAAGAAACTCAATGTATATATTTCATTCAAGGGTTGGTTACTTTCTTACCACGAAATATCCTCTACAAAATTATCTTAAAGCTGGGAATATTGTTCAAAGTATAATTCATTCACTAACCCTTTAATAACGACGTAAATAATAAATTAATATAAGAGTAAATAAAAATGAAAATTCCTGAAACGTCATCGGATAAAAAAAATAAAATAATATTAATATTAAAAACAAGTGGAAACATCCCAGAGAGAAAAGAATGAAGAAAAAAAGCGGAAAAATTGTTGAAAGAATTTCTCCTTTTTGGGGGAAATGAGTTTTCTAGGAATAACAATTTTGCGCTCGCAGTTCTCTCTGTTTTCATTGGAAAAAGGTTTCCTTGGAACTCTTTTCTTATCTTTCATTACTCCTCGAAGGTTAATATGTTTCCATTCCCAATGAATACCATTCGAAAGGGGGGTTGAGCCCCCCAAGAAACCAAAACACAGTGAGTCGGCTGCGGCTTCATTCATGGGAAACCTGGCTGGCTTGGCGTTTGCCCGACTCCAATAGGATAAAAAAAAGTTAATTAAAAGCAAACTTTTAATCAGGATTTTTCTTGCTTTTTTCGACTTATTTTATCGAGTTACGTCAGCCACGCCCATTTTCCCCCTGGCGGCGGCCTGCTTTTTAATTAAGAAGAAAAATTTATGGCGAAATGAATTCCTCAAGACCGATGTCTAAATACACCCAGAAGTATCTTAGTTAAACCCTAGTCTTTTAGTGCCTTGGAGAGATCTTGAATTAATTTTTTTTAGAAAGACATGTTTATATAAAATAAATATAAAAAAATCCCACTATAGTCTTTAAGCGCCTTGGAAAGTCGTTGCATTCTCCCTTCACCCACCCCAAATAAAAAAACATGTTCTTAAGGTTTCTTTGACTATATATAAATAAATTTAAATTATTTTTAACGTTCTTAGATTTCAGTTGAAATTTTTTATGTGGGGGGGGCAAGGGGGGGTCGAAAACCCCCATCCTTCAAGTTGGATTTTATACCTTATTCCAAATGAAGAGGTTTTTTGGGGGCTGGGGGTTAGGGGGTTCGGGGGCACGAAACAAAGTTTAATTAAGTGACTAGCTTTACTTCTCTAGAAATTCTTTGATTCAACTTAACAAAAAAAAAAGAACCCAAAAGGTTTTGTTCGCACTACCCAAAAGTTGACCTTCGATCTCAATTAAAACAATTGATGGTGCAGTATTAAAGCCCGCGATGCGAACTCGTCTAGCGTCTTACGACCTTTGTTTTAAAGAGGAAACGTTTTTAACGTAACTTGAATTGGGAGATTTCAAATGAACTTTAGTAGAACGAGTTAGGGTTTTTTCTTCTTTCTGCTCAACTGTGAAGTAGAATTTAGAGGGAGTTATCTTTTGTTCCTGTTCATTTTTAATTATAAATGATTGAAGGAGCCGAGAGACACTTAAGAGAGAGAGCCCCCCTCCCCACCCTCTTGTCGGGGTCTTGGAGGCCGGGCCCTAGAATCAAAATCGTTTAACTCGAGATTAAAAGGATTCCAATTTTGAAATCTTTTTTTACCTTTTACCTTTAGTAACTAAAGACACCGATCTAAATTAACTGGTGCACCAGGAAAAAAGGACTTGGCTCTCTTGAGTCTTTAAGTAAGATATGTTGCTATAATTACCCTCTCCCTTTTTGTAACAGACACCCTTTATATATAATTATATAAAATTCAACGTTGGAAACTGTGAATATTCAAATAGAAACACGGTTAAACAAAAAAATATATACTAATTGAGTTTTTTATCGCCCAAAATGTTATTCAAACAATTGAACAATATTTTGCATTCGAATATCTATAATATGGAAAACTGAAATTCAAAAGAAGTTGAAAATTACAGACAGGGAATTACCGTACTTATTGTTATAACGTTACTTAGTGTAATACTATCAAGTGCACCGTGTCCTGGATGTGCTTTGATAAAAAAGGCTTTATTACAAAACAAAATTGCACAAAAATTTAAAATACAACCTTATTACATTAAAACAAAAGAAAATTACACAAAAATTAAAAAAAAAACATTTAAATCTATTTACTAAAAGAACGGAAAATTAACTTAAAAAAACGCGTTTATCATTTAATTGTAAGACGCCTTATAGCGTGCCAAAGCCCCACTTGCCATATTCACTGCAAATTTTGCCAGTTCACCAGGGAAAATCAATTTGACAGCAGTCATTACGTCTCGGCTGGTTAAAGTCGATGTATTTTTAAGGCGAGACAAATCGGCTGCTTCCTTGGCTATTTTCGTGAACATATCGTTCATTAAGTCGTCCATTATCGCCATACCAGAATTTGCAATGGACAAGTTTGGGTGGACTAGCTTTAAAACTTTAAAGATGTAGATTGTAAAGTTCTCTTTTCTTCGCAAGTTGCTCTGCCTCTTCTCCCTCTTACGTCTCTTGTTCTTCGAAACTCTTAAAAAATGAAAGAAAGAAAAGATTATTTTTAAACTGTACTGGTGCGACCAGGATGGACTTGGTCAAGTTTCAGCAAGTGACGAATCATGGAACAATTGAGGTTACTTAAGTGGTAACGGTGTGTTGAAGTTAAAGGACTAGTCACCGAACGGTTTACGTATAGATTTTAGATCAAACATTCTCATAATAGGAGAAAGAAATTCATCAACGCATCGACACAGAATAGTCTTAGACCGGTTTACAAAGTTTTTATTGGGTTTTAAGTCCGCAGATATCTTGGAAATTCTTAAGCAAAATAGCTCGTTAAATTTATTGTTACCTTTTATTTGGTGTGGACGAGCTAGATGGGCTTTCGCTCAACAAAACGTCTTGAGGTTTGCAAGTCGGGGGAGCTGTTGTTGGGGCTTTCGGTTGACGTTGACCTTCTTGGCGCGCATTCGAGACGTCTTTTAGCGCTACTCTTGCCATTGTTAATTATAAATTACTAAAAACGAACTCCCGTGATTGAAACACAGCTGTCACTATCTGCAGCTTTGCTTGTGATTTCTCCTATTTATATGGTTTCACAAAAAGACGGGTATAGACCGAGTGAATAAAAAACCTCGAGAGAATGGTGTATTTTTTAGCGGTCTCTAGCCCTGCACCAGCATGGAGCAATATTAAAGGACACGCTGATGCAATTCAATGCACTTTAAAGGAAACTTTAATTTCCAATCCGATAAATTTAATCCATCAAGTACGGGCATTATTAGAATAATCATTTGCGAAATAAGTGATCAGTATTGGAACTATAGACTCATTTTAAGATTGCATTTCACTATATATATACTTTTAAAACTTTGGAGAAAAAATCTTTTTTAAGGAGAGAAGTATGAAATAAAAAAAAAGTGCATTCGGTATCAAAACGTAACAGATGTCAAAAAAATCATTCAATAATATTTGACAATAGATTCCGAGCTAGAGTTTTAATAAAAATGAGATTTCCGACCCATTTTCCCCCGCCTACACCCCCTCCCCTCTATCTTTATCCTTTAACCAAACACCATCGGATTCTCTCTCTCCCTCTCTCTTTCCCACCAAACTTAAATCGTCAGTAAATTTTAAAATCGATGACGTCATCAAATTTTTATCGCGGAGACACATTTTTATTTGGCGCGTGCGGATTTTGGCGGGAAAAAAAAACCACCCCGAAAGAAATAAAGGCGGGAAAGGCGGGAAAAATAAAAGGTGATCACGCGCTTGAATGGCGCTCCAAAGAAAATAAAGGCGCGAGATTTGTTCTTTTTTTTTTTTTTTTATTAAGCACGCGCTTGAACGATTTTGGCGCGCGCGCGCGCGTGAGAGAGCCCCGTACTGACTCACGCGTTTTGGAACTAAGGGTAAAGGGAATATGTATGCCCTGATGCCTTTGTTTCTGTATTGAATAAAGTCAAAGTTTTTTATGTATGGAGCGGGAGATAACCCTAGGTCGAATTATATATATTTTTTTATTTAACAAATGGGTCTTTTCACGGCTTATAAACCGGATTAAGGAAATATCTGTTCATTTCAAACGTCACTCTCTTAACCCGAATTAAAGGAATAGTGTCCCGCAAAATGGAGAAGGTTCTATTTTTAAATTTAGAAAAACTATTCGCCGGGCGGCCCCTACCGAGTGTCTCCCATGGTATTTTCGGGTTCTTCCAAAAACATCTGCTTCGTATTATAAGACCCGGCCTTAGTTCTGTCTACGAGAATTGTTTTTACAGCTTCCAGAACTAATACTAAAATTTTTCGAGTTCTTAGGGACTCGTCATGGGTAAAAACCGCAAATTCCAAAAACCGCGGAACTGTTTTGTGGGTGGGTCGCCCCTTTGCTTACTAGAACTTGCATGCAGTAATTTGAATGAAAACATTCCTGGCGCCTAATGAAGAGACAAACTAGGGCCGGCCCCAAAAAATAAGAGAGACCCTTTTGATAAATTCCTTTTAAAAATATATTTTGGCCCAAACAAAGACTTTCCTTTGTTTGAAGCCCAAAAATTTATATTCATTTATTTTTTTGGCGCGCGCTGAAATAATTTGGCGGGAAAAGAGAAAAAGAAGAAAGAAAAAAAACACGTGTTATTCATACATTAGCCGGGCTTTTCTCTTAAAATTGGCGCGAGATATTTCGTTACCTTGACAACCCGGCCGGTTCAAGTTTGAAACCAGCGCGAGCTCGATTAAAGGGATACGACACTTGACCTAATTATTCCGTATTAAACGTATTAGTTCGAGATTTTAAGGAAAGTGTTCGACCCCTCGTATAATTCGCCGGCACGCGCCGGTCAGCTTAAGTTTGCTTCGCGCGCGAGCGTGTGTTAAGGGTATTAGTTTAAGTTGGGGGTCGAGCAAAGTCGTATTGGTTCGGAGTGTAGGTTTCTGCCTCTTGGTCTCTCTCATCTTGAGCTTCCGTTGTAAAAACACGGGATGATGGAATTTGGTTTTGCGCGCGTAGCATAGCCGGGATTCCTGGCTAGCGGAGATAATTACTAGAAAAGCTGGGGAAAGAGCTTTAAACTCTCTTTCTCTCTTCTGGCTTCGGTATTAAGCCGCCTTCTCGCGTATTAGCCTATATCCACGAAAAAAAGCAAAGCAGTTTTAAGCGCCTTTTCAAATTCAAAGTATAATAATAATAGTGCCTTGGGAGCCTACTCAAAGATGCCACATCCATTATCATCGCTAAATTTTAATTTAAAATAAGCTTAATTCTTTTGTCGCTTTTTAAAAGATTAAAAGGCGGCCAAAATATGGCTGTGAAAATTAAAAACAATCCATATTTTTTGGTAATTTTTGTAACTCGATGGGTTTGTAACTTCGGTTCTAAGGAACTTAGAGGAACTTTGAAGGTACCATTGGAAAGCCCATTTTCCGTACAGTTTAATTGCGAATTGCAATTTCACGAAGTCCTACAAAATTGAATACATTTAAATATTACTCATTTTATTATATTATTATAATTTAGTTGGGTTAATATTATTCGCCGAGTTATTTTACATTTTAACCGCGTGACGATGACGTCATAACCAAAACGAATTAGGCTTAGCGCGCGGAAGCTGAAATTCCCTGGTTTATATCGTGGGGTATAGTTCAATTCTAGAGTTGAAACCGCGACCCGGGGGAGGAGGGGGAAAAAGGCCCATTGGTCGTTGGTTGGCGCTCTCAGCTGTTGGTAAAATGGAACCATAAATATTCTATGCAAATGACTTTAGCTCCTGGATATATGCTAGTAACTGTGTTCGGTCTAGCGTAAAAAACCCATCCTCTCTGGTAATATCACCTCGCTATCATTTCCTCCTTTCCCTTCTACTATCAACTTAAATTGAGAACATCCGTTACTTTACACTGAATACGTCAAGGCGGGAAATTGAACGTGGGAAATACTCTTAATCGGCAATGATGTCATCTACCATCTACAAATTGGCTTTTTATATGTATACATATATATTCTCCTTCCCCCCCCACTCCCTCGTGCGCGCGTGCTAAAGTCTTTTTTTTTCTTTTTCACGTGGAACGAATTGGCGCGCGCGCACGCTCTCGTTCCCGCCAAAATAAAGAACATCCCGTAACCATGGCAACCATATTTTTCATCCTTTTCCTTATATTTTTCATTTTTTTTTTTGTTATTTTCTTTAGAAATTTGTGTATTGTAAGTTAAATTTAACGAGGTAATTTTGTCGTCGCCTGAAAATTGAAAATAGTGGTGGTGGTGGCTTCGTTCTTGAAATTAAATTTGGTCTATTTTTGGCCTATTTCTTAGAGAGAATCTAAGAAGTTTTACTTTTCTTCGACGGGGATGAAAAAGGGGTCGCTTTTAAAAGGGTGCGAGAGCCCACTTATTTTTTTTTTGCTTTTTCATATTTTTTATTTATTACCGTGAAAATTTTTATGGGTCCTCTTCCCCCCCCCCCTCTTTAAAAATGGTCATTTGCCCAAGATGCCTTTAACACATTTTTTTCCCCGCCTTTTTTTATTTTTTCTAAGTAGCTGACGATGGCGATTTTTTTTCCTTTTTCCCATTTTTGGCGGGAGTGTGTTTTTCCCGCGCCAGACTTTTAGTTTAAAGTTTAAATCGGTTCAAGTTGAGAAAGAGCTATAACTACTTTTTTCCTTTATTGGATTTATATTAAGTGTAAACGCGCCGTACTTTGATATTCGTAGGAAACTAAGATTGACACGAATTATGTTAGAAATGTCTAGGCCCTAAAAACTCGTAAATTCTCTGGAATATTTTTTGGGAAAGTAGTTCGGCTTTTTACCTCTCCGTGTGACGTAGTCCAGGAGAGGTTCTGTAACGGCCGTGTCTGTGTGTGTGTGTGTGTGTCTGTCTGTGTGTGTGTCTGTGTGTCTGTCCGTTGTTACACCCACGTGACCGCGTTCGCAGTTTGCGTATCGGAGCAAACGTGTTCGCCATTTCCGAACTGCTTTCACAGTCACGGAAATGGCTCCTCTACTTGAGTTCTCACACCACCACCTTCTGGTCTTTGTCCATCCCACACGGACACCAGTCTGTTCTTACTGACTTCTAATCACCCACCACCATCTTCTGTTCTTTGTCAATCCCACATTGACACCAGTCTGCACTTACACTGGCTTCTAACACCAATCTGTATCATTGGCTTCTACTCCATTATCATCGTTTGGTTTTAGGATATACGCGGCGATCAGCTAGGGTTACGAGAAACGTCTAGCCTCCCTAAGGTGGGATCGCCACCAAAGGTTTTCGCAATTGCGCTTTTTCCTTACTATTATAATGGAAACGAATCGTATATATACCCCAAATTTGAAAAAAGCGGGCAAGAGGGGTACCCTTCACTTTAAACGTCAATATTAGCAAAGTTTGAGAAGATAATAGGTATAACTTTATTTTAAACGATTTAACTATTATTAATGTTAATTATTGAAGATTAAAATAATTAAAAATAATTATATTTATTTAAATATTAAAGATAAACCTCTCGTGCAAAGAGAGAGATTATCATTGCCTCCTATATCTACCAAGGCCCGTGCATGCGATATATTTCCTTCATTGCCTCCTATATCTATCAAGGCCCGTGCATTGTGATATATTTCATTCATTGCCTCCTATATCTATCAAGGCCCGTGCATTGTGATATATTTCATTCATTGCCTCCTATATCTATCAAGGCCCGTGCATTGCGATATATTTTTCAAAACAACAACAAAAATGGGAAACCCCAACTCAGAAACATAATAACGTTTTCATTGGATACTTAAGTTTATATAATCTTCTTGACACGGAGAGGTAATATTTTGGTTTTCCCAACTTGTTTGCTTTTCATTTTCAAGGGGTAAAGTAAAGAAGTAATATGAGAAAAAGGAGTTTAATCGAGGGGTGATTCACTCCCGTCCTTTCTATTAGATTAATAATTAATTTTGTCTATTTTAATTAGACTTAAATTATATTAAAACATATTTTTCTTAAGCCTAATTTGAAGGAGAAAAAAAATGCTTAAAAATTGAAGAAAAGCACGTGGATTATTTTTGGCGCCAACCCTGCACGTGCAATTCTCTATCTATGCAACCTCGCATGCACGTGAGCACGTGGATAATTTTTGGCGCCAAATTTGAAATATCTTTAAAAAACTAGAGCACGTGCGCTGTATTTTTTTCCTGCACGTGCAATTCTCTATCTACGTAACCTCGCGTGCACGTGAGCAATCTTAAAATGAGCACCAATCAGCGTGCAGGCTTTGAATGGTCTAATAATATTAAAAGATTACGTCTGTCACGTGGTGGTGGGGAATCAAATAACGCGCGCGCTCGGCGTTTCTGTTTCTGTTTCGGTAGCGGCTAAAAAGGGGCATCAATTCGATTATTGGAAAATTCACGCGCGCGAAATCTGACTCATTCACTAAGTTAGCTTTGCAGCCGCGAATCAATAGAACAACAATTAGATTAGAGTCTTCTTCTTTACCAGATTTGGGGAATTAATTTTTCGACCTGCATCGTGTCAGTGTGTATTCTCTATAACCAAATGGAATAAACGCTTTAGTCATGGCAGGCTGGGGGGAAAAAGCCTAAATAAATCAAGAAAGAGTTCAACGTATTTATGTTTTTAATTAAAAATGGTTTCAGGCTGAATATGTTTTTAATTAAAAAAGGTTTCAAATCAAATATGTTTTTAATTGGAAATGGTTTTAAATTGGAAGTGGTTTTAAATTAAATATGTTTTTAATTGGATAGGGTTTCGAATCAAATATATTTTTAATTGGAAATGGTTTCAAATCAAATTTGTTTTTAATTATTGTAAAATAACAGTGCCCGAAGACATCCAATTCAAAATTTTCATTACTAATCGCTTAACTGAATTTTGTAAATTGGGAGGGGGGGAGGGAATCCTATGGCTCAGCTGATCCTCGGTTCGGTTGCCCCTTGGTGATTTCGGGGGTCCGCGACCCCGCTTCTCCTATACCGGGACAATTTCCCGCTCTCCTCCATCCCTATTGATAAGGGAATAAAACCCCTTTAATACGTAAATTGTCTTTTGTATTATAAAGAAGGCGGGAAATTTTTGGCGCGTTATGAGCTTTGATATAAGCGAGCGGCGCCTGGAAACAGATGAGGACGCGCGTTGCTATGGTAACCCCCACCCTCCCCACACCTTTCTTTCATCCCCCTCGATCGGTTCACGCGCGTGACGTAGTTTTTAAAGGTGGCGCGTGAAGTTTTGACGGGAGTTTTTGGCGCGTAAAAATCACGTGGTTCAAGAACTACAATTATTATTAGTCCGGTTGAATTTTTGGGGGCTAGAAAGCTTTTCATTGTAACGTCCGATTTTGATAGTTAATGATCATCCGCTTGTCGGGAATCGAGACTGACCACCCCTTAATGGATCTTAACCTTTGACCTCTCCCCCTCCTAAAAACGGAAATTCCATCCTGGTGCAGGTCACAGTCTAGTGACCAATAAAAGCTAGCTAGCTCGATATATCTTTCTTTTATTCATTCCTTATATTATAGGCGTTTCTATGGCAACGAATATAAATGGAGATTCTCTATTCTATTGTAGCTTTATAATTAAATTTAATCATTAATAACTTTTATTTACTCGAATGTTTTATAGAACGTAAAATATTAAATGAAAAGAAGTTGAATAAATAAAATTATGCGATTTGAAAAATTTTCCATGAATATGTAAATGCGACTGAAAGGAATATTTTTCTTTTGAGTTGGTTCCACTTTAATACTGGCTTAATGACTTGCGCGATATAATAAGTATCAAGGCGAACAGCGCCACCTACAGGACACGGCGGGCGATAAAATATCGGATAATTTTCTACTCTAAAAGTACATTTGGGCACCTCGTTTTTCTGGGGGACCCCTCGGGCCCGAGGATTAATCATTCCCACGCATCGTCTACGGTACCCCCAAAAAAAGGAACCCGAACTATATAGATATAGAAACTTTGCAATCTTCGTATGATTCTTTTTTTAATTGCCTGTCAATGGCGTGTAAGCTTGTTTCTAACAGTGCAACGTGGTATATATTAGTCTAGGCTTTTTTTTTTTTTTGGTTGATCCTATAGGAAGGTATAAAGGTGAGAGTTGAATCAATTTTCACGTGAATATCGTTCAAGTTCCTTTCAGACGGTGCATGGTATTCAATTCTAGTTAGATTAAAAACGAAGCGCGGAAAGTCTGTCTGAATGAATGGGATTTGTGTGAGAATTTCAAAATTTTATATTGTAAATATTCATGTTGGTTAGGAATAAATTAGGATGCACTATAAAGTTGGGATAAGTTTGGTGTGGCACGGGTCGTTTGCGATGATAGGGGGTTGCCGGTCGAGCGATCAGAAACGTCTTGCCTCTACCACCAGAAGAAGGCAAAAAAACGGGTTCCTGTCCCACTGCTCTGTCTGTATATATGTCCCCGCTGTCCTTTTAAAGATGTACCTTAACTGCCTGTCCGAATGAGACCTCCCTCAGGCAACCAACACACCATCTTCTCCTTCCTCTCTCTTCTTCAACGACAAACTCAAGCCATAAACAAAACTCACCCCCCCCTCTATGTGCACTTATGATGTACTTTTTTCCATTTGTGCAAAAAAAAAATCGAATACGGAGTAATGACAGACTATGAATGTATAAGATTGGGTGACACTACTTATGTTATTTAAATATATTTAATTGCTTTAATTTGCGCACTTGCAATTAAGATCCCTTAATCACGCTATCGCGGTAATTAATTATTCGGAATTAAAAATAAATTAAAGTTAAATATTTTAGTATATTTGGGACGTGCACTTTACAATTATAAATATTTTAATCAAGTTTAATTCGTAAATATTGTCGAGCTACTAGCTAATATTGTTATTTACATATTTATCATAGTGTAGGAATTCGAGGCTGTAGTACATTTATTTTCCCATGGGAATTTATCCCCTTTAATGGCGCTACTCGCGGAGGGATATTTAGAAGGAAGAAACTGGTATTTTTTCACGGCTAGTTGGAGACGGATTGAAAACGATATCCGATATCCGTAAATTGATAAAACCAACGTGGGGTTCTCCAATATTATTCCCCTATAAAATAGGACCGTTACTCGGATATATACGGAGGGGTTGTCGAGTCTGTGAAGCGAATATATCACGTACTAACAACTCGAGAGAGAAAAATATATATTTTCTTGAATTTTTTCGATTCTGATCGAGGGTTTAAATAACATTCGAACATTAATATATTCTGGTATTGTAGCGCGGAGTTTAGGGCTTTGGAGTTTGGGGACGGTTAAAGCCGGTCGCGTACAAAATAACTTCAACTTTAAGTAACATTTAAAAAAATATAACTTTATTTACATGAAGTTTAATAATGTGAGAAACATCTTTTCATAGAACCTCCTGGTTCCGCGGGTAAAGAGAATCTGCCTTTTTGGGCTCCTTCTTTTGGGGACTCAAAAGAGTTGTTATCTTTAATCTTTGAAAGGGGATTCACCCCTTTCCTTATGGAAAGTTTTTAGGAGAGGACCGTAGGTATTTTTAACGGGGGAGGGCTAAAGCTAGAAGCCTCGACCTTGGTCCTCTCTCGTGGCAGGGCGATCTTTTAAGATAGGATATTTCGTACTATCAAAAGTAAATCATTGAAACATATGAAGTACGAAACTTGGGCGTCACAATCCCCCCGGCCAGGGGTGCCGATATGTAGTTACAGGCACCAAAGGGGAGATAGTGGGTGAGCGCGGCATCGTAAAAATGAGATTAACAGTCAAACAAGTAAATACACACAAAAAAACAAAAATTACAAAAAGCTCAACAACGAGATATTTCAATTACACAATGTTAAAGGAAGGTTGTTGCGCGACAATCCAAAAATTTTTAACAAAAGAACAAAATAGTAATATTATAATGAAAACCATGACCTAAGCCGGATAACGGACGATTTGTTTTGGATTACGTGTTGGTTTTGTAGTGGCAATACAGTCTGACAACGAGCTAGTAACGCTATCATTTCTAGTGCGCGCCCTGGAGGGTTTGACAATAGGGTTAGGCAAGACCTGCGCTGGGGACAGTGGAGCAGATTCACGAAGCTGATAAGGTTTCATATTCTGGACGTGGTGGGTGCCCATGGGAATGATTTTGGAGCCTTTGCGCTCAATTAAAACGTAGTTTACGTCTGAAGATTGGCGTTGGACCTCATATGGACCAACAAAGCGCTCCGACAGTTTCTTAGTCACACGTGCTGCCTTGTTTGACAAGACATGTGACCTAACCAAAACCTGTTGGCCAATATCGTATACGACGTGTCTGTGGTCCTTATTATATGCCTTTTTCTGTTTCACACGCGCCTGTACCCTAGCAGCTATCACATTTTCGTGAATAATTTTATTCCGTTCTACCAGTCTAGCAACGTGGGCAGAGGGAGTGATGTCCTCAACTTGAGTAACCTTAGCTATGACCCTTTGTAATGGAAGTTTCATGTCTCTTCCGGTGAGCATTCGACGTCTCTTCTTTTTTATCAAAAGAATAGGCGAAGAGTAGGGGGAATGGCTTCTTCGAGTTATGCTGTTGGCGAACATGTTTTCAAGCTGGGTTTCCATTATAGCGCGCTTGGGCGGTGATAATGGGTACGGGCGTGATTTAAAGGGTACGTCGGTAGTAAGTTTTATGTCATGGCGTACCACATTCGTTCGCCCTGCTTTCCCAGTGAAAACTTCTGGAAATTTTCCTAGAAGATTTTGCATAGTTTCTACTCCCTTTATTTCCTCTTCTGTTAGGACGATTTCATTAATCTCAAGGGGGGAGGTGTCTAACAAGAGTTGTTGTTCGGGTATAGAGTCGATTGCGCTGATTTGAGCAGGCGAATCGTCGAGAACCCCACAATACTTTGAACCAAAAGTGGTTTTAGAGGCGAGGAGGGGAAATTCTACGCCTTCATCTCTAAAAGTGAAGGTCAGGTTATGCGGTTTAGCGTGAAGGCCGATATGGATACAAAAATCCCAACCTAACAGGAGTCCGGCAGCTAACTCTTCCACAACTATGAAATTCCACTTCCACGTCCTATCTTGAATCTTAGTTACAAACATAGCTCTTCCCAGCGCTTTAAATTGAGATAAATTTCCCGCTTTTAGGTCTATTCCGGGAATGGGTTCTAGACTCAAACTGGGCGGTTTTACTTTATCGTACACGTCCTTGGCCATAACGGTAACATCGGAACAGGTGTCTAAATACGCTGACCCCTGCCATGAACCTAGCTTAATGGGGACTTTGGGACGAGCGTGACTTCGCTCATTGCATTGCACAATAGGCGGCTTCCCGTGAGTGAGCAAATCTTTCTTACTTCGAGGAATTGTTTCGGCCTCAGTCGTTGTGAGCTCCCGCCACGTGTTTAAAGCAGAAGCATTATCAGACTGTTGGGGGGTATTGCTAATTGTGGAAACGCTTGGTTTGGACCTTTCCACTTTGTCATCACCCTCTCCTTTGGCTTCGCGAGCTTTGCGTTTGCGACATTGCCCAGTCGTATGATTAGTTTTATGACAATAATCGCATTTCTTATCAGGCTTAAGTTTTGGTTTATGAGAGTGGTTCCCTTCTAGCGGAGCGTCACTTTCACGCAAGTGGGAATTATGTCCTTTCTGAAAGGACGGTTGGTCGTTGCTCGACTTTGGTCGTGCCCAATTGGAAACAGTGCTATGATTTTTGAAGCTATTATCGTAATCTTCGCATTGATCTTGAAGATACTGAGCTTCCTGAGCGGCAGACTGAACGTCCGAAAGAGTCGGTTCGTTCGGAACGCGCATGTTTTTAATCAAATGGGGGTTTAAGCCATTCAACACGCGCCTGGCCACTTCGTGCGTGGACATTCCAGGGTCTAACTGTTTACAAAGCTGTTCCATGGACAGAACAAAGTCGAGAACCTTCTCATTCGGTTTTTGACGCCGACCACTGATTTGGGCCTCGATTTGACGCTTGAAATCGCGACCAAGAAAAGCTTGACAAAATGTATGCCTAAACTGTTGCCAGTTTTCGACGAAATCCATTTCGCGATCCCACCAATAACTATTATTGCCTTCTAGCATAAGGGGTATATAATCAAGGATTTCTTCGTGCCCAATATTCCTGGTTCTCATGAATCTTTCAACCTCTGATAAGAATCTCATGGGGTCCCTCTTTGAATCGCCAAATTTTGGTACGTTCAGAGGTAGTTCCTTAAGAAATTGCGCAGGTATAGTATGCCGTTCGCGCCTATTTCCCTGGCTGCTCGAATTTGAACGGTTGGGCCCTCCCAAGGCACCGTTAGGGTTCATTAAGTCATCTACGTTATATATTTCGGTAGATTGACTTCTAGATTCATGAGGCGAATTATTCGCGGGAATATTTTGCGCATTACCCCAGCGTTAGAAAACATTTGTTGCTGCATTTGAAGCTGTAAAGCCATCATCTGCTTCATACTCGCGGCTAGAGTTCTAACTTGCTCTTCTAACGATTCCTCATCTGATTGATCAGCCATCGTTAGGATTTAATGTTTTTAAATTTTAAATTTCGGTACTAAACTAGTCTTTCCTGTTGGATTCAGGAGCTTTCCTATTGGGTTTAGGAGATAATTCTGCCCTACTATATACTAAACTATTACGTTTTACGGCAGAAACTATACAAAAAGTATCTTGGCTTGAATTCGTAACCGATTTAAATAGTAATAAAAAAATTTATCTTAAAAATTTAGTACTTAATATTACTATTGTATTTGCTCCTTTCTGTCTTGGTCTTCCGGATTAGTTATTCAAAGTTCAATTGTTCACTTGCACAAAGTGCGGATGAACTGTTCAAAAGTTCGCGCTCACAAAGGGAGGATGAAATGTTCAAAAGTTCATTCCCACGAGAAACGTAGATCTTCTATCCTGGATAATTCGTCAGGAAGGTCTAGAAGTCTTCTTTCTTTTGATTGAATTTGAAACGTCGGGTAGTTGAAACTTTGGAGTTCTTGGCTTTCGGCTTAACTATACGTGATGCGTTCCACGAGGATTTTTGGCGGGAAACTCGGATCTTCCTGGGGTTTGTCGTCAACGAGGGTTGGATTTTCCAGGGTTGGTTTTCGCCGTCTTCTTCTCGGTGGTTTTGGCTCGTACGTTATTTGCGAATTCACCGTGATATCTTTTAATTACTTGGGTGCATGGGCAAGCTGCTCTGCTACTTAATTACACAAAGCATGCCCGGCGCCTCCACCAATTTTGTAGCGCGGAGTTTAGGGCTTTGGAGTTTGGGGACGGTTAAAGCCGGTCGCGTACAAAATAACTTCAACTTTAAGTAACATTTAAAAAAATATAACTTTATTTACATGAAGTTTAATAATGTGAGAAACATCTTTTCATAGAACCTCCTGGTTCCGCGGGTAAAGAGAATCTGCCTTTTTGGGCTCCTTCTTTTGGGGACTCAAAAGAGTTGTTATCTTTAATCTTTGAAAGGGGATTCACCCCTTTCCTTATGGAAAGTTTTTAGGAGAGGACCGTAGGTATTTTTAACGGGGGAGGGCTAAAGCTAGAAGCCTCGACCTTGGTCCTCTCTCGTGGCAGGGCGATCTTTTAAGATAGGATATTTCGTACTATCAAAAGTAAATCATTGAAACATATGAAGTACGAAACTTGGGCGTCACAGTATAGAATATCAAATATAGTGATCCGCTATTAGCGACATGCTAAATCTCTAGTGTAGGGTAACTTGTGCCATATCTGCTTATTATTATGTTTGGGGAATAGTCCATTGACAAGCATGCTGGGAAAGCTAGCTAGGACTACGAAGCACAAATCTCAGATGTGGGTTCCAATTTTTGACGCCCACCAAGAAGAAATATACTAACCACATGGCCCATGCATGTGCTAGTAATTCGATACCCTAGCTCTCCCTATACAGTTTCATTTTGCGACGGATGTGAAGCCCTTTTTGCCCCCCCCCCCCTTAAGCTTTCTAAGCATTTCGTTTATAATTGCGAGCAATACCACTACGTTTCTGAAAGAGATTTCTTATCTTTTCGGCATCATAAAATATTTATGTAACTCCTCTACATCGTTTTTTAAATTGAAGGGCAGTGGAAAATTCTGTGTATTTTTTTGTAACGCTGAAACATTAACCCTAATTTCAGTGAATTAAAATCGAAATTAGGTTCGTATTAAGACCAGATGCACCAATTCAATTCAATTCAATTTCTTACCAAATCTTCCACCGTAATTGGAAAATTTCAATGGCCACGCCCTTTTATAAAGGGCACCCACATTAATTCGATATAAGCTTTAAGTTAAGAGAAAGAAACAATATAATACAGTTCAAGCTGTTGCTACTTATACACCCCGATTATTATATATCTTATAATGTCTTCTCTATTTGTCTGTCCAGCCAGGACTTAGTCTTATACTTAAATTTGTGCCATAGTCCTCAGTAGTACGCGTTACAACTTGTTTATTCCTGACCCAGAACCAGTGCCCGTACTATATTATTAAAGAATGTTATTTTGGGCTGCAGAGTCTATAAAAAGTTGGCAATTTTTTTTGTTGCAAACACGTGTTCTAATCCTTAACAAATATTGTCTGGCGAAACAGCTTGTACAAACTCGATGGTTAACCCTAAACAATAAGACGCGATGGCGGCTTCGGCTTCGTCTTCCTTCGCGTAGGCATTCCAAGAGTGCAACTGTATAAGTCCGTAAAGATATGTTTTATTATGTCAATCTTTGACACGCAGTTTACGTTTTGTAGGGAACAAAAAATAGGGGATTGAAACCTATTTAAAATAGGAAACCATTTGAGCTCAGACAGGATGTATCTTGCCCCTCATAAGTAAATTAATTCCCATGAAAGTCTTTCTCGAGTTGGGGTCATAGATCGGGGAAAAACTTGAAACAGTCGAGGGGAGAAACTTGAAACAGTCGAGGGGAGAAACTTGAAACAGTCGAGGGGAGAAACTTGGAACAGTCGAGGGGAGAAACTTGGAACAGTCGAGGGGGAAATTTGGAACAGTCGAGGAGGGGAAATTTGGAACAGTCGAGGAGGGGAAATTTGGAACAGTCGAGGAGGGGAAATTTGGAACAGTCGAGGAGGGGAAATTTGGAACAGTCGAGGAGGGGAAATTTGGAACAGTCGAGGAGGGGAAATTTGGAACAGTCGAGGAGGGAAAATTTGGAACAGTCGAGGAGGGGAAATTTGGAACAGTCGAGGATGGAAAATTTGGAACAGTCGAGGAGGGAAAATTTGGAACAGTCGAGGAGGGAAAATTTGGAACAGTCGAGGAGGGGAAATTTGGAACAGTCGAGGAGGGAAAATTTGGAACAGTCGAGGAGGGGAAATTTGGAACAGTCAGGAGTCCAAATGGTTCAGGGAATTTTAAGAATTTAAATTGAACCCCAAGCCGAGTCCCGCGCTACTATTTGGCGAATCGCGAGCAAGTATAACGTCCGAAGACGAGCGCTGCTCAGAGTTTTACTTATGATCCTTGAGACTTAGGAGTTGAGGATCATTTTATTTATAGTGAGAAAACTTGTCATTTTTAAAGGAACCTGTCCTGGCTGCTGTCCCGTCTTATTTTTGGCTGCCGCTTTGGTATTAGTGTCATATACCTTTGATATATTTTTGCAAAAGATATATTTTTTCTTACTTTGTCATTTCAAGCTAAACCTGCATTTCCTATAGATTCCTATGTTCGTAGATTGGACAGCGCAACCTTGAAAGGGATTAGCCCAACTTCACCTTTATGTTAAGCGAGAGTAGAACAAAATAGACGAAAATAGACGGGAAATAGATGAAAATAGATGAAAATAGACTGTAAATAGATGAAAATAGACGGTAAATAGATGAAAATAGACGCAAATATATGAAAATAAACGCAAATAGAGTGAATATTAGTGAAATAAAGCAACACTTTACTATCCTTTAAATTAACTTGCCTTTGGTGGTTTTAAAAAGCGGCGACGGCACTAAGGGGTCGTGATTCAATTGTTACGCGGTTTAAAAATTTGCATTTAAATGAGTTGGGGGAGGAGGGGTAGAAGACCCCCAAAACTTGATGACTTAATTAATTAAAACAGTCTAGAATGGATTCGGGGGGGGGGGTTGGAGGAAGGTTTTAATTCATGCTACTTTCGTGTTTAATGACGCTTGAATTTTAATTACCCCCTGAACCCCCCCCCTGAAAACATAACAAAAGAGCCCCCGTACCGTAACCGAGAAGCCCCCCACCCCCAACGCCTCTCATAAACCACAGACACAAATCTCATTAATATTAATTAATCATACTTATTTCTAATTTTTTTTTAATATGGCTTAAGTTGGCGAGAAAAATTCCAAAGTTAGTTGACTTTATTACGAATGCTTTCAACGGAGTTAATTTAGTTTCAATTTTACAGTCAAGTAATACGGGGAAGGCTTTTATTATTGCGTTGAAAGGAAAAATATGGCCGACTTCCGGTTTGGTGGGTGCCTGAATATCTCTAGTGGGCTGCTTGGCCCCCGCAATTGCCTTATCAACTTGACTTTGCAATATGTTCTTAACACGCTGTCGAATTAATATCGGGAAATTATAGAGGCGACACGTGGAATTAATACTGCAGAATCACAAATATATTGTAGAGGCAACACTGAGATTCAACATCTGGTAACCTCAGAGCTGAAACGGGAAATTATAGAGGTGCGACACGGGTAACGATTTTTGCGCGTCAAACGTTACGCGAGGAAACTAATATTTCCACAACGCCAACTTATACATGGTGGTAATTATTCCTAGTGTCTGCTTCTATATTACCCCGTTAACTTGGGATTAACTAACTGTATTGCAAATTCCGGATGGTTTTTAAGGGATTTTTGCGTCGACAGTTAAAAGCTAGGAGGATGAGCCGTTTTTCACAATTTTATCCATGCAGAAATTATCATTGCACTTTAGGAAATTTTTTTATCTCCTTCGTCTTTATCTCTTTTTTTTTTCTTCCTTGGAGCGTTGCATCATGGGAACGATTTTTTTTTTAACTTAAACTTGGGTGTAATTTCACTTCATAAATGAGTGGAACAAAATGCCATAGAAAATTTTCGACTCAAAATAACTTATAGAACCATGTCACAGTACTTAACGTCTATCAGGCTATAATTACTCTATCCCTTTTTGGTGTACCTTGAATTCTCAAAATAAAAGGTGTTTTAAGCTATGATAATACAATATGCGTCTTTATGGTTTTAGGGCCTTTGAAAATTTACATTTTACAAGTTGACCGTATATACCTAGTAAGGTATCTGTGTTTTGCAAGCGATCCGAGAATAGATGGTATATAAAGGTAGTCCCCCCCCGGTTTAATAGCTGACCGTTAAAACTCAAGTACTTGTCTCTAGAACAAAAGTATTTTCAGAGTTCATTTAACACCAGTCGGTATGTATAGTGTTTGAGAGGCTTGCTTTGCCCCGAAATTTCCATTTATAAACCTGTTTTTCGATGGGGGATTTTAGGCAAACATATCCGCTCACGATCTATCTCGAGTCACAGCTCATAAAATTCACGAGACATTCCAACAAAGGGGGGTCGGGGGGTCGGTTGGGGCTTCCTTCTTACGCAAAACACCTGACGAAGTTCGCTCCATTTGCTTACAAGGAAAAGCGCCAAAAACTATAGCTTTTCTTCAATGCAAATACGTCGCAAGTCGGTTTAAACCCTAATCTTAAGGATTTGAAATTACTTTTAAAAAAAAATTAGTTACGACGTTTTTGCAGTTAAGATGTTGTACACAAAAGAAATCATGAGTATAAATTTAAAAGAAAGGTGAAAATACTTGTTCAATGAGGCTGAACTTGAATTATTGTCGATTGAAAAAGGGGAGGGGTTGTTAAAGTGTACAAAATCCCACGCTACATTATACTTCCATTTTTTTCAGTTTTATGTTCTGATACGCGTCCATTATCTCTTTTCAAGGCAAATAAGGACAATTTAGAATAAAGAATAAAAGTTTGAGTTAGCTTCACTCAACTGCGATTTCTTAACTGCCAAAATCTCGTGCGATTAATTTTTTGAACTGCCAAAATCTCGTGCGATTAATTTTTTGAACTGCCAAAATCTCGTGCGATTAATTTTTTGAACTGCCAAAATCTCGTGCGATTAATTTTTTGAACTGCCAAAGTCTCGTGCGATTAATTTTCTGAACTGCCAAAATCTCGTGCGATTAATTTTTTAAACTGCCAAAATCTCGTGCGATTAATTTTTTTAACTGCCAAAATCTCGTGCGATTAATTTTTTAAACTGCCAAAATCTCGTGCGATTAAATTTTTAAACTGCCAAAATCTCGTGCGATTAAATTTCTAAACTGCCAAAATCTCGTGCGATTAATTTTTTAAACTGCCACGAGGTGGTGCGACAAGATTTCGCAGGATTTCGTCTGGTGAATGTCGGTCGGCAAGCCCTCTAAAACTAAATTTCTGCAGTTGTGATTTTGTAGCAGCGTCGACTGGCGCTTGGAGGGAGGGGGAGGGGGAGTTGTAAATCTTTGAAATAGTTCGAAAGGGGTTCTGTAAAACAATGGAGTGCCGAAGTCTTTAGCTAGTGAGAACTTGGGGTTGGGGGCTGAATGGCCCCATCCCGTTTTGTCAAGACCACCAGAGTGCAGGGGGTGGGGTGGGGGGTTCTCTTATCTGTCGTTGCGAGAGAGAGCAGCGTCAAGCGCGGTATAGCAGCAAAGTCCTTTAAACTCTTCTCCTTCTGTCGAGTCCACGGCGATGCAGCGGAATTATCGCCATTTCGACAAGACACTAGAATTCTGAACCGCTAGCTACTCCATTATCTCTTCTCTCTCCTTCAGAGACGGGGCTACCGTCGTCTTAAAGACGGGCACGAGGCTTACACGCCAGCTAAACCTAAAGGGGGAAGCTACGTATAGATGCCCAAATACCTCCCAATTCACCGCCATTACGTCGTAAGTTCGTAACATCAAAAACATTTGAGACACGCGTTTTCTTCTCAGTCTGAAATTTGATCCTCGGGAATCTTTACAATTTAAAGAATTGATTATGGCATTCCATGTTTGGCAATGGAGTTTCATACTCGAAAGCGATAGTCAGGGAAAACCCGCAAAGGCAGGAAATTGATGTAAGTTTGGGTTTCTTTGGGTTTACTTAAATCGCGGCTTCGAACTGTGTTCCAGTGTAGGACGTTAGAATAAAGGTATTTTAAAACGTAATTAAGAGTAAACTTCGGGTCTAAACAGGGAAAATCCCGGGAAATTATAATATGGAAGCTCGGATTGTTTCAATCCCTGACTTACGACGTATTGACAGTCAGCCGGAGTGTGGTTTTGTCCGTTAAAACGAGCGAGGAAGCTTGAAGGGAGATAAGAGAGAGAGAGAGTCGGGTCTTAGCGCGACAAGATTTAAAGGGATTTCCCAACCTCCTTTATCTCTATCTCCACTAGTAGTTTGTCTCTTAATTGTTTTCTTTACGTCACGTGGTCTTGTTCTCCTCGAGATTGCAACGCCATCACCAATTTGTCCCCCGCGCCATTCATTGTATATCAACAATGTTATACCCAATTTATCCTTCCCGAAGGTACAGTTGTTTTTTTAGAGCTGTTATTTTGAATGTCACGTGCAACATTTTCCTCGAGATTTTTATTTAACTTTTTTAAGCGCACGTGCAACATTTTCCTCGAGATTTTTATTTAACTTTTTTAAGCGCACGTGCAACATTTTCCTCGAGATTTTTATTTAACTTTTTTAAGCGCACGTGCAAAATTTTCCTCGAGGTTTTATTTTTGAACTTTTTTAAGCGCACGTGCAACATTTTCCTCGAGATTTTTATTTTTGAACTTTATTAAGAGCACGTGCGTTTCAATCTTGTTCTCCTCGAGATTGCATCGTCACGTGACGCGCTTCCGAAGGTACAGATAGTGTTTTTAGTAAATGTTTTTGACTTAAACGATAGTATTGATGGAATATTTAATTATTTCGACACTCTTAATTGAAAAGGAGGAATTAATCGATATGATAGTCTGCCTGGACATTTCGAGAGTGCGTGCAGGGGTTTTATTAATGAGTGATAAGTGTTGAAGATAAGCGATCTATTCGTATATAGGCGCGGTGACAAGTTCAAAGTCCTTAAAGTTATCTTTGTTAATATAATGAATATAGAATATAATCCGAATTTAATCGTGCGTTAATTGTCAAAGGAGCCCGGCCGGCTCTCGATTTAAAGGCAGCCCCACACGTTACTGAGCTCTCCTATTTACGATAACTTACAGGGTGTATAGCCAGGGATTCATTGTGTGTGGCCGCCTCTTTAACTGACGTTGCGATGCTTTTAACACAAATTTAATTAATAACGGTAAAGGGGGGTGTAAATTTTGCTTTGAATTGGGAATAGATTGACTCTGGATAAATTAATTGTTAATTCAAGCGTTACTTCTCCTATATTCATTTAAAATTCAATTGGATCTCGTGCGGAGCTCCTTGCTTTTTGGTTGCGCGCCCGATTTGCGTCGTCCGCTACACTAATAACGCGACGACTTAATTTCGCCTCAATGATTTGTTTTAACTCATTAGCAAAGACCAGATGCTTTAAATTATATTACACACCACCTGAAGCCTTGGCAATACCTCTTGGAAATTTCTACAAAATTACACTCCTAAAATTGAAAAAAAAAAAAATTCTTCGACTTGTACCGAATTTAACTCGTCACCGTGGAAATTACCTTGAAATATCTTGGAAATTAAATCGGGGAGATGTTAAAACTAATTAACTTGAATTCGTGGAATTATCGCGGAAATTACCCCGAAATTCGTGGAAAACTTAACCGGGCTCTTTTAAAAAATTTTGTGGTCAAGAAATGCAGTGAGGTGGAAATACTAATTAAAATTTCTTTAGTAATTAAATTAAAATAGAAACTTTCTTTGAACTTTTGAACTTCTTATTCGCTGCAATCTTTAAATAAATATTTCCTGCAGCAGGTACATGTTTGAGAGGAGCCTAAAATAAAATCGAAGATAGATTTTCCTTTTCACCGTCTGCTAAAAGTAGATAAGAAATAGCGTTAGAACTTTCTTTTTCCAAAACGTATTCCCTATTGGTGCCATTTATCTATTTCAATTCTTATTGGTCAGAGGTGTCCTATCTGACCTACTATTGGTCAAAAAATACCTGAGCGTCATACATATAGGGGTGAAAAACTATCTAGACGATGGATTTTTCTTCCTTTTCAAAATACTTTGAGAGTTAAAGATGAGTTTCATTTTTGGATTCTGGTGTGTTGGGGGGCTAAGCCCCCGGAGGAGAAGATGAGCAGCCCCACCGCTATATCAGAACTGAACTGATGTTAAATTTGATAACTTTGAGTGATGCTTTCTTGGACAAGCTCCATTTATTTCGTATTTTACCGATTTAATAGATACTTCCTCCTTTTCAAAGTACAGCGCCTTAATACATAATGTTAAACTATATATAAGGAAGAAAGTAGAACTGAAAAAAATCGAGGGGCTCGTCACCCAGAGCTTCCCGTCTATCTATATGTAGTTAATACGTTGGAAGACTATGCGGTTATAAATTTGGTGGGTTTTTTTATAACGGGCTTTGATTTAATATATTTTTGGGGGTCATGACAGTCAGTCGTCGAGTGTTGGACTCCGATAAAGATTTGAGCTTTGTGAAGAAAATAAAACCGTGTTCTTCAAAGTTTAAAGAAAAGGCAGAGAGAAATCCGTCGAGACTTAAGCTAAAGGAAGCGCGCACAGAACACAATACAGCTAGGGCAAAGAATGGTCGCCGCTAAAGCGCTTAACAATGCCAATAAATCAAAGAATGTAATAGACCAACATAGACCCCCAAGAAGAAACACTATCCCCACTTCAATATCTATTGTAATACTTTTATCGGCTTAAACCCAAAGCTGGTTGCATGGTCAGCTGGTCAGCTCGGCGCATGACCATTCCAAGAAGGTTGTACGATATCAGACTGCATTGCCATAATATAAAGTTGAACGAGCTGGGGTTTGCATGACGTCATGTCCAGGGATGGGTTTTATTACATGTATCATTTGTGGTCAAATGGTCAGCTATCGACTTGATGGCGAAACACTGTCAACTGAATAAGTGAAGCTAATTTTGTTTGTCACACACGTAAATCATAACTTATTTCAGCCCAGATGAATTAATAAATATCATTTGGTTCCCAATCGTCTGCTATCGC
Source organism: Phalangium opilio (assembly GCF_054372755.1). Lineage (NCBI taxonomy): Eukaryota > Metazoa > Arthropoda > Arachnida > Opiliones > Phalangiidae > Phalangium > Phalangium opilio. Next base: position 1,525,372 of record NW_028324223.1, read on the forward strand.
GTCTGCTCGCGCAATTCGAAACAAGTAGCGCAATTTTGGCCAGACTTTCAAGAAGTATAGTTAATCGAGCTAGTTTTAATGTGAAAATGGCGTGCGGACGCGCCGGGGGACTCTGTACGTCCGAGGCTCTGGAAGATAGTACCGTTCATATTTGGTAGGTGGTCAACCGTTAAGATAGGGCTCTTCCACTCCGATTCATTCTGCCCGCCCGCCCGCCTGCCACCGTCTGTTTCTTATTGGCCATCGGTTGTTTAGCTATTCGAATGTATTGTAAAATATTTAGAATTTAGGTTTGACTCAGATTGAAAAGTAATTATTCGTGTCCATGTGGGGATAATACGTTTAGAATGAGACGGCAACCTGACCACCATTGCGGTGATGATATGGTAATGCGTAGTAAGATTACGTTTTGTTAGGTTAGGCTTATATAGCTTCATTGGGAGTTAGGTTGAACCACTCGTTTAGCTAAGCTACCTTATAAAGTTACAGTTACTTAAAGCTGCGGGAGCATTCTCTTCCATCGCGTTTGTAAAACTCAATCTAAGTTTTGCCGCCACACATGGCACAAGGATAGATATATATATTTTTTTTGTTGTTGTCTCGGACAATTGGTCACTCGAGCGGATGGACGAAGGGAGGGAGTCCAGTCCAGTCTTTCACACCCCGTCTCTAACACCCTCTTTAAGGGGGTTTTTTTCCGCTTTGGCCACCACTAGCTGACCGACCACTGGTCAACGTTCGTTATCTCATCTTTGAGACTACTCGGACATCATAGACACTCCCCCCTACAAAACCCTGGGTAAGAAAAATAAAGTGGATTTTCGTTGGTTTCGAGACAGATGCTCTCTCTCTCTCTCTCTCTCTCTCTCTCTCTCTCTCTCTCTCTCTCTCTCTCTCAATCGGTTTAGAACAACTTAAAGAACTAATAAAACGCTTTATTGTTGTACTGTACCTTTATAAAGGAAAAGTAGTCTCTTTAAAGAAATATTACATGTTAAAATTGGTCACGGAAATCATGAAATTTTAAAACACTTATAAAAAAAATTAGAAACGATTACATCGAACTTATTATTAGTTGATTAACACTTTAAAACGGTATACAAACGTATTTTTCAATTTTGTTGTGACACCCGAAGACCCATACGGGTTTCAAAATAGTGGACAGCTTGTCGGATAAGTTAAAAGGGAGTGTCAAGAGGAGCGGGGGGAGGGGCTCATACCCCCAAACCCCCCTGTTCCAAAAGTCCCCCTTCGCCTAGAGTTAATGAACATATATAAACCACTGCAGGGACAAAATTCGAAAGGACCAAGGCTTAATGCGGTATTTATTACGGAATGAATGAATTCCATCGGGGGGCTCAAACCCCCGTTTTTGAAAAAGGCAAGTGGTATTCAAAGGGAGTATAGAAAAATATAATAAAATTAATGAAAAACAGTACTACTACTAAGATTGGTAGTTTTATACTCCCTTTGAACTCGAAAAGTTGGTTGAGGGGGCTTCCCCCCCCCCAAGGGGTTGAGGTTTTCGGGCGGTCAAATCAAATTTAGTTTCTGCAGTAAAGCAGTGTCCGAGAAAACTGCCCCCTTCTGTCAAAGCTTGCGTTTAATTTAAAAAGAATTCGCTAGGGGTCGCTCTAGAGGTTGGTTGTTTTCCCCTTGGGGCACTTTTAGGGGGGGCGAAGGGGGAGGGGTTATGGGGTTATAAACAGTAGTTAGTGTCTAGTCAAGCGATAAAAATAAAATTGAATTTCCACATATTCTTTTGGGACAAACAAATTCTGACATTTTGGACATTCTTAAATGATTTGGGAATTAAAATAGTTTTGCGGAAGTATTTTAATTTACACAAAGACAATACACGTGATAGTGAATTAATTATTTCGTTTATGGACAATCTGTCTGTCGTCTGCTTTTTAATTTAAAAGTTAATAATAGAAATAAGGTGTTTTTTTTAGGTTGGCTTCGTATTTTAAAGGGAGAATTAAGTTTGTCGAAAATAATAATTTTTAATCTTTTTAATTTTTGAAACTTTTCATTTTTTTACAAAAATTAATTAATAAATTATTTTATCAAAATTTATTGTTTGGACATTTCAATCTCCCTTTAATGTCAACCTTTGAAAATGGAGGCAATGTATTTAATTATTAAATTTTTAATTACCCTTCAGTTTTAAAATATCTGGAGAACACTTGACAAGATTTAAAATATTTTATACAATATATTTATATGAAGTTTAATAACTTAAATACAAAAAGGACTTAACTACGTTATAATTTCGCTGTAACTTACGTGGTGTGCAGGTACCGTGCTGAGGGCTGTGTGGTACCGGGGAAGTTAATCTACGGTACCTCGAACGGTCCCCTCGGGGCACCAGGCGAAACCCCGTTGTAATTAGCCTTCCACCCGGGTTGAGGACTACCGGGTGGTGACCTTTTACTTGCCTCATTACTCGTGGGATCTCTATGGATTCTCTAAAAACTAAAACTAATAACAAACCTGGGCATGGAGCCGGTTCTACCGGTACCCAGCCTTCTCTCAGGGAAGGAGGCAACTCCCAACCTGCTTCTGGGCGTGATGCTGCCTCTGGCAGCAACCACCCGCAATCGGCGGAAGGCCAAAAGTCACCTCCTGCTCCTCAATCGGGTTCTACCAGGTTGAGTGAGGTTAATAGGAGGCGCAAGGCCAACCGACGAAGAAAACAATCCCAAAAAGATGGCCAGAACTCTACACTGGGTGCAGGAGATACGGGCCGAGATGGGACTCCTGTACCTTCGGGTGCTGGGAGTAACGTCTTGGGTACGGACTCTACGCCTGGTGCAAGAGAAGCTACCATCCTTTCTGGAAAGAGAGCTAGGGCTGAGGACCCTGATCCCTCGCCTAGCTTACAAGCTGCGGCGTCAAAGAAGACCAAGTCTTACTGCGACGTCGCTAGTATTGTCAAGATGGCCATTGTTAAAGATGGCTATCCGACCAATGCGGTCACGGAGGAGGACGTTGTTCCCATCCAGGCCGCTATACTCGACGCACTGGACGCTGAGCTTTCTTCGGGAAGCTCGCTGCCGCGTCCTCTTAATTTCCACATCATGGCTGGGGCCATGATCTATTCATGTGGGGATTCTGCGACCGGCGATTGGCTCGTGAAGGTGCTACACCATAATGAGCGTGCCATAGGGGGAACACGGCTTTCAGTAATGAAGGCCAGTGAACTCCCGAAGCCGTTCAAGGTGTCCTTCCGGACCAAGGACCGTCGCACCACTGATCCGGCGGCTCTTCTCCGGCGATTGAAGGCCTACAACGGTCGGTTTCTGACCGACTGTTGGCGGTGCCTGAAGTCGTTCGATGAGAAGAGCACCAGACGCTGGATCTTCTTAATTGATGGCTCCTCCATGGAGGCCATCAAGGAGGCCGGCTTCGAGGGTCTGACTGGCGTGGATGTCGGGACTTTTAAAGTCCTGAATGCGCCTAAGGACCCTCTCCAGAATGCCCTTGAGGCTTCGGAAGAAGAAGGCAACACTGCAGCCAGCGTGAGTGGGGAGCTGGCAGCAAATATTGCTGGCATTAATTTAGAGCCATCCCTTCCAGATAGCTCAGACGTAGACCTCGGGACAGAGTCCGACTTTTTGAAGGACTCTGATACCGAGAGGACCTACGCTCCTGTCACTAGGATGGAGTTAGGGGCCGAGGGTGCTGCTGGTGGAGGCGTGCGAGATACCGGTCTTGGATCGGGACTCCGCGCTACCGCCAAGCAGTAGCCGGGGCCGCCTCTATTCCTGCGATATGAGCATCAAGGTGATCCAGATCAACCTGCATCACTGCAAAGCAGCCTCGGCAGTTTTATGCCGGAGGTTTGCCTTAGAGGGCCTGGATGTGGCCCTCATTCAGGAACCTTGGATTCATAATGGCAAAATCCTTGGTTTAAAGAATGCAGGTAATATCTCTTATGACTTTACCTCACCCAACCCCAGGGCGTGTGTTCTGACCAGGAAGGGTCTTGATATTCTTCCGCTTCCGAACTACCTCACTAGGGATACTGCTGTGATTAAGGTAATGCCCTCCTCTTTTGGAGAGGCAACTGGCCTTACCATGGCGTCCGCTTACTTTCCCCATGATGCCACGGGTTCCCCTCCACCACAGGAGGTTGTCGCTCTTGTCGACCGCTGTGAGAGGCAGGGGGACAGGCTCATTTTGGGCTGTGATGCCAATGCCCACCATGTCACGTGGGGCAGCAGTGACTGCAACAGACGTGGTGATGAACTGCTTGAATATCTGGTCGGTACGAACCTGCATATTCTCAACAGGCACAATGAGCCAACCTTTGTTACTTCTAACAGAAAGGAGGTCATTGATGTCACCCTGGCCACAGACAATATCAGTCTGTCGGTTTTTAACTGGCATGTGTCTAATGAACCGTCTCTTTCGGACCATAGGCACATCTGCTTCTCGGTTGCAGTCAAGTCAACTTCGGTTAAGACGGAACTGCGTAACCCCCGTCGGACCGACTGGTCCGGCTACAGGGAGGAACTTCGCCTCCTTCTCAGAGGTAATGCTCCAAAGCTTTCCTCGGTGCTGGAATTTGATTCGGCAGTTGATCTCATGCAACAAGCCATTATCGATTCCTACCACCACAACTGTCCAGCGAAGCTTGCCAGCCGGCCAAGGCTCGTTCCTTGGTGGAATACGGAACTTGGCAAGCTTCGCAAGCTCACTCGGAAACTCTTTAATAGGGCTAAGAGGACTGGGGACTGGACTATTTATAGACAGACCCTCAATAAGTATAATAAAGCCATCCGGGAGGCCAAGAGGAACTCCTGGAGGGACTTTTGCGGTAGCATCTCTGATGCCCCCGCTACTGCCAAAATCATGAAGATCCTGGCTCATGATAACACTCACCAGCTCAGCACCATCAAGGTGGCAGATGGTGAGTTTACCAAGTCAGGGACTGATACCCTTAAGCATATGCTTAAGGTACACTTCCCGGACTCCAAGGCCTATGACCTCACAGGCGCCGGCGCTCCCCCCGTGCACTTTCGGAGAGCGCACAGGGCGGACTGGGGCATCGCCAATAAGGTAGTTACATACTCTAGACTTCAGTGGGCTGTAAACTCGTTTCAGCCCTACAAGTCCCCTGGCCCAGATGGCGTCTTTCCCGCCCTCCTCCAGGAAGGCATAGACGCCATTGGCCCTCATCTGTGCAGGATATTTAGAGCCTGCATTGCTCTGGCGCATATTCCAGATGTCTGGAAGCGCTCGAAGGTTATCTTTATTCCCAAACCTGGGAAGTCGAGCTATCTTGAGGCTAAGGCATTTAGACCTATCTGTCTTACCTCTTTCTTCCTAAAGACTTTAGAGAAATTGGTGGACAGGTATCTGCGGGATGGTGTTCTTTCCCACACTCCCCTGTCCACTTTTCAGTTTGCCTATCAGAAAGGCAAGTCCACAGAGACGGCGCTTCATGGCATTTTGAACTGCCTTGACAGGGCCATCGAGTTCAAGGAGATGTCTTTGGCTATCTTCCTTGATATTGAGGGTGCCTTTGATAGGGTCTCTAGTGAAGTCATCCTTCGCGCTGCGGAGCGGTTTGGTATTGACGACACTTTGTGTTGTTGGATAAAATCCATGCTCACGTATCGCAGGGTGACGGCGTCTCTTCTCGGGGAAACCTTGGAGATCTCCACCGACCGTGGCTGTCCTCAGGGAGGGGTTCTTTCCCCTCTTCTTTGGTGCCTGGTGGTGGATGAGCTGCTGGGTCGACTCGGGGAGAGGGGATGTCACTGTTTTGGCTATGCGGATGACATCGCAGTGATTGTTACAGGGAGGTTCCCTACAACTATCGCTGCACTGATGAAGTCTGTCTTGCATGATGTTGAGGATTGGTGTGGGGGTGTTAACCTAACCGTCAATCCCAACAAGACTGTCCTTATACCGTTTACTCGGAAAAGGACTAATGACCTATTCAACGATATTTCCTTCTTTGGACAGGTTTTAAAGAAGTCCTCCGAGGTCAAATACCTTGGCGTGACTTTCGATGCCAAGCTTACTTGGAAGACCCACCTTGATCTGAGTATCAAGAAGGCCAAAATTTTATTTTGGCGTTTAAGAAGTTCAGTCAGCAAGTCCTGGGGCTTAAGCCCTAGCGCTGTAAACTGGATCTATACCAGGATCATCAGGCCAGTGGTCTCCTATGGAGCTCTTGTCTGGTGGCCCAGGGTTCGCCTTAAAACAGCCCAAGATGAACTACGCAAGCTTCAAAGGCTGGCGTGCATCGGTATCACGGGGTCCATGAGGACAGCCCCCACAGCTTCTCTGGAAATCCTTCTCAATATGCTTCCTCTTCACCTTTTTATTGAGGAGGAAGCTATTATGGGAGCCTGTAGGCTCAACAACCTCGGCTGGTGGAAGCCCAAGCATTGGGACTTCAGTCACACCAAGCTTTTCAGTGAGTACAGCAGTACTGAGCCATCACTCGTGATGGTCTCAGATAAGTCTGTTATATCATACCACTTCGACAAGCCCTTCAGCGTGCACTTTCCCAGTCGCACTGATTGGGAGACAACCCCAGTCCTCGGGACTGGGGGGAGTCCGTCTGGTTCACGGACGGCTCCAAGACGGACTCTGGAGTTGGAGCCGGGGTCTACTGCTTGACCAAGAAGTTTGGTTTTTACGAGAGCCTTGGCAACTATGCCAGCGTTTTCCAGGCGGAAATCATGGCCATTTGTTTATGCGCGGATTTCTGCAACAAGAAAAACTATTGCGGACGGACGATTCAGATCTATTCGGATAGTCAGGCCGCCCTCAAGGCGCTAAATCAGTGCCTTGTCGATTCCAGACTGGTGCTCAGCTGTCTGGATCTGCTGGGTTTTTTGGCTGCCCGCAACAAGGTTCAATTGCTGTGGGTGCCAGGGCACTGCGGATACCTGGGCAATGAGAGGGCTGATATGTATGCCAAAAGGGGGGCTGAGGCGAAGTTCTTCGGACCAGAGCCTGCGGTTCCCATCCCCCATGGCATCATTCGCCATAGGATTCACTGCCGGATGTCTGCACTTCAACTGCAGCTCTGGCTTGACATGGATGGACAGAGACAGGCCAAGGAGTTTGTCCCGGGTCCTTCTATCACTAGGGCAAAGGAACTGCTTGCCCTCACTAAAAACAAAATTAGGCTGGTCACCAGTCTCCTCACTGGACACTGCCGGCTGAATAGACACCTGCACTTATTGGGCATCGTTGATGACCCACTCTGTAGGTTCTGCCGGGAGGTAGAGGAAACCTCCTCCCATATCCTCTGTAGCTGCGACTACCTCGCGGCCATGAGGTTCGAGCATTTCGACATGCATACTATGGAACCTCACCAGTTCTCTACTGTCTCGGCCAACCGGATTCTCCGATTCATCGAGGCGACAGGACTCTTCGTAGTCTAACAAGCTCGGGGCGCACAATATACCCTTGGTATCGGTGCTCGGCGCGGCGACGCGCCACCCCCTTCAACAATAACAATAACAATAATACGTGGTTTTCGCTATTATAAATAAGTGAATGATTTTAAACCCTTGGGGCAAATTTTAACGAGGGAGCCAGCTGAGGAGGTCCGCGCAGCTATTATTGTAAAGTGTTATACAGTAATGACAGACATCTGCCTTTGGCAATATTAAACTTTAGGGGGAAGTGACACGAAGCGCCATTACTGAACCCCCCTTTTAAAAATCTTTCCTAAGCCTTGGTTTAAATTCGCGCACTCAGCCAATTACGTTTCATTTTAATTAATTGAGACTTTGCTAAGCCTAACTGCCAGAAATAAGAAATATTTCTTATATAAAAATTGACGTAAGATATGTAAGGATGGTGTTTATTTTTTTTTTTTTTTGGTATTTCTTGTCAAAACTTTTACAATGGTCCAAAGATACTTTTTTGTTTATGTATAAATGTTTTTATTTTCTTTATATGTGTTTGTTTACCGCGACCCCATTTCGTGTCTGGCCCGCTCTTAAGTGCTCTAGAAACTTGGCCCCTATGGAATTTCCGTGTTAAATTCCCATAGGAAAGTGTCTTACCCCCTCGGAATTTTCTAAGCTTTTAAGCTCGTATTTATATCTTAGACTTAAGAAAGAATAAATAAAAAGTTTTGACATTTTATAGCAACAAAATAGTTTTTTTTTTTTTTTTTTTGAAAAAAAGGTCGTAGTTCAAAAGGTTTTTTTTGGAGGGGGGGGGGCAGCGTATAAGAAAAATGTATATGGATGGATGAAAACGGCCGGGTATTAATTTTATTCAAAGTATTTTTTTTTTCATTTGATCTTTGACCCTGTCAGATGACCCCTATCTCTAAATATATATATTTTTTTTTTATGAAATACGAATTTTTGATGTTTTTAAAAATAAAAGTGACATAGATAACCAGTTCATGTTCCCCTTTACACGTGTCACTAAGTCTAGGGCCAGAGTGTCACTTTAAATTTAAAGACGGGCGGCAGAGTTTCGCTTTATAAAGATGAGTCATTAAGAAACAAAGTTGATAGTTTTTTCGTTGGTTCCCTTACAGCTTTAGCGCCAAAATTATTATTAGAAAATCGATAGAGTAATATTAGAGGAGAATTTTATGGCGTAATTTTATTACTCGGCCACTAAGTGCCAGGAACCCCTTAAATATTATTTAATGACTTAATTAAACGGGTAATTAATCTTTAATTAATTTCCGCTTAATTAGGCAATTCATCAAAAATATCCGGCAACAATTTATTTATAAACGAGGCCTGGCTTCCCAACCGCGAGATCTTAAAAAAATATTCTATAAAATATTCGAGGCCTATTTTTAGCCTATTTTAAAATATTAAGGGCAAAGTTAAGAGCGTAGGAAGAAAGTAGTACGAGCTTACTACTCTCTTTAACGGGCAGGCCTTGTGGACATTGCAACTTGAAGTATTTTTCAGTCGAGGGTCAGGGGTCGTAATTCGGGCCTTGGTCTAGGACGTTTATTAGGTCAGTGATTTAAAGGTATCCATTATATCTGTCGACGCACCTAAACTTGCCCCCCCCCCCAATCCCATTGGTCAGTTTGTTTGAAGTAAAACGTGGTAGAATTCGCTTTGGGAGAAGTTGTAAGCCTTTGGAAAAAAGGGAGTGTCAACCCAATGGTCAAACAAAGGGATGAAAAACGAGGGGCTATTCTCGGACACGATGGAAAAACTGCCCTTTCGATTAGGGAAGGCCATTTAAGTCTAGGACCCCCTGTATGGTCAAACGGGGAGATGAGAGAAACGGAACGGTCAAAAATAGTGTCCGAGGAGAAGTAAGCGATGGTCAAGCTGACTATACTATTAATGTTTTCTTTAAGCTACCGTTTATATCTTGCTCGAGGATGACCCTTGACCCTTTCCACTTAAATCACCGGCTTATTAAAGGGAGGCAGAATCAAGCGTAGTCCTGGCGTATTCGGACACTGGTCAGTTAATATTTAATCTTTCGGGTGATTAGCGTTGAAAGCGAGCGATATTAACGCAAATAGAATCTGAAAAGGCGGGTTTATTAAATTGGAAGGTATCAAGAATGACTGCCGGCTAGGCCCCCGGCCCTTGAGTCCCTCGGCTTGTAAGGGCCTCTCTCCTCAAGGAGCTGAGAGAGAAACGCAATAAGGCATACGTAACATTTGGCGGATAATAATAAATTTATCGGTTTGGGCCATGCATTTTCGTCTATTGGTTGTCAAGGAAACCTTCGATGTCTCAAGAGAATCGATTTAATTTAGCTGTGAATATTGATTTAAAGTAGTAAGAAGTATGTTTCTAAGAATTTGGGATTTTATTCATATTGATTCGCACGTGCCTTTGTTTTTTTTTAATTTTCAAATTTCACGTGCATTTGTTTTTTAATTTTCAAATTCCACGTGCATTTTTTCTTTTTAATTTTTAAATTCCACGTGCATTTTTTCTTTTTAATTTTTAAATTCCACGTGCATTTGTTTTTTAATTTTTAAATTCCACGTGCATTTGTTTTTTAATTTTTAAATTCCACGTGCATTTGTTTTTTAATTTTTAAATTCCACGTGCATTTGTTTTTTAATTTTCAAATTCCACGTGCATTTGTTTTTTAATTTTTAAATTCCACGTGCATTTGTTTTTTTCAAGTTTTAAATTCCACGTGCTTTTAAAATGATAGAGAAATTGTCACGTGATTTACGAAGGCAGTCGGTAGGTGGCGCGTGATTTTAAATATTAAATTTATAATTCCCTAAGAAATTAATCTTAAATTATAGCGTAATTTTATATTCACGCGAAAATTTAAATAATCAGGGCTCGGTCTTTGGAGTTAAAAAGTGTTAGTATAACATTCTACAGCTTTTTAGGCACCGGCTACTTTTGTGATTTATAAGGTGAAGGCGCCGGGAATGAAGGCGAGGGGGGGGGGCTTGGGGGGAGGGGGGCAAGTGTTTCAACACTGGCAAACAACAGCTTGGAGCAAATAGGTGAAAATTAAAAGCTTTTCCTTTCGCTAAGGCAGCCCGGTCTTTATTTTTCTTAATTTTGATTAATCTGTCAGACGGGGAAAACAGTCTGCTCTTAATTAATGGGGCCTAAACGAACGCTCGCCTCCTCCGAAAATAAACGGAGAGTGCCCCCCCGGGGGGCAAGCTTCCAAGCTCTGCTCTTAATGGAAAACGATCATTTTGCTATTGTTTTATAGCCGAAAAGTTGCTAGAATTTAGACGAAAGTTTCCGAGCCGCTGCTGCTACATTGTTGTTGGTTCGCTCTATTTTTGGAGAGATATAACATTGAAAGGCGTTATTTACTGTTCTGTTTTATTATTTTGAAAAATTGTTAATTTCTAATATCAAAATTTAAAGGGAGGGTGAAATGGAAAAATCAGTTGTTTTTTTTTTATCGATTACTAAGGATTGATTTTCAAATTCAAATTAGTTTGAGATTTCAATGATATTTCGAAATTTTGCACTTCATGACCCTGCCTTCTTGTTAACAAAATTCCAGTGGCATGCTCTCCCCTTTTGTCCGGACACAAAAATGTCACCAACTTTTAATATTACAAGTTTAATAATGAAAGGGTTATCTAATGTATTTCTTTGGTTTTCTCGCTGTGTGTGTGGTCCGTCCGGTTAGGAATAAAAATTTGACAAATTGTTTTGTCAGTATAGCTTTTAATAGAATTCTACATCAAGCGCAGTTTGCAATGCTTATTAAGCCACTCGCAACGCGATGTAATAACAGTAAACCGCTCCTGCTTTCCTAGAAAAGTCGGTTTTTGACGTAAATATATGTTTTTGTATAAAAAAAAAGGACCAGGGTTCGTAAGGTCGATGTAATATCTGCCATCATGATAGTAAATAGCCCTTCAAAGCTAAAAAGAAAATTACAGAGAAACGGCACCGCTACCAAACCTTAACATTGTCAAGGCTATTAAGTGCCATTTCTCAATTGGTATACTTTTCGCTAACGAAAATGGTGAAATGACATCTTCTCATTGGTTTTAATACTATCGAGCGTACTGACTGTCATTACTAAATTTCGATTAATTCAAGGAAAAAAAAACGGCATCTCGCCTAATCATTTTACTCAGTCAAAGCTAATAACTGCCATTACTCTAGGCATGAAAGCGCGTGAGCCAAAGCACGAGACAACCGTCGCTATATCATCTATCATATTGATATTCGCCATGACTAGATTAATAAAGGAAAGGCTGTAGGGTATGTAGTTACTAACGCGTATACGCCCGTCGCCCTGATTATACGCGTTACAACTTAAATCGCGGTAATTTTAAATATCGAAAATTCACGTGATGAATAAGTTTTAAAAAAAAATTATTTATTTATTTGAAATTGGTTTAAAAATTTTGAATTCATTTCAAGGGTTGCTTAAAACGTGGGTTATTTTATCCGGACAGTGTAGTATCCCTTTAAGATCTTACAATACGTACATTATCCCTTTGGAATCATCAAATTTGACAGTTGAGGGCCAACTCATTAATATAATTTTAATTATATGTGCAGACGTTCTAATGAGGCAAATACGGGGAGAGCCGCCGTCGCTCGTGCATTTAACGCGTCTACGATTTCTGTGACGTATTACGTAACACCACTCCCCCCTCGACATTAATATTAACCAATAGGGATCGCGCTGGGCTCGCTTTAGTTATTACCCTGATTAATTGAATTTAAATTAAACATTACTAACCTGTAGTAGGTTAATATTACAACCAAATGTCAGGTTTTTGTTACATCGTCAAGTGCTCTTGTATCACGTGATGTTTTTGTTTTCATTTTAAGATAGTCTAGACATCAGCTTTGAAACTTATCGTAAGAATTAATTATTTAAAATTAACCGTATTAATTAAAATTGATTCCGAAATGACTGACACAGTTTAGTTAATTTACATTACCCACCTGTAATATCAATGCCTTAAAACTACTCTAAACTATTTTAATAATAGTCTTTGAGCGGCTTGAAAGTCTTACGAAAATTGTGGATGGTTTAGTACTATAGTTTCCCGTAGTGTTTGAGTGGCTTAGAAACTACCCAAAAGTCTCACGGAATAGTGGCGTCCATCTTAGTAAGTTTAGCACTATCTTCGTGTAGTCCTTGAGCAGCTTGAAATGTAAAGGTTCTGTTCGCATCTGAACTCGAACAGTATGCAATATATTACCTTCACGCTACAATTAAATTGAGTTCATTACTGTGTTAAATTCATTCAGCGTAACATTACTACATTTACAATGGTTTATAATGGGTCTTTCTTACCTTTAACAGTGCTGCCAAGTGGAATCGCGAATACAGCCCCCAAACCCCCCCCCCCCCCCGCGTTAGTATCTGTTTTTGGCGGTTTGGGTTTTGGGGAACTCTCTGTTCTGTTACGCTAATATCTGGGATTAATTAATGCTGCTATAGTGTGTATACATCCTAATAGCGAGAGAGAGGCGAGGCTCCCGTTTCCGATTCAGTATTATTCTCTAAACTCTCTCCGCGCGCCTCAATAAACCTCGAGGCTATTTTTAACAAACTAATTAATTTGCACCCCATTTTCAATAATCAACTATAGTTAAACATCGTGGCGTCATCCTATTCATATTATCCTTTGTTTCTAAACTATTTTTACCTTTTTAACACAATTTATTTCTTAATATGAAATTAATTCATTTGGAATGACCTTGAAATGATTATTTTAATTCGTCCCCCCCCCCTCTGCTTTAACCATATCTCGGTGCACGTGCCTGGCTTTAAACAGTGTATTTATAATGACCTTGAAATGTGTATTAAATTCTCCCCCCCCCCCATATCTCGGTGCACGTGCCTGGCTTTAAACAGTGTATTTAGAATGACCTTGAAATGCGGATTAATTTCGTCCCCCCCCCCTCATCTCGGTGCACGTGCCTGGCTTTAAACAGTGTATTTAGAATGACCTTGAAATGATGATTTTAATTTTTAAATCACGCGCGTCTCGTGAGATATATTTTTGTAAATGGGCGCGCGCGCGCCCTCTGTCAGTTCTCCAAATTCCCGGTAGGGTTTCTAAGATGCACGTGCGTGTTACTGTTAGGGGGGTTGATATAAATGGCACCGCCATCTAGCGTATAGCAATGTCCGCAATGAGTGTATAGGCGTAACTTTGAAGCGTTCCCAGATGATTCAAATATGAAATCTAAGGTATTTCCCCTTGGTATTAATATTCAAATTTAAGCCTATTTTGGATAAGAGACTAGGCCTATGAGCACTGAGCAGTGCTCATCTACGCCGCGCCGCTCCTCTTATGTAAAAGAGGCTGAGCTTTCGGGATTTCTGAGCACCGCCAGCTTTAAGGGGTTCCCCGTGACATATTTATCCCTACATCGCATCCGCTTTAAGACTCCTGCAAGGGATCGTCCCTTAAGTTTTAGGAGACTCATTTTTCTATCCCCCTCCCCCCGGCCTCTTTCTAATCAGTGACCAGCATTTGCCTCCTGTCAATTACTAACTAACTGCGAGGGTTCGTTAAAATTACTAGGGTTTTTTTTTTGAGAAATTAACAAATAAAAATTAGTGTTAAATTTATAAAATTTTATTTCACAATCTTGAATTTTAAGTAATATTTGATTTTTTTTATTATAATTAAATTTATTTCTAAATTTTAAATCGCGCCGGCTAAATTATTTATATAGTGAAGAATTTGAAGTAATATTAGAGATTACTTTTTTTAATCAAAATTAAATTAATGAAATATCTTCGAATAAATATTGAAAAATTTAATAATTCCTATACATTATTATTAAAGCCTGAGCATAAATAAATGTACTTGGAATTATAAGTTAGTTGTGAACTGTTCATCATCGATAATAGTTGGGATGGTGAGTGGCTAGGCGTGAAACGAGAGCTTAATTTATGCGTTGTCGCGCTGCTAGTGTTAGCCCGCCGCGACTCGAATTCCTCTCTCATCATTTTGAATAAATCTACTCATAGACATAGTTTAATTATTTAGCCCGCACTACCTCCTTCGCTTTGACATGGTTTACAGGTCTCGGTCTGGTGGTGGTAACACGCCACAATACGCTCCTCGCGTTGCATTGCAGTCCAGCCTGAAGCTATGACAATATTACAAATAGACACCGCGCTATATTGTTCGACAGCTATTACCAACTTATTGAAAGATAACCTCTGAACCCTCACTTCCGGTCCAACGCGTCTTAAACCCTAAAAGGGGGGAGGGAGAGCGCGAGATTTTCTCAATTTTATATAAAAAAACATTTCACGAGATTCACGCGCAATCATCTCAAGGTCATTTAATTTTAGCACTGTTTAAAGCTAGGCACGTGCTAAAGGGCAGGGGGAAAGTGGGGGGGAGAGCGCGAGCTTTTTCTCAATTTTATATAAAAAACATTTCACGAGATTCACGCGCAATCATCTCAAGGTCATTTAATTTTAGCACTGTTTAAAGCTAGGCACGTGCTAAAGGGCAGGGGGAAAGTGGGGGGGGGGGAGAGCGCGAGCTTTTTCTCAATTTTATATAAAAAACATTTCACGAGATTCACGTGCAATCATCTCAAGGTCATTTAATTTTAGCACGTGTTGAAGGGTGGGGGTGGGGGTTGAATAATGTATGCTCGATTCACTGGTCCTCTTTAGAATTAAATGTCCATGATTTTTACCCACAAACATTGAGTATGGCGGCGTCACGTGAAAACACGCTGTCCCTTAACAATGAAAAATAAGCAAGGTTCCTGATCGGCTAGCTGGAAAACAACTTTCAATGGGTCTACTAGTTTCGTGGTGGATCCGCTGTAGGTGACAGTTGTTTAGTATGGCCGGGGTCCCTGGGCCACTCGTTGGTAAGAGGGTCCTTTAAGAGAGTAGATTGTAAGGGGAGCGATAGACTGGGATGACGCGGATGGTCCTCGAAGGGGCCCCGTTCGCCTTTAATCCAAGACGCTTTGAAACGATTGACAAACGAGTTTCGCTCTCTGTTACTGACAGTTGCTTTTCTCTGGCCCCGCCAAGGCCTAAAGTTCACCCTTATTTTGATTGATCGAGAAGCTAGCCCCCGTCGGCCAAGTTAAAAATAAACTACAGTGTAGAAATACTACGCTTTTTCAACACCAAAACATACATTTTTCCAACCAAAAGTATACGCCCCTCCCCCCCCCCCCCAAACCCAAAATCCCCCATAGCTAGAGCTCTCCTTCGTTGGAAATACCCACGTAAACAGTTTCTGATGGTAAATATACACGGTAGAGCAATGGTCACGTCTCTGTAAACAGGGTCAGAGGTTAACTAATAGATCCTTCCATTAATTACTTGGGTTATTTCCCTGACGCCATGAGACAACGCCAGATGGCGCCTCTGTGGTGTTTGTTTCTCTTCTTTAAATTAATAGAATGGTCTATAGAGAGATT
The DNA here is from genome assembly GCF_054372755.1 of Phalangium opilio. NCBI lineage: Eukaryota > Metazoa > Arthropoda > Arachnida > Opiliones > Phalangiidae > Phalangium > Phalangium opilio. Next base: position 1,541,232 of record NW_028324223.1, read on the forward strand.
TCAGTGGGCTGCCTAGTACGTCACACGCTCCTAAGTCCTGCCACGGTTTAGGCAGCCATATTGGTGGGTTTCAGCTTTCCTTATGCAATGAACCCACCAATATAGCGGTGTAAATTATCTCACGTATCTTAGCTCCTCCCCCAAACGATACCTCTCTATCTATACAAACTTTCCGTGAAGAACTAAAACAATTTGTTGATACCTTTTAAAATAACGCGCGCTATTTTTAAGCCTTGCCGTGCACTTTTTCTCCCTAACTTATTTTTTCTTCATCTGAAGGTTGACACGTGATTATTTTGGAGGCTCTTCCCTATTTTTCTTGCGTTTTATTTATCTTTTAGGCTTAGCAGTAGGCTGTCTCCAAATTTCGGGGAAGCTACAAGCTACCGAGAAAACGTAGTTAGGCCCGTGGCTCTACTAAGTTTGAAAGACAGACAACTCCTCTTTGGTATAATCACCCCAATTTGTCGTCTGCTCGTATAAATTACGAGCCCCCCATTTCCGTGCAAAACAAATCCTCGAGGAAAGACAAACTAAGCTTTAATGTTAATTTATTTTTGGGATGTTTTTGCTCTCGGAGAAAAATTGCATTACGTCTTTGAGATATGGTCCAAGATTCTCAAAGGCTATAACAGTGTATAAATGTTGTTTCAACCATCTCTATACAAAGACTACAGAGTGTAAATACATTTCAAATATCGCGTATCCATCCGCGTTAACTTAAATCACTACTTTCTTAATTAATTTATTTTAGCAGTATAAATTAAGGAAACAAAATTAATTATCGGGATTTAATTATTGTTTAACTCGAACCCTGGCTATCTCGAAATTCGAAGGGTCTCTTTCGTTTGGCCCACCTGAGTACCTGACCACTCGCCGCTACCTTCTACCTTATTGCGGAGATGGGGGGTTACAAGTATACGGGGTTGGGGGGAGTGGCCCCCTCTGGTTGGTCCTATATCCTCCTAAGTTGGGCCTGCAGGTGTCGACAGATTTAATTATCCTTAAGCTCTCCGAGTAAAAGAGAGAAAATACTTTTCTATCGAATTTCTCATTCAAACCTTAATTCCGAAGTAACCGGGGGGATTGGAGCGAGGGGGATATGCCCCCACCAACTTTGGATCGAGTAATGGCACGTTCGTTGAATGGCTAAGCGGTCGAATGCATTAGGTGCCAACACCACTTAGCGGAGAAATCTTTCGCCGGCAATTGAAAACTGCTGCGGCCAGCTAGAAAAATCTACCCCTGGCGCAGCAATTCTGAGCCCGCTTTGCCCCCAAGGATAAATTTTCGATACAAGAACAGAGCAGGGGGAGTGCTTTAATTCCTCCGATAGCGTATACGGACGACGGGTCTCTTATGACAAGTAATGGCCGCACTGTTCTCTCCTCTTACATTTTCCATGAAATATCTTCTTGAAACAGGGTTCAGGGAAATCAGAGAAATTTGCGACAAACAGGGGCCGAGTAATTAAGCAAAATGTAAACAAACAACCCCCTCCATAGGAATAGCATTACACTAAACTTTGCAGGCTCGTAACTCTGGTTCTACTACAGGTACGGGGATGTCCTTTGAGTATGTCCAATTTGTCCCCCATCTAACCATACTAAAAACTTAGGGCTACGACAAACAGGGGCCGAGATATTAAGCAAAATGTTTAAAAACATGCCATGGGAATAGCATCACAACCAACTTTGGAGGCTCGTAACTCTGGTTTTACTAGAGATACGGGGATGTCCTTTGAGTATGTTATAGTCCAATTTGTCCCCCATCCAACCATACTAAAAACTTAGGGCTACGACAAACAGGGGCCGAGTAATTAAGGAAAATGTTCGTCAACTTATGTTATCGTCTCACTTATTGTTATTATGTCACTCATGATTTTTCACGCTGAACTTTAAAGGCCCATAACTCTTGTTCTACTAGAGATACGGGGATCTCCTTTGGATATGTTATAGTCCTCTTTGTCCCCCATACAAGGATACTTTAAACTTGAGGCTACCTCAATATCTTCGTCAACTCATTTTTTGTCTCACTTATTGTAATTAGGTTACTTTTGATTTTTATTGATAAACGTTGGAGGCTCGTAACTCTGTTTCTACTAGAGATACGGGGATGTCCTTTGAATATGTTATAGCCCAATTTGTCCCCCATCCAACCATACTAAAAACTTAGGGCTACGACAAACAGGGGCCGAGTAATTAAGCAAAACATAAACAAACAACCTCCTCCATAGGAATAGCATTACACTAAACTTTGGAGGCTCGTAACTCTGGAAAACTCAGGGACGTATGGGGGGAATACCTGGAAATCTTTGAAAAATTTGTTTTCCAAAAGTGGTATGAACCCTGTGAGACAGGACATCTGTAAGATTTTGAATAGGAATTTATCAACAGTATCGCTCAGACACGTGACTTGCTATTGATGAAATAATAAAATTTTAATACTTAAGTTTGAATTTCTCCGGAAAAAATATACAGTCTATAAAGAAAAACTCTGCTTTTCTTTGATAATATAAACTAATTTGAGTTTTCTACCACCAAAGTTTTAAGCCTATTATAGAGCTCTAGAAAAGGGCCGGCGAACCATATAGTGTATTGTATCTTATATAAAGTCTCTTTGAATGGGTACTGCACGCACGGGCTATGCCCCCAAACTTTTATGACGTAACAAAAGGCTCGGCGCGAGCTTAAAAGTTCTCTCGAGTCTCAAATTCGGAGGCAGCCGGCCAAGCGAAGATAACTGCTAGATTAAAGACTTCTCCAGTCAATCTCTCTTGTCCCTAAACGCATAGCTAAACGTCCCTTGTTTAACTTAATACGCTTAGGGACTAACGATATTGCCACCACACTCCTACGCGGCGAAATAAGATCCAAGGCTCGGCCCGGCCTGGCCCCGCTAAGCCTTTTAAAATAAATTTCTCAAAAGGGGGAAATTTGAGAAGCTCCTTTCTCGAAGTTTAAACTTTAAAAATTAATTTTTAAATTAAACTGGTAGCGTGCGCTAAAGGGGGTTGGGGCTAGGGGAATTAATTCAACCCTCCTCCACCCCCGTTTATTAACTTAAACTGCGCATGCGCTTCAGGGGCAGGGTTGCCAGTAATTTGTTATTAGAGTACCTCCTCCCGCATTCGTTCAGATTTGCAACTGAATCGAACAGAATTGTACAAGCTCTATTTAGTCCGTTGTTGTAGATTGCGGTTCGAAATAGACCAATCAGCGTTCAATTTATTCGGGGGAATGCGTTTGAATATTTTTGGTTCTTGAAAACAATTTACTTCAACGTTCTGAACTTCTAGTTAGGGTTTGAGCGAGTAAAGTGTAGGAAGGGTGGAGGGGAGGGGGTTTTTGAATGTTTCGAGCTAATTCTTCGATTAGCTTTAAACGTACAAATCCCTTAAGTTGGGTGGGGGGAGAGCCCCCCCCCCAGCCTTTGTGTACAGAATCTCCCGCCAAAATTTCTGCGGATTAAATTTGAAACAAGGTAAAATTTGTAATAATTCCAAATGGGATTTGACAATTGGACACGTGAAAAATGTCCCCCCTCCCCCCCCCCCACCGAAAACCCTTTTGTCTTTATTAGACTTAATCCCACTTCACGAAAATCCCCCCGACTTTCTTTTTTCAGGGGATTTAGAAAAGTTTTCTACAAGTCCAATTTTAAATTTTCAAATATTTACAAATGTCCTTTCTCTTTCTGTCTCCGCCTTTATGTTACAAACAATACTTTGAATCTGTCCTAGTATAATTGACGTATCCGCAAGTACTCGGTATTCCTCGGGTTAAAGGACATTACCATAGGCTTGTCATGGGTCAGGAGAAACGTTTAAAAGCCATTCCGGGATTTTAATAAAAATAGACCAGTTACAAACCTGAGATGCTTGCTTAGTGATCTAACAAATTCCTGGCAACCCTGTCCCTGAAACGCATGCGCGGTTTAAGTTAAGAAACGGCATAAATTAATTTCTATAGGCCCCAGTTTAGGCCACACTATTCTTCATTCAAACGGTCCACACAGAAAACCGCCAAAAATTGGGACGTGAACCGAGGAATTTGGCGCCATATATTAGATCATATTCCCAATAACCCAAAACCCCAATTTTAACCCATACTTATGCAGGCTAAATCAATACTTACTTCAAATTAAAATATAACCCAAATATAATAATAATAAAATCAATTAAATCCGTAATTACTTTTATTAACAGTATCAAAAACGTCCTAAAGAAGCCAGTCAAAACGTTCCCCGGTGGTTCTAAAGTACAACCGTGGCGTCATTCTTTGGGTAAATTCGATCCATCCGTGGGTTGGTTGCCTTGCCTCCCTGCAGACAGCCTTTGCTAAGAGAGAGTGAGTGAGACTGAGAGTCCCTTGGCCTCCGAGCTAATGTCCGCCAACTAAAACCCTCCTAACAGAACGGTAGCGAGCTAGGCAAGCAGCCAACCAACCCAAGAGCATCAACAACTCGGTCTCCTGTCTGTCTTCCCTCCAGAAGTTAAAAACACAACCAGAGTAAAAAAGGAATTAATGAAAGCAAAGCGGAGATACGTAACGGTGCTTCAAATTCAAAATGGACTCGGTTTCGAATTACGACCGGCTTAGCGACATGATCAGGATCGTGGTCGAGTGAAGATGGTCTAAAAACATAACGGTGTCGCCCGTGCGCGGTCTGTTTGTGTGTGTGATCCACCGAGACCATGTACTATCCGTTTGCCAAATGGTTAGGCTTAGCGTTAGGCCTAATCCTCGGTAGTAGTAGCGTTACACGCTCTTCTCTGGACGCAGAAGATGCAGATGGAAATTCGAAACGACGAAGAAACTTCGAAGATTATTTTCAATCCGGAACCGAATCTTATCTCGATAATGATTGGGAATCTTGCGTCGAATTTTTGGAGAAAGCCGTTGCTAGCTTCAACGAGTATCGGGCCGGACAAGCTCAGTGTCGTATCCAGTGTAATAGCGCGCCTTCTTTAAATCGCCATCGGGTCGCGATCCTGTCTGACACTGACCACGACGATGGGCTGTTAACTTCGGACTCGAGTTTCGGCGTTAGCCGGACAATTTTTTACGAGAATATAGTTAAGAACGCGTTGTGCCTTATGCAATGTGAGAAGGAACGCTTCGGACGTTTCGACAACGACCGGACACCCGGAAAGGTCAAAAATCACGAGATCGAGCAGGATTTCGCTAATAAAGTGCCCTATGATTATCTTCAGCTGTGTTATTTTAAAGTAAGTTCATTACCTTTTATTAATTCGTTCTTTTTACCTCTCCGAGTGACGTATGTCACGGAGAGGTTCTAATTTCGACGTGTGTGTGTGTGTGTCTGTCTGTGTGTCTGTTGTTACACCCACGTGACCGCGTTCGCAGTTTCCAAATCGGAGCAAACGTGTTCGCCATTTCCGAACTGCTTTCACAGTCACGGAAATGGCTCCTCTACTTGAGTTCTCACACCACCATCTTCTGGTTTTTGTCCATCCCACACGGAGACCAATCTGTACTTACTGGCTTCTAATCACCACCATCTTTTGGTCTTCGTCCATCCCGCATGGAGACCAATCTGTACTTACTGGCTTCTAATCACCACCATCTTTTCGTCTTCGTCCATCCCACATGGACACCAGTCTGTACATACTGGCTTCTAATCACCACCATCTTTTGGTCTTCGTCCATCCCACACGGACACCAGTCTGTACATACTGGCTTCTAATCACCACCATCTTCTGGTCTTCGTCCATTCCACTTGGACACCAGTCTGTACACCTGGCTTCTACTCCATCGTCATCGTTGGGTTTAAGACATTCGCGGCGATCAGCTAGGGTTACGAGAAACGTCTAGCCTCCCTAAGGTGGGATCGCCACCAAAGGTTTTCGCAATTGCGGTTGTTCTTGCTATTAGCTGTAGTTCGACACCCTTATATACTACCTATTTGAGTAAGGTAATGCAACCGGCGTATGCTTCATTTCAAACGCCAATATTAGTCAAGTCTCTCAAGAATGTTTAATTGTTCTTTTTTAAAGCGATGTAACGTTCAATAAGGCGAATAACTAACGAAGAAAATATTAAATATTAATTATATTTATTTTAATATTTAAGATAATCTTGTTTCTCAATTCAAAATTAATACGGAAAGAGTTAAAAAGCAGTCTATGTTTTTGTCTGTGTGTGTCCGTCCGTTGTTACAGTAGTGCGCTGCGTTAGAAGTTCGTTTTGTTTTGATGTGTAAAGGAATCCTACAGAACCATAATATTCCCTTTATCCTTAATATAAAGTGAATATGTGGAAATATTTTTCGTAATTATGATCCATTTAGTACTTTTGTAGCTTTAAAGCTCTATTTCATTTTGATATTCCAATGATTTTTTTTAATATTATTATTTAAAATGGGTGTTTATATATTACTTAAGCTATACTACATCTGTTTATAGCATAATCCTTTCTAAAGTGAATACAAGCACAACGCTACTATGATGGTCAAATGAACTTTTATTTGTCAATAGACCTAGTGAACCAAAAAGTAAACGTTTGGGTTCGGATTTCGTTTCTGTAATACAGAGACATTAACGGTTCAGAGTGAGCCGAAAGTTAAATACACTTTAGGCTTAGATATTATAATCATGGTGGAAATCTGGGCCGCGTTCAGCAGAGCCCAGCGCTGTTAACAGTGTCCTACTTAACGGGATTTTGTTTTTGGATTTTGACGTCACGGTGCTTAGCGCTTAGCTAGCGCGGTCTTCAAAGAAAATAGTCGGCTCTTTGGTAACGTGACGTAAAACGCGTATTTCTCAGCTTGGCGAAAAAACCATGGAGGAATTAATACAAATAGCTCTATGGGACTACAGCTATTTAATTGGCGTGAAACCAGTTGATCACGCGAGAATTTTAAGAGATATGTTAGTTTCTAATTTTAATTAAAAAAGTTGTTATCTATCTCTATAAATATGTTATCATCCAATTTTTGTTAAGCCTTGGTACATTGCACGCTTTATTGCGCTAGCGTCATTTATAAAACGCCGATGACCGGAGAAAAGCTATGACGACAGAGCTCACCGGTAAAATTTCCATATTCCGCTGTCTTTCTTGGTGAGCTCTGCTGAACGCAGCCCAGACCAGTGAAAGGTCTGATCGTAATCGGATAATAGCTTCGTGTTTTCATGCTTTTTATGGTACGCATTTACTTTCAGTGTGTGTAGCCACAAATAAGCTTTGGTGTTATGTAACGTTAACAGTCATGTTGACAAACTAAGAAAATCGTTGAGATGAAACGAGAGGATAGTGTTTACATGGCAACCCTGTTGTGAATATGGCTTTGAACATAGAGGGCATACAGTTGAGGAGTAGAAAATTGGGCCTTTACAAACACGTAAAGGTAATATCCCTCCAAAGTTTTATCTCTTCATTTCCCGTTTTTCCCCCATCGGATGATTTTAATGTGTACAAGTATATCATTATTGGATGTAAAATGTCGTCTGATTTACAGTATATTTGCTATTCTTTGTATACTGCTTTAATATTTCATAAATTTTAACTTAAGAAACATTTCCATATCTGGGTAAATAAGTTTGTAAGTAGTCGTCTTGACTCGGAGAGGTAATATTTTGGTTTTCCCAACTTGTTATAATTACGCGCGTGCATGTTGCCATGGATACCGTTATAAACAAGTTTTCCCGCCACCACGCTTCTATTTTTTTTCGTCACGTGCTGTTGTTTTCCCGTTCCCGAAATGCGCGCGTGCGATAGTAAAAATCTCGCGCCGATTTCTACTGCTTATTGGAAAAAGATTTCCCGCCTTTTTTTAATTCATTTCTTGCGCGTGAAATGCGCGCGGTTATTTCCACGTGGTTTTAAGGAAAGGTTAGGAAACTTACTAGTTCTCTAATGGCACTTTTCGTTAATTACAAATCAACGGGCGACTGTCAACAGCATCAGTTTAAAAATATTCAAATCAGTAAACAGCCCCTTTTTAAACAGGAAAACGGTCAAATTCATCCTGTATATATATATATATTTATACATAGATGGAACTGTATTTAAATTGCAAATTAATCATTAGCTATGTTATGGTAAAAAGTGACGTCCTCCAAATTCTATACAGGAACTTCCAAAAAGGGCAGGCCAATTTATCCGTACCAATTTCCTGTCAACTTTAATTTTGTTTGAAACTTTTAACGAACAAACTAAACAGAATCAAAACCGACTTCATTCCAGCCTGGGTCCCCCTTGGTCACTCTCCCCTCCCCCCATACTTTGTATAGATCTATTTTGCATATAAATTGGCAGCAAAGGGTTGAATAGTTTGTTTCGACCGACAACCAACCGTTTCGATGCGATTTTGCAAATTAGATAAAAGTTTGGGGGGGAATGGAAATAACTTTGAAACAAACGGGAATTTGTTTATTGCCAGAGAGAGAATGGCTGCTGCGATGTAGTTAGAGTAGTGAAAGAAACTTTTGTCGTGTACAGTTAGAAAGTAATTAGCGAGACCTTAAAAGGGTTCAAAGTTTGTTGCTAACGGAAGCAATTAAACGAGAGAGAGAAAAAGAGAGAAATTAAATCCTTCTCGCAATCGAGTTATCACAAATAAATAAATAAATAAATAATCTTATTTTTCTTTTTAAATTTATTCAGTTTTTATTTTAATCAGGTACAAAGTTTAAAATAATATTTATTATACTTAAAAGAAACTGGGTCTGGTTTTTTTTTAATGTTATATATTTTTGCACGTGAAATATTTTATAATTAAGGCGCCAATTATCGCGTGAAAAATAGAGGATGCGCGTGAATTAGTCGCCGCCGCGTTTGTGCTGGTGAGGGTTTTATTTTTAGCGCCTCCGTGTTCAAACGTTGAGTTTATTTTACTTGGAATTGGAGATACGAAGTCAATTTCCTTACGGGTGTGGTTTGAAAATGTCCCTGTTTTTAATCAATTAAAATTTTAATTACGAAATTAAGGATAGGGTGGATGAACTTACCATTTAAAGGGTGGACATGGTGCTGCTGATAGTAATGGTCAGGGGGTTTCTGCGACGATATTAATCCGTGAAATGTTAAACAAAGCAAAATGAACAAAAATGTAGCGGAATTCATATTGCAGCGTGGTACGATATTGCAATATTTTGAAGCAATGAAACCAGCTCGGCGAAAAACAACTTATTTTTAATCAAATGAGTTGTTTTTCGTATTTTTCAAAAGTGATATCATTTGAATCGAAGGTTAACGCGTGAAATATTCGTGTAGTAAACATGTTTATGTACAGGATACGCTGTCAAACGCTACATTCTTTGCTATATTGCATTTAACATCACATAAGTTCATATGTATAGCGAGTGTCATACTTATGTAACATCACTTATAAACTTATGGAGCTACGTCACCATATCCCAACCTTACAAGGACTCGGAGTGAAGAATAGTACATGCCCTACCCCCATTATAAATTAATTAAAATATATACACGTAATTAAACTTAATTGTTACGATTTTCCGGTATGGATAATGGCAAACCCACTCGATTGGAACTTAGTTGCGCTGTAGTAGACGTAGGTGGTTTAATTTTAATTAATATTGACAGCTCTAGGAAAACATCTGTTGCCAGTATGCTTAATTTCTTTTAAACAAGAAAATAATAAATTATGTTAAATAGGTCGCGCCAAACCTAAGTTTAAACCTTAAAATAAAAAAGTTAAAAAAGCAGGCGCCGACAAAGAAAAGATAAATATTCTGGCTAGCGCGTGAACCCACGTGTTAAACATATTTCACATTTATTTTTTTTTTTTTAAATTCGCAAAATTTTAGATGACAGTTTTTATTTTTAAAAGATTTTCCATCTGGAAAATTATTTTGCGTATAATTTATAGTCTTTGAGTTGCTTGGAAAGAAGGAACCCAACCAAATTCCCGTAGATAAATAACGTTCTTGTGGGAAAATAAATTTAAGCGGCGGAATTTCTTAATTATAGACAAGATTAAAAGAGGTCTAATCGGGTTTTTCCCAAAAAAGAATAGTGTCAAATGAGGTTATTTTTTGCGGTTTTATTTTTGGGTGGTGGTTTGACTTAACAGTCGCCAGATGTCATGGGAAATTTGCCAGTGGCAGAATAACGCCCACGCAATGTAAATAACACCTCGAAAGCGTTGAGTCACCCTTCGTTCGTTGATGGCAAAAATATGGTGTCAATATATTTTGACAGACGCGATTTGATTCGGACATTTTACTAAAATGATCTGTCAATTCGCTTACTGAAAAAAATGATTTTTATCCAAGCTTAAAGCTTAAAGATTAAAATTAATATTTTGTAACAAGAATTATATTATTAAATAGTTTAAGATAGTTAAGGACTTCATTGTATCATTGAACGTTGTCCTTTATAATAGACTAATGACAGTATCTTGACTTTGACAGTGTTAAACACTACGCGAATCTAACACCGAGTGCTTTTATCAGGGTATCCACTTTTCATCGTGTAAACAACGTATTTATCGCCATCGATTAAATTTTGCGCGTCAAAATAACCTAATAGCGTTAAAAAACACTGGTCAATGGAGCCCGAGTTAAATACAATCAATGTCAAGTTAACCCTGGGTTCTGTTTCTTTATAAATAAATAAACGTGTAACGTTTCTTTGACGTAGCGAAACTGTTCGGGGATCAAATTACCAAAAGAGAAACGTTGCAACAAGAACTTGTATTTTCACTTCCGGACCAAGTGACTGACTCTATGAAACAAAATCTTTGTTTAGTTTTAGAAAATGAGCTTAGCAAAACCTTAATTGTAATCTAACCTTTCAAGACTGCACAAGAGCGTCTAGAAACCTCTAAAAATGTCTTTGACCCCGACCACATTTCTTTTTTTTCTTTCTTAATCTTGAAACTGTGTTGGTTTAATAATGAATGTCATTTACTTATTTTTTAACTTGGATTCGCTTAATTTGAATAACGGTCGGGGTTTTTTACGGTTCTGGAGTTTTAGTAGCTTCAAGGCCAATACTTTGACTTTAAACCCACTTACAAACTTGGTTTCCAGTCAAAATAAGTACTTTACAATTAGAAATCGTTGCAGACATGGGTAGGATATGTCTTATTTTACGTGGGGAAAAATGTGGGTTGTAATCTTGAATTATACTTATACCTAGTTATTTTCAAATTTGATTTTTAAATCGTTTTAGTTTAATATAACCAGATATAGAGTAATGGCACTCCATGTTAATTTCACATAGAGCGTAACGTTGCCAAAGGCAGGGAAGTGCCATTACCATATTAATGAAAATTTTAATTTAATTTGTGTTTATTTATTTTTTGTCTTTCATTACTTTTAGCTTGGTAACCATCAACACGCCGCTTCATGCGCTTACACTTTCCTGGTTCACAATCCCGAGCATGACATCATGCAGAATAATCTCAAGTACTACTTGGACTTGCCCGAAGTGTCCTTCAACGACGTCAAGTACTTGGAAGCCAAAAAATACCAACGACTCTTCTTCCAAGCCACGAAATCGTACGGTCAAGAAGATTACGCCCAAGTGGTGGATAAAATGGAAGAATCTCTGAAGGAATACTTTGTCTCTGAAGAGGAATGTAGATCTCTTTGCGAAGGGCATTTGCCCACTTCCCCCCAGGCCTCTTTCGTCGTGTCCATTGCCCGTAAGTTCGTGGTCCATTTGTAGCTAGACCAATTGTAGATCAAGTTTCCGAAATAAATTTGAATGACCATACATTTTAGACCATTACACGTTCACATTACGTTGTAAGGTCAAATGTCCCTACGAGTTGTCCTTGGGACACGGGGATGTCCAACAAGACTTGTTACCATCGTACTTTCATTATTTACAATTCTCCTATTACAGATGTAAGTAGATACTTGTCTATTGACACCAAGCGGTTACAGAGCTAGTAATGGCGTGACGTAGTCAATGCTGGCGTCGTTTTTGAACTAATATTAAGTGTCAGACTTATAGAGACTTATGTTTTATAAACTTATGTCTAATTTCTTATCAGTGAATCAGATTCAAAAATCGTGCGAATCTGTGGCTTCGTATTTAGCCCTAAAACCAAATGACACTGTCATGTTGGAGAACAAGAGGTTTTACGAGACTTTAGACCAAGTTAAACCTGATTGGTTCACACCTAGACATGTAATTTAATTTAATTTAGGGTAATTACCATGCAGTAATTAACACTCGTAGACTTAATTACAGGAAGTAACTGATTACGTTCAACGTTACACTAAAGAGAAAATTTTCCTAAAATTTATTGATAAAGAATTTGACTTCAGCCAAGCTGCAAATTATGTAGGTAAAGGCCGCCGCCATTTTGAATCTTTCCGGCTTGATTTATAATTAGTTTATTAATTAATTAATTAGTAATTAATTAACTTTAGAGTACGGTTAATTCGACGAAAAACTCGATTAAAACTAGTCCCTTAAGCGAAGGTCAAAAATGGGCGGTGAATAGCGGTATCAAGGTGACGATGGACGCTGACCAGTTGAAGGGAACCAAAAGGTTCGTGGCTGACCACGTGGCCAGCCAATCCGAGTGCCAGCAACTGGTCCATTTGGCCAGCGAAGGCGCCACTCACGGCGACGGATACAATGGGAAATTGTCGCCTCATACCGAGTTTGAGACTTTTGAAGGATTGACCGTTGGACGCGCGGTCACTGTAAGTGGTCATTTTGTTTTGTTTGTCCGGTTAATCAGGGTTGCGACAGATCAGGGAAAACCTAGAAAGGTCAAGTAGGCCTACTTAATATTTGGGGAAAGTCCGGGAATTATAGTTCAAATTGTGGGAGCCCTGACGCCATTTGTGGGGATAAATTTTTTTTGACGACGCCATTTGTGGGGATAAATTTTTAATGACGACGCCATTTGTGGGGATAAATTTTTGATGACGACGCCATTTGTAGGGATAAATTTTTAATGACGACGCCATTTGTGGGGATAAATTTTTGATGACGACGCCATTTGTAGGGATAAATTTTTGATGACGACGCCATTTGTAGGGATAAATTTTTGATGACGACGCCATTTGTAGGGATAAATTTTTAATGACGACGCCATTTGTGGGGATAAATTTTTAATGACGACGCCATGTGTGGGGATAAATTTTTAATGACGACGCCATTTGTGGGGATAAAATTTTAATGACGACGCCATTTGTGGGGATAAATTTTTAATGACGACGCCATTTGTGGGGATAAAATTTTAATGACGACGCCATTTGTGGGGATAAATTTTTAATGACGACGCCATTTGTGGGGATAAATTTTTTTTGACGACGCCATTTGTGGGGATAAAATTTTAATGACGACGCCATTTGTGGGGATAAAATTTTAATGACGACGCCATTTGTGGGGATAAAATTTTAATGACGACGCCATTTGTGGGGATAAATTTTTAATGACGACGCCATTTGTGGGGATAAATTTTTGATTCGGTTTTTAATTGTTTGGGGGGCGTTAACAGTTGGCGCACAAAGGCCTAATAGATCCATTAGAGGCTCAGTTGTTCCTAAAAGCCAGTGAAAAGGCGCGCAAATACATTGAAATTCATTTCAATCTGACGTCACCCTTGTATTTCGCCTACACTCATCTAGTCTGTAGGACTTCCCTATCCGGTAAGAATTAACGCCTAATTAATTAATTAATATTTAATTTAATTTAATTTGATTAATTAATTAATAATTAATTAATGGGTTTTTGGTTGAATCAGAAAGTAGTACCAGGAATGATTTGAGTCATCCGGTTCACGCTGATAATTGTTTGTTAACTAAAGAAGGCGAGTGTTTAAAGCAAAGGCCCGCCTACACGTGGCGAGATTACAGCGCCATTTTGTATCTCAATGACGATTTCCAAGGAGGAGAGTTCATTTTCGCCAAAAGCAAAGACGCCGTCGAGGTAAGCCTATTTAAATAATTAATTACTTATAGAATGATTTAATTATTGAACGATTTAATCATTGAAATTAGGCCTAAATGAAACGCGAATCCATCTTTACTAGTTAGGCTTATTTCGGGATTCATGGAGGGTAGTAAGGGAAGAAATTCGTCTGTCGTCTGCTACAAAGGTCAAAAATGTGTACTGTAGCAGACGACAGACGAATTTCTTCTGTCGTCTGCTACAAAGGCCAAAAATGTGTACTGTAGCAGACGACAGAGACTAATTTCTTCCGTCGTCTGCTACAAAGGCCAAAAATGTGTACTGTAGCAGACGACAGAGACGAATTTCTTCTGTCGTCTGCTACAAAGGCCAAAAATGTGTACTGTAGCAGAGCAGACGACAGACGAATTTCTTCTGTCGTCTGCTACAAAGGCCAAAATTGTGTACTGTAGCAGACAACAGAGACGAATTTCTTATGTCGTCTGCTACAAAGGCCAAAAATGTGTACTGTAGCAGAGCAGACGACAGACGAATTTCTTCTGTCGTCTGCTACAAAGGCCAAAATTGTGTACTGTAGCAGACAACAGAGACGAATTTCTTATGTCGTCTGCTACAAAGGCCAAAAATATGTACTGTAGCAGACAACAGACGAATTTCGTCTGTCATCTGCTACAAAGGCCAAAATTGTGTACTGTAGCAGACAACAGAGACGAATTTCTTATGTCGTCTGCTACAAAGGCCAAAAATATGTACTGTAGCAGACAACAGACGAATTTCGTCTGTCGTCTGCTACAAAGGCCAAAAATGTGTACTGTAGCAGACGACAGACGAATTTCTTCTGTCGTCTGCTACAAAGGCCAAAAATGTGTGCTGTAGCAGACGACAGAGACGAATTTCTTCTGTCGTCTGCTACAAAGGCCAAAAATGTGTACTTTAGCAGACGACAGACGAATTTCTTCTGTCGTCTGCTACAAAGGCCAAAAATGTGTACTGTAGCAGAGCAGACGACAGACTAATTTCTTCTGTCGTCTGCTACAAAGGCCAAAAATGTGTACTGTAGCAGAGCAGACGACAGACGAATTTCTTCTGTCGTCTGCTACAAAGGCCAAAAATGTGTACTGTAGCAGAGCAGACGACAGACGAATTTCTTCTGTCGTCTGCTACAAAGGCCAAAAATGTGTACTGTAGCAGAGCAGACGACAGACGAATTTCTTCTGTCGTCTGCTACAAAGGCCAAAAATGTGTACTGTAGCAGAGCAGACGACAGACGAATTTCTTCTGTCGTCTGCTACAAAGGCCAAAAATGTGTACTGTAGCAGAGCAGACGACAGACTAATTTCTTCTGTCGTCTGCTACAAAGGCCAAAAATGTGTACTGTAGCAGAGCAGACGACAGACGAATTTCTTCTGTTACTACCCTCCACGAACCCCAAGATAAGCCTAACTACTGGCGATAGGGAATTAGGGTGTATTATTTACAGAAATTTAATCATTGAACGATTTATTCTTGGAATTAAACCTAAATGAAACATTAATTAATTAATTAAATTGTGTTTAAATTTAACTTTTATTGCGGTTTAGTCTAGCGTAAAACCGCGTTGTGGTCGAATGGTTGGTTTCTCAGCTGGTAAAGAGAATCTGCACGGAGTTCAAGCGGTGGTCAAAGGTCGTCGGTGCGCTTTAGCCATGTGGTACACTTTGGACGCCCGCTACCAGGAGAAAGAACGGACCATCGCGGAACAGGCCATCGCGGAATTAGTCAGGAACAAGATGGCGTTGAAAGACGTCCCCAATCTCTCACCACCCACCACCAACGCCAACGGTAATATATTAAAGCCTCCCAAATCAGGAGGAGGCGGCGGCGGGAGAACCCCTAAGGTACTCGCTGCTCCCCCCCTCGGTGATTTAAATAGCCAATCAAAAATTGACCTTTGATCCTTTGAATATTGAAACCAATCACCAATTGGATATTTAAAGCGCACACACCTAAGCCTAAATTAACGTTAACGACACTCGTCATTCTCAAATTAAAACGGAACAATTAAATAAGTACATTCCGTTTAATTCTACTTAAATCCTTAATTAATTAGTTAATTCATTTAATTAATTAATTAAATTAATTGGTTAATTCATTTAATTAATTAATTAAATTAATTGGTTAATTCATTTAATTAATTTCTTAAATTAATTGGTTAATTCATTTAATTAATTTCTTAAATTAATTGGTTAATTCATTTAATTAATTTCTTAAATTAATTGGTTAATTCATTTAATTAATTTCTTAAATTAATTGGTTAATTCATTTAATTAATTTCTTAAATTAATTGGTTAATTCATTTAATTAATTTCTTAAATTAATTGGTTAATTCATTTAATTAATTTCTTACATTAATTGGTTAATTCATTTAATTAATTTCTTACATTAATTGGTTAATTCATTTAATTAATTTCTTACATTAATTGGTTAATTCATTTAATTAATTTCTTACATTAATTGGTTAATTCATTTAATTAATTTCTTAAATTAATTGGTTAATTCATTTAATTAATTTCTTAAATTAATTGGTTAATTCATTTAATTAATTTCTTAAATTAATTGGTTAATTCATTTAATTAATTAATTAAATTAATTGGTTAATTCATTTAATTAATTTCTTAAATTAATTGGTTAATTCATTTAATTAATTTCTTAAATTAATTGGTTAATTCATTTAATTAATTTCTTAAATTAATTGGTTAATTCATTTAATTAATTTCTTAAATTAATTGGTTAATTCATTTAATTAATTAATTAAATTAATTGGTTAATTCATTTAATTAATTTCTTAAATTAATTGGTTAATTCATTTAATTAATTTCTTAAATTAATTGGTTAATTCATTTAATTAATTTCTTAAATTAATTGGTTAATTCATTTAATTAATTTCTTAAATTAATTGGTTAATTCATTTAATTAATTTCTTAAATTAATTGGTTAATTCATTTAATTAATTTCTTAAATTAATTGGTTAATTCATTTAATTAATTTCTTAAATTAATTGGTTAATTCATTTAATTAATTTCTTACATTAATTGGTTAATTCATTTAATTAATTTCTTACATTAATTGGTTAATTCATTTAATTAATTTCTTAAATTAATTGGTTAATTCATTTAATTAATTTCTTAAATTAATTGGTTAATTCATTTAATTAATTAATTAAATTAATTGGTTAATTCATTTAATTAATTAATTTCTTAAATTAATTGGTTAATTCATTTAATTAATTAATTAAATTAATTGGTTAATTCATTTAATTAATTAATTAAATTAATTGGTTAATTCATTTAATTAATTAAATTAATTAAATCACCTTAAATATCGCGAAAAACATATCAAAATAGCTTTAAAAATATTTCGACCAAGGCTTAGCGAATAAAAACCAACTTTTAGATTAGAATAATTAACTTTAATTAATTTAAATCGCGATATAAATAAATTAGTGTAAATAATAAATTTTTAATAATTTTGTGATTTATTTCTTTGTTAATTGTTTTTTTTTGCATTTTTTTAATTAATATTTTCTAAAAGTTGGTTAATTTTTTTAATTATAGATTTAATTAACGCGATGCGAGTTTTGAAATTCACGCGGCTAAGCCTAATTAAAGTTAATTAAACGAATTAACGCTTAATACCAAATTGGTAACAAAAAAAAGTTACTCTCAACTTTGGGATTGAAATTAAAAAACTTAAATGATAATTAATTAAGACTTCGGGACGCAGCTATTTACAGTGCCATATTTTTTATTCAGTCAACAACTAAATATTTAAACGCAATTTCAATGTTAACTTTTGGCGCGATTGTACAAAGTGACTCGTATAATTGTTTGTTTATAATATATAATTAATGAATTAATTATTAAAAAAAGAGCTTATATTCTAATTAATTTAATTCATTTATCTTTAAACGTAAATAGGTAAAGATCCGTGTCGAATTTCCCCTCATAATGGCAGCAGAATCGGGCTTGGTGTGACAGCTAGAGTTCCTGTTCCAAATGTAAATGTAAGTCTTAAAATAATTATTTATTAATTAATTAATTTGTTTATTAATTTTGAGGATTAAAAATTAATTTATTAATTTTGAGGATTAAAAATTAATTTATTAATTTTGAGGATTAAAAATTAATTTATTAATTTTGAGGATTAGAAAATTAATTTATTAATTTTGAGGATTAGAAAATTAATTTATTAATTTTGAGGATTAGAAAATTAATTTATTAAATCTGAGGATTAGAAAATTAATTTATTAATTCTGAGGATTAGAAAATTAATTTATTAATTCTGAGGATTAGAAAATTAATTTATTAATTCTGAGGATTAGAAAATTAATTTATTAATTCTGAGGATTAGAAAATTAATTTATTAATTCTGAGGATTAGAAAATTAATTTATTAATTTTGAGGATTAGAAAATTAATTTATTAATTTTGAGGATTAGAAAATTAATTTATTAATTTTGAGGATTAGAAAATTAATTTATTAATTTTGAGGATTAGAAAATTAATTTATTAATTTTGAGGATTAGAAAATTAATTTATTAATTCTGAGGATTAGAAAATTAATTTATTAATTCTGAGGATTAGAAAATTAATTTATTAATTCTGAGGATTAGAAAATTAATTTATTAATTTTGAGGATTAGAAAATTAATTTATTAATTTTGAGGATTAGAAATTAATTTATTAATTTTGAGGATTAGAAATTAATTTATTAATTTTGAGGATTAGAAATTAATTTATTAATTTTGAGGATTAGGAAATTAATTTATTAATTTTGAGGATTAGAAAATTAATTTTGAGGATTAGAAAATTAATTTTGAGGATTAGAAAATTAATTTTGAGGATTAGAAAATTAATTTTGAGGATTAGAAAATTAATTTTGAGGATTAGAAAATTAATTTTGAGGATTAGAAAATTAATTTTGAGGATTAGAAAATTAATTTTGAGGATTAGAAAATTAATTTTGAGGATTAGAAAATTAATTTTGAGGATTAGAAAATTAATTTTGAGGATTAGAAAATTAATTTTGAGGATTAGAAAATTAATTTTGAGGATTAGAAAATTAATTTATTAATTTTGAGGATTAGAAAATTAATTTTGAGGATTAGAAAATTAATTTTGAGGATTAGAAAATTAATTTTGAGGATTAGAAAATTAATTTTGAGGATTAGATTGAGGATTAGAAAATTAATTTTGAGGATTAGATTGAGGATTAGAAAATTAATTTATTAATTTTGAGGATTAGAAAATTAATTTATTAATTTTGAGGATTAGAAAATTAATTTATTAATTTTGAGGATTAGAAAATTAATTTATTAATTTTGAGGATTAGAAAATTAATTTATTAATTTTGAGGATTAGAAAATTAATTTATTAATTTTGAGGATTAGAAAATTAATTTATTAATTTTGAGGATTAGAAAATTAATTTATTAATTTTGAGGATTAGAAAATTAATTTATTAATTTTGAGGATTAGAAAATTAATTTATTAATTTTGAGGATTAGAAAATTAATTTATTAATTTTGAGGATTAGAAAATTAATTTATTAATTTTGAGGATTAGAAAATTAATTTATTAATTTTGAGGATTAGAAAATTAATTTATTAATTTTGAGGATTAGAAAATTAATTTATTAATTTTGAGGATTAGAAAATTAATTTATTAATTTTGAGGATTAGAAAATTAATTTATTAATTTTGAGGATTAGAAAATTAATTTATTAATTTTGAGGATTAGAAAATTAATTTATTAATTTTGAGGATTAGAAAATTAATTTATTAATTTTGAGGATTAGAAAATTAATTTATTAATTTTGAGGATTAGAAAATTAATTTTGAGGATTAGAAAATTAATTTTGAGGATTAGAAAATTAATTTTGAGGATTAGAAAATTAATTCTGAGGATTAGAAAATTAATTTTGAGGATTAGAAAATTAATTTTGAGGATTAGAAAATTAATTTTGAGGATTAGAAAATTAATTTTGAGGATTAGAAAATTAATTTTGAGGATTAGAAAATTAATTTTGAGGATTAGAAAATTAATTTTGAGGATTAGAAAATTAATTTTGAGGATTAGAAAATTAATTTTGAGGATTAGAAAATTAATTTTGAGGATTAGAAAATTAATTTTGAGGATTAGAAAATTAATTTTGAGGATTAGAAAATTAATTTTGAGGATTAGAAAATTAATTTATTAATTTTGAGGATTAGAAAATTAATTTTGAGGATTAGAAAATTAATTTTGAGGATTAGAAAATTAATTTAGTGATATAAAATTAGGCCTACATCAAGTTCCAAGCTTCTAAAAGTGATTACTATTATTTTTAATCATTAATTTAACTAAATTCGCATTTTCTAAAATTAGTACCCTTTTTGACACCTAGATGGCGCCAGTAGTTCTATAGAAAAATATTTTCAAAACCCCCGCCAAATTCAAATACATCCCTTGATATAAAATTCGCCTTTAAAGTCTATGGGAAATTAACATGGTTTCCCAGTACGTTTTATAAAAATAATTCAGACCCATTCGAAGGTTGCGAAGCATTAGTCGTCGCGTGTTAAGATTTTAACATTTAATTAATGTCAAAGATAAGCAAAATTTGAAGCAAAAAAAAATTTAGTCCGTTAAAAAAAAAAAGATCTTAAAGAAAAAGGAAATAAATTTTTCTAAAATTGATAAGATTGCGAAAGTATTTGGGCGTACTTCTAAACACCTTTCTGGGCGTGTCAATAAAGGGCCACGCCCCTTTTAATCCCCTTTAAGATCAGTTGGGGGGACCGGGGGGGGGGTGTTAAGGTAAAAACTATAGGAATGTATTAGAGTAGACAGAAGAACATTTTTAATTCTGTTTTAAAGGGAGGGAAAGTTAGCTATTTTCTGTCTGTCAGGAGAGAATCATTTCGAATGACCTTTCCAAAGGTCAAGCATCCATCTTTTGCCCAAATACAATTTTTATAAAATTTTTATTCCGGTCACTGAGAACCGAGATCGCTCGAATGGGTCTTGTTTACATCAGGTTTTTCATTTATCCTTTAATTTAAAATAAATGTTACTCTAAATTTAATTGCCTAATTATATCTAATTTTAATTAGACGCTCGTGTGTAGGGAAACGTAATCAAATTAGAAACTATATTTTATTTTTTAATCTAATAATTATTTAATCAGAAAAATTAATTATGACATTTTTAAATCTGATTTTATTTAATCAGAAAAATTAATTACGACATTTTTAATCTAATAATTAATTTTAATCAGAAAATTTAATTATGACATTTTTAATCTAATAATTAATTTTAATCAGAAAATTTAATTATGACATTTTTAATCTAATAATTAATTTTAATCAGAAAATTTAATTATGACATTTTTAATCTAATAATTAATTTTTATCAGAAAATTTAATTATGACATTTTCAATCTAATAATTAATCTTAATCAGAAAAATTAATTACGACATTTTTAATCTAATAATTAATTTTAATCAGAAAAATTAATTACGGCATTTTTAAATCTAATAATTAATTTAACCAGAAAAATTAATTACGACATTTTTAAATCTAATAATTAATTTAACCAGAAAAATTAATTACGACATTTTTAAATCTAATAATTAATTTAACCAGAAAAATTAATTACGACATTTTTAATCTAATAATTAATTTTAATAATATTTTTCATTTAATTTAAATTATTACGAAACCTTTGGTTGGTTTATATCTGAAGTGGCAGTTAGTGTTTAAAAGGTAATAACGTTAAAAAAGCGAGGGAGGTCAGGGGTCAAGTTGAATTTAGGTATAAATCAAGAAATATCCGAGTGCAACTGTTTGTAACGATTTATATCAAACGCCATGATCATAATAGGAAAATGCGCGGTGGGTTACCGCAGTTTGTACCACCAGCATCAGCCTGCAGCACCACCCGCTAAGGGTCCGTAGTCTAATTGGGCTTGTACCAACTTAAGTATTCACCCGTAATGGTGTGAGCGAGTTGAGGGCGCGCGTTTTTACCTTTATTGCATTGTCAGATTGCTATTGATTTGTAGACAACACGAAAAAAGCGTGAAATATCTATCTGGCAAAGAAACAAACATTCTTGGCGCAGCGGGGGCGATATTACCATTGTCAGAGCGAAGCATTCAGTCAGGTTTTACAGATGGACGATTTCGCTGATGTTAGCTCGCCCCCCCCCCCTATTAAAGAGACAATGAAATGCGCAAAAGTAACTTAATTTAAATAGGTAAATAGGCTTGCTAAGTCTTAACTACCAAGAAATTTCTGACCACGATAGACCACTTCGATGTAACTAAGAGAGGAAGATACGGGGGTAAAACTTGGCCCTCCAATTCCGGTTTTGAGCGCATGCGCTGTAGCCACGCGCGGTGACGTGTTGATTGTCCCCATGCCGATGTAGGTTGCGCCGAAATGGTCTATCCCAACCACTTGACGGCGTCCGTTTATTCTCGCCGTCGATGGTTGGTTGTCCGTTCATTTCATTCTCCCTTTGAACAATGGGGGTCTTTGAAGATACTTAACTAGGCATGGCCACCCTCGGGTGTGATGGGGTACCCTAAAAGAGGGGCCAAACCCACAAACCCAAAACTTCTTTCGTAGAAAGGTTAAAAGTTACCTTATGAAAAATGATTTCCACAGGTTAAATTACGCCAAATTTTTCAGTAACGATTACCCACTGACGCTTTAAGGTAATTGGGTAATTGTTACTGTTGATTACCGTAATTCTTTCCAGAAAAAAACTAATTTCATTTATTAATTTTAATACCTTAAAATATAAAAGCAATTAAGGTTTAAATTTTAAGTTTAATTAAAGTCCAGATTTATTTTTTTATATTTGAAACACGGTGGAGAATAAGAAGAACTCGAAATTGACACCAGATATTTTTCATTAGTCTTAATAAGAAATATTACTTTTTCTATTTGTCTGTAAGAGCCTTTGCGGGTTTTTTTTTTCTAAGCCTTGGCTTAAGAGTACGCCCTTAATGGTCCTTAGAAGAACGCTTAACCGGCGGCATCTTCAGGCGCACTTGAAAATGAACCACGTTACGTACCATTCTTCCCAATGTGGTATTTAAAACGTAAGAAGTGTGGTTGATAGCGATGCGGTTCAAGGGGGCCTGAAGCCATTGGATTTATTAAGCTTAGTATTTTGTAGTAATTTAAGAGTCTATAAATTCCGACGATTTCAAATCGGGAAAAGCAAAAACAATTGATCATTCTGAAGACCGACAAGAGTTATAAAAGCTAGACATTTGGCTTCCTCCATTTTCAAGAACTTATAATAAGTTTTTCTCTTTTAATCCCGGGCCAAACGTCTGAGAGCTAAGACATTGCCAGCTTTAAGAAATTTAGAAGTTAATTAGATGACAATCACGGACCTTTTTCCCCGTTTTTTTTGTTTTGTTTTTTTAACTAACAAAGTTTTACACACGCAACTGACGATAGAGGGGTCGGACACTGAAATGAAAATTTATACAGGGTTGCCACGGGTCAGGGAAAACCTGGAAAAGTCAGGGAATTTAAAAATGGGTCGAAAAGGTCAGGGAAAAGTCAGGGAATTTAAAAATGGGCCGAAAAGGTCAGGGAAAAGTCAGGGAATTTAAAAATGGGTCGAAAAGGTCAGGGAAAAGTCAGGGAATTTAAAAATGGGTCGAAAAGGTCAGGGAAAAGTCAGGGAATTTGAAAATGGGCCGTAAAGGTCAGGGAAAAGTCAGGGAATTTGAAAATGGGCCGTAAAGGTCAGGGAAAAGTCAGGGAATTTGAAAATGGGCCGTAAAGGTCAGGGAAAAGTCAGGGAATTTGAAAATGGGCCGTAAAGGTCAGGGAAAAGTCAGGGAATTTAAAAATGGTCCGTAAACGTCAGGGAAAAGTCAGGAAATTTGGATCTGAAAGTTCAGTGGCAACCCTATTATAAAAAGATAGCATTCTGCAAGCTGAATATTGATAATAGCCCATACGTTTTTCCCCCCCGAGTCTATCTTATCTCTAAGGGTGGTCCCTGCAACTCCAAATTGCCCAAGAAAAATTGATTTCAAAAACTAAAATTTTGAGGACCATAAAAGTTCAACCAACTTAATGTTTCATAGTTTATACGAAACAGGGCTTTTAAAAACTATTTTGGTTAACGTTTGACTTGGCCCATTTGGTTCTGTAGACTTTTCTATGGTCTTATACCATATCTCCAGTATAGTCTCAAGTTGGTCGTATGGTTCTTAGTATAAACGACCAGTTGGTCTTGTAGCCTTTCCCTTAAGCCTGTAGTTTGTCTTATACTTCATTCGGCATAGTCCAAAGTTGGTCTTATTTTGGTACTTAGTATGAAACTCTTAAAATATCGAATGAAAGAACCAATTGGTGTTATAGGCTTTTATGTAGATTCCTGAATTGTTCTTATACTCCATTCGGAATAGTCTCAAGTTGGTCTTATGGTTCTTAGTATAAACGACCAGTTGGTCTTGTAGCCTTTCCCTTAAGCCTGTAGTTTGTCTTATACTTCATTGGGAATAGTCCAAAGTTGGTCTTATGGTCCTTAGTATGAAATTCTTAAAATATCGCCTTGAAGAACCAATTGGTGTTATAGGCCTTTCTATAGGTTCCTGAATTGGTCTTATACTCCATTCGGAATATTCTCAAGTTGGTCTTACGGTCCCTTAAATTTATCCCAGAAGTAAATTCAAGTCTCGTTTTTTAGCTTAAAAAAAAACTAAGAAATTCCTTGTATTTCGTTAAATTCTTATTTATGGTTTTAAATCTTAAATAGGGCTCGTATTTAACGATAGTGCCAACTTAATCCCCAAAATATCGTAACAATATAGCGAGGGCCCCCCTTTGGGGACGTGTCACGTGTCTGTGCCCCTGTTCAATATAATATTCCTAACACCTTCTTTATCTTTACGAAAAAAAACCTTAAATTTTTCACATCAAAATAAATGTTTCGAGATTGGAGAGATTCCCTCTACCTAACGATATTTATAGTCTTTGAGCCGCTTAGTTTCTTATAAGTCACTCAAAGAATATATACTATTTTATTAACCTCGAGTTTAAAATTGTTGGCTATCTCTATCCAAGTTGTTTTTTTAATATATAATTTTTCTAAAATTAATTTGGAAGTTTTTTGGCCTTAAATTTTATTTTTGAAATATTTCACGGTAAATTAATTATTATTATATTTATACCTTAATTTTAATTATTTGTGGCTTCATCCGCTTTAAGGGAGATGAGCCAAATCCACCAATACATCATAATTGCGAGCTTTCGAACCCTATTTTTTTTTTTTTTTTTTTTTTAAATAACTTTTAATTAAGAATCAAAAAACATTATAAAAATTTTAAAACCATCATTAATTTAGAGTAAAATTAATTTTTTTGAACCCGAGGTGTTGCTTCGAACCCAGAACCGCAATTGTTAATTCATCAAAGGGGTAAAATGCACTGAAACTCGAAGCTATACGCGGAGTGATACATTAATATAATCCCCGCGTATTTTAAAGTAGTTAATGCGTTCTTAAGGCGCGGCGTGGCGCCCGTGCTTAAGGACTTAAGGTAATTAATTAGCGATTTTTAATGGCTATCTCTTTAAGGTTTAAATTTGGCCCACCCCAAAATATATTTTTGTTTAGGGCAAATGGGTGAAATTTATACGCATTTTTAATTTTAAATATTTCCAACCACGGGTCCCCATTAATATATTAATATCTGTAGGGACCCCGGATTAATTACATCACCATTAATTACGATATTTTACGCTTAGAAAATTTTCGGGTAATCAGCGTAAAATTATTCCTAGAAAATAAGAATGAAACATTCAAGTTTAAAAAAAGAAAGAAAATTTTTTTCTTAAACTTTTATTTTTTATCTGATTAATTGTGGGAAGTTATAAAAGTTTTAGTGCCATTGGAAAATTATCAAATTGCGGTTTCGCATGGGTGTCTTTTAGAATTTAATGTTACAATATAAAAAATATCCGGTTTTTTATCAAATTTGAAAACATCTATAATGGGTTTTTTTTACTAATCTTAATTTTTTCTGTTAAATTTCGCAGTTTTTATAATGTGGTATATTCCCGAAATTTGCTAACTATTTTCTATGGTAAGATAATATACAGGGCTGAGGGAGCCCAGCGCTCCTATAAAATCCTATATTTTTGAACCTGTCCTATGGCTATATTATCACCTATAATTTCACGAAAGGTCAGACTATAATATAGTGTATTTTTCTTATAAAATTGCATTTTAATCTCGTTTCTCAACGTCAAATTTAGTAGAAGAAACGCGGCTTTAAAATGACAGTTTTTACGAGTCGAGCTAAATTGTAATTTTGTAAGTTACGACGTTTTTGAATTGAGCCTTTACGCTTAGTAAAAAGCCCGCCAAAATAGGCTGCACTCCATCGGGAGTTACGTCCCCTTCGCTCTAAGAGCGCGATTTCAAATAAAAACCGTTACAAACGCAACTTTCTCTTTCTTCCTTCCCCCCTCCCCTTCTTCCCGAAACTTCGAGAGTCCGGGACCCTCTCCCTCCCTCCCTCCCTCCCTCTCGCCCCGGCCGGCACTGCACAGTGCAGGGCCTCTATTGTAATAGAGCGAGACGTACAGAAAATTTGAGTGACTAGCCCCTCGATGAGCAGCCTTTTACCCCCCCCCCCTCCATCCATCTTACGTCATTCTTATTTTGTCGAGGGGTAAGAAACTCTACCTGACATATCTCAAAACGTTTTTTCTTTATTTAAATTAATCATATCTTCAATATTTGTTCTAAAGGGAGGCTAAAAAATAAAGTGGTTTTTTTTATCTAGTCCTATCTGCAAAGTGACGCATCCAGAAAATATCCTGGACTCTAGAGTCAATAGGCCAAAAAATGACACCAGAGAGGAAAGAGGTGAGCGGGAGTCATTATGGTGATCACTCCGTGGGTAGGCGATTGATTGTTAGGCGCAGCCGCCTAGCACCATCCTATTCGTACGAAAACTAGCTTCTTTTTTAAGGCACAGGGGGCGTCGTCGGCGTTTTTTGTACCGCACGACCCTACCGAAAAGCTGGGAGGATTTCGTTTCAACTCCATCTCACCTCTTTCCTCCAAGGTTTTGAATTGGCGGAAACATCGCGCCTTTCCCGCAAAAAATATGACTTTCACTACTTTTTTGGCCTATTGACGCTATTAGGCCTATTTTTTGCCAGTGAGCCACTTTGCCCCCTGGCGGTCGATTGATCCACTACCTCCTATATAAGAGAAAAGAATTCTAATATCGCGGGTATTGTTTGTTTGATCTCAGCAATATCAGGTGCATTTTTGATTTTAGTATACTTAAATATTATTAAACTAATTTATCGCGATTATTTTAATGTTTTAAAGGCAATATGGCTGAAGGGGGCGAGAATATTTTTGAAGATAGTTTTTACGAACCGAAATCTGAGGAAGTCGCGGACGAGGAAGCTGTAGTCCGATGGTTGAATCGCATTTTCACGCCACCAGAAGGCCTTTCAATCAATGAAAAAAAAGGTAACTTTTCAATTTTGGCCTACCCCCTATTTATTCAAAAAAAAAAAAAAAGGAAGTACATGAGTGGGATGGTTCTATGGCAAATGATTAATCGATCAAAGGATTTTAAATATATTTAATTTGAATAATCGATCAAAGGATTTTAAATATATTTAATTTGAATAATCGATCAAAGGATTTTAAATATATTTAATTTGAATAATCGATCAAAGGATTTTAAATATATTTAATTTGAATAATCGATCAAAGGATTTTAAATATATTTAATTTGAATAATCGATCAAAGGATTTTAAGTATATTTAATTTGAATAATCGATCAAAGGATTTTAAGTATATTTAATTTGAATAATCGATCAAAGGATTTTAAGTATATTTAATTTGAATAATCGATCAAAGGATTTTAAGTATATTTAATTTGAATAATCGATCAAAGGATTTTAAGTATATTTAATTTGAATAATCGATCAAAGGATTTTAAATATATTTAATTTGAATAATCGATCAAAGGATTTTAAATATATTTAATTTGAATAATCGATCAAAGGATTTTAAATATATTTAATTTGAATAATCGATCAAAGGATTTTAAATATATTTAATTTGAATAATCGATCAAAGGATTTTAAATATATTTAATTTGAATAATCGATCAAAGGATTTTAAATATATTTAATTTGAATAATCGATCAAAGGATTTTAAGTATATTTAATTTGAATAATCGATCAAAGGATTTTAAGTATATTTAATTTGAATAATCGATCAAAGGATTTTAAGTATATTTAATTTGAATAATCGATCAAAGGATTTTAAGTATATTTAATTTGAATAATCGATCAAAGGATTTTAAGTATATTTAATTTGAATAATCGATCAAAGGATTTTAAATATATTTAATTTGAATAATCGATCAAAGGATTTTAAATATATTTAATTTGAATAATCGATCAAAGGATTTTAAATATATTTAATTTGAATAATCGATCAAAGGATTTTAAATATATTTAATTTGAATAATCGATCAAAGGATTTTAAATATATTTAATTTGAATAATCGATCAAAGGATTTTAAGTATATTTAATTTGAATAATCGATCAAAGGATTTTAAGTATATTTAATTTGAATAATCGATCAAAGGATTTTAAGTATATTTAATTTGAATAATCGATTTAAGGATTTTAAGTATATTTAATTTGAATAATCGATTTAAGGATTTTAAGTATATTTAATTTGAATAATCGATTTAAGGATTTTAAGTATATTTAATTTGAATAATCGATTTAAGGATTTTAAGTATATTTAATTTGAATAATCGATTTAAGGATTTTAAGTATATTTAATTTGAATAATCGATTTAAGGACTTTAAGTATATTTAATTCGAATAATCGATTTAAGGATTTTAAGTATATTAATTCGAATAATCGATTTAAGGATTTTAAGTATATTTAATTCGAATAATCGATTTAAGGATTTTAAGTATATTTAATTCGAATAATCGATTTAAGGATTTTAAGTATATTTAATTTGAATAATCGATTAAAGGATTTAAAATTTTAAGGAGCTACTGCTAACCAAAGCGTCCCTGTTCAAATGGCTCCTGACAAAGAAACACTCGCGTTGAAACTATACGCATCGGAGTTGAATATGAATCACCTGAGGCGGGACGCCTTCATGCTATTCCAATCGGATGCCATGAAATCAATTTTGCGTAAAATCGAGCAGCAAGTTAGTAATAAACTCATTTGCATTAGAGAGGACAGGAAACTTTACGATGATTACAGTAAGTTTACTTGATTTTTCTCGTTTCCTGAAATCATAAGTTCATAAGATACGTTCCATCTATAAGTATGACACTACCTATACTAGTTCGTAATGCTAGTGAAAGACTTTAAAGCTCGAGCTAGTTCGAGTACGACAATCGAGAATTGAAGCCCTACACTCGGTGTTAATTAATTTTGTAGGGCTTCCATCTAGGTCCTATTTAGTCTGCCTTTGAAATCAGCGCCTGACCAGGCATCGCTTTACCTCAAATCTATGACCTACCTCACTCGCTTCGTGACAAGCTTATGGAACTTATCTTATGAACTTGCGGTTATTGAATCAAATTAAGGTTTACATTAATTTTGAACATCAGGGCTGAAAATATTGTTTTTGGATTTACTACGGAATTATAACGGTTTATGGTTGCATATTGGGCTTGAGGTAATTGATTTACGAGTCATGGTCGCGAGTCGTTGTTTAATTTTGCGAGTTCCGTTCCTCAGATTGTCTTTGGTGAAATAATTTACCTGGAAAAATATAAAACTTTATCCAAATTTATCATCCAAAAATTCTTGTCCTCGAGCGATATCGCCACGGAATACGCCCATAAAGCCGTGCCCAACTTGTACGCCAAAGGCTACGGGGAAGAAATGTCCAATCATATACTTAGGAAGTTTCTTTTCTTGATTTTATTCTTGGATAAAGCCAAGAATTCGCGTATCATCCAACACGATCCGTGCCTTTTTAACAAGAACGCCGAGATTAAGGTAAGAATACTAAACCAATTAGAGTTTTTTTTACACTTTAGTGTTCGAATGTTGCGGGGCTTTTCCTTCTTTGACAGTAAATTCCTGTTTTAAATCGTAATCGATTAATCGAAATTGGGTTTACGAATAGTCCAAATTTGTTTTATTAATCGAAAAATATTTTGCGGGTTTTTCTTTCTCTGATAGTAAATTCCTATATTAAATCGTAATCGATTAATCAAAATGTGTTCTTCGAATATTCTCGCATCCCTATCTGATCAGTTTCTGAATCTTAACGATTAAAAGTCAATACTCCTATTTACTTTATTAGATTAATCGGTTTTTAATCCATTAATCGTTATAAATCAAGAAATACCCTATTGCCAGTTTCCGAAAGATTAATCGATTAGGGACAGTCGTATAACGATTTCTATATCTAGAAAAATAATATATAAATTCAATTAATTCTTTCAATTTTAGGCGAGTGAGGATATCTTAATCGCCTTTTCGCTCGACTTCTTGAACGAGGAGGGTGACATCATGCGTCGTTTAAGTAGTATCGGCTACACTGTCTCTTGGAAACAAAAGCCCATCGAAGAGTTCAATTACGCCGTGACCGACCTCAGCCAAGATATGAAATGCGGAACGCGTTTAGCGTAAGTTCTTCTTTACATCTAATACTACGGGGTTCGTACGGAACCTGGATAACTCGGGGATTTAAAGTTTTGTCCTAAAAAGTCAGGGATTTTTGTTTGGTATATCAAACCATGCTTCGAGAAATGATAAATATGGGCCCAAGTGTGATGAAGTGGGCTCTGCGGGTAAACACCTTAAAATGGTCCCAGGCATGTTGGCAAAATTTGCTCAGGGATAAGCTGGGAAAGTCTGGGATTTTTCAATATAATCATTTCGTTTAACAATTCCGAACGTCCTAATGTATTGAACATTTATAGTATGTTATGTGAGCTTGTATTTCACTCATGGGGCTTAACGGACACATTGACGGTTCCGGCGGCAACTCGGACTATTAAAGAGAGGAATGTCGAAAGCGTCTTCAAGGTGCTCAGGGAAAATGGAGTGGATTTGCCCGCCGATCTCAAAGCCAGCGATATTGCGGACGGACATCGTGGACACACTTTGATGCTCTTGGGGGAAATTGTCTATGCACTTAAACAAGTAAGTCTGTTCTCTGTTGACAATCTTACTTACTTAATCTCGCGTTACTTTAGCGCTATTGGTCAGGGCAAAGCTGGAAAAAACAGGGAATTTAGAATTAGGCCAAAAGTCAAGAGGGTTCGTACAAACCTGGAAAAAAGGGGAAATAAATAGTTAACGGAGACTCGGAAATTAAGAATTTTTTAATAAAATTCTGGGAAATATGGGAAATTTGTCAGCTTTGAGTAAGTTTGCTTTGAAGGGGTTGCTTCAACTATAATAAACCACTCGCCATTGTTATTAACACGTGCTTAATTTCACGCAACTTTGGAGGCTCATAACTCTGGTTCTACTAGAGATACAGGGATGCCCTTTGAGTATGTTATAGTCCATCCAACCATACTAAGAACTTAGGGTTACGACAAACAGGGGATGTTCAACATACCCCCCTCCATTGGAATAGCATTACACTAAACTTTGGAGGCTCATAACTCTGGTTCTACTAGAGATACGGGGATGTCCTTTGAGTATGTTATAGTCCTATTTGCCCCCCATCCAACCATACTTAAAACTTGGGGCTTCGACAAACAGGGGGGTGAGTAATTAAGCAAAATGTTCGTTAACTTTCCCTCCTTAACATATGGGCTTAATTACACGCAATTTTGGAGGCTCATAACTCTGGTTCTATTAGAGATACGGGGATGTCCTTTGAGTATGTTTCCAACGATTCCAAATACTTTGAGTTACGACAATCGGAAGTTTTTTTCTTTTTCCCGAGTTTATTTTCCCGACGGTATTGTCTATATGGGAACGTTTTTGAACCTTGGAGGAGCGAGGTTTGATGGAGTAGTCGAAATGTTCATGGGTTATGCGAGGCAATGTCTCCCAGAGTACCTCGCGCATGCCCCTACTCTTTGAGTGGCACTCCATTTTATCTTCCCATAGAACATTATATAGTCAGAGGCAGAAAGGTGCCATTACTCTATATATTTTAAAAAATATATATATATTAAAAAATTTTCAAATCTTTGTCATGAATTGATTCAATTATTTCAGGAAAATGAACGTTTAATGGCGGACAATCAAGTTCTTCGAGGCCAAAACGAAGTCGTAACCAACTTCTTCGAGACGTTAATGAAGAAATAAACTATTCAAATATCGCCATTGTTGTTTTTACGCAAATATGCTAAAAAACATACAAACAAAACAAACTTTGAATTAGATTGATAATTAAACGTTTTTTTTCTATCGATATAAACAAACAAACAAAATATCATAAATTTGCCCACCCCGCCTCGCCCCCTTCCTGGTTTTTATTATTTTAGAATGTTCGCGTTAAGTCGATGATGAGTTTTTTTTTTTTTTTTTTCAATTTAATATTTAAATTTTAGTTCCTTTTGCGTGCTGTTTTAATTATTATAATTCATTTTTATTCATGTATTTTACAATTAATTACAAATGGTTTGAAAAGATACAACAATAACAGCTTTTGGGGATTTTTTTTAATTGTAAAACAAGCGTATAAATAGTTTTTAATTGTTTAATTTTCTCCTTAAGAAAAATTAATTAATTTTTTGTCCCGACATCTTGCCAATTTAAGCTTTTAATTACGGATTTATTAATTTTTTTTTTTGCTATAGTACTTGTATTTATGAAAGATATCATTTTTATTGCTATAAAAGTATTATGATGTACAGAGTAGATCGTAAACAAAAGAAAAACGCGATAAAATCTAAATAAAAATGTCAAATTTTAAAGTTTGTAAGCGTATTTATGTTTTTATAAACACCCTGCATTTAGTTTTTGTAAAGCTCGTGTCGTTGTGCGCAAGATCGAGTGGGCTATGGTTCAATTTTAGACAACCGGTAGGCTCAATTTTTAATAAGTTTAAAGTTAACTGGGATTAAAATTATGTTTGATTCCAATTTTTGAACGTTTAAGGCGCATTTTCTTGGAATTTTTAATCGGAATTATCTTCAAATATTTTGGTAATTATCATTTTAATTGTTCGGTATCGGGCTTCATCCCCTAAGCCTCGGCTTTAGTTTGAAATAATTTTATACAAGAACTATGAACCAAGTGGGGGGTTCATAAAATCTGGGCCACCAAGGTAGGCTCTATCAGCGTTGCCAGATGTACCATAATTATGGTACAGTACCATAATTTCACCTCGAAATTCACAGTGTACCATAATTTCTACTATGTACCATTATGGTACGCAAAAACACAATAATTTTGATATTTGGTACCATAAATTCAATAATTTTTTTAAATAGTACCATAAATTCAATAATTTCACTGTTAGTACAATATTTTCAATAATTTTTCAAGGTGTACCGTAAATCCTTCAGTATACTATTCCTAGAAATTCATTGCATACTACTTCTTGGAAGTTGCGAGACGAAACGCAATAGAGTTCTCATGGCAAGGATGGATGATAGGGTAGGATAGGTAAGCGGCTAGCACGTCCTTGAACATAGCCCACTTGCTCACGCTATGCCTGAAAGGGCTTTACCAGCCGTACCATAATTTTGCCAAGAATTCAATAATTTTGGAGCGAGAATACCATAATTTCGTTTTTTCAATCTGGCAACGCTGGGCTCTATTGTAATAGAGCGAGACGTACAGAAAATTTGAGTGACTAGCCCCTCGATGCGCAGCCTTTTACCCCCCCCCCCCTCCATCCATCTTACGTCATTCTTATTTTGTCGAGGGGTAAGAAACTCTACCTGACATATCTCAAAACGTTTTTACCTCTCCGTGTGACGTAGTCCAGGAGAGGTTCTGTAACGGCCGTGTCTGTCTGTCTGTGTGTGTGTCTGTGTGTCTGTCTGTCCGTTGTTACACCCACGTGACCGCGTTCGCAGTTTGCGTATCGGAGCAAACGTGTTCGCCATTTCCGAACTGCTTTCACAGTCACGGAAATGGCTCCTCTACTTGAGTTCTCACACCACCATCTTCTGGTCTTTGTCCATCCCACACGAACACCAGTCTGTACATACTGGCTTCTAATCACCACCATCTTCTGCTGGTCTTTGTCCATCCCACTTGGACACCAGTCTGTACATACTGGCTCCTAAACACCACCATCCACTAGTCTTCCGTCTACTCCACATAGACACCAATCTGTATCATTGGCTTCTAACACCACCATCCACTGGTCTTCCGTCTATTCCACATAGACACCAATCTGTATCATTGGCTATCATCGTTTGGTTTTAGGATATACGCGGCGATCAGCTAGGGTTACGAGAAACGTCTAGCCTCCCTAAGGTGGGATCGCCACCAAAGGTTTTCGCAATTGCGCTTTTTACCTCTCCGAGTGACGTATGTCACGGAGAGGTTCTAAAATCGACAGGCATGTCTGTGTGTGTGTGTGTGTGTGTGTGTGTGTGTGTGTGTCAGGCTGTTGTTATTGACTTACACCCCAGGGGACCGCGTTCGCAGTTTCCGAATCGAAGCAAATGTGTTCGCCATTTCCGGACCGCATTCACAGTTCCCGGAAAATTCAAAACTTGAGGCTATCCACAATTCAACTGGCCACTACTATTTCATCTGACTAGTCAATTGTCCATTCCACATGAACACCAATCTGTATTCACTGGCTTCTAACAACACCACCTTCTGGGCGTTGCTTTTGTCTATCCCACAAAGACACCAGTCTGTACTTACTGGCTTCTAACACCACCATCTTCAGGTCTTGGTTTTTGTCCATCCCACATGGACACCAGTCTGTACACCTGGCTTCTACACCACCACCTTCTCATATTTGTTTTTGTCCATCCCACATGGACACCAGTCTGTACACCTGGCTACTACACCACCATCTTCTGGTCATTGTTTTTGTCCATCCCACATGGACACCAGTCTGTACACCTGGCTTCTACACCACCATCTTCTGGTCATTGTTTTTGTCCATCCCACATGGACACCAGTCTGTACACCTGGCTTCTACATCACCATCTTCTGGTCATAGTTTTTGTCCATCCCACATGGACACCAGTCTGCACACCTGGCTTCTACTCCATCATCATCCTTAAGGTTAAGACATACGCGGCGATCGGCCAGGGTTACGAGAAACGTCCGGCCTCCCAATGGCGGGGCTTCCACCAAAGGTTCACGCAATTGCGCTGTTCTTATCCATAGCTGCGATTCGAAATCCTTATATACTACCTATTAGAATAAGGTGAAGCAACCGGCGTATGCTTCATTTTAAACGCCAATATTAGTCAAGTCTCTCAAGAATGTTTAATTGTTCTTTATCAAGACGATGTAACGCTCAATAAGGCGAACAACTAACGAAGAAAATATTTAATATTAATTAAATTTATTTTAATATTTAAGATAATCTTGTTTCTAAACTCAAAATTAAAACGGAAAGAGTTAAAAAGCAGTCTATTTTTTTGTCTGTGTGTGTCTGTCCGTTGTCACACTAGTGCGCCGAGTTAGCAGTTCGCTTTGTTTTGATGTGTTAAGAAATCCTACAGAACCTTAATATTCACTTTTTCATAATATAAAGTGAATATGTGGAAATCTTTTTCGTAATTACGATGCATTTAGTACTTTTGTAGCTTTAAAGCTCTGTTTCATTTTGATATTCCAAGAATGTTTTTTAATATTGTTATTTGAAATGGATGTTTATATATTACTTAAGCTATACCACATCTGTTTATAGCATAATCCTTTCTATAGTGATTTCAAAACGAACGCAACTATATTGGTTAAATGTACTTTTATTTGTCAATAGGCCTAGTGAACCAAAAACTAAACGCTTGGGTTTGGTTTTCGTTTCTGTAATGCAGAGACATTAACGGTTCAGAGTGAGCCGAAAGTTAAATACACTGTTAAATAATTAGGCTTAGATTTTATAATCATGGTGGATATCTGGGCCGCGTTCAGCAGAGCTCAGCGCTGTTAGCAGTGTCGTACAGGACGGGATTTTGCTTTTGAATTTGACGTCACGGTGCTCAGCGCTGAGCCAGCGCGGTTTTCAAAGAAAATAGTCGGGTTTTGGGAAAACGTGACGTAAAACGCGTAGTTCTCAGCTTGGCGAAAAACATGGAGGAATTAATACAAATAGCTCTTGCTGATTCTGATGGGACTATAGCTATTTAATTGGCGTGAAACCATTTGATGACGCGAGAATTTTAAGAGACATGTTACTTTCTAATTTTAATTATAAAAGACGTTGTTATCTATCTCTTTAAATATGTTATCATACAATTTTTGTTAAGCCTTGGTACCTTGCACGCTTTATTGCGCTAGCGTCATTTTTAAAACACCGATGACCGGAAAAAAGCTATGACGACAGATCTCACCGGTAACCGTTTTCCAAAATCCGCTGTCATTTTGGGGAGCTCTGCTGGACGCAGCCCAGACCAGTGAAAGGTCTGATCGTAATCGGATTATAGCTTCGTGTTTTCATGCTATTTATGGTGCGCATTTACTTCCAGTGTGTGTAGCCACAAATAAGCTTTGGTGTTATGTAACGTTAACAGTCATGTTGACAAACTAAGAAAATCGTTGAGGTGAAACGAGAGGATAGTGTTTACATGGCAACCCTGTTGTGAATATGGCTTTGAACATAGAGGGTATACAGTTGAGGAGTAGAAAATTCGGCCTTTACAAAAACGTAAAGGTAATATCCCTCCAAAGGTTTAGCTCTTCATTTCCCGTTTTTCCCCCATCGGATGATTTTAATGTGTACAAGTATATCCTTATTGGATGTAAAATGTCGTCTGATTTACAGTATATTTGCTATGCTTTGTATACTGCTTTAATATTTCATAAATTTTAACTTCAGTATTTGTTCTTAAAAAAAGAAACATTTCCATATCTGGGTAAGTAAGTTTGTAAGTAGTCCTCCTCGGAGAGGTAATATTTTGGTTTTCCCAACTTGTTCCTTACTATTATAATGGAAACGAATCGTATATATACCCCAAAATCTGAAGAAAGCGGGCAAGAGGGGTACCCTTCACTTTAAACGTCAATATTAGCAAAGTTTGAGATGATAATAGGTATAACTTTATTTTAAACGATTTAACTATTATTAATGTTAATTATTGAAGATTAAAATAATTAAAAATATTTATATTTATTTAATTATTAAAGATAAACCTCTCGTGCAAAGAGAGAGATTATCATTGCCTCCTATATCTACCAAGGCCCGTGCATGCGATATATTTCCTTCATTGCCTCCTATATCTATCAAGGCGCGTGCATTGTGATATATTTCATTCACTGCCTCCTTTATCTATCAAGGCCCGTGCATTGCGATATATTTTTCAAAACAACAACAAAAATGGGAAGCTCCTCTCAGAAACATAATAATTTCTTTTCTCTGTATATGAAATGAAAATATGGATAATATTGCGCTCCTTCTTTAACGGTATGAATCCTTGCCTGTCTATTAATATTTTACGTAGGAGTAATACGTTTTTAGCGAAGTCTAGAGAGGATAAACATAAGCGAAATTGTTTCGAAAAAAAATACTGCTTCCACTAATGGGTTTATACTCCTTGTTACTGTTGTATAGAGTAATCATGATAAAAGCTTAAAAAATACGAGAGGACAGACCTTTTTTATCCTCTTGTTTTATTCTTAATAAGAATATAAAACATTTATTTTTTGATGCTAATACCGTTTTTCTTTGGGCCAATTTTGTGTTGCCGGCGCTGGCGGCAAAAAAACCCAATTTCGCGTAATGATGTTACAGGATCAAACAAATTATCGACAACTTCAAATGTCAATGGAATATACCCATGACAGAAACATATTTAATCTTGTTTCAATGGAACACACGATTCGTTCGACTTTGGTACGAAATAGCTATGTTCGGAAGAAGTCAGTTCTTATACTAGTACAAAGTGCGTATTCCATTGGTAGGGTGGAAAATGCCCCTTAAGAACCGATAAATGCAAGTTTGCCATGTAAATCCATTGGTGCTACGATCACGTGATCGTGACGACACAATAAATGTTGTAGTATGCATATTCCATTGGAAAAATGTCACATTCCCATCGCCCTAATTGCCGGAACAAAAGCGTGAAAGCCGAATTTCCCTTCCGAAAAGTAGTTCAGTTCAGTTCTACTCAATTTAGAGCTTGCGCAGTGCCATTCTTTGATCATTTTTGATGCACTTTACCACACCCACTTTGCTTTTCGACCTTTGGGATCTTTGCGGATATCCAACTGGGCCTTGGCTTTACCAACGCCATCTACATTTTTTTCTAGGGACATGAATATGCCTGATAATTACACGATCGCTCCGCGTTGATTACATCACTACTTAGCACGCCGACGTTCGAGCAGACGATAATTATGAAACGATAGCCCATGAAATCGTATTCCAATGGACTTTATAAGCGCCATGTTCCGAATTATTATTGCCGTGTTGGCAAGTCAGTAGTGCTGGCATGGCGCTGGGAGTTCAAGGCTAATTTTACCAATGGAGCACGCACAGCGTCTCATCACTACTGAGCTTAAACCATTGGAATACGCAAAGGTTTTTCGAGCGCCTCCGGCAGTAAAAAATCTGCCCAAAGGAAAACGCCCTATGATTACTTTAAATAAATCCAAACGGTTAGGCATAGGTAAAAAAGACAAATGATATTTTTCAAATCTAATGAGATAACGCCCACCTAGTTGAAAATTGGCCTTTTTTATCCGCGGGAGCCATTCTTAATGAGAATTTCGATGCTAGTAGGTTGTCAATTAAACTACCGGTATATTATTGTTGTTGGAAATTGGATATTAAGTCAAATTAAGTGGTTGTAAAGAGCCAGCAGGTTTTTGCCACTTCTTTTTGTGAGTATTTGATTTTTGTATGTAAAATGGAGGAAGATAATGTTGAGAGTAAGGATGAAATGCGGAAGCGCAAAGCGCGGGAAAGGATGAGGGCAAAAAGGTCGACGTTTTCATTGGATACTTAAGTTTATATTATCTTCTCGACACG
The DNA here is from genome assembly GCF_054372755.1 of Phalangium opilio. NCBI lineage: Eukaryota > Metazoa > Arthropoda > Arachnida > Opiliones > Phalangiidae > Phalangium > Phalangium opilio. Next base: position 1,580,262 of record NW_028324223.1, read on the forward strand.
GAGAGGTAATATTTTGGTTTTCCCAACTTGTTTCTTTATTTAAATTAATCATATCTTCAATATTTGTTCTAAAGGGAGGCTAAAAAATAAAGTGGTTTTTTTTATCTAGTCCTATCTGCAAAGTGACGCATCCAGAAAATATCCTGGACTCTAGAGTCAATAGGCCAAAAAATGACACCAGAGAGGAAAGAGGTGAGCGGGAGTCATTATGGTGATCACTCCGTGGGTAGGCGATTGATTGTTAGGCGCAGCCGCCTAGCACCATCCTATTCGTACGAAAACTAGCTTCTTTTTTAAGGCACAGGGGGCGTCGTCGGCGTTTTTTGTACCGCACGACCCTACCGAAAAGCTGGGAGGATTTCGTTTCAACTCCATCTCACCTCTTTCCTCCAAGGTTTTGAATTGGCGGAAACATCGCGCCTTTCCCGCAAAAAATATGACTTTCACTACTTTTTTGGCCTATTGACGCTATTAGGCCTATTTTTTGCCAGTGAGCCACTTTGCCCCCTGGCGGTCGATTGATCCACTACCTCCTATATAAGAGAAAAGAATTCTAATATCGCGGGTATTGTTTGTTTGATCTCAGCAATATCAGGTGCATTTTTGATTTTAGTATACTTAAATATTATTAAACTAATTTATCGCGATTATTTTAATGTTTTAAAGGCAATATGGCTGAAGGGGGCGAGAATATTTTTGAAGATAGTTTTTACGAACCGAAATCTGAGGAAGTCGCGGACGAGGAAGCTGTAGTCCGATGGTTGAATCGCATTTTCACGCCACCAGAAGGCCTTTCAATCAATGAAAAAAAAGGTAACTTTTCAATTTTGGCCTACCCCCTATTTATTCAAAAAAAAAAAAAAAGGAAGTACATGAGTGGGATGGTTCTATGGCAAATGATTAATCGATCAAAGGATTTTAAATATATTTAATTTGAATAATCGATCAAAGGATTTTAAATATATTTAATTTGAATAATCGATCAAAGGATTTTAAATATATTTAATTTGAATAATCGATCAAAGGATTTTAAATATATTTAATTTGAATAATCGATCAAAGGATTTTAAATATATTTAATTTGAATAATCGATCAAAGGATTTTAAGTATATTTAATTTGAATAATCGATCAAAGGATTTTAAGTATATTTAATTTGAATAATCGATCAAAGGATTTTAAGTATATTTAATTTGAATAATCGATCAAAGGATTTTAAGTATATTTAATTTGAATAATCGATCAAAGGATTTTAAGTATATTTAATTTGAATAATCGATCAAAGGATTTTAAATATATTTAATTTGAATAATCGATCAAAGGATTTTAAATATATTTAATTTGAATAATCGATCAAAGGATTTTAAATATATTTAATTTGAATAATCGATCAAAGGATTTTAAATATATTTAATTTGAATAATCGATCAAAGGATTTTAAATATATTTAATTTGAATAATCGATCAAAGGATTTTAAGTATATTTAATTTGAATAATCGATCAAAGGATTTTAAGTATATTTAATTTGAATAATCGATCAAAGGATTTTAAGTATATTTAATTTGAATAATCGATTTAAGGATTTTAAGTATATTTAATTTGAATAATCGATTTAAGGATTTTAAGTATATTTAATTTGAATAATCGATTTAAGGATTTTAAGTATATTTAATTTGAATAATCGATTTAAGGATTTTAAGTATATTTAATTTGAATAATCGATTTAAGGATTTTAAGTATATTTAATTTGAATAATCGATTTAAGGACTTTAAGTATATTTAATTCGAATAATCGATTTAAGGATTTTAAGTATATTAATTCGAATAATCGATTTAAGGATTTTAAGTATATTTAATTCGAATAATCGATTTAAGGATTTTAAGTATATTTAATTCGAATAATCGATTTAAGGATTTTAAGTATATTTAATTTGAATAATCGATTAAAGGATTTAAAATTTTAAGGAGCTACTGCTAACCAAAGCGTCCCTGTTCAAATGGCTCCTGACAAAGAAACACTCGCGTTGAAACTATACGCATCGGAGTTGAATATGAATCACCTGAGGCGGGACGCCTTCATGCTATTCCAATCGGATGCCATGAAATCAATTTTGCGTAAAATCGAGCAGCAAGTTAGTAATAAACTCATTTGCATTAGAGAGGACAGGAAACTTTACGATGATTACAGTAAGTTTACTTGATTTTTCTCGTTTCCTGAAATCATAAGTTCATAAGATACGTTCCATCTATAAGTATGACACTACCTATACTAGTTCGTAATGCTAGTGAAAGACTTTAAAGCTCGAGCTAGTTCGAGTACGACAATCGAGAATTGAAGCCCTACACTCGGTGTTAATTAATTTTGTAGGGCTTCCATCTAGGTCCTATTTAGTCTGCCTTTGAAATCAGCGCCTGACCAGGCATCGCTTTACCTCAAATCTATGACCTACCTCACTCGCTTCGTGACAAGCTTATGGAACTTATCTTATGAACTTGCGGTTATTGAATCAAATTAAGGTTTACATTAATTTTGAACATCAGGGCTGAAAATATTGTTTTTGGATTTACTACGGAATTATAACGGTTTATGGTTGCATATTGGGCTTGAGGTAATTGATTTACGAGTCATGGTCGCGAGTCGTTGTTAAATTTTGCGAGTTCCGTTCCTCAGATTGTCTTTGGTGAAATAATTTACCTGGAAAAATATAAAACTTTATCCAAATTTATCATCCAAAAATTCTTGTCCTCGAGCGATATCGCCACGGAATACGCCCATAAAGCCGTGCCCAACTTGTACGCCAAAGGCTACGGGGAAGAAATGTCCAATCATATACTTAGGAAGTTTCTTTTCTTGATTTTATTCTTGGATAAAGCCAAGAATTCGCGTATCATCCAACACGATCCGTGCCTTTTTAACAAGAACGCCGAGATTAAGGTAAGAATACTAAACCAATTAGAGTTTTTTTTACACTTTAGTGTTCGAATGTTGCGGGGCTTTTCCTTCTTTGACAGTAAATTCCTGTTTTAAATCGTAATCGATTAATCGAAATTGGGTTTACGAATAGTCCAAATTTGTTTTATTAATCGAAAAATATTTTGCGGGTTTTTCTTTCTCTGATAGTAAATTCCTATATTAAATCGTAATCGATTAATCAAAATGTGTTCTTCGAATATTCTCGCATCCCTATCTGATCAGTTTCTGAATCTTAACGATTAAAAGTCAATACTCCTATTTACTTTATTAGATTAATCGGTTTTTAATCCATTAATCGTTATAAATCAAGAAATACCCTATTGCCAGTTTCCGAAAGATTAATCGATTAGGGACAGTCGTATAACGATTTCTATATCTAGAAAAATAATATATAAATTCAATTAATTCTTTCAATTTTAGGCGAGTGAGGATATCTTAATCGCCTTTTCGCTCGACTTCTTGAACGAGGAGGGTGACATCATGCGTCGTTTAAGTAGTATCGGCTACACTGTCTCTTGGAAACAAAAGCCCATCGAAGAGTTCAATTACGCCGTGACCGACCTCAGCCAAGATATGAAATGCGGAACGCGTTTAGCGTAAGTTCTTCTTTACATCTAATACTACGGGGTTCGTACGGAACCTGGATAACTCGGGGATTTAAAGTTTTGTCCTAAAAAGTCAGGGATTTTTGTTTGGTATATCAAACCATGCTTCGAGAAATGATAAATATGGGCCCAAGTGTGATGAAGTGGGCTCTGCGGGTAAACACCTTAAAATGGTCCCAGGCATGTTGGCAAAATTTGCTCAGGGATAAGCTGGGAAAGTCTGGGATTTTTCAATATAATCATTTCGTTTAACAATTCCGAACGTCCTAATGTATTGAACATTTATAGTATGTTATGTGAGCTTGTATTTCACTCATGGGGCTTAACGGACACATTGACGGTTCCGGCGGCAACTCGGACTATTAAAGAGAGGAATGTCGAAAGCGTCTTCAAGGTGCTCAGGGAAAATGGAGTGGATTTGCCCGCCGATCTCAAAGCCAGCGATATTGCGGACGGACATCGTGGACACACTTTGATGCTCTTGGGGGAAATTGTCTATGCACTTAAACAAGTAAGTCTGTTCTCTGTTGACAATCTTACTTACTTAATCTCGCGTTACTTTAGCGCTATTGGTCAGGGCAAAGCTGGAAAAAACAGGGAATTTAGAATTAGGCCAAAAGTCAAGAGGGTTCGTACAAACCTGGAAAAAAGGGGAAATAAATAGTTAACGGAGACTCGGAAATTAAGAATTTTTTAATAAAATTCTGGGAAATATGGGAAATTTGTCAGCTTTGAGTAAGTTTGCTTTGAAGGGGTTGCTTCAACTATAATAAACCACTCGCCATTGTTATTAACACGTGCTTAATTTCACGCAACTTTGGAGGCTCATAACTCTGGTTCTACTAGAGATACAGGGATGCCCTTTGAGTATGTTATAGTCCATCCAACCATACTAAGAACTTAGGGTTACGACAAACAGGGGATGTTCAACATACCCCCCTCCATTGGAATAGCATTACACTAAACTTTGGAGGCTCATAACTCTGGTTCTACTAGAGATACGGGGATGTCCTTTGAGTATGTTATAGTCCTATTTGCCCCCCATCCAACCATACTTAAAACTTGGGGCTTCGACAAACAGGGGGGTGAGTAATTAAGCAAAATGTTCGTTAACTTTCCCTCCTTAACATATGGGCTTAATTACACGCAATTTTGGAGGCTCATAACTCTGGTTCTATTAGAGATACGGGGATGTCCTTTGAGTATGTTTCCAACGATTCCAAATACTTTGAGTTACGACAATCGGAAGTTTTTTTTCTTTTTCCCGAGTTTATTTTCCCGACGGTATTGTCTATATGGGAACGTTTTTGAACCTTGGAGGAGCGAGGTTTGATGGAGTAGTCGAAATGTTCATGGGTTATGCGAGGCAATGTCTCCCAGAGTACCTCGCGCATGCCCCTACTCTTTGAGTGGCACTCCATTTTATCTTCCCATAGAACATTATATAGTCAGAGGCAGAAAGGTGCCATTACTCTATATATTTTAAAAAATATATATATATTAAAAAATTTTCAAATCTTTGTCATGAATTGATTCAATTATTTCAGGAAAATGAACGTTTAATGGCGGACAATCAAGTTCTTCGAGGCCAAAACGAAGTCGTAACCAACTTCTTCGAGACGTTAATGAAGAAATAAACTATTCAAATATCGCCATTGTTGTTTTTACGCAAATATGCTAAAAAACATACAAACAAAACAAACTTTGAATTAGATTGATAATTAAACGTTTTTTTTCTATCGATATAAACAAACAAACAAAATATCATAAATTTGCCCACCCCGCCTCGCCCCCTTCCTGGTTTTTATTATTTTAGAATGTTCGCGTTAAGTCGATGATGAGTTTTTTTTTTTTTTTTTTTCAATTTAATATTTAAATTTTAGTTCCTTTTGCGTGCTGTTTTAATTATTATAATTCATTTTTATTCATGTATTTTACAATTAATTACAAATGGTTTGAAAAGATACAACAATAACAGCTTTTGGGGATTTTTTTTAATTGTAAAACAAGCGTATAAATAGTTTTTAATTGTTTAATTTTCTCCTTAAGAAAAATTAATTAATTTTTTGTCCCGACATCTTGCCAATTTAAGCTTTTAATTACGGATTTATTAATTTTTTTTTTTGCTATAGTACTTGTATTTATGAAAGATATCATTTTTATTGCTATAAAAGTATTATGATGTACAGAGTAGATCGTAAACAAAAGAAAAACGCGATAAAATCTAAATAAAAATGTCAAATTTTAAAGTTTGTAAGCGTATTTATGTTTTTATAAACACCCTGCATTTAGTTTTTGTAAAGCTCGTGTCGTTGTGCGCAAGATCGAGTGGGCTATGGTTCAATTTTAGACAACCGGTAGGCTCAATTTTTAATAAGTTTAAAGTTAACTGGGATTAAAATTATGTTTGATTCCAATTTTTGAACGTTTAAGGCGCATTTTCTTGGAATTTTTAATCGGAATTATCTTCAAATATTTTGGTAATTATCATTTTAATTGTTCGGTATCGGGCTTCATCCCCTAAGCCTCGGCTTTAGTTTGAAATAATTTTATACAAGAACTATGAACCAAGTGGGGGGTTCATAAAATCTGGGCCACCAAGGTAGGCTCTATCAGCGTTGCCAGATGTACCATAATTATGGTACAGTACCATAATTTCACCTCGAAATTCACAGTGTACCATAATTTCTACTATGTACCATTATGGTACGCAAAAACACAATAATTTTGATATTTGGTACCATAAATTCAATAATTTTTTTAAATAGTACCATAAATTCAATAATTTCACTGTTAGTACAATATTTTCAATAATTTTTCAAGGTGTACCGTAAATCCTTCAGTATACTATTCCTAGAAATTCATTGCATACTACTTCTTGGAAGTTGCGAGACGAAACGCAATAGAGTTCTCATGGCAAGGATGGATGATAGGGTAGGATAGGTAAGCGGCTAGCACGTCCTTGAACATAGCCCACTTGCTCACGCTATGCCTGAAAGGGCTTTACCAGCCGTACCATAATTTTGCCAAGAATTCAATAATTTTGGAGCGAGAATACCATAATTTCGTTTTTTCAATCTGGCAACGCTGGGCTCTATTGTAATAGAGCGAGACGTACAGAAAATTTGAGTGACTAGCCCCTCGATGCGCAGCCTTTTACCCCCCCCCCCCTCCATCCATCTTACGTCATTCTTATTTTGTCGAGGGGTAAGAAACTCTACCTGACATATCTCAAAACGTTTTTACCTCTCCGTGTGACGTAGTCCAGGAGAGGTTCTGTAACGGCCGTGTCTGTCTGTCTGTGTGTGTGTCTGTGTGTCTGTCTGTCCGTTGTTACACCCACGTGACCGCGTTCGCAGTTTGCGTATCGGAGCAAACGTGTTCGCCATTTCCGAACTGCTTTCACAGTCACGGAAATGGCTCCTCTACTTGAGTTCTCACACCACCATCTTCTGGTCTTTGTCCATCCCACACGAACACCAGTCTGTACATACTGGCTTCTAATCACCACCATCTTCTGCTGGTCTTTGTCCATCCCACTTGGACACCAGTCTGTACATACTGGCTCCTAAACACCACCATCCACTAGTCTTCCGTCTACTCCACATAGACACCAATCTGTATCATTGGCTTCTAACACCACCATCCACTGGTCTTCCGTCTATTCCACATAGACACCAATCTGTATCATTGGCTATCATCGTTTGGTTTTAGGATATACGCGGCGATCAGCTAGGGTTACGAGAAACGTCTAGCCTCCCTAAGGTGGGATCGCCACCAAAGGTTTTCGCAATTGCGCTTTTTCCTTACTATTATAATGGAAACGAATCGTATATATACCCCAAAATCTGAAGAAAGCGGGCAAGAGGGGTACCCTTCACTTTAAACGTCAATATTAGCAAAGTTTGAGATGATAATAGGTATAACTTTATTTTAAACGATTTAACTATTATTAATGTTAATTATTGAAGATTAAAATAATTAAAAATATTTATATTTATTTAATTATTAAAGATAAACCTCTCGTGCAAAGAGAGAGATTATCATTGCCTCCTATATCTACCAAGGCCCGTGCATGCGATATATTTCCTTCATTGCCTCCTATATCTATCAAGGCGCGTGCATTGTGATATATTTCATTCACTGCCTCCTTTATCTATCAAGGCCCGTGCATTGCGATATATTTTTCAAAACAACAACAAAAATGGGAAGCTCCTCTCAGAAACATAATAATTTCTTTTCTCTGTATATGAAATGAAAATATGGATAATATTGCGCTCCTTCTTTAACGGTATGAATCCTTGCCTGTCTATTAATATTTTACGTAGGAGTAATACGTTTTTAGCGAAGTCTAGAGAGGATAAACATAAGCGAAATTGTTTCGAAAAAAAAATACTGCTTCCACTAATGGGTTTATACTCCTTGTTACTGTTGTATAGAGTAATCATGATAAAAGCTTAAAAAATACGAGAGGACAGACCTTTTTTATCCTCTTGTTTTATTCTTAATAAGAATATAAAACATTTATTTTTTGATGCTAATACCGTTTTTCTTTGGGCCAATTTTGTGTTGCCGGCGCTGGCGGCAAAAAAACCCAATTTCGCGTAATGATGTTACAGGATCAAACAAATTATCGACAACTTCAAATGTCAATGGAATATACCCATGACAGAAACATATTTAATCTTGTTTCAATGGAACACACGATTCGTTCGACTTTGGTACGAAATAGCTATGTTCGGAAGAAGTCAGTTCTTATACTAGTACAAAGTGCGTATTCCATTGGTAGGGTGGAAAATGCCCCTTAAGAACCGATAAATGCAAGTTTGCCATGTAAATCCATTGGTGCTACGATCACGTGATCGTGACGACACAATAAATGTTGTAGTATGCATATTCCATTGGAAAAATGTCACATTCCCATCGCCCTAATTGCCGGAACAAAAGCGTGAAAGCCGAATTTCCCTTCCGAAAAGTAGTTCAGTTCAGTTCTACTCAATTTAGAGCTTGCGCAGTGCCATTCTTTGATCATTTTTGATGCACTTTACCACACCCACTTTGCTTTTCGACCTTTGGGATCTTTGCGGATATCCAACTGGGCCTTGGCTTTACCAACGCCATCTACATTTTTTTCTAGGGACATGAATATGCCTGATAATTACACGATCGCTCCGCGTTGATTACATCACTACTTAGCACGCCGACGTTCGAGCAGACGATAATTATGAAACGATAGCCCATGAAATCGTATTCCAATGGACTTTATAAGCGCCATGTTCCGAATTATTATTGCCGTGTTGGCAAGTCAGTAGTGCTGGCATGGCGCTGGGAGTTCAAGGCTAATTTTACCAATGGAGCACGCACAGCGTCTCATCACTACTGAGCTTAAACCATTGGAATACGCAAAGGTTTTTCGAGCGCCTCCGGCAGTAAAAAATCTGCCCAAAGGAAAACGCCCTATGATTACTTTAAATAAATCCAAACGGTTAGGCATAGGTAAAAAAGACAAATGATATTTTTCAAATCTAATGAGATAACGCCCACCTAGTTGAAAATTGGCCTTTTTTATCCGCGGGAGCCATTCTTAATGAGAATTTCGATGCTAGTAGGTTGTCAATTAAACTACCGGTATATTATTGTTGTTGGAAATTGGATATTAAGTCAAATTAAGTGGTTGTAAAGAGCCAGCAGGTTTTTGCCACTTCTTTTTGTGAGTATTTGATTTTTGTATGTAAAATGGAGGAAGATAATGTTGAGAGTAAGGATGAAATGCGGAAGCGCAAAGCGCGGGAAAGGATGAGGGCAAAAAGGTCGACGTTTTCATTGGATACTTAAGTTTATATTATCTTCTCGACACGGAGAGGTAATATTTTGGTTTTCCCAACTTGTTTCTTTATTTAAATTAATCATATCTTCAATATTTGTTCTAAAGGGAGGCTAAAAAATAAAGTGGTTTTTTTTATCTAGTCCTATCTGCAAAGTGACGCATCCAGAAAATATCCTGGACTCTAGAGTCAATAGGCCAAAAAATGACACCAGAGAGGAAAGAGGTGAGCGGGAGTCATTATGGTGATCACTCCGTGGGTAGGCGATTGATTGTTAGGCGCAGCCGCCTAGCACCATCCTATTCGTACGAAAACTAGCTTCTTTTTTAAGGCACAGGGGGCGTCGTCGGCGTTTTTTGTACCGCACGACCCTACCGAAAAGCTGGGAGGATTTCGTTTCAACTCCATCTCACCTCTTTCCTCCAAGGTTTTGAATTGGCGGAAACATCGCGCCTTTCCCGCAAAAAATATGACTTTCACTACTTTTTTGGCCTATTGACGCTATTAGGCCTATTTTTTGCCAGTGAGCCACTTTGCCCCCTGGCGGTCGATTGATCCACTACCTCCTATATAAGAGAAAAGAATTCTAATATCGCGGGTATTGTTTGTTTGATCTCAGCAATATCAGGTGCATTTTTGATTTTAGTATACTTAAATATTATTAAACTAATTTATCGCGATTATTTTAATGTTTTAAAGGCAATATGGCTGAAGGGGGCGAGAATATTTTTGAAGATAGTTTTTACGAACCGAAATCTGAGGAAGTCGCGGACGAGGAAGCTGTAGTCCGATGGTTGAATCGCATTTTCACGCCACCAGAAGGCCTTTCAATCAATGAAAAAAAAGGTAACTTTTCAATTTTGGCCTACCCCCTATTTATTCAAAAAAAAAAAAAAAGGAAGTACATGAGTGGGATGGTTCTATGGCAAATGATTAATCGATCAAAGGATTTTAAATATATTTAATTTGAATAATCGATCAAAGGATTTTAAATATATTTAATTTGAATAATCGATCAAAGGATTTTAAATATATTTAATTTGAATAATCGATCAAAGGATTTTAAATATATTTAATTTGAATAATCGATCAAAGGATTTTAAATATATTTAATTTGAATAATCGATCAAAGGATTTTAAATATATTTAATTTGAATAATCGATCAAAGGATTTTAAGTATATTTAATTTGAATAATCGATCAAAGGATTTTAAGTATATTTAATTTGAATAATCGATCAAAGGATTTTAAGTATATTTAATTTGAATAATCGATCAAAGGATTTTAAATATATTTAATTTGAATAATCGATCAAAGGATTTTAAATATATTTAATTTGAATAATCGATCAAAGGATTTTAAATATATTTAATTTGAATAATCGATCAAAGGATTTTAAGTATATTTAATTTGAATAATCGATCAAAGGATTTTAAGTATATTTAATTTGAATAATCGATTTAAGGATTTTAAGTATATTTAATTTGAATAATCGATTTAAGGATTTTAAGTATATTTAATTTGAATAATCGATTTAAGGATTTTAAGTATATTTAATTTGAATAATCGATTTAAGGATTTTAAGTATATTTAATTTGAATAATCGATTTAAGGATTTTAAGTATATTTAATTTGAATAATCGATTTAAGGATTTTTTTAAGTATATTTAATTTGAATAATCGATTTAAGGATTTTAAGTATATTTAATTTGAATAATCGATTTAAGGATTTTAAGTATATTTAATTCGAATAATCGATTTAAGGACTTTAAGTATATTTAATTCGAATAATCGATTTAAGGACTTTAAGTATATTTAATTCGAATAATCGATTTAAGGATTTTAAGTATATTAATTCGAATAATCGATTTAAGGATTTTAAGTATATTTAATTCGAATAATCGATTTAAGGATTTTAAGTATATTTAATTCGAATAATCGATTTAAGGATTTTAAGTATATTTAATTTGAATAATCGATTAAAGGATTTAAAATTTTAAGGAGCTACTGCTAACCAAAGCGTCCCTGTTCAAATGGCTCCTGACAAAGAAACACTCGCGTTGAAACTATACGCATCGGAGTTGAATATGAATCACCTGAGGCGGGACGCCTTCATGCTATTCCAATCGGATGCCATGAAATCAATTTTGCGTAAAATCGAGCAGCAAGTTAGTAATAAACTCATTTGCATTAGAGAGGACAGGAAACTTTACGATGATTACAGTAAGTTTACTTGATTTTTCTCGTTTCCTGAAATCATAAGTTCATAAGATACGTTCCATCTATAAGTATGACACTACCTATACTAGTTCGTAATGCTAGTGAAAGACTTTAAAGCTCGAGCTAGTTCGAGTACGACAATCGAGAATTGAAGCCCTACACTCGGTGTTAATTAATTTTGTAGGGCTTCCATCTAGGTCCTATTTAGTCTGCCTTTGAAATCAGCGCCTGACCAGGCATCGCTTTACCTCAAATCTATGACCTACCTCACTCGCTTCGTGACAAGCTTATGGAACTTATCTTATGAACTTGCGGTTATTGAATCAAATTAAGGTTTACATTAATTTTGAACATCAGGGCTGAAAATATTGTTTTTGGATTTACTACGGAATTATAACGGTTTATGGTTGCATATTGGGCTTGAGGTAATTGATTTACGAGTCATGGTCGCGAGTCGTTGTTTAATTTTGCGAGTTCCGTTCCTCAGATTGTCTTTGGTGAAATAATTTACCTGGAAAAATATAAAACTTTATCCAAATTTATCATCCAAAAATTCTTGTCCTCGAGCGATATCGCCACGGAATACGCCCATAAAGCCGTGCCCAACTTGTACGCCAAAGGCTACGGGGAAGAAATGTCCAATCATATACTTAGGAAGTTTCTTTTCTTGATTTTATTCTTGGATAAAGCCAAGAATTCGCGTATCATCCAACACGATCCGTGCCTTTTTAACAAGAACGCCGAGATTAAGGTAAGAATACTAAACCAATTAGAGTTTTTTTTACACTTTAGTGTTCGAATGTTGCGGGGCTTTTCCTTCTTTGACAGTAAATTCCTGTTTTAAATCGTAATCGATTAATCGAAATTGGGTTTACGAATAGTCCAAATTTGTTTTATTAATCGAAAAATATTTTGCGGGTTTTTCTTTCTCTGATAGTAAATTCCTATATTAAATCGTAATCGATTAATCAAAATGTGTTCTTCGAATATTCTCGCATCCCTATCTGATCAGTTTCTGAATCTTAACGATTAAAAGTCAATACTCCTATTTACTTTATTAGATTAATCGGTTTTTAATCCATTAATCGTTATAAATCAAGAAATACCCTATTGCCAGTTTCCGAAAGATTAATCGATTAGGGACAGTCGTATAACGATTTCTATATCTAGAAAAATAATATATAAATTCAATTAATTCTTTCAATTTTAGGCGAGTGAGGATATCTTAATCGCCTTTTCGCTCGACTTCTTGAACGAGGAGGGTGACATCATGCGTCGTTTAAGTAGTATCGGCTACACTGTCTCTTGGAAACAAAAGCCCATCGAAGAGTTCAATTACGCCGTGACCGACCTCAGCCAAGATATGAAATGCGGAACGCGTTTAGCGTAAGTTCTTCTTTACATCTAATACTACGGGGTTCGTACGGAACCTGGATAACTCGGGGATTTAAAGTTTTGTCCTAAAAAGTCAGGGATTTTTGTTTGGTATATCAAACCATGCTTCGAGAAATGATAAATATGGGCCCAAGTGTGATGAAGTGGGCTCTGCGGGTAAACACCTTAAAATGGTCCCAGGCATGTTGGCAAAATTTGCTCAGGGATAAGCTGGGAAAGTCTGGGATTTTTCAATATAATCATTTCGTTTAACAATTCCGAACGTCCTAATGTATTGAACATTTATAGTATGTTATGTGAGCTTGTATTTCACTCATGGGGCTTAACGGACACATTGACGGTTCCGGCGGCAACTCGGACTATTAAAGAGAGGAATGTCGAAAGCGTCTTCAAGGTGCTCAGGGAAAATGGAGTGGATTTGCCCGCCGATCTCAAAGCCAGCGATATTGCGGACGGACATCGTGGACACACTTTGATGCTCTTGGGGGAAATTGTCTATGCACTTAAACAAGTAAGTCTGTTCTCTGTTGACAATCTTACTTACTTAATCTCGCGTTACTTTAGCGCTATTGGTCAGGGCAAAGCTGGAAAAAACAGGGAATTTAGAATTAGGCCAAAAGTCAAGAGGGTTCGTACAAACCTGGAAAAAAGGGGAAATAAATAGTTAACGGAGACTCGGAAATTAAGAATTTTTTAATAAAATTCTGGGAAATATGGGAAATTTGTCAGCTTTGAGTAAGTTTGCTTTGAAGGGGTTGCTTCAACTATAATAAACCACTCGCCATTGTTATTAACACGTGCTTAATTTCACGCAACTTTGGAGGCTCATAACTCTGGTTCTACTAGAGATACAGGGATGCCCTTTGAGTATGTTATAGTCCATCCAACCATACTAAGAACTTAGGGTTACGACAAACAGGGGATGTTCAACATACCCCCCTCCATTGGAATAGCATTACACTAAACTTTGGAGGCTCATAACTCTGGTTCTACTAGAGATACGGGGATGTCCTTTGAGTATGTTATAGTCCTATTTGCCCCCCATCCAACCATACTTAAAACTTGGGGCTTCGACAAACAGGGGGGTGAGTAATTAAGCAAAATGTTCGTTAACTTTCCCTCCTTAACATATGGGCTTAATTACACGCAATTTTGGAGGCTCATAACTCTGGTTCTATTAGAGATACGGGGATGTCCTTTGAGTATGTTTCCAACGATTCCAAATACTTTGAGTTACGACAATCGGAAGTTTTTTTCTTTTTCCCGAGTTTATTTTCCCGACGGTATTGTCTATATGGGAACGTTTTTGAACCTTGGAGGAGCGAGGTTTGATGGAGTAGTCGAAATGTTCATGGGTTATGCGAGGCAATGTCTCCCAGAGTACCTCGCGCATGCCCCTACTCTTTGAGTGGCACTCCATTTTATCTTCCCATAGAACATTATATAGTCAGAGGCAGAAAGGTGCCATTACTCTATATATTTTAAAAAATATATATATATTAAAAAATTTTCAAATCTTTGTCATGAATTGATTCAATTATTTCAGGAAAATGAACGTTTAATGGCGGACAATCAAGTTCTTCGAGGCCAAAACGAAGTCGTAACCAACTTCTTCGAGACGTTAATGAAGAAATAAACTATTCAAATATCGCCATTGTTGTTTTTACGCAAATATGCTAAAAAACATACAAACAAAACAAACTTTGAATTAGATTGATAATTAAACGTTTTTTTTCTATCGATATAAACAAACAAACAAAATATCATAAATTTGCCCACCCCGCCTCGCCCCCTTCCTGGTTTTTATTATTTTAGAATGTTCGCGTTAAGTCGATGATGAGTTTTTTTTTTTTTTTTTTCAATTTAATATTTAAATTTTAGTTCCTTTTGCGTGCTGTTTTAATTATTATAATTCATTTTTATTCATGTATTTTACAATTAATTACAAATGGTTTGAAAAGATACAACAATAACAGCTTTTGGGGATTTTTTTTAATTGTAAAACAAGCGTATAAATAGTTTTTAATTGTTTAATTTTCTCCTTAAGAAAAATTAATTAATTTTTTGTCCCGACATCTTGCCAATTTAAGCTTTTAATTACGGATTTATTAATTTTTTTTTTGCTATAGTACTTGTATTTATGAAAGATATCATTTTTATTGCTATAAAAGTATTATGATGTACAGAGTAGATCGTAAACAAAAGAAAAACGCGATAAAATCTAAATAAAAATGTCAAATTTTAAAGTTTGTAAGCGTATTTATGTTTTTATAAACACCCTGCATTTAGTTTTTGTAAAGCTCGTGTCGTTGTGCGCAAGATCGAGTGGGCTATGGTTCAATTTTAGACAACCGGTAGGCTCAATTTTTAATAAGTTTAAAGTTAACTGGGATTAAAATTATGTTTGATTCCAATTTTTGAACGTTTAAGGCGCATTTTCTTGGAATTTTTAATCGGAATTATCTTCAAATATTTTGGTAATTATCATTTTAATTGTTCGGTATCGGGCTTCATCCCCTAAGCCTCGGCTTTAGTTTGAAATAATTTTATACAAGAACTATGAACCAAGTGGGGGGTTCATAAAATCTGGGCCACCAAGGTAGGCACTGCAGGCTGCGCTTTGTTAGTTCTTTGATTGACGGGAGATAATCGCTTATTGCTAATTGTTTTAAGTCGGATTTAAATTATGAAAATTAGTCCAAAATGAATGAACTTTGTGATCAAAAGTGTGCTAAGATCGAGGAACCAAGGATTCAAATCATTTTGAAGTTCAAATCATCCTGTAAGTTTGTCTTTTCGGCAAGTCTTTATTTTTCAAGTCCCGTTAGGGTTAGTGAAGGTGGGGGTTAGGGTTAGCTCCAGGGCTTGACTTCGGGCGAAATGCCGGTGGGGACGGGAGTACGGGGGATCGGAGATAATAGGAGCGGAAGATGTTGTCTTCGCTCTGGGTGAATAATTAGGCCTCGTCCCGTAGGTGCCCGGGAGGGGGGATCCCGATCAAATTCAAAATGGCCGTTATTTTTAGGTTTTTTTTTTTTTTCAATTTTCATTGTAGAAATGTGTTTTTTTTAAAAGCCAATTATTTTATAAAGGCTATTTCTATAATCCAAATATAATTTTAAAAATCCTAAATATTTCTTTACTCCAAAATTTTTAAATTGAAATTGGGAATTAATATTTTAAGAGCTGGAAGATACTAATTTTGCATACCATGGAGTGTTATTACGGGAGACTAGTTCACACTTTATCGTAATAAAAGGGACATTTTATTTATCACTCCAGTTAATGTACTCCTTGTAATAGACCAAATATTTTTTTTAAACCCCTAGTTCAAAGTCCAATTGAATATTTCTTTTAATTATCTGCCACTCCCCCTCCCCCCTTTTTATGGCGCGGTTAGCACTTTGTAGTCAAATTTGGGACAACGTGGTCTAGGCTCAGCTTCGTTACCCTAATAATGATGGTTAGTTAATAAGGTATTAATTACTTTTCCTAATAGTTTTAAAACAAATTAAAAATTAATTAAGTATAGGTTGGGGTCGTTAAAGTTTAATTTAAATATAATAAATAAATAATTTAAATATAATAAATAAATAATTTAAATATAATAAATAAATAATTTAAATATAATAAATAAATAATTTAAATATAATAAATAAATAATTTAAATATAATAAATAAATAATTTAAATATAATAAATAAATAATTTAAATATAATAAATAAATAATTTAAATATAATAAATAAATAATTTAAATATAATAAATAAATAATTTATTGATTTAGTTTTGATCAGGCGATTATTAAAATTAGCTATAATTAATTGCCCTTAATTAAAGAAGTACCGGTACGTTTTTAAGCGTAGCCCGTGCAACGAAGCCAAAAATTGTAAACTGGTTCTCAAACATACATAAATCCTTGTCTCTTATTTCATAAAAAAAGAACCACCAAATGATCAAATCTTTTCCCAGTGTCTTTGCCGGCTTATAAGGTAGAGGAATGGCAAACTCCGGTTGAATCTCGGCTTACACTGTTAGTTCTTCAATGTAAGGGAGGTTACCAAATGTTAGCTTAGGTGCATGCACGCGAGAATCGAATGTAGTAGGGGCACCCAAGGCTGCTCGGAAAGGGGGGTTTGTATTACGTCAGCTGGGGGTCTGCCGTTACGCCATGACGGGGGGATGGTCGCTGGAAATCGGACAGGCGGGGCTTAATTTCTTTTCCTCTAGCCCGCGCTCCCTTCGAGTAAAATGAAACCCAGTCAAATACCCAGTCAGTATAGACCTAACTATATTTAAGATTTGTCTCTCTCTAAGATCCTCTTCTTGTCCACTTATTAATTCGTATATATTTTGCGCTTTACTAGAAGTGTCTACCTTTTATAATAATAATGTTCGCCAGTTCGCTTTGTTTCGTGTAAATTTTATAGTCGGTTGCACGCGCGTGTAGGGATAATTCCGTGTAATATATTTATTACCTTGGTTCAGATAAAAAGAATACTCGAGTTATGTTCTATGGAAAGAAAATTTATATATTTATAAATTTAGCGCGTGAAATTATCTATATATATTATCTTCACGTGCAATATTTTAGAAGTTCTCGTGAATTTTTTTTTGACTTATTGAAAGGCCACGTGCATTATTCGAGAAGTTCTCGCGCGATTTACGACTTATCCAAAGGTCACGTGCAATATTAGAAAAGTTCTCGCGCGATTTACGACTTATCCAAAAGTCACGTGCAATATTAGAAAAGTTCTCGTGCGATTTTTTTAACTTATCCAAAGGTCACGTGCATTATTCGAGAAGTTCTCGTGCAATTTTTTCGACTTATCCAATGGTCACGTGAATTTTTCGATTGGAGTTTTTTTTATCTGAGCCACAACTTTATTAATTTTTAAAGTCAATTTTATTTTAAACTGTAGATACTAATTTTCAATTCTATTATTGTAGGAAATATGTTTATTTATTGGATGAAAATCAACATGTTATTGTGTGAAATTCGTCGGATATCGAAATGGACCACATTAATATGGACAATGGCCGCTTTACGCGTTTGGACAATGGATACTTCGTACATGGTGGAATGCTGGAAACAATACCCCATAAGATGGAACGCCGAAAATCACATGTAAGTCTTTCTTTTTAATTTTTTATTATTATGACTATAGAACATACATTTATTATTATGTTCGTGGCAAGTTTGCCAACTTTATTTCCGGTAATTAATCTTGTAATTGACGCGGCATTCGCGATTGCCCTACCTGCAAATCTTCTTCTCTCAAAACCAAAAAAAAAACCATTTCCGTTTCAAAAAAACGGTATTTGAAAGCTTAAAATCCATTGGCTACGACTGTCCACGAAACCATTAGATTTAAATTGAAAATTTATTCAGGTTTAGAAACATACCTTACTGATAACATTATCAGTTTTTTGCTGCTACTAGCAAATGGGTTAAATTATTATTTCTGGGGGAAAACATGCTGTGAATTTATAATTAGTTAATTTGGGTTATTTTGTGAATTTATAATTAGTTAATTTGGGTTATTTTGTGAATTTATAATTAGTTAATTTAAAATTATTTATTTTAAATTAATCTTTTTATAATCAAGTCCGAAACTTGACAACTAAGACGCTGCTATCTATACTTGCTCGGGATTGGGCTTATAAATAATCGCTCGGTACTCGCCGAATCACGAATATAAATTTTGTATAATTTTTTTCCGAGAAATTCCAACGATATCATGAATATACTTTAATTTTGAAATTCATGTAAAACAATTTGAAATTAGGCTGATATTACGGGAGGCTGACCATGCGAGTCTAATTACCTTGAAAAACGTAGACTCTACTATAACTATAACTATAGCTGAGTACGCGGGACGGGGTTTAATGCTTAATTTTTAGTTTGTGGCCCCTACCAAAAATTTTACCCAAATGAAGCGGTCTTATAGTTACTGACGGCCCGCTGCTGGCGCTAAACATCAAAGGGAAATCTTTTAGACGCGAAATATCTTGGCGTAGCGGATTTTCTTAGTTCACGGGTACTTTTCGTGAACATGACCTACCTGATGATGAAATTCGTTACCAATTTCGTTTTGTTTTAAAATCAACAGCACGTTTTGTCATCCCTTTGAACTAATTTTTGGGGTCTCTGTAAATATACTTAATTTTCTCGGCTCCTGATTCATGGTGTAGGACCACTTATTTAGTACTGTTCCATAGAATACATTTAGGGCTATCACATACTCAATGGATTTCCCTGGAAAATGAATTAAACTAGAGTTATAGCGTCACAAAGTTGCGCCACTTCAGGTCGTGACCCCTTTCCCCCTTAAGATCATGATTTTCGACATATATTTAGTGTAGGACCACTTATTTAGTACAGCTCGGTAGAATACATTTAGGGCTATCACATACTCAAGGGATTTCCCTGGAAAATGAATTAAACTAGAGTTACAGCGTCACAAAGTTGCGCCATTACAGGTCGTGACCCCCTACCCCCTTAAGATCATGATTTTCGGGATCTGTTAGGTGTAGGACCACTTATTTAGTACTTTTCGGTTGAATACATTTAAGGCTATCACATACTCGAGGTATTTCCCTGGAAAATGAATTAAACTAGAGTTATAGCGTCACAAAGGTGCGCCATTACGGGTCGTGACCCCTTGCCCCCTTAAGCTCATGATTTTCGACATCTGTTAGATGTAGGACCACTTATTTAGTACTCTTCCATGGAATACATTTAGGGCTATCACATACTCGAGGGATTTCCCTGGAATATGAATTTAACTAGAGTTATAGCGTCATAAAGTTGCGCCACTTCAGGTCGTGACCCCTTGCCCCCTTAAGATCATGATTTTCGACATATATTTAGTGTAGGACCACTTATTCAGTACTTTTCGGTAGAGTACATTTAGGGCTATCACGTACTCAAGGGATTTCCCTGGAAAATTAAAACTAGAGTTATAGCGTCACAAAGTTGCGCCACTTCAGGTCGTGACCCCTTGCCCCCTTAAGATCATGATTTTCGACATCTTATTTAGTACTCTTCTATAGAATACATTTAAGGCTATCACATACTCGAGGGATTTCCCTGGAAAATTAATTAAACTGGAGTTATAGCGTCACAAAGTTGCGCCATTACAGGTCGTGACCCCTTGCCCCCCCTTAAGATGATGATTTTAGACATATATTTAGTGTAAATCCGTGTTTTTCGGTATAGATATTGTTGGATAAATAACAATAGATAGTTTATACACACATGGAGGATTCATACCGTTTACACCAGGAGGCCGGGCTATCTGGAGGACAAAACCCCGTCTACTTTTTGTCCTCCAGATAGCCCGGCTTCCTGGTGTAAATGGTATGAATCCTCCATGTGTGAAAACTATCTATTAGGTCTTTAAATCCTTGAAAGGATTTTTATCAATATCTTCTAAATTACTGGAGTTATATACGATCTTTTAAAATCAGTCAATTATTTCGGAATAATGAAAGAAAAAGCTTGCATGAGAAGTTGAGAGCCACTGTTTTTCCTGTTCATGCAGACAATTAAGTTAATCATTAGCTGCTACCTACGAAAATTGCGTTCATATTTAACGATTAGGAAAAGTAATTTAGCCGAGGGAAATAGGTTTCTGAAATAAAGACATTATCTCTACCATAAGGAAATTATACTCTCTCTCTAAGGGCCCAAGCGCATCTATTATTAAAAACATCTAGTTCTGCTAGATGTGACGTAGATTTTGTATAGGGGCTCCTTCCGAATTTTTCGTGAAATTCGCGGGAGAGAAAAATAATTTTCAAAATCAGCCACGACCGATATCCTAAGCCGGTCGTGGTCTAGAGGCGAGCTCTGAGATAACGCTCCCAAGCGGTTGGGAATCAAACTAAAACAGGCGGGGAGGCGAGTGGCGAGACGCGAGAGATGAAGGACTGAGGGGAAAAAATAAGTAAGAGAATTTCCAGAACCCCCCAGTTCTCTCATACACAAGAGGTAAATTCGCGCTTAGTAAAAATCACGAAGAGCTGTCTTTTGAAGGAGGGAAAAATGTTCAATGCCGGGTTACTCTGCAACGAATGCGCTCGGCCTCTGTTTAGGCTATACAATTATTATACCACTTGAGATGAGACGGATGGCTAACCAAATCGGACATACATACATTTCATCCGTAACATAGAATCTTGGGCCCTTAGAGAGAGAGTATAATTTCCTTATGTCTCTACCTAATAACAGCGGCGATTTAAAAACAATTAGTTTAAAACCGTGTTCTGCAGAGCTAACCGCCATTCTTTTCCTCGTCTATAGCTATAACAATAATTTCACCTAAGGTGAATGAAAGTGGTGGTGAAGTTTAATTTATGTCATTTTTCACGAACGGGGGTTATTTTAAACTTGTCTAGGATGTTCAGAGAAAATACTCGAGTAATTTATACATTTATATCTAAGCTATTTATTTATTTATTTAAGTAAATATGTTAATTAAAGCGAGGGGGTAGACACTTTGGATCTCTGTGTACACCTGAGTTCAAAAGAGTTCAGCTTTGACAGTGCCTTGAGTTCAAATCCTTCGGAACTCACAGTTCAGCTTTGACAGTGCATTGAGTTCAAATCCTTCGGAACTCACAGTTCAGCTTTGACAGTGCATTGAGTTCAAATCCTTCGGAACTCACAGTTCAGCTTTGACTGTACATTGAGTTCAAATCCTTCGGAACTCACAGTTCAGCTTTGACTGTACATTGAGTTCAAATCCTTCGGAACTCACAGTTCAGCTTTGACTGTACATTGAGTTCAAATCCTTCGGAACTCACAGTTCAGCTTTGACTGTACATTGAGTTCAAATCCTTCGGAACTCGCAGTTCAGCTTTGACTGTACATTGAGTTCAAGACATATTGTACACCTGAGTTCTCAAGTGTCTACCCCCTCGAATTAAAGCACATAGAGTCAAGTTAAATACTTTATTCGGTACCATAACGCAACACGCGGCGGTTCGGTATAGGTGTACACCGGAAGTTACGCTTTTCAGGTAACACTAACCTGAAAAATTCTGCACTGCAGATTACAGGCTTAGCTAGTTAGCAGGTTGTTATTCGCGGAATTACAATTTTTAAGTTGAACGCGCGACCAAATTAAAATGAATTTCATTTTCTTGTTCGCCATAATTTTCTTAATTTTAGAAATATGTCAATGTAGAAGCGGTGAGTTCCTTCATTATCCCTTTAAAATTAAAGATTAATCGAGTAATTATGCAAAATAAATTAGTTAAAATTAATTTTAATTAAATTTAGTCGGACATTACGCGGCGGCGTTGGAGAACCGTTACGCAGGGCTTAAAAATCAAAATTTGCATGAAAATGTTCAAGTTATGGTTTTAAGAAATAAACGTAGCGATCCCGCATTTATTAATTCGTAAGTTTGAAAGATTTTAATTTAATCGCGATTAAAGTTAATTATTAAAATAATTATTTTATGTAGCGCGGGATTAGCTTTCTTTCGCAATGAAGATACGGTCCAGACGCTAATTGACGCCGTTTTCGAATTTTTACCAAAATTATTGGGATTATTTTCTGGAATTGATTTTGGTTCCTTAATATCCAAATTTACCGGAGGGGGTTCCGACTCTGATTCGGATAATAGATAATTAAATATTTAAATATTAACCAATGCCAATTCTAAAAATTTATTTTGCATAATTAATTTCATTTTTTTAATATTATTTTCAAATTAATTAAAATTAAATATAATTATTATATAGTAATTAACAAAAATAATTATGACGGATCTAAGATTATTATTCGTAAGAAACGATTCGATCCCGCTTTTGTTAATTCGTGAGTTCTTAATTAATATTTTAATTAAATCGCGATACAAAATTAATATTAATTATAAATTTTTAGAGTTGGCTTAGCGTTAAATCGTAATGAAGGAACGTTGAAAGCTTTAATCGAAGGGGTTTTTAATTTTATACCTAAATTAATTGGAACATTATCTGGTAGAGATTAAAAATATTTTGTACTTTTAATTTTTCTGTTTAATATTTTTATTTATTTAAATTTCACGTGAAATAATTTGAACCGGAAATCGTGAGTGACAGTAGTGTCACTCCTCGTATAAAATAATGCAGTTTAAAGCGAGAACTGCCATTCCCCTATAAATTTCGGTTTGAAATGAGTTGTAACTTAAATAGGTTTGGTAAACATGTTTTTCACATTTCGATTTCCGCGTTTGTTTCCACGTCTAACAACACCTGTATATTTTGAACTTTGACCTTACCGGTTCAATCGATATAGTTGCAAAAATATCCCACTCCTCATAATTTTATTCCCCCATTAACTATGAACGTCAAATTGCTATTTTTCGCGATTTGCTTTTTACTATTGGTTTATTTCGTTAATCCCAGAACTGGTACGTAGGTTCATTAATTTAAACTTAAAAAAACATCGTGAGATTAATTAAAATAATTAAAATTAATTAATAGTTGTCAGATTAAGGAATCATGATGATAATCACGAGATTTTGATTTCGACCATGGCTAAATTATTAGCCAATGAGAAGGCGCCTAAAATTCCCGCCAAATTAGAGGAAGTTCACGCGCTTCATGCTCCTCACGTTCCAAAAACGTCATTGCATAAACCCAGCATGTTCTATAATGATTTCGGAAAATACGTGAAAATGTGAAAAGAAGGGATTTCATATTCCCTTTGAAATATTAGTAGAATGAATGACTCCCTAATTTCTTGATATCTTAAACAATGATTTAATTAATTAATTAGAAATATAATTAATTTTTTCTTCTTCTATAAAATGTGTCGTATTTTAATTTAAAAACATGACGTCACTTCCTGTTTGTATAAAGCTGTCATCAGCCAATAACGGAAGTTCATAGGAAACTAACACGTGGTACTAAACGGTTCATCTTTTAATATTACTATTATTATTAATTTTTAATCGCAATTAAATTAAATTAAAATGAATTCAACAAAATTTTTCTTACTTTTAATTTTAATTTTAATTCTTAATGTTTCAAACTCTGGTAAGGATTTTTTAATATTTTGCTTTTAATTTTGCACGTGGTTTTTTTGGGTTTCCGCACAGGTTTAGGTTTTTTTAAATTAAGTTTAATTAAAATTAAGGCCAATTAAGATACGAATTAAATTGGATCAAAGCATCACCGTTGCATTTTCACAAAAATCCAAAGTTGGACGTTCAACCTTCAAAACCTTTTTTTGATTCCGTTGGATTAGCGCAAATAACTAACGCGTAAGAATTAAACGAGGTTTTTAATTTTAATCAAAATGCTTTTAATTAAATTAAATTTTAATTTTAATAGCGTATCTATGGGATTCTACCGACTTAAACCAATGCTTAACAATATTTTGGATATCTTTATGACTTGTTTAAATTTGGAATCATTTTTTAACGATGTTAATGACTTATAATTAAACTTAATTAAAAGGTTTTACGAAGGTTGATTTCTAATTGGAAATTGGGGGTTTATTAGTTTCTAAATGAACTATTTAGAGGGTGCACGTTACTTGGTGCTGGT
Organism: Phalangium opilio; assembly: GCF_054372755.1. NCBI lineage: Eukaryota > Metazoa > Arthropoda > Arachnida > Opiliones > Phalangiidae > Phalangium > Phalangium opilio. The sequence continues at coordinate 1,604,827 of NW_028324223.1, forward strand.
ATGATCATCTTAATGCTAATTAATCTTAATCTCAATTAAAATTAAATTAGAATGGAAACCTGGTTATGTTCTGGACTGGAGAAAACCATTAAGGGTCCTAAAAAATTCACGTCAACCTTCAAAAGCGTTCTTTTCTTCTTCTCAAGTTACTGAATTAGTTAATACGTAAATAATTAATTTTAATTTGAAGCTAATTCTACTTAATATTAATTAATTAATTTGGAATTAAATATCGCAGAGTTTCGCTTAACATCTACCGTATTGCACCGGCTATAACGGATCTCGTTAAAGCCATCCTTTTTTGCAATGTTAATTAAACATTTTAATTTTGCCTCGGAGCTAAAATGCGATCGAAGTCTGAAAATAATATTTCTTTAATGATTTTTAAATTATTTTCGGTGTCTTTATTATTTTTTAATATATTTCGGTAAATAATAATTAAAAAAGTGTCGTGTTTGTGGCTAATTATGGAGTTAAAATTGGTAATTAAATGGGCGGGGATTAGAACACAACGTGTAGATGTAGGCATAGTTGTTTAGAAAAGTGCAAGGACCTTTTAGAGTATTTTTCACACGTGTTTTACTGTTTTTACATTTTTGGTTAAAATCACATATTCAGTTATGAATTTAACAGCAGTTTGGTTAGGTATAGCTTCGGCCCTGATATGTTTATCATTGATTCGTGGCACTCAATGCGGTATGATAATTTTAATCTTAGTTTAATTATATTTATTAATTAAAAAAATATTTTAGCCGAATTACGACAAAATCCCGTTATCAAATTGGATTTTCTAAAATTTAATAAAAATCCCAGAATGGAAATTCAAAATCCTAAATCTTCTTTTTCTGGAGTTGGGTTTTTTCGCGCGTTAGATTCGTAAGACTTTAATTAATTTAATTTTAATAATTATAATTTAATTTGAATTAATTTTGAAATTTAGAATGTCGTTTTTAATAATTGCGATACGACCATTTATTTTCTGGTTTCTGGATTTATTTTCATAAAGTTTTTATAATAAAACCTAAATTAAATTAAAATAGACTTTAATTAACTGAATTTAGTTTTAATAATTATAATTTAATTTGAATTAATTTTGAAATTTAGAATGTCGTTTTTAATAATTGCGATACGACCATTTATTTTCTGGTTTCTGGATTTATTTTCATAAAGTTTTTATAATAAAACCTAAATTAAATTAAAATAGACTTTAATTAACTGAATTTAGTTTTAATAATTATAATTTAATTTGAATTAATTTTGAAATTTAGAATGTCGTTTTTAATAATTGCGATACGACCATTTATTTTCTGGTTTCTGGATTTATTTTCATAAAGTTTTTATAATAAAACCTAAATTAAATTAAAATAGACTTTAATTAACTGAATTTAGTTTTAATAATTATAATTTAATTTGAATTAATTTTGAAATTTAGAATGTCGTTTTTAATCATTGCGATACGACCATTTATTTTCTGGTTTCTGGATTTATTTTTATAAAGTTTTTATAATAAAACCTAAATTAAATTTAAATTAACATTAACATTAACGAGTTAGTTCGTTAATTAAACTCCAGGTGGCGCGAGAATACCTTTACCTTAAAATTAATAAAAATAAAAAAACTTATAACTTCTTAAAAATAAATAAATATATTGAAGAATTTTCAACTAAGCTTAGAATTTTTTCAATTAATATTTTCTTCAAAAGTAATTATTAATGACACTTAATATAAATTCTCCGTAGACATTTATACAATGAAAGGGGGAAAGTGCCACCACTAAATAAATTTACGATGAACTAATGACAGTAGGGTTATTTTTCGTATCATTTTAGTTGGGTTTGAAGGTATTGAGTGCCATTTCTAGATGGACAGTGCGAAAATAATTTAAGGATAGCTTCTTGACTCGGAGACGACGTTTGATGTGGGGGTCCTAAGGGGGAGGGGCTATTTAACGAGTGGCATCTTAACAAGCAATATTCTGACTGATTGCATCATCAATCATCGTTATGACAAAATGAAAAATATTAATATTGGAATAGCTTGATGGCTGCCTGGCTCCCAGTATGAAGAGCACCCCTTCCTAGTAACCCCCCCCCCCCCGATGTACCCACGTAATGGCCGCCAATACCCCCCCCCCTTCCTCCAACTATCTAAATTGTATAGCCTGAGAATATAAAACTTAAATTACTAAAATATCCTTTAGATCTATTTATTATTAAACTTAATTTAAAATTAATTTGGCACCTAAAATAATTAAGTTAATTATACTTAAATGATTAGGTGGATGGTTGGTATTGTAGTTTAGAACTTAAGCTCGAGACGGAGGTGATATTCCCTTTAAATCACGTGGTATTTGAATAGAAAGAAAAAATTCAAATTTGAAATATTTCAATTTTAAAATTTTTTTCTTACGAATACTCCCTTTAAATTCTATAGGAAATCGGCTCTATTTGCTAGTTAAGAACTTAAGCTCAAGACGGAGGTGATATTCCCTTTAAATCACGTGGTATTTGAATAGAAAAAAATTAAACTTTGAAATATTTGAAATTTTTTTTTCTTTTGACGAATATTAAAGCTAAGTAGGGTGATATTCCCTTTAAATTCTATAGGAAATGGACTCTATTTACGGGACGGGTTTCTATCTGACCCCCCCCCCCCTTTCCATTTTTGAGGGTTTGAAGTGGTGTTAGGGTATTCAATCAAAATTGTATGAAATAAGGTTTTTTTCTTACGCTTTTGAAAAAAAAAAATGCAACTTTTCATAGATATTTTTCTCCATGCTGGGTTCCATCTCAATGTTGATAATTTCAATTTTACTCTCTTGGTGGTTACACGGATCATTTCTTATCTTTTTCTGGGTGGTTTTTTTCCCTAATATTTTCTACATTTTTAGTTACATCGGACCTAGGACGGGTTTGGTTCAGTTCTTTTAAGCGTGGGTTGAATTTTCCAAGAATATATATTTTTTAAGTTTTGAGTAAAATGATTAATCGCGGATAAGTTTAGTTTTTAGAGCGATTGCTTAGAAACCGTAATTAATTTGAATTTTTAAATTAAAGATTTATAAATATAAAATTTGAATTTTTAACTTTCAAAAAATAAACTTTTTGACTTTCCAGCGATGAAATTTTTGACTTTCAAAAAATAATTTTTAACTTTCAAAAATTATGAGATACGGGAATGTCCTTTGAGTATGTTATAGTCCAATTTGTCCCCATCCAACCATACTAAAAACTTAGGGCTACGACAAACAGGTGCCGAGTAATTAAGCGAAATTTTCAAAAACATGCCATAGGAATAGCATCACACCCAACTTTGGAGGCTCGTGACTCTGGTTCTACTAGAGATACGGGGATGTCCTTTGAGTATGTTATAGTCCAATTTGTCCCCCATCCAACCATACTAAAAACTTAGGGATACGACAAACAGGGGCCGAGTAATTAAGTAAAATGTTCGTCAACTTATGACATCGTCTCACTTATTGTTATTATGTTACTTATGATTTTTTACGCTGAACTTTGCAGGCTCATAACTCTCGTTCTATTAGAGATACGGGGATCTCCTTTGGATATGTTATAGTACTCTTTGCTCTTCATACAAGGATACTTTAAACTTGAGGCTACCTCAATATCGTCGTCAACTTATTTTTTGTCTCACTTATTGTTATTGGGTTACTTTTGATTCTTATTAATAAACTTTGGAGGCTCGTAACTCGGGTTCTACTAGAGATACGGGGATGTCCTTTGAGTATGTTATAGTCCAATCTGTCCCCCATCTAACCATACTAAAAACTTAGGGCTACGTCAAACAGGGGCCGAGCAATTAAGCAAAACATAAACAAACAACCCCCCTCCATAGGAATAGCATTACACTAAACTTTGGAGGCTCTTAACTCTGATTCTATAGAATATCTTCATTATAACTGTAGAAAATTAAAAATAATTATTTTTATTTGTTAAAGTTTTAAACTGGACCCAAATGTTGACGCGTGATAATTCCAGGTTAAGGCGATACATTCGAAACCCTTTAAAGATGAAATATCAAAGTGGCACGGACGCGAGCGAGTGAGCGAGGGATTCTGGGAACGATTATCTTTTCACCGTGACTGAGGTGGCTGCGTTCAAAGCGTAACTTTAACATATGTAGTGTTTTAGGGTTGACTTTTGGTGATTTACGAGCTGTTCCCCTATCTTGTACAAATTCGTTACGCTCAACCCAACCAAGGGAAAAGAAATCCTCGATTCCTGATACCTCTAATAATAATAATAATACAATGCGAACGTGCGTGTAACCCTAAGTGATACAACAACCAAAAGTATGATGTTCTAAATTTTACCAAAAGAAGGTAGTGAACACTTAAAGGGGTTAGAGAAATTAATTCCCCCCCATCCCCGTATCTTAACCTTAACTGCGCATGCGCTTCAGGGACAGGGTTGCCAATTATTTTGTTATTACTGGCATCTCCTGCATTCATTCAGGTTTGGAACTGAATGATCCAGTACTGAATCGAACTACAGAATTCTACCAGCTTAATTCAGTCTGCTGTAGATAACACACGTCACAAATGACTGTCAATAGAGCTATGTCATTTGTGACGTCAGTGCCTAGGTAAAACGTCATGGACTTAGCTTTGGCAGTGGGCGGCCATGTTTGGTACCGCTTTAGTTCTATTGCATAGGTGACGTCACACAAAGGATTCTGAGATAGCTCCTAAACTTTTAACTTGAAGTGCGCGTTCATACTTATTTGTGTTCGGTTACTTCTGAGGAAAGCCAAATTCAATTTAAAAAAGAATAAGTTAAGTTTGTCCATTCTCATGTGAAGGGATGCATTCTTAATCTTGTTTCGGTAATAGCGGGGTAATTCGAAACGTGTTTGAAACAATAGTCAGGTGCTTAAGATCTCGGGGAACACCGTTAAAGAATAAAAATTCCCCCAAATCTGAGGAGGGGCGCTAACCAACCGACCACATTGTAGGAATAATAATAATAAAAAAACAGAACAGATCTCCTTTGTTCTAAGCCGCAAAATTCAAGCGTAAAATTAGTGATATGGCCCGTTGCCACTAGAGGGCGGTCTTAGTACATTAGCGAGCGCCCTGTACCCGCCACCTGGTGGCGGATTAATCTTACGTAGCTCGCTATTTTATTTCAAATGATCTAGATAACATTTTTCTCTCTATATAATTTTTTTTAAACCCTGAGATTGTAAAATTAAACCTAAGCTCGTGAATTTAAATTTATTACGGTATGGTTTAGACCGAGGGGTCTAACACTTAATGGAATTCGATTCTCAAGGGGGTCATGCCCAAAATCCCATATTCAAACACTTTTTTATATTAATATTATCAGAAGAAAATAGGGGAAGTGGGTAGCCGTAGCCTTGAGCCATACAAGTCGTCCAGTGATTCTCACTTACAATGGTCGATTCCCCTACCACCCTTAAAATTTGAATCTGGCCAATCGGCGCGAAGCATAAAATAGTACCAGATTTCATTGCGAACGCCACCATGTAGCGAACTGTGGAACTAACTTGTGTAGTCTGCTTATATTTCTGCTGTGCTTCAGTTTGAGTTAGGGTTACGTCAGGCAACGGGTTAATGCGGATATTGGTTTAATTAAGGACGAAAATTCGGTTATTTAATAAAATGAATGTCGTTAAGAGTACGCAGTGTGATTTAACGTACAAGGAAACTACCGATAAGAAAACTCAGGCTGTGTTGAAAGGAAAAGTATCTACCCAAACCAATCCCAATGTTAAAAATCAAACTACAACAACTTGGATACAACTTTATTACTTTGAACTCTTCCCTATCACAGTTTAAAACTTCGGACAAGTTAATTTTATCCCTGGAACTTAGAAATACCATTGTTTTTAAAAATAAAGACATATTTTAAAATAAGTTATGAATTTAGTACTTACCACTCGATTCCAGCCTCTGCCATTCTGCCTGAGTGCCTCACTGCCTCTAGCAGACGCCTCTAGTCAGTTGGAAGGCGTAGGACCGTACTGTCCACAGAATCACGTCACTCGTGTGTTAATGCGCGTAAAAATCCTATCTCTCTTCACCCCCACGGGGAGGGAAATGGCGCGAAAAATCCGTAAACGGGACGCCTCGCGAAGTTGCCCAAGCTACCCACTTCCCCTATTTTCTTCTGATATTATTTAATTTAAAATAATCAGAGGTCGTTGTACAGAGTCAGAGAATTTAGATTAATCCAAAGAGTAAGCGAAAACAAAATGTGCATTTGCAGTTCGATTTTTCTCTGTTTGTTAATGTTAGTGTTATTATATTTTAGAGCGCATGCGCCAGGCCGATTTGTCTACGTCACTGGGCCACTCCCCCTACATCCATCTATGACAAATGCACAAATTATTTTTCTCAATATCTAGTTTTTGTTTTTTGGGGTGAAACTAAAGCGTCTTCTCCTGAGTTCTTGCGAAGAAAATAAATCCATTTTTTTTTTTGCCAGTTAGCTACGCTTTTATGAGTTTCTGGTTCCACTTCCTCAGCAAACGATTAATTTTTATTATAAACGCTAGAATAGGTCTCAAAAATATTAGCCCCGAAGTTGTTTATTATCTTAAAGAATGCTCCTTTGGAGGGGAAAAGTTAAGAACAAATTCAAAAGTCGGATTTTATGATTTTCGGATTTAAACGGTCAGAAAAGAATTAACTTGCCGCAACCTTGGTGTGTTTTAAAATTTAAATAGACGAATTCGTATATTACATACAATGAAAAGTAGGGTTGTAATCTAACTCTCCATTTGAACAGGTAGTGTAAGCCCCCCCCCTTTAGTGTGTACGAGGAATCAGAGCTGGTAATTAAAAGGTAAGAACAGATGCAACATATGACTCTAGATGGAGCCACAATTCCCAAAAAGCTTCTAGAGATATGGGCATATTGTGACTCCATCTACCGTCTTTAATGTGCAACACTCCAGCACACGTTTCTCTCTATGAAATATATGAATTGGTCTATTTTACAACGTTACGTAACAAAATAAAATAAAAAGTGACGGATTAGGTGGTACCACGTGATTGCTTACGGGTTATCTGTATTTAAAATCGCCACAACGGATAAGTTGTTCTTCTTCCGGCTTACTCTTGCTCGTAACCAATTGAAAGTGGCGGATGAATACGCCATGCTAAATCTCCTTAGAAAAAAAAACAAGTAGTGTTTATCAAGTTCATGATTGGGGAGTTGTATTAGGAAATAACTATAAGCGTAGCTACATAGGTAGAAAGAACTCAGCTGGAGGTACGGTTGTTGTACAATGATGGATAGTTTTTTTCGTTTTTGTAAAGTACTCGAAGACTATGTTGAGCTTGCTTGGGTTGGGGTTGGTGGCATCCAAAGAATAGCCTGTATTTGGTATTTTGGGAGCGCTTCCTTTAAATATGACAAGTTTATTTGCCAGACTAAATATTGCGTCAGGAATTGGTGGTGGTTAACTTTCAAACAGGACAGCGCCCAAATTTGAATATATTACCATAGCGTTTTTGCTGTGAAAGGCAAATAGGTATTGATAGTTTGCGCTAAAAAGGGGGCTTGGATGACATTCGTTACAATTTAATATTTATTTCCTATTTCTATTTAAAAATACTCGACTTAGATTTATTTCAAGAATTTAAAATACTAAAATTAATAATGAAGTATTATTATTATTAATATATTTTGGCGGGGATAGATTTAATTTTAGAAGTAGGAATGGAGAACAGAGTAATATCTGGGCGCGCGCGAGTCAAAGTCCCGGACCCCCTTTCCCCCCGGGACGGGAGGGGGGTATGAAAGAAGAGGCGGGAGGGTCATAGCGACAGAGGTAAAAAGGAATTACGTATTTAATTTTTCGCCGTCCCCGTCAGCAACGTCATATCAAAACGTAGGGTTTAAGTGAGCCAGTCAATAAGATATAATTTAAACTTTACGTTACGTGTTGGTTGGTTGGAGGGAGGGGCCCTATACCGGGCTACGAGTCGGAGGGATTGAAGTAAATAGTAACCATTGAGCTCCATTCCTACTTCTAAAATTAAATCTATCCCTGATTTTGGCAAGCCCTGCACCAAATATTTATATTTTCATGCAATTTCGAGTTTTGATCTAAAAAGGCAAATCAAAATAGGCCTAGGATGAAATGAAATATATTTTGGGGGAAAAAAACCTCGAAAGAAATAAAATATTATCTTTAAAGAAAAAAATTGGCATTCCAAGATAAGTTGGTTGGGTTGAAGTCATTTATGGGATAGTACCAACACCTTTAAAGCCCAGACCAGAAAAAAAATACCATTGGCACCGAAAAAGCGCTCAAATCGAGAAAAATCAAAGAAGTTCGGGTGTTGTATATTATATCCCCCAAATAATTTATGACTTTTTATTAGTTACACTCTTAGATTGGTCGTTTTTCGGGCGTGTTTTTAATGGTAAAGTGACACGTTTAATGATTGCTTATCTGGTAGTCGATTTCGGTTCTATTTTTGAAAGTAATTTATCGAAGGTTATCCGGGTATTATTTATAATTGTAGATTCGTCTTGGGATGGATCGAGTTTTAGTTTAATTGCGATTTGTAGGGGGCGCTGCTGCTGCTGCTGATAAGAATTTAACAGGTTTAGTTTTTTTGCACGGCGCGACTTCGACTCCCTATAGATTTACAAGCTCCAATAAAAGAATTACATCCTTATTTAACGTCAAACAAGAGGATTTATGCTGACTCTTATCAATCCTGACCTTTTACTTATATTTTACACCCCCAACCCCCCCCCACTCTCTCTCCCCCAATCGCGGGTTCAAAGGTCAAACTTCATTTCAAATGAAGGACGTTTCATAAACTTGAAATTAATGTCTAGATTGTCTTTAATGATAACTCTTTCATTTTAATTAGAAATATTTAGGAATTAAATGGAATTTATTTTTCAATTCCAATCTTTAGTTAGTTTTCACGATTTCGGCTTTAGTTTCAGCGCAGTGTTGCCAGGGCCTCTGTGAGGCAAGTTGGTTTAAGTATTGAGTTGAACTGAACTGCTAGCCTTTGTCTCCGCAATCTTTTGACTCTGGCAACACTGGGGCAATAACCCCCCCCTTTAGTGTAAACTATGTATTCTATCCGGTTCAAAGGTCAGACATGGCACGATGAATTGTTATATCGCGTTTTATTTCAAAAATTTATAAACAATGCTTAGTTAAATTTATAATTTTAATTAGTTCTTAATGGACTTTTTCTATTAGTAGCCCTTTAAATTAATGACAATTAACTTAATTAATTAATTAGTGTACTCTTTAAGAACTTTTGAGTTAATCTTTCTGTTTAGGGTTTTGAATAGGCATCCCGCTGATTCCATAATGAAATCCTTTTAAATTTTAAATCCATATTTCATGGGAATTTTTCGGTTTCCCCACCGTTTATGGGTCCATTTTTCAATTATCACTAGAGAGATTCCTTCTTGGTGGTCCTTTAAGCAACTCCCCCCAAATTATCGCAACAAACAAAAGATAACTTATAGAGTGTTTTCACGCTTCTCTAGAGACATAACTCATTTTTTTTTCAAGGTTAAAGGTTAACTACCCAACAATAATTCGTGAAAAATATGAAAACTCATAAAACAAATAAATAAGACCCGAGTTAAAATTTTATTACTTAATTGCGAATTTTAGTACTTAGGTATATGAATTATTGTTATTATTGCTTTGTAAAACGGCGGGACAATTGATGTAATGTAATGTCACTTGAGTAGAGGACATAAATAATTGAACGTTGGATGTGTGACCAATGGATGTTTGTAAGGTCGTAACCTTTAAGGAAAGTTCTAAGCTTAGCTACGTGAGCCAAGGCCCCGGTTTGTAAAAGTGATAAATGGTCGTGTTTACCAGTTACTGGCGCTGCATTCCCGCGTTGTTTTGTTTTCATTTTGTAGTGCTACGTTGTAGTCCTTGCCGCCGTGGGATCCGCTATGCGCCCTCATCTGTCAACCTAGAAAAACCTATTCGCCATTTTTGAGCGTGAATAACCTCTTGCCTCTTACTAAAATAAATATTGCCTAGAAACATACCCCCGAAAAAGGGTAAATTCGAGGGGATAATCACTCAAATTCCTAGTAAACATTATTTGAAATACGTCACAGGCACCACGTGACGCCAAGATACAAAGACTCCGCATTGAGTGGGACTGGACAACTAGTCCTTGTTTTTCACCATACTCGAAGTGGTAGATTTCGAAATAAACCGAGCTGAGCTTCTTAGAACCACTGCCCCCTCGGCCACGTGTGTCTATGACGTATTTCAAGGTGTATAACTCTCCTATTGAAAAATACAATGGAATACTTTCAAACTTTTCACGCAATGTAGTGAATTACCCCTCGAAAAATGAATCTTTCTGAGAAAAATAGTGATTCGAATTCCAAAACCTTAAACCGAAATGAATGAAATATGACAACGATTCGGTATTTTCTATGTCGATTTTTCTTATAAATTCCATAAAACATTTAATGTTTTTCTTAAGCCTTTGTTTCCCCTGTTATCTATAGCGTATAAAGTTTTTAGTGTGAAAACATCTCGGTGTTAATCCTAGGGTACAAAGAGTTGAACGACTGTTTTTTTGAAACTGGTCCTCTGGGGAATTATTATTTTCTTCTTTATTTGAGACAGGTTTTAGGCCTTACTCACCAAAAGATTTTAATATCTTGTATCATGTTAAGAAGAATGTTAATTTTTTTCTTCAATATTAGATTTGTGTTCTGAATATTAAAAATGATTTAATAGTGTTGGAAGAACGGGTTAACTTTCCATAGATATTAACACTATGCAACTTTGGAGTTGCCAGTACTCCATAACTGAAACAGTGTCTTTGCAACTTATATAACTTTATATATTATTAAAATATAGACGTTACCACCAGTACAGTATTAACACTGCTTTTGCCAGCTATTGACACTCGGTATACTTTGTCCGCGTTTAAATGTATGATTAGATAACACTGAATGCCATTACTGTATAATTATAAATTGGCAAAGAAAAAAAATTAATATTTACAGAAATTTATCCGAATTAATTCATTTTAAATTCCTATGGAATTATTTAAGATTATTTACCCCGACTTCCCCCCCCCCTGGGTTAACATCACATCCGTTGCGTGATGGGATTGAACACGTCACGAATGAAAATTTCGCGAAAAAAAAAAATAAATTCCAAGCCGTGAAATATAAAAATAATTTCGAATTTACGGGATCCACCCAAAAATATTCTTTTTTTTTTATTATTCATGGAAATTCTTAGCTAAAGGGGCAAGAAAAAAAAAAAGAAATCCTTGGCCATCATCAAAATGCCGTTTATGAATGACAGCACGTGTAATAAAAACTATTAATTCGAGATACGGAGGGGTCTAACATTCGCCACCATTAATATATATCCCTATAATAAATTAAGGTTAATTTATGGCGAGTGTTCGAGCCCTTCTTAAAAGTCTCGCGCTGCGGTTTTCTTTTGAACTACGATCATATTAGAGAAAGCGGGGAAGGGGGGGGAGAGGGAGCTTTTGAATTTGATTCTTCTCACTTTGAAATATTTACACTTTTCAAAAATTTTTTTTAAAAATGGAGATCTAGCTGCTATTGATGAAAAACTTCGTGATTGCGTGTCGTGTTTGGGTGGGTTTCGTCTTTTCAAAGAAATATAGGAAAAAAAGATATTTAATTTTGTTTTGAATTAGAATTAATCGCCTATTAATTGAGCGTCGTTTTAAATAATTACCTTTTGAATAATAATACGCTTTGCGTGATAACTTTATTGTAATTTAGGGGAAACAACTAGGTAATAGTAGGATTATACTACCAATTGAAACTATTTATTTAGTTTAATTTTTGTTCTTTGGTCGCTGAAAACCACTATAATATAACTTACTATTATTTATTTATTTATTGAATTTCAATGTATTTGTCCTACCAGACACAAGACCCTATCATGGTGGGGGTAAAACCCCTACAGTATAGTAAGAAAGCTACTGCACTAGTCTGTTAAAAAGACTAAATTGCGGTTTAATTCGATGTTGCGTTAAAGATGGTTGGGTTTTCTTAATGAGACATCTGTCGATCTGCGCCTGTATCCCTCTCAGGGGGGGGGTCTACAAGAAAAGGCGTCATTACGTCACCTGGTCTCAGTTTGAAAATTGATTATTACTGTTAAACGGAATCCGCTGGCACCCTAGGCGCAACCATACCCCCTCCCCCAGCCCAAAGTGGTACCGCCTTATCATTTTGGACTGGGAAATCTTCAGGGATGTCGAGGAATTTCCCCTCAGTTTCGTTTTACTCCTAATTATTGGGTTACGGTTAACAGATCTCTCGTGTCATGCCATTTAACATTGATTCCCCCGCCTTGGCTTCGCTGTCAACCGTCGCCCGTTGATTATATATAAACGCGAGTTAAGTTGCAGATGTAACACCTGCCCTTGCACGAGATTATCGAGAAGAATATTATTTCGCTCCTTATTTTCGCTTTCACTCGGCTATTATTTTAAAATTAAAATTAAAAATGATAATTCAATCTCGGTATAGTGGTTCAGTGGCTTAGACTATTTGAATTGAATTAGATTAGTCGGGGAAACCATATATAGTCCAGTCAAAATTGTGACCCATAATGCACTTCGAGGCAAACGTCAAAATTTCAATTGAAATTATGTTATAACCTATTTTCTATTATAGTTTTTGTTATTTTGAAATTAACGCTAGTAATTAAATTAATTTCCTTATTTTAATTTAATCATATTTAAAGTATTACCCCCGGGGGAAGCGATCAAAATTATGACCCATAATGCACTTCGAGGCACACGTCAAAATTTCTATTAAAAAAATGTAACCTATTTTCTATTATATTTTTTGTTATTTTGAAATTAACTCAAATAATTAAATTAATTTCCTTATTTTATTTAATTTAATCATATTTAAAGTATGACCCCGGGGGAAGCGATCAAAATTATGACCCATAATGCACTTCGAGGCACACGTCAAAATTTCTATTAAAAAAATGTAACCTATTTTCTATTATATTTTTTGTTATTTTGAAATTAACTCAAATAATTAAATTAATTTCCTTATTTTATTTAATTTAATCATATTTAAAGTATGACCCCGGGGGAAGCGATCAAAATTATGACCCATAATGCACTTCGAGGCACACGTCAAAATTTCTATTAAAAAAATGTAACCTATTTTCTATTATATTTTTTGTTATTTTGAAATTAACTCAAATAATTAAATTAATTTCCTTATTTTATTTAATTTAATCATATTTAAAGTATGACCCCGGGGGAAGCGATCAAAATTATGACCCATAATGCACTTCGAGGCACACGTCAAAATTTCTATTAAAAAAATGTAACCTATTTTCTATTATATTTTTTGTTATTTTGAAATTAACTCAAATAATTAAATTAATTTCCTTATTTTATTTAATTTAATCATATTTAAAGTATGACCCCGGGGGAAGCGATCAAAATTATGACCCATAATGCACTTCGAGGCACACGTCAAAATTTCTATTAAAAAAATGTAACCTATTTTCTATTATATTTTTTGTTATTTTGAAATTAACTCAAATAATTAAATTAATTTCCTTATTTTATTTAATTTAATCATATTTAAAGTATGACCCCGGGGGAAGCGATCAAAATTATGACCCATAATGCACTTCGAGGCACACGTCAAAATTTCTATTCAAAAAATGTAACCTATTTTCTATTATATTTTTTGTTATTTTGAAATTAACTCAAATAATTAAATTAATTTCCTTATTTTATTTAATTTAATCATATTTAAAGTATGACCCCCGGGGGGGAAGCGATTAAAATAAATTTTTCGTGTGGGTTCTATATACTGCAGTTCATACCTTGAAACAATGAAATAAATAATTAATGTTTTTCTCTTAAGATTTCTTTTATAATGAATGCAAAATATTTTCGTAAACCGCTAAATACTTTTTTTTTTCTTTAAGATGTTGCGTAGCGCAATTAAGACGTTTTAATTTCTTCCCCTCATTCTGTCGTTCTCATTAAGAGAAGATAACCTATTATTAAAAAATATTCCGAGACAACTAAAATTATATTAAGACGTTCCTCTCGTCGAAAGGAAGAGTCTACGTTTAATGTTAGATCTTCATTATATATAGAAAAATCTGGCCCACCAACGGCAACCTCTTAACAGCGCCACGCGGTAATTAGACTCGAAAAATACCACTCCATAGTCTCTTTTAAACCGCTAAGAGAATCTGCAGGAAGAAAAACTATGCCAAAACCCAAAGAGAGAGCTAGAGAGAGAAACTTGTATGGTAGTAACAATATTGCAGGTGATGTCTATGGTTTTTGTATCAAGTATAAAATATGTATTATTTTGGCCCCAGGGCCAATTTGGGGGAAGCGCGGCTCTCCTTTTGAATTTGCCGCTTATCACCTTGAAAAATTATAAATGCACGGACTACTTTTTAGTATATAGAGATTAACGTTGTATATAACTCCGCTTGACTATTATCTTCATTGCATTTTACCATTGGTAACTTAAAATATACTTTTGTAGGTATCCGCTTTACGTCTACTTTTAATTTCACTTCACCCATTGTTTAAGACATGCAGGAAGTTTGCCTCACTTGTTGCTATGTCTATATATATATATGTATCTACGTAATTATTCCGGATTTTAATCAATTAACTCTCTAATTATTAATAATTAAACGGACGTAAAATTAACCCCGTGTTGGAAGATTCATATTGAATATAAGATGGTTGAGTGTGCAAATTAATACTTGTGTTGCCAGTCGTCATTTGTGACGTATGAAATTCAACCTCAATCTACAATAACAGAGAGATTCCGAGGCGTTCAACACAAATTACCGGCAACCCTGAAGGCTGAAGCGCATGCGCGGTTAAAGGTTAAATTAATAATTGAGGGTAAAAGTGTTCCATGCCAAATTTAACACGCTTTGTTAGCCAATCATTGCTTAAAGGAACAAGTTTTCTAACAGCGTGTTTCAGTCTCATTCGATTCCCCAAATATTATTTATTCGTTTGCCGATTTCAACTTAACTTTACGCTAAGTTTTAAAGGCTATTTAACTACAATTAGACTCCGTTAAAAATCCCATAACGCGCGGTATAAGTCTTTAGTATCATCTTAAATTGGCCAATTATAATAATACATATTTTTCGTTTTAAACTGCCAAATCGTGATAAACAGAAATCTTTTCAAAATGTTTTCCAGTTAAATAGCTTTCCAGAAATTTCAAATTCCTCCCAAGTGGTTAAGTGTTTTTTTTTCTTCAGTAACTATTTTTAATTTGCGAAGCTGAGTTTAAAAAATTTAAATTAAATATTTTTATTTTAAAAATTTTAAAAACCCTTTTAGAGTTGATAATAATTTTAATGTTTCAAACTCAAGAAGCACGTGCGGTGTCATTTTTGGCACGTGCCACTTGACGTAAAAGAAAATTAAATAAAAGCGCGCGAAATCGCTCGTGCACGATTTGTATAGAAAAAAAATTGCGCGCGCGTGAAATTCGCCACGCGTTGTCATAGAAACGCGCGCCTTTGATTTATATATTTTTTTATTATTCATCTTAACCCTTTCTATATGGCGCGAGATTTTATTTTTTCTCGCGTGGTACTTCGCGCCATTTTTGACAGCTGTATCTAATTGGCGGGAAAAAAGAAGTTTTTTGGCCTAACTTGTTGTTGATAAAATGTTGTTAAAAAGCGAATGTCATCGAAATGGAAAAGGTATAGTTAAGAAATCTTGGCGGGAAATGGACGCTTGTGAATGTTATAAATGGACGGTTGTGAATGCGTGCAGTTTGGCCAGAAAATAGTCTTTCTCTCCATTGTTAAGCGGTTATCATTTCCTTTGGGAACTTCTGAATACAAAATAAGCGGTATAATTGAATAGAGTGAAATAGACTATATAATACAGGGGGGGGGGTAAATCCCCTCCCCCTGCAAACGCGTACTGAAAAATTGTAAATAAGTCACTATATATTTCTTAAATTTAACGATTGGCGAGCACATTTTCGCGACACTATTGTATTGTTGCCGCGTTGAAACTCAAGAACTAACTTTTTCGCCTCAAAAACTACTTTTATTTATAGTAAATTATTATAAAGTTATAAAATATTACATTAGATCTTCATTTGAATCTGGCGGAACGAATTGATAGAGACACTAGATAACTTCGGCTTAGTTTATTTTGGGGGGTTAGATTTAGACCAAGTATAAGTTAGAAATGTTACCATCCCATTGTATTCTTGGATAGAGAAAAAAACCGATCTTTGTGGTGAATTTCCGACTCTCTTTTAACTCGACGCTGCCGCTGGTGCTATTGTCCGAAGAATAGCAGCGTTTTCTCTCTCTCTCTCTAAGTGCCATTGCAGTTATATAATATATTTTTTATATAAAACTGCCCTGGACCCTCTCTTTTTCTCTCTGACCCATAAGTATCATAATTCTCATCTAAGTTGGCTTTTTCCAACGTTACATTGATTATGGTGCATTCCTTTTCAAGTAGTTGTCCAGGGTTGCAACAAATACATTGGAAAACTTAATGTAGATCGAGTTTATTTAATTATAAACACTTAAAACGTGCTGTAAACATTTACACTTTCGGCCTAAAAAGGTCAGGGAAGATCTAAGAAAAAGGTCAGGGATAACCTGGAGTTGGAAAAGTCAGGGAATTTGGTTCTTAAAATATCCCTGGCCACCCTGTTGTCGTACAAACCTTCCTAACTAATTAATTCATTTCTTAGTTAGATAATTAATAGTTCTTGATTGAGCTATAATTACATACTGAAATAATTAAAATGGACAATAATAACTTTATTTTTATTCAAGACTTCGATTACGATTATTTTACTTAGGGTATTGTAAGAAAGCCGTGGAAATTATAGATCTTCAGGATCTTCCTTAGTATATTCTATGGACCATTTTAATCCAAATCTTGGGCCCCATTTGACCAGCCTTAAATCCTGCTTATTAAAAGGCTAGATTTAAGGCGGTGATTAAGTAGCTCTCCTTTCTGTTAAAATACCCCATTATATATTTTTATAGACCAATTTTGTTGGCGTTTGCGACTCTAAGAAAGAGCTTATCCTTTAAATGCCTTACGAAAGCCGTAACGGTATCCCGCGTGAAAATGGTCTATCTAAGGGGCGTGAACTCTTGACCCCGGTCATTTTTAACCCAATGGAGGTGTCGATTGGACTTGGACTATACCGGAAACCGTCTCTCTCCTTTCTTAGGGCACTTCCTGGGGGCTGTGGATGCCCATGCACTTTCACTAGACAATGCCCCATGAAATGGCCCCTTTATTACGTATCAGGGGGGTCCCGTTCGCATATAGCCCTTAGGGGGTAGGACATTAATTTTTTTCATCAAATGATAAAAATAAATAAAATATGACATCTCACACTTCCGAACTTGTCTTATCAATAAAAATGTCATGTCATATTTCAATCCCGAAGCTATAACTCACGGGACAACTTGTTCTTTTCTTCTTTTAATTAAGATAGTTAGATATGGCCGGCGTGAGATTGCACGCGCTCCGAGGGAACTAACACTCCAAACCAATTAAGGATATAAAAAAATACTCGCAATACAATTCTAATCGTGATAGAGTCCTTCCCCTCGATTTATATTTCACGCGCTCCGAGGGAACTAACAGTTCAAACCAATTAAGGATATAAATACTACTCTCAATGCAATTCTAATCGTTATAGTGTCCTTCCCCTCGTTTTATATTTCACGCGCTCCGAGGGAACTAACACTTCAAACCAATTAAGGATATAAAAAATACTCTCAATACAATTCTAATCGTAATAGTTGTAACGGTGGAAATTCTTATTGTCAAAATTAACTCAAAATTAACTCAAAATTTATAAAACGAATTTATCTTTCCAATTCTATTTTTAAAATTTTAAAAAAAGTAACCAAATACACAAATATCAATTCAAAGAAACTGAGGGTATTGTCCGGTCTTGGGACTCTTGAATGCGGGCATTCAAGATACCTTGACAAATCAGCCCCTTTGTATCTACCCAAGATGGGACCGTTCCACCTACTGCAGAGGTTGTTCGCCCCATTCTGTCCATTTGTTCCGCTAAGGTCAGCTTTTGAAACTTGCAAGAGTGACCCCTTAATCCTGTTCATTTAAACTCTCCCCACATGTAAATAGTTTTTGCCTTTACAAAAATAACTAGAAAAACAAGGTTGCCAAATCAAATATTTTTTTGTATAGTATAGTATTGTTAAGTAGTTGTAAGAACACCTGCAAAAGATTATTGAACTAAAGGTCGGGAACCTCAACGTCCCCGTGACGTAGGTCGCGAAGAAAAGGGTTTTTTCCCCAGCGAATGACACGTGAACCAGAGGACGCGAGGTCCCGAAAGATATTTTTGAAAAAGAGAGAGTCCTTTCGGATACTTGAAGGAGAGCGGTCGAAATAATTAACCCATCTAGTCCTTGACCCCTTCGGTTTCGCACGGAGATGGTCCGCCACAACCGGCAAAGGAACGAAAAGAACCGCTAAATATATACGCGAACGCGCTCGATCCGTTTTTAAAAAAGAAAAGGAGTTCGCGAGAATTTCGATGTCCGCTATGAAAAATATAAGAACGTGTGCGCGAAAATATCACTAACGTGTCCCACGAAAACCATGAAAAATCTGTGCGCGGAATAACTCGCGACAAAGGGATTACGCCCCAAGAGCCGGATAATTGTCGACCACGCAACTCTCGTCAATGGATCCAAAGAGAATATAAGGGAGGAGTGGAAGCTCCCCCGCTCCACAAGCGTAAATAGTTATGTCTCGCTTAAATTATACTAGCGGCAAGGCTAGCGGTACGAGGGAGTTTCCGGCTCAATAGCGCCACCTACGATACCATTTAATGTCTCAAACGGAAATGCCTCGGTACTGCGCATTGAAGATGCGCGGTAGAAAAGCGAGACAAGTTTTGCCCCTCTTTCCACTCCTCCCCTATACTCTCTTTGATGGATCGCCTCGGACTCGAACTTGAGTATTTGCCCGCTAAAAGGGTTTCCTTTGTTAATTAAGTTTTAAGTATAATTTGTGAATTTTGTTAATGTCGGTTCGATTGAACTTGATCTTTTGTTTTTGGTTAAATCATTTAGCTTCGACCATGGTCAACACCCTTAAGGTGTTTATATTTCTTAATAATTATTAGTAGGTTTATTAAACTTTGTTAATTTGGCAACCTAAACAATCTAGTTATTTCTCATCTTATATCTAAATTTCAAAACAAATCCCCTAGACAACGAACCTAATTCTTTATTTCTCACGCAAGTCCCAATAGTGAAGGCTTGGCGGTTACCCGGACCAAATTAAACAACCTTTGTAGGGAACTCATACTCACACTCTCACATCTTAAACATATATAAAATATTCCCTTACATAGTGTCCTTCCCCTCGATTTATATTTCACGCGCTTGAACCCGTAATGGATGGGAACAAAAAAGAAATTCTTTGAATTATTGGAATTCTTCATTTTGTACTTAGAACACTGGGGCTAAAGTGGAGGCGGATTACTACGTAATGTTAAAGACCCCCTTGGTGTGGTGTGGTAGAAAGTAGTTTAGGTTCTACGCGTTAAAAGGTTGTGGGGGGGGGGGGTGGATTTATTTGATTGGCATTTTACAAGGTTCCAGGACATTGATTACGTCATTAAATTAAAATCGTATCAGATTGAGACAGACAGAGCAGAGTAGAGTGGTAATGTGCGGTCCGAGCATCATCCCTTTTTAAATTTCGCCGACAGGGGGCGTACAAATCGGAGAGATTCTAATTTTGACAACTCTGACTCCGCCCAACTTAAATAGAGGGTCCATTTCTCGAAACTCATATTGGCTTCGAATAATGATTTTGCAAGTGTGAACAGGCCATTCCCCCCCCATTTGAAATTTAAAGGAATATCACCTTTTCCCATTTGATGACACGAGTCACTTTGATTAAAAAAATATTAGTTTATATTTTAACATCGTGTTTTTTTAATCTTAAATAAATTCACATTTTCACATTTTATTTATTCTTTTTATTCTCTTACGGACCCTTTTTTCAATGAAAGCAAAATTAGGGTTCGCAATTTTCCTCGCCTTTTCGATAAAATTTAGATTGATTGAAACCGGTTCAAAAATAAAAAATTACCGATATACCAAGATGAAGAACAATTTCCCGCTCTTTCTTATTTTAAACTTTAACCAGCTATTTTTAAATATATTTTAAATGCAAAGTATCCAACCCCTCTGATTAATTTTCTTCAAAATATATATTATTTTTTTTTTATTATAGTCAAAATAAATTTTAGTCGGCGAAACTTGAAACGTTCTTTAATTTTGATGGATTTGAATTTCAAGGGATTTGACAATAATGTTAATTTTATAGTATTTAAGATCCTATTATAAGGAAGCCACTTATTACTAGGTAGACCGACGCCATCTTGTTTATGTTTATGCAGAGATAATTCATGTTTATATCTGAATTTGTTTTTTAAATAGCGTGAGAAAATATTAGACATATAATAATCCCCAAATTTTATTTAATATCTGTGAAAATTTCTACTAGAGTTTTAAATACTTAATTAAACTCGGATTATAGTATTTTAGTGGCTTGGTGGTAACGAATGGGGTTTAGCGCTAAAGAGACTAGAGAAATTTCCTTCCCCCTTTGATTAACTTTAACTGCACTGAACCGAACTGAATTGTTTAAGCTTAATTCAGTTCATTGTAGAAAGCGTTTGAAATGACTGGCAACACCTGTATTTGCACACTTACCTATAGTCCAGCCACTTAACGAGTAGCAATTCTTCTCAATAGAAAATTTAACATTAAATAATAATTAATCATAAAATTCAAATAATAATTTATCAAAACATTTTATTTAAGAAAAGAAATAAAATGTTCCCTTAAAAAATTATATAATTTTTTTTAATTATTAATTCCAAAATGTATTAACTCTACTTAACCAGTAGTATAAAAGATACGATATTTTGGCGGTTAAGGTATTTTAAGAGCCGTGTTACGTTTATATATATGTATATAGTATTTAATGACAAGTTGGGAAAACCAAAATATTACCTCTCCGTGTCAAGAAGATTATATAAACTTAAGTATCCAATAAAAACGTTATTATGTTTCTGAGTTGGGGTTTCCCATTTTTGTTGTTGTTTTGAAAAATATATCGCAATGCACGGGCCTTGATAGATATAGGAGGCAATGAATGAAATATATCACAATGCACGGGCCTTGATAGATATAGGAGGCAACGAAGGAAATATATCGCATGCACGGGCCTTGGTAGATATAGGAGGCAATGATAATCTCTCTCTTTGCACGAGAGGTTTATCTTTAATATTTAAATAAATATAATTATTTTTAATTATTTTAATCTTCAATAATTAACATTAATAATAGTTAAATCGTTTAAAATAAAGTTATACCTATTATCTTCTCAAACTTTGCTAATATTGACGTTTAAAGTGAAGGGTACCCCTCTTGCCCGCTTCCTTCAAATTTGGGGTATATATATACGATTCGTTTCCATTATAATAGTAAGGAAAAAGCGCAATTGCGAAAACCTTTGGTGGCCGATCCCACCTTAGGGAGGCTAGACGTTTCTCGTAACCCTAGCTGATCGCCGCGTATATCCTAAAACCAAACGATGATAATGGAGTAGAAGCCAATGATACAGATTGGTGTCTATGTGGAATAGACGGAAGACCAGTGGATGGTGGTGTTAGAAGCCAGTGTAAGTGCAGACTGGTGTCAATGTTGGGATTGACAAAGAACAGAAGATGGTGGTGATTAGAAGCCAGTAAGAACAGACTGGTGTCCGTGTGGGATGGACGAAGACCAGAAGATGGTGGTGTGAGAACTCAAGTAGAGGAGCCATTTCCGTGACTGTGAAAGCAGTTCGGAAATGGCGAACACGTTTGCTCCGATACGCAAACTGCGAACGCGGTCACGTGGGTGTAACAACGGACAGACAGACAGACAGACAGACAGACACGGCCGTTACAGAACCTCTCCTGGACTACGTCACACGGAGAGGTAAAAAGTGGTTGAACACGAGGGGGTTTTGTGGCGCGACAGGTGAACCCACAAAATGATTAATCTTTATTCGGGACTCCCCATCTGACAAGGTCATCAAAGGGGTGACCCCCCCCCCGTTACGTGAAGGTACCACCATCCTTTATAGACGCTCCCTATATCTGTTAAACCAATCTATATACGCACCCTTAAAAATATTTCGATATGTTTTTATTTTTAATAATAGTGTAGTCTGGGAAAATCCATACTGAATTTGCTCTATATTCTAAAGGTGTGATTTTATTACGAAATTCCTGGGGTTTCCTATAAATTATTTTTTAATACGCGTCCCATATATTTTGATTGATCTATTACATATATAGCTTTAAATATTAGGTCAAAAATAGACCTAATAAAGCGTTCTGACACCAACCACGAGACGCCGAAATATTCATAAATTCGCAATTTGTTTAAATAATAAATAATTTTTTTTGAAAGGAGAAATAAATATTCCAAATACTAACTACAATTAATCAAATCAAATTAAATAATTTTTTAGTTTCTAATCAGATCTATCCAAGGCACTTAAATAGTATATACATATAATTAAATATTTATTTATTTATTTTTTGAAGGCGAAATAAATATCCCAAATACTAACTACACTTAATTAAATCAAATTAAACCATTTTTACCTCTCCGTGTGACGTAGTCCAGGAGAGGTTCTGTAACGGCCGTGTCTGTCTGTCTGTGTGTCTGTCTGTCTGTCTGTCTGTCCGTTGTTACACCCACGTGACCGCGTTCGCAGTTTGCGTATCGGAGCAAACGTGTTCGCCATTTCCGAACTGCTTTCACAGTCTCGGAAATGGCTCCTCTACTTGAGTTCTCACACCACCTGTGTTGAGTTCTTACTGGCTTCTAATCACCACCATCTTCTGGTCTTCGTCCATTCCACTTGGACACCAGTCTGTACATACTGGCTTCTAATCACCACCATCTTCTGTTCTTTGTCAATCCCACATTGACACCAGTCTGCACTTACACTGGCTTCTAACACCACCATCCACTGGTCTTCCGTCTATTCCACATAGACAACAAACTTCTACTCCATTATCATCGTTTGGTTTTAGGATACACGCGGCGATCAGCTAGGGTTACGAGAAACGTCTAGCCTCCCTAAGGTGGGATCGCCACCAAAGGTTTTCGCAATTGCGCTTTTTCCTTACTATTATAATGGAAACGAATCGTATATATACCCCAAATTTGAAAAAAGCGAGCAAGAGGGGTACCCTTCACTTTAAACGTCAATATTAGCAAAGTTTGAGAAGATAATAGGTATAACTTTATTTTAAACGATTTAACTATTATTAATGTTAATTATTGAAGATTAAAATAATTAAAAATAATTATATTTATTTAAATATTAAAGATAAACCTCTCGTGCAAAGAGAGAGATTATCACTACCTCCTATATCTACCAAGGCCCGTGCATGCGATATATTTCCTTCATTGCCTCCTATATCTATCAAGGCACGTGCATTGTGATATATTTCATTCATTGCCTCCTATATCTATCAAGGCCCGTGCATTGCGATATATTTTTCAAAACAACAACAAAAATGGGAAGCTCCTCGCAGAAACATAATAATTTCTTTTCTCTGTATATGAAATGAAAATATGGATAATATTGCGCTCCTTTAATGGTATAAATCCTTGCCTGTCTATTAATATTTTACGTAGGAGTAATACTTTTTTAGCGAAGTCTAGAGAGGATAAACGTAAGCGAGATTGTTTCGGAAAAAAAATACTGCTTCCACTAATGGGTTTATACTCCTTGTTACTGTAGTATAGAGTAATCATGATAAAAGCTTAAAAAATTACGAGAGGACAGACCTTTTTTATCCTCTTGATTTATTCTTAATAAGAATATAAAACATTTATTTTGTATCAAAAAATATTTTTTGGTGCTAAGATTGCTTTAAAAAATCCAAACGGTTAGGCATGATGATATTTTTCAAATCTAATGAGATAACGCCCACCTAGTTGAAAATTGCCCTTTTTTATCCGCGGGAGCCATTCTTAATGAGAATTTCGATGCTAGTAGGTTGTCAGTTAAACTACCGGTATATTATTGTTGTTGGAAATTGGATATTAAGTCAAATTAAGTGGTTGTAAAGAGCCAGCAAGTTTTTGCCACTTCTTTTTGTGAGTATTTGATTTTTGTGTGTAAAATGGAGGAAGATAATGTTGAGAGTAAGGATGAAATGCGGAAGGGCAAAGCGCGGGAAAGGATGAGGGCAAAAAGGTCGACGTTTTCATTGGATACTTTAGTTTATATAATCTTCTCGACACGGAGAGGTAATATTTTGGTTTTCCCAACTTGTTAGTTTCTAATCAGATCTATCCAAGGCACTTAAATAGTATATACATATAATTAACTTATTATTTATTTATTTATTTAATTATTTATTTAGTTTTTGAAGGATAAATAAATATCCCAAATACTAACTACAATTAATCAAATCAAATTAAACCATTTTTAGTTTCTAATGATAATCAGATCTATCCAAGGCACTTAAAGAGTATATACACACTTAAGGGCTCGCACAGGGCAATCTCTATTAAGTCCCATTTGAAAGGAGTTCTGTTTGATGTTTGAAATGTGACAATTTTGTTATCATAAGTGCGTACTTTTTTCACTTTTCCTTCTAAGTTTTATGTAGTTTTTAAAAGAGGGCGCAAATTTTTTCTTTCTTAAGATAGTTTGAAGGAAATAGCGCGTGTGAAAATGGCGGGAAATATCAGACATGAAAAGCCCGCTCGCCAATTCTTTCTATATACCAATCTTCCCCAAGTTTAACCAAAAAAAAAAGAAGTTGAAAAAAGTGGAGAAGCTCTTGGAGTGTGAGATGAGGCGTAATTTGGAAGATAAGAAACCCAAGTGCTCCCATTAGTCTTCCTCCGCCACAAGAAAAATAGTTCGTTCAATCATTTTGAAACAATACGGACAAAGGCGCGTCATGGGGTCCGGGGGATCGAGCTAGACCGAGGAGTTACTTCATTTTTTTAAGTTAAGTAAAAGTTCTATTAGGAATTCATACGTCTAATAGGAATAATAGTGTAGCCATATTCACTCAACTAATCATTATGTATGACGAATAATGACCTATCTCGCTGCGCCTTGTTCAATTCAATTCAATTCAAACTGTTTATTTTTTCTTTTCGTTACACATATAGTATTTAGTATCGTGGCAAATTCCGGTTGACATCTGATTGACATTGAACTGTCTAATTTCCTTCAAATCGTTGCTAATGTAGATAAAATGGTAACCAGTGTTTTCGTGATTTAAATAGAGAAAAATTCATATACTTTAATTTCAACCTTGGTTTGGTCAAAATCGTCGTAGAAAATTCGTGGTATTTAACGTTAATCTAAGATTGAAAATTTCTTCAAATTAACCTATACTAAGTATCACTCTTAAAATGATTAAAATTCCTTTTTTAAAAAACTGGTTTTTTAAAGGCGAGTTTGGGAGCTTCCTTAGATTGAAATTGAGGGTTAGAAGGCACGCAGGGAGGGGGGTCCATTCGGGCAAAATGAAACGTCCATCAATTTAAAATGAGGCTGCGCTATAACTCAAATATTTTTCTAATGTCCTGTTTGCGGCCTTTTGTGCTACCAATGATTAAAATCTACAGTAGGAAAAAAACAGAAACAAAAATCACATGGTTTTGTATCAGGAAATGTGGCTCAAAATAATTTTAAACTCTACTGAGAGTTCATTAATTTTTAAACTGACAATTACAAACTATTCTGAGATTTGAAATTTTTTTATTTAATTTTATTTTATTAATTTGGCGCGTTTTCTTATACACTTGCACGTGCTTTTATTTCCCGCGTTTTCTTATACACGTGCACGTGCTTTTATTTCCCGCCATTCCGGCGCGTGCCATATTTGAATTAGGCGTAAAACAATGTGGGTTATTATTACGTCATTCAGCTCGCGCTGTGGCTAGCTCGAGCGCCCGTTAAAAGGGGTCGGACATTTTAGAAAATAATTCCTTGCTTGGTAAAGGTTATAAAGCGTTTTGAATGAGGGGGGGGGGGAAGTAACTGACCCCTCGATGGTGCTATGTAGAAGACAATCGCTTCCATTATAAAACGCTCTAAATGGGATAAGTGGGAAGAAAACAAGGTTTATTTCAAATGCATTTTTATTAAATTTCTTGAAATATTCCAGACCAACGCTTAGTTAGATCTTTCATCCATCCATCTAAATGGAATATTGTCTTTGAGAAGCTGCGGACAATTTTGTAATAGCGAAATTTCCATCAGTAAGCCTGAAGGTTTTGGTGGAAATTTGGGTGCTTTTCAAGCCTCTCAAATAGTACAAGCGAATAGAAAGCTATTTAATAATAATAAGAAGTGAAACATTCCATTACACTTAAGATGTTTGTTTTGAGGTCCCGGTTCAGAGAACTATTTAGCACTCGGAAAAATGTCCCTGAAGATACTTCAGCGTGTGCCATTGGTTTTAAAACCTCGTAGTTCTGTTCGATTCAGTTCCAAACCTCTAATAATAAGAAATTACTGGCAATTCAATGAAGTAATCGCACCGAGTATTATGACATTCCCTTAAATTTTTTGGATTCCTCGCAAAATTGTGTTCTAGAATTCATTAAATCTAACTTCGAGTAGCACGTGATAAATGACTCTCTAAAGTGGGAGGTACATTAGTTGCGTTCTTGAGAAGGTGTCAAGGGGGCATGGTTTTAAAAATCTTCCCACTAGGGGACGCGAACGTCACACCTATAGCTATTGCCTTAAAAAAATGTATGGCCAGGATCAAAAGTAGAAACAGTCAGCATCAAGATTAATTTGAGCTTTCCGTGTCTTCTTAACAGAATCAAATCTATATAAAAAGCGGGGCCCGCCACGTTACAAAACTTGTCTCGTTTTGAACCGCGAATATCTATTTTATTCAAGCGGGAGATGATTTCCAACCATATTCATCTTGCGCGTGACAAGAGGGGTTTAACACTCTTCCTTAATAGATACCTTTGGTGTGATTAATATTACCGTAGAAATGGCTAGTAAACCACCCCTCGGTTTTTGAAACACCGCGCGTGACAAGAGGGGTTTAACACTCTTCCTTAATCGATACCTTTGGTGTGATTAAAATTAGCGTAGTAATGGCTAGTAAACCACCCCTCGGTTTAGAAACCAGCGCGTGACAACTAACAAGAGAGTGTTGGACACTTCATATTGTTAAAATTGATTACTAGTTTGAATTTTCACGTGAATAGTTACTAGTGTCCGACCTCTTGGGGGAAAAGTCTCGCTCCTAAATAGACATGAGCGATTCGAAATGAAAGGTCGAGTTTTCATCTCTCTCTCTCTCTCAGGAGCTGTCTCGAGTTTAAATTAGCTTTTAATAAACTGCTTCTCTATTTAAAAGAAAAGTATTTAGGAGATTTATATGTCCAACAATCTTTAAATAATGTTTAATTAACATTCGAAATGATTTAAAGTATACATTGAATAAAAATAATGATGGCTTTTTAAATTGTGTTCAGCTGTCATTCAGAATGATCAGAAACAAAACCGGATCTTTAATGAGAAAAATTATTTAAGCTTCCAAAGATTTCTGTCCCCGGAGATTTTACCTACTCGCAATTTTACAAAATACAATTTAAATTAATCGCCAGCGGAATATATTAAAAAATAATCGGGGGAAACCAAGTTAAGAAGCTTTTAAAGTAAGAAAAGAAGCGGTATAATATTTTTAAGCGCCTCCTTAATAATTGTGACGTGCCTCACCGAAGGCGCTATAGTCGATCCGCCCTTTTTTCTCGCGCGGAAAAATTCAAAAAGATTTCTTCTCTCTTTTTCCCGCCACCCCGATTTTCCCGCCACCAACATTTCGCGCCACTTTTCCTTTTCTCGGAGAGCACGCTTTTTTATTTTTCCTCGCTCAATCCGAGGGGAAGGACACTAATCGTGAATTGGTTGATATTTTAATGGTGATTCCTATTAGCTTTAACGAAGTATCCTTCCCCTCGTTAGTACGGTGTCTCGAGATCTCCCTTCCCCCCTCCCCCCCTTTCCGTCCCGCGCGAGAATTTGTTGAGGAGCTCGAGGCAGGCAGGCTTGTGGCTTCGGCTATCGGCTTCACTCGCTCCGCCGTTGTATCCGAAGCCGTCCGTATCCGGCGCGCGAAAGAGCTCGTGCAACGGGGCCCCGTCTTCTCGCAAAGTTTTAAAGTGTTTAGGCCCGGGTTTTAAGCCTAATTAAGTTAATTAAAATGAGCGTGAAAGACAGATTTAATCGTGGTTAAATTCCTTGCCAGTGTTTAACGCGTTTTTCCGTCGTTAAATTCTAAAAAAGCGAAAGGAAATTAAGTGTTTTCGTTGATCGGACGGTGGATTTCGTTTTCCCCACAAAAAATTCAACGGACTTTGTCGTACTCTGGTCCCGCGTTCGTTCAGGACGTTTACCACCGGCGGTATTTAAAACAACAGCAACAAAAGATGAGCCCCTGGAGTTACAGAAAGTTGAATCCCTTTCAACTGGGCCTAATTGTCAGCGTTTATTTGGCCTTTGGACCACGTTACGTCACTACCAAGAAACTCTTCGACATTTACTGGAACAGCACTAATTCAATGTGAGTTTTCTTAAAAGTTGATTGTCTTCTGTTCAAAGGTCGTGAAAGGTTAAGTCAGTTTTAGCCTTTTAGGCTTAGGGTATAAATATGGTCTAAGTAGGGTTTTAGCAATGCTCTTCGGTTCAAAGGTCGTGCTGTTCTCGTGAAATATTAGGTCAGTTTTAGGCTTAGGGTGTATAAATAATAATTATTGTAGTTTAAGTAGGGTTTTAGGAATGCTGTGGATTGGATTTAGGCCTGGAATTGTGGGTAATTTGGTAGGCCTAGGGGTTGAAGGTTTGTATTGACAACTGGTTACTGGTGTAATAGTTACTGGAATTACTGGGTTTTTAATTTTAATAAGGGGTCAAGGGTTATAAATAGGTTAGGGAAGTTGTAGAGCATGGTTAAAGGTTGTATTTTGGTTTTTTAAAGTGTTGACAACCGGTGTAGGTAGAATAATAATTACTGGAATTCCCGGGGTTTTATTTAAGAGGTCAGAGGTTATAAATAGGGTCAACTTTTTAAAGTCACTATGCAATGTTTGCGTAGACTCTAAATTAGAAATGGCGGCGCTTATGAAACGTAATTGAATAAGGAACCCCGTAAAATGTCGACTGCTTTTAATTGATTGAATTTATTAATACGGTTTCTATGCGGGAGAGGGGGGGGGTTACTATTAAACCCTTTTAACTTGGGGGGAGGGGTGGGGGTGGGGGCGTAATAACCCTTTTAGAAAGTGTGATATTTTAGATAGAGGCGAGTTATTGAATTCAACACGTTCCATGAAGGCGAATTATATATTCCTATTTCTATTGAGGTTAGCACGTGCTCGAGTGGGCCCCCATAATGCCCCGCGACCAGGGTTCCTAGAATTAACAGCATCCCCCGCGCCCTCGCTCTATAATTTTGCAAACTCCACTGATTTTTCATTATTATTCTATAGACCATAATCTAATGGCTCGAAATCTATAGGTCGTATGACGTCATACCCCTTCCTTTATATTGGTATCTCGAAATAGTTAAAAGGACCCCCAAATATTAACGGTGTATTAATATTATAAATAACAATAGGTTTAAATGATAGTAATTCAATTGAAAATAACTTCTGAAATCTTTAATAAAACACATTAAAGATGCCTGCAGCTATTAAATACGCTTAACGGGTTATTTTAAGTATAAAAATTGAATTAATCCTTCCCATAATGCCTCGCGGTTAAACGTACCTTAATTGTTCTTCGGGTGAATTTTTATAAGGGGTTTTAGTTCAAAGGGTTTCCTGTGTTTTTAAATTAAATTTTTAATTATTCGCACTCTTTGCTAGGGATTATTTATCTCTATGGGAATTTGGATAATCGCAACTTTAATTTTATTCTCCATATATACGTTGAGGATAATTTTTATTCTGTAAAATAATTTCACGTTTAATTGCGAAGCGTGTAAAATCGCGTTTATGCTAATTTTCCTTATTTCTAATTATTTTAATTACGAATCCTAAACTCGTAATATCTTGGGTGTGGGGAGGTTTTAATTTTAGGTCTCGAATTTCCCGCTATATATTTTACTTCGACGTTAAAACCGGTTTTTAATAGAATATAACTACAATTAAATTTCTTATTTTATTTTTTTTAATTAAGTTTCGCAGACTGCATCGACGTATACCTTTTTAGTTTCCAACCAATCACGATTAACGCGCCCAAATTTAAGTATACACCAGGGGTGACCCCCACCTAGATCTTTCAATCCGCGCCTCCCAAGCAGGGTTGTTGAATTTTTTGATTTTTCAAAAAAATCGGATTTTTTTGATTTTAATTGATTTATTTGATTTTTTTGATTTTTATTGAACTAATAGATAGTAAATTACCAACATGAAAACTTTTGAGTCAAAATTAACCAAAAGCAAAATAATCATGACATTTAAGCAGCTATTGGATATTATTACTATTCAAATGCTTGTATAAAAAGACTAGCTTGACCTCTATTTCATTTCCTAGCCTTTCCAGCAAGACAAACTGGAGTTCTGGTGTAGCGCTTTTTCGTTAGTCTAATTAAAACTAAGTTAAATGTAAGTTAAATAGTAATATAAGAAACTAGCTACAAGTTAAATGCCCGGAAACTCGCGTCAATTTCACTATTGGGTTGAGCGAGAAAAATATTATAAAACGTTGTCTAGGGGTTTTGTGTGTGTAGGCTTAAATTAGTAAAAGGGTCCGAATTGAGTTGCCAATGAACCATAATATTTAATACCGACAAATAACATAAAACAATGCAATCGCACAAATAATGTTAAGCATGTAAAACTTCCATGGAAGAAACCATTTAGAAAAATAATGTCATGCGGTTTAATCCAAATAAGGATTGTAAATTTAATTCATTTACGAATTAGTCCCAATAAGGGTTTAAAGGTTGAATTTTAAATATACGTTAATTATTAATCCAAATAAGGATTATTACATTACCTCCAAGTAAGGATGGTAACTAAGAATTTTGAGTGCTGGTAAGAACTCTTCAGAGTACAGTTATTATGATAAATAATAATCCAAGTAAGGATTGATTATAAGGTCCAAGTAAGGACAGATAAATAAGTCCAAATAAGGACTGGCGGATTTGACTCTTTAGAGTATCATTACCAAGGACTTAACCCAAGTAAGGATTAAGACATGCACTCAAATAATTATCCCAAAAGGGGATTAATTCATTAACTCATTTGAGTTAATGTAAATAGTTTAAAATAATAAACATAAATATTTACAACGATACATTTCCTGAGAGGAGTCCATTCTGATGAACGGTTGGCGAGCGTTCGAGGCTGAATTGCCACAAGAGTTCCAAAGCGTCCATTACGTTTTCATAGATTCATTACGCGGCGCGTGGTCTCGTTATGGGCTTATGCCTCTTTTATGATTTTGGGCCATAGCCTCTTTTCGCGGTTTCGACCGACTGTTTTTGAAAGTTTTAATCTTTTTCTAGGTTCTTAAAAGGTTAAGTTCGCGGTCTTGCATCTCTTTTCTCAGAAGCCTAGTCGTATTGAGACATTTTAGGGTATGTCAAAAAGTATCAAGTATATCCCTTTTTAACGCGTGCAGGGGTTTTTATCATACCCGTGTTGTATGGGCCAAAGGTGGTACCAATAATATTTTAGAGGTATATCAACCTCTAGGTACAAGTACCAATAGCAATCAAGGGGGACGTATTTTCTAGGGTAACGTGGTACCCGACGTAACTGGTCACGTGGTGATCGGTATCCATGATTGGATGGGTTGGTTACCTGACCTTACCACTGCTGACCCATTCACCCCTTTTAACTTGGTGACGCGCACTTCGGCACCGCACACAGAAACTGTCAAAAGTTATTAATGACATCCGCGACCACAAAATACAGTAACACAAAATATATACAGTAACAACCTGGTTATTTGTCAAATATAATAAATGACCATTCGTGGCCACTAAACACAGAAATACAAAATATATACAGTAAAAGCATAGTTAACAATCTTAAAGTTTGGTTCGACAATTGGCAACTCATTTCTCAAAAGGGATTAAATGCTAAAAATGGGGAAGGTTTGGTTTTGTAAAATTCTATTTGAAAGGGGTTCCCAAGATCGGAGACCCAGACAAGGTCCAGGCCCGCCGTCTCCGTGTAGAAGAAAGCGGTGCTTCAAACAAAGATAAAGGTCGCTAAATGTGCATGGTGGCGACTACCTGTCCAGCAGGTCGTCCCCTCCCAGTACACACGTTAAAGCTTAGTTATCGAGCACGGATCCAAGTACCCGAAAACTTGGCGACCCATATATCATGTTTGACAGCTGAAGCGCGGGAACTATTTCAAAGCTTAGAATTTCTTATATTTTCTCAAAATAATTATATACCCTAATATTTTTATATATTGTAACAAAATAACGTTACACTGGGAAAAACATAGATTGAAATATTCCAAAACCATGATTATTTTTAATTTTAGGTCTTTTCTAAATAAGTTTCTTCTCGAGTTTCTTAAACTACTTCTTGGAATCTTAGAAAACATTTTTTAAAAATAAAAATATATTCTTGATTTTAATCAAATGATTTTTTTTTAAAAAAATCTCTTGATTTAAATCAGTGATTTAAATCAAACCGATTTAAATCAAACAACCCTGCTCCTAAGTAGATCCAGAGAATTAATTTTAACTCCCGTTAATATTTTATTTAATTATCAATTTTTATGAATTTTAAAAATTCTCGTGGAGAAAAAAGTTTTAAGAAAAAATTTATTCTCTTGGAGAAAAATAGTTTAAGGAAAAACACGTGCTTTTAAAAATAAAATAAGCGCGTGAAAAAAAAAATGAAAATGTTAAAATTGAAGCGCGTGAATTTATTTTCTCGTGAAAAATTTTTTTTAGAAAAAACACGTGCTTTTAAAAATAAAATAAGCGCGTGAAAAAAAATTACAAAATAAAAATTGAAGCGCGTGAATTTAAATTCTCGTGGGAAAAAAGGTTTAAGAAAAAACACGTGCTTTTAAAAATGAAGTGAGCGCGTGAAAAAAAATTACAAAATAAAAAATGAAGCGCGTGAATTTAAATTCTCGTGAAAAGAAATTAGAAAGACGAAGCACGAAAATTCAATTGGAGAAACAAAAATTTAATGGTTATGTTTAGCTTTTTCTGAATTAAAAATAAAATTTAAATAATGGAATAAATTACGGGGATTACGGCGTTATATCCCCTAACCCTTAAAATTGGAAAATCGGTAGAAAATAATTATTAACATATTGAAATGAACATATATATATATTTTAATCTCTTTGGTGTGTGTCGGGACATTCAATTGAAAGATTTCTGCAGCGTCTAGGGCTAACCTCCGCTATTAGCTTAGGGTATATAAAAAACGAAATGTGTCTGAAATCATTAATGTACAAAAAAATTAAATGACTTTTGGCAGAGTGAATAGGGGGGAGGGGTACTACTAAGGGGGGGGGATAATGTATTCGATATTTTTATTCGACCGTTGAGAAATCTAGCGCCTCGAGCGGCGAATTCGAGAAACACCACGCCTCTATTTCTCGCGCGCAAAATTTAAAGGGAAATTATATTATATTTAAAAATATAACTTTATAAAAATTATAAAAATAAATAAGAATGCTTATATAGATTCAATAAATGGAGTTTGTAAAGGTTAAGGGTTAAAAAATTTAGGGTATTTAATGTGGCTATGGTAGGACTTTAAAGCAAGTTTTTACTTCTTAATAGATACAATAGCGTACCCTATAATTTAAATATTATATCTCAACCCTTTTCTATAAATTTTATAATTATTGGAAATTTTATTAAAGTTCTATTCTATATAATCATCGGAGGAATATTTTATATTTACCTCACGTTGTTTTTTCAATTCAATCGGTTGCAATTAATTATATTAATTTTAATTTGAATTTATATAAATTTAATTCGTTAAATTGCGCGGTAACCCGGAGGATGCTTTGTGATTGGTTTAGAAAAAATTAGACGCATTGTGGTTTGTATAACAATTAACAATTCCGCGGGTAAATTGGTCCGTGATCATTTTCTTTAGCCTAATTATAAAGAGCGCCCTTTTCAAGGTTAAAATTAATTAAAATAATAGGCCAATTTTTAATTTTTGTTTCATCGCAATTGACCCTTTGCTAAATTTTTAAGTTTTTTGGGACGTCGGAACTCTTTGTTTCATCCTTTGAATATAGCCCCTCCCCTTATATTTCCATAAAGTTATTAAATATTTGGGATTACAACAATCAGTGGCGAAAGTAGTTAAACAAAATGTTATAGTCTATATTATTTAAATATTTATAACTTTAGTTATATAAGAGATACGGGGAGTATGTTATAGTGCAATTTGTCCCCCATCTAACCATACTAAAAACGTAGGGCTACGACAAACAGGGGCCGAGTAATTAAGCAAAATGTTCAAAAACATGCCATAGGAATAGCATCACACCCAACTTTGGAGGCCCGTAACTCTGGTTCAACTAGAGACATGGGGATGTCCTATGATTATGTTATAGTCCAATTTGTCCCCCATCCAACCATACTAAAATCTTAGGGCTACGACAAACAGGGGCCGAGAAATTGAGGAAAATGTTCGTCAACTTATTTTTGTCTCACTTATTGTTATTATGTTACTTATGATTTTTCACACTGAACTAGGCCCATAACTCTCGTTCTATTAGAGATACGGGGATCTCCTTTGGATATGTTATAGTACTCTTTGCTCCCCATACAAGGATACTTTAAACTTGAGGCTACCTCAATATCTTCATCAACTCATTTTTTGTCTCACTTATTGTTATTAGGTTACTTTTGATTTTTAACACTAAACTTTGGAGGTTCGTAACTCCGTTTCTACTAGAGATACGGGGATGTCTTTTGAGTATGTTAAAGTCCTATTTCTTAGCTTTCCAACGATACTAAATACATGAGATTACAATAATCTGGGCCCGAGTAATTAAGCAAAATTATCATAAACCCGAACAAGATAATTGCGTACGAGTCTTGAAGTGTCAACTTCTTTGCCAGTATTTCTTGACAATGGGAGTGCCACGTATCCGATTCTCTAGAAAACCGTTCTTAATTTGTGTGTATGCAGTTTTCTCCTTTTAGTTTTCCGAATCATTTGCAAGGGTGTTTTTAAGAGCGACAAAATAACTTAAGTCATGTAATGACTTAACTAAATACATCCGCGCTACAGCACCTATTGCCGCCGCCACTCGAGTCTTTTGAATATGCGCAAAAGTACCTGGTTACGCCACCATTATCGTGGCCTCCAGTTGATTATAATTTCTATGAACTGCCTCAGTCGTTTGGAGAAACGCTTCTTACGCCTTAATGGCTCTATTAAATCCCAGAATGCTTTTCGCGCGCGCCCTAATCTTCTTCTTCTGTACGCTCGATTAGTTTCAAATACAGTATTATCATCCTAAAACCCTCCCAAAATAATAAAAAAAAAAACTAAAAGAAACTTAACTATTCGGAAATATAAACAACATGAATAACTTGTATGCAAATAACAATAAGTTGGTTTATAATTAATTAATTTAATCGCGGTTGAATTGCATACGTCACAAATGACTGGCAACACACACTTATCAGCCCACTATCTATTGTTATTTGTATTTGTAATAATAAGGGAAATGTGAACTTTAATAACACAAATAACAAGAAGTTGGTTTATATTTAATTTATTTAATTAATTTAATCGGGGTTGAATTGCTTACGTCACAAATGACTGGCAACACTTATCAGCCTACTATCTATTGTTATTTGTATTTGTAATAATAAGGGTCATGTGAACTTTAATAACACAAATAACAATAAGTTGGTTTATATTTAATTTATTAATTTAATCGCGGTTGAATTGCATACGTCACAAATGACTGGCAACACTTATCAGCCCACTATCTATTGTTATTTGTATTGGTAACCGTAACAATAAGGGAAAGGTGACCTGTGACCTTTAACCTTGACCTGATCGCAACTTTGGTTTTATTCCGCAAAACATGATTGCATACACGCATTTATTTATTTCTTTGGGAAGACACCCCTACTACCCTACATGGAATTGTCAGTAATGGCAGTGGTTAGGCTTTTTCTAGTGTACTTGAGTATAGGGAATGGGCGCGAGGTGCCCCTACCATTAAGTATTAGTCTATGGGGTAATTTTAAACGTCGTCTTGTATTTTCACGCGCCCCGTATCGCGCACATTCGCATTTTAATTCGGGCGGGAATTTTCGAATCAGGTTTTCTTTTCTGACCGGGGATGGTGCGCTGGTACTTTAAGAGCGGCATGGATGGTTCTTGCTTTGCGCTTGGGGCGAAGCAACGGCGCCGGTGGTCGGGTGGTCCAACACCAGCCAGCCCCTACCCCTACCACCACCACGCACCACCTCGAGAGATTGAGAGAGAGAGACAAATAAACTCCGTACTATAGTTATACTTATTACCCATCGACTCCGCTTACCTTAAAACATAGACAACAAGAAGAATAGAACCTATTTATAAATCCAGGTTTGCCAACTTGGGGATTGTTATAACTCGGAGAGATTTAAAGATACTTGTAAATACTTAGAGGGTTACCTAGCCCTGATTGTTCTCTACGCAACGGTACCATTTTCTTGGAGTTAAAGTCAAACTGAGCTCCAGATAATTAAGATTTTACAAACAATCCAATTAAATACCAATATTGAATCTTGGTTTTGCCAACTTGGGGATTGTTATAACTCGGAGAGATTTAAAGATACTTGTAAATGCTTTGAGGGTTAGCCATGATTGTTCTCTACGTAGAGCCACGGTACCATTTTCTTGGACTTACTTCAAACTGAGCTCCAGATTATTAAGATTTAAACAAACAAAAAAACCAATTAAAGATCTGACCAAACTTGGGTCTTAAGTTAGACCAAATTGAAGGCGTCCAAACTCTAGTTCAATTCAATTTGCAGGGATATCCCTTAAGTACGTCATAGCCCTAATTGTCCGCTATCCAATGGTACCAAATAATTAGGGTCAGGGCCCAATTGTAATTGAAAAAATAATTAAATAAATAATAAACATAAATGTCATTTTAAAGGGTAACATTTTGAAATTAAGAAATCATTTATAAATTCAGTGGCTCGAAAATTTGAAGGGAATTCGGTCTATGAAATAAATTGATGTAAAAGAGATTATATTATACAATTATGAAAATGCTTGGATTTTTTAATGACGCTTAAAAGCTCGAGTACTCTTTTAAAACGACGAGTATGAAATACAAGGGCTCACCATTTAAAAACAATTTTCACGGAGGGGAAAAAATCCGGTTTTAATTTTTAAGATCTACCTAGGCTATAATCGTCGGCGCGGCGCGTTGCGTACCTTCTCAACCATTTTGGCCCTCCAGTGAAATTACGCCGAAAATTCTTGTTTTACTTGTCAGTGTAGTTTTAGACTAAAGCGTAAGAATACGCCATGTTAATTGCAATAAAGAAACAAAGTAGCGTTTGTCAAGAGATTACGGGCGTGACGTATAGAGGTATAGGATTCGAAATCTGATATTAGGATCTCTCATGTTATAGGTTTTTTGGGGATGGGAAACGGACGCTCATTGGTGGGGAAGGACTATACGTAATAATAAGCTCATCCCCGAGCGCCGCTAAATGTCTTCATTATATGTCATGGCTAATCGCGAAAAAATAAATAAGAAATTATACTCTATGAGTTGACCCAATCCAAGATATATTAAAACTATGATGTACCTGAGCTTTGAAAGGCAATTAGGAAATCTCTATGATGTCGCCAATGGCTCGTATTATTTTTTTTTTAGTAAAATTCAATTCAAAACTCGGGAATTATACAATTTAGGCCTATAGTAAAACTTAGAGAAGTCTTTAGCAATTAGTAAAACTCTGGGAAATCTCGGAATTTTATAATTTTTAGTAAAACTCTGGGAAATCTCGGAATTTTATAATTTTTAGTAAAACTCTGGGAAATCTTGGAATTTTATAATTTTTAGTAAAACTCTGGGAAATCTCGGAATTTTATAATTTTTAGTAAAACTCTGGGAAATCTTGGAATTTTATAATTTTTAGTAAAACTCTGGGAAATCTTGGAATTTTATAATTTTTAGTAAAACTCTGGGAAATCTTGGAATTTTATAATTTTTAGCAAAACTCTGGGAAATCTTGGAATTTTATAATTTTTAGTAAAACTCTGGGAAATCTTGGAATTTTATAATTTTTAGTAAAACTCTGGGAAATCTTGGAATTTTATAATTTTTTAGTAAAACTCTGGGAAATCTCGGAATTTTATAATTTTTAGTAAAACTTAACTCTGGGAAATCTTGGAATTTTATAATTTTTAGTAAAATTACGGGGAAAATTCCTTGAAATTGTCAATAAAATATATTATGTAGAAAACCTGGAAATTTCAGGGAAATGGGTTTTTCCGAGAGTTGCATGAACCCTGTTATATTTATAGTATTTAAGCAGCTTACCCGGTTTGACTTTAAGTGCAGGCTATGGCTCATCCTGTTTCCTTTTAATTTAATGAATAAAGTACTTATTAACTTCCGACGCGATGAAGCTTAAAAGGAAACAACTTATAGTAAGATGATTGTCTGACTGCACAATGGCGTCATTAAGAAAATACCCGGAGTGTATACACAGTATATACTCTAATTTTGAATAGATTATAGATTCTGGAGTCGGGCACCCCTAATTAAGGCAAATTAAAACGCGACCGCGCTTCCGAGTAATTAAAGCACGAGCACCCCACATTCTTTCTTAGATTGTCAAAGATGTGTTTGTCTTTTTAATAATTAACCAAACCCCCTGCACTATTATTATTATTATATTAAATTAAATGACGCGTTTAAAAATAAATATGCTAGAAAAAAATAGTAATTTTAGTTCAAGTTGAAAGATCATAAGGTCAGTAACCTTTCACGGCTAGCTAGTACTACCCAATAATCAAAGCGTATTTAACTTTAATTACTTAACAATAGAATTAATCTGACACGTGTTTTTTTAGGTTAATCTTTAACGAAAACGAATAATACTTTGTATTCAATAAAAATAATTTAAGTTCAAGTTGAAAGATCATAAGGTCGGTAAACTTTCACAAAATAATCAAAGCGTATTTAACTTAAATGAAATTTTTTTCTTAATTACTTAACAATGGAATTAATTTGACACGTGTTATTAGGTTAATCTTTAACGAATAATACTTTGTATTTAAAATAATTTTTTTTAACTTTAATTCGGAGGCGAAATTTAAGTTAAACGTTAAATCTATTCAACTGTCCATCAATTAATTTATGTCCCTTGACATTTTTGGTTTTTAACTATATAATTTGAAAGGTTTTCTCTTTCTTTTTGGCACAATTCATTGTATTTCTTTCTTTTACAAAGCGCTTTATTTCCGTTGACAAGTGGTGTTGAAAGTTGGCGTGACATAACAGAGATGTTACTTACATCCCTTGTAATGACACTAATTTATTTCAAAGGAACCGCCACCGCACCACTGCGCATGTCCTCTCACAGGGTTGCCACAGCACCTGGAAAACCCCGGGGAATTTTG
Source organism: Phalangium opilio (assembly GCF_054372755.1). Classification (NCBI taxonomy): domain Eukaryota; kingdom Metazoa; phylum Arthropoda; class Arachnida; order Opiliones; family Phalangiidae; genus Phalangium; species Phalangium opilio. The sequence goes on from NW_028324223.1 coordinate 1,644,597, forward strand.
CTGCAACAAATACATTGGAAAACTTAATGTAGAGAGTTTATTTAATTAGAAGCACTTAAAAATCTACACTTTCGTGTTAAAAAGTCAGGGAAAAGCACAGAAAAAGGTCAGGGAATTTCGGCCTAAAAGGTCTGGGAATTTCGGCCTAAAAGGTTCTGAAAATTCCGTGGCAACCCTGCTGAAGTTTGTTTCGTAAATTTGAAACGTTACGCTAAGTGTTTGTGCTTAAGTTTTAGATTCAAAATTCAATGTTAAGGCTAGACTTTAGGCCTTGGGTTTTAAACTAAATCGAACCTTAATTTTATTATCTTAATTATAGTAAGTAAGATTAACGGTGACATTAGGGCCCGTATTTGGTTTGACTGTAACATTACAAACTGACTTCCGATAAGAAATAAGTGACTTTAAAAACATTATCTTAACAGATGTTTTAAGTTTAAAAGCCACCTTGTACCATGCATGGAATTTTAGGGAACTTCGTGTTCTGAGTTCCATTAAAATTATCTACAAAACTTAGCTGGTGCGGGTCCGTGCAAGATTTTATTTAAACCAAAACATAAAGAATTTGGTGTCATTTTTACTTCAAGAGGGGAGCAAGCATAATGTCAAGGTCAGATTAGGGTCACGTTGAAGCGATGGATTAAGGGTGTTGGTGGTATGGGGTCATAAGGGTGGGGCCAACTGCATTTTTTAAAGCAATTGTACTTAAAGTAAAGCGACGCCCTTTCCTCGCAGACTGCATAGTATACAGGGTAAGGCGCGGACTACAAATTTTTATCCCCAAAATTTATTTTTTGTAAATTTTTTATTTTTTTTTCTTAAAGTTCGGGAGAGTGGTCCGATGACCTTTTTATATCACAGAATGTTGGGAGCTCTTTCGTCCTACGCGTATCTTTAAAACTTAGTTCTTATACTGAACAAAGTAGTTCGCCAAAAAATATGACAGCGAAATAAGAAAAGAAAGAAAAGATACAAATTTTTAAAAATGTATAAATTTTTACCTCTCCGAGTGACGTATGTCACGGAGAGGTTCTAATTTCGACGTGTCTGTGTGTGTGTGTGTGTGTGTGTGTGTGTGTCTGTCTGTTGTTATTGACTTACACCCCAGGGGACCGTGTTCGCAGTTTCCGAATTGAAGCAAACGTGTTCGCTATTTCCGGACCGTATTCACAGTTCCCGGAAATTTCAAAACTTGAATCTATCCACAAATCAACTGGCCACTATTACTTCATCTGACTAGTCAATTGTCTATTCTACATGAATACCAATCTGTACTTATTGGCTTCAAACGCCACCATTTTGTGGTCTTTGTCCATTCCACATATACACCAGTCTGCACTTACTGGCTTCTATCACCATCATTTTCCGGTCTTTGTTTTTGTCCATCCCTCATGGACACCAGTTTGTACACCTGGCATCTAACACCACCATCTTCTGGTCTTTGGTTTTGTCCATCCCACATGGACACCAGTCTGTACACCTGGCTTCTAACACCATGATCTTCTGGTCTTTGTTTTTGTCCATCCCACATGGACACCAGTCTGTACACCTGGCTTCTAACACCACCATCTTCTGGTCTTTGTTTTTGTCCATCCCACACGGACACCAGTCTGTACACCTGGCTTCTACTCCTTAAGGTTAAGACATACGCGGCGATCGGCCAGGGTTACGAGAAACGTCCGGCCTCCCAATGGTGGGGCTTCCACCAAAGGTTCACGCAATTGCGCTGTTCTTATCCATAGCTGCGATTCGACACCCTTATATACTACCTATTTGATGAAGGCGAAGCAACCGGCGTATGCTTCATTTCAAACGCCAATATTAGTCAAGTCTCTCAAGAATGTTTAATTGTTCTTTTTCAAAACGATGTAACGTTCAATAAGGCGAATAACTAACGAAGAAAATATTAAATATTAATTATATTTATTTTAATATTTAAGATAATCTTGTTTCTCAATTCAAAATTAATACGGAAAGAGTTAAAAGCTGTCTATGTTTTTGTCTGTATGTGTCCGTCCGTTGTTACAGTAGTGCGCTGCGTTAGAAGTTCGTTTTGTTTTGATGTGTAAAGAAATCCAACACAACCATAATATTCCCTTTATCCTTAATATAAACTGAATATGTGGAAATATTTTTCGTAATTATGATGCATTTAGAACTTTTGTAGCTTTAAAGCTCTATTTCATTTTGATATTCCAAAGATTTTTTTTAATATTATTATTTAAAATGGATGTTTATATATTACTTAAGCTATACTACATCTGTTTATAGCATAATCCTTTCTAAAATCACAGTGAATACAAGCACGACGCTGCTATGTTGGTCAAATGACCTCTTATTTGTCAATAGGCCTAGTGAACCAAAAAGTAAACGTTTGGTTTTCGTTTCTGTATGCAGAGACATTAACGGTTCAGAGTGAGCCGAAAGTTAAATACACTTTTAAATAATTAGGCTTAAATTTTATTATCATGGTGGAAATCTGGGCCGCGTTCAGCACAGCCCAGCGTTGCTGAACGCGGCCCAGGGATTTTGTTTTTGAATTTTGACGTCACGGTGCTTAGCGCTGAGCTAGCGCGGTCTTCAAAGAAAATAGTCGGCTTTTTGGATAACGTGACGTAAAACGCGTAGTTCTCAGCTTGGCGAAAAAACCATCGAGGAATTAATACAAAAAGCTCTATGGGACTATAGCTATTTAATTGGCGTGAAACCAGTTGATCACGCGAGAATTTTAAGAGATATGTTAGTTTCTAATTTTAATTATAAAAGTTGTTATCTATCTCTATAAATATGTTATCCTACAATTTTTGTTAAGCCTTGGTACCTTGCACGCTTTATTAGGCTAGCGTCATTTATAAAACGCCGATGACCCGTTTTTCCCCCATCGGATGATTTTAATGTGTACAAGTATATCATTATTGGATGTAAAATGTCGTCTGATTTACAGTAAATTTGCTATGCTTTGTATACTGCTTTAATATTTCATAAATTTTAACTTAAGAAACATTTCCATATCTGGGTAAATAAGTTTGTAAGTAGTCGTCTTGACTCGGAGAGGTAATATTTTGGTTTTCCCAACTTGTTCTGACATAATCTTACAGACTTAGATTTCGGCGGTAGAATTCAATTCCAGTAAAGGTCGAAAGGGTCAAACTATAGCTTTAACACGATTCTGTTGTTGGTCACCGCGTCTACTTTGTGTCAAATTTTAATTTAAAGGCGGGTTTTCATCGGCTTATTTTCGATTTGAAAATCCAACTTATTTCGTGGTATTTTTACCTCTCCGAGTGACGTATGTCACGGAGAGGTTCTAATTTCGACGTGTCTGTGTGTCTGTCTGTCTGTGTGTGTGTCTGTCTGTGTGTCTGTCTGTCCGTTGTTACACCCACGTGACCGCGTTCGCAGTTTGCAAATCGGAGCAAACGTGTATTCAATTTCCAGACTGCATTTACAGTCCCGGAAATTGTATTCCACTTACAGGCTATTACTCCATTGCCTGTCTAACAACTCTGTTCATTTGTCCACCCCACATGGACACCAATCTGAACTTACTAACTTCTAAACACCACCATCTTCTAGTCTTTCGCCCATTCCACATCGACACCAGTTTGTACTTACTGGCTTCTAAACACCACCACCTTCTCGTCTTTGTCCATTCCACATGGACACCAGTCTGTACACCTGGCTTCTAACACCACCATCTTCTGGTCTTTGTTTTTGTCCATCCCACATGGACACCAGTCTGTACACCTAGCTTCTAACACCACCATCTTCTGGTCTTTGTTTTTGTCCATCCCACATGGACACCAGTCTGTACACCTGGCTTCTAACACCACTATCTTCTGGTCTTTGTTTTTGTCCACCCCACATGGACACCAGTCTGTACACCTGGCTTCTAACACCACCATCTTCTGGTCTTTGTTTTTGTCCATCCCACATGGACACCAGTCTGTACACCTGGCTTCTAACACCACCATCTTCTGGTCTTTGTTTTTGTCCATCCCACATGGACACCAGTCTGTACACCTGGCTTCTAACACCACCATCTTCTGGTCTTTGTTTTTGTCCATCCCACATGGACACCAGTCTGTACACCTGGCTTCTAACACCACCATCTTCTGGTCTTTGTTTTTGTCCATCCCACATGGACACCAGTCTGTACACCTGGCTTCTAACACCACCATCATCCTTAAGGTTAAGACATACGCGGCGATCGGCTAGGGTTACGAGAAACGTCTAGCCTTCCAATGGAGGGGTCTTCCTCCAAGGTTCACGCAATTGCGATGTTCTTATCTACAGCTGCGATTCGAATCCTTTATATACTACCTATTTGAGTAAGTCGAAACAACAGTCATATCCTTCAATTCAAACGTCAATATTAGTCAAGTCTCTCAAGGTTGTTTAATTATTCTTTTTTAAAACGATGTAACGCTCAATAAGGCGAATAACTAACGAAGAAAATATTAAATATTAATTATATTTATTTTAATATTTAAGATAATCTTGTTTCTCAATTCAAAATTAATACGGAAAGAGTTAAAAAGCAGTCTATGTTATTGTCTGTGTGTGTCCGTCCGTTATTACACTAGTGCCGCAGTGCGCTGCGATAGAAGTTCGTTTTGTTTTGATGTGTAAAGAAATCCTACTGAACCATAATATTCCCTTTATCCTTAATATAAAGTGAATATGTGGAAATCTTTTTCGTAATTACGATGCATTTAGTACTTTTGTAGCTTTAAAGCTCTGTTTCATTTTGATATTCCAAGGATGTTTTTTAATATTATTATTTGAAATGGCTGTTTATATATTACTTAAGCTATACTACATCTGTATATAGAATAATCCTTGGTTTAGGTGTTTCAAGACGAAAGCTATGGCCTCGATTCTGTCGGGTAAATCAAGATTGATCCGCAATAGGCTTAGTGAACCAAAGAGTAAATAATTGAGACCTGAGGTGGAGTAAACTCTGGGTTTTGATTATCGTGTCTGTAATGAAGGGACATTAACGGTTCAGAGTGAACCGAAAGTTAAATACACGTTTAAATAATCAAATTTAGATTTTATAATAGAAGAAAGCATCATGGTAGCAATTAGATCAGTGAAAGGGCTAATCGTTATCGGATCATAGATTTGAAGTTTTCATTCTTGTTTCAAAGTTGATATAGAACGAGTATTGATACTGTTAGTTATTTAAAACAGAATTGTATATTTGATTTGCGATAAATGATAAAATGAAGTTTCAAGTGTGTGACTCTCTGAAATACGGTAGGGGGTAGAGACGAGTGCTTTTTATTGATATCGTTAGTTACTAAATTCAATGTAGTGAAGTTAATTTTGGGATAAATGACAAGCGCAGGCTCTCTTTCAAATGACCGTAAACGGTTGGTCTTTCATAATACGGGAAATCAACGACAAAATGTATAATGCAATACAATGCAAAAAGGTCAAAGGTTATATTCTTCCGTCCATACTCCGTGATTGTTTTAACTTGTGTTTTTATTTTACGTGCCCAAAGAAAATATACGCTCCAGGAATGGAAGGTATGTCTGGGGGTTGGGTTGACCAAGGAACTTCCGGTCTATGCAATTTCAATGTAGCCGGAAATACCTCGGTCAACCGAGCCTGCCTTTGGAGCGTACTAGGAGGGGCCAGACAAACATTTACACTAGAGGAAGCTACACTTTCCATTCCTGGGGCGTGTATCTTCTTTGACGTGCCTTATCTCCAAAAAAATAGCAACATATGCCTTTTTCCATTGCCATTTTCTTTGGAGTAATGTCACTGGAGTGAGAACGAAAATGTCATTAGAAATCTTATTTATTTTAATAATAACTCCTTTAATATTGCTCCATAATGGTAGATTACTAGCAGACAATGGAAAACCGAATAACTTTAGTCATTTCTGTGTGAATCTAAAAAATTTAGGCCGTTGCTTTTTTAGCCTGTTTCTCGGGCCAAAATGGACTTTCTTTATTAAAAAATGATATGAATTTTAGTTACAAGATTGCTTTGCGAAACTGTGCAAACTGTTAGCCAGCGTTAAAAAAGACATTTTGAAGCTATTTGTAGACGTTATATTGTAAGCAAAATTATTTTATATGAATTAAATATTAGTAAAGCATCCACTGATGTGTTTATGCTTCTTGTTTGTTTAACTAAAAATCATCTATCTGTAGACCAAAAATATAAAAAATATTTTTTAAATTTAACGAGACGGCAGGGTTGATACGCCCACCTAGTTGTAAATAGATCTTTTTAATCCGCCGGAGCTATTCTTAATAAGAATTTCTATGCTAGTAGGTTGTCAATAAAACTACTAGTAAATTATTGTTAATGAAAGTTGGAATTATTGTTAAAGAAAGTTGGAATTATTGTTAAAGAAAGTTGGAATTATTGTTGTTGAAAGTTGGAAGTGCTGTGGATTTAAGTGAGTATTTGACGTTTTTTATATAGAATGGAGGAAGATAATGTTGAGAGTAAGGGTGAAATGCGAAAGCGTAAAGCGAGGGAAAGGATGAGGGCAAAAAGGTCAGACCCTGAGTTTAAGAAGAAAGAAAATGAAAGGAGAAGAGTTTTAGCAGCTCAGAAAAAAGCTAAGGCTGAAGGTGAAGCTTCTAGTACTTCTAGTCTTAATTTGTTTGTTAGTTCTATTGAGTCGCCTGTTGGCCACGGTAGTACTAAGGATAATGTATTAGACGTAAGTTCAGGTGAAAGCTCTGTAAGAGTCGGGGTAATTACTACCGACGAACCTATGAATTTGGTTAATAATAAATCGGTTAGTTCTATAATGGTAGCGAACGATGAACAATTACCTTCTACGTCTCATGGCAATGTGTATCCGTTAGAGAGAATGAGAATTTTGAGACAAAATGAAGAGTTTAGAATGAAGGAGGCGCGATCTATGGCAAAGAAGCGAGAGAATGAGTCATATCGTGAAAGGGAAAATCAGGTTGGTGTACTTACCAAGCGAATGAAAAGGCTTGATGAATGGTATAGAGCAGGCGAAAGAGTTAAGGATCAATTAAGTAAGGCTAATAAACGCCAAGATTTAGAGTACGTTGAAGCAGAACGTGCTAGTAATCAGATGAGTAAGGCTAGTAAACGCCAAGATTTAGAGTACGTTGAAGCAGAACGTGTGAGAAATCAGTTGGGTATGGCTAGAAAACGCCAAGATTTAGAGTACGTTGAAGCAGAACGTGCTAGTAATCAGATGAGTAAGGCTACTAAACGCCAAGATTTAGAGTACGTTGTAGCAGAACGTGCTAGTAATCAGATGAGTAAGGCTAGTAAACGCCAAGATTTAGAGTACGTTGAAGCAGAACGTGTGAGAAATCAGTTGGGTATGGCTAGAAAACGCCAAGATTTAGAGTACGTTGAAGCAGAACGTGCTAGTAATCAGATGAGTAAGGCTAGTAAACGCCAAGATTTAGAGTACGTTGTAGCAGAACGTGCTAGTAATCAGATGAGTAAGGCTAGTAAACGCCAAGATTTAGAGTACGTTGAAGCAGAACGTGTGAGAAATCAGTTGGGTATGGCTAGAAAACGCCAAGATTTAGAGTACGTTGAAGCAGAACGTGTGAGAAATCAATTGGGTATGGCTAGAAAACGCCAAGATTTAGAGTACGTTGAAGCAGAACGTGCTAGTAATCAGATGAGTAAGGCTAGTAAACGCCAAGATTTAGAGTACGTTGTAGCAGAACGTGCTAGTAATCAGATGAGTAAGGCTAGTAAACGCCAAGATTTAGAGTACGTTGAAGCAGAACGTGTGAGAAATCAGTTGGGTATGGCTAGAAAACGCCAAGATTTAGAGTACGTTGAAGCAGAACGTGCTAGTAATCAGATGAGTAAGGCTAGTAAACGCCAAGATTTAGAGTACGTTGTAGCAGAACGTGCTAGTAATCAGATGAGTAAGGCTAGTAAACGCCAAGATTTAGAGTACGTTGAAGCAGAACGTGTGAGAAATCAGTTGGGTATGGCTAGAAAACGCCAAGATTTAGAGTACGTTGAAGCAGAACGTGTGAGAAATCAATTGGGTATGGCTAGAAAACGCCAAGATTTAGAGTACGTTGAAGCAGAACGTGCTAGTAATCAGATGAGTAAGGCTAGTAAACGCCAAGATTTAGAGTACGTTGTAGCAGAACGTGCTAGTAATCAGATGAGTAAGGCTAGTAAACGCCAAGATTTAGAGTACGTTGTAGCAGAACGTGCTAGTAATCAGATGAGTAAGGCTAGTAAACGCCAAGATTTAGAGTACGTTGAAGCAGAACGTGTGAGAAACCAGTCGGCTATGGCTGAAAGTCGTGCAAATGTCGAGTTTAGGAACTCTGAACGTTCTAGAAACAGATTGTCTGTGGCAGAAAGGAGGGCAAATCCTTTAGTTATAGAGCAGACGTATTTTGATACCATTAAAGAAGGTCCAACGTGTAAATGTGAAGGATGCTCAAATCTTTTTTTTAAAGCATCTGGTAGCTTAGTTAAGTCTGCGGTGTTTTTAGCTGTCCCTGGTATTCACCGTCGTGAGCTAAGTGACAGAGTATTTTTATGCAGTGCTTGTAATAAAGCTGTAAAGAAAAACGAAATCCCCAAGTTTTCCAGGGAAAATGGTTTTGAGTTTCCTGAAATTCCGGTAGAACTAGTTAATTTGTCTAATTTGGAGGAAAGAATGATTTCACCAAGAATACCTTTTATGCAAATAAGAAGGTTAGGTTGTGATCAACAAAGGGGGATTAAGGGAAACGTGGTCAACGTTCCTATAAATGTAGAGTCTACAGTGTCAGTGTTACCACGGTTACCTCGTGAAACAGATACTATTCAAATTGAGTTTATGAGGAGAATGCAATATAATACACCCTATTTGTACGAAACTGTTAGGCCGAAAAAAATGCACGAAGCTCTTAAGGTTTTGGTGAAAACACCGTTGTATATTAAGCATGGGATAACCGTTAGGAGCGATATATTAGATCCAATTCCAGAAGAACTTGAATTTATTGTTGACGAAAATGACCGTCAGTTAAACCATGGTGATACATTAAGTGAAAACCCACAAGGGACAATGAATGTAGAGAATGAGAATGATAGCGATGAAATTTGGAATGAATCTAACGAAGTTAATTCATTCCCAGTTGGGAATCAAGACACGTTGTTAGTGTCATTGTCTGATTTCCTACCTACTAATACCATGCATGTTAAGTTTGCTCCTGGTGAAGGTCAAACGCCAATGTCTTTACTCTATGACGAGGACGCGGAGGAATTGTCATTCCCCAGTATTTATGTGGGTCAGAAGAGAGACCTTAAGGTTAAAGGTAGTTTTGGGGACATTGCTAAGTGGGAGCTTCGTAATATTGATAGGCGTTGTGCTAAAAATCCGTCTAAATTGTTTTACACTTTTGTTAAGTTGGAAACTATGAAAGTTAGAGATTCCATACAAGTTTGTATGAGAAAAACCAAGAGAAAAGATGGCTCAAACTACACTGCTGGGTTTTTATCGTCTGCTGGTGCACTGGATTCAATTGTTAAGCAGGATGATGGTTTCAGAGTATTAGAAAATTTGCAGTCCTCGCCTTCATATTGGCAGCATAGGCAGAAAGAGTTAATGGCTATGATTAGGCAGCTTGGTACGGCTACCTTTTTTATAACGTTTTCAGCTGCGGAAGGCAAATGGCCTGAGCTTTTGAACATACTCAGGGTGACTTCGGGTCAGGATCGCTTAGCGAATGACGATATTAGCAATTTAAGTTTTTCGGAAAAGGCAAAGTTGATTCAGGATGATCCTGTTACTTGTGCTAGATATTTTGACCACCGTTTTCGGGCTCTTCTTAAAGCTCTGCAAAAGCTAGGCCCTCTTGGTGTTATTGAAGATTATTACTTCAGAGTTGAAATACAGCAAAGAGGCTCTCCTCATCAACATGGGTTGATATGGATTAAAGATGCGCCTAAGCTAAAAGATGACTTGTCAAATGTTAAAGAGGTAGAGGAATATATTGATAAAGTTATTTCTTGCGCTGGTAAATTGAACGATGATAATGGGGATTTGTTAACGTCATTGCAAATGCATAAACACACGACAACGTGTAGGAAGAAGGTTAATGATAGTTCAGTTTGTCGTTTTGGAATTCCATTTCCTCCCATGCCTAGAACTATTATTTATGATCCGAGTTTAAGAGAACCCGGTACTCTTGACGAAGAACTTAAGTGTAAGAACAATTCCAAGAAATTGCGTGAGCTTTTGCAATCGAAAGAAAAAGAATTGTGGGTAGATAGTTTTGAGGAGTTGTTGGAAAAGTTGCGTATAACTGAAGATGATTATATTAAAGCTATTACGTATGATATCAAAAGGAAAGTGGTTTTATTGAAAAGACACCCTAAAGATACTAGGGTTAATCCGTACAACCCGTGCACTTTGCGCCTCTGGCAAGCGAATATGGACATTCAGTTTGCTCTTGATCCTTACGCTCTGGTTATGTATATCGTGTCTTATATAGGGAAATCTCAGCGTGGTATGTCAATGCTTCTGCGTGAAGCTGCTAAACGAGCGCAGTCAGATAAATGCACGGTGAAGCAAAAGTTGAAGGTGATTGCTAATCAGTTTTTGAACGCGCACGAGGTAAGCGCGCAGGAAGCGGCTTATAGTGCTTTACAAATCCCAGTCTCCAGGTGTAGTCGGGCTTGCATTTATGTTAATACAAATGTGCCCGAGAATCGTGTTCATATTCTCAAAAGCAAATTTGAGCTTGAACAATTGTCCAAAGATAGTTTGGATGTTTTCGCTTCTGGAATGTTAGACCATTATGTTCAAAGGCCAGATGATTTAGAGGCAGTAACGTTAGCTCAATTTGCGGCTTGGTATGAATTTTCCAGAAGTCGTAGAGTTTCGAAAACTCAAAGTCATATTGATGACGGTGAGAGCGATGAAGTTCAATGTGGTAAATGGTTAAAACTGAAAAATGATTCAGGGTTCATTAGAAAACGTGGTCATTCTAAAATTATACGGTATCGTAGATTCAATTTAGTGAAAGATCCCGAGCAGTTTTATCGTGAACAAATCATGTTATTCTCGCCTTGGCGTGATGAGAGTAGAGATATTTTGACAAAGGATGTAAAATCTGAGTATGAGCTTAGACTTGAGATTATAACGGAATCTAGAAAAGAATTTCACAATGAAATTGACGAAGTAGCTATTGAACAGGCTGTGAGAGATTTCGAAAGTGAAGCTTTTGAAGCTGATCTCACTAATATCCAACCTGAATTGGAACATCAAAATGAAATAGATAGGTCTTTAATTGTTGAAGATTCTGAATTTCTAATTAATACAGTGGAAGAGGCAATAGGAAATATTAACAGAGATATTCTTGATGGTAATGCAGAAAAAACTGTTGCTCCATCAGTCACGTTAGTTAATGATTCAGAATACAATGCCCTTGTTAGAAAGCTGAATTTGAAACAAAAAGAAATATTTTATGAAGTTCTGCACCATATAAAGTGCAAAGAAACGCCTTTACGGCTATTTGTTACAGGAGGCGCTGGTGTTGGAAAAAGCGTTTTGATAAGTGCCGTATTTGAATCTGTTACTAGATTTTACAATAAGCAACCAGGGTCTAATCCCTCGGAGGTTAAAGTTCTGCGATGCGCACCTACGGGCAAGGCTGCCTTTAATATAGGTGGGGCGACTTTGCATAGTACCTTTTGTCTACCCGTTAGTCAATTTGCCGGAAACATTTCCAGATTAGAAAGTGAAACCCTTCACAATTGTAGATTGATGTATGGTCAAGTGAAGTTGTTAATTATTGACGAAATATCAATGGTTGGTGCGAAGGTTTTTAACCGAGTTAACTCGAGAATGCAAGAGATAATGGGTTGCCCAGATTATTTTGGTGGTGTCTCTGTACTTTTAGTTGGAGATTTTAACCAACTTAGACCCGTCCGGGATCATTTCGCTTTTCAAAGTCAAAGTGATAGTGACAATCCATATGCGTCTTTAATTGGTAACCCAATATGGGAGGAATTCCAATTTAGTGAGCTTGAAGAAATTATGAGGCAAAAAGATGATAAGAGGTTTGCGGAAGCTTTGAATAGAATGTCTGTGGGAACTATGAATCAGGATGATATTGACTTATTCGTAAGTTTGGAAGTAAACAGAGAGCGTGTACCGCCAAAAGATGCGATACATCTTTTCCCTACTAATGTTGAAGTCAACCAATTTAACCAAGAGACTCTTTTAAAAATGAGTACGGAAAAGTGCAATTCAATTTCAGTAGATGTTGTGAATGGTGATCTTAGTAGCGAAGTTAAAAGAAATATTCTTTCCCAAATTCAAACGTTAGCAACGTCTGATACGTATGGTCTTCCTAAAGAACTAACACTCGCCTGCGGTGCGAGATATATGATGACTAACAATGTCGATACGTCTGATGGACTTACGAATGGTGCGACAGGTTGGTTAAGGAAGATAGAGTACGGCACTAATAGGCTCGGGGAACAAATTCCGTTCAGGGTTTGGATTGAGTTTGCTGATGGTAATGTTGGGAAGTTGTTGAGGCAAAAGTGTCTTGGATTGTACGAGCAGAATAACTATAACAGGAATTGGACTCCTGTCGAGAAGGTTATTAAGGCATTTAGTAGAAAATGGAGGCAAAATAATGTTTCAGTCTCTAGGAGACAGTTTCCTTTGGTCATTTCTGAGGCTATTACGATACACAAGAGTCAAGGCGATACATACTCCTCTGTAGTAGTGCATTGTAATCCCAGAAAGAAATTAGAGAGAACTCATTTATATGTTGCTTGCAGTAGGGCGAGAAACGCCTCCGGTTTGTATATTGAGGGTAAATTTCAAGTTCCAAATGCGCCTAAAAACAATCAAGTAGAATTGGAACTTCGAAGATTACGAGATACAAAGAGTATTGTATTACCGTTTTTGAACGAAAATGTGTACATTTATGTTCATAATGTGCAGTCCTTAAACGCACATTTGGAAGATATCTTATCAGACACTGTAATAAAAAATGCCCAGTTATTATGCTTTGTTGAAACGTGGAAGAAAGATACCGATGAGTTTAGTGTGCCATCCTTTAGGGAAGTGGGTGGTATATATCTGCCAAGAACCGCACGTAGAATTGCGTTTGGTTCTTCCATTTATTTAAAAGATACACCCGAAAATGTAGTTAACGATTTGCATAATAGGGTTTTGCGAACCGATAGACCTTTCAGAAATTCGCATGTGGAACGTTGTTGGTTGGATGTTTCCATTGAAAATGAACCGGTGACTGTTGTTTTGTTGTACAAATCGCCCGGAGCGAGTTTGAGATCAGTATTTGAGGATTTTAATCCTTTATTCGATATAAGATACGATGCCTCTGTTCCGACAGTTGTTGTCGGAGATTTTAATATAAATTTTTTAAAAAGTAAAACGGCCCTGAAACAGTTCTTTGATTCTTTTAACATGTCTCTTCTGCCGGGTCTTGAAGAGAAAGTTTCAACTGACTATCATTGCCAGTTAGATTTAGCGTTCGGAAACAAACTTTTTCAAGACAAATTCGAGGCCTCTTACAGAGAATCGTACTATTCGTATCATAAAGGAATATGTTTCGTTAAAAAGAAATAGCTGTAGAAGATTAGTATACCGTTATGGTAGGTGAACTTCCTAGCTGTAGAAGCTTTGTATTATAACCCTGTGAAAGTCCTAGCTGTAGAAGCTTTGCATTATAACCCTGTGAAAGTCCTAGCTGTAGAAGCTTTGCATTATAACCCTGTGAAAGTCCTAGCTGTAGAAGCTTTGTATTATAACCCTGTGAAAGCCCTAACTCTCGAAGCTTTGTTTTATAACCCTGTGAAAGCCCTAGCTCTCGAAGCTTTGTATTATAACCCTGTGAAAGCCCTAGCTGTAGAAGCTTTGTATTATAACCCTGTGAAAGCCCTAGCTCTCGAAGCTTTGTATTATAACCCTGTGAAAGCCCTAGCTCTCGAAGCTTTGTATTATAACCCTGTGAAAGCCCTAGCTCTCGAAGCTTTGTATTATAACCCTGTGAAAGCCCTAGCTCTCGAAGCTTTGTATTATAACCCTGTGAAAGCCCTAGCTCTCGAAGCTTTGTATTATAACCCGAAAGGGTCTGTGGAAGTCCTAGCTCTCGAAGCTTTGTATTATAACCCGAAAGGGTCTGTGAAAGTCCTAGCTCTCGAAGCTTTGTATTATAACCCGAAAGGGTCTGTGGAAGTCCTAGCTCTCGAAGCTTTGTATTATAACCCGAAAGGGTCTGTGAAAGCCCTAGCTCTCGAAGCTTTGTATTATAACCCTGTGAAAGCCCTAGCTCTCGAAGCTTTGTATTATAACCCTGTGAAAGCCCTAGCTCTCGAAGCTTTGTATTATAACCCTGTGAAAGCCCTAGCTCTCGAAGCTTTGTATTATAACCCTGTGAAAGCCCTAGCTCTCGAAGCTTTGTATTATAACCCGAAAGGGTCTGTGAAAGCCCTAGCTCTCGAAGCTTTGTATTATAACCCGAAAGGGTCTGTGAAAGCCCTAGCTCTCGAAGCTTTGTATTATAACCCGAAAGGGTCTGTGGAAGTCCTAGCTCTCGAAGCTTTGTATTATAACCCGAAAGGGTCTGTGAAAGTCCTAGCTCTCGAAGCTTTGTATTATAACCCGAAAGGGTCTGTGGAAGTCCTAGCTCTCGAAGCTTTGTATTATAACCCGAAAGGGTCTGTGGAAGTCCTAGCTCTCGAAGCTTTGTATTATAACCCGAAAGGGTCTGTGGAAGTCCTAGCTCTCGAAGCTTTGTATTATAACCCGAAAGGGTCTGTGAAAGTCCTAGCTCTCGAAGCTTTGTATTATAACCCGAAAGGGTTAGTGAAGTCCTAGCTCTCGAAGCTTTGTAAAGTCAGCCGTAATCAATGGTTGATGGAAATCCTAGCTCTCGAAGCTTTGTATTTTAACCCGAAAGGGTCTGTAAAAGTCCTAGCTCTCGAAGCTTTGTATTTTAACCCGAAAGGGTTAGTGATAGTCCTAGCTCTCGAAGCTTTGTATTATAACCCGAAAGGGTTAGTGATAGTCCTAGCTCTCGAAGCTTTGTATTATAACCCGAAAGGGTTAGTGATAGTCCTAGCTCTCGAAGCTTTGTATTATAACCCGAAAGGGTTAGTGAAAGTCCTAGCTCTCGAAGCTTTGTAAAGTCAGCCGTAATCAATGGTTGATGGAAATCCTAGCTCTATAGGAGCTTTGTATGATGAAAGAGGTATCTTTGAAAGTAATGCATAATTTAGTGGCGTAGCGTGAGGGGGTGAAAGGATCTCTATTCTAGGGGATTAGATTGTACTGTTTAGTCGAAACTTGAAAGCGGTTACCTAACATTGTAATGCTGATAATATTCATCAAAGCTCCATTAAGTATGCGAGTTGAGAGAAGATTCTCGGAATTGAAATTGATCAAATGTATTAGTCTTCAATGTCCAAGTCGAGATTAACAAATCTCCTTATCTTGACAATCGAACAATAGGTATAAATTAACTTTTATCACCATACTAAAGACTTTGCATTGGAAAAAAAAAACGCAAAATAAAAGTTTATTTAATGAAATACATTTCATTTTAATCCTTTAGAAAACAGTGAAACATTATCACAGCTTTATTACAGAGCTTAATAAGCATAATTGCGAAAAAAGGGAGGGCAGAAAATCTTTTGTTAGCCTCGGGTGGGATAAAGTCACGCTACGCCACTGCTATAGAAAGGGTTGCCCAAATTGAGTTGAAGTGCTAGCTGTAGAAGCTTTGCATAGTAACTCGGAAGGGTTAGTGATAGTCCTAGCTCTCGAAGCTTTGTATTATAACCCGAAAGGGTTAGAGATAGTCCTAGCTCTCGAAGCTTTGTATTATAACCCGAAAGGGTTAGTGATAGTCCTAGCTCTCGGAGCTTTGTAAAAATCAGCCGTAATCAATGGTTGATGGAAATCCTAGCTCTAGGAGCTTTGTAAAATGAACTTATAACCCAGATGGGTTAGAAGCTTTACCTTTTTAAGTTGTTGAAAACCCTAGCTGTAGAAGCTTTGTATTATAACCCTAAAGGGTTGGTGAAATTCCTAGCTCTCGGAGCTTTGTATGATCAGCCGTAATTAATGGTTGGTAGAAATCCTAGCTCTAGGAGCTTTGTAATATTAACTCACCCGATAGGGTTGCTTGAACTGGAAACTTATTGCCCGAAAGGGTCGCTCAAATTAGAAACCTATTGCCCGAAAGGGTCGCTCAAATTAGAAACCTATTGCCCGAAAGGGTCGCTCAAATTAGAAACCTATTGCCCGAAAGGGTCGCTCAAATTAGAAACCTATTGCCCGAAAGGGTCGCTCAAATTGGAAACCTATTGCCCGAAAGGGTCGCTCAAATTGGAAACCTATTGCCCGAAAGGGTCGCTCAAATTGGAAACCTATTGCCCGAAAGGGTCGCTCAAATTGGAAACCTATTGCCCGCAAGTGTCCCTCAAATTGGAAACCTATTGCCCGCAAGGGTCGCTCAAATTGGAAACCTATTGCCCGCAAGGGTCGCTCAAATTGGAAACCTATTGCCCGCAAGGGTCGCTCAAATTGGAAACCTACTGCCCGAAATGGTCGTTCAAATTGGAAACCTACTGCCCGAAATGGTCGTTCAAATTGGAATCCTACTGCCCGAAATGGTCGTTCAAATTGGAATCCTACTGCCCGAAATGGTCGTTCAAATTGGAATCCTACTGCCCGAAATGGTCGTTCAAATTGGAATCCTACTGCCCGAAATGGTCGTTCAAATTGGAAACCTACTGCCCGAAATGGTCGTTCAAATTGGAAACCTACTACCCGAAATGGTCATTCAAATTGGAAACCTACTGCCCGAAATGGTCGTTCAAATTGGAAACCTACTGCCCGAAATGGTCGTTCAAATTGGAAACCTACTGCCCGAAATTGTCGCTCAAATTGGAAACTGTGGAAGTGGTATCTGTGATATCTAGTTATGAAGGGTTGCTGAAACTGGTATGTTCAGTTGGTAGAGTTACTATTCTCTCATCAGATATAATTGGTAAGTTAAATAGAATCACTTTTGATAAAAAATAGAGGTAGCCTATCGTTAAATACAAAAAAATCACTTCTGTGTTACGTATAGTGAACAAGTTTATTTACGTGAAGATGCGTTTGTACAAAGCGCGATACTAGTCGCATCCATATTAGTTATTACTAATTTTTAAATAAAAACAGATGAATAAAGTTTAGTTCACAATTTAACAAGAAGTGTTTTTTATCTTTAACATTATCACCTTTGATGGGGTTTAAAACGTTTTTTTACCATCGTAGAAAAAAGGACGCTAACCATTATTGCATTGTGTGGGTGAAATCAAGAGTACCACGAGAATTGCAACGCATGCAACAGTTAGGCATCATAGTGCCCGTCACGGAGCTCACCGATTGGGTCCACCCAATGGTAATAGTGGAAAAACCAAAAGGAAGGTCACACCCGGAACCCTCCTATCCAATGCCTACCGCTCAACAAATCTACGCTGATCTACACCGTCCTGGACTCGCAAAGTGCGTTCTGGCACATAGAGCTGGATGAACCAAGCTCTTACTTGTGTACAATCGCAACACCTTACGGACGATACAGATTCCTCCGGCTACCTTATGGTCTCTCCTCAGCGTCAGAATTATTTCCAGCAACTAGCGGTAGACAAGATAGAATACTTGGGCAACATCCTGTCCTCCAAAGGCCTCGAAATTTCACCACAGAAGTTCAAGCGATTCAATGAATACCGTCACCAACAGACAAAAAATCATTACCAAGATTCCTTGGCATGGTGAATTACTTGGCAAAATTCCTGCCCCAACACTCAACAATTACAGCTCCACTACGCGAGCTCCTGAAGAAAGAGGTCTCATTCATGTGGGACGCAAAGAGGGAAGCTGTCTTCCTAAAACCAAAACGCCTCATCTCCTCGTCCCCAGTACTGGCCTATTACAACTCACAAGCCATCAGGACAATATCAGTAGAAAGCAGCCTAATAGGCGTCGGTGCAGTACTACTACAAAATGGTAAACCTGTTGAGTATGCTTCAACCTCTTTCACCCGCACTCAACTAAACTACGCGCCAATAGAACGCGATCTACTAGGCATAGTCTACGCGTGCGAAAGATTCCACTATTATGTCATTGGAGTCGCCTTTATCGTACAGGCCGATCATAAACCTTTAATTGTCATCATTAAGACTCTCACCACGCATCCAGCGCTTAGTTCTTCGCCTGCTCAGATACCAACAACCTGGCACTCATTTACAAGTGCCCGTCACGTTGTCACGTGCTCCTCAATCCACGACAGAAATTGACTCATCCTACTTAGAAACCGATGAGCCGGGAGTGTGGTTCTGTTGCAAGGAAAACAAACTCAATTCAACAACGCTACCGCATCTGAGCCAGCTGCACAAACGATTTTTTCTTCATAAAAGAAGGATGGCCATCGGTATACGAAAAATTACACACCGAGTTAAAGCCGTTCTGGGCGATAAAAGAAGAACTTCATGTATCAGAAGGCCTAATTTACCGAGGGGATGCGCTTTACGTCCCGAAGTGCTCCGCCGTGATGTCATGACCCAAATTCACTCAGTTCATCAAGGAATAACCGCGTGCCTATCTAAAGCCAAGCTGTATGTCTACTGGCCACAAATGAAAAGAGACATCACAAAGTATGTCCAGAACTGTACAACTTGCCGAAAAAACGGACCGTTCGAACACGCTATGAGCTTACGCCTCACGATGTACCTGAGCTACCCTCGCACACTGTTGGTGCGGATCTCTTCCACATCAATAATACAAATCTGATCATTCTAGTTGACTATTAGTCCAAATGCGTAGAAGCTCAAGAGTTACGAAGCACTAATGATAAAGCAATAATAAAGTTCCTAAATCCACAATTCTGTCGATATGGTGCTCCGCAGAAATTGGTGTCTGATAATGGTCCTCCCTTTAACTCGAGCTTTTTCAAGGGTTTATTCCAACAATGGGCAGTAGAACACGTAACATCCAGCGCATATCATTCTTAAAAAGCAACGGTATGACAGAACGAACCATACAAACAATAAAAAACCTGGCAATCAAAGCGCAACAGGAAGGTCGTGACCTACAGTATGTTCTTATGGAATATCGTTCGACGCCCATTGGAAAGCTACCGTCGCCCAGCGAGATGCTAAAAGGACGCCGTACCAGAACACCGTAAACTATAAACAAAACAAACACTTCAAACGCACTTCTCAACTTGTCATATTCGCAAACCTTACTGGATTAAAAAACCCAATGATTAAACGTCAAAATCACGCGCACCGCACAAAACCTAAAACCCTAAAGGCCGGGAGACCAGTATATTACCATGTCGGACCACGGTAATGGAAACCTACACGAAAGCAAAGAGCCCTTGTCGTCTATCCTGAAGATAAATGACGGAAAAACATTGCGGAGAACTCCCCACCAAATACGTCCGACACACCTACACAGTACAGTACCTCAAAGCGACTACGCTGAACCCAACACGGCACAAGAAGTACAACAGGTGGAGGACAATTGTGTTAAGCATTTGCGGCAAACTTTAACCAATCTACCCGATCCTGCGGCCAATACTTACCGTACCACTTCAAGAGTCAGACTAGGAAGATTACCACCACCCATACAAAAACAAACTTCAATTTCAACAACTCAAATTTATTCACCGACCTCGGCAACGCAAAACACAACTCCAACACCACGACCCTTGCAAAATCAAACTTCAGTCTTAACAACTCAAACTCATTCACCGATTTCAGCAACACAGATCCGATCTCCTACTATACTTCAAACGTCAAGACCAGAGCAAAAGCAAATAGTGGTTGTAATTACACCGCGTAAACTCTAACCGCCACGTACAACATCAATATCAAACATTAGGACTTTAAGTCCTGGCACGACGCCTGCTCAGACGCTGGACAACACCCGAACAGCGCTACTCGAATTTCTCCGGGAACTTCCCCATTTCCCAAGACAATTTCTGTATCTGCCATACCCAGCACACAAGCACCATTTACACATTAACAGCAAGTACACAACAACCAAGTTCAAGCCGAACAAGAACTAATATTTTCAATCCAAATGGTTTTCGTAATACTTAATTTTTTAAAAAATGAAAGATGTTATATACTCCTGTTATATACTTTTGTAATACACTTGATATATACTCTTGCTATATACTCTTAATAACATTATCATATATTGTAAGTCTCGCCACTAGTATACCCTGATCCACTACTGCGCGCCACCTATAGCGAATAACGAGGTTTCCTCATAAAGGAGCTAGCTACTTTGTATTCAGTTTATATTGGACACTTGATGAGCACAGTCAATAAATATTTTATTATAATTAATTCTGTCGACTTACTAAACATAAGTGGGTTTTCCCAGAACCTTGTTTTAGACGTACGAGTGTTTTTTTTTTTTTTTTTGGTTCGAATTAGAAATTAGTAGTTTTGCATAAATGGGTAGTAATGAAAATTAGAGATACGTTTAGGACATTTCATGTTTTTTAAATTAGGGAGACTAGAGATTAAATAAAGATTTACGATTTGAAAGTGAACTTTAAAATTACCGAGATAAACCTATGGTAAAAGAAACACCTTTCAGTTCTATAACCTTGAAAAACTGATAAGGAAAGTTCAGTTTTTCGTTAGAAAGGAAACAAGATCTTTTCGTAAAGGTATGATCTAATGGAAATCGTGTCTTACAGATTTTATTCTGAATTAAACGTTTTATAAGGCAAAGCTAGTGGTATGCATCAGAGAATAAAATTTAACATAGAACTTATATATTCTTTGTAAGTAATGATTTGAAACCTAGGATTAGCGGATGATTATATATTTTGACAATGTAGAGAAAACTATTCAATGACTTAAGCCTCGTTAGACAAAACAAAGCGAAAAAATGTTGGTCTAGTATTTCGATATTGAGTCGTATACTAGTCTTTTCCCCGACTCGGAGAGGTAATATTTTGGTTTTCCCAACTTGTTACATACTTCTTTGATTAAGTGTTGCCAGTCATTTGTGACGTGTGCAATCTACAACAGACTGAATTAAGCTTATTGTAGAATTCAGTAATTTCCATTTTCAAACCTGAATGAATGCCGGAGATGCGTATATAATAACAAATATTACTGCAACCCTGTCCCTGAAGCGCATGCGCAGTTAAAGTTAAGAAACGGGGGAGGGGGTCGAATTGTCTGTGGCCCCTTTACAATATATTAATTTATTTTTGTAAGTAAGACATCATTGTTTTTGGCGTCTGCTATCTTGTTTTTCGTAGCTCGTGACGCGTTTTTTTGAGATGGCGTGTATGCATTGCCGAGCAAGGTCCGAGTCCAGTCATGTTATATACGTCAGAAGCGTATATTTTGACAGACACTTTCGTAGCTTAAATTTATCTTGTGGCGCTGGAAGAAGAAATATTTTGGCGGCCATTGTTCAAACACTCCCGAACGTCATTTTACGTCAGACTAGGTCTCACGATATTTCTTGGCTTAGACCGCGCAGTCAGTCAGTTTGGTCGTGCGTGTGGGGCCCCCGTCAAACACCAAGGGCGGACCGTAGCTGGGGGAGGGGGTGCTCTTTGGAGGTTGAATCTTTGTGTAAAATGACGCTTATATCGCCACTTAATATTTAATACCCTCCGACAAGTTCAAGATTATTCAAGTACAAGTTCAACTTCTTCGCAATCCACCCAGAAGGAATTTAAATCCGTTTTACCTGTTGGGGTTTTTACGCTAAGGTATTTCTCACGTACGGTATAGTCTATAGGTATGGTGACGTAATTAAATATTTGGCTTGTTCGGACAGTACTTCGGGGACCCTGGAAATATTGGGGAGAATACCAATGGGGTTTATAATCCCTTTTTAATAGTCATGTCGCAGAACGGTGTTTCTGGGTGCTACTCGAGGCCTCCCCTGTATGTAATTTCAAAAATCCCGGTTCTTCCTTGTACCAGACCAGTACCATCCACTTGTTCGTGTCCGGTACAAACGCGTGGTTTAGTCGACGTAACCCCAACCAATTATTGCCCCTACTATTTTCTACCGGTGAGGGAACCGAGCTAGTACTTATTACTTACGTAAGTGCAAAACGCTCTCACGAAGTTTTATAATATTGAAAATATATTGAAAAATCCACGTGATTTAAATTAATATAAATTCTAATAACGCGCCCTTTTTCTTTTAGAATTTTCCCGCCAAATTTAATTCAGCGCGTGCTTTTATATTTCTTAGTCACGCGCTGTTGTACGTTATAATTGTTTTTTAAAAAAATAAGAAATTTGCACGTGCCGTTAAATTCGCGCGCAAATTTTTTTTCAAGTAAGAAATTTGCACGTGCCATAATAAATTGGGGCGCGCGCGCGATTCTTTTCCCGCCAAATATTTTTATATCAACACGCGTGTTGAGAAATAGTTAATTATTTTCGCATTGGTCGCTGAAACGCGGTTTTATGTTTACATTCATAACAGACACGCTTGACGGTATACGCTATTTTTTTCGTCACCCGAGTGCGTGGCTTTAGACGTCTTTCGGTGCTCGTCGAGTTTGGCTGGCCGAATCCATCACTCGGGGAACTAATAAGCGTTTTGTTGCCATCGCTAAATCTTTCAAAAACATTCCTCTCTCTTTCTCTCTCTCTGGGTTTCAACCGCAAATTGCCATCAATGGGGAAATGGGTGCCGTATATCTCTTAGGAAACAATGTTGGCATAGTCAGGCGGGGGAAATCCCGTTAGCGTCGCTCTCAGTTGAGTTGAAACATTGGAGGAATCAGCCCGCTTGACAGCTAGCTCGAGAGATTCTCCGGATATAGTTCGTCGTGGCTTTTTGCCTAGATGTCTTAAAACTCTAGCTCCCTTACGAGCTAGCTATATAGTCTATCAGAGGCTGGCTGGCTCGTGCGGTAACGGAAATACCAACCCGCTCAAAGACTATTCATATGATTTAGGGACTCTCGTTACTTTCAAGGTTTATATTGCATTCGATGGTTTATGAACTGCATGGTTCCCCTGTTTTTAATATTTAATATTATATAACTTTTGTATTTTAGAAGATACCTCTAAATTTTGCAACAATCTTTTAGGGTCTAGAATTTTTTCTTGGAGTTCTGTATTTTATATCCTATAGGACACTTCCTGATTTTCACTTCCTTAAATCACGTGACATGGGCCATACCGCCCAGTAGAATAGCTAAGCTTGTTAATACGTGTTTAAGCTACCGTTTTCTAGAAATAAATCCCCCCCCCCCAAATAATATAAGAGTTTGTGGGTATTTCGGAACCAGGAGCGTACAGAAACAAGAATTGGACAGTTTATCTGGCACCCAAATCTCAGCGTTCCAATCCAATCTTTGGAATGAAAGAAAGAGCCTTAAAAAGGGACTCGTTGGTTGGTAGCAAGCCATCCTGAAAAGCACCCGTGTCTCCTGATCCTCTCTCTGGCTTCGTTTTTTCTTGACATATCCGTTAGGGGGGGGGGGGTTGGACGAGACGTATGTATCGTTGACACGTCCAACCCGTAATTTACAATTCACCTAATACTGTAACCGAACTAACTGTTCACGATGATTTAAAAGCAAACTTGGGATGGTACAAATTATAGGTTAAATTTTAGGTTAAGGTTGTACCAAAGCTAATGTATCGTTTGTATCACCCCCGCCTTGGATACGGTATCAACTTTGAGTCGGATTATGATTTCCTAAAACGGAAATGGACGATTGAGAATGGGGTTCATGGTCTTGCCGCCTGTCTTCGTATCACGTGATCTTGACACCCTGCTCGGAGGTTAGGGTTTTGGGGACTACTTTCTAACCCCCCCCCCCGGTCGTCGTAACTAAAGATGTCATGTCCTTTTATAGTATCGCTTATTCTGGGATATGTCTTATATACCATCCGCATGATTTGTGTCCAGTCTTATAGCTAGAATTCCGACAATTCTTGGTGGGATTTTTCTAAGGATGATGTAGTGGCATCGAATGTAATCCCCTCATTGAGTTTAATACGGTTAAAGGCAGGGTGTTGTCAGTACTTTAAATTCCATTTAAGGGGGTTTTAGTTTTAGTTAAGGAAGAAATGCTTACGGTCGTGTTCGCATTGTTTTAATAATTCGACCCCGGCTAGCTGTTATTTTAAAATGGTTGCCACGAATCTTTATATTTAGATGATTGTAATTAAGTAATCAAGCTTAAATCTCTCTAATCTCAATCATAATGCGTTCTATATATTTTGGCAAAAAAGCGCAATTTTCCTTCATAAAATTAGAAAAACCAAACGTTTGCATTTTTTCCCCTTTCGCTAGAGAATTATGAAAGGCAGTAATTGTGTGTGTGCGACAGGCTTGTATATTCTTTTATTTTTATCGCACGATGAGAGACGTACGTAGGAGTCTTGTCCGCCATGACAGGGACCCATAAACATTTATCATCAGCTCCTAGAGAAATCTGTTTCAATCTTAGATTACAATATAGACAAAGGCTTCATTTTTCAATCCTCGCTACATTCTTAAATTGTCTTACTTTCCCACGAATTTCCGATGAGAAAAACAGTCATTTTAAGACTGTACTTGGCTGAATTCCCTGTAGCCTGTAAATCTAGCCTCTCTTCGCCGCAGTCGAAAGAAATAGTTATTTTTAGTTTGTTCCGCTGACAAAAAGCTATTCGGGGAAAGAGATTCATTCATTTTGGCGACTTAGCGAGTAAACTAGACAAGCCTACCTACCTATTTCACTCTTATTTTTTTGTTTTATTCTCTCTCGCCGCTTGATAACGAATTTACGAGGCAAAGAAATAATAACAAAATCAACAAATGGGCTGCTTATTTTTATTTTTATTTATTTTAACTAGTTTTTTTTTCATTTGCCGATGTCACGGAAAGAAAGGAATTATGGGAGTAAAACAGAGCTCTTGGAGATTTATTAGTTAGCTTAGAAATTCGTTTCACGTTATAGGTCTCGCGCTGCGCGTGAAAATAATTTATTTTTTCTTTATTTCTTTATGTTATTTTTTAGAAAAATAAAAATGCAAGCGCGTGAATTTGGGTTTTTTCATTAAATTAAAAAAATCAAAGCACGTGAAAATAATGTAAAAATTAAAACATTCTAGCACGTGAAAATAAACTAATAATAAAAACATTCTAGCACGTGAAAATAAACTAAAAATAAAAACATTCTAGCACGTGAAAATAAACTAAAAATAAAAATTTCCTAGCAGGTGAAAATAAACTAAAAATAAAAATTTCCTAGCACGTGAAAATAAACTAAAAATAAAAATTTCCTAGCACGTGAAAATAAACTAAAAATAAAAAAAAAATTATAGCACGTGCAACATTCTTATTATTTTATTTAGCTCGTGTCGTTGAATCAAATAGGTCTATATTATATCAAAAAAAATATCGATTAGTTTCTGCGATCGAGAAATGGCAATCAAGGAAATTGTAGCAATATCATTACTTATAAGAAAGAATGGTCAGTAATGGTGGGACCAATTGGTCAACCATTAACTTCTGATTTTTCTCTTAGATACTAGGGAGGGAAGCCCTTGTTTATGTCCAAAGCAAATTAAGAGTGACCCGTAAGATTAGCGTTATAGCGTTCCTAATAAATGGCTACTGTCAAAGCGAAGCGTCCCGGCAATCTGTGACCCCCTAAATGAGGGGCCCTAATTAAACCGAGCAATGAGAACGAATGGATGACTTCTCCGGGCCTTTCCCTATCGACCGAAGCGTGTGAAAAAAATATATCCCGCCAAATTTCGGTGACAAAAAAGGAACCCCCAAATTAGTGTCTTTGGGGAAACAATGGCAATTTGGGAGGATGGTAATCTAGGGCTCGGACACTTCACTCGATAAATGTTTTTAGGAAAAATGTTCGTCTCGATTTAAAATATTTTGGGCTGTAAAGTGTCCAATCCCTCGAGTTTGTACAAAATTATTTTATTTTTGTTTCACTTGGCAGGAAGTCAAATGGGCCAATCAGAGAATAGGGGCGGATGGTAATAATAATAACACCATAAACCCATTTTTCTCCAAGATGATATTTATCGTTTAGTTTTTTCTATTTTTTTTTTTTTTTCGTTCATTTATTATTAGGAAAATGTCATTATGCGGCTTCAATTATTTTTTTTATTTTGTGACGTCACGAAATGTTAGCTCGTGAAATAAATTCCGGGCGATCGAAACACGCGCATTTTCCCGCCAAATTTATGATAAAGGCGGGAAGGCGCTCGTGATTTAAGAATATAATCCGGCGCGCGCTTTCAAAAAGTATACCCGCATTTGCTCGCGCGCGCAGTGGGGGGTCACGTGCTCGAAACAACACAAATCAGGATTTTGTTGTACGCTGGGACTGAGAAAATCTATTGTTATTGTTAGGTAAATAAAAGTTCGTCTAGGTGGTAATATGAATCAAATCCCGAATCTCACCAATATCCAACTAAGTTGTTTCAGTAACGTCATGCTTATATAAATGTTATGGAATAACACGGGGTTTTTATGGTTGAATAGTTTTTCAGAGGAGAATTTAATTTATTCATGTGGGTAAGTGGAATATAGATGGGCCTCGTCATGACTCATGAGAATCGGGTGTATCTTGAATTTAGAATTTAGGTAAATAAATAAATAAATGTTTGAATCTTGTTTAAACCCGCCGCGACTCTAAATTTTATTTTTTTTAAAAAGAAGAAATATCTATTTAATCTTTTCCGGTATATTTATATCTAGTCACAACTTAGTTTAGCTGGTTTTTTGACCCCTTGAAAGTTCAGAGTTCAAAATAAATAACCAACACTTACTATTAACTTAAAGGAATCCGGTTTTGCACAAAGAAATACGCGGCCAGATTTCGTTGATTTTGTGTAAATTAATGTTAAGATTAAGCCATAGTGTTAAATTAAGTTTTAAGCAATTAAAATTATTTTATTAATATTTTTAAATAATGTTTTAACTAATAATTATATTTATTTTCTTTTTTCTTTTTAGGTAAGTAACAATTTTGCTCTGGTTTTTGTGTTTTTGGGTCAAACTGGTCTTGTAAGAAATGGCGATATTGGTAAGCTACCCAAATTTCTCTCAATTACGCGTAAACAAAACCGTCGTAATTAGCGATTGCGCGTGATAAACTACCTATTAGGCTCTAGAGAGGCATCATTTCGCGGAATCAAGCTTGCCTGAAATAATTACCCAAAAATTTAAAAGAATTAATAAGAGTGTTTAGTATAAAGTGAGAATGAAGTGAAAATCAATTGGGGATATTAGGTCGCGGGTATTTCCTTTATTTAAGCAGCGACGTTTTACGTTCCGGTATCCCTTCAGGGAATTCGTCTAGCTTGCCTTTTTGGCCACCCGGTTAGTCAGGCCTTCATTATAAAGTCACAATGAAAGAAAAAGAAAAATAGGTGTCGCTTTCTATCATTTGGAAAAATCATGGCCTCAAGTGCATTTTTAAAGTCATTAAAAATGGCCCCCTTTAATTATGTTTACCGCTTAAATATGATGATATATTTTTATTTTATTTATTTCCCTTAAGATGAAAACACGTGCTTTTTTTTATTCAAATTAACAGTGAATATCTGGCGCATGCGCTTTCCCGCCTTCCCCCCCCCGAAAGCTCGTGAGAAATATTTAAGGGTTGCTTTTCACGCGCGAGATTTGAGGTTTATTTTTTTTGCACGTGGAAGATTTATTTTTTTTGCACGTGGAAGATTTATTTTTTTTGCACGTGGAAGATTTATTTTTTTTTGCACGTGGAAGATTTATTTTTTTTTTGCACGTGGAAGATTTATTTTTTTTTGCACGTGGAAGATTTATTTTTTTTTTGCACGTGGAAGATTTATTTTTTTGCACGTCGAAGATTTATTTTTTTTGCACGTGGAAGATTTATTTTTTTTTGCACGTCAAAGATTTATTTTTTTTTGCACGTCGAAGATTTATTTTTTTTTGCACGTGGAAGATTTATTTTTTTTTGCACGTGGAAGATTTATTTTTTTTTGCACGTGGAAGATTTATTTTTTTTTGCACGTGGAAGATTTATTTTTTTTGCACGTGGAAGATTTATTTTTTTTGCACGTGGAAGATTTATTTTTTTGCACGTGGAAGATTTATTTTTTTTATTTTGCACGTGGAAGATTTATTTTTTTTTCACGTGGAAGATTTATTTTTTTTTTCACGTGGAAGATTTATTTTTTTTCACGTGGAAGATTTATTTTTTTTTCACGTGGAAGATTTATTTTTTTTTCACGTGGAAGATTTATTTTTTTTCCACGTGGAAGATTTTAATTTAATTAAAATAAATTGAGTTATTTTATTTAGTTAAAACTTTAAAACTTTTATGAGGAACAGAGTTTTATAGAATCAAGCATTATTTTTCTATTAAAATTTTTGAAACTTCAAGTATGAACAAAAAATAAAAAAAAGAGAGAAAAGAAATTTGAAGAACATTTTGAAATATTCCATCATCGCTTAAAACTTTTATTTTTTATTATTTTTTTTTAGCGATTTAAATTTGGGGTTTTCTTCTATGGTTATATTTTGACGTTTTTCATCAAAGTAGGTGTTAACTTAAGTGTCATATTCTCTTCACCCCGTGATGAGTTTTTTGGGGGTTTTGAGTGACGTTTTCAAGCGCCTTTTACAGTTGAGGTTTTTCTTTAGTTTCAGGCCGCGGCATGGGTTTAATTAAGGGCTTTTATTGGCTGGCTACGAACGGGGTGTACGGGGCCCCGCCCCCTTCTTTACGTCAACCGAAATAAAACTTAAAAAGTGGCCTACAATACTGTATTATTACAAACACCCCCGTCAAAACTGGATATAATTTTGTTTTGACTCTTCAATTTTTCAAATGAGGAAAACTTCGCGTAATATTAAATTTATTTTCAATGCATGCTGGGATTAAATTTTAAGTTTCGAGTATGTCACGTGACCCGTGCGATTATAAAATAATTTGCCATCTAAAAAATGTTTCTCCAAAATTTATTTTTTCTTTTTGCGCCCAAGAAAAATCCAGAGCATTTTTAAGCTGACCCCCACGCGCTTCGCTATAATTTTTTTACGCTTCTATTTAAAAGCCTAGCTTTTATTTTTGGCGCGAAAGCCCCGCACACGTCATCTTTTTTTTTGCACCATTTTTTGACACGTGATAAGATACTACGTGTTCACGGCGAAAGTTGAAGTAAAGCCGATACTAACAGTTGGATAAAACTCCATTAAAGTTTAGTACATCCTTGCCTTCTCCTTCATTGTACTTTAATCGCGAATACGGTTCTTTTTTCAAAATCAAAAATGCACGCGCGAGATTTTAAAAGATCTCTTTGGGGGGTTGGATACTTGCCGGTTGTAATTGCGCGTTTTATTTGGCGAGTTTTTGTAAATGTTGAAATGTCCGAGCCCTCAATTGTTATACAACATTTTCGCGTCTTTGGAAGAGGAGAGAGATTTCTCGCGCGTTTTTTTCCCGCTTAAAATCTTTTCATCTTTTTTTGGTGTTTTTTTTTGGTTGGGTGTCCCGCCCTGAGCGCACGTTTTCGCCTTATCTTCTAGACCATTTATAACTTAATAGAAATATTTAAAGCCCGCCTTTCTCACTCTAAGATTACATTCTAATTATACGGCCACTTGATGTTTATGGACCCCCGAAATTTCTTTGAAGCCCGCAACACCCCTCTTTCTCCTCGCCACCCCCCCGGACCCCCCTCCCAAAAATATGATTTATTTCAAAAACTTACGTAATTTTTATATTTTATAAATTAAAAATAAAAATTATATATTACGGGCACATTTTAATTAAAATTAGTAGGGCCATTAAATAAATTATTATAATTATATTTAAACTCGTTAATAATAATAATAATGTGTTGGGAAGCTTTAGAAATTATATAATGATTTAAAAGAATTCAATTCATTTAATTTTAGTTTAAAACATAAATTTGACATCTGTCAGTTTAGGGGGGGGGGTCATTTAAAAGGTCATTATATCGTGTGAGGTCAGTGACCTTTTGATCTCGCTCTTAACGCGCTCGTCGGCGCCACCCTGAGCTTTTAAGTATAAAAAAATTCAAGTTTAAGATCACGTCACACGTCCAGCCACAAAAAAAACCTAAACAAAATTTTTCAAACGTTAGTTCTCCCTCCCCCCTGTTGCCTTTGTCACGTTCACGAATTTGCGAAACTACGCCCAAATATCGCATGAAACTATATATGCGTGGTTACATTTTCAATCGCAGTTTATACCAGGCACAATACCAGTTTATTTTAAATTTATATAGTTATTTTAATTTCAAGGAAAAAGTTAATGTTATATTTAATAATACGAGATTTTTAGCTTATGTTATCCCTTTAAAATTATAATTAAGATCCGAGAGTATGCGCCTTAAAATATTTAGGCTTAACACAATCATCAAAAATTTATTTTTTTAAAAAAAAATCCATCCCAAGTGTCAGTTTCTTGAGGTTTAGGTTTTGGGTTTTTCGTGCTTAGAGTTAAAACTTTTTACTTCGTGATTTTAACATTTTTTTTATTATTATTTTATTTTTGGTTGAGAAGAAATTCGTAAAGGACTTACACGTCTTACTTTGCAGTATAATTAAGGGTGGTACAATTATAATCATTCGGTGTAGACTAGGGTCAAGAGACAATGGGAATAAATCTAAAAGATGTTTAAGATGCTCTCGAGTTTTTGAAACTGAAACATTCTAAGAAATATTTTCAAAGTAGTTTAGTCAAAATGAAAGCGTCAAAATAGACACCACACCACGCGTTTATATATAAAAAGGACCACCCCCTAAAAATATTTCCAGGCGGGTTTTTTAAACCTATTAAAATCATCTGAAGAACTTTTAGTTTCGTTTATGTTACGACTTAATTTCACCATTAATCCCATAATTATTTTTTTTTTTAAATTCAAGTTCGCGAATATAAAAGTTTCCAGACAGTAATTGCACCGAGTTTAATTAATGGTTTATCTATTCTGAAAATCATGTAAACAGTAAATATCCCGAAATTCCTATTTTACATCCATTTATTAATCGAGATTGTGCGATTGGCCATTTGATAAATACCAATACTACTTTCAATCTTACCAGATTTAGCATTAGATATTAGTACGCCTCATCATCTACTATATTATCAAGTTCCCTTGACATTTAAAAGGATGTTAAAAACCAATCGATAATAATTTAGAATAAAATCAGTAAAAAATATAAAAATGAAAATACATTAAGTACCTAGAATTTTTTTCCTTGAAAAGATAATTTATATTTTACCTAAAAGTACAAGAAACTCTGTAATTGCGAATAAGTTTGGCTGTATTCTTCGATATCTATCTGAAATCATTGTAAAAGGTCCGCTCCCTGAAATCTTAAAATTTAAAAGTCCTGCATGCAGGGCTTGCTGGCTGGCTTTGATAGCGCTGCAAATTATGTATATATAAGAAATGTAGTCCGGATAAATCGAACCTTTAAGGGTACTTAAAAGTACTTCATGCTTTACTCAGCTCTACACGCGAGAATTTCAAAAACTTCTCCCAAAAACCATTTGCCAAAAAAAAAAAAAAAAAAAAATAGAGAGAGAAAAAATCGAATTCCAGTTTTTGGGTAAAGAACTTAACTTCGATGGAATAACTCGTGTGTTTTGTTCAGTAAACTAGGTAAACTATAGAATGCAATCTGTTAGGAATGCATAGCGGCTAATTGGAATCATTGCGTGTCCATCCGTTTTCACTCAATGTATCTAGGTGGATTTTGGGAAGAGCTAGCTAAACTAATCATTTTGTATGACGAATTTTACCCTGACGAATTTATGATCTATCTCACTGCAGATTGCACCTTAGGAACCAATGAAATCACAGTTAGAAAAACTGTCAGAATTATTGCACGGATAGTAATTTCTCAAGCCTTGGCACTCAAAATTTGGGGTGAAATAGAGCTATCTCAGAAGCCTTAGTGTGACGTCGTCCTTTCTATTTCCCCGTAGAACCAATGCGGTACCAAACATGGCCGCCCACTGAAAAATCTAAGCCCGTGATGTCAGGTTTTACCTAGGCACTGACGTCACAACTGAGATAGCTCTATTATCATGGGAGGTATATGAGGGACACAATGATTCCGGTTAGTTTTATGTATTACTGATAATGTTAATAGAGGAACTGAATTTCGGTAGTCTTATCAAGTGCGCCTTTGGGGAGGGGGGGCTAAATGGTTCTGTTGGTCTGCTGTGTTTGGGGGGGGGGGGGTTCAAGCGGCGGCCATAGTATTTTGTCAAATCTCTTGTACCTCTGCGCCCAATTTTAATGGCTCCGGTTTCGCTGTATATAACTAATGGATGGGCATCAATTCGACTATATAGATTAAACCGTGAAGAAAATGCACTTAAATCTTAGATAACTTTAAA
The DNA here is from genome assembly GCF_054372755.1 of Phalangium opilio. NCBI lineage: Eukaryota > Metazoa > Arthropoda > Arachnida > Opiliones > Phalangiidae > Phalangium > Phalangium opilio. The sequence goes on from NW_028324223.1 coordinate 1,677,005, forward strand.
TTTATCCGAATTCCAATGTAAATTATTATCGTGGAACACCGTTTTTTGCCAGACGCGCCGTGTTTTAAAATAAATTTATCAAAATTTTATTGATTCGAATTTTGACGGATTGTTTTCATGGTAGACTAAGCTCAGACAAACTTAGGGACGCTTCTACTGTAGTTTAATTCATTTTTCCAGGAAAATCCATTGAGATTTTAATAACTATAATAGTTCTCAGCGCAACCGCGTTTTAAATATTTGGAATTAAGTTAATTAGAGCTCTAGTAGTAAATAAAGGTTTAATTTAACTCTCCTGGAAATGCAAAGTTTTAAACATTGTAACTCTAGTTTAATTCATTTTTCCAGGAAAATCTTTTGAGATTTTAATAGATATAACCGTTCTCAACGCAACCCGTTTTAAATATTTGGAATTAATGATAAAATTTTATAAAAGAAGAGAAAACTTATGGCAATAAAATACAAGTATTTATTAGGTGTAAATTGCCTAATTAAAATACAAAGAGATGAGAGCTTTCGGCTCGTGAGCCTTCATCAGTCATACTAAAATCTAACGCGCGTGACCCTTTACGAGGTGACTTCGGTTTTAACAAATCATATCACGCCCTCTCTTGAACAAAATGCTTGTCGTCTATGACTCCCCAATATTTTGCTTCAGCACAACCTTGGTTTAAATTTAATTTTCCCGATTTTTTAATAAATATACCCTCAATAAACTTTCTTTTTCGCCAATTTTTCTCCCGATACAAAATTTTCGGATCTTTAAAATCCATTACATGACCTTTAGACTCCCAAACATGCACCGCTATGCCGTTTTCTTTATTATAGTTTTTAATGCATTGTTTATGCCCTGAGAACCTATTTTTTAACGTTTGTTGTGTTTCACCAACATACGTTTCGCCGCATGTTTCACATTTTACTTGATAAACGACGCAGCGATTATCCAATAGGTTGATATCTCTTTTAGGCCTATTTTTAACTAAGTGGTTGTTTAAATTTTGTCCACCTATATTTAATAATTTAACGTTAAATTTATTTTTTAATTGTCTACCTAATTTTTCACTAATTCCCCTAATATACGGGAGCGCTAAGCATGGTTGAGAGTCTCTAGGTCTATTGTAATCGTTATTAACAATGTTATTTTTAAAAATCGCATCAATTAAGCCATTTGGGTAATTACTATTAATTAACTGATTTTTAACGATGGCTTTATCAGTCTCAGGTTCGTCGGAGATATTTTCTATACGGTATTTTAAGCTTTTTACTATACCTAACTTTACAATTTGGCTGTGGCAGGAATTATAATCTAAGAATTTTTTACAATGAGTGGGTTTTTGAAAAAGAGTACATTTTAAACTATTGTCATTATCTAATCTTTTGGTCATTATGTCTAAAAAGGGTAAACTGCCATTATTTTCTAATTCAATTGTAAATTTAATAGAACTATCTAAACTATTCACTAAATCTAATAATAAATTTGTATTGTTTCTTACATTTTTTAAAATGACAAAAATATCATCGACGAACCTTACCCAAAATTTTATATTTCTTGCCATTCTTTTGTGACTAAATAGTTTTTCTTCAATAAACTCCATGTATAAATTAGCTAAGACATTTGGAATTAAGTTAATTGGAGCTCTAGTAGTAAATAAAGGTTTTTAGAACTCTCCTGGAGTTGCAGTCTTTAAAACATTGTAACTCTAGTTTAATTTAATTTCCAGGAAAATCCTTTGAGGTAGCTCTAAATGTTCTTTATCGAACGATACTATATAATCCATAATATCTCAATAGGTTTTCTAGAAAATGCAGCTGATGTTGAATTTTAAAATTTAACGAAATATTTGTAGTAATTTTTCCCACGCCTTTACTCTCATGGCGATTATATTCAAATTAGACGAAGAAAGTTTCAAACTCAAGGACTATTTGTTAAAGCCAAACCTGTTGCGTAAGGAAAGAAGAAGAAAAAAACAGGGGGGCGTGTCAAAGTACTTCCCAAATCATTAATAATCGCGCCTTCATTGGTTAAGCTTGAAGTTCACTTATTCCAAGGTAAGTTCAAAGCGAAAACCGACGCTTAAAACTTTAATCCACCGCTCATTACGTAATATCTTAAAGGGAATGTGACACGCGCTTCATTTCAAACTTGGTGGAATAAATATAATAATAATAGATGAATAGACTTTAAATTTAAATTATTTATTTAAGTGTATTGTTACACGTTTCCTTTATCGCGATGCGAATTGAGCGCGGAAACACAATGGTAGTAGTTTGTTGTTAAATCTTTCGAGGCACGCATCGTTGATAAAGCGGAACCCCACTCTGCTAACATCACGTGAGCCCAATCACTCTCCTTTCATTGGTCAATATTTCTTATACACATATTTTTATTTGAAGGATATACTGTATATTTTTCCGCCAATGTTTGTAGTTGGACAAACTTTCCTATATGGTGTATAATAATTATTAACCCGCAAGAAACACTCCCCGCCCCGCCACTGTATTGTTTTCTTGGCTATTGTTTAATAATTGAACGGCGCATGCCCGAAACCACGTGCTTAGATTCTAAAGTGAAAAAGAAATGTTAAAGGATTATGAAAAATTTTCATTTTTCGATTTTAACCTTAAATTAATGAAAATTACTTAATAGCCGGCAATCGGTCTCAATTTTGGTTCGGTTTAATTCTACGTTATTTTCTCTCCGATCATTATTTTTTTGGGCCCGAACTTAATTAACGAGGTATGGGAATTGGCAGCTAATTTACAGTGTGGGTTAGTTATTAGATGGCCCCGTTTAAATCTTTCACCCATCTTATGGATGAAGCGGTCATTTTTCAAATATGATTAATTAGTTGTACGCCGGTTCAACTTCGACTACCTTAACCAATCTTTAGACTATATCAATTTCAATTGACGCAAATTGTCCCCATCTTGGGTGAAAAAGAAGAAAATACTTTGTGAGCCCAGTTATTAGAGCGGCGGCGGCCACTCTGGGAAATTGGCGTTTTGGTAGCGCTGCTCTCAGGGTGGGCTTTAGGAATATCGCCTTAAAATAATTGCTATTAATTTCGGTCCCTTAGTTTAGAGCGCGTTCCAGAAAGATGGAGTCCCTTTAAGGTCGGGTGCGAAGAAATTTCAAACTTTATCGACTCGAAATCTGTAGGATCATTAAGCGCGATCGAAACATGCCACCCCTGATTATTTTCTTCCTTTTCTTTTGGCGCGGAATAAAAGGGCGGGAAGAATGTGGCGGGAAAAGGGGGAGGGAGGAGGGGGAGGAACGACCTCGCGCGCTCTCGACCACACAGGTTGTTTCACGCGCTCACCGCCAGCGCGCGCGCTCGCGCCCCAGCATCTTCCGAGGGCCTGGATACTTACTAGTCTAGAATTTATTTCTATAACCTAAGTCGTAGTTTATTATTTTCGTATACCAGCAGAATGATTATTGTTCATTATAATGTCCGACATCTCGGAATGATCCTATCGATGAGTGAATCTGGCGCGCAATCTTTTTCGGATCAAAAACAACACACGTGTGTTGTTGAGATTGGGGGGAGGGGGGAACAAAATATCCTCTTGTCTTACTCGAGGGCCTTTTTATGTTGTTCTGACGTCATTTTAGCTCTTAATGAAGATGCCTTCATTTTTAATGTCTGTTCTCGGACACTAGTGGGGTTTTATTAATTATTAATTATTGTTTTATTAAATCACGCTTTCCAAGCTTGGGACTTTGGTGGTAAGGATGATGTTAATGTCTCAATCCCGAATTTTTGTCGGTTTTAAAAGACAATCGGAAACGTGTCGTTAAAATGTAATCATACATTCAAAAATGTTTCGCCCAAAAGTCGTGCGAAATTCCCGAATTTCTGCCCATTTTTTCCCGGCCTTGCCTAAAACGTAACGACAAAACGCATTAGAGCTTTTTGGGGAAAGTGTACTATTATAATTTTTTTAAAGGTGCGAACGCGCGCCCAGGCCGCGATGCGTAATTCTAAACACGTAATTTTCAAATTCCAAAAATCCGTCATATTTTTCTCTAGTTGGGGGTATCATTGAAATACGTGATACGAGAACCAAGATAAACTGTACGGCTTTACCGCGTTTTTAAGATTGTCGGCGTCAGGTTAAGGTCAAAGTTTAGGTTTAAGGTGTAATAATGGAGGAGGAGAGCTTTTAGTAAATTCCTAGATCTCTTGAATATTATTTTTTTCTTTTACCCCGTCTCACTTATGGGCAATTGTTACTTTACTTATGTCACGACAAAATTTATTCATTTTACCCCCCCCCCCCCATCTCTCTCTCTCTTTTCAAAGAATACATAGCTCTCAGATTATTATTATTATTATTATTATTTACAAGAAAAAGTTTCTCAAAGTTTCCGTTTTTCTTTTTTACTGGAAAAAGTTATTTTAAAATTATAGTTGTTTTGCGAGCACGCTTTTGTATAAAAGGTGGGAGGCTTTTAAACCACGTGCACGATTTTCAATGATTCCCGCCATTTTTTCGCGCGATTTTCTCAAATAAAAAATGACATTAAGAGCGCGTGCACTTTGGCGCCTTTTTCAACAAAGATATTAAGAGCGCGTGCACTTTGGCGCCTTTTTCCAACAAAGATATTAAGTGCACGCGCGAATTGACTTTTTCGAAGCTCGTGAAAATTCCCCGCCTTATTTTTTGAAAGATGGAATTTTCACACGTGACTCGCTTTTGGAGTCTTTTATTTTATGTCTAAATGCGAACGGGGCTGTTCGTGGGGAGGGGGGGGGGTGTAAGGTAATTCGTGTGGTTCATCCCTTTTTTGGCACAACACGTTTCGGCCATCAGAGATGGATTCTCTCTCTCTCATCTTAAGAAGAAGACTAGCTCGGGCTATATAATAATCCGCCCTTTCTCGCTTGATACAGGGCTTTTAGAAAAACCCGCCAAAAGGTGGAGTTAAGATTATAGACCCCATCAAACAACTTAAAATATCCCCCCCCCTATTCCAACCCCCCCTCTCCGTTTCTTCTCTCACCTGAAAGATCCACATACAAAATACAAAGAAACAATTTAAACAAAATTAGTGTCACTAAATTCTCAGAGTTCTGAGGGCCTAGGATTGTACCTGAGAAGCGTGGAATGCCAGAAAAGTTAGGGAATTTTAAAAGTCAAGAAATTTCATATTATTTCAGTGGTTTTTTTTCTAGAATATATATTAATAGTGAGAATGCATACAGCTTATAGGAATTATTGCGTGAGCCACAAGACAGGTTTTGTTTAAAGAATTGGACTAATCATTGCGTATGAGGAATTTTACATCGCCAATTAATAGTCCATCTCGTTACTTAGCAACCAATAAAATCACGGTTAGAAAGACGCCATCAGAAATAATTAATTATGAGGAGTGACGGATAATGCTAACAAAATTAACATTTGATATATTTGGTTGCGCGATGATTCCTAGTAGTTTTATGTATTCCAGGTAGTAGAACTTCATAAAATTAAATTTGGGTTACATTTCAGTATCTCTTTAAAGGAAATAAATGATAGTAAACAGGTTTCAATTCATTATTTAAATTCTCGGAGTAAGTTAACGCTATAATTTTCGTGGCCACAAAATGACACCCACAATTTTTGGAGAGAATGTACCCCTATATACTGTCTGAGCGTAGAATTGTTCCACGGAAATTTATTATTTTTTTTTTTTAAATTTCTATTTAATTCTAAGTTCAAGGAAGTGTCTTCTTCCTTGACTCGCCATATCTGGTTATTTTTTTAGGGGAAGATATTAGACTCTAGGCAGCCACTTCTCTTACATAATAATGCCCCCTTTATCTCAAACCAAAGAAGATTCAACCGGTCTATGAAATTGAACAGGGGGAGTCTCGTTCGCATTCGCCACGCGGCCACTTCTTATCGATTGACTAGTTAAGCTACGAATGCAACGAACGACATCTGGTGGCCATATTCTAAACTATATTAAGTGTTTTTTATATTTATATTTAAATTAATTTAATATTGGTCTTAAAGAGCCCTGCTTTTTTCTCTTTTATTATTTTAGGGTTTGTTTTAATTAATTTTCCTTTTATTAAAATATTAATTAATTTAATTTGATAATTAAGTTAATGTAATACTAATTGTAGTTGAGAATTTAGGTAAAGTTTCAAATTAATTTTGATTTATTATTTTCATTGAAATCAACTTATTTAATTATTTATTTTCATAAAAATTAATTTAGGGAGTGATAATCTGAAAACAGATATTTATTTATTTATTTATTTCCGTGCGTTGTCCACAAAGTCAACAATGTGACGTATGTGTGAACATCGTAAGTGTAGTACATAGCCATGTTACTGAAAGACACTACAGGAGTACATTAATATGAGAACTAACAAACGGTTAATAATGTAAATATTAAAGAAAAAAAAATAATAATAATAAGTATAACAATAATAATACTAATTATACAATTAAATAATAATACTGATAACAATTAAAACAATATCAGAAAAGTTAGAAAATTGAAGTCGCTGCACAATAATGTAATTTTTATAAAATCATTAGTGGAGGGTTGAAGAAGTAGAGAGCTCACAAGTTAACACGAAAAATGTCTAATAATTTACGACGAAAATGGGATTTAGTAGTTAGAGTGACAACATCATTGGGCAACGAATTCCAATCGTCGATAACAGCATACGCAAAGTGCGTTTGTCGGAATGTAGTTAGCACCCTAGGTTTGACTAGTTTGTGTGAGTGACCACGGGTTCTTGCATTAATATGGCGGGTGAAAAATAACGAAAAATCTAAATCAAGGTTGTTATTTATAATGTCAAAAACTAAGCATAGGTTATTTTAAAAAAATTCTATGAACCACAAATGAACTCTCGTGAACTCTTGGTTATGAATGCTTAGACTCTTTTATCAATCCATTTTTGTAAGAGGTTTACCTGATTAGTCAGTAATGAGTCTAGTTTGTTGGTTGCCTTAAGAAACGACCCTCAACGTCTGCCCCCAACCGACGACCTCTCTTGAGGAGAGAAAGAAAAGTTGAAACATATTTCCCTGAAATATAAACTAGCTTCAACCCAGAAGAAGAAGAAGAAGAAACTCAAAGGTTTTTGACAATGATTAATAAGCCCTCTTGATGAGAACGCTATAACCTCGAGTCTTTAAATTATAGTTTATTAGTTATTATATTACAAAGAAACGAAATGTATTTAATTTTCAAGACTCTCTTTAAATTTGAGGCGACAAAAATTATTTTTAATGTTCTTAAAACCTGTCTAATTTTTTTGAAATTATTGAAAACTTATTATCATATTATTATATTTATAAGTACCAAGTAATCGACACGTTTAATAACATCTTTGCAACTTGCCCTTTAAAGTTAACGTTACTATGTTTTCTTAGTTTCCAAATATAGACTTAATTTGAGACTTGACGCGGCTTCTACGAGTGTTTATGAATTCCCCGATGACTCGCGGTTCTGACAATATTAAATCCCACACTAGATGAATAACATTAAGAAGGGGGACCCAAAGGGTTAAGGACCCCCCTCTCCTCCGTCCCCCTTTACTCGCTAAGACGCTCGCGCTTATTAATATGACTTGCTTGGCCTCCGACCCCGAGAAATGAGAGAAATCTTGAACTGGGGAGTCCAGGAGGGTGTTAGGTTGCTAGCTGTTTACTCTTAACTTCAAAGGACCCTAATAATAACGCGGAATTAGTGGTAACTTTACTTATTTGCGTTGAAACATCCTAAGGAAGCCCTGGGGTCCAAATATTCGCTTTCAAAAGTATGAGGAAAATATAATATTTTGCTTTTCAACTTTCAAGGGGGCGTGGTCCCGAATTTTAATTTAAGTTAATTCAATTCAATCAAGGAAATTTTCTAAATAACAACTCGAGATGTAATGTAAACTTTCAAAAATATATGTATACTGTAGAAAATTGGACTTTTGTTTTATCCAATTCCTAGGGTTTGCTGGTTCTGGGAGAGCTTGAATTTTTACCGCTTTATCGCCGACTGAAAAACGATACCGCGTTCTTTTTGATTTGTTTTAATTGGGTGCTAACCGCGTTTTAATTTAGTTTATTTATCCTAAGGTTATTTTCAAAGGACAAGACTTTGGTTTAATTTTATTTTATTGACGACTCTCAAATTTTTACCCATCTCGCTTGCGCAGCGAAGAGCAGAGAAGTGATTCCTCTCTTTACAATGATTTCTATAGAAACCCAGGGATGACGTCAATAGACTTCATGGCGCCTTTCGGAAACATGGAAAGTTTTTTGGGGTGCGTGATCTTTACCACACACGCCCCATGTTTCACGAAAGGCAACCTGGATTTCTTTACAAAGGCTTTAATCCCTTTTTTTTGGGGGTTTTATATTTTTTCTTTCAATTTTAAAGTTTACATCGAGTAAAGGAAAATTTACAAGAATGTTTTTAGGTTTTTGAAATTTAAGTTATACAGTTTGAATTATACAGTTTGGTATTTTATATTTAATTTAATTTGCTAAGTTATAAAATTAAGATTTAAAGAAATTTTATTAAAATAAAGCATGCACATTTTTAACACTCCCCCCGGTGATAATTACTATTATCACCAAGAAGAATTTATTTAATCTGTAATTTCTAAATTAGCTAAATGTTGCACGGAGCGTTTAAGTTCCGTTCCTTTGTTATTTTTAATTATGCATGCACGAATTTTGTTATCTCTACCAATAATCAATTGTTTTACTATTCCTAATTTCCACATATGACGTGGTATTTTATCGTCATATATGATTACTACATCGCCTACTTTAAATAATGCAGAATCCTTTTTATTTGGATCAGAATGGTGCGCAGACCTTAATTCCATTAAGTAATTTTGTCGCCACTTTCGCCAGATTCTTTGCATAATTTGTTCGCGATGTTTTTCTCTTATTTTAAATTGATTTAATTTTGTTGGTACATTTTCCTTAAATTCTAGGGGTGGCAGCGAAGTTAATCTTCGGCCAATGACTAGATCAGCTGGGCATATGGGTGATGGTTCGTTAGGGTCATTGTAATTATACGAGATCGGGCGAGAGTTTATTAGAGCCTCGGTCTCAGAGATTACTGTTTCCATCTCAGTGTAATTAAGCATTGCTCTACCTAAAGTTTTCTTTAGTGATGTTTTTGCTGAGCGTACGAGACGCTCCCACCAACCACCATACCATGCTGATCTCTCTACAATATATTTCCATTGTATACATTTTTTTCCAAAAAATTCTTTAATTTCCGCATCATTGAGTTTTTCCCAGATTAGTTTTAATTCTCTATCGGCCTTTTTAAATGTTAAAGCATTATCAGAGTAAATTATACTAGGTATACCCTTTCTCGCGATCATTCTCCTAAATGCTAAAAGGAACTCTTGAGTGCTGAGTGATGGCACGAGTTCCAAATGGACAGCTCGTGAGACGGCGCAAGTTGCCAATAAAACATAGGATTTTTGATGGGAAATTTGTTTATCATTTTGTGTTTTGATTATTAATGGTCCGAAAAAATCCAATCCCACTATGGAGAAGGCGGGGTTTTCGCTAATGCGTTCCTTGGGTAACGGGGCGGTAGGCACTTCGCCTAGTTTGACTTTGAATTTTTTGCATTTTGTACAATCTTTTACAATTGTTCTTGCCAATTGTCTACCGGCCGTTAACCAATACTTTTCTCTTAGTTGGGTAATAGTGTCTGCTATGCCGCTGTGATTAACTTCCTCATGACTTCTAATCATGAGTAATTTTGAAAACCTATGATTTTTGTTCAGAACTATGGGGTGCTTTTCATTGTATGTAAGGTCTTCGGATTCTTTTAAACGACCTCCCAAACAAATTAACCCTCCATTGCTTAAAATGGGACTTAATGAAGCTATGTTGGAAGAGGGTTGAACGTTTTTTCCCTGTTCTAAAGCTTTCAATTCGATTCTATATTCTTCTGTTTGAATATCTTTTACAAATTTTAATTCAGCTAATCTAATTTCCTCCGCGGTTATGGGTCCTGTGGTTTTACCTAACCCTTTCGCTGCTTTTATGAATCTTAACACGTATGATGTTACGCGTAATAATTTGTTTAGGGAATTGCTTAGATTTAAATCTACTATTTTTTGAATTCCTACAATATTTATCACTCTGACCGACATAATTACTTTGCGCCTTTCATTCTCTACTAGTTCTAAATTAGGTTCAGGCATGGTTTTTGGCCAGTGGTCTTTAGTTTTTCTCAACCAGTGCGGTCCTTGAAACCATAACTCATTGTCTTTTAATTTGTTTGCGCTGATGCCACGAGTTGGTAGGTCGGCGGGGTTTTCGACCCCTGGACAGTGAGCCCACTCGTAGTTTTTTGTTAGTTCTTGAACCTCTTTAGCTCGATTAGATACGAAAGGTCGCCATGTCTTTTGATTGTCGGTTACCCATGACAAGGCTATTGTAGAATCCGTCCAGAGATGAATTCCTGATAATTCATCTCCAAACGTTTCTTTGACGTAATTGGTTAATCTCGCTCCCAACAGGCATCCCATTAGTTCAAGCCTAGGGAGTGTAAGACTTTTTTCTCTTAGAGGAGCTACCCTAGATTTCGCAGTAATTAAGGAAACTCTAATTTCGTTTGATTTTGTTTGATACCTGACAAAGATTGCAGTTGAGTAAGCCTTAATACTCGCATCGCAGAAGCAATGTAACTCTAGGTTGGTTATTTCCTTTTCTCCGAGGAAGTAGTGTCTGTTTATTTTAATTTCATTTAGTTTGTGGAATTCAGTACACCATACCTCGAATTGGTTGTTTATTTCTTCAGGTAGTTCGGAATCCCACCCTATTTTTTCTAATTTCCAAATCTCTTGGAGAAGAAGTTTTGCGCGTATTGTGAATGGAGCTAATAAGCCTATCGGGTCAAAGATTTGCGCCACTAGACTTAAAACTTGTCTTTTTGTTCCTTTTACTCCACTTACAGCGATTAAATTGCTTAGGTCGAATCTGAAGCTATCTAAATTTGGTTCCCAGTTTAATCCTAATATTTTTGTTTCTTTTTCTTGATCTACCTTCTCAAATAGATCAAGCTCCTCTGGGTTAGAATGATTATTCCAAAGGTTCCTTAGATTTGGACAATTGGTTACCCATTTACGTAGATTCATGCCCGCTCCTTTTAGTACGCGAGCTGCCCCCACTGAGATTTCATACGCCTCTTCTACGTCTTTTCCCCCCGATATGAAATCATCCACATAAAGGTTATTTTTTAGTCTTTCTAAAACTCTGTCATTTACCTCTTTTATATTTTGCAAGTGGAACTTAATGGTACATCCCAATAAAAATGGGGATGGGCTGATGCCAAAGGGAACGCGACAAGTTCTAATAACGGTATATTCGTTATCTAAGATTTCTCCGTTTTGTTCTTTTACCCACAACAACCTGACAGAGTCCCTATCGCCCTCATCTAATTCCACCTGGAGGAAGGCCTTTTCAATGTCGCTAACTACTACTACAGGATGTTTCCTAAATTTTAAGAGTAATAGCAGTAAATCTGGGTTAAGATTGGGTCCAGGTGCTAGGCACTCGTTCAGCGATGGTTTACCCTTTGAATGGGATGAGGCGTCGTATACTACGCGTAGTTTTGTGGTAGCAACGTTTTCCCTAACCACCCCCTGGTGTGGTACATAATAGGTCCCTGCCCTTTTTTCTTTGAGAACTTCTTCGGGTACTATTTCTGTCACACCTGTTTCTAGTTGTTCTTCTATAATTTTTTTGTATTCTATATAGTATTTTGGATCTTTTTTGAACTTTCTAATTAAGCTGTGTAGCCTTTTCTCTGCTATCTGGAAGTTATCAGGTAATGTTTCCTTACTAACTATCCAAGGGAACTTAACGCTGTACCTTTCCCCTGTAAACTCTACTTCTTCAAAAAATTTAGCCACAGTTGCGTCATCCCCTGGGTTTTTTGTTATTTCTTCTTTTATCCCGATGGATTCTAGATCCCAAAATCTATTTAAATTGTCATTTATTTGTTTTTGTCCAAGGCTGACGAGCAGAGTACTAACAGCGCTACAAGAGAACCTATTTCTCGGTGTTCCGGTAGGCCCTTGAATGGACCAGCCTAGAACGGTTTCTATAGCTACAACGTCATCACTGAATCTTTCATTTTTTCCAGATACTACCCGCCAATAATAATCGCCTCCAATTAGTATTTGTAGGTCGGAATTAATTTCTTCCGATTTACTGGAGATATCGGCTGGTTGTAGGCCTTTTTGGTTCATGATTTCTTCTATTTCCGAGCTATATATGCTTGGTACAGAGTGACAAATAAAGGGTACCTCTACAGCTTCTATTTCAACCTTTTGTTCGGGGTCTGAGCGATTTTCAAGGATTAATTTTACCCTATTTGCCTCCCTTTCGGTGGGGCTTTCTTCACCGAAGCTATAGACATCTAAATATTCTTTTCTTACAATTGGAAGGTTAAGCTGCCTCGAAAGATCTTCTCTCACGAAACTTATTTGACTCCCCCCGTCCAATAATACCCTAGCGACTCCTTGTTTTTCTGGGAAGGTATTGTTGCGCACAATAGCCGTAGCGGTTTGCAGCAGCACTCTTTTTTCCCCTCCTTTCACTGAGGAAACTACTTTTGGGTCTATGTTTAATTTTGATTGGGGTTTTTCTTTTAAATGGGATTGGTTTTGATCGCAAACTGCAAAATTATGCGTTCTTTTGTGACATTTTCTGCAGTTTTTAAATTTTGAAAAGCAATTTTGGGCATTATGACTAAATTTTAGACAGTTGGTACATCTACCGCTCTCGTCAATTATTTGCGTCTTTTGCTCTATAGTGAAATTTGGGCATTCTATTGTTTTATGTCCCTTTTCATCGCAAAAGATACAAAAAAAATCCGATTGAGGTTTTGTTTGTACCGATAATGCAGAAGCGGAACCGCCAGATGAAGTTTTTCTAGGGTCCGTTTTAAATTTAAAATTTTGTTTATCGTTTAGTTCATCGTTTTGTTTAAAACTTTTAGTTTGTTCTGGTTTTCCAGCCAACAACTGGGCCATCTCTCTGCACTCAACTTGTTCCTTAAAAAACCTAATTAACTCTTCCGCGTCCCAATAATTACCATCAGCTGGTTTATATTTAAGATAATACTCCGTTCGTATTTCGACTGGAAGACACCTCAATAATGCGGGACATACATAACTAGCCTTTTCCGCGGCTGAGGTTACCCCTAATGATTTTAAACATCTTAAGTTTATTTCGCACGTGTCTAATAGACGACGTAACGCCCTAACATTATTGACTTCGTTAATTGGTTCAATACTTGCTAACTTTCTAATATGTTCATTAATAGCAACATGTGTTTTATCGTATCTTTTCTTTAACAAGTCTATTATTTCATCATAAGAGCTATCAATTTCGGGAAATCCATCTACAGCCTGAAGGGCTTCGCCATCTAAATATGATATTAAGTGAATCATTTTTTCTACCTTTGAGATATTTGTTTGATCGTGGATGGTGATTTTGTATCTTGCCCAGAAGCTCGGCCATTTCGTATGGTCTCCTCTGAACCTCAAGATGTTAATTGGCGGAAGTTTGATGCCTGAATTTCCGTTGTTTCCAGCGCTGCTTTGTTGATTTGGCGGCGTGGGTAGCGGTAGTTGCCCGATGACGGTTGATCCACCGTAGCTGGATCCTCCTTGTCCGTTTGCCCTTCTGATAGCCCTCGTTGATTTCGATTTATAGAGAATGATGATGTCCCTCTCGTTGATGGCTTCGTTTCTTTCTTTGAATAGTTCGGCTTCGTCTTCAATGAGAGACTCTACCTTGGCGTCTAGTTCTACTAGCTCTTCTTCTTTTTGGAGTAAAATGCTTAGATTGTCTTCAATATCATCTATTACAGATGAAATTGTAATGTTTTTGAGAAGCGCGTCTAGTTCACTTATTGTTCTTTTAACTGCGTCGCGAGTGCTTTTTCTTGCAGCCCGTTGTAGATTTAATTTGTCCAGACGCGCTTGTTGCGCTTTTGAAGTTTTGTTTGTTTTTGAGGATGAGGATTTCGGGTCGTTTGTTTTGTCCCCGTCCATATTTTCACCCGTAATTTCTTCTTCGTTTGGCATTGTTTCGTTTCGATTACGCGTTTAGTCCCGGGTTTCGGCACCATGTAGAAAATTGGACTTTTGTTTTATCCAATTCCTAGGGTTTGCTGGTTCTGGGAGAGCTTGAATTTTTACCGCTTTATCGCCGACTGAAAAACGATACCGCGTTCTTTTTGATTTGTTTTAATTGGGTGCTAACCGCGTTTTAATTTAGTTTATTTATCCTAAGGTTATTTTCAAAGGACAAGACTTTGGTTTAATTTTATTTTATTGACGACTCTCAAATTTTTACCCATCTCGCTTGCGCAGCGAAGAGCAGAGAAGTGATTCCTCTCTTTACAATGATTTCTATAGAAACCCAGGGATGACGTCAATAGACTTCATGGCGCCTTTCGGAAACATGGAAAGTTTTTTGGGGTGCGTGATCTTTACCACACACGCCCCATGTTTCACGAAAGGCAACCTGGATTTCTTTACAAAGGCTTTAATCCCTTTTTTTTGGGGGTTTTATATTTTTTCTTTCAATTTTAAAGTTTACATCGAGTAAAGGAAAATTTACAAGAATGTTTTTAGGTTTTTGAAATTTAAGTTATACAGTTTGAATTATACAGTTTGGTATTTTATATTTAATTTAATTTGCTAAGTTATAAAATTAAGATTTAAAGAAATTTTATTAAAATAAAGCATGCACATTTTTAACATATACAATCTTAATTTAAATTGAAATACTTGTTACACTAGTTTTGAATCTCATTTTAAGACAAAAATAAACACCATCGGGAAAAATTGCATCCAATTTTTAATTCGAAATATTTTAATTGTTAATTTTCTTATAGTTAATATTATTTAATAAAATAGAACGGAGTTTGAGTGTAGAGGTGGACCACACGCGTATACACGTTGCTTTTCTCGAGTACTTGGTCCGCAATCTGAAGTAGTTCCATGCAGCAGCGGGCATGGCGCCTTTTCCCGGGCTATTTTGGGTTGAAGACCACTTGAACCTTCAATGCCAAAGAGATGGATGGAGTGAGGGCTTGAAATACTCATCCCTGTTGTAGACCCTATACTGGGGCTTTTGACGTTCGCGCGCGCTCGCTTTTACCCATCTTGAGAATATAATATTAGTCCGCGCGCGCGAGCTCCGTATATGAAATCTCGTGCATTTTCCCGCGCAATTTTTCAAATAGCGCGAGCTTCAAGTATACCAATCCGCCAAAATTAAAAGGGGTTGCCATGGTTACGTCTCGCGCTGGCGGGAGCAAACAGAAAAAAAATAAGAGTCTCGTGGTTTAAAATTCCACGAGGGTTCGGCGCGCGCATCTTAAGGAATGCGAATGATGGCGCCAAAACTATAGCTTATACTTACTCATAGTTCAAATATTGGCTCCCACTTAGAGACGTTTAGAGCAAAGGGGGCCGTAGTTGTTTGGGGAATGACCCCCCCCCCCTCCCGACGCTATATAATCTCGGTACTTGGACCAGCAGCCTGCCATATTTGACTTCTTGACCCCCTCGTTCGCCAAAGTTTTCTTCAAAAACTTCCCACCATTTTTATAAGGTAGAAATTTGAAACTCTTTTGAAACTGTAAAAGTGTATGTATTAGATAAAGATCTAACGAGTCAGGTATCGCCTTACCTGTTACGAAATCAGTTAGACTTTTCCTTTAAAACGCGGCCTTGTGTTTGCGCCACAAAGTGTACTCGAGCCAAAGATTTACGACGTCCAAATAAAATCAAGTAAACTGCGAACTTGGGGGACTTTTCATGCTCTTATGTTAAGACAACTAATGGTATGACTCGCTCCAAGTTGCAGGCCTGATTTTTACGCGACTATTAGCAGCTGGTGCCATTTTGTAGGCCTTTTTAGATAAAGTAGATGATATGGAATGGATAGGGGAATAGCCATGCGTTTTGTTTAGACTATTTTTCGGTTTATGACAGTCTATGTTTTTCTCGTAAAAATTGTCTTGCACTTAAGTAAGAGTTGTTTCCCTATAATAGCTCAGTTTTGCGCATGTGCATTAAACCTATTCAAATTTTATGATATGAGAATGAACAGTAAACATTTTCTGTTACAAAGTTGGGTCAAAACATCTCTACAGTTTTCCCCTACCATGTCATCAATACTTAGATTTCTTAAGGATTCCAGCTATTCCTAGTGGCTGTATTTATTCCCGGATTAACCTATAGCCCATTCCGGTAGTTACTAGCGGGGAAACCAACGCGTAGGCGACCTCTCCGCCCCTGTATTGTGCGCTTCTCTGCTGAAATTAATATATTGGTCTACAATGGGGTACCCTATAATAAAAGGAATCCCTTTATGTATTTGGGGGGGGGCTATTTTGGGCCCCGGGCATGCATGCATCCCTCTGGCTTTTATCCCGTGACACTGTAACCCCCGTAAAAACAATCTCTGGTGGAAGACACTCTCTGTCTCTCTTGGAAAAATCAAGCTGTCCAACAAGCTCGGGGTTTCATCTTAAAGATAGGGTGAGGGGGGGTCGACATGTGACATAGTGGAGTTAAGTTCTAAATAGGGCCATTTTTCTTACCCGGGATTCCTTTCTCCTTTGGCGGCTGTGTTGACGGCCCGTGACGAAACACGACTCTCTCTCCACTCCTCTCTCTCTTCTCTAGCTGCAAAAGATGATCCCGTAACTTCCCCCGGGGGAACATCCCCTCCCCCTTTTCCCCTAGCGGCATCCACTGAAAAGTCACCGCAAAAAAAAAAACCCGAGGAGTCGGATAGAGGATCCACTATTTCCGTCTGATTTTAGGGGATAAATATAATAATTTTACAGAGTATCCGACCCCTTCCTTTAATCCGGAGATACGGATTCTTGCACCATCTGGAAGACATATGAAGTAGAGGAACGCCACCAGAATTGCTTGCCCCTGTAACATTCTTAAAAAAAATTATATATGTAAGATTTTTGTCACGAGATAATAATTTTTTTCTTGGCTATCCTTTCCCGCGTTTTTATAAATGTTGGCGCGAAAAGTCTCGCGGTAAATTTAATTTTTTTTAATATTGGCGGTTTTTTTTTATAGCACGTGAGGACAGATTGAGACATCCGTTCTCTAATTAATTTTGCACGCGCAATTTCATATTACATGCTTTTTTTTTTGGGGGGGGGGGGAGTGAGGAGAGGAAGGTCTCGTGGTTTTTCCGCGCATTTATTTTTGAAGTGAAGCCAGGACACGTGGTTTTTATCATTTTCATTTATTTATTTTAATGGTATTAATGCTATTTTATGTGAGTTATAATATTAGAATGGTGGTGTTTAATGTTAATTTATATAATTATATATTTTACGAGTTTGGTAGTGTATTAATTTATTTTATGCGAGATTTTTAATATTATTTTCAAGCTTATATAATTCATCGCGTAGTTCCTCGGTTGGAGCTCAGATGTCGCACCAGTCTCTATTGATCAAATTTCTTACCAGGACCAGCCAAAAATATTTTTATCCCCAATTTATATCTTATTACTTTTAAGGTTTTTGTGTCTTAATTTAATTATTGTATATTTTTTTCTTTTATAGGTAAGTAAAAACATTTACCTTAATTTTTTGGTATCAACAAAATGGAGTTATCTACGTTAATTTGCAAAACGCAGTAAGTTAACTTAAAATTCAAATTCGAATTAATCGTATTAGAAATCAATTCCGTTTCCATGGAAACCATTATTACAATTATCATCTCGCGCAAAATAAAAATTCCCGCTAAAAATTAGTCGCCACGCGCGAGATCACGTGTTTATTGAATTTGAAAGTAATAAGTAAAAATGGCGGGAGATGGACTGGACCTCTGACCCCTAAGTCCATGCTGGCACGTGCTTTTCTTGGTGGTGGGGGCGGGATACAAAAAAATTGCGAAACAATTTTCTATAGACCATAACGACGACAAAGTTCTCCACTTTTTATGTTTTATTTTTTTTCTGTTTTCTTTTAATCTGTAAAAGAGAAGTACTTTGGGATGGGATGAGGGAAGACCAAGAGCGTAACAACATAGGGATGGTGAACTAGAGAGAGATAGGAAAATAAAGGAAAAAAGCGTATACCAGAGAAAGTGTCGTCTTTTTTGGTCCCCTTGAGGTTCTGCCTCTCCCAAAAGGTTCCGGATTGTGAGTCCCATCGACCCCCAACTATACTCTCCTCACATCCCACTCTTCTTTCTGTTAAGTGACCCGTGACCCCCCCTCCAAAAAAAAAATATAAGTAAAGTCTTCGCAGACAGAGAGTCCATTCTCAGATTCTCATTATTGACTACGACTGAGGTTAAGTACTTAAATATAGCTTAGTCACTCGATGGAATCTTACCAACCAACTCGCTCGCTCGCCCAAGCCCCACTACTCAGTCTCCTTCTTCAAGAGTATACCCAATTTTTTGGGTGAAAAGAGAACAATGGAGTCCCTTTTAAACCTGCCCAATTTTAGTAGGCCTAACCTTTTTATAATTTGAAATCTTAAGAAATATTTACATTTCAAGCTAGGGTTTATATTTTTCATAAATTACTTAAGGTTATTTTAATTTAATTTTTAGAAACTTTAAAGTCAAAGAAAGAAATTTAAGTTTCAGTTTTAGGAAATATATCGCGTGTTTATTTTTAGTTAAAATTATGGGTCAAAGGAATTTTGTAATTCGTTAGAATGTTCAACCAGGGTTACTTGTCCATGTTCCCTTATTAATTTCCCTATTCTAGAGGGCCGGTAGGCCCTTCTAGATAAGATCCCACACCCTCCCGTAATGTTAAATGAAAATTCACAGATTTTCGCCGATTTTCCCATAGGAATAACATGGGGTTTTTGGTGATATCAATTAGGGTTGACTTTAGAGACAAGCGACGCGAGTTATTTTCTATCCGCGCTCGAGCGCGTTGGAATGACATCAAAATTCGCCCCACGCGCTCACGAGCCACGAATGTTTTAAATCCTTTAAGGACAAACGGAGTTGACTTTAAAATACACGCGCGAGTAATTAGACATTGTAGACTCGGGGTAACGGACAAGTTCGGTTGTCTTTGGGTATTATTTTGGGACTTTTTGCTGTACAATGGAATCCTTATTCTATCCTAGTCAGGTTAAGCGAAAGCAATCCCGACGGCTTCTAGGAACCCAGTTGAAAATTAGTCACTTATTTAAAAAGATAGCTTGAATCATGGCATGGCTGTAAGAAAAAGGATATTCTAAGCTTAAGCTTTCCTTGGTTATTTAGCGTGGACCACTCACACTTGGGGCGCCCCTGAAATGTTCCCTGGAGAAACCAACCGTCTTGGCTTTGGGCGCCACTAAAGAGACAGGGTTGCCACAGTACCTGGAAATCCTGGAAAAGTCAGGGAATTTAAAAACGGGCCGAAAAGGTCAGGGAAAAGTCAGGGAATTTTCAAAATTTCACCACAAAGTCAGGGAATTTCATTTTAGTTGGTAAAATTTCTGGGGATGAAAGTTTCTCCTCATCCTCTCTTTTTAACACAGAGTGAACTGAAAATTCCGTGGCAACCCTGAGAGACTACCATGTACTCATTTAAAGAGTGTTATATTAACAGGGTGTTTTAATTATTACGAAACAATGATTTATAATTCATCCCTAAAACGCTCCAATCATAACGGTGACCAATGAACGCGGCTCTATTTCTCAAACACCCTGTACAAGTCTCTGACTATTAGATAAGACCTCTCTCTTCGATATTTCCGGGCGCCTTTTCATCAAAGATTGGGTCCCCAGTTACGATCTAAGAATGGGCTATTTTGTATAGAATTTTCATTGGGAATTTGAGTCATTCCGACAGTGTAATGATGTATACTTGATGCGTGTACTAGCGCCTTAATGTTGCACCTAATCAAGGAAGGGGCTACACGCCTAGGTGTGATGACCTCAATTTCCCGCGCTAATGTTTTTCACCCGACAGAACCAGCGGGGGGTGAAAGGGGGGGGACATCTAAATAACATTCGGACTTCAGTAAATATGCCAGGACACTAATGACGCTTCCCCGAATGAATGAATGAATGTTTTTGCCCTCTCTCTCACTCTTTTTTAGCTAATTTAATTACCGCGGGTTACCCAGAATGCAGTAGTGTATTTCATTTTGAAATTGTAACGAGTTCAAAGGTCACGTATTGATTATTTCAATTGCGCCAGAGTTGTACGTTGTAGCCTTGCTCCCCCGCTTTCGACTGTGTTACTAATTCCAGGTCGGAATTTTTGTTCATGTTTTTGTTGTTGCGGTACGGGCACGTATTTGACCACGGAAATCATCGAGTTGTTCAGTTTGGCCCCCTTTCATAGATAAGAAAGATAAAAAGCCTAAAACTTGGGTGTTTATTTGATTTGGTCATTCTTTTTGCGCGTGTATGTGTGTGTTTGGGTTACTACGTCCATTTCTGACCAATACCACAAACCTAACCTATACTACACTTCTTACAATATTTTCCTATATGGAGCATGCAGAATGGTCTGGGAATTTTGGACTCTGCATCTTCAATTGACCATATCTTTTGATCTATAGTAGATACAAAATATTTGAGAGTACCATTACGTAGAGCGTGTTTCATAGAGTAATAGCCCCAAGTATTATGAAATTCGATTTTAAGTTCAGAAAGTTATTAGCAATTTAGGAAATAACAATAAAAATTTTTAACTTTTATTGAAAAAAAATAATTCTTTGGATCTTTAACCGCTCATAACTTTAGTTGTAATTAAGATAGTTTAAATTTGAAGGTACCACGAGAAAGAGCGTATTCCATAGAGTAATAGCCCCAAGTATTATGAAATTCGATTTTAAGTTCAGAGATCTATTTGTAATTTAAGAAATAACAGTATAAATTTTTAACTTTTATTGAAAAAAAATAATTCTTTGGATCTTTAACCGCTCATAACTTTAGTTGTAATTAAGATAGTTTAAATTTGAAGGTACCACGAGAAAGAGCGTATTCCATAGAGTAATCCCTTCTATTTTCGTTAAGCTGGATTGGTAACTAACGTCAATATTGTCGGGAATAGATTGAGAAGCCAGTGCGAACGTGTCCTCTAGTTTCCTAAATTGCCCTCGGCATACGAGGAGAGTATAAAAGGCCGCTTCGCCCTGGCTTGAGGGAAGCATTAGCTGATAGCTAGCAGAGGGATAAGACCTAAGGTCCAGCCCCTGCTATACTCTTTAGCTTCTCCGCTCTTAGTAGAGGGATAAGGCCCAAGGCTCAGCCCCTACTAAGGGAACATCTCCCCGCGTCAAGTACGACTTACAGCCGGTACTTACATACCTACGTTTAAAGACTGAATAAAGTTATTTTTACTTATAAATATTTGCTTCGTACTTTCACTGACGTGACAAGTGGTGGAGGCGCGGGGCATATCCGCCCGTCCTTATATCGGCATAATTTTTGGCTTATGAGCTCTAGCTCCGTCACCGATTCTTCGGACACTGAAATTTATTGGTCTCCGGACAACACATCGCTTTTAAGCTCACCGTTACCCGCCGATTTCGAAGCTAACTTCGCGGACAATATTCATCTCCGGCCGACTGTTCCAGTTCCCCGCAGCTCACGGAGGTGCCGAAAATTGGTACCCGAATTCTACGGTTACACTAAACCGCCACGCGCTCGTCGTTCAACCTCAGCACCGGCGCAAAAGATACATTTGCCGTTGCAATCAACCCCTGCTGCAGAAACGATACTTTCCAGTATGGCGACTTCCGCCGATATCGCTCAAGCCGTAGCCGCTGCCGTTGCTGCCATCAATCTCGCTCGGGATGCCCCGAAATTCGATCCCGCTATTCACGATGTTCACGATTGGTTGACCATTTTTAAACAAGTACTCGCGGGCAAAAATGATGCTGAAAAAATAGCCATTTTGCCAACTGTTCTTCAGGGAAAAGCGATTTCCTGGTATTCTGCTAAAATACGCCTTCAGAGCGCCGCTTCCTCTCAAGGCGCTCTCACCTGGCTCGACTGGGAAGCCGCCTTAAAGGCTGAATTTGGCCAAAATTCACTAGCCACGTTCAACGAACTCCTGTCTCGCAAACAAATGCCCGGTGAATCTCCAGTCACGTATTATCGAAACGTCATCGATCTCTGTTCGAGGGTAAACCCCTCTATGTCCGAGACAGAGAAACTCCACCACCTTTTGCGAGGTATTTTACCTCATTTACGTGAGAAGATTGTTCTCATGCAACCCGCTTCGACAGCTGACTTTCTCAGCAATATACAACTCCTGTCATCGTCCATGGACAGCCTGTCTCATGGTGACCACAAAATAATCGACGTCCTTGCTACGGCCCTAGCTGGCAACGTCCCTGGTTCATCGGCCGCGACGACTGCATTTCCCTATAATTCCGCTGACCAGCAGGAGCTGGCCCAATTACGTAGGGAAGTACGTCAACTAACAAACGAGAATGAACAGCTACGTGACGAAATTCTCGAAATTAACCAGACGAAATTCTCGAAATTAACCAAGAAAAACGTAGATTACGAGATGAAAATCGGCATCTTAATACAGATATGGAAAAGATGCAGAAAAGCCTCAATTGTTCACAGTGTGGACGTAATGACCACAGGGTTTCTTATTGCCAAGACCAACGCCAAACCACGCACCGCTCGTGGCGAGATCCATCCCCAGCACGCGATATTCGGGGTAGCGGACCTTCGTTCCAACAAAGAAAGGACTTTAATAGAACAAGTAGTCAAGTGTTTAATAGAGGTCGTAGCCCCTCGCCCTATAATAACAGAAATAACAGTCGACAATTTAATAGGGGCCGTAGCCCCTCGCCGTACAACGCGAGCCAGCGAGCAGCTTCCCCAAACCCCGGAAACAGAAATCGCTCGGACTCACCCTATCGCAGTGAACCGGGATATCAAACCCAAAACGCGAATAACGGTTCGGGAAACGACCGCCGGCGGAGGATGTAGGGAAGTACCCTTTGTCGACCCCAGAAGAATTCCCACTTTTTATTCAATCATCACATCAGTTAGTTCAACTTTCAGCATCATTAGACATTTCTCATCACCCGGTCAACATTATTTTCGATACGGGAAGCGTTAAAAACATAATAAGTCGAGAAAAAGCCGCGTCCCTGGGGCTGACCGTCAGCCCTGCAACCGATATCGTGTTTCGAGTCGCCAATGGTCAGAACATTAAACCTCTCGGGAAAACTCAAACATCTGTCCAGCTCGGGCAGTCCACACAAATGATTGACGTTTACGTGATTGAAGACTTCGCGTATGACCTACTACTCGGGCTAGAATTTTGCATAAACAATAAAATCGTAATAGACTTTGGAGAATCTACGGTTCAAATTCAGAACGAACTCCTCTCCTTTGCAACTACACCCACTATTGAAGGTCCAGTACAAATAAGGCTGGCACAGGATACTGTGATACCACCTGAATCAGAAATAGTATTGGAAGTTACGTGCAAGCACGACGACTTAACACTACTCGTAGAACAATCCCGCGACACCGCTGACCGATATAAACTTTTAGTTTGTAAAACCTTAACCGCTTTCAACAAGGGTAAAGGCGTTCTGCGAGTCGCAAATCTCGGTAAACAACCGATAATTCTACCTGAAAAAACACTTGTGGGTGAAGGCTACCCGGTTCTTGACATAAACTACCTTGACGAGACCTTTAGCCCGGATGAAACCCTGCCTGATAACTTGGATTTCGGAGACCACCTTAACGAGTCGCAATTATCATCCTTAAAAAGCATGCTTCAAAAATATCACACGGTTTTCTCCCGTCACAACGGAGATCTCGGACGTACGTCGTTGGTCCGGCACCGAATCAACACGGGGGACGCATCACCAGTCAGATCCCAACCTTATCGTAAATCTATCACGGAACGAGATACTATCAAAAAGGAAGTAGACAAAATGCTCCAAAATAACATCATCAGGGAGTCTTGTTCGCCCTGGGCCGCTCCAGTGATCATGGTAAAAAAGAAGGACGGAGGTATAAGATTCTGCGTAGACTGGAGAAAATTAAACTCAGTAACCAAGAAAGATGTCCATCCCTTGCCACGCATTGACGATACGCTGGATCGTCTTTCCGGATCAAACCTTTTCACAACGCTTGATTTGGCTCAAGGCTATTTTCAAGTCGAGTTACACGAGGATGACAAAGAAAAAACCGCTTTCGTCACCCCCGATGGCCAATATGAGTTTAACGTACTGGGAATGGGCCTATGCAACGCTCCCAGTACTTTCCAACGTCTCATGCACAAAGTACTTGGTGCTCTCATGTGGAAAGTAGCCCTCGCCTATTTAGACGACATCATTATCTTTTCCCGTACTTTTGAGGAACACTTACACCATTTGGAAAACGTCTTTAAATGCCTCCAAACGGCAGGACTAAAAATAAAACCAGAGAAATGCTCCTTCGCTAAAACCAGAATTCGCTACCTGGGACACGTGATCGACGGAGAGGGAGTGTATCCCGACCCACGATTAATCGAAGCTGTTGAGAAATTTCCCAGACCAAACAACGTCAAGGAAATACAACGCTTTTTGGGACTCGCTGGATATTACCGTCGATTTATCCATAACTTTTCATCCATCGCAAAACCTCTCTCAGACCTTACAACAAAAGACTCACTTTTTGAATGGACCCCCGAATCAGAAGAAGCGTTTCAAACGCTAAGAGAACGTCTAACTTCATCACCGATTCTCTCTCATCCCGTATTTGAAGAACCATTTGAATTACATAGCGATGCTTCCGCATACGGCATCGGTGCCATCTTGAAACAAAGAAGAGATGGGCGTGAGCATGTAATTGGATACACTAGCCGCCTACTAAACAAAGCTGAGCAAAACTACAGCCCTACTGACAGAGAATGCCTTGCGATAATATACGGCACCCAGAAATTTCGACCATACCTTTATGGACGACCCTTCAAAGTCGTAACAGACCATCACGCCCTCTGCTATTTAAAATCAGTGAAGAACCCAAATGGGAGGCTGGCCCGTTGGGCCCTGCAATTACAAGAATTCGATGTTCTGATAACCCATAAGAATGGACGTAAACATATGGATGCTGACGCACTGTCACGAGCTCCCCTCGATCCAGCCCCCAAGGAAGAAATACCTATCCTGCTTGCCGCAGTAAACCAAGCCGAAACACTCAAGCGTTTCCGAAATTTCAATATCCGTAACCTTCAACAAAAGGACCCCGTTTTTTCAAAGATAATAAATTGCCTAGAAAGCCCCGATTCTTCGCCTTCTAAAGATGTTAAGAAAATGGCAAAAGGCTACGAGATCCTAGGTAACATTCTTCATCGCCGCGTAAAAACCGAAGACGGGTTCAAACTTGTAATGGTTGCCCCTAAAGAAATCAGGAAAGAAATCCTACATGCACTACACGATGACGTCACCGCAGGCCACTTAGGCTTCCGCCGCACATGGGAAAAAATTAGACAACGCTTCTTTTGGCCTAAAATGCTAAATCAGATATCAAACTACGTTAGTTCCTGCATACCATGCAACTCTCAAAAAATATATCCATTTCGCCCAGCGGGATTCCTTCAATCAATCCCGCCAACAACCAAACCCTTTGAAAGATGCGGAATAGATAAGCTTGGCCCCTTTCCCGAGTCTACTAGTGGGAACAAGCACATATTCGTCTGCACGGACTATTGTACGAAGACGGTAGTAGCGGCCGCGGTCCCAAGGGGAACGGCGGAGGAGGCAGCATCATTTCTCATGAAAAACGTATTTTTAAAATTCGGAACCCCAAAAGAACTCATTACAGACAGAGGAAAAGAATTCTTAAACAACCTATTGAAAGAAATCACTCTCCTTTTTAGCGTGAAACATCAAACAACTACAGCGTACCATCCTCGAACTAATGGCCTCACAGAACGTTTTAACAAAACTCTCGCTGACATGATGTCTCAATATGTGTCGGAAAAACACAACGACTGGGACCAATTTTTACCCCACCTGGTCTTCGCCTATAACACCTCCATACACAGCGTTACGGGATACTCTCCCTTCTTTCTCTTACACGGCTACGAAGCCGATCTACACGTGGATGCCGCCCTCGAACTACCTGCGGCTAAGCTAAACACTCCATTCGGCTTCCATAACATCCTTTATGCCCAGCGGGCTCGAAATATCGCCGCCGAACGACAACAATTAGCCCAGTCAAAGGACAAGGAACGCTTTGACAAACACCGCCGAGAAGTCACTTTTACTGAAGGTGACCTGGTGTTTCTGCGCACCCCCCGACGGATTCCGGGTCGCTCTGAAAAACTGCTTCATCAATACAGCGGACCCTACCGTATCTTACGCCGTACCGCGCCCAATAACTTTGAGATAATGGATTCCACCGGCACGAAAACCGATCTCGTATCTGCCGAAAGACTGAAACCATACCATCCGCGAGAAGAATTGCCAACTTCAATGCCAAAACCGACAAAGAGGGTGCACTTTGACGACTCGCCAGTCACCCACTTCTATTGTACAGAGGGTTCTCCAGCTTCTTCAATTACGGTAAATGACGCTCCTGCAATTGAACCATCTTCAATACCATATAGTTGTCCCACGACCGGCACCAGCTCCATTTCTCCAACCATCACTTCTTCACCGACACTTCGCCGATCGACTCGCTTCCGCACATCTCCTGACCGATACGGTACAAGTAGTTACTATTAAGATGAGATACGCCAAACGCCAACGAAAACAACTAATTCGACGAATCATGAAAATCAACCCAGTATTACCATCATCTTCTACAATTCATCTGGACCTTAAATTTCTACGACCTATCAATCATCAAAACTGTGCCAACATTAACGATCACTGCCTCACGCCGGAAATTATTGACCAATACTTCCAGTTGCTCCGTTCACACTCACCTAGACCATCCTACTTCTTCCCGTCCAGTTTCTACTCCGTTCTCCATCAACATGGCATCAACAAAGCTTCACTATGCGTGTCACACGTGGAAGATTTATTCGGTGTCTCTATGCTCTTTATCCCGGTACGACGCTTTAACCATTGGAGTCTCATTTTTATCGACATCGACAGACAACAATTCCTTCATTTAGATTCCTTTCCCCCCAACCACAAACTTCTTAACGAACTTTCGTCGTTTCTCCGGGTCGAATCTTCCAAACGCGGGATTCTCGGCCTCAATTTTGAGGACTTCGATACCATTCCGCCGACTTTACCGCGACAGATGAACGGCGTCGACAGCGGTGTTTTTTGCATCGAATTTGCGCGACACGCGATCGCTGACCGCGACTTCTCCTTCTCCGCTAAAGACATGCTGACCATTCGCCAACGTATTCGCGACGAACTTACAGTGCTGAGTCTTCGCTCAACAACCATGTAAATAACTACCATAAACTGCAAAACTATAAACAATACTGAGTAAATATTTTAATCATTCTCATTTTAAATTAATACTATCGCGTAATTAAATACATTTAATCATTCCAATTTTAAAAATTTTGTGTTCGCATGCTCATCTTGTATATTTGTATTTTCCATGTATATTTGTATTTTTACTGTTTTTATGTTGATCGCCGGGCCGGCGCTCTTTTATATGGGGAGCTGTCGGGAATAGATTGAGAAGCCAGTGCGAACGTGTCCTCTAGTTTCCTAAATTGCCCTCGGCATACGAGGAGAGTATAAAAGGCCGCTTCGCCCTGGCTTGAGGGAAGCATTAGCTGATAGCTAGCAGAGGGATAAGACCTAAGGTCCAGCCCCTGCTATACTCTTTAGCTTCTCCGCTCTTAGTAGAGGGATAAGGCCCAAGGCTCAGCCCCTACTAAGGGAACATCTCCCCGCGTCAAGTACGACTTACAGCCGGTACTTACATACCTACGTTTAAAGACTGAATAAAGTTATTTTTACTTATAAATATTTGCTTCGTACTTTCACTGACGTGACAATATAATAAATTGAAATGATTGTCTGAATAATTTTTGACCATGCATGCACTCTCCATGCAATATTTGTGTGGCCATACTATACCCAAAGCGTCCGCTGAAGTGTATAGTCCCTTCGATTCCTTTGTTGACTTTGTTTTTGAAGTCCCCTTATGAAGCTGCGAGCCACCAACGCTCCCCCCCCCTTTCTCCTTTTCCCGACTTTAGCTCCGCGTCACGAGTATAGACAGAAACCATCCTTAGAAACGGTAGAATCTTGCAAAGGATAACTGGGGAAACTTGGTCCTTCTAAGATAGCGAGCGTTCGGTATATACGGGGAAGGAAAACTGTTTATCCTTTCTGAGCAGACGTCGGGCTCGGGGTCTTGTTGGGATTGTTAGAGGCTGGATTGGGAAACTTCAAGCTGTAGATGCGTGGTGGAATAGTCAAAAAGTAAGAACCCCCGACCATCTTCTAACTTGGCTTATCCCTTATTTTCGGATTTCAAAGCGATATAAAAAAAATATATATTTATATTCTCAGACGTTAGGTTTCTTGAGAATATTTGTATCAATTTCTTTATGACGACAAATGGGATTCCATTCGTAAAATATTCATGAGATGCTCGCGCTCTCTTTCGCCCCCTTGTGGCCGACAACAACAACAACAAAATATACCTAGGGACTTTGTGGAAAAGTTGAGCCGCTTTTATTGGCTTGACCTAAAACTGGTAGACCATACGTGAACTTATTTTAAGATTTTCTCGTGTTTTTTATTTTATTTTAAATCACGTGATTTGATATTTAAATCTCGTGATTTTTATTTTTATTTTAAATCACGTGATTTGATATTTAAATCTCGTGATTTTTATTTTTATTTTAAATCACGTGATTTGATATTTAAATCTCGTGATTTTTTTCTTTTTATTTTAAATCAAGTGATTTGATATTTAAATCTCGTGATTTTTTTCTTTTTATTTTAAATCAAGTGATTTGATATTTAAATCTCGTGATTTTTTTCTTTTTATTTTAAATCAAGTGATTTGATATTTAAATCTCGTGATTTTTATTTTTATTTTAAATCAAGTGATTTGATATTTAAATCTCGTGATTTTTATTTTTATTTTAAATCACGTGATTTGATATTTAAATCTCGTGATTTTTATTTTTATTTTAAATCACGTGATTTGATATTTAAATCTCGTGATTTTTATTTTTATTTTAAATCACGTGATTTGATATTTAAATCTCGTGATTTTTATTTTTATTTTAAATCACGTGATTTGATATTTAAATCTCGTGATTTTTATTTTTATTTTAAATCACGTGATTTGATATTTAAATCTCGTGATTTTTATTTTTATTTTAAATCACGTGATTTGATATTTAAATCTCGTGATTTTTATTTTTATTTTAAATCACGTGATTTGATATTTAAATCTCGTGATTTTTATTTTTATTTTAAATCACGTGATTTGATATTTAAATCTCGCGCTGCAAAATCACGCGTGCCGCTTTTCTAGGGGGTCGACTAATCTGCAGGTACTCTGAATGTCTGAAATGCAGTCCACGGTAGGAAACCTACTATTTATAGTATGCAGGTTCGGTTCACATTTACAAATATAAGAAAGCAATACTATAATTCATTGCCTAACATACAGTCGAACAAAATTAGAGTTTCAACTCTGAAATCTCTTGACTAAAATGCAGTACTCTGAAATGCAGTCCTCTAAAACTATTAATTTCAACTCTGAAATCTCTTGACTAAAATGCAGTACTCTGAAATGCAGTCCTCGAAAATTATTAATTTCAACTCTGAAATCGGTTGACTAAAATGCAGTACTCTGAAAAACAGTCCACGAAAATTATTAAATACTACTCTGAAATCTTTTGACTAAAACGCAGTACTCTGAAATGCAGTCCTCGAAAATTATTATTTTCAACTCTGAAATCTTTTGACTAAAACGCAGTACTCTGAAACGCAGTCGTCGAATATTATTAATTTCAACTCTGAAATCGGTTGACTAAAGTGCAGTACTCTGAAATGCAGTCCTCGAAAATTATTATTTTGAACTCTGAAATCTTTTGACTAAAACGCAGTACTCTGAAATGCAGTCCCCGAAAACTTTTAATTTCAACTCTGAAATCTCTTGACTAAAACGCAGAACTCTGAAATGCAGTCCTCGAAAATTATTATTTTCAACTCTGAAATCTTTTGACTAAAGTGCAGTACTCTGAAATGCAGTCCTCGAAAATTATTAATTTCAACTCTGAAATCTTTTGACTAAAACGCAGTACTCTGAAACGCAGTCGTCGAATATTATTAATTTCAACTCTGAAATCGGTTGACTTAAGTGCAGTACTCTGAAATGCAGTCCTCGAAAATTATTAATTTCAACTCTGAAATCTTTTGACTAAAACGCAGCACTCTGAAATGCAGTCCTCGAAAATTATTATTTTGAACTCTGAAATCTTTTGACTAAAACGCAGTACTCTGAAATGCAGTCCCCGAAAACTTTTAATTTCAACTCTGAAATCTCTTGACTAAAACGCAGTACTCTGAAATGCAGTCCTCGAAAATTATTATTTTCAACTCTGAAATCTTTTGACTAAAACGCAGTACTCTGAAATGCAGTCCTCGAAAATTATTATTTTCAACTCTGAAATCTTTTGACTAAAACGCAGTACTCTGAAATGCAGTCCTCGAATATTATTATTTTCAACTCTGAAATCTTTTGACTAAAACGCAGTACTCTGAAATGCAGTCCTCGAAAATTATTAATTTCAACTCTGAAATCGGTTGACTAAAACGCAGTACTCTGAAATGCAGTCCTCTAAAACTATTAATTTCAACTCTAAAATCTCTTGACTAAAGTGCAGTACTCTGAAAAGCAGTCCAATTTCAAAGTTGAAATTAATAATATTCGAGGACTGCATTTCAGAGTACTGCATTTTAGTCAAGAGATTTCAGAGTTGAAATTAATAGTATTAGAGGACTGCATTTCAGAGTACTGCATTTTAGTCAACCGATTTCAGAGTTGAAATTTATTATTTTCGTGGACTGCTTTTCAGAGTACTGCACTTTAGTCAACCGATTTCAAAGTTGAAATTAATAATATTCGAGGACTGCATTTCAGAGTACTGCATTTTAGTCAAGAGATTTCAGAGTTGAAATTAATAGTTTTAGAGGACTGCATTTCAGAGTACTGCGTTTTAGTCAAGAGATTTCAGAGTTGAAATTAACAATTTTCGAGGACTGCATTTCAGAGTACTGCATTTTAGTCAAGAGATTTCAGAGTTGAAATTAATAATATTCGAGGACTGCATTTCAGAGTACTGCGTTTTAGTCAAAAGATTTCAGAGTTGAAAATAATAATATTCGAGGACTGCATTTCAGAGTACTGCGTTTTAGTCAACCGATTTCAGAGTTGAAATTAACAATTTTCGAGGACTGCATTTCAGAGTACTGCATTTTAGTCAAGAGATTTCAGAGTTGAAATTAATAGTTTTCGAGGACTGCATTTCAGAGTACTGCGTTTTAGTCAAAAGATTTCAGAGTTCGAAATATTAATTTTTGAGGACTGCATTTCAGAGAACTGCGTTTTAGTCAACCGATTTCAGAGTTGAAATTTATTATTTTCATGGACTGCTTTTCAGAGTACTGCACTTTAGTCAACCGATTTCAAAGTTGAAATTAATAATATTCGAGGACTGCATTTCAGAGTACTGCATTTTAGTCAAGAGATTTCAGAGTTGAAATTAATAGTTTTAGAGGACTGCATTTCAGAGTACTGCATTTTAGTCAAGAGATTTCAGAGTTGAAATTAATAGTTTTAGAGGACTGCATTTCAGAGTACTGCATTTTAGTCAATAGATTTCAGAGTTGAAATTAATAGTTTTAGAGGACTGCATTTCAGAGTACTGCATTTTAGTCAAGAGATTTCAGAGTTGAAATTAATAGTTTTAGAGGACTGCATTTCAGAGTACTGCATTTTAGTCAAGAGATTTCAGAGTTGAAACTCTAATTTTGTTCGACTGTATGTTAGTCAATGAATTATAGTATTGCTTTCTTATATTTGTAAATGTGAACCGAACCTGCATACTACAAATAGTAGGTTTCCTACCGTGGACTGCATTTCAGACATTCAGACTACCTGCAGATTAGTCGACCCCCTTTTCTAAAATTTATGCGCGTGAAATTTTAAAAAATTAAATAAATGAATAATCAGCGAGTTAAAACTATTTCGAATTATTTCGTCTTTCGAAAAAGAAAAGTTAATCGAGTTAATTATTCAGATTTAGTTTTAAATTCCCCCTTTGTTTAAAATTAAACCGCCGCGACCAAAATTAATATAAATTTTGTTTCTAGTTAAGAAACTCGGATGTTATTCCCACGCTCGACTTCCTTCAAGGGGGGAGAAATTTTACTTCCGTTTTATTTTGATTTTTCTGGACTTTTATTTCCGGTGAAAGCCGACATTCGGGCGCGTACCTCATTTGCCTATACAATATCACGTAACTCGAGATATCGCCACCAAACTTAAATGATTTTTGAAATGACAAATACTTGGTCCGTCTCCTTTCCCTAGGGTTTATTTTAAATTAAATGTCAAATTCAATTTTTAACTTTATTTGTCAAAAATATAAAAATTTTGAATAAATTGAGAAACACCCTGGACTGGATGAAGAATTTTATCAGGTTTAAATTTAATATTTTAGAAAATATTTTAAAGTCAATATTAATCGACTCCCATTTTAAGAAATTTGATAATTATAATTTTTTTTTGTGTGTAGTTTATCTTTTAGGATTTTCTAATTAGTTTTAATGCCTTAAAATATAAAGAGGTTCAGCGCTAGAAGGGCTGGATAAAATATTTTTTTTTAGCCCTAAGATTAAAAACGGACGGGCCATCTTGCCCAAAGACTGAGAGAGAGCGCCCCCTGAAATAAAGGATTTGAAGCCATTTCCCGCCTTGATTTAGCGCCGACATTAAACCTTTAGTATCCACAACCCCTTCCCCCCCCCGGCCGCCATTTTTACCCCCTATCTTATATCTTTAATGCCCCCTTTAAAGTGGCAGTGAAAGTGTTAAAGTCCCTATGAACTTTACGTAACTAAGACTGAATATTTATTTTTAATGCGAGTGTCACACGGGGGTTAGTGTCCCTTTAATGCCTGGATATTTTTCTTTATTTTATTTCTTTTTCGAAGCGAAACACTCAATTTCCTTAGAACATTTTGGCTTTTGCTTTTCCGTAATCAAGGTTCGGACACTTTATCATAAAGTGGATGCTGAACTTCTTTTTCATCATTTTGATAACAACTTTCCGCGGTTCCTCTCTCTCTCTTACAGAGTATAAAAGAGTTGTCGGTACTTATTTTTGGACCTCCATTTATGTATGTTACTTTTCCATCCATTAATTTCTCGACTAATGTCTCCCAAATTTAAAACTGAGAAATTAGAATATGGCTTCAAAACATTAGCGCGTTATTTTTTTTCTTTTTAGTAAAAGCGGGAAATTTTCACGCGAATTAGCACGTGTTTTAATTTTAATTTTTTTTTTAAGAGGATCTCGCGCCAGACAAATAGCGCGTGAAATAAATTATAGCGCGAGCTCAAACTTTATTTAAAATATAGGTTAACGGCGCGTGCTAATATATATACAACACGTGCGTGAATTAGCACGTGTTTTAATTTTAATTTTGTTTTAAAGAGAGTTCTCGCGCCAGACAAATAGCGCGTGAAATAAATTATATAAAAATATAAGTTAACGGCGCGTGCTAATATATACAACACGTGCACGTACTAAATTAAAAAAAAAATTTTAACTTTACTTTTATAAAATAAATTCAAAATCTCGTGCGAATACCTATGCCTTTGTTAATATTAATAATAACATAAACATACTTTTTTTCTTCTCTCTTAAATTAGCATGTGAAAAGTTCACCGGGGGGGGGGGGTTGTGTTCAAATTACACAATACAATATCTTCCCCCATTAAAAACTCCATCGCTTGAGAGAGCCGGATAATCTGACCCCCTAGCTCTCTTTTCCGAGGGTTGATATTAGCATAACTCATTCCTTTTTTTTTGGCTCTCAAGGATTTCTTCGAACACAATGAAGACAGGCGGCCGGGGGAGAGGGGGGGTTCTGGAGATGGGGCTAATAATGCATTAGAGCGATATCCCCCCCCTTTTTTAAATCAAAATCAAGAGGGTTAAGGTGATGGAATATATATATATAAAAAAAACGAAAGGTGAATTAGAAAAAAAATAATGTAGGTAGGCAAGCAATCTGCTAGGCCCAGTTTTCACACTCTCTCTCACTCTCACACACAGACCAAGAGATGGTCGCTCCTCGGTATAATTCAGGACACCCCCAAATTTCGCTAACCATTTTTAAACGTGCGTGGTTCCAAGGCGCCAAAATCTCCTCCTACTCTTACAGAGGCCATAGGAAAAGAAAAAAGAAAAGGGGATTTCATTGCTATTATGTGTTAACTCCACATTAATTAATTTTATTTCATTACTCTAAATTACACCCATATCTGATTTATTTTATCTTCTAATTTAAGCTGTTAATTTAAGTTTTTTCTTGTCAGGTGTAGAGTTGTTTTCCATGTATATAGTGTCAGTTATGTGCAAGGGCAATTCAACCACTATCCCATAGAAACGTACAGTTTTCCCCCATAGAGTATTGCCCGGAATTTGAAATAAAATTTTATTACTGGTCAAGAAATTATTGTATTGAATCTCATATGAAAAAACTATGAAAATTCAAGAATAATTTTTTTAAATATTGACTTAGTACAATTGAGAAGTCAGATATTCTTTTTTTTAAATCTCAGGTTGTGGGTGTTGGGCGGAGTTTTCTATGTGGAAATTAGCAAGGGAGTGGGGGGGGCAAACCCCCTTGATAGATGAGGGGGGTAAAAAATCCTCTTCTAATAAATAAGCTAATGAGGCGGGGTTGCCTATAACGTCCCTTCTGTAATCCCCGGCGCTCGCCAAAGCAAAAATTTCCATCCAAAGGAATTGAGAAGAAAAAAAAAATGAATAGAACTTCACCTGAGGAACTTAAAAAAAACTTTCGGTAAAAAAAAATAAATTTATTCTCGATTCCTTTCCCCCCCCCCCACTCTCTCCTCATTTTTGGCTCTCCACCCTCAGCCAACGTGTTAAAAACTCGCGTTTTTACAACAGGTAATTTTTAATGGCCGACCCCGTCAGAGGACCCGAAAACTTGTTTTTACTGCATTCGGGGGATTTGACATAAAGTTAAGCTCGTGTGCATATCGTGTATTTTAAATGTAATTTGCACGTGTAGTTTCGACTCTACTTTTTGAATTCGCGAGCGATCACCCCCCCCCCCAGTTTATCTCGAGTTTGAATTCACGTGCCCCCCCCCCGTTTATCTCGAGTTTGAATTCACGCCCCCCCCCCAGTTTATCTCTAGTTTGAATTCACGCGCGCCTCAGTTTATCTCGAGTTTGAATTCACGTGCCCCCCCGTTTATCTCGAGTTTGAATTCACGTGCCCCCCCCCGTTTATCTCGAGTTTGAATTCACGCCCCCCCCAGTTTATCTCGAGTTTGAATTCACGCCCCCCCCCAGTTTATCTCGAGTTTGAATTCACGCCCCCCCAGTTTATCTCGAGTTTGAATTCACGCCCCCCCCCAGTTTATCTCGAGTTTGAATTCACGCCCCCCCCCAGTTTATCTCGAGTTTGAATTCACGAGCGCCATTTCGTCTTTTATAATCTTATATATTGAATAAATATAGCAATCTATGAAAGTGTAACAATTTTAAAGTTGTAAGAAACTAAAAGTTGTTGAAAGATAATGCAGAGCGGTAGTATGTGGGCGAAGGAAGGGGAAGGGGGAAAGGGGGGCGCGATGTTGATGGAGTTATTATTTTTGCTCATCGGCCATTGTTTAGCTCGCCCGCCGTGTTAATGATATCACAATCCACCTCGAGAAATACAAAGAAGCATTAGCCAGCTTGTGCTAATCCCTTAAAAACCCCAAGGACTAATGGCAGCCCCTTGTATTAAACCCTGGCGATTTAGCTAACTGGAAGGCAACAAGATGCCGTGTCTATATAAATCCGAAGCAGCCGGAATATAGCCCGCTTTTCTTAAAGAATACTAGATAAAATTATTAATAGTTTTAATTGCAAATTGAGGATGGAAGCTGTAGCCGTGGTTTCCGAAAGTGGGCGTGTCTGAAAGTGAAGTGAATATTTCGTAACAGGTAAAATTAATGAAGGTGTATTGTATTGTATATATTTTTCGAGAGGTGTACATTTTAATTGATCCCTCGGGCTTCAACGTTGCTACGCGTCTCTCTCTAGAGAGAGAACTAAAGTTTTGTTATTTTTAATTGTCTTTCACGCGCGATTAATTAGGCCTTGTTTTTAATGAGTCTGATGTGGGAAAACAGATGTTATTGTTTTATGTTTAAAAATAATAATGAAGAATATTACAGTCACTGAGGAAATACTAGACTTCTTTTAGACTCTAATTATGTACTTCCATAATAGCGTTAGATAACCTTCGCTCTAATGGGGATATATATGTCTGAATATACTACGTCCATGGTTGGTCAAAACTTGGCCCTAGCTAGTCCTTGACCAAAAGCAATGAGACAACCTGTACCGTAATAATACATATCGTTCAACCAGGCCATAAGTAAATGAGGAGACTCAGTACTCATAAGTGCGCCAAACCAATTATTTATAACAGTTAAATGGGAATGATTGCGTAGCCATTTTGCATTAACCTTATCTAGACGGGTATTGTGGGAGGAGCTAGGCTATCATCATGTATGACCTTTGCACCTTTGGAACTCGTGTTTCTCTTAAGCAAGTAGTCCACTTAGCCTTGCGAAACCGTATCGTTACCGTTTTAAGTTCGTAAATCATCCGAAAGAGGGCGCCCATTACCTAAGTCCGAAAGCATCGTTTAAGAAACGTTATCAGATGGCGTTCTGTTCGTATTTGGATATGTGACGTTACGTTAACGATACGGTTTCACAAGGCTTAGTGGACTACTTGCTTTAACTAATGTGCAGTTAGTTAAACACACGTCAGAATTATGAAGCGTAGAATTAACATTCTTTATAGTTTGAAAGCACAATTATTCATGTATTTCTGTTAAGATCTGTATAGTATACTCTTACTTACGAGTAGACGTGTTACTTATGATTGAAGGAACGTCAGAAGAGAGGAGTATAATACAGTTTAGAAGCGAAAGTTGTACTGGGAGCTGGTCGTACGCGGTATAGATTGTTAAAAGAGTTTGAGTGTTTTCCTTTATCATTGGTTAGGGAGGATGTTCCCCCTGAGTCAAGCTGTATTTGCCCCCCACCCGACCCCCCAAGCCCCCCGAACCC
Source organism: Phalangium opilio (assembly GCF_054372755.1). Classification (NCBI taxonomy): domain Eukaryota; kingdom Metazoa; phylum Arthropoda; class Arachnida; order Opiliones; family Phalangiidae; genus Phalangium; species Phalangium opilio. The sequence goes on from NW_028324223.1 coordinate 1,714,323, forward strand.
CCTTGAGAGAGAGAAGTCTCATCCGATCCGTCACAGTTTCTCGCCTCTGAAAACCATCTTTTATAGAAGCCAAGATGACTCTTAACATTATTGCGCGTCTCCCCCCAATGTTAGCTGACCATAGCCAAAGGGTTTTAGACGCCTTGACCCCGGCTTTATTTAACGGTGTCAGGTTCCGGGGGTACGATTTCAGAGTTGAAGGGTTATATATTTTGGTCTTTGCGTGTGTGTTAGTTGCGCCCCTGTCTCGAGTACTTTGGAGTTTTCCTTCTGGCCTGCCTTGACTTCAAACATCGCGTGATGTTTATGATGTTTTATACCAAACTTGCTCTAATATTACGCCGCGCTAACTCTGGAGTACTCGGTGCTCGCTGACTTCTTTAAAGAAGTCGGTTTGTTAGGGTAATGACAATCCTTAGTGGTGACTTGTAGAGTTAGGCTATGGTAATGCTGATTGGGTATTGATAAACTACGCTTTGAATTATATTTTAATTTGTTGTTGTTAAATATGGGAAATTATTTGCTTTAGAATAATTTGCGGGAAATATTTACTTAAATTTTACTAATTAAGTTACGCGAGAATTTTAATTTTCATTTAATTATTTAAATTAGTTAAAATTAAATTTATTTAGTAAATTAATTTTTTAATATTTTTTCTATGGCGCCTGGTGGGTGGCTTTATTTACTCTATAATAATTTGCGGGTAATATTTATTTAAATTATACTAATTAAGTAACGCGAAAATTTTAAATTTTTATTTAATTATTTAAATTAGTTTTAAAATTATTTAGTAAACAATTTTTTTTAATATTTTTTCTATGGCGCCTGGTGGGTGGTTTTCCCGTATCTGGGTCGGTTATTGTTTATGGACGACATGCGCATTGCACAGCGGGTTTTTTGCTATATTCGAGCAATGCCCAGGAAAACTACCTGGCTAAAGCGCGTTGAGTTTTTTCACGAAAACTATGGTGCCGGAGTGTCCCGGAGCTCGGTTCAATCGTTACATGAGTGGTATGCCAAGGTAGATAAGGCTGTTGCTGAGTATTCTCAAGCACAATGGCGGAGGGATGTTGCTGACCATCCGAGTCTGAACCTGTATTCGTTAAAGGAAACACCGGGCATAGAACCTTTCTATGATAATTCCCTTGCTAGTGGGTTGTTTTTCCTGGCCCGGACGGGGGCGTTAGCAACATCCGCTCGTCTTTCCCACATTTTTGATAAGGAGGTGGCCGGCTGTCCTCTCTGTGGGGAGGTCTTAGAGGCCATCGAGCATGTAGTGCTGTTTTGTCCGGCCCTGGCACAAGCAAGAGCCCCGTACCTGAGGTTTGGGCCCATTACCCTGGCGGATAGCCTATCTCTCGGGGATAGGTCAAATATGGAAGTCATAACTATCACAAAAAGTATTTTAGCCAATTGGGCGAAATTGCGCCTTCTCTGCCCCATGCCCTATTAAAGGATTGAATCATATGTCGATCAGCTGTCATTGTACATAATTGTAAATAGTTTTCTTGTTGACTTTGTAACGTGTAAATATTAATTTAGTGTTTTTTTATTGTACGACATTTAATGCTTTGTTTTAGTTTTTTTTTTATTTTCGGACCTGTGAACCCACGTTAGAGGGTTCCTCCCTGTTCCAAAAGGGATTTGTAATCAAAAGGGTCAATAAACCATTCATTCATTCATTCATAGGATTAACATGGTACTTTTTGCCCCTGGAAGTTGGCTATTTTTAAAATACAGACATTCTGTAGGAGCTATGTAGAAAAATACATGTATTATAACACAGTTACATATATATACTTTAACATGGTTAAAGAATACGTATGAAGTAACTCTTGTCATTATTCTTAAATTTGGTTAAGAAAGAATAGTCTCAAGTTTTGTATAAAATGAAGTGGAAAGAGTGTCTTTCAACCTTCGGGGAAATTCGAGTGATTTTTCAACAATTCGTGCAGACAGCATTTTCTCGGAAAACAAACCCTTATTTCTTTTTAAATTATTTTTAGCGCTAGAGTATTTCTTTACTCGAGGGGGTAGACACCACTGAGATCGTGAAATATTTTAAATAATCAATATGTATCATTGATATTTTGTTAGCTTGATGGTGGCGTTCCCCTCGGTTTATGTATTTTGTTTTATTTTAAACCTTGTTTGGTTTTTTCATTGAATTTTTGTGTCGTTAAGGGATACGCTAGAATTTATTGCAATGGACTGGAAAATCAAGAAAAATACCAAATTTCACCAGATTTGGCGCCAATTCTGCAAAATGTTTTAGGCTTTATTTTCTACGGGGTCAGTTGTCAAAGGGGTCAAGAAACGGCCGTGGAGTAAATATTTCTATTCGTGCCCTGGATTTGAAACCATAATTTAATTTAATTTAATTTGAATTATTTTTTTGAAAGGTTTCTCTCGTGGTTCGAGTTTTTTTTTAATTTAAGCTAATTATTTTTTCACCCAAAATTTAATATCAAAGCGTCTGTCAAAAACCGCTAATTAGTAAAATGAAATAATATAGGCAGTTGCAATCTTCGAATGTTACTAATTTCCCATTTTTTTAATTTTAAATTCAACTCATTCCAAGATTGAAATTGCGACTATATTTATATAAAATTGTCGGAAACCTTGCAAGGAAAAAATAATTTTTTCTCGCGGTCTTCCCTTTACCTATACTTGATTACAAGGCGACTTGAGAAACGCTATTTTCTTTCCTACGACACATAACGTTACGTATCCATACGCGTCACCTTTTCCACGCGCTCCCATTGAATAAAATCGGGTTCGAAATTGAAAAGTATCTTTTGATACGTCAAGCCCGTCGCGGTTATATTGAAACCCTTCAGTACTATCAATAGGAATTCTTAGGGATAATATTCCTAGTAATATGGTTGGCGACTGGCTTTAAGGTAATTTCATAGCACGCGCTGTTTCTCGAGTTTTATATATAGTCGCGCGCGATTTCAAAAGGGCGCCTTTTTAACTTAGAGATCGCGCGCGCCAGATTGGTTGCTAAGCAACAACGGCTCTAACAACTGGGGTGGATTTCTTTAGAATTGAAACTTTTCCTAAGCCTCGGTCACTCAACAACAAATCAACAGAAGTAAATAGTAAAAGTATCTTTATATAACATCCCTTTTCAATTCTTTTGGTATGGAGTTTGAGCTAGGGGGGGGGGGCAAACATAAATTTCGTTTTTCCAGCCACCCTACGAGTTAATTTTTTTTTTATATTTTTTTTGTATTTTGATGGTATGGCCAGGTAGGTCCTCTCTCTTTCTATATTGAAGCCGGTCTTCGAAGCCCGGGGCGATATACTATAACGGCGTAGAGAGAGAGAAAGAGGGGATTCGAGGTGTCTAGTTAAGTGTGAATCGGCACAAGAAAAAGCTACTATAGGCGCACACCCCAAATACAAGGATTAATATAATTAATATCGCGAGAATGCCAAATATCAAAACCTTATCTGTATTTTTATGTTTTGTTTTTGGGGCTTTAAAAACACTTTGGTAAATTAGTACTTGAAAACAACCAGTTTTCAAGATTAGGAAACCAATCTTAAACCCTTGGTCAGTCATTGAAAACATCTGCCCTCATAGGATGATGACCAAATTACTTTTAAAATCGCTGGACAAAAGAATAACGCGTTGACCAATCACCGGACAATCGGTGGGAGGGGGAATGAAAGACATTATTTGAAGTAAAAGTAAAATTATTTCAGGAAAATTGCCTTAAGGTTAAAGGTTAAATAGGTTAGGGGTGTAGGGGTGTAGGGGATACTATTAGGGGAGTTTAAATTTTGAACATCTAAGAGAGAGTCATATTCGAGTTACAATGAATTTAAATGGGACGTAATTACTAAGATTTAGGCAGGTCCTATTATTATAGCGGTATAGCTTAGGGGGCCCGGGCCTTTCTGCCAGGATAAATGCCCTTTTATAATGAAATCAAGCTTTGAGCAATTATACCTAGCTTCGCTACTACCTATTACCCTCTAGAGCGATATAATTTGCCCCATCTACTTTGCATATTAAATGAGGGCAAACTCCAACCCCCCACCACTCCCCTATTCCTTCATCCAGTGCCAGTATCTTTGGGCCCCCATCTCTCTCTTTGTAACCTAGATTCCTTTTCCCCTTTCCCGCCGTAAATACATTAAGGCATTTTATAACCGAAAGTTAAATAATAATTTTTAATAAATAATTAATGCTACGTAATTTAATGTTAAATTATCAGAACGCAAAAATATTAATTTTATTTATTTATTTACGGTGTATTTAAAATTCTACCTTAGGTTCTTAGAAATATTGCATAATCAAAAATAAAATAATTAAAATTTTAATTATTAAAAAATGCAGTATAATATTTATGCCAAATTATCAGAACCCAAAAATGTTCATTAATTTATTTATTTATTCATTTATTTACGGTGTATTTAAATTCTACCTTAGGTTCTTAGAAATATTGCATAATTAAAAATAAAATAATTTAAATTTTAATTATTAATAAATACACTATAATATTTATGCCAAATTAAATATTTGAACATCAAAAAATATGAAACATTAATTCATTCGCGGTTATATTGAAAATCATGAATTCTTGGTGAGGTCCGGAGAAATATTACATACATTGGAACACGTAAGGGGAGGGGGGAGTGAAATATATTAAGCCCGTCGCCCCCCCCCTTCTATAATACTTTAGCATAAATCTCCCCCCCATGAACCCCCTTTCTCTCCTTGCCCCCCCCCCGGGGGGGTAGAAGTTGGATGGCAATTTTCACTCCACCCTGATAAGGTTTTTGCGTAGCTCAGCGCGAATAGTGGAGTCCCCTAGCGATGAAAGAGCGAACTAATATTCGAGTTTCTCTTGGAGAGATTTGGCGGAGTCTTGTGTAGGACCCCCGAACTATCAAGTTCTCAAACGCGGCCTGGCTTCAATGCCGATTTGGCCAGCCAAAAACCAACCCGGAGATTCGACACTCAATATCAGTCTCTCGAAAACTTGCAAAAAGAGAAAAGTTTTAGTGCTGTTGTTTTGATTTTTTTTGAGCTAAAAAAAACCAAAATTTGATCCAGCGTGCTTTAAATTAATTTAATTGTTATTTTTATGATTTATTTTTAATCAAACTTCTACGTCTTCATTGTTTTGAAATTATGGATTTCGTTTAATTTTAATTTTTAATTAATTATTTAATTACTTTGGGAAAGAAGATTTATTATTTTGGTGCGCGTATTTTATCGAAAACTGGTGTGGAGTATTCGCGTGAAGTTTTGTTCTTCGTTGTTCGTTGTTCTTGTTAACATTGGAAATTCGACGTCGTCAAACAAGCGAAGGAAGGGAGCCCCAAATATGATTTGGGCTCGTTTTTTGAGGGTTTTTTGCCTGTGCGCCCTCATTGTGGGGGTTCTCGAAGCCGTACCTACCCCCATCACGTGTACCAAGTTAGCCGACGTTCATTGGAACGCCACCAATCCAATGTGAGTCTCTTTAAAACAAGTTAAAATAATATTAATATAATGGAATTAACTCAAAAGATCTAAAAATTATTTTTAGTTCTACCTAAATAATTTATTTTCTGAAATTTTTTCAAGTTTTAACTAAACATTTAATTTCTAAAATTATTTCAAGTTCTAACTAAATTTATTTTCTAAATATTATTTCAAGTTCTAACTAAATTTATTTCCTAAATATTATTTCAAGTTCTAACTAAATTTATTTTCTAAATATTATTTCAAGTTCTAACTAAATTTATTTTCTAAATATTATTTCAAGTTCTAACTAAATTTATTTTCTAAATATTATTTCAAGTTCTAACTAAATTTATTTTCTAAATATTATTTCAAGTTCTAACTAAATTTATTTTCTAAATATTATTTCAAGTTCTAACTAAATTTATTTCCTAAATATTATTTCAAGTTCTAACTAAATTTATTTCCTAAATATTATTATTTAAGTTCTAACTAAATAATTTATTTCATAAATAATATTGTTTCAAGTTCTAACTAAAAATTTTTTTTCTTAAAATTATTATTTCAAGATCTAACTAAAAAATTAATTTCTTAAAATTAATATTTCAAGTTCTAACTGAATAATTTATTTTCTAAAAATTATTATTTCAAGTTCTAACTGAATAATTTATTTCCTAAATGTTATTATTTAAAGTTTTAAACAATAATTTAATTTGTAGAATATGAAGGCGACTCGCGCTGCGTAATTGCCTATTAATTAGCGCAATTAATCAAGGAGCGTTTTAACTCGTAACTTTGTCAGGAATTGCCATTGATATTGCACACGCGGTCTTCTGACCTAAAATTGCCCTTTGTAAGCAATTCTCTCTCTGACTCTGGCCAATTCTCTGTTAGCATGAGCTACAATAATAGAAATAGAGAGCGGAGATGCGTGTAGTGTAGGTAGCATTGTGTCTAGACCATTATTATTATACTAACTAAGCCTTGCCGTAGGCCAATACGGACAAATGGACCAATCAAAATCATTCTGTTGTAATCAAATAAATGGTTCCCAAAAGTCAGTCATTCAGTCTCGTTAAGGAATTTATTAATTCAGATTCTAGACAATTAAGTTAATCGAAGAGCTATGCGAAACTTAATGATGATTAGCATTTTAGTATCGACAGTATGGCAATTACGTCACTTGAACCAAAGGGATTTTTAATTAAACAATATGATGGGACTCGGACAATTAACTCCCAGGGAGTTACGTAATTGTGAAGTAATAATTCTATGGGACTAATTTCTTATTAGAGCATAATCTCCGCGGGTTTCAAACTGAATGTTAATTGCTGAATTGTACGAACAGCTTTTCACAGTTTGTTGCCGATTGCGGTGAAATTGCACCCGCGTCACAAATGAATCGGACTGGCAACAGTGTCTCGTATTGACACACTATTAATGGCCCTTAAATCTTGGGGATATTGGGTGAAATTGCGAGTAAATTTCACAAATGACTGGCAACACTGTCTCGTATTGACACACTATCAATAGCTATGGGATATTGGAAGCAATTGCATGGGTTAACTTTTAGGCCGGGATAAGTCGCGTCACATTTTTTTGTCTTGCAGGCAGGCAAGCAGGATAGGTGATAAAATGATTGAAATGGGTTCCCTTAATAATTAGGGGGTTTATTCGTCTTTTATTGGAAAGTTAATTAAGCGACGCGAGATAATGGATGTTAATTAAAGCTTATTTTTAAGACGGCGGCGAAGGAGCGGCGCTTGATCGGCTTCTGCTGCTGGCCCCGCTTAGCTTAGCTTAAGAAGCTGGAGTTGTAGTTGGTTGGGGTTGCCGAAATAAGCAACTTCTTTGCTGGGTCTCTCTCCTTCCTATCCTCCGGGGAAGCAACAGGCCGAGATACCATCTGCCGTCGGTCGCCGTGCAGCCGAGCCTCCCAGAGACCAAGTTGAAATTAGCCGCGTCCAGGCCAACGATAAAATACCCCATTTAATACCCAAACCCTAATGTACTTGGGCAACCCCCCCCCCCCGGCTCCCCCCACTCATCCTCTTCCCAACCCATTTTTATCTTGATCGCTAGTAACTGTATTTATAAACGAAAAAATATAATTTGAATTTAGTTTAATTAATTCTAAGAAACGTTTCGATAATATTAATACGACACGTAACGAAATGTTTTATTTTTGAATTCTTGCACGAGCTGCGAACGATTAAAAATTTTATTTTAATTTCACGTGAAACATTTTTACGCTTTTTAATCTCGCGAGCTCCTCCCATAAAAATTTATTTTAATTTCACGTGAAACACTTTATTATCGCGCGAGCTCCTACGATAAAAATTTATTTTAAATTCACGTGAAACATATTTTATTATTTTTAATGGCACGAGCTGAATGTAAGTTTTTATTTCTTATCGGATTTTAGTTTTGAAACTATACTTGGGTATCTCTAAAATTTAACCAAATTATCCGTTACAAATTTATGAACTTCATTTAAAATACAAACATTGACTTTTTTCGTTATTTGTTATATAAATTTGGTCCGGCACTGTTAAAACGAATTGAGGACCACCCCAGCATACGGGTATGTCTATCTGAATAATTTAAATATATGCAAAGTCTGTATATAAGATTCCAAATATACAATGGCGGCGGCCCTAACTGACGGGTATTACTGTTACGTATGTAATACGTCACGTCTGGGAATAAGGAGTATAAAATGGCATCTTGTTTATATATATAAAGAAATTTAAAACATCGCTGTTCTTATTAAGAATGCAAATTCGCTTTGTCGTCATGGGACGTCGCCTTTCGTTGTCTTGTCCCTAATACTTATTACGTATTAACGTGAATATATTTAATTCTACGTGAATATTAAATATTAGTTTAATATTTAAATGAATGATTATAAGATGTCTTTTGCGTTGTTTTGTCAGTACAATACGTTAATTTTTAAATCGGATTAACCAAAGTTTTAAGCCTTTTATGATGAGGCAACTTGGGCTGAATTTAAAACTCAAATCTGACGCTAAGATAATTTAAAAACGCTTCGCGCCGCTACTGCTTTTAACCAACTCCCTAAAGAACTATAGCCGATGTTCAAAGGCGCAGTGACACGCGATATAAATTCGTGATTTAATTATTAAACTTATTTTTGATCAGGGGTTTATTCAATTGGTTGTACAAGCTCTGAATTTCTAAGGAATTTAATGAAACTTGGTGCGATTACTCTACGGATTGCGCTCTTTCTATTGGTGCTTTTAATTCTTACTTAGCGTCTATAGAACGGAAGTTATAACGAGTATTGTAACTAGGGACTCTTTTGGTGTTAGATTTATAAGTGATTCGATTTGGTTTATTGTCCCTTGAGATAATGCTTGTGTCTCTCCTCCGGAGGGACGCCGGTCAGTCTAGGGCTGGTCTTTGGTCATTTTAGCCTGCCTTTCATGAATAATATCCTGCCCCCCCCCTCCAGGGAGAGAGATTCGCAATTACGTAACGCGTATATCATTTTAAGTTGTCCGGGAATCAAATATATGCTTTTTACCTCTCCGAGTGACGTATGTCACGGAGAGGTTCTAATTTCGACGTGTGTGTGTGTCTGTCTGTGTGTTTGTCTGTTGTTACACCCACGTGACCGCGTTCGCAGTTTCCAAATTGGAGCAAACGTGTTCGCCATTTCCGAACTGCTTTCACAGTCACGGAAATGGCTCCTTTACTTGAGTTCTCACACCACCATCTTCTCGTCTTTGTCCATCCCACACGGACACCAGTCTGTACTTACTGGCTTCTAATCACCACCATCTTTTGGTCTTCGTCCATCCCACATGGACACCAGTCTGTATTCATTGGCTTCTAATCACCACCATCTTCGGGTCTTCGTCCATTCCACTTGGACACCAGTCTGTACATACTGGCTTCTAATCTCCACTATCTTTTGGTCTTCGTCCATCCCACATGGACACCAGTCTGTACATACTGGCTTCTAATCACCACCATCTTCTGGTCTTTGTCCATCCCACTTGGACACCAGTCTGTACATACTGGCTTCTAAACACCACCATCTACTGGTCTTCCGTCTATTCCACATAGACACCAATCTGTCTTATTGGCTTCTAACTCCATAGTCATCGTTTGGTTTAAGACATTCGCGGCGATCAGCTAGGGTTACGAGAAACGTCTAGCCTCCCTAGGGTGGGTTGTCCACCAAAGGTTTTCGCAATTGCGGTTGTTCTTGCTTTTAGCTGTAGTTCGACACCCTTATATACTACCTATTTGAGTAAGGTAATGCAACCGGCGTATGCTTCATTTCAAACGCCAAAATTAGTCAAGTCTCTCAAGAATGTCTAATTGTTCTTTATCAACGCGATGTAACGCTCTATAAGGCGAACAACTAACGAAGAAAATATTTAATATTAATTATATTTATTTTAATATTTAAGATAATCTAGTTTCTCAACTCAAAATTAAAACGGAAAGAGTTAAAAAGCAGCCTATGTTTTAGTCTGTGTGTGTCCGTCCGTTAGTGCACCGCGTTAGCAGTTCGCTTTGTTTTGTGGAAAGAAATCCTACAAAACCTTAATATTTGGTTTTCTCATAATATATTATTAATATATGGAAATATTTTTCGTAATTTCGATGCCTTTAGTGGTTTTGTAGCTATAAAGCTCTGTTTCATTCTGATATCCCAAGAATATTTTTTATTATTATTATTTGAAATCGATGTTTATATATTACTTAAGCTATACTACATCTGTTTATAGCATAATTCTTTCTAAAGTGATTTCAAGAAGAACGCAACTATATTGGGCAAATGAACTTTTATTTGTCATTAGGCCTAGTGAACCAAAAAGTAAACGCTTGGGTTTGGTTTTCGTTTCTGTAATACAGAGACATTAACGGTTCAGAGTGAGCCGAAAGTTAAATACACTTTTAAATAATTAGGCTTAGACTTTATAATCATGGTGGAAATCTGGGCCGCGTTCAGCAGAGCTCAGCGCTGTCAGGCGCTGTTAGCAGTGTCATCCAGAACGGGATTTTGTTATTGAATTTTGACGTCACGGTGCTCAGTGAGCCAGCGCGGTCTTCAAGGAAAATAGTCGGGTTTTTGGATAACGTGACGTAAAACGCGTAGTTCTCAGCTTGGCGAAAAAGCATGGAGGAATTGATACAAATAGCTCTTGCTGATTCTGATGGGACTATAGCTATTTAATTGGCGTGAAACAAGTTGATCACGCGAGAGCGGCGAGAAGTTTAAGAGACATGTTAGTTTCTATGTTTAATTATAAAAGTTGTTCTTATCTATCTCCATAAATATGTTATCATACAATTTTTGTTAAGCCTTTGTACCTTGCACGCTTTATTGCGCTAGCTTCATTTTTAAAAGACCGATGACCGGAGAAAAGCTATGACGACAGATCTCACCAGAAAACGTTTTCCAAAATCCGCTGTCTTTTTTGGTGAGCTCTGCTGAACGCAGCCCAGATCAGTGAAAGGTCTGATCGTAATCGGATTATAGCTTCGTGTGTTCATGCTTTTTATGGTGCGCATTTACCTTCAGTGTGTGTAGCCACAAATTAGCTTTGGTGTTATGTAACTTTAATCGTCATGTTGACAAACTAAGAAAATTGTTGAGGTGAAAGGAGAGGATAGTGTTTACATGGCAACCCTGTTGTGAATATGGCTTTGAACATAGAGGGTATACAGTTGAGGAGTAGCAAATTGGGCCTTTACAAATACGTAAAGGTAATATCCCTCCAAAGTTTTATCTCTTCATTTCCCGTTTTTCCCCCATCGGATGATTTTAATGTGTACAAGTATATCCTTATTGGATGTAAAATGTCGTCTGATTTACAGTATATTTGCTATGCTTTGTATACTGCTTTAATATTTCATAAATTTTAACTTCAGTATTTGTTCATAAAAAAAAGAAACATTTCCATAACTGGGTAAATAAGTTTGTAGGTAGTCCTTCTCTTGACTCGGAGAGGTAATATTTTGGTTTTCCCAACTTGTTCAAAATAATATTATTATTATGAATTTTAGATTTTTACTGGGACGCCAAAAGACAATAATTTTGTCGTTAAGGCAAACCCAAATGTTGTCGTGTAGCGTGTACCTATTTTCATTATAAATCGTTGCAAGCTACGAATTGCCCTTTTCCCTTATAGATTCAGGCCTTATTTTGGATCCTATTTAAGATTGTAACCAAATATGTGCGTGATTGTTGCGGACGGTTTGGTTTAATATGATTTAAAACTAATGCAGTTTTTTTTTTTTCAAATTAAGTTTATTTTGTTAAAGGACTTAAAATTGTCTGTTATTATGTATCGATTAGGCAAATTTGAAATTATGAAAACCTTACACGCATTTATCTTTCGAAATACCTAATATTATTAAATTATAAATGATTTATAAATATTTTAATATGCTTCGAGTTATGGACTTCAACCTTAACCTTATTAATTTAATTTCAAGTTATGAACCTCAACCTTAACCTTATTAATTTAATTTCAAGTTATGAACCTCAACCTTAACCTTATTAATTTAATTTCAAGTTGTGAACTTCAACCTTAACCTTATTAATTTAATTTCAAGTTGTGAACTTCAACCTTAACCTTATTAATTTAATTTCAAGTTGTGAACTTCAACCTTAACCTTATTAATTTAATTTCAAGCTGTGAACTTCAACCTTAACCTTATTAATTTAATTTCAAGTTGTGAACTTCAACCTTAACCTTATTAATTTAATTTCAAGTTGTGAACTTCAACCTTAACCTTATTAATTTAATTTCAAGTTGTGAACTTCAACCTTAACCTTATTAATTTAATTTCAAGTTGTGAACTTCAACCTTAACCTTATTAATTTAATTTCAAGTTGTGAACTTCAACCTTAACCTTATTAATTTAATTTCAAGTTATGAACCTCAACCTTAACCTTATTAATTTAATTTCAAGTTATGAACTTCAACCTTAACCTTATTAATTTAATTTTAAAGTACATTAAATTTAAATGAAATATCGGGTTTAAAATAAAACTTTTCACGGTTGGAAAAATACCGATGGAGTTCATCGTAAAAAAAAATTGAAAGTAGTGGCAAATTCTTATATCATTTTCTATGGAAGAATAACTTGAAGTGCCATTACTCGATTTATTTTCTTTTTAAGAAAAAAACATAAGAAAGAAATTCGGTTTCCATTTCTCGAGAGGTTTCCAATGAAAAACAAAATTTTTGTGTTTTAGATAAAAAACATTTTTTTTTCTTGTTTTTAGGGAAGTAGAAAAAAATCGTGGCAAAAACGAATGTTATTGTGAAAATGTTGTAAGGGGGATAAAAACTGGGGGAAGGGGGGGGGGGGTTCGCAACTATCAAAAGCTTTTAGGGGTATTACCCCATCGATACGCTACACGTTAAACCCCCCATTTTCAAGCTAAAATGATACCGAGCTCAAAGGCAATACTGCCTTAATACAATTTTGCTATGGAGTAGCATTAACTGTAGTATAAAATAACCTTGAAAAATATATTTTATAACGTTACATTCTAAGTATGGGTGAAGTTTAGTGCATTCTCAATGGGAATTGGGCTATTTCCAAGACTGATATTTAATGAAAAAGGGGCCAGTAATATTTTTCGGGGGCGTATACCCCGAAAAAAGGGGTTATCTGTTTTTTTTTATACCGAGACTTTAAACAATTTCTAAGCTAGAGCATGCTGAAAGTGTACTATATTTTACATTCTTAAAATGGATAAAAAATTCCTCGTTTACCTCTAGGTATTTTATCCATTTTAAGAATGTAATTGTCTATACAATCCCATCGTTTTAAAATGCACCGATTGAATTTCATTGTTTTTTTTTAGCTTGCTTTCTAAAACCCCATTTATCTATACTGCTAGCTGAGTTACGTGTCTCTAGATAAACCCAGATTTTAGGCTGGTTTTACCGCTTTCACGTTAGGCTGTCGTTACGGGGCTTAGTAAGGCCCCATTGTTTGTTAATACTGTCGAGACACTCAGCTGTAACTTGAATTTACACGGGTTCGCCTTTAAGACAAAAGGCGCTCGACTTTGGTTGGCTTTAGCTTTTCTCCGTAACAAAAAAATCGAATTATCGTATATTTGAATATCGGCTTCTCATAGCTGGCTGTTGAATTTGAGATACCCCCCCCCTACCTTACTTGAAAGAGATACTACTACAACAACGGGGGTTTGAGATGATGTTAGGGTTACGTGAACCAGAATTAATTTGAAAAACTCACTTTCTTAATGTCTCCCGAATTTTTGATTTCTTTATTTATAAATGAATAAATGTTTTTTGGCGGGAATTTAGACACGCTGTCAAGCAACGCGCGTGTTGCTGGTGTTTTAGCGCCAAATAGTTTCAATCTCGCGCCGGTTTTTACCTTGAAAATACGCGCGAAATGGCACGTGGACTCGCGCCGAATTAAAGTCTCGCGCGTGCTGCTGGTGTTTTAGTCTCGCGCCAAAACGTGATAATATACACGCGCGTGAGTTTTATGCCGCACGTGGAAATTTGGCGCCAAAATTTCATTAGTATATAAATAAATATGTATGTACATGTATGGACAAAATAAGGTCTCATTTTTGGGACCAAATTATGGTGGAAGCATTTAATGACACACTAATGTTAATTAGGTCAAACAATGAACCCTTTTAACTGTTGTCTAGGGTTTAAAGGACACTTTAAACAATGGGCCCGAGTTACGCCCCCTTTTCAAACAAGACTGCAATTTATTGGGGCATGCTTAAAACCCCCCTTAGCTATAAATTCATTCGGGAGAAGTCCTTAGTTAGTTTTAGGAACCGTTAAAAGGGACCCCTATTATTATTATTATTAAGAAACTGGGCACTAAAACATTGTCGTCTACAAAGACCGGATGAATTTGGGACTAACAACTTGGTTGATATCATTGCCTAAACGTCTTATCTCTACACTATCTCCCAAAATTGTCTTGCCTAAAAAATGGCTCCAAAATTTGCTAAGGTTCTTGAATTTTCAATAATTTCCTGAATTAATTAACGCTTATTTTTAACTATAGTTAAATTAATTTAATAAAAATAATAACGGTATCGGACAATGGATGGTATTCTCTAAATTTCAATTAATAATTATTTAAATTAACCTTAATATTAACCGTGATTAAAACGGATTTAAATTCGGACGCCTTTTGAATTCGTGGGCAACGTTTTGGCGCGATGGATTCTCGAGTTAATTGTAAGTTTAATTAAGTTGATTAATTGAAATTAAGTCGGGGGCGTGAACGAAATTTATTCTAAACAACTTGATATGATTTACAACATTTAGCCTATGAATTGTATTAGGGTTAAATTTCTATGACGGAAGTCGCCGTGTTTTGAAAATGATCTTTTAGCGCGGGGTCACTTAATATCACGGTGATAAATAGCCAGCCTTAATTATTATTAAATCATTAAGTTTAGTAATTATTACGCGGCTTAGTGTATATTTTCCTTTACCGGGGCTCCTTTTATATTAAGTCGATTTTAATACCGTGGGAGGGCGCTTTTCAAAGGGGTGTAATGGCAACCCGGCCTATTCCTTGGTAGGCTTTGAGTTGTTCAAAGGCTAGCGATTGCTATTACTACGCGTATATTTTTAGGTCTTTATCGCGTAATTATTGCGTTAAGCCGCGGCCAAAATAAGTCGTTAAAATTATAGCTTTATTTCCCGCCTTTTCCACCGCCCCCGCCCCCTTACTTTTCCCGCCAAACTTGGATTTTGAGGATTATTCTGCTCTGTTACTATGACAACTTGGAATTTATTGTCACGAGCTTATGGGGATTACTAAAGCGTTTATAATACGTCACTTTCAAAAGAATTTTATTATTAAAAATTACACACGCGCGTGCTAATATATTTGGCGGGAAATGAACACGTGCGAAATTAAAAATAAATAAATAAATAATTGAAATACTATATTCAAATTTAAACTTTTTGAATTTATAATATAAACAACTTTAAAATAAAATGTTAATTCAACCATGACTGTAAATAATAATGCAAATATCTTTTTCCCCCAAACCGAAACCGATCAAGAGTTCAAAGGTCATTTAGCTTGAATTCTTGGATTCAAACAAGGGGTGATATATTTTGTTAAAGTGCCTTGTTTTTCTTTTGCGGATTTTAGGCCAGATCACACAATGTGTATGTATTATCGAATGGGCAACATTTTCCCAATAGATTTAATGTTCAGAATCGTAGATATAGGAACTGGTTTCTTCTGCCCATATATTTCGATGCAGAAGCTGAAGTTAGGCTTCTATTCTCTTATAAAGTTTGAAAAAGCTTATAGGCATTTCTTTTTATTGTGGAGAAGAGCTCGCAAATAGCCTTGTCCCATAACTTAACGTATTTCTATGTTTCTCTAAGAAGCCATTTTATTTTTTATTTGTTTGAACTTTCTTTATTTACCCAGCCAGGTTTTGTTCGAATTTGTTTAACAAAATAAAACTTTCACGTGCCATAGTTCTACAGTTGCACGCGCTTTCTTTCCCGCCTAAATCTGATTTTATAATTGCACGTGCTTTCTTTCCCGCCAAAATAAGATTTTATAATTGCACGTGCTTTCTTTCCCGCCAAAATAAGGTTTTATAATCGCACGTGCTTTCTTTCCCGCCAAAATAAGATTTTATAATCGCACGTGCATCTTCATTACACGCCTGACAAATAAATAATTTAGGCGCCAAATATTAGAATTCTTTCGCGCCAAATTGTTTAAAGTTATTTTAACCACGTGGTGTCAATGTTGTGTTTCTTTTTGGGATTTTTTTTTTTACTCTCGTTCTTTGTAGTCTCTCTCTCGGGTTGTTTATGGCGAGTTAAGCGCGAAGTCGTCTAGTCCCTCCCTTCTCCTACGTCTTAAGTGCAACTATGTTTGGTTAAATGAACCATGTGACGCCAGGCATCAAACTCTGAGACCCTGTTTAGTTACAAACAACGTTAGTTGACCCTAAAAACTATGGAAAATTGAAAGACACCTCTGCCTCGCGTTTAATGCAAAGTAACTCTGAAAACGAGGCTTGTTTTAACGGAATTTATGTTACGATTGCCTGCCTTAAGGCACCCTGACTGTATTTTTTTTCTTCTTGGTAGGAATTCTTAAGTCTTTCTTGATAATAAAATGGAAAACAAGTTTGGTTTTTGTTTTGTTTGCCCGTCTCGAGATAGACTTAGCAAACTGTCTGAATTTCTATTCTGTTCCTAAATGAATGAGGCCTTTAATTACCTCATAAAGGAATAATAAATATACGTACTAATTAATAATATCAAGGACTTAATAATTAAAAAGAGAACCAAAGTCTATAAAACATTTTAGTTAAAGATATCCAAGGTTTTCCTATCCCCTATAGAGAATGTAAGATCCATGATGCTGGTGTCCCACCCAGAGTCCGAGGAGTGGCATTCTTGGAAGGGATTAAATCTGATTGAATAGATATTAAATTGAATGTCGAGTTTAACACGAGAGGGGGGGGGGAAGGCGAGCAATCGTCGCCGAGCAACTTGTTGAGTTTGAGCGACTGATATAAAATGCTCGATAAATTTCAATGGACGAAATTGAGAGAGGCCCATCCCGTCCCATCTCTGGAGCAATTTCGGCTTAGCCGCCAAGGCGGTCATCATTGATACTAAAGAGACAGAGAATTGCCATTTTTCAAAGTAATTGTCCCCCGAGATGAAAGAGTAAATGCCTCTTCCAATCGAACCCAATTGAGAAATAGAGATTCATTTAATTTTTTTTTTAGCTCGTGGGAAGGTAGGACCTCTACTCTTGGAGGCCCATTTCCCAAGAAATCTTTACTCTATTTTCTAACCCTAAATATTTTTTGCCAAATTAAAATATTTATTACTTTAATATAAATATAAATATTTAATTATTTTAATTTCCCTGCGTTTTGCAAATATTAAAATGATCACTTTATTTAAGCCTAAATATTTTCTTGCCAAATTAAGAATATTGCGATATTTTCTTGAATATTTAAAAATCAAAAAAATATATTAATATAATTTGCGAATTTAATTACTGCGTTTTGCAAATATTAAAATATTTATATTTTTATTTTTTAAGCCTAAATATTTGTAAATTATTTCTGTTTAACTAATTATTATATTTCTTTTTTTCTTTCTAGGTAAGTACCCTCTATTTCATTCGAAAGAATTGTACGCGGTTGAACTTTGAAGGTATACGCTGCTGGTAAGAGTTTACCAAATTTTATTGTACACTATACCACTTGGGGTGATATTTAAACTTAATTGCTTAATATTAAGCTACTTAATTGATTGATTGATCTGTCGTTACCAGATGAAAATATACTTAACAAATGATTAGGCGCGGAATGCACGGTCCCTCACACGCTTGGAATCTCTCATTTTGGCACCCAAAAAATGATGTAGCTCGTTAGTTATGTACCACCAAACACCACGGCCACTACGGTGGTTGGGTTCGCCCACGCTTTCGAAAGCGAGCTCCGCTAGGGACGCGGGCGGGAGGTCATGCCAGGGGTTAAATTGGGTGATGCGTCTTTGGGGGCTAAAAAAGAACAAAAAAATCAAAGCACGGTGCTCTCACCCTTAGGGGTCGTTATGGGGTCAACATTCGGGGATGGTGCGTGGTCCTTCCTTACCCATCGCTTGGTTACAGCACCACTAATACGCGAAACCACATTTTTCCGATGGATGCCTGTATTTTTTGTGTTTAGGGCCATGGATATTAAATTGTGTAAGGGATTAGAAAACTGGTCTCGCGCGAGACTTATATCAAGGTCATTATATTGTTTAAAGCTATGCACGTGGAATTTATAGATAGGCACGTGGAAAGGGGGGGGGGAAATGAAATTGTATTCCCCACCTAGGCGCGTGAAGAGCCGTGATGAAAAAAAAAAGATATTATATTTTCTTTGCCTGTCCTCTTTATGTTTTAAAGTCCATGATGTTAAGGATAGCCTATAAGAGAAGGAAAACATCGTTGGAGTTTGTGACATTGATGAATTTGAGAATGATCTTTTTATCATGGCACCATTTTTTGGGGACTGTTTGTGGTTTGATACTGTCTGTTTAGCTGTCAGCGTAAAAGATGTCCTTATTGAAAAATAATAACTAGGGGATCCATTAGGTTTTACGTCTAACCGCGAATTAATTAGAAATTTGCTTCCCCCCAACAAATTGTTAATTGATTACTACAGTATAACTAGAAGTCTAGGTAATTATTATATTGCAGTCTCGAGTGAGTAGGTATTTGGTAGTGACACCCAATATTAACTAACAAAGGTCTGGTGCTGACGTTACTAAACATAAGTTAGTTAAATTAGCGGTATTTTCTTTGAACTCTATAAACGTAGTATTTTAGCACCTTATTTTTTATAGGGGCACAATCCAAGCCACTCAAATATTATTATCTTAAGCCTTTTAATATCGTAACAGAGTCAACAAGGCAAAAAAACACGAGGAAATAAAATACACAAGAATGTTGCAAAGCCCAATTTCCTATTTCGGGCCCCTTCTGCTTTCCTATAGTAGTGTTTCCTCCGGGAATATGCTAGAGTAATGGCACTTACCGGCCTTTGACTGTATTACAATAGCTTGAGAATAACACGCGTTGCCGGTACTGTAGAAACGAATAGTAACTTTTTTCGGGGTGAGTTTGGGGGTCCAGATTCTATAGGCTGTCACACGGGGCCACCCAATGATAGTAGAGGGGGCATTCATCACGCGGGGACCCATTTCCGACAAGCGAAGCAATAACGGGGGCCCTACTGCTTAATCACATTTTGGGGAAATTGAGGGGGCCCACGTGAAATAAAAAGCAAATTTCGTTCGCCTCCAATGACTCGAGTTCTCGCTTCGAAAATCACGATATAGCAGGTCCACAGCTTTGTCTGAATTAAGAGTAATACCGAATATAACATACAGTGCCACGAAAGTATAGTTGTATTTGAACTACATACTCCATATTATATGCATTATGTATTATGGTATAATAACCCTATTTCTATGGATTATAAAAATGTTCTCAGGTGTTATATGGGTTCTTGAGTACCTTTGCATTGTGCGGCGAACAAGTGAACTTTCATTGTCATTTGTTCATGACGTGTGCAAATCAAACGGCTATCTACAATAAACGGAAAATCTTAGTTCGATTCAGTTCCAAAGGGAACTCTCATTGTCATTTGTGAGGTTTGCAAATCAACCGGTGTCTACAATAGACTGAAAATCTTAGTTCAATTCAGTTCCAAATGAATTATAAAGTTCTCTCTCGGTTTTAAGAACCCTTATTCGTTATGGGTGTTTCGGGGGAGGGAGTGGCGATCCCCTCGGGGGTTGAGGAATAAAGATTGGGCTAATACGATACGAGACAGTTCATCGTTCATAGTATTGAAATCATTCCATAGATCAGTAATGGATTGTAAGCGTATAGGAAAAGGTATAGCGGATTGATATCTAATGTTAAATAGCGTTGTTATTCTTCCCATCAAATACTTGTGTACCGAGTCCCTGGTCGCTTGGAATTTTTTAATACGAAATGAGGAAGTTAAAAGATTCATTCGGAATTGAAATTTTTCTTTTCTTTTCTTTGTCAGTCGTAAAACAACATTAATCACTCGGAAGATGGGATAGCTATTGACCTTTTTACCCAATCAGATTACTTTAGTTGCATTTATATAAGAAATACAACTATTTGTAATTATATTTTATTTAAATTATTTTTAATGTTTTTTTTTTAACTTTAGAATTATTATAAAGTAGATATTACATTGGATCAAATTTTCTAGAATATTTTTATTTCGGTGTCCTAATCACGTGGCTTAACCCAAAGTCCCCAAATAAGTTAGTCCGACCATGGATTGACCCATATTAAAATTAAAATTAAATTAAAACCCAAAAATAATATTAAAAAAAAAACATTTAAATTTCTTAATTTTTCTAACAATCTAAGTCACTCAATGGGTATACCAGTTTTCTTGTATTTGTTAGTTTGCTCCTCCACTTTTCACCGAAACGAAAAAAAAACCCCAAAAAAACTAAAATATTGGAAAGAAAAATGTATTGATTTATCGTTTCGTCTTGAGTTGTAAAAAATGGATTTTCCTACACAATATACTATTTATGGAATGATTCTAGACTTCTACCTTTCACTCTTTTAGAGAGAAAGAGTAATGGCATTGGGCTACCTTATCCCCTACTAAATTCAATGGAAAAATAACATTACCACCGCGGCTTGCTCTTGCTCTGCCCCCCCCCCCCCCCGCTCTATCATATCTTACCTCGAGCTCTTTTACCTTTGAAACCTACATTTCAACGAGGGACAGACACTCCGCCGTTTCACTATATATATATATATATATATGTATGTATATTCTAAATAATGGCGGCACTGGTATTACTTTCAACTATACTAAAGTCTATGGGAAAATAATACAGAGTGCCATTTCTCTCTCTCTCTTTCTCCGAGTTGAAGAATGAACTTCTGAAAAATGGTTTTTGCGTGTTATTTTTTTCTTTATTTTTTTCTCCCAACTCATCTCACCCCCATCTCTATCTATCTCGGGGTCCTTACGACCCCAAAAAAAGATTACACGGTTTGTACTTATCGGTCTTTGGCAAGTTGGGTCGCGCTCAAGAACTACCTACTACCTATCCACTGGTCCTGGTGTGGCCGGGTACCGTACATTTTCCAATAAATAGGCCAACAGCCCGTTTAAAGATATCTCGAAAAAACTGACAATTTTTTGACACATGAGTAATGTTTGAATCGAAAACAAGTTGGGGAAAGTATTTCCGAAACAATTTATTTTTTGAAATGTTTCGTTTAATTTACTTTTGACTATATTTTAATAAAAGGAAATTCTGATATATATAGATTTGGCGGGAAATTTGCGCGCGGAGTGGGGGGGGGTCTGAAGTTGGGAATAGCACGAGGACTTTAAATATATTATTAAAATAAAACCCCCCTATACATGGAATCTCGTGCGAGTTTCGCGTAAATCGCGCGCGCGCGTGCGAAATGAGCGCGAAACACGCACGCGGCAATATTCCCGCCTTTTCCCTCCAATAGGCGCGAACCAGCGCGGGAAATAGTAAAAAAATGCCTTCCCAATATTTTACGTGTGGAAGTAAGAAAGAATTACAATATTTTATGTTGACCCATAATGCGTAGCGCGACTATCCTGATTGGTTGAAACCAGCCGAACGATACAACTACCGTGGAATATATTAAACACTATATAGAATTAACTTAAGTGAATTAACCAATAGCAGCTGGCCAATGGTCAAGGGGGCGGTTATATTATATATTGTTTTTGTATTCAGGGATTCGGAAGGTAAAGGGGTTATGAATGCTTATTTATTTATTTCGGAGGATTTCTTTCTTTGTTTAAGTAATGTTAATGGGTATTTTTGATGTTTCATTGTACCTTGGATCGATTACGCGTTTTGTAGTATTTGCGTGTTAACCTTTAGATTGTTATAAGGGTATATGTGTAATTTTTTTTATTAACGTAGGGTTAACTTAGTTTATTATTGATTGTGTCACGTGGTTTTTTATCCTTAGTTTTTTTTTTTTAATTTTAAGTTTTATTTATTTTTAATTTGTAGTCTTATAATTCTCCAAATTACCAAACCTGGTTTTTCAAGACTGTAACTAACTATATATATTCCCATAGTCTCTAGCCTTTAACGTGACTAGTAATCAAAAAGTAATCAATCTTGGAATATCGAATCAAAAATAAACTGTTATAAAAATATAGGTCCGTAGTCGAAAAACGAATACAATTTTCACACGTAATTAGACCTAAAATATATATGATCGTCTACCGCTATACTTGTAGACGGTCTTAGCTAGCGCCTAAGCTGCTCTCTAGGCCTAGTTTTCAATTTCCAGATAAATCATAGACACGTAGTCATATTTCATTTTCATTTTTTTGAGCCGAAAAAGAAAACATTAAAAATATCCGAAAAGTCCCTGACTTTCCCAAAAAATCCAATGTGGAACAAAATACTGGTACTGTTTTTGAAGCTCGTGACAAATTACAATGCTTCCAAAAATATACACTGTCACTCAACAGCGCTATCAAACTAGGAACCCTTTCAAAAAATCGCCTTAAACTAGAGTCAAGTAATGTAATTTCGATACAAATTTTGTTCTTCGTTTCAAATTCGTTAATACAGTTAAAGCTATCAATTGGGGGAAAGGGGAGGTGTACGGCTTTTTTACTCCGAGCCTTTGTCTCTATTCAATAATTGCGCGTGAATATTTGAAAGGGGAATTGGAAACCTAGAATTGAGAAATCAATAACCAGGACCTCTTGTTATTATTTTAAGCTTAAAATAACATTCTCCATTATTTTCCTACTCACTGACAAGTGCCGTTGTCTTTTTTTTTCTTTCCAAGTAGCGCGAGCGCGCGCGCGTGCGACTTTCAGCACGCGCTCTTAAGATATTTGGCGCGAAAATAAAAAAAAACTAATTGGCGCCAAAATGTTATTGTATACTTAAATTCGCACGTGGTGATGAAAAGTGTTAGCAGATGGGGGAACTGTTTCTACGTGTCGACTGTCGAGCTTTTGATATGACGTCATACATCGCCTACTTTGAACTACTTTACACTGTTACAATAACGTAAGGGTGTTAGTCCGCCAATTGTTTACTCTTTTGAGTACAATTAATATAAATGCAAATTTTTAATCGAACAAAAGAAATTTGTCAAAGTTATCCTAATATGAAAATCAAGTGTTTAGTTGACTTGATTGCTAGCAGTCATTGTCAGGCGATGTTTTAATTGTTAAGCGTGGTTTGGCCTAGAAGTTATTATAAATTGCGCTTAAGGAAACGTTCATAGGCTCATAGCGTAAGAAAATGAGCCAAAAATTTAGAAGTTAGATATGAGATAATTGCGCGATGGTTTGAGCTGGACTCTAGTCCCAATTTGTTATCATTAAATATATATAAATCTAATTATCCTAATTTTTATTTACATATCGTGTTAACCCAATGCTTAATTTGGCTATTATTATTACAATTATTTTTTTAAATAAATGACTCTAAAATAAAGTCAACGTAAATTTAACTGTAGATGCTCAGCGCAGTTTTGAATTGAGAAATTCTACGCCATATTCGCCGCCGTGTAGACGTGTACAATTGTAGTAGACTATACTGTAGTCGTGTAAAACATAACAAACAAAGCACTTAATTCTACAACTGTACAAAAAAAATACTGCACTCTTATCGTGCGGTTAGGCCTAATTTCATATGGCTATTTTACCATAAATTTGGTGATAATTTCAATTCATCGCATCAATTTTCTAATAACGTTTCAATCCGAATGTGGGTTTTTGGTATTTATTTATACAGATCAGTCTGCAAACAATTTATTTCACTACGATCTATTTGATTTTAGGCATTAACAGACCTTAAAAAGGTACAAGTTTAATGACAACCGTATTTTTCAATTTAAATTTATTGTTAGCGACTTTGTTTGTCAGTGAATAAATTTCGATAGCGAAAAACGTTAGTGTTAACCTTAATTTAGTTCGAATTAATTATGGAAATGAGGCGATTAAGGTCTGGTTGTCTCAAGTTATATCACGAAAAACTTTAAAATATTAGATTTTATTTTTGAAAAGTAAATATAGATTATATCAGTATTTATCTATCGATAAATTAGAATAAGAAATCAAAAATAAATAGAAATTATCAAGAAATTTAAAGACAGATGATATATTTTGATTTGTTAATAAATATATAGTAAATTTTCGATAATCAAAATTGGAATTTCTAGGCCTAATTACACTCCAGTGGATTTACAAAAAAAAAGAAAAATTTATGTTCTTAATTATAAGGTAGAGTAGGTATTGTCCCAGTGTTTTGAAAAATCATAGTTTCGCGTTTGCCACGAGCTTTGATGACGCACTAACATTTTGCAAAAGCCACGTAAACTTTAAACCTGGCAACCACATCTTCGCTTGACACTACAATAGAGGATAAGTGACAACCTGTCCATTGTTTTACAGTACAGTCAACTAAGCCGGGGACTTTAGAATTAAACGAAGGCGGATTAGTACGAGTATCGTACGATGCTCGTGTATGTGTTGAGTTTTCGTGGTAACGGTGTAGATTTGAGCCGTAAAAGTCCGCCTTGTTAAGCCTGTTGTCTATGAGTTTCTCTAAGCATGCTGGGATATAATTCCGGTTGGTTTTCTACCAACAACCACGTTGTTTCTCCATAGACAATGTCACACGTCTATTAAAGACGCTTTGTTAAAGGGCACCATTTCGGCTTAATAACGCTGTAAACTAGTATTGTCTCCGTATTAGGCTTAACCAGCTGATGGATAATGTAACTCCGGTTAACTTCAACTGCATTAAGTATTTCGTTATTGTAAAGCGTGAACGTCTCGCTGCTCGCGCCTTCCATTGGAAAGGTCCATTTTAAATTCGGTAAAGGGGTTTTGCACGTGATTTTACAAAATTAAAGGTGTTTTTGTATTGTGGAAGTTGGAGGATGTAATAGCTGCGATCTTACGATGAAAAGGTGCACTTTGAAAGTAGATCGCGTTTGACTTCGTGTCATACCATTATAATTATACGTTATAGTTCCTGGAAAGTTCTAGCAAAGCTGGGATTTTTCAGTATAAAAGGACTAGGTTGCCCCGTTGCGTTATTACATTCTTAACCGTGATTCAACACGTTTGTTATACCTGCTAAAAATCTAAAGTATTTATTATCATCATGAAGAACTCTACCTTTTTCGTTTTGGCCATCGTCGTTCGTAAGTTTTTCTCAGCAACTTTTTCGTTTTTTTCGTTTTTTTGTTCCAACTTTTGCAAATAGCTGAACCGTGCAGAGCTGGTAGAGTTAAATACATTTCTTTGTTAATGTGAACGAAACCATCTTAAATTAAATTGAATATTATTATTGTCAAAATTATTTGTTCTATAGAAGTTGATACAACTTTGAATTTATTCCGAAGTTTAGTCGATTTGAAAATGGTTATATTACGTATTTTGGTTTGTTTTTTTCTAAAAGACACGCGTGTTTGAAAGTTTTACGTGAAATTGAAGATTGTTTCTGCCGTCGTCTTTGATATTTTTACCCATAATTCCTTTTCTTCTTGCGTTTCAATGTGAATTTCCCGAAATTTGTTACCATTATTTATTTGTCTGTATCTGAGTCCAATGGACCCCCACCACACTATCTGTTCATTCATATCTGTATTCGAGAGACCCTCACGTCACTATTTGTACATTTATATCTGAATCCAATGGACCCTCGTGTCACTATGTGTTCATCCATGTCTGAATCCAATGAACCCTTTTGTCACTATTTGTACATCCATATCTGAATCCAATGGACCCTCGTGTCACTATGTGTTCATCCATATCTGAATCCAATGGACCCTCTTCACACTGTTTGTACATCCATATCTGAATCAATGGACCCCCACCTCACTAACTGTTCATTCACATCTGAATCCAATGGACCCTCGTGTCACTTTGTTCATCCATATCTGAATCCGAGAGATCCTCACCTCACTATCTGTTCATCCATATCTCAATCCGAGAGATCCTCACCTCACTATCTGTACATCCATATCTGAATCCGAGAGATCCTCACCTCACTATCTATACATCCATATCTGAATCCGCGAGATGTTCGCGTCACAATTTCCATATCCGAATCTTGTCACACGATATATCTGAAACTGAAACCTTGACGTCACGATATATTTCTTATCCCAAAACCTTTTTCCTAAAACTCCGATTTAGGATTTAACGTTTAACGATTAATTATGGGACACGTATTTTGACGTTAATTTTTCAGTTTCGTTGACGTGTTTGATTCGAGAATCATCAGGCGCGCCAATTGTGAAACTGTTGGAAGGTATTCCCATTATCGGAGAATTCGCTAAGATGTTTGGCAAGGTCATGGCTTCTGCCGGCGATATGGCTCAGGGTATTGTGTCGGGTGTTACTGGTGCTGAAAAACCTAGTGGTGCCTCTCAACCCGCTTCTCAACCCGCTGCTGGCGGTGGCATGTAAAGCGCGTGGTACCCAAGGGTACACTCCTGTAATGACCTATCGATCAAAACAATAAAATGAAACAAAAATATTATTTATGTACTTAATTAAGTTCATCTCATTATTCGTGCTCATCTGGTTTGTCTTATGTCGTAAAAAATCCAGTTGATTTCGTTGATCAGAGTTAAGTACCTTACTGAACTGAACTGGAAGTCCTTACTCTCGAGTCGAGAAGTTACTGTCCAAGCTGGTGAATGGTCAAACACCAGGTCCAGTTGATCCTTTTTTGTTCATCATCAATTCAGTTATTCCTGTTGTTTAAGAGTTAAGGAGCACTTTGACTTCGATCGGAAGATGATTATAATTTTCCACAACTGTTTCAGTGGTTTTAGTAGCCTTTGTTCCAGAATCTCAATCTACGCAAGGAGTAGGTGACGTTCCCGTGGTTGGATTTGCTTACAAGGAGACCACGGGATTTATCAGCGGAGTGTATCGGTTCTTTGAGGGCATCTTCTTACCCTTCGGGAAAAATTTTCAAAGAGACAATGAGAATGGTGCAGCCTCTGGTACTGAGGACGGTGCGAGTACCCCTAGGGACAGTACAAGTTCCCCCACTGTAAACGATGGTGGTGATACCAGTTCAAATTCCCCCATTGTAAACGGTGCGAGCGGTGGTAGTTCAAATGACCCCACTTTAAAAAATGCCAACGGTGGCAGTTCAAATTCCCCCACTGAAAACGATGGTGGTGATACCAGTTCAAATTCCCCCTCTGTAAACGATGGTGGTGATACCAGTTCAAATTCCCCCTCTGTAAACGATGGTGGTGATACCAGTTCAAATTCCCCCTCTGTAAACGATGGTGGTGATACCAGTTCAAATTCCCCCTCTGTAAACGATGGTGGTGATACCAGTTCAAATTCCCCCTCTGTAAACGATGGTGGTGATACCAGTTCAAATTCCCCCTCTGTAAACGATGGTGGTGATACCAGTTCAAATTCCCCCTCTGTAAACGATGGTGGTGATACCAGTTCAAATTCCCCCACTGAAAACGGTGCAAACGATGGCAGTTCGAATGCCTCCACTCTAGAAAGTGCTAGCGGTGGCAGTTCAAATGCCTCCACTGTAAACGATAGTACCGATAGCAGCAGTTCAAATTCTTCCACTGTAAACGATAGTACCGATAGCAGCAGTTCAAATTCTTCCACTGTAAACGATAGTACCGATAGCAGCAGTTCAAATTCTTCCACTGTAAACGATAGTACCGATAGCAGCAGTTCAAATTCTTCCACTGTAAACGATAGTACCGATAGCAGCAGTTCAAATTCCCCCACTGAAAGCGATAGTACCGATAGCAGTTCAAATTCCCCCACTGATAACGGTAGTAATGATAGCAGTTCAGATTCCCCCACTGATAACGGTAATAATGATAGCAGTTCAGATTCCCCCACTGATAACGGTAATAATGATAGCAGTTCAGATTCCCCCACTGATAACGGTAATAATGATAGCAGTTCAGATTCCCCCACTGATAACGGTAATAACGATAGCAGTTCAGATTCCCCCATTGATAACGGTAATAATGATAGCAGTTCAGATTCCCCCACTGATAACGGTAATAATGATAGCAGTTCAGATTCCCCCACTGATAACGGTAATAACGATAGCAGTTCAGATTCCCCCATTGATAACGGTAATAATGATAGCAGTTCAGATTCCCCCACTGATAACGGTAATAACGATAGCAGTTCAGATTCCCCCACTGATAACGGTAATAACGATAGCAGTTCAGATTCCCCCACTGATAACGGTAATAACGATAGCAGTTCAGATTCCCCCACTGATAACGGTAATAACGATAGCAGTTCAGATTCCCCCACTGATAACGGTAATAACGATAGCAGTTCAGATTCCCCTACAGAAAATGGTAGTAACGATAGCAGTTCAGATTCCCCCACTGAAAATGATAGCAGTTCAAATTTCCCCACAGAAAACTATAGTAACGATGGCAGTTCAAATTCCCCCACTGAAAATGATAGCAGTTCAAATTCCCCCACAGAAAACGATAGTAACGATGGCAGTTCAAATTCCCCCACTGAAAATGATAGCAGTTCAATTTCCCCCACAGAAAACGATAGTAACGATAGCAGTTCGGATTCCCCCACTCAAAACGATAGCAGTTCGGATTCCCCCACTCAAAACGATAGCAGTTCGGATTCCCCCACTCAAAACGATAGCAGTTCGGATTCCCCCACTCAAAACGATAGCAGTTCGGATTCCCCCACTCAAAACGATAGCAGTTCGGATTCCCCCACTCAAAACGATAGCAGTTCGGATTCCCCCACTCAAAACGATAGCAGTTCGGATTCCCCCACTCAAAACGATAGCAGTTCGGATTCCCCCACTCAAAACGATAGCAGTTCGGATTCCCCCACTCAAAACGATAGCAGTTCGGATTCCCCCACTCAAAACGATAGCAGTTCGGATTCCCCCACTCAAAACGATAGCAGTTCGGATTCCCCCACTCAAAACGATAGCAGTTCGGATTCCCCCACTCAAAACGATAGCAGTTCGGATTCCCCCACTCAAAACGATAGCAGTTCGGATTCCCCCACTCAAAACGATAGCAGTTCGGATTCCCCCACTCAAAGCGATAGCAGTTCGGATTCCCCCACTCAAAACGATAGCAGTTCCGATTCCCCCACTCAAAACGATAGCAGTTCCGATTCCCCCACTCAAAACGATAGCAGTTCCGATTCCCCCACTCAAAACGATAGCAGTTCCGATTCCCCCACTCAAAACGATAGCAGTTCCGATTCCCCCACTCAAAACGATAGCAGTTCCGATTCCCCCACTCAAAACGATAGCAGTTCCGATTCCCCCACTCAAAACGATAGCAGTTCCGATTCCCCCACTCAAAACGATAGCAGTTCCGATTCCCCCACTCAAAACGATAGCAGTTCCGATTCCCCCACTCAAAACGATAGCAGTTCCGATTCCCCCACTCAAAACGATAGCAGTTCCGATTCCCCCACTCAAAACGATAGCAGTTCCGATTCCCCCACTCAAAACGATAGCAGTTCGGATTCCCCCACTCAAAGCGATAGCAGTTCGGATTCCCCCACTCAAAACGATAGCAGTTCCGATTCCCCCACTCAAAACGATAGCAGTTCCGATTCCCCCACTCAAAACGATAGCAGTTCCGATTCCCCCACTCAAAACGATAGCAGTTCCGATTCCCCCACTCAAAACGATAGCAGTTCCGATTCCCCCACTCAAAACGATAGCAGTTCCGATTCCCCCACTCAAAACGATAGCAGTTCCGACTCCCCCACTCAAAACGATAGCAGTTCCGATTCCCCCACTCAAAACGATAGCAGTTCCGATTCCCCCACTCAAAACGATAGCAGTTCCGATTCCCCCACTCAAAACGATAGCAGTTCCGATTCCCCCACTCAAAACGATAGCAGTTCCGATTCCCCCACTGCTAACGTTAGTAATGATAGCAATTCTTCTGCTTCAAGGGATATCTTTGGTACCCCTGTTAATAGTAGCGATAAGGATGGTGCTTCTTATGATATCCTTAGTTCTCTTTTTAATCTTTAGTACAGTTATGCTTAAAACGCGCAAAAATGTTCAAAATATTGTAATAAAATTAATGATCATACAAAATATGTACCTTAATAAATATTTATTCATCTTAAGTAAAACTAAATTATGAGAAATTCATTACCAAACGGGATTCATGCGTTCATTGAAAAGATATTGGCAGTTCCAAAGCATCATTCAAAATCCCAAACAGTTGTGTTGTTCAGAGCCTCTTGAGTTGAGTACTTCACTGCACTGCACTGAACTGAACCGAGTCACTATGGTACTGTCCAAAACTGGTGGAAGGTCAATAGATGATTGCAAAAGTTGCGCGATTCAGTTATTTTAAGAGCGACGCAGGATTTGAATGTAATTTTGAACGCCTATTTCAGTGGTCTTAGGCGCGTTCGTCCAAGAAACAGAATCTTCTCCATCAATGGTAGTTGGAATTCCCGGAGTGGGAAACGTTTACAACATGACGACGGGATTTGCCAACGGAATCTTTCAGTTCTTTGAGCGCATCTTAAACTTCGGGAATCCGCCTGGCCAAAAAGACAATAATAATGCTGCCACCGATAATAATTCGGGTACCTCTGGTGCTAGCGATGGCGGTGGTACGGGGGATAACTCTGGTGGTAGTGCTGGCGGTGGTACGGGGGATAACTCTGGTGGTAGTGCAGGCGATACATCGAGTGATAACTCTGGTAGTAGTGATAGCGGTACGGGGGATAGCTCTGGAGGTGCTAGCGATAGCGGTACGGGGGATAGCTCTGGAGGTGCTAGCGATAGCGGTACGGGGGATAGCTCTGGAGGTGCTAGCGATAGCGGTACGGGCGATAGCTCTGGAGGTGCTAGCGATAGCGGTACGGGGGATAGCTCTGGAGGTGCTAGCGATAGCGGTACGGGCGATAGCTCTGGAGGTGCTAGCGATAGCGGTACGGGGGATAGCTCTGGAGGTGCTAGCGATAGCGGTACGGGCGATAGCTCTGGAGGTGCTAGCGATAGCGGTACGGGGGATAGCTCTGGAGGTGCTAGCGATAGCGGTACGGGCGATAGCTCTGGAGGTGCTAGCGATAGCGGTACGGGGGATAGCTCTGGAGGTGCTAGCGATAGCGGTACGGGCGATAGCTCTGGAGGTGCTAGCGATAGCGGTACGGGGGATAGCTCTGGAGGTGCTAGCGATAGCGGTACGGGCGATAGCTCTGGAGGTGCTAGCGATAGCGGTACGGGGGATAGCTCTGGAGGTGCTAGCGATAGCGGTACGGGCGATAGCTCTGGAGGTGCTAGCGATAGCGGTACGGGGGATAGCTCTGGAGGTGCTAGCGATAGCGGTACGGGCGATAGCTCTGGAGGTGCTAGCGATAGCGGTACGGGGGATAGCTCTGGAGGTGCTAGCGATAGCGGTACGTGGGATAGCTCTGGTGGTAATAGCGATGGCGGTGGTACGGGGGATAGCTCTGGTGGTAATAGCGATGGCGGTGGTACGGGGGATAGCTCTGGTGGTGGTAGCGATGGCGGTGGTACGGGGGATAGCTCTGGTGGTAATAGCGATGGCGGTGGTACGGGGGATAGCTCTGGTGGTAATAGCGATGGCGGTGGTACGGGGGATAGCTCTGGTGGTGGTAGCGATGGCGGTGGTACGGGGGATAGCTCTGGTGGTAATAGCGATGGCGGTGGTACGGGGGATAGCTCTGGTGGTAATGGCGATGACGGTACCTCTAGTACTTAGAACACGTGAAATATTAAAAATATTGTAATACGATAAACAATCGGTCAAATAAATCCGTTTTGTTTACAAAACAAAATATACGACTACTGAATTATTTACAAATACGAACTTAATTACCAAATCTGCACTGTTCAGTTCAAAAAATGCTATCAAAATGAGTTGAACGCCTTGAACTCGAGAAATCTTCAAAGCGAATTTAATGTTAATTACGCAATTTGATTTCGAAAAATCGCGGATGACGTTATAATATTTTACAAATTTATTTCAGTTGTGTTAAGCGCGTGCGTACGAGAATCCGAAGCTTCGAATTTGATTCAAGGTATTATAGACGCTATTACAAAGGTTGCGGGAGGCAAAAAAGGTGGTGCTCAAAAAGCTGATGGAGGCTCCGGAGGAGGTGCTAGTAGTGGTGGTGATGCCGCCCAAGGCGATGCTGCTAGCGCTTAAATATATATGTGTATTAAACTAATTAAATCAATGGATAATTAATACAAATCATTGTCTTTTTCCTTACAATTAGTTTAGAATCAAATACCATTTTTCTTTAAGAGGTTGCGTGTATTAGTCCGCGAGTAATTTTCGTTTATCGTTTTTTTTGGTCCCGCGGACCCCAACTTGGCGGCTTAAGTGTTAAATTAAGCTGTTAAATGGTTATATGATAAATGCACTTTTGAGTATCATTTCTCAAAGCTCTTGAAAACGACAAACGTATCGTGTCACTCATAACCCCGTCCCAATGTTTTGTGGTTACCAATATCTGCGCCTTTCAGTTATTTGAAATATTTTAATTGATATTTAAGTAAGTAATTAGGGAAACTGTTAATTCGCCCCCCCTCGTATAGTTTTAACGTTTTCAAATTTCGGTGAGATTATCTGCGATGATAATTCGTTGGATGGGAACCATAAGGGACTTCTCGACTACTTTTCGCCGGCAGTGGCCCTTGTTTTGGGTCACATGGCCAAGATACCTTTTATCGGGGGATTTTTCGACTTGGCCAAAAATATCTTAACCGGAAAACACGAAGCGGGTGCTTCCGAACGAGATGAAACTTCCGGAATTACTTTATTTAATTTTAAATAAATAATATTAAGTAGTATTAGATATAAAACTTATTATGTTATATAATTAATAAATATTTATTTATATCAGCATTTAATTTCGGTCTAATTTATTTACAAACACATTGAGTTTGAAAAATCTGGGCGGGGGGGGTTTACAATGTTAAATTTAATTCCTTTTAAGACTAATTTGCATATTTTGGACACGCACTTTTAAATATGCCGAGTTGACCAATATATATGAAACACGGCCACTTTTCGGACATTAAATTATAACCAATGCCTGCACGGTTTCGTTAAATTAATTTAATTTAAAGAATCTAAAAATGAATTAATATTAATTTTGCAGTTTCGTTCGCATTAGCGTTCTCGGCCACTGTGGCTCCAATTATTGAAGAAGGTGTAAAATTAGCCAAAGATTTCGTACCACCTGTGGTCGCATTTGGTCGCGATGCTATAAATTTCGCGCCTTTCCCAGGCGCTGGCTTTATAGCCTCATTATTATCGGCATTTCACGATATGGTTAAACAATTTTTCAATGAATTATGGAAATCAATAAATCGCAAATTTTAGAATTTTATTGGAAGAGTATCGTACCCTACTCTCTCTGCACGGGTTCAAATAATAATAATAATAATAATACTGATGTAATTCTATATGGGTATTTTTTGTTTTTAATTAACAGAATTATATAGTTTAAACTTGGTCATGGATGGAGTTGGGGCCAACATTAATATACCGTTTCTAACTCCGGGTATTAGGATTTTTAATGCCTCGATTTATGATTTGCTTATGCCATTTTGGCAAGGATTGTTCAATCACACCTCCCCCCGTGAATAAATGACCCCCTCCCCCCGATTGTCACACCTATGTATACTGCCATTTATACATATAATATATAAATAATAAATATATTTTTCCTCAATAAAACTTATTTTTGTTTTCACAATCATTAATTTTCGTGTTTTGTTAATATTTATTTTTGTTTACCAACTTAAATGTTGTAGTTTAATTAATGTTTATTTTTAATTTTTATTTAAATCGTTTCAAATACTGCCACGTATTCCTCTTCCTATATACTTCCGGAATGACGTCATTTTATTAATAAATTAATAAATAAATAAATAAATAAATTAAATAAATAACAAATAATAACAACGTATAAAAATCAAATTTGCACTTAACGGAATTTCTATTTTGTGGGGGGGTCAAGATGGGGTGCTGAGCACGGTTCGGCTATTTTCGTAAATCAATAATTTAATTAAGTTTATTTTTAATTTAAATTAGTATCCCGTAATTTGACTGAAGGGGTGGAATTGATTGAACCAATTTTTATTAAACCGGTATTGTCCGCCATCTTGGGTCTTGGCAACAGATTTGCCCCTGTTCAAATAACACCAGTAACGTCCTTACTGGTTGGAGCTTTGCCTAGAGCCTCTGGCAAATAAGCAATGTAAACAAATAAATATTTAACTATATTATTTATAACACCAATATTTAATAAATATTTAATTAATTTCTATAATTTTTAAAAGAGAAATCAAAGTGACCTACCCCTCGATATTTTCCCGCCTAAATAAGTTGAATGCTTGGGTCCCCAACCAACTTTTTTAACTTATCAAAAAATGTTAGGGGGGCCCCTGAAATTTTTAAAAATGAAAACTTACAAGAAAAATTGTTATAACTCGAGTTTTTCGAAGGTGTTATCTATTTCACAAAATATTATTATAACCTCCCTTCCCCCTTTAAAAAAATTACACTCCCCCTTCACGGTATCACTTGACTCTAATACCGTGTAATACGTAAGATAAGTTTCAACTTTAAACCCTACAGACAAGTGATATCATATTTATTGTATATATAAACCAGCCAACCAATTTCAGTAGCTTGGAAAAAAAAGTATTACATTTTTTATTTTTTTGAATTTTGTAAAATTTTGGGGAAGGAGTGGGGGAGAAAGAAATTTTGACACAGAGCGGATTTGCGATGATGGATTAGCATATTGAGTGACGTCATGTAAGAGTGACTCTCATAGGTTAGTTTTCGAAGCCTGTCTTATTTTATTTCCAATTTCAAACTTGAATAATTATTTATTTTAAATAGTTTTTCGATTTCGAATAATTATATTATTGAAAATTTTGAAGACTCTAAATTAAATTTTAAATACTTCGTGTTTATCAACTTTCAATATATATATATTTTTTAATCGATTTATAAGGCAGTATGAAAATTTGTAAAAATAATATATTTCATATATATTTTGTACAGGATATCATTTTTCATAGCTTTGTCAGCGGGTATGTTAACGTTTGATACCGTATATACGCCGCTATTCTTTTTATATGTGGGCTCACTTTCAATTTCCGTAATCCAGTCGGGGGAACGTCCCCCGTTAAAAGGGGAAAAAAAGAGAAAAAAACAATATTGAAAAACAATACTAGTAAACCATTAAATTCGTGTCAAGTTAAGTCGTCGCGGTCGTTACTTTTAAAGGGCCCTTATACCCCGTGACAAACCAACTTAATAAGGCAATGGAGTTTAAATACTTTGAAAGAAAAACTCCATGCTAAGCACGTTCCCCAAAAAAAGTCCACGTGCTTCTTTATTCCACGCGCCAAACTATTCCCGCCATTTCTACTATTGGATATCGCGTGCGTGCGTTGCTATGGTAACTATCGAAATATTTAGTTCAGTTCGCACTATATTTTAGCTTATCTTCATTTCAATCTAGCTCCCTTATTCTAATTCCGATCTTTATGAAACTTGGAGCCCTTACTGTATGGAATACGGGCTTTCCAAATCCAATGGTATCATTTATTTTTATTTTAATTTAAAATATGAATAGCGTAACATGTAAATAGAGGTAGGTGTGAACTTGATCTCCAAATGAAGTTAAGGCGGGAAAAACGGGGATCCATAGCGGCCTATATAAGGTGGCAAAAATTCAATTCTATTTTGTTTTATTTTGGGGGCCCCGGGTTAGTGCCAAACATCGTTACGTTTGAACGGGACCATCAATCACGATGTACATTGTACAACTTGAAACATATACCTACAATAACGTTGCGAATATTTCATTGGACCCCTCCCCCCCCTCCCTTACTTCTTTTGGGACCCCTTTGTTTGTCAAAAGCTTTTTCAGGTTGTTGTAGCTTTTTTTACCAGCGATTCGAGAGCCCAGACCAGGATAACAAAAAAACAACTATTGTCGTTATATTTGGGGGTCCTTTCCAAGAATGCAATTGACATTTATACATATATCTCTGAGAAATCGTAACGTTGACGCTTCCATGTCACGTGGGATTTACAAAAAACATTTATTTCACTCACTAGACATTTTGAAAGTAATTCGTAAATAATCCACTATTGTTTTATTTATTTATTTATTTGAAATAAAAGTTATACTTAGTTTTGGATTCTTTTAATATCTTTATCAACTTTTTATTTAATAATTTAAAAATAAAACACGTTGGGTTTTACTAAATAAATAAATAAATAAATAAATAAATAAATAAATAAATAAATAATATAATTTAAAATTACTATAACTCGTTCCTTACTATATCAGGGGGGCTTGGGGGTTTTTTGGGGGGGGGGGACGAGCAACAAAAAGGATTTCAATTTATTGTTTGGGAAAACATTTTCAATTTAAGAAAGAAGAAAAAACATTATTTATAAGAAAAGTTTCTTGCGCTATAAAATAGGCCATAAAATTGGAAGCAATTTTATCTCAAAAGTAAAATTGCTTCGAATTTAAAGGAATCTTTTGGAGAGAATGGCACGTCTCACAAACCCAGTGTTGAAGCCTAAATTTCGGACCCCCCCCAATCTCCTCCCCAAATAACAATATTGGAAGATTTGGAATGTTTTCAAAGTGATAGTGTAAGTACGTCAATATTTTATTCATTTATTAAATTATCCCTTTACAATTTTAATTTTAATACGCTTACACTATCTCTTTACAATTCTGTTGTAAATAGTAACTGGTAGCACTGCTCTGAGAGTGAGTGAGAGAGAGCTTATATTATCCCTTTAAAAATTTTTACTCGCACCAAGTAGATTATAATAAATTGATAAAAAGAAAAAATCAACCATTAAATCTCGGGCATGCGTTGTTTAAATAATATAATATTGTAATAAATTTTTACCAATAGAGAGAACCAATAAGCAGTCAATTGCCTATATAAAAAAGCCCCCCCCCCCTTTCCTCCGCTGGCCGGCCTTTCACGTAATGATTAGCCCAGCTAAAAAATGTTCATTCTCTATACTATGACATTCCCAAGGTTAAATTTAAAGGTGTCTATTAGTTCTTAAGTCTCCCTTTTGGAAATTGAATTGAATTTATTTTATATTTAGTATTAGATAATATCCGACCCCTCATTTTTTATTTCATTTTCTATGAGTCCCAAATTATCGACTGATTTATGGTGTAAGTAAAGTTTTTTACGACTAAAGATATTTTTTGAAGAAAATTATTATGCCTCTAAGTTTAATAATTTTTTTCTATCCAAGGATACATTAATTTTTAATGTGATTTAAAAAATAGGCCTAAAAGTCACGTGATCTGAATCTCCTACAACCCCCCCCCCCCCAAAATCAATCACGTGCGTGTACTTTGTTTAATTTAATTTTTGTGTCTCTGAAATTTAATTTACAAAGGTTTAAAAATTAATAATAATTTTTAAATAAATATCACCAAACAAAAAAAAACTAAATAAATAACCTTCAAAGTTCAATTAATGCTAAACCGTACAAAACAATTAATTTAAATTAAATTAATTATTTGTAATTAATTAATTTTTAATTTTTTACTTTCTAGGTAAGTACAAAACCTTTATCTTCAAAAAATAAAAAAAAAATTGAAGTACTTCGGTAAAAACATTTTGGGTGAGTTGTAAATTGTTTTAAGAGCATTGTAGTATAAAACCGTGTCATTAAATACTGGACAATTACCCCCGTATATATATACTGTAGCAAACCCCGAACAAAATCATTAGGCGTCAAAATTGACGCGCAATTCAATTGTCGTATCCCATAAAAAATCATTAAGGACTCCTTTTGCACAAAGGTGTGACGACTAAAAATGTATTTTTTTCTATACCTCCCACTTTGAAAGGTAATTTTATATTATATTACCTAAGGAATGTATAGGATAGTTGTATCAAATTTATGGAATATTTAGGAAGGACCACCAACACCAGGTGGCGTCTTCCGTTAATATCGTGTTGAACCATTATCTGCTGGTTGCTTTTTATATCAATGGCTATAGTACATATCCGACAGATGTTATATTAAGTTTATATGATAATTTTTTAAATCGGTTTTGCTTTAAATTTTAATCGGTCAATAGATAGTTTAAACACATGGAGGATTCATACCATTAACACAAGGAGACCAAGCGACTTAGAGTGTAAAATCGTCTGCTATTTTACACTCTTAAGTTGGCAGGTCTCCTTGTGCAAATGGTATGAATCCTCCACGCCTGTAAACTATGTATTTATTTATTTTTTGCGAGCGCTGTTTTTCATTTCATCTTTAAGGGGGCGTAACTTTAATTCTAAAATAGATAGATCAAAATTGAAAACACGTTTAAAGAGGAAACAATCCGTAGATTCATCTCTCCGAGTATCAAAACAATCGTCTGTCAAATAAGAAAGTTACGATCAAATGAAAATCATTCCGACTTCTCAATGTCAATAATTATTGAAAAGAGATTTATTTATTTCGTAATGTTTTTGGATGGAGATAAGCGAGCGCCTAGAATACTCTTATTGGTTTTAGAGATAAAAAGAAACACTCGCGTTTCCATGGTAACGCTCCGCATTGATGCTTCTCGCTAGGCCTTGTCTCTAGGGTTAGGGAAAAAAAGCTTTGTTTTTACTTGTAGAGAAATGTTATTTATATTTTAGTTCAGGTGGCAGAGATAAATGTTTCTTAGAAATATGTAACACTTGTTTTTTATTTTGTTTTTTGGGGGTCCTAGGGTGTAAACAGATTTGAATTTCTACAAACATTCCCAAAACGATATATCATTTTCAACGGGAAAATTTTCAATCAGAACCGTATTAAACGAAAATAATCAAAAACCGTATAGAATTTATTTATTTATTTTTGATTGAAAAATTCTCCTTTTTAATTAAAAGAAAATTTAATTTTTCCCCTGAAGTTTGTTTATCAGGAAGGGGGGGTTTGGGGGGGTTGGGGGGAATATTTTTCATTTTTCTAGCACCTCGTTATCTATACACAATAATCATGACAGGCTTTAATTCCGAATGAAATTCCCTTTGGGGCAAAAATTCGATTAGCGGAAAGTTGGACCTCAAAACTTCAATTTAGAAAATCCTTTGAATTGAAATTTTAATTCTG
This sequence comes from Phalangium opilio, assembly GCF_054372755.1. Classification (NCBI taxonomy): domain Eukaryota; kingdom Metazoa; phylum Arthropoda; class Arachnida; order Opiliones; family Phalangiidae; genus Phalangium; species Phalangium opilio. Next base: position 1,753,576 of record NW_028324223.1, read on the forward strand.
CCAAGGAAAAATCTTTTGTATTCAATTTTTAATAATAAAGTCCCTTAACTAACATCCATCCGAGGGGATGTTTACTCCCTTCTTTAGCCTTTATAAATGACTATGATTAGCCCCTTGCAATAAATTGCTAGGCGGTGATTAGCCCCTTGCAATAAATGGCTAGGCGGTGATTAGCCCCTTGCAATAAATGGCTACGCGGTGATTAGCCCCTTGCAATAAATGGCTAGGCGGTGATTAGCCCCTTGAAATAAATGGCTAGGCGGTGATTAGCCCCTTGCAATAAATTGCTAGGCGGTGATTAGCCCCTTGCAATAAATGGCTAGGCGGTGATTAGCCCCTTGCAATAAATTGCTAGGCGGTGATTAGCCCCTTGCAATAAATGGCTACGCGGTGATTAGCCCCTTGCAATAAATGGCTACGCGGTGATTAGCCCCTTGCAATTAATATATACGTATAAATTTATTCAATATTTAGTTTATTCGCAAATTCGGGTTTGTAATTTCAAGCGCAGTTGACAAAACTTACTCTTGTGTTCAATCTCATTTAAAAGAAAATAGTTCACGCAGTATATAGTGGCCTTGTAATCAAGGCGGGAAAAAAGGTAGACATTAATAACCATCACGGTTAGTTTTTTCTAGAGGTTTTTCCGTACAAATTTCCACTTAACTTTACACCGTTATTAAAGTTAGGTTTGTTTTCCGTCAAAGAATGTGGTACTTAGATTGATACGTAAGAACCATTAAATATTTCCAACACTAGAGGCGTTGTATTCGCGGCTTTACTCTATTAAAAGTCGCTTTTGGACGCTTCGAAAACCAACCGGAGTTTGCTACGAGTTTCAAAGTAGTTTTTAACGTATTTCTTACGCTGGTAAAGAATACGTTAAATGTAGGTTATGGTTTCAGGTGTGAAATTGGATGGTTTTTTTTATTTTTTTTTTGAAATTTTTCTTTTTTCACGCGCCGGTTTTTTTTTTCGCTCGAGACATAATTAATAGCTACGTGTATTTTTGCCTCGGGTTAAAAATTTTTACTTCTGGCGCGTGGAATTAATTTATTTTTCACGTGAATATTATTTCACTTGTTAAAATTTTAAACTTTGAAGTATATCTCAATCTTAGAGATGGGCCGATACCAGTTTTAACCGATACCGATATCATTCGATACTTGGGAAACCGATACGTACCGATACCGATATCATTCGATACTTGGGAAACCGATACGTACCGATACCGATATCATTCGATACTTGGGAAACCGATACGTACCGATACCGATATCATTCGATACTTGGGAAACCGATACGTACCGATACCGATATCATTCGATACTTGGGAAACCGATACGTACCGATACCGATATCATTCGATACTTGGGAAACCGATACGTACCGATACCGATATCATTCGATACTTGGGAAACCGATACGTACCGATACCGATATCATTCGATACTTGGGAAACCGATACGTACCGATACCGATATCATTCGATACTTGGGAAACCGATACGTACCGATACCGATATTTTTCCCGATCCTTCGAATAAACCGATATTAAACCGATACCGATATATTAACCGATATCAATAAGAAAATAGATGCTATAATATAGGTTGTAGAGATGGGCCGATACCGATCCCATATCGGTATCTGTACCGATATTTGACTTTAAACGATATATCGGTATTTATTGAAAATGAACCGATATTTTTCCTTAAAAAATATCGGGTAGAAATATCGGTTCATTTTTAACCGATACCGATATATCGGTTAAAGTTAAATATCGGTACCGTTACCGATATGGGATCGGGATCGGCCCATCTCTACTTAATCTTAAATATGCAAGGAAATAAAATGTTTTTAATTTAAAAAAAAATAAATATTCAAGGGAAAAATATAATAAATTCTCAAAATGTTTATTACGTCGATATTAAACCTAGTTCCACGTGTGACGTTAGGGAATTTATTTTTTTAATTGATATTTTAATTAGCGGAGTTAAAAATTAAAAATATCCCATAGCTATATAAATTTAATATCCGTATATAATTTTATTAAATAATATATATCAGGTTTAAATCTGATATTACGATTTTAAATTTTAAAACCAGTGTCACATTTTTTTTTTGGCGAAGTTTGGAACAAGTTCATTAATTTTCAATCTATTACAAATATGCGGATATCAGATTCAGAACCGAGGCTTAAAATGTCTCTGATATAAAAATAATCTTTATACAGCTAGAATTTTATTTGTCAAATATGCATGCATGACGTAAGGGATATTAGCCCTACCACTACGAAGTCAAAAGCTACTGCTTAAAAACAGTGGGTTAAATTTTTGAGGAAGACAGATATTGAACACCCCCCCCCTTCCCCTACCCCCCTTATCAATGTCAAAAAATCCCGACATCTGGTGGTGGTAGGCCTGGCCCGCTTTGTGGCTATGGAAAATACCCTGTCAAAATTTTACACTGCCCCCCCCCCCAAAAAAAACCCCTAATCAATTTAAAATTGGTGTTACATCGGACGGACGTCGTGTTACGTATAGGGGTGTGTTTAAGGAACCATATTGATATTGATATCTATATGACGTCATCCTGACATTTTTGACAAATACCTCTTAGCGTGGTGGTAATTTAATCAGAGTTATTTTTAATTTTAATTTAATTTTTTAAAACATGGTTTTTCTTTTATAAAATTTTCAAGTACTGTTAAATACACCACATTCCATAGAGTAATTCCACCAAGTTTCATAAGAATCGCGGTAATAACAAACACACCAGAGGGAAATATAAATATTTTTCTGAAGAAATTTAAGTTTAAAAATCCATGAGCGATTTTTGACACTTTTAAAAATTCCCAATCATATCATTATGAGTAAGAAAAGAAAAAAACCATTAGCCTCATTTGAAACTCATTATTAATAAAAATCTGTAATTTATGCAAGGCCGGATTAATTATACCGTAACGGTTCTTGATGACACAATCTAAAGAAAAAGCTATTGAACTCTGAGAATATCTGTAACAATGTCGCTTGACCCTATCATTACGCTTAAACACTCATTAAACTAAGTTATTTACTAAGTGACAAGGGATGTCGCGAAGCGTCACTGGGTCAATGGAACCTAAGCTGGCTGTCATTAAAACACTGTTGCTACTAATTACTAATTAGACTTGATTAACAGCGGGTGCCTTTAAAAAAAAACAACAACAACAAAACAAACCAGCCAATTTTAATTACTAATTTTAAACTTAATTAAACAGTCTGATCTGATCTGATGGTGTTTAACGTTTTCTGTTTACGTCAGACCAGATTCTAATTTTATTTTTAATTAAATTGACCTAATTAGAATTAATTTAAATTATTTTAAAATGTCGACAGGGTATTTTAAGGTATCTTAACGCGACGTCTTGTTTAATTTTACCTTTATAGTCTGTCTGGGTTTATATTTTACGTCATGGCACGTTGTAGGGAGGGAGGGAGGGGTGCCATTAATAATTCTGATCCGGGCCAATCAGCTGGCGAGATTTTTGGGTATTTGACTTGACCTTCTCGTACATTTTGGCGTGCGAGGTCAAAACGTAGCCGACGAGATGGCGGCTAACTACTTAAAAAACTAAGGTGAGAATCTTCGCCATTCTTCGTCCACCCTCTTTTTGGCAGCTTTGGCAAAAATTTGGGCCCCCCCTTACCTTAAGTCTGTACTCGCCAAACACGCAGGCAGACCCGCTTGCAAAAGTTTTATTAAAATTTTAAAATCAGGATTTTTCATTTTGAGTTACTCAAGTTTAATATGTTACTTAATTTAATTTACCCGGGTTAGTTTGGTTATTATATAGAAAAGAATCTGGACTTCAATTTGAGCCCAATTCTGCCAAAATAGGACAAAAATTGGTGGTATTAGAAAAAAAATATTTAATTTCAGACCAAAATTCTTTGATTTTAGAAAAAAATTATTAAATTTCAGACCAAAATTCTTTGATTTTAGAAAAAAAATTTTTTATTTCAGACCAAAATTCTTTGATTTTAGAAAAAAAATATCAAATTTCAGACCAAAATTCTTTGATTTTCAGAAATGAAAAATTGTTTTTATTATAATTTAATATTCTACCTATATTTTTAATTTCTAAATCTGAAGTCACCTTCTAACTCCTAAAAATTATTTATTAATTAATTATAAAATAATTAAATGAAAATTATACCTTAAGGAATTTGTTTTCCAATCACAATCTTTTACCAGCAGTTAAGATATTAGAAAAATATGCGGCTATACATACATACATCTAAAGGGGAATTTAATTATTTTCGAACTGGGGTATCGTGCCCCCGAAAGCCGGGGGTGGGAACCCCCTTGCGCTTCAACACGGTCATCGAAACCAAACCAAATTAGAAAATAATTCGAATAAGAACGCATACGTTCATAGATAGATGGAACTCGGAAAACAAAAGATAAACGTAGTCAATCTCACTTGGCAGTTAAATCAAAGGGAAGAACACCATTATAGCTACCCGTTCTCTTATTGTCTGGTGATACTGACTTTGAGGAATCCCTTTAACTGGGCGCCAAGTTTCCCCCTTTCACGCCTTATTGGGAAGTTACGCAAGACGCTGCTGGTGATGCTGATAGACTTGGTTGGGGGACACCCTCGAAAACTATTTTTATTTTCATCTTTCGATTACAAGGGATTTGTCGACAGATGGCATTGAAGGCACCCCCCCCCCCACCCGTGTCGCTTGTGGCCGTAGGACAATCTTATTTGCCTAGAAAGAGGATATTCAGATATGCACCCGAGTTGACACGACACTATATTCCTTATCATACTAAACGGGAAAACAATTCCAGACTCTTATCGGAAGCCCATTTGGAGATGGCAGTGTTTTCCTACTGTATTGTAGTATTATCCTACTGCAATATAGTGTTTTCCTACTGCAATATAGTGTTTTCCTACTGCAATGTAGTATTTTCCTCGAGATTTTCCTACTGTAATTTAGGGGTTTTTACTAGATTATGGAATTTTATTGCTACAAAAAAATCTGGTAACCCCAAAATAATTAAAATCGCCAGAAAAATCTCATCTAAGAAATTTAAGCATTATAAGAAACTTTATTTTTACACTTTGGTGCCCCCCTTTTTGGTTCCCCCCTTAACTGGAAATCGGATTAATTGCAATCTAATTAATGAAAGGGATTTTGTTTTTTAATTCTTTTAACAAAATGAGACGCTTGGCTAACTTCTCCGTGACAAATGACGCTAGGACATCTCTGTCTCTCCCCCCTCCCCCCAATCCCCATCCCCCACTGTCTTACACGTTGCTCGCGCTTCTTTGCGCGTAATCCCAGAGCGCAAAAACCAATAAGATCACTCGGATAGGCAACTTCTAGAATTGTTAAGCCTTTACCAAGCCTTAAACCTTAGCCTTGGGAGAAAAAGATTTTCTACAATCACCTTCTAAGAAATCCCAGAAAAAGGATTCGACCTCCCAATTTTTTTTTTTTCTTTTTTCTTTGGAGCGAGCCTTAGTTTTTAAACACTCGAGTGATTTTCACGTTACGCTTGGTAGATTGGTGCACACGGAGGCGGTTCAATTTTATCTGCCCTGAACTTTGACCCCTTCCCTTAACTTGATTAGTTTTAATTCTTACTTTTCGTGATAAAAATAAAGAAATATATAAATTCTTTTAACCAGAATTAACTTCTTACAGTTTTCTCGTGGATAAAAATGTTTCCTCATCTTTCACGTGTACTTTAAGTCCACCCCTCCCCCTTGGCCCCTTTAACCCCTCCCTTTGGGGGTCCCTTCAATCCTCGCGCGTGTCAAGTTAGTCTCGTGATCGGTTCTGTCACGGGTCTAATTACAACGTCGCATCGTCAAAACTGAAAGAGCGCGCGCGAGCTGCTTGTATATATTCCTAGGCCTACCTGAACTTTGGTTTTATACTTCTTCACGTGCTATCTAGGGTAAAAGCGCGCGCCCTTGCATCCCGCCAAATTAGCAAGATCTCGCGCGGGAACTTTTCAAATAGAATTTGTTGTCATGGAAACCTTGACTACGGAGCTTAAACCCTACCCTCCCCCTTCCCCTCGCGCGCGCGTTCACCTACTTCAATTTGGAAATGATGGGCTCGCGGTGAAGACTAAAGTGAAGGAAGGGTTGGATACTTGCCCTTGAAAAATTTCTTTTGTTGAAGAAATAAATAATTAAGCCAAACTTATACTTAGAGGGGATGCTATTAAATTATTTGTGCAAAATTTTAATGTAAAATTTGCTTTAAATCTCGTTTAAAATTGAATAAATCGGGAAAAATAATGGCGAGTATCCAACCCCTCGCGTTTCCCGCACGCGCTTTACTCCCCCATCCTTTTCTTAATCCGATTTTTCAGCTCGCGCCAAATTATTGAGAAATATGTCAGATGCGAAAGCAGGCAGGTACCCCGAGCTATAGCACCCTTCACTTTTCCCGCCAAATTTCTATCAGAAGCGCGTAACTCCGAAGTAAAAAGGGCGTCACCTGGTTGGTTATATAAAGGCATGATAAAAACCCCATGTAAAATGATGTCAATACTTCGGGTTATTAACTCTAGTTCTTTGTAGTTCGGTACAATATTCTAGATAAATGGATTTAGTTCTTAAAAGACACTAAAATGAAAGTTAGGGCGTTGGCGTTGGGGTTGGGGAGTGGGGGGGGGTTGAAGTATTCCTTTTATTTTGCCTATGTAAGGCTTTTAAGGTTTAGTGGGGCGCCTGCCCCCTTTGTCTGCCCAATTTTCATTAGATTTCAGATATAATGAGGACCCTTCTCCAATATTTGGTGCCCAACATCCTCCTTGCCTCGAGTGCTAAAATTTCCTCCGAGAACCGAATTATTTAGAGCCCCCAAACTATACTAAATATAATTAACTTTAAAATGAATGTAGGCGGGGGGGGGGACGAAGAGAAGGGGGTGTAAATATATTTTAAAATTTATGACTTTGGTGTCCGAATTCAGCCGAGATGGCTTAAAATTTTGAATTTTGGAATTGTCCGTTTTTATTTATTTTTAATTATTTCCCACACCTTATTTTGCCGTAATATTTTCGTAACTTTAGTAATAATAAACCCAAGTTTTAAGCGTTCATTTAATTAATCTTGTTTAAATTAAAAATATGTCTTGAAAGCATTTTTGTTTCGCCCCTTTTAGAAATAATAATAATATTAAAATATTTTATGGTTTTAAAAACCAACACATTCTTTTCTCCCCCAAAAGATTTGATCGAATTTATCTTTAAAGCATTTTTTTTATACGCGTAAAATATTTCCGGGATTTTTACCTTGTATACGAAACCCCTTCTTGCGAAGAAAGTAAAAATAATGCCCCGAAAACTAGGTAGGGGGGCAGACAAAAATGGAAGGGGCTATAGGAGAAGTTATATAGAGAGAAAGGCGCGCGCTAAGTGGAACTTAATCGAATGAAGAAAGCGCGGGAATCAGCGCGAGCGACGGCGCGCGAGATTCGACATTCTTTTTTTTTTCTTTTCCCGCCCTTTTTACATCCCGCCTCTTTTTAGTTTTTTGGCGCGTGGTGAAGCGCGAGACCTCTTTTCCATTTTATAAAGATCTCCCTCGTGCGACTCTCTCTCTCTCTCTCTCTACAGAGAAATTTGAATTGCAAAAGCGCCTAAATCAATGGAGTTCCCATGCATGGTTCATACGACGCTCTCTGTTTAGGACTTAGATTGTTTTTGCATTCACGCGACACTTTTTCTCTTTTTCCCGCGCGCTTCTGCCTATTCGCGCGCTTTTAGCTCCTAGCTCCGTCCGTTCTTTCCCGCCTATTTAGGAGATTTTGGCGCGTGCCAGCTTCCCGCAATCCCAGCGATTTTTCTCCTTTTTATTCTTCGAATTCTCTCTTCATCTCAGAACTCTTTTCTTCGCAGCGCTTTCAGCGAGCCAGCCTCGCTCGGCTTCCATCCACTTTGTTTTGGCTGGCTCTCATAGCCATAGTTTTATAGTGGCCACCAAACCATTTTCACGCCTCGCAGTGTAGACGGAGTAGCTAGAGTCAAAACGTGCAAAATAAATGTTTCAACCTAATGAACCAAGATTTTTAACCTATTTAAATAGATATTTAATTAAATAAAATAATTTAAAAAAACGTGGTGTATTGTAAGCGAAACAGTTCTACAGGGGCTCGTAGGATTAACATGGGAAGCTTTGCCCCTACAAGGTGGCTTCGCTGCTTAAGTACAAAGAGGCGAATTTTGGAATCGTAAATTTCAAATTAATTTTTTAGAATTTTTTATTATCCGATTTTGATCAACTTTAGCTCATTTTAAAGCCCGAGTCGTCCCCTATCCAACACGTAAATTATAATTAATTTACCGGCCTTAGTTATTAGTTTAAAATTAAATTGAACGCACTCTAATATTATCAATAAAACCTTTAGGAAAAAAAATTAATAATATATTGCGTTAGCTCTTAACCTATGACATCTTTGAGGTCTTTTTCTTGGCTTCTATTGATTGAAGAAGAAGAAGAAAAAGGCTTAATCCTCTTTGCAAACATCTTTCATTTAAGGGCTCCCTTGTACGATAAGGAGAGTGTAGCGCGGTGTATGGTAACTTTACGTTTGGGGCGTTTGTGTACGCGCGCGCTTCAAAATAATCATAACTTATTTAAAGTTAAGGAGAAAAAAATATTCGAAGTTTTATTTTATATACAAAAACATTATTACAGTAAGGAGCTCGGTCAGAGAACCTACTCCTTTCTCATTCAATCTTAATCTGCCTTCTTCTTGGTCCCTTTTTGGGCTCCTCGAAGGCCTTTCGTCACGCCTTCCCAAGATTCCCTTTCAATACTTGTTCTCGATGGTATCTTGGGTCTTGGGTTTTTACCGTGACGCATACTCAAAAACATCTATTCTAAAGATGCTGGCTTAAAGGGGAAGCTGTTAGAATCCCATGTAAAGGGATAGTCACTAAAGGTATAGTAAACCATATTCGGGTGTTACATTTCCCCCCGGCTAAGGGTGCCGATATGCAGTTATAGGCACCAGATGTAAATTTGCATGCCATGAAAATCACAGTTCAATTACAATCCAAAAACAAAAATCAAAAAAACAAAACAACAAAAAAAAAATAATAATCGTACAAACACATAGGATACATTTCGCAAAGAATAACATGACAAATTACTACTCGAGTTTAAACAATTGAAAATAAAAACAATGCAATAAAACTTAACATTTAGGGGGAAACCAATCCGTTATAATACAATGTTAAGGGGTAGACTCAAGTATAAGATCTAAGCCGTGAATCGAATGATCGGTTTAGTTTGCCGTTTGGGTTTAGAAAGAGCGATGCACTCTTGGGTGCTGGTATCGCTATCATGACGTGGTCTGGCCATGGTGTGAGGATTTTTCGTTTTGGAAAGGGACTGGGATTCTGAATCGCGAGTCTGGTATGGCTTTAGGTTTTGCACGTGGTGAGTGCCTTTGTCAATCAATTTATTTCCGCGGCGTTCTTGGAGAACGTAATTGACATCTGATAGTTTACTACTAATTTCGAAAGGACCGGTATAACGGTCCGCCAATTTTTTAGTAATGCGGCCAGCTTTATTTGACAAGGTGTGTGCCTTAACTAAGACGTTCTGGCCAATGGAGTACTCTACGGCTCGATGAGTTTTATCATACTGGGCCTTTTGTTTTTCATGAGCGATGGCTCGGGATGCTAGGACGTTTTCTTGGATTGTATTATTGTTAGCTACCATTCTATGGATATAAGAAGCTGGGGAGGATTCGTCCTTATGGGCCACCCTTTCTAGGACTCGTTGGAGAGGAAGCTTCATATCTCGTCCCGTAAGCATAAAATAAGGGCTATACCCTGTAGAGAAATTAACTGCCGAACGCATCGCGAGAGCGAGATTGGGTAATTGCTCATCCCATTTTTCATGGTGATCGTCCACGTAGGAGGCGATCATAGGTTTAATTGTCCTATTCTCGCGTTCTGTGGGATTAGACTGTGGGTGGTAAGTGGTCGTATTACGCACCTTGACCCCCCAGTCATAGCAGACTTCTAGAAAATAATCTGAATTGAATTGGGTTCCATTATCTACGATTAGTGCTCGAGGGACGCCATAACGAGGGAAGAGTCTATCCAACTGTTGCCTGATGAGAGGGACAGGGTACGCGTCGGGAATGGTTATAGAGTTTAATTTTCGGAAGTCTCCATAAAACCGGAAGTTAGCTTTAGCGGGACTTTCCGGAGTACTTATTCCTATTGTGGTTTCGGCTAAATCGCTCTCGAGTGGCTTATTGGGCCTCGTAGGTTTTTTCTTGATTAGAAGAATTGGCGAGGAATAAGGGGAGTGACTTTTACGAATTATACCGTCAGCTAGCATTTGTTCTAATTGATCTTCTACTATTGCTCGTTTTGGTGGAGATAGCGGATAGGGTCGCGACTTGAACGGTGCAGCGGTAGTGAGTTTAATGTCGTGTTTTACTACACTAGTGCGTCCAGCCTTGCCCGTGAACACGTCGGGAAATTTATCTAACATTTGCTCAATTTCTTTTACCCCGTCGAGTTCCTCTTCTGTGAGAGTCATTGTGTTTATTTCGGGTAAAGAAGTTGATGCTTGCGAAGTGTCTTCTAAGGGGATGGTCCCTTGGAAAATTTGACCAGGTGACTCATCTACAACTCCACAGAAAGTGGACCCAAAGGTTGTTTCGTGAGGGATTAGGGGGAATTCCACTCCTTCATCGCGAAAGGAAAAAGTAGAATTGTGGGGTTTGGCGTGTAAGCCTGTGTGAACGCAAAAATCCCATCCCAGAAGTAGGCGTGAAGCCAATTCATCCACTACAAAAAATTTCCATCTCCACGTGCGATCTTGTATTTTCACTAGGAATGTCGCCCTTCCCAATACCTTGAATGGAGAAAGATTTCCAGCTGATATCTCAATGTGGGATATAGGTTCAAGGGTACTATTGGGAGCTTTGACCTTTTCAAATAGGTCGTTGGACATTACCGTGACGTCAGCGCAGGTGTCTATATAAGCAGCACCTTGCCAAAATCCTAACTTAATAGGAACCTTTGGGCGCGCATGGCTTCGCTCATTACATTTTAAAATGGGCGGCTTCCCTAAAGGGGTTTTTAATTTTTTGCCTATTGTTGAAGCTTGGTTCACTTCGGGTTCGCTAATTGGTAGCTCTCGCCACATGTTTAAATCCGAAGAGATACCAGACTCAGAGGGGGTTTGTAAAATGGCGTCTGTTTCGCCGCTAGGGGTCGAAATAACCGATGAAATATTAATTTCAGAATCATGGCCAGGCCTTTGGTCTTGTTCCTGCCTTTTAGCCTCTTTGGCCTTGCGTTTTCGGCAATCTTGGGCCGTATGATATGGTTTACGACAATAGTTACATACGACTTTCGGCTTAGTCTTAGGCTTATTAGTATTGAAATCATTGCTCGCGACACTTGGTTCAATTTTTTGATAAGAATCGGATTGGTTTTGATTATTACTACAATTACTCTTTCCTGGTTGGAAAGATTGCTCATCGACTTTTGATTCTGTACTAGTCCAGTTGGAAGCAGTTGTACTATTGTTCCTAAAACTGTTATCATATTCCCGACATTGTTTTTGCAAGTATTGGGCCTCTTGGGCCGCTGCTTGAACGTCCGAGAGCGATGGCTCTTTCGGCAAACGCATATCTCGAATTAAGTGAGGATTTAGACCTGCTAACACGCGTCTAGCTATTTCATGCGAAGTCATTGTGGGGTCTAGTTGTTTACATAACTGCTCCATACTCAGTACAAAATCAAGGACTTTCTCGTTGGGATTTTGACGCCTATTATTAATTTTGGCTTCTAATTGTCTTTTAAAATCTCCGCCGAGAAATGCCGTACAAAACGCAGTTCTGAATTCCTGCCAATTTTCTACATTTTCCATTTCCCTGTCCCACCAATAGGTGTTGTTCCCTTCTAGCATAAGGGGCACGTAACTTAGAATGTTTACGTGGTCAATACGCCTAACTCTCATAAATCTCTCAACTTCGTTTAGGAAAGTCATCGGGTCTCGTTTTGAACCACCGAATTGCGGCAAATTTAGCGGCAATTCCCGAAGAAATTGCGGCGGCGGTAGCGTGACGCTTGTTTCGCTTTGCCTCCTATTGCGACGCGATTGTCCGCTAGAGAGCGGATCGTCTCTCGCGTCGTCTTCCCCTGAATACCCTCGGGCGTTATTCGCTCGATATTCGGGGTCATTGGGGTCGTATAGTTCGGTATTCGAGCCGTAATTAGCGGGAGAAGTTATGGGAGCCGAGCGATTTTGTGCGGGCATGCTAGCAAAAAATTGCTGTTGCATCTCCATCATTCTTTTCATATTTAAGGTTAGGGTTTTAACCTGATTCTCTAAGGACTCGTCGTCAGACATTCTTAGATCTAGCTATTTAGTTTGCTTTTTAGAAAAATTAATTTCGGTAACGTTAGAACTAGCTATCTTAGTTTGCTTTCTTAGAAAAATTAATTTCGGTAACGTTAGAACTAGCTATTTAGTTTTTGTTTGCTTTCTTAGAAAAATTAATTTCGGTATGAAATACAATAACGCTCGAAAATCTAGTTTCGTTTTCTTAGAAAAATTAATTTCGATATTAATCGACTAGAATTTTAAGTCTTTTGTTTGGTTAGAAAAATTAATTTCAGTATTAAAACGTCGATCGTATAGCTAAAGGAAACTAACTCTACTACCCCTATCCAAAATAATTTAATTAAAAATTTTGCAAATTCAAGTGGTACTTAGGTTTGCGAGTTGGGTTGGGTAAGAGTTCTTCAATTTCTATCCGGTTTTCGGCACAAAAGTCTTTGTAAAATTGTCTTGTCTTTTATAGTTCTGGATAATCGTCAGGACTGTGGCAAGTAGTAATCTTTAATTCTTTTGGCTCGTTGACGGCTTGAAATCGGTTAGGAGAAGCGTGGGTCCTCGTGGTTGCTATTAGTCTCGGCGAAGTTATGGATGATCCTGTCTTTCTTTTGTCTTCAGCTCCTTACGGACTGGTTGTTTTGCAGGGTTTAGAAACTTCGTCTTACGGGATAATACAACGTGTTGCTTGGGCAGCTTCCGTGGTCCTTTTCCTTTATTCGATCGGCATAGTCTTCTTAATTCATGGGGTCATTAGTGGCTCTCCTACGTGAATCATCGAAGGCCTTGCCCGGCGACTCCACCAATTTTGTAGCGCGGTGCAGTGTTGTTCTTGGTAGTACAAATGTACTTTTTTAGTACATTTTCAAATTTCGAGTACGAAAAATACATTTTGTATTTTTGGTAGGTTATTTAGTACTTTTTGGAATTTCTAGAATGGGAAGTATTTTTTAATTTTTTTGGGGGACGATTTTGCACTTTTTCGAATAACGACGAGGAAATTAATGTCTCAGTATTTAAAAATGAACCTTTTAAATACATGTAATCGTGCCGCTTTTTATTTTAAAAAATAATCTTATAATTATATTTAAGATATTTTGTATCTTAGATGGCGCGCTAAGCGTTTCGGAGGGGGTGAAAGTTAAAAGTACGTTTTCCCCCCTAATTTCTGGAAAAGTACGTTTTAGAGTTGAGAAAAGTACATTTCCAAAATTGCTAAGAACAACACTGGCGCGGTGTATGGTAACTTTACGTTTGGGGCGTTTGTGTACGCGCGCGCTTCAAAATAATCATAACTTATTTAAAGTTAAGGAGAAAAAAATATTCGAAGTTTTATTTTATATACAAAAACATTATTACAGTAAGGAGCTCGGTCAGAGAACCTACTCCTTTCTCATTCAATCTTAATCTGCCTTCTTCTTGGTCCCTTTTTGGGCTCCTCGAAGGCCTTTCGTCACGCCTTCCCAAGATTCCCTTTCAATACTTGTTCTCGATGGTATCTTGGGTCTTGGGTTTTTACCGTGACGCATACTCAAAAACATCTATTCTAAAGATGCTGGCTTAAAGGGGAAGCTGTTAGAATCCCATGTAAAGGGATAGTCACTAAAGGTATAGTAAACCATATTCGGGTGTTACAAGAGAAAGTAAAAATTTGGCGGGAAAAGGAAAAAAAAAGTTTTAATTGTTTGCCTAATATAAAGGAACTGGCGCCAAAAATCACTACCGTTCTTAACATTATGAATTGAGTACACAAGCGCGTGACAACCTTAAAGAATTAATATATAAAAAAAAGGCGCGAAAATATATATAAAAAATAGGGCTCTCGAGATTCGAGACCTCGCGCGATCCCTCGCGCGCGCGCCTTGAAGATTTAGGGTTAAACAAGGGCGGGAAAAAGTCTCGAGACTTTTTATTTTATTTTATAGCAGCGCGTGAGAAATGAGTATTTAAGGGGGGTGGAAAAGGGGTAAGATTTCCCGCCATTTTTCAGCTTTAACATCGCTCGTTACTACGGCCAAGAAAAAAAAAAGGCGGGAAAAGAAAGTTGTCTAGAAGGAAATTTTGCTAGGCACATTTTTATTACGATGTTTGAGTGAGTGGGGCTGCCGCGTAAGGACCAGGGAAGTGAACCTAAAGAGGAGGCGGTGAGGCAAAGGGTTAAGGCGCCAGAAATCCCATTTAAGGCAATCTGCGCTTTGGACGGCGTGGTGCATGAGGGCCCCGGTCCCTAACGAAGTTTGGCCGACAAGTTTTAGGTTCTGGAGCCAAAGGCTTAAAGTACATAAAGGCCCGAAGGGGAGGGGGGGGCGAGGGGGAGAGAGAGAGAAAGTCTAGGAATGGTTGGGTTGGAAAAGAAAAGTACGCCATCGCTCTAGCCATAAAAAAGGTTAAGCGGTCGACGCTAACTTTTGGGCCACGTGATTTCTCCAGATTTTTGGCGGGGAAAGAAAAACCTGTGGAACGATGTATATTAAGACGCTTTCAACTCTACAGCATGGTCCGAATAAAGTCAAACAACGCCTCTAGCGACGCTTTTTGGAGCTAGGGAAATAACCCTAGCCTCTGAGATGTTTACTTCTTTTTAGGAGTTAATTGACTACATTTAAATGAAATACATTTTGTTTGGACACAGACATGTTTCACATTATAAAATTCTCATTAAACTTTTGAACACCTCAATTTTTAAACCAAACCCCCCCCCGTAACGTAACGTAGCCCCATCCCCCCCAAACCCCCAGACGCTTTTATATATATATATATATAAATGGAAAATCGAGAAACCTTAGGAAAAAAATTCGTAGTAGGTTTAATTTCCGTTAGGAGCGATCGAGGGGGTCTGGTTGGGGCCTCACCTCTGCCCCGCTGCGCTTGAATATATATATCTCTATCCTTCATCCTCATCCTATATTATCAGGGGATGTTCCCCCCACGCGCATGCAGTGTGTGAATGTGAAGCCTTGATACTTCGAAAAGTGAATGTGAAAACATACCTAACTAAACATAAATAACTCCTGCCACAACTAATATTACTACTAATACTACTATTACTACTACGGCTCGGGTCAAACTAAGAGCCTCATCGTATACTACGATGTGGCTAAAAAATATATGAATTTACTAAACTTTAAATTAAAATTTAAAGATAAATTTAAATTACAACGCAACTTTAATAATTAGATAGAATCTGCTAATTAGATAGAATTTGCTAAATTTAATTAACAAATTTATCTGTTAAATTACGAAATAAATAACAATATTTTCATTTTCACCTTTGACCTCTAGTTATTAGCATATTAGCACATTAAAGTATTATTCATTTTAAAAATACGACGGGATGGGATGGGGGAGGGATAATATTTCAGTGACAGTTGAGTCATGGATACATTTTAAATTAGTAGTAATCTGGAAGATGGATTTTTAGGGGCTACTGCACAGCGTCCCTTAGGGGTTTTCATTTGGCGCCCAAACTACTGCCCCTTCCCCCCAAAAAATACCCCATCGTGTCTGCGGTCTCCGTAAAAGAGATCACGTGTCTGATAGACGTGGAATCCGATTCTCTAGTAGTAGACTCAGATTACGATTCAACCCTATCTAAAAAAAAACTGATTGAAAGTGTCTATCCCCTCGGAACTGAATAAATTCTTTGTTATATGGCAAAGTGTATGTGTTTTGTTTATGGGGTATTTTGAAATATTTTGGTGATGGTGGGGGCCCGGGGGTGGGGCTATGAGCGCGCCAACGAGGTCGCTCACGCGCATTTCACTTCGAATTGGAACACGCTCCGTAAAACGTGATCTACGTTTATACTTTCACGTACTCTCGCGCTTTTTCGAGGAGTTACCTAGAAGCAATAACACCCTTTAAAATACCCTGGAGTGCTTTTTTATTACTGAACCGTATTTAATAGTTATAGCTTTTAAATATAGATATTTAGAATTTAATATTAGGTAATTTTTGAATTGATATTATTTATTATTATTTGGAATATTAATACATAAATTATGAATTTATTTATGTATATTCGCGAAGTTTGGGTTTGATTTCCACTCCAGGGTATTTTCCACAAGTCTCCTTGTACTTTTATTTAAAATATAATATTAGGTAATTTTTAAATTCGTATTATTTATTATTATTCGGAATATTAATACTTAAATTATAAATTTATTTATGGAAGGCGAGTATTTTTGGTTGGATTTCCACTCCAGGTTATTTTCCACAGTCTCCTTGTACTTTTATAGCGTACGCGCCATTGGTTGTGTTAGCCGTAAATCTGCAGGTCCCTGTGTATTTTGACGTGGGATATGGGGCGTTTCTGGCCCCCTAAAACAGCTTGGAAAAACAGCCTACCCCCTCACTCCCTCGCCTCTTAGACGAGCAGGGAAATTTGCCTATTCAAATTAGGCTCGGTTCAATTTTGATGATCAGATAGCACTAGGGAAACCCTATTACGTATCGTAGGGGTCACGTGATCTTAACACTTACTACAGTAAATCTAAGGTTTCTTAAAGATTGATTGAATTTTAAAATTTTAAATCCCGTTTTTAGTTTTTTTTAATCGATTTGTTTAGCAAATTTTCTTTTAATCGATTAAATTATATGCTACACTTCACCTTTAAAGTGGAAATAGATACCATATAGAATTAATGTTAAATTTAATAACAAAATTAAGTTCTCTATTAATTATTTTGCGTGTCATTTCGGTTTTTGCTGCTATAACTTTTTTTTTATGTGTGTGTGGTTTCATTTATTTGATTAATTTATTTCAAACACTCATTAATTCTTAAAATCAGAGTCAGAATTTTTTTATTACTCCCGCTTTCGCTTTTAGCTAATATTAGCTAAGCGTAAAAATAAATCCGCATCTCTCTCTGATTGATTATATTTAATTAAAACTTTGCAAAAAAAATTAAACATTTTTTTTTTAAA
Source organism: Phalangium opilio (assembly GCF_054372755.1). Lineage (NCBI taxonomy): Eukaryota > Metazoa > Arthropoda > Arachnida > Opiliones > Phalangiidae > Phalangium > Phalangium opilio. The sequence continues at coordinate 1,770,889 of NW_028324223.1, forward strand.
AAATTGGTTTCATTTGTAATTGATGTTGCGAATTTATATTTTATTTTATTTTTAATTCTGGTAGAAATGGAATTGCTAGGATAACGGTGGTACTTTCAAATATATGTATATATATAAATTGGTAATGGAATTGCTAGCAAACCGGTGGGGTTTATACTCTATGATGCATTGAGATATGTAATAGAATTTCTAGGATAACGGTGGTACTTTCAAATGTGTATATAAATTGGTACTGGAATTGCTAGGAAAAGGGTGGGGTTTATACTCTATGATATATTGAGATATGTAATAGAATTTCTAGGATAATCGTGGTACTTTAAAAAATATATATATGTGTTCTATAAAATTTAGTAAATCGAATTGGTAGGAATACGGTGGGGTTTGTCAAGGATATTTTTTTAGGGCGTGGGTTTTTATAAAAGGTTATTGGCTCGGTTCTTGGCTCTCTTTGGAAATGCTTTTCCCGACCATTTTTTGACAGTGATCAATTTAATTTCTGAGTTTCTACAAATGTAGGCCCTCCTCTTCAAAATCCCGAATTCCGCAGCTTCGAGCTCCTTTAAGAAGGCAGTTAGAGGGGGCGGACATTACGCCACGAAAATAAACGCGGCCAGTCTTAGTTAAAAATTATTAAATTTTATTGAAACTAAATTTCAAAGTGGTAGTGACCAACCCCTTGTTTTTGATTTAATTTTCCAAACGAACTATTAGTGTGGTCGCTCATTTCCACCGCAAGGGGGGGGGGACAATTTTTGGGGGGGAACTCCCCCCTACCTTTATTTTGACGTCAGGCTTGATTGAGCACGTGATTTATATATATACGTAATTATCCATCTATTTTTAAAGATGAAATGAAATGTCTTCCAATACTTTCTAAAATGTAATTAATGTAATTTTTAAATTTGCTCATTTAGCAACCCTTTGAAAGTTCTTTTTACATTTAATATTTTTCATTTAGTTTATTGGTGGGTCTACCTTCTATTAGTAAGCCTTCGGGCCCCCCAAAATAATTCGTACGCCTGTGCCTTAAGCTTCTAATTGAATTTAAACATTATTTTATAAATATTAATACCCTGGAAGAAATATTTAATATCTCTAATATTAAATATATTTCCATTTCGAAATTAAATTCGGGAATTTGTTCATTTTTCACGTGAATATTTTCCTTAGAAATTTAACTTAATAATTTTAAACTACTAACTATAGTTAATTTAATTCAAGGTTATATTTTAGAAACGAAAGCTATAAAAGGAAATAAATAAAATATAATTTTAAACTTGAAATAATTACAGACTTAAAAATAATAAAAAAAAACCTTTATTATTATCACCTGGTACGTATAACCAGTTTTTCTTTAAATTATTATTATATTTTTTTCGGTTGTAAACTCCGCCCATTTTTGACACGATCCGCGTTACCGATATCTTGGTAAAGGTATACTTTGATATCAAATCACCACCAGATATGAAATTGTACCACTCGGTTTAAAACGTACCAAAGTTTCCCGTATTATAAAAACCCCAAATTATTAAACCGCACCGCTCCAAATGGATTAAAATACGCCTTGCTTTATTGAAATAAAAAAAAATACCAGGCCCCGTCAAGGTGTTAAAATATAAAGGAAAGAAATATTTTTATATTTTTCAAGGCTCCTTGAAATAAAAAAAATACATTTCGAAATATTTAAATTTCTGGACTAGATGTGTGAGATGGCTAATATGTAAGTCGCGTAAGGGTATTACATTCATTAAAAAGTACAGCCTTAAGGCTTTTAAAAATAAAGAAAGAGGAAAAATTGTCCCCCATGTGAGTGCAGTTTTAAGCTTCACCAACAAAATAATTATTTTTATAAACTAATACATTTATATTTGATGTTGAAGTAGTAGTTGATGTAGTACTTCGTGTCGTAGAAGTAGGAAGTACTATTGTCGTATCTCAAATAGCTTTACCCGGAGGAAGCTGAACACTATAGTTCAATTAATTTACTCTACGCTCAAAGAAAGGGTTATTCCAATCCGTTATTATCATCTTGAATAAATGATAACCAAAAATAATTGAAACAAAAATACGCTGACAGGCAACACCGGGTCCCTTTATCAAAGTATAAAAATAGTCAGGATTGTATGATGTTAATATTACAGATAGTGTAAGACAATTAACACTGTCTATACCAACTTGTTTCGTTAAGGTAAAGTCACGTCTTGAAAGAAAGTTATTCTAATGTATTGTAGTGGGCCAAGTCATTTTTTTTTTTTTTTCCAAAGGAAATACCTAGGTTGATTTTTATATTGGAAAAATATTATGAAAAGAGATCTAGCTAGGTCTTCAATGTGTTTCTTTAATAAAAAGAGGGACGCTATGATAAACATAGGGTTATGGTCTCTGCTCTTCAGCTATAATAATAAGAAAAAAAAAAGATTTGAACCAAAAAAAAAATTAATAAAAATTTTGAATTTTAAACCGTACCCTCAAGACTATAGCCATAGAAAGTTGTCAATGCTCTATATTTTAAGAAAGCTTTGTACACTGAACCAGTTCAAAATTATATAGAAAAATATTTTTCTTGGTCACGAGGTTCACTCTTTCTTACGAGATTGGTTTGGTTTTTTTGGTGTCTTCTGTTATTACGAAATAAATTTGATTGAGGAAATAAATCACCAAAGTGCAAAGAAATTAAGTTACGATTGGTTTGAAATTTTTTAAAATTAGTGGTGTACCCCTCGAGTATTTTATAGTCACACTCTACATTTATATTACATAAACCTTTGTTTTTGAATTTTTAAATTGCACGTGCTTTAAAAATTATAGAAATTTGTGTCACGTGAGGTATAGAACAGGCATGCTGTACTACTACAACAACAACAACTACTACTACAACTTCCTTCGTAATATAAGTTTCGCGTATTTAGGGTTGACACTAAAACTTGACCGAAACCGGAGAAGTAAAAAAAAAATAAATTGTAGTTGTTAAATATTCAAGATAATAATGATAAGTTTGGCGCCTTGAGGGGTGAAATTACGCGCGAAAAAATGAATTGAGAATATAAAACGTAACCTCACGACACCTGTTGGGGCAATCAACCAAGCAAAAAGCGAATCTACGGCGGCGGCTCCTAGAATCTAGGGTCTCTCCCCCCCGTCCCCCCGTTCCCGCATGGTCCAAACGATTAAACTAGTTTCAGCTGCCACTGTGTTCATGCCACGAGAAATAATGACGCTAATTATTATCAAGAACTGATAGCAAAAAAGTAAAAAAGAAAAAATATATTATTAAGGAAGATCCAGACACCCTGAAGGGGTTAAACAAAGACCAACTTCTACTCTACCCTACCCTTTAATCAATTTCCAATATTGGATTCATCGATTATTTCATTTTTATTCTTTCCTCTATCTCTCTCTCTCTCGTGTCGTGGGAATCCAATACATTTCGCGCCTTGACCCGGCCTCCACGTGGATCAGATCACCGGGTTTCCCGCCAAATATAAAAAATACATGAGCCTGACAAGAATTACGATTACTTTATATCGTATTCGATTAATATCCTCGTCATCTCGTGAATTTTTTATATTACAAAAGAAGCGCGCGCTATAATGAATTTGGCGGGAAAAAAAGCGCGTGCAAACAAATATAGGTAGTTTCTCGAGGGTCTCGTGCTTTTTAAAAATTTGGCGGGAAAATTTAATGAGCGCGTGGAGACAAACATAGGTAACTCTCGCGCTCTTTTTAAAGAAGTGGCGGGAAATTGAAAATTTCTCGAATTTCACGCGGATTAAAAGATTCCCCAGAAATCTACTAGTACTTTCTTTCTCGGGATTCCGTCACGTGTAAACCGGTGTTGTTTTGGCGGGAAAGAGAGCGTGCGGAAAAAGGAAAGAGAAGGCGGGGGATGGGGAGAGGGGGTGGGGGAAGGAAGATGCCCCGGGATTTGTTGACGGGAGAGGAATATTTTGATTGCTTTTAAATTGAATTCGCGCCAGTTTGAAGGATTTAGGGATGTACTTTCTCTCTCTCACTCCATCTCCGATTTCCTCATCTTGAGCTTCTTTTCGCGTGTCCGAAAAGATTCCGGAGAGGAGGGAAAGAGCTACGCGGAGAAAAAAAAAACTAGATTGGGATTAGAGATGTTGGAAGGGAAGACCTGATGATGGTGGCCGAATTTAAGACCTGATGGAATTACTTTCTTCAAAAATATGTATATATTTTATTTTTAGTTAAGGTTTAAAAATATAAATATTCAAAATATGTCGTTTACAAAAATGCTCAGAGTAAAAAAATGAAATTTATTTTTTCAAGTTTTCAATTTGATGGGGAGTGGTTGGGGTTTTTTTCTTCTTCGTCCAAGATTTAAATTTCGTAAACATCCGTTTTAAAATGACCCATAAAAGAAGTATATACCGACTATTTCCGGTTCTTGGAAATTTTATTTGGAAGTCGGGTAAGGACCAAGCAAAGTTTCAAACGAGTTAGGCCTAGATGTTTTGTTATAAATATACTTTTAAAATTGCGACTTCTTTCTCTATTCCAAAAAACTCAAAAAAAATATAGATAAAAATATAAAGGAGAAACTTGGGACCTACTTGATATGCATGCGCAAAAAGCAAAAAAATAAAAATAAATAAATATTCAAAAATAATAGCAAAGACAGACTATTGTATGACAATGGCATCGTATCAGAAAAATAAAAAATAGTTCCATATCATATCTTATTTCTTTTTCTATGGATGTCCATGCAGGACTGTATTTTTTTTTTTTTTGGGATGCAGGACAGGATGTATGGGGTTTTTTATATGTATGCATATATACAGGGATATCAGTAAGTGAAAGTAGTACAATAAGATTTTATGCATGATGCCTTGTCTAATAACTATGCCAGCAGTAAAAGATATCAAGAATTTTTTTTATTATTTGCGTCTTTTGTCTGAATATCTATGAAACGAAGTTATTGCATTTTTAGTTTGACGATTTTTTTTTTGCAATTTTCTAATCTTAAAGATTCTAAGCCTAGTATAAAAAATAAAATATGAAATTTGCCAGATAATATTAGCGGCGGCGGATGTATGTAACGAATATTCAGAAGATCAAAAAGGGGGTGTTTTTATTTTTATAACAATTGAAGGACTCCGAATATTTTATTTGACTATAATTTTATTTCACCGTAATAAATAGTGTGTCAGTATTATCATAAGTTTATAAGAGATATGTTAAATGATAAGTATGACACGTTCGTAATGCTACTGAGAGATTTATAGCAGTTGGAGATAACTATAGTTTGAGAAGGAGAACGAGGGGGAGCGAGTCAATTGAAGTCCTAAGTACACTCGGTGGTGGTTAATTAATTTTGCAGCTAGGACCTATTCCATATAGGCACTCCTATTTAGTCCGCATAACTAAGCCCCCTTTGACAGCAGCGCCACCTCACTCACCAGGCATCCCTCGCTTTACCTCCTCGAATCTATGACCTCACTCACTCAGTCACTCACTTCAAAATTACAAGCCTTTCAGTTTGTCATGACCAGATATTAATTAAACAAACTTATGGAAGAAACATATCTTATTAACTTATGATATTATATACCATAAGAAATGTAATAACTATAAGTATGCAAGATATGAAGTGAACACTCTCAACGATTTCACCAGATTAAATTAATTAGGATTGAGGTAAATTTTTATTTTGCATGTCCGTTGCTATGGCAACCCAAATCGAAGACTTGTCAACTAATTAGGTTCGTGAAAAATGAATGCTCATTGGTTGTTTGGTGGCGCTGTACATAAACCGGAACTAACATTTTTTTCTCCCGGAAATAACGCCTACGAAGAAAATAAAAGTAATGGGCAAGATATTCTTTAAGTGGCTTGGATAGTTACGAGGTATCTCCATTATCCATCCCTATATAGTGTTTTCGATAAGTAACGTGATTTTGGGGGGAAAAACTAAGGCTCTCAAGGACTATGGCCTCAATCTCCAGAGATGATTACAATATAAATGTCTTGCCAAGGCACATAATAAGAAAAACATCAAGCGGGGGGTTGGGGGGGGGGTAACAACCCCCATACTATAAAGACATATAGACAAACGAACATAAAATTGCGATAAATATATATAACAGTATACATTGTTCAGTTTGTGAAAACATGGTTCTGTTGTATGGAACCCCAAAAATGATATTTCTCCTATATTTGATAAGGAAATCATCGCGTAATGGCAGCGTTTATTGCTAGTCCCTATTCCTTAATACGTGTAAGCGCGTATAATTGCCATTAGCCTATCTGCTTCCGGAAAAGAAACAATCAAAGATTATTATATACAGCATGGTTTAGCTTTTCGACTCCACTATAGTATTATTATTATTATACTACTAAAGTATAGTGGGTTTCCTTCTATAAACAAAAATAATAATAACTGTATTTTTGGGGAAAGGGGTAAGAAACTACCAGATTGTAGTATAATAATACTGCTATACGCTCGAATATCTAAACCAGCCCGAATGTCTACACTTTACTTATTAGATTTCTTGAATACTTGTATTGTATTGTATTATATAAGTTTGGCTGGTAAAACTATTGTTTTTATTTGTGCCAAGTACTTACAAGAGTAACAAACAACGCAATCAAGTAAATGCTTCCCTAAGTATTCCCTTTTCAAAGAAGTACTTATTCCCGATAGACAACCTAATGTTATTTCGTTTATTGCCCCCGTACAAGTCTTTCTATGTCTCTTTTAATTTCCAAGAACGCTTAGAAATTGTCTCTTGTCCATTAATTTTTCAACAAGTTGTTAAATTAAGCCTTTGCCATAATTTGCATATCTCTTATTATATAATTATGTTATGTCAATACCAAAAAAAATATGTTCAAAAATTTTAATACATTTTTTTCATCATAAAAAAGTGCACGTGGATGAAATCTATCCGAAACCGATCTTATATCCAAACGACAACTTTACCTGGCAGTGATACGAAGCCTACGCACTACGCTAAGGAACGCGTAGGATAAACGGCTAGTTATCTTGGGACTTTTAACATTATATCAAGTTTGTCCTCGGCGCGCGCGTGCGATTTTGTTCAAGTTACAATATGGAATGAAAGTTAAGCTACGGAATAGGGTTAATTTTAACAAACCCTTCCCCGTTTTAACCGTATTATATTTTGAGGGTGAACGCGGTTGAAAGTCTCGCGCTCTCGCGCTTGAATGGATCGGGTTCCAATGAAGCGAAGGCGATTTAACAGCTGCCTAGTTACCGATTGTCAACTTAACTTTGGAGTATTGTTTAAGGCGGGTTTCTTACGATTTCGAATTGGGTGACTTTGGGTGCCAATGCTGTAACGGTATCGGTGTAAGGTTGGGTTGACGCCCGGTATACGTAGAAACTCTCATATCCATCAAGTAGAAGGCCAAAAATGTACTAGGCGGTTAATGCATTTCGCAGAGCACACAATACGCGTTGCTTTCAAACCAATAGGGGGAAAAAAACCTATTACGCCAAATTGATTGCCAAAATGCGCTAAGTTCAAGATGCGCGTAACTCCCGTTTACAAGTTACTATGGTAGATGGAAAAACTTTGAAAATACCTCTGTATACAGCGCGTTCCCTAGAGTAATTGCTCCAAGTTTCATTAAACTGAAATAACCTCAACGGAATGAAAATTAACTAATTTCACTTTCATGACGAATGATGAAACCGACCATAACTTCACTTCTTATATAGATAAATTAAATTTAAAAACACCACATGAAAGAGCATATTCCACAGAGTAATCGCTCCAAGTTTCATTAAATTATTGTCTAAACTCAAATAACTACAATCAAATGAAAATTTTAATTATTACGTACTCGTGGTGAATTTTGAAAGCGACTGTAACTTTAGTTGAAATATAGATAAATTAATTTTAAAAATACCACGTGACAGAGCATATTCCATAGAGTAATCGCTCCGAGTCTCATGAAAATCTCGTGTAAAATAAGACCCTGATAAACAAAAGTGTACAAACACAATTTTTTTTCAACTGTAAATGAATTTAAGTGGTATTTGCATTGAAGTCACGATATCCCATATGATCTGATAGGCCTAGGGAGGGGGTGAGGGGAGGGGGTTCTGTTCCGTTGATAACCCCTGACGCCATCTATTAGCGGTCTTCTTACGCCTATGCAACTTTCCCCAGATGAATTTTCTGATCCGCCTCTATTCACTGAGAGCTTTTATACATTTTTTTTGCTTTGCTCCAATGCATGATGGGTATATGGATGGTGCTGGTGTATATAGTGTTGAGGGCTTCACCCAGTCAGTCAATGGAATCTATCAGGGATGAAGGATCAATGCTCTCCTCTCTCTCTCTCTGCTCTTGCGCTTCCCTCATCCTACCCATCCTCCCTCGTCCTTTCTTATTCTAGCTAATCGTTCAAGATTAGGCCAAGGGATTATTTCATTTTTGAATTCTAAGTAGGGGTTATTTTTTTTATTTTTCAAAGGGAGAATGAAATGAACAGACAATAGTAATTTCTCAATAACATTTATTTACCAACATTAATTTTCTAATTAAAAATATTTCTCTTTACATTTTAGTTTCCCTTTAAAACTCTGGTGGTAAGTTTGTAGCTAGCGGATATTGAACTTGGTGGTTTAGTTTTAAGTGAACTTTTGGAGGCGACACTATCTTGTCATAAAACTGGCTTTAATAGCTATAGTCTGCTTTTAATAGCTAGGGTACATTGAAAATAAATTTCTTGATGTTCTCCCAAAGGAATTCTGCTCTAACCAACTAACTGACAACTTAACTTGGCAATACTCCCTTAAAACTTAGGTATATATTTTATTCTCCCCCCTTTAATAGGGCTTTTAAGTTAAATCGGTACTGATTTATATAGTAATGGCGCCATGGATTTATAATAGAAGCTTACGCTTCCTGGATATTCCACTCGCCTTAAAACGCGCACAACATTTATTCCTCGTCTGAAATGGCGCGAGCTAGTACCAGCCTGGCACGCGCGTTTGTGACGTAGAATTTGAGGCAAATTCAGAGGGGGTGGAAGTTTTTCACGCGCTTGAGTTTTAATTTTTAATAGCGCGCGCGAAACAATTTTTAGAAAAGTGCGCGCGCCGAGAGAAAAAGTTTGCCTCAATTTCTACGTCATCAGCCCCCCAGTCCCCATCCGCGCGAATTTTTATGACATAAATGTGTTTAAAATCAAAATGCCTTGCTGAAGGCTACAGTGAAATATCCAGGAAGCGTAAGCTTCTATTATAAATCCATGATGGCGCGTCTCTTCCTTACACCGTGTTATATCAATGGGTAAAATAACATTAAATGTCATTACTCTATTTAATATCAGTTGAATTTTATTAAGGATTAAATATACTCGTAAATAAGTCGTATCCTTCATTGAATTTAACTTGTAAATTCTTATCTTCTAAAGTGAATTAACACCGAAGTTAATACAATGCTCTTAAATTACGAATTTACCCAAATGTTTTTAGTAATGTACTAATTTTTTTAATTGAAAATAATTTAATTCTAATTTATGTTTATTTATTTTTTTTTTTTCTAGGTAAGTACCGTTAAAATATTCTTCGCGTGAACCTCTTAACGTGTGAACTCACGTGAAATTGGTGAGTAATCAAACTTAAAATTTAAACAACGTGGCAGTGTTAAATGTATTACGACCCCTTACATATTTTAGCCAATCACAAACTTGTCTGCAAAAAAAAATAGTTTGATAATATTTTGGGCATTCTTTGTGAAGAAACACAATCATTTTCTATAGTTCACCGCCATCTGTTCCTAACAACATCTTATAATAAAGAAAGAAAGAAAGAAAAAAAAATGTTACTTTGGTTTTGGCGCGAAAATTTAGCGGGAAACATATTGAAATCGCTTATAGGTTATAGCTTATAGAGTAATGGCACCTTCCCGCCTTTGACTATATAAATTTCTATGGGAAGTTAACACCGTGTGCCACTACTCTATAGGTGGTCGAGAGAGCTCGCGCTCGCGCGCGCGAGCGTTACGTCATGCAGGGTTCTTCAAATCCCGTGCGCACGAGCTTCTTCTTCTTAGAGAGGGGTCGGATACTTGTCGTTATTTTTATAAATAGTAGTGGCATCTTTTATAAATTCTCCGTAGAACTTACAATAGCCAAAGTGGAGCTCTGCCATCATTGCTAAAAATATACATACGCAATAGCATTGTTACGTAATATAAGAGATATAGAAAGGGGGGGGGTTGGAATTAAATGGGCCACGCCATTGGGGGGCCCCTAGAATTGGTTAGGTTGGTTATACTAGATGCGTCAAATCATGACCCCCAAGGGTCACCTAGTTCTTCTAGGATACCGTAACCGTATATTAATCTCAGTTATAATATGCCTTGAACTTAAAGCTAAGTGGGTTTAGATTCCAGCGTTTTATTTAAGGCAAATTACGAATGGTTCTCTCGTTGGTTGCCCAGTTATCTTTTCTTCGGACAATAAAAAGGATGTTATTTATGAACGGTCAGATTTATTTATTTTTTTCCTAGGGGGGGAGGGAGCCCAGAAAGATGGCCATGATCCCCCAGAAAGAAGCGACTTTTGGCATCGCCGACGTGTAAAAGAAAACAGATTTAGAAGATCCCTCTGAATAATAGCTACTTTTGTGAGCACCAGAAGGGATGATACCTTGTATACCTTTTTATTCTTTTTTTCTCCAAAGGACCCCCCCCCCCGAGTGGTCAAGATAACTTAAAACATTTACTCCATTAAATATAAATTAATAAATTAAAATTATATCATTTTAATAGTCTTTTGTACTGGACATAGGTTGAATTACACTCACTATATATCTACTCGGAGGCTGTTTGACCATTTGTTTTAAAATATATTGACCATGCGGTTTATAAAGCAAAGCCATGCGCAGGCAGATCGAATTTTATCTTTACTTTGAATATATCTATATATATGGGGGTCCGTGTAGGCATTTTATATAGAGGGGGAGGGAGGGGGAAGGGCCCCGCTATATTGAAGTGGGCTATTGTTCGAACAAATGGGGGAATGGGCTCCTTTAAAGTTTCTGACCGATTTATTTAAAATGTTGTCGACGTAAGGTAGAATAACTACTATATTTCAATAGTCAATTCTTCGGGCTTCTCATAAGTTCATTATATAAGTAAATAACGTCACCTTTTCGTTATCGCGCCAAAGCTCGCGTTAAGGTAATAGCGACATCTGACGTCCAAACGGTAAAACACGTCACGTAGTAAGCTTTATTCCCACTTCCCAGTTCGTTAATAATATTTCCACTTCAGCCTTCTTCGGAACGACTCTTACTTATTGGGAGCGTTTATAATAAACTTATGAAGCGTGTTATATAGCGATAGAAGTCCCCGAGCAAGTTTTGCGCTGACTTCTATAAAATATATTCCATCTGTAGTTGAATATTATAATAGTGGGGGGCCGAGGAGGTGGGATGTTTAACGGGCCGGTCTACCGTTATTTAAAATCATGCCAATTTTCGTTTTACACGAGATATAACTTTGGATGTAGTATTTTATAGCCCATAGCAAATATTGCGAAACTTGCAAACTACGAAGAATTTATATAGTTTTACAAATCGTTAAGTTTTACCTATATTATTTGCAACTTTATTGCCGATGCTATTTTAGATTAAATCAGGGACAAAAAAAATTGTCACGTGTATTTTCCCCGCGCTTTTGGATAAATTTGGCGGGCGCGCGAATTTTTCTCGCGCTTTTTTTTTCGTAATTTCACGCGCGCACGTGTTTTTTCGCGCGCTTTTTTTCTAAATTTGGCGCGCGCGCACGTGTTTTTCATTTAATATACATTTTAATATAGTTCCAAAGACATTCCCTTTGTAGTTTTCTTTCATTTAATCTGTCACGGCTATATTTTTAGATATATTTTTAGATCCCACTTTTGTTAAGAAATACATTTCATTTTATAAATTCTCAGTTTTACTAATTATTCCCAAATGGTTACCTGCTCTCGGGTAGGTCCGAGAATCCTTCCTTACGCTTTTTCCCTACGGCGGTATCCTCAGTACTTGGCTTCTCAAAGAACCCTATTTTATTACAGTCATTCATTCTCCCCTATCTTTCTTTTGTATCTACGAAAAATGTCCAAGCGAAAGTTTTTGGGTAGGGGTTAAACTGTACATATATCGGGTTAAGAATCTATAATTTCATTTTGTCGGTTCAGGCCATTTGAACTATATTTTCGAATGGCTCTGTTATCTTTTTGTATTTTTGTATTATCTCTATTTTTGGAAAGTTGGACTATTCGCGTCTTCGCGGTGCCACTTAAATGGTACCTGGTACCGCACTGATTAATTGCTCTCTCTCGGGACACATTTGGTGCCGAGAAATCTACTCTCTCTCTCTTCGACCTTTGAACCTTTACCGGAGTTCGGAGAACTAAAATAATTAGACCAAATCCCTGAACATGATTGGCTAAAGAGAAAGTGCCGGCGAAAAAGAAGAATTGAGGAACTGAACTTGGAGGTCGTAAAGAGTTACTTTTTGACGAGGACTCGACTAGGAAGGAGAGCAAGGCTTTGCTGCTCCTGGACTGCGACAAGGAAAGAACCCTAAAGACTTAGACGTTTTCGAGCGGCCCAAGACTTAGAAGATTCTAAGAGGACGGAAGAGTCTCGAGACATAGCCATTTTTGGAGGAAAGAGTCCAGGGACATAGTAGTTCTGAAGAACCACTGACCAGTCCAGTCTCCCGTCAGCTAATCCTGCTTCGGGTTAACGCATTACGCGTTACAAAATTTGTGCGCGCTCACTTCGTGCGCGTGAAAGAAAAGAGAGAGAGCCAACGTTTGGGTATCGTTGAAACAATTTTAAATTCGAAAAGTGTTAATATTATTTTGGGGGCTAGTGTGCATGCGAATATTATTCCGGGGTTTAAAGTGTGCATGCTAATATTATTTTGGGGGTTAATGTAAATAGAATACCGGAATTTAAATTAACTGTCTATCGTTTGTTAGCCAGGGCCTTCTGCCTTGGTCAGGTATTTTAATGAAATTAAATTTGATTTCGTTTGGACATTTAAACCAGTTCTAGTTATTACTCCTATACTCATACCCTAGACTTTAATTGAACCCGCAGTTAGATTACGAGAAGCCTAGTAATTTATGTTTTCCGCTAGTTCAGGGAAACCAGGAAAAAGCGGTTACATAACTGGGGGTCAGTGTCCGGGATAATTCATTTGTTAAAGGTTTCCAATTTATCCTTATGGTTAGGTTCTCGTAGTCATTTTGTTCGGTTTCTTATTTTTTATTTTTGTTAGTTACCATTACTTATTCTCCTCATGAGTGTATCCGACTCCGACAGTGACACGTATATTTCCGATAGCTTGACTTTTTGCCCCGAGTGTCACCCCCATTTGGGCCCTCAATACAGTTGTAGAGAGTGCCTTCGTGTTTATCACAATCAAGAGCGTGATCAACGCCGTCAGAGGCTAGAATTAGCCCGGGAACAACCCAATACCACCCTTGTCAAAACAATGGCCAATAACCAAGAAAATTTACCCCCACAACTTAATATGCCGGTTATCCCTGAAAATATCCCTCCCGTTTTACCCCCGAATAATCCGCCAATTAATCCCCAGCCAGCGCTTCCCGAAGCAAATTTAATTGCCCTCCTAGTAGCGCAAATCCAAACGTTGACGACCACTTTAGTTGCTAATAATTCTAACAATGGTCAAAATAACGGGAGCCGCGAGGGTCAACAGGTGAATAATCACGGCGAAAATTATAACCCGCAAACTTGGGTTCCCCAAATTGAAAGTCCAAAATACTGGGGTAATGACGATAAAAATTCGACCTTAAATGAATTTTTAGTTAACGCTAAAAGACTACGTAATAGTCGCAATATCCCTGATGATATTTTTCTTGAGCGTTGGGTCCCCACATTTTTATTTGGTCCCGCGTCTGACTGGTGGCGGGACAATGAAGGGAGTTTTGCCACCTGGGATGCCTTCGAATGGGCCATGAGAAACGAATTCTCTAATGAGGACGAGGACGACAGAGTTTTAGAACTCTTGCACGCCAGAACCCATAAGCCTAACGAATCGGCCTTAGATTATATCAACGCTATGCAGGACCTCATGCGTCGTTTAGAAAGCCCCCTATCCCCGAAAGAAAAGGTTCGGTTAGTTTTTCGTAACCTACGTCCCTCCTTGCAAAAATTACTTATATCCAAAAAGTACACATCCCTTAGGGAATTGATTTCCGACGCTTCTCGCGCGGAAAGTATCCTTCCCACGGAAACAGTGAAAGGTACCCCATCGCCCTCCGTCCCTGCACAAAGTCCCTACGATAGTGGCCCCCCTCCTAATAACCCCCCTCACCAAACGGGTTGGAATACGGGACGACCACCTCGCTCTCAAGCCTTTCGGGGTTATGCACCCCCTCCCGGCTGTTATGAATGCGGTAGCCGCGACCATTTTAAAAATAATTGTCCGAAGCTTCGCCGAAACTGGCGCGACAATCCCCAAGGTAGGAACCAGGGAAACTCGAGGAACGGCGGCAACTCGGGACAGGGAGCCGGGTTTGCTCGTCGTGCCCCCCAATAAATACCCCTGCGGCGTCCACGAAAGGGCATCTTCCGATTTCCGAGATAAACAACGTTTCACGCCTTTTAGGTCAAAAACTTTTGTTTATTCCTGTGGAATTTGGAGGTGTTTCCTGTAAGGCTCTAGTGGACTGCGGCGCAACTCATTCTGTGATCGACGAACAATATAAAAATAGTATAGAAAAGATAGGTTTTCCGACAAAGGCTAATGACGCGATATTAAAACTTCCTAACAAGAAGTTTGTTCAAGCGAAGGGCAGTGTTTCCTTACCGATATTAGTACCTGACGTCTTATTTGATTGGTCCGCTGTTTATGTAGAAAATTTGAATTTTCCCGCCATATTAGGACTAGATTTTTTGTCACATAGTGGTATGCTCGTCGATTTTTCCGAGAGTACTTATTGTTGGAAGGCCTATTCTAGTGAAATTCACAGATTCGTTGACACAGTTGAAGAGCCTAATGTTAGTGTAAATAATTTTTTAGTTGATAAGTATATGTTTGCCGAGCAGGACGATTCCGTTGATGCCGAAGAGCTTAGTAAGGCCCTGAATGAAGCCCCCTTAAATAAGGAGCAAAAAGAACGTCTTTGCGACGTCGTTTATAAACATAGGCAGGTTTTTACGAAAGAAGCAGGTAGAACCACCAAAACGGAACACTACATAGAAACCCAAGGTCCCCCTATAGCTTGTCGACCTTATCGTTATGCCCCTCCACTCCAAAACAAGATCAATAGTATAATTGAGGACATGTTAGCCAAAGATTTTATAGAACCCAGTGATAGCCCATGGTGTGCCCCTGTTTTCCTAGTTCGACAGGAGGGGAAGGAGGACAGACTAGTAGCTGATTATCGAGGAGTCAATGGCGTTACTACGAAAGACCAATACCCATTGCCTCGGATAGACGATATTTTAGAGTCTATTTCCTGCCCAAAATTTATAACCTTGATTGACCTGCGGTCTGGCTATTGGCAAATTCCTTTGCACCCTGACTCCAGAGACAAAGCGGCTTTTGTCACGGATAAGGGTTTATTCCGTCCAAAAGTACTTATGTTCGGTCTAACCAACGCTCCCCGAACATTTCAAAGAATGATCAATAACCTCTTTCTCAAACTTCGTAAACGAGGCGTCTTTGCCTACCTCGACGACCTAATTATCGCCACCAACAGCTTTGATGAGCATATGATTATGTTAGACGAAGTGCTCACAATTTTGGCCACCCACGGTCTAACGGCAAAAGCTTCGAAAGCTCGCTTTTGTCAGAAAAGAACAAGAATTTTGGGGCACATAATCTCCGAGAGTGGAATAGAAGTGGATGAAACCAAAGTAAAAGTTATTAAGGATTACCCCCGCCCAAAATCGGTCAAAGACATCCGACGATTTTTGGGTATGGCGTCATACTACCGACGTTTTGTTCCCAATTTTTCAAAAATTGCGGACCCCCTCAATCGCCTTCTACATAAGGATCGGATTCGTCACTGGGCATGGGATGCTGAGCAGGAGCTGGCCTTCTCTCAGTTGAAAGTAGCTTTGTCGACGACTCCAGTTCTTAATACTCCTAAGTTTGACCACCCCTTTATTGTTCGGACGGACGCGTCTGACGTAGGGATAGGTGGTGTACTTAGCCAAAAGATTGATGGTAAAGAAGGGGTTATCCAGTATTTTAGCCGATCTCTCAATAACTTAGAAAGAAAGTATTCCACCTCGGAACGCGAATGTTTAGCTATAGTCGAAACTGTTGAATGTTTTCGTCCATACATCCAGGGCTCTAGTTTCGAAGTTTATTGCGACCATAAAAGTTTGGAATGGCTCCACAAGGCAAGAGATCCTACCGGTAAACTAACTCGTTGGATGTTACGTTTACAGGCGTTTGAACCCTTCCAAATCAATTATATCCCCGGGCGAGCGAATCTTGTCGCCGATGCACTGTCCCGAATAGAACACCCCGACCCGTCTCCGAGTGCGGAAGGAATATTGTCTGCAGCAATAGTTTCCAACCCCAAGAGTGTCCCCACGGAGGTAGTAAACTTAGATCTTGACACGTTGATTTCGGAGCAAGATAAAGACCCTAGCATATCTTCGGTGAAAAAGTGTTTGCTAGACCCCTCTCAGTCAGTTCCCCCTAACATAACCCGATTAGTTGATCAATGCGAAGTGGTGAAGGGTCTGGTATGTAAACTGGTACCCAAGTACCAGGATAAGGGATTCAGTGGTTATCGTGTGTTAGTTCCCGAAACTCTTCGCTCAAGAGTATTGTATTGTTGTCACGACAACAAAACTGCGGGACACCTAGGAGCGTTTAAGACCAATAAGCGCGTTAAGGAAATGTATACGTGGGACGGTATGAATGCCGATATCACCCGTTACATTAAAAGTTGCCAGGTCTGCCAAAAGTACAAAATTCCCCGTACCAAACCGCCAGGTTTGATGAAATCCGCCTCACCGGCCGAAGCCTGGTCAGTAATCTCAGTGGACCTGAAAGGTCCTTACCCCCCAAGTAGAAGAGGGCATACACAAATGTTAGTTGTCACGGAACAATTAACAAAATGGGTCGAAATCTTCCCCTTAAAACGAGCTACGGCCCCTGTCATTGCAAATAAACTGGTAGACGAAGTATTTACTCGCTACGGTGTTCCCTCTCGCGTTATTTCCGATAACGGAAGTACCTTTGTTTCCAAAATTATGCGCACAGCTTTCGCGCAGTTAGGAGTAAAACATCGGCTCACTTCAATTTATTCCCCGCAAGGCAATCCAGTGGAACGTATGAATCAGACGTTAGGGACCATGCTAGCGTCTTATGTAAAAGATTCCCATAGAGACTGGGACCTTGGGCTCCCTCAGTTAGCATTTGCTATTAGGACCGCAGTACAAGAATCGACGGGCTATACCCCCGCGTTTCTTAATTTTGGGAGAGAGTTAAGGCTTCCGCACTACCCGATACCAGACGATTTCAACGTCAATGGTAGTCTTACCGAAGCCGCACGGAAGGTGCATGCTCTGCGTTTAGGAGACCTGGTAAAGAGGTCTCACGCCACTGCTTTGGCCAAAATTACCAAGGCACAAGAAAGACAAAAGTGTCAATATGACAAAAGGCACCGGGATTTCGAATTCCAGAAAGGTGACCTTGTTTGGAAAAGAACACATTTTTTGTCATCGGCTGACGCACGCTTTGCAGCGAAATTGGCTCCTAATTGGGACGGCCCTTACCTCATCGCTGAGAAATTATCCCCGTTGACCTATCGCCTCGCATCTCCCGATGGTAAAAAGATATTGAAAGGCACCCATAAAATATCCCATCTTAAGCCTTTTGTCCCCCGTTTGGCCAAAGACTCAGCCCCATTAGAATTAAGTTCGTCATCCCAAGAGGTTGATAGACCGCAAAGCCCTAACGCTCGAAGGTACTCGCTTCGACCACGTAATGCCGTCACGGGACGGGTAGTCCGTTTGTAAATATAATCTCCAGTTACCATAAATTTGTATATAATTAAATTGACCTCACGAGGACGTTCGGTTTTAGGGGGGAGGGAGTGTCACGGCTATATTTTTAGATATATTTTTAGATCCCACTTTTGTTAAGAAATACATTTCATTTTATAAATTCTCAGTTTTACTAATTATTCCCAAATGGTTACCTGCTCTCGGGTAGGTCCGAGAATCCTTCCTTACGCTTTTTCCCTACGGCGGTATCCTCAGTACTTGGCTTCTCAAAGAACCCTATTTTATTACAGTCATTCATTCTCCCCTATCTTTCTTTTGTATCTACGAAAAATGTCCAAGCGAAAGTTTTTGGGTAGGGGTTAAACTGTACATATATCGGGTTAAGAATCTATAATTTCATTTTGTCGGTTCAGGCCATTTGAACTATATTTTCGAATGGCTCTGTTATCTTTTTGTATTTTTGTATTATCTCTATTTTTGGAAAGTTGGACTATTCGCGTCTTCGCGGTGCCACTTAAATGGTACCTGGTACCGCACTGATTAATTGCTCTCTCTCGGGACACATTTGGTGCCGAGAAATCTACTCTCTCTCTCTTCGACCTTTGAACCTTTACCGGAGTTCGGAGAACTAAAATAATTAGACCAAATCCCTGAACATGATTGGCTAAAGAGAAAGTGCCGGCGAAAAAGAAGAATTGAGGAACTGAACTTGGAGGTCGTAAAGAGTTACTTTTTGACGAGGACTCGACTAGGAAGGAGAGCAAGGCTTTGCTGCTCCTGGACTGCGACAAGGAAAGAACCCTAAAGACTTAGACGTTTTCGAGCGGCCCAAGACTTAGAAGATTCTAAGAGGACGGAAGAGTCTCGAGACATAGCCATTTTTGGAGGAAAGAGTCCAGGGACATAGTAGTTCTGAAGAACCACTGACCAGTCCAGTCTCCCGTCAGCTAATCCTGCTTCGGGTTAACGCATTACGCGTTACAAAATTTGTGCGCGCTCACTTCGTGCGCGTGAAAGAAAAGAGAGAGAGCCAACGTTTGGGTATCGTTGAAACAATTTTAAATTCGAAAAGTGTTAATATTATTTTGGGGGCTAGTGTGCATGCGAATATTATTCCGGGGTTTAAAGTGTGCATGCTAATATTATTTTGGGGGTTAATGTAAATAGAATACCGGAATTTAAATTAACTGTCTATCGTTTGTTAGCCAGGGCCTTCTGCCTTGGTCAGGTATTTTAATGAAATTAAATTTGATTTCGTTTGGACATTTAAACCAGTTCTAGTTATTACTCCTATACTCATACCCTAGACTTTAATTGAACCCGCAGTTAGATTACGAGAAGCCTAGTAATTTATGTTTTCCGCTAGTTCAGGGAAACCAGGAAAAAGCGGTTACAAATCTCGAGAAGAATTCGGTATAGTTACTATTGCTTTATTGGCTATCTGAGTTGTATTTTTCCAGGAGCTTTCTTTTACTAGTTTTCCCACTATTTTGGCGCGTAAGCTTAGTATCTAAGAGTCGTGATACGAGCCCAAATATAAATCCAGGAGCTTAACAGAGTGTTTTCCCGCCAAAGTGGTGGTAATAAAAAAGAAATCACAAAACTCATAAAAAAAGTTATTTTCCGTCCGTTTATTTCACGGTTAGGACCCCTTAGAACCTTTGTCGTGAACTGACACTCACTATATCACGGTCTTCTTTAGTGATGTATCACTGATTGAAAAATAACGCCAAAGAATTTATTTCAAATAAAAATTAATTCCCCACGTGTTTTGTTTTATATATATTTTTGGCGCGAAATATCGATAAAGCGCGTGTTTTTTGGCGCGAAATATCGATATGGCGCGTGTTTTTTCCCGCCAAATAAATAAATAATAATCTCGCGCGCGCGCGCGCACGTGAAATTAAATTGTACCTTTTATCATTTTCAAGATATAAGCTTACCAAAGGCGTAGGATAAATATCTGACGCTCTGGATGAAAATAGTCCATGGCACGTGCTGCTGGGGGTTTTAGTTTTATACGATATTATCGATTGGTTCTTTGGGAAAAGGATCGAAATTTTGCTTCTTGGCGCGAGAGAGAGAGTGGCGTTCTTGCCGCCATCTTTACGAGTACCTTTCAAACGTTTTCGGTATTGACTTAAAAAAAGTTTCGATATTTTTTTTTTTTTACGTGGAGCTTGTGAAGTGCTGGCACACGTAACCAATATTTGATTTTCTACTTTGCTTTTATTCTTCGGGGTTCTCTCTCTATCCAAGGTTTGAATTTCGGGTTAGCAAAAGTTTTTGTTTGAAATGGGATAGATCGCCGCAGCCGCCTTTCTTATATAATCTTTAGAATCAACAATCAACCGTCCGTTTTGAGTGCTGCCAAAGGTACCCTACCCTACCCCCCCCATATACCCCTTTTACTAACTTAGAATGCCCTAGATACCATACTAAGATACCAATTTTAAGCTCATTCTAAGGGTGAAACTGCGTTCGCGAGGTTTATTGGAAAAATAAGTGTTATTTTTGAAGGAGAGTGTTAGTTCCCTCGGTGAAGTGTTGAAATCTCTATGAGATATAAAGAGAAGAGTGTTAGTTCCCTCGGTGCGGTGTTGAAATCTCAAGGAGATATAAAGAGAAGAGTGTTAGATCCCCTCGGTGCGGTGTTGAAATCTCTAGGAGATATAAAGAGAAGAGTGTTAGTTCCCTCGGTGCGGTGTTGAAATAAAGAGAAGAGTGTTAGTCCCCTCGGTGCAGTCTTGAAATCTCTAGGAGATATAAAGAGAGAAGAGTGTTAGTTCCCTCGGTGCGGTGTTGAAATAAAGAGAAGAGTGTTAGTCCCCTCGGTGCAGTCTTGAAATCTCTAGGAGGTATAAAGAGAATTAAGAGTGTTAGTTCCCTCGGTACGGTGTTGAAATAAAGAGAAGAGTGTTAGTTCCCTCGGTGCGGTGTTGAAATAAAGAGAAGAGTGTTGCTCCCCTCGGCCCCGTTGGATTTGTATGATTGAATGTTTATAATAATTTAATGCAAATGAAGTAAGAGTCTGCTGACTGTTGATGAATGCACCCCGCTAGCTATCGGAAAAACTCATTAAGGGATCATAAGGGGGAACGAGAACCGATCATTAAAGTTAATTAATAGTTAATTAGAAATCTCCCGGGCATTGTTTCATTCCATCTATTAAGAAATATATATATAGATTACATTAATATAATATATAATTAAATATTGTTTATAAATTTGAGATTAAATTTTAAGTTTCTTATCGATATAAGAAAACAGACTTTATGTTAATTTTTCATATCCGTTTATGTTAATTTAATTGTAATAACTGATAGCCATGTTAAATATCATATAGATATCGTACGCTGAAGGGGTTCTAGAGAAATAACGTAACACCCTGAAGGTCCATTCACAGACGCTCTGACGAAACATAACATTTTTCTAAAACGTTTTAAAAATAATAACTTCAAAATACAGCGTGTAAACTGCCCTTAATTATTCAATATTACTTTTCAATTTTACTCTAAGATTAAATACGATTATTTTAGTTCAATTTTAGTGTCAAGTGACGTTGTATGAAGGTATAGATATCGTGTTCTTTAGGGGAGTGTTTTGAATTGGTCCTTGGCCTTTTCTTCACACCTCAGTCACTATTTTTTTTTTATTTTAGCACACCCTAACGTGCTCGCCCGAGGGGCCCCACGATATATAATCGAGATACCCCCCCCCCATCTTTACCTGTTACCCCCCCCCCTCCCAAACCGTCCGCCTCTTAAAGGAAAACGGCATTAAATAAATACTACCATGGAATCAAAATTATAAAACCTGTAAATACTTGAAAGTGCTGCCAGTCATTTGTGACATTTGTAATATTCAACGGCGCAATCTACAACAACAGACTGAAATGAATAAATCAATTTCTTTAGCCCCCACCTTTAAGGCACACTTATCGATTAGGGTTAGATTTTTCCTTTAATTTTTAGTGTGTAGCCGCATCCTACATGCCATGGCGTAATTTCCAAATGATCCCAAAGACGAGACGAGAGAGCGGAGATTCGAGATTTGAAAATATAAATTTATTTTATATTTTTTTGATATTCAATTTGAAACTGTTCTTATCACGAATTCTCTCGTATCGTGTATAATAATTTCACTGCCATAGTAGATAGATTTTTATTTTATTTTTTTGTCGAAACGTTTTTACTTGGGCGATAAGTCAAAATTAATACCAACTTGATGGTGGTATTTTATAAATTCAGGAAAAAGAAAAATTATAATTTTATTTTTCTCTAGCTAGTCTGAAATCGATGTCAAATGATTATTTCCAGGGGTGGGTTTTGTAGGAGTATGCGCAAATATAAGAGAGTGTGCGACTGCAAATAAAGCAGCGCAATCGCCCGCCCGCCTGTTCCTTCTGGGGCCCCTCATTACTAGATAGCTTAGCAATTAGCGCAACATGCTTGCTCCTCTTGGCTTTGGCGGGAAAGGGAGATGGATTTGGCGGGGAATTTTATATACGAGCTCGTGCAAACATCTCACGCGCTAACTCTACTCCACCCCCCCCCCATCCCCAATAGAGGTCGGACATTATATCAATCAATGATAAAAATACATTAAAAGTATTTGAATCACTTACGAAGTGTTATACCCCTCATTGCACGTGAATTTGTTTTTTCTTTCAAAAGATGTCGGACATTACTTCTATAGTATTAACGAATTCTTAAGGCGTATATGCCTAGAATAGGGTAATGTCTCACCCCTTATTTGTTCAAATAGTGTCTTTACTTTTCCCATCTCCCGCCGGCTTTTAATCGTATGTAGAAAAGACATTCAACAAGAAGTTTCTAGGCGCGAAGCCTTCCTTTCCCGCCAAAATGCGCGAGGGGAACGACCCCCCTCTCAATATAAAGACAATACGAGGAGGATAGTACAATAGTCTGGCAAGGGATATATTGGCTTATTTAAAACTGTTTTCGAGTCAAAAGATTTAAAAGGGTTTCTACTTAATTAAATTAAAATGACTTCTTAAGAACGAATTTTAATTTAGGGAACTTTTTAATTACTTTATGAATTTATATAACTCGATGACAGTTGTTGGGGTTTATCCCTTGTAACATCAAGGGATAAAAAAGGTAGAGTGCCATTTCTCTTTATACTTATTTCAAGATGAAAAAGCTTATCACGTATCTGAACGACACGTACTTAAAACTCCGCGCCCCCGAAGGGATGGATGAATTTCAGTTTGCCAGGCAAGTCTAATGAGACTTAAGCGAGGACTTAAGTCTTTGGTAATTTAGTCAAAACCCAGGGCAACCCCCAACCCCCAATTTCCCCTCCCCCCGTATAATATGTAATGCTTTTTATTTTAAATGAGACCATGTGGGAATTGAAATCATACTGAGAAAAGGGTTATTTAGGCTTAAGTAAAAGCGCGGGAAATGTAGTAGTCTCTCCATCGAGGGGGTAACCATGACAACCAGACTCTTCACGTGAAAAAGAGCGGGAAAAATACCATCCATATATAGCACGTGCCATGATAATTGGCGCGCGCGCGCCAGATTGAGTTCGTAGTGAAGCGCGTGCTAGCTATATACCATACCCTTTCAACTTATACTCGCACGTGTTCACCTTTTAACAGCGAATAAAGTGAAAGGCGCGAGACATGATATAAAATGAATGCAGCTTGCACGCTTTGACTTTATTACACTTTAAAAGATGGACGAATTTGAATAAATCACGCTCGCATGCAGGGTAGCCCGTTTCCAGGATGATGATAAAAATGTTACATCCTAAAATATTTTTGCCTTCTTGAGCTGTATTAGGTTATCAATAGTTGTCCCGTACTAATTTGGATCCAGGGGTTTAGTTTCTCCCGGAGATGCAAATGCGGAATAATTAGTGAAATGATTAGCAATGCCTGGTGCGTGCGAGTTCGGATCCTCTTGAACCCGCCTAGCTGGCCAATCAGCTTTCGTTTTAAAATTCTAATTAGGTAAAGATATAATTTTAATTGTAAGTAATACTTGAAATGGTGTACAGCTTAAGAAAATACTTTCGTGTATAGCTTATCCTGACAAACAAATTATACTAAGTTCACGCTATAAAAGCCAACCGTATTATGCGTGAAAAGTGTATACAAAGGGCATGCTAGACGTTACTTACTTTCGACGTCATATTCAGCTGTTAACCAATCAGTAATCGTCAAAAAAAAAACTAATTCTCTTGACACAAACCTTATAACATAGTCCGTAACTACATTGACAAGGTTTCTATACGTCGTGTAATTGTAAGCCAATAAGGATTGGGCAGTATGGGCCCCCCTTGCAAATTAAAATTGTACGCGAGGAGGGGGGTCACAAAATTGAAATTAGACCTTACAACACGAAACTTAATACACGTGTCTCTGTCTATACTCGTTTGTAATCTTAATCCAAATTGGTGAAATGTCTGTCCTATAGCTCGAGAACGGGACAGCTGCTAAGAAAATGGTGTGTGCGTGAAAACTGATCTGCCCAATATGCTTGCAGTATAGGCGCGAAAAACAAAATAAAAACTTTTTGGCCCTTTTGCATGGCATGGCGCGGTGAGCTTTTCTCTTAGCGTAGGACAGCTGTCCCCTTTGACAAGTTACGGGGTAAACAAGGCATCCATCAATGGCCAATTTAGGCAAACGACAGAAAACCCAAACCAACCAGAAGAGCTAGAGAAAAGCTTTAACACACGACCCCCTGTAAAAGGATACCGTTGCCTAGCAACCACCAACTTTCTTTCTTTTTGTACACCAAAATTTATTTACTCTTTTAAAAGTTTTTCGCGCCAAGAAATGATTTATGAGCACGTGCAAAATATTACGTATCACGTTACCCTATATACACGCGTTTAAAATCTCGTGCCAATATTTTATTTCACGCGCGCGCTTAAATTTAAAGCACGTGATTTACTGTGTCACGAGACGGCAAAAAAATATACACGCGTTTAAAATCTCGTGCCAATATTTTATTTCACGCGCGCTTAAATTTAAAGCACGTGATTTGCTAAAATTTAACAAATGTTAACGAGACGCCAAAAAAAAATAAAAATATGTATTTAGGCCTAAAACAAATTGGCGCGCGTGCGCAAAGAGATATTTTTTTCTTTCAAATTAGCGCCAAGCAAAAGTGAGTTATTTCCGCGAGTGTCGAACTTCTTAGGGTCAACAATCAGTTTAAAAAGAAGAAAAGTGAGAAAGCAATTTTCCGTGTTAATAAATACCCTATGTCTACTTGTTAGAATTAAGGAATGCTCGCGTTTTTGGCGCGTCGGACCCAATGATCTCCAAGTAGAAAATTTTGACAAATGACGTGAAACGCGGCACTTTGACCCCGAAATAATTTCTACAAACTGTCCGTCCGCTTTCTCAGAGCTAATTGTAAGATGTTAAAAAGTGATACGAGATTATGGTTATATTCGTACCTTTGTTAGTATTGGTTCTAAATTAATAGGCGTTAAAAATTTGACGGGACTCAATCCCAAGTTAGGAAGGACATTTTGGAAAAACATATTTTTTCTCGCAGGCCGGGCAAGGGCCAACTTAACTTTCGGTGGGTATTTTTGGGGATGTATATATATACCTATAGAGTAAGTCGAGGGTGCACTTGAAGCAGCGCAACTTCGTGGACCTCCCTGCTAGTGGAATTATTTTTGGGGGTTTTCTCTCTAGCAGCCGTGTAGCTTTTGAGAAAACAGTGCCACCATCGTTTTTGCATCGCCATATGGAAAATCTTAGTTAAATCACGGAGACTCTATAAGGGGAGTTGGCTCTGAGCCCAAAATTTCAATATCCAGTGAGCTTATAAATGACCTTGGTATACTAGTTAATTTAAATATAATTTTTCTACCTCGTGAATCCCGTTATTGTCCGGTAGATAAGTTTAGTTGGCTCATCAATACGTCTTACTCTCTTAAGTCTTCTGGCAGCCATATTGGTGTATTTTAGCTTTTCTTCCGGCCTTCAACCCACCAGTATTAAATTACCTGACTAATCTTAGCTCCCCACGTCCATCTGAAACCGTTCTAAATGGGGAAACATTTATGACAAGAGATCCATGATTTAAAATTGCTGTTTTACAGAATAAACAAAAACTAATACTACTTCTACTACTACTACTTCTTCTTCTTCTCCCGTTATTGAGTCTCCCTGGTAGAATCAAACAGGGAGGTCCGTAAAACTGCTTAGAAATCGGGATAAAATTTACTTTGCACCTCATTACTCGTACCACGGATTTAGAAGAGACGCTTGCTGCTGCTCTTAGCACTTGAAAAACACTTTTAACAAGAAGTTTTTAGACGTTCGCGTTTACACTCCTGTCACTCTTATAATAAACGCGAGCTTGAGAAAAAATCATCTCCCTAGTCCTACAAAACTTGTTCCTCATATTTAACATAACATGACGGTTTTTAGCTAAGTATATACGCTTCCAATTTGTGAATAACCCGTGTAATAGGGCATTGAATGATTTAAAAACGCATCCCATTTTTATGTCTATTTAAAACACGTATAAAAAATTCATAAAAATTAAACCACAAATATTAAATTGGTTTAATTAATAAATTATTCAGAAACGCTTTTAAAAGGAATGGAATAATAAATATATTCAAAAGTTGGAACTTTTCAACGAAGCTTGTTGATCAGATCAGAACCTCTTGAAGGAAGCAGTCACGTTCACGTGACCCTTCTTAAAGTGAAATAACCCCTCCCCCCTGACCACCCCCACCCACTCCTTTCTTTCTTGGAAGGAAGGAAGGAACGCCATCTATTAATTAATAAAGACGGCTTAGAGTGATTGATTAAGAATAGCTTCGGAGGCGAACCCCCCCCCCTTCCTAAAGAGAGAGAATGCTTTAACAATTTAAGAACAATTGGGCACAGAGGGGGGGGGGCAAAGGCCCCTTTCATTTTAGCCTCCCCCCCCCTTTGCCCTGTTAAAGACTGACTTGAACCGTACGAAACTTAAGCCTTACACACACACACCGTTCATTGCATAGATTGAGTGGGGCCTAACTCTCTGGATAAATCACGACAGCTTGGGCGATTGCCCCACCAATCTGCCCCAACCCCCTCTACCCCCTTTCCCCGTTATACTCTCACTCGCCCCCACAAAATGCTTTTATTTAAAAGAGGTTGGTAGGTGCCTTGGAATATTGGGTGCTGTGATTGGGTACTTCGCAAGCTAAGAATGGGTTCAGGTTTATTCTTGAATATTAAGACTTTTAAAAGATTTCTAAGGGGGTCATTTGAATTTTTGAAAACTGAAGGGTTAGGTCGGGTTGTACACTGAAGTAATACTGGATTGGATTGGATTCTACGGGATGGATTAGCTAATCGCCTTGTGGTATTATCCTACTATATCTAGGGGTTTCTCCCTACCATGGTTTTAAATAGTATGTTGTGTAGGGGGAGAATGCTACCGTAGTTTTGAATAGGTACAATAGACCCTGTAGTATTATCCTACTATAACTAGGGTTTTCCCCCTATTATGTATTAAAATAGTATAATATATAGGCGTTAAACTACTAAATAATAGGAGGAAAATGCTACCGTATCTTCGAATAACTAATCAATCTTTAGTTAAGAATAGGTTCTAAAATTATGATTTTGGTCTTGGAAAATCGAAGGCATTCCAAGGTTGTATCGTAATATATACTAAAACCAATTTAACTTGGTACTTGGTAGCGTGGTTATAGTGGCGTAGGGTCAGGCATTTATTAGCAGTGTCAGGTTATACCGGGGTTTGGGGGCATTCGGGGGGGTGGAGTGTGGGCGAATGAATGACGTATTAAAACACGCTTCGATTGCTTTCTTAAATGAGCGGATGCTTTTGGTGGGGGGGGGGGGGTTAAAGGGGGCGCGCGCACCCCCCTTTGAGAGATTTTACACGCTTAATTTAAAGATTGAATTGATTTGGGCGCAAAAGCAAATATAGCTTTATACAAACTTCAAGATTTCAAAACTTGGCGAGACAAAAGGCCCTTTTCATTAATATTGCATTATGTAGATTTTCTCCGATTTTAAAGCCACCACAATCTACATCTCTTTCTATTTCTGGCTGGGACTACTTGATATTTAAATTCACTCGTAAACAGTTCCGTTTTAATTTTAAAATATAGGACTATATATTCCTAGAATTATTTTTCAAATTAAAATTAAATAGGAGATTGTATATAGCGTATAAATTAAAGAATTTATCTCACGTGAAATATATAAATAAATTTTTCACGTGAGAATAATGAATAATCGCACGTGCAAATGAATAAAAAGTCACGTGAAAATAAAATAAAATAAAATAAAAAGTTTTGCACGAGATTAGGATTTTTTTACGCGTGAAAATACATTTATTTTATCCCAAGTTAGAAATAAGTAAGTTAACGTCTTAATATTGTTCCGAAGTTACCAGGGGAATGTATTTGTCGATGTGTCCGAGATATCCTGGGCTTTGGATAGAGGCATCTCCGTGGCTTGACCTTGCTCTTCGTAACATACCAAGATGGGTCTGGCCTGGAGACGGGGCGAAAGATACCGAAAATTTTGAAGAGAGAGAGAGAGAGATATTTGACACCTCGCTCTATAGTGATGTAAAGGCGGTGGAAAGATGACTATCATGATGTATGGGATACGTGTTGCCATCATACACAATACTCGCGCGCCCAAGGAAGGAAATATTTCAAAGAATACAAAGGACCGACCGACCGACCCATCGCCGAGGACAAAATACCAAAATATTTCCTAGATGTTAAAATCTGATTTTATACAAAATTGTTAGCCCAAATATCAATGCCGTAGACAGTGTGGCCCGCTAAATTCCCATTACCCCCATTCAGGGTTGCCAGTCATTTGTTATTATACGTGCATCTCCCGCATTCGTTCAGGTTTGGAACTGAACTGAATGATCCAGAACTGAATCGAATTACAGAATTCTATTCTACAAGCTTGTTGTAGATTGTGGCTGAATTGCACACGTCACATATAGTCCTTGAGGTGTTACCCAACTCCAAGGCGCTAAAACACTACACTATTTTCCCCATAATGGTCGATCCAGATGCTGCTGTCTTCTAGTGCACTTTGTAAATGAGGCCCCGAACATTTTTCCCTGAGTCAGAGCTGGCCGGGTCCCCTTGGCCAACTAGGGACCCATTTACGCCTTCAACGTCCCCCCTCCCCCTCCGCTCCTCACCTTGTCCCTGGGTCCCCCAAGATTTGACCCTCTTACTTGCACCACAACTAAATCTAAAAAAGAAACCGTATATTTCAACTTGAATCTTCGCTAAAACTATAGTGGTTTAAAATAGAGGTTATATCGTGACCCTGTATTGAACTTTGAGTATGAAATGAAACAGTACTAGGTTTACAATATGTAGGTCGATGCGTGTTGGGGATGGGGGTTTGAGGCCGGGGTTATGACCCCTCAGTCGATTACTTTTGATAGTTCTCTTGGGAGACCTTATACTCTCTCCCTATACGTGACCCGGGGTGTCCAGAACGCTCGGTCCTTTTCCAAAAACTAATTTTCGGCACCCATGACCAAATGGTCCTTTTTTTATACCAATAATGATGCTCAAAGCAGTGCCGTGCATTTTGGGGGGGGGGTCAATTGGAATTGGTCCTAGTTTCCACCTACAACCGTATTTATTTTTTTAATAATTTCGTAAAATTTTAATTACGACAAAATAGTGCAAATAGATATTCGGAACTTTAGGGCGAATAATGTTTTTTAAAGTATTAAATTTTTTGTTGACTAGACAGAGGTGTCGATGTCGAGTTGCAAAGAATCAAAGTCCGCTTTGCGATAAAAGTAATTTATTTTGCCAAGTTTTGTTAAATCCGGATTGCTTTGAAATTGAATCTCTTTCTCTCTCTCTGATTTAAGCCTTGGCCAGCACGCAGTTTCGAGGGGTGTATTGTATAGTGTTTGTTACTTAGCTTAGCCGTAGATAGGCCTTGGTTTCGAAAGTCTGGAATTTCTGGTATCATATCATGCGGTGTCGATTATGTTGCCAACGTGTAATTGAAATACCGGTAAGATTACCCCATCACGAAACACGGGTCATTATGACCGCCAAGCAAAAGAAAAACACGTATTCTCCCCCCCCCCACACCCTTCCCAGAATGCATTGTAGGCTTTAAGGTCACGGATATACCGTGCTTCGTTCTTTTCTTTTCTAACGCGTACGCCTACGTCGGCTAAGAATAAGCTTCTTCTATTCCATCCGTTCGCGTTCGAGTTTGATATAAATATCTATAATCGGCGCGTGATTTTTATCAGCGCACGTGGTGTCAAAAAATTGGTTGGCGCGCGAGATAAGATTCTTTCGCGCCTTTTTTAATGGACTGTATACTTAGCGCGAGCTTATTCGCGCCTTTTTGATTCGAGGATTGACTCGGGTCTCGCGCTAATGATATTTTGAATATAGTTCAACGCACGCGCCAGCTTGACAATGATGATAATCCTAAGGCGTATTAATACGTAGTGTTAAACCTCGTATAAAAGAAAGTAGTCTTTGTCAATTGTGTTTGGTACTTGGAATTTTAAGAATTTTAGATAATATTTTCATTCTTAGATAGGTTTTTCGTATTTAAATATTAGTTAATCGTTTAATTAAGTTCAATGACCCAACGTATATTAAAAAACTAATTAAAAAAATAGACTTTGTAGGAAACCTCCCAAAAAATTCAATAATTAACACGCGTGGCCCCGTAAAATATTTTCTCTTGGGCCTAAACATCCTTTTAGTAAAATTTTAATAATTAGCTCACGATTACCCACCAGAAAAATAATTAATAATCCCCCAGATAAAAAAAAAAAAAAATAATAAAAATAAAAAATGGTTTCTTAGATTACTCTGGAAGGAAAACCGAAACTGCTTCTTGATTTCAAAGGAAGCCGCCGAGAGTCGCTTTAATCGTTTCCTCCCAAATGTTATACACCATTCGGGATTAGGGGGAGAAAGAGAGATTAAATTACATCCCCCTCCCTCCATCTAGAAACATATAAAATTATATCCCAAAATATTAAATTTGATATTAATTAGATTATTTCAATTGTTAATATAATTTTAATAATATTAAATGCGGTTAAAATATTAACTATATTTATTTTTAATGGTTAGTTTAATAATTTTCACAAATATTTAATACGATTAAAATATTAATTATATTTATTTTTAATAGTTAGTTTAATAATTTTTGCAAATATTTAATACAGTTAAAATATTAATTATATTCATTTTTAATGGTTAGTTTAATAATTTTTGCAAATATTAAATGCGATTAAAGTATTAATTATATTTATTTTTAATGATTAGTTTATTCATTTCAGTTGTTATCGAAAGGTTTGATAATAATACCATTTAAATATTAATTATATTATATTTATTTTTAATATTTAGTTTATAGGGCCCCAAAGTAATTGTTCAAACTCAAGTATAATTTAAATAAATTATATCAAAGATTAGATATTATAGATTAAAATCTACAGGTTTTTTGACCAAACCCATGAAAATATTTTTAGTTTTTAGCTATAATTTATTTAACACCTATTATATTAAGCAATTTTAAAATAGCAATAATAATTCCACGCGGGATCATATAAGTTCTTTTTTGCGCGCGAGAAATATGGCGGGAAATTGAACGTGCCAAAATCGATTAAAAGTTCTTTTTTCACGCGCTCATCTCGACCCTCGCGCAAATCAAAAATTTTTTTTTAAAGTTTATACCGAGGGGTTGGACACTATTCAAAAAATCTAGATTTTTTTACCAAGCAGGTATTAATATAAATATTATTCCCAGATTCATACAGTGTCTGGCCCCTTTTTTTTAAAAGGTGGTCATTAAAATACCTGTAATGAGATCCTTTTATATATCGGGTTATTTTTTTTTCATCTTTTTGAAAATGGACACGCCCCCTTTTTGAAGAAGAAACGTATCCCCCCCTTCTCCGCTTACTTCAACTTCCTCCCCCTTTCCCCACCCCCCTCGGGGTTATTTTAATTTTAATAAGAGCGAAAACTTTGGTAACTTTGAAAGTTGCATCTTGTCTCGTTTATTGCGGTTTTGAAATAAGATACACGGGTCTATTTTTCGATGGGGGTTTTTAAACTTTCGGAAATCATTTTTCATTTCTTTTGAAAAAAATCACGGAGCCGTTTAAGGCCCGGTGTAGATGAGGGGGGGGCGAAGGGGTTAAATTTAGGGAGATTGTAATCTTAAAGATATGATCCCCATTAATAGCTATCGGAGCTTTTTCTTAAGATGTATTGCCATCTTATATAATATAAGGATATGCGAGAATTTATATTTGAGAGTAAATTTTTTTGATCCAATGGATTTTTAAATTAAGATTTTTTTACTTCTGCCATGTTTAAATTTTAATGTTTGTCTTAATAAAACGCTAATTTAATTTACTAATTAATTTTTCCTTTTGTTCTATTTCTAGGTAAGTACAGAACCAAAATTATATATTTCTCGTGAATTTCGCAACATCGAATCAATTTGGAGAAAAAAATCTGGTAGGCCTTGTTGTCATGGTTACGGTTTAATTCAACCACGTGCAATATTTCCCGCCTTTCATTTTTAAAAAGGTCTCGTGCAATATTTCCCGCTTTTATTATTCTTAAGTTCTCGTGCAATATTTCGCGCCTTTTATTCTTCAAATCTCGTGCAATATTTCGCGCCTTTTATTCTTCAAATCTCGTGCAATATTTCCCGCCTTTTATTCTTCAAATCTCGTGCAATATTTCGCGCTTTTTATTCTTCAAATCTCGTGCAATATTTCCCGGCTTTTATTCTTCAAATCTCGTGCAATATTTCGCGCTTTTTATTCTTCAAATCTCGTGCAATATTTCCCGGCTTTTATTCTTCAAATCTCGTGCAATATTTCGCGCTTTTTATTCTTCAAATCTCGTGCAATATTTCGCGCCTTTTATTCTTCAAATCTCGTGCAATATTTCCCGGCTTTTATTCTTCAAATCTCGTGCAATATTTCCCGCCTTTTATTCTTCAAATCTCGTGCAAAATTTCCCGCCTTTTATTCTTAAGATCTCGCGCAATATTTCCCGCCTTTTCTTCTTCAAATCTCGCGCGCCATTTTAAAAACCACGTGCTTGACTGGGGTAAAAAAATTCCCTTTAAATTAGAGAGGGCATAAAAGCCCTCTAAAGAATTCCTCAAAATCGTCAGTGGAAATCTCGAATTTAAATTGCTTAATTTGCTACTCAATTAATTGGACCGAAATTCGAGAGATTTATCTTGAACGTTACTTTTAGAGACCGGTATAGCCTGCCTGCCTGCCTCTTTCCAATAGCTAATTTCTTTTCACCTTAAGAGATCTTCCTTATTAAGCGTCGCGCCTAAATGGGGACCCTAACTTAAATAGTATTGAATACCGAGGATGAAATGAATTTGACATTATCAGCTCCTAAATATCTCGGTGTTTAAATCAGGCGAAAGAAAT
The DNA here is from genome assembly GCF_054372755.1 of Phalangium opilio. Lineage (NCBI taxonomy): Eukaryota > Metazoa > Arthropoda > Arachnida > Opiliones > Phalangiidae > Phalangium > Phalangium opilio. Next base: position 1,804,369 of record NW_028324223.1, read on the forward strand.
CAACTTATTTCTTTTTTATTTTAAAAGGAAACGTTTTACGTAGGTACGCTGCATTCCAGCTCTTAATTAGTTAGGAATGGCGTAGAAACGAAGCCACATCAAAGGGTTTATTTAAGGGTGGGCCATTTGAAATATTTAGATCATAAAATTTGATTCAAAATACCTACCCCCCCCCCCCCAAAAAAAAACGTTAGATTTATTTGATTTAAAATAGATAAATTTCATATATATATAAATATATAAAGACTCGGGTCATGTGAGTGGGTAAATAAAAAAAAATCGCCAGAGGTCATCCTAGGTGGCGCCCTAATTCCAACCCTAAATGGACCACAACATTGAGGTTAATTGGGATTAACGCGCCTCACTGGCTCCATCTATCCCTAAATTTTATTGATATTTTTAAATTTCATAATCTTCCTCTTCATATAACCCTTTTTATTCGATTGACTAATATTAATTGGATTTTGAATTAAAGTCGAACCGTAATAATTAAAAAAAGATCCCTGGCAATCGGCAATTTTTCGAAGCCCGTAAAATATATTGTAAAAGCGACAAAATTTGCATACGTACCCCTCGTTATGGGAAGAACAACTTGTAAGTTTTCGATCCGATGTCATGGTCAAATAAGCTTTATTCAAATTTTTCAAACTAAGCCAATTATAATGTCCAGGCAGTTTAAAATTCAAGTGTATATCATTTAAAGCCAATCTCAGTGCCAACTTAAATTGAAAAATTAACGCTATATAAATAGGGGATTTGGTTTCAAGTTGACACTGGTGTTTGAATTGGATATCTTGAAGGGTTTCCATCGGGACGGCGGAGAAGGGGCTCTTGTCCGGACCCCCAAGCTGAAAAAGGGTTAATTAAGTTAATCCCGATGCCGAGTACCGCAGTTTTCTCTTTGTGTCAGACCGTGTATTAGAACGACAGGCGCCAGTCTGTCTGGACCATGTCAACTCGAGGGTACTTATATCTGGCCATATTTGATTTCAAATTTAGACAAAGGCTTCTTTTAAATTTGCATAAATGATATTTAGATTATCGGGTGCAGCTACGTTTATTGTTTGCAACGCTTTTATTATATATTACGAACTGAACTGAACTGGTGCTGTTACGGGGATAAGTTAGGCGGAGTATTCGACAGATACCAAAGGCAGGGAATTTAAATATTGACCTAATAAGGTTAGGGAAAAGTCAAGGGATTTAAAAATTGACCTAATAAGGTTAGGGAAAAGTCAGAAAATTTAATTTAATGTGAAATTTTAAATTTATCTTAACATAATGTGTCCTTCATTAAATATGATGTCCATTATTACGTTTCTTACCACGTGATTAATTCACGTATAAATACGAATAAATTCATATTAGTTCCTTTTCGCGCTTTTTGGTTTAAATGAACTGAAGTGAATCAGGGACTTGGCGCCATCACAATACGACCATATTCAACCACTCTGAACTCGGGTCACAATTGCGCGAGTCTTCAATAGGATAGGACAGATGCGACGTGGAACTCAATGAAATTGAAAACTAAAATAGAAATAATTTCTTCCAGCTGCTAAACGTCACTCAATGAACCGAACCGAATCGAATTCAATCGTCATATATAGGCACTTGAATAAAGTCTCCCCCAGTTCATTGATGACGGGGGGGATATCCCCTCAAATCTCATGAAAAGGCACTTTATCAAAAGTAATGGGGTTTAACTAGTTAAGAACTATTCATAGAAGCCCCAACTTCCACCGCGCAGACGCAAACTCGTGTTGAAAGGGGTCACAAAAACCCCGACAATGACATAAATAGTTTATTAAAATATTAAGATTGCGTCGAGATTTTTTGGGCCCAACTTGGCTTGGGGCGCAGCTAAAAGTGCTAAGCCTTTTCCTTTTTGGGGTCCTGACAATCCTTTTAACTAAGGGGTTTGGGGGTCAAAATAATCTTCCCCCCCCCCCATGACTGCTTTTGAATGATAGATACAAAGGAGATTTTAAGATTTCCTCTTAACAATTGATGGTACCAATGGTACTTTTTAGTTAAATTGGTATTTCCGGTTTGATAAGTAACTAAAATTTGCAGTGGTACAGTACTCAGGGTACTCGGGCTCACCTAGAACCTTACCTTAAAAAATTCAACTTGATTCTAGAGAGTTTAAGCAAGTAAAAAATAGAAATTCAAATTGTCCCATGCCATAATCTAACAAGTTTAAAATAGATTAATTAGTTTGCTGTTTGTGGAATAAACCGTTCCATTAATTTCATTTGAGAAGCAAAGACCACAGGAGGGGATGGGTCGCCTTCTAGGGTTATTTTCCTGGCACCAAAAAGAGGCACCGCCAGACGGAGCCCAACAGCGGCTTTTTGGCTCCAGGAAAATGGCCCTAGTAGGCGACCTATCCGCTTCTCCTGAGGGTTTTTACTTCCCTGATGAAATTAATGTAATGTTTTTTAACAACCTAACTTAAACTGTCTATTTCAATGCATTCCACATGCATGAGAAACTACTCCATGTTTTGTAACTGGATCTTTCTTTAGATATTTTTTTTCTGGGAGAGTATGGGCCCTAAAACGTTTGACTATTGTACTCTTTAAGAATGGAACCCCTTACTTACTTCAGGGGATGCATCAACCCATCGGGGTTGGGTACCCCACTAGTATGGGTTGAACCAAACGTTTACCATCTCAAATACTCGCAGTGCTTCTACTTCAACTTACTTCACACTGCATCGAGTTTTTCCCAAATTTTGTAAACACGGTGTTAAAAATATCTATTAAAATTTGAGAAACGAAAATAGCCTGGTACTGGTACCGTTGGTGACATTTGATGGTTAGTCAATGATGGAACAGTTTCCGTTTTACCAGAGTTTCTCAACTTGGGATTCTTTTGGCTTCACTTTCAATTCTTTACGGTGGTGGTTGGTGTTTTTGCTTTAGTTCCGGGGATGAATTTCTTAACTGACCGTGAAAAGGATTTCGCCGGACCCCCTAAGTACTTTTGACCACATGCGTTGTTGAAGCGACCACTCCTTTCAATTCGTAGGAATTGAATTATATTTGCAACAAGAAAGCAAGTTTCCTACACGTTTGTAATTCACTAAGATTACAAGATTGCTGAAATGAAACCGAAATAGGTTTAATAGGGATTAAGTTATATCATTCTAGTTTATTTTCCATGTCCCTGATTGGTGCAGCGCCAAGTTTGTACGTACCTTTGGATAGAGGACAATTTAGGCTATGATATACTCCAGGAATTTTCCTGGATATATTGTTAAACTAGAGTTACGACGTTTCAAAGTTATTTTTTAACTTTTGGCGCCAGTAATCGTAGCTCGTGCGATATCCCGCCTAAAATTGAAAAATCGTAGCTCGTGCGATATCCCGCCAAAAATTGAAAATCGTAGCTCGTGCGATATCCCACCAAAAATTGAAAAATCGTAGCTCGTGCGATATCCCGCCAAAAATTGAAAAATCGTAGCTCGTGCGATATCCCGCCAAAAATTGAAAATCGTAGCTCGTGCGATATCCCACCAAAAATTGAAAAATCGTAGCTCGTGCGATATCCCGCCAAAAATTGAAAATCGTAGCTCGTGCGATATCCCACCAAAAATTGAAAAATCGTAGCTCGTGCGATATCCCGCCAAAAATTGAAAAATCGTAGCTCGTGCGATATCCCGCCAAAAATTGAAAATCGTAGCTCGTGCGATATCCCACCAAAAATTGAAAAATCGTAGCTCGTGCGATGGAGTTAAATATCCCGCCAAAAATCGTAGCTCGTGCGATGGAGTTAAATATCCCGCCAAAAATCGTAGCTCGTGCGATGGAGTTAAATATCCCGCCAAAAATCGTAGCTCGTGCGATGGAGTTAAATATCCCGCCAAAAATCGTAGCTCGTGCGATGGAGTTAAATATCCCGCCAAAAATCGTAGCTCGTGCGATGGAGTTAAATATCCCGCCAAAAAACGTAGCTCGTGCGATGGAGTTAAATATCCCGCCAAAATTCGTAGCTCGTGCGATGGAGTTAAATAGCCCGCCAATCCTGTATCCATTCAAAGCTGGCGCGAGATTAAAAGTAAAAATGGCGCGAGCTCTTAATGAGACATTTCCAAGTCATAAATCAAAAGTTGCTTGGTCCTTTTTAGCGTTCTGGGAAATAGCGGGGAGTCCCCTTTTAAAGAGTAACATATTGTAACCGTGAAATGTCACCTCGACAAAAAAGACCCTGTCTTAAAAATTAAGATCTGAAAGGAGTTTGGGGAATGGAGGGGGGGGGAGAGGGGGTATGGCAAAGCAAGAAAATTCCCCTTCTTAATTTAAATGTCTTGTTGAAAAAGGGGCGGAGTGTTTTATTGTTTTATGACAGGAAACTTAAGGGGGTTCAAACCCCACACACACACACACACCTTGCACTAGTAATTTCTAGAGAAAGAAAAAGACAAACCTCATGGGGTAATTTAAGGGCTGGACCACGCATGCAGCTTCATTAAGAAATTGAGCGCGGTGCTTTAGGCAATCATTGTTTTAGGGTCTTTCTTTACCCCCTCCCCCTAACCCCGCCACATTTCGTTGGAATAAGAAATAATACTCTCTGAGTGACTTGGAGGAAATTTACTTTCGAAATAAGATAATTATTATTACTTAAAGTTAATTCTTTATTGTTCGTTTTACGTTTATTTGTCTAAGCCAATTTTTTAAATCGCCAAGGCTTAGGATTTCAAGGTCACGTTATTACCCGAATCACGTGACCCTAACCTATGACCCCAGTAATAAGAAAAACACGTTACAATTTTAGCGTATATCTGTTAAAAGCGGATAAGGATACCAACCGGGTGTGATACCAAAAAAAAATGTAGCGATACCATGCACTTTGTCGTGGGAATCTTCAGGGACACCAGGGGGATGGACCCCACAGGTACAATACCGTTTTTTTTGGCGAAATAAATAACCTTTCAATAACAAAAGAACCAAGGCTAGGCTGGTATTTCTTTTTACAGCTCCGATCTCTAAAAAGAAGAGTCAAATTCTTTTCTGCAAAAAACGGTTTTAACTTTACTTTTTCTTCTGGAAGATGTGTCCGTAGTTGCTTGGTACCTGTACTTGTACACTATATATTTTGAGGGGGCCATAGGTTTTTAGAAGTCCTGTAAAGTAGTAATGGCCAATTTAAGCTTGTAAGTAAAGCCGCCCCAAAAAACCCAGCGGTTTTAGTTTAGCTTTAGACCCTATTTTTATCCCTTTTACACAAAAAAAGGACAGCGGCAGTGTACTTTACTTTTATTTGGGATGGAAATTCAAAGTGAGTTTTATTTTGTACTGAATGCAGTTGTTCCTTTTTTTTATTTTAAAGTTTAAGTTCCGGAGGACTTTTTCTAAGAAATAATTGGTTACTTTTTTAAAATATTTTTCGAGTTTTTTTCAACGCCAAATCTGCCATCATTTTTTTTCTTGCAAAAAGGGAAAATTTTTCTATTAAATTTTTAGAGGTTTTTCTCTAAAAATAGGCCTAAAATTTCGGGGAAAAGTATTGAAGGGAATTTTCACGGATTGTTCTTAGATTTAGGTAGTGATGGCCGATATCGAACTTTTACTGGAACCGAATCACCGATACGTAGTTCAGTTACAGACTAGAAGGATTTATACCATTTATACAAGGAGACCAGTCTCCCAGGTGCATGGAGTCAAAAGTCAGGCCACCTTGTGTAAATGGTATAAATTCTCCCAGTTTGAAACTATGCATACCGATTTTAACCGATATCGACCGATAACTAACCGATTAATCGGTAAATTAAGTCAAAATCGAACCGATATATCGGTTAAAGTGCCGCCAAATCGGTCACCAATATCGATAATGATATCATATCGGTTTTTGCAGCGCAAGATTGTGCTTTTAAGCGATTTCTAAAATAATTAAATATAAATAAATTTAATTTAATAAAATGGATGCGATATTTTAGCTTTTATAACCATCTTGACATGAAAATCAAATTAAATTTCCGATTAAACCTTTAAATTAATAACGAAATGCCTTAAATTACCCCTATAAAGATAATATTAGCCCTTTAAACTTAAACCTATCCCTTTAAAACAAACTGAAAAGAAATTCACGGTTTCTAAAAATAACTACAATGAAAGAGGAAATAGCCCATCAAAATTGACAGCGAACTTTCTAGAACTATCCTATACCACAGTATCCACAGTGCAAAATGAAACACCTAGCAAAGAAAACTTTTTCCAAGAAACCAGAGAAATACTAGCTTATTTAGACCCCCAAGCAACAAGACCTTGAGTCACTATCCTGGTACCTGGCCCGAGAAACTTCTAGAACATTTTTTTTTAACCCTTTAACTGACCAATCCGTATTTGGTCCCAAAACAAAAAGTTTTGCCCATTCGCTGTTAACATGAATACGCCCGGCTACGTCATAAATATGGTCCACTATTCGCCAAACCAAAGTCAATCAACAAACGTCATTATCCCAGAAATCCTTGCGAGAAACTAGAAGTTATATATACGAAGTCCCTCCTGTCCCATAGTCAGTCGATACCTGAAATGTCTAAACGAGACCCTGTCGGCTCACCCCCAAGAAATCTCTAAACGGACGGAGATTATTTTTTAAATCGAAACCTTTATTTTTATTCGATGTTTTTATTTTTTATTCATTTGATACCTTTATTTTTCATCAAGTTGAATCGGAGAATATTTTAACCCCTAGAAGAAGAGAGCGCGCGAACCCTTAAATCGAGAAAGAAGAAAAAAAAAACATAATTAACCCTTAAATCGCGTACTCAGAGAAAAAAAAAAGATCCTGAAGAAAAACCCTGAAATCGAGAAGAAAAAAAAAGATCCTGAACCCCTAAAAAGAATATGGAAGAGGAGCTACTTGGCGTAAGAAATTAAAAAAACTTGAAACTATTGATTAACTGGCTTGAAACTATTGTTAAAGAACCTGGATTATGGTTGACGGATTGATTCATTTTAAAATATCTTAACTTTCTATTTTTGAACATCATTTTTTAGTGCATAATTGCACGCTTTTAACCTAACAAACCCCTAAATTTAATTTTTAAAATCTTAAAGGCTGTAGGAGGTAATCCTATTGAGGAGCCATTTCAAAGAGGTTATAAATTGCAAACCTCCCTTAGATGTAAGTTTAATTGTCTTGTTTAATTTCTTTATTTTGACCCCTATAAAAGTGTGTGAACATTTATGAACAAGATTGAATATTATGTTGAATATTAAAAATTGGATTAGAATCTATTTTGACTCTCACTTGACATATACCAACAAACGCGGTCACTTTTGATTCAGAAATTTTATAAGCCCCTCGTTTCCGCTAAAAAGGCCTTAACTCCCCACAACTGACTGCATTCTAACATCTAGTCTAGCGTTTGCGAGGATGAATCATAAGTGAAAATAGGTAGGTGTTTATCTTATACTTTAACCCCTCTAATAAGACGTCGAACACTCCACCTTACCCCCATAAAATCTTAAACAGCATAAAGAAAAGGCTTATAAATTGGCGCAGTCGGCAGGATACGATACTTCGGAATCTTATCGATATGATGGATTCTGACATGTCTTAAAGAGAGTCAAAGTTGGTTCAATTATTATAAACCCCCTATATTTTGAAAAATATTGAAAAATAATCGAGCAATCACCATGGGTCAAATTGACACCTCAGATCTCCTAATATACGTTTTGATTATCTTAGTAATAGTATTGTCGTATGACAAATTAATTCTACCTTTGAAAAAATTTTTGTGTGACGTGGTTAGTTTAATCCAAAGAAAAGATGTAGTGACCCCTAGTCCTAAGGATGAAATTATATTAAAACTAGTACAACAAAATGTTGAGTTACAACAAATTTTTAAAGAAACTCTAGAGAACCTTAATAAGAATTATAGAAATTCATTAGAAAACCTTAGAAGAGTCGAAAAGACTAGAAAAGAGGAAGAGAGATTAAACCCCATATTTGCATCAACCCCTTATAATCAAAAAAGAACAATCAAGAAAGTATCCCTCCCCTCCACTATGCGCGAAGAAAAACGTTCGGAAGACCCTTATGCGACGCAAATAGAAGAAACCTATACAATCCCTACTACTACGAGCGTGAATAATGAAATAAATATGCCAGAAGTTATAGAAGCAGAGAAAAAACAAGAATTGCAAAACTTCTTTATCGAAGAGATGAGAATGAATGAAAGTTCCCTTACGGAGGATGAAACAGCCGAAGACAAAGAAGAATTGAAACATAGCACCCTTACTTTTTACCCCACTGACGTGTTTTTGAATGGATACAAGTTGATTAAGACTTCAAGTACTAAAACCCCTATGCATCGAAAAAATAAGAAAAAAAAAAAAAAAAAATTATTAACGTGAGGGTAAGATGAATATGTTAAGTTCGGGGACGAACTTTTCAGAAGAGGTGGGGATATATAACCATCTTGACATGAAAATCAAATTAAATTTCCGATTAAACCTTTAAATTAATAACGAAATGCCTTAAATTACCCCTATAAAGATAATATTAGCCCTTTAAACTTAAACCTATCCCTTTAAAACAAACTGAAAAGAAATTCACGGTTTCTAAAAATAACTACAATGAAAGAGGAAATAGCCCATCAAAATTGACAGCGAACTTTCTAGAACTATCCTATACCACAGTATCCACAGTGCAAAATGAAACACCTAGCAAAGAAAACTTTTTCCAAGAAACCAGAGAAATACTAGCTTATTTAGACCCCCAAGCAACAAGACCTTGAGTCACTATCCTGGTACCTGGCCCGAGAAACTTCTAGAACATTTTTTTTTAACCCTTTAACTGACCAATCCGTATTTGGTCCCAAAACAAAAAGTTTTGCCCATTCGCTGTTAACATGAATACGCCCGGCTACGTCATAAATATGGTCCACTATTCGCCAAACCAAAGTCAATCAACAAACGTCATTATCCCAGAAATCCTTGCGAGAAACTAGAAGTTATATATACGAAGTCCCTCCTGTCCCATAGTCAGTCGATACCTGAAATGTCTAAACGAGACCCTGTCGGCTCACCCCCAAGAAATCTCTAAACGGACGGAGATTATTTTTTAAATCGAAACCTTTATTTTTATTCGATGTTTTTATTTTTTATTCATTTGATACCTTTATTTTTCATCAAGTTGAATCGGAGAATATTTTAACCCCTAGAAGAAGAGAGCGCGCGAACCCTTAAATCGAGAAAGAAGAAAAAAAAAACATAATTAACCCTTAAATCGCGTACTCAGAGAAAAAAAAAAGATCCTGAAGAAAAACCCTGAAATCGAGAAGAAAAAAAAAGATCCTGAACCCCTAAAAAGAATATGGAAGAGGAGCTACTTGGCGTAAGAAATTAAAAAAACTTGAAACTATTGATTAACTGGCTTGAAACTATTGTTAAAGAACCTGGATTATGGTTGACGGATTGATTCATTTTAAAATATCTTAACTTTCTATTTTTGAACATCATTTTTTAGTGCATAATTGCACGCTTTTAACCTAACAAACCCCTAAATTTAATTTTTAAAATCTTAAAGGCTGTAGGAGGTAATCCTATTGAGGAGCCATTTCAAAGAGGTTATAAATTGCAAACCTCCCTTAGATGTAAGTTTAATTGTCTTGTTTAATTTCTTTATTTTGACCCCTATAAAAGTGTGTGAACATTTATGAACAAGATTGAATATTATGTTGAATATTAAAAATTGGATTAGAATCTATTTTGACTCTCACTTGACATATACCAACAAACGCGGTCACTTTTGATTCAGAAATTTTATAAGCCCCTCGTTTCCGCTAAAAAGGCCTTAACTCCCCACAACTGACTGCATTCTAACATCTAGTCTAGCGTTTGCGAGGATGAATCATAAGTGAAAATAGGTAGGTGTTTATCTTATACTTTAACCCCTCTAATAAGACGTCGAACACTCCACCTTACCCCCATAAAATCTTAAACAGCATAAAGAAAAGGCTTATACTTTCCAGGTTGGGTGATATTCCCTTTAAATTCTATCGATTGGTTTAGCTTTAGTGGGACCTAAATTCGAAGAATAGGTCTTTAAATCTACATTCATAATCATTTTTCAAAGGCAGCTTTACTGTTTGTTCTCTCTTTTCTTAACCTATCCGAGCAAATCTCCAATAAGCGTGGGTGTTCCGTTTCGTACGTTTCCCAGAATGCATTTGGATCTTGGAAGAACCTATACGTTCCAGGAACGAATTTAGACAATTCTAAAGGTCAATGAGGGTGACCTTTAACATTTAATTGAACCATTTATAATGAGTGGGAGGAATTACCGAATGGAATTTGTTACTTTCTCAAAAATTAATTACTAGAGCCCAATTTTACTACAAATACCACTTTTATCCTAAAACAAGTATCCGACCTCTCGGAAAAAAATTGGGAAAACATTTTTATAAACAAGTATCCAACCTCTCCAAAAAATTGACAAAACATTTTTATCGTGAAACAAGTATCCAACCTCTCAAACAAAAATTGAGAAAACATTTTTATCGTGAAACAAGTATCCAACCTCTCAAACAAAAATTGACAAAACATTTTTATCGTGAAACAAGTATCCAACCTCTCAAACAAAAATTGACAAAACATTTTTATCGTGAAACAAGTATCCAACCTCTCAAACAAAAATTGAGAAAACATTTTTATCGTGAAACAAGTATCCAACCTCTCAAACAAAAATTGACAAAACATTTTTATCGTGAAACAAGTATCCAACCTCTCAAACAAAAATTGACAAAACATTTTTATCGTGAAACAAGTATCCAACCTCTCAAACAAAAATTGACAAAACATTTTTATCGTGAAACAAGTATCCAACCTCTCAAACAAAAATTGAGAAAACATTTTTATCGTGAAACAAGTATCCAACCTCTCAAACAAAAATTGACAAAACATTTTTATCGTGAAACAAGTATCCAACCTCTCAAACAAAAATTGACAAAACATTTTTATCGTGAAACAAGTATCCAACCTCTCAAACAAAAATTGAGAAAACATTTTTTGGGGTTTAAGCGTAAATAACACGAGGTTTCGTTGGAGAAAACATTCGGACTAGTTGTCTGTCTGTCAGTAACACTTTGAAAATCGCTCAGTATATATTTTTTCGCGAGATTTAAAATGCCGCTTCGCTTGCTGCTGGTGATGCCCGATTTTTATTTTCGTTTTTTTGCAATTTCCTCGACTGGGATTCGCGAATTCCGAATCGGAAACAAGGCCGCATTACGGATACCATGCTTGCCCCCCCCCTCCCAAAAAAAAGAAGGTGGTACTAGATAGTGGTACCTACAGCTTCTTCCTTCTATATAATACTAAAGGGTGTTGTGGGTGTGTGGAAGGAAAGTCACTTTCTTCCCAAAAAAGAAAGTCGATAACTGATGGCGAAAGGAATTGAGGTGGATTTCTTCTTGGCGCCTCCGATCCATGGCTGCAATACTTGTAAAGTATCATCATGCTCTCTACCCTATATAGAAATTGAATCCAAATGGTGAATCATTTCCCACATACAAGCGAAGACGACAACGAGACCTTATATCCGTTCCGTGTCTTTATAGGTCAACCTCTTAATCCCATCGTGCATTGCGAATCAGTTCTAACAATACATTAACTGATTACAATGTTTAATTATTTTCTGTTGAATTTCAATTTACTTACGGATATTTTTGACTAACTCCCTTATACCCTCTATTCCTCTATTGTCTTTGACTTCAGCGCAGTGTTGTCAGTCCAACTTGGTCCAAGTACCGAGTCAAACTGAACTCATAGTCTTTCTCTCTTGACTCACCAATGGCCTGGCAAAAAAATGTATTGCTGGACCAAAGTGCCAATGGCCTAAGACTCTAAATTTGCGAAACAAAGCGTGTTACTAATTAGTAATTAGTAATTATTAACCTTTATGGTACGGGTATTGCTCCAAGTACAATGTCTCGAGTACTTATTGTAATATTGATACGCTCGCGTAACTAAGTGACTGCATAATAGCTTTTGAATTTGTTGACATAATGCGACGAAATTGGATTATATTCCAAGGTATTCTGTCTATACATACCTCTTCTGTGTATTATATAGCGAACATTATCTACGTACTCATTTGTAGCTAATTAAGTAAGGGTAGATACAATCAAGTTTTAAATAACAAATAAAATAGAAATAATTTTATTCTTTGAAAATTACTGGCGCACGTGGAAAACATAACCTCAATTTCCCGCCTTAAATCGAGCGCGTGCAAAAACATAACCTCAATTTCCCGCCTTAAATCGAGCGCGTGAAAAACATAATCCCAATTTTCCGCCTTAAATCGAGCACGTGCAAAACTGTAAAACATAATCCTAATTTCCCGCCTTAAATCGAGCACGTGCAAAACAAAATCCTAATTTTCCGCCTTAAATCGAGCACGTGCAAAACTGTAAAACATAATCCCAATTTCCCGCCTTAAATCGAGCACGTGAAAAACATAATCCCAATTTCCCGCCTTAAATCGAGCACGTGCAAAAACTTAAAATATTAATTTCCCGCGCTTAACAACCCTTTTCCAGTTAAAACCACGTGCAAATAAATCCCAGCGCGCCTTTTCATCCGCCAATCCATCCATTACGTAAATATTATTTATTCCATTTTACATAAAACTGTCAGTTTTGAACGAAACAAAAACAACAACAATTTATCTTAAACCGGATTATCTTAAAAACAAGTTAAGATTTTAAAAGAATCTCCCTTCCCCCCCCCTCCCCCTCTATCTCTATCACCCCGTCATGGTGTTTTGAAAAATGGTATCTTCCTTAAGGCGCGCTGGAGATGAAACTTTCAGCCATCCAAGAGTCTAGCACGTTTTTCACGCCATTGGTTAACGTTGCCGGTGACGTCACGGTATCTCGGCGGGCCACCACCGGTTTTGCACGCGAGAATCGCACCCCCCCCCCCTCCTTCCCGTTCCCGCGTCTCTTCGGCCCACCGCCCGCCGTGTTTTGCTAGCATTCGGGCTAGAGTCGCGCTAAGTGACGCGTCGAGGAGATCGGGGAGCGCGCTAACGCCGGCCAAGGCTTAACGTAAAACCATTCTCATTCATAAACCAACCAACCAACCTTTTAAAATATTTAAATCTATTCCGTGTCGTATTAATTAATCTCGTTTAAAGTCGCGATTGAATTAAAATATTTAATTGTCATGCCGAGATTACGTAAACACTGTTATATTCGTCGTTCTAAAAGTTGTCATAAGTAGTTCCGAAATTTAAAAACTTTCTTAATAAGAGAGAAAACCAAGAAACAAGCCAGAGGTATTACTCGTCGATCGTCTTACCGGACCGTGAAATTTTTTGCCCGCCGTTAAATACGGACCCGCCGACCGCGGAACCTTAAAGAAAAGTTTCCCCGGTGAAGTTTGTTTTTTATCGGACCATCGGACCCGTGAATATTTGTTTTTGCCGAAGATAATAATTTAAAATCGATAGAAAATGCCTTGGATTTTGGTATTTTTCTTGCTGGCCATTTTGGACCAAATTACGGACGTAGCCTGTATGCGATTAGCCGACATTTATTGGAACGCTTCAAACCCAATGTGAGTTCTTTACAAATGTTTAAAAGGGGTCCATTGTAAGCGCCTTACACCCTGTTTAATATTAAACCCTGATTTACGGTCCTCCCAATAGGCCTAATATTTTAATTTTAAAATTGGCGCGATTCTATCTGTCACCATAGCAACCACCAATTTTTTTTAAATCCCCGGGGTCTAGTATTAGCCGCCATCGTATAGTTGAAGCACGTTACTAAAATGAAAAGATAGGCAAGTATCCAACCCCTAGCACGAGACATTTCTTTTTAAATCCCGGGGGGTCTAGTATTAGCCGCCATCGTATAGTTGAAGTACGTTACTTCGATAAAAGAGATAGGCAAGTGTCCATTCCCGAGCACGAGACATTTCTTTAAAGCTCGCGCGATACGAAAAGGGAAATATGTAGAAGTGGCGCAAAAAAGCTCGCGCAAAAGTTGAGTTTTGGCGCGCTTCGACCAAGACTGGCGCGTGGTGGTTTATTTTGGCGGGTAAAGCGAAGGGAATACGAACTCGGGAACCTTTCTAAAATCAATTTAAACTCGATTGATCCGTACTCGAGGAACTACTAGAACTACTACTAGTAGTAGGTTCAAACTTCTAGTAGCCCGGGTTTATATTTGAATATCTTTCTATATATATATATTTTCTCTCTCTGTCGAAGGGGTCACGTAGCTCGGAGTCGAATTGTCAAAGCTTCAAAGGCTTACGTAAACTTATTGAAGCGCCCCTCCCACCCTCCGTCCGTCCGTCCCCGTCTGATATTCACTTTATTCAGATATTCAATAATACTTCTTCCATTTAATTCGACGTGTTTTTTTTTCTTCAACTTTTTTAATCGAATCTCTTTTTTTACAAACATGCTTTTATATTCCCTTTAATATGTATAATGGAATTTAAATGTATTAAATTCTATAGAAAAAATATATATTATTGAGTTGCCATATCCATGTAGTGTAGCTTGGAGAGAAATTCGTTTAAAATTAAAATTTAGATTAAAATGTGGATTTTGTAAATTCAAAATCCAAGTTACGGGAGCTCCAGTATCAGTAATGTTTAAAATAACTATTATTATGAGAAATGCTAAATAGATTTTGCGTAGCAAATACTTGTAAGTGTTGCCAGTCAGTCATTTGTGACGTGTGCAATTGAACAACAGACTGAATTGAATTTAAGCTTGTTGTAGAATTCTGTAATTCATTCAGTAATTATTATCACTAAATTTCAAAATTGAATGAATACAGGAGATGCACATATAATATCAAATTACTGGCAACCCTGTCCCTGAAGCGCATGCGCAGTTAAAGAAGGGAGAAATTAATATAAATAATTTCACGAAATTCCCCAAAATTTTTAGTGAATATTTTTATAAACCCAGTGAAATTTAAAATCAACACAATACTTATATCTCGAACTTAGTGAAAATAAATTTCATGGAAAAAACCATGTAAATAATTCAATATTAACAAAAATCTTAAATCTTCAGTGATATGAAATCTGTGTTTTTTCTCGCGATGTCTGTAAGCTGTAAGCCGTATTCGTAATCCTTGTAGGGGGCTTAAAAATTAGGGGTCTCTTCTTCTTAGTACAGAGGGGGGTAGGAAGGGGTGTTATCCCCCCGCCGGTATAAGGGGTGCGAAGTCAGACACTTCTTTAGCGCGCAGACTTGAAATTGTAGGCAAGTGCCAGCCAGCCAGTAGAGGCAACCGCCGAGAACAGATCATCAAATTTTGGTTTCCAGTAACCGGTCCAAAGGTACTATGAGATTTTTTCCACCCTCGGGCCATTAGATGTGTATGTATATCTTCTTCTACCTGGTCGGGCAACTTTTTACCTTCCTTCGGGATGATGATGATGGTGTTGGTGCTAGTGGTAGTTCTTGCTTGTGCCATCCATTCCTGTTACAGAAATGAAAATCATAAAAATAAAAAAAATATTTCAAAGTTCTCTTCTGAATTCGAGTCTGCCATGCCATGAAGACTGTTACGTTACACGCTTGGAAAGTGTAAAAAAGATACGCCCATTCTCCTATATGTGTCTAATTTTTGAAACGCGCCAACCAACATTTCTTAAGATTAGGCCTACAGTACAACTTGCTGCCCAGATAAACAGTTTTTAGACTTAGATAGAAGTGGCGCTAATATTTAGTTTTAATTTATTTTTAATAATTATTATTATTATTACGTAGTGTTCCACTTAATGTATGAGCATGAATTTAGTATAGTTGCGTAGAGAACAGTTAGGGCTATAGTATACTCGAGGGATTTTCCTGGAAATTTCGTGGAAGTGGAGTTATGACGTCATGAAGTTGTAGTTTATAGGTCGTGAAGCCACATCGCCATGTTGTGTTATTTAAAGTTGATTATCTCGGCCCCTGATTATTGTAGGACAGTGATTTTAGCACCATTGGATAGAGGAGAATCTGGGCTAAAATATACTCGAGGGATTTTCCTCGAAAAATCGTGGAAGTATAGTTATGATGTCACGAAGTTGTAGTTTAAAGGTCGCGACCCTTGTTGAAGAAATAACGCCGTGTTATCTTATTTAAAGTTGATTATCTCGGCCCCTGATCGTTGTAGGACTATGATTTTAGTACCATTGGAAAGATTACAATCTGGGCTAAAATATACTCAAGGGAATTTCCTGGAAACATTGTGAAAGTAGAGATATGACGTCACGAAGTAGGAGTTTATAGATCGCGACCCTTGTTGAAGAAATAACGCCGTGTTGTTTTATTTAAAGTTGATTATCTCGGCCCCTGATTTCCGTAGGACTATGAATTTAGTACCATTGGATAGAGGAGAATCTGGGCTAAAATATACCCAAGGGATTTTCCTGGAAATATTGTGAAAGTAAAGATATGACGTCACGAAGTTAGAGGTCGCGCTAAAATCCTCTATCTCCTTGAAGTTTTTTTTCTATTTCTTAATTTATGTAGTTTAAACATTAAAAAACCCAATTCAAATTTAATAATAAATTGAACGTGGAAGCGAAAAAAGACACAAGGGACATAATCCGTGCAAACGTTGCCAGATTATATTATTATTATATTTCAGGCGGGCTAACACTGCCTGGAAAATAGATTTTAAAATGAGTTAGTATCGTAGATTCGAGCCTACGCCAATGTCACCAAATAGATAATAAAAATATATAGACTCCGCCTTTTAACGCAGTATAATCTCCGCCTTAAAAAAACAATATATTATACTTTTTCAATTTATAGTCGTAATTTACATAAATCCATAAAAAATAACCGAAAATGATATCCGCGAAATTTCATTCGGATTTACTTCCAAAGAGTAAAGCTACATCGCTATATAATTAAGTTACGTACCAATGGTATCACTGTCTTACCTATATTCTATAGTATCATCTTTCCTTTGAAATTTATCTCGGAAAATCAAATGCAAAATTTCGGGGAACGATATATATATATCTTTAACCCTTTGAAATATGTCTGTCTGCTATATGCTACCATAAGTTTATAAGTGATATGTTTCTTCCATAAGTTTGTTAATCTCTGGTTAAGTACTGAAAGGCTTGTAATGATTTTGAAGTGAGTGAGTAAGGTAGGTCATATATTCGAGGAGGTAAAGCGAGGGAGGGGCCTGGTCATGGTGGGGCGCTGCTGTCAAAGGGGGCTTAGTAATGCGGACTAAATAGGAGTGCCTAGATGGAATAGGTCCTAGCTGCAAAATTAATTAATTAACCACCACCGAGTGTACTTAGGACTTCAATTGACTCGCTCCCCCTCGTTCTACCTCGAGCTCTCACTTGTAAGTCTCTCAGTAGCATTACGAACGTGTCATACTTATCATTTAACATATCTTATAAACTTATGATGCTACGGAGATAGTCATGATGACGCTCAATGTTATTTTTGTATTTGATTTAATATAGTCAAGGAATAAGAACTGTCATTACTCTATATCAAAGTGTACGAACGTAAAAAAAAATGGAATAAAAGGTCTAGGGATAAAAAAAATCGAAATAAATTTTATTCAAAACAATAAATTCTGTAAAGTAAATTTAAAAAACATCCCCGGTATAAGCTTGAAGAGAAGAGAGAGGGGAGGGGAAGCCAGGATTAGATTTTCAAACTCTCTCTCAGCAAATATAGTAGTATTTTATGTATTGAAGTTGTAATATAAATTTTAAATAATCTTGTTTGGTTTTATTATTTTTATAGGCAAAGTGTAGGGGATTATAATCAAGACTGAGAAGGGATTTTTAGACCCAAAATTTATTGATAGCTGAATTTATTTTGGGAGGGGGGGGGTCTAAATTTATGAGGGATCATTGTAATTTGTTAGTCTGTATTTACAATAGTAAGAGATAGAGTCAGATTATTGCAATATTTCACGCGCCGCCATGTTTGGAAAAACATTAAATAATATAATATGTGCACGAGAAATTTTTTTAATTTATAATACTTCACGTGCAATTTTCAAAAATCGTTTAATGAAAATTTCACGTGACGTATTAAAGATGGTTGGCGCGAGAAATATACATAATATTTCACGTGCATTTTTCTAAAACATTAAATAAATTTCACGTGAAATATTATAAGTAAAAAAATGTATTTCTTTAAATATTGAATGAAATTTTTAAAGTTTAAAATAGCACTAATTCGTTTTGGGCTAATTAGCTTGGGGTGTGTCTATTTAGCGGTCAATTAGCGTTAACAGACGGTGCCAGGCTGTAGTAGTTTTATGATTAATTAAGGAATGAAGTTCATTTTTCCCGAATGGATTGGAATTCCATCCTTCCTTCCTCCTCTCCTCTCTCTGCCCCTTTATCCGCATTGATTGGGGTCCCCTAAATTGGGCCCTTCATTCCTCAAATTAGGCCGATTGGGGCCAAGAGGGGGGCCGGCATTTCCCCCTCCCTTGTTATTAATGCAAATCGACTATTATATCCGATAACGGTTAACATCAAGCGGCCCCTTTGACTTGTTCCCGAAGTCGACTTAGTTGAGTGCCCTTTGCCATTGCCATTGCCATTGCAAATTTCAAGAGGCCGGGGATGGGGCTGTCTAGAGACTGACCGACCCCAAATATAATGATGAGGGCCCCCTCAAATTGGACAACGGACCCCAAATTATCGGTTTCAAGTTTTAATACGCTTCTATTATATTAAATCTTACAATGAATTTATTTTGTTTTATTGAGATGAGATTCTTTAGATTATGGGTTTTATTATTTAATTTTAATTGGACTACTTTCTTTAATATTTTAATTTATATTGCGTATTAATACGCTCAGTTGTTTTAGTTTGGAAAATTCCAGTAGCTTTGCCCTTGTTCCAATAAATAAGTACTTAAAAGATAGTGGTTAAAACTTAACTATATTATTTATCAAATAATTTTTTTTTTAAAATGGACTATCAACTTTTGGACATCCAAAAAATTTATGAAAGGAAAATTTAGCTAGCTTTGAAAGTCAGTAAGTTTGAAAATTAATTATTTAAAATTGTAGAGATAATTCTGCCTCTTATAATCAATTCCACAAACCATCTAAGACACTGATTGAAATTGTACTACTACATTACAGTAGTACAATTTCAATCAAGCTAAAATGTCCAGTATGCTGGCAACACTGCATTAGCAGACATCTTAATAAAATTAACCTTTAACCCTTTTCAGTAATTAATTTAAGATAGATGGGAACGGTACCCAATCATGTAATATACTTATCCGAGCCCCCAATTACCCCTCCGAAACCCTTTTTACACGTGATCTTCGAAGTCCAAATTTACCCCCCTGAACCTAGTAAGTTCTACTTCACCCCCACCACGTTAGGCCTAACTTTTAAGCCTCGGTCTCTATACTTCCAGGGGGGGGGGGTATTTTGGTCTATGAAATGCCTGGTAGTGGTGGTGATAGGAAACAACTTTTGGCCCCGGAAAGAAGACATCAGCGCCCTTTGGCTAATTGCTACTAGAACCAGTAGGAAAACTACTAAATATATCCCCTAACAGTTGACACTAATTTCCTATAATAGTCTTAGTAAAGAGTAGCTTTAACTTCAGTGTTAAGATACGTGGTAAACCGTAATCCCATAGAAAATGCATTGACACCCCAACTCCATTACCGTGATTGTTTTTAGGGGGTTATCCCCTCTTACCCCCCCCCCCCAATGCCTGACATGATTTTCTCTATGTTATCTTCAAATTGAAAGTACAATGTAAGGGATGCTTGCGTTTGTATTAGTAAAAGTATATGGGGGTATTGAATTAAAAGGTTGAGATGAACTTTGCGTAGACATAGTGTTACGCAATCATTGATTTTTTTATACAAAGGCAGGTATCAATATTTTTCCAATATAAATCACAAATGACAGGTTATGTTTACTCGATATATTGCGAAACATGGACGGTTGCCATTAGTGTTCAACTTTCGTGACAGAGTATGTTTAATTTTCCATGTTGAAATTAAAACTAGCCTTGATATTAAACAGTACTCTAAGACTGAGATGAACTTTGACTCGTGGGGGTTTGCACCCATTCTCAGCGGGCATTGAAATAAAAATAAAAAGATCTTGGGCCCAGGGTACTTTGGGGGGGGGAGGGGGCAATAGCCCCGTTAGACTTCTGACGACGATCTAGACGCCCCGCTTAGCTTTTCTGCTAAGCGCCTGACTACTAAAAAGGACCAATCAGGACCTCGGAAAACGACAATCAAGTGATGAAGAAGTCTTGGATGGATGGGGGTGTGTGGGGGTGAGTGGGTAGGGGTACGAACCCCATGAAACCTTCCCCCGACTCTTTTAATACGTCATGCTGAGAAGAAACAATGTGATGTCTTCTCCCCATAGCCGTTACGTCAAAGTGACTTTGAAAGAAAGGCCCTCTGTGACGACTCGCCTTCAAAAGCTTTTACTTTGATTATTTGAATTTTTTACATTTCTGTTTTGTTTTGTTTTGGCAATGAATTGCTGTTGGAAATATGGGTGGAGTTATGACAAGATTAATTATATAAAAACGTCTTGGTTTGGACCAAGGCCGAAAAAACAAACGATATGTGTGAGGTTTATCAATTGACTGAAGCTTCAGATATTGAAATTTTTTCTAGTTATTTTTATACACTCAATCCTTAATCAATATTTAATTCAATCAACTGATTTTACTGTTAATCGACCTAGTCCCTCTAAATTAATTGAAAAAATTACATATCTACGCTTTTTCAAGAACAATTACATTTTCCGAAAACATTTTATCGTGAAATTAATTTATCATGTTGAGGATACAGTATTGAATATTTGAAATGTTCTACTGGATGTCTAAAAAAAGCAAGCGAACTTTGGCATAACTCGAATGGAAAATGTAAATATTTGATCGTGGATGCCAAACAAGGGTGTTGCGCGAATTTATACATTTAATTTCGTATATCGAAATGCTACATTTCTATTGTCGCCTCTTTGATGGTAAAGTTGCACTGGAACTTCCTATTCCGTACTTAAGAATTTCTTGGTCAGTCTATGGTAATATTGGCTGAGTGTGTTGCGACGGCTCAGATGACCCATACACTGAAACCACTGGTGATTATAAAATGCCATATATTTTGAAAATAGAGGAAGGGAGGGGGTGTCGGAGTTAAATGTGACCTTCTTGGCATAACTAGTAATGAATGATGTGTTTAACCATATTATTTCCGCGGGAAATGAATATAACAAGTCTGAGAAGTATTTCTGTTTATGTGATCTTTACCCTTTACCACACAGGATAAACTTTGTTGCTTTGTCTTAAGTAGACGACATTCACTCTAAACGACAGTCTTATCAACAACTTAAAACAGATTTAAACTTCTTTTGGTGCAAACTTGAAAATTTGTCAAGCCAGCAACAATTAAAACTATGTCGGTCAAGATGCTCACAAGTTAGTGAGCATCGACACGAAATCCCTTCAAAATAATTAATTTCATGATAAAATGTTTTCGGAAAATGTAATTGTTCTTGAAAAAGCGTAGATATGTAATTTTTTCAATTAATTTAGAGGGACTAGGTCGATTAACAGTAAAATCAGTTGATTGAATTAAATATTGATTAAGGATTGAGTGTATAAAAATAACTAGAAAAAATTTCAATATCTGAAGCTTCAGTCAATTGATAAACCTCACACATATCGTTTGTTTTTTCGGCCTTGGTCCAAACCAAGACGTTTTTATATAATATCTGTCGCTTCAGTCTTAATGTAATTAAATTTTGAGTAATTATGTTTTCTTTACCGCATATTATTATGTCCAATTACGATGGTCAAAACATGCATCTAGCAGGGCCCGAACGTTGCACCTTCCGCGAGTTAGGCGGACGATATAACCACTACACTACACATACCTGGTAATACTGAGATTCCTAAGAGATCTAGCTTATTATTATGTCCAATCACGATGGTCAAAACATGTATCTACCAGGCCTCGAACCCGGGACCTTCCGCATGTAAAGCGGACGTGATAACCACTACACAATGAATACTTGGTTATTCTGAGTTTTCGAAGAGATCTAGCTTATTATTGTGTCCAATAACGATAGTCAAGTCATGTATCTACCAGGGCTCGAACCTGGGACCTTCCGAGTGTAAAGCGGACGTGATAACCACTACACCATAGATACTTGGTTATTTTGAGTTTTCGAAGAGCTCTAGCATTATTATTATGTCCAATCACGATGGTCGAAACAAGTACTTCTGTAATTAACTAAAATTAACATACTTTGACTTAATTGTTTCTGATTAGACTAGCCGATCGCACACCCTGAATACTTAATTGTTAAATTAAGAGTATTCCGAAAAGTAACTTCGCTCTAGTTTTTCAGTTAGAGGTGGTTAAATATCACGAAAAACCCCATGTTAATCTCCATAGGAAAATTGGTAAAAGCATGTGAATTTTGCTTTAACGTTACAAAAGAGTATCAAGTCATATCTACAAGGGCCTACCGGCCCTGTAGAATTGGGCGTACTTAAGGGGTTAAAGGTTAAAGTCAGGCACTGAACGACAGGACAACCCGGTTCTCAATCAAACTCAAAAGGAACTAGATAAAATAAATTCTGAGAAAGTTAATTTCTCGTTTAGAATGCCGGAATAGTGACACTATCCCTTTAAAATTGGTATCAAAATTACCGCCGTAATCTATATATATTTTTTAGTCTAATGCATTTTAAATTATTGTACACCCCCTAAATTAAATAAATAGGTTACCGCGACACCTTTTATGGTGATGGTGGTGACACACCATTTGACACATTCTTTTTCACCCCCCAAATTATTCTTTGAATTGAACTACCTAATACTTACTTGGAAAATTGGCAATTTGTCAATGGTTACGACCCAACTACTAAACTTCCGGTCCCCGTGGTTGCTATCAAATTTTACAATAGAATCCCACCATTACGTTACCGGAAATGGAGAAAGTAATTAGCCCTTCCCTCACGATAATGGTGTCAAAATAACGGTTTTTTTTCTCTCTAAACACCTAATATAACACCACCAACACCACTTTGGCATATGTTAGCTATAGCCAGCCAGCCGGTACCATGATTACTATAGGTGCCATTAGTACTTAATAATATATAAAGAACAGGGTTTAACCAATAAGGAGTAATGGCAGTTTGTTGGTAAAATCGACAACATTGTCTTTCTTTTATATACAAAGTTAGCCCTACCATCCATTACTTTTGTACGATGAAATATACACGAGTATAACTGAATAATGGCAGTGTATGTTATAAATTAACAATGTGGAAGCGTACAACTGCTGATAGATGATATGATATTGAGGAAATGTATTAGAGAACTGGTGTTACCATCTGGTTTAGCTCGGAAATCATTTTGAAATAAACGTTACCTTTCTACGAAAGATGCAGGCCACCCCTAAATGAAATTATACAGTTAAAGATGTTTTAAAGGATATTAGAGAGGTCGCGCACTTGCCGATCATAGTATTCCCAACAATATGTTAAATAAAATCTAGCGTCAACGTAACTTGAGACCGTTATTACATTCAAAACCGGGTTTTCTCTATATTAACAGCTTTCATGTTAAATTGGTATACTTTACTAAGTGTTTTATATCAAAGTTTGAATATTACGCGAGTTAAGCGAAGTATCCTACCCCTTTATGTAGATATTTTAAAGATGTATAAATGAAGATTAAGATTTTTTGTGAGTGGTGGTTGGGGGGGGGGGCTAAAAGAATAGGTTAAGTTTTTCATGAAACCAAAATAGTCAGTATATTTGAAATTCCGGTACTAGGAAGCGAACGCCATGTTTTTAAAAGCAGAGTTCTGGTTTTACTTGGGAGCCATGGTTTTTAAAAGGCTTAGTGCCGCCGAGGAGCCGAGTTCTGGGGAAGGGAAGGGGTCAGTTTTTTGTTACAAAGACTGTTGATTGTTATTTACAACTTTAGATTTGTTACGATAGATTAAAGTTTAAATTGAATCAAAGATTAAAATCGAAATAGGCAACGTAAATTTAAACAATAATCTTTATTTGTTTAATTTGCATTCGCGGTTAGCTTCGTTTCATTTTATTTATTTATTTCTTTGCTAAGTTATTGAAGAACCCTTTCTCTCTCTAATGGCAAGCAGTATTAATTTAATATCTACTTTAAAACTATGAAAGGCGCGTATCTGTCATTATAACCGGTTAAATTATAAAATAAGCGTACGGTGTCTGCCGTAATGATTCGAAAATAATTTAAATAATTGACTGAAATAAGATATATAAAATAATGATTGTATTTCTTTCTTAGCCCAAGTTGAATTAAAACCCGTTAGAAATTATTTTTTATTTCAAACCCGAACCAGTTTAAAAAAAAACCCTCAACATTTAATATACATTTTAAAGCTCAGTTCGCGACTGCGCAGTACGCTTTTCTGTGATTGTTACTGACGTTGAAAATTATATCTGGGATCTCATTAACTCGTAACTATAATATAGTAATGGCAGCTACCCATCTTAAACTCTATATTAAAATAACACGGGGTGTCACTAGTCTATCGGAAACAATGTATAGTAATGGCACACCCATACCTTCAACCGTATTAATCTCTATACCAAAATAACACTGTGGTGTCATTAGTCAATTGGAAATTAAGTAGTAATGGCAGTTTAATATCTTGGACTTGTGATGAAATAACATGGGATGCCACTATAGTCTGTTTGAAACTATTCTTACAAGAGAGGAGATGGTTATGGTGTAAGAATGGGATGAAAATACCTGTCCCGGGGCGCCGGAGCAACTTCAAAAGATTTTCCAAGGTACGGGGAGAGGGGGATCATAGGAAATTGGACTTTTTACGCGGTTGGGTTGTGAGGAGAGGCTATTAGCATTAGCATTACGGAATTCAGCGCTATTCCATCATTTTCACGGCCCAGACATTGCAAAGAGAGAGCGAAAGAGAGTCTTCCTTCCATGACGCTACGTACGCATGCGTCATTTAAACGTTTAGACATATTTTTCTTTTTTTTTAATTTTGGGTTTTTTACTTTATTTTTTTTGTCTTCGGCAGACTTGAAAAGCGATTTCGCATTAGAAATTCACGGGAATGGGAAATTAACAAACACTTTGAGAGACCAACGTGTATCTTTGCGGTTCTTTATGCAAATGAGTTAATTAATATGAGGTTTTTACATAAAATAATTTTTTTTTTTAGTTCTGTATGAGGTTTCTGTAATATCTACCGGACCTGGCAAACAAAACGAAAGTGACCCTTAATTCAGACCTTTGACCTACATTAATTAATAAATAGTTTACACTAAAGGGGGCTAGAGAAACTCCCCCTCCCCGTTTCTAAATTTTAACCGCTTCAGGGACAGTGTTGCCAGTAATGCAACTGCCAACTGCATCTCATAATGAGTTCAAACGAACTCTTAATATTTACTCAATATATTTAATACAATTTTGAACGCGTACAGTGTTTATGAAATTAATTTATCGCAAAGATCAAATGAAGCATCTTAAAATTTTC
Source organism: Phalangium opilio (assembly GCF_054372755.1). Lineage (NCBI taxonomy): Eukaryota > Metazoa > Arthropoda > Arachnida > Opiliones > Phalangiidae > Phalangium > Phalangium opilio. The sequence goes on from NW_028324223.1 coordinate 1,829,900, forward strand.
CAAGCAATCTGCTTTTGTAAATGGCGTGGTATTGGTGTAACATTCTCCTCAATTTCATTCCACTAGTCTCGCTTTTAAAACGAAATTAAACGAGCCGCGAAATAAAGGGCCTTCCGCTTCTCTCCATTAAAGTAAAACAAGGCCACGGTCTTCTGCCTTTATTGTAACCCCCAAACCCCTTTCCCGCCCCCCCAAATCAATACATCTTCGGCGAGAAGACCCCCCCCCCCCAAAAAAAAACAAAAGAAATCTAAAACATTGATTCATTTAAAAAAGGAAAAGGGCGCGAAAAGACGTCATGTTCTTAGCACGCGCGCGAACCGAGTACAAACATTCAGTTGCTGGTGAAAATTGGCGCCAAACAAACACGCGCTACTTTTGTTTTCCCGCCTTTTCTCTGCTCGAGATCTTTAAGATCGATTTCTATTCGGTCGGGATTTTGGCGCGAAATCTGCTCTCGCGCTACAGTCCATTTAAAACCAAGAAAATTCACGCGCTTTTCTCGTGTCGGACACTTTCTAATAATTTTAGTATCTCTTACCAACGCTTATAGAAAATAATGGTGGGTGCGAAGTGAAGTGTCCGACATCTCTATGGGGTTACGATTTCATTAGCGCGAGATGTTATAACCCTTTGGTGGCACGAGCTCTATTTCCTCGGGTTTATATACAGTTTTACCAAGTTAACTTAGTAGTGTTGTAGGCTCGGGTATGAAGGTGGGGAAGTACTTTTGTTAATGGTTTCAATTTAAAATGTCCACTGAGAATTTAACCTCGCGTGTGAAGTTCAGTTCAGTTGAGTAATATATATGCGATACCTTTCCGCCGTGACTTGTAAACCGTAGGATTTAAAATAAATCCCCTTGTGTACTCTTTTGTTGTTTATTTGCTTTTGTTTGCCTTTGATTGTAACGCGTCGGGATTTCATTTAAATTGTAACTTTAAATTAATTAAACGGTGTTTAAATTTCTTATTTGGTAACAACGCTTTATAGTCTTTATTGTTACCTTGTAATATTTACGAGTTCAATTATAGTTAATTGCAAAAACCAAATTACGCTTATCGAATCAAAGGCAAAGTTTGTATTTCCCACTTCGTGTGTGCCTTATTTATGTTTGCCTTTGATAGTATCGAAACTCTAACCTAATAATTCGAATATGGCGTGTTCACAACTAAACTTATAATACGCCTTTTCATTGGATAAACGGCTGTCGTATCGAACTCACTCTCTTGCGTCGGAGTTCGGAAAACATAGAATAAATATAGTTTTAACACCTATACCCTTCCCTTAATCGCGTTCAATTTTAAATTGTTCCTTATTTAAAGTGACCCCAAAATGACCCCCAATATGCTGGCAATACTGGCGTTTGCGTCTCGGTAAATGACCCCAAAATGGCGTCGTCGTCATAAAAATTTGAGCCCTTCAAAAATTCGAGACGTTCTCGATTCAATGATATAGCAGCATTTGCAGATCCCCTATTTTTAAGGTTTGAAAATCGCTAACACTTAAAGGCATGGAGTAGTGTTAAGAAATTTATGAGGTATATCTTACCTAGCTGGCAAGTTCCCCGTATAAAACCGTAAGGTTAAATGTACTGGAATACATGCACTTACACTACACACCGAACAGAACAGAACCGGACCGGCTCTAGTAGAACGATTTCGGTGGTGCAATTTTCTCCGAGCTCCGACTTCACGAAAAGACACTAAAAACATTTTATTACCTCTCCTCTGTTTATTCATCTCTCTTTTTTCTGTTCGGAGAGGGCAAGTTACTTCTTAAATTTACGGGCTAAAGTGTAGTACATTTTCCCCGTGAAATATTTTATTTAAACCATATATACTTGTTATTTTTTTAAGACTGCTGTTTTAAGGTTTTACAGCCGGTTCTGCATTCTAAATGAATCGCTTCCATTGTAAAATGGGCATCCCGTTTAAGGTTTTAAAGTTCAGCTGTTAATACAAAGAATTCTTGTCACAAATGTCAGTTTTGAACTGTTAATACCCAACTTAACAACGTCACACTTTAGAAAAATAACCTGGACTGTTTATTTAGTCACAAATAGTTGTATAAGTAAATCCTAATTAAATTTTTTACATTGTCTTAATTATTTCTGGATCTACTTGGGTTGTATGTTTGCCTTGTCTCCAGTGTCCAGTTCCTCTGTGGTTGCTGGCGATTTAAGTAGTATTATTATTAAATAGTTTGAGCAAGTACCAAAGCGTAAATGACATTATATTGAAGTACTGATCAGTCTTGGTTGGTGTATTTGCTTAAGCATTCCTAGCGGCGCGCATTGTGATAGTGTTAGAGGATTGTTGGCGCGTACCTAAACGTTTTTACGTGCTGCAGGCCATGGACGGGTTAACTTTAAAAGGGCCTTCCACCCTCTTGATATTTGGGACTGACTGTTTGACACTTAACATTGCGAGCACGTGGCAATTGTAAATCTTGCCTTGTCTGCTATTTAAACACACACCGAGAGCGAGAGAGTAACTCTCCACCCTTGTATAATACGTTTGATATACAACCGTGACACTGGTAATTTATCCTTCCAGCCATTTAGTACTGTCAAAGCTAGAGATCTGCCATTACCCTTGTTTTTATATCCAGGGGAGGCGCCCCTATTTAATAATAGGCCTTGTGACCACTATGTTCTTTTCACGGATTAATAAATTTTTTCCTTTTAATAGTTTTTCCGAAAACAAAAGTGTACTACACCAAAAACAACCCACGCATATGTATTTAATTATTAAGGATTGTTTATAATATTTTATGGTAGTGGCAACTCCTTACCTTTGATGGTATAAAACTATAGGGAAACTCACGTGAAATGCCAATATCGTATTAATTCATTTTATTTCTAAATTTATTTCACGCGCTTTGTAAATTTTTCGTCAATTTTAAGTTTCACGCGCTGAAATTAATGTCACGTGATTAGTGGAGGGGAGGGGGGGGGAAGGTTCTCTATAAAAATATATATTTTTTAACTTTTAAAATTCTAACACCTTTTTATAATAAAACTTATCAACCAATGACGGCGCGGAAATAACTAATATTAAGACACCATTATAAAATAATTTAAAGCGAATTAAACGTTGTTGTAAGACTGTATATACTAAACGTATAATTTAAAAAAATAAAATACAAAGAAAATAATCATTTCCGTTTTAAATGAATTATTTGCAGCGCTTTGTAAACGTCTAAAATTATTCTAAACATCCGAAAATTAGCTCTACCATATACGAATAGGAAAAATGGTGGTGCTTTGGTCCAAAGACCATTAATAATATAAATCTGATATAATTTTTAACACCAAAAAGTATTTTATATTTTAGTCTTTAAGGTTGGGGGGTCCACCTTAGATACAATGTTTTGCCTATTAAGAGACCATTTAAAAACCATTAAATTCTTCGCTTTAACGTCGCTCTAATATCTTTCCGGTAGTCTTTGTTAAATATGGGATGATTCTGTGTAATAATATTTTAAAGGCATACTAACTCTACTTCAACTTGATACCACCAGATTTTATTATAAAAAAACGTCTTGGTTTGGACCAAGGCCGAAAAAACAAACGATATGTGTGAGGTTTATCATTTGACTGAAGTTTCAGATATTGCAATTGTTTTAGTTATTTTAATCCATTTAATCCTTAATCAATATTAAATTCAATCAAATGATTTTACTGTTAATCGATCTAGTCCCTCTAAATTAATTGAAAAAATTACATATCTACGCTTTTTCAAGAACAATTACATTTTCCGAAAACATTTTATCATGAAATTAATTATTTTGAAGGGAGTACGTGTTGAGCTATCAACATAGAATATTTAAAATATTCTATTGACTTTCTAAAAAGAGCAAGCGAACTTTGACATAATTCGAAAGGAAAATGTAAAAATTTAATCGAAATGCTACATTTCTATTGTCGCCTCTATGAAGAAAACATTGCACTGCAATTTTCCTCTCCGTGCTTTAGAATTTCTTGGTCATAACTCAGTCTTCATTTGAAACGTCACCACCCCTTTCTACATTGTTGGCGCTACTTGTACACCGGTTACGTATTACGCGTAATCATTTTAGCACGCTTAAAGACCATTTCGGAAAACACACAGGGGCGAGGCCACCATTGGGGTATTATCCCTCGCACCAAGGGTCACCGCCAGACGGAGTCAATTCGCTCTGCCTATAGCGGTGCTTCTAGGCGAGAGAGAGAAGACCCCAATGGCGGCATCACCCTTGTGTTTTAGTTTCTCTGTATGTAATTTCTAAAATGGTCTACTCACTTACAAATGTACACAAATTACACTGAGTGATCGGTCCTTCAGGCGCTAGTGAGTGACAAGCCACAACCATAATCATTCATGTACAGGAATGTTTTATAGTTTTAGGTTATTAAGGTTGGCGGGCAAGTCCGGAGAGTCACTAATGTGAAAAGGTTTCGAACTATATGGTATTATTGGCTGAGTGTGTTGCGACGGCTCAGATGACCCATACACTTGAACCACTGGTGTCGGAGTAAAGTGTGACCTTCGCATAACTGGTAATGAATAATGTGTATACCCATATTATTTCCGCATGAAATGAATATAACAAGTCATTGGTACTGAGAAGTATTTCTTTTTATGTAATCTTTACCCTTACCTTCGGTTATATCAGAAGTAAGATAAGGGACTAGAAGTAACGAGGTAACCAAACTCTTCACTTGGTGATGGAAGCGGCATAAAATCGTCAAATTTGTTCACTAGTGCTAGGCTCTATTACCAATGCTAGGGCACTTTAATTCTAGTCCCATATCTTACTGCTGGTTATATTTATACCGATATTGCCGATATCATATTTTTCCTGTGCTACAGAGAGCCACCTACTAAACGAAACCACACAGGATAAGCATTGTTGCTTTGTCTCAAGAAGACGACATTAGTTTGAGAAAAAAAGTTCTTTATCATATTTTCTCTAAAATCAGTCTTCTCAGAAACTTACTACAGATTTAAACTTTTTTGGTGCAAACTTGAAAATTTGTTAAGCCAGCAACAATTAAAACTATGCCCGTCAAGGTGCTTACAAGTTAGTGAGCAACGACACGAAATCCCTTCAAAATAATTAATTTCATGATAAAATGTTTTCGGAAAATGTAATTGTTCTTGAAAAAGCGTAGATATGTAATTTTTTCAATTAATTTAGAGGGACTAGATCGATTAACAGTAAAATCATTTGATTGAATTTAATATTGATTAAGGATTAAATGGATTAAAATAACTAAAACAATTGCAATATCTGAAACTTCAGTCAAATGATAAACCTCACACATATCGTTTGTTTTTTCGGCCTTGGTCCAAACCAAGACGTTTTTTTATAATATCTGTCACTTCAGTCTTTTTGTAATTAAAATTTGAATAATTTTATTTTTGCTTTACCGTCATACATTTGGGGTTGATCTATTTCTAATTGCTTAAAGAAGTACTTAAGTATCGTTAATTACATTTAACTTATATTCAAAAACATTGATTTCGATAAGCAAATAATGTTGTACTTTATTTATTAAAGAAGTTTAAAAACGACGGTATTTGAAATATGGACAGTGTTGTCGAGATCAGACCAACAGCTTCCTATATGTAAAACCCCCAATACTGCCAACGGGAGATGTCATACTAAATTATACTTGCCATAAATTATATTATATTATTATACTTGCCATAAATTATCAGGACTCGACACTGGACTTGAAACCTAGTTCTTAAGCTGACTTAAGGACTAGAGGACTCGATACCAATTAAAAGACTCGACTCGAGATTCTATGAGAGCTTTTTTAAGGACTCGAGACTCGACTCGAACCCTAAAAAACTGGACTCGCACAGGCCTAATTAAAATTTAAATGGAAAAGTTTCATTTTGACACATTCCTTACCCTAAAATTTTGTATTTGGAGCCCATTAATGTATTAAAGTGATAATGTAATTAATTTTAGTGTTAAATAGGAAAACATTTAGGCTGAAAGAACAACTCGCGTAGTTTGATCTTATTTTATTATTTCAGTTAAGATTTATCTAAAGTTACCCAAAAAACGTATTGTTTTCGATTAATTTCACGTTAAATATGGTTATTAAGTTGAAATTAACGGCTTATCTTCTTTTACTAGTCTTATTTCTGTTTATTAAACGAGTTTGAACAAGAAATTCTCCCTAGCTGCAAACTTTAGAGGCGTGACTGTTTGACTCTTGCGGAACAATCACTATTTTGCCCCAAAACTTTTAAATATCGCTCCTTTTCAATGGCTCTCTTTTCAAAATGGGGAAAAATGCTTTTAAATGACAATTTAATTAATCGTAAGAATTCAACAGGAAAGTGGAGGCTGGGTGAAAGATAAGTGTAGTTTTAATTTTAATTTGTTAGTTTAATTATAAGGTATCCATGAATTTACCCAAAACATTCGTATTTTGGGTTAATTTCACATTAATTATACTTGATCCAGTTTAATTTAACGGCTTATCTTGTTAATCTAGTGTGGATTTAGTTTATAATACAAGTAGTATGCGCTTTTGATATATTTTAATGATCATTTAAATTAATTTGAAAGTGAAATAGGAAACTACTGTGGCTGTACGAAAAACTTGTGAGGTTTTAATCTTAATTTGAGCGTGGTTCGTGAGAGTGGATTAAGCTTAAAATTTATTTGAATTTTTTACCCTAATTGCAATGTTTAGTGCAGTTTAATATTTTTGCCATATATTCATCATTGTGGTACCCTAAACTTTTGAATTTCGCGGCAATTAATGTACTTTAAAGATAATTTAAATTAACTTAAGTGTGAAATAGAAAATATTGGGCTTTACCAATGGCTTGGGTAGTTTTAATCATAATTAAACAGTTTATTTAAAAGTTATTTGAGCTTTTATCCAAAAATGTATATTTTGGTTTAATTTCACGTTAATTATATTAAATTGAGTTAAAATTAACGTAGGATTATGTTTTGGCAGTGTACATTTAGGTTATAAAATGAGTTTAAATGTATGCATCACCTTAATTGCAATTTTTAGTGGAGTTTTCGATTCTCATTTTACGCTAAACTTTTGAATTTCGCGCCTATTAAGGTACTTTGGAGATAATTTAAATTAGATTGAGTGTGAAAGAGAAAACATGGGGCTTTACCAACGGCTTGGGTAGATACAATCTTAATCAAGAACATCATTTAAGAGTTATCGGAGTTTTCATCCAAAAAATGTATATTTGGGGTTTAATTTCACGTTAATTATACTTAATTACGTTGAAATTAACTTGTCGTCAGTGCTCATTAAGCTTATAAAATGACTTTCAACAATTAATTCACCTTAATTCTAATGTTTAGAGGAGTTTTTGATTATTTCCAACACATTGCGTTCAATTTTTATCCTGTGCTAGGTTTGTGGTAAAGATTATCTATACAATATGTTAATGAATGATGTTATTCTATAGTTTAGCTTGAATACCAGTAATTAAATCAAATACCTATACAATTCATAGCAATTTAAACCAATAAAGAAACGGCAATGTGGACTGTGGAAATAGCAAACAACGTAACCCTCCGTTTCTAACGTGGTTACGTTGAGAGAATCTGTGTTGTAAACCTGAAAATTATTTCACTAATTAAATTATATAACGACACTATCCTCCTGGATTAACCAGTACCACTGTTACTTATGAATTAAACAATCCACTGTTGGTAACAAATAGTTTATAAAATGATAACGTAACATGACTAACATCACAGTATGACTGATTCAATAGGATCAAAATTGTTTTAACGAATAATCTGGTCCTCTACATTGGTTTAGTTTCAGGAATTATATCACACACCTTCACAATTAGTAGCATTTTAGTGAGATTAACAAATAATGAAACCGAGTATACCTGTCCTCAAATGAGAATGTTGAAGCGCCAACAAACAGTCATGATGAATACAGTATTAAGTTACGTAGCGTAAAACGGTAACCTAGGCCCTAGGGTTAGGATTTGTAGCATGAATCGAAGCAGACTGCGTATTTTTGTAATTCCAAATTTCCAATCCAAAACAGTGCTGGAAATAAGCTTTCTTATAATCTTTAAAAGGAAAGACACTATAAACACTATATTACATAGACAAACTAAAACTTAAGCCTTGGCCGTAAAGAACGTCGAAAAGCTTACTTTAAATGATATAAAAACCTCTATTAACTGTAATTATTTACCTGAATTACTTTTCTAGACGAAAATTCGACCTGATAACGACGTATTTCCTATTAAGGGTGCTACAGTTAATTAGAAAATACATATAAAGGTGCTCAAGCTCGGATGAAATACCAAAGTAATTGGTTAGGGTCTACTGCTAAGAAATTAGGAAAATCAGCAAGAAACCCAACATTTGAAATTTGTCAACGTAACTTGTTAGCACCCACAAACCTAGGCCCTTCTAGTTGTCAACGAGAACGAAATGAAGAAATAGGTTTAAGCGCGCTATAAGGTTAGGCTGACTTCTGACCCAAAAGTAATTTTTTGACGTACTATCTTAATTAGTTAAATTACAAAAATTAGAATTCATTAATTAAAAATCGAAACACGTAAGTTTCCCATTTAAGAAATGCTTGTTAATTTAGAAGTATTCCGAAAACTAACTTCGCTATACTTTTTCCGTATGGCCTGCCACAATTGCCTTAAAAAACCGAAAAATTTTTAATGCTTTTTCTATGGGACGCTAACCCTAAAAACTGTGAATTTTCTTTTAACATTACGGAAGGGTGTCATGTCATATCTACAAGGGCCTACCGGCCCTGTAGAATTATTTTATTATTTGATGTTGCGAATTTCAAGGAAAATTTATTTTTTTCAAATCATTAACAATGTTCTTTTAACCGTGTCTAATTATTATTCTTTTTTTCTTTTTCTAGGTAAGTACTTAACTGTTTTGGAAGAAAATTCATTTGAAGTTTGTTTTGGGTAAAGTACGAACAAGACCAAATACCCTTTATTATTTTAAACCAATTTTTAATTTAATGATACCAATGCGAAATAGGGAATTTGATCATTTTAAAGTATAGACTAGAGATGGGCCGATACCAGTTTTAACCGATACCGATATCATTCGATACTTGGGAAACCGATACGTACCGATACCGATATTTTACCCGATCCTTCGAATAAACCGATATTAAACCGATACCGATATATTAACCGATATCAATAAGAAAATAGATGCTATAATATAGGTTGTAGAGATGGGCCGATACCGATCCCATATCGGTATCGGTACCGATATGTGACTTAAACCGATATATCGATATCAGTTAACAATGAACCGATATTTTTCTTCAAAAAATATCGGGTAGAAATATCGGTTCATTTTTAACCGATACCGATATATCGGTTAAAGTCAAATATCGGTACCGATATGGGATCGGTATCGGCCCATCTCTAGTATAGACAGGGTCTAAGCATAACTCGGCTGGAACTTTAGGGCAGTGTTTTCAGGCCCCCTCAGCCTGCGAGTCAAGTTGGTTCAAGTATTGAGCTAGCTTTACAGCCTGGCAACACTGGGGGAAAAGCAAAGAAAAATAAATTAGTGGAAACTAAGCAGGACAAAAATTTTAACTTTAAATATTTTCAAAAGTACTTGCTTTTGCCAAACGCTCCCGAATCGTGTCGAAGCCGACTATTTTTCTCTGTAAGATTTTTAAAACGCCGGTTCAGCTTCCAGTACTTACTTAACTGTTTAGTTAATAACATTTCAAATCCATTAACTAACATTTTGAAGGCACTCCTGGCTAGCTTGATTTTAATGTAGTGCTAGTAGTAGTTGTAGTAGTAACTACGGTTCTCCCATCTCATCCCTTTCGTTTTTGCTTTAGATAAATTACTCTTCGGGGGATGTTCCCCCGAGATGAGAGCTTTATATTATAGCCCCTTCTACCCCCCCTCTTTTTTGAAAAAGCATTAAAAATAGGACGAGGAAGGTTATTTTTTCTTTAGTTAAATTTTTTTTTCTAAGTTTCAATTTGGGTAAAGTATATGCTGAGAGAGTAGAGTGATGAAGTTTTTGGGGGTACCTAGAGTGGTGGCGGTGGTGATTGCGTGGGGTTCCCTGGAAACCCCATCTACCCCCTCCCTCCCCTTATCCTTTCATTAAAGGGGTTTTCGTAGAGGGGAATAATATTTTTAAGATAGAAATCCGTGCAGATACTTTTCCTTTAAATTTAACTATAGAGAATATATTTTCACGTGCTATAAAAAAAAGAAACTCGCGTGCGATTAAAAAAAATTCTCACGTGAAAATAAATTTATTATTTTATTCTCACGCGCGTTATGAAAAGAGAAATCTTTATTTTCACGCGCGTTAAAAATAAGCGCGCGCGAGTTATTTTTTCTGGATATTACCTTGGAAACTGAGAAGGAGAATTTGGCGTGAAAATAATTTGAAGGCAAGGAGGAGAAGGGAGGGTTTTTATTTTTGAGACGTTTGGAGCCTTGGGCGATAGGCGAGTCTATATTTTACACCTTTGAGCGCCTCCTAGCGGCGTAGAGGTGACTGCCCTCCCTCAACCATCCAAGCAGCCATCTTGGTCCGAGAGAGCCACCATCCATTCTCGTGCCAACTCGAAATTTCCAAATCCCTACCAACCAAAAATGGATACACCCTACCTTAAGACGCGTAGTCAATTCGGAATGATCTTGGAGGACCGTGTTAAAGATGATTTCTGGCGTCTCGCGAGAGATAGAAGGAAGAAAGAAAAAAAATAATCCCCAGAAATCGTTTTCTACTTTTTTTCCTTATAGCATTTTTGTCTTTTCGATATAAATTGATACCGTACCTCAAAGGCAGGGCGTACCTTATTTCAAGCGGTATATTTTTACTATGGGAATAGGGTTTCGTACTCGCATTATAATAATAGTCGAAAATGACGTTAACTTCTTGGGATTTATCACGAAACCAAGTTGAGTTGATACCGAGTGGAGAACTAAGGGTTAGTTAGGGTCTGAACGGTGTAACGATATCAACTCTGGTTTGGAAATGATTTCCGGCACTTCCTTAGCCCGTTTGATTCGTATTTTTGGGCCCCAATCGCTTCTTATCTTGACGTTTTCGTTATAATGGGAGAGGTATGCCAGGGACAGCTTAACTCCAATGTCGGTTAGTTACCTATATATATGGATAGTGTTTTAGGTAATGGGCTAAAAAGTCAGCCGTGAAAAGAGAGACCGAGACTCTTTCTTTCTTTCTCTGGAAAGAATTCTCTAGGAATAAGCTGGCTTGCTTCTATTGATAATTGCCTTGGATAATAAAACCGCTCAAAGGATATGTAAGAAAAATAAATCTCGCGCCAAATTTACACCAATCAAAACACGCTTAGCTTTTGTACACAAACACACACACCCACCCACGTGTATGCAAAGTTTCCCGCCATTTTGTTTTAAATTTAAAGCGCGTGCAATTTTAATCTCGCGCCTGCATGCGAAATTACGTTTCCCGCCATTTATAAGCACGTGCGGTTGTAACCTCGCGCCTAAAGAGCTCGTGCTTCCCCCCCATTTTGTTTTAAATTAAAGCACGTGCGTCTACAGAGCTCGTGCTCTGGCGCGTGGGGTTTTATAGCGATTTCCACTGACTGCTCCAAAGAGTGCTCTCAGTGTCAGGATGACGTAACTGCCCTCAGCGAGTTTTGGAGAGAATAGTTTCGTCAGTGGAACACGATCGAGAGGTCAGAGCGCGCTCTGAATAATCAAAATTGGCGCCGGAGACGAAATTGCAATAAAGTGTGTATATCTTGACGCAAATGGGCCGAAACCAATTAATAGAATTAACATTTCAATTAATTTTCAAAAAATCTATTTTGAATAATGATCGACAACGTCTCTGATATAATTATTGGTTTTAGGAAGAGGCGTAATATCTTTAAAGTAATGATAAAACCTCGTATTCTTCATCTTCAGAACTTTAAGAAGATGATTCCAGAAATAAACAAGCATAAGCGAGAGCCTGTCTTCTATGAGATACCCCATGGTCCGCCATTTTAATTTTATTACGTCATACTCGAGCACCGTCGCTCCGTCGAATTTTTCAGAGCACGAAAGAGCAATTCTCGGGCAGTTTTTGGGGTCAGTGGAAAACGCGATTCTGGGCGAGTGTTGCACTCGTGTTCCCAGTGGCGGACGAAAACGCGCCGAGAGTGCACTTAGAGTGCTCTAGTGCAGTCAGTGGAAATCGCTATTAGTTTAAAACCTCGCGCGCGCGAATTTTAAATATTATAAAAGCACGTGCTTTTAATGATAAATGATAAAGTATAACGTTTAGGAAATTTCTTTAACTCCTCTATAGAGTAATATGTTTAGTAAACCTCTTGAAAGTTGTTATAAAAATTTATTTTTGTTGTAAGCTTAGATATCTCGGTATATTTTTTTATACGCGCTGTCACGCTACATAACTGACAGACGATTTAATATCACTTTTTCGCTTTCTCCTTTTAAGCTTTTTCTTATCTTTCAAAGGAATTTATCCTTCGGGCCTGTCAACTGAGCTTGTCACTTCAACCATACTTAAGTCAATCTTGTCAACTCTTCTTGTCTTCCCCCCAATTACCCCCCTACCCCCAAGGGGTCACCCTTATATTTTCGCGGTCAATTGAGTGGTCAAACTGAAAAAAAAAGATGCCATTATTGCTTCTTACCATTGATGACCTCACTAATGATATCAAATACGGTAGTGGCACCACGTGCTAAGTTTCCATTGGTTAAAATACGGTTAAAGGCGAGAAACTGCCATTATAATGTTTAACAATAAGTTCTAGAATGTATAGTAAGTGAATTATAGATACTTAATTGACAGCGAAGCGCGTTTTACCGCGTTTGATGCTATGCGGAGATAACGTTAAGTGCCACTACTATATTTCCATGGAGAAATATATATGGGTCAAACCGTTACAATACCGGTTGGGAAAAAGCTGCGAAATTTTTTTTAAACTCTCTCGAGTTTGAGTTTGAGGTTATCTAGGTGAAAAAATCTCCGTAAACGATATAGCTCAAGTATTGTTTAGTTTAATAGCGTAAAATAACGGACCTCTAATTGCCATATCATAGCCCTATTTAAATAGCGTTTAAGGAGAGATTTTTTTTCTTTTATAAAAGAAATATTTTCTTTAAAGGCGTTTAAAGCGTGCCTTAAAGGTCATTCAAAGGTCGAATTTAATATTAAACTCTGTAATGGGAAAATTTTATTTAAATGAAAAGTTTTAACTGGCCCCAATGTCTGTCTGTGTGTTTGTTTGTTTGTTGTGGATATCTGTATTCTGCAGACTTTGTTTGAAGGGCCAACAACCAAATTCAATTAAATTTTGGGACCCCCGGAAATAAGTTTTGTGTTTTTTCTCTAAGTTTACTTTGAAAGTTTATTTTTGTTGCAAAGAATTACCGCGTAGAATTCCTTTTCTTTAGTTTTAGTTCTTCCTTCCAAGACGCTCAAACACTATAGGATGAAATTATTTATTTTGTATTCGTTTGGTTTCGGTTTGCCCCCCTTGAATTTAAAATTTTAATATGACTTAATTTAAATGGACTACCATCAAAATTAAATATAACAACACTGTCTTAATTTGAATAGATTATTATGTCAAAATTAAATCCGAACATTCAAACTTAATTATACTCTAAAGCTGTCAAAACGAATTAAGTTTAATAATGTTGCGTCATTTCAAATGAAAATCAAATGCAATTTCAATCCATGCCCTACTTTTTTTCAATTCTTTTATCAAAAATCGTATCAAAACAAATTATAATAAAAGTTTTATTAGAGTTTTACACGTTGTTAAGAAGACAATTTATAGAAAACCCCTTAAGGTATTAAAAACAAAATGTCTGTCTACCCGTAATAATAAAAAAATGTACTTCAGGCCAAAAATGATTCTTATAATTTGATTAAACGATTTCGCGCGCTGATAATTGCTTCACAGATGTTTCCCCGTCTAACCTGTCACTAAAAATAAAGCCCCGTAGCATTTCCTCATTATTATAAATCGTAGTCAGGCGATGTTAGGCTTCGGTATAGGGGTTTAACATCTGTTCCCAATATCACTTGTCACTGAGTATAAACCTAGCGTTCAATCTAAGCGTTTGAATATAATTTAGACAAGTGGTACAGTCACTTCGTCTCGCGCCTATCGTGTCAAACTTAATAAGTTAAAAAAAAAAAAAAAAAAAAAGATGAGCGCGTGAAAATTCTCGTGCATTGTACGACAGTTGTTGCTTGACTGTATTATTTAAGTATAGCGAACCCGTTTTGTTCCTCGTGTTTAAGGACAGGTGTAACGGGGAGATGGTATAGGAAATATGCCTAGGCCAGTTTGGAACAATGGAGCTCTCTAATAAGCGTGACTTGTGTTATGAAGAACTTCGTAATAGCCAATGGGAGGGACGGAATTCAAACCGGGGGGGGGATGTTAAGATCGGGTTGGATAAGACAACTATATCTTTATCCATCAGGTTTAATTACTTTTACCAATTTTATGAGGTAATAAAAATGTACCTTTTAATTTTTAAATGAAGATTTCAGTCTGTTGTAGAGAGATAGTGGTTAAATGTCTGGCAACACTTTCCCGCATATATTGGAGAAATCGTTGTTGAACAAACGCACAAAGAACAATTTTAATATTTCTCAGGGGAAATATCTAATAATCAGGGGAGACTAAACTCCTAAAATTTTTTTCTATGAAATTCTTTAACATCGTGACTGTGTGTTGGGGAAATATAGAACGGGCCACTATTTTTCGGGGTGAGATTTTTCACGCATTTCTAAATGAATATTATCCCCGACATAATATAGGAGCTGGGTGGCGCCCCCCCCCGGGGGGGGGGAAAGGAAGTGAAAAACCTACCTTCTTTAAGATCTCCATCCATTGTTAAGAAATTCAAAGAATTTTCGAAGCTTCAATAATGTACTAACAGATTTAAAGGTTCAAATTTATAATAAAGCCAAAGAAATTATATAATCGGCGGGCTTTTTGTTGGTCGAATTTAATTCAGATAAACGTGGATCTAAAAACCTTATTTCGTAAATACATTATTTATTATACCCTTGTTAAGTATATTTAATATTTCATAATGTTTAGTTTTTTATGTAGGCCAAAAAATGCTCGTGCTTACATTTTTATCTATTTATTTATTTAAGGGGCGTTTTCCTAGCGACGGGTTTTTTCCGCCGCGTGCGACGGAACACGCTCGCGCATTCCGCTGAGCGCGGCGCGATATATCACGCGGCGCGAAATGTTTTCCAAGGAATAGTATAGCACGACGCGTCTTTCGTAGCGGAACAGCGACCAGCGGTTGATTTACAACAAAAACATGGTGCATAAAGGCAAACAAATACTGCCTTATATTCTAATCAAAAAATATCTGGATGATGCTGAAGAGGAGGAAGACTATATAGTAAATAGAGTCATTAAAAGGAAACGCAGGGCAACAAGAAAAATGTTTTTACGTCGACGAGAAGAAGGAGCTTACACTATTTTGATTAACAACCATTTGCTCTCTGACAGTGTGAAATTTAAAGAATATTTTAGATTTAACCCAGACCAGTTTGCCTTTCTGCTACATCTTATTGAAGATAAACTGGAAACAAATATATGTAATCGAGTTGCAACACCCATCACACCAGCAGAAAAACTAGCTTTAACCTTAAGGTAGGTACCTAATTATGTGAAGAAATGCATAGCTTTCAGACTAGGAGGATTTGTAAATGGTGTGAATTCTCCTAGTCTGAAAGCTATGAATAAAATTATTTATTATTTAGTAGCGTTGAAATAAAAATGAACTGTGTAGAGGTAGAATAAGTGTTATTGAACTAGAATGGAAATAAAAATTCCATATAAAAATACAACAAATATTGCAAAAATTTTAAGCGTCTTTGTTCCCGAGGACGAATGCAAAGGCCTCGTTGATAGCATTGTCTCCGTTTGCAGCATCAGGAGGACATTCATAATTGCACGCACTCGCACATGAAGAGAGTGACGATGTCATGCTGTCATTTTCAAACGTTGAACTACTTTCATGAAACATTTGAGGTCTACGGTTGAAACCTTCTAAATCCATTACTATATTAAATATTTTTCTTTTGGCTTCATTGACAAGGTCAGGATTGAATTTCTTGACTGTGGCAGCCATGCTCTTGAAGAAGAGATCAGTTTCATCTTCACTTTCAGGCTGGACTAATTTGTCCAGATATTTGGTTAAATGCTGTCGGTCCTCAGTTCTTGATTTTAATAGATTCTGCAAAACGTGGTCTCCTTGGTATTTTGTCCTTTTAGACGCGGGCTTCTTGAAACTTGGATGGGGTCTTGAAAAACTGTGAGGTTCTACATGTGGGGTATTTCTCGAAGAAGCAGAAATTGAATCATCTTCAGTGTCGACGATCTCATCGGCGTTGACGTTCTCATCAGCGTTGACGTTCTCATCAGCGTTGACGTGCCGATCAGCGTTGACGTGCCGATCAGCGTTGACTTGCCTATCAGCGTTAACGTTCTCATCAGCGATGATGTTATCATCAATGTTAATACCACCATCCAATTGCGGCTCTCCATTATTTTGCGTGTTTCCATTGGAAAACGTGTTTCTTTCATCCTCCACAGTATCCAAAAATCGAAGTCTATCCCAGTACACAGCCCTTTTCTTGGTAGCTGCAGATCCAGTTGTAGCATTTTTTTCCTGCTTCCTTTGTTTCTTGAAATGATCACGGATGCTTTTCCATCGTCCTTTGCACTGTGCACCTGAAACCATATATATACTTTTGTACAATTGGTGAACACATTTGTTTAGTTTATAGTATTATCTTTTGTAAAATTTTAATTTGCTCTCAATGATTTATTTTTACAGGTATCTTGCTACTGGGGAATCTTATCATTCATTACAATTTTCACATCGCATATCTGTGCCGGCAATAAGTGTGATTGTTCCCCAAGTTCTCAATGCACTCAAAGAAGCTTTACTTCCTAGATTTTTACCTGCCCCTGAACAGATTGACTGGCAAAAAAAAGCAGAGGAATTCTGGACGCGATGGAGTTTTCCTAATGCTGTTGCCGCAATGGATGGAAAACATGTTCGGATTGTGGCACCAGACCAAACCGGATCTCTTTATTATAACTACAAGGGGTACTTTTCAATAGTTCTTCTTGCAATGGTGGATGCCAACTACAAGTTTGTCATCGTTGACATTGGTTCTTATGGCAAAGAGGGGGATGCCGGAATCTTCAACAAATCAGCAATTGGTCGATTGGTTAAAAATGAATCTATTTTCCCACCACCCCAAATATTGCCACACTCAGATATATTGTTGCCATATGTCATACTATGTGACGAGGCCTTCAGATTAGACGAACATATTATGAAACCATACTGCAAACAGCAAGCTTTGGAAGACGCTCAAAAAAGGAAGTTTAATTACCAACTGTGCAAAGCACGAAGAGTTTCTGAAAATGCTTTTGGTATCATGAGTTCGACGTTCAGAATTTTTTTCACACCTATAAATGTCAAACCTGCGACCGTGGATTTGGTAATTGTAGTGTGCTGCTGCTTGCACAACTTTCTCAGAGATGAATACCAATTACAACATCAACGTAATGGGGACCAATGCGAAAATTACGAATTGCCTCGGGACAACATGATACCTTTAGTTGGAGTGGGTGGCTATGCCAAAGCTGAGGGTTTCACAGTGAGAAAACGATTCACTGATTACTTCAACGCGCCTACTTTTAACCGTTAACATAATTTAATTATATTCATATACTCTATTTAACTATATTAACATATTCTATTTAACCATATTAATATATTCTATTTAATCATATTAATATATTTAACCATATTAATAATTTAATATAGTCTATTTATCTATAAAATTCGATATATTTAACAATGGAAATGCATTTAAACTCATTATATATTACCTATATATGCGTAATATTAACTAGTTTTTAATAAAATATTACTTACTAGTCTTATTTAATTTCCTTCCGATTTCATTCCAAATCAAGTCTTTTTTTTAAGATGTTTTTCCACTCGTTGTCAGCCATATTCCATAAACATGGATGCTCGGACACAAACTCTATGAGTTGTTCGTCCTCTGAGGCTGAGAAGCGGTCAGATGGCATTAATTAAACAATTAATATTACAACCAAGTCCTAAAAACTTGAAAAATCGCTCAGCGCGCAACGTGCTTGACTCCTTTTGAACGACGTCGGCTTAATGCGCCGGCGGAGGAAGCGGACGTGTTACGTCTTACTCTTTCTAGGAAAACACTTTCATATTTTCCCGTTGCTTCAGTGGGGAGCGTAGTCCCGTCGGCGTGTTCCGTCGCACGCGGCGGAAAAAACCCGTCGCTAGGAAAACGCCCCTTTAGGAATTGCTCGTGAATTAATAATCACGCGCAGATTTAATCAAATTTATTTTTAAATCTTTGCACGTGTTTTTTTTTTTAAATCTTTGCACGTGTTTTTTTTTAAATCTTTGCACGTGTTTTTTTTTAAATCTTTGCACGTGTTTTTTTTTTTAAATCTTTGCACGTGTTTTTTTTAAATCTTTGCACGTGTTTTTTTTTATTTGGCAAAAATGAGCGCGAGATATTTCGAAATAACTTTAAAATCTCGCACGCGCTTTTGAAATTTTTTAAAACTGGCTTTTATAATTTTTTAAAAAAGAAAAGAATATATGATTGTCTGTCAAGATTTTTGAAATTCTAAAGGAAATTTATTATTATTATTCTGTGTTATTTTTTAATAGAGAACCCACGCCTTTTATATTAAGCTAGTCAGATGATACTTTGTTATAATAATGCATTGAAAATTAATCTTTTCATACACACCGAAGCTATAAAGTGTTTCTTCTTATAAATATCTGGCGGTGCGTGTTTTTCCAGGCCAAGGAAGGAATGATTGACAATGCTTATTAAGGTGTTAAATAGAACGAGGTGAGATTCCCGTTGAACAATTTGGGAAGCCAACGAAAGTGCTTTCCAATTTAGTTTTTCCTGAATAAAAATAAAAATAAAAAGATAAAATCTTTTCCGATATATCATAATATTTCTGACACCTTTCTCTTTTAACCCCGGGCCGGGACACCCCGTGAAGCCCCCAAAGACTCGTTTAACCCCAAACTGTCAAAAAAGCCGCCAAAAATCACCCAAGTATCAAACCAAACCCATTTTAAATACCCCTATCCCAAATTCCAACTTTCCAGATTTTTAAGTTAAAAAAAAAATTTTAAAATTAAAAATTATAGATTTTGTTATTTATTAATTTCAAGTAACAGTACCGCTTTACAATATTTGAATATTACCTGAATTAGATATTAAAATATTGGTCCCGTGGATGTTACCTATGCACCAAAGTTTATAAAAAATTCAACTTAATCCATTATTAGAAAAATTATCAATTTTAAGAATCTATTTACGAAATAAATTTTGGGGTTTAATAAAATTTTTGACAATGATACGAGTGACCCCCTGGTAATAAATAACAGGCTGCCAAATTATATCCATGCGCTTTTAAAAATACCATATCAGACCACACCGGTCAAAATTAGGGGGTATTCAGTTTTTAAATCAAAGCGAAAGTGACACGCTCAAATTATTTCAAAATTCTTTCTCTTATAAAGATATCTAGATTAAATTTCTAATGTTTGCGAATAAATTTATTATCCCTTTGATAGCGTATTCCGACCTAGTTTTTCAGTTTTAAAAGAATTAAAAGTATACTTAATTTTCGTGTTAGATTCGATAAAACGTATTTAGGGTTTAAATACTTGACACGTTCCTTGCTTTAAACTTGTTTTCCTCTCACGATATTATCTATAAAGTGTTGCCAAATTAATGTCGATTAACCGACTATAACTAGTCACTTAATATTTTTCAAGAAAGGCAAAGGGTTAGACGCGAAATCTTATCTTCGTGCTCTTTTTTAAAACTCGACTTATTCCAATATTAAATTATTAATATTATTTATTATAAACGTATTAATTTTGAAAAGCGCCTGAGAACCTAAAACTAATCAACCTAGATTCGAATAACCACGACGGATAATTAATGTTTGTTTTAATTAGACTGAATAGGATATGTAATGATTTATTATTAATTTTAATTGCCTGTTGGGGTTTATAAAGAAATAGTTTTTAATTCACGTGCCGTTAGACCAAATAAATTAAAAAAAAAAAAAATTCACGTGCAGTTAAACGCGTGCTAATCTTTAGGTTAAATAATAAAAAGCTCACGTGCCGTTAAGCACGTGCTAATTTCTAAATTAAAAGAAATTAAAAAGAAAAAGAAATTCACGTGCCGTTAAGCGCGTGCTAATTTCTAAATTAAAAGAAATTAAAAAGAAAAAGAAATTCACGTGCCGTTAAGCGCGTGCTAATTTCTAAATTAAAAGAAATTAAAAAAAAAGAAATTCACGTGCCGTTAAGCGCGTGCTAATTTCTAAATTAAAAGAAATTAAAAAAAAAGAAATTCACGTGCCGTTAAGCGCGTGCTAATTTCTAAATTAAAATAAATTAAAAAAAAAATTCACGTGCCGTTAAAGTTTAAACGCGTACTATTTCTAAATTAAATAAATTTAAAAAAAATTCACGCTAATCTTGTCGTATTTAATTAGAAAAGGCGTCTAAAAACTCTCGTCAATAAATAACAATAATATTTAATATTAAAAACGATAATTAATATTTCAAAATAAATTTCCCTTATAGAAAAGTCGAGAAAGTTTCCGCCCTCTTTTAATAAAACCGAATTTCCGTGAATTTTATTTAAATTCAAAAGAAACAAAAAAGAACTAAAACATTTTTGGTAAAAGTTGAAAAACCGGACCCATCTGATTAAAGTAGTAACCCCCGTGCTTGTGTATATATATATTAATGGCAGTTCGCGGCCTTCCACCGCCTTGAACCGTATGGGGAAATAAGGCCGGGTACCGTATCTATCCGTCACTGGACTGCTGGAGTGTTAGAGATACTGGTTTTCCTGGCAGCATCGTATCTTAGATGTCTGTCTTGCGCAAAATGGGTCTGTTAAAGCCATAATTTAACGAAAAGGTGTAAAGTTCTCGTGTTCTATCAATTTGCTTGGAGAGAAAGAAAAATAATTTAAAATTGGGTCACGGACTGCTCCGTCACGATTCCCCAAAGAAACGAAATAAACTAAATATTACACGTTATTATACTTAAATAAAGAGAAAATTTGCCCCCATTGTCAGATAGCAACTAGGAAGTTTATCATAGCCGCCTGCCTGCCTCTTTTTGATTGGGAATTTTTCGCCAGCTCAGCTAATAGATCATTTCATGTTTTCTTAATAATAATTTTTTATTTGAATATTTAATAATACGTAGGCAGTGTTGTTGAAAAGTATTTTTTGAATATTATAATGTTATTGAATTCAAATTTTGAGAGTTTGAGAATTAATTGACACGTGGTTAGCCTTCAAACAAATACGGGTGTGATTTATGGGAAATTATTTTAAAATATCTCGCGCTAATTTTTATTATTTATTGTCCTTCACGTGCAAAATAATTCAGATTGGATTAAAATCTCGCGCCAATTTTTATTCTGCACGTGCATAAATTCGATAGAGAAATCTCGCGCCATTATTTTGATCTTGCACGTGCGGAGATTGTAACACCCGTATTTGGCTCCCCTCCCCAAGCAATATAAAAGTATCGAAAAGGTATTTTTCCTACTGAAAAATACCTCTTAGTCATCTCAAGAGAGATGCCCCAAAAAACCCACGGGTCCCGCGCTTTGCGCGCTGACCACGTGATGGAAAGTTTTTTTGCCTATCATCCCAAAACCCCTTTTGTCCGCGAGAGGCGTTAAGCCGGGGTTGAGGGAGAGGGAAAAGACAGTTCTAACCAAGAGATGGTTGAGAGAGGTTAAAAGGTTTTTCTTTGACTAAATTCATGTAAATAAACTTATGTTTTTTTTTTATATCCTCAACGTGCGGTTGGACTCAATTATTTTGTAGTTCTAAGGCAAATAACCCCCTCGCGCTGCTCAATACGCGATTGCCCGCTACAAATATGGTGGAGGCGCCGGGCAGCTTTCATTAAACGTTTAAGTTAGTCATTAAAAGTAAAATCGATTTACGGACAAACTCTACCAAACGAATGCTGCACCCAAGAAATACTACGCTGACCAAAAAGACTAAAAACTCTTGGAGGAACTAAGAAAACGAAAATAATCAACAAAGGAACAACGGGAGCCAACTGGACCCTTTCCCGCCGAAAAAAAAACCTAACCCTCGTGGACCGCCGCTGCTGAAGACAAAGGATTCCGCTCGATTTTTTTTTCAAGACCATAAGCCGTACACGATTTCTCCGCCACCCGTAAGGACCGGAGGACCACATCGAACGCCTCTTGGAAACTACGAGCGCCAACCAGCAACGAAGCTAAATCCACGCCGGAAAGAAGGAAGCATCTAATCCCCAAAAAGAACTGATAACGTACCAGTAAGAAAATTTACAATTACCACTAATTTAATTTTGTCGGTGTAAAATTTTAAAACTCACTGAGGACAGTTTTATTTGTATTTGATGCTATATCATTTTCGAAGACGATTATATTTTGTTTAAGTTCTGTCTTTATATTTAACTGTCGCGTAAAGAAAGGCTCAGCCCTTTATTTTTTAATACCTGTTAACAATGGCAGATGAAAATTCCAGTAGTAGTGACGGCGAAGAAATGGCCCCTTTGTTAGTTAAAAAGCAAATTAAAGGCATAAATGCTACTCTTAAATTACTGATGGAGAGTCAGAAACAAAGTCAGGCATTAATGCAACAATTCTTAGCCAAGGGACTCGCTAATCCCCAACCTGGAAACACCCCTAGATCTAGCTCTGATTCGACGGAGATCTATGACCCCTACACTGGTATTCCCGTCACTACCGCTAGATCTAGAAGTAACGCGTCTCGCGAAAATTTGCATGTAGAAATGGCAGAGCAAGGCCACCCCCCAAATTTCGAACCCCCCTATGCCGGATTACCCGCTTACGCTGGCCGCGACATACAGGTGGCATTGCCCAAATTTGGGGACGCTCCTAGCAAAAACCCCATGCGGTTTATCGACGAGGTCGAACGTTTCATGCGTATGAAGCGCCTAGATAATAGGAAAATTTTAGAGTACGTCCCTTTGATGCTCGAAGGGAATACTGGTCTTTGGTGGGACCGTGAAAGGGATCGAGTTTTAGATTATAAAGAATTTAGGGTAAAATTTTTTCAAGCTTTTCTGGGAAGAGACTATAAGAGGCAAATAGAAGCCTCGATTAATAACCGAAAGCAAAAACCCCAGGAGAAAGTCTTAGACTTTGTTCTAGAAATAGAACAGCTATGCAAACAACTCGATCCCCTCATGACGTCACACGAAATAGCTAGAAGGGTCTTAAATGGCCTAAATCCCCATTTAGTTCGATCTATGAGACTAGCGGACGAACCATCCCTCACGGACGTACAAGAAGCCGCTCAAGAAGCGCAACACATGCAGGCGCAATGCGACGCCTATGATTCCCAAAATTTCAGGGGCACCAATAATCATTACAAAGGGAAAACGAGTAATTTTGATAATAAACCTAGGGAAGAGCAAAGCGCCAAATCACGACACCCGTCATCTGATGGCGAACCCTCGAAACAAGCCTCCAATAGTGAGCGTCCTCCCCGTAATTGCAGTTACTGCGGCAGAGACAACCATACGGAAAAATATTGCCGTAGAAAGAGGCGAGAGAATGCCAAAGGCAAAAAGGGAGAGAATCAGGCGAACCCAGAAAATTCTAGGTCCGGACCTCACGCTTCGGCCACCTTGTTTATTGAACCCATTGGTAACGCGCGAATTGCGAGCGAAGTTTCCCCTAACGATATCAAAATTAAGAGTTCCGTAGTCCCCGAAACTGACCCCTGGGATGATCTCGCGAAAATAGAAGTACTTTAGTAGATGAAATGGGAAGTAAAGATAAAGCCCTAGTTCCGCGGCTCAGCTGCTGTACCGCGACGACCCATGCTAGGCCTCGTGTCCCCATTACTATTCGCGGATGGGAAGGCACAGCTCTAATAGACAATGGAGCAGACGTCACAATGATGTCGAAAAGATTGTATGACAGTCTTAAAACCCCTAACGAAGAATTAGAACCCTTTTTAGGACCCCCGTTAGAGGCCGTTAACAACACCCCAGTTGAACTGGAAGGGCGCGCGACTTTCATTGTCAAAATTAGTGACCGCGCTTGGAAGTGGAAATTTTTCGTCACCCGTAACCCCGAAGCAGATATTATTATTGGGTGGGATTTTAGCGTTCATTCTGGCCTCCACGCGAAGCCACATACGCTTACCTACACTTTCCGGGATGAGGGACAAGATTACCCACTGGTATCATATGTAACAAGCTTTGGTTCAAATTTTTGTGGCGCCACTGATCATTCTCCCGCTGAGATTGAAATAAGTAAGGACTTTGAACCTGATAGAGTAGAAGCCACGTCCGAGGAGGAACCCATTGTTAGGACCCCAGAGGAAAACCAGGGCTTAGATCAGATAGAAAAACTCGTCGATCGCTTTCCTGACGTATTTTCCGGCAAAGCAGGACGAACTAACGTAGTTCAACACGTGATAAAGTTAACTGATCCTACTCCATTTAAATCACGTCCTTACCCCCTCTCTCCTCCCAAACGCGAGGTAGTAGAGAAACAGCTGGAGCAAATGCTCAAAGATGGAATTATTAGGAAAAGTAGTTCACCCTTCTCATCCCCAATCCTACTAATTAAAAAGAAAAGTGTTCCTCCCAAGGATCCAACTACCGAAGCACCGCCTCCTAGCTTTCGCTTCTGCGGAGATTTTAGAAAGTTAAATAGCGTAACTATTCCCGATGTCTATCCTATTCCATTAATTAGGGCTCAATTAGACAGATTGCTAGGAAACAAATATTTCTCTGTCCTCGATCTCAAAGACGGGTTTTGGCAGGTAGAACTCAGCGAAGAAAGCAAACAATACACAGCTTTTGTAACCCACAAAGGGTTATTCGAATTTAATGTCATGCCCTTTGGATTGATTAACGCACCTGCGACTTTCCAAAGGCTTATGGAATTTGTTTTCAAAGACTTTTTGACTGAGCGTGCCGAAATTTATTTCGATGACTTTCTGACAAAAACCCAAACGATAGAGAAACATTTGGAAGTACTAGAGCAGGTGTTAGAGCGCATGCGCCAGGTTGGATTAACTTGTAAGAGAGAAAAATGCAATTTTCTACTAAAAAAGATTAAGTATCTGGGCTTCATGGTTAGTGAAGAGGGGATAGAAACTGAGAACTCAAAGACCTTGGCTATCAGGAAATACCCGAGACCTACTAATCTGAAGGAGGTTAGATCCTTTTTGGGAATGTGTGGTTGGTACCGAGAGTTCATCGACCATTTCGCGGAGTTGGCCCTCCCCTTGACAAATCTCACAAAGGGCGCCAAAACTACCAAAATCGAATGGACAGATGAATGCGAAAAGAGTTTTGAGTCCCTTAAAGACGCCCTCATCCAACCCCCCATTCTCACCTTTCCTGATTATGGTCTCCCCTTTTTCCTAAGAACGGACGCTAGCTTGATAGGCCTAGGCGCCGTGCTGTACCAAATTGACCCCCGCGGTAAAGAAAGAGTTATTTCATTCGGAAGTAAAAAATTAAAGGACACTGAAACTCGTTACCATGCGACGGAACGAGAATTATTAGCAGTCGTATGGAGTATTAATAAGTACCGCCATTACGTCGACTGTGTTCCTTTTACGTTAGTAACTGATAACAGCGCATTGCAATGGTTAGCCCGAATGAAAAACTCCTCTTCTAAACTAACAAGGTGGGCGGTCGAACTCCAGGAGTTCAACTTTAAAGTAGTACACCGAAAAGGGAAAGAAAACTTAGTGGCTGACGCGTTGTCGCGCAACCCTATAGATACCCCAGATCACGCTTACACCGAATCAGAGAGATTCGAAGATATCTGCAGTTTTACAGACACAAATGATTTCCGAGTATCGGATAATCCAGTAATTTGTGCCACAACTCCGCCCATTACGCCAGCTCTACTCCGCGACCTTAAACTCTTGGCTTCTGCCCAAGACGTTGACCCACAATTAGGTCCTTTAAAAGTGTATTTGTTGACAGGTAACCTTCCGCCAAGATCAAAGCTAACGCGCCGCATTATGCGTAAAGCGCCCCATTATAGCGTCTCAGAGGATGGTGTCCTTTATTTTCTTGCGGAAAGCCGCTCTTGTCAACACGCGGGACGTTTGTCTAACCCTATAGCTTGGCGCCCAGTAATTCCAGTCGCTCTCCGTCCCAATGTTTTGTTTGAACTCCACGACCATCCTACGTCAGGACACTTCGGAATGGAGAAAACACTATGGCGATTGCGACAGACGGTTTACTGGGACAATATGGCCGCGGATTGCATAAAATACGTGGCTTCCTGCGATAAATGCCAAAAATATAAAGCGCCTAACCAACAGCCGGCTGGCTTGTTAGGTACAATCATACCCACGGAGCCCTGGGAAGTAATAGCAGCGGACCTGATGGGTCCCCTTCCAAAAAGCTCTAAGCGAAATACGTTTCTTTTAGTCTTCATAGACAATTTTTCGAAATACGTGGAACTGTTTCCTCTCCGCGTTGGGACCTCTGTCTCAATAGCTCGCAAAATGACAGACGAGGTGTTCACACGCTATGGGGTTCCACGTAGACTAATCGTTGACAATGGAAGTCAGTTTAATTCGAAATATTTTAAGACAGTTTGTACCGATTGGGGCGTTAAGATTAGCAATACCACAACCTATCACCCCCAATCCAATCCGACGGAGAGAGAAAATAGAACTATTAAGCCTATGCTTGCAACCTACGTCGAAGACCAACATCAGAAGTGGGATGAAAATTTACCCCTTCTCGCCATGGCGATGCGTTCCGCCATGAACACCACAACGGGCCTAAGCCCTTATTTTATGTTAACTGGGAGGGATATGAAACTTCCCTTGCAAAGAGTGTTAGAAAAGGATGGGTCAGCTGAACCAGAAAGCTTAGCTCATTACGTCGAGGAGCTTGTTAGTCGCTCCGGAATGATCGGTGACGTTGTCCTGGCCGCTCGAGCTACAGCCCACGATAAACAAAAGGCTTTATACGATGCCAAACACGTGCCCGTTTCATATGACATTGGTGACCTTGTACTCCTAAAAACTCACCCCTTGTCTAACAAAGACGATAGAATTGCTAAAAAGCTGTGTCCACGCTTTGACGGCCCATACGAAATTGAGGGACAATCGTCCGACGTTAATTACTCTCTGATTGATAGGAGAGGTAGCAAAGTAGTTAAATTAGGAACCCATCACGTAACAAACCTAAAACGCTATGACGCCAGAACGTCCGACCTCTTGCAAACAGTCCCTCCTGATTCGAACCTTACGGACGTTTCTACCGATGACACCCTAAATTCCCCAGCTAACACTACCTGTAAAACTAAATCTACTAGTAAAACTAAGGCTAATATTCAAACTAAAACCACTAGAGATAAAACCCCTTCCCACGCACCCGTTGGTACGGGTAGGCCACGTCGCGTTACAAACCCAATCAAAAGATACCCGAATTGAAATTTCTCGCCTTGCTCGGTCGTAATGTTTTTTGTTTTGTTTTGTTTGTTTAAATTTTTGTCGCGAAGTGTTTTATTAGTGCTCACTATTGTTAAAATTTCTCAAATCGCCCAATAGTGTGTCGTCGTTTTAATCATTTGTTTTCGTTTTGTTTTGTCGGTTTATGATAACGCCTTGTTAATCTACTTTTAATCGGCTTGGCTAATGTATAGTTTTTAAGTTATTACACCTTGCTTATCCTCTGTATAACCAAGCTTGGTGGGGGGGTATTGTAACACCCGTATTTGGCTCCCCTCCCCAAGCAATATAAAAGTATCGAAAAGGTATTTTTCCTACTGAAAAATACCTCTTAGTCATCTCAAGAGAGATGCCCCAAAAAACCCACGGGTCCCGCGCTTTGCGCGCTGACCACGTGATGGAAAGTTTTTTTGCCTATCATCCCAAAACCCCTTTTGTCCGCGAGAGGCGTTAAGCCGGGGTTGAGGGAGAGGGAAAAGACAGTTCTAACCAAGAGATGGTTGAGAGAGGTTAAAAGGTTTTTCTTTGACTAAATTCATGTAAATAAACTTATGTTTTTTTTTATATCCTCAACGTGCGGTTGGACTCAATTATTTTGTAGTTCTAAGGCAAATAACCCCCTCGCGCTGCTCAATACGCGATTGCCCGCTACAAATAGATTCGATAGAGAAATCTCGCGCCAATTTTGATCTTGCACGTGCGGAGATTCGATAGAGAAATCTCGCGCCAATTTTGATTCTGCACGTGCGGAGGTTCGATAGGCAAATCTCGCGCCATTATTTTTTATTATATTTATTTTTAAAAAATCCCAGACTCACTGAGCTTAGCTCCCAGGTTATCTAACTTAATAATTAAAAATATAAAGATAAAAGAATGATCTTAAATAATTCATTGAATTAAAAGAGTACGTATATAGCAGCAGCATCACAATAGAGTCATCCGTCTAAATCAAGTCATATAAAAATATAATGGACAGTTTTGATGGGCTCTTAATTCATAATTCATTTGAAATCGTTAATTAAATTCGAAAGAAAGTCTTCGAGGGACGAAGTTAATTGAAAATGAAGACTCTCTCTTTCTCTCGCTCGGTTGTAACCGTGAATTTCTAAAATAGCAATTAAAAATTATATTTCCTAAATATATGTATGTATAAAAAAATCCAGTCAATCCAGTTTTTTGGGGGATCGAAGTTGTTACATGACCTTGACCAAATTTATTTCAAAATTTCTCGCTGATGGAATTTATGATTGATTTGAAATTTACAATAATTTAATTTTAATAAAATTATTATGAATTTTATGACCTCGAACAATATACATATTTATAACCAGTATGAATAGGACTTTATCAAATAATATTGGACCATGGATTAGTTAGTTCTTCGACGCCAATGCCTTGATATCAAACAGCTAAGTTATAGGCGCCGAAAGAAAGATCTAGCTAGCTAGTCTGGTCTCCAAACTAATCTTGTAGTTTCTCTAGAGCGAGCGAGGGGGAGAGACAGGTTGGATATTTCCAAGGTTTTTGGTCAGCAAACAAAATTTCTTGTTGACCGAAGAAGCATCGCGGAGTCCCGAGCTAAAGTATAAGCTCCAATGTTTACCCTGTAAACAAAAATTGCGTCTCTCCCTCCCGCCCGCGTAACACCAGCCTGGACGGTTAAGATATTTTAGAGATAGATCTATATATAAGGAAAACATCACCTACACATTATAGATGGATAGATATTCCCTTCACTATATTTTCCCTTATTCCAAGAAAAACCCGCGCTCAGATCCACGCTCTTCAAATAGATTTTGAAACAAACACGTGTTTGTGTTTGCTCACCACCATGAGATAACGCCATCGTCGTCGTCATAGTAACTGCGTCCACGGATGAATTTTATTGATATATTATTTTGCACGAGATCCCTGACATAGCCGGTATATTTTACACGAGCTCTCTAACTTCTCCTTTATATTTTACACGAGCTCTCTAATTTCTTCTGTATATTTTGCACGAGCTCTCTAACTTCTCCTTTATATTTTGCACGAGCTCTTTTTTTATTTCACTGTTATATTTTGCACTGTATTATTTCTCCTTTATATTTTGCACGAGCTCTCTAATTTAATTTTTATATTTTGCACGAGCTCTCTAATTTAATTTTTATATTTTGCACGAGCTCTCTAATTTAATTTTTATATTTTGCACGAGCTCTCTAATTTAATTTTTATATTTTGCACGAGCTCTCTAATTTAATTTTTATATTTTGCACGAGCTCTCTAACTTCCCCTTTATATTTTGCACGAGCTCTGTTTTTATTTCACTGTTATATTTTGCACGAGCTCTCTAATTTCTCCTTTATATTTTACACGAGCTCTCTAATTTCTCCTTTATATTTTGCACGAGCTCTCTAACTTCTCCTTTATATTTTGCACGAGATCTCTAACTTCTCGCGAAATAATAAAGAAATTATTTCATCCTCTCGTTTCTATGACAACGAACTTTTCAAATAATGGATTTTATTTTTAGTAAAGTATTAAAACCTTGGGTTGTATCTATACTTTCATACACTCTGTAATCCGTAAATACCCACCCCCCCCATACATATTTGCGAATTTGCCGAGGAGCAAAAGAAGAAGAAGGAAGAAAAATTAAGAGGATTAAGTTTAGTTGAGGAGGAATTCCCAGATTATTTAAATGAAAAGTAGCTTTTGGGGTCGAGTTTTAATCAAAAATCCTTTTCCCAAATTTTGTACCCAAAAAAGAGGGGATTAAAAATAATTCTCCCGACCTTTTCCATCCATCCTCCATTTTAGGGGCTTCGGGCTTTACGGGGAAGGGGGGGGGGTTCAAATCCCCAAGGAAAATAACCTATCATTAAAATGAAGCAAAATACCCCCAAAGGAAAGTATCAAATGAAAAAAAAAAATGATTTTCGTATTAATAAATTTTTAACCAAAATCATTAGGATTCATTCTTAATTAAAGTAAATTACTGTAGAGAATGTTTATATCTAATTGTAGACAAGAGAGGGTTGGAATCCCCTTTATTGATTAAATCACTCGAGTTAACTTCTCCGCGAACTTGTCAGAAGTTTCGATATATGCTTGGCGTCTTTCTATTGCCTCGTGTATAACCAATATCAGCTTTGGACCACCTTCGGAAATCTAAACTCCAGCTCGGCAAGACGCTATTGAATGATTTGATCCCCTCTAGGCTTGGAGCATGCCCACTAAGAAGGGGCTCTCTCTATAGCGTATTCACCCCCCCCCCACTCACTCACTCAACCAAGCATTTATGAATCTCTGATAAGCCGTATAGTACTGCTCGATAATTCAAAAAAACGGTCAATTCATCCCCCTCTTAGCACGAGCTATTTTTCGAGGAGATGGCGTTCGCCATTTTCGGAGTAGCAGGGCTGCCAAGCCTGCCATTAGAGCATCTACACAAAGACCATATAGTCGAGCAATGTGTCAGCTATAGTCTGTGGTTATTTTTATCAAGGAAAACGTCGTCTGCTAAAACTGTTAACGGTGATTTAGCTTCGTTAATAAAATTTGCTTTTTAGATTAAGATAAGTGATTTAAGATAAGTGATTAATAATAATGAGTATTAATAGCATTCCTAAGAGAGGTAGACCTTCTAAAACGTCCAGTAAAACTTCCAAAAACTGTTTTTACACGAACTGCAGATCTTTCAGTCGTAAAGCAGACCTTAATGAGGCGTTGAAAGATGATCATGATCATAATTATTGTTTAAAGATTTCTTCAATCACTTTCTTCCCTTTTTATAAACCGTGTTTGAAGTTTAGACAGGGCGATCCTACACATGATGAGTTACAATGTGACGTGTGTTTAACATCAATTAAGTGGCTTAGGTGCTGTGGTAGGCTGGACTCGTTAGATAGTGTAACAAAAAATCGGTATGTTTGCTCACTGCATTTCGTTAACCAAGATGGCCCTACAAAAGAAAATCCATACCCGGTTCCATACTTTGAAAAATTACAACTAGTAAGTGGTTCAAGCATAAGTTAATTACAAAATATTTGGTTATTAATGAGGTCTTAATTTGAAAGGACTCAAATAACGATGAAAGTGTTAGTTGCGGCCAAAAGAGGAAATTGATTGACATGAACACCTCTGATAATCAATTTAATTTTGATGATAGCGAAAACACACCTCTACCTAAAAAAAAAATTTGTCTCTCACCGAATTTGGTAAGAGAATTTATGGACTATTTTTTCACTAAAGGTATTTCAACCATGGGGCCAGTCACTCTAAGCGTAATAGGTGTGCATTGCAGAATATTTGACTGTACTAAATCAATGTACAGGGAATATGAGTGTGATTAGCCCCTCGCTCGTTGAAACCAATAGTGAATTTTTCTTCATTGAAATAGTGCCTATGTAGTTTTGAATTAACTTGAGTTTAAAATTTATTATCAGCAATCGACATCTGATGGTCAACTAAGCTGCTCTACTTTTGAAGAGGTTGTTTCAACAACTGTACCTTGTTCAACACCTTCTGCCAAAATTATTAATAATTCAACTTGGCAATCAAACGAGACGTTTCTTGCCACTTCAACTCCAAAGGCTAACCAACTTAGTGCTAATTTTACTAAAACCCCTGGCCGCAGCATTTCTCCAGTTAGTTCATTAACCCCTCACCATTCAGCTTCATCGCTATCCAGAAAAGAAGGCAGTGATTTTCTAAAAATAAGGATTAATAGAAAGAAAGGGTTTAAGGTTTGTAGCACTCAAACCAATGAAATTAAAACTAAAAGCGTCAAAGTTGACTGCATTCCAGCAAGAGCAAATAAGCAAACACAGACGACGTTAGATTTCGTAGAAGAAAATAAGGCATTGAAACTGCGAATTGAAGCCTTGAATAGTAAGCTTGCCAGCTGTGTTTGTGGAAAAACGAGTAAAACTGCCCAGATAATGGCGTTTGAGTCCAAAATTAGGACTGATTCTAAAATGTGCCTGTTTTATACTGGATTGTATTTCTCGCAAATTTTGACAATTTTTGAATTTCTTGGTCCTGCTGTATCAAAATTAAAATACTGGAAAGGACAGAAAGAAAATGAGAAAACTCCACATAAATTTGGAAGGTCGTCAAGGTTTAGCCTAATTCAACAACTAATTATTACTCTACTTCGATTGCGATGCGGTTTCCTTGAGCAAGATATTGCGTATCGGTTTGACCTTAGTAGAAGTACGGTTAACAGTTTTGTTACAACATGGGTGGTTTTTCTATACAAAGAATTTCAACTTTTGAAACCTCGAATGTTTCCACCGCGCTCAGTCATTCAAGCAAATTTACCATCTTGTTTCCGTTACCACAAAAATGTTCGAGTAATAATTGATTGTACTGAATTTTTCACCGAAGCACCGAGCAATTTTGCTCAACAAGGCAACATGTATTCACACTACAAGAGCAATACAACTTACAAGGTTTTATACGGTTGCTCACCCACTGGAGCAATAACTTTCATTTCTAAAGCTTTTGAGGGCGCAATCACGGACCGCGAGATATTCTTAAAATCTGGATTGAAGGATTTGCTGGACCCCCTTGACTGTGTGATGGCAGACCGAGGTTTCACTATTGCAGATTACCTTTTAGAGAAGAAAGCAACTCTAAACATACCACCATTCTTGCATGGTAGAGATAACCTCACTCCGCAAGAGGAAATCCAAACAAAAGAAATTGCAAAACTAAGAATTTTTGTCGAACACGCAATCGGTCGGGTGAAACGATGGAGAATTTTGAAGAAAAAAATACCATTAGCTTCACAAGGAATTTTTAATGAAATAATTTTTGTTATTGGGTGTCTTGTGAATTTTCAAACACCAATTGTTAAATACTGACTTCTTGGCATTAAAACCAAATTTTAAAACAATTTTATTTTTAGGAACTTTTATTTAAAATAGGAAATTAATTTTGTATCCAACAGTAACATTTATCACAGTATCATTAAGTACTTAGCAGACTAGTTTACCACCCACTACATATTTCCTCAGATCAAAGGGCATGAGCTTTCTAGGTATCCGTTGTTCAAAATATTCAGGAACAAGGAAGCCTTGGTGAAACTCAATTAATTTTGGGTTAAATCTTTCCCACATTTCTTGGTCAAATTGAATTCGTTGAGATGAAAGACCTTTGGGTGTCCATACAACAAAATCACACCATTTTCTTTCGGTTATGGCCATTTGCATTTGTATTTGATAAAAATATTTGTGGTTTTGTTTCAAAGTTAGGTGGCCATCCTTCAACTTGCAGCAGAAACTGTTTCTTTGGGTTGGTTTCAGATTTTCTATCTCTTCAGGTTTAAGAGCTTCAAGGACTTTAGGGCATTTAATTTCAACTAAACCATCGGGTGGTAAAGCTGAAGAGTCAGTAACAAGGCCATCAGGTGAAGCTGCAAGCCCAGGATATTTTGGGTTTACCCACAGACCAGTGTTTTGTACTACAACCAATTTTTCCTTTTCATAACATTTTAAAGCAATGGGCTCGTGTTTTGTTCCATACGCCATGGCCCTAGTTTGAAAAAAACTTTTTTCCCAGAGAATGCTTTTAATTAGATTAAAAAAAGGCTTCATATTGTTTCCGGTTTTTAGCATGTGAGTATACACATCCCTACACCTTGAAGCAGTGACTAGCACACAACGGACGCTTTTCCAAGTTTCGGATTCCCCTTGTGACATTGTAGCTGGAACCATGTACGGGCAATTTTGAGCTTTTACAATATTTTGCATAAATATATTTACTTGTGCAATTAGAACAGAAAGATGAGCTGCATCTAGTTCATAGTCATCATAGTGAATGTCTAAAATTTGTTCCCACATGCAAGGAAATTTTAGATTTTCAATAACAGTTGTGCGTTGCATGTTCACTAACAACCTGTTGACTCTATCATTGTTAATTTCACTTGTGATGTACTCTTCCGGACGTGGCTCATAGTCTTTCCTCCCATTTGTCGCCTTCTTATTATAATTAGCTAATGATATTTCGGTTGGTGATCTTTTGGATTTGCGTCCTTGATTCCATCCGCACATTTTGCTTGTGCAGCTTACGGGTTCATTCCCAAAAAGCGTGACATAGTCTTCCAAGGCAAAAAGCACTGCAGCAACGTGGTTGCAACGCGCCATAGCTGATGCTTTGCAATGGCAACTGGCATCTACAACTTTTCCTTGCATAGATAGCATGACTAACACACTATAAGTAGTTTCCATATGGTACGATGACATGACATCAGCTTTCAAACAATAAAACTTCTCGTGATTGCTAACATTCCTATCTTTTAGATTTTTTACATTCCCAGACGTAAAATATACACGTCCTTTTTTTAAGGGCTTTGATGTATGGATGTCAGGTTCATCATCGCTGTCCCGTAAAGTTTCGCCACCATTGAGTGTGATGTTAACAGCGCTAGTAACAAGGTGTTCATGAATATGATGATATGAAAAGTTTTGTGGTATTGATACCGAGGGAAACATTTTCCAACCTATCGTTAAATATAAATGTACCCATTATTTTAGATGACTTTATTTAACTAAAAAATAATGTGGCACATACCAGTTACAGGAAACTGAGGTGGTCTGTTACATTCAATATTTGACAAAATTTTTGATCGAGCAGCTTTGACACTATGTCCTAGCAGTTCCCCATTATCAACAACATTATTAATTGACGAATTACCAAGTTTAATAAATTTGTTACACCTAAGAAAATACATCAAAATATATCACACGTTTTCCACGAAAAACTGCTTGGCAGAAGAGCCAAGGCTTATGTTTTTACTACACTTATTTACTAACCTTTCTATTAGTTCTTCTTTCTTCCCTTTTACTGGCAATCCCCTACATTGGAGCCACCTTTTCAACTGAATTACACTGTGCCTACCAATATCTTCATGGACAAAAACTGCACCAGGAACATCATTTTCACTTAAATTAACTGCAGCATAGGGTAAAGAGGCCGCCATTTTCAACCACGACCACCGAATCCGAATAGGCCGAAATCACAGGAGCAGGTTTGCCAGATATAATTTGAAAAGAATATTCCACTCCGAAAATGGCTGACAACCACGGGAGGGGACACCGCGTGCGAAAGGGGGGGGATTATCGAACAGTACTATTATCGTTTCAACATGAATTCCGAAAACCCCCTTTTTAAAAAGTTTATTTTTAAACGTATAGTATGGTTTCGGAGGTCAAGTTAGGTTAAACGTGAGAGCGTGCCTTTTCAAAAATCTAACTTAAATTTAAATTTTGGTATATAGGTACCTGGGCACGTGTTGTTATATTTATCCGAACGTATTTGACCCCGTAGTCTGGTATAGGTCGCGGGATGTACAGAACGAAGTCAATAAGATCACGTGAAATATATCTTTTCAATAGGAAAGGAGAGATCAAGGGGGACTTGCCTGCCCGGGTGGGGGTGGGGAAGGGGGGATGAGGAGTATTACAAATTGCGCGCGATTATTCTGCGCGAGATCTCAGCCCGCTTCCTTTTTTCCCGCCAATTTTCACGAGGATTCATCGGGAGAAGAAAAGAAAAACATAGAGTGAGAGGAGAGGGGGGGGGGTGGCTCGCGCGCGCGAGAGAAGCTCGTGTCCTCTATAGTCCTATACCACCAACCAGAAGAGTCGCCGGGAGCTTTTAGCGCGCGCTTTATGCCTACATCTCGCGCGCGCCAAAAGGGAAGGAAGATTCGTAAGTGGAGAAGGAAAAGGGTTGCCATGGCAACGAAGCGTTTCTCTCCCTCTCCCTCTTTCTCGATCCATAGATAATTTAAAACCTTCTACACTTCTCTCTCTCTCCTTCCATTCCCGCCAACTTTTCCCGCCCTTTCCAGCAAGCAGGCTGACGAGAGAATTTGACAAGGGGGATTTTTAGGATACGGATATAGTGTGTGTCTGTGTACCACCCGAGCTATAATACTAGACAACCCAAACTCAAAGCGAAAAGGTAGTAACTTCATTCCGAAGTCTATAACGTTTTGAAAAAATCCTCGCCTTTTGAATTAATAGAGTTTGAAATAGTTTTATAATATTTACTTCGAGTTACTTACTTTTGTCGGTTAGGATATTTTGGAATTAAGGCCTCGGTAAGGCTCGTCGTCGGGTTTTAGCCTTAAGGCTACGGAACTGCGTACTCTGAGAGCCATCGCCAAAAAGGTTAGGCTCGCTCGACGCTCCAAAATCTAAAGAATAAGAGGGGGGTTGCCTCCTTGTTGTAAGGCTGGCTGGATGGAGGTTTTTTAAAATAGGTATAAGGAAGTCTCTGAGGGCGACGCCGGGGGAGGGGGGGGGGGTGGAGAGGGCATGCCTTATTTTGAGGATCAACTTTATTGAAGGACCTGGCTCCCTAAGATACACAATAGCAGTGCGGGTGCAACGGTGGCAATCGCCATCGCAATTGCATGCGTGAGAGTGTGTGTGTGCCGACAAACTAAGAAAAGCAAGAAAACCCAAAAACCGAGAGACGTGAATAAAATAACCGATATATATAACTTTCTTTTGGGGCTTCTTACCTTTTTACAATTTATATCCATACCTTATACCACCGAGATGCGGGCTAAGAAAGAACGATACTTTTAATAGAGTTGTAGTTTAATCCTTCTGTCATTTAATGATTTTTCTCTTGTAATTTTGGGCTTTTTTCCCTTGTAATTTAGGGCTTTTTCCTCCTTGTAATTTAGGGCTTTTTCCTCCTTGTAATTTAGGGCTTTTTCCTCCTTGTAATTTAGGGCTTTTTTTCCCTTGTAATTTAGGGCTTTTTCCTCCTTGTAATTTAGGGCTTTTTTCCTCCTTGTAATTTAGGGCTTTTTTCCTCCTTGTAATTTAGGGCTTTTTGCCCTTGTAATTTAGGGCTTTTTCCCTCTTGTAATTTAGGGCTTTTTCCTCCTTGTAATTTAGGGCTTTTTGCCCTTGTAATTTAGGGCTTTTTCCCTCTTGTAATTTAAGGCTTTTTTCCCCTTGTAATTTAGGGCTTTTTCCCCCTTGTAATTTAGGGCTTTTTCCCCCCTTGTAATTTAGGGCTTTTTTCCTCTTATCATTTGGGGCTATTTTCTCCTATAATGTAGTTACTTTCCCCCTATCCAAAAAAAA
The DNA here is from genome assembly GCF_054372755.1 of Phalangium opilio. NCBI lineage: Eukaryota > Metazoa > Arthropoda > Arachnida > Opiliones > Phalangiidae > Phalangium > Phalangium opilio. Next base: position 1,867,622 of record NW_028324223.1, read on the forward strand.
TCCTTGAATTATTTTAAAACAAACTCATTTAAAGTCTCTTTGAAACTGATATAAACACCCAAGATTAATTTGCATAGCTAAATATCACTATGTATACATCTTTTATAACCAATTTAGATTAGATCTTGGTATAGTTTAGTTTAGGTAGATTAGGAACCTGTATAGTTTTCGAAATTTACCCAAGGAATTAAATTTTCCGTTGAAAATTAGATTAAAAGGGGTTTTCTAATGAATTGACGAAACAACTCGAGCTGAAGACATCTACTCACCGCCCCCCTTGTTAAATGTAAACACACCCTTAATTAAATTAAGTCTGAATTGGCGGGGGGAAGAGGGGGGCACACCCCTGTTCACTTTGGTTTGGTGGTTGTTAGTTTACAGTTGGCCAATTTAGCCAATCAATCCGGTAAGTCGTGATGGCACATCTTATACCGCAGCTTTCTTGGCATACAGGTATTGATGGAGCTGCCATTATGACGCTATAATTGTTTAAACCATTGGGTCGTGTACCCTTCAAAGCCGCTTCTATTATAGTATTTAAGCCCCCCACCCACCCCAAAACACAGGGATATAACGGTACCAAGCTCTCAAATACTATAGTTAAGAAAATCGGTAATAAAACCTCAAATGGAGTGTTCAATAATGACCATTTAAGTTAAATATTGTTAAATTGTCTATTAATTTAAATTAAGATTAATATGAATTAAACTACAAACGCGTATGAATACAATAGGGTTAAAGAAAGTAGTATTTTTCTACTGAAATATATATATGAAGATGGGAGAAAATTGAAAATTCCAGTTGAAAGTAGATATCTTTGTAAAATAGATGTCCCGGCCTAATGTGAAATTGGAGTAAATCCCCCTAGGGGTTTTCTTCCCCGCAAACCTTTTAAACCCCAGTCGAACTCCCAACCCCAACCCCATCTGTATTTAAATGGAAAAGAAACCCGGGAACGGGGACGGACCAGAATTCCTTCTAAAATTTATAGAAAAAAAAATACAACTGAAATAATACCTAGAAAATTTTTGAGGAGTTAAGGGCTGGTGAAAGAAAGTATGGTTGGGTTTAGTGGAACCTCTATCCTTCCTGCCCAACCGACTGTCGCTTGCTTATTCCTAAACCAAAAGGGAATGTATATCTCAAAACCCTAACCTTAATTCCTTTTCCTGTCACCGAACACCACACCGTTTGGCTAGACTACTGGGGAATGGTTCCCAAAGTAGTACAGGGACTTATACCTCAGTCTTGGGGTCGTGTTCTCCTTGCATTAGGGATTTGAAATCACCCCCTCCCCATTCTTTAGACCCCCCCCCAAATTGTCCCATTGATCAGGTGGTGGAATAAAGAAAGAGGCTTAGAGTTAAAAGATAATTTATCGTTTTTCGAAAATAATTTTAATTGTCTTCGAAAATTTATTAGTGGAAATTTTGATCTCGATGCCTATAAAAGGTCAAGTCGGGAAATTGGAATCTAACCGTTGTAATCTGTAATACATTGACTATTAAAATTTGTGCTTAATTTAGAGTAAAAAGCCCTGAATATTTCCTAAATCCGGGAAGGGGGGGGGAGGTCGTTCTGGCGTTAAATAAGTCCCACCGTATTAATACCCATGTAGCGTTAGATTTTTACAGATTTCACGGATTACTATATAACCCCGCTACTTCATATAGCCTAGAAAGTGAAACCAGTGATACGTTAGCCGGGAAAAAAAATAAATCCAGAAAGGCGCGAAACTCCTAAAAAAAGGTCTCAAATCCCCGCGTAAATCCTCGCGCTAAAATGGATCTGAGTCATTTTTCAATGAAAAAAGAAATCTGCACGTGCTATAAGTAAAAGCGCGGGAAATAAAAAAGAAAAAAAAATCCTATCCGCTTCCACTCTAGCCTTAGACTTTAGTGAAAAAGTTCCATTAAAAAATCGTTCTATCTAATAGGGTACTTGAAAAATTTCTCCACTTAAATAAATAGTATCAAAGCGTGAAATAGTATATTTAAACCGCCTTTCTTAACGCTTCCAAGTTATGTTGGTATTTGAGAAAATCCCGCACGAGCTATACGGACCTTTAAAGCACGCGCGAGGGGTCGAACACCTCCCCGGATTAATATAAAACCTTATAGGTAATGCTTGTAAAATGTATAGGAAGTGTTCGACCTCGTGTTTTTGCGCGTGGAATTGAGAAATCTCGAGAACTTCACAGGAAATAAGATGGTTGTTATGGCAACCGGGGAAGATGATGGAAAAAGGCGCGAGATTTTTGGCGCGTGGTTCAACTTCTCTATTCGTTTCGTTCAAGCGGAATTTGCGCCAATTTTTTTTTCTCCCGCCTTTTCCGCGCTTTTCATACTTGGAAATTGGCCTTCCTGACTCAACCAAGGTGTGAACAATTTCTTTTTTTAAGGGTGCCCGACATCAAATTAGGAGTTACGTCACCCGGAACAACTCCCTCCTTGTTAAGTTTAGCTAACAATCATTCAATAGATCTTTTGACCTATTTTTTTTCCTTGACGTCATTTTTCTAATTTAAATTAATGGAAAAATCCGTTTAAATAATTAAAACGAATCGTGGTTGGAGCTTTACCTAGTTTAATCACATCCCGCCTAATTAACCCAATTAATTAATTTAACCTCTGACCTTTTCCTCTAATATAAAAAAGGGATTGGCAAATTTAATGACTTTATCACGTGACCTTCCCGGTTAAATTTCATTAACTCAACACCCACATATAGATCCGGATATATGAAATTATTTCACCCTGAAAATGGACCGCAACAGTAGATACTAACTATACGGTTCCTGGCCTCGACAAAGCTGTAACCTCAGCCTAAAAAATGGTGTTAATGTTATAGCCATTGACGCGTGGGAGGGCTCGAATGTCACCTGTCTTTTTATATAATGACCTACGAAGCCCCTTCCCCGCCTTTGACCTCGCTGTCAACTCATTTTGAGCCTTAATGTAAGTTATAACAGGCGCCCGGAAGTCGGCTTGTCCCCTTATTACCTTTATTGTCCATCCGTAACAGAATAGCGGCACCTTGATGTTATCTTCCCGTAAAGAATAATACTATCAAAGGCAGGAGGGTGTCGTTACCCCATTGATTCGTTTCATCCCGAGTATTCCACGCTTGTGAAGCATATTACCCATTAATTTTCAATATAAATTGTATATCATGATGTTGGACTTGGGTTTGACTTTGAGGCACTTTCCCCCTGGTTGACCCCCATTAGTTCTTAATGAGGGCGTAACGCCAAATTTGTTTGCAAATTAGTAATATAGGTAACTCGTTAATTTTTATTGCACTTCCGTTTGTAATTTTGTAAGTTGTATTTTTTTTTCGCGCCTAAAATATATATCTGGCACGTGCCAAATCCGATTGTTCACGCGGTGCACGTGATCTAATTTTTTCTCGCGCGCGCGACATACGAAAGGACGCTCGCGCCATTTTAATTTCCCGCCAAATTCGAAATCGCTCGCGCCAAACAATGCACGCGCTCTCAATATTCGATGATGACGTCATAGTAATTTGCTAAATTATGGAGTTGCATGAAGGTGGGAAAATTTCCTATTCTTTTGGGTTTTATGATTTAAGCCTGGTCCGTTTTATTAATTCTTAGCTCGTAAGTCTCCGCCCAATTAGGGGGGAGGGGCTTCCGAGCTCATCCCCTGTCTTAAAAAGATACGCGATATTAATGACCCTCCGCGCACCTACGCGCTACAGTTTCCCGCCTAAAAACCCCCACGTCAAGCGTCCTGAACAATAGAGTCTGAGTCTGGGTTCCATATATTTATTTTTTATTTTTTTGGCCATTCTTACCACGTCATGGAGCTTTCAAGAAGTCAAAAGCCCAACTATGGATCACGAATTATAAGTTACCCTAAAGTGATAATCCCCTCTCTACTCTCGAAATCAATTAATTTTCAGTTTTAGAAGTTAATAAATGACTTGAAATAATAACAAGAAGTATTTTGAAAATTTATTTTTGAAAATCTATTTTTTTTTCATTTCAAATATTAAATATTAGAAATTAGAGCTTATTACGTCATTCATGATACTTCAAATTTTGATTAAATTTAAACGTACCCCCTTAAGAACATAAAAAAACATAGAATTTATTTTCAAAAATTCTTCATTATTCTGAGATTAATAAATAATGTAGCAAGCTACATTTTTGGGGTCGGGGTAACCATGGCGTAAAAACCCCCAGTGCAGTAAAAAAACTAATTTATTTTAAAGAGGGAGTGGGGTATTGCTAAGCCTTGGCTCTATTATATTCCTATGAGCAAAGAAATCTCTCATCCACTGCAATGCACAAACCTAATAATAAAAGCTTTAAAAAATCAGACGATTTTCCACTCCCGACTCCACGCATGAAGTAAATAAACCCCTCCATGAATACAAATACAACATTTGTAATAAATATTTCGGCTTATTTCAACTCGATAACTTTGTAGTTTTAATATATATGTATATTATTGGTAGAATATTTCAAATTCTCCTTTGAGGGTCTATGGGGGGCTTCTCCCCATAGCGGAGAAGATGATCAGGGTCTGCAGAGAGATGGCAGTGCACACACATAACTCAGGGGCATAGAATGCATGCTTATGGGAGCCATCTCCTCTTTTTTTTCCCACTCCGTATTTGTATTACAGATGACTCACGTCATTTTATTTCTCCTTTAAAAATGTTACTCTATGATAGTGTAATATTAGATTTGCAATATAAAGAACGATCTACGTACTATGTACATACATGCATACATACTGTGTTGGGATTCCTTTTGTGCCGCGGCTACTCCAGCACTAAGCACACGTGATCAAAGACGGGACGGGGGTTTCCCGCCATTTTCATTTTTATTTATAAAATATATAGCGCTCGTGATATAAGTAAGGAGTAATTTGATTTAAATAAAAGAATAAAGATGCGCGTGCTTATTTCCCCCCCCCCTTCCCCCATGATCTCGAGACTTTGTATACATTGTCTCGAGACTCAAAATATAAAAATATTTGGCGCGAAATAAAATGGCACGTGTCTCGTGTTCTCGAGCTCGTTCGCCTTAGTTTTTGTGTTTTTCTTTTCCCGCCATTTTTAAAGGCGCGTGTTTTGGTGGCGGTTTTTTTATATTGTTGTATAGTATCTATTTTCTGTTTAATTAAAACGTTGTCATGGTTACGTATCTCTTAATTTTGTATGTCGTATGGTATAGTTTTCTTGTCAAGCTAAAACTTGTCACTCTTTCGGTTTTCTTTTTATAATACCCAGCTGGCTGGGGGTTTTATACAACCGCGGCTTCTAAGGCTTTTGCCTTAATTAAAAAGCCTTGGGATGCCTGTCTCTCTCTTATCCGTTTTATATTTTTTTATAGCACCCTTTTGACCAAAGAAAAATGTTTGTTCTGGAGTAGATTTCTTTGTCTTTTATAAGTAATTCCGGGAATGTTGTTAGAGGTGAAAACCGCTTAATTTAAAGAAGTTAATCGTTGAAGGTAGAAAAATTGTCGCCTCTTGTTTCCAATAAACTATGATTTATGCTAAAACTAATTGTCACTATGCAGCTTGAGAAAGATATTACAATAACAATTCGTCAAAGGAAGATTTGTCCCTGAAAATAAAATAATAATAATAGGAAAGGTTTTGAGACATATCCTGGAGTGTTGTTAACAGGTGGCCTAATAACTATTCACCAAGTAGTATTGTGTACCCGCGATTGTTTCAGTTACCAGTTCAACTTGGAAGCCTTGTCTATTTGCGCTACGCTGATTTACATCGCCTTCAACTGCGCGGTTTTGTTATGACAACGCCGCGCTGCTGTCATTCACAGAAAAAGAAACTTTATTTTTCTTTTTCCAAGTCATAATTGTTCCTTCGGTGTGACAATGAAATTTGTTTTAGCACCCTTTGCCATTTTCGTATTATATTCCCCATTCATCGATTGCTTACTCGGATGAATAATACAGTATTGACAGGTGTTTGAAGTTTATTATTCATTTGCTACCAAACTTTATCGGTAATCGATACGAAAAAATGAATAAAAAGAAATATCAATTTGAAATTAATACGCGGGTAACAAAATTCGCACGTGTTGTTTTCGCGCCCTTAATTTTAGAAACGTTGGCGCGTGATGTTAAAGCGGGAAAATTTCACGTGCTCATGCTTAAGAATTAAATTTGGCGCGTGATGTTAAAAAGAAAAAATTCCACGTGCTCTTGTTTAAGAATTAAATTTGGCGCGTGATGTTAAATAGAACAAATTCCACGTGCTCTGGGTTAAAAAATTTGTCGCGTGAATTTTTGTTCAAACTGACGATTTCAGCGCGTGAACTCAAAGCGATAATCTGTCGAATTCTAAGCCTTGTTAATAAACAGATTTAGGGAATCAAAAGAGATGGTATGGATCCGGGGACCTCTCTACAAAAAAAGAAAATTCTATATAGGATGCACCGTGCAGTGTGCACCCCTCACTCACTCAGGCTGGGTTGTGAAAAATGGTGGCGCAAAAACTGTCTACCATCTGTCGGTGAGGTATTTTACGACCTCGTAACCACCGTCGACTTAAGCCTCGGTTGGGGCTAAAGCAAAATGTATAGTTAGTGGGGCCTCCGCCCCTGGATCATTGTCATTCCGATGAACACGCAAAAGGACGAACCCCGATGGTCCTCGGCAACCCCTTACATTCAACCCCCCAAACCCCAACCCCCCCTGCATGCTCACGCAAACTCCACAGCACCTAGCCCTGCTTTTTATGTATTAAAAACTTGCTTGGGATCTTCTTTATGTAAAAAAAAGAAAAAAAGAGATATTTGCTATGCCTTGGCTGAAGGAATTTTCTATGGTCTATAGTGACGCGGCACCCATGGTTATTTTACTACTGCGGAGTTGGTTAGGGTTAAACGGTCTAGAGCGCCATTACTGGGTGAACGTTGAATCCCCCAAAATCCTTTGTGTGTCTTATGTATCTTTCAGGATCGAATCAGACTTGGTTGGGTTTGGGTGTCCTGTCCTCCTGGTATCATCTCCTATCTATTTATATTCTATGGGATGGTATCATGGTTGGCCATATATATTTTAATATACACAATGAAATAGATCTATTTTTTGAATAATAGGCATTATGCGCCGCTAAACGGGGGGGGGCTGCTAGGGAAATTTATTTTCGTCCCCCCCCTCTCGTTCGTTTTTAAACTTTAACAGCGCATGCTCTTTAGGGATAGGGTTGCCAGTTATTTGTTATTATATCATCTCCTGCATGCATATTTATTGAGGTTTGGAACTGAACTGAATTATCTAGTACTGAATCGAATTACAGAATTCTACAAACTTCTGGTTGTAGATAGCGGTTGAATTGCTTACGTCACAAATGACTGGCAACACTTACAAGTATTTGTACACTATCTATAAATGAAATACATAATTATTTAATTATTTTTTTTGATACAAACCCTGATTTTCGCTTTGTATTACGTGTATGTTTATATCCATTTCCCAGGGGTTTATAGCTTAATGTAATACAATATTGAAGATACCCTAGATATCCTCCCCATCCCCCAACTCTGTTTAGAATTTTTGATACCATCTCTTCGGATAATGATGATGTTTTTGCTTTTTTAAAAAAATAAAATTCGAAATCCAAAAATAGAAAATTCATTCTTTTCTCTGTATTTTTTTCGTTTCGTTTTTTGACTAAACAAGATTTGGTTCTCGGGGGTGGATTTCTTTGAAAGGTTTTAAGGGATTTTGTTTCAATTCCATTTTGTACTTCTCATATTTCCCGTTCATGTTTTAAAATGGATTTGGGAATTGATATTGATAGAGTTATATCATATCTTCTTCTTCTTTGCGGTTCCTTTTTATATCTGGGGGGTTTTTTTTGGTTCTTTTTTTGGAAAAGGAACAATTTCTGACGTTTTTTCTCTCAACTTTTGAAAGAAGAAATTTAAATTGAAATATTACAAATATTAAAATAAGAGAAACACGCCACCTTTTTTCTGTCTGTTAGTAACGCTTGGCTTTTTATTTTAGTTCCTATAAGTTTGGCATAGATGGCGATAATGCGAAATTTCTCTGTCTTTCCGTTAGTAACGCTTGATTTTCATTTTAGTTGCTATAAGTTGGCCTAGATGGCGATAATGCGAAATTTCTCTATCTTTCTGTTAGTAACGCTATCTAAAACAAACTGAAAAGCTGCTGTTTGATTCAGTGATCATTCAGAACAAATTACTGGCGGTTAAAGTTACCTATACACTTTAAAAACCAAGTGTCTGTAACACGATATCTCTTTATATATGTAAAGATTTGGACTATATTATAACGGGGGGGGGTCCGTTTTAGATAATCCTATGAAATGATTTTAAGAAAAGCGTCCCATGAAATCTCCTCTACTCGTCAGACCGGAAATAAGCCTACTTGAAAAAAGAATTTCATCTGGATAAGAAAAAGTTGAGGAAAATCCGTGAAAGTAGAGACTAGAGAGAGACTAGGCCGACAGAGTATCGAAATGCGTAGCAAGCAGGCTAGCGGCCAACACACCACTTCAGAAATACAATAAGAAATAGGCACAATAGAGTGCGAGAAAAATTCAGTATGGCACCCCGGATCCAATCTATATAATACCACCTAAAAACCCAGTGGGGTCCGCTTTGAATTCTGGGATATCTACCTAGAAATATATATTCACAATTCCCCCTGTCCTGTTGTTCGAGATTCAGAGCTCTACCAGTTTCCTATAGGGTGTGTGTGTCGCTATGGTTCTGTAACGCAAAACACCACGTGTACTACTTTTTTACCTATGAGGGTTAGCATTGAATATTAATCCATCCCAGCTTTGGTAGTATTATCAACTCGGGCTTGAATTTGAGTATGTATATCTTAGAAGAAGGGGAGAGAGAGCGGCGGCTTCCTCGGATTTTTTATTGAATAATAAGGATTTAGGGTCACTGCCTGCCAATTCAATTCAGTTCCATAATAAATGGTGCCATGGAACAAGTATGAAACGCAAAAATTCACCACCGCGTTTTGTTATCTAGATAGCGACCTAGCCAGGGCCCAGGAAGACACGTGTTTTTCTGAGTTTAATATAATTATTAATTATTTTTTTGTTTAATGGGTCCGCGGACCCCAACTTGAATAGATAGTTCAAAAATCAATTGTTTTAGAAATAATTTCTCCTTTATAATTACGTAGTCCATAGTTAAGTATTGTTTTGTAGAAACTCCCCCGGGATAGCGACCTAGCCAGGAAGACACGTGTTTTTCTGAGTTTAATATAATTATTTTTTTATGTGTTTCATGGGTCCGCGGACCCCAACTTGAATAGATAGTTGAAAAACCAATTGTTTTAGAAATAATTTCTCCTTTAAAATTACATATAGTCCATGGTTAAGTATTGTTTTGGGGAAACTCCCCCGGACCTAGCCTTGTGTTTTTCTGAGTTTAATATAATTATTTTTTAGTGTTTCATTGGTCCGCGGACCCCATCTTGAATAGATAGTTGAAAAACCAATTTTTTTAGAAATAATTACGTTGTCCATTGTTAAGTATTGTTTTATGGAAACTCCCTAGGGATTTTTAGCACTGCTCTAAATAACAGCGACAATCAGTCAACCTCGTGTCTGTGGCACATTTTCATCAAACTTCTTTTACGGTGTCAAGTTCAATTTGTCACATCGAGCTAGACAGACAAAGAGACGAAAGCCTAGAGTATTGTAAGCTAGTATAGTATTTCTTTAACATTAGTGTAGGAACTGAAACGCGCGAGGGACCGTCCAAATCACGGGACGCTAAAAGAAAACCAAATATACAGTAACGGCACCTCCCTACCATTGACTGCATTGTCCTCTGTGGATGGTTAACGTAGAGTGCCACTACTCTCTGTAGAATAAAAAAATAAAATAAAAAAAATGATGCTGAAGGATCAGGATGGAAAAAACTGTTCTCTGTTTTTCTCTGAGTCGCTTCATCTTCGCTTAAGGTTTGGCTTCGTGTTTTTTTCCGCACCGTCTGCTACAGGCAAAGATCACTATATCGCCATTTAGACAAACTCTACCAACCCTCCTCCCCCAAAAATATTCTACGCTTTTTTTGACCCCGGATTGCTTTTATTTTCAGTTTCCCCAGCGAATTTTCAGCTTATAGAAAACTGGCTTAGGATGTTTTTAATACTATAATTTGGTAGTTTTATCCCTAAAGTATTGGAAGATAGTATTATCCTCCTGTAATATAGAGGTTTTCCCCCCGGCTTGCCTTTATTTTTAGTTTCTCCAGCGAATTTTCAGTTTATAGAAAACTAGCTTGTAAATAGTTACTGGCTTGGGATGTTTTTCCTACTATAATTTGGTAGTTTTCCCCCTAAAATACTGGAAGATAGTATTATCCTCCTGTAATATAGAGGTTTCCCCACCCCCTACACTGAAGGGGTTATGTAGAATTATTCTGGTTCGCTCAATAATAATAATAAAATAAACCTTCCTAGATTGTAGTATTATTCTACTACAAGTCCATTTAAACATCATTGAAATTATTTTAGCCCCAGTTGAACAAATGATTATGTGTTATTGAAAGACGTGTTTATGCAATCGATGTACCCTAGTACCAGGTGTTAGGAAATAGGCAAGTAGACTCGTGTGTGTTAAGGGTGCCCTTGTAGAAACCTTTTTATCATTTAGTTGAAAACCATTTTGATATTGAATGGGAAGGACGCATTTTTTTTGCGTTCCGATTGTGACCCCTTGACAATGTTCTCAAACGAAGCTACGAGGGTCATTTTAGTAACGCCGTGTCAACCTCTATTTGCAGCGAGTCTTAGCCCAAACTACTGCCCTTAGTGTAGCATTCATGGTATTGAATTCGCGTAGTGAATTTATGCCTTAGGCGCACCTTTTTTATATAAGGCTTCAATCAAACCTTTGTTAAATAAAAAAAGTCTGGTCTGGATATTTTTTTTCGAGCCCCCAATTGCTCTGTGATTTTTTTTGCTCTCTTTTCAAAATCGAATTCACTACTAGTGAATTTATTGACAGTCGTTGTTAAAGCACTTGATATCAAAGTCCTACCTTACATACGTTTTACGAGAAACAAACTTCATCATGGGTTAATTTAATTTAAACTTTAAAGGCCCAATTTCCAGCAAAAAGGGTTCTTGCAAAATGCAAAATTAATTTCTAACTAGAACCCTTTTTCGTGTTGGAAGTCGGCCTTTAAATTTCAATGTATTTGCCTTTAATTATTAATTGTTTTTAATTAATTTTTAATTTTCTTTCTTTCTTTCTAGGTAAGTACTTGTGGATTTATTTCTTGAAGTATTGGTAACGTACAGTTCGAAATTTATTGTCGTAATTACCGAAATTCTAGTTTTTAAATTACTACGTAAGATATTGTATTAATGGGAATATTTCAAGACGCGTGCAATTCTTTATTTTTTTTATCTAATTCTAATATTTCACGTGCAGTGTGGAATTAAATGCCACGTGCATTTTCTAATTTCAAAATTGCACGTGAAGTGTGGAATTAAAAATCACGTGCATTTTCTAATTTCAAAATTGCACGTGAAGTGTGGAATTAAAAATCACGTGCATTTTCTAATTTTAAAATTGCACGTGAAGTGTGGAATTAAATTCCACGTGCATTTTTTTATTTTTTTAAGTTTAAAAATTGCACCACGTGTTTTATAGAGATACCTATCACCTAAGCACGCGCTAGCTATTAATTTCATTAGATGAAATTTAAGATAAAAAATGAACAGGTGGTATAGGTTAGGTTTAATAGCAGACCAATATCATGCAAAGCAACTCGAATATAGAAAAAATCGTGCAAATACTATACATTTTTTGGTGGTTGCATCCCTACTATGACTATTGAGTTCGCATTTACCGTCTGTCGCGAATGTTACCAATAATACCGAGTTGTAGGACACAATTTATATACATTCAATTTGCCACCAGGATACTAGACTTAGTTCTGGGAGTTTCTCGCCAATGACCGACCCCTCGTAATATTCCAAAAAACAAAAGCTATAATTATCATTTGGCAGATCCCTCGCCGCTAACTATAATTGCTTAGAAAAATACTATAGAATAGTTTATGAAACAGCGAATTTCTTTGTATTTTTTTACAATTAACTGGGTTGGGTACTTTTTTTTTATTTTTCGTTATGGTATTAGTTAAAGATATTTCCGGCCGAGGCTTAGATGGAAAAATAAAAATTAACGACATTTAAATGCCGCAATTAAATTTAATTGATACTTATACTCTTCTCCACGCCTTAATAATTAAAAACCAATTTATAATAAATATTTTTTATTTAACGCCAAAAAAAAAAAAAATAGGAATTTGAAATTTTCTTTCTTTTTGAAACAATAAACCACCTTGCGCCCTTAAAACCTTAAGTTAATTTTAATGTTAATTTGTTTTAAAAATTATACTTTGAACTTCAGTTTATTTATTTTTTTAAATTAAATTAAAGAAACGTTTCAGAAAGAGATATGAAAAAAAGAAATTAATTTAATTAAAGAAAAATATGATTCAATCAAATTATTTTGTCGTCTGCCATCTGCACCCCTTAATTAAAGTCATTAAATTAAATTACTTTTTAATAAATATTTTAAAAAATAATTCAAAAATAAAAATATTTTAAATCATCGCACGTGCGATTTTAACGCGGTTGCCCCTGGTTACGGGCGCGCGTGCAATTTGGCGCAATCTCTCTCGCGCGCACCCCCCCCCCCTAACAAAAATGGCGGGAAAGGGTTTAAATTTGAGAATAAATTACAGTTCTGCTTAAGGGCATGGTTTCCACCCCCTTTCCTCCTCCCCCACCGACCTGTTCCCTTAAAATTCCAAAATTTCAAGCCCGTTTAATTAAGGACTATTTTGTTAAAGGGTTACGGACCCGTACCGAAAAGTTGAAGAATATTATAGTGATAATTTTACAATCCTTTAAAGAATTTTAAAATGTGAATATAGTGTGAGTGTCCCTTTGAAAGTTTTGAACGCTAATAAAGACGGTGATGCAATGCTACTGGTTGAAAGCTAAGCTCCTGCACTAAATGTATTAGCGAAAGGGGAACTTTTGTCTTCCCTCTTTTAGCCCCTCCCCCTTCCCCCACCATAACGTAAAAGGCGAAAATTAATTATGAAATATTCGAGGGTACTTAGCTAAATACCTGATTATAAATTCTGGAAAATCTTGGATACGTTCGCGTTACACTTAAATAGCCAAGATCGTAATTCTATTATTTATTTCAACTATAAAATAAGTCTAATGAGAACGTACCAGCGCGAGATTTTAACTTAAGGCAATCGAACGTCCGTTTCCCCTTAATATCTAAAACCTTAGACTAAAATTGAATGAAATTACAATCGTGGGCGACGGGCTTAAACCGTGTGCGTGAAAACCATCCTTTATTCTTAACCATTGTCACTTGTCACTGATACGGAAAGCGGGGTTGGTATTATCGTATTATTCGACGTAAGGTCGAGTAACAATGGCTATAAGCCCTCGAGCTTTTTATCACCTGACCCGACCTTTACGACAATTTAACTTGAACGCAGAAACGATGGTTTAATAAAGCTTTCCATAACGCGTAGTATTATTTCCACCTTAACTTGGGGCGTTATTTCTACTAATTGGTAAGAAAGGAACTTTGTAGGTATTGAATTCAATGGGCAAAAGTTATTCCCTTAATTAGCCAAATCCCTCGTTATTTTAACGGGTGTCCCGAGGTGAGAAATCAATGTGGGCAAAGGGGGATCTCTATATTGTTATTTCAATTAAGGCTATGGAAGATTGGGGTTGAAATGGATGGTACGAATTGTTTTTGTTAAAAGATCCTCGAGTTTTCCTTCCTGCAATTTCAAATTGCATTGCGCTTTTCAAAATAATTCTTAAAACCCCTGGCAACTAAAGTATATTTCCTTAAGCCTTGTCAAAAGATTATGCGTGCCAGTTTTAGTTTTAAAACTTTATTTTTGCCTTAGATGGAATTACCAAATTTTATAGGAAATTTAAAATGTCTTAATTAACAGTATTTTCATTTTTATATACAAACCCCTATGGAATTATTTTTAATAATTCGCCAGGAATTTTGGGTAATTGGAATTTCAACCCATCTTTAAGGATTATAAAGTTAAATTTTAATACTTTGTATTTAATTTTTAAATAAGCCGATTTGTAAATTAATTTAAATTGACATTTTGGGGAAAATTTTTGAAAATAATTTAAACCAAAGGGGATTTAGCTGTCCGTTCCCTCGGTTGTAGTTCAGTTCGGTTCGATTAGCTCTTGATTAACTTAACGATACTTATGGACAGTGCGAACGCAACCTTACAATATAAAACTAAAAAAACCTGGGTGTCTTAAGCCATAAAAATAATCTTAACTTTACCTTGTCTCTCTCTTGGCTAGAATCCAAAAAGGTTCAGCTGAAGTTACTTACTCTCTCTCTCTAGGTGCAGTAGTGCAGTTAGTTTTGAAATCCCGCTGAGTATTCTGGGATGGGTGAACTCTAACCATATTGAAAAAAAGAATAAGGTTCAAGACGGGGTAGCTAGACCAGCCATCGAGTCCTCGAACTTACTAGACCCTCTCTCTTTCAAGTACAACAAAGTACAAAGCAGGTGTTACCTCGACCCTGACTTTGACCTTAGCAAAAAGAAAAAAATATAGAAACCCCCGGTCAAGTTTACGCGACTTCCTTTTAGATAAAGAGAAAAAGCAATAACGTTGGTGGCATTCCAGTGATTTTTATATTGAAACTAATACAGGCAATAGTTGAAAGATGCCATTACTTCGTAATAAGAGTTCAGTGTAATTTAGTAGCGCTGTTATGGTTACTTAGAAAGAAATAGTTTTCTATACCGAGTATTGACACCTTATGTTATTTTCCTATTCTATTTAGTACCGCCACTGCCATTACTATACGTCATATATTTGTTATTTTCTAGTAGAAGTTATTGATGGCACCTAATGCTAAATTCCAGTAGATTTTATTATACTGAAGGTTAAAGTCTGCCATTGCTAATGTTCATTTCATTTCGTTTTTTGTAATGCCTGTTTTCTAAGGAAAAAAAATATATTTTGTTCATTATGACAACGATACCTTGTGTTGAATGGGAAATACCTGTAGTGTTTTTCCATCGAGATAAAATATTAGTTTTTCTGACAGTTGAACGCGGAACTGATATCGCCTGCCTGTCTGTTAAATACGTGATAAATTTTACACCCTACGAACTAAAAATAATTTCATATTTTAATCGCCTTTATTTTTAACGAAATAAATCAAATCTCGAAAGAAATGTATATAGGCATACCTACTTTAATATTTTACGAATTATCTTCCTTTTCACGTGACATTATACAATTTTTAAAGCACGAGGAATTCCAAATTTTAAAAACAGCACGTGTCTTTTATTGCGCGTGAAAATTTTTTTGTTTAGCTCGAGAAATTTCAAAATTAAAACAGCGCGTGCCATTTATTCCACGTGGATTTTTTTTTGTTTAGCTCGAGAAATTTCGAAATTAAAACAGCGCGTGCCATTTATTTTTATTTCACGTGAATAATTTTTATTTAGCGCGTGAAATTTTAAGATTAAAAATAAGAATAAAAGTTTGTTAAAGAAATTTTTCAACTAGCGGCAGGAATTTTTAGAAAATAAATTTCGTGATATATTTTAAAGAAACTTATTATTATTATTATTATATAAATGAAAATTTATAATAATTTCACACCGCACTCTGGTGGTAATAATTTTTAATTGGATCGTGAACTACACTCCACTCGACTATTATTAAATATTATCGTAAC
The DNA here is from genome assembly GCF_054372755.1 of Phalangium opilio. Lineage (NCBI taxonomy): Eukaryota > Metazoa > Arthropoda > Arachnida > Opiliones > Phalangiidae > Phalangium > Phalangium opilio. Next base: position 1,883,416 of record NW_028324223.1, read on the forward strand.
CCTGGAACCCTGGCCTGGCATGCTAGACCATTACAAAATGAATTTTAATGGAGGCTTCACCATCACCGCTACTGTAGTCCTACGGAGGGGGGCTTAATTTGAGTTACCCGCCCCCCTCCTTCCCAAAAGGGCCCAAAACCCCCCACGAGTAACCTAATATCACGACAAGGTATAGGGAGGTTAAGGGGGGGGGGACTCGTGAGTAAATGCTTGAAAATTGTCGATTCATGAAGGCAAGGAATTCTGGGACCCGGACCCGCTCGCTCAGATGCCTAATCAAATTAGTAAAATGAACCCCAACAAGAAAAATTGCAGCATCCTTTCAGGGGGATAATTCCTTAACTTTGAGGTCGCCGTGACTTATTAAGTACTTGAACGACGACTTAACTTGACAGTGTTGTTAAACGCGCGAAACTACTTCAAATTTTTTTATGAGAAGATTGTAAAGTTAAGGTGTACGTTTAATATAGTAAGAAAGTAATCGTCACGATTTCACGTGACGTGAAAATTTTAATGAATTAAGATTATTTTTTTAAAGCTAAAGTAGAAGGATTTCTCTGTTGACCAATCATGGTTTTTTTTTCTTCGTGAGATAGGTTAATGGCACTTATGACGCAATTAGGCCTAAAAATGTTTAAAATGTGAATTTTGAAGCGTAATCTTTGTCAATCAATGTGTTGTCATAGAAACCACACGCTTCGTATTTAATACCACGGTGAAGTGCGGCGGACTTGTAGAGCCTTAAGGAAAGGGGGACTCGACCACCTTATTAAAATCCATGATAATGAGTAGGAGGCCCGGCCTCTCCTCATTTGGCGGGGGGAATTCCAAAGGGACCAACAAGGACGGCCAACAAGGATAATATTGACGCTGCATGCCAGCTTTTGTCTCTACTAAACCGAGGGGAGTAATACAATCATGAATTGCTTCAAATATCCTGATAATATTGTCAGGAGATTACGAATTTTCTCAAAAATAAAATTAAGATTCAAACCAGAAATAAAAATCTCAATTTAAAATTTCGAACTGAAAAATAAATACGCGTTAAGATTCAGTTTGAAATTAATTATTCTTGGGTTAATTGTAATTAATTCATTTGAAACGTGTAAACGCCGAGCATGAAGATTTGTGCTAGGAGCGTCGAAGCATGTTACGATGATACTCGGCGATGAGCTCTGTTGGAATCTGTCCTATGGCATGGGCTAGCGACCATTAGAGGGCAAGGGTTGGGGCAGCGGATTCCGAGAAATATTCACTCGACAAACACTAATTAGTGTATGATTATCTCTCGAAAACTAGTACTTAAACATTGGTTAAACTTATCCCCGCCCAATTGCCGATGACTTAGTAAATTAATTGGTTAGAAAATTAATTGCGAATAACAATTCAATTCAATCAAAACATCAGTTGGGGAGATTTAGGTAGGCCTAAATTACTGGTTTTTCGATGGAAAATGATACCTACTCGAAATACGAGATGATAAACATTACTCTGAATTGTTAATTAGTCAAAATTAATTAATTGGGGATAGATATAAAATTAGTCCCAATTTGTAAGCGTACTCCGCTACAAACGGTAGGTATTTCAAATTAACGAAGGCTTTAATTAAGCCTTGGGTTTTTGAATTTCTTTAAATTTCACGTGCTTTTAAATTTTTATTGGAGAAATTAATTTCACGCGCGTTAAATTTTTATTGGAGAAATTAATTTCACGCGCGTTAAATTTTTATTGGAGAAATTAATTTCACGTGCGTTAAATTTTTATTGAGAAATTAATGTCACGTGATTAATGAATATTGTGGGTCGCGCGCGTGCGCATGAGATAGGGCGTGTATTTTGGTGTATAAGTTAATTATAAATTAACTACTTTAGTTTTAAAAAATAAATTCGGGGAAAAAAGTAAAGAAATGACCGCAAAATGGAATAGAACTGCTGTGGTAGTTTAATTTTTTGAAGGGCCAATTTTTGTCCCGACGTTAATAATAATAACAACCTGAGAAAGAACGAAAAAAAAAGTTGAAGAAACTGTAGAAGCGAACTTTAAAAATACCTTGAAAAAAAATAGAGGCATGTAGTCTGTTCAACAGACCGTGCAAAAATAAATTGTTTAAATCGGGAACGATATTGTCCACAAAAAAACTGCTTCCATATACTTCAAATTTTTTTTTGGCGGACAATGCCATCATCAATTTAATCGGTAGGGTTGATAGCTGGCGGACCAACCATAAAAACAACAAATACCGGTCAATTTTTTTGTGACGTTTTTGTGTATATTTAACTTAAAATATTGTGGGAAAGTTTCTGTTGGGGATATTTATTTATTTCTAATGGACTTTTGATCTATACTGATAACGTTTAATATATTTAATTTAATACACGGAATTAGATTAAAATTAACAAGTTAAATAACTTCTGCATTAGCGGGTATAAGTTTAAATTGTAATACGCTTTGAAATAATGTTTTATTTTTTTGCCCAGTACATTGTAGTAAGAATATAAAACCCTTTTAAGGTCCAGCCAGCTCTGGGAACATTTTTCAAAGGATTATCGTGGCTGCAATCTTTCGGCAGAGATGTCTTATGTCCTTCTTTAAGAAATGTATTGATTTATATCTTAACTCTGGGTTGGTGCTATAGCCTTTTCCTTAAGTGATAAGTAATTGAGCTAGTGTCAGAATCTGACCACGGGTCAAGTCTGATTTATGATCATGGTACCACCGTAAAAACCTTTTTACCAACACCATCCTCGAGCATTTTCTCTCCCTCCTCCCCCTGCTCCCCAAAATATAACTTCAAAAAGAAAAAAGTACTTGAAAATTCTTTAAAGCGGATACTTCGTTTTTTTATAAGGATGATAAAATTCTAGAGTCCATTTCTGAGTTGAGTTTCCTACGATATATTTTCGGTAAGTTAAGGAGGAATTGGGCCATTAGCCGCCTCAAAGTAGTTTTCGCGCCCAATTTTTTTAAACTTTTCTTAACGTATAGCGTCGTATCAATCAAAAGTTAAACCACACAAAATGTCAACTCTATATTCCTAAAATTGATGAGTTATCCTACCCTGGAAAACGATATCGGAGCTCTTGAAGGCAGCACCTCTGTTTACAATGCTTACGTAATATCGTTATGAAATTTGAAAATATCTCGAAAACGGATAATTGAACAGTATTTAAACTACTTACCACGTGTTAGCCCGTACTTTAATATATAATTTGAACGAAACAAAGTTTGTCTAACTAAAATTTTACAAAAAAACGGACAAACAGCGGAATTGTTAATTTTTTTTTAAATAGTTTTGAAAATATCTCGAAAACGGATAATTGAACAGTATTTAAACTAATTACCACGTGATAGCCCGTACTTTAATCTACAATTTGAACGAAACAAAGTTTGTCTAACTAAAATTTTACAAAAATTATGAACGAACAGCGGAATTGTTCGATTTTTTTTAAATAGTTATGTTAAAATTAGAAAAGAACAATCCCAGACAAATGAAGTTTTATTCGGGAAATGCGATCAACTATTTAGTATTTTCTCTTAGCACAATAATAGACGAAGGATTTTACTTACAGAAAACGTGCAAAGCCGGCTTCAAAAAGTTAAAAGAAAAAATTGCAAAACCCAAACCAAACCAAAGTTAAGCGATAACCGATTTACCAAAAACTACTCTTTAATAAACCGTTTTCCTATAATAAAAAGCAAATAAAATAAAAATCATTAGAAAATATCAGACTTCTAAACTATTCGTATCAACTAACCACCATCTAACATCTATCTTAAAAAGTTGAACCGCGACTTGGCCCTCCATAGATCGATTTAACGGATTTTCAGTGCTGCTTGCTCTATAACGGTTAAAACTGGCCTACATTTTTACGGAGACATATCTCAAACCTTATCCCAATCGTACTAAAATCGTCAACTTAACTTGACTCCAATAGGATTGAAATAAAAGGCTCATTTGCGCGGTTGAACCCAGTCTTAGGTAAGATTGACTAAATGTTGTAGTGAGGAGTTGCAGATCGAAATCCCGGTCGAAATGTTAAGGGGGGAAGTTCCCACCACTCTCTCACTCTGCGCCCCCCCCCATCCACCGCCTGTCCGATAGCCAATGTATTAAGACCTAGACTGAAAGGCCACATAGTGGACGCTGTCTTCGATAAAACTGACCATTGCAGACTCTAAGATCAAGGCACAAATGTTTCAAGATGTTGGATAGTTGAATTTCGTTTTTCTCCTAGATTACGTTTATCTTAGCTTATTTAATTTGGTGTAGTAGCGAGTGTCCGGCGCCTTGTATGGGTCAGTAGGGAGCGGAGCAAGTCCGGCGGAAAGAAAAATAGCCCGGAGGAAGAAACTAAAACTGCTTTTCCCTTTTTTTCTCGCGTAATCTTCGACCCACTGACCATAGTATGACCAAGGGTAGCTTTGGTGTATATCCTTGGCGTACGTTGCTTGGCAATTTTCCCTCCGTCCCTGTATTCTGGCGCTAACCATCTAGTCACGGGAAAGTGCCTCTGGTCAAGATATCTTGCCCCTCCCCTCCCCCATCCTCTCCCTCTAAATAGCCACTGTGTCCAAGATGAATAAATACCAAGGTAACCATAGCACAGTGGAATTTTCTTCAAGCCCCGTTTGATTTAATTCGCTTTAAGATAGTGGACCAGTTCTGTGATATAGCCAACGAGACGTAGCAAGCTGACTATGGCTTCCTTCCTGTGTTGCGCGTCATCGTGTGTCTGCGGTTTTTGGGACGCAACGTTCAATATTAGCCGGTCTCTCTTGGCGTACCAACCTCAGTAAGCCATACCAATCTAACCTTATCCCATAGTAACTTTAACCGTTACTGGTTGTTAACGTTAATTGAATATTCCCACTGAAATTGTAAGAATGTGTGTCAGGAACAGTATGCCATGGTATTCCCGTTGTACCCTTGCGTATTTTGTGACATTACAAGTTACTATGTAAAGACTGCGTATTCATTTTGAAATCGTAGCGAGGAATCAGTCCAGGGTTGTTGATGAAAATGGAGCTAATTCTGGTATAACCCGTGTAAGAGTTTACTGAAAGCGTTGGCCTAAGCTACTTAACATTGGCTGTATTTGGTCGAATGTTAAGGAGACAAAAACAAGCAGCGTGAAACACAAAGAGAGTAAGATGCAGTCAGTTCAATACATTGCTGCTGACGGATATCAAGGAACCGGGGAAGACATATCGTGTATGGAAGAATATAAGGTCACTATCACACTGGCTTTTTGCCTTATGCCTTATGGGAGATAAGGAAGGCTAAGCAGTCCCGGTTAAGGCTATTCCCCCCCCCCCCCATTTTATTCAAGGCATCCGAGTTGGGGTTATGGGGTCCTGCTTTCCGATAATGGGCATCCCCTCTATGTATCATGATAAAGAATTTCTTTTATGCTCAGAAGAAAAAAAAAATGATTTGTGGTGACGTAACATATCCGAAGAATGCTCGCCATTTCGGTAATAGTTAACTTGGAACTGATCTGATTAGACTCATTTGTAGATGAAAGTCTGATCTATCATATGGTAATTAGATTTAATGATGCTTAATCACTAGTTACCGAGATATTTTAATTTAAATTAATTCGAAGAAATTGTATTTCTTGTAATTGTTTGCCATTTTGTTTTGTAGTTACATCATATATTAATTAGCTTTAATTATGACTAATTACTGATTATATTAAAACATAATGTAGTTAGACTAATACGAGGTCCGAGGATTTCGCATATCCGCTTCAAATGGTCCAAAACACTTTCTTCTTGAGAGACAGATAAAAATGGTCTCTCACGTGAATAGCTACAATTCTGGCTAACCTCAATAGTCTTAAAAACATGAGGTTCTTCCTATCTGCGGGTCCTCGCCGACCTCAACGGCCAACCACCGTCTGACCCCGAGTTCCCGCCAATAACCCTGAAAGCCCATAACTCATGGATCGAATGGAGGAAGACTAGCGAGACATGGCGGACGGTGCATGGCCATTTAGGGAGAGGAGGGACACCGTACCACCACCACTTTGTCCCCCTCAAGCCCTAATCCATCCGTTATCCCTATACGAGGATGTTCTCAAACTGTCTATTTCTTACACGTTTTCGGGCATAGCCACGAGGGTTAAGTTGAAGTTAGGCCTTGTCTAGTAGAAGCCTAGCTAAAATCGTGTACTCGCGCCACTTTTCGACGACATGGCGCGAAACTGTAGCTGCCTTTCCAGTACATTGTCGCGTAGCAACCAATGGAATCACGTATTGTAGCGCGAGAGCCTTTCCCATATAAAATCGTTATTATCGGCACGTGCTAGGTGTTATGGGATATATTGTATTATTGAACCCTTGCGGAATCAAATTGTAGGTACAACAAGCGGGCTTCAATGGGATTTTCTTTCTATTTAATAGGGGTTTTCCTACTACTAAGATAAAAATACTTTCGAGTGTATATTAATTTAAACTTAATTAGATCCAAGAAGATAAGATTCGCTTATGGTTTTAACGCGGCCGCAGCTCACTTCACTTGTCATTTGATAAACGAGGTGCTGAAAATGTCTTAGCATCAGCAAATTTTTTATTTCCTCTTTGAAATTTCTTCTAATTTTTTTTTTTCTTTTTTTCCATTTTTCTTGGGCGAGTGGTCTCGCGTCAATGCTAACCCCGAGAGTTAGGTAACGATTGCGGGGTTTTGTGCAAAAGTCAAAAGCGTGGAATGAATTCAATTTTATACAGTATAGAAAAGGAGCTTTGGAAAATACCTTAATGATGGAGACCAAACCGGCCCAAGTTCTCCCAGCATCCGTGATCCCCCTTACCTTTTTACGCGTTTCAATTTTTCCTTTGATGTATAAAGTCGAAAGTACTTCTAAATTACGTCATGCGTACCTTTAAATTAGGTATAATTTATCAATAGATGAAACGCTACGTACGAGGGATCCCCTACTTCGCCTCGTTCCTTATGTATTTTAAGTCTCTTTTAATGTTATTTATATTAAGGTTTTCCGTCCGAGAAGTATCCGACCCCTCTGCTTGTTAGTTCGCTCGCGCTGTCTAGATCAAAGAATATTTAGCTCGTGCAAACCTTAATGCGATTTCAAGATTAAAAGTTTTGACTAAATGCATGACAAGGGTAATTTGCAGGGCGTGCTAACCTATGTTTGGTTCGTATTTTAAGTTAGATTTTAACCAAGGATTTAGCTTAAGCTGTACTGTAAAGAATGTTTGGCGTTTATTATTACTTGATGTCGATTTTTAAACGCTTTAAAATCCATTTAGTTAGTCAGATCTCTATAAATTTTAGCGTTAGTTTGTGGACTTCTAACTTGTAAAAATTAAATTAAGAAATTCCCTTGAAAATAAATATTTTTATTTATGTTTTAAGTTTTGAAACTTGGGTGAAATTTTTACCGAAATAAAACAAGGTAGTAGACGTAAATAAACAGATAGAAGTCTCCAGACGGTTTAAAATAAAGATAAATTTATCTCGAGTAAAATCCTGTCGACTCGACAAAGCAAATGCTCCTAATTTTTAACGAAAATAAACATGTTCTTCGCTTGCATGCCCACCAACACCACCGACATTTTCCCGAATTTTCGCGCAAAAAGTAAATGGAACTTGGAAAGAAAAATTTCATGCCTTGAAGAAATATATTTCGGTGAATTTTTTACGACAAAATGTCTGAGATTCGAATCTTATTTTTTTTTTAAGAAAAAAAATTGATTTTTGTTCAAACAAAATCAAAGAAAAATCTTGAATTGTCGAAAGAAAGAGTGTATGCCGGTTGCTCCCCTCTTTTTCAGTCGGAGTTAGCAATGCAGTAGTATAAGATATTGTATTAAAATTAACCTTAAAATTATTTAAACTCCGGGCCTAAGTTTGTTACTAACTCAGAGTCGGAATGTAATAAACGAGATATTCATGACGTGAACGTTTTAGGCTTGAAATTTTGTTAATAATTAAGATAGATTCTATTTTATTGGTGGAATTTGTAGCATGGAATATGGGCTATCATATGGTAATTACTTTCATTATTGTTTAATTACTAGTTACCGCTATATTTGACGTTTGGTTCTAGGTTTAAATACGAATTGACCATATTTAAGGGGCGTATTGTATTGTTCGTTGCAAACTCGGGTTGGTACGATAAATAGGAACTTAAGGCCGAAATCTAAAGAAAGCAAAGTACCCCTGAAGGGATTTTATCCCTCTGTACATCTCTACAAAGATAGTACTAAAGTAAAAAGCCGCTGTCAGATACACAAGTATATATATGCAGAGGATAAAGGAAAAAAATCTTTCTCTCTCTCTCTCTCGCTTGGCTCCAGTAAAAAAAAGAAGAACGGTCGAAAACACAACCCAACTTCTTTAGCTGCGAGCTAAAAGATTTCTTCCTACTTGTACGGTACTTGCGTTAGCGCCGGCCAAAGAAAAAGGGACACGCTTTTTTATATGCCCTTTTTTTTGCGGGTAAGATATCCATTCCTTCCTTAAGTCCGCGTACTTCTAAAAAAATCGGTACCATACCGCTTTCTAAAGTGACCAGCAACAAGAAGTTTTTATTTCTGTAGCTTGTATGCCCCTTGGTCAAATTTCCCCGGTGTACGTACTTCTTTTTAACCACTAGTTGTCTTTTAAAGAGACTCTTACATTTTAAATTCAGTTGAAATAATTTTTTTTTGGTAATTGCGGTGTTTGCCTGTCAATTAATTAATTTTCAACTAAGGTTAATTTCTTTCGATGAAGTTATAGATTAATATGCGCTCTATCATCTGGTACTAATTTTAATTGGGTTTTAATTACCAGGTTTTTAAAAAATTTAACTCTTGCATTTTAAATTCAGTTGAAATAATTAGTATTTTTTGGTAATTGCGGTGTTTGCCTGTCAATTAGTTAATTTTCAACTTAGGTTAATTTCTTTCGATGAAGTTATAGATTAATATGCGCTCTATCATCTGGTACTAGTTCTAATTGGGTTTTAATTACTAGATTTTAAATTAAAACTCTGAAATTAATAAATAAAAATGAATAAATTTAAAATTATTAAAAATACAGATTTAAATGCATTCTAAACTAGTTTTAATGCCAAAATCCGACCATAAAATATTTTATATTATTGAATTATGGTAATTAACTAATTATCATAATTCAACGTAACTCCATTGAACTCGCCGATATCCTAGAGACAAACGTTAAATTTATAACAACCATACTAAAATATATACATATATATATATATATAATACATAAGTTGCCCTTCAAAAAAACATAACGACCCTCTTAACATTTGACCCCGTGTTACGTAGGGCACTGTTGCATCATGGGATAGCAATAGCGTAGAGAGAGAGAGAGAAAAAAAAAATAAAATAAAAATTTCATATGAACACCGACTACCTAGTCATAAAAATGTAAGTTCCGGGCGGTGGGCACACAGCAGAGTGCTCCCATAAATTCGCGGAAAGAGCTCGTGTCCCCGGGTCACTCTCTCTCTCTCCCGCAAGTACCTGAGTGCCTACCCCTATAAAGAGGTTAACCACACCGAGTCTAAAACAAAGATTTTATTGTGCAAAGCTCATGCAAAAATTATTAATACGGAAAATAATATTATGTACATTTTATGAGACCGGGAAGTTTTTGAACAAGGACCCTACAAAATTCCCCCTAGTAAATAAGTACTTAAAAATTTATAGGCGGATATGTTTAGAAGTACTTTAGAAATGACGACAGATTGTCTGTCTGAAGGTTGTTTAATGTTTTAAATTATTAAATTTGAATTTATTTTAAAAATTCAGTCAACCAATATTTTCCAATGCGTTTTTAAAACATGGAGTATAGTTTAACGGGAGTGGTAATGAACAATTGCAGCGTGATTTCTTAGATAATTCTCCATGGATGTAGCTTGCAAAAACTTGAGTAACTTGGTTTCCCCTCACAATAACGCAAGCATTCAATTAAGAAGGGCCTTTTTTGTGACCGAAAAATATAAGTTTGAAAAAGAAATCCTTCATGAAATAATATAAAATTCTATTACAAATTTCTCGCGTTACAACCTTAACTCGCTTTCAATTTTTGTATAGTTACCAATGGTAAACTTAAGCCATTCTTAGAATGCAACTCGGTATGTATAAGTACCAAGAAGAACTTATAAGGCCACTTTGAGAAGTTTAGTTTTTACTCCGTTTTTACGGCATACCATAGGGTTTTTCCATAGTATTTTAGTGCCTTGAAATGCGTTAAAATTCCTCGTAGAGTACATCTAGAATTTTTGCGTTTTCCAAGCCACTAAAACACTAAGTTCTTTTAGACTGGCAGAGGATTAGGGGCCACGGCTTAGTGTAACGTCAGCGTACCGATGTCGATCTCACCCGGAGTATATTCCGGTCTATGTAATATTTATATATCGTATCAATCCGCGGTAACCTTCCTTTACGGTTCAATTTAAGGGTGAAATTTGGGGGGGGGGGGCGAAAGTTCTTGGCTTTTTTATAGTACCAGCAACGGCTACCGATAAATTTTAGCCCACAGTCGTATATTTCCCTTTGGTGGTGGTGGTTCTGTTGGGTAGGATACGCCCCCTTGTGGCCTAGACCCTAACTTCGAAGAGTTTAATGTAAAATCAATGGCAATGATTCAAAACTGCCAAAGCCAAAATTGCTTCCACGCTTTCCCAACCTTTTTTTATTTATTTATTTTTTGCTTCTAACATTTCTCGAAAGTGGTGAAAGATATCATCTGAATTTATCTGATATTTTTCAATATTTCAGATTGGCTAAAAAATTTACGGATTTAACCTTAAAAATAATAAATTTTTCCCGAATAATCTAATAAACATAACCGGAAGTTAAAATATTTAACCACGAATTTTTAACTGAATGTTAAAATAATAATTTTCCATGAAGAAATTTTTCATTATTAAATTTGTTAGTTTTTATAACCAGGAACTAAAAATTTATTTGTAGAGTTTTTTTTTTTTTTTTTTTTTTTTTTTACTATACCGTGATCTTCCTTTTTCACACTCAAGTAATACTGCATTCTATAAAAAGGTCCATTTCAACCTCAGAACAAGCCAAAAATTATTATTAAAACGAATAATACTACAAAAAAGATACATGTAAGATGCCGGTATGGTGTTATATTTCCCGTATCAAGTGAGGTAGGTTACACGTTAAGACTCGCGGCCCGGTTTTTGCGCTAAAGGGTGCATATTAAGTATATTATAGCAACCCCCCTCACACCCCCTTTCCCCGGTCCTATGCCCTCCGAGCCACCTTTACCTGAATCAAATTTGAGTGCGAGTACGCGTTAAGTTTCATTATGAAATAACATCGGGTAAGCTAATGTTATATTTTTTTGGTCAACGGTGTTTGCTCGCCATTTCGTTAATAATTAAGATGGAATCAATTTGATTGGTGGGATTTGTAGCTTAGAATATGGGTTATCATACGGTAATTAGTTTCATCGATGTTTAATTACTAGTTACTGAGATAATTAAAATTACGTCGGATTAAGTTTCATTATGAAATAACATCGGCTAATGTTATATTTTTGGTCAACGGTGTTTGCTCGCCATTTCGTTAATAATTAAGATGGAATCAATTTGATTGGTGGGATTTGTAGCTTAGAATATGGGCTATCATACGGTAATTAGTTTCATCGATGTTTAATTACTAGTTACTGAGATAATTAAAATTGCGCCGGGTACTAAAAAAATAAAAACCAAAAAATATTTTTGGAAGTTACGGCGATTTTGTCGCGAGTTTCGGTGGTTTAATTTTGGGCGGTGTATCGCATCCCCTGTACATATAATATTGTATGCCTGAATTATAGAGAAGAGTTTGGTCTCGAGGCGTCAAAAACGACCTCTAGATTTCGTGACCGAGCCGCTTTAGCCAACGGACCAATAGCGTGAAAAAGCTATAGTTCAAAAAAAGAAGTGTAAGGTGATATTTATCCATAATCTTGGGATTCTTGGCTAGCTGGGGGAAGTTAGAAGTTTCCCGCTTTTCTTCGTGCACGCGTGGCCCTCGGTTTGTTCCTTCGCGTGCGTGACGTTTTAACCCCTTAAGCCCTCTTTCTCTCTCAAAATCGTCTGCCTTAACCTTCTACTCCATAGTCATACAACTTTTACAAAAAAGTTCCGAAACAAATTTTATTTTCGATATTTTTTTCTTTTTTTTTCATAAATAAATAATATTTTTAAAATAGTGCCGACCCCCTCGAGAACACTAATGATAGATATAAAATAAACCGCACGATATAGATTTTGAAATCTAATAAAACTTTGTATGGAAAAACCAAACCAATTAAGTTTGCATCATCCGAGTTGTTTTCCCCTCAAAATATTTACCCTGATGACTCAAAAAAATCATACACACTCGTTCTTCCCTCCTTAAGTTTATCAACGCTACTTTCTTTCCTATTATATTTAACATCGAGTATTCATTCACCTCTAATATAACTCTACTATCAACTTAACTCACGGTAATATTCACGCGCCTTACCATATTAGTACATAGATATTAGAAACTCGTATGTATCCGTTACCAATAAATACAAGGCTTTCATCAATGAATAAAAATGCATTATTAGAGTTTATTTTTAATATCTATGTATTGGCGCGCGTGCAGGATAGAAGCGGTAGCGCGCGCGAGCTCGGTTTCGAAATTGATTCACGCGCTGTGAACTAAAACAGCTGTTGAATATTTTATTTATTTTATTTTATAGAGTAATGGCAGTTTCCCAGCTTTGACTGTATTAAAGTCTATCGACAAATAACATGGGGTGCCATTAGTCTATTGTTGGCTCGAGCTAGATTAAGTTCTATTATTTTTCCATTGCAATGGAAGTGAAATAAAGCTATTACCAATGAAAAGTTTCCAAATAACTTTATCGTTTGGGGAAAAATTATTATTTTTATAAATTTATATAAAGAAGTTACCGTGGAATAATTTGATTGCGTTGTTACGAAATGAAACGCGTTGCAATTTATTATAATTACGCTCTTATGATTAAAGTGATAGTGTACCACGGAGGAAGTTATGTTTGATTTAATCACGTCGCCAATATATTAATTTCGAATATGTTTCTATTTCTATTTGGGAAAGATGAATAAAGTAAACAATTTCATTTGCATAGACGTCTGTGTAGATACAAAAAGGCAAAGAGGTTTTTAATTGGTCTCTGGTGATTATTCGGTAACCCAGGGGTGGGGGTGGGGGGTTGAATGAAAATGGATGGATATAAGAGAGAAAAGTGGCTGAAATCAACTTATTAATAATTCATGAGGTTTGCGTGCTTTTGCTCGGAAGTATTTCCGTTTGCTTTTAGCCTTGTTTGCCCCCCCCCCGGTTAATATTTATTTCTAGACGTATTTCGTTCGTTTTGGATTGGCGTAAGCTTTTACTTAAAAAGCTTTGAGGAGAGGAGACCTAAGAGAGCTTCTCCTGCCCATTAGGCTCGCTGCTAGAGATATAAAGAAGACCATTTTCTGTCAGATCAAGAAAACGGCTCCGTATACTTTTGAGGTGTACCTATTTCGGTTGTTATTTGCCAAAATGAAATTAGAAGACCAAAGATAATATTTTCCCGCCAATTTATAAACCTATGCGCGTGTTTTTTTTTTTTTTAAACAAAACACGTGAACTTAATTAAATCGCGAGATGTTTTATTAATCTTAGCACGTCAGCGCGTGAATAAATTTTATTTTCTTATAGCGCGTGAATTGTGACATCACGTGCCAATTTTAAATTTATTTATTTATTATCCATCGTGTTTTAATTAAATTTTGAACATTTTTATATTTTAAATTAAAAATAAAATAAGATGTAACTGTCATGGAAAACAATTTTATTTTTCAAGTTTAATACAAGACAATGAAAACATTAGGGACTAGGCTATGTTAAGCAAATCAGTGTGTAACGTAAAAGACGTAGGCCTATCGTCTGCTAAAACTAAAACTAAAGCTACCCTTGGGGTAAAATTCTATTTCCGACTCCGCGGTATCTTTTCTATTCACTCATGTAATATATAGTATCTAATATCTGTTGAAGCGTAGAGTACGGCGGGGGGGGGGGGGGTTGAGAGGGGAGGGTTAGTTGCCTCTCTAGTAATTGATATTTCGAATAATAGATGGATGGCGGTGGCGGTGGGAATGAGTGGGGAAATCTTGCCCCTAAGCAAATTCAATTAAAATATCTTTTCTCAACTTTTCTCTTCTCCTTCGATCCCCACAGCCAGGGGATATACCCCCAACCCCCTTACTCACTATGGCACAATGAATGACAAAACCTAGTATCTTACAAAACAATAATGGTAAACACCTCCTAAACATTTTCAAATATTTATACTTTTAATTGCACGTGCAATATTAAAAAAAAATAATAATAAGAAAAATTTAATTTTTTATATTTTAACGGAAGATTTTTAACAACAATAATAATTTAAAATAAACAAAATATTATTTTAAGATGTTTTCGTAATATTGCACAGATACGTTGTTTTTGAAGTTAAGATTATAAGCTTTAGGAGAGTGATCTCTAGTGAAGTTGAAGTAAGCAAATAATTTTTATATCAATGTCGGAAGCTAGGCAACCCCCCTGCCCCCCTGTGCTTCAGTGTTTGGGGGGCTCGATTGGGGGGGGGTTATGCCTCTTCTCTTTTCTTGCTAGCTTACTTGTCCTGATTAATTAAGGCTCCTTTCTATGAAAGCTCCTAGGAATATTTGAGCAAGCATCCGTGTGAAAGCCCCCTCCTCCCCCATATACCCCCTCTCTCCGCAATCTCCTTGTGTTTTGGCGTTGGGGTGGGGGGCGGGGTGTTAGGGTTTCCGCCTGTATTTCTCACTCTTTCTCTCTCTCTCTCGGAACCCAAAACCAAAAGCCTCTTTTCCCTATAGATGCCTTTTTATTATTTCTTTGTGTTTTAACGGAAACTCTAGTTATTAATAGTTATTAAATTCTCTCCTCCTTCTGAAAGAGAGACTACAGTTGCCAAGGCCCATTCTTAAGCAGCCTATAGTATCATTTTCAAACTTCAGTTGAAATACGCGGGATTGCGCTCGAGAATTTTCGCGCCTTTTATACAGAATTTAAAATCGCACGTGCGAATTTTCGCGCCTTTTATATATAATTTTAAATCGCACGTGCATTCCTGTATCGTTCAATAGTCTCGTGAGTTCTGTATTGCGTAATGGCAGTTTTACGCCTTTAAAGGTATCAGACTGTAACGAAATTTAACACGAGGTGTCGTTACTATTTTTCAATAGTTTGTCGCGCGAGTTTAATTCGTTTTAACGAGACCATATGGACATTTGGGGTTAAGAGAAAATGGCGGGCAGAGAAAAATCTCCTTTGGGTCGTTTTATCCATACCATAAACGTCAAAAATGTTTTCTCTTTACTATGAAGGGGAAGGAGCTTAAAGAGGCCCCTTAACCGAAATGCCCGTGCTAAGAGGGTCACCCCCTCCCCTTGAAAAAGGGGGTTGTACCAAGACGTTAATCACGTCACCTTTCTATTTTCTTTCTATGAGGGAAGCGGTTAAAGGTATTAGAATCTGCCATTTCTCGCCCGTTACCATGATTGGTAAATAGCGTACAGAACATTCTTTCAAACCAAAACTGATATTTGTTTATTTTGAATTTGACACTGCGTGACCCCCTGCTAGTATTTTAAACAACACTCGTCTACAAAATCTACTAACTTGCCCCTACCAATCACCTCCTTGCCTCCTTTACTATAAGGCATTGCAACGGTGTGTATTGTTGGTCCCAGCTGTTAACGATCCTTTAGCGAGTCATCATCTTAAATCTTCAATTTCTGTCTCGAAGAGAGAAACGTAGCGCTCTCATCTTCCTTATCCCTTCCACCATTGCGGCTTTAAATCGATTTTCCCATAAACGAAACCTTGTAGCGACAATCTAACTTGACAGCGTCTCGGAAAGAGGGGGAATACTAGCGTTGCTAGGCAACCCGGGTAGCCTATTTGAATAAAATGAATAAAACTTCATAGCGCGAGATTTTCCCTCGCGCGCTGGCGTTTATCAGTTTCCAAAATTGATATAAGACAGTGTTTGTAGTCCGCGTCAAGCGCCTTTCTCTTTAAAACTAGTTAAGAATCGAGTTTAGTGTCAAGTTAGCTTGTCACGGGGTTTTGTAACTTACAAATTGGATAGAGGTACGGGATTACTTAACTTGATCCCTTAAAAAATCGGGGCTCAGATTTTTTTTTCTTGGAAACATTTTATACAAAATACATTATGTAAAGTTGCCAGCCAGTCAAGGGGACAGGGATAGTGTAAATTCTTTTTTTGTTAAAAGGATTTGGGGATTTGTAATACCAGAAAAAAACTTTACAATTTAGAAGCTGCCGCGTTCAAATTTAAACATTTAGATAATCTAATATTGAGATTGGAACATATTGCTTACGATATTATATTATAATCCGATTTTTAGATTTAATTCTACTTAAAGGGTATGAGAAGCTTCGTTTGAAAAACCTCTGATTTATATAGCAAAAGATAGAATTAATTACTGTGAATTCAGAAATATCAAGCTTTTAATTCTCCGATTTCTAATTATTTGGCAATATGCATTTGAAAATGCTTCATATGAAATTATTTAAAATCCACTTTTCAAAAGTCTTTAAGAAAGGCTACAACGTTTTCTTGTTTTTGACGTCACGCACGCGAGATGGTGCCACTCTCTCCGCTATCAAAGCATAGACAGAGCACGAGACGGGTATAGCTTGCGCTCGCTCTCGCTTGTATAGGTTTGCCCGTGTGATGTCATAAACCAACCGAACAAGCTGACAAGACAAAATAATTTATATATCGAAGCTGAGTTTTCGTGATTTTCCAATGGATTTTAAAAATAGAAACTTTGGTTCAATTATATTAAAAACTTTATATTTTGAAAGTAGAGACTTGAAAGTGTAATATAATACCACTTTCGTGCTAAAATATGATATGAAATTGTAAATTCCCATACCCTTTAATTTAAATATATAAAAATATCTCAACCATCCACAAATTTTTTGGGGAAATATTTTAAAATAACTTGAGAAAAATCTGATAAAGGTATTGAGAAGTAACTATATATGTATGTTATTTTGAAAGTATGCGTATATGCAAAAAAAAAAAAAATGTGGAAAGAAAAGCCCATCCCTACACAGATGAAATAAATTTAAAACATTTTCGAAAATAAGTTCCCCTGAATAAAAAAAAAAATGAAAGCATTTTTATTTTAAAATGTTTTTTTATTTTATTTTTTGAAGTAAAGACGTTCCATATTTTCTAAAAGAAGAAAAGGTTTTCTTTTTAGCTTTGAAACAATCTAGTTTTATGAGCCAAAAAGAATGGAAAAAGGGGCCCAAAATTTTTGCACATTTTTTTGGGGTCAATATTATCGATTTAAACAAAAAATAAATTCCCAAATTTTCTTCAAAATATGAACGTCAGATTTTGAAATATTATATAAATTTTATTTCTTTTAAGAATATAATTAAATATATTAATTCAGAATTCAACGTAATTTTTAAAAATAAATAAATTCAAAACGTCAAATTAACCCGAGACACTATTTTCATTCATATTAATCGTGTTCAAGTTAAATTGACGTTTAAGGTAGAATAAAAGAAAAAAACTCATTTTAAAATTTAGCGTATCTATCAATTTTAAAATGAATACGTTAAAGGGTGGGGGAGATAATGTATTATTACAATGTCGATCGAACATTGTACCTATAAACGTTACGCGAGCCGAGACATAAAATATGAGTTATTACAACGATATCAAAATTCTTCTTTTTCTTTTTTTTGATGTGAAAACTACGCCAGGAACACCCGACTACCAATAAAAATGGCGGAGAAAGAAGAAATATGGAAAGACATTATACCGGCAGACTTAAAAAAGGTTTACAACGTAATTAAAAGCCATAAAAAGAAGGGAACGTCGTGGTTGAGAATAGCTCCATACTTCAAAGTTAGTGTCGTTGTTAAATGACTGCCTTAAGAAATACATTACCTCAGCCTTTGAAAGAAGTATATTTTAAACGTGAAATATGTAACCGTATTAAAAACATAATGGTGCATTTTTTTGAAATATAATCAACCGAGGGGTAGCGCACTTAATCATGTTTAGATTTTTATACTAAGAAATTTTCCTAGTTTAATAGGGACTATCTTAGCTCCGCCCCAGCGCCATTATGGTGATACAATTTAACATAATTTATTTAGGGTGTAGTATCCGACCCCTTTGCCCCGAAACTACTAAAACTGTCGAGTTGAGTCTCTTCATAAATCAAACCAAGTCACAAAGCATTATTTAAAACCATAGCATGCCACTTTTATTATTATTTTAACCAAGGCTTAAAATACAAAGGCAGTAACTCAAACTAAGGTTAAATAATAACCCCAATTAATCAATATATTCGGTACATAATACGTTTTAGCAATGAAGCTTAATTTTCCACCCCCCTCCCTTTTGCTTGTATATTTTAATAATTGAAGTCACTACCAAGTTCCAACTTTCGGTTCAACTTGGTAGGTTAATAATTGAATGCTTGGATGGTACGTGGAGATGCATCTGACCAGAGAGGTGACCCCGCCAATTCATAAAGGTTTAATTTTGATGGGACTCTGTATTATCAATTACTAATGAATATTATGAACGGTCCCCCGACTATAGAATATTTAATTTAAAAACAGGGGATAACCGCGCTCTAAGTGACACGTCATAAGTAAAAGTTTTAGACAGTTTGATATGCAATATTAATTTAATAATACTTGCAGAATTTTTGATAGATTGTTAAGTTTATTCTTTAGTTGTCTAGTATTTTATTTTTTGTTGTTCAGAACGCTATGCAAAATAGCCCGAGTTTAGTATAATAACCTCGATGCAAAATCGAAAAACATCAGTTTAACCTTAGACATCTTTTCCATTCAAAACCGGTTTTACCTAATGTTAAACGTATCCAAGTTAAATTGTCGTAAGAATTCCTAGGGAAAAATATTGGAATTTCCTTGGTTGCAACGTTGAGTTACATTCTGCGAGGTTTTTAAATTCATTTGGGACATATTTGGTTTCACTTTTATATTGTAAAACCCCCCATTCTACCCCTTTTCATGCCCCAATGGGGTTAAAGGAATTTTTGGGGGTATAAGGCTTCCAACATCTTGCGGGAACAGAGAAAAGGGGGGGGGGGTAGGATTCTTGGTAACGTCTCTCGGGTATCTTTAGGAAACGTTTTGACCCCCCAATTCCACACACACAACGACCCCATTTTTGGGTCGATTTAAATTACTTCAAAAAGATCGTATCTGTTAGCTTTTAGATATTGAAAGATAAGATGTTATTCCAGTAAGCATAAAAAATATGTTTGGTAAGGTTTTTTATGGTTTCAGTAAAGAAATAGAAAAGTTATATTGTTTTATTTTCTCGCTGGCTGCCCCCTATTGTCTCTAAAAGGTTAAGTGAAATGACTTTACCCTTTTTCTGTTTTGTTTTGTTTTTGGATAAAGTGAAAGAAAAACGGTTCAACAAAGCTGTACTAGCTTTCAAAACGAAATTCTAAAAACATTTTACGCACGTCAATTTAACCTGAGACCGAATTTCCGTTCAAAACCGGTTTTTGTCCATGTTAAATAAGTTCAAGTTAACTTGTCGTTTGAGAATTTTATTTTTATTTAATTTAATAACAACTTTAAATTGTCGACACTTCAAGTTTAAACCTAAATATAAAATATACATACCTTATATATATAAAAAACCATCCAGACTTTAAAAATTTAAAATTCAAATATTTCTCTGCAGGTCCTCTATTTTTTTATTTTTTATTTCATACGCTTACAACGTGGGTTTTAATATTAAAACCTCCAAATCAATATTGAGCACTAACTGTCATTCACAGTGTTAAAACCCATCCATACAATTTTTTTAAAAAAATGTTTTAAAAATAATCCATGGTATAAAAAACTTTAGCCAACGCCCTATAAAAAGATTCAGAAATTTTTCATTCGCGTAATATCGACTTTAGTGCCCTTTAACTTTGTAATATCTAATCTTAACATACACTGGCGTCAGTTTAAATGTAACAGCGCCTTAAGTTCGACGTGAAAACTTAATTGAAATAAATTAGAAGTTCTCGCCTAAGCCTCGGTTAGATAAAAGAAAAAATTAAAAAAAATTAACAACCCAAAGAAATTTATACGTGTAGATTTTCGTGTTCATCACTAAATTGTGACGGTATACCACAATTATAAATTAACACCTAGGTTTAATTTTAAATGAAGAAATCTCAGGCAAAGGCTTAGTTTGGGTTGAACAAAAGAAGCCGCTACATTTTTGATGGACATTCTTTGAAATAAAGTTTGTTTCTCAAGGAACCAAAGAAAAATAAATAAATATAAATTCCATCTTTTAAAATTGGATCACGGACTTTTGTGTGTTCTTTGAAGCAGCAAAGTCCAATTCCTTTTTATCATTGAAGTTAGTGGACATAGTTGGACGTGACAAACAAATATTTTTAGATAACCCCTTTTCTGATTCGATAAAGTTGTCCTTGTACAAAATTTGGAGACAGGTGTCAAAGAATATTGTGTCGCGTATCGTGAAGTCAAGTACAATTTTATTATTATAGATATAGATAAATCTAACCATCCTTTCGCGACACTTCAACTTGAACACGGTTAACACAGGGAAAAACCGGTTTTGAATTAGAAAGTTGAATCAGGTTAAGATGACGTTTGGGAAAAATTATCATTAGGTGTCCATAAAGGCAAGGCTTGTTCGAAATAATGACCGAGTACTTGAGACGACGGTTGAGCATAATCTAAAAGTAAAATCAAATAAAAGTTTTAATTAGCTTTGGAACTAAATTAGTACGTGATTAAACGTGACCATTTCACCGTGAAAAATGTTCGGTTTTAATTAAGGTTCTTTAAGGTAACCCCCGCGAACATCCTCGCTAGGGGGAACATCCCCTTATACCGGAAAGAAAAGTTAAGGTGAGCGGAAAATCTTGCCCTTAGATCCCCCCTACTGAACTTAAAATCAAACCCCAAGTCTACGTTTAATACTTAGAGCAAACTCGGTTTGAATTAGAACGACATTTTATATTGACGTAGAAAAATCGAAACTTACTTAAGGAGAGAGACAGTTCGCGATACATAGAGACTACTCTCTCTATAATACTTTGGACGTCGTGTCTCCCAGCACCCCCAACTAGATCCTTCTTTTTTGTGTGTGTCTGGGGGTGCGGGGTTTGCCCCTAACATTTCTGTAGATATCGACCCCTCACCGGCTGATGTTAAAGAGAATTGCCAGTCGACTGGAAAGGTAAAAAGGCTTAGCGGGATCATGGTGGGACAGACGGACACGGAATACAGATATAGTAGCTGACAAGTTGACTAAGACACCACAACCGAATTATTAGAACCTCGCTTTTAATTTATACATAGTATTCAGACTAGAAGCATTCATACTTTTTACACAAGGAGGATAGGCTTTAGGTGTTACTGATGGAGTCTAAAGCCAGACCTCCTTATGTAAATGGTATGAATACTCCTAGTCCGAAAACTATATATGTTAAAAAACAATATTTATAAACGTCAACGTAACCTGAGACGAAATTGCAATTTAAAACCTGTATTTTCTATACTAATTCTGATAATACAAGTTAAGATGTCGTTTGTTCCGAACCAATGTGCAGCCTAACTTGAGATAAAAACGCGATTAAAAACCGGTTTTTTCCTATGTTAATCCTATTCAAGTTAAGATGTCGCCTTCGAAAAAACTTCTTAAGTAGGGAGTCCAATAAACATATACCTGTTAATCTTGGCCAAGTTTTATTCTTTCGAAGTTAGTCCTAACAAAGCGAATCAATCTTCGTTCGATCTATATATATACAGGGGGCGGGGGGAGGGGAGGAGAGGGGGGGTGAACCTTCTTTGTCGTCTAGTGTTTATAGGAAACCCAATTTCGCTGTTGTATAATTCAGAAGCTTCCTATTGGTAACTTGTAATGCTGGCCAGCGAAGAAAGAGTTTTTTTCGTTTTTGGTATCCCCTATCTCGCGCAACGATCAGACGAAACATTGGCGTGGAAATCTCAATGGAAAAGTATAAGGAAAGGAAAAAGGAAGAAGGAAGCTAAGAAAAACCTAAGGAAAAACGTCTTTCCTTCCTAAGATGTAACATTTATCCCGCGGACCACGCGCGAGCTGGTTTTCCCCGATTCGCCATATCCCCAACCCGCTTTACTTGACCCTTTGACCAAAGGTATTCCCAACCCTTTCGTGCCATATTCCTAGAACCCCGTTACAATTACTTCATCCTGACTCGACTACGATTTTTTTTCTGGTACGGTCAACTGTCTCGGCTTTAGGTTTAAGAGATTGTGTCCATTTTTGAAGATGTAATGAATGCTAATACGGGGGATAGGGTTAAACCGGGTGTTGGGTTATAGGGGAAACCACCCATTGATGGGTTTTAAGGGTATTACGTTGGTTGAAGCGAACGGTGGTTTAGTAAACAGCTGAGCGAGTTTTGGGTCGGTCGTTTTTATCTTTAGAGATATTTTTTCTTGGTCTTTCGCTTCTTGTTTTTCTGTCGTCGAAGATTGCTAGTGACAGCCAGTCAGGGGTCCGAGGGGGATAGACCCCAACAGTATTTTGACACGCCCCTCTAGGATCTTCCGCCGCTGCTGCTCTCCTCTCGAGTCGAGTCATCGCTAACGGCTCTTTTTACTTTTTCATGGGATTTTCTTCAACTTCTTCTTCTATCCACTCTCGCATTTGGTGGACCTTTTTTTCCAGTACTTGTACCGATAATGGAGGCATATCATGATACCAGACCACCGTGAAGAAGTACTGGTAGTGTCAGTTAGATTAGTTTTGCCTATTTTTAGGTCTAATATTGATCTAACGCAAATTTTCCACGAACGACATGTTAACGTGAAAGGGATTAACGCATGTAAAAACCGGTTTTGCGTAGAGATTTCGTCTCAGGTTAAGATGACGTTTTTACAGTAATAATAATTATAATATTTTTTAAATGGCGATTTTAATCATGGCTTATTGGGATTAGTCGGTTGGTTTAGGCCTAAGATACTCGAGTAATAACAAGATTAGTTTAGTTTTAGCCTATTTTTAGGTCTATTATTGATCTAACGCAATTTTTCCACGTGGCGACACGTTAACTTGAATGGGATTAACATGTGTAAAAACCGGTTTTGAATAGAGATTTCGTCTCAGGTTAAGATGACGTTTTTATAGTAGTAATAATTATAATTTTTTTTAAATGGCAATTTTAATCATGGCTTATTGCTTTCTTGGGATTAGTCGGTTGGTTTAGGCCTAGGATACTCGAATAATAACAAGAGCGGGAGGAATTGGACGACAAGTCGTATACCCATATGACCTCGCGCACCGGAATCTAATAGTTAATTAGAATCGGAGATTTGGATTTTAAACATCACATCGAAGGGGAAAACCGTAACAAAACTGAACTAACACACTCTCCCCCCCCTATTCATTAGTGCCCGGTTAATAAAGTTAAAAGGGGGGGAATGACACTCGCCTAAAAGGCTAAAACCAAACCCGACTTCCTTTCCTTTATTAATTCTTAAATCGCGAACAAATTTTCCCTCGTTCCCCTATTTAAACCAATACCAAAGCTGGTATTGCGACTTTGGTATTTTACTAATGATCTCTGGCCTGTATTGCCAAGGTGTCGGACACTTTAAATGCTTAAAAGACCCTAGCTATTACCTTTTGTTAATAATAACAATATTAATTGTTAGTCTTTTAAAATAAATTGAGATGATAATAATTTTGAGTGGCAAGTTTCCGATCCCTTTTAGCACGCACGAGCTTGGGGTTGGTTCTTGAAAATGGTGGAATCTATATTCGTATATTCGTATATAATAGACATGGGGGATTCCGTTACAGTTGGCGCGCGCGAGCGCGTGCGTTTACGTAATCTATTGTATATAGCCAACGTATAAAGATTAGGCTTAAGAATATACATGGGAAGGGGGGGGTTCCCTTTTTAATGATCCTTACATCTGGACGAACGAGGCCTATTGTTGTCAAATGCAGACGACAAAGAGTGGAAAACGCTCTGCTTAAGAATTAGACATCATTAAGCCTAAAATTTAAATTATAAACCCTACAACTTAAAGGAGAATTTTTTTTTTGGTCTAAGTCGAGTAGATTAGCAAAGGAGTAATGAAATGTCATGACTTCTTATGACAAGATTAGGCTTAGTTTTGTGTTAAACTGGAGTAAATACAATTATATATAGATAGTGTGACTTGTAAGTGTTCCCAGTCATTTGTGTGACGTGTGCGAGTACTTGTAAGTGTTCCCAGTCATTTGTGTGACGTGTGCGAGTACTTGTAAGTGTTCCCAGTCATTTGTGTGACGTGTGCGAGTACTTGTGTTTCCAGTCATTTGTGACGCATGCAAGTACTTGTAAATGTTCCCAGTCATTTGTGACGCGTGCAAGTACTTGTAAATGTTGCCAGTTATTTGCTACGTGTTGTGCAATTCAAAAGCAATTTACAACAACTGTTCAATTCAGTTCCAAACCTCCTGAATTGGAATTAAAGTAGTGTAGCCCCTTAGAGCGCACTGTTTTTGTTGTAAAATTCATCATTGTATAATATTGGCACACCTAATATAACCCCTTTGAAATTTAGTTTCTGTTTTAGACCTTCTTAACCCTGCTGTGGATATATTCACCCCAAATAACTCTTCCTTAGTTTCTCTGTCAGCAGTAGTTGACAAAAGGTTCAACCCCCCCCAATCTACCCCCACTCTATATGTACCCCCCATTTGTTCCGCATTAGTCACGTGATCGTAGTATTCCGCTTTGCCTGTATTTGCATGACGATAGACCGACCAAGTCTTACCAATATACATCACTTAGAACACTCCAAGCCCCTCCCCCTTCTTCCCCCACCTCACGGGTGTCTTCTGTATTGGGCATGAATTGTTATATGAGGGACACAAATCCCCTTTGCTTTGAGTCTGTGTGATCGGATCCCCTTTGGTCTTAGGCTGCTAATTTAAGGATATAGAAGTTAGGCCTAACTTCAACTTGTCCGCTGCTGCCCTATTCAGAAAGGAGACGTTGTAAAAGGAGGAGGTTGCTATGGTTACTATGGGGCCCCCAATAGATAAAAGGGGTTACTCGGGGGCGGGGGGAAGGACCCCCTATTGTTACAAGGTTTTAAAGAAAAGGAAATAGACCGGACGAATTTGGAAATTAAAAATCTGTCGAGTATAAAAGGATTGTCTTTTGTAAAGTTTTAGGATGTGATGTTGTTTAAAAGACTAAATGAAGTTAGCTATTTATTTTCAAGGAATGGTTAAGTAATGAATTTCCATGCGGGACAAACTAACTTACTCACTTTGAAAACCTTTCTAGTAAATTGAACGGCGTCAATATAACCTGAGATGGAAGCTCCATTTAAAACCGGTTTTATTAATGTTAATCAAGTTCAGGTTAATCTGTCGTTCTTTTTTTAAAAAAATAAATCTTTGCAAAATATTAAGCATTGCGAACGCGACCTTATCCCCTATCGGATTATAATTCTTCAATTTGGGAAGTTGTAGAGCGTACTATTAAATCCGGACTACGGTTTCTATTCGCGTGTCACGTAAGAGGAGACAACGCCGCCATCTCTTGTCCTACTTTACCCCAATCGATAACAACCTTAGATAGCTTTCTTTTAAGCCCAAAACCGTTTTTTTTTCGTCTTTCTTCTATTTTATTGAGGAAGACGCGGTAGGAAAAAGAAGTCCCTGGCAAGGCCTAGTACGTTCTTTGCATAACATTAGTAACCCTTACTAGCATTAAAAAGAGGTGTTAGACAGTTGCCTCAAACAAATCAGGGAAAAGAAATATTAGATTTAATACTTGAGTGAATTTAAATAAAAAGAAAAATTCAAAGCGAATATCCGACACCTCGGGTTAGCCAAATATTTGTGGATGGATTCGGTAATATTCACTGGAAGAATTTGATATTGAAAAGAGCACTTTTTTTTTCAAATGTAAGAACACTGATTCGTTGGGCTGTAATTAGGATTTTTTCTTGAAATGGATTTTGTTAAATTAAATCAAAATTGGCTTTTGGTAGAATAAATGTAACTAATGACATAGTATTATTACAAAAGTTATAATGAACTCTTTGATTAAAATACCTCCCAAGTGTTGCAGTCATTTGTGACGTATGCAATTCAACCTTGTAGTATTCTGTTCGATTCAGTACTGGATCTTTCAGTTCCAAACAATTTTAAATAAACTTTTACCAATTTTCAAGTTAAGCTGTCGCTAGAATGAATTATATTTTGAACGAGGGGAACGCCACTATAATTAATTTTAAGCTAAAAAAACCACCGGTAAATAAAAATAACTAGAAATATTTTGACATATACCAATTTTTGACAAAGGAGCTGTTATAGGCGCTATTTATAGATGCACCTAGAGAGAGCTTAAAATTTATTTCTAAAGTACTTTGGACAAGGCTTAACGAAGATTCTAGCTTCGTTGACCGCTGGCAGACTGGCAGTTAAAGGCAAAAGGTTAAAACCCATAACGAGATCTCTAAAACTAAAAGACCAAGTACTTACCTAACACAAGGTAGCTGGAGAAAAAGTTTGGTGGTTGAAGCGCTTTAGTACCGGAGTTCCCTCCCTAGTCCATAGCTCTTTTAAGCCTTGGCGCGGTAGAAAATCTGGCAAAAGGACCCTTCTAGAATTTAATTAAAGAGACTGGGAACGGTAAGTGGGGACCCCACGCGTTAATTGGGTTAAACGGGATGAGAGATAGAAGGAAGCGCGGCTAGAACGCCAAGCTCTGATTTTAGCCGACAAATTAAAAGCTAGCAAATCTTATAACCTTTCCCGACTTACCTTACCTTGACGTCAAGGGGTTCAAACCCCCCCCCCCCCCCTTAACGAAAAAAGAGCCTACAATCAAGAAACGTTTCCAGGGTGCTCCCCAAAGAAATTCAGGCTTGCTTGGCAATATTCAAAGCAAATGTCAAGTGACACGCAAATACTAATTGCGAAAAGTAATTTTCATCTTAATTGCTGAAGCTAGCAATTTATTTTTTATTTAGAAATCATGCTTTGAAAATATATTTTTCCTCGTTTCAAACAATATTGAAAATTCTAGGAGAAGCGAACTTATAGGGGTACAGCTTCCCATATATTCCCTATGGCCCCTGTAGAAGTGTTAGCCTGCAATACACCCGTGCATATAAAATATTTTAAAATTGAATATTTTTTTATTTAAATTAAAAACTCTATTAGAAAATTAACTTTTAATTAAAAACTATTATAAAATTAACTTTAATTATTACTCATTTAAAGAAATTAGTTAAGTTCTTATTTTTATTAGATACATTTTAACGTTTTGCGCGAAAACTCGCTTCAACGCTTATCCCTTATCTCGCCGTTAATGTCTTACACCTCTGGTCCTCTGGTCCCCGGGTTCCTGGAATGTGGACAATTCGGGGGACCCCCCCCCGCTCCCTTAAAGAGCCCATTTACGAATAAAGGTATGAGATTTTCAGTTTGGCCCTAGCGTCAATTTAACATCGGGATAGATAGTGGAAATTCCAGCTTAACCCGTCCGTCTCTTCTAAGTCTCGTCAATCTATTTGGCGTCAAATTAAAAAAGAAAGTTTTTGGCGCCAAAAAGGTATCCTCGTGCCGTGTTTTAAGGTTAAGTTGTCAGTTTGAGCGCGTGCCCCACTCCACGAGGTGATTAATCCACGTGCTCAAACTCCCGCCATAAAATGATGGAAAACTCATAGATATCAGAAATAGTTTCTGATAATTTTTATTTATTAAAAACTACATTTTTAATTGTTTATATTATTTAAATAACCGCAGAATCAAACTGGATATAAATAGAAAACTTCTGACTACTGAATCTCTAACTTTTTTGGAAGACTTGTAAAAGTTCAAGTGGGGTCATAACCCCTTCAGCCCCCGATCAATGTTTTAATATGCCGACTGTAACCCCCTTCACACTCCAATTTTATTGAAATCCAGAAACGCGCTCGTGCCATACCAATACTTAAGTTAGAATGCGGAATAAAGGATGGTTCCCCCCGTTTGACTTTATGGCATACTCTAGTTGGGATGAAATTTAAAAGGGCCTTGTATTTTGGGGAAGGCCTTTTGTGATGAATGACCTGTCTTCTAGAGAAATTTATGCGAGGAGCAGATAACCTAATCGACCCCCTTCTAGAACCCCCCCACCGCCCCCTCCACTAACTTTGAGGGGGGGCAGGGGCTCTCTTTCACAATGGGGCCCCCTTAATGCCCAAAACTTGGGCCTCAAATTTCTAGGGCGAATTAACTTTTGACAAAACTTATTGTAACGTTTCGAAAGACATTTCTGTTTTCCCCCAAAATTAAATATATAATTCTCCAAATTTAAATTTTCCAAGCATTGTTTGCCCATATTCCAGTATTTTAAATGGCGACAGTTTTAACTTGAAAGTGGTTAACATAGGGAAAAACCGGTTTTGAAAGGAAAAACCAAATCAGGATAACTTGACGTTTTGGGAAGTAATTTTTAAATAAAGTTCGTTGATTTAAAATTAGTTTTAACGGCAATAAATTAAATTGCCGACAGTTTAACTTGAAAATGGTTAACATAGGAAAAAAGCGGTTTTAAATGGAAAAAACCAAATCAGGATAACTTGACGTTTGGGGAAGTAGGTTTAAAATAAAGTTCGTTGATTTAAAATTAGTTTTAACGGCAATAAATTAACTTCTGCATAGAAATACAAGAGCTTTTAAAACTCCTTTTGAAAAAAAAACCCCACATATTCAAAGACCCTACTCCTATTTAAATTAAAATTTTCAATTAAAAGATTACTAATTAAGTCCCATTTATTCAACATGAACCAATAAACCTTTGAAATATTTAACAAAGGCTTATCCCCCCCCCCTCAACCCCTTCCACCAAACCCCCTAAAAAAAAGTGGCGTAAAAAGTGCTTTGCTAAAAAGGTGTGAAGTCTTACCGTAAATTTAGGTAGGTGTTAGTCGGGTGCTTTAAAAAGAGGTACGTTTTTTTATTATATAAATAATGGTTAAAAGTCGACCAAGCGTGAAAAGGGCCAACCTCGTTCGTATATAACACCTTAGAATAAAAAAGAAACCTTTGAAATCTCTATTCAAATTAGCCCTTTAGGAATTTTTTACGTTGCCAGCGCTATCTCAAACTCAAAGAGTTTCTTAAAAAAACATGGCTCGGTTCTTTGGTGCCTGTTAATTTTTTAAGCCTCGGTTTTAATCATTAGAGAAATAATTTTCACGGGGTTAAGTTGTAGGGATGTTTGCGCCACGCTGCAATTATCTTAAGCCTCGGTCTTTTCAATTAGTTTAATTTAATTAATTTTAATTAAAGTTGTTTATTCACAACCGGAATTTGTATTTCTACATTCAATAATGGTACGTTATGTTTGAGTATCGTAATTTTAAATTATAATTATAGATTTGTGCGATTTAATTTAATTACTGCTATTTAATTATTTGAATTTAAGTAGATTTTTTTGATGAAAAATATTTATATCTTGGCGAGTTTAACAGGGTTCATACAAACCTGGAAAACCGGGAAAACCTGGAAAATCAGGGAAATAAGTAGTTGACAAAAACCTCATGGAAAATTCAGGGAAATCAGGGAAATTTGCGTCAAACAGGGTCTGAGTAATTAAGCAAAATGTTCGTGAACATACCCCCCTCCATAGGATTAACATTACACTATACTTTGGAGGCTCATAACTCTGGTTCTACTAGAGATACGGGGATGTCCTTTGAGTATGTAATATTCCTATTTGTCCCCCCCCCTCCTTCGTTAACATTTGCTCCATAGGATACTCCATATACGGGAAAACCTGGAAAATTCAGGGAAGTATATCTGGGGAAAAACCTCATGGAAATCTCAGGGAAATTTGTTTCCCAAAAGTTGTATGAACCCTGTTTAATTTATAAATTAGTCTTAACTCTTTCATTTAAGTGAGGCTTAAACTTATAATCAAAAATGAAGTAAATACAATGACAAATTTATTTCGAACTGTATTTGTTTATCAAAATTTTCTATGTTAATAAATAAAATTTTATTTCAAGTTACTAACAATATAATTCTTTTATTTTTAGGTAAGTATTTCGAAAGTTCTGGTATCTTGAAATCAGCGTAATCCGCGTTTACAATGACTTCCTATGAGAAGAAAAAACAAATTGATCCAATTTAATTAATTTCAAGCTCAGGTGGTCCAAACTAAAAATAAGTATTCTTTTTTTCTTCTATATTTGGTTTTCTACAAATCTTTTTTTTTTTCGGAATGGTAATTGATACATAACGAATATAAATTTCGTTACCCCTTCCCCTGATTGGTTGACTAAATCCCATTCCCCTATTCTGATTGGCTAAGAATTGAATAACCCTTAGAAATGGGGGGGGGGACACCCCTATTCAATTTTAACTCGATTTTTTTTAAGATAGATTTATTTCTATTCTTCCACGGCTGTTAGTAAATCCCTTAGCAATTTCGGAAAATGTTAAGCCTTGGATATTGAAGCATGGATGGGGGTTTCAACCCCCGCATGTGGGGTTGGTGGGGGAAGTCCCCCCCCCGTCCTCGTATCTAAGGGGCATCAAATTCAATCAATTTTTTTTTTAAATCGGTTTCAGATTCTTTATATTTTTCTTTGAAATATTACTACTTGTTCAAGTATAACAACGTAGGGGTTTTTAGGAATTAAAGTTACAAATTGGGTTTAAAGGTTTCTTGTTACGAGGCTTCACCTTTTATCTACGTTTTAGTTATGGAAAAAAGGGGTTTTTTGTACTGTTAAAGGCGGGTAGCTTTCATTATTCCTTTTAAAGTTACACAGTTCTGTGTATATATTTGAGTATCTAGTTAAGTTGACGCGTACAGACAGACAGACAAACTTAAGAAACATTAGACGGTCCATTCGAGAGGGTAATCTTTCTTTCAAAAAATTTTCTAATTAAAAAAATGGTGCTTTGTTGATTCAAGTGAAATCAGGGAAATCAGTTAAATTTCAAGTGAAATCAGTTTAAAGTCGGTATCTATTGAAATAAAATAATTTCCTTACTCTCAAAATACTTCAAAAGCAACAAACCCATCAAATCCATCCTTACATTTTAAAACGATCAATTAAATATGACAATAATTGACCCCTGACCTTTGCCCCCTATTTCCGGAAGGGGAAAAGAAAAGACCCAAACACCCATAAACCACTATCAGTTTTGAAACGAGTATCAGACAATAAATACAGTTATAAGTACAAGTTGTAACTTACAATAAGTTGGAAAACATTCACTATGGTCTGTCCAAGTAAAAACTAAACTTCGGTTGGTGTAGTATTGGGGGCGTCGCCTCCCTGACCCCTTTCAGGAGGTTACTAGCTCCCTTACCCCGTGGGGCAATCGCCCTCTCACCACCCCACCCCCCCTTACGATAAGTCGCGTGAAAAGTAATTATATCGAATGTCACAAGGCTTACTTAACTCCATTCCAATCGGTGTATTCTCCGTACCCCAAAACCGTGTTCCCCAGTATTTGAAAGGTAATTAACCACATTGAGGAGTACGCGATTATTGTATTGAGTACTTGAATTGGGACGGACTTAACCCGAATTCTCTAGTCTTCTATTGGGAATTACATGTAGTGTATGACCACCTTCACTAGTTCCGAGTACAGAACTCGCTCCGGACTGCTCCGGCATTGCATTCTCTTGGAGCTCATTATCAAGGAAGCGTGTCAGTGTAGCTCTAGTGTAGTTCCAGAGCTGGCCCTTCTCCCATTGGGTAACCCCCCCCCCCCACCCACACACAACCGAAAGAGACTTCGACAGAAATTAATTTTTCTCTGACAGAAACACGATTGTTTCGGTTGTAAAGGAGTGTGTTTTTGCAACCTTGAAATGGTTCCCTTTTACTTAGAAATAGTACTGGAATTCGTTACTTAGTTAGATTGGGAGGACTTAATTTTGTAAGCCATTTTTTTTTTCATATTAAATTTAGAAGTTTAGGAATTTATTTATAAATTATTCCCATACGTCTAACTGTGTTTTTGCAGTCTTGAAATGGTCCAGTTTTACTTAGAAATAGTACTGGAATTCGTTACTTATTTTGATTGGGAGGACTTAATTTTGTAAGCCATTTTTTTCATATTAAATTTAGAAGTTTAGGAATTTATTTATAAATTATTCCCATACGTGTTTGTAAGCTTGAAAAGGGGTCAGGTTTATATTAGGAGTCCCGTTGAGATTATCTCTTAGTAAGATTGTAAAGAATATTCCCAACTTTTTATCTTGAAAACTTGAAACTGAAAAAAAGAGACTTACCTAGGCTATACTTAATCGATATATCGGAGTTTTCATTTAACGATAATCGATAAATATAATAATCGATTTGAAAGTAAATATTATTCTACGATAACTTTAGTTTAATATACATATATACATATACAATATACTAAACAAACTTTGAGGAAATAATTAAGGAAGAAGGCAAGGCTTTCGTTCCTTCGACGCATTCACTGGCGTTTAAAAATATATTATAAATGATTCATCACGGAGAAGGGTTTTATATGTCACACAGCTAGTCTGTCTGGCATGGCATGGCGCGGTCTGTTTGTGGTCTGAAAGCTCGGCGTTTCCCCCCGAGAAGCTAATCCCCTCGGGCTTTTGGGAGCTTTTTAAATAATAGAAAAGCTAGGTAGGAATTTACATTGAAAACCCTGAAAGGGAATAATGACAGATACATTGAAACAAAACCACCACGTGTCTTTTTAAAAATTTAAATTATTCCCCCAAGTTCTTTGTGTTATGTATAGTCACGCGCTGCGTATAACGTCGCTATCTTAATTTTGATTGGCTAATCCCGAAATTCACGCGGGAATATTTGGCGCGAGCGAACGCGCGTGGAATTAAATTGTTAAATCATCCTCGTGCAAAATTCAGTATAAAAGCGCGGGAAGTTTTGGTGGCGGCACGAGTTGATGCTGCACGTGGAGTTAAAGAATGGCGGGAAGTTTTATACGCTTGGCCCAAGTTTTAATTTTAGAATCAATGTACTTAAAGGTAAGCCTTTAGAGATTTTTGCACCCCGTTTCCCGCCTTTAACAGTATTAGCTCAGAATGAATGGATAGATTTCAACCCTTTGTTTCACGATAGTCGTCAAAAGAACCCCCCAAATTCACGGATGAGAGGTTTAAAATTAAAATATCAAAAAGAGATGGTTGGTGCGTGGGGGTTTATTATATAAATGGGGGAATACCCCTATGGGGGAAACGGAGAGTTACTTTTAATCAAGTTTATAATTTTAACTCTAATGAAGCGTGTAAATATCTCTTTGAAAACAAGTCGAGTGGTTATGCATTTTTAAATAAATGTATTGACATTCTTTTCAAGTTTATGTGTCGCGAAATCGATTTGTATTCGATATTTTATAATGTCAGAGTTGAAATACGGCTGTCAAGGGTCAGGGAGTATGTGGATATGTTAGGGGTGTTCACGAAAAGCTCGGAGAATTTGATTACAATAAATAATAATAAATATTTTAGGAGTTCGACTTGTTTACAACGCAATATCCCCTCTTTACAACTTACCAACTAGCTTTTTTTTGGCCTAAAAATAGGCCTATTTAGGTAAACTACAAAATTTAAAACCTAGCTTTAAAAGTCGGCTATAGCAATATCCGAAAATTATTTATTCATTTCAAATTGCCTGAGCCCTGTCGAATTTAAATGCATTTTTAATGTATCTTTCCTAATCAATATTAACCGTATAAAGTCTAATTATCTCCACTAATTATTTTTCTATATTTTTTCTGCCAAAATAGTTGGTAAATATCCCTTACCTTCTTAATAAACTTGGGTTCTATTTTGGGGAAAGGGAACGCTGGGATCGAGTAAAGACAAAAAACACGAGGTAGAACTTTGTTAGTCTGTTGTTGTATATGGTATCCTCAGTTTTAATGAGAAATTTGATATCTTCCTGGTATCATGTTTACCAAGCAATATACCCTTGAAACTAAGGTTACCCCCGAACTACTTATTATCTTTGAGACTCCTTAACCTTAATGGATCAACGCAGCCTGATTGCGCTACAACCATAAGTAAACCGCGATAAGTTACTAACAATATTCAAGATTGTTGTTTTATCTGCGTGTCTATTGTGGGCGGGGTCTTCCTTAATAGTAGCTATTGAGTTACCTCATAAGCCTTAGTGCGACGCCACAGATGCTATTTGTCCATAGAACCAAAGAGGTACCAAACATGGTGGCTCACTGCCACAGCTAAACCTAGGCACTGACGTCATAGCATTCCCATTGGAGAGGAAATAAGAACTTTGACTGTACTACGTCACGCTAGCTAAAGAACAAAGTGCTAAAAGGAGGAGGGGCTTAAAACATTGCCCTGGCAACACTTGCAGTTGCTTTCTTCGTTATAAAACTTAGTATAGACTTATTTTTACTTATACTCCAATTTTTTAATCATAGGGGGCCACGAAATGACGTATGTCTAACGGTGGTACGCGAAAGAGTGGGGTCGAATAATTATCCATAAAATCCAGTCCAGGATAGCGTGATACTCCATTCTTTCTCTCAGCCCCCCCCCCCCCCGGGGCCGGGTCTTTCTAACAGTAACTTCGTGTCCATTATAATACGGGCCCCTCCCCCTTCTCTGAGGCCAGCCATATTGGACCGAGGCTTAGTATAATTATAAGGGGGGAAGAGCTTTGCGCGCCGAGTTAGGCTTAGCTCAGTTTCGTTTGTGTCCACCCACGTAGCTAAAGCATCTCTACGCCGGAAGTAGGGACTCATTTTTCATCTTGAATTGCGCCAGTAATTAAAGCGGGAAGGAATCATCTACCTTACTTTCCCCCTCTCATACCCCCTCCATTCCTCTACTTTGGTCTCAACCCTATTATTTTCTCGTGAAAGTGCAACCGAGATGTCGGATAGTTAACGTATTTCCATAACGTTTTCTATTTAAGGAATGTTTTAATTTTATTGACTTATTTATATATTTTTCTTTTTAAGTTTAAGTTTCAATTTATTTTCTATTTTTTTTTAAAGCAAAATGAATAACGGATTAAATTAATGTCCGACACCTCGAGAGCGCGTGCTTTAACGGTGCTTTATTTTAGCTCGTGATCTCGTGATATGGCGGTTTAGTTCACACTTGGTTGTTCGGTATTAGAAATTAAGATAAAAGGTGAGAAATTTAAATTTTATGGCAGTTTACGATCGCGAACTTTGACCCTGTCTAAAAACTACGACTTTAACACTTAACACTAGTCGTTGATTAGTTAGAAATTATATTAATTAAATTAGGGGTAGTAGAAAAGTTAATGAAAGCTTAGGCGTATTTCAAATTGATCAAAAATTCCAGTCTTAAATTTTTAATTGCGTGTTTTTTGAAGCTGATATTTATTCAAATGGAATCAAGTCCTTTATCGTCAAATCTCTTATACCTTAAATACGTGTGTGTTAAAAAAGCTAAGAAGAGAATAAAAAAAAACTGTGCAATCTACTTTTAGCCAAATTGCGGTTAGTTTCCTTTTTGTGTTTATATGCATATTGCCGTTTTTACTCGCAATTCCCATGTTCCCCGCGCAGTAAGTACTGGAGTACTAGACCGTATTTTCCCCTCAAAACACTCTGGGAAAACAACATACCTTTTTTCATGCCGTCACTAGTAACGTAATAACCATAAGTATGTAGGTAACCACTATCCCAAAACATATCTAGGCGGAATTTGTGGGAGGAGCTAGAAGAAAGACGCCATCAGAATTATGGAGCGTGACGGGGATAGTAAGTTCCCAAGCCCCGCCCACAAAACCCGCCTAGAAATAAATATTGTAGATATATTGTTGGCACAATGATTCCTGTGCCTAACTAATTTTGAAGGACATGAAATTGCAAACTTATTTTGGTTAGGTTACTCTGGATTCTCATCCTATTTTGGCTGTAACAGTCTCTCTAGGCAAGGTATCTTTAGTCGGCCAAGCATTTTAGTTTATTACGGGCATTAACTTCGCGAGGTTTTCCCCTATTTCCCCTCGTAATGGCGCTTAGGGGACATTGGCAAGGTTTTCCAGGTTAAAGGTTTACTGGGGGTTAAACGGGGGAGCGTATCAGGCACTTAAGTCGCTAGTAGTTTGGTCTAAAGATGAAATTCGCGCACGTCACACCGGCGATGTTTATTGAGGGTGTATTGGAGCGAAGTTCAACCTCCAGGCTCAAAGTTATAAGGGTTACCATGAATTGGAAACGGAAGGTTAAATTTTAAATAAAAAAGAATAGTTCTTGTTAGTTTCAAAGAAGTATATCGTGCTCGTCAATCGATATCAACTGATTCGTGAAATAGTCTATTTAAAGTTTGTTTATTTGTT
This sequence comes from Phalangium opilio, assembly GCF_054372755.1. Lineage (NCBI taxonomy): Eukaryota > Metazoa > Arthropoda > Arachnida > Opiliones > Phalangiidae > Phalangium > Phalangium opilio. The sequence goes on from NW_028324223.1 coordinate 1,919,860, forward strand.
TGTTTGCGAAGGAAAACAAATATTTATTTATTGCTATGGTTTATCTGATTTATTTATGTAATAAAACCACGAGGTTAAGTTGAAGAATTTTAAAAAAATAGTTAAGCCTATTTTGAATTTTTATTTTTTAAATTTCGCACGTGCACTAACAAAAGAAACTCACGTGCAAAATTTCGCGCGCGCGCGCTAACAAAAGAAACTCACGTGCAAAATTTCGCGCGCGCGCGCTAACAAAAGAAACTCACGTGCAAAATTGCGTGCTTTAAAAATTGAAAGAGAAATTTAATGTCACGTGGAAAGTTAATACTGTCAGTGGCGCGTGCCAATAAAAATGACAAAATATTTCTTGAACCAATCAGGAAGTAAAGTATTCAATTGAGGAAGAGAAATTAATCAAATTGAGAGGAGCCACTTCCGGAAGCTACTTCCATTATATTAAATTTCTTTCCTTTTAATTTTGTTGTTTTTTTCTGTCGAGTTAATTAATGAATCTTCTATTATTCTAATTAAGCGTAGCTAGAAAAATAAATCCAATTGTTAATTGTCTTTAAACCCAAGGATGTTTCGATTAATCGAATTAAAACCTTTTGATAAATCGGAGAAATACACTTAAGCAAACGGTGAACACTCCTTTTAAAAAAGTAATTCCATTTTACTCTCGAATACCGACCGAATAATTAACATTTACGGATTAACTAATAATAACTTTGTTATTAAATCCGATTTGAAAAGCTTTTAACGAAATGAACCTTAATTAATTGAAGTCTTTCCTTTCAATATTTTTAATCCTTTAAAAGCAAATTAACTCGTTATCTAAAGGATTTTAAACGCATCTTTGTAAAGACGTCCTCTGATGTAAATATCAAATAACAACGTGAAGTATGCGCTCGAAATAAGAGCAGCCTGCACCAGGACTCTGCCCAGAGCATCCCTTAAGCCCCTTTCTAAAAGGCAGATTATCCTTGGAAACTACCGTCCTACCTTCGGAGCGCCCCGGTGCTTATAATGTAAGGATTTAGTATATACGGAGGCGCTCTTGAAAGCGGGTACAATATAACCGTGTCTCCTACCAGAAACCTTACTCTTTCCAAGAGTGAATAAGATACCTTTTACCGATTTTTTGTTTTCTGATCCTAATGGACTAAGAAGTACTGTTTAATATTAACCTTTAACCTTCTTTCCATTTCCCGCCATATCCATCATGTCGCCTAGCAACGCTCGCGCGGGCAATTTTATGTCCACGTGCTTCGGTGATATTGACGGATTTAGGGTAATATTTTGTACAGCGCGTGTTTTTTACTGCGCGAGAATTTTTCGCGCGTGTTTTTGTACAGCACCAGAATTTTTCGCGCGTGTTTTAGTACTGTGCGAGAATTTTTCCCGCGTGTTTTTTTTTCTTCTTGGCGGGAAATAATTTAAATCCCACGTGCTCTTTTTAAAAAAGGCTTAGGAAATATTTACTATTTAAATTCTACTGTATAATAGTTGTTTTCTTAGCTCCTATTTGCAGCTTTCACTAAGCCTTGTCGTTTCGTGTATTTGTACCCTAGCTATGAAATTGATGATTTTTAGATTGTTACGGTCCCCTTTTCTACACCGTGTTTCGCAAAGCCTAACATCGTGAATTCGCGACATCTGAAAATGAAAATTTCATCTTTGAATGGTACCAGTGTTTAAGTCGAAAGTAAGGAGTTTCCCAATGGAATCTTCTGTAGCTTTGGCTTATGGTACTAATTTAGGGTTGGAAAAAGGAGCTGGCTGGTCCAAGTGAGACTATCTCTCTCTTTCTCTTTAATGGAACAAGATTAATGGAAATCAATATTAGGCCGCGATTCGGACCCCGGTTTTTTCTCTTTATTTCTTTCTTTTGTTGTTACAATGTTTTTTGGGGGGTATATAGTGCTATAGTATTTTTGTGGCGGCTCTAACACCATTTTTTTCGTATCTACTTTTTTCACCCATTGTAACCTTTCGGCTAATGGAATACATCGGGTTCTATTTTTTTATTTTTGTATCGGTTGTTACCAAGTTGCTAAGTACATTTGACAAGGATAGTAACTAACATAATTTCCATAGGGGTAATGCGAACGGGGCTCGTAATATTATTTACCAAAATACTTCACTAAATAAGATCCTTACATGAAAACGCGTTTTTCCTAAAAAAAATGTATATAAAAATTGCGCACTGGATTTTGGTCCAATAGAGAATTTAAGGGGAAAAGATATCCCAGAATGCATCGCGGCTCCTCGCGTCTCAATCGTATCTATGAAAGGGAAAAGCTTTGAGAAACATTTGAAGCGTGTTTTTTTTTTGGCCCAAAATCCGTTGGATATCATACAAGGAACTTTCTTTCAATTCCAAAATACACCAAGGGTTAATGTTACGGCGGAATACTACGTAGTGTAAAAGGGCGTATATAAAGTAGTGTTAGTACGTTTCTCAGGGTAGAAAAGGAGAGGATAAAAAAGCCCTATGAGGATGAAGGAGATTTCTGCTAAAAGATGAAAGAAACTATATATCGGAGTTCATCCTGAAAAGGTGAAAGTCTTTCCATAAGGGACAATCTTTTTCTTTGTGTATTTCTATAGATTGTAAGGGTGATTTTTCAGTATAGGGTTGCCAGGGTTGTTCCGCTCAACTGGACAAACACAGCATCCTCGAATTGAAAGGGATCATCCTCAAGCATCTCTCCCAACCCCCATCCCTTCCTCTACCGCTTCTAAAGAAATTCCGAGGGGAGACTCACTAATTATTTTTCGAAGCTTTTCTCGAGTTCTTGTTGTTGTAAACACCAAGTATTTAGTATCGTTGGAAAGCTAAGGAATAGGACTATAACATACTCGAATAAAATTATTGTATCTCTTATAGAAGTAGAGTTAGAAGGTGTCGTGTAAATATGCCATGTTAACGCTACGGAGAGGACGTTTATGAACATCTTTCTTATTTACTCGGGCCCCGATTGTTGGAATCCTAAGTGTTAGGTATCGTTGGAAAGCTAAGAAGTAGGGCTATAACATACGCAAAGGACATCCCCGTATCTCTTATAGAACCAGAGTTAGGTGGTGTCATGTAAGTATGCTATGTTAACGCTATGGAGGTTACGTTAATTTACATTTTACTTAATTACTCGGGCCCCGATTGTCGTAACACCCATGTGTTTGGTATCGTTGGAAAGCTACGAAATAGGACTATAACATACCCAAAGGACATCCCCGTATCTCTTGTAGAACCAGAGTTAAAAGATATCTTGTAATTACCCATGTTAACACTATATGGAGGGAATGTTAACGAACATTTTGCTTAATTACTCGGCCCCTAATTAAGGAAACCCCAAGTATTAGGTATCGTTGGAAAGCTAAGAAATAGGACTATAACATACTCAAAGGACATCCCCGTATCACTTATAGAACCAAAGTTATAAGACATCAAATTTGAGCCTAGATACTTGTATTTATGGAGATAGCGAGTAGCCCCTCTGAAAGGGGGAGCGATGTTTTTCCATGAGAGGAAAATCGTCTATAATGGGTCTCCTTTATACGGAGAAACTCAACTCAAATCTGATAGATTTTTTGGGTGTGCTTTCTGAGAGCGGCACCCAAAAGATTCGGCGGTTCATTTCAATTAGAATATTCCGTACTACTTCACGCGGTGTTTACGTACCAAGTTAGTATAACTTTTAAAATTGATTCTATGGGAATCTCAATTTGGTATCAACTTTTGAAAGGAGATATCACACGCGTTATCCGATAGGGTACCTCCTTCACGGCTAATAATTCCTATATAGGGCCCGAGCAACACTACCCCAGCTTTCTCCCAAATTCTAAAAATTAAAAAGAAAAGGAACCAGCAGAATTTGTGAACGAATTTTCATTGAAAAGATTTATATATTTAGGATGGGTTTTATTACGTATATACACTTTCAGTTTTTAAGTTTGGTGTTTTTTTGGTGTGAAAAAGGTGATAAGAACTGAAATACATAATAGAGGGGGTATTCACTACATTTTTAATGTCGTATTGGCGCTCTAGTAAATTTTAAAATTTTGTCACTTTTTGAACTTAGTGAAATTTTGGGTAAATTTCATTCGTTTCAATTGATCTCTGAAATTTTTTTAACACCTTTACTGAAGAAATTTTCGTTAGTGGATATCCCCTAGTTTTATTATTTAAGTTTAGTTCGAACGGGACTTACGGGAAATCAATATTGACTGACCAAAACATACTTTTTAAAATTTTATTAAAAAAAATAAACTTAATTCTAAGTAAACACTTTTTTTCATTTTTTGGAAGAAATATCAAATGATATTTTTGATGATCAAAGAAAAACGATGTTTACTCGTGGACTTTAATATCGGGATTTATTTTAGAAACAAAGATCAAACTAATAACCCCGAGTAACCGAACCACGGTTTACTTTTTTAGTTTAGAAAATATTTGGGAAAATAACAGACGTCTAGACTGTTTTAAGGGGATTAAAATTGGAATTAAATCTAAAAAATTAAAGATTTTTTGTTAAAGTCGACTTGAGGGTGAAACAGTATATTTTTATTTAAAACAAATTCGTTCTCAATTTAAATTAATTAAGTTTACTTAGTGAATCGTCGTTATAATTATTTTTCTTAATTATAATATTTTCAAAGGTGATACAATTTAATGAAGGATGTTAATTTTTAATTAGCAAATAATTTCAAATCAATAAAATTCGACTATTTCATTAATCTGTTATATTTTCAAAGTTGCCATAGTAAACTAGACTTAAGAGTCTGACTCGTTGCTCGATTTTAAGGTGATGTTGTTCCTTGAAAGGTTGTAACTTTGGGGTAGAAAACTTGGGATGATGACTCGGGGCCATCATTTTGATAGTGTTGGAGCGGCGCGTCTTGATTACAGGGATTTGGGAGCCAACTATTAACACCCCTCGCTGTAATTTGGAGGGACCAACATTCCCAAAATCTCGTTTTGGCCCACCAAGCGGCGCTAAACTTCAAACAAAAAAAAATAACACCGCGCGCGGCCATCCCAATTTCATATTCGCCCAAATTATTATTTTAGCTTTTTACCATTCCTTAACGCTGAGAAAATGTACCCCGAGACTAAAATAATTGTCTATGAAAATCCCTATTAATTTCCTATTAGCCATTTTTACACCTTGATCGGGAAATATATTTCTCTCATTGTAATTTGTACCTCGATACTTCAGTCAGAGAAACGTGTTAGTATCCCTTTAAATTCCTCCCCCCCCCCTGTTTCTTAACTCTAAGTCAGGGCTGCCAGAACTACAAGCGTGTTGTAGATTGCACGCGTCACAAATGACTGGTAACACTTGTATTTGCACGCTATGCATAGATTATAAATTCTGGAAATGTGTTATTATCCCTTTAAACTTATATCGTGTGATATTTTCTCTTTAAAAACATTGAAAATAAACTTAAAAATAAGTTTTTTAATTTAATATTTTTAAAACAATCAATTTAAATAAATAAATAAATAACAATTGTTTTTCTAAGTTCATTCACACGATATAAGGCGACTAACCTGTATCTATTTTTTTTAAACTACCTGTATAATTTTCATCGGGCAATTTTTTACCTTTTTATAAATATAATCGTGTTAAAAACGCATTGAATATATTTTCAATTTATCACATGTTCATTTTTTTGGCTTCGAAAAATACCTTCAAAAATTGTTCTCGCTTCAGCCTCAATTATCAACCCACGTTTTCGACCGTCGCTCTAATAAAACAGACAAGATACCTTGTCCGTCTATTAACATTAAGCCTCGGTTAGCCAATATGTCGCGACCGTGTTTTCCTCGCAAAAATTGGCGGTGGTGCCATGAAATTATCCACCAACGATTCAACTTGAATATTAAATAGGTTGTAGTTCAATGACGGTACGTTTTAGATTTTAATATTTTTATTGAGCGCTGACATTTAATTTCACCGTATTTCAGCTACGGTATTTCAATTTAGGGTTTGTTAAGTCTGGGAGTGTCTAGAATGAATATTTCTCTACCTGGGGTGTATCTTTCGATAAGAAAAAAGATTTATATAGCAAAGGTCAAAGGTGACTCGAAATAATTTATAATGACCGCGGAAAACACCTTTTATGGATATGTCAGCCCATGTAACCATCAACTTGGGTTGGGTTGAAGGACAATAGACGGTGTTCACTGATAGGGGGGATTTAATTTCCTCCCCCTCTGTTTCTTAACGTTATCAGCGCATGCGCTTCAAGGACAAGGTTGCCAGTAATTTGTTATTAGAGCATCTCCAGTAATTTGTTATTAGAGCATCTCCTGCAATTTAGAAACTGAATCGATCAGAACTTCGAGCTTAATTCAGTCTGTTGTACTGGCAACACTTGTCCGCGGATTGTGTCCTTGCCCATTGTCTTTAGAACATTACCTTTGATTTAAATGGGACGTTGTCGAGGCGTACCACCAAAGTTTGAACGAAAAGCAAACCAAAGCAAATCCCGAGTTGGGTTTTTTTTTTCTCTAAGAAGTTTTCTTTTCTAGAAGAAATTTAACGTCGGTAATACGTGTTGTGAAAATCAATTGGAAACAAGTCCAACTTGAGAATACAATAGAAAATGTAATAGAATGTAATGATATCAGTGTTCTTATATACGGATTCGGAACTACTTTCCAAGAGGAAAAGGTGGTATTGATTGTATTCGGGATCATCGTAGCTTGGGGCTTACCAACCATTGAGAAATCGGTTTGGGGGTATTTTTTTGGTTCTTTCTTCTTGGTTCGCTTGCAAGGTCTTCCGGATCTAGTCGAGTATAGGGTTGGTTCATAAGTTCATATGATATGTTCACCATAAGTTTGTCACTGATTACTGAGACTAAATAGGAGTGCCTAGATGGAATAGGTCCTAGCTGCAAAATTAATTAACCACCACCGAGTGTACTTAGGACTTCAATTGACGCGCTCTACCTCGTTCTCCTTCTCGAACTAGTTATCTCGAGCTGCTGTAAGTCTCTCAGTGTCATACTTATGGAAGGAACATATCACTTATAAACTTATGATTCAACCTTATAGTTTGAAAACCATCAATTTAAGCTGGAAATCCTTAATCAGAGTGAAACCGGAAAGAAAGGAATTCAATTCATTACCGATTGTGATACTGATACCAGAAAAAAGTATAAAAAAATTCTAGCAGGAAAAACTCACTTCATTATCTGAAAGACAGACAGATATCAGAAAAACACTGAGACCTTAGAAGATTTTTTTATTTTGTAAGTTTAAGCATAAAGATAGTGCGCAAATACTTGCAAGTGTTGCCAGTCATGTGCAATTCAACCAACAACAGACTGAATTAAGCTGTAATTCAATTCAGTAATGGTCATTCGGTTCAAGAAGCATATATAATAAATAACTACTGGCAACCCTGTAACTTCTCTCTATAAGTCGCTATCTTTAAATGTTTAGCAACGCAGTTTAGTAAACCGTCTTGGGGTATGCTTAGTTTTCAGTAAAGGTTCGAGATAGAGTTCAATGCAGTTCCTGCTCAAGTAATCTGGCCTTTTTTTACCTGGTCACTTTTACCGACGTTATTATCTTGACCAGTGAAGGAAAAAATCTTTGGGTTCCCCTTCCCCCCCCCTTCTCCGTATCAGTCTGAATTTACAGTTAAGACTAAGGTCAGGGAGTTATGGGGTTTGTGGTTTTGTTTGGCGTTGCATTTTAGGGTTGAAACGTTGTTTATATATAGCTTATCGGTTAGTTTGACCTCTGGTCACGTAATGTTGATAGACTTTCTTTTTATGGTTCTTCTTGTTATTTCTCGCGATTTGACCACATTGATGACCACCACCATCACCTTCTTTTGTTAATTTTGTTTTGGGTCCGCGCCACCGCCGCTAGAGGCAAGCACTTATGGTCAGTCCCAAATAGGGCTTTATATTGGACTTGTTTTGACCCTTTCAAACTATCATTATCATTTTTTGCGAGATGACTTTGCGCTATCGAAATACGTTTTTTCTCAGTTAGAATATGTCTTTCAAATCTAAACATTTAATTTATCTTAACTTGAAATGTGTTCTATATTGTTAACTTAATTAATATAACATTGAAATACTAATTCCAAATATCAAAATAATTAATTTGTATTTGAAATATTAATTCCAAATTTTGAAAATTTGAAACCATTCAAAATCCCAAGAAATTTAACTTATACTTGAAATAAATAATTCAAAATCTCAAGAAATTTAACTTATTAAGCAAAACGTAAACAAACAACCCCTCCATACACCCAACTTTGGAGGCTCATAACTCTGGTTCTACTAGAGATGCGGGGATGTCCTTTGAGTATGTTATAGTCCAATTTGTCCCCCATCTAACCATACTAAATACTAGGGCTACGACAAACAGGGGCCGAGATATTAAGGAAAATGTTCAAAAACATGCCATAGGAATAGCATCACACCCAACTTTGGAGGCTCGTAACTCTGTTTCTACTTGAGATACGGGGATGTCCTTTGAGTATGTTATAGTCCAATTTGTCCCCCATCTAACCATACTAAATACTAGGGCTACGACAAACAGGAGCCGAGTAATTAAGGAAAATATTCGTCAACTTATGGTATCGTCTCACTTATTGTTATTATGTTACTTATGATTTTTAACACTGAACTTTGAAGGCCCATAACCCTTGTTCTATTAGAGATACGGGGATCTCCTTTGAATATGTTATAGCCCTTTTTGCTCCCCATACAAGGATACTTTAAACTTGAGGCTACCTCATTATCATAGTCAACTTATTTTAGTGTCTCACTTATTGTTATTAGGTTACTTTTGATTTTTAACAATAAACTTTGGAGGCTCGTAACTCTGATTCTATTAGAGATGCGGGAATGTCCTTTGAGTATGGTATAGTCCAATTTGTCTCCCATCCAACCATACTAAAAACTTAGGGCTACGACTAACAGGGGCCGAGTAATTAAGCAAAACGTAAACAAACAACCCCCTCCATAGGAATAGCGTTACACTAAACTTTGGGAAGTATGTGGGGAAAAACCTGGAAATCTCAGGGAAATTTGTTTTCCAAAAGTTGTATGAACCCTGGTATACTCGAAATAAATAATTCAACATCTCAAGAAATTTATACTTGAAATAAATAATTCAACATCTCAAGAAATTTATACTTGAAATAAATAATTCAAAATCTCAAGAAATTTAATTTATACTTTATAATAACAATTCAAAATCTCAAGAAATTTAATTTATACTTGAAATAAGTAATTAAAAATCTCAAGAAATTTAATTTATACTTAAAATAATAATCCAAGTTAAAATACGCCTAGACAACACACAACAACACCCCTTTGAAGTTGTAACACACCTTTAAATGCAATCGTATTGGGGGGGGGGAAGGAACTCGAAATCTTCGACGGTCAATAAATTCTAGTCAAGAGTGTAGGATTAATTTCAAATTGAAAACTAGAATTCAACTTAAGAAGAAAAAAATCGAAATGTCTATTTATTCATCTTCTGACATTTGAAATCACTAGCTTCTTTGGTTAAAGAAGTCTAACAACGTACGAGAAAGATATGTAATGTTAGTAAGATTACAGACAGTAACAAGTTATATGAGTTTTAGTGGGCCTATAATAAAAAAAAAAGTAAAATAAAAATCGAGGATGAAACGTAGAGATGTTTTGCGGGAGAGTTGTAATAATTTAGAAGGAATCCGTTTCGTCAGGGGGCCACTGACCGTAGGGGAACCCGGGGGAGGGGAGGGACTTGTAACCGGGGGGGGGGAATATTATTACCATTTTTTTCCCATTAGTTACGTCTCCTAGTTTTTCTGTGATAACCAAAGCTAGCTGCATGGGATGGCTAGGTATAGTCGGCGAATTTCAAAGAATAATTTTTGGTTGTTTTTTTTAAATCGAAGAATCGGTCACTAATACTCTCGCACTTAAATTAATATTAATAAGTTTTATTTAATTTTAACTGTGATTTTTTAATTAAATTTACAAGTACGCATTTTATTTTTAATTATTAATTTATTTTTTTAGTAATATTAAATTTTTAAAACGGGGAAATTATTGATTGTTTAGGCTTATTTCAAATCCCTTTATAAAAGTGATTTTTTTTTTGCGTGAAACATACAAAAGCTTTTAGTGCAGCGAGTCTTTTTATCCTCTTATTTTTAAAGGTAAATGTGTTTCTTTAGAGAAGATTATTAGTCTGTGGGATTAGGACTCTTATGTCTTCCTGTAATTATTTTATATTTGCAGTGAAGAAATAGGCTGGGGATGCTTATTCCTACCGTCTTAAATACTGTCAAGTTAAATTGGTTGGGTGTATAGGTTTCCATAGCAATGGCGGAAGCGTCAGTTCACGTGCGACGCCGGATTAAAAGATTTAGCTCTTTTCGGATTAATAGATTTTTATCACGCGCAAACAATTTCTACCTTAGTCAAGATAAATTCGTACAATGCGAACAAAACCGTCTTAATTTATTTGCACGTGCTATTTTTTTTTCTTTAATTTAAAAATTAAATTTTTTCGGTTTACTTTAAACCTTAATAACTTTTTAAATTACCATCCGATTTTAACGACATTAGGCTTAAATTAAAGCTGAAATTAATCGGAATCCAAAGATATATATTTTATTTTAGCATTACCTTAATTTACATTAGTGTTTTAAGCTTTTGAAGAAAGTAGTCGCCCACTTAAGTTAAAGAAGAGACTGGTTTTGCTTTTATTTCTAGTAAAACTCGCTCCACCCAAAGCGAAGCGCGAATAAAAGGGGGACGCGAGAACCGCCCATTTTTCACGTGACGTCTAAAATATTCTTAAGAAGTGGGCGTGGCCAAGTTTTACCTTTTTATATATTTTTTTGCTTTATTTCATGAATAAATTAACAACGTAGTCATTTTGACGCTAACCAAATTGGAAGGCTGCTTGCCGCCGATGGTAACAATTAAGAGAGATACGTAAATATGATTACCTCGTTGGCACCTTTCAAATTTTTGGGTGGGAAAGTGCCTGTCTAAGTAGCTACCTGTGTCCGAAAAGTTGCAATACGAATGAAATGTCGCTGAAACGGCGAAACTTGGTGGTGCCGGTAACTTTATAGGAGGAGACTTTATAGGACATACTTTTCATTCAATAAGGATGATTTCGAAGCCTTTAGCACTCGCAATCTCCGCTGCTAAGCCTGGCGTGTGCCAATATCCCACCCAATGATCTACTTTTGCTGAGCTTAGCTGAATATTTGTTATACGGGAAAGTAGTTTCTATCTATAATAAAGTATTTTCCAGCGGCTATTTGCAAGCCCCCCCCCTCCCCCCCCCCCAATAGCACCCCTTGATCCTCGACGCTATAGAATTCTGCCCGTTCAATCGGCCAAAAAGTCCGACACTTTTGGATTATCGGAGGGAACCCAAAATTAACATTAAGTTCTATGGTAGGAGGTGGGCAATTTTGGCCCCATATCCTCTGTCCTATTGATCCAAATGACCATTTACCATGGTAATGTACACGGTAATTTACCATGGTACGTTGACATCACGACTATGGAGTGTTTTTTTGACAAATTTGCTATTATTATTATTATAAGAAAACTAATTGGAATTAGTGTCCAAAATAAAAATTGATGAAAAATACGTTCACTTTTAAAATTTTCATAATGACCAAATAATAAAACACTTCGGAACAATTAATATGAAAGTCATTGTAAACGCATTTGTAAAGTGGACTTTTTAAATTCACTGTTTAGTTTAAAAGGTTAAACAGTTTCGAAAGCTCGAAACACGCTATATTTTACATGGTTAGCAGGGAGCCCACTGGTCCTATAATTCCTATAAATTCCTATATTTTTGAACCTGTCCTATATTATCCTATAATTTCATGAAAGGTCCTATAATATCCTATATTTTTGACTTAGTCGAAGTTTCCGTATAGTTTAGCATCAAATTGATCAAAATTTAGCTTTTTATTATCGATATCACATTTGAATAGACACCGAAATTGCGGAGCTCGCTTAGGATTTTTTATATATTATATTATATTTTAATTAAGTTCTTCTGAGTTTTCAAAGTAAAATCCAATTTGTTATTTTTTATTTTTTGAGATTTTTCTACACGGTTTAAGCCCCAAAATTGTATTATATATGAGCATTTTTAGTCCTATATTTTCCTATAAAAACACATTTTTTTCTCCTATAAAATCCTATAATTCCGGAAAAAAATCCTATTTTTCCTATAAGGAATTTAAATTTAAGAGTGGGCTCCCTGGGTTAGGCCTAAAAATTTCAATGTAGTATATACTAAATTAGGTTTTTGAAGCAATCTCAACTTTTTTTAAATGTATGTATTTCTGTTTGTTTGTTTAGATTTCGAATAGACAATACAGATCACATAATAGACGTAAATAAAGGAAATAATCCGTTCGAGTATGATCAAGTCAATATAATATGTCCAGTTTATACTCCTGGGACAAAAGAGGAGGATATGGAGAGATACATTATTTACAATGTAAGTTCGTGATTGATTATTTTTGTTATTTAACGAGTTTTTACCCTTGGAAGTGTAAATTCAATTTCCAATTGAACAGGTATCGAAAGAAGAATACGATTCTTGTAGGATCACGAACCCTAATCCTCGAATCATCGCAGTCTGTGATAAACCGCATCAGGTCATGTACTTCACCATAACCTTTAGGTCCTTTACGCCGCAACCTGGTGGACTAGAGTTTCGACCCGGTCAAGATTACTATTTTATTTGTGAGTTTCACTCTTAATGTTGCTTTCACTCCATGACTCCTCCCTTTTAGATAAAATGGCGCCGAAATTTATAGAGTGTTTTTGGGTTTAGTTATTTTAAATCATATTTATTTTTTATTTATTGCTTAGCTACGTCGACGGGTGGATTGAGTGGGCTTCATCAGCGTATTGGTGGACGATGCGAAACTCACAATATGAAAGTTATCTTCAAAGTCTGCTGCGACCCATCCAAGAGTAAGTTCATTTAATTAATTAATTTTAATTAAATTTATTATTTTATTTTATATCTTTTTATTTCATTATTTGATTCATTTTTAACGAAATTCATTAATATGTTTAATTTATTTGATTAAGTTTAATTAAATGGATTAATATTTTTTATTTGATTAGTTTTAATTAAATTCATTATTTAATATATTTTATTTATTTGATTAGTTTTAATTAAATTCATTATTTAATATATTTTATTTATTTGATTAGTTTTAATTAAATTCATTATTTAATATATTTTATTTATTTGATTAGTTTTAATTAAATTCATTATTTAATATATTTTATTTATTTGATTAGTTTTAATTAAATTCATTATTTAATATATTTTATTTATTTGATTAGTTTTAATTAAATTCATTATTCGATATTTTTTATTTATTTGATTAGTTTTAATTAAATTCATTATTTAATATATTTTATTTATTTGATTAGTTTTAATTAAATTCATTATTCGATATTTTTTATTTATTTGATTAGTTTTAATTAAATAAATTCATTATTCATTATTGCTTTGTTGATGTAGTGACCACCACTACAACTAGCACTACCGCGGTGACGTTGCCGAGCGTGGTGACCTCTATTCCATCTGGTAGCCAAAGGCCGGCTCTGGATTACAGCCCAATCATTTCCGGTATTACGAAAGCGGGTCCAGTGGCCAGTACGTACGGACCGGCTATTTTCGTGCCCACGAGTTCGCCGGGTCGAGCGTTGCCACCTTACGTTTTTAGTAGCAGCAGTACTTCGCCCCCACCCTTCTGGTTAAGACCGTACTCGCCAACTAGACCGCCTTACAAGACCTACGATTTACCATCCGATCTTGATAGGAAAAAACCCACAAAGAAAACAGGTAAATTATTCATTCAATCATTACAGGGTTCGTGCAAACCTGGGAAACTCGGGGAAATATATGGGGGGAAAAAACCTGGGAAACTCTGGGAAATGTATGGCGCGAAAAAACCTGGGAAACTCTGGGAAATGTATGGCGCGAAAAAACCTGGGAAACTCTGGGAAATGTATGGGGGTAAAACCTGGGAAACTCGGGAAAATATATGGGGGGAAAACCTGGGAAACTCGGGAAAATATATGGGGGGAAAACCTGGAAAACTCGTGGAAATATATGGGGGTAAAACCTGGAAAACTCGGGGAAATATGAGGGGAAAACCTGGGAAACTCGGGGTAATACATTGGCGAAAAAACCTGGAAAACTATGGGAAATACATTGACGAAAAAACCTGGAAAACTCTGGGAAATATATGGGGGAAAAAACCTGGAAAACTCGAGGGAATCGTGTTTACAAAAGTTGTATGAATTCATTTAATAATTCCGTTTATTTTTATTTTCGCGCTCTTTCAGAGGATCGCGATAAATTACCGAATGAAACGCGAGCCAAAAATGAAGAATTGGTGAAAAACGGTTGTGATTGGTCATCAAGGTCACGGTTTGACCTTGTACTCGCGTCATTTTTTGTGACTTGCGTGCTAAGCGCGTCGAGAATAAGCCTAAATTTAGGCTTAACGACGACGAGGTGAAATATAATCCCTAAACAATTAAAAAAAAAACTTGAATTAAATAAAATTAAAAACGTAAAAACGCCCAAAATGTGAACTAAAGAATTAAATTCTGAAATAACTTAACGCGTGAAAAAAAGTCGCGAAAACACGTGAAATAATTAATTCTACTTAACCTTAGAACTAAGTTTCACTAACTGATTTTTATTTTAAAGAAACTCGGAAACTTGGTCCAAATATTTATAATAAACTTATATATAAAAAAAATCCAAAAAACTTTAAAAATAAAAATATGGTGGAAAAAATTATTTGCGTCCAAAAAAAAAAAAAAGCTACAAAGCCGCGCGTGCGCGATGAAAAATTATGAAAAATATTGGAGGACTCGATGTGTGGAATTATTTTCACAGTGAAAATATTATGAGGACCACAACAAATCCCAGTGTAAAATAATACTTGTAAAAAAATTATATAGACAAGTTGGTTACGAGTGTGTGAATAGACATTTGACGGAAAAAAATAAATGTTTTTTTAATTAATATTAGAATATCTGGTCAAAATTTATTTTTAATTTTTTTTTCTAAACTTTAATTTCAAAGCCGAAAAATTCCCCTGAAATCATTCGGGTTTTAATTATAATTTAAAATAAAATAGCTCCGGTTTAAAATAATTAAATAATTAAAGTTAAAATTTTAAATTTCACTTGCCAATTAAAATTAAATCTTCTAAATATTAAAATTTAAAATAAAGTAATTTGTTAGGATTAAAATATGAGCTTACAGTTTAAATTTAATTTAATCTTAAATAGTATAAAATTAAATTTAATTTTAAATGAAGAAAAATTTTGAACGTGCCAAAATTAATAATGTTTTTAATTAGTTTCTTTTAATGGCGCTAGTGAAGCTTAATTTAAATATGGCGTACGTGTGCGAGAAGTGCCTTAAATAATTGGGTTTGAATACTTAAATTTAATTATTATTTTTAATATTTAGAAGATTTTCTTTTTTAACCTTTTTTTTGGCAATTGTAGAAATTATTTCAGTCAATGAAAATCAGAGCGATCTCAATGGGAGTTTAAAGAGTAAAAAAAATAAATTAATTAATTAATTAATTAAAACCCCGAATGTTTTTAGATATGTATAAAAAAACTGCCATAAAGTTTTTGTATTATTTAAAATTAATTTTTTCCGGTAAAAAAATTCTTTGTAAAATAAGCGTTGTTTTTAGCGTTAATCTTATTATTTATTTTGTAATTTTTTTTAAATAAAACAAAATTTAGTATCAGTTTTTTTTCTAGAAATTTGCTCATTAGTTTTTTAAACCTTAATTAGATATTTGGCAAAATTCTAATTTCAACTTGTAATAAAAATAACTACTGACGGTAAATATAAGTAATTAATTTGTCAAGAATTAATTACCGTATATTTAATATAATTAAATATAACTAAAAAATATCGACATTCGAACAAAATAAATAAATAAAAAAATACTACAATATTTAGTCACCTGAATGTAAAACTGTGTTAGATTGAAATTGATTAAATAAGCCTGTAGAACTAATTCAATATATAATGTTGAACCTTGTGATTTGAAATGTATAGAAACAACAATTCTGTGTTTTTGTATCATCGGGAAATTAAAAAAAAGATAAAATTTTGTAAAATTTCTCTCCATTTATTCCAAAAACACCATCACATGAGATTATTTCATATTGCCTTTAATGTATCACAACTGGTTACCCCCTGCTGCGACCCCCTGCTGTGACCCCCTACTGTTTCCATACTGTTACCCCCTACTGTTTCTATACTGTTACCCCCTGCTGCGACCCCCTGCTGTGACCCCCTACTGTTTCCATACTGTTACCCCCTGCTGTTACCCCTACTGTTTCCATACTGTTACCCCCTACTGTTTCTATACTGTTACCCCCTGCTGTTACCCAATGCTGTTGCCCCCTGCTGTTATCCAATACTGTTACCCCCTGCTGTGACCCCCTACTGCTTCCATACTGTGACCCCCTGCTGTTTCCATACTGTGACCCCCTACTGTTTCCATACTGTTACCCCCTGCTGTTACCCAATGCTGTTGCCCCCTGCTGTTATCCAATACTGTTACCCCCGGCTGTGACCCCCTACTGCTTCCATACTGTTACCCCCTGCTGTGACCCCCTACTGTTTCCATACTGTTACCCCCTGCTGTTACCCAATGCTGTTACCCCCTGCTGTGACCCCCTACTGTTTCCATACTGTTACCCCCTGCTGTTACCCAATGCTTTTACCCCCTGCTGTTATCCAATACTTGTTACCCCCTGCTGTGACCCCCTACTGTTTCCATACTGTTACCCCCTGCTGTTACCCCTACTGTTTCCATACTGTTACCCCCTGCTGTTACCCCTACTGTTTCCATACTGTTACCCCCTACTGTTTCTATACTGTTACCCCCTGCTGTTACCCAATGCTGTTGCCCCCTGCTGTTATCCAATACTGTTACCCCCTGCTGTGACCCCCTACTGCTTCCATACTGTTACCCCCTGCTGTGACCCCCTACTGTTTCCATACTGTTACCCCCTGCTGTTACCCCTACTGTTTCCATACTGTTACCCCCTACTGTTTCTATACTGTTACCCCCTGCTGTTACCCAATGCTGTTTCTATACTGTTACCCCCTGCTGTTACCCAATGCTGTTGCCCCCTGCTGTTATCCAATACTGTTACCCCCTGCTGTGACCCCCTACTGCTTCCATACTGTGACCCCCTGCTGTTTCCATACTGTGACCCCCTACTGTTTCCATACTGTTACCCCCTGCTGTTACCCAATGCTGTTGCCCCCTGCTGTTATCCAATACTGTTACCCCCTGCTGTGACCCCCTACTGCTTCCATACTGTTACCCCCTGCTGTGACCCCCTACTGTTTCCATACTGTTACCCCCTGCTGTTACCCAATGCTTTTACCCCCTGCTGTTATCCAATACTTGTTACCCCCTGCTGTGACCCCCTACTGTTTCCATACTGTTACCCCCTGCTGTTATCCAATACTGTTACCCCCTGCTGTGACCCCCTACTGTTTCCATACTGTTACCCCCTGCTGTTATCCAATACTGTTACCCCCTGCTGTGACCCCCTACTGTTTCCATACTGTTACCCCCTGCTGTTACCCAATGCTTTTACCCCTGCTGTTATCCAATACTTGTTACCCCCTGCTGTGACCCCCTACTGTTTCCATACTGTTACCCCCTGCTGTTTCTATACTGTTACCCCCTGCTGCGACCCCCTGCTGTTACCCCCTGCTGTGACCCCTACTGTTTCCATACTGTTACCCCCTGCTGTGACCCCCTACTGTTTCCATACTGTTACCCCCTGCTGTGACCCCCTACTGTTTCCATACTGTTACCCCCTGCTGTGACCCCCTGCTGATTCCATACCGTTACCCCCTGCTGCGACCCCCTGCTGGGACCCCCTACTGTTTCCATACTGTTACCCCCTACTGTTTCTATACTGTTACCCCCTGCTGAGACCCCCTGCTGTGACCCCCTACTGTTTCCATACTGTTACCCCCTGCTGTTACCCCTACTGTTTCCATACTGTTACCCCCTACTGTTTCTATACTGTTACCCCCTGCTGTTACCCAATGCTGTTGCCCCCTGCTGTTATCCAATACTGTTACCCCCTGCTGTGACCCCCTACTGCTTCCATACTGTGACCCCCTGCTGTTTCCATACTGTGACCCCCTACTGTTTCCATTCTGTTACCCCCTGCTGTTACCCAATGCTGTTGCCCCCTGCTGTTATCCAATACTGTTACCCCCTGCTGTGACCCCCTACTGCTTCCATACTGTTACCCCCTGCTGTGACCCCCTACTGTTTCCATACTGTTACCCCCTGCTGTTACCCAATGCTGTTACCCCCTGCTGTGACCCCCTACTGTTTCCATACTGTTACCCCCTGCTGTGACCCAATGCTTTTACCCCCTGCTGTTATCCAATACTTGTTACCCCCTGCTGTGACCCCCTACTGTTTCCATACTGTTACCCCCTGCTGTTACCCCTACTGTTTCCATACTGTTACCCCCTGCTGTTACCCCTACTGTTTCCATACTGTTACCCCCTACTGTTTCTATACTGTTACCCCCTGCTGTTACCCAATGCTGTTGCCCCCTGCTGTTATCCAATACTGTTACCCCCTGCTGTGACCCCCTACTGCTTCCATACTGTTACCCCCTGCTGTGACCCCCTACTGTTTCCATACTGTTACCCCCTGCTGTTACCCAATGCTTTTACCCCCTGCTGTTATCCAATACTTGTTACCCCCTGCTGTGACCCCCTACTGTTTCCATACTGTTACCCCCTGCTGTTATCCAATACTGTTACCCCCTGCTGTGACCCCCTACTGTTTCCATACTGTTACCCCCTGCTGTTATCCAATACTGTTACCCCCTGCTGTGACCCCCTACTGTTTCCATACTGTTACCCCCTGCTGTTACCCAATGCTTTTACCCCTGCTGTTATCCAATACTTGTTACCCCCTGCTGTGACCCCCTACTGTTTCCATACTGTTACCCCCTGCTGTTTCTATACTGTTACCCCCTGCTGCGACCCCCTGCTGTTACCCCCTGCTGTGACCCCCTACTGTTTCCATACTGTTACCCCCTGCTGTGACCCCCTACTGTTTCCATACTGTTACCCCCTGCTGTGACCCCCTGCTGATTCCATACCGTTACCCCCTGCTGGGACCCCCTGCTGCGACCCCCTGCTGGGACCCCCTGCTGAGACCCCCTGCTGTTTCCATACCGTTACCCCCTGCTGTGACCCCCTGCTGAGACCCCCTGCTGTTTCCATACCGTTACCCCCTGCTGGGACCCCCTGCTGATTCCATACCGTTACCCCCTGCTGCGACCCCCTGCTGGGACCCCCTGTTGGGACCCCCTGCTGTTTCCATACCGTTACCCCCTGCTGTGGCCCCCTGCTGGGACCCCCTGCTGAGACCCCCTGCTGTTTCCATACCGTTACCCCTGCTGGGACCCCCTGCTGTGGCCCCCTGCTGGGACCCCCTGCTGTGAGCCCCTGCTGAGACCCCCTGCTGATTCCATACCGTTACCCCCTGCTGGGACCCCCTGCTGAGACCCCCTGCTGTTTCCATACCGTTACCCCCTGCTGGGACCCCCTGCTGTGGCCCCCTGCTGTGGCCCCCTGCTGGGACCCCCTGCTGTGACCCCCTGCTGATTCCATACCGTTACCCCCTGCTGCGACCCCCTGCTGGGACCCCCTGCTGAGACCCCCTGCTGTTTCCATACCGTTACCCCCTGCTGGGACCCACTGCTGAGACCCCCTGCTGTTTCCATACCGTTACCCCCTGCTGATTCCATACCGTTACCCCCTGCTGGGACCCCCTGCTGTGGCCCCCTGCTGGGACCCCCTGCTGAGACCCCTTGCTGTTTCCATACCGTTACCCCCTGCTGTGGCCCCCTGCTGGGGCCCCCTGCTGAGACCCCCTGCTGAGACCCCCTGCTGTGGCCCCCTGCTGAGACCCCCTGCTGTTTCCATACCGTTACCCCCTGCTGGGACCCCCTGCTGTGGCCCCCTGCTGGGACCCCCTGCTGTGAACCCCTGCTGAGACCCCCTGCTGATTCCATACCGTTACCCCCTGCTGGGACCCCCTGCTGCGGCCCCCTGCTGGGACCCCCTGCTGAGACCCCCTGCTGTTTCCATACCGTTACCCCCTGCTGGGACCCCCTGCTGATTCCATACCGTTACCCCCTGCTGGGACCCCCTGCTGTTTCCATACCGTTACCCCCTGCTGTTTCCATACCGTTAACCCCTGCTGTGACCCCCTGCTTTTTCCTTACCGTTACCCCCTGCTGGGACCCCCTGCTGTTTCCATACCGTTACCCCCTGCTGGGACCCCCTGCTGATTCCATACCGTTACCCCTGCTGGGACCCCCTGCTGCGACCCCCTGCTGTGGCCCCCTGCTGAGACCCCCTGCTGTTTCCATACCGTTACCCCCTGCTGGGACCCCCTGCTGGGACCCCCTGCTGTGACCCCCTGCTGGGACCCCCTGCTGAGACCCCATGCTGAGACCCCCTGCTGTTCCCATACCGTTACCCCCTGCTGGGACCCCCTGCTGCGACCCCCTGCTGAGACCCCCTGCTGTTTCCATACCGTTACCCCCTGCTGGGACCCCCTGCTGAGACCCCCTGCTGTTTCCATACCGTTACCCCCTGCTGAGACCCCCTGCTGTTTCCATACCGTTACCCCCTGCTGAGACCCCCTGCTGTTTCCATACCGTTACCCCCTGCTGCGACCCCCTGCTGTGGCCCCCTGCTGGGACCCCCTGCTGAGACCCCCTGCTGTTTCCATACCGTTACCCCCTGCTGGGACCCCCTGCTGAGACCCCCTGCTGTTTCCATACCGTTACCCCCTGCTGGGACCCCCTGCTGCGACCCCCTGCTAGGACCCCCTGCTGCGACCCCATGCTAGGACCCCCTGCTGTGACCCCCTGCTGGGACCCCCTGCTGAGACCCCCTGCTGTTTCCATACCGTTACCCCCTGCTGGGACCCCCTGCTGTTTCCATACCGTTACCCCCTGCTGGGACCCCCAGCTGAGACCCCCTGCTGTTTCCATACCGTTACCCCCTGCTGTTTCCATACCGTTACCCCCTGCTGTGGCCCCCTGCTGAGCCCCCCTGCTGTTTCCATACCGTTACCCCCTGCTGGGACCCCCTGCTGTGGCCCCCTGCTGGGACCCCCTGCTGTTTCCATACCGTTACCCCCTGCTGGGACCCCCTGCTGCGACCCCCTGCTGGGACCCCCTGCTGGGACCCCCTGCTGTTTCCATACCGTTACCCCCTGCTGCGACCCCCTGCTAGGACCCCCTGCTGTTTCCATACCGTTACCCCCTGCTGGGACCCCCTGCTGCGACCCCCTGCTGAGACCCCCTGCTGTTTCCATACCGTTACCCCCTGCTGGGACCCCCTGCTGCGACCCCCTGCTAGGACCCCCTGCTGTGACCCCCTGCTGAGACCACCTGCTGTTTCCATACCGTTACCCCCTGCTGGGACCCCCTGCTGCGACCCCCTGCTGTGGCCCCCTGCTGGGACCCCCTGCTGAGACCCCCTGCTGTTTCCATACCGTTACCCCCTGCTGGGACCCCCTGCTGAGACCCCCTGCTGTTTCCATACCGTTACCCCCTGCTGTGGCCCCCTGCTGGGACCCCCTGCTGAGACCCCCTGCTGTTTCCATACCGTTACCCCCTGCTGGGACCCCCTGCTGTGGCCCCCTGCTGGGACCCCCTGCTGTTTCCATACCGTTACCCCCTGCTGGGACCCCCTGCTGTGGCCCCCTGCTGGGACCCCCTGCTGTTTCCATACCGTTACCCCCTGCTGGGACCCCTTGCTGTGGCCCCCTGCTGGGACCCCCTGCTGAGACCCCCTGCTGTTTCCATACCGTTACCCCCTGCTGGGACCCCCTGCTGAGACCCCCTGCTGTTTCCATACCGTTACCCCCTGCTGTGGCCCCCTGCTGGGACCCCCTGCTGAGACCCCCTGCTGTTTCCATACCGTTACCCCCTGCTGGGACCCCCTGCTGTGGCCCCCTGCTGGGACCCCCTGCTGTGGCCCCCTGCTGGGACCCCCTGCTGTGGCCCCCTGCTGGGACCCCCTGCTGAGACCCCCTGCTGTTTCCATACCGTTACCCCCTGCTGGGACCCCCTGCTGCGACCCCCTGCTGGTACCCCCTGCTGAGACCCCCTGCTGTTTCCATACCGTTACCCCCTGCTGGGACCCCCTGCTGGGACCCCCTGCTGCGACCCCCTGCTAGGACCCCCTGCTGGGACCCCCTGCTGAGACCCCCTGCTGTTTCCATACCGTTACCCCCTGCTGGGACCCCCTGCTGCGACCCCCTGCTGGGACCCAGTGCTGTTTCCATACCGTTACCCCCTGCTGGGACCCCCTGCTGAGGGGTAACAGCAGGGGGTCTCAGCAGGGGGTCCCAGCAGGGGGTAACGGTATGGAAACAGCAGGGGGTCTCAGCAGGGGGCCACAGCAGGGGGTCGCAGCAGGGGGTCTCAGCAGGGGGTCCCAGCAGGGGGCCACAGCAGGGGGTCCCAGCAGGGGGTAACGGTATGGAAACAGCAGGGGGTCTCAGCAGGGGGTCCCAGCAGGGGGGCACAGCAGGGGGCTCAGCAGGGGGCCACAGCAGGGGGTAACGGTATGGAAACAGCAGGGGGCCTCAGCAGGGGGTCCCAGCAGGGGGCCACAGCAGGGGGTCGCAGCAGGGGGTCCCAGCAGGGGGTAACGGTATGGTATCAGCAGGGGGTCTCAGCAGGGGGTCCCAGCAGGGGGTAACAGTATGGAATCAGCAGGGGGTCCCAGCAGGGGGTAACGGTATGGAAACAGCAGGGGGTCTCAGCAGGGGGTCCCAGCAGGGGGCCACAGCAGGGGGTCGCAGCAGGGGGTAACGGTATGGAAACAGCAGGGGGTCTCAGCAGGGGGTCCCAGCAGGGGGTAACGGTATGGAAACAGCAGGGGGTCTCAGCAGGGGGCCACAGCAGGGGGTCGCCGCAGGGGGTCTCAGCAGGGGGTCACAGCAGGGGGTCCCAGCAGGGGGTAACGGTATGGAAACAGCAGGGGGTCTCAGCAGGGGGGCACAGCAGGGGGTCTCAGCAGGGGGTCCCAGCAGGGGGCCACAGCAGGGGGTCCCAGCAGGGGGTAACGGTATGGAAACAGCAGGGGGTCTCAGCAGGGGGTCCCAGCAGGGGGCCGCAGCAGGGGGTCCCAGCAGGGGGCCGCAGCAGGGGGTCCCAGCAGGGGGTAACGGTATGGAATCAGCAGGGGGTCTCAGCAGGGGTTCACAGCAGGGGGTCCCAGCAGGGGGCCACAGCAGGGGGTAACGGTATGGAAACAGCAGGGGGTCTCAGCAGGGGATCCCAGCAGGGGGTCCCAGCAGGGGGCCACAGCAGGGGGTCGCAGCAGGGGGTCCCAGCAGGGGGTAACGGTATGGAAACAGCAGGGGGTCTCAGCAGGGGGTCCCAGCAGGGGGCCACAGCAGGGGGTCCCAGCAGGGGTCACAGCAGGGGGTCCCAGCAGGGGGTACCGGTATGGAAACAGCAGGGGGTCTCAGAAGGGGGTCCCAGCAGGGGGCCACAGCAGGGGGTCTCAGCAGGGGGCCACAGCAGGGGGTAACGGTATGGAAACAGCAGGGGGTCTCAGCAAGGGGCCACAGCATGGGGTCCCAGCAGGGGGTAACGGTATGGAAACAGCAGGGGGTCTCAGCAGGGGTAACGGTATGGAAACAGCAGGGGGTCTCAGCAAGGGGCCACAGCATGGGGTCCCAGCAGGGGGTAACGGTATGGAAACAGCAGGGGGTCCCAGCAGGGGGTAACGGTATGGAAACAGCAGGGGGTCACAGCAGGGGGTAACGGTATGGAAACAGCAGGGGGTCACAGCAGGGGGTAACGGTATGGAAACAGCAGGGGGTCCCAGCAGGGGGTAACTGTATGGAAACAGCAGGGGGTCCCAGCAGGGGGTAACGGTATGGAAACAGCAGGGGGTCCCAGCAGGGGGTAACTGTATGGAAACAGCAGGGGGTCCCAGCAGGGGGTAACGGTATGGAAACAGCAGGGGGTCCCAGCAGGGGGTAACTGTATGGAAACAGCAGGGGGTCCCAGCAGGGGGTAACGGTATGGAAACAGCAGGGGGTCCCAGCAGGGGGTAACGGTATGGAAACAGCAGGGGGTCCCAGCAGGGGGTAACTGTATGGAAACAGCAGGGGGTCCCAGCAGGGGGTAACGGTATGGAAACAGCAGGGGGTCCCAGCAGGGGGTAACTGTATGGAAACAGCAGGGGGTCCCAGCAGGGGGTAACGGTATGGAAACAGCAGGGGGTCACAGCAGGGGGTAACGGTATGGAAACAGCAGGGGGTCCCAGCAGGGGGTAACTGTATGGAAACAGCATGGGGTCCCAGCAGGGGGTAACGGTATGGAAACAGCAGGGGGTCCCAGCAGGGGGTAACTGTATGGAAACAGCAGGGGGTCCCAGCAGGGGGTAACGGTATGGAAACAGCAGGGGGTCCCAGCAGGGGGTAACTGTATGGAAACAGCAGGGGGTCCCAGCAGGGGGTAACTGTATGGAAACAGCAGGGGGTCCCAGCAGGGGGTAACGGTATGGAAACAGCAGGGGGTCCCAGCAGGGGGTAACTGTATGGAAACAGCATGGGGTCCCAGCAGGGGGTAACGGTATGGAAACAGCAGGGGGTCCCAGCAGGGGGTAACTGTATGGAAACAGCAGGGGGTCCCAGCAGGGGGTAACTGTATGGAAACAGCAGGGGGTCCCAGCAGGGGGTAACTGTATGGAAACAGCAGGGGGTCCCAGCAGGGGGTAACTGTATGGAAACAGCAGGGGGTCCCAGCAGGGGGTAACGGTATGGAAACAGCAGGGGGTCCCAGCAGGGGGTAACTGTATGGAAACAGCAGGGGGTCCCAGCAGGGGGTAACGGTATGGAAACAGCAGGGGGTCCCAGCAGGGGGTAACTGTATGGAAACAGCAGGGGGTCCCAGCAGGGGGTAACGGTATGGAAACAGCAGGGGGTCCCAGCAGGGGGTAACTGTATGGAAACAGCAGGGGGTCCCAGCAGGGGGTAACGGTATGGAAACAGCAGGGGGTCACAGCAGGGGGTAACGGTATGGAAACAGCAGGGGGTCCCAGCAGGGGGTAACTGTATGGAAACAGCATGGGGTCCCAGCAGGGGGTAACGGTATGGAAACAGCAGGGGGTCCCAGCAGGGGGTAACTGTATGGAAACAGCAGGGGGTCCCAGCAGGGGGTAACGGTATGGAAACAGCAGGGGGTCCCAGCAGGGGGTAACTGTATGGAAACAGCAGGGGGTCCCAGCAGGGGGTAACTGTATGGAAACAGCAGGGGGTCCCAGCAGGGGGTAACTGTATGGAAACAGCAGGGGGTCCCAGCAGGGGGTAACTGTATGGAAACAGCATGGGGTCCCAGCAGGGGGTAACGGTATGGAAACAGCAGGGGGTCCCAGCAGGGGGTAACTGTATGGAAACAGCAGGGGGTCCCAGCAGGGGGTAACGGTATGGAAACAGCAGGGGGTCCCAGCAGGGGGTAACTGTATGGAAACAGCAGGGGGTCCCAGCAGGGGGTAACGGTATGGAAACAGCAGGGGGTCCCAGCAGGGGGTAACGGTATGGAAACAGCAGGGGGTCCCAGCAGGGGGTAACGGTATGGAAACAGCAGGGGGTCCCAGCAGGGGGTAACTGTATGGAAACAGCATGGGGTCCCAGCAGGGGGTAACGGTATGGAAACAGCAGGGGGTCCCAGCAGGGGGTAACTGTATGGAAACAGCAGGGGGTCCCAGCAGGGGGTAACGGTATGGAAACAGCAGGGGGTCCCAGCAGGGGGTAACTGTATGGAAACAGCAGGGGGTCCCAGCAGGGGGTAACGGTATGGAAACAGCAGGGGGTCCCAGCAGGGGGTAACTGTATGGAAACAGCAGGGGGTCCCAGCAGGGGGTAACGGTATGGAAACAGCAGGGGGTCCCAGCAGGGGGTAACTGTATGGAAACAGCAGGGGGTCCCAGCAGGGGGTAACGGTATGGAAACAGCAGGGGGTCACAGCAGGGGGTAACGGTATGGAAACAGCAGGGGGTCCCAGCAGGGGGTAACTGTATGGAAACAGCATGGGGTCCCAGCAGGGGGTAACGGTATGGAAACAGCAGGGGGTCCCAGCAGGGGGTAACTGTATGGAAACAGCAGGGGGTCCCAGCAGGGGGTAACGGTATGGAAACAGCAGGGGGTCCCAGCAGGGGGTAACTGTATGGAAACAGCAGGGGGTCCCAGCAGGGGGTAACTGTATGGAAACAGCAGGGGGTCCCAGCAGGGGGTAACGGTATGGAAACAGCAGGGGGTCCCAGCAGGGGGTAACTGTATGGAAACAGCATGGGGTCCCAGCAGGGGGTAACGGTATGGAAACAGCAGGGGGTCCCAGCAGGGGGTAACTGTATGGAAACAGCAGGGGGTCCCAGCAGGGGGTAACGGTATGGAAACAGCAGGGGGTCCCAGCAGGGGGTAACTGTATGGAAACAGCAGGGGGTCCCAGCAGGGGGTAACGGTATGGAAACAGCAGGGGGTCCCAGCAGGGGGTAACGGTATGGAAACAGCAGGGGGTCCCAGCAGGGGGTAACGGTATGGAAACAGCAGGGGGTCCCAGCAGGGGGTAACTGTATGGAAACAGCATGGGGTCCCAGCAGGGGGTAACGGTATGGAAACAGCAGGGGGTCCCAGCAGGGGGTAACTGTATGGAAACAGCAGGGGGTCCCAGCAGGGGGTAACGGTATGGAAACAGCAGGGGGTCCCAGCAGGGGGTAACGGTATGGAAACAGCAGGGGGTCCCAGCAGGGGGTAACGGTATGGAAACAGCAGGGGGTCCCAGCAGGGGGTAACGGTATGGAAACAGCAGGGGGTCCCAGCAGGGGGTAACTGTATGGAAACAGCATGGGGTCCCAGCAGGGGGTAACGGTATGGAAACAGCAGGGGGTCCCAGCAGGGGGTAACTGTATGGAAACAGCAGGGGGTCCCAGCAGGGGGTAACGGTATGGAAACAGCAGGGGGTCCCAGCAGGGGGTAACTGTATGGAAACAGCAGGGGGTCCCAGCAGGGGGTAACGGTATGGAAACAGCAGGGGGTCCCAGCAGGGGGTAACTGTATGGAAACAGCAGGGGGTCCCAGCAGGGGGTAACGGTATGGAAACAGCAGGGGGTCCCAGCAGGGGGTAACTGTATGGAAACAGCAGGGGGTCCCAGCAGGGGGTAACGGTATGGAAACAGCAGGGGGTCACAGCAGGGGGTAACGGTATGGAAACAGCAGGGGGTCCCAGCAGGGGGTAACTGTATGGAAACAGCATGGGGTCCCAGCAGGGGGTAACGGTATGGAAACAGCAGGGGGTCCCAGCAGGGGGTAACTGTATGGAAACAGCAGGGGGTCCCAGCAGGGGGTAACGGTATGGAAACAGCAGGGGGTCCCAGCAGGGGGTAACTGTATGGAAACAGCAGGGGGTCCCAGCAGGGGGTAACTGTATGGAAACAGCAGGGGGTCCCAGCAGGGGGTAACGGTATGGAAACAGCAGGGGGTCCCAGCAGGGGGTAACTGTATGGAAACAGCATGGGGTCCCAGCAGGGGGTAACGGTATGGAAACAGCAGGGGGTCCCAGCAGGGGGTAACTGTATGGAAACAGCAGGGGGTCCCAGCAGGGGGTAACGGTATGGAAACAGCAGGGGGTCCCAGCAGGGGGTAACTGTATGGAAACAGCAGGGGGTCCCAGCAGGGGGTAACGGTATGGAAACAGCAGGGGGTCCCAGCAGGGGGTAACGGTATGGAAACAGCAGGGGGTCCCAGCAGGGGGTAACGGTATGGAAACAGCAGGGGGTCCCAGCAGGGGGTAACTGTATGGAAACAGCATGGGGTCCCAGCAGGGGGTAACGGTATGGAAACAGCAGGGGGTCCCAGCAGGGGGTAACTGTATGGAAACAGCAGGGGGTCCCAGCAGGGGGTAACGGTATGGAAACAGCAGGGGGTCCCAGCAGGGGGTAACTGTATGGAAACAGCAGGGGGTCCCAGCAGGGGGTAACGGTATGGAAACAGCAGGGGGTCCCAGCAGGGGGTCGCAGCAGAGGTTTATTGTAAAAAAACAAACAAATAGACATATGAGGACAATATACAACTAAAGACAAAATAACAAATAAAAACAGTAGGAAGACCAATTGCGGATTACGTGAGTTAAAGCTGATTAAAGAGGCATCATTTTGTACAAATATTTATTTATTTATTTTATTTATTTATTTCAAGAACAAACAGAGATGACGTGATCATTTTGGTCAAGAAACAAAGAGGCGAATACGTTATTAAAGAAGTCGGGGTAATATTGGGCGGCGCGGTTGCAATCCGGAGACCAATTGATCTCCAACAGAACCGGTTTAATGCCATCACTTTGATCCTTACTCCATTGCAACATGATATCAACAGCGTACATGGCTCTCGATTGGGGGTTGTGCCCGATACCCAGAGGGGGCGACTTACTCGTGGCGCTCCTAAAAACCTCCTCCAACATTTGGAAGATTTTACTCTAAAATATAACGAGTTAATTCAAGTAATTAAAATAAGAATATTTAATTAATTGTCTTACTTGAATATCAGTCCATTTGAAATCGGGATAATAATTCTCGAATTTCTCGATGAATTCGTCGCAAAGCATTTTTTTCAACTGAGAATTGCCGTAATTCATGACGGTAAAGTGTTTTTCGTAATCGTCAAAATTATCCAATGAAAATGGTCTAAATAATATATTGGTTCCGCCTTTTGCTTTTTTTTTTTTTTTATTTTTTTTTTTTACTGATTTATTTGATTAAAACTTACTTATTTGAAAATCGCAACCAAAATTTGTCAAAGGCAAATATCTTTAAGGGTTTTACGCTCCTCAGAAGTATGACGTAACGTAAATCGAATTTAACCAATCCAACGTCGTCACGGGGAAATAGAACGGGGTTTGTGATGTATTTGCAAGCGATCTGAATTATAAATAAAACCCGATAAATAAACCAATAAAACCTTAATTACTTGGCCCCTGTTTGTCGTAGCACTAAGTTTTTAGTATGGTTGGATGGGGGACAAATTGGACTATAACATACTCAAAGGACATCCCCGTATCTCTAGTAGAACCCGAGTTACGAGCCTCCAAAGTTTATTGTTAAAAATCATAAGTGGGTAAGCTAAACGAGTGAGAGGGTGGGTTGTTTGTTTATGTATTGCTAAATTACTCGGCACCTGTCGTAGCCCAAAGTCTTTAGTATGGTTGGATGGGGGACAAATTGGTCTATAACATACTCAAAGGACATCCCCGTATCTCTAGTAGAACCTGAGTTATGAGCCTCCAAAGTATAGTGTAATGTTAATCCTACGGAGGGGGGTATGTTCACGAACATTTTGCTTAATTACTCGGCCCCTGTTTGACGCAAATTTCCCTGAATTTTCCCCGAGGAAACCGATAAATAACAAATAAATAACTAGGCCTAAATAAAGTTAAATAAGAGAACAAATTGAAAGTGGGGAACTTACTTTAGGACCAGTTGCCGGTAGCCTCAGAATGTAATTCAAATTATCGGTTATGTGAGTGTCGAGAGATCGGGCCAAATTCCAAGGTTTGCAAATCCAAAGATTGTTCAATCCTCTGCAAAATCCCTCCGATTTCGTTAACATGACCCGATTTCTTTCCCGAATTTAATTATAAAGTGAATTAAAATGAAATGAACCGACCTTTTTTGTCGTTGTTGGAAATAGGAGACAAATTGAGGCAACTCCGTGTTAAGGTTGTAGGTGGTTGGAAGCCATTCCGGGAAAGAGTCCAGCGTCTCGGCCTCGATAATGCTTTCTTTGTCGGCGGCCGCTCTGCGTGAGACGCCCACTAACAAGTCTTTCACCGTAATTATATGTTCAAACGGAAATTGGTTGATCAAAACCCACGGAGACGTCACACTCAGATCCCTAAGTTACGACAAATTAACATTTTACCTATAAATTCACGCTACAAACGAATCATTTCACTCCAATAAGCGGTTAAAACGCCTGATTTCACAATGAAACACATAATTTCGCACTAAGAACAAAAAGCACCAAAATGTTAAAACACAATTTCGCATTAAAAATCACCCGTTTTGGCTTCATAAATACATAAAATCACATCAATAACATGAAAATTCGCATCATAAATACATAAATTAACATTATAAACACAAAGTAGCATTAAAAACGCAAACATTAAATTCGTACTAAAAATACATAAATTTGCACTAGAAACGGATAAATTCGCACTAAAAACGGATCAATTTAAACAAAAATACATAAATTCGAACTAAAAACGGATAAATTTAAGCTAAAAACAGATAAATTTGAACTAAAACGGATAAATTCGCACTAAAAACAGATAAATTCGAACTAAAACGCGTAAATTCGAACTAAAAACGGATAAATTTGCACTAAAAACAGATAAATTCGAACTAAAGCGGATAAATTCGCACTAAAAACGGATAATTCGAACTAAAAACGGATAATTCGAACTAAAAACGGATAATTCGAACTAAAAACGGATAAATTCGAACAAAAAACGGATAATTCGCACTAAAAACGGATAATTCGCACTAAAAACGTATAAATTCGCACTAAAAACGTATAAATTCGCACTAAAAACGTATAAATTCGCACTAAAAACGTATAAATTCGCACTAAAAACGTATAAATTCGCACTAAAAACGTATAAATTCGCACTAAAAACGTATAAATTCGAACAAAAAACGGATAATTCGCACTAAAAACGGATAAATTCGAACTAAAAACGCGAAAATTTGAACTAAAGACGACTCAAATTGCTTACCGATAATCTTTAAAGTGATAAGTCAACCAGAGGATATCAGCTTCTTTATCTTTATTAACTATTTGGAATGAAGGATGTTTCAAATGATCCCGAATGACTTTGTAACGAGCGTAAACTTTCAATTTTCTATCCAAAGGAACTGGCGGAATTTCCACCGTCAAATCCGGAAGCGTCTCTTCGATTCGACCGCTCTGACCAAAACAAAATAAAATAATACACTTAAATACCTCAACAGGGTTCGTAAAACTTCCGTCCCATTATTACTTCCGAATTTTCTACTTCCGAATTATCTACTTCCGAATTTTCCCCTCTCAAACGAACTAAACTTACCCGCATGAACTCTTCACTGGGTTCAGTGACGTTACAATCGAGATGGCAAAGGTCAGCTTCAATCCAAGGAATGGACAAGGCTTGACGCGTCAAGGCGTCATTGGTGGGTCCTTCCAAGTAGTCGCGGGTCACTTCCCCTTCGTAAGGGACGTCACGAATTGGAAAAAGTATGGAATAGGAGATTTGAGCGGGTAAAAATAAAAACGGAACCAATCGGAAATTTGGTTCCTCAGAATGTTGGATTCGGGAACCAAATTCGTCCATGATGTACCAAATTGGTACCGCGTCTTCAGTTTCCTAACAAAATAATCATTAGTTAATATTAATTATGTCCATTAAAACGAACTTAAATTTATATTTAAATAATTAAAGGAAAAGTCAGGTAATTATAAAGGAAAAGGAAAGATAATTAAAGGACAATGTTAGATAATTAAAGGAAAAGGTAGATAATTAAAGGAAAAGGTAGATAATTAAAGGAAAAGTTAGGTAATTAAAGGAAAAGTTAGGTAATTAAAGAAAAAGTTAGGTAATTAAAGGAAAAGTTAGGTAATTAAAGGAAAAGTTAGGTAATTAAAGGAAAAGTTAGGTAATTAAAGGAAATGTGAGCTAATTAAAGGAAATGTGAGATAATTAAAGGAAAAGTGAGATAATTAAAGGAAAAGTGAGCTAATTAAAGGAAATGTGAGATAATTAAAGGAAAAGTGAGATAATTAAAGGAAAAGTTAGATAATTAAAGGAAAAGTGAGATAATTAAAGGAAAAGACAGATAATTAAAGGAAAAGACAGATAATTAAAGGAAAAGTGAGATAATTAAAGGAAAAGTTAGATAATTAAAGGAAAAGTTAGATAATTAAAGGAAAAGTTAGATAAAAAGGCAGCCGTTTTCTTAAAGGTATAAACAATTATTTTATCAAAATATAATTATTTAATATTAATTATGTCCATTAAAGCGAACTTAAATAGCTTAAATAAGTTTATATTTAAAGAATTAAAGGAAAAGTAGGATAAAAACGCCAGTTTTTTAAAGGTATAATCAGTTATGTTACCTGACAAAATATAATTATTTAATATTAATTATGCCCATTAAAGCGAACTTGGATAAATTAATATTCAAATAATTAAAGATAAAAAGCAGCCGTTTTTTAAAGGTATAATCAGTTATGTTACATGTACTTTTCCTTTAAAAATTTGTTAAAAGATTTTGACGTTTTTTTATTATAATTAATTATAGTTTATTATTTAATTTTTTTGAATAATTAATTAATTATTATTATTACTATTTAAATTTAATTAAAAATGGTTACTTACTACAAAGGGTCCGTTATAACTGTAACATTGGTTGAACTTCCACATTTCTCTTAAGACATCTTCGATGATGTCATCTTCCGATTTGTCCTCAGTTTGAATGTCCATTAAGTGGGCAATTCTATTGGCTAAATCGGGAATTTGATGTAATTGTTGGCGGGCGCTCGTAACCCGATAGGTCCACGCGTGGTCAATTAAATATATCCTAAAATATAGGATTAAATTGATTAAGATTCAATTCAACATATTACATACTAGTGGCACCCCAATGCTATTTCCCCATACAGTTTAATACACACAAAGGTAATGGACTGACATTACTGCACTTTTTGGAAAAAATAAACAGTATGTATGTTTATAAACATTAACAATTTGGGAAAAATTACATCAATAATGAACAATTTGGGAAAAATTACATAAATAATGAACAATTTGGGAAAAAGTAAATAAACAATAAACAATAAACAAATTGGGAAAAATTACATAAACAATTTGGGAAAAATTACATAAACAATAAACAATTTGGGAAAAATTACATAAATAATTAACAATTTGGGAAGAATTAAACAAACCATAAACAAATCGGGAAAAATAAAACAAATAGTTGACTCACTGACTATTATCAGAGGCACTGACACCTTGTTCATTAATAACAATAACTTTCCAGGCAAGTTTATTATCTTCTTCGTCACTTTCATCTTCGTACTCAATCTGCGCGAGGCTAAACGTTTCTCCAGCATCAAAAATCTAAACAGCCAAACAGAAATCTAACAATTAAAATCCCGGTGTGAAACAAACTTGGCAACCAAAACCCGATGAGTGACACTTGAAAGATCACAGACTCTTTTTCGCTGATGTCTGGCATTTTTTTGGGCGGCGGTTAGAGGAAAAAGGGGGCTAGAGACAGAGTCTATTATACATTTGAGACACTTTTGGCTTTTGCTACTTTGAGAATTAACGACTGACTAGACTAGAGTTCTTCCCCGTTCTCTCAGGTCTCTACATGAAGTCTACCACCACTAAGCCTGACATAAAAATAGAAAAAGCTTCGGCTAATTATTTTCAAAGTGACAATCTAGATTGGGGGGACTCTCCCGAGCTGTAAATGGACCGTAAGAAAAGGGTACCGGTATATTTTTAGATCGAAAAACCTAGTTTTGTTACTGCAAATGTTGTTTAACTCGGGAATTCGGAGGAATTACCATTGAGACCAAGGCTTAGAAATGACAGATCACACTCGTATTTATTCACTTACCGTTTCTTGCAATTTTCGGAATAGAGTTTTCCAGAATGATTCCGGTATTTGGGCGGATTCTAATTGCGATCGATGAAATCGTTTAAAATTAAGAAACTCCGGATCATCTTTATCAATTGAACAATTTCTACGCAACATTGAAGTCTCTTGGAAACGCGTGTTCATCAAGGAAGCGGCCATTTTGTCGTCTGCTGCTATAAAAATCAAATTAACAAACTGGGGTTCAGTTCAGTTCAGATATTTCAAGGGGGTATTTTATTAATATTCTTTAAATTAATTAAGTACGGAAATTAATAAATAACCGCTTTAATTATCGTCAATAATTAAAGTTAATAGTTTCCTTTAAAACTTTAAACTCATAGGGATAAGTTATTCATTTAAAATTTAGTGAATTGAACTATTTGTTTCTTGAGATACAAACAAATCAGGCGGGAAATTTAAATAAAAATCAAACAAACTGGGGTTCAGTTCAGTTCAGATATTTCAAGGGATTATTTATTAATATTCTAAATTAATTAAGTACGGAAATTAATAAATAACTGCTTTAATTATCGTTAATAATTAAAGCTAATAGTTTCCTTTAAAACTTTAAACTCATAGGGATAAGTTATTCATTTAAAATTTAGTGAACTGATTTGTTTCTTGGGATAGAAACAGATCAGGCGGGAAATTTAAACAATGTAGAACAACGTGACGTGGATGGATAGATAGGTTTAAATACCTTCGTTCATTGGCTAGCTTCCATTCGGGACCAGGAGAGGAAATTTAGCGAGTGTCGGCGAAAAAAGAATGAGTTATAGCAGTCACTAGAGAAGTTTTCGTTATCAGTTGGAAGACATAAAACACATTTTCAAGTGAAATAAAACGGGGACACTGTTTCTGGTAGTGGTAGGTACCTTTAATCAAAATGTACGTTGCCATGCCACGCAGAGGTATTTCTTTTTATATAATTTTAAATAATTTGACAAGTTTTATAAAAACAGGGGTTGAATTTCAGGGTGGAATAAGGCCCGTTCACACTACGAAATAAATAGGTAAATGAGGCTTAAGGTTTTAATGAAAAATTTGGGGGGGGGGGGTGGACTATAAAAATTATTGGCCCTACCTCAATTCAATTAAGTTTTCGATTAAAATTTCTTCAGTCGCGGTAGATAAAAAGGGAACTAACTTCTACGTGTAGAGCTGAAGACAAAACAATTTATATTCTATTTATAATACCCCTCTGTCGAAAATTTTTAAGTACCGTTCCCTTTCCCGAAGGAGCTTTAACTGAAACTATTCCCCGGAACAAGGGACTTTTCGATACGGAGCTGTCTGGGATGGGATATGCGCGCCGATTAAAAACGCGGCGTCTGGCGACAAAGATTCAAACCAAAGAGAATTGTAATACTTGGAATTCCTAACCTAACTACTAAGTACAGTACGTGAGCAAAACAATGGCAAATAAATACAGCGTGGTTTAGCTACTTGAAATCGAAACCAGGGTACGATGGATATGTATCAGTGGAAAGAATTAGTTATAGGTGGAAAACTACTAAGTATAGGTGGAAAACCACTAATTTTAGGTGGAAAACTACTGATTGTAGGTGGAAAACTACTAATAATAGGGTGAAAAACTACTACTTATGGGTGGAAAACTACTACTTATGGGTGGAAAACTACTAATTATTGGGTGGAAAACTACTAATGATAGGGTGAAAAACTAATAATAGGGTGGAAGACTACTAATTATGGGTGGAAAACTACTAATTATGGGTGGAAAACTACTAATAATAGGTTGAAAAACTACTAATAATAGGTTGAAAAACTACTAATAATAGGTTGAAAAACTACTAATAATAGGTTGAAAAACTACTAATAATAGGGAGAAAAATTCTAGTTACAGAAAGAAAACGACTAATAATAGTAGTACCAAAAATTCTAAGCTGACATCAAATAGCTAACCAACCCACTACCCATAGACTTAAAAGCAAAGGACCTTAAACTATTTAAGACTCAATGTAAAACATCAAATTTGTTTTTACTTTATTTTTATTTATTTTTTTTTCTTCGGTATAAAACACTGAAAAACACTTCACATTGGTGTATTTAATTTTTGTTGTAATTTTTTTTAAGCTATAATTTTAGGTTATATATATATATATTTAATTTTAAACTTATATATATCTTAAATTAAAATAAAATTAGTGCGCCTTAAATTTGAAGAAACATCAATAAACGACGTTTCAGGGAAGAAATAATTAAAGAGTTAAATTTTAAAATTAATGGGATTTTTATTAAAGGTTTTTTTAATTTTGAATTTAAGAGTTCTTAATTAATTAATAAGAAAATTCACTTTTACTTGAGATAATTTTTTTAAAAGTTAAAAAAAAAAAAAAATTAGCGAAATTAAATATTCAATTAACATTTAAAATAAGAACCAAGGGGTTGGGGGGGCAAAGGGAGGGGTATACAGTTTTATGATTGGTCCATTTTTTTTCTCATAAATCACCATCAACCTTTTTTAAGTTATAAGTTTATCGCGTTGCAATCTTGAAAAGGATCAAAATTAACATTGAATTAAATGAGAATTTTGATCATTCTAAGATTGCAATTTTAGTAGTCATATAAAATCAAAGTAACGGAGATTACATATCTAAACGTACTACTTACTTTTGGGGGTTTGGGGGTTTGACCATTTTTTTATTTCGGGAAATATTATATTTTTAGGGTTTTGTTCACACTACAATTAGGTTATGTCTACATTTAAACGATTACGTAATTGATGCTTTCATTGGCCAATTTTGTTTTATAATTGACACACCAATTGGTGTACGCTGATTGGCTGATAAATTAAAAGAATTGGCCGATTTTAAAACGAAAAAAAAAAGTATTTTCTACCTCTAATTATTTTAAGCACAAATTTAAGTATTTAATTTTAAATCCCCCATTTAATTAATTAATATTTAAATATAAATTGGTTACCTACCATATGTCATGGAAGATGAAGAGTTTTTGACACTTGTCCAGTATATATCGGAACCAATTTAGACCAAGGCTTAAGGGTTCTAATTCATCTATATTACACCCCCGCCTTAATCGGTATTAGTTCATTTAAATAAACATTTTAAGCGGCAGTTTTTAAGCTTTTTTTTCTTTACCCCGTTTTTAGCCACTTAGTAGAAAAACCCCTAAAACCTACTGTCAATAAATTTTAATTGTAATGTGAAAATTGATGAAAAAAAAATTAAAATAAAATTTTGAAATTAAAGTTAAAAAAAAAAAAAACCCCTACAAAAGTCTACTATCACCTTAAAACTATGTAATATTATTAACCCTTTCACGAAATATACCCGGTACAATTTTTTTTTTTGGTTTCTTTTTATTATTGAAAATTTGATCCCACAGAATTTTAATTTACTTACTATTTGACCATTTGAAAATATTTAAGTTAATTGGTCAAAAAAAAAACCACGGCAGGATTTATTTAGAGATAAAAAAATTTCAACGTTTGAGTTAGTATTCTTTCTAGCTATTGGTTTAAATTTTTCGGTAAATTAACATCAAAAACCAACGACGTTAACTTTTCAAACAAGACGCGAAATTTTTTGAGATTTCCTCCTGTGTGTAGTAGGTTTCCCCCTAAATACGGGAGTTTTTCTACTAAACGTAGTAGGTTTCCTTCTATATTCGGTAGGTTTCCTACTAAACGTAGTAGGTTTCCTTCTATGTTTGGTAGATTTCCTACTAAACGTAGTAGGTTTCCTTCTATGTTTGGTAGATTTCCTACTAATTCCGGGAGATTTCCTCCTAAAAACGGGAGGTTTACCCCTAACTTTGTGTGTAAAAAAACGTTTCAAACAAAGCAACACAGAACCCCTAAACTGTCCCAAATTCTTTTAAACCAATTAGAGGAGCGAACTTTGACCTTTAATTTGACCCTGGGTCAAGCGTCGTCGTTTCTAACGTTGTGCAAGGGGTAAGGTTCTTTAGGGGATGGATTGGGTACCACAGCCCCGTAATGATCGTCCTCATTGGCATGGGGCCCGCTAGCCGCCCCAGCAGCGGCGCCACCACCACCGCCAAGGGCTTCGGGGGGATAAGCTTGTTGCACCCCCTGATGGGAAGCTAATATCTGAACGGGCGCACCACCTAGACCACCACCAAGGCCCACTGGGTTATTAGCAGGCGGGACGTTTTCCAAGGGAGCTTCGTCCGCTGCGGCTGCCGCTAAGTTCGTTATGGATTTGCTTTTGACGCATTGGAAATCCACGTGACGACTTTTAGCTTCCTCTTTTTCCCACGACATTCGAATGAAAGGTCGTTGAACGTAGTTGTAAATGACCTCCGCGCGACCTCCGGGTCGACGTTTCACCTTCTCTTTGTAAGTTGGGTATCCTTTAACCAAACGCAATTAGACAAAATATCAGAAAGTGCGCCCAATACTTGACGAGAACGCCCTTTCTACAGATAGTGCGCAGACAAGTGTTGCCAGTTATTTGTGAGTCTACAATGGACTGAAAAACTTGTACTTCTGTTCTAGTCAGATCCTACAGTTCTTATACAAATAACTGGCAACCCTGTCCCGAAGCTCATGCGGTTAAAGGTACGCAATGGGGGTGAAAATTTTCCTACCCCTTTAAAGCACACACTATCTATTATCTCTATTTGCATTTGGTATTGATAAGTCGCGTTCGCATTACCCGATTTATTTAAAATTTAATTTATTATATTAAATCTTGATTTTTCTTATGTTAATTAATGATAATCAATTAAATATCTATTCCTAATCAATTACTCTAGGCCACGTTAAAAATTAATACGTGAGGATGACTAATGAAAAGTAAGTTGATGTCTGTCCGTCTTACCTTCAATCCCCAATCGAATTTTCTTAAGTCCCCGTTCTTTAAGCACTTGTTTGGCAACATCGCGGTTCTCGATGTACTTAAAAAACCTGTACATCGCCGTACTCGAAATTACTGAACAAGACGTGAAAAGTAATCAATTAAAATTAAAACGGGGGTTAATTAATTGACTTGAATAAATTGGACTAAAAATTTTTTGAACTAAAAAATTTATCGACGAAGTGTCTTTCCCCTCGATTTTTTTGGGGGGGGGATCAACTTACTTTGGGAGTATTCTTCCCCCATTTGAGGGGGGTATTCTTCATCCCAATCTACTACGTCATCGTCTAAAAGTACAACTATGTGACATTCACGATCGCCACGCTAAAAATATAAATTTAAATCACGAAAATTCAAATTTTGACACCGTTTCAAACTTCTAATTAATTTTTGGATTTTTGGGCACCCTTGGGGGTAGGGGGAAGGGGAGACTTACTTGAGCCGAAGACACCATTGTAGGCAGTACTAGATCCTCGAGAAATACTTCAAATTGTTGTCTGGCACCTTCGTTTGACAATTCATGAAGTAACCCACCTATGACGTAATTTATTATGTTAAATTTAAAATGTGTTCACCCGTCTTTTAAAAATTGTAATTCGACTTTTAAAATTATAAATGTTAGATAAATTATTTTAAAATAATAAATCTTAGGAAACATAATTGTGTAAAAAAACATTTTTTTTGAAGAAAAATATAAGCTTAAATAATTTTAAAATTATAAATCTTAGGGAAAATAATTTTGCAAAAAAAAAAAAAAAAAAAAAATTTTTTTTTTTTTTTTTAAAGAAAAATATTAATTGCATAAATTTTTGGAACAGAAGTTCAAATAGAAACTCGCACCCCTTCTAAGGTTGCAAACTGGATTAAAAATAAATGTTAGATCATCATAATATAATTTTTAAAACAAAGTAGGAGATCGAAATTCTCTATTTGAGTTTTGAAATAAATTTTTCGCTTGTGAAGCTCTTTTGGCTTTGCCCTTGTACGGGGTTTAGTACAAAGTAGAGTAGAAGGGTAGAGACAGTCTCTTGGGCTCAACGTCACGCCACGCCGAGTGAATATAGGAGGGTATAGTTCCCATCACGGTGGAGAGATAACAGGGCCCGTTTGCTGACACTCTAAGAAGTTACCTCGGGGGCTCCCTTTAAAAATCTAGCCGCAGGAATTTTTCTTGGCAAAGACTCGCGACTTGAAAACGCTGACTCGGCGATTGTCAATTACTTAATGAATAAATTTCAACAGACTTATTCGGACAGAAGGTCCACCAACCAACGTCTACCCTCAAATATTCTTAAAGGTTTTGTTCGTATTTAAATCGAGAGTATCGTAAATTTTAATAGCGTCTGGTAGATAAATTGATTTTAAGACGGTTTCTAAAATTAGTTTTTAAATATAATTTTATGTTTTTAAATGTAATTAATTTTAATTACGATGTTAATTTTAAGTGGATCCTATAGAGGAGGTTCTGAACTATAGCTAGATAAAGTTTTAGCTCAGTTGCGCAATTAGTTTTTAATTTAATGGCGATTAAACATAAATTAATGTTTTTAAATGTAACTAAATTTAATTATGATGTTAATTTTAACCGGATCTTGTAAAGAAGGTTCTGAACTATAGCTAAATAAATTTTCAGCTCATTTGCGCAATTACTTTTTAATTTAATGGCAATTAAACCTAAATTACTGTTTTTAAATGTAATTAAATTTAATTACGATGTTAATTTTAACCGGATCTTGTAGAGGAGGTTCTAAACTATAGATAGATAAATTTTTAGCTCATTTGCGCAATTAGTTTTTAATTTAATGGCAATTAAACAAATTAATGTTTTAAATGTAATTAAATTTAATTCCGATGTTAATTTTAACCGGATCTTGTAGAGGAGGTTCTAAACTATAGATAGATAAATTTTTAGCTCATTTTCGCAATTACTTTTTAATTTTATGGCAATTAAACCTAAATTACTGTTTTTAAATGTAATTAAATTTAATTACGATGTTAATTTTAACCGGATCTTGTAGAGGAGGTTCTAAACTATAGATAGATAAATTTTTAGCTCATTTGCGCAATTAGTTTTTAATTTAATGGCAATTAAACATAAATTAATGTTTTAAATGTATTTAAATTTAATTACGATGTTAATTTTAACTGGATCTTGTAGAGGGGGTTTTGAACTATAACTAAATAAATTTTCAGCTAATTTGCGTAATTAGTTTTAAATTTATAGGCAAAGAAAAAATTTTTAATTTAAAAATAAATTATTTTAAACTTACGTAGATTGTGACATTTCACAGTTTGAGCATCAAATGGTATAAGGAGATAATCACAAGCTTCCCTAAGTTCAGGGACAGATACACTAGGAGGACATCGAATAAGGCCAGTTTTATAATAATCCTAAATTAATAAAAATAATAAAAAAAAATAAAAATGAATTTAATTATCATCATACCCAATTAACAAATATTAATTAATTAACTAATTAAACAAAAATTATTCCGTTACCAAAACTGCCCTGAAAATGGTGGCTGAAATTCCTTCGGCGACTTCGTACTCGCCCCTTTCATTGGGTCGCGTAAAATTATTTTCAAGAGAAGATCCAAACATTCTGAGAAATAAATTAAAATAAAAACAATTAACTTTCAAGTTAATTATCCTTTTCAAATCAGAGACGAAAACAAAATTGTCTTTGCGACTTTTTTTTTTAAAAAAAAAATTTCCAAGGAAAAAGTAAAAGGACGTCGCATCAGCATTTATTTCTTAAGCTGATAAAAATGCCTCAATTGTTTTGAGTTTAAAAATAAACTTTTTCCTTTTTGTTTTCTATTCATTTCCTAATTAACTTTTTCTTCTTTGTATAATTAAAATCAAAAAAGATTGGCTTTTAAGCTCTCGTATCTTTCTCAATTTTGGTCCGAATTTGACCGTTTTGGTCTCAAATTGAAGCTTACATTATACTCAATCAATATACTTAACTAACAAAATTTATAAACGTTAATTTAGATAGATATTTAAGCTTAAAACTAACTTATATCCAATTTTAAAATAATAATCAAGATGGCTTTTAAAGCTCTCGTATCTTTCCCAATTCTGGTCCGAATTTGACCGTTTCGGTCTCAAATTGAAGCTTACATTATGCCCAATCAATATACTCAACTGTTAATTTAAATAGGTATTTAAGCTTAAAACTAACTTACACCCAATTTTAAAATAATAATCAAGATTGGCTTTTAAAGCTCTCATATCTTTCTCAATTCTGGTCCGAATTTGACCGTTTCAGTCTCAAATTGAAGCTTACATTATGCCCAATCAATATACTTAATTTACAAAATTTATAAACGTTAATTTAATTAGATACTTAAGCTTAAAACTAACTTATATCCAATTAAAAATAATAATCAAGATGGCTTTTAAAGCTCTCGTATCTTTCTCAATTCTGGTCCGAATTTGACCGTTTTGGTCTCAAATTGAAGCTTACATTATGCTCAATCAATATACTTAACCTACAAAATTTATAAACGTTAATTTAAATAGATATTTAAGCTTAAAATTAACTTACATCCAATTAAAAATAATAATTGTTATCTTTCAGTTCAACGGTTAACTGTCACAACATCTCCTCCTTAGTAAAGGTTAAATAGTGAATAACGCCTCGTTTAAGACTTAATAAGTGTTAATAAAAATAAATTTCACGGTTCTGCTTTTCAAAGATAAGACCTTTTAATAGCGATTTAAAAAAAAAAAAAATTGTATCTATTTTTCAAAGCCCCCCAAGTTAAAAATTAACAAAAAAAAAGTGTTATTGAATTTTGGTCTTGGTGTAGAAAAAATATTCGGTCATTATCAAGTTTGCCTGTTAAACTTTTGGTTGGTAGAGTAAGGTAGGGAGGGCTTAACTATCCGAGCCCTTAATTGAAGCTGGTTTTCGATCCTACACATTTCCGTGGCAAGCAGCGCCGACAAACGGTGGTAAATAGCGAAAATTCTCTCCCGAATCAATTAATCAATAGAAAATGAATGACCTTTCTAAGTCGTGGAGGAATCCACCAATATTTTGACAACTCCACTATAACGTTAAGTCTATAATACCCTCTCTCAATAAGTTAGCCGCAACCATGAAGATGCTACCATAAAACCCTACCAAATATTTAATAGGCGTAAGTTAATCCCAAATTTGAAGTAGACATTGCGAATTTTAAATTAGAACTGGATAATGCCAAATTAAAGTTCACATTAAATTAGAACTGGATAGTTGCCAAATTAAAGTTCACATTAAATTAGAACTGGATAGTTGCCAAATTAAAGTTCACATTAAATTAGAACTGGATAGTTGCCAAATTAAAGTTCACATTAAATTAGAACTGGATAATTTCCAAATTAAAGCTCACATTAAATAATAACTGTAGTTATTTAAAATAAGTCAAAATTAAATACTAAATATTTTCTTTTTTGAAAAAGGTATTCAAATGAAATTATTGGTAAAAACAATGGGTTACTTATGGTTAGGTAGGTTACTTTTGACGATACAGGGAGGTTAAGCGGGGGGCCGTAAAGAATAAGAACAGTAGTAGTAGTGAGAGATGAAACGAGATGGTAATCGGAATCTGTAGGGCATAATTAAAATAGAAAGCTTTGTGGGGGCGTCGATTGTAACATGAGAGAACATGACATCAATTT
The DNA here is from genome assembly GCF_054372755.1 of Phalangium opilio. NCBI lineage: Eukaryota > Metazoa > Arthropoda > Arachnida > Opiliones > Phalangiidae > Phalangium > Phalangium opilio. Next base: position 1,963,243 of record NW_028324223.1, read on the forward strand.
GCCCGGCGCCCTTTTATTTCTAGAATGTCGTCCCCCGGTTGGACCACGCCCCCTTTATAACCTTAACCAGTTATCTTTCGCGATTGGTGGTGATGAGAAAAGAAAGCTCCAGTGTTTGCTCCAGTGTCATTCAAGATTCCTTTTTCTCAGACTCTCAATGCAGTTTTTTACCCTAAGACTAAATACAACATGGATTTGCTTCACTTCCCTCTTAATTTAAAAAAGCGCGCGCTGTTAACTAACACGTCACGCGTTGTGTGGTCGCCAATTGGCTAGACTTCCTCGCTTAGGTTTAGGAACTAAAAATGATCGCATCAAATTTGTAAATTATAATAAAATTAACGTATCAGCGTTTAGATGTAAGTTTTTGTTTCGAATCCGTGTTTTTCTTGATCCTAGATGTCGTAAATTTGAGAGAGTGAGGGCCGGGGTTGGGGGGTATGGGGGAAAGGTTTGGGGGGTTAGGCCTACAACGTCACTTTGGGATATCAAGTTTCATCGATTGTGTGGCGTGAAGGAATCTATAGCTAGCGTGACGGCCTAGAGATACTTTAAGGTGGGGGTCCCCTCGGTGCACGGGCTGTCAAACAGCGCCTCCTAGTGGGAAATAAACGAACTAGAAAGACGAGCGAGCGACTGCTATCTTGTCAATTGCATTATTCCTTCAGGGCCCACCAACAGAAACTCACTTATTCTTTCTATACATCTCCTAAGCCTTTTTATTTTTTTTCTCTTTCTTTCTGATCTCTGGGCCTAGGTTTTATCCGAACTCGCATCCTCCGATTCGAAATGAAACCGTGGAATGCTTTAGACTCTTTATAACTTAGATAATATAATTCCCCAACATTTTAATATTAAAATAGCTGAATTGTAAGTTGTTTCACGCACCATCGTAATCAGCGTTAAAAATGCTTTAAAATGAGTACAAACACGATATGGTCTGTATTATACGTTAAACCTCCGGAAGTGACGTAAACGTTCACATTAAAATTCCTTGAATTTAAAAGGTTTTAGGAAAATGTTTCATGCACCATCGTAATCAGCTTTAAAAATGCTTTAAAATGAGTACAAACACGGCATGGTTTGTATCATACGTTAAACTTCCGGAAGTGACGTAAACGTTCACGTTAAAATTCCTTGAATTTAAAAGGTTTAAGGAAAATGTTTCACGCACCATCGTAATCAACTTTAAAAATGCTTTAAAATGAGTACAAATACGGTATGGTTTGTATTATACGTTAAACTTCCGGAAGTGACGTAACGTTAAGGTACGAGTTCTGATTGGTCGGTAAGAAAAAACTGAGAATCTAGTCCCGTAGTACTAACCTTCCCAACATGGTATCAGGATGAGGAGCGAACAAGGCCGGGTCGACGATAAACCTGGTATTTTCGACGACTAAGGTCACTCTGACATCGCTACTAGTAACTTGATGAGCGGCTGTATTCTGCATCTGATTGGCTGGCGTGCCGTCCGAGTTTCCTTGTCCCATGTTAACCGAGTGAATAACAGCACCACCCACGGGACTGGTGGCGCTGTCCGTACTTCCTCCGTGACTGCTCATGCCGCTACTACTGCTGCTGCTATGGGTGTCCGCGCAATGGTCCGGTAAATGGTTACGAGCTGGACCCATCAAATGTTGAGGATGATACGATGAGAGGCGAGATCTGAAATTTAATAAACCAAACTCTGGTCAATAAAATTTAACCTAAATAAATTTATTTAATATTACGTAATGCAGTTAAAAATAGGTTTCATAGTCTTTTAGCGTCTTAGAAAGCGATTTGGAGTGGTTCTCAATGACTACATACTTATAAACGGAAAAGGCTTAACTCGTAGGTAGCAATTGAAGAAAGAAAGACAAAAGGTTAAAGGTTATCTCTATAGATAAAAAATAAAATCACACGCTTGCACGCGGCAACTTGAGATTTCCAGATATAAAAAGGTCAAAGGGTTAAAAGGATTTAGTTTAGATCGCCACCACTACAGGTTAACAATTCAAAAGATTATTCCAATTAGTGGAAGTTTAACTAAGACTATTTATAGCTTGGCTTTTAATTATCTACGTATAGTGTTTGAAATATTAATATAAAATTAATCAGCTAGCCCCTTCTTGTTCGGCTTCGCTTTTCCCCGTCGAACACCGGTGTTTACGGGGTGAAACATTTATACAGGGGCTATGGCAAAATACATGGAGTACATTCCGCCTAAATGGGGTCTTACTTCCAATGTCTATAAAATAAATATTTTAAAATATGTGGTGTTTTTAACATTTAAAAGAAATGGAGCATGCGCAGTTAGATATAAGGGGAGGGGGGCGGGAACCACAATAACACCCTCAATGTTTTGACAAGCGTGCGTTAAGGGAAAGAAAACCGTGGAAGCGGGGATTATCTATCCAGGTGTAAAAATCACCCAATCGAAAAGGGATTCGTTTCGACAGATGTCTCAATTCTAGAGACGCCAAAAGACGAATTCCCTCAAAACACAGACCACACACACAAGAAAGAACAACTCTCGAAGATGTCAAATGTGGGTTCAACACCAGCTTAAAATAAAATCATCTTAATATAGAACAGATAAAAATTGGGGGTTAACTCTATTTGACCTCAAAGGTCAATTAAAGTTAACCAAAATATAAACACAATATCGCTACTAGATTAAGCTCATCGATAGCTTTAAAACGAATACAAACAACCCCTACTTTAAATAAACCTTACATTCGTAAAAAGTTCAAAAGGTCGTAGGTCAAACTTAACTCCTTTGTACTTATTTTAAACTCTAGTAGGTCTAGTAATTCGAATTCAGCTTTGTAATGAATCTAAACAAGAAGTTGAAAAGGTCATGGGTTAAATTTAATCTCTATTGTACTTATTTTAAAAGTACCTAACTGCGCCAATGGTCACTACTAGGTGGCGCTTAAAGGCGAGCGAAACTAATTCGTAAAGCCCAGGGCTGAGTTGCATCCAGCTGGATAATTGAGGAAGGAAAAAAGATATAAGATTTAGGCTTAGCTGATGGTACAGAGGGGGGGGGGGTTAGGTCAGCTAGGCTCTTCTTGGTTCTGATGGTGGGGGGAAGGGGGAGAAAAGAAGGGGGTGAGCCCCATAGACGCTAAAAACGACTTCCATTACGAGGCTGTTAGGTCCGAGATAAGACGCGCCAGTACAGCGGCCGACCGAGATTTTTCAAGCCCCCCTGACAACAAAAATTTTCCACATTTCAAGCACTTGATTGACTAGACCTATACAAGAAGACCCGTTCGCACTACAACACCCCCCAAATATTTTTTATTTAATTAAAAACACATTATTTAAACAGCAAATAAAAATCGGTTATTTGCGAAATAACACACACACCGTTCGTCATAAGGCGAATATTCGGTATTCGCCGAATACCGAAGATTTTTTTATTATATTTTGGAAATCATTCTTATTTGACCAATTTATCCAATAACTCCGGTTCAGGGGTATATTAGACACCTAACACAAGAAACCCCTGATTTATGATCTGCGAATATTACGAAACATTGGAATGGTGCCACATTTTCTCAACCAAAATTCGGCAATAATTCAAAAAGGACCCCCCTTTTACCGTAGTTTAAAGAAGTAAATCTGGCCCCCGACCCCATCCTGTTCGATAGACTTTAAACTCTCAGGGGGTTGTGCCCCCCCATAATCAAAGGGATGCCAAAACAAACCTATAATAATTTCAAATTCTTATAGCATTAACTATTCTTAAAATACAGTTTAGTATCACTTTAAAATAACTCAATGGTTTATACCCAAAATTGAAGTGGATTTCATTTAAAATATCGCATTTGTCAAATTTTAAAAGCTTGGATAAGAAGTTCATAACATTAATGCTAAAGAAGTATGTAACCGTTGCAGGGTGAAAAATCAATAATATTAAGAAGACTCTGGTCTCGAATAACAAAACCATTCTGTAAATTTACGACTTAAGGGTAAATTCAAGACTGCATGCAAAAATTGTAATTGCAGCATTTGTTGCGGCTCAAATAAAATCAATGTTTTTGGGTAAATTTCCTTCTCTCTTGCCGCCGCCTTTGTCGTCGCTGCATAGTTAAATTGACCATAGTGATTTTAGATTGGTACGGGGGATGTCCCCCCGTCGATAAGAGGGTAGACTGACGTCACGCCAAGAAGCTTTGACGTCATTCCCGGGGATCTGAACGGCGGACCGCCTCTTCAATTATTTCTTTTTTTTTTAAAGGAACCCCCAAAGTTTATATTATACTTGCCGATCAATGTCACCTAAGATTGGTTCAAAGGTTAAACAAGGGGTCGAAAAGGCTTTCATTCTACCGTCAACTCGTATCGGTTTTCTATTATAAAAGGAAACAGCTTTCGAATTTTCCCCCAAAGAGATAGCTCGAGATAGGTTCAAAATTACCTATACGTAGCTACACCTTGACAGAATGTGTTATTTTATGCAAATTTGACGGTTTGAATTTAAAACGAAAACAATTTAAGTCGCCGATACGGATTGGCCGTAAAAAGAGCTTTAAAATGAGACCAATTTCGAGAAAATCGGCCCATAAATAAGGAAGTTTGAAAATTTCAAACTTGAAACTATAGTTTGAATTGCTTATTATTATTATTTTAAGCAAATTGCAAGTTTGAAAAATATTCGGATGTATACCATAAATGTTATAAAATTTCTGCTTTACGTAAATTACCATAAAATCCTCCGATAATAACAGAACCTATTTATTTTCAAACTTGCAAGTAAAACAATTGCAAGCAGCAAGAGTTGCAAGTTTGAAATTTTCCAACTTCCTTATTTATGAACGGATTGAGACGTAATTGGGCTCATTTTAAAGGTCTCATTAAACTCTACTCAAATATGAAATAATACTTCACGAAATGTTAAATGGTGGGGCCCCAGACCAAATATAGTACATGCGCAAACGCAAGTAAAACAATTGCAAGCAGCAAGAGTTGCAAGTTTGAAATTTTCAAACTTCCTTATTTATGATCGGATTGAGACGTAATTGGTCTCATTTTAAAGGTCTCATTAAACTCTATTCAAATATGAAACAATATTTCACGAATTCTAAAATGGTTGGGCCCCAGACCAAATATAGTATATGCACAAACAAATTTAAACAAGGGGATTTGGCTAAGAGTGGCACCGTATGTTTCGGTTGGTAGAGTGGTGGTGGGGGATTGGAGGGTAGTAGAAAATCTGGGATTATTCGGTAAGGAAATCAGAAAAATTGCGTACTTTTAGGACGAGGTTGCCTTTTGAGGAAATCGGAAATCCGTTTTCTGAGTGCGGTCGACCAAAGATAAGAAGAGCTTCCGTAAAAGCTCCTGCTTAAGTAAGGAACCGCCCAAATACCACCGAAACTGAAGCAACCGAGCGAGCGACCAAAAAATCCTAGCCTAACATTTAATATTAAGAGCAACTTAATTAATTAATTAAAGTTAATACGCACGTAAAATTAAACGTGACCGGCGCTAACCAAATCAATCTTAAAACTGAGATAAAAGGTCACGTGAGGTACTCGATTTTAGTATAATTTTTTTTTAATTCATTAGGCCTAAAGTACCTAATAATTTTTTAAATTAAACTCAATAATTAAGTATAATTAAAAACCAAATTTAAAATTGATATAACCGAGGCCACGTAATTGATATTAAAAGTCGTCTACCACCATAAAATATTTGACCTAATATTAAAATCCACGTTTTAAAAATTAAACATGACGAACAGATTTTGTTGGTTTTAAAAATATACCTAGCAAACAGTTACACTTTTGATCATAAGTTAATAAATATATATAAGTTACCGTTAAGCTTCCTACACGGCACAGTAAGGGAGAGTCACGATTGACACGAATACCACGTGGAGTAATTACTCCAGGGAGCGTATCTACAGGTATAGATTACTAAATTAAACTCGGGTGTTTTTATCTTTCTACTACTACTCCTCCTCATCTCGGGGCGAAAGTAACTACGCTCCAACAATTCCGAGAAGATGACGAAAAAAATAAGAAAAAAAAAAACTTCGACCAAGGCTTAGATGAAAAAAAAAAAATCAAGTAATTGAAAGTCTATTGATCGCTTCTTCGTTCGCTCGTCGCTATTTCGTTTAAGGGTTTTTCTATTTTTGTCCTTCCATGACTCCCTTCCCCCCTCTTCCCAAACCTCACACTCTTCAATGGGGGGGGGAATCTTCTAACCGGGAGGGGGGTAAGAAGCCCCCACAAAAGGGGGCGACTCTACGTCAATGAAGTCGTTTACAATTTGGTAATTAAATCCCAAACAAACCCGGACCAATCCTTTTCCTGATTTGCCTTCACTTTCATTGGACCTAGCTTTATAAAAAAAAAAAAGAACGTACACTCGTTAACCTCTATTATAATGTTCTTCTATATATCAGAATTAACCCCGCTTTTCAAGACACTCAAAGACTATAATCGTATAAGACACCCAAATGTATATTTTTGCTCTAGTGTTAGATGCGTGAGTTTTCTTTACGTATTTACGATGTTAATTGCGCTTTTAGGCGTTGACCTTTGAACTATATATATATATAATTTGACAGGTTTAAAACTTACAAACAATATAGTTCTAAATAAATAAAATAAATAAATAAAGAGATTTAAGTAAAGTTTAAAAGGCCTTGTACGTCTCTTTTCAAAATTTCCTACGAAGTTTAAATAAACAAAAACAAAAACAAATAGTTGCTGAAAATTGATTTAGGGTTAGGACAAGGCCAAACTCTCTCTTAATACAAAAGAAGGCTTCAGGGGGGAAGGGGGGAAGGGGGGGTTCGTCCAATCAGAATAAATTCACTATCACATACTAGGCAAATTAATTGTCTAGCTGAAAAATCAATTCTATTAATCAAATCAAGTCAACCGCAGTTGTCACTGAGAGATAAGCCTTTAAAAGTCAAATTAAAAACGCCTTAGGGTAGGTTTATCTTTCAGTGCAAAGTAAGTTTGAATTTTAATTCCAATTTTTATACGTGATTTAACATTAAACGAATTTAAGGGTAAATAAATATTAAACGGAGTATGGGGGTAAATAGTCCTAACAGCCTGGTACAGTATTACCACATTTATATCGAACACTAAACCTTAATAAAATTGGAAAAATACCGACCAAAATATCATATGAAAAGCTTAATAAATCATTGTCAAAAAATTGGGGGACAGTTTAACTTGAAAGTAAATTCCCATAGGAAACCGGTTTGTGTTATGTTATATCGGTTTCAGGTTAGCTTGACGTTTTGAGGGATTCAAGCGGGCACTTTAACCTGAGAGTTATATCGAGCTTAAAAATATTGAAAGGTTAGTTTAAAACGTATTTCGAGGTTAGATTGACGCGGATGGTTAATATCAAATTTAGGGGTTTTAATTTCAAAGGGGCGCTTTCTATTCAAAGGCATTTTAACCCCCACACAATAGGGACAAAAAATCTTAACAATTTTAATAAGTTTTTTATAAATAAAATTAATAAAGAAAATTTTATTTTGAAACGGAAATTATTAAATAAAATAAATAAAATATTTTTTTGCAAGGACTTACTTATTTCGAGGTCCAGAATTATGGACCGTTTTATTGTTATTTGAGGATGGATTCGCCACTGTGATGGTGGTCACTAATTCACGATGACCGCAAGTCACGCCACCACTATTAGCGGCGCTGTCTTCCTGATCAGAGCGATTCGTAACCAAACAGGGTTTTAATTTTGGTGAACTCGAATATCTAAACACAAAAATAAATAAAAATAATATTTCAAAGTTAATTTCGTAAATTAATGAATACATATATTTCAAAAACGCGATTAAAAATAAATGTCGTTAAATACGAATAGACCTGTATATATAATATTAATTAAAAACCATTACAAAGCGTCTTAGTGAAAAGGGCTTTAATGATAAATCGGTTAAAGCTGACGCGATCAATAAATGCTTACCCCACATTTAGGTAATTAAAAGTGTCACCAAGATACTTAGTGTCAAAAAAACCCCTTTCTTTTTCTTTTTTTCTCAGTACATGTCAGTTGGTTCAACGTAAATGAACTAGCGCGTTCATAGACAGTACAATAGAGACCCATTTCAAGGTTACCAATAAACCATTCAATATCTTTAATAAACCGAACAACCTTAACTTGAAAACAAAATCCACGTATGTTAATTTAACAGTATTAAGTAGTATTATTATTACGTATTCATCCACCTCAACTTATGTCATAAACCGCTGGAGTTACGTAACCGTCAGACGTGTATCACGTGACAAACCAGACGTAACCATTCTTTCTTTAAGTTTATTTCCTTAAAAATGTCGTGAAATTTTAGGCAGGAAAATATTTGTGGATGGCACGCGAAGGAGGGGCCATGTATCAAGTCCCCCCGTTTAATTTCACGCTTGAACTGAAACCCGAAAGTTCTACCTGTCCGTGACACTATATTTTTCCCGAGCTGACTTTGTTTATTTTGGTTTTGTTTAAGACTTTAGCAAATATTTCGTCTTCTTAAGGGATGCGGCGCAATGTTAAAAGACGTTTGTCTATGTCAGACTTTAAAATATATTATACAGGGACGGAAGAATCTAAATTCAAAAATGTTTCGCTCCAGTTTGACCCATTTTCCAATCTGGGTCGTACTTAATAATATACTTAATTTTATACGAGACATACATTTGAAAAGAACTCGTTAAGAGCTCTAAAATGACACCGAGAACGTCAAAATCGGATAATAAATAAGAAAGTTAGATTTATTTCAAATTTGAAAATTCATGAGTCATGAAATCCAACTTTCTTATTTACAGTCCGATTTTAACGCGATTTACGTCATTTTAAAGGTAATAACGAGTTCCATCGTTATTCCATAAAACATATGAATTATTTCTATAAAAACCATCCCCAATTCTAAATTTTGCCCCTATCTTCAAATGAGTCAATCATAAATTGTCGCCAACTGTCTCGAAAATCAAATATTATATCGAGGGAGTAACTAATTTCAAATTAAATAAGTAAGGAAAAAAAGAGGGCGCAGATTGACAAAATTATTCGAGCGTAATTTAAAGGCAAAGCTCCGAAACGACGAAAGTTTCTGTCTGACTGTGTCTGTTGAGGTAGGGGGGGAGGAGGGGATGAAAGGATAAAAAGGGCACCGGGGGGGGGGAGGAAATGTAGCTAGCTTCAATCTTTATCGTGAAAAAGGCTTCCGATTGGACGGAGAGAAAGACTAGACTGGGGAGCTATAGCAGAAAAATAGGGAGCAAAACTAATTTCGCTGGAGCTCTCTTTAAAATGGTTCCCTAGCGGTAGCAAATCAAATTATACGATTTTCAAGCTCAACCAGAAGAAATGTTACAGCTTGGGACCAACCAACCCTAAAGCGAACCCGAGATCCACCATTCCTTATAACATAAGTCTAATAATCCCCCCTATAAGTTACTAAACAACTAGAATGATCCCATCACCTCCCGGGTTATTAATAACCTGGAGAGAAATTGTTGATGTCAACCCCTTTTCTAAGGTACTTTGAATAGAGTTACATTACTTATGAATGGTTGCAGAAATACTAGAAATATTCTTAAAAAGTCTTATTTTATTTTTTATTTTCAAAGACAAACCTCTGAAATTCAAGCTAATGTCTCTTACAATATAACGCGTTGCAAATCGAAATAAATTTTATTTTTTAATAATTCTTTTTTTTTCCTTCTGTGTAGTTGGTTCAGTCAAATCATCGGAAACTCGCACAGATCGTTAACTATTTACCGAGGTTGGGTCCTTAGACATTAAATTATACTAAATCGGACCCCGAGTTGAATGCCATGGTACTCTTATAAGTCATTTTTGAAGTCAATTATTTCAAAAGAAAAAATGGGAACTTACAAATTTGAAAATTAGAAGAGATGAAATTGAGTAGCTAAAAGAAATGAAGTCTTATACGAATTCATTATTTTTCAAAGTAAGAAAGTCCAAGCTAATTCAAATTTTCAATTTACTTTTTTATAATCGCTATAAGAGTTATAAAAATAGCCTCAACAAATTGAATTTAAAAAATATATCTCAGATCAGAAAGTAATAAACTTGAAGTTATAAATACATAAAAAAGGGTCTATGAGTAAAACATTACAACACTTGATCATCTTAAGTAAGTAAGTAAGTAAGAGAGATGCGAACAAAACCCCGGAAGTTTCCCAGTAACAAATTCCTCCTTGGGATTGGAACCCTAAGTGCTGTACGCTCCCTCCCTCAAGTAGGATACACTAGTCTTTGAGGCACTTGGAAAGAAATCCCCATCTAAAAAACAAACCCATTTCCTAATATTTTTTTTAATTTTCTCGCAAGCCTCTCAAATGGTATACTCGAATAGAACTTATGCATATACCTTATACACGCATATATATACATATAAGCCGCAATTACAACTTTAGAAGTAGCTTGTTTTCCCATTGAGAACGAGTTAAATTTAAAGCAATCTAAGAATGAAAGGAATTTAATCCTGCAGCAGTGGTAGCAACGTGAAAATCCCTAATGAAACGCTTGGCAAGGTCCTAAAAGACTATACATAGATGGCGCGCGCTAAAGCGTACCACACACTTAAGTTGGCGCGTGCGACAATCGTAGTTTGCTTTGGTGGCAAGGCTATACCAGCGTTAGGTATTTTTATTGAGGTGCAGAGCAAAGTCGGGTTGGGTTGGGGGAGATAGGGATGCAGGCTTGTTAATCCCTCTATCGGAGAGTCGTGACACCACCTTCTGTTTTCCCGCCGCGTGGTTGGATAACGACGGAGAGGCCAGTAATTCAGAAAATAGACTTACTTCTTGGGGATGATAATTAAAAGAATTCTTGCGGACGGCTTAACCGGCAATCGCTATCGATTCGTACAAGGCCTAACAACCCCAAACTCGCCTTTCAAAACCCAAGGAAAGCTACGATACTTAATATCAAATCCGATGTAAAAACAAATAGATTGTAAAAGGGGGGTTAGAAAAATTAATTCCCCCCGGATTTCTTTACTTTAAGCGCATGCGCATTTCAGGGCTGCCAGTTATTTGTTATTAGAGCATCTCCTGCATCATTCAGATTTACACACTGAATGATCCAGTGCTGAATCGAACAGAATTCTGACTGGCAACACTTACAAGTATTCGCGCACTATCTATAAACAACCACTATAGTAGTTTTACTAAGTGTATATAGTTAAAAATAGAAGCCAAGGCCCAAAAATTGGACAAATCCCTATTCCCTAGTGGCTTGGTCGCTCTAGAGTGTAGTTTTCAAAGGGGCGTATTGATACTCAATGTTAAGTCTGGCGGCATCAATAAAAAAATAGTGCTATGAATAGAAATATGGATGGATGAGGTAGGGGGGGGGTATAGAAGAAACGATCCAGATTTAAATAGGATGTCATTTAAATTTCAAATTTTTATATCTCGCGGTTGGTTGGTAGGGAGGGACTCAAATAGCTACTCAAATTTCCGCCTTCGAACATGATAATATGGAACAGGATATGGGCCAAAGACTCTATGGGGAATTTTTACCTATTACAATTTATTACAGCAAACCAAGTTAAAGGAAAAGTCTACCACAAAAATTCTTAAATATTATTTATAAATTTTAAAAATTTACTTCCGATATTAATTTGCATCTTTAAATAATTCACTTTCGATATTAATTTGCACCTTCAAATAATTCACTTCCGATATTAATTTCCACCTTTAAATATTCACTTCCGATATTAATTTCCCAAGTTTAAATAATTCACTTCCGATATTAATTTCCCAAGTTTAAATAATTCACTTCCGATATTAATTTCCCAAGTTTAAATAATTTACTTCCGATATTAGTTTCCCAAGTTTAAATAATTTACTTCCGATATTAATTTCCCAAGTTTAAATAATTTACTTCCGATATTAATTTCCCAAGTTTAAATAATTCACTTCCGATATTAATTTCCCAAGTTTAAATAATTTACTTCCGATATTAATTTCCCAAGTTTAAATATTCACTTCCGATATTAATTTCCCAAGTTTAAATATTCACTTCCGATATTAATTTCCACTTTTAAATAATTCACTTCCGATATTAATTTCTACTTTTAAATATTAACTTCCGATATTAATTCCCAAGTTTAAATATTCACTTCCGATATTAATTTCCACCTTTAAACATTCACATCCCACAATATTAATAATACGAATTAATTTTAATAATAATAATAATAATAATAATAATAATAATATTAATATATTTAGTAGAAGATGAAAGGAATTTCGATTCGGTCTTTTGTTGAGAGATTAAACTTTTCTCAAGAAGCGCGTAACCATTTTTAAGTTTTAAATTATTAAACATCAGCAAAGCCTATTAATAAACCCTTAATTCCTGAAGCGCGGACGCTCCGTGCACGCTACGAATTTTCTAAAACCTAATTAGAAGGCTTGGAACTAAGAATGTCTCCCGGAAGTTAATAAAAATTAGAAGTAATCGAATGAAAAGCAAATGGAAATAATTCCAGAAATCAGACTTACGATATTATTCATGGCACCTTTGATAACTAATTATTCATTTACTTCCGGACATGGGGGTTTTAGTTTTAGAGACGAAGAAGAGCGGAAGAAGGTAAAAGGGGGTGATGGAAATTGGAAGAGCTTAGCAAACTAGGATTGGGAAACTTTGAGTAGAGAGAGAAGCAGCTTCGTGTGTCCAAGTTTGCTAAAAGCGGATTAATTTTTGGTTTCCTTTCCTACCAACGTTTCATTTTATTTTTTTTCCTAAATTTAGTTTTAGATCTCGACTTTTTTTTATTTTATATAATTCCTTTTTGGAAATCAGCATTATAATTTAATGAGGTACTTTTTGTCCCTCGAAACGAACTCATGATCCCAGACTAGACAGAGAGAGAGAGCATTTACGTAAAAGGTTTTATACGAGGGGTCTAACACTCTCCGTTAAAAATTAAAAGTTACTAATTTTTTAAACCTTAAATTTATTTATTTATTTTTATTTAATAGAATTATGTAATATATTTTTTATATTTTAGGCTTAAATTTAAATATAAGTATCCATCCCCTCGGTAAAGTGGGTATTATATACAGGATATAATAATATTTTATTAGGATTAAATCTAAATTTAGTTTAATTTAAATGGGAACCAATTTATTCGAAATTAGGGTCGAATATAAAATACTTGGAATTGAAATCATAAATACACCGATTAAAATAAAATTAAGTTTAATTGAAAACTAAAACTCGACTAAAAAAATGAAGGGGGATTGGGGGAACTGAACTGAACTTGTAGGTTTTCTGTTTTTCTTGAAAATAAAATAATTAGGATGAAGACCTACAAACCCTAATTAAAAGAAAAAAAAGGGTTGGAGGAAGCTGGAATTGATTGAAAAACTTTCAAGAAAATAGAAATTCGCCCGAATTTTGTTCTCGGTTTTAATTAAGTAAGAAAGGGTTAATTAACAAGTAAATCAGGAATCGATTTAAATAGATCTGTAAATATATCTAGATTACTATAAATTCGTCTTTAGAAGCTAATTATCATTTGTAATAAAATATCATTTATTTCTTTTTTAATATTTCATTCCTTTTATATTATTAATTATGTAAGAAAGGGTTAATTAACAAGTAAATCAGGAATCGATCTAAATAGATCGGTAAATATATCTGTAAATCGAGCAAGCGAAACATAAGGCACATCTTAAAAACATTATCAGAAATTTTTAAAGACATAATCAGTTAGTTTATTACGCAGATAATTAACAATTGCACGCCGTGATAAAAGCTAAAGCAAACTGCAACCTCGCTTATATATATAGATTTCTTGCCATTCTTTGAGTCGAATCTATCTATAGCAATATAATACATCCGGGCTGACATTGGGGAGGAGGGGTAGGGGGGGTCTAAAAGGAGTCGTAAGGTTTACCTAAGCTTTCTTGCGCCTCCGTTATATATAAGAAAAATCGAAAAACGTCCGTCGGATGTTTACTTAGTCAATGAGTTTTCCTACCCCCCCGGCATCCCCCACCTCACCTCCTTAGGATGACGCTGGGGTTGTTTCCCCCCGGGGGATCTGTATTTCGAGGGTGTCCGGGTATCCCCCAACCACCCGCTTCTTCGATCAGGAAAACGTCATCTTTCGCTTCTACGAATAGATTTCTCTAACATCTCCAACAGGCTCCTTGCCTTACACTTCTGCCCCCCATCCCCCACAAACCCCCAACTGGGGTTACGTTAGCAGAAAATATCAAAGTTCAATCGTTACCCAATTACGCGTCACGTAGTAGGGGTTGTGGTTACTGCGGTTAAAGTAAATAATTAACTTAATTGCGGGTCAATATGAAACAACTTTTAAAATTATATTTTTATCAAGGTTTTATTTATCGAAGGTGAAACTATATAGTGGTGTTTATCAGCTTGTTTTTAGGTTTCTCGCGTAACTGCTTGTTGGTTATTGAATTACTTTCGCAGGAAATAAGCTCAGCCAGTTTGTTTTCGTTTTTTTTCTTCCGCCATTTATTTTCGTACATTGTTAAATTTGGCGCAATTATTTGAGTAACGAAACGAGTTTACTGATTCAGCAAATATTTATAGCGTACGGGAAATTGAGGAAATTCAAATTATATACTGGTACTATTTTAAATTCTAAATGAATTTACTGGCGGATACTGAATTTGGATTGAGTTCGAATAGGGCTTTAAAATGATACAAATATCATCCAAATCGGAGCGTAATTAAGGAAGTTTGAAAAATATGAATTCAAATTTGAATTATGGGAAATTAATTTGGATAATTTCCAATTTCGTTATTTATTGTCAGATCTTGGTATAATTCTTTTCTGGATTGAGCTCGAATATAGCTTTAAAATGATACAAATATCATCCAAATCGGAGCAAAATTAAGGTAGTTTGAAAAATATGAATTCAATTTGGAAAATTTCCAACTTCGTTATTTATTGTCCGAATTGGCCGTTCTTGGTATCATTTTAAAGCTCACAGCCAGCTCTAACACGTCCAGTCTATAAAATAATGTTTCAATTTAAAGAATGATGTAAATTTGATGAAGAAAAAAATGTAGAAAGTTAATGTAAAAATATTGAAGGAAAATGAGGAATTTGATCGAAACATTTCGAAAGAGAATAGAAAGAGTATAAAAAAAGGAGTATGAGAAATAAAAAAGAGGGTCCAATTGTTTGGGAAGGTTGCTTTTCCTTAGGCCTTAGCTATAAACAACTTCAAAGTATACCTCATTATCCGCAGCTACCCGCCAATCCAAAGCTAGTAGAAAAAGAATACTTTTTCCCTAACCTCCCCCCCCCCGCCCTTCTTCTATTCAGTTTTTCTCGTTTTAAAAATATAGCTTTAGTCTTTTTCTCAGAATTTGCTTTGGCCATAAAAAAGAACTGTTCTTGAGACACTGAGTTAAGCCTTGCCAGGGGACTTACTTTGAGAGTTCAGTCGCGCGCGCTTTAATAAGGAACTCGCATTCGCCGCGCCGAGAGAAGTTTATTTTTAGAGGCCTTAAACTAACTCAGACGCGAAGTACTTTAAGAAATAGTTGCGGGTAAAAAAAAAACCCCAAAAAACCCGTTACTTTGATTTTAAAACCGGTTCTTTAATAGATACGTGTATCTAGTAAGCGCGATTTAATAGATATTAAAAATAGCTTTAAAATGATACCAAAAACGTTCAAATCGGACTATAAATAAGGAAGTTTGAAATTGCCGAAAAACCATGAGTCATGACTCATGAATGGCAATTTTGAAAATTTTCCAACTTCGCTATTTACAGTCCGATTTAGCCGTTATTGGCATCGTTTCAAAGCTCTGGTCAAGCTGAACACGAATATTCCGCCCTCTTTAACGTGAAACAATAAACTAAACCGCGAGAATCAATTTTAAAGTGGTCTAAACCCGTACATAAGCCTTACTTGAAAAGCAGATACCAGAGAGAGGTAAATTTAAATTCTTCGAGAATGGGAGGCATCCCCCCAAGGTTTTGAAAGCTTGTTGGGAGAGGGGAGTCGGGAGGGGGCTAGAAAATGCAGGTAAGACGGGGGAAAGAACTTTCCCAACCCCCCTATCCTATCCACTCCACTTGTTATAACTTCGTACACGGGTTTGTTGAACGAAATTGAACTAATACCGCCAAGACCTTCGTAAGACTGGGGAGTTTTGCTAAGCCCTACCTTTACTCTACATTAGCTTTAATTCGTCGAACGAATGAACAAAGTTATAAATAGAGATAGGGAATGATGCGCTTCTAGCAAAAGACGCTGTGTATTGGAAATCAATGAAACAACTTTAGGACGTTCTAACACTGCCCACCCTGGCCCACCTACACCCACCCCCACCTATCCGCCTGCCCACCCACCCTACCTTTGCCCAATCGCCATCCCGCCTCTTCACCCCAAGTACAGCCGAGCGTTTCTCAACACCCATTGCCAAAACGTAGCAACTCATTTTATCACAGCATCTACTTTTAATTCCAAAGAGAACCAGTAGAAAATCAGACATTATTCGACTTTCTTCGGCAATATTTGAATTCAATTAAAACAAATAATATACTTATTATTGCATCAGTAGACTTACATTTAATCCCACGAATTAAATTTAAATAATTATTATATATAAAAAATAATATGTAATAATTCGATTTGAAGAACGACGTACACCGGTGTATTGCGGGCGAACATTTTTACAGGGGCCCCATAGAAAATGCATAGGCTGTTGAACCCCTGCAAGATGGCTTCCCCCTAAATAGAAATTATTAAATATTTTCGTTTTACAATATTTTTGCACTGTGTTTTCGTGTATAAAATGTAAAGAGATTCCGTGCCCGGAATCGTCTTCTTTCCCGCTCCAGAGTGAACTAGAGAGATCTGAGGATACTCCAGGGATACCAGCCAGCCCTGTTTTTTTATATTTCTTTCGGCGCACGTTGGGGAAGATGGGGGTTTGGGGGGGCGGGGGTTTGGGGTGATGTACGGTGATTGGCGGTATATCGGATAGAACGGGGATTCCAAGCAAAATAAATTTGTAATGCTAAAGGTATTTTATAGCGCCCGAGCCTTTCTATCTCCATCGTTATGCCGCTATAACCAAACCGACCACTATACTTTCACTCCCCCACCTTTTTTCCTTTTTCGTACTTCTTACAGCGTGCTTCGGTCCCCCCATTCAATCTACAGTTGTATTTGGAGTGTTTTTCTTTGCATGTTAACCGCAAAACCCGTTTTATTTTTTCAATTGATTTTGTGTCCATTGTTGATTTAATTATTTATTTTATTTTATTTCCGATATCTATGGAATTTATTTATGCGTATATTTGAAAAGAGGACAACGAGAGCTTTAAAATGAAATCAACCTCGTTAAAATCGGACTGTAAATAAAGAAGTTGCCGATTTTTCAAAAAAATCAAAATTGCCGAAAATTTATCGGCAATTAAGTTTGATAAATTTCCAACTTTCTTATTTACAATCCGATTTTAACGGGGTTGATTTCATTTTGAAGCTAGTGGTGAGCTTTTTACGAATCTGCGAGGACATATAACGACGGCGCATGCGAGGTAAAACGCGAGCCCGTACAAGCAATAAAACACACATATAGGAAGTGGAGACGTGGAAATAAAAATTTCATTTCCGTCTGCAAGTATATTTATACTCCAACGTTAAACCGAAGAAAGGTTACGTATCCTGGATGTCCAGGTAAAGTACCAATCCCTCAAGACGTTTATAGATCATTTCAACCAAAATCTGAACTTAGCTTCTACACAACCGACTTTAACAAATATATGGCAACTCAAACAAAGGTTACAACGAAACAGCTCGAGCCACAAACTGAAAAAGTCCATAGTTAAAAACAAAGTGACTTGGCCACGGAAACAAAAGCGGATTGGGTACACTAAGCCCTTTATAACAATGTCAAGTTACTTGGTAAAATAATTCTTTTGAGTCTCTGACATACCGGACCACGCGATATTTCAGTTTTCCCCTGACGTTATTTATATACATAGACTACTTTCTAGCCAAGGCAAATACGTATTAAGTATCCCTCCGCTCTAGACCATCCTTCGCTGTACGCTTAAATTGGAATCGGGGTCTAAAGAGGTCTCTTTCCCGAAGAAACCCCGGGATTGGAAAATGATTCATAAGAAGGAGGAAACTCATATTTTCAACTGGACTAAAATTCAAGCTCAGTTGATAATACAGCCAAAGCTGAGGCGGATAAACACACAATGTTAAATCTCATAAGAACAAAAAAGTAGTATTATTATTTCCATCAAATATAGCGGCAATAGAAAAAAAATTGCGTTTTCAGGGAATGTAGTCCGGGATTGCTTTCAAACTCGCTCGTAAATCAGAAAGTTGCCGTACCCTGGTACACACTCAGTGAAAATACGCCTTAAGTCTAAATCCTCAGTCATAGCAAATAAATTAAAAATAAATTAATAGTTTCAAATTTGAAATAAAAATTTTTTAAATTCTGTAAATTTGAGAAAAAAAACTTATAAAACGCAGTATCTATCCCCTCGGGACTCCATTCTTTATTCCCTTTAAATTTAAAGGGAAACTTACAACTCAAAAAATAAAAATTCTGTTTATAAATCGACTTGCAAAATAAATTTCGGTGTGTCCTTTAAGTTGACAGTTACGTCATTTTTGCAGTAAGAAATTTCCCGGGGTCGCAAAATGGGCGTGTCGGTAATCTAGGGATATTTCCTGTCATTGTAAGACACGGCCCCTTTTCTCTTTAGTAAAATTGCTTTGTTTTAAGGAAATATTTCTTTTATAAGGAAAAAGGGGCTAAATTTAAGTTAGTTCGCGAGAAGGAAATTTGCCCCCTGTAATAGCATTTTTCCTACCATCACCACCGTTCCCGGAAAATAGCCGGCCGGCATCATTACAGTGTTTTTATTTTTTATCGAGTTTAAATGTTTAATTGGGCGGAATGATTGGCTTCTTATCTGACCCCCCCGGGGGGGGGGAAGAGAGTTCAGTTGCTACGGGTGACGTGGGCTCTATAACAAGATTGAATGGTCTTTTATGTACAGGGTGATATAGCTACCTGGAGTAGTCCTGGACCTGGTTTTTATTGGGATACTGTATAGTACCATAGTAGATTAGAGCTTAAATGGACACCATTGTACAGGACTCGTCACTGAATGGAATCTTTGGTTTAAATCCTAAGAAGAAGATGAAGATGCGTTGACCTTTGGGGGTCAAATGAGGTCAAAATTAGTAAAGACTTAGTTCAAGCGATATATCTTTCGTATGAGTGCTTTTTCGATATAAAAAACCTCCATAAATGGTATGGGCAAGGATAGATAGGGGTAGTAGTATATGAAGGTCATTTAACAAACGCGGGGGGGAGGAAGTAATTTAGTGCACTCCCCTAAACTCACTTCAAAATATTTTTCGTGACTCCTTAACATTTATTCAAATATATATATTGTTGAACTTTAAAATTAAAATTATAATTATCCTTCCTTTTAGACAATTTAGTAGGGCGTATTACGTCACTTAATTCTGGTCCAATCAGAAAACTCCATCCATTTATCCTATTCCTTGAAAATCATGGCAATCTCAGCTTCCGAAATGAAATTACCGCCGCCGAATTCCCCTGAGGAGACGGAAACTTTCGGGTCTCCAAAACTCAAACTAGGATCCTATAGGTGTCGCCAAGGATCGCCCCCATATACACGCTTCCCTATCTCTATTGCAGGATGACGTCATAAAGATTTTATTGCCGCTGGCTAAATTTCACGGGCACTGAATTAACGAGATTCTTAATTACTCGGGTACCGTTCTCGCAACGCCCCCTAGCATACACTCGTTATTTATAGAGGGGACCGCGGGGGGGGGGGCAAATGTGCTCACCTTAAAGGGATAGGATCACCATGACGCTTTTAAATAACGTCAAAAACGTATAAATCCGATAATAAATAAGGTAGTTGGAAATTTTCAAACTTGCATCGCAATTATTTTACTACCAAGTTTGAAAATAAATATTTCCTATTTATTATCGATGTTTTTTAACTTGATTTATGGCACTTCGGGAAAACATTTTTCAAACTTGTTATAAATTTTTTTTGTTCCAAGTTTGAAAATTTCAAACTTCCAGCCTTATTTAGCGACCGATTTGGACGTTTTTGGTTTGCTAATTTTGGAACCAACCCCGCGGGGTCAGATTGATGAAACTACCCCTTGAAAAGGTAAAGATTTCACCTAATCCTCGAGCAAGTTTGAAAATGAATTCCGCGATGTTACCAAAAATAGAATATATTTTTGGTGGGCACGTATGACCGACTGGGGTCTGAGGCGTCACATTTTACGCTCGCTAGAGTCTCCTCTCCCCCCCCTCACTCCGAATTCTAAGTTTTCCACTCTGGAGATTTTAACCGAAAACGGACAGCAACCGAAGCTAAAGACTTAAGCCTACTTTGGTAGAAAATATGTAGAAAATCGTTCCAGAAATAGTTCGGACTTTACGTATTTGTGAGGTTTTATTTCCGCAATTGATAAGACGCGGCAATTCTACTCCGAATTAAATTCTCTATTCGTCGTATTACTATATTTGGCTCTATAATGCATGGTTTAAGTGTGTTTTAGCCTTTGATGTGTTGCCAGTTTGGTCGTTGTCCCATCAAAGGGAAACATTTCTCAAAGAAAACCCCCTTTTTTCGTTTTCTTAATCTCTGTTCCAAAGATATATCATATTTTTTTTTAGTTTTTTTTAAGACGCTAGCAAATGGAAGAAGAGTTTCGCCATTGAATTTTCGCGCTCTTTCAGCCCCAAGCCACGCCTATACACAACAACCAGCACGATTTCGTTCCATGAGTATTTACGATATGTTTAACCATAAGTTTATAAGAGATGATGTTAAATGATAAGTATGACACGTTCGTAATGCTACTGAGAGACTTACAGCAGCTCGAGATAACTAGTTCGAGAAGGAGAACGAGGGGGAGCGAGTCAATTGAAGTCCTAAGTACACTCGGTGGTGGTAAATTAATTTTGCAGCTAGGACCTATTCCATCTAGGCACTCCTATTTAGTCTGCCTTACTAAGCCCAAATTTGACAGCAGCGCCTCCTCACTCACTGCAGGCCTCCCTCGCTTTACCTCCTCGAATCTATGACCTACCTCACTCACTCACTTCAAAATTACAAGCATTTCAGTTTGTCATGACCAGATATTAATAAACTTATGGAAGGAACATATTACTTATGAACTTAAGGTGCCTTCAGAGAAAAAAGTTTACAAATTTTTCCGCTAGGGACTCAAAAATAGCAATAGTGGTCCGTTTTTGCAAAACTTTTGACGATTTTATAATTTGTCCCACTAAAGTTGAGACCACCAGAGCTCTTTACAGCGAAGGAAAAACCTATGTTTATAACATCGACGCTCCTGGTTTCTGACACCCGAAGTTGTTGGAACGTATAGAAAGGAAATTCGTGGAAACCCTTTGAACTATCAGTAAGCCCGACCCCACCCCTGAAATCGAACAAAAGAGATAGTTCCCTATACCAAAAATTTTGTCGCGGGCTTTCTTCACATCCGCGCCCCCAATCTGGTGAAACGTACTTTTTGTAATCGCCTGTAGCGATAGTATCTGTTTGTTTTCTTGCTCGACTTTCTAAAGTGGGATAGGGGAGAAAGCAGAGATGGTCGGCATTACTCCTTCCCGCGTCTAAGTTCGCGCACCCGGGGTAAAGTGCTTTATATATTACTATTAGTATGGGGCGCCAACCTATTTTAGGGCATTTCAATACGGGATTTACGAGTGGTATTTCTGTGGGCGCTGCCATAACCTGTCGGCGGCCTTTAGTTAGTGGCTGACATTCCCTGTCGTCGAACGCGCTCCGTAGCCTTGGCAGAACAACTCTCCGAAAGGGGGCGGTAACCTCGTAAGTCCCATATAACTAGACTTTTTTCCAATGAGCCTCTATTCTAGAGCTAACACCCCCCCCCCCGCGATCCATAAAATCTTATTTTGTGTTCACATGTTGATTTGAATGCCCTTCAGAAAATCGGATAGACGTGGGAAATCCTTACTCTATTTTCACATTATTTGAACACTTTTATATGGGCCTTGCGAAGGTGTTATTTTATATCGTTTAGGTATCATTTGTTCGCCTTTTAATGAATGGTGTTTAAAAAATATCGCACTAATTCTATGCCATTCGAGCACCATTTAATGGGGTATTCGATGGGGTTATTTTATTTAATTAAGGTATCATTTGCACACCTTTTAAAGAATTATGTTTTATAAACCCATTTCTACATTCGTTTAAGCTAATGGTGTTTTTAAAATACCGAACTATTTTCGTACTATTTCAGCACCTTGTCAAGGTGTACAAATAGTGCACATTGTTCTAACACCATTATGGCACTATTTATACACCACAATTTTTTACAGTGTAAACATTTCTTTCACATGGTTGGTTGGGACTTGTAAGTTTATAAGTTCAGTACAATCACCCACCTCTGATGTTTGTATTAATAATTTTTCCCGTTTATCTCGATGGCATGATTTAATTTTTTGAACCCGTTTGCTCCGACTGTTCATTACAATTCCGTTTTTTTTAGCCATTTGTTTTTAGGTAAAGTAGGAAAATTTTAGGAAAGGAGCTCCGTTTTTACACTTTTCAGAAATGACTAGTGATATTGTATAAGCCTTTTCTTGTTCTACCAGAGAGAATTTAGAAGGGGAGTGGAAGGCCCGCCTTTGACTCTATTAAACGTGATGACGCCCAAACAAGATGTCGCGTTGAGCTTTTTGGGGTAGGCGAGTTTCCGGTCACATGTTCTAAAGTCTCTCTGTTACAAACGCATCATACCGGAAATCGACCTGCCTAGATAACGTTTAGCAGACGACGTTGCGCTACATTCCAAACCACCCCTTCCACTCCCCTTCTAAATTCTCTCTGGTTCTACTTGCAAAAGTGGGACGGGAAATAGAAGAAGAAGATATCGCCTATTCTTCAATAATTGTGCATAGGGTCTTTCAAAATTCGCCTCTTTCTCCCCCCCCCCTCTTCCCGGTAAGTGCTTTGTATGTCTTTTTCTCTTCCACCTGACCCGAAAGTTTGGGTGGTTTACTGTGAGGGGTGGGTACTGTGGGTTAAGGCGCCGGTGCGTGCGACATGATGCCGACATCCCTTAATTGGTAAACGTCTTTCAGTCTGTAGACTACGGACCCCTCTTGTTACCCCCTTGAAAAAAGTCACTAATTATATCCTGCCATCTACGGAAAATATACGAACTAGTTGCCTAAAGTTTTAGCACTGAAATGTATTACGAGAAATCTATGAAGGAGTTCAGATCAATGATTTTTTATGTCAAAATTACAAAACAGAGCTTAAAATTATCGGTAAATCACGATCCATCCAATGATGTATTTTTTTTTATTGTGTGATAAAAGCTCTAGCTTTAATCTTAAAAATACTGAATCAGATATTTTGAGTAAATCGATTAAGACGAATTGTTATTTTAATGGTAAGGCCGATTTAGTTTTTACATAGATCAATGGATAGCCTATCCTGTGCTCGTAAATTATATGCCTGTTGCGATGGAAACGTTTCATTTGGGAAGAGTATGAACTCCTCTAACTGAGACCCCCTCAACTTTAAAATGGCAATTTTAAAACTTAAATAAAACCAATAAAATTTAAACTATGAAAACCAAAAATATATCAAATTATAGGTGGATATTTTTTATTTTAATGCTAAAAATTTCATGTCGGTGTATAATCACCTTCAACTGAAAAACGGGATTTTGCGAGATGGCAAAAACAGTCATTTTGCTATTTTTTCTCTGAAGGCACCTTAAAAGTCCAATATTAAAACTTAAATATTGTTAATAATATATAATTCAAGATATTTTGCTTTAGACAATTGATGACGCACTGATGACGTCAATGCATTACGTATTAACCAAGCTTACTGTCAAAAGAATATTTCATTTTTCTTAAAAAAAATAACTTTTTTAAAGAAAATAAAATAAAAAAATAATTACGAAATCTTGGGATCGATAATGTAGTGGGGATTTTGAGTTCCTTTCCGATGGCATTTTTGTACAACGACAGCTTTTACGGCAAAACGTGCCTTTTTGCCATTTTATTTTCTCTTCTTACGTTTTTCTTAAAAAAAAAATAAATCTTTATTCGTGAAAAATGAATTAATAGAGAGAATTCGGCAAGACATAAACCCGTTTTATCATTGGCTTCATTAAAGGAATGGCCGCGAATACGCGTAGTTTTCAAGCCTTATAATTAAAATAGATTTTAATTAATATTTCGGTTAAATAAATTCCAGACTCGGCTATGATTTTATAATAGACTTAAGAATATTAAAAGAGATAACCGAATCAAAGTAACTAAACCAACCAAGTCCCGGAATATAAACTCTTAAATCCGAGAAACGCGGAAATAAATAAGAAAAATAAGAAAAGGGAAGGGTCAAGTAATAAAAAACATTAAGCTGACCTCTGTTAAAATACGGCCACCGCTTTTAGAGAGTAAATTCAGTACGTGTAAGACAAAATGTTTCTAGCAGCAAAGTATACATAGGGACAGTGTAGAAATGCCTCTACACCGCGAGGCCGCGCTGGCAAATTCATTAAAGTGGTCCCCGGTTCAAGAAACGCCCATTTCTTAGAGAGAACCGACCATTTGGAAAAGGAGCTCCGAGGAAAGAGCTTTCAAAGCGTTAAAACCGGAACTAAGGAAAACTAAAATAGCCCTTTATATACGAAGCCTAGGCCATCATTAAGTCATTAAGAAGGAAAGCGCCGTCTGCTATTTCATTTCCAAATGACCAACGCCAAATACAAAGATTCTCCTCCCCTTCCCTCCCCCATCACGCCACGCACGCTTTCTCTCTACCAAAACTTATTACATTATTATAAATTCGCGAAAATAAACGATTGAAGAAGAAAAAGCGCGGGAAAATATTTTACGTACGCGCCAAATATCGCGCGAGCGCGCGCGTGAGATTAAAAAGATGAAAAGGCGGGAAATATTATAGCACGAGATTAAAGAAAACGCGCGAAAAATATTTAGACCACGCGCTGGGAATTTATTAAAGGCGGGAAAAATGGAAGCGCGAGATTCGAGCAAAAAAGGCTGGAAATATTATAGCGCGAGATTAAAGAAACGCGCGGGAAATATTCATAGCACGCGCTGGGAATTAAAGGCGGGAAAAAATGGAAGCGCGAGATTCGTGGAAAAAAAGGTTAGAAATATTCATTCGCCTTAAAAGGAACTTTGAAAGATCTTTCCTAATGAATTTTCCAGTTTAAAAATTGAAGATTTAAGAGTAAAAATCAGTTTCAAATAGTTTTTGAAACTAATAAAATAAAGTACATAGCAGAATTCGGGAAGAAAGAATAAGGAGTAAAAAAAAAAAAATAGTGACTTTCCGTTATATTGATAGAGCCGAGGCTCGAAAATTCTAAATTGAGCTTTTCCAAGAAAGAAGGGGAAAAGAGAGGTTTGCGCTTTAAAATATTAAGAGAACATTTGTAACAAAGGAGGTTAGCTCGGGGGGGGGGGGAGAGAGACCTTAGACCCCCCTTTCCCCTTTCCTTCTCATCCTGCCTATATTACACTTCCACCTTTCAAACCCCTCTGGGGCAAAACAGACCCCTTTCCACCCCCCTCCCCCCACCGTCTTACACTTTCTTAGAACAAAACGCCAAA
The DNA here is from genome assembly GCF_054372755.1 of Phalangium opilio. NCBI lineage: Eukaryota > Metazoa > Arthropoda > Arachnida > Opiliones > Phalangiidae > Phalangium > Phalangium opilio. The sequence continues at coordinate 1,988,939 of NW_028324223.1, forward strand.
AGCAAAAAGAAAAAGAACGGCCTCCAAAAAGAAAGGCCTCGATAAAGGTCCGTTTCAAAACAGAAATTCAATACAACTTAAACCTGCCTAACCCCCGGCCGCCGCAGACTAGCTTACAATATAATACGGCAAAGGTCAAAGGGCAAGTTTCAAACGATAAAGACGAATAGAATAGAGTTTTAAAATGATGTAAACCAAATTTAAAACGTGTAGTAAATAAAGAAGTATTATAATTTAGGTGAGTTAAATTAAATTGGATTTTCAAAATTATCCAAGTTGGTATGCGAAATGAAGCTACTACCTCTCAGGTCCAGAAAGAACTGAACTGAGCGATTTGAAATGAAAAAATGTCTAGACTTGTCCTTTAAGGTTAGGTATAGTAGAATCGGGGTCAAAAATGCATTGCAAAATGGCGTTGAAATGAGACTATAGAAAAGGTGGTAGTTGAGTTAAACTCTCATTAATCGACGTCGTACGTATCTCGCCCCCCCCCACTTCCAGAACCCCAAAAACCCCCTGATGGTGGGGCAGGAGGGAGTGCAGTAGGGGGGGTCGAATCCCAACCCCTTAACGGCTGGCGATGGCATCAGGGTGATTGAAGAGTGGGGCCATGCCCGAGAAACAAGCGATTCAACCTCTTAAAGATGGGGCCGGGGCTCTCCCAAGAAAGAATCCAACCAAAAAGGATTTCGCCTCGTGCCTAACCCCCGATTTCATCTCAATTCCACAATACAGTACCCGCTTTTACCAGGGCTTTAGGCTTAACGAAATAACGTGGTATTAGCAATGGGTTCCATTGTACTTTGAAATTGAAAAAAGGTACGCGGCATGCACTTTTGCGAGGGGTTCTCTTTTTGAGCAGCGAAAACCCCTTTTAAAGCTATAGCATATATAGCCTGGGCCCCCCCATTTTCCTTTGCTTGAACGATTGTTTTCAAGCTTGCCGCGTTATTCCCGCCCACTTTTTTGGGGGCCCCAGCTTTTACCAATTCCCCCCTAAAGCTTTCACGGTAAAGGTACCATTTCGCCAACCCCCCCCCCCCCGGTCTAGTTCGTACCACAAAATCATATTTACATATAATAGATAATGCGCAAATACTCAAGTGTTGCCAGTTATTTGTGTGACGTGTGCAATAATCAACCGCTATCTAAGACAACAGACTGAATTAAGGTTATTGTAGAATTCAGTTCAGATCAGTTCCAAATCTGAATGATGCAGGGGAAGATCTAATAACAAATTACTGGCAACTGATTCATTTCTAATTATCTAAAATGATTTGGGGGCTAAGAAATTTATTATAGCGGCGTATTGATATTCAATGATGAAAGAAAATAGTACGTGGTAAGACGGGCTTTATATACGTCCCCTTTACCTTATTAACATGATATTACTTGATACAAAGCCCTCCGGAATAACTTGGAAATAATAATAATAATAATAATAATAATAATACCTTTTCTACAGTATAGTGACACCTAATATTATCTTCTCGTACAGTGTAACGCTATCAAATACAAGCACTGTCATTACTACACTAATATTCAATAAACATAATTAAAATAAAACGATATTAAATGAAATAATAATAATAATTTAAGGCGGTTGCTAACCAGCCAGACTTAAGCCTTGGTCTCGGTCTCTAATAGCTAGCGGTAGTAGCAGCAGCATCTTCCTTATAACTCGGACATAAGGAAAAGGAAACTGGCTTCCTCGAGATCAGAAAGACTTCCTTGCTTAGCATAAAAGCGGAGCGCAAAAATTTCGTCAATGTAGGCAATAATAGAAGGCCAACGAGATTCGGACCACTCTCCTCCCCCCCTTCGTCTGCACTTTCCGAGTTAATACAATAAACTCGCCAAGGGTTACCCGCTTATCTCCCTTATCCCCCGTTTATTCCTTATTAACATATTCGGGTCGAATATCTAGTTACTGATCTATTCAGTCAGAAATCGATTTGGAAATTTTTCGCCATACATCAAGAAAGGAAGAACGAGTACGCGGCGTTTCTTTTTACTGCTGCTGGTAATATCTTCTCAGTACCGTTGATACCACCACCACGTTACGTTACGTTACGTTCAATCATCGCCACTTCAACCTTCACTCACATTTATTTTTAAATTAATTAATAAGAATTATTGTTAATTTAAATTTAATATTTAAATTTGAGAGTAGTAACGCGGACGCTATGAAATCTTTCTGTAGAATCAGAAACCCTCAGCCCACCCCCAAAAAAACCCCATGGGGTTTACCTAGCATAAAAACCAGCTTAATAAAACCCATCACTAGAATCTTAAATTTTTTTAGATGAATTTAAAAATTTAATTAATAATTTATTTTTTTTTAAAAAAAAAAGATTGTTGTTGCAACTTCAAAAGTATTATTTAAAATTCATTATTTTTTATGAACCATTTTAATTATTTCTTATTATTTAACCAAGTCTTTTCGAACCCTGAATCAATGCAATTAACATTATTGTTAAAGTATAAATATAGCAAATGGCAATTGGCAAATATCTCAATTGCAAGTCTATTAAATAACGTTTGCCAAAGCAACCAACTTCAGTCCGTTTCAAAAGAAACGGCTTGACCGATGATCCGAAAACTTTAGTAAATTTTTTAGTTTCCAAAGTTCACTCACGATATCTAGCTGCATGAGCCAGCCACTAGGGTTAAAGTTGACCCTTACCACCATTAATACCAACAGTGGTGGCATCATTTCTCAAGTCCCCCCCCTTACCCTCCCTCCCGGCTGCAACTGCAATTGCCCCCCCCCCCCAAATCGCAAGTATACGTCAGGTCTAATCGTAACGCAGCTGTGACCAAACTCCTAAGCTAAGCTTGGCCGCCAACAACCACCACCAGCAGTCGCTCAATCGGGACTGTCCATTTTAGTCCTTGACCCGAGCTATACCTAAATTATGGTCACTTAACCTTTTAGGAGCCTATATATACCCTTTATCAGTTTCCGATAGACCTTTACGATCTAAACGGGGAGCGAATTAATCTTTAACCCTTTTGATAATATCAATTCGGTATAAATTTAATATAAAACCCAGATTGAAACGGTCTTCAAACAAGCGATTGCCGCTATGGACTGTGATCTTCAATGGACAAGTAACTTGATGCCGTTTGGGGGGCATCGTAAAAGGGTTTAAAGTTAAATAAATTACACGGTTCCATCGAGGTTAGGACCTCCTTGTTTTTACGGGGGTATATGGGTCAGTGGTCAGTACTGAGTGACTACCCCATAAAAGTCCAGCTAAATCGAAATGACAACTTTAGCGACGCCATCATTGGGAACTCGACAAATACGAAAGTTTTCACTTTAAAAAAAAACCAAAGAAAATTATTCCTAAACTATATTGGATCGTTTTTAATATCCTTTTAAAAATTTGAAAATTTACGTTCCTAGAAAAGCGTATTTCAGTTTGTAATATTTCGAAGTACGTATCCATATTTCATTGAAAAATAAAGCCAGACAAGTTATTTTCAAGGAATTATTGGATTTTCTCAAAAACACTATAGGACCATACCATGCAAGATTGTCATACTATAGATTCTCCGTAGCATTATGCAAATATAGCGACTTTATAGGCTCGCTTTGAACATAAAACTGTTCTTTAAAAATAACTGCAAATATTATCCGCATCGAGGGACATTTGTTTCGGCACTAAGTCAATAAAGTTGGACAATTTATTTTTATATTCGGGACTTAGTCGATGCCCGTCTACTCAAAGGATGTAGAAGATAAATACCAGCTTTACAATATTTGCCAACAATTTAAAGAGAAATAAAATAAATAAATCCTTTTATAGTGAAACGACATTATTAGCTTATGAACAATGTTGAAATTATTATACAGGGTGTGTTACAAAAAATGGAGGGTGACCCCTGACCCCAACGCCAACCTTTCAAACTATTATTAAACCTTAGGAGGTTCAACATAAATTTAAATACACGTGTGCCGTTTCACGTACACGTTTGACGGTTTCTAAAAGCTATAAACGCTCCATTAAAACTATACCCCGAACCTGTAACAGTCACGAAATGTATAATATTGTTCCAAGCGAAGTTGACAAACTACAAATAATATACGGCGGTTTGATACTCAATATTAAACGTGGTAGAGAAGAAAATAGTTCATACATTGTCAACCGCGGCGGTTGGCTTTTAAAGAAAAAGAGTATAAGCGAAATTAAAATGGCACGACATCAAAATTGACAACATTGTTGAAGGCTTATTTTTCGCTTGACACATTTTATTAAGTCTAAAGTTGCCAGCCCAGTGTAGAGGTAGTTGGCGCATGCGTCGTGACCATCACGCGATTCGAGGTAATAAATATATATTTTGAAAATAAAACAGACTGAATGTGATACATTCTATTGTGGTCGTGTCATGATACGCTGTCGCGTTTATTTGTTATGATAAAAATACGTAACAAGGTTTGTTTCTCGATCGACTTAAGGTTATTTTGTAAATATTTTAAAGCATTGTTTCAAAAAATAAATTTTCAAACAGGCGTGTAGTTGAACTATTTTTGAAAAGTTCATAAGGTTATTTGACTATTATTTGAGAGAGTTTCGAATATTTTTTAAGGTTAAAGCTAACTTTGAAGGTCAAAGGTCAAAGGTCACAAAATCTTTAAAATAATCCGAACAGTACGATGTTTATAATCAAATAAAAGCATTTTTCAAATCAAATTCTAAATATTTCTAACTTAAAAGCAATGTTTGACGAATATGAAGGTCAAAGGTCACTAAATTCTTAAATAATACGGATCCTATCATGTTTATACTCAAATTAAAGCATTTTTCAAATCAAATTCGAAATATTTCTAATTTAAAACCCATTTTCAACGATTATAAAGATCAAAGGTCACTAAATTCTTAAATAATACGAATCCTATCATGTTTATACTCAAATTAAACATTTTCGAAATCAAATTCGAAATATTTCAAATTTAAAACCAATTTTTAACGATTATAAAGGTCAAAGGTCACTAAATTCTTCAAATAATACGAATCCTATCATGTTTATACTCAAATTAAAGCATTTTTCAAGTCAAATTCGAATATTTCTAATTTAAAACCAAATTTTTAACGATTATAAAGGTCAAAGGTCACTAAATTCTTTAAATAATCCGAATCCTATCATGTTTATACTCAAATTAAAGCATTTTTCGAGAGTAATACGAATACATTAACCTTACCAATCTAATTACAAACCTAACTGACATATTATAAACCCTTCACTTAGAAACAATTACAAAAAAACCAACTCGGAAAAAAATAATAAAAGAAAACAACAGCACATATTTTTGTGACTTCTAAAATCAACAAGCTCTAGCTGTGTGTGTGAAAAAACATCTATCTAGAGTTCGGGGCAAGTGTTTTCCAAGAAGGTAGAAGGGGGGAAAAGAATTTATATTGATTCTGACAATACGCAATAAGCCTTGGCTTTACCTTAGACTATCTGACTGACATCTAAAAAAGTAACGTACGGTTTTCGAGAATTCTATTTTTCAAGTCAGGAAAAACGAAGAAAAACCCAAGAAAATGTTAAATAACTTGTATATTTCTTATAAAATATTGAAGCTTTAGGCCCAAGTTTCCAATTCTTCCTTTAGACTCAAGTATATCCCCCTCCCCCTTCCTTCTCCCCCCGGGACATATTGACATTTTTGTAACATCTCAAACAATGTATCTTTACGGTTCCAGGCAAGTTAAGATAAGATGTTTTTGTTTTTAAAGTCTCTTTTTATCCATATGAATGATATTGCTATTCTATTCTGAACGACAATTGAAGAGAGTATTTTTTTGTTAAAAATATGGCTGAGAGGAACGCTCTTGTCATATAGATATTTGTCAATATATGTCTAGTGTGCTTGCTTGCTGCTATAACAGGCATATTTTTCTCGTTATAACAGTTAAATTTAGTTTATTTCTACCACGGCCAAGGAATCGTCTTGAAATCAGCTTTCCGTAGAGTATAAACAACACTGAATCGCTTAAAAAGTAGGCGAGTTTAACCAGGAATGCATATCAGCTAATTGGAATAATTGCGTGTCCATCCATTTTCATCTAATGTATCAAGGGCGGATTTTATGGGAGGAGCTAGATAGACTAATCATTATGTATGGCCAATTTTACCGAGCCGAATTAATAATCTATCTGGCTGCACCTGGAGCGTAGGAACTGGCATTTCTATGAGCCAATGAAACGACAGTTAGGAAAGACGCTATGAGAACGAGTTCTTAAGTCCGGTATACCCACAAAGCCCGAATTCAAAGAAATTAACGAGGGGCACAATGATTCCTAGTAGCTGTATGCATTCCTGTTATTATTGCTAATAATCAGTCGATAAGGTAACGGTAACCCTATGTTGTAAGTACTCTTTTTAAAGGTCTTAACGAGCTCGATAGAGTCGCGCCTATAATCTAATCAATATATAACAAAACAAAGCCCTAAATCGGAAATTAATGCAAATTGAAACGAAATAATTAACAACACCCAAAACCTAATGTTACTTGTCCCTAAACCCGCTCCCGCTTCAATAGCAATTTAAGTCTAAACCTAATCACAACGTACGTTAGTTCTCTCGTTATTTTTTTTTTTTCAAGGAGTTTGCGATATATCGCATTTTGCCTCTAATCAATAGTTAAGCCTCGGTCGTTGTAACGGTGCCGAAATATATTGATACGTTAGGTTTAATTTAACGTAAGGTATCGGAGTTCGTTTAGAGCGCTCCGATGTTCTAAAAGGGACCATTTCTTTTTTTCTTTTATCCTAAGACTGAAAAGATTGGTTTCATTGTCATTTGGGCCTTGGTCCCGTCTTAAGCCTACTTTATCCCTGTTGAGTATTTCCAATACCGCGAGCCTTCGACCAAATCATTTCAACCTTATAAGCTATGAAAAGAAAAAGCTCCAGCAAAATAAAAAGAAAGAGAAAAAATTTGGTCTTCAAATAATCGGAAAACAGTTGAGAGCGTCGACCAAACTTTTTGGAACTTGAAAAATTTTCGTTTTAAAGTTGGCTCACAAAATAGGCCAAGTTTATCGCCCCAGAACTCTGGCGAATTTTAAAGCTGACGGATAAATTCTTCGTGGATTTTGTAGATTAAACCGTGATCTTTCCAATGGTACCAAGTACTTGGCCCCACGTCAATTAGATCTCGAGTAATTACGGATTTTAAAAAATAAACAATCCAGAGCTAGAGTAATTTACGACGATTTTTTTTCTAAAAATAAAACCAATTTTAATTAGTCAAAACTCTGGTAAATTAAAAACCTAACTGGATGGTTTAATAGAGTAAATTACGCTCTTTCCAATGGTACCAAGTACTTGGCCCCACGTCAATTAGATCTCGAGTAATTACCAATTTTAAAAAATAAACAAACCAGAGCTAGAGTAGTTTACGACCTTTTTCTTTAATAACGAATTTTCATTTGTCAAAACTCTGGTAGGGTTTGATAGAGTAAATTGCGCTCTTTCCAATGGTACCAAGTACTTGGCCCCACGTCAATTAGATCTCGAGTAATTACCAATTTTAAAAAAATATATTTTTCGACCTTCTAATGTAATGTATTGGGAAAGAAGAAAAATCAAATATAGCTTTGAAAGTATATATATATAAGACTGCAATCGTTTTCGTTTTGGGATATGACATTTTCCAAATATTCCCAGACTCGATTTCGGATTACTACCGTAGAAACGGTCCAGTGGGGGAGGTGATATTTGAATGTGTCTCGCCCCCCTTCCCCCTCCATCCCGCCTGGAAAGAATAAGAGAATGATTAATGGAATAGTTTCAACGCGGCCCCGAATTAAAATCCATCTTTCAAAAAAATAAGAAGTCGCGTTTAATCAAAGACGAAGACCTCCCCAAATATTTAGTATGGTTTCCTATCTAAGAATTAATGTTTCATAAGCCAACCATAACTGTTTATACGGGGGGGGGGCGGAAGAGGGGGGAGAGTGGCGCGTGATCTCGAGACCCGAAAGGTAAAATTGGTGGAAGCGCGAGACATTATATATTAGAATAAAAATAAAGATAAGTAGATCAACTCCGACTCGAGAAGACTAGCTGTATCGTAAACTTAATGCATTTCGTCTGCAGCATAAGTATATGACAATAAGGATAACAGTTTTAAGGCGTTAACTTTACGGTTTAAGTCGCCAAATCATTTATATTAGTTGACTTATTGAATGGAGGTTAAAATTAACTTATGATAAAGACTTAAAAATAAATAAATATATAAAACTTCTTTGAAACACTTCAGCATTATCTTTAAACAGAGTTGTGCACGTTTTATTTATTTTCTCACGAACTTTGACCTTTTTGAGGGGTTAAAGAATTTTAAAATCAACATGTGGTAATTACGAAATGGGGCTGCATAAATTAACTTATGATACAGACTTAAAAATAAATAAATATAAAACTTCTTTGAAACAGAGCTGTGCACGTTTTCTCACGAACTTTGACCTTTTTGAGGGGTTAAAGAATTTTAAAATCAACATGTGGTAATTACGAAATGGGGCTGCATAAATTAACTTATGATACAGACTTAAAAATAAATAAATATAAAACTTCTTTGAAACAGAGCTGTGCACGTTTTCTCACGAACTTTGACCTTTTTGAGGGGGTAAAGAATTTTAAAATTAACTCGCTCTTTAAAGGTCGAGCAAAAGTATGATATGAAACCCATCAATATATCGTAATTACGAAATGGAGCTGCTAAAATGACCACAGAATCTAAAAATACGCCACCTGACACGAATTCTAATGGCTGATTTTTTTTCGTCCTCTCTCTCTCTGGCCAAGTGGTCATTTTCCGGCGGGGTTATTTTTACTCCGATCGCCGCTTAATGTTTCAGGACATAACGAGCTACGATAACGGAAACGGAACGGTTCTTCTCAAGCCTCGGTTTCGCCCATAAAACAAAAAATTTGATATCATCATACCGATATAGAGTTGGAAACCAAAAATCTCAGTCTCAAAATGGCGACACATATCGCTTATACTATTCTCGGATAAATTAATAAAACCATTCGATGATATTGAATAAATAATGCGATTCAATTAAAATTAGGTAATGCAAAGGCTTAGGAATAGTCTCGTTGTATTAGATCAATCCCACGTTGACAAAACATAACGGTACTACCATGTGTGTCTACCATTAATGCGGTATAGTTTTTCTTTCTGCATGGTAACACTGCGGCAGCCTGGGGGTTATTTTCCGTAATATCTACCCTTCATTTTGGTAACATTGTCAATTGCAAGGAGCATGTATCTATATTTATCGGCGTCGATAAGATAGGGTCAAAGCCAAGTTGGGGTTCTTATAATAAAGCGGCTGTTAGGGCGGACCCATCTTTGGTTATAGGGTGCGTCGGCCATTTCTATTTATTGATTTCGCTCTCTATCTGTTGAGAAAGAGACCTCTCTCAGTAGATGAGCAGCAGCCTACGATATTGGTTCTTCATTAGTTCTTTACAATTTTTTTTTGTATCCCTCCCTCCATCAGACATGGATAGTACGCTTTTTTATACAGTATTTATAGCTAAAAGACAATTTTCAGTAAAAACCATCTTTGGGGTTGTTCAACCATTCGTAAATGACAACGTGACGTCATCCCCAAAAATGCCGACGTCACCGTTATTAAAAACTAGGAAAATATTTTTGTATTTTCTGATATCGAAATAAAAATAAATAATTAACGTCAAATTAACTTGGCAACAAACGTCCATTGCAAGCCGGTTTTTTTCAATATTAAATCACTTTCAAGATAAGTTGACGTTCGTTAATAGAATTTATATTTTTACAAATCAATTAATTAAAATAAAATAATTCAAAGGTGAAACAAAAAAAACGTCAATTTAGCCTGGTATTAATTCCAGGTAGAAAACCGGTTTCTTTCAATATTATATCACTTTCAAGATAAGTTGACGCTCCGTAATAAAATTTATATTTTCACAAATCAATTAATTAAAATAAAATAATTCAAAGGTGAAACAAAAAAAAAAAAAAAAAAAACGTCAATTTAAGCTAGTATTAATTCCAGGTAGAAAACCGGTTTCTTTCAATATTAAATCACTTTCAAGATAAGTTGACATTATCTTGGAGCTTAAAAAGTATCCCTATTACGTAAGAGAGGGGAGGGAGAGAGAGATATATAAAGAATGAAAAAAAAAAGAAATTGGGTTAACTCGCTGTATAATTTTTCATTTAGGCTCGGGGACATATCCGGAAGAGGTTGACTCAAAATTTATGACCATCTCTATGAATTGAATAGCGTCTAAAGATGAAGGGACACGCATAGAAAAAAATGGCATTCCATAGAAAAAGATACGATTTATACGGGGCTGAACTTGGCTATATTCAAAACATACTTTTCACATCTCATACTCTTTCAAATTGCCTGTAATGGACCGTAATCCGAGCTAGTTCCGAGAGAGAGAGAGAGAGACACTCACTTTTTAAAGGAATAGTTAAGCATACACTAACCAAACAACAGACATTTATATTTAACTAAAGAGCTTATTGAGAATGAACGCAGCAGCCTCAAAATCCGATTTTGTGAAAAAAAATAAAAAAAAATATTTTTGTATTTATTTTTTAAAAAGATTCGTAACTTCGTTAATTACCAACCGATTTTGACGTTGTTTATCTTATTTTGTAGCTGAGATCGTGTTCTACACAAATACCTAGATATAATAAAACCCAGATGTACCGTCTTATTTATAAAAAGAACTAATAAGAATTAAAAAATAATTTTTATTTACTTTTAAAAAACAATTCGTAACTTTGTCAATTTTCGAACAATATTGAAGTTGTTTATCTTATTTTGTAGCTAAAAATGTGTTCTATCTAACCATACACGTATCTTGAACCCAAAACCTCTCGGTTATCTTATAACTTCCTCTTTAAAAAAAAATAAAAAAAAGTACGAAATATGTTGGCGGCATTCTTTTTCATGAATTTTCGTTTTATTAATGTTGCAATTTGCGGGCAAATTATACGTCGTCGTTGGTGCTTTACGGAGCCGCGCGTGTCCCACCCCTCTCTCCCTTCCACCCCTCATTGGTGCGTTTCCCAGCGTGGCAAAGGGTCTTAAATTAATGCCCCCTTCGTGTTCGGCTTTATTGCCTACGAACACGGGATGGACCTTAAAAAGAAATATACGATTCAAGAACTCGCGACGCTAGAAATTGATTGCCTTTAATAAACTTCAAGTTCCGCGTAGTCTCGAAACTCTGATATGGTTATCATAATTCGCACCCTAAGAAGGGATTAACCTTTCGAATCAAGCCAGTTAATGCAATTTCAACTCGGTTATTTCGTCCAAGAAATGCCTACAAACGTATAATAGGTTGGTGTAAGTAACAAATGTAAAAATAAAAGACACGATGGTAAATGAAGTAAAAAGGCATCAAAGCTAATTAAGAGTTTAAATCAAAGGTTAAAGGGAAGTGAACGCGACTAGGGGGTAAGGGTAGGGTAGGGAGTAGGGTAGCGCGCTCGGAGAGCAATTAAAACTTAATTATAATCATCAAATCTAATCGTTTTCGGGCATGCTTCTTAATTAAGGTTTTAAAAACTATTTATAACGAGGTACCATAAATTTTCCCTTTTCTCTCTTTCTCAAAGACCAAGAAGTCCTCTCACTCTTTTTCTTCTCCATTTAACGATTTCCAAAAAGGGACACGCTCCGCTTACTCAAAAGTCGATTTTTCAAAGGGAAGATGAACTAATCTTAGAGTTTTAACACCGGATTCGTATTCGCCTTAAAAATTGCTTTAAAATGAAACCAATCGCGTTCAAATCGACCCATAAATAAGAAAGTTTGAAATTTTCAAACTTGATTATTGCCATTAGGTGCAATTTTGAATTTTTTTAAAAAAAATCAAACTTCTTAATTTATAGTCCGATTTGAACGCGGTTTGTACCATTGTAAAGCCGTGTTTTTTCTCTACTCAAATTAATTGAGAATCTATCCACAAATAAGCAAGTTTGAAAAATTTCGAACTTAATTGCCATCAGGTGCAATTTTGAGTTTTGAATTGGCAAAAAAAAAATTATTTAGGGTCCGATTTGAACACGGTTTGTACCATTGTAAAGCCGCGTTCATTCTCTACTCAAAGTAAATTTTAATTAACAAACTTAATTTAAATCTAACTAAAACAAAAATCAAAAAACGCGTAGGTGATTTAATTCAACATTTTCTACGTAGTGACGTATATACGTCATCAATGTTGAATTCTATTTGCCAAACCCCCACGAGATTTGCGAAAGAAAATTTATGACGTCAACTAAAAAGACGTGACGTTTCACTTTAGTTTCAGTAGCGCCGCCGCATGCGCCAGAGAACTTTTGAAAAGACCAGCTTTAAGCAATTTTGCTTCTTTTTCCTTATTTTCATCTAGAAAGTGCCGTTGCTGCAAAGAATTGCGTGGCTGCACCTCAAACGCTAAAAACTGCCAACATAGGATTCTATCAAAATACGTACGTCAACACCACAAACATTTAATTGAAAGAACCTAAAATGTTTCGCGATTTAATATTAATAGCTTAGATTATTATTAATGTACTATCATTGTTTTATTAATGCTTTATAAATATATTAATTTTCAATTTTAATAAATTTCTGGAGAAGCCAGCATATAGGGGCAACCAATCCCATATATTTTCTATGAGCCCCTGTAAATCATTAACCCGCAATACACCCGAGTATATAGATCCAAAAATTTATATTAGAGCTCAAATTCTAGGAAAATCGTCTAGAACTGAAATTTATAAAAATAATAAAAATGGACATAATTTCTTCCTAAGCACACCACTCATTTAAATTAACCTATTTAATTTTAATTTAATCTTAAAATTTCACGAGAAGCCAATATATAGGGGCAACCAATCCCATATATTTTCTATGAGCCCCTGTAAATCATTAACCCGCAGTACACCCGTGTATATAGATCCAAAAATTATATTAGAGCTCAAATTCTTGGAAAATTATCTAGAACTGAAATTTATAAAAATAATAAAAATGGACATAATTTCCTACGCACACCACTCGTTTCGTTTAAATTAACTTATTTAATTTTAATTTAATATTAAAATTTCATGAGTAGCTAAATTCTTTGAAAAATAACCACTTAACATTATAGAATAAATTACTATAGTAAACTTCCCATAATTCCTCGCGTCGATATCCATATCCGAAAGTATACTTACCCTATTTAATTTGATATTTAAAAAAAAAAAAAAGATTGGAATAGATATTTTAAAGTTTGTAATGGACTCTAAGCCTATACCTCCAAGGAAAGGAAAAAAACCCCAAATGCATGATGGGTAGGTACTAGGCGTGTATTTTAGCTTGTAAAAGGGTCGTTAAGAACGAAGAGCGTAGGGTGTCTATGAGCTAAAGTCTTAGAAAGATCGTTAAGCCTAACCCAAGGGAATAGCCAAGGAAAAAAAATACAGTAACACGCTCGTCATATCACAGGACAGAAAAAAAAAACTAAAAGAACTAAAATGACAAATTTATGAACACTCAGGTTATCCCTAAGCCTTGGCACTCTCCTAATGCTAGTGCTACGCCCGCTACTACAACCTCTTCCCCCCTCCCCCAAAAGAAATATGATAGGAATACGGTGGTACCAATCCAAGATGTATTTATAAATCAATATTTTAAATTAGTAGACATTTTTTTTAAATATTAAATATTGCTGTTCAAAATTAGTCTCAAAAATATATTTTTTTTGGTAGATGGTACTTTCAAAGTCCTAGCAATTCTCACACAGTACAACCAAAAGAAAAGAAAAAAAATCAGGGGTAAGTCATTTGCCAAAACAAGCCGAACGAAAAAAAAATGTATCAGAAGTCGATTAAAATGGTTCCATCGAAGTTATCGAAACATTATTACGATTGGTCAGCTTACAATTCACTAATCGTTATCGTTGAATTACAACGCGAGGTATTATGGGTAGGCGTTCTTTACAAAGACGTTACAAAGTTATCGAAATGGAAGTTAACAATAATTACTCGGCGTTTAATATATTTCTATAGTGATGGGAATCTTGGCCGTCGACAAATTAAGATGAAAGCGTTGTTAGGGTTAGCGGAGAATACTATTGTCAGATTAAAAGACAATATCCATAGAGTGGACTCTTCGGAGAGTAACAGCCATTACGACAAAGAAAGAGTATCAACTCGGAAGGGCAACCGACCGATAAAAAAGGGTCATCACGCACAAAATATATGGGCCGTTTTCATTTGAGCAATGAGCTACGAATACCCTTGCCTTTGGTAGAGCTACGTAAATTTTGATTAATTGTTAAATATTTGCTCAAAATAATTTTTTTAAATTTTTATTAGTATATTACATACCTAGATTCAATACGACAATAAAGGTATGCCTAATAATTTCTAAGGTTGCCACAAACTCAATCTTAATCCACCAACTGAATCTGACAGGTGATAAAAGCTTTATTACGTCATAATTGTCACCGAGTCCCTGTTGTTTTTTGTCATCCCATAAATGTTTCGCTTTTCATCGACTAAAGCCCTGGATTTATCGCGATACCATAAGTGTATAATTACCAACCTAGTAAGTTCATCGAGTTTAAATTACTGCTCGACTAATTTATATAGACTTAATCACTCTCCAAGTGTAGGGTGAAAACTGCTACAATATAGAAGGCTAATACTACGTAGTCCCTAAATAAATAATTACACAACAATCAAGTGTAGGGTTAGACCTACTACAATACAGAAGAATAGTTCTACGCAGCCCCTAAATAAATAATTACACAATGATCAAGTGTAGGGTTAAAACTACTACAATATAGAATAATAATACTAGGCCTACACAAACAGCGAATAAGCAATTCTACAACAACGAAGTATATGGTGAAAACTACTAGAAAATAACAAAGCTTGGCTGGCATAAAGATGTTTTTCTATTTTCGCTTGGATCTGAGCTGAATCTCTTTCTGCAAGTTTATGAAGCGTTATCCGCAATCAATATTTCGAGGTAGAGGTATCTAGGCCTTTGTCACGTGACATGATTGTATTTCTCCACGAAGTTTGCGTGTCAGGCAAGGAGGTGGGAGGGGGTGTAAGTTGGCACGTTTGACCGATTTCGAAATGTCGCTTTCGTCCAACTCTGGAGCATGGGGTCGGTCGGTCGGTCGTTCACGAAAGCTGTTGGAATGTTTATTGTTTCGGTCACTTGGTTGTTGTTTCGACCATTACCTATTTACGAATTGACATTAAATTTAGCCTCGTACTTGCGATATGGATTTTTACAATGACGCGCCTCGACTGACGATTTATTATTAGAGACATTTACTCCCCAACTATTTCCGCAAATATAATTAAATAGATTTGCTGGTTTTCATTTGTGCACGTAAAATCCATGGAAATTCTTCCCTTGTACAATTGCGCACGTAAAATCCATGGAAATTCTTCCCTTGTACAATTGCGCACGTAAAATCCATGGCAATTCTTCCCTTGTACAATTTCGCACGTAAAATCCGTTGCAATTCTTCCGTCATCCAATTGCGCACGTAAAATCCATGGGAATTCTTCCCTTGTACAATTGCGCACGTAAAATCCATGGCAATTCTTCCCTTGTACAATTTCGCACGTAAAATCCATGGCAATTCTTCCCTTGTACAATTTCGCACGTAAAATCCGTTGCAATTCTTCCGTCATCCAATTGCGCACGTAAAATCCATGGGAATTCTTCCCTTGTACAATTGTGCACGTAAAATCCACTTCAATTATTCCGTCATCCAACTGTACACGTAAAATCCATTGTAATTCCTTCCGACATCCAATTGTGCACGTAAAATCCATTGGAATTCTTCCCTTGCACAATTGCGCGTATAAAATCCATTGTTATGTTTCCCATTGTACAACTGCGCACGTAAAATCCATTGCAATTCTTCCGCCATCAAACTGTGCACGTATAATCCACCAATATTAATATCTGCACGTGGTTTCCATTGCAAATTCCTCCATTGCCAATAAGGTCCGGGTACAAAATCCATTTTACGCACAAAAACCTCCATTGTTGACACTTGAAAACGACTAATTAACCAACTAACACTACAGACGCGAGAGAGGGAGAGAGGGAGAGAGTGAGATTTATAATTATTGAACACCAGGCTTATTTTTATTATAAAACAAACCTAACTTTATTTACATCGGTAATGTAGTAATTGTAGTTTATAGTAGTATAGTTTATGTCCATATTATATTTTTATCTCGTGTCGTCATAATGAATTTTATATAACGTATACACTTGGATAGGATATACATTGGAATATATTATGGGCCATTTAATTTTTATCAATTAATTATTTTTTTTTTTCATCTTGACTATAATTCGAAAGTTGTGAATGTATTTTTGGGCCTTTGCGCAATAATTTTTTTTTTTTGGTATTTTTAATAGTTTTTTTCGTTAACACTTAATTGTTTTTATTTTGGTATTTATTTATACTTTTAAATATTTCATAAAAAACATCTTACTTAAACGTGATGACTTAAAAATTGTTTTTGGTTTTATTTTCTTAGAAATAAAAAGAAATATCGAACTATTTTTATGACGTCATTTTCTGGTTTTTTTTTTCAAATTTTAAATTTAATTTATTTTTTTCCTAATTCTAGATATGATTTTTGTTGTTTGTTTGTTTGTTGTCAATATAAGCCTAAATTTTAATTATTTCCCCCTAATTAGGTCAAATTTACCGTTAATCATTTTTATTTATTTTTATTAACCTACACATCGTATATTTTTAATTTTTGTGTTTTTTAATTAAGTAATTAATTTGAGTTTTCATTTTTTGTTTAAATATATAGTTCAGATTTTAATAGAACGTTATATTTATTTTTCTGATATTTTTTTTCCATTATTAATACGTCTATAATTTACGCTTGTTTTTTTAATTAATTTCTAAATTTGACGATGATTATTTAATTTTAACGTTAATGTTTTTTTTAAAGTTCGAATATTAAGTTTTAAATAAATAAATATTATTATAATAAAATTATAGGCGATACGTTTTAAAATATGGTTTTAAATAGGAGGAATTGGTAGGTTTTAAAAATAAAATTTTAAAAAGAGATTTCACCGAATAATATTTTTTTACTTTTTTTAATATCTGAACCTTCAAGAATAAAATCTAAATAATAATTTCCGAAATTAATTCAAAAGGCGTTTTCAACAAACAAACATTTTACCTTTAAAATTCTAGAACCATTAGAAGGAACCGAGCTATTTGGGAATCTAGCGCAACGATTTGTAACAATACAAAACAACTGCGGGTCGTTAATCTTTCGAAGCCCCTTTTCGGTGAAATCTCCAAGTTGTAGAATTAATTAAATCACTTTGGGATTCGGGGGGGGGATGGAAAAAGGATGAGGGGGATGAAAACTCAGTTGTTAAAGACTACGTCAGCTACGTGCGTAATGACTGGTTGAAAATTAGTTTAGGGGAAACGAAATCATAGGCTATTTCAATCGAAAACTCGGACATAAATCCTTTCCGCCTTTGTAAGGGCTTCCAATAAGATATAATATTAAAATGTAAAATTATTCACGTCGAAAAGGTCTTCCATTTTAATCCCAAACACGTTATGATTAAATGTAAACAAGATAGGCGCGTGTTCGTGTCTCAATTTATTTTAATAAATATATAAATTAAATTTAGATTAGGATAATTAGATTAAAAATAATATTTAATAAATTGTTTCTAACTAGCTTTCGAGTTAGATATTTATTTTTTTGGCCTAAATAATTAAGTGCCAAACTTAAGGCATCTTGTGCAAAGGCTTTTATCATGATTAAAATATTTAATTATATTAACTTAATTTCGGGGAGTTTTAAATTTTCAACCAGTCATATTTCAACTATATTATAAAATACGTAACACCTTTTTCTACTTAATTAAAATCACAATTAACTTGATAATAATTAATTTACAAGAATGTTAAAAACTATACGATAAAATTGATAAATAATATAGATTAAATCGTTGTTTTTATTCTAAACGTAAAAACGTATTATGGAAGCGTGTTATTTATTTATTTTTATTTATTTAGGACAGAACAAAGACGTATCGGAGATGCGACGTAGAATTAATCATGCCAAATTTGATCGTACGACATCACCAATGACATATTACGTTTCAACCATAGTACTATGAAATTCTTACCATCGCGACCTTTATTTTAAGTACTTACTCGACTATGTTACCTTTAAATGGTCGTAGTTCAACCAAAATGAACTAATATGAACTAAACTCAACTACGTTGTAAGTATACGTTGCGAGTACTCAAATGAAAGCGCTAATCGTACTGAATTCAAATATGAACTCCGCATTCAAATTAGTCTAGTTCAACTTACGTGAACTGAAACGAAAGCCGATGACGTCAACGCGGAACTTAATAAATCCAAATTGGTGACGTCATAGAACAAGGGGATGATTATAATTCGTAGCACCTCCATTTTTAAACACAAGGGGGGGAAAGGATGGGGAGGTTATTTGTTAGTTTACTTTTAAACTTGTTTATTCGTCAGCATATTTCCTAGACATTAGAGTAGTATATAGGTACATGCTGTAGCAGCGGAACCGATTTTTTTATAGTAGTATAGTAAAAGTGTTTCTTTATGTTGTTTGTTTGTTTATTTGGTTGTTTATTTATCTGTTGTTAAATAACACGTCAAACTATGGTGACCACTAAGTAATCCTTCGCAAATATTGTTTGTCCGGTTTTCATTGTTCGAAAATCCGTTTTTATTATTCACAAAGTCTGCTGAAATAATAACTTTGTTTGTTTACTAATATTGAACACCGAAAAACGAAACTAAATTAAAATTCGCGCACTTTTTTGTCAACAACGCGAATATTGTTGAATTATTTTGGATTTTGGTTTCATTTTGTTTATTTATTTTTTTTTTCATATTTATATTTATATATATATATAAAAAGTATTACAAAAAACCTGGAATATTATCCCTCATTTTCCACGAAAACCCTGGAAATTCCACGACGTTAATTTCATGGAAAAAAACAAAAATTGATAACTACACAGTCAGTCCCGTTTTTATGCCACTATTTAATTTTTCATTAGTTTGAGGTGCGTTTCGCTAATTAAAATTAATGCGCGTTTACGATCGAGGAGTTTATTTCCAAAACGTCGCAACTAGACCGTGCCCTTAGTTACGAGTTACGACGTTTTGCCCCTCAATTAATACATTACTAAGTTACGCCTAATTTGCATAAATTAAAATATAATTAACGAATTCAAATTTTCATATGAATTAACACGAGTTTTAATTAGGTTAGGTTAGGTTAATTTAGCCAAGAAAAATAACGTTAAATGATAGAAACACACCTCGACCAATGAACGAACGACCCCCGTACCTTGACCACCACCACCACCACGTGACCTTTGAACCGCGTCGGAAGTTTTAACTTTTCTTGGAGTGATATTAGCTGGATTTCATCGTAAAAACATTTAATTGGATTTTGTTTATTTATTTATTTATGGGAGGGGGATTAATTAATATTTTTGGGGTTTAATTAAATACTAATTAACGTTGTTGTGGTTAATTTCTTTTTTTAGTTTTGAATGATAATTTCGCCTCGTCTTATTTTGTTTTTTGACTTCCTAAGGCACAATCACACCACACAGCGATAGAAATAACCACACGTTTTCGTGAGCGAAAAATTAATTGGGGAATTAAATTGGTTAATTTAAAAACTAAGCAAAATTAATTATTTAATTTTAATTAAATTAAAAGATATTTAAAGGATGTATCTTCGCCGGCGTCTAAGCGCCCCCCATCGGCGGAAACGAGCGGCCACCATAACCGGAAGTCCTGGCAATGACGTCACGGTTTTAACAACCATCTTCGACAGGGACGGAAATCCCTGGATATTATTATTATAATTACGTCTCATTATTTAATTATTAAACTCAATTAAAACCCGTAAAGTTTGGGCTATATTTCATTTCATTTTTTTTTTAAATATCGTTTTTACGTTAATATCGTTGTGGCTATTTAGACGAATGTTTATTTCATTATATCATAATTTAATTTTTTTTTGTTAAATTGGGCAGTTTCATTTATTTAATTAATTAATTCTTTGGTTTAATTAATATTTTAAGGACTTGTACTTTTTATGCGACGGATTTGACTATATATATATGTTCCCCATACCCCCAATATAACGGTATACAAAAAAATTGTGGTCATATATATATAATTTTATATATTGTTAAACGCGATTGTTTGTTTGTGGAATCACGTATAATAAATACAAGTTGATCTTTAGTTATTATTTCGAGGGGACAATCACCGAATATCGTATATATCACTCTGATTCTTAATATATATCGTTTTCCGCGATTTCAAGGCGAATTGGGGGTTAGATCGAATATTATTACATGTTTTCTCGATAATAACACGATATATATCGGAACAATACGATACGATATTTATGACGCAGTTTTGAGTTGGAGAGAGAGAGAGCGACAACGTTTTCGAAAACAGTTTGCGCGTAAATTTTGGTATTTCGCCTTATCAGCGATTGAATGGTTTTGGCGACAACAACTTCGAACCGGCAGCCGGGTTGGGTTAGGCCGGGAGAGGGACGATATTGTACGATCTTGATTCGAGTTATCGATCAGAGCATCCGATGTAGGAGAGGAGACAAAACGATAAACCCGACGATGAAACTAGCAATGGCGATTATGACGAACGTACTAAGTTTAGCCAATGGCTGATGTCCGCGATGCGCGACGAAAGTTGTCAGGACCGGTTGATCGTAGGTCTCCTCGCCGCCGCACTCGTCAGGGGCCGGAATGGGAAGAGGGACATCGTCTATGAAGCTGTGTTCGCACTCGTATTCCTGAGGCGCGATATCGCGTCGGTCCATCCAGGAAGACCTGGACGGCAAGCCGACCGCCCCTCCTCCGATGCTCGAATCCGAAGACAAGGGGTGCGGAAAGGGCGGTACCGAGGGTGGCGAGTGTCTCGAGGAAGAAGAAGAGGCGCCGCCACCTACCACGCCCGAACTGCACGAGGGCAACCCCGGGTTCAACCCGGGGTTAAGGGATAAGGACGATGGTAGAATCGAAGTGGCGTGTTGATGGTGTTGTTGTTGAGAATACTGCTGATGCTGCTGCTGTTGATCGGATAGGCCACCAACTCCCACACCCGACAATGACGTCTGACTCCGATCCAATTCATTGACTATCTGATACCACAGACGGGGTCATAATGAATCAAACGTATATATATTCCAAGCTAAGACGCCTATCTCGCCCTCCTCAAAGAGCCAATCTATCTTAACTCAAGGTGGTTCTCCTTAATCGTTTATACGTCCAGAAGATAGGCTCTTTAACAACGGAGATACGCGCGCCTTTAGCTCGGTATATACCTACTAAGCTAAATTTTAAACAAGTATATATAGAGATCTATTTGAATCTCCAAACGATTATGGTAAAAGATCTTGCACTAAACGCAACTGGATTTTAGGGAGTCGCGTACCAAAGAATGCTTTTACAATTTTGGGTACCCAAATAGGTCATCTCGACCCTGGTTCTAAGTATAGCTTTAAACGAGGTCTACTTCTAAACATAGCAATAAGGACTTAAAGGCTAAAGAAATTATTTTGAAGGATTCAGGGAGTATTTGAACCACTTGAACTTGGACCCGAGACTTATATATACTTGTTTAAAATTCGGACTGATTCTTCGGGAGGGGGTTATTGGGTAT
This sequence comes from Phalangium opilio, assembly GCF_054372755.1. Classification (NCBI taxonomy): domain Eukaryota; kingdom Metazoa; phylum Arthropoda; class Arachnida; order Opiliones; family Phalangiidae; genus Phalangium; species Phalangium opilio. The sequence goes on from NW_028324223.1 coordinate 2,010,731, forward strand.
ATCCTTTGGTGGTTTGGTAGTGAACGAACCTGTCCGTTAAAAGGCCACCGAAAGCCGGCGCTTCCCCCGGAGCCGGCATGACGCAGGGAGCCTTGCGGGCTGGTCGTTTGTGAGGCCCTTTGGGCCCCGGTAGCGTAATTGGGCGGCAACACTATATAGCCGTCTAGGCTGCTCCAAACGCAGCGAACCTTGGCCCACAATATGATAGCGACCCTGAAGAACAGCACGAACACTCAAAAACGACACTGTTCCCACCAGCATTACAATATTACACCCGGCAAACGTAGAACGGGGCTTCCGCAACAAATCCAACAACTATGGCCAAATAATTTATAGAGAACGAGCGACTCGGAGCCAAGGTTTAAGAAAACCAATAACCGGATCTCGCGACGTTAAAAACCCTACTTCGTCGATGAATTCGGTTAAGCCTAAAATTTCGTCTCGGGTTCCTCGCGGGAATACAGGGTTCGCGCGCGCACTCGCACCGCACCGCACCGACTATGGAGTGTCCTTTCTTTACCCAGGACCAAAGGTGCACGGTTCGCCAGCTAAAAATCGCTCGGCAAAGGGACAAGGCACTGCACGGAGCATGCGCCAAACCAGCCAGCAAGCGGCGGCATCACTTTAAGCGTCTCTCTCTCTCTCTCTCTCTCTCCAGTATACTGCGTCATAAACTTAACCTTCCCTATGACGCCACTATTCCAGGCTTTCTTTAACGCCCTCTAGTGGCGGCAACTGACGGACGACCAAACCTTCCAAGCTATTCCCAAAGATATTGATCCATCTAGGCCTTCCTTACCTCTCCTTGGAGCAACCCTTCGCCTCCCTTCAACCCATATGAAACTAAACCATATACTAAATATGGATGATTTCACCATTTTTCACAACGAAAACGTCGTATTTCCCCAAAATTGAATTCATCTAATAAAAAGTTTAAAGAAATACGTTTCTAATAAACAATTTTTTTCTCTATCCCATAATGCCTTGGGAGCTTAAGTCAAGTCAATGTAACTCGCAAGTTACTGAGCTCTTTATGAAAATGTAATCATACGTACTGTTTTTCCAGTAGAAACCTCGTATTAATGGTTTCAACGCGAATACGTTTTCAAAAAAAACCCCAACTTAGTATTAGATAAAAGTTGGCACGCTTTTAGAATATTCAAATTAAGTTAATTTTATTTAAAGTTAAAGTATATATATAAACAAATTTTGTAAGTGAAACAATTTCAAATAGATCAGACTCTCCTTAGTATCATAGTATGAGTGGATTAGCTACTCGAACACGTGACAGTATTTACTATCCTACAATAACATATATAGTAGTTTACCCCAATTATGGCCGACATAAGTTTGAAATTTAAAGGGAAGATGTATTGAAGAAAATTGAAGAAAAACTTTATGGTCAAGTAGATAATTGAAATCTTACAGTCGAATATCTAACCCAAGTCCTAGGTAGGAGCTGTAGAAAATATCTCTTCCCTTTCCCTATCTCTCTCAGCTTAAACTTCAGCGCAGTGTTTGTCAGGCCATATGGTGTTATGTGAGTGAAGTTGGTCAAGTACTAGCCTTTCTGCATGCAATCTCTCAACTCACCAAAGGCCTGGCCAACAGAAAAAAGAACCTTATCAGGGTTCATACAACTTTTGGGAAACAAATTTCCCTGAGATTTAGTGGTTTTTCCCCATATACTTCGCTGAATTTTCCAGGTTTTTTCCCCCTAAGGAGCAAATGTTAACGAAGGAGGGGGGCGGGGCAAATATGACATCCCCGTATCTGTAGTAGAACCAGAGTTATGAGCCTCCAAAGTATAGTGTAATGATAATCCTATGGAGGGGGGTATGTTTATGAACATTTTGCTTAAATACTCGGCCCCTGTTTGACGCACAAATTTCCCTGATTTCCCTGAGGTTTTTGTCAAATATTTATTTCCCTGATTTTTCCAGGTTTTCTCGGTTTTCCAGGTTTGTATGAACTCTGCTTATCCATAAAAAAAACTCATAGAACTGAATTGAATTGACTCTAGGTTAAAAGGTTTCAAGACGAAGAAAGTTAGTATATAATTTACATTCCCAAATTCAAGAGTGTTTTGGGAATTTTACAAGAAACCCTCTTTGAAATGAAAGCTATATATCCCTTCACCTAGAAAAACTTGAAACTTTCTCGGAAACCGTTTTCCCAATATAAGATTACACCATTGATAAAGCTACGTTCCTATACTATTCGATGGGTTAAGGTATCACCCTTTTAACTTCGACCCTAGCATTAAATTAAGCTTGCAAAAGATATATACGGTAAACAGAAAAGATCCGGGTGCCCTTTTGAGTAGAAACAGAAATTTTCCAAACCAAAAGCAATTTACTAAAGTAACTTTTCCGCCATTTTAGGGTTACCCGGGGGGATGGGACCCCGGTTAAAGGCAAGGGACCACCCCTTCCCACTTGGGTACAAAAGGGGGGGGGGCGTATATTAATCCCGAAAACAGAAACACTAAATTTCCTGGCCACCTGACGACCAAGTTGAGAGAAAGCGTGGTTATTTTCAATGTAAGATTGTTTGCCACGAAAAAATGCAATGATGGCAATGAAGAATAAAGATAATAGCTCGGTTATTAAATCGTCCGTTGTAATAATTTCATTATTAAACCGAGGGGGTAGACACTCGAGTACTCTTGAAATCATGGGGGTATCAATTCAGCACTAGAGAATTTAAGATCTTTTCAGATGATAAAACTTATTGGGGGCATAATCGGTTATATAACTACCTTATTTGTAACACCCTGTACATGTATCAGGAGTGAGCACCACCTCGAAAATTAATTAACAGCAAATATAATTAATTATGTTTTTAAAATTAAATATTATAATTTCTCATAGCCCCTGATGGATGGCTTTCCCCTTAAACACGGGTGTATTGCGTGATAAACATTTCTACAGGGGCCAATTGAAATAACATGGACTTGAAAACCCCTGAATGTTCGCTTTCCTCTACCACACAAAAAAAATACACATTTAAAGTAATTAAGTTATTTCTTACAGTTAGGCCTTAAAACTTATTCATTTGACCTTTATTTCATTAAGACCATGTTATTTATAGTCATAATGAACTATTCGACGATACGCTTCGACGCTAATTAATTCGTACTATACATCCATTTATAATTGAGGCCCCGGTTATTCTGCTTCATACGGAGGAACCATAATTTTCTCTGGTATTGTTCGTTCACATGACAATCCTAGATATTATTGATTCATTTTCTGTCATAGAACAAGAATAGCTTTTTTTATTGTACCCCTACAATATCACTGAGTGGGAGAAAGCGGCTTCCACGCATTTTTTTTTTTTTTTTCGTTATCCAGAAAAGATTGTCGTAACGAATATCTATAATCAATATATGGTATTCATTCCATCGCGTTTCATCTCCAATCTTCTCTAACTCCGATTTAAACATGGTTAACGGAGTAACGTCGTTAAGGGAGTACTTTTAAAATGGGACGAATGCACGAGACATTTCGACGCGAATAACGCTAGGCTTTTGACTTTCTCGAGAATATTAGCGCGTGAAAAACGTAAAAAAGTGAACGAATTCACGCGCTCTGACTTAAGAATGAAATAGTCTATCAGCCTCAAATTTTCTATTTATTAAAAAAAAAAAAAACACCGTAAGTAAACCTACTATTTTTAGGGTGTTTCCGACTACACGGTATAAAATTTCCGAAATTGCCTTTTAAATAATATAATATCAATGTAACCATAAGTTTATAAGTGATATATTTCATCCATAAGTATGATACGATTCGTAATGCTACTGAGAGACTTACAGCTCGAGCTTATGAATTAACCTTTAAAATAATAAATTGTTTTAAATTAAATTTTATTCGTAGCAATATTAGTTCCTTAAATAGAATTAATTCTTTCAAACATCCTAAGCCTACATTTGAAAAACCAAGAAAAAGTTAAAAAATTTACAAATTCAAAAGGACATAATTAACGCCTTAGAAATCACGGAAAGAAGAGGAATTTTTAAGACGGAAATGTCGCAAAGGCTTAAGACAAATAATCATCAAAGTAACTTCCTCTCTGTGTCTCCCAGCCCCGCCCACATTTCACTTCCGCTTTTACGGGAAAAGGAAAGGAAAAATATCATCACGTCTCTGTACTCTTTTGAAAAATATACAGAAATGGCAGCTCAACATTACGGACTGTACTATATATTATATTAAGTGCCATTACCGAATAAACTTTATTATATACTATTACTTTCTAAATTAAACTTGAAACTGGGATTCAAAAAATTAATAGATAGGATGGTTGTAGAACTACGAAAAAAAAAGTTGTATTATTAAAACAAATTTGTATTACAGAGCAAGCAGAGAAGTTAACCATCCTATTTAAATTTGGGGGTCCCATTTTTGTCACGTTATAGGACCATGGTGGTATTCCAAACGTACTCTTAAGCACGTTCTCTGTTAATTTTTTAAGAGATTTGCAATGAGGCTCAAAATGATTTATTTCTCGTCGCAAATCAGGCCCAACCAAACCCCTCAAACGCTATACAGTCCTCATTTTTAAAAAGCATATATTTCAAAGGTTTAAAAATTATTTTAGACGAATTGCAGAACAAAATTCAAGTTTCGAACTTTGCTTCTACACATAGTTACTTAAACTTATTTAATTTTTTATTATGGTAATTAATTACTTAAATTAAAATAATTTCTCTTAATTTTCTGTCTGTAACTTTTAAAACGTCTATTTATGCAATAATCTAAAATTTATCACAGTGAAATCAGGGGAGATACAAAAATTCCATAGAACGTGTAAGGCAAGCTCTTTCACATAAACCTAGTACAACGTAATGTATGACGTCATACTAGGAATTTCATAGAATATTAACAATAGTGTGACGGAGGAAGGTTAAGGTAAGGTAAGGGCAAACACACCTGACGAGGCAAAACTCTATAATCTATCCCAAAATTCAGTCAGCGATTCAATATAAGTCGGGTATAAGAGAACAGAACAGAACCGAGATTGTAAAATTGGATTGCTCTAGCACGATCACGGTCTAAGTAATATATTCGAGTCAACTTAGGGAATACAATCAATACTATGCTAACACTCATTACCGATTCCCCATGTCTTTACCTTTATCTTTATTCAATATTAAAACGCGAACGTACTAACGATAAATATTAACCTTAACTTGGCATTACAATATAGGGGCTAAGGAAGGCGGGCTTATCATTGATAGTGGTTTCTAGTTAGATTGACGCGTGTGGGCGATCGATTGGGTTAAGATTGTTGAAAGGGCCGCCCAAAGAAATAGCGTGCCTTGCCCAAAAACCTCTTCAAAAAGAATAGATAGAACTGATCCGTTACGATTGCATCTGCCCAAATATGTTACTTGTAAAACCACGTAAGTGTTATAACGCCTAATACTAAAAAGATACGTGGTTTTTGCCATTAAATTAATTGGAAAGGAAAAACTACCAAAAAAAGATATCTTCACCAATTTAAAAGAAAACCACCAACAACTGCTATCAGATAAACAAATAAATTTAAATTGAAAACTTTAGGGTTTGAGAGTATAATTAAAGATAAAAGTGACGTCACTTAATTAAGGTCCTCTCTCGGAACTAAAATTCAACTTTCGAAAATATCACACACACCCATATATTTTTTAAAAATAAAACGTCAATTTAACCTGAGACTACACTCCCATTCAAAACCGGTTTTTTCCCATGTTAACAGTTTTCAAGTTAAGTTGTCGCGCACACCCATATATATTTTTTTTAAAAAATAAAACGTCGATTTAACCTGAGACTACTTTCCCATTTAAAACCGGTTTTTTCCTATGTTAACGGTTTTCAAGTTAAGTTGTCGCGCCCAGGTTAAATTATTACTAGGAAGTAAAATAAGAGACGCGTAGTTACGTTTTAAGAAGGGAAATTTTGGCCCCTTTGGAACAAAATTGTTCTGAACACGCGATCGGAAATATGAACGACATTAAGAGCTAAGGCTAGATGATGTGTGTGTGATATACGCTGGCCATTTTTAGGGTCACGTAAAGTTGTCTATATGATACTCTAAATCAAAGGGATGTCTAGACTAGTTGACAGTTAACGTTGAAGCCTTAAATCGGACGTTTTAACGATTTTTCTTTCCCAGATATTAAAGAGTTATTATAAAGTTCTTCGATATCATTTCGCGTGACCACTTTTGGTTGGTATAGTTATAGAAACATTTTTAACATAAGAAATTATTAAAAGAACAGTAAAAAATAAATCTTTCAACGTATAACGTATGTATGTATTGACTATCTGTTAAATTCGATTCGATATTTAACTTCAAAGGTTAATTTACTTCTATTGAAAGAATTAATAATTTACAAAACGGATGAACTTATTATTTTTTATCAAGAAATTTTAGCAAGTGCTAATTTCTCGGTGTTAAAAGGGTTTATATTTAGAAATACCTTTTAAAAGTTTAAACTCAAGGAATTCCGTTTTGAGAAAGGGGTAAACCCGAAAAACTACGAAATGTAATTATAGACTAATGAATGTTGTCGATTCGGGTTTCAAAATTAAGTTTCGAGACCACGAAATATTTGCCCCCCAAAATAAGAACTTTAAATCGCCAATTATCTTTAGCAATCTTTCTAAATTGGCATTTTAACCTTAAAATCATCTATAGAATTCTAAAACAACTATATACGTTTATTAGGTCTAAAGAAAAAACTTAATCATTCCAATCTATCTTATAATTGCTTTGAGAAAACATAGTTTCCGATAGTTGCAATAAAATTACGGAAAAAAAAAGGCTTAGCAATGCGAAATTCCTATCTGTAATCCTAACGATTTGAACTTCACGTAGACACGTTTTACGGTTGGTAAAAACAAGCCGTAAAAATTCTAGTAACGTTTCAAACCGAGCGAAGGGGGCTTTTCGAAATAAAACCGCGTTGAACCAAAATTACCACCAGAACCAGATAGGATGGGGTTCCTAATCGCCGTGCCTAAACTAAACTTTAGCGGTAAAAATCATTTTAACACCCTTGAAAGAAATATAACCATAACGCAAAAAGAACGCTTAAATTTAGGGCAATTCAAGGTAGCGACATCTTGTTTTTGTTTTTTTTTCCATAACGACAACTGTTATCTTTACGACAAGGCATTAAAAGAACCGCTACTAAAGTTCATCCCATTACGTGAATGCAGTAAACTGGAAACTTAAATTTTGAAATTGGGATAGAGGTCAGTACAGTCGGATATCATACGAAAGTTTGATATTAAAAGGTGTTTAATATTTTTTTGGTTTTTTTGTCGTAATAAAAGTGGGGATTAGGTTGTGTTTAAAGGGGTAGGTAAGGCTTACGGTGCTGAATATTTGGTTTACTCTGATAACTAACTAATTTTACTATCATAATTAGGGGCAAATTAACATACGAAGCTAAAGTTTTTATGGTTTTCTGGAAGTTATAATCTTGTTCATAAAAACAACCCATATTTAGTAACCAAATTAGGTTTTTTTTTACGATGTTAAAATTCTATCCACATGAAAATAAAAATTTTGGGAAATTCATTTTTTATAAAAAAATTTCTATAAACTTGTCAAAATAATATTTCCACGGATTTCAATGGATTTTTTGTAGTTGAAATTTTCATGGAAAGGCAACCCGAACCGATACAAAACCTATTGTTACACCAACTCATATTGACACGATAAAAGATGAAGATTTCAATGTACTATTTCAAAACCTAACTTATATAGCGAATATATAACATTTCCCGCGCTTTGCACAATGGTAAATAAATTACCATATTTCTGGTAAACATATACATCGATATGTACGAAATTTTAAATAAATGAATAAAAAATATTGCAACGATACCCATCAGCGTTCATGAATCACTCCAATTCCATTTCCAAAAATAAAAGATAAGAATAAGACACTTACCTAGAAAGACAAAAATTAATTACGGTTAATTAATGTTCATTAATTAAATTAAAATTAAAGTATCAATTCCAATCAACATCTCGACCATTTCTTAATAAACAAACACCGTTATTTCACCTTAACCAAAAAAACCAGAGTTCTCCAATAAATATTTTTTTTTTAAATTCGAAACAATGCAAATTACCGTAATAGAGTTAAGGACAATAGTTGAGAGAGACTGTACCTTTATTGGAAATCAATTAAGTATATTTAGAGAAAGCGGGTAATTGGCAAATAGGGGGTGGGGGAGTTGTAGGGGAGGGGGGTTGCTAATATGTAAACGTCTTTAGCTACCGCAGATTTAAGACAATAGCAGCAGCAGAGGGAGGGTTAAATTTTGCCAAAATACCAACCAACACGGCCATCCGTAACTGCAACGCGATAATTGCGGATTTCAATACTTAAACAATAGAATTCCGGGCAGTTTATGGCTTAGATTTAAAGGAGGTACATAGTTTTGTTCGCACTGCGACTCGCAATTCAATCATTAACTCGAACCAAACATAACACTGGAATTACTTTATAATTAAACTTACTTTATCACAAAATATTTAAATAAATTAATTAATAAATAGAGATTAAAATTTTGGTATATACACGTACGACATTAATTTTTAAATTTTAATCCCGTAAGGCGACAGGCGCGACATAAAATCCTCCACAACTTCGCACGTACAAAATACATAATTAATATTATATTAATGAATAATTTCCATATAAAATACTAAATAATTTACAACTTAATTTCAAATAGAACCAGGCACTGAAAATAAATCATAAGCTAATAATAAGGCGCTATAAGTATATTACAAGCATAACACAGGGATCCCCGTTTGAATTATAACAATTTCACCTCAATTTTATACGATAAGACGATTTTAATGAGAAATTGTTTCAAAAAAAAAATGTTAAACCACCGTGAAAAAATCTATTAATTTTTTAGTTTGAAAGCTTATTCTACAAGCCGTGTACAGGGTTTTCATTTTAAAAAAAAACTATGGTAATTATAGTTTACCGAAGTACAATCATGCACTGGGATGCATGGTAAGTTCTATGGGAAATCAGTGATATCAATCAAGAGTCCAAAAATGTATTTAACATCTATACTTAGATGACCACACCGATTTTTCCTCCACCCCACAAGGGTCATGTACCGAACACCCCGGCCCTTTATGGAATGGACAGACACACCTTGTACACAAAGTATAACGTCATTACTTCAAATTTCCAAGCTGCTGTTTCCAAGTGTCAAACCTTATTCTAATGTATTTCTAACCTGGATTGGAAAAACAGGAATCCCTAGCTTGGTTCTATTGTCAATTAAGGTTAGTCCTTAAAGAGCCTTTGCTGCCCAATCTTTAAGAAGTAACAGCTGTTGGATTTCAGGCAAAATTTTTACTTGGGGGGAAGGGAGGGAGGGTGGGTTAGCCTTAACAACGGGTTCCTTTTTTAACTCGAGCCTAAGGCCATTATTTAAGATCAAAAAAAAAAAAATTCGGTAATGTACTAATGATCTCTGCGTTATAAGAACCAAAAAAATGTGTATTGAATTTTGGGGCCGTGTTGAGTACACCTAAATTTAGATTTATGCGTATTACGAGAAGGTCATCTTTTAAAGTAAAGATTTATACAGTTCTGGGTTAATCGGAATATAAGTATTATGTACCGTTGCAAAGCTAAGAAATAGGGCTATAACATATTCAAATTAAATTATTATATCTCTCATAGAACTGAAGTTTAAAGGTGTCAACTAAATAAGAAAGCCCATTTTAACGCTTTGGAGAGGACGTTTATGAATTAAAATTTGCTTAATTACTCGGGCTCTGATTATTGTAACCCCCAAGTATTAGGTATCGTTGGAAAGCTAAGACATAGGGCTATAACATACTCGAAGGAAATCCCTGTATCTCTTATAGAACCAGAGTTAAATGGTGTCATGTAAGTAAGTCCATGTTAACGCTATAGAAATTACGTTAGTTAACATTTTGCTTAATTACTCGGGCCCTAATTGTCGTAACCCCCAAGTATTAGGTACCGTTGGAGAGCTAAGAAATAGGGCTATAACATACTCTAAGGACATCCCCGTATCTCTTATAGAACCAGAGTTATAAGGTGTCATGTAAGTAAGCCCTTGTTAACCCTATGGAGAGAGATTTAAGAAACTTTTCTGACATACAATTTTAAACTTGCCCGACACCAAACTTAATTCAAAAACACCCTCTTGCACTTCCGCAATACACTTATTAATACTAAAATTAAAGCAAACCCCCTGAAAATACGTCAATATTAGATACATCCCCAACCATACTAAAACACGGGCACTGAATATTTGGCCAATAATGAAACCCACGTATATTTACTTCTCTGTATATAGAAATGCATAGAAAATTACATAATACATCCTCTATATAAATATATAAATATATATATACGTATAAATAGAGGCGCTATCCAGTCTTCCATCTGAGAGTGATGATATACATCGCGTTAACTCCTCAAAACTGACAAGGTCCCTTGACATAAGGACCCAACTAAATTTATAATACACTCAAATATTAACTTCAATGCAAAGTAATATTGTCTAATCTAATATCTTATACCATAATGAGACTTCTATTAATATAAGGCTTCAATGGAATACGGAATAAACAAGAATACGTGGAATATTACCAATGAAATGAACTTTAATTTCAACAAACATTTACCGAAGCGTGTACCGTTTTAAAAGGACGTATTCGAGCGTGTTTCGGGAACTCAGAATTTCTGTATTTTCAATTGGGAGTTTATACTAAGTAAGAAGTTGATTTTAGTTACAGTTAACGTTACCCGTACACGGTGTTAATTCGGGGTTGAAATTGTATTGGAGACAATAAGGGCAAAATTTCAGAAATCAGTTAAATAGAGTTTCCTTTTGTGTACATTTGTATTTGAACAATAGCCCGATTCCAGAGATAGTCGCGGGGCAAACGAAAAACGTACAATAAATTATTATAATATTATCGAGTAGAGTTCATGAACAGTTTTTAATTAAAATTAACGGCGTTAAAATCGGTTGATAATTAAGAAAGTTTGAAATTAATGTGGTCACGTGTTCGCAAGTTTGAAATTAATTTAGTCACGTGTTCGCAGGTTTACAAATTCCAAACTCATTTCATTTATTTGTTTTGTCGATCGCGACTGATTTAATTTTATAGATGTAAACTTCGACCTTTTTAAAACCAAATCCAATTAAAAATGCGCTCATCTTATCAAATTAAAGGTCATTCTTAATTAAAATGAACCCCCCCCCCCAGTTTCACCTTTAGTTTCAAATTAATCGTACCGTAATTTATTAAACTTAAATAAAATAAAAGGGGGAGAAAGATTTGATTGTGGTGGAATTTTCATTGGGCATTCCGCAAATTGCGAATCCTAAAAATCACCGATGCAAACTTTAATAATCCTTCAAAAAGGTCAAAATCTGTCTTTGGGTAAATGTCTGAGCGAGCGCGGTTAACACGGCGTATCTTTATAGTTTTTCCCACGGGGTCACCTGTCAGCGTTATTGAAAAAGGGTTACATTCAGACTTATCAAACGATACGGGGACAGGTGAAGCCACCCGATTCTAGGGTCAGAACTCTAGGGACCAATTCATCCAAAGGACACACACGGAGAGAGAGAGAAGGACACTCCATTCACTACGCACGCGTCATCAAGGTGTCCCTACTCCCTAACCCCAACCCCCGGGCCATCCTTTCACCTCCAAACTGAACCCAAGAAGAGAATTTCAGTCCCTTTTCAAAATAAACCATTCCGCAGAAAACTTGAATGCAAATACGTCTTAACACTTTCAAGAAATATTCCCCCAACTTTTTCATTACATTTTGCACATATTCTAATTCAATTACAATCCTGATACTCGGTGCTATTACTCTACTGAACGCCTATTATCTAATGGTATAAAACACCCCCCCTCTATCTATTCCAGAACAAATTAAGATATAATAACAAACTGATCAGTTTTGCCTTAGCCAACACGCCTTAATTTAAGAATAAAGTCGAGTTAACACATTTTCGTATTTAAGTTTGCCCAAATTCTGTGTGTGTGTCGGTGAGACGGGGTGGGTCAGGTAAGGTAAGATTTCCTTTTGCGTGTTGAGGCATCCCGCCGCTTGGTGGCGTAGCGAGTCCTTTTCAAATAGAAAAGGCCAAGCAAAACCCCCTTAACCTAGGTTAGGTTCCGCCCGCCTTAAGCCGAGAACTAGCTCCGGTCCGGGAGTCCCTAGCTTGTAGGAAAATGACGCTTCAACCAAAGGATTGTAGGAAGCTGACTGAATTCATCCCCCCACCCTCTTCAAACTCTAAGAGTACTTTGATCTTTTCCTGGAAATACCACAGATTCACCCGAATTCGCTTTCAAATACGCCTAAAACCTCGGTACTGTTGCAGTACACTGTTTCACGATAGGCTATTGCCTTAAATTAATTGTAATTGGCTGATTTGAAATCTCCGTGACCTTAGCTTTAAAATGAAATAAACCGCGTTGAAATCGGACAGTAACTAAGGAAGTTGGAAATTTTTCAAATTTGAAAAGACGAATTTGAAATTCAAATTGAAGTATTTAATATTTATAATCCGATCTCAGGACGGTTTAGCTATTTTAAAGTTGATACTGATGCTTAATCCAAATCTATAAATACTACCAATAGAAAACTGAGAGAGTTGGAAATTTTCAAACTTCCACTTTAACAAATTTGAAATTTTTCCAACTTCGTTAGTTACCGTCCGATTTCGACGCGGTTTGTTTCATTTTAAAGCTCCCAATATAATCCGAACAATATAATTAACAAGTTAATCAAATCTCCCTAATCAATAAGTAAATATAGAAATCAATATATTAAATACGCAAATTTTAAAAGGTAACCCTTAGTAATTAACCATTAGATATAACCAAAGGCATTCAGTCTTATTCAAAAGGGGGGGAAGACGGATTTTGCATACAAATGAAGCTACACTCTAACCCTAAAACTACTCCATTTTCCAAAATCCGTACTGGAGATTACATCAGAATCAAAGCTAACCATACTTAATATTTCAAGTCCTTAACAATCAACGTAACCCCTGCCTTTAAACCCCGTGGCACTTTCGAAGTGAGACGGCTACATAATATAATTCCCTTCCCCAATATGCTAATAGGATTGGTTCCAATCCAAGATTACATCGATATACTCGGTCTTATTCGGGTTCAAGGTTCAACTTAAGTTCATAGCGAGTTCACTGTTAAATATTATTAAGCCTAAAGGGAGTTACATAATAAATCAATTTTATATTCGAGTACACATTTTGACTCTACTGTCAAGTTAAGTTGACGAAAAAAATTAATATAAAAGACTAAAAACAATAACACTAAAGGGTATTTAGGAAATAAATTCCTTAAGCCTTTTTAATTTATTTAAAATATTTCTTACTTAGTAATGACACTAATACGCTTTTCCCGTATTAATTTCAAGGAAAATATAACGCGAGCTGCCACTACTATATATAAATAAATTTAAGGTCTTCGGGTCAACGTCGGATTTAATTTCAAAAGCCTTAAGGATTAACGTTGCCCAAAATTAATTAAAATTAAAATATTAACGATGCTGGGAATGGATTGAAGTATATTCATACGCGACTACTTGTTGTAATACCGATTGATTATTGGATAGTTGGGGGAAAATGTGGCGCTAACGCCGTCTATATCCGTAGTTCGGCTGGGCTTTCACCAATAGCACCGCACTTCCGGTTAAGCTATTATAAATTAACTTCCGGTTAATTCATTATTATTGTTATTATTTATATAAATTTTTATATTAAAGTTTAATCAACTCAAATTCAAAGGTCATGGATTTATACTTCGAAACAAGTAGTACCGAATTACAATATTATATTTTTTTAAATGGAAACCCATAATTCAATGTTTTTCCCATAATTCAATGCTTTTCCCATAATTCAATGCTTTTCCCATAATTCAATGTTTTTCCCATAATTCAATGTTTTTCCCATAATTCAATGTTTTTCCCATAATTCAATGTTTTTCCCATAATTCAATGTTTTTCCCATAATTCAATGTTTTTCCCATAATTCAATGCTTTTCCCATAATTCAATGCTTTTCCCATAATTCAATGCTTTTCCCATAATTAAATGCTTTTCCCATAATTCAATGCTTTTCCCATAATTAAATGCTTTTCCCATAATTAAATGCTTTTCCCATAATTCAATGCTTTTCCCATAATTCAATGCTTTTCCCATAATTAAATGCTTTTCCCATAATTAAATGTTTTTCCCATAATTAAATGTTTTTCCCATAATTAAATGTTTTTCCCATAATTAAATGTTTTTCCCATAATTAAATGTTTTTCCCATAATTAAATGTTTTTCCCATAATTCAATGTTTTTCCCATAATTCAATGTTTTTCCCATAATTCAATGTTTTTCCCATAATTCAATGTTTTTCCCATATAATTCAATGTTTTTCCCATATAATTCAATGTTTTTCCCATATAATTCAATGTTTTTCCCATATAATTCAATTGTATACTAATATAAAACCCCGATTATCGGACAGACATATATACGGTCAGTATTAGGTATCGTTAAGACAATTTTCCCATCTTTGTATGGAGAAAAGAAACGCAATAAATACATCCCCAAAAATAGACGAAATTACGTCGTAAAATTGGTGTAATAAATGTCGCAATTTTTGGCATTCCCGGGGAAATTGGAGCCTTGGACTCGCGTTTAAAAGACAAGCAGAGCAAAAGAAAAATAAAGAAAATAATATCGTCTCGGCACTTATCAACCTTAAACAATATTAGATTCAAATGGAATGTAGCGTTGAATGCCATTACTCCCGAAGAAAACCTAAACCTAAGCCTAACTCAATCATAGAATGGAATTTCCAGAGAAAGAAAAAACTAAATAAATAGAAATAGAAAATAAAGGACATTTCAAATTAATTCTAGGCGAGAATCTAAAGTTACACGTAAAGAGACTGTGTGGTCCTATTTTTGTTCCCTCTCTATAACGATCTTATTGTAGAACAATAAGAAATCGAATACAATTGAAAATATTATGTGGCTGGTTTTAGAATTAATTTAAAAACACTTATTGACATAAAAATGTTGTTTGAAGTTGTTGATTTACTAACTTGCTTAATAATATTATAATCTCTAATATGGTCTATTAATATATTTTATTGTCCCGTGTAAGTTCTACTTTAGTCTATTATGGATTTAAGCACTATATATTAGCTCTAAATTGGTCTATTTTGGGTTTAAGCGCTATATATTAGCTCTAAATCGGTCTATTTTGGGTTTAAGCACTATATATTACCAGTAAATTGGTCTATTTTGGGTTTAAGCACTATATATTACCTCTAAATTGGTCTATTTTGGGTTTAAGCACTATATATTACCTCTAAATTGGTCTATTTTGGGTTTAAGCACTATATAGTACCTCTAAATTTGTCTATTTTGGGTTTAAGCACTATATAGTACCTCTAAATTTGTCTATTTTGGGTTTAAGCACAATATATTACGTCTAAATTGGTCTATTTTGGGTTTAAGCACTGTATATTAGCTCTAAATTGATCTATTTTGGGTTTAAACACTATATATTGCCTCTAATGTGGCCTATTTTGAGTTTTAAGCACTATATAATCCCTCTAAAATGGTCTATTTTGGGTTTAAGCGCTAAATAATCCCTCTAAATTGCTCTATTTTGGGTTTAAGCACAATATATTACCCCTAAATTGATCTATTTTCGATAAAAATGCATTCAAATTTAGTCTAATTTTACTTTAAAAATAAAACTTCAATTCCAATTTAATTTAACCCATCTTTAATTAATGTCAAATTTAAGTCCGAAAACAGAATGAAAAAATCATTACGAACTATCCAATTAGCATAAAATTAAGCAAGCACAAAATTTTAAAGGGAAACTAACCTTCTATTTGTAGACATGTTAATCCCAAAAACAAAAATATAAATAATATCCACCAAATTTAACACAAATATTTTAGTAAAACCATGATGTCATATGAAATGGTAGCAAAAAACACGTGACACTCTTAACTAGGTAAAAAGTAACAATATTTTGGAGGGTATCAAAATTCCCCAAAACACGTGTTGAGAAGACGTCTTCAAATTGAATGGGGGAAAACTGGGTAGGGAGGCTCTAGCCAATCAGAACGCCGGGATTTACGCGAGGGGGGATAGAGTTACGCGAGGGGGGATAGAGTTTCGCGAGGGGGGGGGAGAGAAAATCCATACCAGGAAATGGATGCTCTAGACTAGAGAAAAGCCAATGTTTCAGGGGCAAAAGCTAGCTCAGATTTCCAAGGAGGTTTTGGGTCTACTGGGAATTTTGGTCTACTGTCTATGGTATGGTTCTAAGAATAGGCCATATCTTTTAACCCCCCTCCCCCCCACCCATCTTTGAGAGCCTTTACTCGGAAATGCGTCCATTAATTTGCATAAATTTGGTTCATGAAATGTTATCTTAATTATGATTAAATAAATTTAATTTCATTTTAAATTAAATTAATTTGGTTTAGACTAATTTTAGTTGATGATCAAATTATTTAGATTAATTTTAAGTTCAGGGTTTCAAAGTTAACTTCCATTAATTTGAGAGCCATTACCAGACTTAAATAAAAGAAATTAAATATAATTATTGAAAAGTTTTGAAGCCAAGGCTTAACCCAATTTTAGAACGGCCATAAATAAAACTCTTCAATATATTTTGAAAACCTTTTAAGCCGTCCTAACTGAGTCCCCAGTCATCTTTCTAACGCAATAATCTCACTCAAAACAAACATCCCCATCCATATTTCAACAACCTCTCAATCTCAAAATATCACTAACTTGTTTACAAGTTTGACGTGTTTAAGCCTTGGTTAAAATTAAAACAAAAAAATAGGCCTAACATAACATAATAAAATATAACAAGGACATTTTAGATGTAGGCCTAGCAAAAGTAATTCAAAATTTGTTATCTAAATGATAAAGGCTTATTAACTATAGAATAATGGACTAACGGCACCCCATGTTATTTCCCCATAGAGATTAATACAGTCGAAGGCAGAGCGCTGCCATTACTCTATATAACCCTAAGAAACTTCAGTACCAGATGCATTTAAAATAGGACCATTTATATCTCATACAAATAAACAAACTTCAAACCCTTTTCTATTAAAATTACTTCCAATTTCTGTTAATTTTTGGCCCTCAAAATGTTTCAAACCCGCAAAATAGATCATTTGCGATTTCAACCTAATTTTAAAGTAATAAATGGTTTAAAAACTCACCCAGTTCTGTTCTTGTACAGTCTACCACGTCGTTCTTCGTGAGAAACATCAGTTTCAGTATCACTACTGCTGTTATCGTAGTTTCTAGAGGCTCCACAATGATCGGAACTTTTACGGCCGCTCATTACTATTTGAAATACTTGATTTCAACATTGCTGTTTGATTTGGCCAACTACAACCGGAGAATTTGCGTTAAAAACCTTCCCAATTTAATAAATATACTTAATTTAACGATAATAAGTCAATATTTAATTAGTTTTAGACCTAAAATTAGGTTAGCGTTAACGTGGGACGACTAGATTAATGGCTTGATGATTAACCCCACCTCACAACTCAAAGAATTTAATTTTGTGGGTAAAAATAGGTTCCTAAT
This sequence comes from Phalangium opilio, assembly GCF_054372755.1. Taxonomy (NCBI): domain Eukaryota; kingdom Metazoa; phylum Arthropoda; class Arachnida; order Opiliones; family Phalangiidae; genus Phalangium; species Phalangium opilio. Next base: position 2,028,424 of record NW_028324223.1, read on the forward strand.
GACACGTTGGCCCAGAACACTTAACAGACAATAGTTTATAGTGTCTAACTGTTAAAAAAAACGATCTTAGGTTGGCAAAATGTCAACTGTAAGGCCTATTTTTCATTGATACGCTTCTAAGCTTCTTGTTTGTGAAGCCGAGGCTTAGCGAAAAATGTCAGAAAAACTTAGTTATTAAGCTTATTTTGAGTTTAAGAAAATTATTGGAATAATATTAAGTAATTATACTAGTAAGCTGAACGTTTAATTATTAAATAGGCTTAAAATTAGTTAAAATACCTCTTAATTAGACGTCCGAAAACGCAACTTCTCACACACAACCGTTCACACGAAGAAAACTTGTTTACGGAAACGGGTGTACGATTTGGCAGGGCTGAACATAACCCGACATTAAAAATTATTTAAAAAAAAAACATGTTAGAATTCTTAAATAAAATCTAAATTAGATTAAAAATTAATCAATTAAATATAAAATTTAAAATATATTCCTATAAAAATGTTAATAAGTGCTAAAATATGTGAAATATCAAGTCTTTTTTCACAGCACATTCAAAGACAGGGACGGAAATGAGGGCAAGACATAAGACTGAATTCTCTCAAGAGAAACCGCCATTTTTTGAATTCAAATCAGTTCGTGCTTGTCTTTGCACAGGAGATTTGACAGAAAAGATATCATTTCGTTTGCATGAAAGCTTGAATTTTTATTAAAAACGCAAGCGTTATTAGGCCTAATATAATTAATCTCTTTGGTTCGGGGATAAAAACAACAGAACAGAGCGAAAATACACTGGACTAGTCACTCATGAGGGTTATCCGTATTACATGTCTTACACTATGACACAGTCCTCAATCACGTCACACATCGGTGAAACGTTCGCAGAAAGTAGTTTCTCCGTTAGATTCAGAATCGGTCGATGCTCGGGAGTAGGTTTTTGGTATGAACTGATTGTTAAGTTTGTCCAAGTTGTACTTGCCGGGATCGCTATTGCGCAACTCCTCCGTGCTATAATGTTGCGTGACTGAAACAGCAACTGCGTCACTGATGACGTTTACAGTTTCTCGCAGTCTACCCCTAGAATAAATATGTTCAACCTTATCACCAATAAAACCCCAAGTTTTATCAGACTGACTTACCCTATCCAATCAAGGGATGACAAAACAGCCAATTGTTGAGTTGACATCTGAACAATTAGTAACTGATGCATGTACACTATCCCTTTGGTATGCAATGTTGATGACGTGAAACTCAGAACAAACGATAATAAACTAAATTATGGAATACATATCAATTCTTGAGACCGGAAATAGTTTTTTACCAAACTTACCCAACGTATAGATAATGTTCCAGATTCAACTCGACACCGGACAACTGTACTAAGAACAATGTTGAAACGGCGCTATAGATGGCGTCACCGTCTGAATTCAAGGCCGACCCTAACGGCAAGAATAATCTGGTGACCCTCTGGTCCACGGAACTCTTGTCTTCCAAGCATTTCATACTGAAGGGTAGACTAGTGGCTCTATTGCCAAAGAGAAACAATCTAAAGTCACGATCGTTCCTGACCTCTGACCCCCTTCCCTTCTCTTCTTTACGCTACAGCAACACGACGTAGTTCAAAGCCCGGGAAACAGGTGAACATAAACCGGCACGAAAATCGCCACCTGTTACCCGTCGCGTTCAGCCCAACACGCGAACAATACTTAAGCCTAACTCAAAGATTAACGATAATTACCTTGATTTGGTTCCGAATACAACTAGGAACGGTGCCCAATTGTGTCTCCAAAATACAAAAGGGTTCTTTCTAATTAGAAACCAGTAAAGTAGAGACAAGGTCACGACTCCGTGTAACAGCATGGCCGAAGCCATTGCAGCCGCAAATCGAGCCATTTCCATGGAAAACGGGTACACCTCCCCGGTTGACATGACGTCAGTTAGAGTTAGAAAGAATACGCCAATAGGAAAATACCTTAATTATAGTTAAAAATATGTTCTGAAATATGATTAAGTTGATAATTACTTACCACATAATGGCTTGGGACATTTTAATCATGATCAAATGAAGGGCAGTACAGAAGCTTTCAACCAGGATTACCAATTTGTTATTGACGTTACGCGAGGCAATTCCAAAGGCGGCGTGCATTGCAATTAGACCTACGCCAATTAGAAACGGCAAATTAGATAAATTAGGACCCCCCACTGGCGTTGCGTTGCGTGTAAGTCGTGACTAGATCATTCCCCAAAACAGAGAAATAAAGTTATTTTAAACTACGTTACCCAATAAATTTGGACCACTTCTGTACACGTTAAGAAATTTGGTTGTTTCAAGAACGTCCTTGACAACGTTCCCCGTATCTGTCGTTGACGTTGTCGTTACATTTTCGTTGCCGGAAGTAACGTTGAAATCCGTTAAATTCGACGACATTAAGTAGGCCTTATCCATTTCTTCGAAAAATTCAAATGGACTTTCGGTTATACCGTCATCAAGGATTCTACCCAGGTATTCGGTGATAGGTGATGACGTGGAGTTAAATGTATCGTTAATTACGGATGACATAGTAAGATTGGTAATTAAGTCGTAATCGTAATTAGTCATTGGTAATTCCGTCATGTTTATGTCGGTATTAAATGTTTCCGTCGTGTACATTTCGGTAGTTACCGTCGGTTCGTAATGGTAACTAACGTAATCCGCGGTAATTACAACCGTTTGACTATGTTGGTAGAATGCTTGGATTAAATTCTCGGGTAGTAGGTTTCTAGAATAATTAAAGACAATTAATTAAGTTAATTAAGCGTAATTAGTATTGAAAGTAAACTAACCTAATGAAATCCAATAAAATTGATAACCAATAATTATCATTTTGGACATAATCGTTTGTCTTGGCGTTCAGTAAATCCCAAGTACTCGGTTGAAAAATGAAGACACTCAATACCCCCACAATGGCCGACATTAAACTGGTAGTTAAGTAAAACAGTAGAATCCTGAGGGACATTTTACCAAGTAGATTCGCCGGAAGCCTACAAGTTGCTGTAAACAATTAATTTAATTAGCCTTCTTAATTACTAGCGAGTAATTACAGAAAATTTACCAGAGAATGTAGAGGACACTACCAATGGTAGTATAATCACTTTGAGCATGCGCGAGAGTATTTCGCCTGGCAGTGAGAACAGTACCAGGACCGTATCGGACATCAGGACATCGTGAGACGATAATCGAATGAAACAACCGATACCGATACCAGCACCGGTACAAATTAAACCCAAAGCTGGTACAACATAAACTCGAAGCCATTTGAAAACCTACAAGAATGAACCATAACATTTTAACAAGTAAATAAATAAATATTAATTTGTCAAATATGAACCTTTCGAGCTCTTGTTTGTGAAGCGTCATTTGCCATGGTATAAAATACTCTACAAAAGGCAAAAAGAAACCTTTTCACATCTGAAATGATCGAAATTTAAAAAGAAAATCAAGTTTTAATTTAAAATAAACTAGGTTGATATTATGGTCAAGTACATAGATATTCTATTGCCAAAAGGCGAAAGACTTGTCAAAAATCTTTCTTACCAGCTTAGATATCTTACTCAAAATGACTATCACGAATAGAGCGGCTTTCTTTTGATTGCTCGTTTTGGGTCGAAGGGGGACCTACCTACTCGAAACAGGTTCAAAAGCTTTATAAACCGAAAGAAAGTTTTCTCTTCAATTTCGAATTTTGAATTTTTTTGATACAACCAATTTGTCTATTTCATGAAATAACATTAACATTAACCATCGTGTACCAATACTAAGAATGCCTGTTTATTAGGCATTGGAATTTAAATAAAAACCGGTTTTTATTGGCCTTTCTAAAGTTGGGTTTTAATATATATATAGTCATAGTTTAATGAAAGTGAAATTGGTTTGAAATTTTTTTCGTACTAACAAAAGAAACAACGTTTTTGTATTGTGTTCGATTTCAGAAAATAACACGTTTTATGATGTAATGTCATTGGAAGGTCACGAAATTAATGGTTTTGTTTAGATAGCTACACGAACGGGATATGGTAGTATTATCCTCCTATAATGTAGTGGCTTTCCCCCAACCCTATCTGAATTTCTTATTGTAAAATACGTAACTTAAATTGAATTGTTAAACATTCGAAAAACTACTAAGTTATAGGTGGATAATACTACACTGTCCTCAAATAACTAATCCACTCTGTACCGGCGGCGCGTACAAGTAGTTTCGGAAAGCGTAATTAATTTACAAGTACGCTATAGTGTCGCCAACATGCATGAATAAATTTGCAAGTACCCTATAATTTCCTTTTTTAGTTAACATTAACCATTAACCCAAGGTTAATAAAATAAAATTCCTAAATTAATTGCCTGTTGGTTGGTGGTGGTGGTGTGAAAAATACATCCTGTACTTATTTATTACCTATTGTGTTCTTAAGTTTCCAAGGGGTCGGACACTTTTAACATTTTTTTTTTAAATTACTTATTAAATTAAGAAGTGATTTTTTTTCATAACGTTAAACACCCATCTTTAAATCATTACCCATCAATTTATTTCTTCTAAAGAGGTCAAACGGGGTCAATTGATATACGCCCTATCTTTATCACCTTGAATCACGATATTTTAAAATTGGGGTTTTATATTTTAACTTTGTAAGAGGTGATTTAACCAAATATGGATGGGATGGTACGTTTGAAGCTCGTTCAATTATAATTCCAGTTATATTTTTTACCTGATCAATTTAATCTCAACTTTAATCCCTGACATTTCAAATTCCCTAACTAAGTTTCGCGGGTATTCCGTATTTTCCTGGAAAGCTATTACTTGTAAACTGTTTTGGTATTTTCAAATTGAATTTTAATTTAAGGCGTTTCTTTTAGCGATAAATTTTTAAAGTCAGAAAATTTATTATAAAAATATCGAAAAATTACCCAACTTACCTGAAAATTTCGGTTAAATTTGAGAAGATAACTCGGGAATTCGGCGCGAGCTCATCTTTCTATAAAATAATAATAATAAATGAATTATTTTCGGTTCAAGTCTCTTATGGGCTGTGGGAAATCAGTATTCCACGGGGGCAGATGTTTCTTTAACACGCCAGAATATAAAATACACACGTGACGTGACGTCACGAAAGGTCGTGAAAATCGTAGTATAAAACTACTACGGAATTATATTATATTACCTTACAATACAAATATCCAAATTGCTTATAATTTATTTTCAGCGTCCAGTTTTAAAATTAAGTTAAAACCGATGACGCCATTGAATTTGGCTCGTTCAGCGCTTTAAAATGAGTATTTACTCGACTGGGTTACGATAAAAATTAACATTTTAATTAAAGTTAATTGAGATTAATTAACTTTAATTAAACTATGGCTTGTAGGTACTCGTTGGAAAGGTATTGATGCGGCGAATACAACGGTGGTAATTTCACGCGTATTTAATAATCTCACGTGAAATTATTTTCACTTTTTATTCTTTAGAGTCTGAAAATCTTACACTTAATGCTTCACGGATTACTTTGCTTATTTTTTTTTCGGGTTTTTTTAACAAATAATGGAAAACCAAATCAAGTTATAAAACAAAAAAAAGACAAACACATTGTTTTTTGGGGGTAAAACTATACTACGTATTTAAAAACAACTTAAATAATTAAGCAAATAATGTAAAAAGAATGAAAAATTTGTCAGGGTGGCGTTTGTAAAAGATACAATATAAGAAATAATATTTAGTTCAAAATTTTGAACTAAAGTTTAAATTAGAAATACAACTTTTTCGTAATTCCGTTAACTACGCACTACTCAGTGTTTTAACACACGTGTTACGTCATATTTCCTTTGTTTTTTACATTAAAATGTACAGTATGTGCTTGTCACTAATTTTTTAATTTTTATTTTTTTTTAATTTTTAAATAAAATATTTTATTACAAAAAAAAATAAAAAATTATTTTTGTAAACAAAATATTTTATTTTAATTAAAATTTTGTTCTACCTTTTTTATTATTATATTTAAGCAACTAACTTTGATGGAAAAAACACGTAAATTATTTGATTTCTAATATATTTTACTACACCATAAAATATTATTCAAATTTAGTAGAATTCCCCCTAAAATTTAGTAGAATTCCCTCCAAACCAAATTCATTCATTTTTGGGCGGTAGTAATTTTTTTTCAAACTTAAAACAAAAATGTCACCGGGTTTTCTAATTATTATTATTAAATGGTCCCATTTAAATTACAATTAAATACTAAATTATTATGAAGATTAATTTCTTTAATTTAATTAATTAATTAATTTCAGTTATTTTTTATTCACTTTTTAGAGAAAGGCAAATTTTTGGTATAAATTTTGAATATCACTCGTTTATTTTAATTTTAATTTTAAAAAATAAATCTTCAAAATAATTTTTTGTATTTTTTAGAAAAATTTTAAAAAATAATTAAAAATAAAAAAAAGGGTTAACTGGTTACTAACGTGAATTGAGTGAGTGCTTAAAAGTACTAACTTGGTTGGTTTTGAGTGTAAATGTTTCGTTTTCTTTTTTTGAGTGCAAGGCCCAGAAATGTATATATTTTTAGTACAAACTTCAATATTAATATTTAAATTTTTCACATCCAAAAATTTGTTTTTTGTTTTTATTTAATAATCAGTCTTAAACCGTTTGTTTATTTTTTTTCTAATCTAATTTAATATAATATATATTTTTCGAAAAAAACGAATTTTTGAAAAATATGTATATGTATATTTTTTTGGTTTTGTATACGCGTGTCACTTTCCCTTTGAAAAATTCAACACACACCACGTGATCAAGGTACGTCGTGACGTCATCGTGTGATTATTAATTAGCCTTATAAAAAGCGATGAGATTCTTCTATTTACGTCGAAATTCTTTTTTCTACACACACATATATTTGATGATGATTAACTTAATTATAATTAATTTAATTTAATGTAATAAAAAAATCATTTTTTTTAGTACTGGTCGTTTGAATTTTATAATTTTTTTAAAAATTTAACTTTCAGGAAGAATTCTGTTTAGATATTTTTTTCTACTAAAAAAATTAATTAATTAATATACTATAACATTAATTTAACAACGTTTAATTAAATATTTAATTTGATAATTACGTTTTTTTTAACAAGTTGCTGAAGACCCAAATATTTTTTAAAAACGTCTACACGTTGTAGGGGGGGATTAATTAATTAATTATAAAATTTTATAATTAATTAACTAATTTAATTTTTTTAATTAAATTAATTAATTAATTTAATTATTTATAAAATTTTATAATTAATTAACTAATTTAATTTTTTTAATTAAATTAATTAATTGATATAATTATTTATAAAAGTTTTATAATTATTAATTTTATAATTAATTATATAATTATAAAAATTTTTATAATTAATGAATTATGATTAATTAATTTAATTATTTATAAAAGTTTTATAATTAATTAATTTAATTTTATAATTAATTAATTGAATTTTTTAAAAATGGCACTGATTTAACGTTAGCGAATTTATGGGGGGTATTAATTAAAGCTATTAATTACCGGGGTAATTCACACGTAATTGGGGATTAGATTACCGGGAAATACACACGTTAAAAAAAATTCATGATGAATTATGAATCAAATAAAATTCATGGTAATTTTTTTTTCGCACTTAATAATAAAGTGTCCAAACGCGAACGCGATCTTTTTTAATTAATTAAATTTCTCATGAATTTGCATGAATTTTGATGAAAAAATGCAGGCACAATTCATACATATAGCGTATAATATCGTCATATTAATTCATGTTAAATTAATTTGCAGAAAAATAAAATAAAAAAAATTAATTATAAGCGCGCGGGGTTTTATTATTAAATAAATTTCATTGAAAATTCATTGAAATTTATGCTGAATCTGAAACTGTAGAAAAAAAAACAAAAAAATCTGAGGTCCTGAGTAGGAATATATTGTCAATTAATTAATTAATTAAATTCATGGAAGATTATTACTATATATATATATTTTTGTCAACCAAAAGTTCATTAATTAACTTCAGAGGGATTAATCATTAATTCTATATTAATATTAATATTAATATTAATCAGGTTGAAAAAAAAAAGAATTAAAAATCCCCCCATTAATTTATTTACGGATTAATTAGTATATATATATATATAGCTTATGTGCGAAGTTCGGGTTTTGGTTTTTTAAAATTAATTAATTAAAAATTTGTTTAATTAATTATATTTGCGTTTCATTATTGCCATCAGTCGCGCCGCTGGTCCCGACAAAGTTCATGTTACCGTTTCCCTTGTCGGGGGCTGTGGGGTGGGCCGAACTGCCAAGGCCGCTGTTACTACCGCGGGGCATGATGGGTATTAGAACGGAAGCCTTCCGGCCTCCAGTTTCCGCTAATTCTATCTCTTGTCTGGCCAACATTTCCGCGTCGAATCGATCTAATTCGTCTTTGCAAAGATGATGGACAATTCCAGCTCCGAACGCGTCACCCAAGACGTTGATGGAAGTTCGAATACGGTCCCTTTTTTTATTCAAATTTCATTGGTTTAAAATGGCCGTTGTGATAAACCTTACGGAGCATGCGCGGTTGACATCGGTGGGTGCTAAAGCTACACGGAGCATGCGCCATATACGCGTAAAGCCAATGTGCCACAATGGTCGGGGTATTATGACTTAGCAAATGCAACTGGTAATGGGAGGTATCTTATTCTTATCAGCGTAAAATTTCTATTCTACCTAGTGAACTATAACCTTTGAACTCGGGTTCAAACACACATTGAATCAAAGACAACCATTGGCAGAGCCACAAAGTAACGACGAGTAAGAAGACCAAGCACAAAGATTGACACAAATTAAAACCAAAATGTACTTACAATAACCAGTCTACGGCGACAATCATGGATATGTCCTGCGTTGGTAGACCAACGGCCGAGAGGACAAGTAACATGGTGACCAACCCGGCACTGGGAACGCTAGCCGCGCCAATACTGGCCGCCGTAGCTGTCAAACTGTTAAACCAAGGCACCCAAGTAATTACTTATAAGAATGTATTTAAGTGACGCAAGGGACCGACCCAATTACTTATAGGAACGTATTTAAGTAATTTTGAAGCGTGACGTACCTTACGGCGATGACCTGTCCAGGTGATAAATAAATACCATTCATCTGGGCGATGAAAATGGCAGCGACCGCTTCGTAAAGGGCCGTTCCATCCATGTTAACCGTCGCGCCAACTGGTAAGACGAACCTGGTGACGCGCTTATCAATATGGTTGTTTTCTTCCAAACATTTGAACGTAATCGGAAGTGTGGCCGCGCTACAAACAACATCAACAACTAAGTCGAAGGTCAGGAGTTCAAGTGGGGGAGGGGTCAATCCTACCTGGAGGCAGTTCCCAAGGCGGTGACCCAAGCTTGCAACATTCCCTTAAAGAAGGTCAAGGGATTCTTCCTCGTAAACAGGAAGTAGATCAATGGTAAGGTGATAATGGCGTGAATTAAAAGACCCGTGATGACCGTCAACATGTACATTCCAAGTTGCTGTGCGGTCTGCGCCATGTTGTCGATCGACATAATTTTACCGATGATCAAAGACATGATACCGAATGGTGAATACCACATAGCCAGAACGACGATTTTCATGACAATGTCATTGAGAACCGCGAAAAACTGAACCATTAACGCCCCTTCACTGCCCATTTGACCGCTGATAATACCGAACGCTATGCAGAATACGATTAAACCTATCGCGTACCACAACGATCAAGTATCAACCGATTGAAGACTTATTGTAATTGGACATGGGACAGAGGCTGGACGGACTTACCTAGAACGTTGGTTCCGTCTTTGTAGGTTAGGGTTCGTTTCAGGATGGTCTCCGTAGCGTTTCCGGTATCGTTTGCCGCCAGTATGGGCGCTTTTTGTTTGGTTTTGACGTAGGTGGTCTCGACTTGTTGGAAACAGGCTTGTAATAGATTCTCCGGGAACATGTTTCGAACCAAATCTAAGAAGGCGTCCAAAGTGGCCACTTTTTTCTCTTCGGTACCGTGACCCAAGTCCACTCTGATATTAGGGTCACCGGGGTGAATTATCGTTACCAAAATGATACCCAAAGTGGCCGCCAAAATGGTCGTGGCGAAATAGTAGATCAGGGCCCGAGAACCCATCTTTCCACTCGATTTGGGGTCCAATTGAGACAGACCTGCGTACCAAAACCACGTCAAATTTAGGCCAAAGTTACAATTGGAATCGTAAGGACCTCGTTACAACGATTCCAACGAGTACCCGCAAGCCATACTTTAATTACGCTAATTATATTAATTAAATTTAATTAACTACAATTAAAACTAATTATATTCTGTAACCTAATAGTGCGAGTACTCATTTCAAAGCCTAAAAACGTCACAAATTCAACGGCGCTATCTATTTTAAGCAATTTTTAAAACCCAAGGTGTGGTAGTTAAATTTTGTTTAGACGTAACTAACCAGCAATCATGGAAGAAATGATAAGCGGCAGAATTAACATCTTCAAAAGTCTCATGAGAATATCTCCGGGGAAGGAGATTAACATGATCGTGTCTTCTGTGTATGACGTCATCCGGGCCAGGAAACCGATAAAAACGCCTAAAATAACCCCCACAATGGTCATAACCAATAATAAGTTGGTTTTCATCCATTGGATAACCTAAAGAATAAAAAATGAATAAATAAATAAAATGCGATTAAATCAATAGATTAATTAATTATCTATTAAGATAATAATCACTTTAAAATCGGAACTCTTGGACTGCACTAGCCAAGCGGTTTGTTCCGAATTACCCGTATTTAAACTATTATTACTACGATTCCTCATGAGCCACGCCACCAACTGAGGTCGCGCCGCCGACATAACTAACTTAGATCTAACTTCTAAGAAACTTGACTGGATATTCTTCTAGAAGCTCTATTTAAATCTAATAACCGCCGCATTTAAAAAGCTAACTACTACGTTACAAAAAGGCGCGGGAGCGCGACTGCCGCGAGATGCGACCGACTTCAACTACATCGATGGGAACCTCTTGCACACCAACACAAGCTGGAAAAGCCAAAAGAGATCCATCCCCTGCATCTAGGGCTTCCCGGGGGTAACACACCATCGACTAGTCAGTCGATATTGACCAGGATAGTGTGCTGCCATCCAACCCAAAGGCGCCTTTGCTAACCCGTACCATAAGTAAAATAATCTTCATCTAAGTGATTTTTTAAAATATCCCGCCAAAGTTATACTAAATCCCGCCAAATTGGGCGAGAATAGACCTTTCACCTACTAACACCTACAATATTTTTTATTGATTTCTTATACTATAGAGTACAGAGTATAGAAATTGCGTCAATTTAACTAGAAAGTAACACCAGCAACCTGTTGCTTAGAGGAGAAATTTTTTTATATTTATTTATAAATTACATATCTACTCCGCTATCAAGATAAATTGGTCCGATATTGGAAAAGGTGAATAGAAAGCAGGTAAAGGGTTCCCCCCATTCAATCTACACGGTAATGGCAATACCAGTTAAACTCCCATAGGGAATAAACGCTGTAAATGAACGTCTACTGTCAATATACCGTATTGCTTGTAATTTAATATTTGAATGCTATTTCGCAGGATTTTCATATTGAGTATTGGACAAATTGACGTACGAAATTTAAATAGCAAAAATTAACCAGGGTTATTCATTTCCGCTTTGGCCTAGAAGAAACTTAATACACGTACATTTAGAGCTAGGTCAAGAAAATTTGCATAAAATCGAATCGACCCATTAAGGCTCGTAGAGGTATTACCACAAGGCAACCAATCAGAATCAGGTCTGAATTATACCTTTGATAACCTTACAAGATTTGAGAATTAATTTACTTCGGTCGCTAAGTTTTTAAGCCTATTTAATGGTTAAAATCCAATCAGAAGTTCGTAACCCTTACTACCATAGAAGTATATAAATAAAATATCTTAAAGAAGTGTAAGAACAATGGTTGAACCACAGATCCAACAATGATTAAAGTTCTAACGGCAAAATTATTCGTGGATAGGGGTATAGGTAACGCCATCATGTACGGGTGTATTATTAAATTCCAATATGACCCTTGACCCTAGACGCGACGATGTTATTGGCTTAAAGAGAAAAGAGCCGATGCTTAACTTGATTTATATTGGGACTTAATACTTCAAAAGCGACAGCCTAAAGAGAAAAAAAACAACCCCACGAAAATAGGTCAAAACCGTAAAAGCCCCCAGAGCCTTAGGCCTGAGCCTTAAAGAGAAAATAAAGAACAGTAAAACTATAGATGGCGCCACGCGACTTATACGCCTTTCAAGGACACCAACGGAAAAAATCGTTAAGCCTAAATTCGATTCACCACCCGGAATGAAAATATGACATTTTTGAAGAGGTTGAGACGCTTCCGACCAAGGGGTCGCTGCCTAACCGAAGAGGTCAGTTCTTTTGGGGGGGGGTAATGTTACTAGTGTAATAAATGTCCGACACCTCGAGTCGGGTTAAGTAGATTAGATTGTTACGGCATAAGATAAAAGCTAGCCTTTCTTTTCAGATAAAAATATAGAGTCATAAAGATAAATCTGAAATTTCACAGAATGAAAATAAGTCATTAATTCATTGATTCATGGATTTAAGAGCATAAATTTCCATTAATTAATTTAATGTTTATTTAAACCGACAGCAATCATTAAATTAATTCGTATAATTAAAAAGCAAAGAATATATAATTAGAAAATTTAATTAAAAAATTGAGGTTACGCAATACCTTATCGGTACACGACGTCGATTGAGTTAAGATGAGCCACGTGGCCTGACTATTTTCGCACGAGGTCAAAGGTGAACTAGTGGACATACAACTAGAGTCTCCGCTACACGCATTATTTTCTAGTAACAAGGGCTTAAATTCCTTTTCAGACTTACTAAGCAGGTCTCGATCACAACGCGACATGATTTGTGACAAATAGACATTGACCAGTTTAAAAATCTTAGGGAATAGCAAAGCAAGCGACCCACTCAAATAACGGACGGCATAACGCTATCGATCGTTTGTTTCATCGTTTAACCCTCCGCCCTCCCTTCCAGCATACACTCCACAAAACAAGTTCAGTCAACCCCCAAAACGAGAGTTACAAACTTTGATTTTGGGTTACATTTTAACGTATAGGATGTTGCCCCCGGGGGTTCAAATGATCAAATCAGAGCCTGGCGTCTGTCCTATTGGGTAACCGAATTTTACACAATAAAAGTTCAAAGCTCAAAGCATCGTATCAAGTTTAAGGTGAAACTAATTTAATTAATGCAATTATGCTAATAATTTTTGACCCTAAGGTGAACCACTTTGGCGACGAGGGGGGAGTGGTATTGTAATCGATAACAGTTCTCCGCTAGATGTCGCTTATTAACGTTATATAGTGAATGAGTGACTTACCAATCTTGGGATGTTCCTAGTGGGTTCGGTTAATCGAATAACGTTGGCGTCTCCCAACATGGGCGTCTTCGCATTTGTGTCCGGTGATTTCAACTCCGGCATTTTGGCTAAACAAAACACGAATAAACAAAAAGTTTTTAAACGCAACAAAAACTAACAGTCATTTAAAACCAAGCGGGATACAGAGTAGATATGGACCGAGTAACAAACTGAGAAATTACTCCCAAAGCTCTTCATGATGTTTCAATAACTACTGTATATTAGCACATTGAAACTTCAATTCATACTCGGTCCATATTGTGTAAACAATAATAATATGAACTGCTTTTAGCGCTGTGAACAATAAATAAATAAATAAAGTGGTACTTAAATGAACCCAAATAATACACTTCTCTCTTAAAATTTAAATAAATCTTTAAAATTAAAATAAATTGAGTAATTAAATAATAAATAATTAATAATTAAGAAGCAATTAATTTTATAATTGGCTGAAGCGAATCACGTGTGGTGGGTAACCAATGATAACGGGTACCTTTCAAGGAATCTATTAAAGACATTCTCTTTGCCATCTTGGTGTTTTATCTCTAAAAAAAGCTTTCTCTAATTAGAGTCAGAACAACGTGTCTAAAGTCCTTCAAGAATCACAATGGAATTTGTATTTCAGTTATAATATTTCAACTGTCTGAATTATAATCAAACCAGAAGTAAAATATACAAAAGAGTCACGTGGTGCTACGGTTTACTCACCAAGGCGATGTCGCTGACGTCGGTGGCAATGTGGGTTGGCTGGCTAGCTAGCTAAGCAGCTGGCAAGATGGCGCCGATATTAAGTCCGTCTTTAATGACTAATAAGGAGTTGATCCCTATATTCAGGAAATAAACAAATAAACAAAAAGATTTCCTTAAAATTCAAAGATTATTTCAGTTCCTTATGATTCAAAAACATGACTAAATTATACCCGTAAAGTTCCGCTAAAGCTATATAGACCTGCTAATTTCCTTTATTTCAAATTTGGTTTAACGTTAATATTAATATTAATTATAATTAAATTCGCATTAATTTATTCCAAAGTTGTTATATACAACCACATCACGTGATACCCATATGTCTGTCGCATTAAAAACTCATTACTAAAATATTAAATTGCTATTACAACCATAACATACCATGCAGTAGTCAAAATAATAATAATAGCCTAAAAAAATTAAATTATATATTTTATAAATAAATAACAAAAGTAGATTAAACTGAACTTATGGCTTTTAATCCAGCACATATTATAGGTAAATTAAAGATTAATTAATTAATAACTACAACGATAATAGACTTTTAATTAAGCTATATATTTAAGGTATTAACCAAATCCCCCTTTATAACTTGTCCGTAAAACCAGCTTTAATCCGATGACATTAAGTCCTTATTTTTCAGTGACAAGTGACAAAAATGACACCGAAAACAATTATTATTACTACAATAATGATAGACGGTGTCCAAGGTTACAAGGCGCAAGCAATTATGACCGCGTTTCAAATGAACTTCATAGCGTCAAAGCGAATCTAACGAAGGTACCACCTTAAAGCCACGTATGTTAACGTATGTTTAACTTTTGACAAGGGGGTGGGGGATTCATTTTGTATTTATGATTTAGTAGGGCAAAAAGTCAAGCTATTGTGTTCGTTAAATTATGTCTGTCAGTCAAGGTGAAGTGACACTAATATTAATTTTACTTTTACCATAAGTTTATAAGATATGTTATGTTCACCATAAGTTTGTTTAATTATTATCTGGTCATGAGAAACTGAAAGGCTTGTAATTTTGAAGTGAGTGAGTGAGGTAGGTCATAGATTCGAGGAGGTAAAGTGAGGGAGGCGCTGCTGTCAAAGGGGGCTTAGTAATGCGGACTAAATAGGACCAAGATGGAATAGGTCCTAACTGCAAAATTAATTAACCACCACCGAGTGTACTTAGGACTTCAAAGTTCAATTGACTCGCTCCCCCTCGTTCTCCTTCTCGAACTAGTTATCTCGAGCTGCTGTAAGTCTCTCAGTAACATTACGAACGTGTCATACTTATCATTTAACATATCACTTATAAACTTACGCTTTTACTTAACGAAATACTAACACGTATAGTTAAACATCCCGTATTTAACTTACTAGTACACTAATTAATATTTAATTTATTTAAGCCTGATCTTAAATTCAATCTCCATCCGGAATTTGCTCCGAGTAAATACGTTTAATAATTGATAAAGCAAACGCGTCGCGTGAAACTCGAATCAAATATTAAAGAAGGTGCAACCCTATACCAATGTTCAACCTTAGAATGCTCCGGAAACGCTACAAATCTCGTTTGAAAATTCAATAATTTCAAGAGTGTACCCTTATTTAATCCATCTCTTTTGGAGTTTTCCACGCGCTTAAAAACCTACCACTATTATTAAATAAATAATTACGTATTGAACTCAGTATCTGAGACGATATATTTCCTATACGTTTATTACAACGTCTCTTGACCATATTAACAAAAGGATATAAGCCTTTGTCAGTGCTGAACAGACCTTCGGAATAAAAGAAAGCTATTTCAACAACTCATCCGAGAGTACGTTGAATTCATTTGATAATTGGGAAAATTTTTTAATATTCAAGTTAACTCGACGCGTTTTAATTGGATCCCAGCCTGTTTCTGACAAGTTAACGTGGTACTGTAGGGGTGAATGTATTGTTCTTTATAACAGTGGTAGAGGGAAAACCCCTACATTACGGTAGAATAATTCTAGGGCTAACATCCCTTAAAATACTCGCAATGTATATTTGTCGGCAGATGTTTTGTCGTTTCAGATAATAAATATTCATCATTAATTAAAATTATAATTAATTATATGATAATTAATTTCAAAATGCTGATTGAAGAAGCGCGTGGGTGGTGTTTCTTTGATCACGTGGTTAGCTTCTCGAGCCAACGTAAAATGAATGAATCTTAGGATTTCCTTTGGAAAAATTTGATAATAATTAATTCCGGTTTTGAATTACACAGTCACCAAACCGCAAGCCTAATTAATAAAAATATATTAATTTGAACTTTTAAAAACCTAATACTGTTTTCCCCAATACTAGCGGATTAATTCGTAACGTTTATTGGAAGTAGTTTTAAAGCCCCGTTTACACTAAACAACTTTGAATACGTTTTCAAAACCGACTTTTTGCAAAAAAATGTAGCAAAGTATTTCATAAACTAATAAAATTTAGATATTTCTCCTCAAACCACAGCTAAACTTTCAACTTTTGACCTTTCCCCCGGGTTTAAAAACAGTTTCAAATTACATCTAGCTATAATGTGAACGCGCCTTATTCTCAAGAACGTCACAGAAATGTGGCAACTATCCTAGAAATAATTTGACAAAAATAAATAAATCAAAGCTCTATTTTTTTTGTTATCTGTTTTAGTACATAAAACGTCTCATATTGGTTCCTTTTAGATAACAATGTCTCTAGACGGCCGGCCATATCAAATTTCAAATTTATATCAAAAGATTGATTGCTGTTTGTTAAAGAAAGAAGAAATTCACCCATTAACCGAATGCACGAAATGATTAAGAAATAAATTTCTCGGTTTTTATCAGTTCTTGGTATTAGTACATCGCGGGGTAAGATTACGAAAAAATTCTTAAATGTAAAAGACGTAGTAAGAAATACGTAATCCGTCTGTTACGAGGGGCTACTCACTACACATCATAAGTTTATAATCTATGAAAATTTAAAGTAAATAAAAATAAGTTCATAATCTATGAAAATTTAAAGTAAATAAAAATAAGTTCATAATCTATGAAAATTTAAAGTAAATAAAAATAAGTTTATAATCAATTATTTTTTTAATTTTTTTTGGTACTAATGGTCTAATGTCTATTTATTTAGTTTTAAATTAATCAAAATTAGTTCTAACACGTTACAGGGATGCACACACACACACTTCTATTTTTAATTTCAATCCCACCCTTTAGAAGTCTAACTCCAACTTAACATGAAAGAAAAAACTCTGTTATACTTGGAAACGGTTCAAAATCTAATACCTGTACATGTAAAAGTATACGTAGAGCAACAATTACATTACAATATCCGTTAAAAAAATAATAAAAATAATTTTTTTAAAAAACGTTTCATCCTTAATACAAGCTTAATATTAATTCAATTTAAAATAATAAATTTAAATTTTATTTCATGAATATTCATAAATGAATGCATTTCATATGAATAAAATATTAATTGCCAATTTAAGGATCGTATTTTAAAAGAACCGGGTTTGTTTTTATAACTACCTGTACATCAGAGACATATATCCTTGAGAAATATAGGCATGGTTAGCTTGGTTTTTTTTGTCAATCTCTAAAGCTATTAAACGCGTTTTGAGGTAACGCTAAACTACACTTAAAATTCCCGTTTGTACAAAATACATATTACGTAATACTTATTTAAACTGTAGTTAAAAACCCATTATATTGTAGATATTAACAATTAACCCTTTGAAACCGATTTGAATGGACACTGTTTTCACATAAAAACAAAATAACAGGGGCGGTCACGTGACCCAAAACTACATTTTTCTTTTATTAAGTATTGATTTTTTAAAACGTAAAAGATTGTATCTTTGTTGTTGTAGTAGATGTAGTAGTAGTTGTAGTAGTAGTTACTTACAAGTTGTTCAACAAAAAAAAAATCGATTTTGAGTAAGTCGAAACATATTACAGAAAAATAAATAAACTTACTGAGTGATATCGAAAGATGATATCCGTAACGGTTCGCGTGTTTTTATTTCACATTGACAGGGGTGATATTAAACTTCATAGCAGACGACGGACGATACCTTATTCTCGCGAGCCTCGTTGCTAATAAAAAACGTGCTCGACAAACACGCGCCAAATATATTTCCCGCCTTTTTTTTTCCGCGCCTTAGTTGTCCCAGGAGAAATTGGATAAAAAAAAAGTAAATTTCCTTTGGGATTTTGGCGCGAAAAGAACGTTTAGGGTTACGTAAAAATAAAAGTACACACACCACTTTCGTTTCGTTTCGTTTCGTTTCAAACGTAAGTGAATCCGATAGCGAGTTTGCGACTCTGCCAAAACGACAAGAAGTTAAAATTTAAGGCCTAAGCCTAATTCCGCCGCTACAAGTAAAACTTCTATCAACGCGCGCGCGCGCACGAAAGCAAAAATGCTGTAATAGCGCGCGCGGGGAAACTTTCAAATGGCGGGAAACGTAACGGGAGGGTGGGAGAAAGGGAGGGGGAGATATTGGCGCGCGCTTTTCATACTAGGGGGAGTCACGCGCGAGGTACTCAGCCTTGGATCGTCAGGTCACGTGACTGATAGCTAGTTCAGCTGGCGTCTGCTTTTTGAAAATACTCAGCTGTTACTAAAACTTGGGAATGGGTTTTGGTCTTAGCATTTTAGTATGGAAAAATCAATTTTAATTTATTTTTTTTTTTTCTATTTTTTGGTTGGGGTATTTAATTTATTTCACGTATGACAGAACATGAATTAATGTGAGCTATGAACATTAGAGAGAGAAGTTAAATATTTGGGCTAGGCCTAATTGCTTCTAGGCTAAGCTAAAATTTGTTATTTCTCCTGGTAATTTTCACAACAAGTGGATAGGTCAGATCAAACAAGTTCGAGGTCAGAAAAGTCGTGCGTAAACACGGCCCCTTAGATACAAATCTATATCTATATAATAATTATGTACAGCATAGATAGATAGTGTGCAAACATAAGTATATTTAACAATATATAAAAAAATCCATGGGAAATTTGAAATAAATCCATGGAATGGTTAAAAATATAATTCTGATTTTTTTTTTTGGTTATTTTGTTCTCTAATTAGTTTCGGAGATAATATTTAGGTCACGCGTCTTTTAACACCAATTTACACCCACGGACATTTTTAGGCAAATATTCATTCGTCTTGGTGTGTCTAATTAACTTTAATTAATGAATTATATCACCCATCCAACCATCCATCCATTGTACTTTTAAAGGGTTAGCAGTGTACTTGTACATATCGTTCCTTTAACGCCAAGGAATTTTACGCTCCCTAATTAATATTAATTTAAACATTTAAAAAATTAATTTCGGTACACTGACACTTATATAGGCATAAATGAGTTAACATCGAGTTATAAGTTCCTAACGATACTTTGGTCTCTCGCATCCTAGAGTAAAAGCAAAAAGAAAGAAAAGAAAAACATAAATTATTAGGATCACGCTATCAACGCGACGTAACTTGACTCTAACCCGGGTTAGCTTCAACCCTAGTGGTCAACCTTTGATAGTAGTGACGCGTAACCCGAGTCTAACCTCGTAGTTGTATTATAAACGACCCATTTTATTGACAGTAACGTTAAATAGTGTTTCAATATAGACTTATTTTGAAAACAAGTCACGTTGGCGTTTCATAATGGTTTTAATTTGGCGCGTCAAAGGTTGAGAATCAAGTGGCTCCCCATCTTGAATAGAAAATGCGCTTCGTAAAAAACGTCATGATTTTGTTTTAGTGGAGTTTTAGCGTGACCAGAATATTGTATATACGTCTACTTTATCGGATCGGTTCGGTTTGGTCAGCGGGTGGTCAGTAACGTCTTATCCAATGGTGGCTAGCTAGCTACTTTGGTCAACGGGTCAAGGTTACTATAGCCAAGAGATTGTCGCGGCGTGTTAATCAAGTAATCAACTTGTTACTTAGCCATTATGAAAAGGGTAGTAGGATACTACTGTAATCAAGTTGTTTTCCCTCTATGGTATGAACTATGGTAGCTAAGATGGATAATAGTCTGCAGTTCAAGGGTCGTAAATTCCCTTCTGAGTGTAGAGGGATAACTACTACCATACTAAATCATAGGGGGATAACTACTACCATACTAAATCATAGGGGGATAACTACTAAATCATAGGGGGATAACTACTAAATCATAGGGGGATAACTACTAAATCACAGGGGGATAACTACTAAATCACAGGGGGATAACTACTAAATCATAGGGGGATAACTACTAAATCATAGGGGAATTATACTACACTAAATACCACCACCAAAAGTAAAGCAATTTTCCAAGCTCGAAGTATTGTTATTCAGGTATGTCTGAATGTTTAAGTTGGGCAAAGTTAAACGTTGTTTACCCTTCCTTAACCAACATTAGAAAAAGTGTGTGTGAGTGTGAAGTACAATATATAATATATAATAAAAAAATACATGGCGATGGTGTTTCCCCATGGTTGGTTCCTACTACGACAACACGGCCAATACTTAGCACGAGATTAGTTAGAGTAAGTTCGCACGCACAATTTCGTGACAGAAATACAACGCGAATTCTTTGAGCCTTGGCCTTCCCCTCCCTAAACCTACTAACTTAACCCAGACAGTCAAGAAAAAACAGTAATTACTTACAATGGTTCCTGGTTAAACCCTTTACTTGTTATTGCCCGAGCTACATTATCTAAGACTAAAGACCCTAACCCTTTAATTGAAGACGTAAGAAATATACACGTTGAGTGACTTGGACTGGACAAAGATATAGTTAGGCTAACTGAAATGGCCTATCGTACAAGTTTCAGATGCTATAGGTTGGACGCCATCTTGTAAAATGGCCGCATCATATTTTAAATAAAATATTGATTTCTAATATTTCTTTTGAACTCGAGTTAAATGCATGGCCTCGAAGCGTTAGGTCATCGATAGATACAAGATAAAATGTATTGAATTCCTTAGGTAATAACTGCAAAATTTTCAACTTGCTCAGCAAAATTTTCACGAGGAAATTTTCGCTTTTCAGGGATCTCTATACTACGTTTCAAGCTAAGAAGGTAGTAAAATTAAGGCCTAAATGCTTTAGAATAATATATATTTTAAGATTGAAACACTAATCCACGTAAGCTAACATTTTAATTAAACCCGGAAGGCCCGCGCAGTCATCTCGTGTTTCCAATGAAAATCTAATTTCTTACGTATATATATATAGTGAAAGTTCACGGAGCACGCGCACTAACCCAAATTGATTAAAAATATACTCGTTTCGAGTTTCAGTTAAAGGTTAGGTAAAATATATTAACGGATTCGGAATCAGCTCGAAAAACGCTTTAAAATGATACCAAGGACGAATTCAATCGGACGGTAAATAACATTTTCAAATTATTTTCAAATTTGAAAATTATTTTTCCCCAATCAAGTTTAAATATTTTCAAATTTTCTTAATTCCGGTAAAGGTTGCGAAGTATATATTATTTGAAAAGGGTTTTACAATGACACCCGTATCATCTCCCGTAAATACAACAAGTTGCAAAATGATTTTCAAATTTGAAAAACCAATTCAAATTTGAAAAATTCAAACTGCTTCGATTTGAACGATATTGGTATCAAATTAAAGCTAATTTTGAGTAGAATTCAAAAATGCTAAAGAAAAAAAAAATAAAAATTAATCCCAGAATTAAAATAAAAAACGTTTTCCAACTTGTCCCTACAACGAAACCCAAAATCTATTAGAATTCCTCCTCATAGCGTTATATTGGAACCATTAATGTCAAGATATTCTGTACTATCTCCTTTACGAGAAAAATATGGCTTTAAATTGTTAACCGAAATGGAACTAATATATACGAAGCCTACAGTATAAAGAGTACAGAGTATTAGAGTCCAGCCTTTGACAATATTGGCTTCTTCGGGGTAAACGCTATCTCTGTCGGGAGATGCTTGGGAAACAGGATGCTACCAATATCACAAATGTCGCAATGACCCTAATAGTCCGGATATGCAGTTGGCTGTCGCTGAACGCGGAGGACTCCCTTCCAACTACCGCACCGTCGTACCCAAGAACCACATACCGACAAACGCGTGCACCACACTCCCAAAATGACTTACACTAACACGTACTACGTCTTTTACATAACTTTTAAAACATTAACAGAGTGGCTTAGTTATTCGGCGACAACGTACAACTACAATCTAGTGGTTTTCCCCCTACTACCTCCCGTAATAGACCCAAAATAGCCATGTCAATAGAATCTTACCACGATTCTGGCAGTCATACTGGTAGGTTTCTGATTTCCTACCACCAATATGGCCGTCTAAATGAAATCCTTCCCCAAACAAAGCTTCTCTATAATTAGCTAATAACGAACAAGTATTGTTATTCTAGAAGACAAAAAATAATTTTCCGCATTTCAGTTTGTTGTAGGGGGAAAACTACCAGATTACAGAAGAATAATACTGTAGCATGTCTGGTCTCGTATACCTAAACCACCTTGCATAGTGTTGTTAATATTACTTAACTCTGATTGAATAATTTTTGATTAAATAAATAGTTTAAAGTTTTGGTTTTACAATTAGAACTTGAACAGGAAATTTAAATCATATTAAATTTAAACAAAATCAAAATTAATTAATAAAAATTAAGTAAAATTAAACCAAAAATTAACCATTATTTAACTTTAAAAACAAAAATAGAACCACGAAAATAGTCTACAGTCCGCGCCAACTTTAAAAAGAAAATCAACCAATGAAAAGTGAATCTCTCACCAAACTAAATCCTTCTCGGTGTTTTCTTAACCGAATCAAAACAAGTTTAGAGTCGATGACGATGTTCCTCTTAAACTCCTTTTCTTAGCCAATCAAAACGATTGAATAAATCCGGTGCACCAATCGGAACGCGGCGCCAATCTCCGAAAGCTGACGATAAATAATTTTTAAACCGAAAAATTTAAAAAACAAAGTCACGTGGGGCCGAATGGTCAAATGATGGTCAAGCGACCGATTTTGGCGTTATAAAATAATCCATAATTATCACCGGCCGCCGAAGTAACACTCTTTTGTCCGCGTCCCAAACTCGCAAACACGAAACTATAAGCGAGAGACGCCGTCACAAAAAGACTAACTTGTAAACGGAAACGTTAAATTAGAGACGCTATTATCCCGTGTAGATGGCGCCAAAATTTTTTACTGGGGAGGAAATAAACACGTGACCTTAATAAAGCTCCGTTCGCACCATACCAAAAAAATAAATAAATTAAAACGTCAGTGGATTAGTTCCACATAAGTGTTGAACTTATTATAATACCTTTATGGCCAATTTTTATTATACTTAAAAAGTTTTATTAATAATTTTTTTTTTGGAGTGCGAACGGGCCGCGAATACTCCCAAGTTTATGTAACTTTACGCTTAGTTCGGGACTTAGTTTAATCTAACACGCAATATAAATTTAAGTTGAAATTTCAATAGTAATGTAACGTAATTATCAATCTAAGTTGGTGTTAAAAGCCAATGGGGGATTTTGGTAGCTCTTTGGGTTAAAGTTGATTTTAGGTTGTGATATTTTTTTTTAGTTATTTTGGGCTTAAGGTCTCCGCTGTATTCAAAGTGTATAACACTGTCGGTTTATCTCTTTGGCGGCTTTCTTTCATTGTTTAATTGAAGTTACAAAAAAAAGTATGTTCGACGCCAGTAATTTCAAATTTGTCTATTCGAGCCTACCGAGGAGACCGGGCCGGGGACATTTTTAAAAATTAATTACAGAATCGTCTGACCTCGTTTTTTCACGTCAACTGGTGCCAGCCTACATTCAAACGACTTTTAGTTTAGATTGACAATTATTTCAATACGATTTTTCACGAACTACGTTTCATATAGACGTAAACAATTATTATCATAGTATTTGTGACGTCACGGGCTTTAATTTGAGTACCTACAAGACGGACTTCGGTTAAACTTGAAATAACATAATTGGGGCATGCGCACTTTCAATCTAAGTTTGTATCTAATCGAAAATACGTTTCCTATAGACGTAAACAATTATTATCATAGTATTTGTGACGTCACGGGCTTTAATTTGAGTACCTACAAGACGTACTTCGGTTAAACTTGAAATAACATAATTGAGGCATGCGCACTTTCAATCTAAATTTATATCTAATCGAAAATACGTTTACTATAGACGAAAACAATTATTATCATAGTATTTGTGACGTCACGGGCTTTAATTTGAGTACCTACAAGACGTAATTCGGTTAAACTTGAAATAACAAAATTGGCGCATGCGCACTTTCAATCTATATCCGAACGAAAACCCTAATATGGAAATATACGTACAGACATAATAACAACAAAGTATAAACCCTCCCAAGTAACGTAACGGTACCACGTGTCCACTTAGGAAGAGAGGGGACTTGAATAAATAAAATTCTTTTCACAATCAAGATATTGATCTTTGAATATAAGTATATTATTTCTAACAAAAGGAAGTTGAATGGAATTGAAAGCTGGCTATTTTCAAGCCGCTTAAAATCAACAGATAAAACAAGATGGCCGACGCCCGTGTAATACGTAACTATGACCCTCTAATAGAATACTAACTACCAGTAGAAACTTATAGAAAATCGATACAATATCTTGTACGAAATGGACATTAATAAATAATCAATAAAAACAGGACAAAAAATATACTAATAATAGCAATATTCTAATTCAATTTGAACATATAAGAAATTTGCCTAATTTATGTAGCCTTCTATCACAATTGGCTTTCACCAAAAATTTATAGATATTTTTCAAAGTTAGGTCTACAACTTTTTGGATATTTTATAAGTCTATCCTAAAACAGCCACACCCTTTTTAAAATAAATTAACAAAACTTTTAAACGCGATTCAAAAAACATCCCGGTCACGCCCCAAAGTCAATTTAACTTGACAACAAATTAACACGTTAAAAACTTTTTTTCATACGGGAATTTGACACCAGGATAAGTTGACATCGGACCAAACTAACTTATATTATGAACTCCAGTTCATAATATACGGAACACATAAAGCTAATAGGAATAATTGTGTCCAATGTTAATTTCTATGAATTCGGGTTTTGTGGGCTGGGCTTAAGAACTTACTAACTATCCCCCATCAAGCCCCATAATTCTGATGGCGTCTTTCTACCTGCTGTTTCACGGGTTCCTAGGTGCGCGCGCAAGAAGCAATGCCCAGGGAGATAAATGATTAGTCTAGCTCCTCCCACAATATCCACCTAGATACGTTGAGTGAAAATGGATGTCTCAATGCAATAATTCCTAGTAGATTTTTATGCATTCCTTATAATATTTATTATATTTATTGATCCATAGGTTAAGGGGGGGGTTTAACAGTTCGATGATTGCTTCGATTTGGTCTACAACTTAGTCTCTTTTAAACTTGAACTGGTCAGTGGTCATACTTTTAAGTGAGTAAACGTAGCGCTCATATGGGTCATTTAAACATATCACGCGGTTTACTTAAGGGGGGTGTCCGCGTATTCCGTTTGGTTTGGTTTGGTCAAACACAGAACCTAGAATTGACCAATCAATCAGAACCGTACTGGGCGACCGGAAGTTAATCTACGGATGAGAGGACAGACACATACCGGAAGTGACGTTCAACTCAAACCGCCTATAACTTTTCCAATTAACCACGAAAACTAATATCCGAGAAAATTGGACCGCAGCGTTCATTTAATTAGATGTAATACAGTTGAAAGCCAAGGACAGTATAGTAGATTTATTGGGTAACTACCTTCCAGCTATATTGGCTCTATTAACATTAATATATCATAAGTCAATTAATTCTCAAGTAAGTCTAAGTCTTCCCATGTCAGATCACTCAATTCAAGGGTGAGATAAAAAAGGAACGACAATTGTAACGCGTAAATAAGCGAATCAAATGAGCAACACTAATGTTTAAACTTAACTGGAATTAATTAGGTAGCTTAAAGGATATGTCAACCGTCACAAATGAACAATGTACTTTAAGAATGTTTCCCACGATATCTTGGTTATAACAGTGACACAGAAATTAACGCGTCTCTCGTTAATTCATTAACGAGCCCGGGACAAATTAGGCCTTAGCAGGAAATCGTTAATTCATAGTTAAAAGAAAAAGCGTCACGTGGTTTAGATTAGAATACACCGCTAATCAGAAGTTCATAATATTGATTAACGAAGTATATACCTAAGTCTTATTCTTAAAAATCACGTTTCACACGTGTTTAACTATACTATAATATATTACAAAGTAAACACGCGCAATCACGCGTGCACGCTCAGAATGCTAATTCGAAATTACGTAAAAATCACATTTGTTTTTAGGGGTTGGAATAAGGAAGTCCTCTTAGTTTCAATTCATTTTTAGTGTTTCGCGTGATGTTTTCGTCCATACGTGTTCTTCCGCCCCTTTTATTCTAATCTACATTAATTTAATTGCGTAGCTGAGATTCTACTTTTAAATATATTATACAACATATACTTTAACCAAACCAGGTTATAAAAACTTTTATAGACCAAAAATAAACTGCTGGCAAGTAAAAATATATAAAGGTTTAGGCCTTGGTCTGTCTATTACCTAAGCCTTTGCGCGTGTTTTTTGGCGCGCGCGCGGGTCTTTGAAAAGCTCTTTAAACATCAGGTCGCGCCACATAAAAAAATATGTTTAAATTGGATTTGAAGAATGGAGGTTTTTTTATAGAAAATACAGGTTTAGGGGGGGGGGGGAAATCAGCAGAAAATATGGATGGATTCAACAGCCAAGGGTTAAGGGTCGGGACCAAGTGTAAACACAAGGTTTTCAGACATTTTTCATTGGATCCTTCTAAGAGTGCAACGGGGGTCTTTTTATTTTATAAAGGTCAAATTACTTTCTGCCCAAATGAAACTCAATCAATAAATTTTAAGATAATTATCGTACGCGCAGTCTTTGCTTTGTTTCAATAGTAACGCCACAGATATAGCGGCAGTTGGTACCGCGTGGCTATGTTAGACACTATGGGGAGTTAACACGGGGTGTCACTACACTTTTGGTTGGGGTTGGATGCAGGCTTTGTTAAAAGGGTATATAGTATACCTCCGCCCAATCCCACGGGGCTACTTTCCGGGCGCTTCTTAAAAATTGCCCTATAAAGAGGAACTACGCCCCGAATTGCCCTAATATTTATATAGCTAATTGTAGGTAAATTCGCTGCTAAATAAAAGCCCTTATTTACACAAAAAAGGGTCAAATATCAGAGTTAATATTTTGGAAATTGGAGTTTGTAGACAGATCCAGATTGAGCGTAACGAGAGCTTCAAAATAAGATCAACCTCGTCAAAATCGGACCATAAATAAAGAAATTAGAAATTTTTCAGACCTATCTGATTATGTTTTTATATCTGAAAATTGTCCAACTTTTTTATTTACCATCCAATTTTGACGCGATTGGTTTCATTTTAAAGCTCTCGTTGAACTATACCTGAATCTGTTCTTTAATTACATTAAAACAACATTGCAATTAAAATATTTAAGTTTTTAGTCCCCCAATCACCAATATCGACGCAACTTGTTACGTCAGAGCGCAAAACAAAAAAAAAATCTTTCGGATTAGCGTGAGAAATATCCATTTAAACAAGAACACGGTAGAATATCCCAGAAACATTAGGATAAGCATTACTAGCGATAAAGGTAACTTCCTTACGCTAATACGCGCTTCACTTTCAAACTGATATCGTAACCCTTATACAATGTGACGTATCAAGTTAACCTCACAGTAACGAAACAATTTGTAACGTAAAAAAATAAAGTAACATTTTTGATGGAACAATGAAGGATTTGAAATAAAAATGGAACGAAAGTCGTTGGTTAATACATCTACGATATTGAAGGCTTGGTAATGCATGCACTAATGTTATTTTTAAATTCACCTTAATAATGTCAAAGGTATTATTTGCCAACGTGTCATTTAATTTTTAAATCGATTTAATTGATTTTTATAATTTAAGAAACTTTATATTATAATAAATTTAATATCTGACCCTTCAATGGCGATCGCATATTTAATAACTTGCAAAAATATTCAAGCACATATAAGATGCAATATTGCAAAAACATTTCCTACCTGCAATTGTTGATCTCCTTTCGTTTGTTATTTCGGACTTTTCGGCAATTTCAAATTATAAAATCTGCAACAAGTTGGTGGTCCTCCTCTTTTGCTGCTTCTTGCTGTTGCCAAGTTGCTCCCAAGAACACTTTGAACTATAGGTGACACGACGACGTGAATTGCGTTGCGTCTCACCCGGATACACGCAATATTCTGCTGCAAGTTTGGGAAAATATATTTTAAAATTCTTAATTTAGATCCATGAAAGAAAGAGTGAGTCAGGTTCGCGACGCGCGGCGGTTTAAAAGTTGTCGTGCCCAAAAGCCATCCACTGCCACTGCCTTAAGGTATAAATGTTCTTCGTACGTCTCCTCGCGTTTTGCAAAATAATATATATATATGGACACACCCACAACTCTCGCGCGCTCTCTTACTATTGGACGGTGCAACAAGCCCCCCACGTGATCTACTTTCCCCGGGAAAATAAGTTATTTTGTTGCGCCTTAAGGTTTTTCAAAATTCTACGAGCAAACTTTTAACTAACTTGGAAATTAATTTATAATCCAAAGGATTCCAATTAGTCTTGCTTAAGACCTTTATAATAATATAGATTTATCAGACTATTAATTAGAAAGTTTGAAATTTATAAGAAAAAATCAAATTTGAAATTTAAAAGAAAAAATCAAATTTGAAATTTATAAGAAAAAATCAAATTTGAAATTTATAAGAAAAAATCAAATTTGAAATTTATAAGAAAAAATCAAATTTGAAATTTATGAGAAAAATCAAATTTGAAATTTATAAGAAAAATCAAATTTGAAATTTATAAGAAAAATCAAATTTGAAATTTATAAGAAAAAATCAAATTTGAAATTTATAAGAAAAAATCAAATTTGAAATTTATAAGAAAAATCAAACTTGAAAATTTGAAATTTATAAGAAAAATCAAATTTGAAAATTTAAAAATTCACTAATCGATTTGAAAATTTGTTTCCATTACATTCAACTTGAAATTATGATTAATTAAACAAAAATAATATTCAAATTTGAATATTTTTCGTGCAAGTTTGAAAATTTCAAAGTTCGATTTACCTAAATATTTTGCTAGACGATACAAAATAGACTTTGCCCCAATTTCATTAAATTAAACGTGAAAAAAGATTTGGCAAAAAAAAAACGATGTGGCAAAAGTTGGCTTAATATTAAAGAAGCCATAGCAAATCAATCCAAGCTGGCATTAATATATCTATACTCTATATAACAATAGGCCAAACCTTATTAAACGGGTTACGCGCCAATTATCCCATCACTCTCAACTTAAATTGACCTATGGTCTTAAATCAAGTCTATCACCTTTGGGAGAGAGTCAATCTAACTTGGTAGCGTTAAGGAATAAGAGCTCTGGATTCCGGGCGACGTTTCCATAGCAACGCTCGTGGAAAACGCTCTTTTCGGGTTTCGCGAGGGGTGGGAAACTTGCCATTTAAAAAACTTAATAATTTCGCTTCAAGCCTAGTAATTAATATTAAAATTAAGTTAACTTTCTAAATAAATAAACTGACTACATCCGCAAATGAATCTCGCTAAATTTTGCGTTAAAATCTAAAAAAATCAAATGGCAGCTTGGTAAGTGTTCGACATCTTGGGGGTTTTAGTAAAATCTCAGGGTTGTATACCTGTTAATAACAGACTGTACAATACACGGCGTACAAAACCACGTTTCTCTTATAGTTAACTATGGTTAGACTTAAGTGGTTTTTGAATTTAGCTATCAGACATCGAAAGTCCAAAGCAAGGGTCACCTAACCCTTGATTTTGATTGGATATGGCAACTAGAAAAATCTTATGTCTCCTTCAATTCGAAATTTTCAACTAGCTCTATAGACCAACTTCAGGATGTCACAACTCCATGAATTTGAACGCTAATGTGAAATCCTTTTAGGGTATGATAGAACAAACTGTTTTCTACGTAACGGTACCAAAAACTTAGTCCTACACCAATCAGAGCCCGAGTAATTAAGCATTTTACAAGAGTAGGTCAAAAATGTACTTCTCGTATTTGACCTTGCATTTATGTCGTAACACTTTGACAGTTCGTACGCTAATTTCGCAGGGAAGGTGGGGGGGGGGGGTTGCAAGTTATAACTTTAGGTAAGACTGTCGTGCCCCCGGGGGGTTTGCTGTTAAAGGACCCATTTCCCCATGCACCACCAACCCCTGAAAGGGTGGTTTTATTATTGAAAGATGGTCGTTGGAGAAACGCCACCACGCGGAGGATCTTACAGAAAGTTAATCCCAAGAGAGTTAATCCTTCTTTTCATCAAGGTTTCCTTAATCCCCCTTACGGAGAAATCAAATTGAATAAAGATGGGAACCGCTAAGAGCCTGCCAACACGGAAATCGCTTGCCCCTCCCCCTCCCAAAGAAAAAACACCTAACACCCGCCAAAAAACGTTCCAGTAGCAGCTTGAATAAACACAGCTTCCTACATAAATTAATAACTTATTTCATCCCTAAAAACCCGTCCTCGCATTACAGTATAATCGCGGTTGGAAGAGTGCTGGGAAAAATTAACTTATTAGGGATTATTATTTACTTATGATAGTTACAGTTTGCACTAAGGTTTTGGCGGAGCGGAAACAGTAGGATCTAGGCTTAAAAGATAAATTTATCAAATTTACTAAAAAGGAAACGCTAAGACAAAGAACCCGACGCCATAAATTTGCATATTCCTTTCATATTTCAGCAAAATTAATACGATTCTACTTTTAAAAAGACTCGGTTCCTGTTGGTTTTTGTTTTGACCAAGGCTTAGCGTTCTTACTTTCATAAAAACTTTCTCTAATCTTTCTAATCTTTTGTCACCAGTTTATTACTTGAAAATTACGTTACTGATAGCTAATTTCGTGTATTAATCGCGGTAATTAAGTATTTAAAGACATAATTACCTTAGAATTGCTCGCAACAGTACCTGCAACTCAAAGCGCGACTGAAACCAACAGGTTGAATATTCGTCTGGTGATTGTTGCTCATTTCCGCCACTAGACGCCGCGCTAAACCGAACTAATAATAGAAAATTAAAATGATATTTAATTATTTTAATTAAATATAATAACAGGTTAAATTAAAGGTTAAAATATTATAAGTAATTAAGAAATCAACTTACTTTTGTTTGTGATTCGCAGTTTGTAAGACAATAACCAGATAGATGGCGCAGCACGATCTCGGAATCCGTTTTTTTAGCTCCAGCTACGTGGAAACTAATAGGATTGAGCCTAGTTTGTGTGTCGGTTCACTAAAAAAACAAGATGGTCAGAGAATAATATTTTTATTATTAGGCACAATATTATAGTTTGAATTAAAATTTCATTTTTAAACGGTTTTACAGGAAATATTCGCACGTACAATTATCACAGGAACACACAAGTAATATAAAAAAAGCGATGACAGAGAGAAAAAAAATTCAAACTTATCGTGTAATGACCGTGAAATAATCTGCGAAATTAAACAAACTTAAATTTGAGAAAAAATTTTCTCAAAATACACAGTTGTCAGCAATTATTTTGCCATCTTCAAAAGCACGGTCACCATTTTGAAAAAAACAAAATTTATATATATATATATATATATATATTGAGGCAATACGTTTTTTTAACTACAACCATTTGTTTTTTGAAATTTTATGCCCGTTTTTAAAAAATTGACTGGCATTTGTTTTGTTTTAACTTGTTTTGTATATTATATATATATTTTTAAATTTTTTTTCATCTTTTTTTTTGATTATGAAACAAGAAAAAATTATTTTTCTTGATAAAATATTTTTTTTATAAATTTTTCTTTTTTCCAAATGTATTATGAATTAAATAAAGTATGAGATTTAATGAGGAAAAAATATTAGTGGAGTTTAAAAGTGTAAAAAAACCTTTTTTTTTTTTCAAATGATAATATCACAACTTGGTGAATTTTTTAATGAATTTTGTTTCCATTTGATTTAGATTAACTAGAGATTTGGATAGAGCACGATTTGAGCTTTTAAATGAAACAAACCGCGTCGAAATCGGACCATAATTAAGGAAGTTACGTCAATTTATACTTTCAAATTTGAAAAGTATAAAATGACGTAACTTCGTTATTTATGGTCCGATTTTGACGCGGTTTGTTTCATTTTAAAGCACAGAATGAGCCTGTTCCGATTTATTAAAATATACTTTCCTCTTTTTTAAAGTTCTTTTTTTCTCTAATATAATTTTTCTCTTAATTTTTAAGACACATTTTTTGATTAATTAATTTAAGATTTATATTATCATCAAAAATATATAATTTGATTTAATTTCTTTCCGTACCTAACAAACCAGAGATGATGTTTAATTCTTTTATTTTAATTAAAAATGATTATTTTTGTAATATTAAAATATATGCTACGATTGATGTATTTTTTGATATTTTAGGAACTCAGTTTTACCTTCTTTTTTTTCTCTAATTTTTTTTAATGAATAAATTTATGTTTTTAATAAATTAACCAGGCATAAGGTTTTTTAAAAATTTTAAAAACCTATCGTAATTTTCTTTTTAAAATAGTTTAAATTTTAAAACTGAGCATTTTTGAAGCAATTTTTTATATTTTAACCTCAATTTTTTTCCCCCTAATATAAAATATTTTAAATTTAATTTAATTTATGCCAAAAAATTATTTTTAAATTTTTACTATATTTAATATTAATACTAATATTAATATTATTTTTAAATATTTAAGTACAATAAACTGCCCATAAAATATAGAAGTACATTTTCTTTTTAAAAACATTTAATAGTACTATTTAATGCCTGTATTTTTTTAATGATTAATTTTAATTTGTTAAATAATTAAATTAATTATTTAACAAATTAAAATTAATCATAAAAAAATTTTAATTTTATTAAATAATTAATTTAATTATTTTTAAGACACAATTAGTTACTTACGATAGTTGCATAACATTTTTTTTTTTTTTTTTGGCTACCACAAAAATATTTTTTCAAAAATACTTCATTTTTTTTTTTTTAATTTTAATTTTCCCATTAAATTTAATTTTAATTTTAATTAACCTGAGATTCAATTTTTTTTTCTAAACGAGCCGATTTAATGCCTAAAATGCATAGAATTAACATTAGGGGCTATAGTCAAAAATTATCTTTAAACATTAAAATTAATAATTAAAAACCCACATTACCCTTAATTAATTAATTAATTAATTAATTATTAGTATTTTTTTAAACCATACTTAAAAAAAAAAAATTAAAATTATTTTGTCAGATCGGTTTAAAAAAAAATACTTTAAATATACAAAAGTTACAATAATTATTTTAATTTTAATTTTAAATTCATTCGTTTAATTAAATATTTAATGAATTTAAAATTAATATATGCAATATTATAATTAATTAACGTTAAATTAAATTAAATAGGGTTTCCTAATTAAGATTAAACGTGGCTGCATTTAACAAATATATTATTAAATTAAACCCTAATTAAATTTAACGTTAATTAATATTTAAACCCAAAAATTAACCCAAAAAAAAAAAACCTTAACTGGTGCTCGTGTTTTTAAATAAAATCATTTATGTGAAATAGGCCAAAAACCTAAGCCTAAAAACAAACACATGAACACGCATGAACACATGACATAATTAAATGAAAATAAAAATTGCACATTTTTTACAATATTCACGATTTTCACTGGAATTTTTATTTTAATTTAAATCCCATTTTGAAAAACCGTTTAATATTAATTAATTAATTAATTAATTAATTAATTAATTAATATATTAATATATAATTATATTTAACAGTCTATGCACCATTGTATCAGCAAAATTAATTAAAATCAACACCATTAAAAATAAAATTTAATGAAAATTAGACTAGTTATTCGTGAAAATAATATCCCATATGATTTTTTTTTTGAAAAGATTAATTAATTAATTTAAATGCTTTTAATTAATTTTAATGTCTCATGAGCTTTGGTGATGAATGGGGGAGGGGGGGGGGATAAATAATATATATTTTTTAATGAATTTACGTATTGTATTAATTAATCTATTTAATTGGTATAATTTTAATTAACCCAATTAAAATTATATTAAAAATAATATTTTTAAACCAAACCTGACCTGAAAATTTTTAGAATATAAATTTTTAAAACCTCTAAATATTAATATTAATTAATAAGTACTACGCGTTTTAATTAAACCTAAATATTAAATAAATATCCCCGTAATTTAATTTTTAATTTTTAATTATGAAATGATATTAATTATATTTTTTCTTTTCAACTTTTTTTTAAAAAAAAATTAATTATTAAAAAATAATATTTATATATTATGACGTCATTAATTAATGACGTATGTAAAAAATAAGCAAATGAACAAGATGGAATGGCGGAAATTTTTGCTGAACTTACGAGGAATGTGACAAAGTCTATTTATGTATATATTATCCTTTTTGGTCCACCATTTTAAATTACAAAAACTAATTACCTGTAATTAGTAATTAGCATCTCGTCTTGAAAAGTTCATTGTCTAATGATTCTTAAGGCACTTAGTTGCCTCTCCTGTTAAATAAAAATAATTAAAATTAATTTTTTTAATTATTTATTTATTTTTTAATTAATTATTTATTTATTTTTTAATTCATTATTTATTTATTTTTTAATTAATTAATTATCTATTTTTTAATTAATTAATTATCTATTTTTTTAATTAATTAATTATTTATTTTTTAATTAATTAATTAATTAATTATCTATTTTTTTTAATTAATTAATTATTTATTTTTTAATTAATTAATTAATTAATTATTTATTTTTTAATTAATTAATTATTTATTTTTTAATTAATTAATTAATTAATTATCTATTTTTTTAATTAATTAATTAATTATCTATTTTTTTAATTAATTAATTAATTATTTATTTTTTAATTAATTAATTAATTATTTATTTTTTAATTAATTAATTATCTATTTTTTAATTAATTAATTATCTATTTTTAAATTAATTAATTATCTATTTTTAAATTAATTAATTATTTATTTTTTAATTAATTAATTATTTATTTATTAATTAATTAATTATTTATTTTTAAATTAATTAATTATCTATTTTTTAATTAATTAATTATTTATTTTTTAATTAATTAATTATCTATTTTTTAATTAATTAATTATCTATTTTTTAATTAATTAATTATCTATTTTTAATTAATTAATTATCTATTTTTTAATTAATTAATTATTTATTTTTTAATTAATTAATTAATTAATTATTTATTTATTTTAGAAATAATATTTACCTGATTTTGGAAGTGGCTTTATATCAGAAGTATATTTTTTTTATAAATGTAGAAGCAGTTGGTAATGGAGAGGAACGAATTTAACCACTTGGCAGAAAATATTATATTTGGTTTTTTTTTAAAAACAAAAATTAAACCATTTCATTTAAAGTGTTTATCGCTGTTCACGAAATATATCTTGTGTTCAGTGTTTTGTGGTCGCGAAAAACAATATTAAAACATGATAAACCGAAACTCTTCACAAAATACGCGACTTAATTAAAACCCTTTTTTTTCATATATTATGGAAGACAGATAATTTTTGGCATCTTCCAATGTTAGGAGCAAAAATATCTGTAAATCAGATAAGGTAACGTCAGATTTAAATTAAGATTAAAGAGAGATTGAAATCAAAATCAACCGCGTTAAAATCGGACTGTAAATAACGAAGTTGGAAATTTTTCAAACTTATCTGATTTATCTGAAAATGTCAAAGTTGCAAGTTTGAAAATTAACTTTGTTATTTATGGTCCGATTTTGACGCGGTTTGTTTTATTTTGAAGCTTTTGGCAAGAACTACTTAGATCTGAAAACAAACCTGGGAAATTTTAATAATATAAATTGAAAGTGTGGCTATTTCATTTGGAAATCAGCTACCTGCACTGACCATCGACCAGTTCCATCATTTCGACAGAGTGGACGAAACTGTCCGTGTCATCATCGAGCAGATGCTACGATTTTTAATTATTAATTTAAAAAAATTAATTTTATTTTTTTTTTCAAATTTGATTTTCAAATTTGAAAAAAGGAGAACTACCTCTTCAAAGTAGGTAGTCTGCGTTGACGTCGTTTTTAACCGTTTATCGGAATAATCACCGACTAGGGCTTGTAACTTTTGAAGTTGAGACAATAGCGACCTTATTAATTACGATTTAAATTAATTAACATTAAAAACGAACAAAATTAAAGTGGAATTAAAATAAAATTAAGTACTCACTTATTGCTGCCTTCCAGAGTGTCCATTCTACGTTTGTACTCGTTATTTTCGTTGCTTAAAACTTCAACTCTATTAAAAAAAAAAAAATTCAAAATTAATAATTTTTACAAAATTTTAATTAAAAGTATTTTAAAAAATGTACACGTATCAACGTAACTCTGCACTGGGTACAAAGGCAAAAACGAGCCTCGCTTTACTATACACGTACCGCGCATTGACATTGAAATATAAATATAAAATTTTGAAGACGTCTCAAGGTTGGTCAAAAAAAAAATGTTGAAAAAAAAAATCAATATCTTCTTGAGATGAAAGATAATTTTCACGTTGTTAGCAATAACTTATCGATACATTTTGACTACTTATTAAATAGCGCACTTAAAAGTCAATGGAAAATTGCTATAATTCTAAAAGTCTGATTCAGTTTTATGTTAATTTAATATAAGCAAGCGCAAAGTTGCAAAATTTAAGCAATCATTTTATAAAAATTGCAAACCGCGATAGCAAAAGTACTGAAGCACTGAATATTAATTTAAAAAATTCCAATTTATGATAGTTACCTTTTTTCTAATGAATCCATGTATTCTTTCTTTTTACGTCTGCTTTCTTGGGCCGATATCTTCGCGAATTAATTAATAACTTCATTAATTAATTTATAAGTCGGGGCTTAATTAATTAAATTAATTAACTATGAATATATAATTTTTTACCTTATTTTTAATTTTCCGTCTAATTTTCTTGAGTGATCTTTCTTCGGCTTTTGTGAGGGGAAGCCGTTGCGGTATTGGGTATCCTTCCGCCAATAAGGTTCGTTTTTCTTCCTCGGTTAATGATAATACGCCCGTTGCCCCTTTCTGAAAGGTCAAAAGGTCACGAAACCTTAATATAATGATAATATAATTCTTCACGAGTTGCAAACGGAATTCCAATTTTGGAACCAAATATAATTCTAGTTTAAAAACACTTTTGCAAGGAATAAACCCTTTGTGATATAAAATAGCCCAAATTGTAGCCCCCCCCCCGAGGGTGACGGTCCAATAGCCCAAATTTCCCCCGCTTTAAATCTTAATGAATAGCCCAAATTGTCTTCTATTCAACTATACTATATACTTGGTCCCACGTTAATCAGCTATAAATAAATCAATAAATAAATAATTCAAATTCACTTCTAGCACAACAGAAAAAAAAAGCCCGAACTACTAATTAGCAACTGCCAACTAAAATAAATTAAACCGCTAGACTAAACAAACAAGAAACAAAAAGGCAACAATATAAATAAATAAATAAATAAATATTCAAGTTCGTTAAAATTAATGGGAGACAGAATCTGTCGATAAATATTCAAACACGCTGACGTCATAGAAAAGTGGGGGGTCGAACGTAAAACCCCCGCCACCTCTACATTCAATTCAAAATAAAAATACCCAGGTAGCGGTGTCTAAAAAGTAAGTATAAATTGTCCCTGAATGCTCGCAGGAGGTACTGACGGAAATAAAATTCGAAATATAATATTTCATTAATTTCAACCAAAAAAAAATAAATAAATAATAATAAAAACCATTCGTATTATCTACGTCAGAACCTACTATTTAAAAAAAAATTGGAAATTTGATAACTTTTCGTGGATTAAAATTTCGATAAAACGTGAAATTTTCTTCAACTTTTTATGAAATAAAAAAATATCATATTTCAATGGGCATCAAATAAATTTTGTAATTGCTAAAATGTTTTAACTATAAAAGTAAAGGTATTTACAGGAATTAGATAAATTTAAAATTACGTATTCGCGTCAAGGTACGCCGTAACTAAACCCTAGTATAATTTAAATAAAACACTCTATTGTCAAAACATCATAAATGTATAACTTTAACATTTCCTCTTTTATATTTGAAGTTCAAGGTTAATTGCGAAATAAAATTTTATTTTGCAAAATAATAAATGCGTTAGTAGACAAATCTAGATTCAGCTGTTTCGGAAATTGCTCTCCATTTTTCATGTCATAATAAAATATATTTGAAAAGGGCAGAGTTTACGGAAAAAAACTGTTACCAAGCTACCATATAATAACAATAATAATAATCTGAAACTAAGGCCTACAATCTTTGATTTGAGATAAGAAATACGCTTCAATTAAAGACACGGATAATTTTAATTTTTAACAACACTTTTTTCTATTTAAAAATTTCCCTAAACCCTAATCTTAATTAGAAGAAAGCCTAATTAATTCCATACCCAAAATTTTGCTTTTGAATTATAATAAAAATTAAAACCCCGCTTATCAGGAGTGCATAGAAAATTACGAGAGTAAGGTAGTACTCACGGGTTGATTACTGATGAGTGGTGAACCGGAAGTTGATGATGAACTTCGACTTTGCGAATTGTTAAAGGTCATTTTGACCGCTGCGGCGTTACTGGGGTTGTTGTTGTTACTTCTTTTACCGGACAGAAGGAGAGAGGATGGTGACAAGGGGTGTGTGGCGCCATGAACTGGTGATAAGCTGCCTTCAGAATCACTTCCGGTACTCGAAGGAGGCGTAGGCGGTAACGCGAAACCCGAAGCTGAATTTGTAAAAAAAAATTAAAGGTCAATCAATTTGGAAAAATAAATTAAAAGGTCAATCATTTTGGATATAAATTAAAAAGGTCAATCAATTTGGAAAAATAAATTAAAAAGGTCAATCAATTTGGAAAAATAAATTAAAAAGGTCAATCAATTTGGAAAAATAAATTAAAAGGTCAATCAATTTGGAATTAAATTAAAAGGTCAATCAATTTGGAAAACAATTAAAAAAATCAATCAATTTGGAAAAAATTTAAAAGGTCAATCAATTTGGAAAAAATTTAAAAGGTCAATCAATTTGGAAAAAAATTAAAAGGTCAATCAATTTGGAAAAAAATTAAAAGGTCAATAAAATCAATTCGGAGTCCACTCGAGGGTTCATTCAATTAAGGATATGTTCAAGGTACTTACAAGGCTGTACGGACTCTAGTTTAATGTTGAATTTGGGATACACGGAGATTCGTCTACCATCGAGGTTGTTGTTGCTGTTGTTGTTATTGAAGCCATTGGCGTTCTGCGTCCTATTGGCTAAGAGGATCGTGGGTGGTTTCAGGAGGGACTGTTGACTATGGTGATGGTGGGAAGTGATGGAATGTTGCGATGAAGAGGAATGCTGGGACGAAGAGTTCAAGGACTGTTGCAACAAGGACGCCACGCTATGATTACCACCACCGTTGTTCAACGACAGATCAGGACTGTTGGATCCTGATGAAGGTTCCGGGGATGCTGGTTCGCGTTTGACGATGACCCCGCTGAAATCAGACTGGCAGGCGTTCGAGGACATGCCCATGGGAAAACAGTCATTGTCCATATCTAGTAAATAAATAAATAAATAAATAAATAAATTTAATAACTTATATTAAAGAATTAATTAATAATATCGTTCATTTTAAATACACCGGAAGTGTTTTTATACGCATACTGTTCCGGTACCGGAAGTAATTCTAACACATCCCGTATAAGGTTCAAACTACTGTGATTGGTTGGAGGGTTCCAGTAAGTAATTTAGGTACAAGTACTGACACCGTGGGTTTAATAAATAAAAAAAAATAACCTAAGTATTTTTGGGGTTGAATCATGGGGTCAAAGTTCTCCGAGTCTATCAGAAGTACGTATGTATTATAAGCAACCATGATTATTTTTCAGATAAGCAAGCCGCTCAAAGACTATAAAGGTATAAAAATAAATAATATAGGTATGATGTATATTTATATTTCAATAAATCTATATTTTTCCGGTTAATATCGCGTTGAAAATTTCATAGATTCGCTTGAATAGCCAAGGTTGAAATTATTTGCATTTTTTTTTCTTCTTTGGTTTGCTTCGAATGTTTAAAATTTTATATATATAATTTTTTTTATTTTATTATTTAAGAAATTCCAATCCAACAGCGTTAAATATTTTAAAATAGTTCGTTTTTAGGCCTAGGAATTTCCGGGTTTTTCGGATCTTTGTTTATATTGAGAGCCACTGCCTTGAAATAAATTTTGTTCTAAAATATAAAATATAATTTGAAATAAAATATAACATTTCAATATGTTTAACCAAAAAAAAACCCTATTTATCTACGTTTTCAAAAATCACCCAATTGAACTTTGAATTATCGAAGTTTGCGTAGCAACACATTGATTCATTTCAGAGCCAAATTTTTAACCCTTTTTTGACAGCATTTGTTAAACGGGACCGTTTATAAATTACGTAGAGTTACAATACGGGGATGGCCCCCAAAAAGACTGAAATAACTAATAATAATATATAATTAACTATGTTGAATTATATATTAATTTATTTCAATTTACACTTAATTAGAATTAATTAGCACTAATCTTTAAAAATTAAATAGCTTTATCAAATTAAGTAGACGGAAATTGTAATAAGAGGCCCTGAGAAATTCGGGAGGTATAGCCTTGAAATTCTACGGAAGTAAAGTCAGGAAGTAAATTCTTACGCGCCGGAAGTAAATTAAAAAAAGTTATTAAATTATAAAATTGTCGTAGTAGAGTTACAATCAATAATTTTAATTTTAGTCAATTAGCGTCGACCGATTTAAATCGAGGTCAAGGTTAAAGTTTGGAACCCAATCGTATTTCAGATAAAATAAATACGAATCGAAAACCGTTTTATCAATTTACTAAGAAAAGCTGAAGAAGTTGTTTTAAGAAAAAAAAAAAAAAAAAAAAAGATTAAATATTTTCGAAGTGAGTTTATAAGCGACAATTCAAAAAGATATATATTTAGGATTTGCTTACGGAAAGAAATTTTTTTCCATTTTTAATATATTCAAGTGTTAATACGTATAGTTGTGACGTAAACCCACCTCAGCTCTGACGTCACTAAGATAACAATAGGGTAATAATAATAAAATAAAATAACGCTTTCTGTTATCTGACGGCAATTTTACGAGACATAACGCGAATATATATTAAATTAAGACATATTAAAAAATATTAAAAATAAATAAAGATTAAAATATAAATATTTTTGAAAATATGTCAGTTTTCTTTTTAGACCGAATTTGTCGCGACCGGTTAAGAATTTTACCTTTAAAAGTTTTTTTTAAAAAAAAAACGCCTTTTTATAAAATGTTAAAAATCAGGTAGCGCGCGTTTTTCCGCCCTACAATTATCATTCGCCAATAACCCAATGAATAAACTGAAGCCTAAACTATTATAATTATAAATAAGCCGGTCCCCCTTTCATCCATCATTAAACCAAACATCACGAACACTCTATAATTATACATCGGCGAATTTAAATAAAAAAAAAATTCACGTGAATTTTTTTATTTTGAAAGCAAAAATGTAGTAACTCGTAAAGGGTTAAAAAGATACCGTACTTTTCCTATTAAGTCTTCAAAATTTGTATTAAAATAAGTATAGCTTAGAGCAAAAATGTTGTAACCCGTTAAACACGATATTTAGCTGGAATCAGTCGGTTATAAAGCGATCTAAAGGAATACATACCTCAGTTTGTACGCACCCTTCAATTTAGAAAGAAAAAAAAAATCCCCAAATAAAAAATATTTAAGTTATACAATGTTTCAATGAACCTAACCAGTTTTTTTTTCTAAAGCTACATAAGAAATTCATTCAATGAAAAATGAAAAACTCTAGGTACATAATCTTTCACGTTTATCATAGGTAAATATAGAATCATATTTTAGATATAAAGCAAATATTTATAGGTAAATAAAAAAATAAAAAAGACTTCAAGATGTCAGTCTCAGACCACCGAGTTAGATAGTATTTAATTAATAAATTGTTAAAGTTAAAATAATCATTATTAATTATCTTACGTTTTTTCAACGGGTATAAATAGCTAATTAAAAATATATTTATTAATTAATAAAAGTGAAAAGTATCTCCTCGTCACGGTAACTTTATTTTGTGATAAATTTGACAGGTAATTTGAATTTATATATATACTTTGTTTTAAAATTGTTATCGGTCAAATTTTGACAACTGTCTATTGGCGGTACGGTGCTTCAATGACGCGTTTCTGAATTTCAAATTTGAAAAGCCGGTATTGAAATATGATTATAATATTTAATAAGGTTACAAATTTGAAAATGAGGACAAACGCCTTGAAATTGAATCAAGGCATAATTATATATATTTTTTATTTCAATATTACAAAATATTAATCTAGTTAGTAATTACAGTAACTAGTGTTGATACCTATCATCTATAGAACTTTAAATTATAACAGACAGTTAACACGATAGACCATTTCGATATTGAAACCGGGCTATTTAACCCTTACCTTTGATAACATTTAAATTTTAAGCTTATCAAAGGCAAGCAGGTAAACCTAACTCTTTTTAATGAAAATACGGTATATAAAAATCCAGGTTAAAAGACTAAGGAGCAAAGAAAAAATGCAAGGCTTTTGAAGCGATCAAAATTCATACGCAAAACCCCCGAAAATAATAAACAATCTAAGGTTGAATTTGAGTTACAATAAAAATATAAAAAAAATTTCCGGGTCAAAAAATTCGTGCAAACTTATCGCACGCCCAATAACGTTCCATTTGAACTTGACAGCGTTGTTAAGGGTACGTTTTAATCGAGATTAAAAGGAGAATTAGGGTCAAGAGAGATTGTAGGGAAATATACGACGACATCCTAATTGTTTAGTTAAGCGAAGGTAATCCCCCGAACAACTTTTGTTAAAGTGGACCACGGACCTTTTCCCGTTAACAGAGACCGACCACCGCAACTTGTAAGACTCGAGTAAAAAATGTGTAATTGAAGACCTCGCCCAAATATATACAAAAATAAAAATATATGACGGCCATTTTGTTACAAGTTTCAATTAAAATTATACATGAATGGCAAGACGTGTCAGGGTGAAAACTTAAAATTATTATTATCC
Organism: Phalangium opilio; assembly: GCF_054372755.1. NCBI lineage: Eukaryota > Metazoa > Arthropoda > Arachnida > Opiliones > Phalangiidae > Phalangium > Phalangium opilio. The sequence goes on from NW_028324223.1 coordinate 2,072,047, forward strand.
TTGTACAATGTAAAATGTACAATCCATTGTGAGAAATTTTGATTGGGGCCCACCTTTGAAACGTCATAACTTAAGTTCAAAGAGACTTAAAGAAAAATCCTTCTAGGGTATAATAGCCCAAATTATCCTCTTTCGAACTAAAGTTAAAACTTTGTCCTAGACCAATTAGAGACCGAGAAATGTAACTTTGAATGGTACGACACATTTCCTTATTTTTCCCCAAACTTCAATTTAATTCAAAGCGTCGTAAATACATTTTAACAAAACCTACGGATAAGTTTTTATACTAATCTAATAGCCCAAATTACGCTCTATCCAATGGTACCAAAAATTTGGTTCTATCTCAATTAGAACTCGAGTTAATTAACTTTGAATAAATAAACAAAATAAAAACTTTGTAGAAATTTCTTGAATTTTAAATCTTTCCGAGATAATTTTATATTAATTGTTTGGGGCAGAAAGAAACGCGCGTGCACGAGGAAGCGTTGTTTAAAAAAAATAAATTGAAGGGATAATAAAAGGCAATGAGTGATAGACTTTAAAGAGATTATCAGCCGTGATTGACTAGTTCAACAATTTCTCACGCTTTTAGAATAACGAGCTCAAAAATAAAACGCTAAGCCTAACGAGGAAGGAAAACTGCGGAACCTTTTATTTTGCGCCGGTAAATTAATGACTACCGAGGCTTAAAGGCGGATGATGGAATCGAACCCTAAATGGCCTCCGACGTGAACTTCATCTTCTATTTATGAATGAGGGGTTTTTTTGGCCTTTTTAAAGAAAAAGCACGTCAGTTTAAATTTATATATATATTTATTTATTTATTTATTTATTTATTTATTTATTTAACATTTAGGCCTTAGTACTTTATTTGGGAAAATTGGAAGCAGAGAGAATAAATTAATATCTCACGAGGAGTGGATCATATTAAAGCATTAATTAAACGTTTTTGCAGAGAGAATACACGAAGAGAAGTAGATATATTTCATTTATTTATTTCACATTTAGGACTTGGTACTTTATTGGGGAAATTGGAAGCAGAGAGAATAAATTAATATCTCACGAGGAGTGGATCATATTAAGGTATTAACTAAACATTTTTGCATAGAGAATACACGAAGAGGAGTAGATATAATGTTGATGTTTAAAAACCATATCCGGTGTTTAAAATAAGTCATACGCTTACAGCAAAAATTAATTTAATATCTAAAGTTCAGTTCAGAGGCATTCAATAATTTCTTAGTTTACTTACTAATCTCGATCTAGCTATTCCAATTAAGCCTCGTGGAACGTTACGCTTTTAAAAAATTCCTATTTAATTGAGCTGATAAGAGAATGAAAGAAAGACGAGTTGCGAATACCTAAGGAGGAAAATATTTAAAAGTTCAGAACAAAATAAGAGGAAGGTTAGACGTCCGATGCTCACTCGGATTTTTTTTTTTTTAGAAAAAAATGCTATTTTGTTGAACAGACTTGAATAAGGAAAAAATTTACAGATTTTTTTTCCAAAATTTTGTTAAAATAAAGTCAATGAATTTGACGGGTCGACCGCCGGACCACCCGCGAGAGAGCCATATAATCACAATTACATCGTAACAATTTTTGGTCAAGAAATTTCAAAATTCCTCAAAGATTTAAGAAGTTTAACGAAATTATTTCGTGAACTTAAATTAAATTTTTTGTTGAACTTGCTCGGGTCGCTTAAGTTAATTTTTTATTAAAACAACATTTTAGAGAACTACCCTAGCTAGTCTCTAGCTTGCCTTACGTCTAGTTAAAGCGCGAGCCATATTGAAAAAAAAAAATTATTTGTATTTATTTAAATTAAACACTACAATTGTTCGAGAAATTTAAGTTAATAAATGTGAAGGCGCGTAACGACTTAATTTAAATATTACTCCAGCCTTTCGCCGTATTAAACGGGTCATTGCGAATGCTTCTTTGCATAATTTAAGGTAGAAATAATTCTACTTTTTTTATTTTTGTTCAAGTTCATGCTTGAACAATTTCTCGAATCGCTTTTACACGGGATGTCTGAAATTTTTAAATTATTTGAATGATCTTCTATTGTACAAATTTTAACAGGAGATTATACCAAGCACCAAGGCGTGTTCGTAAGGTATTTCCTCGTTACATTTAGTACCAATTCCAACTAAAAAACTAAATAAGGGGTCGGGGGAGGGGTTGGGGGAAGGCAAATACCAAATAAAATCGTTCGCATTTGGCTTTTTGTTCGATAGTAATTGTATTATTTGACTTTGAAAAATATTTTTTTTTATAGTGTGTAATTTTCAAATTTGAAATTGGATTATCTCGTGAAGCGTGGCATGAATTATTATCTTTCTACAAAGTTTGTATCCAGTTAAAACGCACGCAATCTGACACTAACAAAGAATTTGTATTTTCTTTGTATCTATACATTTCTTCCGTATGTGTCATGATTTACAAACCCTTTTTCTCTATAATAAAATCATCTGAAAGATTACTATGTTGAAAGCTCATTTAAAAGGAAATGTGTCTGGGAAATGTATATTATTTTGAATTGATTTGCCTATTGACCAAAACAAAATTTTCTTTCATTTTAAAGATCAAATGCTATGTTTAAAGTAATAGGATTACATAAGACTAGTTTTGTGGGTTATGTTAGGTTACAGATTTGAATAGACGGCAAAACAAGCTTTAAAATGAACCCAATTTCGTTCAAATCGGACGATAAATAAGAAAGTTGGAAATTTTCAAGCTTACACACTCAGATCACCTGTAACTTTGAAAATTTCAAACTTTCGTAATTAGGGTCGGATTTGCGCGATGTTTGGGTTCATTTTAAAGCTAATTTCGAGCTAAATTCAAATACGACCTCACCTAATTCATAAACATAAATCATAACTCATAAAACCAGAATAAAACATGAACCCTGTTCGGTACATAACAATGCGTGAATGACACCGGGAAATATTCAGTATAGAAACGGGCATAACTCAAGAAGTCAATTGCTTCAGTGTACGTTTATATAAAATATGTATTAGAACTTAAAGGGGGTATAAATTTTATTATCATCAGGTAGGTATAGAGGCGTCACACCCACCACCACGCACCTGTAGACTGAACAAACTTCCTTCCCTGAACGGCAGATAAAAGGGGACGCCTCCTGCCTCTTGTTTGAGAAACTCACCGGGTGTCTGAATTAAGAAGTTCCACGTTCCCATATCTCCCTCCCTACCTTCGATAGCAAAAACTTTGAATAACAAATTAAAAACTGTTTTGTTTTTCTGGAATTTTTCTATTAACAATTATTAGATGACAATGTTCCATCGTTTCCCGGCCGTCTTAGATACGATATTAAAATGAAAACATTCACTAGAGAAATAAATTAGGTACGCGCCAAGGGTGGCGTTACCAAAGGTGGTACGGTTAACGTCCTGCGCATCTTGTCAAAAAATTTAATCTACCTTTTATTTATACCTATTTCATTTTATTTACTACATGAGAGGGGGAGATAGTGGTGTTCATCAACTTGTTTTTAATATGATAAAAATTCAACTTTTGTTTTTCTGTTTCTTTTCTTTTAAATAACAAATTTTTAACAAGTTTGTTTCTGAAGATTAAATGTTTCTTTAATACATTTTGTAATTTATTTAATTAAAAATAAATGTTAAAATATTCGAAGATATTTTAAAAAAAAATAATAATTATCTGATTTTGAAAATTCAAATTTTCAAAATTGTAATGCCAATAACCCCTTAAAGTTCATTCATTATATTACATTACATAAAAGAGCTAATCTTGCAAAAATTTAAACAATTCCCTAATAAAAAATTACGTGCTGAAATCACCACCCCAATTAATAATTGAAAAAAAATTATTAGAATTCAGTTTGCAAAATCATTAATAATAATAATTATTAAGAACAATTCGCCTAAGTTAAATACGTGATCGCGAATTCAAATTGGAGTCAATACACATAGCAGGATATTGGCGACGTTTTCGATACCATCAGCCATATATTTTTGAAACCACGTCACCTTACACCAGGGCGATAGGGTACTATCAAGGTGCCTCGGCTTAGGTAGATAGAGTCAGGTGACAACGTCATAATTAAAACCACGTTCGAATATGATTGAATCATCAAGTTACACGAGCAAATCGAGCTAGGGAATCTTCTTTACCGCTCGCGAACAATTGAGTGGTATTCTTACGGGCTACTTCCTCTCTTTATTTGTTAAAAGTTGGCCCATGAAACGCGTGCTCAAAATACGAAATAAGTTGATCGAGCCATAAGATATGTTCCTTCCATAAGTTTGTTTAATTAATATCTGGTCATGACAAACTGAAAGGCTTGTAATTTTTGAAGTGAGGGAGTGAGGTAGGTCATAGATCCGAGAGGAGGTAAAGCGAGGGAGGTAGGCCTGGTGAGTGGTGAGGTGGCGCTGCTGTCAAATTTGGGCTTAGTAATGCATAGACTAAATAAGAGTGCCTAGATGGAATAGGTCCTAGCTGCAAAATTAATTAATTAACCACCACCGAGTGTACTTAGGACTTCAATTTAATTCACTTCCGTCGTTATCCTTGAATCGAACTAGTTATCTCGAGCTGCTGGAAGTCTCTCAGTAGCATTACGAACTTGTCATACTTATCATTTATAAACTTATGTTGAGCTTATTAACAACGACTCTCACGTTGCTAAGAGAGTACAATGTAAGTTCATTGGCAAATTCACGATTGTTATTACATTAGCGATACGCGAGTCGCTATACTGGGATTAAGTTATTATTATTTAATCATAATACTGAAATTAAAACAACAACACGTGGGGGTATTTTAAAATAAATTCGTTGATTAGAATCAAATAGAGAAATTGGGGAAAAAATTTGTTAAAATTAGTTCATTAGAAGGAAAATCCGGATTTGATATATTTTAATCTTAGTGATTTATTATACAAAGTAACGAGGTCCCCAAATCTCCGTCAAAATGAGTGGGATTTAATTAAGTGTCATTTGAATAATCAATTTTAATCCCAAACCGGGAAATGAATACAAACTAATCTCAATTAATATTTAAAATAAATAACATTTTAAATATCACGACACTTGGGTGGATTTAAATACGGCAATTGCACCTAAAACATTTTGGACTCATTCTGGAAACCTTTGACGCAATTACGAGTAACCACCACCTTAATTAACTTTCCCATGCCACCGGAAACGCGATTAAGTCTTAATAATCTTAATTTGACTACGCCTTAATGGATCTTAAGGTAAAAACGGATAAAATAATATTTATTTTAAATGGTGTTATATATTTTAATTAACAATCAGAGTACAAAATACGGTTTTTTCTTTATAAAAAAAAATATTTTTAAGGGTGTATCCGTTAAGCCTAAATGGGTTATTTAAATTATTTCCTCGCTTAAGGGGTACCTAGGCTACGTTTCTTACATTTGTAAAATAATAATAAAATTAAATAAAAAGGATTTTGAAAGAAAAATTAAAAATAAATTCGAGCACGAGATTCAGAACAAATTTTATCGCACGTGAAAAAGTTACGCAAAAGTTTTTGAAAATAATTTTTAAAAGCACGTGAAAAAGTTAAACAAAAGTCTTTGAAAATTATTTTTGAAACGCGTGAATTGAATATTTCAAATATTTTGCGCGTGAGTATGAAATAAATTCGTAATATTAAATAAAAAATAAATAAATTCGAACACGTGATTTTAAATAATTTTTAACGAAATTCAAATATTTTGTTCAGCGCGAGAATTAAAACAATGGGATTTCGAGTTTTGTTATCGCGAACGAGTGTCAAGTTTGAGAATTTATTTATGTTGGAATCGTTTAAAATAATTGCTTCCCACACGTATCTTCAGCAACCTTAATAACTCGGCGCTCATAATATACATTATTTACCGTACCGGTTTACGGGGTGAAACTTTTCCTTTAAAATAACCTCATTTCCTTGATTTTCTCTTTATGAAACAAAAGAGTTCTGCGTTTATTTGACAAGTAGCTCGATTCTTCTAAGAGGTGTTTTTATTTTTTAAGGTCAGCCTGCGAATTATTTCTGGAATATAACGCTTCTAATGGTCATTCTTTAACCGGACTAGTCGTGCCCAATTCACATTCTTGTTTTTTCCGAGTATGTAAATACCCAAATACGTTTTATCGCTGATAAGCTTCATCCGGGTTGTTTTAAGATTGTTAAAAACTACACTACGATGCGTCTCTCCGTATTTAATAAACTTTCGAGTGAAGATTTGAATTGATTTTATTACGAGCTTCAATTTGGTATCAACAACTTTCAAATCGGATAATAAATAAAAAAGTTAAATTTCAAACTAGAATCAAATTTGAAAACAAAATATGTTAGTTATTATCAGATTTCGATAGTTACTGGTTATGGTATCATTTGACCTCTTAATTTACGCGTTCAGAATACTATTACCAATAAAACTATATAACTACCAATTTAAATAAATTAAATGAAGTTAAATTAAGTTTAAATTACTTCGAGGAAGTGTAACAGAATTCGCGAGTAATTTTCACACACACACCAAATAATAGCTTTACTAAATCCTTTTCTTTTTTCAACAACGTTTCGTGTTATTTTTAGAATTAAGTTTAGCCGTGTTTAACAATTGCCAAAAGTCTTTAGTCAGTTCTAGCAGCGGCAGAGGCTAGGCCCAAATAATTTCCAACAACAAAATGTCTCTAACCTTATTTTTCAAACAAGTTTCACACACATACAGAGAGAGAGTGTAATTTTAACCAAGTCCAATTATTTTCCTTCCCCCCCCCATCCCCCCTCTGGTACCAAATTCACAATTTGAATTTTATTTATCCATTCAAGAAGAAGAAATCTCACGACCCGAATTTGTTACTTCGGTTTTGGTAGTTTACTATTTTGATTGGCTTTACGTTTAATATAATATTTAATATCTTCAGCAAGATATTTTGATTTATGTAGAAATTAATTATTTTTAATTTAAATTAAACTAAGTAAATTTAGAGAAAAAATAAATAAAAGGTCTCAGGTTATTTTTTTAAAAATTTGGGGTTCACAATAATAATAATAATAATAATGAAAAGCAACGTGCACTGTTGTATCAGTTAAAACGTTGCCGCGAGATCACGAACCCCTATAGAAATAAACGTGTTAAACGAAGACGGATTTACTACCGCGCATTATTTTAATTTCACGCGGAAATTCTACCAAAGCCAAGCTAGGGAAAGATATAAAAAATTCTACATAGGCTACAACGCCTGACTTAACTCAGCTTTCAAATTAAAAATATGGTTGTTACAATCACGCGCTGATCCTCACGAGCTAGTCCCACCCATTACGTCCGTATTCGACGCGTTAATAAAGGCAAAGGCCGCGTTAGTGTATTAAAAATGGGCTTTGATTAAAGCTTACATTTATTAACAAATACGAGGTGGATTCTTTCACGGACCATTTCATCCCAGCATCGAGTAAGATTCAACGTAGCCTCTAAATACCGTATTAAAACTAAGTTAAATTAAGGCGGTATTTAATCGTTTAAAAAAGGTCTATGAAGTACTGGGAGCGCGTGCTCGAGCACGAGGCGTTTCCCGACATTTTAAAAATGACCGGGCAAACGTTCGCGACGTAATTATTAATTAAATGGAAGCAGTTTCGAATTAGAAGGTGTTCGCGTTAACCCCGCCTTTACGTCTATTAACGAGGGTGCTGGGAATTAATCGCTTCTGGCGTTAATTAATGACATTTTAAAAAGCCGTCGACATGTTAAAAAAAAATTATAAAAATTTATAAAAAACGCTTCCTAATATGATCGATGAACTAAATATTTTTTTTTATAAAAAAAATATATAATTATTATAAAAGTAATTTTAATTATTATTAAATCTAGACCCGGGTATCATTACTTAAACCTCAATTAAAGATTTTAAATAATATAATATCTTATAGCCACATTGTTACGAAGAAGGTCTATTTACTTTAATAACTATACGATGCTATTATTTTAGAAGTTCCTAATGATAATGATAATGGCAACGATCCAGTTATAACTGAGACGTTTCTCACATACACACTCTCGACCTAAATTGAAACTTAACGATGGAAGATTTCAGGACTAGACTAATACTAATACTAATCAAAGGGAGTTTATAATTTCTGGAAGTTTCAAAGTTGCAATAAGAAAAAAAATAAATAAAAATCCAAGAGAGGGGGGTTTTAAATTCTTAGCTCGTATTCCGATTTGCACGCTGAAATTTAATTAAGCGGAAAATGAAGCCAAATGTTACTAAAAACCGTAACGCTCAACTGAACATAGCCCCCCCCTCCCCCCGGTCTGTCTACCATCTTCAAAAATTTACCCTAAAATAATCGTCTCCGTCAAATTATCCGCGCATGCGCATGAAATTTTTTTTTTATAAAAGCTAAAATTTGAATTTCTTTTTTTGATTTTTTTGTGGTTTCAGATTGAGACGAAAGAGACTTTTAAAACGAAATCAACCGCGTACAAATCGGACCATAAATAAGGAAGTTGGAAATTTTAAAAAAAATTTCGTGACGTCATTACGGAGTAGAAACAAATTTGAAAAAAAATATTTTTTTTCAAACTTTCTTATTTATAGTCCGATTTTGATGCGGTTTGGCTTAAATTGAAGCGCAATTTACCCTCTATTTATTTATAAATTAAAATAAGACGTCATCAAATTAAAATTAAAATTAGGGGTTTTGAAATTAATAAATTAATTTAATATTTTTTTTAAAATAAAAATATTTAAGTTAAGGTCATAAAACAGTACCTTAAAAATTGAATAGACATTTTTTTATTTTAAAATAAAACCCAAGAAGTCTTGAAGACAAAAGAAGTATAGAACTAGCTGTAAACCCATTATAAAGGCAAGCTATGCGAGGTAGGTCCAAGGATTTGAGAGCCAAAAAAATAAAGCCCTCGACCATAGAGTTAGAGAGAGAGAGAACGTACTCATATATATGGCTTCGATATCTTAAGAGGGACAAAACCTTCCAACGCATTTGGGTCAAGAAAAATTGTTCAGACTCTACCGTATTGTTTTCAGTCTGTATATATATAAAAATATACACACAAACTTTGTCAAAATATATTTTTCAAATAAAAAAACTAAGTGTTTTTCTACGTGAATTTGCAAAATTTAGGGCATAAAGTTGTTTAAAAAATAAATTTCCAAGAACTTGAAAAATTATTATTTATTTTTTTTTTTGATTTTTTTTCTATGAATGAATAAATAAATAAATAAATAAATAAATATATAAATGGAAGAGGCAGGATTCTACCTTTAACGGCATTGAAGTGTATGGGAAATTAATATTAGGTGTCATTACCGTCCCAATAGTTCCACTTTTACAGTTCAATAAAGTTAAGGTAAATTTTCATTCATGATTTCGTAATATATAACCTAATTCGTCAATATTAGCGTATTTTTTAATTAAACACTGATTTTTAATTACGAAATTTTGCGATGACGTAATTAAGATTAATTTTACGTAAATTTTAATAACAATTTTAATTAACCTCAAAATGACGCGATAAATACTAAAATTAAATTTAAAATATTTCAGTAGGGGAGCCATCCTTATTTACTTACATATCTAAAATATTAGGGCGCTTATCCCCAAGCTGGGGTCTACCCGGTACGCGCCTTGAAGTAGTGAACCGCCCCTTGGTTAACTTAAGGGAATAAGTTGCAAAATTCAAGCCTTACGTATAAAATATTCGGTGCTGGTCCCCAAGATGGGGTATATTTAGTGTATTTAAGCGCTAGTGAACCACCCCTTGGTTAAGTAAAGGGAATAATCGTAAAAATCTAAGTAATAAAATAAATAGCGCGTTTAAAAGACAGTAACGCGTAGTGTAATGGCAGCTAATATTAAACGCCCATTGCCCTAAAGAGAGTTTAAGGCCGGTAAGATGCCATTTCTGCCCGCGTCAATTTCCCGACAAAAATATTTTTCTCTTAAGGGCAACGATCTAGTCAGAATGTTGTTCGGTCAGTCTACCATTCTCCCGTTCGCGAAATCCCCTTGAATAAAGACTAAACGGGGGTCTTAATAAATCTAAGGTATTTTAATACTAAGAAAGGGGTAACTTCCAGCGTATTAACCGAGTTGGTTCGAACGTAAAGGGTAGCCAATTTAGACTACATTATAAAGTTGAAATACATTTATATGGAATGCGATTAAAAATATAAGGGTGTTTACAACGTGGGGTCCTTACGCCTTCCTAACGAGTTAATAAGGGGCCCCACTTGGGTTTTAGGAGATTAGAGTCATAATATTTCACCTATTTTCATAAATTTGAAAATTATAACGTGACCTATGCAAATTTAAAGCAAATTTCGGCGGTAAACTTGAAAGAAACAAATTTGTTTGGATGATCTAATTCTCTAAATTATTAGCATTAATATAAAACTTAATTAAATACATTAAATAAATTACAAAAAGCGTACCGTTGAACTGACTTAATGAAACTGAACTTAAACTTACGGTTAGAAATTAAAAACAAAACGCGACAAAAAAAAATAATAATTATATCTTTGGAATATTCAATTATATAAAATAAATTTAATGAATAATTCCATATAACTCTTCAATCAATTATCTTAGTGATTAGTTCGCTAACTCGCGCCTTCTAATTATCTCTATCCTTTAATTAGACTTTATTAATTGTTTAAGATTATAAAAAAGAAACACTTATAGCGACTTCCGGAGCTGCCGCTTTTGTTCGAGATTGTTCAAAGATTATTTTAATTAATTTTATATATAGTTAGCGCTAATTGTCGGTTTCTATGAGACCGAATCCAACAACTAAAGAGATTGATTTTCATTTATGATGAGATGGAAAAATATACGCTATTTTCAATATCAATGATTCCCCATAAATAATTAATCATACCTCGTTGAAAAACAATTAAAAACTTATCAATTAATTTATTTCAATGAGAAGAAAAATTATAATTTATTTTTCTCTCATCATTTAAATTTGATTGTAGCTCCCTTATTTGTCACTTGAAATTAATGAAACTTGGAGCTATTACTCTATGGAATACGGGCTTTCACGTGGTATCATCGGTTTCAACCTTAGAGGTCAAATAAGGAAGTTATGGTCACTTAAAGTAAGGTCAAAATATGTCGACCTTCAAAAAATGTTATATAAATTCTGAAACACGGTGCTATTACTGGATTTGATTGTAACTCCCTTATTTGTCGCTTGAAATTAATGAAACTTGGAGCTATTACTCTATGGAATACGGGTTTTCACGTAGTACCATCGGTTTTAACCTTAGAGGTCAAATAAGGAAGTTACGGTCACTTAAAGTTGGGTCAAAATATATCGACATTCAAAAAATGTTAAATAAAAATTCACGAAACACGTCCGGTGCTATTACTGGATGGAATGCGTGCTTTTTAATGGTGCTATTACTTTCTAAGCTGAAGTTCAAATAGATTAATTACGGGTACTTAAAATCCGTCTAAAGATATTTACGGAATTTTGGCGTACACAAAAATCCGGTTTACCTTTATGTATGTACGTATTGTTTACACCCCAAAAATGAAGTGCCGGGCCGTGTTTGTGTATGTGTATGTCGTTTAAAAATGAGTTTACTGTTTGTTTAGAATTTTAGGGACAATTTCGAGGGCAGTAAATAACAACATTGTTTAGAAGCTATTTATAAAAATAACGCCTAATTATAATATTCATTAAAAAGCATTGCAACCGCATTCCAACAAACTAACCTTTAATGCGATTATTATAAAATTATTATAAAAAAACAACATCGGGTTAGGCTCATTAAAAATAACAACTCATCATTAAATTAAATGAGACGGAATTTAATGTAAAAATCAAATGATGTTCATATCGAATTGAAACCAGACTATTTTTGGTTGGGTGGCCCGGGTGGTCCTTAGAAATTAAACCTAAATAAAAATGATATATACTAATTATTTCACACGTAAATTTTACCTATTAAAAAAACAGTAATGAATTTAAAATTGCAGCTCTGGGGTAAAATTAAATTTAAAGTTTAAAGGGATTTTCCTTCGAAAAATCTTAATTTAATTTAACTTGTATTCAAATCTTATTTTTATTTATTTCAACGATGGGAAATTAGGACCAGGTTTTTTTGGGGGGGGGGGAGTGTGTACGAAGTTCGTATATCGGTATCGGTCAGATCAAAAGAAAATTTCTTAGCAAAGTCGTTTCGAAAAATAACATAACAAATTTAAATAAAACTTAATATCTAGATCACGACGAGTATAGGCGAATACCATATTTATATTTTATCAACGAAGCCAAACAAATTGATTACGCAAAAAGCAACAACAGCCCTTCTAAGACTGCAATTGATTATTTTAGTTGAATGATATGTTGATAAAGAATTACTACCAAATGATATACTGTACCTTTAATAACTAAATTATATAACAGATATTAACTTTATGTTATCTTTTAATATTAGATAAAATAAAGTTGATGGAATTCAACCGGCATCACGATATGCAGTAGTTAGTTAGCTAGTTAGTTAGTTAGTTAGTTTATAGGGATTTATAAATTTCATTAAATAACCAGTTTTATACAATTTTGGATTACCTTAAGTATCCATTACAAGTTTCTAAGCGAATATTAAAAAAAAAAAATGTGCCCCAAACCATATCTGCAATTTCAAGTTCACTTAACCCTTTTTTGAAGCGTCACGTGACGCTGTTGGTTCTTCCTACGTTGAAACTAAATCAATTTAGATAGATGATATGTTAGAAATACTTTTTAACATTTAAGTAACAATCCGCCTCAGCTTTAACCGATAAACGATCTGCTATCCATTCGCAACCGGCCTTGGAAGGTCAGATATAGCAAAAATTATTTTCACCCCTTTAGGCCTATGAAATTAAAGGGGATATGAAACGTCCGCACCTGAATTTTAAGTAGTTTATAAATAGACTCGAATGCAAATTTTAGATTTTTGATTTTTATTAAATTATTAGAGAAAAAAAATTCTGGGATTATTAAAATTATATTAGGTGACGTTTCACAACGCCTTTATGATGTCATTGGTTCCCCTTGGGACATTTCGGTTTTCATAATCGTCTTATAGAATTTTTTATATTTTAAAAGTGTAATTTAGACTTCTCAGTCATTCACTCGTTTGCAAACTAGAGAAAGCTACGGCGGATTAATATGAAAGTAGTACGTAGGAATATTTGTAACTTTGGGAGTTTATTTATACCTAATGGTAGATTTCATATAAACAATCAACGAATGTTTCATGACTCAGAACTTAGGAATATATAACTCGGGGCGTACGGGAAGGTGGGCAAATGCCCAAAGGGTGGAATTTTGACGATGTCTAAATAATTGATATCTGAAAATGATATATAATTCCCAACCATTCATCACGTTATTATAGAATTAAATATATATAATTTATCAACATAATTTGATTCTTGTTTTGGAGTTTTTTTCAAATTTTTTTAAGCGCCAAATAGATTCAAAATACAATTATTTGAAGAGAGAAAAATTCATTTCAAATTTGAAAAAAAAAATTATATTTCAAATTTGGAAAAAAAAAATATATTTCAAAGTTGGAAAAAAAAATATATTTCAAATTTTGAATATATATATTCAAATTTGAAAAAAAAAATATATTTCAAATTTGGTAAAATAATATATTTCAAATTTGGTAAAAAAATATATTTCAAATTTGGTAAAAAAATATATTTCAAATTTGGGAGAAAAATATATTTCAAATTTGGGAAAAAAATATATTTCAAATTTGGGAAAAAAAATATATTTCAAATTTGGGGAAAAAAAATATATTTCAAATTTGGGAAAAAAATTTATTTCAAATTTGGGAAAAAAATATATTTCAAATTTGGGAAAAAAATATATTTCAAATTTGGGAAAATTATTTTTCAAATTTGGAAAAAAAATATATTTCAAATTTGGAAAAAATATATATTTCAAATTTGGAAAAAATATATATTTCAAATTTGGAAAAAATATATATTTCAAATTTGGAAAAAAAATATATTTCAAATTTTGAATATATATATATACTTCAAATTTGAAAAAAAAAAATATTTCAAATTTGAAAAAAAAATTAATTTAAAATAGATATTAAGTGAATTACAATCTTCATGGATAAGTTAACGCGAGTGAAATACTAAATGCGGCGGTAGAGTGAAATGGCGCACTTGAAAATTTGCAGTACGTGACCTGTGAATTGGAGATATTTTTTATAACATTTCTGCCAAGGGCGCGCAGCAGCGAGTATTTTTCGGAAAAAAACCGGGAAATCAAAGAAAGATATCCCTCGTAAATTAAGTTAAGAATTTTAAGCGTTTTCCCCTACTCTTAAACCAATCGCAAATTGCTTTTAAACTTTAAAGCTAAACCCGCTTGAAAATGCATTTAAATTAAGCACAACTTTGATTGAAATTCGAAGACGGTAACTTCCCCGTGTTAGTTGACACTAATATAACACCTGTAACGGGATAGGAAAGTCTGGATAAACTACTGACAAGTTACATAAGCCAAGAGCGAGAGCTTCGTGCAAAGGTCAAATATCTTGGGTGACCTTATGGGAAATGTCGCATTTTTTTCTGTCCTTGACGATTTATAATTCGGGGGTCAATTTAACTTGGCCAAATACACTTAACGGCGTTCCTTAACAAGTTAGGCTTGGTACTAATGTCAATTAAAATTGGCAAACAGATAGAATCCGGATTGGTTTCTTTTTTCTTTTTTTTTTTTGAATTTTGGAGAAGTAGAAAAAAATCTATTTCACGATTTTTCTAAAAATTTCCAGGTCTAAAATTTTAAAGGGCTTGAATTTCTTTATAATTATTTGACCTTTAAATAGGCACCACTAAACCCCTAGCAATATAGTAAGGGAGAAAGCATTATCCTTACGTAGTCTAGTAGTTTCCAACTATTATCATGGCAACATTGCAGGGGGAAAACTACTAGATTACGGTATAATAATACTACACCACTGTCCTTAAATAACACTACCACCCTGGGCCCATTGGGAATAATAAGGCAAAACTGTACATATATTATTATAATGGTACACGATATTTGTTAGGGCGGAGCAGGTATAGTAATTTTTGTTCCACATTCCAGGGATCGTGGAGTATTTTAAATTGGGTCAAATTTTGGCGAAGACAGTCGGGTAAAGTGAGATTCTTTTTGACCCCACCCATAGATAAGTTACCCCTCCTTACCCCGAGGGCCAAAATCATAATCGTATCACAAACGCCACCAGTTTAAAGGCCGACTTCCACCGAAAAGGGTTCTTACGAACTGAAGACCGTGCATCGATTCTTAACAATAGAGCGACCGTGCCAATTTTCGAGTCCCCACTGGGGCAAAATTTTGAGGGGTTCTTACGAACTGAAAACCTTGCTATGCGGGTTCTTACGAACTGAAGATAAACAATAGAAAGTCTCTTAAATATTTTATTCCCGATTTTTACGACCCTCTGAAGGAAAATATCTATTGTTTATCTTCAGTTCGTAAGAACCCCCGTATCAAGGTTTTCCGTTCGTAAGAACCCCCTCAAAATTTTGTCCAGCGGGGATTCGAAAATCGGCACGGTCGCTCCATTGTTACTCTCGATGCACGGTTTTCAGTTCGTAAGAACCCTTTTCGATGGAAGTCGGCCTTTAATATAAATCCTATATAAGAGAATGCCAACCCTTCCCCGAAATATGTTTTACCACACGATACAACAGGAACTAACTCTAAGATAGGCGAAACCAACCCACCAAAATAGCAAAGCGAGTAATACGAGTTTCATTTTCTAATTTTGAATTTTTATTTTAAATGGAAAATTACGCCAGAAGTTCATAAACAGAAGTAATTGTTTTTCAGTCCTTTTTTTCCAATAAACACCCTGTATGTCTTTAAAGAGGTCACCGATCTTAACGTATGTCCAGCCAGTGAGTGAGTGAGTGTCCGCGTATATAGTCTAGTCTGACCAGGCACTTGTTAAGTCTAAAGAAACGCCGTTCTGTCTGCGGCCTTCGCGAAATCGGCTGGAATCCAACCAAACTCAACCGCTACATCGAGAACTAGGGCCTAATGAGATCGCATCTTGGCTAGCTTGGCTACGGCCTATAAGACGTCTAGCTTAAGCCAACTGAATTCAAATCGGTCTTATTAACTAACCAATATAATAAAATCTACGTCTTTCCCGTTCAAATTTCGTTTGCAGTATATTTTTAGAAAGTTGTTAAAATAATGATCGAGCAGAACGAGATATTTTATTTTAATATTAAAACCGGGACGGACAGACATCTTCGTCTCACGCGTAAGACGACATAAATAAATAAAAAAACCCGAAATAATTATTTAACAAAAATAAAAATAAACAAAAATATTGCAGTTAAGTCGAGCGTAAATCCTAAATATATTTACTGATTAATCTATACGATAAGATAATTTTAAATAATAATAATATAAATAATATTAATTAAAATAAATTAATAAATATTTTGACCTTTGTTAATTGAACTTAAACCGACAAATAATACAATATATTTTTTTAAATTTCGATCTAATTTCCAGTATTATTTAATTTAAGGAGGTTAAATTCTATTTATAAATTAAGTGAACGGACCCCACCCTTGCTTGTGAGAAAGAAAGCCAGAATGAAATCAAGATCTCATATAAAAATGTTTCAAGTCGCTTCCGCGTTTAACATAATATATTTTTTTTAAATTCCCAAGACGAAGGCGAATTTTTTTAAAGTACTTAAATATTTTTTTTAACTTCTCAGACATTGTGTTGTTAAAAATATTTTCTTTTACCAAACATTCCACGATATCTGACGGACGTAAACAATTTGGTCAAAACACAAACCGCAATATCGCACCTCCATCTTCCATTTCACCCTCTCATAACACTACGACACGCTCAAATACATTAGTTTCACCTTTTATTATTTTGGTAGGGTACTAAATTCGTCTGATGATAATGGCGCGAATTGTTGTTATATAGAGCGCGGATGTTTCTAAAAAAACCAAAGAAGAAACGTACATACACGTCTGTGACGTCACATAATGGTCTTATAACACACACCGGCTTTCTTTGAGCAAGAATTCAGACAGCGCGTTGTTAAAAAGGGGTTCCGCCTTAGCTTCGACGCTAACCGTAGTCACAAAGTCATACAGTGTGTATAAGCGCAATGTTACGCGTTCAAATTCTTTCACAGACCAGGGATAGATAGACTTTTTTAAGACGGAATAAACAATGTTTGGCCTTTACTTCAGTCCGACTCATAGACGAGTATATAGTCCCTTCCTTCAACACGTAACCAAAAAATTAAATTATCTTATTGGCTCACAAAAACTACGTATTGGTGACGTTGCTGACGGGGAGGGCCAAAAATACGTAATTCCTGTTTAACTCTGTTGCTATGACTACGACCCCTCTTGCGTTGTACCATAGCCCACTCGATCACGCGCGTCACGACGCAAGCTGCTCGCGCTATAGCTATAGAGCGCGGATCGAGTGGGCTATGGTTGTACAGATAAGCGTCTTCACAGGGGTTCAAAATGGAGCCGTCTAAATGCGAGGGTCCAGGTAATTATTCGGGAATTGTTTTTAATAGCAATTAAGAAGGTTGTTAGTGAATTTGGTGCCGGTGTTTTGGATTTGGAGTACATCTGTAAGGGTGAAAAGTGTTCGCTAATTCTTTCTTAAGCCAATCATCTCTACTATCCCCATGATTTTGTAAACGAATTTGATGAAGTTAACCAAGGCTTAGTGAATGGTCAGGAGTTTTGTGAGCTTAGTGTTTGGTTAAAACCTGTTCGTGCTGTAATATCTATGAAGACTTTTACTCAATTCTAACTCACTTTTAATTTTCTTGGGTCCCCGTTTTTTTCAGTTGCAAGCCCTATGTCTTGTGTAACTACCATTTTTAAACAATGTTATTTCAAAAATTACAATCCGAGCCCATTCCAACTTGGCAGACGAATAGGCAGACGACGGGCAGACGACGTTTACTTGACCCGGATATACATACAACGCCATAACGAAAATAAGACCCGCCTCTTCTTTCATACCCCTCCGTCACGGGTAAGGGGGTCGTGGACTAGGACGCGCACCCGAATAACCCTGTTACCCATTCCGTCTTCAAAAAAGTCTATCTATCCCTGCACAGACTTAAAGGTGAATGTCGTGAAACGCGTTATAAAAAGAACATCTTTGAATTTGGGTCTTAAGCTTACAATTTCTTTAAAATAATATTTCAATGAATTATATTTATATCGTTTGTAATAAATAAGGTCCGTAATAATTATAATTTAAATGAAATGAATTGATAAATAATTTGAAACACCTTGAGGGAGAGTATTCGATTTCAACTACCAAATAATAATTATTGTTTATTTACGAAGGTTGTTTAGTTTTGGGGGAAGGGAGGGGGTGAAGGTTTACATCTTCTAGGCCTAGAAATAATTTAAAACTCTTTCTTAACAAATCGCTAGACTTAAAAGTTGCTTTTAAATTATTTTTATTCAATATAGTAAACCGGAAATTTGCGTGTCTGTGGCCTAAATATTCAAAATACCTGCGGCGGGGGTGAAACTGTAAAGGTCGTACGACAATTGACTATAGCTTAAATGTCAAAGGAAATTAAGTCGCGATGGTTTTGTTAAAGTTAATTTTGTCGGGCTCCGTTTCATGTTAATTATTGCAATTGCCAGTACTTAGTACATGGTTTAACAGCAACGATTACTATCATATCCTAACAGCAATAATTGCAAAAGAGGTCTAGGAAAATTGAAGCTAAAAGAATTACTAGAAAGAATACAACAAATTACTCTCCCATCAAACGTAATTTGAATAAAACGACACAACAGGATGCGGCGTTAGTTAATATAGCAATAGAAAACAATAACTTCAATTACACTGGCTAATCATAGGTTAGGTAAATAAACTTTCAAGATTTCTTATGGAGGTCTGTGTATATTGATTTCACAGAACAATGCCGACCGCGCTTCCAAACTTGTTCAATTTCAAACTTGCCCCCCCCCCCTATATTTAGCCAAAAACAAATGCACGAAACGTCGAGCTACAGTCTTAGTCATATTCATAATTTTGACAAAATGAAAACTTCTTATAAATATGATTGTATAAGCTTTTGTTTGGAAGCGAGGATTCTCTCATGAGAGTTTGGGGATGTGTTTTCCGCTCTATTGAAGCACGCGTGACACTCCTGATCACATTGATTGAACACGGTTTTATTGTCTTTTAAAAGTTTCCATCGCGTTATTAATTTCTTAACGTTTTTTCCTTGTTTGTTATAACTAAATTGTCCTCGTCAGACTAGCTGACTGCCCCTTCAAAAGATGCATGCTTTTCTCTATTTCCCAGACGTTGTCTAACATTTTTAGGTATTATTATTATTAGATTTAAACAACCCGCTAAACCAAGAAATATCATGTTTTGGCACAAAGAAAATCAACAGAGCATCGCTATACGTGACATAATACTTAAGTGGTTGTTGGTATTCGCGTCAACAAGTGTACAAGAACGAACGGCGTTGAGCCTGCGGTTTAGGTTATTTTCCAGAATGGAATGGTATTATCCTACTACAATCTATGGGTTGATGTTTTTCCCGCTACAATATAGGGAATTTTCCTACTAAATTTAGTAGAGAAGTGTAACCTAAAGCGAAGTAATTCCCAACATCCCTTAACATTTGGAGCACGGTTACTAAACCGAATAAATAGTTCCCTCATCAGAGGCTTAACTATTTGCCAAGGCGCATGCGCTTGTTGGTTTTTGTCAAGACAATCAAGGTTTGTGGGTTGATTGATTGCTGGGGATTTAGTAAATACGAAACAGTTTATAGAATTCACCCTAGCACGGTGGCGCGATGCCCATCTTAAGTTTGATGAGCAGCTCGCCTGGGAAGATTCGTGTTACATAACTAAAGTATTAAGAGGATACAGAGTGTCACACTTCTTCTATTATACCCTTCTAATAATATTAAAAAAAATCTAGGTATATATTTCCAAAATTTGCACGTACGTTTTACTTTAGATAACAGACGATGCTAAGAATCCGCTAACAAGACAGACAAGTCTCTAATCTATGACACAAGCTAGCATATCCAATTGAATTTAGAAAAAATAAGAGGGGATTTGATTTTTGGAACTAGTTATGTTTCAAAATGATAAAAAAAGAACTTTAACTAGTACAAGTACGTGTTTGTTAAAATTTCTAAGAGAACTGGTTCTCGCAAGCAGCTAGCTAGCTATCAAAGGGAGTCAAATATTTGGTCACAGTTCATGGCTCTCTTCTATATAGCCTCCAACTTTTGGGGTCCTCTTTTCAAAATCAAAAATTGTTAAAGGTGACTTGTCGACAAACGATAATTGTTCGAAGATATTCTAAGTCGGGACACAAACACCACACAGTTTCCTTTCAAAACCTTACTCAAAAACGTTTTTCAGTCAAATCAGCTAAAAACGTAAGGCGGCTTTGCTTTGCCTAATTGGTTTATCTACGACTTGGATCAGCATGGATAAGCTGTTTTTACTTTTAAGAATTTGGTAACCCGGCTTGAATAAAGATACAAAAACAACCGCGATGTAAATACAGCTTGAATTGCGAGGACTGATATTAATAAATATGGTGGACTTAATAGCAGACGATTTTTCAAACTCTACCTCGGTCAGAATCAATTTAAACTTAAAGGGAGAGTGAAAAGGAAGAATCGATAAAAATTTATTTTCATTTCACTATCCCTTTAATAATAAATAAAGGCAATAATGGCCAAAAAAGCAAGGAGTATTAAAAGAGGATTGAAAAGTATTCTTGACTCACCCTTGCTGTAGGCATCTTCCAATTTAATATTAGGTGTTATTAACCCTAAGGGTGAATCTGGCATTTCGTCACCGACTGTCAAGGAATAGCTGTGTTCTGATTGGATACGGGGTGATTGGACAGCGTCTGACATCATACGGTCGTGTAATATAATTGGCTGATTGTCCAATAAATTCGTCCAGTCTGTTTCGGAGCCCAAACCGGCCATATCCTCGATATTCTGTTGAAATAAATAGATAAACAAAATAGATAAACAATTAAAAATCAAGCTTAATCGTGAAAGAGGGACTTCAATATATTATAAAAATCGCAAAAAATTCAGGAACCATTCCCCAAAATTTAACAGGCGGTTAATGACGTCACGAGGAGGCCTCGCGATGCATTGTTCCAGATTTAACCCCCCAGGGGGGTATATAAACTTACGATTGACATTGTTAATGAGCCATAACCAAAATAAAATGGTTTATACTTAGTTAGGAAAAAAATATATATATAAATATATATATACCTTGAAATATTGAGAGAGTGCGCAATTTCTTTATAAACAAAGTTTGAAATGACTTTAACAGACATAAAGAGTATAAATTCCGAGCCACATCTGGATGGATCTCCCCTAAGTTAACCCGACTATGTACTTAAAAGTTAAAACTTATATTGACTGCATCCAAAGCTTTGCTTTGTTCATTTCAGTCTGGTTAGAATTACATCGAGCTGGATTGTCTGTAGTCACGTGAAATTTCACGTTAAATATTCACGTGAAGGCGGAGTGGGCGGGGGCGGGTCAGCCTTTTAAAAACGATAACGTTAACTAACAAAACAAGTTTAGGTCATTAGTCAAGGTTAGGTTAAAATTCTCTCTCTGTCGATTCAAATGGAATCTCCAATTCAACGAAGCGTTCAAAATAACCATCCACGAATTTTTTGGGGTCTACACAGACAAAATTTACATAAAAATCATTGCCGGAAATTTAGTTAGAAAAACGATCAATGCACCCCGACAAATTTTTATACATAAAAAAAAAATTCATATTAAAAAAGTTTCCAAAACTCGACGACAAAATGTGACTTGTACTTTTTAAACAAAAAACGTTATCAGATCGATTTGCTTGAAGATATTCTGGCCGACCACACGTTTTCAACAACCTTTTAGTCGCTCCAGTAGATATTGTATAGACAGTGGTAGTGAAATGGGAGGAGCTACGGAGACATGACGTCAGTATTGGTATAGAATAAATTGTATGGCCTAAGCAGTCGACTTCCAATATGGTGGACAAAATGAAGGTAAAAGATAGGAGGGTGTGACATCACGAAAAAGATCGTAGTTCAGAGCGCTACTTTCTTTCGCATTTAGTAGTATTCATCCGCCTTAAAGGCCGACTTCCATCGAAAAGGGTTCTTACGAACTGAAAACCGTGCATCGAGAGTAACAATGGAGGGACCGTGCCGATTTTCGAATCCCCGCTGTGAGGGGTTCTTACGAACTGAAAACCTTGATACGGGGGTTCTTACGAACTGAAGATAAACAATAGATATTATCCTTCAGAGGGTCGTAAAAATCGGGAATAAAATATTTAAGAGACTTTCTATTGTTTATCTTCAGTTCGTAAGAACCCGCATAGCAAGGTTTTCAGTTCGTAAGAACCCCTCAAAATTTTGCCCCAGTAGGGACTCGAAAATTGGCACGGTCGCTCTATTGTTAAGAATCGATGCACGGTCTTTAGTTCGTAAGAACCCTTTTCGGTGGAAGTCGGCCTTTAACTTGCAAATATAATTTTAAAGGGAAAGTCACCTTGTATGTAAAATACCTTAAGCCTTGGTTTGTTTCGATGCCATACACGAGCCCTCAAAGGCTTAACAATAGAAATTACATTTCACGGGCGCGTTTGTGACATAATAATAAACTTAGACAATTTTGATGAGGAACGAGCAGGACCACCACCAGCACCATTGTCAAAGCATTTTGGTTGGCGATTTCTAACTTCGATAAAAGGTCAAAGCACTCACTCACTAACTCGCTATTACAACATGCTGGTTGGTTGATAAAAACCTTGAATATCTCTTTTGTTTTGGTTTTTCATATATATACTGCCAAGAGATGTTATATAAAATTTTATTTATAGTCTAATAATAATTATAATTATTATTAAGTTCGATATGAGGGTCATGCGGGTACCTCTTAAAATTAATTAATAACGAGAATTTAATTTTAAACTGGCTGCATGTATGGAATAAGATTAAATTAAATTGGTATCAATAGCAATAGATACTTTACAATATTATGTAAAAATCTTTTATAAACATTGTAACTAAAACCTAACCGAACGGCTCTAACCTTATACATGACCTTTAACGAAGCAAGAAATTATAAAAATTGTAGCTTCAAATTAAAAACAGATTAGATTTAAAAAAAGAAAAAAAATTCAAAGACCCCCAAAAATATTTTTTCATTTTTTTTCTAACTTGAGTCCGGTGAAAAGTGGTCAGGTCAGTAAAGTAAAATACCCCAGGAATGTTTCAAATCTTAAGATATACCTACTCTTCTTAAAGGGATTGTGAATGTATTCATTATTATTTAAAAGTTATGTATAAACCCCAACAGATCTTGAAAATTAAATATAGTCGAAAAAAATATAAATTTCTAAATTTTTTGAATTCGAGATTAACTTATTATATTATAATTAACATTTAAATTAACCCTGAATTATTATTATTAAATATTAAATTTCACATTACCTTTAATATAAGGTTAATGTCTAGGCCGGTTTATTTTTATATATTTTTTATCTTGTATATAAAAAGAAAATTTCAGTCAAAAATTTGAATGTTACACAGAATTTGTTATTTTTCTTTTTAAAGTAATTTTCGGTGAAATCTCATTTTTATTTCGTGATATACCGATTTTGCGTACAGATATCAGAGCGACTTTACCTAATGTATATCCTGGATAGATTAGAATACCCGGGGAACACACAACACAAGTACTGGCATAAACCAGCCTTTAACAGTATTAAAACCCCCATTGGAATAATATTCCAGTGCCATTTCATATCGTGCATGAGTAGAAGTCGTTAAAGGGGGCCAAGAAACAAGACGAATCTCGATTTAGCTACATTTTGAATGCGTAATCAGTTGCCTTCCACGTTATTTTTATTTAAATTATTTTGGAAAAAATATAATAATAATAAAAAACATCGTAAAATTCAAATTTGGAGTATCGACACTGGCGGGCCTTTGAATACACTCGACCCTACACTGGAAAACAACGATTTGCCAGTACCATTACAAATTCAACACCATTATTTAAATTAAATGAACATAAAAATTAATTCAAAAAAACTAAAATTTAAATTTGAGGAGATATACCTATATATATATATGTACATATTTTTTTTTGGTTTTTAGTAGAAAAAAATAAATTTACAATACATAATGCGTGACAACGTACTTACGTCAACATTTTAATATAAAATTCATTAGTTCCGAGGCATTTCAAATAATAAATATCTCAGGAAATAATAATAATAATAATGGTTTTAAAATAAAATAAAAAAAAATAAAATTTATTTTAAAAATAATCGGCATAAACTTCCTACAAAGTTCACGATAAAACGTTGGTATTTCAAGTTCAAGGTCAACAGCCGCGATTATAAACGATTTTTATTATTTCTTAATGAATTATCAGAGAAATAAAAAAAAAATAAATTGAGTGGCTTTCAACAAAACCATTAAACATTTTGTTGATTTTTATTATTTGGAAATATTTATTGAGCAACCTCGAATAATACTCCCAGGTTAAGGTGGTATAATTTAGTGCTTGGAAGTGAAGGGGTTATAATGTAGAACGTCAAGTTAAGGTGATTATTTTTAACCCTAAAATGATTCGGATCGTTAATTAATTAAATAAATATATACATATTTTTTTAAAATTAAAATTGTGGCCGGTGTTTTACGGATGACCCCCTTTAATTTAAGCGAGAAATTGAACATATTAATTAATTAAGGGGTCACCACTAAAACACTGCAATGATACTAAAGGGGTCACCACTAAAACACTGCAATGATACTAAAGGGGTCACCACTAAAACACTGCAATGATACTAAAGGGGTCACCACTAAAACACTGCAATGATACTAAAGGGGTCACCACTAAAACACTGCAATGATAATAATAGGGGGTCATTCCTAAAACATTCCACTTGTGTTGGTGGGCAAAATTGGTGATCATATTGGTTACAATTTGACTCAAAACTGACGATTTCTCATAGAACCATTCATCCCCCCTGTACTACAAACCCCCCACCCTTTGGAATAGACACGCATAATATTCAATAAACTTCAAATATATTTTTTAAAAAAAAAAAAGAAATGTAGCTTGCAACTTAGAAGCGAATTTCAAATAAATTTTGACATATTTAACTATAGGCAGGCAGGCACGTTTGCATATTTTTCAAAACTGAACTACGAGGAAGAATTTGGCCAAATAAATACCATTTCTTTTTCTTTCAAATCTTCTAGTTTTTAAGTTTATAAAGTCGAAGTTATCAGAAAATCCTTTACATATTTCATTAAAATATAAATTAAATAACTTCAAATTAATACATTTTTGAAACTATTTTCTTTAAAAAGATAAAAGTCGCGTTTGATTTGTAGTATATAGAAGTTGGTTTTCTTTTGGTAGAGGGGCAAGGTTGGTTAACCAACCGTTAAAGTATTTTATGAAAAGAGCTATAGTCCGCTCGACTTTGTTCACACTGACGCGCGTTAACTTAAAAAAAAGTCTCTCTTCAGGGGCACCAGGTTACTTTGCACCAAATACCATAGGAAATTAGACTTAATTACAGGCCATGTTTCAACGTCAACTCATCTTGAAAATGTTCGGTCATTTTGCCAAAAATGTTACGTATAAAAACATTTGAATTAAAAATACACTTTATAATTTTGTCATATCAGTTTCTGCATAAGTTCATAAGATATGTTATGTTGCTTCCATAAGTTTGTTTAATTAATATCTGGTCATGACAAACTGAAAGGCTTGTAATGAATTTGAAGTGAGTGAGGTAGGGGGCATAGATTCGAGGAGGTAAAGCGAGGGAGGCCTGGTGAGTGAGGTGGCGCTGCTGTCAAATTTGGGCTTAGTAATGCATAGACTAAATAGGACCTAGATGGAATTAAGTCCAAGCTGCAAAATTAATTAACCACCACCGTCGTTCTCCTTGAATCGAACTAGTTATCTCGAGCTGCTGGAAGCATTATGAACGTTTCATACTTATCATTTAACATATCACTTATAAATTAACTTATGGTTTTTTGTTTTTTTTTTTCAAAACGCTAAACGATAACGTAGTACAATAGACCTAATGGTTAACCTTTTTATAAAATGCCTAAGAAATTGGGGTTGGGAAAGGGGGATGTAATTCAGTTTAAATTTCCAATCGATCATCGATAGTGCGTATCTGATAGATATTTTAGGCTTAGTAATCTTGATCCTGTACACATTAAATCACAAGTCTCCATTCATTAGGCCCTGGGCATCCACGGGGCGACTATATTATAAGTATACCAGCATTATTCAATAATAATAAAAAAATGTACGTTGTTACCTCGAGGCGGACAATTTGAAACGTGTTTTCTGTAATCAAAGGATTATAGAGCTTTTTATTTTTCTTTTTAGGAATGTTACGGTAAGATTCATAAAAAAAAAAAAAAAAAAAAAAAAAACAGTTCGTGGTGTTTATACCTGAGAAAGAAGAGTTCCGAACTAAACCGGACTTTAGTTCCAAGCTGACGGGGTATAGATAAGGGCGTTCGCTTATTGGATAACACTGGAGTTTGTTATTCAAGAAGTAACTCATTGTTATAACGGTGAAATGAGTAAAAAAAAATAAATCGTATTGTTTTATGTAAGATTTGCTTTTTACAAGTTTATTGCTACGGTTTCCGTGATATTAAGCGACCTTGATATACTACTAGGATCCCCAGACGTTTATTATTATTATTATTATTACATATTTTTGTATCTCGACAAATAACCGGCCGGCACCCATTTTGAATACCCCCTATTAGTCTACAAGATTACTTCATTTTAAACTCCTAACACTTGACCTTTGAACTAAAAAAATACAAAAATAATTTCAAACTAGGCCTAGATCTTTTCAATATTATAAATTCGTGATCTCCTTAAATTATTATTTATTTATTTAACATATGAATTAAAATTAAATTGAATAACATTATCCTCGTCTTTTAAAATCATCAAATGACCTCTTAACCTTTAGGGGCTAAATCTATAATCACATTATAGGTCTAGACGAATTAAAAAAATTTAATATCCGCTATAACTATAACCCCATCCTTAAAATCTTTTATGGAAAATTCCTTGAAATGTCCATAGCTGTTAAAGGAAAATATCAAACACATATTTTTCTATGAATTTTTTTTTAATTTTCTTTTAGTACCTTATGAGAAAACATGATTTTTATAAAAAGGCACATGACATGTTTTCATGGGAACTATAGTTTTCCTTTAAATATTATTAGTCTGTCAAATGATTTGAGATGGAGCTGGGGGGACGGGGGAGGGGGGTTAAATCGACCCCCATTGAGCATCTTCGTGACTGGCTCTTTCTCACGATCGTGATTCCCAAATATTAGACACTCATTAAAATTGAAGATCGGGTATTGAACGGGAAAAGGTATACTAACGGCACCCACACGCTATTAACCATACCAACGGAAGATATCCTCTGCCATTACTCGATTAAATATTGCCAGGAAATATTTTTGAGAAAAACAGATTCTTGGTCCCAAAATTATCTTTTACGCGGTTTCCATTGATCTTTGCTGGATATTTAGAAGAAAGATGCGGCAGGGGGGGGAGAAGAGGCAATGGTCTTAATTCGTCATTGCCAATAACACGTTCAAAAGGGAGCAACTGCCATTACTACATTTATAATATTATATTAAAATAATCGATTAAAAATAAAAAATAATAATATTATAATTTCCGTCCTAGAATTAATAATTTTATTTAAGAATATTTTTTACAAAAAAAAATTGATACGAGAAACATTAAATAAATGATTGAAAAAGTTGCACGTGAATAATAAATGATTGAAAAAGTTGCACGTGAATAATAAATGATTGAAAAAGTTGCACGTGAATAATAAATGATTGAAAAAGTTGCACGTGAATAATAAATGATTGAAAAAATTGCACGTGAATAATAAATGAATGAAAAAATAAAATAAAATATTGCACGTGATTATTACAACTCGCGCGTGCCTCCCACCGTCCACTCCCCCTAATTAAAGCACGTGATTTCATTCATAAAAAAATGCGGGAATGGCACACGCACGCGCCTAGCTGTTATCCGACACCTTTGTCAACAAGCGGAAATATAGAACGGCATTTGAAGTATATACCGGATGTAGGAACTTATAGCATACGCTATACAGTTTTACAAATTACAAACAAAACCACAAATGGAAGAATTTAAGCTTATAAATAATATTCTCGCTAACTAAAACAACCGAAGCTAACGTTAATAACGCCCCTGAAATTAACCATCCCACAAAACTACTACAGACAGACATTTCACAAATGGTTAAAAAAAAACTAACAAATTGATAGAAAATTCATTAAAATGGTAGGCAATCAATGGTTAGTAGATAGAAATGTTTTAAGCCAAAATTTTCCTGGTTAGCCAAAAGCCTTCGAGGGGTAGAAACGGGGGGATAAAAGCAACAGCGTAAAATTATGAATGAGGTCGATGACTTGAAAAAGCCATGAATGAACCAAACGAAATATACTACATAGTTCTTCTCTATATAGCCAGTAATGTACGCCATGGATGCGCGGTATTAGGGGCCATAATAGTACAGATAGTGTTTGCAAATACTCACAAGTGTTGCCAGGCAATTGTGACGTGTGCAATATACAACAATGAACATATTGAATTAAGCTTTAATTGTTGTAGAATTCTGTAATTAGATTCAGTAATTATCATTCAGTTCCAAACATGAATGAATGCAGGAGATGCAGATAATAACAAATAACTGGCAACCCTGCCCCTGAAGCGCGTGCGCAGTTAAAGTTAAAGGGGGATTAATTTCTCTAGCCCCCTTAGCGCACATTATCCATATACCAACACCATTAAATTCTTACTTATAGAGAATAGATAAATTATAAACTTATATTGTTACATCAATCAGATTATGATTTTTAAAGAAGACAACTTCGTAAGCGAAGTTATAGTTAATGGCACCTGTTGCAAACTCTCAAGGACTATACTTCTTAAGTGGCTTTACAGGTCGCTAAATTCCATTCTAATTCCAATTATAATATAGCTAACTTTCCAAGCCACTTAAATACTACCCTGAAGCAAACCGTCAATATAAAAAAATGTTACAATTGGTCATAAGAAATTTCTTTCTCGAGGTTGTAATTGTAACAAGTAATATATTGGATAGATACAATTTATGAGTGTGTTAAATTGCAACCTTGAAAGGAGTCTCTCAGAGTAGAATCGTTTGCTTAAATTAAGTACAACTAAGATGGCAATTCGAGCAGAGAGTAATTGGCCATTTCTGTCAGATTTGACCCACTTTTCAAATCGTCTTCGCTATCCAAGGGATTTATTTGTCCTTAATATTTCATTACGTCAAAGAATTGTTCGCCTCTCACTTAACAATAGACTAAATTTAGTAGCGCATACATACTTCCAATTATTTACTTCTGTTATATTTTATCAAACATACTATTATTCCGAATACACTGCCCAAGGCTTAACTTAAACGTAAACCCCCCCCCTCTCCCCATACCAAAGTGCATTTTGAAATTCGGCAAAGATTGATTGGAAAAGGTCAAACTGTACTTGACCCCCCCCCCCCCAAAATACGCGTTAACCCCATAAAAGGCTTCCGCCATCTTGAAATTCTCACGCTTCATACATATTAAAATCATAGATATCTATAAGATGTTCATCCATTCCAAAATGCGAGGGTAATTATAGTTTGCCAATCAAGAGTCCGAAAATGTAACATCTATTGAGTAATGGCACCGTCCTGCCTTTGACTGTATAATTTTATATGAGAATTTAACATGGAGTGCCACACTCTATACATCTATAACCACCGGTTTTGTGTCCCCATAAGTTAAAGTTATGAACATTGCAGGGAGTTCATTCAAACTACCCAAAAACAGAATTAATTTATAAAACAAAAGATCCGATGCAGGTTGCGGCGGTTAAGGACAGAAACAATTAATTACACAAAGCATATGGTAAGTAAGTAAACAAATGTTTACTTAGGCATAGCGTAATGACAGCTGACTATATAAGGTACTATGGGGAGATAAGGTAAGGTGCCACTACCTAATAAATAATAAAATAAAAAAAATAAATGTACATGGTTTTTCTCCTCACCGATATATCTATAAAAAAATGCCTGTACGAATCCATAACGATATTGAATTCGAAGCAGCGCATTACAATTTACGAACTAACAGTAACAGGTGGTTTGGTTTGGTTTGGTTATAGCTTGCTATGAGTGAATTTCCGTTGGGGTTATACCAATTTGGTGGCAACAACCCGAACCGTTTTAGGAACCAAGATGGGTAAATACGCAGGGTGTTTCTGATAAGTCTATAGCCATAAATTAAGGTCCAGTGTTCTTTGTAACTTCTATCTCTATCCATTTTGTTTGACCTATAAGGAACAGTTTTCGAGTTATGATTTGATGAGTGTTTTTAATTAAATTAGTAATCAATGTCTTTCAATATCTACTCAAATTTAAGACTGCGAAGTCTCAGCTGAGTTTGTTACGAGTTTAATTCTAAATAGGAAACTTACTATTTAAAGAGAGTCACTTAAATTTAAGCGAGCGGGCTTTTTAGTTTAGTTTAGTTTAGTTTAGAGAAACTAGCCTATATCTTTAAAATAAAACTATTTAGTTAATTTGACATGGGAGAGTTAAGAGCTCGAGTACTCTTTCTTCATTTATTTATTTATTCGGGCCAAGTACTTTTAAATTGAGAATTTATGCTAAATGAAGATGAGTTTTAGCACGTACACGTGTTAATGATACTCGGTTATATAAACGTATGTAGAAAACTGGCTCTCTCGGACTGACCCTATCATTTTGAAAAATGAGCTTTATTTATATACTAGGGGCACCCGAGTCTTAATTTCCCATTGAGTTTAGTACGGGCAAAGGTTCAGGGCTGTCATTACTAAATAAAAGTGCCTTTAACGGGATAACAAACTCTTTTCAACTTGTATTAAAATAAAGAGAGGCTCTTAAAAGTTAGGGCTGTGCAGAATAGTTAATATTTTTAAAGATATCGAATCGGATTTTGTAATCCAAAATTTTTTTGTATGGCTAACGGGTATCTTAGAGGGTACCCGATATTTTGGGACATCTGGACATTCAGTTTGAACTTGACACGGTACAACTACCTTGTCCGGGTATTTTCGGGTACCCAGCCCGCTAAAAGCAAAGTTTCGGGTACCCGCATCGCATGCACACCCCTATTAAAAATTAATAAACAATTTGAAGTTAGAACTCTAGAGAATAGCGCAGGCGCCAATATTTAACCATATACTTAAATTGTTATCTGGGGAATTTCTTATTCTATTTATAGATTAGATGCAGAACACTATCTCTTTAAAGTTCATTTGTAAATTACACGGCGAACGGTTCGTCGGCCAAAAAAATAAGAAGTAGTTACATTTTGAGCGACGAACGATATTATAACCTTTGACATCATTTTTTTTAAAAATTATTTTTTTTTTCTGCTTTGGATAGCAAGCGTGAAATTTGAAAATTCATTTCAAATTGGGGTTAGATTTATTCGGGGTTACGCCATCCTGTATCTTCGCGGCAATTTTATAAAAATATGAAGAAAGAAAAAATACATTACGTGAATTTTCAGGCTCATTTTTCAAATAAAACTATATTTTCAAAGTCGCGAAAGGTCATGATGAAATTATGGAGGCCGATCTTACTCGTAATACATTTTAAAAGTAATTTTTGCTATTTAATTTTTTTTTCATTTGCAAACTGTTCTTGAAAATAATATTTCACGTGAAAAGTAACAATATTAACGTTATTTCAAGTGAAAAGCAACAATATTAACAATATTTCACGTGAAAAGTAACAATATCAACGTTATTTCAAGTGAAAAGCAACAATATTAACAATATTTCACGTGCAAAATAACAATATTATTATTTCACGTGAAAAATAACCATAACATTATTTCACGTGAAAAATAACCATAACATTATTTCACGTGAAAAATAACCATAACATTATTTCACGTGAAAAATAACCATAACATTATTTCACGTGAAAAATAACCATAACATTATTTCACGTGAAAAATAACCATAATAACATTATTTCACGTGAAAAATAACCATAACATTATTTCACGTGAAAAATAACCATAATAACATTATTTCACGTGAAAAATAACCATAATAACATTATTTCACGTGAAAAATAACCATAATAACATTATTTCACGTGAAAAATAACCATAATAACATTATTTCACGTGAAAAATAACCATATTAATATTATTTCAAGTGAAAAATAACCATATTAATATTATTTCAAGTGAAAAATAACCATATTAATATTATTTCACGTGAAAACTAACAATTTTAACATTATTTCACGTGAAAATAAAAATACTTTAAAACTACGAAATTTCTTAAAATTCCTCTTGAACCGAGTACAGAGGTTTTAATCTGATTTCTTTTAAAATGCTTGGATAATTTTGCATAAATTAAGGGTACGGAAATGGCGTAAGCTACAATTAAAGCGCTAATGACTTTTCATAATCAAAAATGGTAAAGCCATTACGATTAAAAATAATAATATTTTGAGGATAGTGGGTGACTTTTGACATTGAAATGCTGATGCTCGTGTTTTGAATAGCGAAAAACGTCTGTACCTAGCTAACACAATTAATTTTAAAATCTAACCTTGAGGAGAAAGTTTGAAAAATCGTAACGCACTGTTCGTGTATACAGCCGGGTTTTCCCCACCCCTACCTTGACGTATTGGCGAAGTTGCGCCATTTCAAAAATAACAGACAAATAAATAAACAAATAAATTTATACCAAAATAAAATGAAATATTTTTGAATATAATTTAAAATTTAAACCAAAAAAAAAATTTAAATGAAGGTAGTTTTGAAATTTTGGTGAAAACACTGACAATGGATGTCAGATATGGTAGTTGTTGCTGTTCTTGTTTACGACAAAAATGTCGCGACACATTCAAGCAAATATAATAACATTTTTGTCTCTCTCTCTCTCTCTCTCTCTCTCTCTCTCTCTCTCTCTCTCTCTCTCTCTCTCTCTCTCTCTCTCTCTCTCTCTCTCTCTCTCTCTCTCTCTCTCTCTCTCTCTGTATTCTTGAAATGACACACTTCTAAACCTAAACACTGACAATCAAAATGGCTCGACAAAATATATAAAATTTCCCCATTGAAAATAACTAAGCTATTATTTCGTCATAACTAAACCGAATATAGAGACACCTCAAAAAAACACCAAGCAAATTACTTACAACAAAACGGAATTTTAGCGACGAATATTCTAGGTCATATTTTTATTTAACTGTCATACAAGTAAACTAAACCCAATATTTGTTCAGACGCAAAAAAAAAAACAAAAAAACACGCGGGTATAGCGCGTATCGAGGGGCTATTCACTCTA
The DNA here is from genome assembly GCF_054372755.1 of Phalangium opilio. NCBI lineage: Eukaryota > Metazoa > Arthropoda > Arachnida > Opiliones > Phalangiidae > Phalangium > Phalangium opilio. The sequence continues at coordinate 2,105,639 of NW_028324223.1, forward strand.
ATACTTTTTACGATGTGTACAAATAGCCCTTGGGCCATCTTGTTATTGGGTGTATGTTTCAAGGTCGATTGAGATTGGGGGTTTTAGAAGAAATATTCGTTCGAGCTCGGGTCTGGAAATGCTGTCGACCTCAGCTTCGCTTTCTTTTGCCTACGGATTCTTTTGGAAAATCCTACAAGTGTCTTTAATCCCTGGCGGGGTGGCTCCGTCGTATGTAATGTCTCCCAGAGGCTGCCAACTTACTAGACGAAGCGCCCCCTTTTAACGACCCTTAACAACTACGAAGGCACGATAGCAATCCGGATTGAATCAACGAAAATACTTGGAAGGAAAAAAAATATTAGCAGGGGGCCAAATATCTATTAAAACTCTACCCTTAAATATTCATTCCAAGAAATTATTTTAAATCAAATATGTGAGCCACTTAGTTTGGTTCAATATCAGCCCTGGGTTTCAATTTAAGAACACCACCTTTTTGGGTATATTAGTAAGTTATTTAAGCTCAAATCCACGTGTTATTTAGTATTATTTGATAGATACAAATTAATTTACTAAAATTTTTTATATATTTTTAAATTAAATTAGCTAATTTTTGATATTTTAATTAAAGTCGATTATCTCGGGTTCTAATTGACTTAGAACCACGTAATTGGTACCGGTACTTAGAGGACATCTAGGGCTACCATATCCTCAAGGGATTTGAAAGTACATTTAATTGTACCATAGTTACGAGGTCCCAAAGCTCATCATGTTAAATACAATTTGGGATGAATATTTTTTGTAGTAAATTAGCTATTATTTGATATTTTAGTTAAAGTCGCTTATCTCGGGTTCTAATTGACTTAGAGCCGCGTAATTGGTACCGATGCATAGAGGACAATTTGGGCTATCATATCCTCATTGGATTTGAAAGTATATTTAATTGTACCATAGTTACGAGGTCCCAAAGTTGATTGAGTTTAATGCAATTAGGGGTGAATATTTTTTTCAGTAAATTATTAATTGTTTAGGAACATATTTCAAAGTACGATATAGCGGGTACTGCTTATGTCTAAATGATAACGAGAGAGAGCGGTCGCTATACGGTAGACGTAGCCTCCAGTAAATAATATACCTATGTATAATTATTGTATATGTGACAAACAAACAATACAATAGTTTCATAAAGTGTATAGTGCCGAGCGAGCTCGAGCGACTGTACTACATAAAACGTTTTGTCATAACAATGCTCACTTAAAACCATCTGAAGCCACCAGAGCTACGTCAATCCGTATACTGTCTATATAACGTTACTTCACCTGTTGCTATGCCAATTACATCAAATCCAAGGTTTTCATTCCCCCCTACCTATGTTCAGCAACAGGCGCAATCCAAAATTATAATTTATACCAACTATTTTGCCATAATAATGAATTTTAAAATTGAAATTAGAGTAAAAAATTATTCCAAAAAATTTCAAGGTTTAGTCACGTGGTATTTATAAGGCGGGATTACGTTATTACTTTGTTTTAATAATGTATTATAGTTCAGTTTGAAAAAAGCTTCAAAATGAACCCAATTTCGACCAAATCGCACCATAAATAAGAAAGTTGGAAAATTTCAAACTTTGAAACCAGTTTTATTATTTTCCAACTTTCTTAATTACATTCCGATTCAGCCGAAATTGGACTTATTTTGAAGCCATATTCAAACTGAACCATCCTACATCATCATCAGATCAAAACAAAGTAACGACGTAATCCCACCCAATAAATACCACGTGACTAAAGCCTAAACCTAAACTACGAAGTTGATGACTACGTCACAGAGGTTAAAAAACTTAATATTTTGGGTATGAATAACAACAGTTCGTTAAGGTATACGGTCCCCCCTGCGGGACAACATTCCAATCCACAAAATATACCAACGCGTTAAGTCAAAGACTTACAACTACTACTCCTACCTTAAGTATCATGCCTGCCTACCTCGAGAAGTACAACGTCACTTGTCACCGTACTTAAAGGCGCTAATGTCCTTGGAAAGGGAATCGGCAATGAAAATTTTGAAAAATAAATTCCATCAACTGGAATCAAAACGCCTTTCTCCCATACATTATACTCACTACGCGCTTAAGTTGAAATATATTCATACATTATTAATTAAAAAAATCGAATAAACAATCAACTTAACCGCGTAGCGTTTGTAGAAATTTCTTTAGTTTGAAGTTAAGTTGATTATTTTAAAAGGACTCTAACCCTTAAAAGAAAAGGAGTCATGGTTTAGGATTTGAGCGCGTTCAACTCTTTATTGGGTTATTGGAACATGATGGCAAGAGCATCGCATAAACGACTTCTAAACGCCAGTCCAACATGGTGGACTTTGGAGGGTTATTTAATACCTTTCAAAAAATTCAAGGTCTAATCCATGCACACATGATTAATGTCAAAATACGGCCTGAAATTTCGCACGATTTTAAGCGTGGTTTTATATTACGCTCGTTTGAATATTTAATGTGAAAATTACGTGTGAAAAGACAACGAAACTTCTTAAATTACAATTATTATTATTAATGTGTTAAGATTACGATTACGTAATAGAAATCCACGTTTTTGAAACCTAATAAAAACCAATTTTTAATTTTTTTTAGTACTAGTGACAAGTCCCTGCCTTTAATAGTATTATTATAAATGAAAAGGTAGCGTTAGGTGCCATTATTATCATAGCACGAGGTGTAGTACAAAATCAACAGCGCGTGCTAACGAAATTCGATTATTTTTTTTTTAAATGACATAGCAACATTGGTCTCGTGAATTGCACCTCGCGCCAAAAAAATATATAAATATAATTAAATTTTGACAATGACGTAATTTCACAATCTGGGGTTAAAATATGTCCCTGACCTTTTAAGGGCCGGGTTCATCTATCCGTGACCCCGCCGAGAAAGTTGAAAAAATAAATAATAAAGTAAAAGCTGACACAATACGTTAATTTATACCTAATTTTTGTAACAAAACTGTATTAAATTCTCTTAAATTTCGTAATATTATTTGGAAGTATTTATTTCATTTCAGCTTCAAACTTTTGACAAAAAAAAGAAAGAACACCACCACGTCAAGTTCACGATCCGCCCTTAAAACTAGACCCCGGGAGTTAATTTCAAACTCAAAATTTACGTCAAGTCAAACTATATAGTCAAGGTTGCGGTACACCAAGTCAATCTGTCAAAAGATTTTGCCTTCTTGAGAAAACAGAATTACGCAATTTATTAAAGCTAATGTAAAAAGAAGAAAAAACCCACATTTCTACAAGGTCAAACCAGGAGTCAGGTAACCAGCCCAACCACACCTCCTTAAGTACTTAAGTACGCCTTTAAATTACTATCAATACCATCACACTCTTTAAGCGAAGCGAAATAAACCTAATCGGGATTAAAATTAAGTTGAAATATTAATATTTCTTGAGGCAAAGCAAATTCAAATTATAAAAAAAATTCTAGGGTTAATTTAATTATACTATGTATTATTAAACATTAAACCATTTAATAACCATTAAATTTGCTCTAATTTTTTATAACCCTTAACACGTGGTGTATACCGTTCCACAATTTAGGAGGGGGTCCTTGGGACGGTCGTTTTAACTGGCAATTATCGTTTAGGCACGGTACCACCCAAAATATGCAAATATCCTAATTGCATCACTCACAAATATATATACATCAGTATCTTAAAATATAGTAAATTGGGACATTTATAAACTAAATTATTTTCAATAGAAATTAAGATTTGAAAGGCTATAACGTTACATACACATAGACACCACTCCCAAATACAATCTACAAGACATACATACACGTTATTCATTTAATTCGATTAAAATTAAGTTAATTTTTCTCACGGGCACGTAAATCACCAAAGCTTATAGTAATTAGAAGTGTATTATTGCCACTGTTCAACCGGTTTACCCCCAACAAAAAAATAAATAAAATTCCCATATCGTGCCTGGGATACACTTAACAATAATTGCACTTAATTACGATTTAATTTTAAACCACGCCCATTAACCCCGTCGAATAATTGAACACAGCCGGGTCATTAATACGGTACGGTTGTTGTTGTTCTTAAGGGATTAATTGAGGATTGGGAAATCACGGTCACTGAAGAATTATTTTTTAAGTTAATTGCTTAATTACTAAATTTAGTTAGATTCCCATGTATACCGTGGAGTATAAATTAGTGGCAGCTTCCCCCTTCTTTCTATACTATCTCTACATAGGAATAAACATAGGGTGCCTCTAGAAGAATAATTAAACAGCTCAAATTACATCTTAATTGGATTTAGAAATTTTTTCTAAAAATTCCTGCACAATAATTTTTTTTTTGGCATTGCATAAAATTTTTCTAACCAACACGGAAGTAAATCATTGTTTTAAAAAAAATGGTTTACTTTAATTTTAATTTATTCAAGCTCAAATTTAAGACAAGCTAAACGATCAGTATTCTTAACCAGTAAAGGTCACTTCTAAAACATTAACCCTTCAAGTTAAAATTAAAAATAAAAATAAATAATTATTGAGGAATCAATACGATGTATGTGACCCTAATATTATAAATTCCAAAGCGGCCTTAGAATCAGGAACATAAAATGATGATCAGATCTGCGCATCATACATTCATCACCCACGCGCACGTCTCCCATATATTCAAGTAAACAACGTACGCATTTTACTAAACCATATACAATTATCACAAATCACGAAATATTCAAATTGTGGAATGATTTAGGTGTTCTAAATCTGCCAGTACGAAAAAGAATTAAAGAGAATCTTCTTTCAAACTCATTTTAGGGAAAAACTATGGTATAAAGTCGCTCACTCACTCATTCACTATACTTAGCCTAGTTTGGGAGCGCGGACCTAATTTAAAACGGACCTGTTCAACGAAAAACTCAAAACCAACCCATTTCGACTTTCATCATTAAATATATTAACCGTAATTAAAATAATTGATTTATTTATTTATTTAAATAATGTTTCTTATATATATATTAAAATTCTAGGAATTCAATAATAATTAGCGATTTTTGCTAAATTATTTTTAATTATTAATATATGGGTGGTGTTAATTTATAATATAATTATTATTTAAAGTTAATTAATCAAATTGACATTATTTAAATAATGTTTTTATATATTAAAATTTTTGGAATTCAATAATAATTAACGATTTTTACTAAATTATTTTTAATTATAAATACATGGGTGGTGTTAATTTATGATAAATAATTATTATTATTTAAAGTTAATTAATCAAATTGACATTATTTAGTCCGTATCTGATTAATCACTAGTTAATTTCTTCCCTACCCTGTTATAATAAGTTAATTATTTTCAAACTAGTTAACTCTGAGACAAGTTATAAATCAATTGTAGTTTTAAAAGGGACCAAATATTTCATAGATAAACAGGTATTTTAATGTTAAATTTGACGCAATCCAAGATAGCCACTGTCTGAAGGATTTTCAACTAACTAATGATAACTTTAAGAAATAAAACCTTTCTTTTTTTAACATTATTTTTCAGACAACTTTCTAAACTAGTTTAAGCACAAACTGGGTGTCGTATATTTTCCAATTTTTTGGGTTTTTTTTTTATTCTAAGTTTGATATAGTTGTACTACCTATAGATTTGCTGTCTGTCTGCCGAGGGACGGGTTTTTTGGAACATATATATGTGAAGTTAATCTATAAGGTAATTTCGTCTCAAAGGTCAAAACACAACGTGACCCCGCGTGTCAAAAACGGGCGCCATTTTAACATTAATACGTGTTTCAATTTTTTTTTCAAAACCAAAAAGATTTCGCTGAAAGATGAACGTGCAGATTTAATAAATTTAAAGTCGGAATAGAGTGACATTTTAAAATATTCAAATATACTTTTTCAGAAGTTCGTAAACTTGAAGTATATCAGTTTAAAAATGCTCCTTTAAATGATTTATTTTTTATTAAAAAATTTAATTTTATACGGTGCCTATTATAATGGTGGTACGAAGAATTTTAATGAATTTAAAAGACAAGGTTATTCAAGGACGTTCAAGGTTGGATTGGCCACCCCCTGAATATATTATCAAATTCACCCGTTAATAGAGAGTAAAATATCTCCCAATTTTAATGATATTACAGGCTTTGAACTTTTATAAAAACTGCATTTCATATTCTCTTTAACCACGTGAAAATTGCTCGAGATTTTTAAATTTTTTTTTTTTGAAAAATATCTTTAAATATAAAACAAAAAAAAAGAACCATTTAACTTAAGAAGTCCAAGGTTAAACAAATTTTAAAGTAGGTATAACGGTTTGGTAGTCATTTAAAACGAATGCAAAGGCTTATTTAAAATAAATTTAAATAAACGTAATTTGTTATAATTAACCTTAAATTTTAACATTTAACTAACTCCTCCTTTTCCAACAATACCGTATTGTTTTAACGGTTCCATTTTTTTAAAATTTATTTCCTTCATTTTTAAGGAATGTTAATTACTAGGTTTTAAAGATGATTAATTAAGAAGAGATTTTTTAATTTAAAAGTAGGGCGTTTAAGCTTAAATTATGACGTCATTTAAAAAAGTTACTTTTCTAATCCTTAAACGAAGAATAATTATTTTTCCAAAAAATTCGACAGAAATATTTATTTCTTGAAATTTTGCCAAAATCTTGTCTCGCGCTCTCGAGATAATGGGGTCGGATACTTCACTGACATTAACAAATTTAAATTACAATAAAACCCCCGACCAATACAATGTCCAACCCCATATCTGTCTCGCGCTCGCGCTATGGAGATAATGGGGTTGGATATTTCACCGACATGAACGAATTTAAAATTGCAATAAAAACCTCGACCGATACAATGTCCAACCCCAAATCTGTCTGGCGCACGCGCTCTCGAGATAAATGGGGTCGGATATATCACTGACATTAACAAATTTAAATTACAATAAAAAAAACTCCGACTGATACAATGTCCAACCCCTCGTTAATATTCAAAACGTTTCGCTTTTAAAACATAATTTGAAGAATCAATTCTACGAAATTAGAAATTATTCTAAAGGTTAATTTTAATTTCCAAGTAAATTACGGCGGAAAATTTCCCATTCACAGTACGTAATATAACGTCACTGTTAATTCTCCTTATTATTAAGATGTAATATTCTCTATAACCTTTTGGTTAATCCGGTAAGGTACGGATTAACTAGAATAGATGGATTTGGTAAAAGATTAGCGGCGGATTAAGTAACTCCTTTAATCTATCTTTATCTCCCCTAGAAATACCTTGACCTAAATCCAGAAATAATCTTTCAATAGATGAATTTAACAAAGTTATTACAAATTATTATGTTTTTTCTTTGTTATCTAATCTTAACTATAACAGGTGATTATTCTCGGATGTATTCTTTATAGAGTGTTTCAATTTTTAACACCTTTTCCCATTCAAGGATGCTTTCATTTCTAGAACTAAACAAGGATATGTCGAAATGTATAATTTCTTTTTCATTTCTTACTAATTTATTTAATTTAAAATTGTTTCTATGTTATAGTAATAGCGTACTGTTTGGTTGGTAGAGTTTGAAAAGAGCTTTAAAATGGTCCAAACCGCGTCAAAATCCGATGATAAATAAGAAAGTTTGAAAATTTCAAAGTTGCAAATTTGAAAAATAAATTAAAACTTCTACTCTGTTCTACACTAATTCTAATGGAGCACGTAAAGAGCTTTAAAATGGTGCAAACCGCGTAAGAATCCGATAATAAATAAGAAAGTTTGAAAATTTGAAATATTAAAATATTTTCCAACTTCCTTAATAATCGTCCGATTTGGACGCCATTGGTCTCATTTTGAAGCTGACGTTACGCCCTAGCCGTATACGTTAACATCCAATTAATATTCAAAACACAAACTAAGTTAAATCAAAAATCAAACAAAAAAATTCCAATATAATTTGAATTATCGTAACAGAAGAATTTGATAAATCATAAATTATATAAGAATGCGGGCTAATAATAATAAATACATCCTTTCTCGATGCGCGCGTAAGAAGTAACAGCAGCTACAGCCTTTAACTCTATATCAAAATAAGATAGGGTTGCCATTATAGCATTCGGAGCAGGATCTTGTCGGGCAAAAGAAAGAAAGCTCGAATTCAAAATTGGGTCAATAAAATATTATAATTTTTTCCCCGTCTCCATGCCTATCTTTACCATTGTTAAATCTTAAAAATTCGTCAAGTTAACTTGAAAGCCATTACAATACTATAATCCTTATAATATATTCGCTGGCAAGTTAGATTGTCGTCGGTTCAACATGGTTACCATGCCTTCTGATTTATTGAGTGGTTACTCCGGTATTAGAAAATTTTCTCCTTCTAAGAAAATTGGGGCAGCGAATTTTTTTTTAATTCTTTGTTTGCGTTTATTTAACATTAAATGCCAAGAGAGAGAAAAATGTCCCCCCTCCCCCCCCCCGAAGAACGAGTAATTAGAACATTTTTTTGGTAAGAGCGCGGGCGTTGAAACATTAAAAATTTTAAAAACATTTTTTTTTAAATTAAGTAGAAATACTTTCCTATAATCAAGGATATTTACTTCTGCTTTGGTTTGGTTTGGTAAAACCCTTTTAACAAATTTTAAAAATAAAATTTTGTTTTTTCATAAAAAGTTTAAAATAAAAAATAAACAAACAAACATACTTATCGCTTTTAATCTTAATTAAATTAATTTAAATTGAAAGAGTCTACGTTGTGATTATTTATTTATTTATACGTTCATAATCACTTTAAAATTAATTACCATAAAACATTAATGAATTTAAAATATTTTTAAAAAGAATTAATGAATTTTAAGTTTTAATTTTTTTTTTAGTATTATTTAAAAAGCAACTGCCTGAGGTAAATAATGGGAAGCTAAGAACCAAATTGAAATTACGCATTTTTGAAAATAACAACCAGCATGGAATTTGAAATAATTATTTCAAATTCCAATTTCTTTAGATTTAAATACACATTTATTCCTGCACGCCATTATTCCAACAATCTATTGGTAATATTCCCTTTAATATAAAACCAACTTAAGCCTTGGTTGGTGTCTATGTTAAATTCTCATTCGGATTTGGGTAAAACCCAGCCAGACTATACGAACTACACGGTACCACACCACGTGTTTAGGCTTAGCGCGAAAAGGTAAGTAAAAGAAGAAATTAATAAAAATCGTAGCCTCTAAATTGGGTCAAACTATACCAAGGCCATTACGAGAAAAGAAACTACAGTCTATCTTTTAGCGTTGATAAATTGAATTAACTGAGATCTTAGTTAAGATCCATCCTTTTGACATAACAGAAAAATAAAAAAATATAATTAAACAATAACTATCCATAACACTATATAGAAGTTGGGGATTTTTGAATGACTTTTATTGTCAAAGGTAGAAGTGTACTCACTGTACAGGTTGTATTTTTAAGGGGAGGAGCTTCTTTACGTTATCATCATTGTGAAACACTACACTACTCTACACTACGCGTGTAGTCTTTATTACTACACTCGGTAGAAGTCGCGTCAACGAAAAACGTAATTAAAGGTTGTTTGTTAGAAATTTTTATGAAAAAAAAATAAAACCATAGGTAGGTAAAGCATAAGTTTATAAGATGATATGTTAAATGATATGTATGACACGTTCGTAATACTACAGAGAGACTTAGAGCAGCTCGAGATAACTAGTTCGATTCAAGGAGAACGACGGAAGCGAATTAAATTGAAGTCCTAATTACACTAGGTGGTGGTTTAATTAATTAATTTTGCAGCTAGGACCTATTCCATCTAGGCACTCCTATTTAGTCTATGCATTACTAAGCCCAAATTTGACAGCAGCGCCACCTCACTCACCAACCAGGTCCCTCCCTACCTCGCTTTACCTCATCTCGAATCTAACACCTACCTCACTCACTCACTTCAAATGCATTACAAGCCTTTTTCAGTTTTTCATGACCAGATATTAATTAAACAAACTTATATTATGGCACATAACATATCTTATGAACTTATGGTTTAGTAGATGCTTCGCTTGCAATAACCGTAATCGCGTTTCAACTGGAATAAGCTCCACTGTCTAAAGCTTACGTTTGAGTAAATAAAGGAATTAAACTTAAGCATACCAAGAGTGATTCCTAACTTTGACATTGAGTTGTCACTGAAATGACAGATACACGAAGGTAAAAGGTAGAGAGAGCAAGTGTAGTGTAGTATTTTTTTTCCCCGTTTTTCGAAGAATTTATATCTAGGTCAAAATTATGTTCACGAAGGAATTTTATAAATCTGTTTAAATCGTTTAATTTTATTTTTATATGCATAGTCTTTTAGAGGTTTGTGAAGTATCAAGTTTAATTATTATCAATTGGGGTTTTTTTTCAGGGGCGTTCCCGAGTTCTTTCCAAGATACTCAAAGTGTATATAGGAAGTCGCGGCTAAATAAATATTTGATTGCTTGAAAAAACATATTTTTTTGAATGAATTTAATGGTTACGAGTTTTGATATATATATATCACTACCATTTCAGTCGTGACGTCAGGTGGAGTGGGAGGTTACGTTTGATACCATTTTCTCTATTTACAACGTACATGTAAATATACGTAATCGTGGATTTAAAATAAAACAAATTTCGTTAAAATCGGATAATAAATATTAAAGTTAAAAAAAATTAAAAATTTAATTTCAAATTATTTATTTAATTTTGGTCCGATTTTAACGCCTTTTGTCTCATTTCCAAGCTTGAAATTTGAGCTCTACACATCTATACAACCTTCCCCTTAAACTAAAAGGCAATCTTGTTGAATTTTCAAGCGATTAAAACTTCAAATTATGAACTTTTATCAATGAAATCTAAATTTAGAGCTTCCATATCGTTATCGATGTTTCAAATCGATTTATATGAAATAAAAAGAAAATTCAAAGCCCGTAAAAAATCCGGGATTAAAACTAGCCAATAAATCATACTAGAAAATATCTTAAAATATATATATACATGTGAGCTGGGAACTAAAATAAAAAATAATACCAAAAAAAAAAAAAAATAAGTCTGTGAATTCGATGGGTTTTGGATTTATCATATTTCTTCTTATAGTTTTATAAATCTCAGAGTTCGATGAGTTCTCAAATATTTCAGGCCGAGTTTACCAAAACTGCCCGTAATAAAAATTGTGTATCCCTGGCTTTGAATTCATAGTAAACTACGGTTGAAATAAATTCGAGATCCGCATGAACTAGCACGAGCTATAATTGACGATTTTTGAAAAATTGCCCAATAAGAATTCGCCTCATTTTTCATTTCAAATTTGAGTAAAAAGGTAACTTTTTGAAAACTGTAAAACGCGCTTTAAACTTTACCCTAGAAATGATAGGAATAATAACAAGACCAAATACGTATTTAACAATTTCCTTTGAACAACAACCAAGAAAACAGCAAGAATTAATAAAAAATACCAAAAAATTAATTAGGATAATCAAACTATTAAAATTTCAGCGGCATATTAGAGGTCAAAAATTCCTTAAAAACCTAAATAGCTAAGATGGCATTTCACTGGTATTTGCTTGGGTAAAATGTAGCTAGGCCCGGGAATGAATTGGGGAGTTTACTTATCTAGCTAGCTAGCGTAGCTCTAGGGGTTTTTTTCTTCCATAACTTAGTTCGTTCCAAGTACTAACTTTATAACGACGACGTCACAGCCAGTATTTTACAAAATGGCGCAATGTCAATGCCTGCTCGATGGAGCGAGGATGATAACCACGTGACCCAAAGTCTTTCCTCTTTCAGCTCGCGCCAACAACATTTTTTTTATTTCTTAAAAACATTTTTTTTCCACGAGATATTAAAAAAAAAAAAAAATTAAAATTCGGCGCGTGAAATGAAAGAATTTTATTTTTCATAATTTTCACGCGAGCAATTTAAGTATAATTTCACGTGTAGGTAGGTTTTATTAATGTAAAATTATTCAAAGTTGTATTAAACAAAAAAATGGGGCACGAAGTGAAATTTGGTACAGAAGTAAAAAAGGATCTCGCGTATTAATTAATATGACTTTAATATAAGTGTACTTATGACGTTTACCGAACTACATCTACCTCCCCTAAACAGAAACGAAGTTACGACATTAATTTAAAAGTTAAATTTAATTTCATATTTTAAATATGACCGTTCAGCAAATTTAAAACCAATTAAAACTGACTGTAAACGCGTTTTAAAATAGGCGACGAAAATCGGTCGCCAGATTAATATAACATAATTAAAATAACCCCTAAATTTACCATATTTATAAGTTAAAAAAAATTGGAGATTTTCGCTTTCAAAAATCCAAATTCACAATTCCTCAATTAATAAAATTCAACCTTAAAAAGGGGTAAATATTAATCTATCTTCTAGTAAAACTCAGCTACTTCCAAGGTTGTATTCATCCCAAAGCCCACGTGCTAAGTTGAAACCCGTACATTTAATGTTAATTTAAAAATCGCGCGCGTGACTCGGAGAGATCGGAAATGGCGCCAAAACGCGCGAGACTTTTAATTAAAAGCGCGCGCGAGCGCGGGACATAATCTTCTTTCCTTCAGCACGCGCTTCCTAAGTAGAGCTCGCGCGCCTTTAATAAAAAGATTAAGGAAATGGCGGGAAATTGGTGTTCTAACGTTCTTAGTAGCCAATAAAACAAAGCGAAAACTTCATCCGGCGCCTATTACGTCACGCCTAACGGAATCCCTCGACAAATGAATTTAATTAGGGTTCATCAAAGATGCCCTAAGAAAGAATGTTGACTCTATAAAAAACAACCAAATATCCCTACGCCCCCGCGTGGCCGTTACGAGTGAAAATCTTCAAAGGACAAACGACCCACGCTTTCAGATCTCTTAAAGGGATACAGTCACACAATCTCATGCTCTTAATTCCCCAGTAAAGTTCTTGACCTTTGAATGAAAAATACCGTAAGACACTAACCCTTATTAGTGTCCGAAAGTGAGACTAGAGTTATAGTCCTAAAATAGAAATTGGGGGTCTGTTCTTAGGAGGACTTCTGACGTCGTCAGAGTTTGTTCTAAATTGGGATTGGATTATATATTGGTAAATATAAATTCGGATTGGTGGATGCGAGGGAGCGTGGGGGGGGGGGGGTAGAACCACCTCCGCCGTGATGGTATGACGTCATATCTGCCCACGCTTTCTTTGAGATGCTTTTACGCATTGCGGGGAAGGCAACATTTCTTCAATGGAACCAGGGGCATTGAAGGGGGTGGGGGGGGGTGACCATCATCCGTAACATATGGTTGTCATTTGGAAAGACCCCCACCACCTTCACTTAAATCTCCCTTCACAGGATTAAGTCTAATACATCATTCGCTCAATCAAACGGAGTCTTAAGGTCAAATGCATGATCCACTATAATATTTTGACCTATTTTGATATTCCCCCTATGACCAATTGCAATCTCTAGCTGATATTGTCACCAAAGTTTCGATGCCACTTGACCCTAAAAAGCACCAGAAATTATGACCCAAGTCTCTATGAAAATCACTTGTCATTATGAGTGACCAATAGTAATTTATACCTGAAATTGTCACCAAAGTTTCGATGACATTTGACCCTAAAAAGCACCCGAAATTACGACCCAAGTCTCAATGAAAATCACTTGTCATTATGACCAACTTGTAACCCTAAAAACTGACCCCAAAAACAACCCCTCTTCAAAGCGAAGAATTATTTTAATAAAATAATCAATATATATTTCTACAACAAGTAGTTGAGGTCAAGTAGATTCCCCCCCCATATAGACTGGTCTATAATTGACTTAACGACTAAAATATTTGCACTTTAAAACGAGAGACTGACGATCTGATCACGTGATCAATATCTTACTTAGAAAGAGGCTAGCGATGAAACCATAGAGATAATAAATAGATACGATATTTCTATGGATTCTGAGAAACATATCGTTATGCAATATGGGAACCAGAGATACAGGGAATAAACATTTCCCAATAAAAACACATATACGCAATTTAAATATATATAATTAAAAATAATCTAGCTTAAAATTGCCATTAATTAAAGTATAATTTGGCATTAAATATTTTTCCCTTTTATAGTATCCCGTATTATCTATACTTTCTTGCCAATTAAACTGCAATTTGGTATTTTTTAATTATTTTTAATAAATTTTTTTAGTATCCCATATTTATTAAAATTATTTATTTATCTATAGCCTAATTGGTTTGCAATTAAACTTTGGGGCACTCTTATAATTCCCTAAAACTGAAAATGTGGTTTACGAGTTGGAATTTCCCTTGGGAACTTTGACATATTTGAAAGATGACATATCCAGCTGGATGGATTCTCCAAAAAAGTACTTGAAGATAACGAAGTCCTCGTCCTTATCACACAAGTACTCCCCCCCTCCCCCCGTATCTAATAACATAGTTTCTTGTCTTTAATAATTTGTACTTATCTTAAAAAAATTTGATATTTGACTAAAAATAAAAATTATAAAAAAAAATTTGAAAATCGCAAAATTTGGGGCTCTTGAATATTTCATAAGCGTGAAATTTATTCACAGTTGAATATTATTAAGTAATTTTGAATTATATTTAATTATAACTTAAGTAATTTAAATTAATTTAATTACCAGTTGGAATAGCCCCCCAATCCCATGTTGAAAGTACAGATTCAACAGGTTGTAAAAGGTTATTTCATAATCTGACGAACCCCTAATAACCCTTTAACTTCCTTAATTTATTTGCCAGATTTGAGTTCAGTTCAATTCAATTCAATTCAATTCGTCAACTAATTAAGTCTACCTAATTCATAAATTTAAAACTTAAAAATTCAAATCTCCCCATAGACAAAATTAGTCAGGGACATGTAGTGTTAGTACGCGTTCAAATAATCCCATAAACAATAAAAATTCACGAGCAAATTAAATTAATTCATAACGGCGTTCGCAATTAATAAAATCATAAATAAATTAATTAAAAAATTTTAAAAAAACTTACGGAATCAAAGGAATCATTGGCCCATAAATCTTTAATGTCACTTTCCACAATGTCGTAGAGCGACTTGTCAACTTCTATAGTGTCCATCATGGTTAAGCTTAATTCGTCCAACTCCAGGGTTCAAAGGTTGAGGGGTGGGCGCCGCGAACAACAACCACCGAATTAATTAACAGAAATCGCGGGATTAAGCCGACAGAGGCTTAACGAAATCCACCGTGTTGTTTTTTATGAAGAGCACAAATTCGCCGCGTAAATCCGGTGGTACGCGGATTGAATTCTTCGTTTAAATTTCACGCTATTTGAATAATTTTTAAGAAGAAAACACCGTACGCAGAAAAACGCCGGCGCACGACACGCGTTTCAACAGTTTGACGACTTCGGCGAGACTAAAGTTGGGACACAACCGGCGTAAAGTCGCGTAACCTCGCCGCTCGGAGGCGCACCACCGTTCATTGACTTTTCCAGCAGCTAGCCTTAGCACTACTATAGAGTAATGGCACTTCCCTGCCTTGGGCTACGTTATGTTCTATGAAAAATTAACGTGTAGTGTCACTACTCTATAAGAGGAACCTCTTCGGCACGCGCGGATGTCTACACTCACGCTAAAATCTGCAATTAAATAGTTCCAGAGTTAATTTATTAATAACTCTTGAAATAATCGGGTTTAGGTTTAATTTTAAACTAATAATTAGCTAATATTGATTCAAATTACTATTACATTTCTTTATATTTAGTTAGTTAAATAAATAAATAAATAAAAATAAATTATTTTTCTAGATAGACAAGTGGTGATGTTGATCTACTTTTTACATTCAATTTTTTTGGAATTAAATGAACTAGCTAAAGTTTATGACCTTATCGCCGCGCGAAATCTAATTAGTAGAGATTTCTTTCGTTAATTAACGATTTTAAACTCGATTAATTAATAGACGGTACGCTCGAGTTTGTAATTAAATGACGCTTACCTAATTGACATTTTCTTTTAATATCTATGAATAAAATTAATTAATGGTCATTAATGATATTTCAACGCCCTTTACGCTTAACTTCTTCTTCTTGACTTTCAAGTACAATTCCTCAATGAACTTTGAATCTTAAGTCGTAACAATATAGAAATCCATCATTTGAAAGCTAGGCTATTTAAGTTTTTAATTTAAACTTTAATTACTTAAGTTCTAATTAACTTGGGATCAAGTACTTGGTACCGTTGGACAGAGGACAATTGGGGCTATCAACCCCTAAAGGTGATTTGAATTTGCGTTGAAATTACCAGAGTTATGACGTCACGAAGTTGGTCTATTCGGGAACCCAAAATTTTGTATTTAAGTTTTTAATTTAAACTTCAATTACTTAAGTTCTAATTAACTTGGAATCAAGTACTTGATACCGTTGGACAGAGGACAATTGGGGCTATCAACCCCCGAAGACGATTTGAATTTGGAATTAACAGAGTTATGACGTCACGAAGTTGGTCTATTCGGGAACTCCGAATTTTTGATTTTACAGTATTTGGGATAAAGAAACAATTAGATTAAAATTCACTTCTGACGTCATTTTGAAATTGTTTAAAAGTGTTGGAGGGTTTTTTTTTTTAAAAAAAATCCATATCTGACGGTATGGTCTATTTATTTTGAATGGTTAAAAAAATATATTTGGGTGTCTCTCAAATTTTGGAAACTTCCTTGAAACGAAGTCTAATTATTATTATATTTTTGTTTTTATTTATATTTGAATAAAAACCCACTCAGCTGTTTACCATAATAATAATAATATGAAAATATCCTACACCGGAAATACAATTCAATTTAGGAATTTAGCAGGAAGTAAAGGAATTTATACACATTCCATACAGTAATAGCACCGTCCAAAGAGTCCTCAACATCGTGTCATATCACGTGGTCTACGAAATCCGCTGACAACGCGCGAGATAAATGATTAAATTCGTCTGGTCAGCAATTAAATCGTATTAATAAAATAATGTATGATTATAATTTCCCATAAAAATTTCCACACATCTTAGGGGTTGTCCAAAAAGGGAAAACCCTGAAGTACATGAAAGTTCTATGGGAAATCAATCATTTTGTTGCTTACTTCTAATTACGTACTTCTGTTATATCTCAAATGTAAATTTTGATGAGGGTTAACTTTGTATAATAATTGCAATTATAAAAAATGAATTAAAATTAATTGGATTGAGGTTTATTTCGTTTAATTGATGCAGACGCCTTTGGAATACTGATTCCAATAATCATCTGAAGTCCCAGCCAGGTCAGGTTTATTATCTCAAGTGTCGTTTTTATAATGTCGGCTCAGTTCAAACGGCTGCTTTGGTAAGCTTTAAATATTATAATTTTTCAGTATAAGAAAGGGTTGTTTTTACAATAAGCCATAACGGGAAAAAGAAACCCTTTCAAGATTGCAAGAAAGAGAAGTATTCAACTTGACCTCAATTTAATTTTAAACTTGATTATTATTTAAATTATTTAAAATTTAATGATATTAGTTTAATAATTTAATTGGCTGGGTTTTATTATTATTAAAGGCATGAGACTTTTGGCGGGATTAGTTTGCAACACGTGACGCTACCGATTTTCGCGCCTTTTCTTTAAATTTCGCCGATGACAGGAGAGTTCCTTGTTAGTTCTCGCCATCTACCGGCGATAAATATAAGCTTTACTTAAAAACTCGGTTAATTTTTGTTAATTAAAATTAAGTTTAATCGTGAATTTACGGCGTGATTTAATTGATGTAAATTATGCATTTGTTTAAAGATAATTTAATTATGTTTCTTTTAAATCAATAATTTATATTTTAGGAGATCAAAACTCATTAATAAATAATAAAAAAAAATTACGGGATGTTTAGGGAAGTGCCTATGTTTTTGAAACCTTGACCGTGAAATTATGTTGATATTTAAATAAAAGTTTTATTTAAATTAATAAAAATAATATTTCAATTCTAGGAAAAATTGATTTCCGATATCAACGGAACGGACTTTGTCATTAAAACATAATTATGATAAAATATATTTTATCAAAGAGAACTTTTCTCGATCGATTAATAAAGTTTGAACCCATAATTAAAAAAAAATCAATTTAATTGAAGAAACTTAAAAACAATTTGGTCTAACTGGAATTCCGCGTCTATTTTTTTATGGAGCTGGGTTTATGAGACTCGGAGCCGTTACTCTCTACAAATTTCTCAAATAACAACCACAACTAACTATAAAATTGCAAAACTAGACCAAGAAGTGATATCTAGTTTATTAGGGAGAAGGTATAAATTAGCGCCACATTTCCAGCTTTATCTCCAGTCCAAACGTTACGTAGGTCCGGACTGTTAATCCCCGTCGCCTCTAAATTACAACCAGCATCTCATTGGCTCCTAAAAACTCGTGCACGTCAGACTCAGCGCGACGCGAATGAGAAAAAATTACAGTCATATTTTCCGACTGAGGAGAGGAGGCGAAATAGCCCCCGGTTCCTCCTTTTACGTCCCCCTTGTATTTTGAAAAGGGGGACTGCAGGACTTTGGCGCGCGCGAATACTTACTTAAACATCTTATACCTTCTCCCTAATAAACTAGATATCACTTCTTGATAGGCCTATAGCAAAAGTCGCATAGTAACAATTAATTAGAGAAACAATAAACATTGTTAAACAATTAATATTAGTGGGGTAAACATCGTTAGTTACAATATATGTAATTGGCGTAAACAAAACACCAATTAAAATGCCTTTTCGATCTCAACCTATTTAAGAGCGACTTCCCTTGCTCGGTTCAACTCATATTCACCAAAGATCGATCGATTGAGAGCTTAATTCCAGCAAATAAGCAAATTGCTCGCGATTCAAAATCGATAATGTACAAAGCTTTGTTAATATTAGCTTTATTGGGTTTATTAGCGTCTTGTCGGGCGCAATGGCAACCCGAGGATACTGAGAAAGGTAAGTAAGCTATAGCGCAAGTTGAGAGCAGGGCCGGAAATAAGCGCAGGACACTGGACATTGTCCAATAAAATCTGAAAGTGTCCCATAATTTTTTAAAAAACTGGACAACTGGCCAATAAATTTTACCGATGTTTTGATAGCTTGACTATTAAGTTTCGATAATATTTTTGGGCAGTACTCCAGTGGACAGTGTCCTATATATTTATTATTTTCCAGTCAAAGGAGGGGTCACTGGACACAGCCTTAATTCTTATTTCCGCCCCTGCATGCTTGAGAGCCATCCACAATTGTTATAAAATTAAACATAACTTAACAGCGCCCCTATTCAATTTTAATAAAGATACGGTCGAGTCGGGATACTCCGATGAAGAAGATAAGGTAGCCGCTAAACCAGAGCAAAACGAGCGGGTCAAAGGTGGTGACATATGGGATCGAATATTAGAGAAGAATCAGTCATCCAGGCAAGATAGCAGTCCAACTGTCAACCAAATTCTAACTCTGCTTCAAAGAGCCCTACTTAGAATCAGGTCCGAAGTGGATCAACTACTCAAAAGGGTCAGGGAACCTGTCCAGGAAGCCGTTCAAGATGTCCAGAAGGCCATGCAACATCCCCACGATGCCCTCTTCAAATTACTGGGTAATCTTGAGTAATTAAGGACCACCCCCTCCCTCCCTTTCCCGGGATATACACTTTGGACAGTGGTAGTGTCACACTCTCAAGGTCGGATTAACACTATTTTGGGTGACCCTGAGTTATCATCTGGGCCCCCAAACACATTCTTATCAATGGGGTGCCTAAAATATCTGGGACCCTATCAGCACTAATAAACAAAAGACCCTTTTAGGTAATGGGCCCCAAAGTAATTTCTGGGTCACCTTGGACTAAAATGGGCCATTATATCTCCAAAAATAAACAATGGGGCCCTAAAGTAATATCTTTAGGGGTCCAGGGGCTCCAAAAAACAACAATGGGCCACCAAAAAGTCATATCTTTGGTCTCTGGTCTTAATTGAACCATTGGGTCTCCAAAATAAAGTAAAAAACAATGGGGCTCCATCAAAATCATGGTACCCTTATAAATCCAGGCCTATACTGTAGAAATTAACATGACGCGTTTTAACTAAAATAATTAATTATAAATGAGGGCTATGTTAATTGCAGTCAACAGTTTCGAGATTGAAATTGGTGAGTACAATAATTACAAATTGCAATTACAAATTTTGCATCCTTAATTAAGGAAAGGGTTATCCTTATAAATATATAATTAAGAACAATATATTTTCGTGATTCAATTACAGAACCGGCGATCAAATGCGGAAAAGATGCAAGCCCGCCTAAAGAGGACAGCAAGGACCAAGAGGAATCGGACCCTTGCCAAAGAATGACCTTGTTCTGTTCAGTCACCAATAAAGCACCAACGTGTGACGCCAAATCGGGACAGTGTCAATGCGTCAACAAATAATTGAACACCCTGATATGCAATAAATTTTGTTTATAAAATTTTGTAATTCAAATTAAAGGTTTTTAAAACCTAAATTGTTATAAACTTAATTCGATAATTCGATTTAATATTAAAATTTTGCTAAGTATAGTAAACGGATGTGGTTCAAGTACTTATGTTTTTTAACCCTTTCAAGTTTGGATACACAGTATTTACCAGCAATTTGTAGTTCAAAATGTTAACGGTCATGTTAGACGCGCAGAAACAAGACCCGCACAATCCATTCCAATTGCTTATACTCCCTGAGCGCCTTATTTTCAATTTCCCTCAAAATTATTTATCTAAAAAGACTTATTCAACATTCATTGGGAATATGATCTAGAAATTTAAAAATTTTGGTATGTATTTGAAGTATCACTATTTGCATTGAATTTCCAAGGGAGAGTCAAGCCACTCAAGGACTATACTTGTCTGGTAACGTTGTCGACGGTGTTATGTAAACGAGTCGCAGTCAAAAGTTCAATATTGATTTCTACGCAAGCAGCCACATCCCCGGGACACAGCAGCTCCGAATAAAATCGAGTCAATATTACCTAACAGCGCCATCAAAGGCTACGGATATCCTGGTATTTCTTTAAGCAAAATGTCAGGTAATATTGACCACCATCAATAAATACAAAGTCCGATGGTTTTCTTATTCTTTGGACTTATCTCGCTCCAGACAATATTTCGGTGTCCACTTAGCTAACACCGAATACACCTTAAACCAAAACTAAGCTACAATTCAACGAAATATTTATGCTTTAAACTCGATTCAATTTACGTATCTGAATAAGACATTTTTCGTTTTATCAGTCAGTCTTTCTATTGACTGATTATCGATTTTCACGCGCGATTTGCGTGACGTCACAGGCGTCCGCGCCGCGCCCTTTCAATTTCGTTCCTCGCGCAGATTTCCCGCTAAATTTTGGGCGCGAATACAAAATTGGTCTATATTGGCGCGAGCTGTATTATTGGTATATGCGCGTGCTGGCTGGCGAAAATAATAAGGCGGGAAAGTTACGCCATATGTTGCAACCTCACGAGCGCGCGCGCTATCGGTATATAACTTTCCTCGTGCCATATATGTATTGAAGAAGTAATTTAGCCAATCAGGGAGCGCCTTAAAGGGGAGTTGGGGGGTAACCCCAGTTCTAAACCTAAAATACAATTTTATATATTCTTATCAAGTATTGATATTAAAATTACTTATAAATGAGCTGCGTTTGACCTCCCCTTTGGGTCAAGTGACCTTGGGGTGATATATAGGAAGCGTATATATATATATTTATTTATTCGCAGCCCCTCCGTGATATCCAATTCCCCATTGGTCAGCCCCGGACAAAGTTTGGGGATGGGCAGGAAGGGGGGGGGGTAAATAAGTCCGTATGGTCCGAGAAGACATAAATAAAAGCAAGGTCTCTCTCTGGGGTGGAATCAGTTTTCTAGGTTTCCAAGTAAATCAACAACTTTTGCTAGAGAAGTAAGATATAGATGGATATACACTAGAGTAATGGCAGCCCCTAGCCTTGACTGTATTAAAGCTCTACGGGGAAAATAACACATAGTTAAAATAAAACTTAAAACTTGACGAAGATAAAGTATGAATATTTCTACAAAGCTAAAAATTTAAATTGAAAACTTTTCCAGGCAAAAAATAATCATTAAGTTGGGACAGATAAAAACTTTGATAATTAGAGGGGGCACCGGGGCACCCTCCCTTTTTAGTTTAGGACCCTAAGTGTACATCATCAGCTAGAAACCCAATTTTCCGTCCCTGGAAATCCCAGATTTGCTCTACAAGATATGACAGAATTAATAACTGCAAGGAAAAGGGTTAAACAAGAAAAAAAAAAAAAAAACAGGCGGAAAGCGGAACTATATATCGTCTGGCAGATAAATTTGCTTTTCGGTTTATAGGGAGTGAGTGAGAGTGGGACCCCAATACGCCGCCTGACTCCTCCGTTTTGAGAGATTTGTAGCTCTGGGGGCCCTTTGGTCAGCCGCTCGTAAATTTAACGGGTTTTGGCGGGAAAACTGGATGACGGCGCGCGCGTGAATTATCGTCTCGAGCGCCAAATTTTACTACAGCAGTGCTTCCTGTCAACAAGTTAACGCGCGCGCGAGAATAAAATGCGCGTGAGATTGATTATTGAAAGCACGCGCGAGCTCTCTTCCCACCCCCTTTCAAACACCCCCCACCACCAATAACAATAGGCCAAGTCACGTGACTTAGCTCGTGAATAATAGAATAAGTTTTCGATTCAGGAAAAAAAAACCCCATAATTTGATGTTGGTTGACATTTTGCGTTTTATAAAGACGAATAAACTGAATTTTATTTGTCACTTATTGAAATCTAATCTATCTTTGTATTATATATATAATATTAGCATTTTAATGGATAAAATCTATTGAAAAATGAAAATATATTTTAAAAGTAAAAATAAATTTAACTTTTCAAGAGTCAATCTGGGCTAGAAAGAAAAATAAAACCGGGTTGGTTTTATTGGGGAGTTTTTTTTTCTTACCATATATAAGATAAAATTTTAAATTGAATAATTTGCATATATTAAAATTAATATAAAATTCCTTGAATGAATTGAGTAACATTCTATCAATAATATTATCTTATAATTTTTTCTTTTTTAAGAAAAGTTAAACTTTGTTTGTGGGTCAAACAAGTTACCAAGCAACAATTTGACCAATAAGAGAAAAGGGGGGTTGGAATATCGGACATTGGGGGAGGGGGGTTTGGAGGGGGAAGAAACATATCCCTTAAGACATCGGATCGGGAGTTATTGTTTTTCTAGGCCCCGGGGGGGGAGGGTGGAAATAAATCGATCAGATCGATATTTATTTGAGAAGAATCGATTACAGATTTAGGCAGCTAGCATATATATATAATGTAGAATGTAGGCGGGCATTGCGGCTAGAGCTAGGGATTTATTGTCTAACTGCGTTTGGCAGCAATGGCATTAAATAGATATTAATTACACTCAAATAGACTAATCGGAATCCACTAACATAGTCTTAAGTCCGTCGTCGCTTTTAGACAAAAGTTTATATTATATAAAATAAAATAGATATAATAAATAACAGGTTTTAAATGGAGTCTCGAATTAATGAAACGCCATTAATATTAATCGACTAAATATTAAAAGACTACTTTGATAAATGGACACACAATTTCTGATTATGTAAAGAGAAAGTCAACTTAACTTGGCATAGGGAATTAAACATTAAGAAGGGGTTTATAATAGTGCCAAGATATTTTATGGTTAATCGATATTTTTATGTATTTTTTACGATATCACGTTCATTGTATTTTCTTTTTTACCGAAGAAACTGATAAATTTAAATGATTTCTTAGAACTTAAACATAAAAATCGTTTTATCGTCGATAAATTTATCTATTTATTTGGGAATAATACGGTACATGACGTCAGTGGTTTAGCTATTCGAGTTCAGAGCAGTATTTCATATAACACGACCAAGTTCTATTTGTTAAACATCAGTAAATACACCAATTAATCTAGCTTCAGGGATAGATTTAATTTTAGAAGTAGGAATGGAGAATTAACGGTTAGTATTTACTTCCGTTATCCCGACTCATAGCCCCCCCCCCCAGTATAGAGCCCCTCCCTCCAACCAACACTTATTGGCTGCTCACTTAAACCTTACGTTTTGATGACGTTGCTGAAGGGGATGGCGAAAAATTAAATACGTAATTCCTTTTTACCTCTGTCTCTATGACCCCCCGCCTCTTCTTTCATACCCCCCCCCTCCGTCCCGTGGAAGGGGGTCCGGAACTTTGACGCGCGCCCAGATATTACTCTGTTCAACATTCCAACTTCTAAAATTAAATCTATCCCTGGTCGCTTCAAATTAGATGATAATATGGGACAGGTATTAAAATATAGGATTTTATAGGGACGGTTGAGCTCCGTGTTACGCTGGTATCAAATAGCTCAACCACTTAACCATAACCTCTCCTTGGATGGACTTATAAGAGGTTTTGCAGCAAGTACTTTAGACCTACGATGTCGACGACTAGAAGGATATCACATCATATTGAAATCGAAGAATTTGAATGGAATAGCGTAAAAATCAATCGACTCCAGACATGACCCTCTCCCCTATGGGATGGGGGGTAAGAAATGGGGGTTTGGAAAACTTTCAATGTTTTGATACGCTCCAGCGCCACCAAAGACATTTGGGATTCTGGGGGGTCGGGGGAGGAAGGGGTCAGGAGGTCAATCAAAGCTAGCTTCCCCCCATCTTTCTCTAGGTTTAACTTCCAGAGGCTATACCCCACGCTCTCGCTTCCCCCGGGCACTAAAAATCAATAATTCACTACCCCCCTCCCCGATGGGAGAACTGCACTATTGATTCTGGAAGCAGAACTACTTTGAGACTGTTCACCTGGCGGGAAAATTGGCAACCATCATACCAGAAACTCTTTCTCAATACGTTTTTATTATAAAGTTTAAAAAGTTTGAAAAATTTATAACATAAACTCCGTGACTTTTCCATGAAATTTTTAAATTGATTTGAAATTGAAAATTTGTTGCCGATTTTCCCAATAATAATATATTGAGAATTTTTTCCCCGTTTCCGCAATATTTCAACCCTATTCCAAAAATCCATGACTTTTCCATGAAATTTAAAATAATACAGGAATTTCCATGGTATTTCCATAAAAGTTAAAATTATTTTAACAGGAAATCCATCTGTACTTTTGGGCCCTTTTTCGCGATCAGTTAATATTTAAGTTATAATATAACTCCATGAAAATTCCTGGAAAATTAATTTAATTTAGTTAATATAGGAAATAAGATCAATGAATTTTCCAATCACGACATCCTAAGCATGCATCGATATTTTAAAGTTATAAGGATCAGCCAACATTTAGGGGAAACTTCCCTGTGTTATTTCCCATGAATGAATGAATGGTTTATTGACCCTTTTGATTACAAATCCCTTTTGGAACAGGGAGGAACCCTCTAACGTGGGTTCACAGGTCCGAAAATAAAAAAAAAACTAAAACAAAGCATTAAATGTCGTACATAGCCCCTGTAGAACTGTTTCACCCCGCACACTTTGATGCTACCGGAGAAGCTACCATCGAGGGGTAATTACTATCGGTTGAACTTTGTCGCC
Source organism: Phalangium opilio (assembly GCF_054372755.1). NCBI lineage: Eukaryota > Metazoa > Arthropoda > Arachnida > Opiliones > Phalangiidae > Phalangium > Phalangium opilio. Next base: position 2,131,276 of record NW_028324223.1, read on the forward strand.
TTGGTAACGGCGTTGAAAAAAACTATATACCAGTAAGAAAGCATTGGGAACTTTTTATCTTAGGATGTAGCAATATGTCTTGGGAATGGCGGGCTTATTGCTGCTCTTTTAAGAGTGCAACGAGAGCGTAAAAATTGCTGTTAAACCTAATAGGTCATAATCGTTAACTTTAACGACCGGATGGATGAATGGCCGGGAGCTGCTGGATTGCGCTTTATTGCCTGTCCCCAACTTTGCTATTTAAAGGACATTGTTTTTTGTTTTTTGTTGGTCAGGTAATCGAGACGATAAACACTTCTAAGCAATTTATTGTGTCGTAACCTTTATTAAAGACTATCATAAAAATCATGATGATTTTATGTAACGAATATATATTTATATTCTTAATCAAATATAAGTTGTTTGAAACTATCTGAAAATATAAAATAGCGCATATTCTCGTGGCCAAAAGTGTCCTATTATTGTTTATTTTGATTTACGATAGGGTAAGGGAAATAGTAACTCTACGAGTTCTAGGGCGCGGGAAAGCGTCATTCTTTAACTCTTTTTAAGATTTCGTAAAAGATAACCTTGATGGGTAAAGGTGCGGCGACCTGCTGGCCAGGGGTCGCGTCTAAGCCCATTAGGCGGCGACGAGTGTTCTTTTTATGAGACTGAACTCGTATCTTAGAGGGGCACTTAAGGGCACGAGGGATTGCAATAAGGGTAACTGTGTTGTCAAGCCAATGCTAATTTTAGTTATATACCAATACCAATACCAGAGTCTTAAATCTCTTAATGTATAATTGTGACACTTTTATTGAACCTTGACCGTGAACTATGTATAACCATAGTAGGTATCTTTTAAGAAAACCTTTCTTATTGAACCTTTGCTTCACTTTTCAAAAGTAGAAGCAACCCGCTAATTAAACCCAGGTGTGCGCGATGGCGACTCGGCCATAAAAGTTCAAAGCTTGTGCGCGATGGAAATCGTGGGCATTAAAATCTAATTAAGCCCAAAGATGCGCGGTGGTGATTTTACCATGTAGGATGTGCGGATCCAACGGGGTGCATGGGAAACTTTAATACAGCCAATCATGGATGGCTTTGGGTCACGTGACCATCGAGCATGACCCTCGTGGTCATACTAGAACCATGCCCCATTGAATTCTATTGGGCCTACCTTTGGTACCTACAAGAGGTCAGGTATAAAACCAAAGGACAAGGACCTAAGAGATATACTTTTTTGAGTCCTGACCGACTGATCAGACTTGGAGCCACCACTGAAGTTGGAGAAAAACCGCTAACCTTCAAGAGTTCCTGAACTCTGGCACCCCGCTCTCTTCAAGACCGACTCACGGTAATGTGAAAACCTTAACTATCGGAACTTGCTAACGCGGCTCGAAATGAACGCGCTTTCAAACCTTAAAGGCCTTATGAGCCTGTTTAATTTTTAAAGGCCTTATGCGCCTAAATTATTTTAAAAGGCCTAATGCGCCTAAATTATTTTAAAAGGCCTAATGCGCCTATTATTTTCAAAGGCCTAATGCGCCTATTATTTTCAAAGGCCTAATGTGCCTATTATTTTTCACGGCCTAATGTGCCAATTATTTTACACGGCCTAATGTGCCTATTATTTTATACGGCCTAATGTGCCTATTATTTTATACGGCCTAATGTGCCTATTATTTTATACGGCCTAATGTGCCTATTATTTTATACGGCCTAATGTGCCTATTATTTTATACGGCCTAATGTGCCTATTATTTTATACGGCCTAATGTGCCTGTTATTTTATTATTGTCATATCAATTTGTTGGTTCAAATCATTTAAAAATATTGACTCTGGTAATTAAATATATTGGTTAATTGGCAACACAATTTAAGTTCCCTTGTCTTAACCTAAGCTTACACATCTAATGCATGAAAACCCCTAGACAAACTGACGTTACTTGTTTTAGTTTTTATCTCGCTCAACCCAATAGTGCAATTGACGCGAGCTACCCGGACCACCTAGTTTAATATTAGTAGCGCTCGTTAAACTAAGCTTAAATATAAAGCTAAGTAATATTATAAGTGAAAGTACATTAAACTTAATTAAATTCGCTACATTTATACCCGCTTATAGAATCCGATAAACGACTTGTCTTTGAAATGGTTTAATTATATATGCAAAATTTAAAAGCTATGTTGAAAGGCTTTGATTCAATACTAAAATCAAATTCCTTGACCTTTCTCTACCATTTTTAATTTCACCTGAACCTTTAGGACCGTTTTTATATTTTATGACCCATTTCGGACCTTATTAAAAATTTCCCGACCCTAATTGGACGTTATTAAAAATTTCCCGACCCTTAATTGGATGTTATTAAAAATTTCCCGACCCTTAATTGGATGTTATTAAAAATTCCCCCACCCTTTTGGACCTTATTAAAAATTCTCCGACCCTTATGGGACCTTATTAAAAATTCCCCGACCCTTATTGGACCTTATTAAAAATTCCCCGACCCTTATTGGACCATATTAAAAATTTCCCAACCCTTATTGGACCTTATTAAAAATTCCCCGACCCTTATTGGACCTTATTAAAACTCCAAGACTCTTCCTGTAATTCTCTGATCCTTCTTGGACCATTTTTAATCCCCGAAGTTTACCAGGTTAGCCTTGACCTGTGGCGCAGCCTTGGGGGGTAAAACCCCATAGCGAGGGGGCAGGAAAGGGGGGAATGGGTATTGGTTTTGTCTGTAAGTGACGTAATTATTTGAGAAGCGCAGTTTAAAATGACATTAAGGAAAATGTAATAAATTGGCGGCGCTCGATATACGGAAAAAGATATTGAAGAGAAATTCTTGTTCTTAGAGAGAAAAGAAGGATATTTCTTCGTCATTTCGGAAGAAGCGAGTGTGAGCGAGAATCAATTTTAATGTCGCCGATGACAAAAAAATAAGATAGATTATCTTCCCTTTAGTTCCAAAGTATTTCCTGATTTTTTGTTTAGGGAAAAAAAACTTTTTAAAAAAACAAATATTGCCTATAAAATATCCATAGAACACTAAAAAAACACAAGATTAAACTTGAAGTATCTCTAGGCCTAGACTAAAGCTATTTGGGAATTGCATGTTAAAATTAATATTAAATTAAATGAAAGTCGGTTGAGAATTTTTTCGTACAGATTCGTAGAGTTTTTTGGAAAGATTGTAGAGTTTCGTAGAGATTTTTTTTAAATTTTAGAGATTCTTTAAAAATCGTGGAGTTTCGCACCACAGATATTTTAAAAATCGTAGTTTCGACCGTTTGTTTTTTTAAATGTAGATTTAACCAAGAAGTAAATAAATAAATAAATAAATAAATAAATAAATAAATATAGAGTATGGCCAGTACTTTAAAATACCAACTCTAAAGGTGATTCGATTTAAATGAAACCTTATTTGGGGGGGAGGGCGAAAAGGGGTGGGTAAGTTGATGATCTTCTAGATCGAAATAGAACCTCGTGACCGACCAAAGACCCCCTTCCCTTAAAAGCCCGGGGGTTTGGGGTAGGGGGTGACACTTAGAACGAGAAGGGGAGTGAGAGAGAGGGAGGGGGGACACTTCCCCTGATGGCCAGCTCGACTTCATCTTCGATATACTCTTCAATCAACTTAAAAGGAATTGAATCCGAACAAGTAGTCCCAAAAGAAAAAGTACCTTTCCTTTTTCTTGGTCTATACCCTACCCTAAAAGCCAAGTCCCTTTTTCCCAACCAATAATTTCACTTGGTATGAAGGACACTGGTCATGACGAGGCTTTAATGACACCTGTCAACGCCGCAGGCGCCCGCCAGCGCTAGCGCGATAAAGCGGAAATGAAAAATGATGTCTGCTACCCGGTTTTTTTTTTGTTTTTTTCTTACTGATAGACTTTAGAATTACTGTGGATTACTTACAGCGATTGGGCAAAGCTCTCTTGTCGCAACTAGGATTTCTTAATGGTAACTGGACCGGACTCATGGACTCGACCGCTGTACGTGTAACGTGGTGTAGGCGGAAAGGGTTAAAGGTCAGACTCATTTTGGTCAACCGTGAAATAGGGTGTTGTCCGAGGACCCAGTTTTGTCCGTGACATATTCTGAAAGTGAAGAATATTTATTGGTTGAGGGTTAATTATATTTATGATGCATTTTAACAAATTAAATTAAAAGTAATGTCATTAGTGGGTGGGGGGGGGGGGAATGGATGAAATTGTCCATAGACCAAAATAGTGCCCAAAATTAGCGATAATGATAAAAATAGTGCCCTAAAATTGCAATAAAGACAAAAATAGTGCCCAAAAATTGCAATAATCATAAAAAGTGCCCAAAAATTGCAATAATCATAAAAAGTGCCCAAAAATTAGCAATAATGACAAAAATAGTGCCCAAAAGTTTGCAATAATGACAAAAAGTGCCCAAAAATTGCAATAATGACAAAAATAGTTTCCAAAAATTGCAATAATGACAAAAATAGTTTCCAAAAATTGCAATAATGACAAAAATAGTTTCCAAAAATTGCAATAATGACAAAAATAGTTTCCAAAAATTGCAATAATGACAAAAATAGTTTCCAAAAATTGCAATAATGACAAAAATAGTTTCCAAAAATTGCAATAATGACAAAAATAGTGCCCAAAAATTGCAATAATGACAAAAATAGTGCCCAAAAATTGCAATAATGACAAAAATAGTGCCCAAAAATGGCAATAATGACAAAATTAGCAATAATGACAAAAATAGTGCCCAAAAATTGCAATAATGACAAAAATAGTGCCCAAAAATTGCAATAATGACAAAAATAAAGCAATATAATGCAATAATACTATGGGAACAGTAGCAAAAAGGCAAAATACAGCAATAAATGTAAAATACAACAAATATTTAAAATATCTACGCATAATAAATGGAATAATTAAATGGCAATGTAAAAAACACCAAATTCAAAAAAGTGCAATCAAATATTATTATCAAGTGATGTCACTCTTACCTCGCCTCTCATGTATATGACGTCACAGCAGTAAATAAACATTATTTCGAATGAAAGTGACGTTTCTTAGTACAACAAATAAACAATTTTTTATTAATAAATATATTTAGCTATATATAAACTTTACAACTTTATAGTTTGGTTCCGAAGTTTTGTTTTTGTTTTTCGTATAACATCGTATGTTTGTTTGTTTGTTTATCCATATTTACGCCAAAGAAAAAACACCGTTTGTTTGTTGTTGTATAATATCTATAGCGTTCTAGAATCGTTTAGTTTTTTCACAAATATTTTCCAGATGAGGAAATTATTCAAATTTGTTTTTTTTTTTTATATTTTAGCTAAACATTGTTTTAACCACTTTCGCTTGATAATATTAGTTTGTATACGCAAATATTTGTACATCTATTATTTTCCTGGTATACGCTAATTAGTCAAAATATCGTAGTAATTAAAATTGTAATTACGGATTCGTAAAGTGCGCGAATAGAGCTTTAAAATGAAATCAACCGCGTTCAAATCGGATTAAAAATAAGGAAGTTGGAATTTTTTTTTGAATTTCAAATTTGAAAGTATAAAATTACCTAACTTTCTTATTTATAGTCGGATTTTCACGGGGTTTATTTCGTTTTAGAGCTCTATTCGAGTACAATACGAATACGTAATTAACATTATCTTAATTTTAATTTTAATTAAAAGCCCCAAAAAACAATTAATTTATCTTTGCCAAAAATGGACTACGTCTAACAACAATTATATCTAATTAATAAATACCTTTCTTTAGTAATAAAACTAGATCATTATATATATATTTATGTATATATGAACACAGCAGCCAATCCTAACTAAACCTAACTTCACTTTGTTTTAATTTAAACCAAATCTAAATTAACGAAGTGAGACGACCAAGGCTTATCGATTATTTGGTTAAAATCAACTCGAATAAAAGTGAAAAATTTCAGTTAATTAACCAGATAATCTAAAAAGCCCTGATTAAGCTAATTAACATTCTCTCCGGATTATTTAAATTGCTTTAGACTATTGATGACGTCAATACTCTAAATACACTTTGACCTATGACCTAATTTTGACTCTCCTACAATTTTCAAATTTGAAATTTTCGTATGTATATTTTTGGCTAGACACCAAGATTTAACTATTCTTAATAAGGCCCTATTAAACGCAATGTTGTTTTTCAAAATGTTATAGTCCAAAAACCCTTTTTTTTCAAATTTGAAATTTCAATATTAGCAACTGCTCTTAACTCTAACTTTTGACATTTTTTTTCTTAATTTCAAACATTGATTGAGTTTAAATTTTTTTAAGAAATATTGTTCATTAAACTCTTTGAAGAATTTATAATTAATAATTTTTTATCACATTTAATTTTTTTTTTTTTGGAAATTTTCAAATATTTTGTTTTTTTCTCATCTTGCATACAATTTTTTTTTAATTTTTTAAAGTCGAATTCTGTTTTTTGCATAAATTAAAATTTGCATAAAATTAACGGGATTAATTTTCTTTTGCAAAACTTATTTTGCATTATTAATATATCGTAATTTGCATTTAATACTGCCATTTTTATCTGCAATTTTCATCGGCAATGTTCAAGGTCAAAAAAACTTCATTTTTCTTTTTAAATTTTTTCGTATTGTTTAAAAATTTTGCGATATATTTAATTTTATGTTTTTCAAATGTATGATTTTCTTTCTTTGTTTGTTTGTTTCACTACAAAAGCCAATTACAGTACCAAAAATTAGCGAAACCCGCGCTATTTACTGTTTTTATGTAAAACTGGCAACTTTTAAAATAGAAAACTACAATATTAAGCTCTTTAAATGTCTTTTAACGACGTATAAATTTTATATTTCTTAAATTTCATAATTTTTAACTCAAAAGTTTTGAGCTAGAAATTCCCTTTTACTTTTTTTTAAACCGCCAATTTTAGCTGCCTATAAATTTATCAATACCGATATACCATCATTATATTTATTAAATTTAAATTATTTAAACTAACTAGGAAGATTAAATTAAGTATAATTACTTCTGATTCCAACAGAGCCCGTCAAGAGCTTTAAAATGAAACCGACCACGTTACAATCGGACAATAAATAAGGAAGTTTGAAAATTTTCGAATTTCAAATTTGAAAGTATAAAACTCCCTAACTTCCTTATTTCAGGTCCGATTTTAACGCGGTCGGTTTCATTTTAAAGCTCTCGACGAGATCTATTCACACCCCGCTTTAAAACTAATTCTAATTTTTAAAAATGATGATATTTAAATATACTTAAAATCCAGTTAAATTACTCTACATCTATTGAAAAAATGAAAAAAAAAACCCCAAATGACGAAAACAGATGAAGACAACAAACACTTCTTCAATAATTAGTGTCAATTTCCACCAATTTCTTATTTACACAAAAATAACTAATTTGCATATATAAGTTAAACCTGTACACGTAATTAAATAATTAACAAAGTCCCTCGATCAAATTTTTAAAATACTTGGAAAGAAGAAAGAGGGCGTACTGACCAAGAGAGTCTCGATTTCTATTGGCCCACAGAGAATTAGCGCAATTATCCATGCACAACTACAGTCTTAATTAAACACTTTTAAATTAAAATACCCCCCTCCCTTCCGCACATTAAAAACTCAAACCCCACTGGCACATAGTTCCTCCTAATTAAAAAAACCCCAATATTTTTGATTAAATAAACGATAAGTAATCTCCATTTAAAGCAGCTGACATTTATATCAACACGTGTGTCATCAAAATTTTTGTCCAACGTTAATTAAGTTGATTTCAAACTCCTACCTGACATCTTCCAATTTAAACTTTGTTGTCAAGTTTCGCATGATAATTGATATTTCAATTCAAAAACGACAAAATTAGTTCATTTAGTTTTTTCTCTCGCTGAATTCCTCGACGACACTTTTAATTATTATTTCATTTCTTCATTCCAATTTTCATTAGAGTCGTTAATTAATTTCCGGCGACCAATTAACATTAACGAATTCCCGTCCAATTTATATTAATTCTTAATTGATTTTAATTAATTAATTCGTAGCAATTAATTAAATTTTCTGAGATCTTATACGTTGTTATTTTTTTTTTTTGGTTTTACTAAATTCTTTTTTTTGGGGATTTGTTTTTTCAATATTTTATATTTTAGGTTTGCGTTCTAGATAATAATTCAAACAGATTTGAGCCTATGCCATTGGGGCACCATTGTACGAGGTTTGCTAAGCATATCGGTCCAATGTTTGGTCTCAGTGGGACCACTTCGTGAGGAGAGGATAATTTTACCGATCATTTCGTTCCTACCTATTTGATCGTAGTCCATCACGGTGACCGATAGCGACGTTTCGCGGATGTGTTCCCAAGGAACGCTAAACTGGAACGTTTCGTTGAACACCGGGTTCAACGAGACTTTGATCACGCGTGTTTTGCGTTTCTCCATTCGCTTATCGCCTTTGTGCAACCAGATTTTGACGTAAGGATCTGTTCAATTAAACAACAAAGAAACAATCAAGATTATTTCAAACATTATGGTCAATTGACATAGTAGGAACATCGTCTCGTGTCCGACCCCTCAGGCCAGGCGGGTCAGGACCTCCCCCTCCCCCCCAAACAAACCATTTGAAGTGTCCATTTAATAAGCCGCTTTCAAAGTCAAACTAGACTTCCCTTTAATAACGGTACGGTTCCCACCAATTTTTACACTCCAATTCCCTTAGTTTCAATAAAATGTTCAGCATTTGGATAAAAACTTTCCCGACCCCAGCAAGGAGATTTAGGTAAAATGCAAGAACTAAACTTAGCTCGGGTTGGCGTTAATTGCATTGCATTCTCAAGTGGAAACGCATCCGCCGACGGCTTGTCCAAATCAAACGCCATTTAATTTTAAAAGTCCTGAAGTTGATCTCCGTTTTAAACGTGTTAAGACAACCGTTAATAATAACACGTGGGGGAGAAAGCGCGCCTTAATTCCAAAGTTCCCCGCCAAATACGGGACATTATCGCGCCAAATAAACACCCAACCTTACCTTAGGACTAAACTTAACTGCCTTAAAGCGCTACGAAAGTAGGGTAGCAAAACGGCGCGACTATAAAATCGAAATAGTCTATCCGAGCTCGCGCGCGCCGCGCCTCGAGATGAGCGAGCGCGTGCCGGAAAGGTTTGCCTCATAGACATAATAAATATATAAAGATTATTTCAATAAATGTAGGGGTAAATCAGATAGAGTCGAAAGGTATCATCAGAAGGTATTTGGGGTATCTATGGTAAAAGGATAGGTTATCGGTTATAAGCGACAAGACGTTGTGTAATGGGGCGTTACCAAGGAGTTCTTGAAGTTGACAGAACGGGAACAATATTAACATTTAAAGATAAACACGGGATAGAACATGGGCACCAAATTCCGACCCCCCCCCCCCCAATCCCAAATTCCAACCGTAAATCGTCGCCATAGCAAAATAAATAAATAAATACGGAGATCTTGATTCACGTATAAACCCAAAATATAGCTTTAAATTGAGAAAGGTCCTAAAGTTTTAGTTATATAAGACACGATTTTTATTGGTTGGTCCTGATAATTAATTCAGTTTCTATAATTGTAAATTAATACACCACTCGGCGAGCCACGTAGAATTCAACAATTTTTTCATCTACGTTGACAAATAACGAATAAAATGAAGTTTTGAAAAAAATAAAGCGTATAATTAAAGTTAAAATGATTTACGACTAAGGCAAAACTTAATTTTCAAGCATTATCGTAGTGACTTTGAACGCGGTTCAACCCATGCACAACAGCGCCAGTTGCTTTGTGTTGTCATGAGAGAGTACAAGTTCAATTATACAAATTGCGTTTCTCATTAATCAAAGTAAAACGCCCCTTGAAAAAAATAGCGTTCTTGACATTTATATTTTGATTTTTAAACTTAAATTAATGCGCAATTAAAATTTTAAGTATAAATACGGGAGGCTCGCGATGGTAAAATCATATTCACCGCAGAATATTCCGCTAACGCTACAACAACATGAACAAGCTCGTGTTCGTCGCCTTCGCTCTCCTCGTCGTTGGTAAGTACACACCTTAGTTTTAATTTTAATGTTTCCCAGAATTTTTTTAATCCAAATTTTATTCCCATTCAGTTGGTCTGATGTCAGATCAGGTTCAGGGAATGAAAAACGGATATGATTTGAACCTGAAGGCATCCAAAATTGAACCGAAAAAGCCCAGTTTAACCAGTGGTACCAAAAACTCTGGTCCACCCAATCCTGCCTTGAAAACATGGGGCTTACACCGTGTATATTAATTAGTTCATATAATGTAATAAAGATGAATTGATCAATAATGATAATAACAATTGTTCTCATTTAACTTCATTATTAATTTTCTTCTTAAGGCCATTTCAGATACGATACAACTCAAGTTGACTCAATCAATTTAGATGAGTCAATTCGAGTTGAGTAAAATAGTTGGGTCATGTTGTTTACAAAAGTTGAACCACCAAATTAAAATTTGATCACCAAGTTCAAATGATTTAAGACTAAGGCAAAACTTAATTTTCAAGCTCCTATAGTGACTATGGACGCGATTCCACCTATGCACTACTGCGCCAATTGCTTTGTGATGTCACGAGAGGGTACAAGTTCGTTTCTCATTAATCAAAGTCCCACGCCCCCCCCCTTGAAATATATTGCATTCTTGACATTTATATTCTCATTTTTGAATTTATGTTAATGCATCAATTTAAATTTTAAGTATAAATACGAGGGTATAGCGATCATAAAATCATATTCACCGCAGAATATTCCGCTAACGCTATAACAACATGAACAAGCTAGTGTTCGTCGCTTTCGCTCTCCTCGTCGTTGGTAAGTACACACCTTAGTTTAATTTTAATTGTTTCACAGTATTTATTTATTTATTCAAATTTTATTCCCATCCAGTTGGCCTGATGTCAGATCAGGTTCAGGGAATGAAAACCGAACCTGGTTATTATCAACTGAAGGCGTCCAAAACTGAACCTGCAGTACCGAAAAGGTCCGGTTTAAGCAGTCATCCCAAAAACTCTGATCTAACCGAAACTGAGGAGGAAAAGTGGGGGAAATATTAGTCATAATGTAATAAAGATGAATTGATCAATAAAAATAATTAATTATTCTCATTAACTTTCATCTTAAAATGTTTTTAAGAAATAATATTAGGGACCTTAAAAATTAATTAGTGTTTTTATTAAGGTTAAATTAGTAAAATAATAACGCGACTACCTATCAAGTCAATTAATTAATATGTAGCATAATATTATCGGGGCCAGCAAGTCACATTGATCGGTCCCAACAAAAAAGAACTGAGACTGTAACATAAACACGACTAACCATTAAGTTAGCCTATATGATGACGTCATCTTATCTACTCCCCCTATCTTATATCTGATATATTCTGGTCAAAGCCTACAAGGTCTATTATTTTTCTTCGCGTAATATAAATGTGGATAACCTTTAGAAGGGACACCGAGCGTGTGGTCATCCCTTGGTAGATTTATTAAGCCTATCCAGATTATAATAATTATTATTATTGTTGTTAAATATCAAATGACATTTTTCACTAAAATATTTGTCAAAAAGGAAGAGAGAGAAAAGGGAACAATAAGTCTAGACTCAACCTTATACGTGGTGATTTTTCATTCCAATGACAGTTCAAAAGAATTGAAATGTTAGAGTTGAGATGAAACGAATAAACAAAGTAAGGTACAGGTCACAAGAAGGCGTCATGGCCGCCATACGCCGCGTAGCTTCGACGTCTTTACAGCTCTGTATGGAGTGACTTCTAGCACGCAAACCAAGTGGTGTCATTCGTCAATTCTCATCAAAATTGGTTTCACAATTTAATTGCAAATTTCAAGCAAAACAATCGGGTGTGATCAATCAGTATAGCTTAAGGATTTGTATAAAAACGAGGGTCTAGCGACGGTACAAACATATTCACCGCAGAATATTCCGCTAACTCTATAAGATGAACAAACTGGTATTCGTCGCTTTCGCTCTCCTCGTCGTTGGTAAGTACATACCTTTGTTTTATAATTTTATTTAAATGTTGCCCTGTTTTTTTTGGTTTATTTTAAATTATTTATTGTATTCCCATTCAGTTGGCCTGATTTCAAATCAGGTTGGGGGAATGAAACACTTGGTTGAATATGAACTGAAGGCATCCAAAATTGGACCTGTACCGAATGGGCCCGGTTTAACCAGTCATCGCGAAGGCCTTGGTAAATACGATCCTGACGATTGGATGGTTGCCTAACGCAGTGTATTCGTTCATAATGTAATAAAGATGAATTGATCAATACGATAATTATAATAATTGTTGTTCTCATTAATTTCATTATTAACTGCACCTCTTTGAAATTTTTAAGAAATAGTATGCTGGTTTTTTTGAATCATTAGGGACATTAAAACATAATTAGTGTTAATTATGGTTAAATTAGTAAAACAATAACGCGACTATCTAATTGATAAATTTATCTACAGCATAATATTATCGGGGTCAGCTAAGTGAAATGACCGGCCCCAACAAAAAAGAACTGGGACTGTAACCTAAACACGATTAACCATTTAGTTACCCTATCTGTTGACGTCATCTTGGCTACTCCCCCCATCTTATATCTGATACATTCTGGTCAAAGCCCAAAAGGTTTATTTTTATTAATTTTTCATGTAATATAAAAATGTGGATAACCTTTAAAAGGGACACTAGTCCGCGATGGACAATAAGCGTGTGGTCATCCCTTGGTAGATTTAAGCCTATCCAGATTATTATAATTATTGTTGTTGTTGTTGTTGAATATCAAATGACATTTTTCACGAAAATATTTGTCAAAAAGAAATCAAAGTAACAATAAGTCTAGACTCAACCTTATTTTTTTCAATCCAATGACAGTTCAAAAGAATTAAAATGTTAAGAGTTGAGATGAAACGAATGAACAAAGTAAGGTACAGGTCACAAGAAGGCGTCATGGCTGCCATACGCCGCGTAGCTGCAATGCTTTTACCGCTATATGCCGTGATTTCTTGCACGCAAACCACGTGGTGTCATTCGTCTTCAAATCAAAATTGGTTTTATAATTTATATGTAAATTTCAAGCAAAACAAACGAGTGTGATCGTTGGGTATAACTTCAGGATTTGTATAAATGCGAGGGACTCTCTACCATAGAAACATTATTCACCGCCGCAGAACATTCCGCTAACTCTATAACATGAACAAACTGGTATTCGTCGCTTTCGCTCTCCTCGTCGTTGGTAAGTACATACCTTTGTTTTATAATTTTATTTAAATGTTGCCCAGGGTTGGTTTTTATTTTACTTGTTTATTTACGCCAAATTTTATTCCCATTGATCAGTTGGCCTGATGTCAGATCAGGTTGGGGGAATGAAAAACGGGTATGATTTGAAACTAAAGGCATCCAAAATTGAACCTGTACCGAAAAAGCCCGGTTTAACCAGTCATCGCGAAAGCCATGCTATGCACGCTGGGATGATTTTCTAACTCCGTGTATTCGTTCATAATGTAATAAAGATGAATTGATCAATACGATAAATATAATAAAAGTTGTTCTTATTAATCTCCTTATTAACTACACGTCATTGAAATTTTTTAGAAATAATTAAAATGTGGGTGGACACTACAACCGTGCACTGGTCAACCCTTGTTAGATAAAGCCCATCTAGATTATTATAATTATTATTCTTGATTAAAGGAAAAGTTCAGGTCAGGTATAGATAACTGATTATACTTTTTTAAAAAAGGGCCTTTTTCTAAATATTAAAGGAAATAAATATTAAAAATAAAATGAATTATCTCTTATTATTATTATTAAATGCATTGAATTAGTCTAGAAAGCTATCAAGGAGTACCGCGCTCCCTCCCCGCCATTGCTTAAGTATCGTCTGCTAAATTGAACCTCTTACCTCTACGGGATTGGTTGAATTTTCACAAGCTGTAAGAAGTTCGATTACGGTATAAGCTAACATGAATATAATACTGAAAAAAAAAAATTCCTTTTTTTATCTACCTTGACATATTTCGAATAAAATTAAGTTTTGAATAAAATGAAGTTTTGAATAAAATGAAGTTTTGAATAAAATGAAGTTTTGAATAAAATGAAGTTTTGAATAAAATGAAGTTTTGAATAAAATGAAGTTTTGAATAAAATGAAGTTTTGAATAAAATTAAGTTTTGAATAAAATGAAGTTTTGAATAAAATTAAGTTTTGAATAAAATTAAGTTTTGAATAAAATGAAGCGTATAATGATTTACGACTAAGGTAAAACTTAATTTTCAAGCTCCTATAGTGACTTTGGACGCGGTTCAACCTATGCACTACAGCCCCAGTTGCTTTGTGATGTCACGAGAGAGTACAAGTTCAGTTATGCGATTTGCGTTTCTCATTTATCAAGTCCCACGGCCCCCTTTGAAAAAAATTGCATTTTTGACATTTATATTTTGATTTTTGAATTTATGTTAATGCGCAATTAAAATTTTAAGTATAAATACGGGAGGCTCGCGCCGGTAAAATCATATTCACCGCAGAATATTCCTCTAACGCTACAACATGAACAAGCTCGTGTTCGTCGCCTTCGCTCTCCTCGTCGTTGGTAAGTATAAACCTTAGTTTTCTTTTTAATGTTTCCCAGCCTGTTTTTGTTTTTTTTTAATCTAAAACTTCACTCCCATCCAGTTGGCCTGATGTCAGATCAGGTTCAGGGAATGAAACACAGATATGATGATGATGATGATGATTGGGAACTGAAGGCATCCAATATTGAACCGAAAAAGCCCGGTTTAACCAGTCGCACCAAAAACTCTCGTAAATCCAATCCTGCCGAGAAATCATGGGGCTTACACCGTGTATATTAATTAGTTCATATAATGTAATAAAGATGAATTAATCGATAATAATAATAATAATTGTTCTCATTAACTTCATTACTAACTTTTCTTTTAGAAATTTTTAAGAAATATGTTGTTGGTTTTGAATTGTTAGTGACATTAAATTAATAATTGGTGCTTATTATGGTTAAATTAGTAAAATAATAACGCGACTACCTATCAAGTCAATTAATTAATATGTAGCATCATATTATCGGGGCCAGCAAGTCACATTGACCGGTCCCAACAAAAAAGAACTGAGACTGTAACCTAAACACGACTAATTAAGTTAGCTACATTATAACGTCATCTTGACCACTCCCCCTATCTTATATCTGATATATCACGTAATATAATGTGGATAACCTTTAGAAGGGGCTCCGGTCCGCGATGGACACCAAGCGTGTGGCCATCCCTTGGTAGATAAAACCCATAGATTTTTATAATTATTATTGTTGAATATCAAATGACATTTTTCACGAAAAAAAGGAACAACAAGTCGAGACTCAACCTTATACGTGGTGATTTTTCATTCCAATGACAGTTCAAAAGAATTGAAATGTTAGAGTTGAGATGAAACGAATAAACAACCAAGGTACAGGTCACAAGAAGGCGTCATGGCCGCCATACGCCGCGTAGCTTCGACGTCTTAACAGCTATGTATGCCGTGACTTCTAGCACGCAAACCAAGTGGTGTAATTCGTCAATTCTCATCAAAATTGGTTTTACAATTTAAAGTCAAATTTCAAGCAAAACAATCGGGTGTGATGTCGTTGGGTATAGCTTAAGGATTTGTATAAAAACGAGGGTCTAGCGACAGTACAAACATATCCACCGCAGAATATTCCGCTAACTCTATAAGATGAACAAACTGGTATTCGTCACCTTGGCTCTCCTCGTCTTTGGTAAGTACATACCTTAGCTTTATAATTTTATTAAATGCTGCCTGTTCTTTTTTTTAAATTATTTATTGTATTCCCATTCAGTTGGTCTGATGTCAAATCAGGTTCAGGGAATGAAACACTCGGTTGAATATGAACTGAAGGCATCCAAAATTGGACCTGTACCGAATGGGCCCGGTTTAACCAGTCATCGCGAAGGCCATGGTATATACGATCGTGGCCATTTTATGGTTGGCTAACCCAGTGTATTCGATCATAATGTAATAAAGATGAATTGATCAATCCGATAAATACAATAATTGTTGTTCTCATTAATTTCATTATTAACTGCACCTCTTTGAAATTTTTAAGAAATGTGGGTGGACACTACAACCGTGCACTGGTCAACCCTTGTTAGATAAAGCCCATCTAGATTATTATAATTATTATTCTTGATTAAAGGAAAAGTTCAGGTCAGGTATAGATAACTGATTATACTTTTTTAAAAAAGGGCCTTTTTCTAAATATTAAAGGAAATAAATATTAAAAATAAAATGAATTATCTCTTATTATTATTATTATTATTATTAAATAATTTGCATTGAATTAGTCTAAAAAGCTATCAAGGACTACCACGCCCCCTCCCTGCCATTGCTTAAGAGGCGTCTGCTAAATCGAACCTCTTACCTCTACGGGATTGGTTGAATTTTCACAGACAGTAAGAAATAAGTTAACATGAATATAATACTGAAAAACTCGGGGTTTTTTTTTCTTCTTATTTTTTTTTTCATCTACCTTGACGTATTACGAATGAAATGAAGTTTTGAATAAAATTCAGCGTATAATTAAAGTTAAAATGATTTACGACTAGGCCAAAACTTAATTTTCGAGCTCCTAGTGACTTTGAACGCGATTCCACCCATACACTACTGCGCCAGTTGCTTTGTGATGTCACGAGAGAGAGTACAAGTTCAATTATACAAAATGCGTTTCTCATTAATCAAGTCCCACGCCCCCCTTGAAAAAAATAGCGTTCTTGACATTTATATTTTTATTTTTAAACTTAAGTTAATGACGCAATTAAGATTTTAAGTATAAATACGGGAGACTCGCTACCACAAAATCATATTCACCTCAGAATAATACTCTAAAGGCGCGTTTATAAGCGAGCGAGAAAAGGTGCTTTCGCTTGTGTATGAAGCCGAAACTTCATCGTCGTGATCGGAAAAAGCTTGCGACGTCAGCGTACTCTAGGTAGTTCATGTTTATAAAGGCGCTGGCACTCGCGACTCGAGAACTGATATTTTTAGAACGAGAGAGTAATTAAAATGGCGACGATGATTGAGCAACGCATAATCGTTTTAACAGCAATGGAAGGTATATTACTAACCAAAATGAAACTATTGCTGTTAAAAAAGAAATAACAGTTGGAAAAGAAAAAAGAAAGAAAAGCACGTAGGTGGGGAACTCATCCCATTTGGTTGAAGAGGAGGGATATTTTCATACGTTCATTGATTAACATTTCTTTAACTTCATGGTCTTTTTTCCTTTCTATTTCTTTTCTCGCTTTATTGCTAAAGCGACATTTAAAAACAAAAACACAACCACCTCGATCGCAGCAATCTCGCAATGTCTGAAACTGTAGCAGAATGGCAGACTACATATTTATTTGGCGTTTTAGTGGATAAAATTAAACACGTGACCCCAACCGAGAGCTGAAACCTAAAATACACAAGCGAGAAGATCAAAGTTTCTTTGAAGCGCTCAGCTTGCGCCATAAGTTAGCGCAGTTTGCGTCTGCTTATGGAAAATCAGCTCTCGCATGTTTATAAACGGTCGCGCGGAAGCCGACGCCGAGTAAAAATTTGAAGCTTCAACTATCAGCTTCAGGTTTTCGCTCGCTTATAAACGCGCCTTAACGCTACAACATGAACAAGCTCGTGTTCGTCGTCTTCGCTCTCCTCATCATTGGTAAGTATAAACTTTAGTTTAATTTTAAATGTTTCCCAGTATTTATTTATTTATGCCAAATTTTATTCCCATTCAGTTAACCTGATGTCAGATCAGGTTCAGGGAATGAAAATCGGATTTCATTATGAAGATTTGGAGAAACTGAAGGCATCCAATACTGTACCGAAAGCGTCCGGTTTAACCAGTCGCACCAAAAACTCTCGTAAATCCAATCCTGCCGAGAAAGTACTGGGCTTACGCCGCGTATATTAATTAGTTCATATAATGTAATAAAGTTGAATTGATCGATAATAATAATAATTGTTCTCATTAACTTCATTAATAACTTTTTTTTTTAGAAATTTTTAAGAAATATGTTGTTGGTTTTGAATCGTTAGGGACATTAAAAATAATTAGTGTTAATTAAGCTTAAATTAGTAAAACAATAACGCTACTATCTATCTTTATAATAATTAATATGTTGCATAATATTATCGGGTCCAGGTAAGTCACAGTGACCGGCCCCAACAAAAAAAACTGAGACCGCAATCTAAACACGACTAACCATTTAGTTAGTTATATGATGACGTCATCTTGGCTACTCCCCCTATCTTATATCTGATCTATTTTTTTTTACATAATATAAACGTGAATAACCTTTAGAAGTGGACACTATAAGAGTGTGGTCATCCCTTGGTACCACAAAGCCTATCTAGATTATTATTATAATTATTGTTAAATATTAAATGAAATTTGTCTTCGTCTACGTTATACCATTTTTCATAAAAATATTTGTCAACAAAAAAATTATAAAAAACCAAAGTAACGTGATGGCAGTTCAAAATAAAATGTTCGAATTAAGATTAAACGAATAATAAGCAAGGTAAACGTCACAACAAAGCGTCATGGCCGCCATACGCCGCGTAGTTTGATGCCTTTACAACTCTATATGGCGTGACTGATAGCTGCAAACCACGTGGTGTCATATCATCAATATTGGTTTTATAATTTATATGCAAATTTTAAGCAAAACAATCAAGTGTAATCTCGTTGGGTATAGGTAAGTTTTTGTATAAATAGCAACCATAAAATATATTCATCAAAGAATATTCGGCAAACGCTATAATATGAACAAATTGATATTTGTCACCTTCGCTCTACTCGTCGTTGGTAAGTATATACCTTTTTTCAAAAGTATACATGGTGTTTCTGATAAGTCTAGCCTAAATTAAGCTGCAGTGTTATTTTTGAGTTGAAAATTTAATTTCTATATGAATAATTAATTTTTTAAGTCTCTGAGCTATGGTCATCCCCTATTATTCAAATGCCCCCTTCACGGTCTTAACGTGATATTTCATTTCAGTTGGCCTGATGTCAAATCAGGTTGAGGGAATGGACAGCCGCCCTCCTGGAAAACCCAGATATAATGGTGTCCAAAGGTTTCCGAACTTAAAACCTCACCCCAAATTTCATCGTGGACCGGCGCTAAAAGTTGAACCCAAATTTCATCGTGGACCGGCGTTGAAAATCTAACGCTACCAAAAACTAACCAAAGCCTCTCCGGCCAGTTTTCTTTAAATAATAGATAATTATGTAACTCATCGATATAATAATTAATTATAAAGAAATAAAGATGAATTGATATAATTATAAAAACAATTTTTTCTTATTAACTTTTCTCTTGGAAATTTTTAAGATGCCGAACCAAGTTAGGTATAGCTGATGACGTCATCTTGACTATTAACCCCCTATCTTAGTCTGGTCAAAGCCTACAAGGTCTATTTATTATCACACGATATAAATGTGCACTGGATAACCTTTAGAAGGGAACCTTTTCGCGATGGACACTGTAAGCGCGTGGTCATCCCTCGGTATTAGTTAAATATTCCACGACATTTGTTTACGTCAATCTGACAAATTTCACGAAAATATTTGACTACGTCATACGGAATTCACGGTACACACTTACATAAATATAATAATGAAAACCTCGCGTGCTTTATTTGTCTCTATGCAAATTTAAATGCAATTTAAAATAAAAGTGAGAGTATAATTAAAGTAAGGAAATTTTTTTCCATGATTTACGACTAAGCTAAAACTGAAAAACAAGTCACGTTACATTACGTCAAAATCCATTATGGCGACCTAAATTTTCACGCGTACTCTCAGTGACTTTGAACACGGTTCTGGTTCCACCCACGATGTCATGACAGGGTACAAGTTGAACTACACACAAATTACGCTTACCATTATTCAAATTAATGCCCCTATTATAATTTTAAGTATAAATACGGGAGGCTCGCGCCAGTAAAAGAATATTTCGCTAACGCTATAACATGAACAAGCTTGTATTGGTCACCTTCGCTGTCCTCGTCCTTGGTAAGAAAAATTTTGTTTTTCCCCGGGTTACTTTTTTAATCCAAATTTCATTCCCGTCATCCAGTTGGCCTGATGACAGATCAGGTTCAGGGAATGAAACACGGATATGATTTGAAACTGAAGGCGTCCAAAATTCAACCAGTAACGAAAACGCCCGATTAAAGCAGTCATCCCAAAACCTCTGCTCCATTACACGAACTTGCCGAGATAAACCCATTCGCCTAACGCCGTGTACTCGTTCATAATGTAATAAAGATGAATTGATCGATAATAATAATAATTGTTCTCATTAACTTCATTATTAACTTTTCTCTTAGAAATTTTTAAAAAATTTAGTATGTTGGTTTTGAATCGTTAGGAACATTAAAAAATAATTAGTGTTAATTATGGTTAAATTAGTAAAACAATATTAATTATGTAATCGGTTGCGTAATATTATAAGGGCCAGGTAAGTGAAGTGACCGGCCCCAACAAAAAGAACTGAGACCTGTAACCTAAACACGACTAACTAAGTTACCCTATCTGATGACGTCATCTTGACTACTCCCCCTATGTTATATCTGATCTATTTCTTATCAAACAATATAAACGTGGATAACCTTTAGAAGTGGACACCCGTTAGTAAATAAGTCGCGATGGACACTATAAGAGTGTGGTCATCCCTTGGTACATAAAACCTATCTATATTATTATAATTATTATTATTACTGTTTAATATGGAAATTCTGACATTTTTCATAAAATATTTGTTAAAAAAAAACCCAATGGAACATGGCAGTTCAATAGAATTAAAATGCTCAAATTTAGATGAAACGAGTAACAAGTAAGGTAGACGTCACAACAAAGTGTAATGACTCCCATACGCCGCGTAGCTTCGATGCCTATACTGCTACATGGCGTGACTGATAGATGCAAATCACGTGGTGTCATATCATCAAAATTGATTTTACAATTTATAGGCAAATTTCAAGCAAAACAGTCCAGCATAATCTCGATGTGTATAGCTTTAGGATTTGTATAAATAGCGACAATACCGCTACAACAACATGAACAAGCTTGTATTGGTCACCTTCGCTCTCCTCGTCCTTGGTAAGTACATACCCTTTTATTATCAAAAGTATACAGCCTGGTGTTTATGATAAGTCTAGCCAGCCTAAATTAAGCTGCAGTGTTCTTTTTGGGGACACGATTTTGAGTAGAAAATTGTCACTGAGCTATGGTCATCCCCTATTATTCAAACCCCCCCCCCCTTCATGGTCTTGACGTGATATTTCATTTCAGTTGGCCTGATGTCAGATCAGGTTGGGGGAATGGACAGGGGCCCTCCTGTCAAAAGAAGATATTATGGTGTCCAATGGTTTCCGGACTTAAAATTTCAACCCCAATTTTATCATGGACCGGCGCTAAAAGCTCAACCCAAAGAGATGATTATGTAAAAAACTAACCAAAGCCTCTCCGGGCAATTATCTTTAAATAATAGATAATTATGTAAACTAGCGAAATAATAATTAATCATAATGAAATAAAGATTAATTGATATAATTAAAAAAATTATTTTTGTTGTTATTAACTTTTCTCTTTGAAAATTTTTAAGAAATAATATGTAGATTATGAATCGTTATACACGTTAAAAATTAATTAGTGCTAATTATGGTTAAATTAGTAAAACAATAACGCGACTATCTATCTAGTCAATCAATTAATTAAATAATCTGTTGCTCTTGGTTGGGGCGAGCTAAGTCACAGTGAAGTGACCGGTCCCTAACAAACTTCTGAGACTGTAACCTAAACACGAAAAACCATTAATTTAGCCTATTTGATGACGTCATCTTGACCACTCCCCCTATCTCATATCTGATATATTCTGGACAAAGCCTACAAGTTCTATTTTTATTTTTCACATAATATAAATGTTGATAACCTTTACAAGGAACAGTAAATAAGACACTAAGCGAGGGTCATCCCTTGGTAGATAAAACCCATAGATTATTATAATTATTATTGTTAAATATTAAATGACATTTTTCACGAAATATTTGTCAAAAAAATAAGACAATTTTGTGGTGATTATTCATTTCCATGGCAGTTCAAAAGAATTAAAATCATCGAAGTAAGGTAAAAGTCACAACAAGGCGTATTGGCTTCGAAGCTTTTACCGTTATATGGCGTGACTTCTACCCACGTGGGGTCATTCGTCATCTTATCAAAATTTATATGCAAATTTCAATCGGGTATAGTTTTAGGATTTGTATAAATACGAGGGTCTAGCGATGGTACAAACATATTCCGCTAACACTACAACAACATGAACAAACTGGTATTCGTCACCTTCGCTCTCCTCGTCCTTGGTAAGTACATACCCTTTTTTATCAAAACTATACAGCCTGGTGTTCCTGATAAATCTAGCCAAAATTAAGGGACAGTGTTCTTCTATCAAAGACCTTTTGACCTGACACTGTTATCGAGAATTAAGATTTGACCTCTTAATTAATTTAGTAATAATTGACTTTAAGTTTCTTAATTAAAGTTTATTTGTTCAATCTTAACTCTTAAACAGTATCCCTTATAGGTCAAACAAAATTGAGATAGAACATTTTAGATTCAAAATCGATTTCCCAAAGAACAACACTTGACCCCCTTAATTTATGGATGCAGACTTTATCAGAAACACCCGGTATCTTTTATCACCCCCAGATTTTTTTAACACCTAATCTTATTTCCTGGTTCAGTTGGACTGATGTCAAATCAGCTGGTTCAAGGAACAGAATTCAATTTTGAAAACCCGAAGGGGTTACGAAAAATTGAACCCGCAGGCAAAGCGTCCGGTTTAACCAGTCGTACCAAACACCCTGGGCTACACGAATATATTCGAGGCTAAAGCTATGTATTAGTAATATTATAAAGAAATAAAGATGAATATGATAATAATAATAATCGTTGTTCTTATTAACATCGTTGATAACTTAAATCTAAGAAATTTCTAAGAAATAATTAAAACGGGTAACCATGCCCCCAAATAAGCCACCGCGGTGGTGGTCATCTCTTCCTTGACCAATCCTATCTAAATTATTATAATCATTATTATTGTTAAATATTAAATATTAAATGACATTTATCTTCGCGCCTACATGATACCATTCTGACATATATCTTATGCAAATATCTTTGTCAAAAAACCCAATAGAACAATAAGACTAAACTAAACTCAAAACCATAGTATACGATAATTTTTCATTCCAATGACAGTTCAAAAGAATTAAAAATTCTTGAATTGAGATTATACCAGAACGAATAACAAGTAAGGTAAACGTCACAACAAACAGTAATTGCTGCCATAAATCGCGTAGTTTTGATGCCTTTAAAGCTAGGTATATGGCGTGGTATGATTCGACATATCATCAAGATTGGTTTTACAATTTATATGCAAATTTCAAGCAAAACAATCGGGTGTAATGTCGTTGGGTATAGCTAGGTTTTTGTATAAATGCGAGGGACTCTCTGCCATAGAATCATATTCATCGCAGAATATTCCTCTAACGCTACAACAACATGAACAAACTGGTATTCGTCACCTTCGCTCTCCTCGTCCTTGGTAAGTACATACCCCTTTTTCAAAAGTATACAGCCTTAATTAAGTCCCTAAGCTATGGTCATTAACCATTATTCAAATCCCTGCCCCCCCCCCTTCATGGTCTTAACGTGATATTTCATTTCAGTTGGCCTGATGTCAAATCAGGTTGAGGGAATGAAGAGCCCCTCTCCTGGCCAACCGAGACATAATGGTGTCCAAAGGATGTCGGACTTAAAAGCTTATCCCAAAGAGATGCTCATGTTAAAAACTAGCCATGCCAAAAAGGCCATAGCCGCTCCGGGTTATCTTTAAATAAGAGATAATTATGTAAACCACCGACTTAATTATTCATAAAGAAATAAAGATGAATTAATTTAATTATAAAAATAAATAATTTTTCTTATTAACTTTTCTCTTAGAAATTTTTAAGATGCCGAACCAAGTTAGGTATAGCTGATGACGTCATCTTGACTATTACCCCCTATCTTATATCTGATATATTCTGGTCAAAGCCTACAAGGTCTATTTTTCTTTCGCATAATATAAATGTTGATAACCTTTAGAAGGAACAGTAAATAAGCCACGATGGACACTAAGCATGTGGTGGTCATCCCTTGGTAGATTTAAGCCTATCCAGATTATTATAATTATTGTTGTTGTTGAATATCAAATGACATTTTTCACGAAAATATTTGCCAAAAAGAAAGAGAGAAAGGGAACAATAAGTCGAGACTCAACCTTACACGTGGTGATTTTTCATTCCAATGACAGTTCAAAAGAATTAAAATGTTAAGAGTTGAGATGAAACGAATAAACAAAGTAATGTACAGGTTACAACAAGGCGTCATGGCCGCCATACGCCGCGTAGCTTCAATGTTTTTACAGCTCTAAATGCCGTGACTGCTAGCTACAAACCCACGTGGTGTCATTCGTCTTCTCATCAGAATTGCTTTTATAATTTAAATGCAAATTTCAAGCAAAACAAACGAGTGTGATCGTTGGGTATAGCTTCAGGATTTGTATAAAAACGAGGGTCTAGCGACAGTACAAACATATTCATCGCCGCAGAATATTCCGCTAACTCTATAAGATGAACAAACTGGTATTCTTCGCTTTCGCTCTCCTCGTCGTTGGTAAGTACATACCTTTTTTCTCAAAAGTATACAGGGTGTTTCTGATAAGTCTAGCCAGCCTAAATAAAGGGGCAGTGTTCTTTTTGTTGGGTGCTCGATTTTGAGTAGAAAATTGTAACTTCTATCTGAATTATTTTATAAGTCTCTGAGCTATGGTCATCCCCCATTATTCAAATCCCCCCTTCATGGTCTTGACGTGATAATTCATTT
Source organism: Phalangium opilio (assembly GCF_054372755.1). Classification (NCBI taxonomy): domain Eukaryota; kingdom Metazoa; phylum Arthropoda; class Arachnida; order Opiliones; family Phalangiidae; genus Phalangium; species Phalangium opilio. The sequence goes on from NW_028324223.1 coordinate 2,156,313, forward strand.
CAGTTGGCCTGATGTCAAATCAGGTTGAGGGAATGGACAGCGGCTCTCTTGTCAAAACCAGATTTCATCGTGGACCGGCGCTAAAAGCTCAACCCAAAGAGATGCTCATGTTAAAAACTAGTCATGCCAAAAAGGCCAAAGCCGCTCCGGGCAGTTTTCTTTAAATAAGAGATAATTATGTAAACCACAGACTTAATTATTCATAAATAAATAAAGATGAATTAATATAATAATTAAAATAATAATGGTTCTTATTAACTTTACTATATTAGAGCTTAATAAATTTGACTCGCGCACGTTACGTATTTCTCGAAGTTAATGAATAGCGTTTTGTTTAGTTCAATTTAATTTAATGCCTAAACCCAAATCATTTAAATTAATTTATTTTCTGAAATAATAATATAAGGCATTATAAGTTAAATATAATTCAATGGATACTAAATTCTCAGCGTTCGTAATTTAACTATTGAAAATTCAACGTGTCCTTAATACAAATCAAAATAAATTAAATCCGAATCGTCGCATCTCTTTAAAACTCAACAAGTACTCGAAGGAAGTCGGACCGCGTCCTGAAGTTCCACACAAACAATAATGAATTCCCGCCTGTTTTTGCTCATTCTTGGCAAGTCGAATTTTAATTATATTATTTTCTAATATCAACTGACTCTACGATTAAAATTATTTTTGAAAAAAAAACCCTTTTCTCCCTGAGTCTTTTTTGTCAAATATTTATTTCCCGAGGGGTTTTTGTCAAATATTTATTTCCCGAGGGGTTTCTTTGTCAAATATTTATCTTTCTGAGGTTTTTTTTTGGAAAATAATATCTCCCTGAGTTTTATTGTAAAATATTTATCTCCCCGAGTTTTTTGTAAAATATTTATCTCCCCGAGTTTTTTTGTAAAATATTTATCTCCCCGAGTTTTTTTGTAAAATATTTATCTCCCCGAGGTTTTTTTGTCAAATATTTATTTCCCAGAGTTTTTTTTTTGCCAAATATTTATCTCCCTGAGATTTTCGCAGGTTTGTATGAACCCTGGAAAAAAATTCCCCGACTTATCCAAGTTATTCCCGAATTCTTCAAATTTTAACTATAGGCAAATAAATAAAAAACCCCACGCTTCATAACTCATTTTATCCAAAACTTAAAAACACCATAACGAATAATATTATTTTTCAAACTTAATTAAACCACATATATATAGGTAGCCTGATAATGGAGTCGATTTTAAGCAAACCATTGGATCCTCGCGAGGCTAAGACGGCATCTTTAAAATCTAAGGTCCCTATTCCCCGGGCCAAGAGCAACTGGTTCTCGGGCTTGGTCAAGGTGCCATATATTGAAATTTTAGACCCCTTTTTATACATTGTCGATGCGTTCACGGGATACACGGAGAGACAAAACAGGCATTAATAGAAAGTTAACCAATCCCACTACAACAACAACAACAACAACAACAACAACAACAAACATCCCCTATTTAAAATGTAGAATAAATAAATAAATAAATAAATAAATATTACGAATACATTTGTATTATAATTAAATATCCGAATGTTAGAGTGGGGGGGGGTTCAAATTCACGCGCTGCGTTTGTCTCGCGCTCACGTGATTAATTTTGGCGCCCTTTTTATACATACATCACACCTATACTAATCTAAGACAGAATATATCTCGCGAGGTTTGGCGCCAAAAAACATCTCGTGGTTTATCATCATAAAGATGGATCGGTTCTAATATCGTCCCCCCGATGGTTGTCATGGCAACGCCTTTCATTAAGAAAAGAAAATGCAACCCCCTTCTTTCCCCCAACCCTATTTCATACAACTATATTAGTTTATCAACGCCAGGGTCACGTGGTAGGCAAAGGGGTTTTGAAGGTATTTCCTATTCAAATTAGATCCCGTTCTTATCGACCTATTTTTAAAACAAAAGCCGGAACGCTTCCCTCGACCCACAATTCCCCCAAAAGAGTAAAGAAAAAAATTGTAAAATGACACTTTCGGAAGTAATATAACGAAGGCACTTCCGGTTAAATACCGGAAATTGTTTCACCAGAATAGAGACTTTAAGGGGGACACGTTTGACGTTGACAAATATAAAGGCGAGATAAAAATATTCTTTTTAAAAAAATACCAAAAATAAAAATATAGAAAATTTTATAAAGAAGGTTCTGGTTATCTTTTCAAGTTTTTGGCTTCTATGGAAAAATAAATTCGCTTTGACTTTACCTTTAAAAATATATCATATCTAGCGTGCATTATGACGTCACAAAATAATAAAAAAAATTGCGTGATGAACCACGCACGTCAATTCGTGTCAAATTCACTTGTCAAAAAGAACGATGTCTTACTACATTGGCAGGTAGCTTACTTAACACTGACAAGTTAGGTTGTCTTTAAAAATCTCGCGCGCTAAAAGATTTCCGGCCAGCGCGTGAAAAAAAAAAGAAAAAAAGGGAAAGTGAATGAATTACCTGAAGATCCCGTAATGTCTTTGGCCTTTAAATTCCGGCATTTGATGATAGATACCGTCAATTCGCTCGTCCGTGGAACGTACAATAAACTCATTAACATTTCTCCCAGCTAGAACGGAAGAAAAAACGAACGAAAACAAACAAAAAAGTTAATTAGACATTTAATTAACTTTGTAACACTTACGCTATCCCTTTAATATAATAAATAAGTTTTATCCCAATTTTAAAAATGGCGCGTGATACTGCACGAGATTGGGTGGGGGCCGATGGGGGGGGGGTAAGAATAAAACTTAGCAAGCTGTCAATTAAACGAAATTATTCTGACAGACGTAAATGGCGGGAATATGGCACGTGCCCGAATTTGTATAAAGGGGCCATAGATATATTAAAAGGGTAGATACACAATTCAATGGGAGGTCGACGTGTAAGGGGCAACGAGCAGACAGCCGCTATTTTCTGGGGGTAGCCGTATAAAACGCCATCTATCGGGAACTTTCGAAACTAAATTAAAGGATGAGCTTAGAGTAGTGGCACTCTATGTTAACCCCCTATAGGGCATAATAAGTCAAACCCTCGGAGATGCCATTACTCCATTTTATACGAGCTAAGAGCAGAAAAACGTATTTTATAAATTTTACACCTGTAAAATCGTTTAAAAAACACTTGGAACTTGTATTTCTACTTACTTTCGAGGAAATACCACCGTTTTCTGAAGGTAAGAGTCTTTTTTTATACATTTATTAGTAATAAAAACATTTAAGGCGAGCTAAGCCTTGGTCTTGTAAAACACGGCAGATTAGTGATTAGCGTTGTTTTCAGCGTTGAAAAACGTTATTTTATCATGTTAAAAAAACGTTAGCAACGTTTTAAGGTACTGATATTTAAATATCCGGACATTAAACTGTTACATATTCTTAAAATAAGAGTCGATAATGGTGCCCACAATAACAAACTTTGTTAAGTGTGTGTCTCTATATTTAAAGGCATAAAACAAAACATAACATAAACGTTTTTATTTACTTATTTATGTAACAATCATGGCTTCAACTCATGTTTGCTGCGTTCAAACTGTAGGTGTAAAGAACGTTTTCTTTCTTACCACAACTTTCCGAAAGAAGTGGATTAATTCTATAACAACAGCTGTAGGACCTCTGTCCACTGATATCTCCAGTTTACGGATTTGTTCAAAACATTTTACAAAATCAGATTTCTTTCCCACCACTGGAAAGAGACTACGTAGAGCGCTCAAACCGTACGGTTCGCGATTCCATCCTAATTTGGAGATCAAATTAATGTAACCGATGAAATTATCCCTAAACTGACTCTCCGTAATTTGACTCTCGAGCAACAATCTGAAGCATTAGAAGAAATGGGAGCGTTGTCCTTTGATCATGGATTGAAGCATGAACCCGCTGCTTTTTCAAATATTCAGGCAACACATCAATACCCAGTGTCACACCTCTGTGGGTTTGATTGTTAATCCACAATTTTGCTTCCTTGGGGCAAGCCCCGATTACCTTATACTGGTTGAGGACCAGCTGCACTTAGTGGAGATCAAATGCCCTTACACTATTTTCAAGAATAAAGAAACTATCAGAGGAAAATCAGCTTCGGGTAACTTTTACCTTTACTTTGACGAAGAAACGGATGAACTGGAACGTCTATCATCAGATTCAGGGTCAGCTTTTCGTGTGTAACGTACCCGTATGCTTTTGGGCAGTATTTGTGCCACCCGATAACATCGAAATCTTGATGATAGTGAAAGACAACCAATTCATCAATGATACCTTGCTTCCAAAATTATCCTCTAAATATTTCATTAGTCTCCTAGGCCTACCTCATTTTGCCATAGAAATGTTCGAAAAGCCTAAAAAATAAATTTTCCAAGTCACTAAAGTACAGCCTCTTTTCTCTATGTGCAAATCAAATCTACATTATGGCCATGACCAAGGCTTAGCTCGCCTTAAATGTTTTTATTACTAATAAATGTATAAAAAAAGACTCTTACCTTCAGAAAACGGTGGTATTTCCTCGAAAGTAAGTAGAAATACAAGTTCCAAGTATTTTTTAAACAATTTTACAGGTGTAAAATTTATAAAATACGTTTTTCCGCTCTTAGCTCGTATAAAATGGAGTAATGGCATCTCCGAGGGTTTGACTTATTATGCCCTATAGGGGGTTAACATAGAGTGCCACTACTCTAAGCTCATCCCTTAATTTATTTTCGAAAGTTCCCGATAGATGGCGTTTTATACGGCTACCCCCAGAAAATAGCGGCTGTCTGCTCGTTGCCCCTTACACGTTTTTTTCGTTAAGCCTAAGCCAGCGAAGTGGATCTAGACCCTTTATAGTTTTACTATATCTATGAAAGGGGCACGCGAGGCGAGGGGGGGGGGGTAGTATCTCGCGCCAATTTCTCTTTCTTTTTCCCGCCAATTGGAAATCATTAGTAACCCGAGCACGTCTCGTGCCTTTGCTAACAAAACCATAAAAAGTAAAAAAGTAAAAAAATAAACACAAAAATAGAAAACTTCGCTGCTCTAGTTTCTTTCTTTGGGGCATCAATTCCAGAAGGTGTTAAGATTAAGAACGTTTCGTTATCCCGAAGTGTTTTACGATAAACAGTTACTTAAACACTAAAATAAAATTGCCTGGTTTTTTTTAAACACCCCTGTATAGGAAATTATTGACGCTAATTAAATATGTAATTAGAAGAAAATGGGATTGGGTGTAGTAGCGATCATCAACTTGAAATATTGCTAAGTAACATTTAAGCTAATTGCATCAAGTGTCCCCCCCCTCTTAAAACTGAAGAAGAGTATGTATACAGTTGAACTACTTTCAGGAATCCCTTAAAGGGAAGGTGAAACGTTATTTAATCGAGGAGTGATATTTTTAATCGATTCTTCTTCAACTAATTAAATGTGAGTATTGTAATCATTAAAGGTAAATACCACTTAGGAATTATTTAAAAAATAAATTCGTTTCACACTCCCTTTAAGAATTAAAAGAAAAGAAATGCGGCAAAAAAAGGAACCTGATTGTTTCAAATTGAAGAGTCAGCAAAAAGGCTCTAAAAAAACGTACAAATTGAATGAAAAGGCAAAGACTAAGAGAAAAGACGGCGGACCATACTGTTGAATCAAAAAATTAAATGGAATAAAAATTGTAAAAAGTTGGCGGAAAATACTTTGGATTCTTTTCTTATTTTGAAAAAAATAAGGAAATGAAATTTGGGCCACTGTTGAAGAATCAATAACAGACAAGAAGCTCATAATTGACCAGTAGAAAATTCTACGAAATCCTTTCATTCCCATGGCCTTTGACCTTCGAATAAATATCCCATTCTCATTTTAAACAAATTTACTTCTAGTTTACGACCTTCTAAAAAAATCTCCTCTATTGAAAAGCGGCTGAGGCATTTGAGGGGGGTGAGGGGAGAGCCTACAAGAGTTGAACCACTCAATTTTTGATATCGAGGTCAAATTCGAGTAATGGTCAAGCAAGCAAGCGTGGTCAATTTAACCCGAAATTTATTGAGAAAAACTGATTTTATATGACAGCTGATATTACGCTGTTGGTTTCCATATTGTTCCTATTGATCGATTGAAGAAAAATATTTGACCAACGGTCAAAAAAAGAACCTCCGTATAACAACTAACTGACCAATATGAAAACCTAAACCTATATAGTAGCCAACGTTTCTACCTCATAGACATCACCCAAGCTCTGCCAATACTCCACTGACCACCGAATGACCACTGACCATACGTGGTATTTTAACCAAAGCGGTAGGGCAATAAAAGTTAATACGATATTCGCATTATTGGTCAAGTTAAGACTTGAATTTCCGCACGATAAACGTTTAAGGCCCAAGTACTAGATGAACTGTACAGCTTGACCAATCGATACCGGTCAGAAGCAATTGTTAAAACGTTGCGTGCATTAAATTACGTACTACACACTACGCGGTATGTTTAATCAAAGGGGATGGACACGTGGCGTACTTCATTCCCGGTTGTTAATAAGGTTAATAAAGACTTAGGGAAATCAATAGAGCGTGTTAGTTAGTGTCGAACCCCTCGAAGGACAACGATAAACCGAGTTCCTTTCAGTTGGTACCGTGACGCGCTGCGTGACAGTCGCTTGAGTTTAACGCTCAGCAGCAGCTTTAGATTCTATGGTAGAATATTACGGGTGAAGCCGCCATTAAGGGGTTTCGAACGCTAGTAAATCTCCATAGCCCCTGTAGAACTGTTTCACCCGCTATACATCGGTGTTTGCAGGGAAAAAAACCAGCCCCTTTGTTCTTTTATTTATTTTTACCTCTCCGTGTGACGTAGTCCAGGAGAGGTTCTGTAACGGCCGTGTCTGTGTGTGTGTCTGTCTGTGTGTGTGTCTGTGTGTGTGTCTGTGTGTCTGTCTGTCTGTGTGTCTGTCCGTTGTTACACCCACGTGACCGCGTTCGCAGTTTGCGTATCGGAGCAAACGTGTTCGCCATTTCCGAACTGCTTTCACAGTCACGGAAATGGCTCCTCTACTTGAGTTCTCACACCACCATCTTCTGGTCTTTGTCCATCCCACACGGACACCAGTCTGTTCTTACTGGCTTCTAATCACCACCATCTTCTGCTCTTTGTCAATCCCACATTGACACCAGTCTGCACTTACACTGGCTTCTAACACCACCATCCACTGGTCTTCCGTCATTCCACATAGACACCAATCTGTATCATTGGCTTCTACTCCATTATCATCGTTTGGTTTTAGGATATACGCGGCGATCAGCTAGGGTTACGAGAAACGTCTAGCCTCCCTAAGGTGGGATCGCCACCAAAGGTTTTCGCAATTGCGCTTTTTCCTTACTATTATAATGGAAATGAATCGTATATATACCCCAAATTTGAAAAAAGCGGGCAAGAGGGGTACCCTTCACTTTAAACGTCAATATTAGCAAAGTTTGAGAAGATAATAGGTATAACTTTATTTTAAACGATTTAACTATTATTAATGTTAATTATTGAAGATTAAAATAATTAAAAATAATTATATTTATTTAAATATTAAAGATAAACCTCTCGTGCAAAGAGAGAGATTATCATTGCCTCCTATATCTACCAAGGCCCGTGCATGCGATATATTTCCTTCATTGCCTCTTATATCTATCAAGGCCCGTGCATTGTGATATATTTCATTCATTGCCTCCTATATCTATCAAGGCCCGTGCATTGCGATATATTTTTCAAAACAACAACAAAAATGGGAAACCCCAACTTAGAAACATAATAACGTTTTCATTGGATACTTTAAGTTTATATAATCTTCTTGACACGGAGAGGTAATATTTTGGTTTTCCCAACTTGTATTTAATTTCGCGCGTGCTTTAATGTCACGTGTTTAATAATTGCACGCGCTTTATCATATATAGATTAGTGTCACGTGATTATATTGTATAGGAATTTGTCTCGTGCGCACGATTTAAAAACCAAGCGCGCGCGCGCTTTAATGTCATGTGTTTAATAATTGCACGTGCTTTATCAAATATAGATTAAAGTTACGTGATTATATTGTATAGGAGTTTGTCTCGTGCGCGATTTAAAAACACGCGCGCGTGCGCTAAAAGTTTCTATAGGCCTAGAATTCTATAATGTTGAAATTGGCTGGAAAAATATTATCCGGGTGGTGGTTTAAATTTAAACCGGCGATAAAACCGGAAACGGCGCTAGCAGACGACAGAGAACCGCCGGAAATTGATAGGTCGAGTTATTACGAAGCCGATGACGATAAATACGACTCGATAATACAAAGAATTTGCATAAATAAAGTGATTAACGACAATATTCTTCAAACTGAAGATGAACAATTAACAAACATAGACAGTTTAGAAATTGAACGCGTCATCTTCGAGGGCGGTACCAACGAAAATGACGTACAGATTATACTGGACAATATCGAGACTTTTCAAAGCGCCATCGGACAAGTACTCGATTTCGTCACTTTAGTTGGACAACCTAACACTACGACGGACAGCGGCGATGACGGTGGTGGTCAAGATGAAGAATGGACAGTAATAATAAATAAAGTCACCATAGAAACTCTTGGATCAAATGGGGGTCGAAGAATTAAGGCGAGAAGCCGTCCAAATGGACTTACTGGCTACAATGTCCGAAACTCCCGTGGTCACGTGAAATAATAAACACAAATATTTTTTCTAAAAATTTTTAAAATGAAATAAATAATTTGGTGAAACTTATTTGGAATTATTTTTAAAATGAAATAAATAATTTGGTGAAACTTATTTGGAATTATTTTTAAAATGAAATAAATAATTTGGTGAAACTTTGGAATTATTTTTTCTTCAAAGATATTAAAAAAATCTAAAAGGCATAAAAAATAGAATCCACGATATCAAATACGTTTTTATGGGGGGGGGGAGGAGGAACGAGTCAGGCGTGACATATTTGAAACGGGAGTCTCGGTTCGAAATGCATTGTGGGCGGACAAATAACCGTTGTCTTATCTTAAAAAACCAACCAAACCGAGACGAAAAGCGTGACAGCTCGGGCCAAGAAGAAGAAAAAAAAAATTAGGTCGGATTAGGCCTATCTAAAATGGCAAAGATAGAAAAAAATAAATGGCATCAAGTTATCTTGACGTTTCATAGGCGGAAGCGAGTTCTAAGTAATACCAACTTAACTTGACAGTGGGCGCGAATACCTCAAATCCATCTCGCGCTCGGGGCACGTGAGGGAAGGGGGAAGGGGGGAAGAGAGAGTTGGTGAAGGCGCGAGATAAAGGCGCGTGAGGAAGATAGAAGAAAGCACTCGCGCGAAAGAAGAAGATCGAGTTACGTGGGCACGAGACCCACCCCCCAATCCCACCCTACTCCCGAGTTTGCCATGCCATATAATACTATCGTGGTGGGCGGAGTTCTGACGTCATCGCCTGACAGATTTTTCCCCGATATCTTCTTACAGCGCGCGCCAAAAAAAAAAATGAAATATAAAGAGATATCTTTTTCCTGGATATTAGATACGTAAGTTTAAGTTAACGTAGGCAAAACGAAATGAATGCACGGGGTTATGAATATTAAAATAATTATTAAGAATAGCAACGTTATATGGCTTCCATGGACTGGGCTCATATTCGACTTGGTTTCAATAAATTAGGGCCTTTATAAGACGAAGAACCTAACACCTTCTTGAACCTAACGCCTAACCCTTTTTTAAACCAAACTTTAACCTAAACTAACCTCCATTACCCCTACGTCGAAATCACGTACTAATAATTAACCCACGATTCCCAATTTGACCTTTACAGAGGTCAATCTCGGAACTGAAAAAAAAGGCTTAAAGAAAAATACCAAAAACAAAAAAAAAAGGAATCGATGGGAAATTAAAATAAATAGTTTCTAAAAATAAATCCTTTGGAGTAATGGCAGCTTCCCACCTTCCACTGTATTAAACTGAATTGGGAAACTAACACGGGGTGTCACTACTCGATATATCACGGTATACCTTATAGAAAAATAAATATTTCGGAAACCCATCCCATTCCTCAAAGAATAAAGGGTTAGAACCACGATATCAAAAAAAAAACCAAAAAATATTCTTAGTTTATAAAAAAGAAAAAAACCAAAAAAACAAAAGGGATATCAAATATATGTGGGTGTCCCCCCCCCCCCCCGCTTGATATCACAGAATTCCTGGGGCGTGATGAATCATGACAGTTATATTGCCAGCAATGCTGCTGCTTTCCCGCCAAAAATAAAAATAAACCACCACTAAGTTTTGGCCGGACTCTATATAGAAAGAGAGGTCACGTGTACTGGTCAACCCAGCAAGGCCAGAAGCCCAGAATAATATCGAGATAGAAAATTCGATAGCGGAAGAATCGAAATTGACACGATTTCTGTGGCAAATGTAATTCCAAATGAAATAAAACTGACATCGTCTCCAAGTCAGGCGGGGGGCGGGGCTAAGGGGGGAGTAGCATTAAGTCAACCGACCGAAGAAGTCAATACCGTGGAAGTAAGACTACCAAAGATCCAAAGTTGTCAATTTCACTTTTGAAATATCACAGCGGAATGATACTATTATTGTGGGGACAAGAAAGTAGTCTCCGATATTCCTAAATCTGCAGAATGGTTTGATTTTCAGGCCATTTTCCCTTCCCCCCCCCCCTAACCAAAGTATGCGGATTTCGAGGGGATAATCACTATTCGAGATTTTACGTAAACACAATAGTGACGTAATTATTTTTGCATGCACTGTAGGGTTTTTAATTTAAGATTGAGCTGTGATCTCCGTTTAGGATTAGGGGTGCAGCCAACACCGATGTAAGCTGTGAATAGCCCCTCGGTAGATTCCATCGAATTTGACAGAAAATAAAGACACGGTAAATCCTTCTGTTACGTTTTGACGCAACGGGATTTGGATTTCAAAAGGGATTTCACATCGGTTCACGGCAAATAATATCATATCACATAAGGGTTTTCCAACGAGACGACGTTTATGAACATTTTGCTTAATTACTCGGTCCCCGATTGTTGAAACCCCAAGTATTTAGTATCGTTGGAAAGCTAAGAAATAGGGCTATAACATACTCAAAGGACACCCCTGTATCTCTTATAGAACCAGAGTTAAAAGGTGTCATGTAAATAAGCCCATGTTAACACGCTATGGAGAGGATGTTAATTAACATTTTACTTAATTACTCGGCCCCTGATTGTTGTAACCCCAAGTATTTAGTATCGTTGGAAAGCTAAGAAATAGGGCTATAACATACTCAAAGGACACCCCCGTACCTCTAAAAGAACCAGAGTTACACCCCCCCCCAAATTGCCTATCAAAAAATCCCTTGATGATAATTAATCCTATATGGTTCGAATTATAAAAGAACATTTTGCTTAATTACTCGGGTCCTGATTGTTGTAACCCAAATTTTTTAGTATCAATGGAAAGCTAAGAAATAGGGCTATAACATACTCAAAGGACACCCCCGTATCTCTATTAGAACCTGAGTTATACCCCTCCAAAGTTGCCTATCAAAAAATCCCTTGATGATAATTAACCCTATATATGGTTCGAATAACAAAAGAACATTTCAAATGCTTAATTACCCTACCCGCTAATTATCGATTATAAAACATCTAAAACCCCATCCACGAAACTTCGGCACGGGTTACCTACTAAGCTTGTACGAGGAGTATACGGTGTACTTGTAAGTAAAAGTACTTGAATAACAAAAGACTTAAGTCAGCATAAACCTAGCCGACTTTAGAACTAAGGGGGGCAAGGGGGATGTTGATCAACTTTGGTCTAACACGGTAACAATAGAATTCCACTCGAGAAACTTTTCTAAAAAACAGTCTTGCATCGAGACCACCGCGGTTCCTCAAATTTCGCCTGAGCGGATATTTTAACCTCAAGGGCCTAAATTGACGCGGAATCAGCGAAAAATCCCCAACGCGACAATCAATGGTCGACCCACCGACCGCCGAAGGAATGGTAAGGCAAAGGCAAAGGTAAAGGGTATGTCTTACCTTTTCCGTGGGTTTGAGTGTCTTCCAGAATGAGGGCTTCTGCGTGAAGTCGATGGTGTTGAGGGGAACGAAGACTTCGCCGATAGAATCGTCTCGACTGAATCTGTCGTAGTCGAAAATGTGCAAATGAAGAACAGACTTTTGCAGTTTGTACATTGGATAACCTGAATAAAAAAAAACAAATAAACACAAAGATTATTATTTATTTTTTTTTTGTTTAAAAACACAGAAAAATGCACGTACAATCATAAGTTTATAAGCGATATGTTAAATGATAATTATGACACGTTCGTAATGCTACTGAGAGGCTTAGAGCAGCTCGAGATAACTATAGTTTGAGAAGGAGAACGAGGGGGAGCGAGTCAATTGAAGTCCTAAGTACACTCGATGGTGGTTAATTAATTTTGCAGCTAGGACCTAATTCCATCTAGGCATTCCTATTTAGTCTGCATTACTAAGCCCCCTTCGACAGCAGCGCCCCCCTCACTCACCAGGCCCCTCCCTCGCTTTACCTCCTCGAATCTATGACCTACCTCACTCCTCACCTCACTTCAAAATTACAATTTCAGTTTGTCATGACCAGATATTAATTAAACAAACTTATGGTAGGAACACAAGTTATAAATTTATGGTAGCATATATAATATAACTAGAAATCTCCAAATTTGTAAAATTTAACTGCAGGTCCCCATTTCAGTTTGTAAATAAAATAAACGACTAGTAACTTCGTAAGCCATACCAATTTTCTCCTTTAAGAAGACTAAGTAAGATTTATTTTTTAGGTCAAATTTAAATGTAAAGTCTTTAGAGGGTAAACAGAGTGAGTGTTGTATAAGAAACACTTTTGGAATTTTAAAGCGGATCGTCAAAGTTTTTATCGACTTTCTCTCTAACTCGCTTGCTTCCCGCCTAAAAGATATATATTTTATTCAAAGCTTGATTTTCCCGAAATCCCTTTCTACAGCTCCTGATTTTATTTTTAGAATTTATCCACGGGGGAAATCAAAGCAGCAAAATATATTAGTCCCCATACATAAATAAATGTACGCGTTAGACATTGTAGCAAACTGATTTTAAACTTATCTCCAAATTAACAAACTGCATGCACACCTATAAAGATCAGTATGAAGATAAAACTCCTTTTTTTCTATTCACTTTATTTATATCTTGAGTTTAGCTTTCATTTGGTCTAATTTTTTGATTCTTAATACGTAATTTGAATAAATCTGGCCTATTTTAAGTTTCATAAATTTTAAATTTGATAAATATGGCCTATTTTTAGTTTCATAAATTTTAAATTTAATAAATTAGGCCTATTTTTAAGTTTCATAAATTTTAAATTTGATAAATTAGGCCTATTTTTAAGTTTCATAAATTTTAAATTTGATAAATCTGGCCTATTTTAAGTTTCATAATTTTTAAATTTAATAAAACTGGCCTATTTTTTAGCTTCACAATTTTTAAATATAATAAAACTGGCCTATTTTTTAGATTCATAATTTTATAAATTAAAAAACAGGCCTATTTTTTAGATTCAGAATTTTTGAATTAACAGAAATTTTGAATTAACAGAATTTTTGAATTAAAAAAACTGGCCTATTTTTTAGCTTGACAATTTTTGAATATAATAAAACTGGCCTATTTTTTAGCTTGACAATTTTTGAATATAATAAAACTGGCCTATTTTTTAGCTTGACAATTTTTGAATATAATAAAACTGGCCTATTTTTTAGCTTGACAATTTTTGAATATAATAAAACTGGCCTATTTTTTAGCTTGACAATTTTTGAATATAATAAAACTGGCCTATTTTTAAGCTCCACAATTTTTGAATATAATAAAACTGGCCTATTTTTAAGCTCCACAATTTTATAATTTAATAAAACTGGCCTATTTTTAAGCTCCACAATTTTATAAATTAAAAAAAAACTACCCTATTTTTAAGTTCACAATTTTAAATTTAATTCATTAAATCTGGCCTATTCCCGTTTAAATTAACTCTAACGTTTATAAACCAGGCCTAAAATTCCCAGTTCAAATTACTCAATGTCTAAAACTGAAAGCCCGAAATTTATCAATTTGTCTCTTATTTGAAAATAAATTGAACAGAGAGAAAGAGAGTTAGATAGCAACTAGAGAGAGGTTATCTTAGATCTCAGAACTATAAACTTAGACCAATGGATGGATGCGTGGTAGGCCTGGTAGTCTCTCGTTACAGATAGTAAGTCTATCTCTAAATTGCCTCTCTCGCTTATAGGACCTAAATATCTTCATTTCTAGGCTTTACGATTGACTGAGCAAACATTTGGAAGGAGCCAAGTGGGAAATTAGTCAAAGCCAGAAGGGGGAGATTTTCAATCCTCTAAAGAACCCTTCCAAACCCCAACCCTTTCAACTTTACACTAAAACGTGAGCCGACTTCCAAAGCGACTAACACAAACAATTTCTTAAGTATCCCCCCCGCCGCGTCTTGACCCCGATAAAGGTCAAAGTTAAACTCCCCAAACTAATTAAGCATGGGCATAAAACGTTTATCTATATTGTAAAAAACCAAATAAAATGTTCTACATCGCGGCTATTAATTAAGATTAAAATTAGTTAATTGATCCCTTGTTTACTTAATTATAGACGGTATTTCATCCCTAATTAGCAAATTCAAAGTCAGAAATTTTACTAAGATTGCGATAACTTAAATTTGATAACCAAGGCTTAACGTTAAAATGCATTTAAATCATAGAATAATCTTAATTAATTTAGTAAAAACTGTTAATAATGATTAAATGGATCGTTATTTACCTTTTAAGCGTAATTTTTCATCTTAATCTATATTAAAACTGATTTAAATTAAAATTAAAATTAAACCGCTTGATAACAATCGTAACAACCGTGACACTCGCGAACTTCACGAGACGAAACGCAACTTTACGCGGGAAATGATGTTACAATAGTGGGCGGGGTTAAGCCAAAAGGGGATCGGCAGCTCCCCGCGTTTGCCTGCGTTACGTTATAGGAGAAAATACCGTGGAGTGACGACTAACCAGAGATTGCGCCCAAAATAATAATACTTAAAAGGGACAGTGACACGCAAAAAAATTAAAATTTTTAAATTACCTTCAAAATAGAATGTTTCGTTCCATCTGGGGTTAAGAGTTCGGTGTTTTACTTTGGTCTCCAGTTTATTCTTTTTATCTGGCAAAAGGCACACTCTAACGTACGGGTCAGATGTCCCTAAACAAATAAACAAATAAATAAATAAATAAACAAATAATTATATTAATTGTCGCCAGAAATAAGTCTTAAATAATTAAAATGTTTAAAAATTATTGCGATAATTAAACGTTACCTAATAGATCTTTGGCAGGAATGTCTTTGGCCTGATGAATTTTGAGGATAAGTGTATTTGACTTGAAGTCGTACTCCAAGGTGAAGTGAATCTGACCTGCACTGTCAGTTCCTTCGTGTAATTCCATCGGTAGGTCTTCTACAGTGTCCTGCATAGGTCAAATGACCCCCCAAAAACATCATCACTCCCGGTCCTATTATAAAGTTCAAGGGTCAATTGAGTTACTGACCTCCGTGTTTGGCATAATAGCCGAAAGAAAGGACATGGCCCCCGCCGAATCTTTTTCTTTACTTCCTTGAAGTCTAAACGCCATTTAAAAAAAAGGGTTAAAAAGAAATTAAGTTTAATTAGGTTTGGATGCGATGTTTGTGCGGAGTTTGCGGTTTTAGACCAAAAATATTTGGTGGTAATTTGATTGTTTTTACCGTTACAGTGTTCATTAAATAAATTTCATAATTTTATCACACGTATTGACATAAATACAATACATAATATTTAGTAAAAACTTTAATTGAAAATTTGAACGTGAACTATAAGTGACGTAAGAAGTGTGACGTTTGATTACAATTAAGTGACAAGACTCTATAGGGAAGCGACAGTTCAGTGCCTTTTATTGCGTTAGGTTCTATGGGGAATATAATACTAAGTGCCAACTCGCTATTTTAACGCAAAATTAATTAAAATTAAATCCGAAATATCTAATCTAGATCAACCAAAAATAATTAAATTAAAAGCCACTATTTCACCAACCTTTCACAAAATTCTGTTTCAATTAACCGTAAATTTTTACAAACTTGAACTTTGACCTTTGATATATAACTATAAACAAAATGTATAAAATTTATATATCAACTTAAAAATAATTTAAATTAAACCGCCCGAAAACCATATTTATTTCGCTATTAGCGTTTTAAACACTTAACTTTGAACCAAATTAATAACAAACTTACCTAAATTGAAACATACTGACGTTTTAAAAACACACAAATTTCAAAATTAAAATAGATAAAATCGTTTGGGGGTTGTTGTCGTTGTTGTTAGAAACCGGAAACGTTACGTTGTTTCCTTTTAAACCTTTTCGGAATCGGAAGTAATGAAAAATTCGTAACAACAAACTTGACCAAAAACTTGGCACCGATTCAAAAAACAAAACGACAACTTTGAGATCAGCTGTCCCGCTTGAAAACTGTCTCTCGGAGTTCGCGACACTACTGTACCTCTCGCGTCAAATTGTCCCCGCTCGCCTAGCGCCTCAAAGACACTCTTTCCAGCAGAGCAGGACACTCTCTCCAGTCCAGTCCTGCATCTCACGCGCTTTTTTTCCCGCCTGAAATTTAGCCACGCGCGTGCGCACATCTTTCCCGCCTTCCAGCCTGCCTTTTAATCCTTACATCCTCATCCACCCCCCCCCCCCTCCTTTAAAAGCACGAGCTCACGAGCTCGCGAGCTCTCTCCCAACGCGAACCAATCAGCGCGGTCCTTTTTGGCGGGACCCTGAAATCCCCGGTTTGTTTATTTTTCGCTCGTTAATAAGTTGTAGCAGAGAGAATGTTTTTAGGTGACTTTTAGGCTTAGCTTAGGAGCAGGATATTTTGAATTGTAAATAAATCTTGGGTAAATATTTGCGGATTAACCTTTACAAAGTTTAAATTAGAACCTGTACTCGATCGATTTCATTTCAATAATAAGTATTTTTAATTTTAAATTTGTGTAGTTAGGGTTGCTGTTGAAACGTTTTTGAAAGAACTGGGTCAATTTTTAAACCGGGGGTCACACTCTGACCCCTGTCAATATTCTTTGAAAATGTTTGCTCCCCAAATTGCCCAAAATATTATGGCCCGTTCCCAAAGTGTCAGCGTTGAAAACTTTAAACCCGATATGTGTAAACATTACACCCAAAATTTATGTGTCGTGACCCCAAAACACTTCATCTTCTTCGAGATTTTGATTTGAAATCAATATAAAAGTGTTGCCGGTCATATTCCCTTTAAATTCTTCTAAGTCACTTCAACATAAACATTAATGATTAGCGAATTATTTTCGAATTCAGTTCAGTTTAAAAAAAATTATATTTTCGTAAGTAACTTCACCTGAATAATAAATGACTTCACAAACCCGGATTTTTATTTTTTTTAAAAAACCCTTGAAAACTTTTAAGGCAAAGTGTTTTTGCAAGTCCGCTTTTCCAACTAATGGCAACTCCATATTGAAGTTAATAATGGCAAAGGCCTATGGTTGCCGTTACTCTATTTCACTCCTTTTAAAAATAGAGTAGCTAGCAACGATAAATCATCTTTGTAATATAATCGTCGACCAAGCCACAAAAAGCCCACAAAAAAGAATTTAAAAAAAATGTGGCCCCGGGTCGCTTTTGTTAACAGTGTATACGAGGGGGTAAAGTTAATGAAGCCAAAGCCGGGGATAAAATTGTTTAGCTATTATTAACCACACATTCTGTACGCGAACACGATTTAAAGGGAATATTACCCTATCTTGAACTATTTTAAATTTTACCATATGTTAAAGGGCCTATAATTCATACAGCTAATTGGAATAATGTGTAGGGCTCCATTTTGATTCAACGTATCTAGGCGGGCTTTGTGGGAGGAGCTAGCTAGACTATGTTATGTATGACGAATAATCTATCTCTGTTGGACCTCGCGTTGCTTCCCTTCGTACCAACCAATGAAATCGTAGTAAGGAAAGACACGCCTTCTAGAGCAAGCCCGGCCAACAAAACCCGAAATCACAGAAATTACCATAAGAAATAGGGACGCAAATATTCCTGTTAGCTGCATGCATTCCTGTTAGGGGTAATACAGCCTTTAAAGATGATATTTGAGGGGTTTGAAAATGACTTAGTGGCGGCGGCAACCAACGGTTTGACGTCAGTCTGAATTTGAATACGGTTGAAAAGCTAGCCAACCTTTCAAAAGCCTTCCCCGAATCCCTCCCCTTAATGTTGGCTTTCCTTTCCCATCGCTATTATTTGGGTAGCTTCTAAAAGCTTTCAAGACACGCTTTATAACGTAGAGTATGATTGAAGTCAACACGTGACTCGGTAATACCCAAACTATAGGATATTTTACAGCGCATGCGCAGTTTCGCCTTATCAATATTGATAATAATAACATTTTTAAATAAATATTTGAATCATCTGTGGAATTCAGATTGACTTTTCCAAGTTGCTCTTCTCCCCCTAAACCCCCAAACGGAAATGACCAATTCTATCGGCCGCAATGGGGTGGGCTAATTACACTTCCGGTTTCTATATTTCCCCAGTTCCTTTTATTCCCCCCCTCACATCCATTTTTATTTCCTCTTGTTCAACACTACCTGACAACTTCCGAATATCCAATCAGAACAATTCGTTCGTTTCCCTTCGTTTATCTTAAGCCTAATTATTACTCTCTGGACATTTTTTTCATTTAGAGAACTAGTGTCACGTGATTTATAGAGCGTAGTTACTACATTTACGCTCTAAGGAATTTAAATACTGTATAGTATGTAGTAATTTTCATTAGTCTAATGAGGAAACGTGCGTGGATTTCGAAAAAGTTCGCGCGAAATTAGGCCTTGGCCTTAGCGACACGCGCCTATAATCTTTCGACCAATCATAATAACAGTTTTGTCTCGCGCTAAAACTTTAATTTCCCGCCTTTTTATTTAGCCTTTTTTGTCACGCGCCAAATTATAAAATTCTCGCGCCAAGTAAGAGAATGACCTTCAAATTTCAATAAGGCGGGAATTATTCCTCGCGCTAATTTCCCACCCATTTTTTTATTTTAATTTTTGTCACGCGCCAAATTAGAGAAAGGTTTTCGCGCCTTTTGCTAAGTTAAGACCTTGAAATTTTAATACGGCTAATTCTATTTTATTATCCATAAGACACTTGTCGAGCTGGGATCTTGATGTAATATTTAAGGGGAATGTCTGGGTACTTGGTGGTAGTAAGTAATTAAGGGGAGAAGGCTACCCACATCAGGTAACCATAGCAACCCCGGGGGCAGCCCGAAGTAAAATCATGGCCCCGAGCAAACTCCTTGAAAGCCAAGTCCCGTTCGCGTTTCACTCCGAGTATGCCTTAGAATTAATACTAGACTTCAGGCAAGTATTACGTTAAGGTTTATGGCAAATTACGGTAGAGGTGGAGAAGAGGTTAGGCTCTCATCCGAAAACTTGGGAATCCCTGGAAATGAGTTTGATTTTACTGACCATTAGGAACTAATAAAAGTCGGACTTAGACTTATAAGCCGTAGGGGGGATATGTATGGGGGGGAAACAGGCTTTACTGTTAGTAACGCCTGACTTTCTCAGCTAAGTCATGGAGGTTTTAATGGATTTAAAGTTGGGGGGGGGGGAGAGCTCAAAGGAATATAGAGTAGTGGCACTTGCTATTAATTAGCCGTAGAACTCACCGTAAACACTGCAAGGATGTGCCATTACTCAATATATTTGTTAAATTTACTTGTACTAATTTTTTTTACGGTTTTAATTAATGATAAAATAATTAATCATGTTTATTTTGGGCTTGAAAAAGTGTTTAGGTAAAACACAGCTGGTAATATTTTTTAGGCGAAAAACATAATTATTTTTCAGTGTTTATCATAATCTCGAGCTGTTATCGGATGGTGACGGACATTAATATTCCTAAGCGTATTTTAGGAGCAAATATTTCCTAAAAATATTTTAAATTAACAGCGGGTGACTCGCTTCATTAAAACTCCTTGCTTTACCCTACTAATGACTTTTCAGCGCTCAAGTTTCATCCAAGGGTTCGCCTACTAAATTAAAATTCTTAGCTCTTTTGGTGTAATTTAAAAAAGGGGGCAAGTATCCGACCCCTTTTTATTTTAAATCATTTTCTCGTGAGTTTTAATATTTTTGAGTGGAACTTCGCTCGAACTTTTCCCATGGTATTCGCGGTCACCGAATTAATACGGAAATATACGGGGGAAATGCGATAAAAAAGTACATTGCTATACCTTTAACCGTATAAACAAATAAGGGGCGAATATATCCACGCGCACGAGCGCACGAGATTTACAAATGACTTTTAAACTTTATTTAATTTAATATTGTTGAAAGGCGGTAATGAAATGGCTCGGTATCCGTATAGAAATACCCTATATGAAGGCCTACAATTTTTAAAACTAAAAAGGCTGAGAAAGTTATCAGATTAAAAACAGGCGCGTTTAAAATTGAAACCAAGTCAAGGGGAATATGCAGCGCGTGGAAAGCCGAGTTCAATTAGGGTGATTTATTTTATACTTAGCTTTAACGTTAGAGCAAACTGCGGGTGACTTTGGCAGGAACATTTTTAAAACTAATGGCGGTTCTTAACTTAAAAATGTACTAGAGTCTATACGAAAATTGCCTACAGCGCCATTAGAGTATATACTCGTGTTTACGAGTCGACTTTATTTAAATAGCGACTTTTGGTAAATTCTCTGCATCCTTTTTATTTTATGTTATATTTATTTTTTATTTTTGGGAAATAAATTTTGCCAGGATTAAAATTCAAGTTGCCACTTCGTTATTTCTTGAAAGTTCAAAAGAGTCACTTTACAAAAGTACACCACTTGAAATTAGTTTCACATTTATCTTTTAAGATAATTAAAAGTTTTGTATTAACCAATTAAATTATCTAACCAAATTTGTGACTTAAATTCACCATTTAAACTAAACTTAAAATTATATTATAGTGTACCTAAGTGCTAAACCAATAAATATATAAATAGTTCCGAAATTGGCCAATCAGAAGAGTCCAAATTTTGAGAATTAAATATCAGACTCAAATAAATTATTCTAACGCGAACAAGACCGCACTCTGGGAAACTAACTTAGGAGCGAAACCATTAAGGGGTTATTTTTTTCCTTATGGTTGGGGTTGGGGCTGGGGGAGATGGGTCCCCATCCATATTTGGGCGGAGTCTCTGTTTGGGACCCTGCATGCACGATTGTCTTTTTTGGGTGGATCTCCTCCTAACATTCGTTTCTTTCTTTTTACTACTACGCATTTAGAATTATTAGCTCATAACTAAAGTCCGTATTCACTATCTGCAAGGGCCTAAATTCGGAGTTCTATTCCCCCGCCTTAAATAGCGCTGCACACTCCGCTTGATTCATTTTATTACCACCACCACGTCGGTGGTAACTGGTTTGGTTTGGTAATAGCGTAGGACTACACCTTTAATGGAATATTTTAACCTAAAATCGATCGATTGGTTTGATTAAATGATACCTTTTACACTATGTAACAAGTTAGTTACAAAATGGCGTTAAACCAAATTAGTTTTGGGGATAAATGATTCGCAAAATTGTTTGGAAACAGCTTGTTTATCCATGAATTTCCCAGTTTGTCGATGACGTCACTCTGGAGCGTTCAGTGCGCTTACCAAAGAGTGATCGGTTTTCCACCGGTTTATCTCGCTGAACGCCCATCAAAAACACGTCCAACTCTTTCCTTAATTAGTGTGTTAATTAGTTGGCCGTCAATTTAAATAAACACGATTGCCAGTTAAGGTTAAGGGTTTCCAAAAGTACGAAATTCAGTAGAAAAATTTACCTTGAAAAGGATTTTATACAACTGGTCTATTTTAATTTAAAAATAGGTCAAAAATTCAAGGAAGAAAGATTTAGATGTATCCAAGTTTATCCGCGAATTAAATATTATTTTATATAGGTACATAACTCTGTCCATAATCCTTTGATTTAGTTTAGCACTTTTTGTGCCGTGCACTATCTACTTTATAGCTAAGCCTTGGCCCCTTCCAATAACCCCTTTAGTTACGAGGTTATAAAACACAAAATGCGGTTTCGCTTTTATAGTCAAATTATTCTAGAGCGAGCGAAGTTTCCTGCATGCATAATAAAATATTTAGCACTTCATGCACTTAAACTAATACGCTAGCTAATTAGCTTAAATTAAATTTAAATATTAATATTAATAACGAAATGATAACAGTGGTCTCTCCTCTACCGTTTTTAAATTCGTAGTACAATTCCCAATTAGCTCTAATTAAATTTAATTATTAATAAAAGTAATATAATATAATATGTATAATTTTAATTTCGGCTCTAGTGCGAACGAAACCCCTAATCGGATAAAAAGCATCGAGTTTGAATATTTGCTACGCGGAATTCTTCTTTTATTCAACAAATAAACATAATTAATGCGGCATATCTCTTCCCAGGGGTTTCTGTTACAACCCCAGTGCAGTATTAATACTCCTAGCCTGAAAACTATGTTTATAATTCAACTTTCTTGCCACATAAAAAAGAAAATTAAATATTAATTCGAGAAATAATTCAATAGAAGAATTCGGAAGTAAATAAACTCGAAGTTATTTACTAAATAAAACACGTTATAGTATAAGCACTCGCCCATAATTCCTGGCGAGGCCCAAAATAAATTTTCTTTAGGGCCAAAAAACATTTGGAAGGAATTATTACACTAGCGCTCTGATAATCGCGTTAGGGGCGTGTCCAAGAAGATGATAAGGCTCGGGCAAACAAGGCCCGAGCTCTCCTTTCGGGTTTCATATCCCTAACTCCTTAAGGCCAAGAAAGATACGATTCTCGAATGCTAAGCACGTTACGGCTCGTTAGGCCCGAGGCAAAGGCCTAGAGGTTTCTCCAAAAACTATTCCATTACAATGAAAAAGGAAGCGAGAGACGCCATGCATTGCCTTTGACCTGAAGGCAACGCGACTTTAGTTCTAAATATTTGACGAAAAACCTAGCCGCGCTTGCTTTGAATTCAGACCGGCGAATTTGACCTTTGAACCTCGTCCGCGTGACCCCTACACCCTAGGCTATAATCCTTAATCAGGTTCGTTTCGTTAACGAAGTTATTCGCCGAGATCTAATTACTTTTGCCCAAATCCTTTCTTTACCTACGCGTGGAGAAGGCCGTTAACCTTAGTTGGCAGTGGGTGCCAAAGCTGACTTTTGTGGCGCCCTTTCATGTTAGCCGCTAGCACGAGCGCCAGTTACGTATTAATTCCAATTATAACACCCACTTTCGTATACTAGCTTTGGTAGAAGAACTAGTTTTAACTCTATTAAAGTTGGAAGTTAGATAGCTTTGATTTTCAATCGGATTACCCGGTCGCATGCACGAGATTATTTTGGCAGCGCGCGCGAGACATCCCATTATTCAAGCTCGCGCCTGAAATTTTGTACTTCACTTCAAGCGCGCGCATTCAAAGAAGGCGCGAAAGGCGAACACGTGACGGCTCCCGCTTTATATCGAAAAAGTCTATAAAGATTTAATTCCGGTTGGAAAACAATGGGACTCTTTTATAATTAAAAGATTTAACCACAGACCTAACTTCATTTCAAATCGACCACAGACTACAGAACCGTCGCCAACTGAATATAAAAACACACTAACGCGTATAAAAGTGGATAAGCAAACCCTTTTTTCTAGGTTAAAACCCTTTTAGAATGCAAAATATAGTCAAAGGATAAAGTCTTACAATTTTTCTTATTTTTTTTTAAACTTAGTCAGTGGTTTTATTCCTGCTTTAGACCAAGGCTTAAGGAAAAAAGGCTTCCTACTCGCTGTCAAGTTAAACTGTCAAAAATATATTACGTTTGACGATTTGAAACAAAAACCCTTGGGTTCGTATCAGTCAAAAATTTGCATTGGAAATTACTAAGCTTACCAGGGGTTGGGAGCCCTCTAGCGGTTTTTAAGGTAAACACCGTTCATATATATTTTTTCATGCGGTTTAAATACGAGTAGTGGCACCTAGCGTTATATTCCTCATAGAGTTTAAAGGCAACTGCCATTACCTTATAAATATATAATTGGGGATAACCAGACTGTTGATATAACGAATTGGCTTAATTTAAATATTTAATTTTATAATAACAATTAACGTCGCTGTCTTAAAAGGAACACAGTTTTGGGTTGAAAGTAACTGAAATTAGGTACCTTTTAAGAACGCGACAGAGGGGCATGCTGCGAAACTCGGAATTAGCTTTGATATTTAATTCCAATTTAATTAAAATTAAATTATTCCAAAGCTAAAAATTTAAAAACGTACCAACCAATTGGACAAGGTATATCCGTACTTGCAGGGGGAGGTCAAGGGTCAAATTAATAATAATTTGTCATTATTATTAAATAATTCGTAAAAATTAAAAATATACGATATTCAAGGGTGGGGGCGGGGTTAGCGTGGTGACGTCACTACGGAAGACTAATGTTCTAAACTACTTACGGCGGTAAAGCGTGTAAAGCTACTGAAGAAACTAAGGGAGGGATTAACCTTAGCGTAGTTCCGTGTTGAACGCGATCCTCGACGTTGTGTCTAGTCAGTTCCACGACGCTGCTGCTGCCGTCCACCCCTTGACCACCGCCGGGAGTGCCCGCTTGACCAGGAGGAACGGGAGGACCCACTTGCAAAGGTTCCAACTCGTCGCCTTTACTCTTCTTGGCGGAACGCTTCTTCCAATACAAGTAGCACAGCACCAAAGTGACCACCATGGACACGACGGCCGCGATCGTACCCAACACCCAAGCCAATATGATCGTCGTGTATTCCATCTCAACCTGTTTTAAAGAACCGATGAAGAAAAAATAATGATAGATAAGATTAGCAAATTTTCATTATTAATAGCAAAAGTTTACAAGTTAAAACATAAAGTGTACTTCGTTGAAGTTTGCTCGCGATGCGTAATACGAGAAACGCCCCCTTACCCTCAGAATAGTGTCGACCCCCATCTTCACGACCGTAGCAGCGCAAGTGAAAAGGCTCAATATAGTAGCCGGTGCTAACTCTAGTACCAAGAATTAACGTTTGGGTCGCCACCATACAGTACTATTTTCTAAAAACCTTTTACCCCAAATAAAAATCTCTTCTCTGATTGGTTAATTCGCGTAGAGGTTGTTGAGAGGAAGGTCTTTTACTTTTCATTTTACACTGATTGAGTCAACAGGAAAAAGAATGGGAACTGCGAACGAGGTAGGTGGGTATACTTTTTGGTTTTTAATCTATAAACTTTTGTTAATAGATATTAGCTCCGTTATTAACCCTCTGTTTAATTTAATGTCCCGAGCTTCTTGATAAGCATTTATTGTTTTCACACTTGTCTATTCAACACTAAATAATTCGGTTTTGTTAAAAATTAAAAGTGAATTTCAAAATAATTTTTATAAACCATTTTTTTATGACAGACAGACAGACAGACAGCAATGGGGGCCGGGGAGATAAAGATAAGCCGGATTATTTTTCTCTCCGAACTTTCTTGGAATATTTTGCAAAAACATGAAAGTTAATCCATGAAGCCCCAGCCGAATGTCACTCTATCAAGATCAGTGTCACCAACACTGGGTCCTTCTTTACCCCCCTTTAAACGTAATCCTCCGTTTGCAGAGTGCACCCAGCAAAGCTACACGCTACTGAAATATTAGTACACCCACTACATATATCTATATAGCTACAAGCATTAATATAATCCCTGTACACAAAATACTTAAAATAATTTTTTTTATCTCAAAAAAGAAAACATGAAAAATGTTTTCAGAATTTTTCATAAAAATTCTTAACTTCTCCAAAATAGAACCGAAAATTTAAGGTAAATAAAATTCCAGGCTTAATTTTGACCGAGGCTTAGCGTGGGGGCGGGGGGGGGAGTTTACTTTTAATAATATTCCAGGGAAAGGGTTAAAGGTTTCTCGACGAGAAATTTGAAGTGCTCGGTACATACGACTTTAATTGCTAAAGTTACTTTGATCAATGTCTTCCGCCATTTACAAATACCGCGCATCTAGAGGCCAGACATTGTAACTATGGTATTTCTGTGCCCGATCAATAATAGGGATGAATTAAGTCACTTAAGACGTTTTGGCTCTAAGTTAATATAGGATACGTCTTCATGAAGTTGTTCTACCCCTTACTTTATTTAGTTAAGATAAAGATTATTTTAATGTACATGAGAAAGGCAGAGAGACCTGCCATTTCCCTTCTGGGGTTTTATTTTTTATAAAGGATTAAAGTAGAAGTTAATTACTTTAAATAATTAAATAAATAAATTAGTTTTTCGAAATATTAATAAATTAGTCGATTATTTTATATAAATGTTTTGAAACGAGGGGCTTTTAAAAACAATGCTTGGAATCAAATTTAAATTATCTTTGGTTAGTTTAATAATTAAATAAATAAATTAATCGAAACATTATAAAAATTAATCGAAACATTATAAAAATTAATCGATTATTTGATATAAAAGTTTTTTTTTTCCAGGAACTTATTTGTTTTTAATAAAAAAAAGTTTGGAATCAACTTTAAATTATCTTTGGTAAGCTTAATAATTAAATAAATTAATCGATTATTTTTATAACGAGTTTAAATTATCTTTGGTTAGTTGAATAATTAATTAAATTAATCGAAACATTAACAAAAATTAATCGATTATTTTATATAAATTGTTAAAGACGCCAGGAACCCTTTTTTATATTGAAAAGAAACGAAGGCAAGCTTAAGAAGATTTTTGTCTAAGCCCCAAATTTATTTTTTCTTAAATTTGATAATAAATGGATTTGGCCAAGATCCATTTTAGGGATCAATAAAATGGTGGTAAGGAAGAGGGAAGGGGTAAGGGAAAATCGCGCTTTTATATCGAGGCAAGCTTAATGCTTAACAATATCCAGAAAAAATGGATTTCAAAATCTAAGAAGAAAAGTATTCCTATGCGAAGGAGTAAAAAATATTGTAATACCGAAACACATCGAAAATCAGAAAAAAAAATCCAAAAAAATGGAAATATTCGTCGAAAATGGCTTTTAATCTTTTAAAGGGAGGGTGAAGAGGAAAATCAAGTTAGTTTTAATCGATTATTTTACTAGTTATAAGACCTATATGCATAGTGAAACATTCAGGAAATATCTCTAGAATTTTTAAAAATTCAAAAAAGGCGCCGATTTTGTCCTTTTTTTTATTATTTGAGCCCTGCACCTTTGACCAATGAGGAGGGCCCCCTCTAGCGGACAATAAAAATGCGGGAAAAACGCGTGCTGAGAGCCTGAGACAGCCTTCGCCCTTCGCCATGTTCGCGTTCGCCTTGAGTTAAAATACGGATTGACGGATAAATTGGTCGGTAAATATAGTTAATATACAGTAAATAAATGAAGATGAAGGGAAAATACTGATAGTTGAGATATATTTCGCTAAAATTCAACGTAGAATTACGAGTGGTATATCGGGATTCTGGTGAAAACTGAAAACTTTTCTATCGGCCAAGGCTTAGTAAGTATTAGTAACAAATGTACACATTTGACAAA
Source organism: Phalangium opilio (assembly GCF_054372755.1). Taxonomy (NCBI): domain Eukaryota; kingdom Metazoa; phylum Arthropoda; class Arachnida; order Opiliones; family Phalangiidae; genus Phalangium; species Phalangium opilio. The sequence goes on from NW_028324223.1 coordinate 2,183,969, forward strand.
TGTTATGTACCTAATGCAAAATTATATATCATACAGTATTTTAAAAGTGAACGTAAAAGTTTAGTAACAAAATATTGAGATGTCGGGTGATATTTGCGCGGTTCCGGGCTGCACTAACACTCAAGAAAATTGCCGAGGAAAAGATGTGAAATTTCACAGTTTTCCTAGTAACCCAGAAATTCTACGTCAGTGGAAAAACGCAATTGGTAAAGAGGGAGATTGGATCCCAAGGAAGAAGTTGAGAGTGTGCTCCATTCATTTCACCCCAAGTTCTTATGCAAGTGATAAACGAAAATATTTGAAAAGAACTGCTGTACCTAGCGTTTGGGGAGAAGTATCATCTCGAAAAATGGCCAAATTAGATACGGTACAAAGTAGTCATCATATTGGAGAGGCTGCTGCAAATACATGTTAGAAACTACAGTTTATTCTGATATTTAACTAAGGCTAAATTTCATAAGAGTTATCAGGTACAATTTGCGATAAAATTTTACAGCGGGCACACTTGAACTTCAGGTTTCTACTGAAAATGAGTATCAAAGGAGTCATGTGTTATCTGACACTGAAGATCTTTTTCGTGAGGAGCTAGTTTTGGAAGACGAGAAACCTGTGCCAGAACCCATAGGGTCTCAAACTTGCAGTGATTCTACCGAGGCCTTAGGAATAGATTCCAGTTCTTCATATGAACCCAGTCTTTCTGGCACACAAGAGAGTGAAGCAATACAATCGGAAGATGAGTTAGTTTTAAATTTCTTCTCAATTTTATATCAAAGGTCACTTTCAAAATTTTCAAACTTATTATGCAGATATATAGAGGGATTTGTTCCAGAAACTAAGCCCCACTTAGAGGACAAATACATTGTTTTCATCTCCCAATTACTTCTACTATTTAAATTTTGCCGGAGGCAAGATTGCCAAAATCCCATTGTCCATTTGACTAGAAATATTTCTGGCTCATGTTTGACAATCAAAACGGAATGTTTAGCAGGTCACAATGATGTTTGGGAAAGTCAATCTAGCTTTGGACAAACTTCGTGGGGAAATTACCTCTTGGCAGCAGCAATATTTTTTTCTGGGGAAATACCTTCAAAATGTTTGCGAGTGTTTAAAAACTTGAATATAAAAGTTTTTTCAATCCGCATGTATTTCCTATATCAAAGGATGTTTCATCCCATAATTGAAAAGGTATTGTCATAAATTTGAGATATAGACATTTGTATCTAACCATTTTTGAAGTTTTGGGTCAAAGAACAAGAAGATCTATTGCTATCAGATCCTGCGAAGAAATATACTCTTTGCGGTGATGGTAGAGCTGATAGTCCTGGCTTCTCTGCAAAGTATGGGACATACACTTTTATGGATGCAGAAACGAACAAAATACTCCATGTTGAACTTGTTCAGGTAATAGCAGGTCATATAAAATAAGCTTGTGAAGAACTTTATCAATGGCAACAAATTATTCCAGTCCACTGACGTAACGGCATCTAACCAGATGGAATTAGAAGGATTGAAAAGAGGACTGGAATTTTTCTCAAATATGATGATTGGAATCGCCAAAATAGTTACTGACCGTAATCAAGGGGTTATAGCTTATTTGAGGGACACGCACACTGACATTATCCACGAGTTTGATAATTGGCATGTTGCCAAAAGTAAGAGTTGAAACCTTGATGTGGAGGTGCCAAATAGCATGCTGAAATCGGTTGGTTAGCTCGACTCAGATTACAACATTGTGAGCTAGTTACTAAATGCAATTTGACAAATCAACTCTAAAGGTACACCCCATTTTGCAAATGAAGTCAGTTTTGCTTTGTTTTCAGATATAAAGGCCAAACTAGCAGTAATTGCAAAGAAAAAAAGTTACAGTGCTTTAAATTTGTGGATACCTGGGATAACAAACCACATATATTGGGTTGGGGCATCATCAACGACAAGAGACGAAAGAAAGGATAAATGGCTCTCTATGTTAAATCATATTACTGATGTTCATGAAGGACATGGAAAAGAATTTCCGAAATGCCAACATGGCCCGCTTGAAGAACGAGATGAAAGGATATGGCTCGCAAGAGGCGAGTAACAGATTTCATATAAAAACAAACAACCAGTCTCAGAAGAAGCGTAGTTTTTAGTTTCTAATTGTTAATAACGATAACTTGCAAATTGACGAAATAATTTTGGAAGATCTGAAACATATATTCTTTCGACAAATTTAATTCTATCAAAATCTAAACTACAGTTATTATATTTTAGGCACCAAACTTTTCGACGAAGTTAGCAAAGTAGTAAATTCTCCTTACACACTTGCCGCTATTTACCAACTTTCCTCGAAATATCAAACCTACTCAGTGGAAGTTTTCCATTCTGTGCTGAATTCATTCAGCCCAAAAATGTACCATTTTACAAAAGACTCAATGCAGTCGAGGTTCGTTTTTTATACGCCCTGAGCTTGCTGTATGGGTACATTTTCTCAGGCAATTAAATTCCAAACACAGGATTTATCTTGCTGCACTCCATTACAATGAAAATGGTCACAAAGAACAAGCTAAAACAGCCAAAGGAGAAGAACAATTCTACATATCTTACCCTAAGGCTAAAAGTGGAGCAGCTACTGTGCGAAAAGTTTTGGTAGAAAGTACATATGGTGCGTGTTAGTACTGATTCTTTTATTAGGGTACAAACTTGAAAATGTTTCATTTCTTTACAGAATATGTGGGAAAATTAATGCAACTCTCTTATGAACAAGCAGTTCACTCTGTTGCTACAGATTTAATCACTACTCCCTCACGAGTAGCTACACTGTCTTCCTTATATTCTAAGGATGTCAGCAAAGCCGACTTAGTAGCAAAATTAAAATCAAGATTTCAATAAAAAAAACCAATCGTTGTTGCTTATTTATTTATTTATTATTTCACGTGATATTGTAAATTTAATCATCAAATCTTGGGTATTTGAACCCACAATATTCTTCTGAGGGCCAAGTGCTTCTAATTTTCGCCACAACACAGCTGGGAATGGGAGTCCTACGTTTCCGCCCCAAACGTTTAAAAATAATTCTTATAAATTGCCGATAAGCAACATATCGATAACTTCTAAAATTTCAAATTATTGGTCTTATAAAATAATACGTAATACATATAATTGCCAGTAACACTCATTGAAGGTCTCTCTGAGTTAGATTTGAACATGAATTAAAATTAACAAAAATGAACTGAACATAGCTATTATTGTCTAGTTTTCAAACAAACTAAGCCCAAATTGAAAATTCAGTTAGCATTCATGAGTGCCTTCTACTATGCAAATAATTCCAGAGTACTTACTCGTGAATATTATCCTCATTCCTGTCATGCGTTTCATCAACGTAGGTATAATATGCTGGCTCAAGTACATCTAGATCAAGACAGTTTATAATAAAACGTCTCCATTCAATTACACAAGCTAAATCAGATGTTTTTTCAACAACTCTGTTTATTTCCCTGCAACACACACTTTCGTGTGCTGTGTTCATTTCCGCGCAGTTGTTACAAGTACACCTATTAGATTATAGCATTTAAAATTTTTAACTTCATTGCCTTATTATGATATGAAATACACTACTAACCAATTTGTGGTACCAACACGTTCATTGTTGTTATTGTTGCCGATATTAACACCATTATCATTTTCTTCGTCACTTTCATCATTTTCAAAATAATGGGGGTGGTCCACAACCAGTGGTTCAAATTGGTAGGGATGAATCCCCAATTCATCTATAAACTCTGCCATTATCATTCAAACCTAATTTAGGAGCAAGAATTTGTACGTTTAAATCAAGATTGTAATTAAAAATCTATTTGTATTTTGCAATGGACTAATGGTACTTACTAAGCCTTGGCCGATAGAAAAGTTTTCAGTTTTCACCAGAATCCCGATATACCACTCGTAATTCTACGTTGAATTTTAGCGAAATATATCTCAACTATCAGTATTTTCCCTTCATCTTCATTTATTTACTGTATATTAACTATATTTACCGACCAATTTATCCGTCAATCCGTATTTTAACTCAAGGCGAACGCGAACATGGCGAAGGGCGAAGGCTGTCTCAGGCTCTCAGCACGCGTTTTTCCCGCATTTTTATTGTCCGCTAGAGGGGGCCCTCCTCATTGGTCAAAGGTGCAGGGCTCAAATAATAAAAAAAAGGACAAAATCGGCGCCTTTTTTGAATTTTTAAAAATTCTAGAGATATTTCCTGAATGTTTCACTATGCATATAGGTCTTATAACTAGTAAAATAATCGATTAAAACTAACTTGATTTTCCTCTTCACCCTCCCTTTAAGTAGCCACTGTAATATATAATGGATACTACCACCACCAGTACAAGTACTTGGAAAAATCAAAAATGACCTTTTAAAGGGAAGGTCAACCCGAAACTAATTTTTTCTAATATTTTTTGCAATTATATTATATTAGACTCTTTCATTAATGGCTGATAACCTTTGACCTATTATAGATAGGGTGAAACTAAAAATACCATTATAAAGACCGTATTCCATATAGTAATTACACCGAGTTTCGTGAATAATAATTACGAATCAAATTAAGATTAAAAAATAATAATAATAATAATCTCGATTAGAAAATAAAAATTCATTTTACTCTTTTTTTCAATGGCTGATAACCTTTGACCTATTAAAGATAGGATGAAACTAAAAATACCATTATAAAGACCGTATTCCATATAATAATTGCACCGAGTTTGGTGAATTTAGTCCAAACAGTTACGAAACAAATTATAGTAAATAAAAATCATCTCGATTAGAAAAATATTTCATTTCACTCTTTCTTTAATGGCTGATAACCTTTGACCTATTATAGATAGGGTGAAACTAAAAATACCACTGTAAAGACAGTATTCCATATAGTAATTGCACCGAGTTTTGAGAATTTAGTCCAAATAGTTATGAATCAAATTAAGATTAAATAAATAATAATCTCGATAAGAAAATAAAAATTCATTTTACTCTTTCTTCAATATCTAATATCTAATAACTTTTTACCTATTATAGATAAAATAAAATTCGAAATGCTTTAACAATAATTTGACAAAATACTTTCACTTCACTCTCCCTTTAAAGATTGTGGGTAGGTGGAGTTGGTTCTATACGGGACTAGCTAGGGGTATACTATAAAATGCCAAATCTTTGGTGAAAAATGAGCGAGGCCATTTTCGGTGTTAACGTTTTTTACGATCCTGGATATAAAATGGGCAAGAAATGGCGATCGAAGTCGCAATTGCTGGCAATAAGCCTTGACAAAACGCCCTTCCTTTGTTGCCGAGAATTTAACCCCAGTTCCCAATCGAAAAACTTGGACAAAAGCCCACCCAACCAATCTCCATCTGACAAAAAAATGACCACTGAATTTATAACGCACAAAAAAATCATATCCCAATGGATTGTATAGCGCAATTTGACTCATCGGTAATGATTACCGCTAGTAACTAAGACGCAAGGTAATTAATTACTTATCAACACTTTTAATAAATAAGTATGCAATCAAGGTCAGATTTGGTCGAAATTATATCAAATGGGGCTAGTGCACGCTCAATTTTGTTTAGCATACTTTTATTTTGTCCATGGTTCCGACTTCTTTTAACTTCCGGTTAGTTGGTTAGTTACGCCGACTACTGGCTGGCTTCTTCCTAACCGGAAGCGCAGTCAGAAAGACCAGCAGCAGTTTCATCCAATAACACGCTGCCTTACTAGATGTTTTTTTACACGTCTTTGTAGGACAAGTCATCAGCCACGATGGACCATTTCAATCTACTCGAGTTCCATCTATTCTACATTCTTCCATTACAACCTTATCGAACGCCACCACGCAATTGGCTCGACAATCGAATCGAAATACTCTACACACAATAACGGTCATAATAAAAACGCCATAGATTTAAGGCTAACTCTACATAGGAAATAAACGTAAGATTGGTGCCAAGTTAGGTTGTCGTTAAGGCTCGTAGCCATGGGGGGGGGGTTAAGATGCTGGCTGGCGCTTGTGTCCCAGTTGCGTCAAGTGCACGCTTGAGTTTACTTCCGGTTTGTTATAAGGCCGTCTTAGAATGGCTCTAATTTCAAAGGAAAAGGAGTGATTTTCATTAGGAAATCAAGGCTTTCTTAGACTGTATTCGACTCGGTATACCCAGGATTCCCGGAATTCCTTGAATAGTTGGGATGTTTTTTCCAAGTCTAAGAATATACCAAAGGGTTATCGTTGACTCTATGGTTTAATATTAACATTCCTGCTAGGCTTAATAATGGTGTAAACTTAGGTCGAGAAATGACGAACCAATATTTTTTATTTTGGGTTAGAGCAACGATTTATCGAAAGTAATCTGATTAAAAACGCGTAAGCCTTGGCGCCTTTAAATGGACATGGCAGAGTAGACTATTTTGCCGTAGGCTTTAACGCTATTGAAGGTAGGCTTCCGCCATTACTTCTATAGAATATAGCCCTTGTTTGGTTTCGCTTTGGTTTACTTTTGGTATCAATATATACTGATTGCGAGCCTTGGTTTCTTGGGATTGTCTATTTATAGGCCTATTTATAGAGGTGGTATCAAAATAGGCTCTTAAGCTTATTTGATCTTTAAGCTCTTAGCTTTAGTTATCTATGAATACGGATATTGAAGCTACCGCGTCGGGTATCGCAAAACGAGCTTACCAACGTTATTCGGAGGAAAATTGGCGAAATTATTGATAGTAGGCCAAATAGTTTTAATTATAATTAAGGCACTAATTGCGTGAAATGAGTTGTTTAGGTAATTAAGGTTTAATTATTGCGATTTAAATTAATAATAGGTCAAATTATTGCCTATAAATTGTTATGAGTGGAGTAATAGGTCAAATTATTGCCTATAAATTGTTATGAGTGGAGTAATAGGTCAAATTATTGCCTATAAATTGTTATAAGTGGAGTAATAGGTCAAATTATTGCCTATAAATTGCTTTAAGTGGAAAAATAGGCCAAATTATTGAGTATAAATTGTTATAAGTGGAAAAATAGGCCAAGTAATGGCGTGTAATCTTTTTAAATTAATAATAGGCCAATTTATTAGTAATTAAGTAAATTGTTAAAATGGGCAAACAATTAAGAATAAAATTGCAAAGGAAAAAAAATAGGCCATAATTCTGTTCACAAATTGTCATAATGCGCCTAAAAATTGAAATTATATGAAAAGGCGTATTTAAAACATTTTTGGGAGTCATTCCAAAAAGCATTTATCGATTTAGCGTTCATCCCCCCTGTATCCACCCCACCTTTGGTAAAGAAGAAAAAGTAGATCCTGTAAAGGATGCTTTTTCTATTTTCATACAAAACACGACGACGAGTTTCAAAAATAATAAATGAACAAAAAGAACCCCGGCAAATATAAAAACTTGGGTCGAAAGCGATGTTCATTTTTCATTCAGTCTAGAAGTCGAAAGGCGAGGGGCAAGGCAAGGGGGTGAGCCTGGAAGGCTTAAGGCTTAAAAAACAATCGCCTCCCTTTACAAGCGATGCAGAACCAAAAATAGAGAAAATTTGTAGTTCGATTCGGTTCGAACGGGCCTAAACAACAACTATATTTCCAAGTCGCGGCCCGCGTAATTGAATATCGATACAAAAGGACCCTTACTCGGTTACGTAGTATAATATATTTCTTATTAGTAAGGTAGGGCGCGTGCAAAGTGAGGAGCGCGAGACGCCATGGAGGCTCGATAAAACGTTCGCTAACACCCAGTTAATACGCGTTTATAGGGGGGAACGGGGTATTGCAATTTTATTTAACTCGTAACCGATGTAGCTTTGTACGAATTATATGAAATTGGTTGAACATGGCACCGTAAAAATCCTTTGTTTTTTCTATGTCGGAAAATCATCATTATTCACTTGAAGTCGTCAGTCCACGGTGTGACAAGCTCACTTGACCAAAGGAAGGGTTATTTTCAAAGGGAGAGTGAAATATTATCAACTTAATTACGAATTAAAGGATACAGAGTAATCAATCATATTTAAAGTTGACATTTAAATTAAAAGGCCTGGTTTAATTTAAGGGTTAATCAATAGATTCGAAGGTAATTAAAATAGCGCATGCTTGGCCCAAATTGGTTTAACATACTTGTATATTCTATAGTATTTGTCAAATTGGGTTCAAGAGATTTATATATAGGAAAGGTGTCAACTTGATATACGGGCTATAACTGTACTTACAAACAAACAAGGACCACCTTATTCGTTGAAGCATAAGTTTATAAGTTATGTTCCTTCCATAAGTTTGTTTAATTAATTTCTGGTCATGACAAACTGAATTTAAAGGCTTGTAATGAATTTGAAGTGAGTGAGTGAGTGAGGTAGGTCATAGATTCAAGGAGGTAAAGTGAGGGATTGGCCTGGTGAGTGAGGAGACGCTGATGTCAAAGGGGGCTTAGTAATGCGGACTAAATAGGAATCACCTAGATGGAATTAGGTCCAAGATGCAAAATTAATTAACCACCATCGAGTGTACTTAGGACTTCAATTGACTCGCTCCCCCTCGTTCTCCTTCTCAAACTATAGTTATCTCGAGCTGCTCTAAGTCTCTCAGTAGCATTACGAACGTGTCATACTTATGGAACAAGTCTTATAAACTTATGGTTGAAGCTATTCCCAGACCTAATTCCGATTCTAGCTTGGATAGGGGGCGCTATACTCTGTAGCGCGGCCAGGTGCTGGTTCTATCTGTCCTTTCAGGCCCAATTGGCCCAGATAATTATATTGACGATTGCAAATTTGTCGCTATACCAAATCTCCCATTTATAATGTAGTCCACTTTACACGGACCTCTTATCAATTTCCGTATCGATCAAGCCTTTGTTTAATCGCAATGACCTCGTAATTACAAACGAATTAGTTAATTTGATTGGAAATTAAATGTTAAAATAACCCCTTCCCTTTTTTAACTATTATTTATATTGATTTGTTGCCACTATTTACCACAAACCGTTAATTCATTAATAAAAGCATTCCAAACCCCCACCCCCATTAATTATTCCAATTTGTATAGTAATACTTGATAAAGAGGTAAATAACTTAATTAACTAAATAATTATTTACTACTACGATAATTGTTTTAGTTAAACAGTCTAGCGTAATTTTGAATAATTAATGGAGGCTTAAAGATATGAAAGTAAAACGTTTAATTAACTCGGGAAACGATAATTGTAATTAAAAGATGCATTATCTTAACAAGATTAGTGTGGAAGAAGAAAACTAATTAGTCAACTTAGCGCTCTCTCGCTTAATTCTCACACTCCAAGAGTAATTATTCGTATTTATAATTAATTAATTAATTAATTTATTACGAGCTTTTTTATCATAAATTTGGGAAATTATTTCCAAGAAATAATCTTGCTTCATTTTATTGCCGAAGCAAACCTTGTTGCTTTTGTCCAAGACACAAAATTCGAGAACTTTAAACTTTCTCGTGACAACTTTTAGTTCGAGTCGGACAGTAGCTTTAATTTTTAAATTTCATCGAATAACTCTTTCTTACCGAAGATTAGTGTCCTACCCCTTTTTGTGTAGTGTTCTTAAACACGCGCTGGAAAGACTGGGAGTCCGGGACTCGGATACTATCTTAAAAATAACATTTTAAAGCCGTTGAAAATATAGGCGTTACGGCAAATGTTAGACCCCTTCTTGAATTTTTCTTAATTGACTCTGGCACGTGAAAATAGCACGCGGAAATTACTGATAAGGGTGTTCGCTACGGACCCGTTAATATTATCAAAGGTAAAGAAATCGTATTCGCTATAAAGGCAGGCAAGCTTTAACTTCATTACTAAAACTACCACGAACAAAATTAGAGTGTTCGTTTTAATAAAGTTAATACAGTTAAAGCTGGAAATACTTTTTTAATTTAAAAGTATTTTAATACCTTCCGTTCATTACCTATTTAAAGACGTCCGTTTGAAGTTGCGTGGGAAGTTTGTCTGAAAAAGCAATTAAAAACACGACGCTTGACTTTTTGACTGGCTACGTTAATTAGCGGAAGACTTAGGAGGGCGTGGCTATCCTTTCAAATTTATTTGAATTAGAACTAGACCATTTTAAGCAATTAAACTTAATTTTAAATATGACGACAGGAAACGCTAACTACCGCCCACGAATTTCCCAGAAAATTATACGATATTTTATAATTAAAGTTTTTGGTAAATGTAGACTTGTAGGAAAATTGTGTAACTTATGATTTGATAATATAATAAAATTGCTTTACACTATTTTGTTTGATTTTTCTTTTGGGGGAGGGTAGAAAATTGGCTTCATTTACACTCTGAGTCGAAGAAAATGAAAAATATATTTCTAAACTTTGGAAATGGCAGCTCGTTTAACCCTTTCTATAACATTAAGCTAGTCTAACGTTAGCATCTGCCTTTAGTCTTAAGTATTTTCACAGAAATATCCTTTAAAGTTTAAAAGAAAAACAAGAAAATATCAGTATATCTCGGTTGAGTTCAAAATCGGAACTGCTAAAAATTAGAGCCAAAACGCTTTAAGTGTCATCGTAAAACATATCGGAGATACGTGAATTTTGCTCTCAAATAATTTTCATTTTTTCTTACGGAGTTTAACGGTATCATTTTCAATTTCGAACTAAAAACACTTTTTACAAAAAATATTTCTGTTTATTGAAATTGAAGTAATACGGTGGAAGGCAGGGTGATGGGATGCAGTTTTCTACGTAACACGCTTTATAACAGTATTACTTCAATTTTATTGAACAAAAAGTAAAGATATAACATTATCCTCGTATCTTAAGCCTCGGTCTGGTCTCTGGACGACAATCGCGAGTTTATATTGATGATGATGATTCGCGAAGGTCATCCCCGCCTTTGACAGTACTAAAAGGTTAAATTGACGTGATATAGGGGCGACCCTTAAGTACCTTGAAACGGTGTTTTTCACAACCCTAGAGACACGATCCTTTTTTTTTTCTTCTTATTTTTAGAAAGTCTGTGACCCTCATTGATTCTAAATCAAGGGCCTTACTTTACAACTCAAAAAACACGCATCTCAAGGACTACGTTAACTCATAAGTTACAACGTATTGTAAAATTGTTTCCATGTTAAAACATAGTCCTAAATACTAAAACAAATACGTAGTAACTCCACCGAAATAAAATTTCAAAGATACGCGGTATTTCCTTTAAAAATATTTTCCGTATTGAAAATGGGCGTAAATATTAAAACAAAAACGTAGTAACTCCACAGAAATTACAATTTCAAAGATACGACCTTCTAAACCGGGATAGAGGTGGGCTGTTTATTTCTTTTTTCGTAATTTGAGTTACATTCTTTTGAAAGCAAGATTTTCTCGTAATTGCTAAGGGAATTTTGAATATTTTTGCGTTTTCGAATATCGGGATATTTTTGGGGGGTTTTATTTGCCAATACGGTTTATGGTACGCATGCGCAGCTTTGTTAAATCAAGCGTAAAATATCACCTAACCCTGGGAAGAAATTCAAAGTTTTTTAATGGTGTTTCAAAAACATATCGGAAATCCTTTGCACAACCCCATTTAACAAACGCCTTAACATAAAAGGAACAAAATCTGTTACATTCTTGGAAAGGATTATTTACAGTTAGTTTTAATTGAATTTAAAGTGATTATTTTATTTATCTAAGGGAGATTAACGTTTAACCAAAAATGAAGGCGAATTGCATTTTCAAATAATATATGTTGCTTGGCAATTTAAAGTATCGCTTCAAACGACTCCCATCTCGATCATAAAATTAACCCTTCATGTCCCCCAGCCCAAGTAAATATTCAGCTCTTATAAGTACCTAACAAATAGATGCCTGAATTTACAATGGAAATTTTAATTATATGGTTAATAACAAATATTATTCTTAACATTATTAATTGACCTAAAAATATAATTTTGAAAATCATGTTAATTATGTACAGAATTTAAAACCTAGCTTTATAAGTAATAAATTTAAAAGGGGAACACTTTTGTTCCTTTTTTTTGTCCAGCTTAAGGGGGCGCCTATTACCTCGTTAAAATTCAAGTATCTCTTTAAAATGAAGGCTAACCAACCACTTGACTCTTGAGTCCCCAGTTATGTTACCCTGTAGTACCATTTAACATCTAATAATAATAATAATAACGATAAAGAGTTGTGACATAACGCGGCAAAACACTAGGCAACTTACAAAACCGGGGTATAAGGGTTTAGGGTTGCTGTGTGCACCGTCAATATTTTCGGTTGCCATGACAACGTTGATCAAAATAATCATCACGAGACAAGAGAGAGACAATTACCTATATATCCAAAAACAAAAACCCTCTACACTACTACACTCGCTTCCTCTTAAGGTTGACGATAATGGGGTTCTAGTCCCGCACGCGCCACGCTTTCTAACAGCGTTTTTTAGCGCGTGCTCGAAATATATTAACGACACTTTATCCTGTTAGTAAAGGGGAATGGGGGAACGCTAATGACTTACGTCCTCTTTTATCTTAAGCAAGTAGTCCACTTAGCCTTGCGAAACCGTATCGTTACCGTTTTAAGTTCGTAAATTATCCGAAAGAGGGCGCCCATTACCTAAGTCCGAAAGCATCGTTTAAGAAACGTTATCAGATGGCGTTCTGTTCGTATTTGGATACGTGACGTTACGTTAACGATACGGTTTCACAAGGCTTAGTGGACTACTTGCTTTAAGGATAATCACGTATCTTTTCATTTTGTAAAGTGAAGTCGAAAGTAAAGAAAACAGAAAAAAAAGGGTTCAGAGCAAAAAAGACGTATCTACATTATTACCTAAAATCACGCGCGTTTAAAGGCAAAGTTTCACAACGAAAATTCTAATAAATTAACCTTTTATTATAACAGTTTTTAAAGATTAATTTCCTGATTTACAATAAGGCTTTTCCAGCCAATATTAAATAATTTTATTTTTCCTAATAAGCCATACGCTCGTGTTTTAACCCTTTTATTTTTGGCGGGAAGTGGGTGCCCCCACAAACTCTAGTCGTAACTCTATTTTGGCGCAATTTCTAGACTTAACTGCTTAATCAATAACGCCCAAAACGAGTCTACTTCCCCACCCTGGACCCCATCAAGTACAGAGCCCCCAAAAATACTTTACATCAGTTCTTAAAGCGCACCATTTTGTTGGCAAAGAGAGAAAATTAAGCGGAATAGGGGATATGGGGGGTATGGACTAGACCCCAAATTTTCGGGGTAATTTGTTTGATATAGTTCCGGTCGAGTGGAAACCCCAAGAAATACGGCCCCACTTTCGGGCCCTAGCTTGCTTGCCTGCCTGCCTGCCTGCCTGCCATAATCGTGTTAGAGTTAACGCTAAGAAGGTTCTAACCCCCCAAACCCCGAACCTCCTTTGTTAAATTATGTTGTATGTTTATTTTGTTTTTCGTATCAGGGTCCATAGCTGCATGAGCTCCCTGATTTATAAACTTACGTATGGGAACTCTAGTTTTCATTTAATTAAGGTACCTCCCATATATTTACTTAGGTAGAAGTAAATAAACCCAAAGTTATTATTGACATATCAGTAAATAAATAAATTCTTTATTAAAATGATATCCAATAACAATAAAGCATTTATTTATTTATTTATTTACTGATATATATTGCATGCGGGTTTTCAAGTTTAAGTTTAATTGATTTAGAATTAACTGCAGGGGAAGTTAATTAAATTAACCTCGAAGTTAAGTTAACCAAATTAAATTTTGTTCAACTTATTTATTCCCCCTATTTGGAGACATAAGTATATAATAGATAAGTGTTCACTATATATAATGAAGTATTATAAGTGGCATAACGTACCTCAATAATGATAATTTTAACCATGACGCTCACGTCAAATTAACTCGGCCAAACAATTAAGCAAATAAAACTAAATACTGAAATCCGATATGCAATTGTTATTGTTAATAACATTGAATTCAACTGAAGCAACGTGTAAAACTATAGCAAAAACACTGTGCGGTATAACTGACTCTAGAAAGGTGTTTTTATTAGTAATCCCTAAAAACAGGTGGTGAAAATTTCGACCGAGTGACGTTAGCGGAGATTCTGTAAGTTGACAGATGAAACTACAAACTCAGCCCGGTTCTACCACTCTACGTAATAAATGATATACTCAATGTAAAGGTTGTAATACGTATTTTTTCAAATCAACTTGTTTATCCTTAAAAAGCTACACCTAACTTTAGGTAAAGCAAAGAGTGAATGCACCAGCTGCATTTTGACCTTATAAACTCGTAATTTTAATTATGCCAGCAAATTCAAATCGTTTAGTAATTAATTTGATTTTTATATAAAACAATTAAAGACTATTAAACTGTACTACAGTTAATTACGTAGTCGCCATTCTGTCTGTTAGACTCGGAAATAGCTTAATTGATATATTTATAGAGACAGACAGACATACCGTAATTGAATTTAATTAGTACATAATGATCAGATTTTTAATTGGGATTCCTTATTGATTTTTTAACCCGGAATTTTGAATTTTTGGCGGGAAATTCATTGGTGGGAGGGGCTTATTGGGGTCAATATAACGCGAAAGGTTCCCCCACTGATATCTTAACTGTTTAATACATCTACACACGTACGTTTTGACTTCTAAACACATACGTAGTTTTTGCAGTCAAATTCGTAGCGATCTAAAGGTGTTAGGGCAAAAACGTGGTAACTCTAGAGCAGAGATTGGCAATTCAAACCGAGTTTGCCTTAACCTTTAGCGTTTCGTTAATACCTTTAATAGGTTTAGGGGTAAAGCAAACTAAGGCTGATTTAGGGTGGGGGTGGGGGCGCGAGCTTATCCGCGCGAGATAATCTCGTGACGAAGTAGACAGCACGAGGCGCCCATTTGTAGCAAGCCGAAAACTCTTCCGGATCGCGTTTTTATTATTCTTTCCTAACGTTTATTAGTATATACCCAAGCCTGGGGTCTCCCGGTAGACTAAAGGCGAACTACGGGAAGCTTCTATAGAGATGATAAGATGGTAATGCCATTTCTCGATAAGAACTTTGGAAACGGACCCCATCTTGGTTATATGAGGCGTAAAATGATCTCGGAAACTGACAAAAATCCCTGAGAGAGATTTTCTCCCGATGGCCTTTGCTTTCACGAATCAAATACCACTGCACCACCAACGTTTCGTTTTTGTCTATATATATATGGGGGATTATTATTATTCGGGTGACGGGTCTAGCATGCACTCTTGAAATACCCCAAGTTCTGGCTGGACCTTCAGTTTCTGTCTAGGCCTATAAGGTAACTCAAGGTTGAAGGTATTCTAGTCTGTATTTTTCCCCTGAAGGTAAACTTTGCTAAGCCTAAAGTAGAGTAGAACGCTATGATATTGACCCAAACTAATCAGGAAATAATGAATAAATCGTTGATTTGCACGCGTCACAAATGACTGGCAACACTTGCACGTATTTGCAGACTATCTTTGGATAGATAGCTAGCTTAGTAAAGAGGGTGCAAGAACATTTGTAAGTGGGGTGGGGGTGCTGCAAAAAACGGTGGAATTTTATGGCCCGGATCCAAATCTGTGTCCGAGCAATTTATATTTTTGTCCCAAAATGTTGATTCTTCTTTATTACGCGGCTTTTTTTATATACTATACTTCGGAAAGAGGAAATGAAATGTTTCTGTATCAACCAGAGCTTATTCCTCTTTTCCGACGTTACTATGGAAACGTTTATGGAATGGAAAGAAGCCGGGGGATGGTTGCTTAGCAACGGGCCCGCTTCTCTATATAGATACTCATTTCATTTGGCAGGAAAAGAGATACTTAGCTATTGGGCATTTTTATTGTTGTTGATGTTTACCCCCCCCCATTTCGCAATTGATCCCCCCCCCGAACTATTCGTATCCCCAATGGATTTACATCGAAATTGAGCTGATTACATAACGTATATTATTATTACTAACTAATTATTTTTACGAATTTCTATGGTTGTTATTGTAAAAAATAGTTTGTTTTCTTCCTTATATAACAGGAAAGCGTATCTTGTTATTACATTGCGCAAATTTCTCGTCCGAATTCTTGAAGAGAGAACTAACTGTCTTGCCGGGGGCATTTTTTCCCGGCGCGCCTTTCATTTTTCTTTAGGGGGTCCTCTTTTTGGGCTCGATGCCCATTCCCCTATTTCTCTTTCTTTGTGGAACTAAAGAAAGAGTAAAACAATCGCGGTCGTTTTTGCCACTCCTTCCTAAAGATTCCTTTAGTTTTTTTCTCCTAAGGCAAACGATCTTTCCAGTACTTAATCTATCTAGCGGAGTAACGGCGATGCATGCCGGCGGGAAATTCTCCGCATCTTTCCCGCCAAATTACTCTAGTGGCGGGGGCCACGTGCGATTGATCGTGTTTTCAGCGCGCGAGATGATACAACAACGAGGGTATAACGAAATTATTATGATAAACTTAAATTTCATGATGGGGAACTAACTTTCGCTATAAACATAAAATCCTAAGCCCGGGTAAGCTCACGTAACTTTCACTATTGGGGTTAGTGAGTAAATTAACTTATGGTCAATTGGTTGTCTAGGGGTTTTGGTAAAAATTAAGATAGGGGAAACAGATTTGGAGTTTGCCAACAAATCATTTAATAACAATAATAATTACTTAAAAAATAAGAACAAGACTTATCAACTTAATACTAAAAGTATAAACATGCACACTTAATTATAACATGCAAAATAACATGCACACTTCATGCAAAATTATAACTTTAAATAATTAACTTAAATTAACGATCCTAACATAACGGTTTTAACATTTAACTAACATTAGAAATAACCACATAAGGGTTTTACAATTAAACCTAAAATAATGTTAACCACATAAGGGTTTTACATTATCCCTAATATAATTTTGACCACACAAGGGTTTTAATCTCATTGTTCAAGAGTTCTAATAAATAGTCATAACCTCCAATGGAGTTATGATAAGAAGCCTCGGGAGGCGAATTAAATGTTTGGGGTACTTATCGCATGGTTGATTTCACAACGGAGTAGCGTGGGCTGGTACGGGCCCTGGGTCCCCGGTAACGGCGTACGGCAATGGACGGCATGGAGCGGTTACGTAGTGCGTCCTCGACTGGTATATACAGGAACGACAGCATGGAGCGGTTAAATACGTCCTCGGTTTAGTCAGCGGTAACGGCAGCACGGAGCGGGCGATAATGTCCTAGGGCACGAGCCCCACCAAGATAACTTTGGTACTGCTTCCAGGTTCCATTAACCGAACTTAAAAGTTTTTCGCGCTAAGTCTTTCATAAACCGAACTTAAAGGTTTTCGCGCTAAGTCTTTTTCCGCGTTCGGGCCTAAGTATTAAAATACGTGGCATAGTTTCGGGACCGTCCTTCTCGTTCACCAAGCGTTACGATTCTTCTTCTCTATTGTCCCAGTTCAGCTTTTATAAGATATTGGTGTCTTCAGGCGCACCAATCACCGTTCGACTTTCTAGGGTCTTTTTGAGACCCACGTGACCCAATCATATGTCGACAATTTGAAGTCTTTGGATTACGTCCGCATTTTTCGTAGCCCTGGTGGTCAGGAATTATTTTCGCGTTTTCCCCATGACCTTTGGGGTCATGGGCCACACACCTTCTCTTTATGAGAGTCGGTAACAATACACTTTTTAAAAATAACATGTTTACAAACTAAATATAGCACTTGAGGTTAACAAAAATAGCATTGGCAAATAGGGTTGACAAACTCCGTTTTCTGGATAATAAAAGGGAATATAAAAGGGGGTAGGCTCCTATGGGCTCTCACTAACTCGAACAGATTCGTTACGCGAGAGAATTGTACAGGTGGGGTGGACGTCATGGCCATTGACGTTCCACTGGGAAAATTTGAATATACCCATCGAATGCAGGTGTGCGACCAGCGCTTTACCTTGCCTTCGAGGGGTTTTCTTAAAGGGAAGATGGAATAATAAGATTTATTCGAGGGAGGGTGAAATAATAAATTTTGTCGTTACAAGGGGTTGGATACGAAACAATTTTATCGTATAAATTTTCCTTTAAAATGTATGTAATCTTTTAAGTATCCAACACCGCGATTCACGCGCACGAGGTGATACACGGAGGGGTCGGATATTTAAAAACGTTACCATATATTAATTCCGTTTAAGTTCATATAATCATTTAAGTATCCAACCCCGTAATTCACGCGCACGAGATGATACACGGAGGGGTTGGATAACTAAGAATTTTACCATATATTAATTCCGTTTAAGTTCATATTATCTTTTAAGTATCCAACCCCGAAATTCACGCGCACGAGATGATCCACGGAGGGGTTGGATAATTAAGAATTTTACCGTATTAATTCCGTTTTAGTTCATATAATCTTTATAAGTATCCAACCCGGCGGTTTTACGCATGTTCGATTCATCCGAGTTAATCGAGTCGTATTAGGGGGGGGAACGTGAATAGCAATAAGGCGTGAAATGAGGCAACGTCTACCTTCCTACGTATTACTCGGGTTAAGTCGAACATGTTGTAAGCTTTTATTTTGGTTAGCGCGTGCAACCCGAGTATGGATAACATTTATCAAAGCTCGGACGCCAGCTGCCAATAAACGGAGTTTGGGGGGGGGGGAGGGGATCTGTTGTCATGGTTACCATCCGGGGTTAGGTTTACAGAGAAGAAGAGCACGGGATAACCCCTTCCCCCCAACGTAACCCGTATGCTTAACTTTCCCGCGCCCTTTTTTATTTAAGAAAGTGCCTCTAACAGCAATAAATAAGGGTATATCTAAGCTTGTTTGTGACTCTATGGGTCTATGGTAAAATTCTTGGAGCTATTACTAAGCGTATTCATACTTCAGGTCAAAGGTCAAGGAAAATTAGAGTAAAAAATCAGAGTAGCGTAAAATGAGATGGCTCCTTAAGAGCCAGTTTTTTTCGCCTCAGGCACGTAAGAAACTCGTCAAATTATACTTTCAAATGAGCTAAGCCAATTAGCGACCGGAATTGGAGGTTGGGTTGAGCGAGTGACGTCGACACAGAAAGAGATGTGTAGTAATGCTAGGCATGATGGGTAAAAAATTACAAAAGCAACAGGTGTCTCTGCATGCGTAATTAACTAAGTTACCAGCTAACAAACTAGAAATAAAATTCCCCATAGGGAAAAAAACCCCAAAAAAACCCTGGTTTTTTTTTCCTTGTGAATTTGGATCTTATATGTTAATGTAATTTTCATTAATTATATACTTGGATTAAATTTAATTCTAATTAACCTATAGGAAAATATAACCAAATTATGATACAGACGTGCCACAGTAAACATTGAGAGGAGATAAATGTAATACGGAGGTTCGTAAACAGGCATTTTATTCGGTAACATGCCCAATTTTACAACCGAAATTATACGATGTTGGCAGCCAATGTTATAAAGCTAGAGAATATAACGTTGTCAAACTGATACGTGTTCCATTAACTTATATAGCGTCATAAGTAAATAATAATTCCATAGAAGTAAGCAATACACTAACCTAGAATGTATTTCTTCTTCCACTATAAAAGCTAAATTCGACTTGGTTTCTAGCTAACTTATAAGACCGAGATATTATTTACTTATGATGGGAATATATATAGTGTTATATTTTACAATTCTCAAAGGAATCCTCAATGTTTATAGATAGTTGGGGGTGATAAAAATTGACCCCTAGGGTCGAATGACCTTAAAAACAAGCGAGGGTTAAAGGTTAGACGTACTACAAAATATCTTTTCTTTCTAATCCTAAGGAGAATACGTTGCCATGGTAACGAAAATAGGATCATCTCGATAAAAAGCTCGAGTAGCACGCGCGCGCCTGAATTAATTTTGGCGGGAAATGTAACTTTTATCGCAGCCTATCAGCTAGCTCGGTTCGCTCGCTCTAGGCGCGAAAAGTCCTATACAATTAAACACGAGACTTTGGTGTCAACAATATCCAAACTCTCGCACGAGCTTTGTTTCTCATTCGGGAATTTTATTCATTTCCTCATGAATATTCTTACCCGGTTTCTGTAACCAGTTGTAACCTTATAAAATTAGCACGTTAAAGAAATGTAGAATTGAATTTTATCTAATAACATAATTGAAGAATTAGAATCAATGTTATGTAATTCCTACATAAACCCACGAATTACATAAGTTACTAATTATTCATGGAGAAACGGCTTTAATTCATGATAATCTCGATAACAGCTCGCGCTGGCAGTCATTTAAGTTGGCGCCAAAATCAGAGGTTAATTTTGATTTTTAGCGCTGTACGCCTTTTGGCTTGGCGCGATAACGAATAAGCTCCCATCCAAGAGGGGGGGGCAGGGGGCGTGGCTTAAAAAGGATCCAGTGAATTCACGCTCCGTTAAAGATTTAAATGGCGCCATTAATGCCTCCGTCTCCGCTTTCCAACCTTATCTTTAGTATTTATTGTTATAATTCTACCTTTTATAATTGCTTAAAAATTAACGCCAAATTAAATTTAATTGCCACTAATTTCTTATCACCACAATTAAAAATAAGAGGATGTCTTTTTCTGTTAAATCACGAATGGGCCGTTGATTTTATGGAAGTAAACTATTTCCATTTAATAAATTAATGAATAAATATGGGACCATTAATTATATTTCCAACGTAACCCGAGCTCTTAACGAACGTTAAACGCGGGCCTGATTTAATTTCATTAGAATTTATCGTCTAAAGTTACCCCTCTTTGTAGATAGGCCCTGAGAAACTAGTGGGCCAATCTTATATACACTGCATTAGGGAACCGGGAACAATTCCGCATTAACAAAACAGGTCTAATTACAATTAATGAATTAAAATAATAATAAAGTCAAAGAAAATATTTTAAGAAAAAATATAATCTTCAAAAATCCTAATATTTATTATTATTCGGAGTCAGTCGTACAAGCAAACATTCAGGGGTTTGAATATACGTGTATTTTCCCATAGCCCCTGTAGAAGTGTTTATCACGCTATACTCCAATGTTCGACACTAAAGTTAACTACCAGGCGACTTCTAAAATAATTATATTTAAAATTTGTTTAAATTGATTTAATTTAATCCAAACCACTGAACTACTAGATAATAAATATAGTCTATCAGCGGCTTGGACAGAAGGGGTCCCATATTAAATATGTTTAAATAATTTCAAGTTAAACCTAGGACCGTATTGTTAGGACAGTCTTCAAAACGAATTTAAAAATACAAGTCCGCGGTCAAGAAGGGGTGGGAAAAACAGGTTAATTACCTTGATAGCCGATGCCATGATATCAGGATCTTTTCAACGTTATATTTATAAAGATTCAGTCATTAATTCGAATCGACTATCACCTCTTTTAACTTTAAATTCAATATTTAAAATAAATATTTGAAAAAACTTTTAAATAATTTCAGCCAAGGCTTAATATTTTGTTGTGTTTTTGTAGCTCGGGGGACACCTGTTGCTTGTTGGCGCGTCACGGACGTTAAACACGCACTTTTTCTCGAGTTTACACGAAAAGTCGACTCTTCCTCCAGGCTAACTCGTGACGTCACTATTCACTAGACTAGACCACGCCCCCCTTAAGGCTTTATGGCTATGGCTATGGCTAAGGGGTCGGTGGTGTCGCGGTCGATCTGAGCAAGCGCATTGCTAGCCATTAGTTTCGGACGCTGCTGAGTAAAGCTTCAAGACTTGAAACGTCGATACTTAAGGCCAGGAATTGAGTCAAGAGCCTGATCCTCCGCTTGGTGTGTGTTTATCTCGTTTACATAATATCATTTGATTTCAATCTTTGTTATTTCAACAAACGATCGTGTTTTATTACACGTTCAAAGTTAATTCGCGTCCTCAATCTTTTTAGGTCAAATTCCATGCAGTAATAGCACCGAGTTTTTATGGGTTTTAACAATTTAAATTAGTTTTGGGAAACCCAATTAAAATTTCAATGATTTCATTAATTAGTGATGATATTTTATTTATTTATTTTATTTATATATTTAATTTTATTATTTATATATTTAATTTTATTATTTATATATTTAATTTTATTATTTATATATTTAATTTTATTATTTATTTATTTAATTTTATTTTTTTATGTATTTATTTATTTTATTTTATTTATTTATTTAATTTATTCATTTAATTTATTTATTTTATTTAATAACTTTGGTTATATTCTTCATAACCTAATTAAATATTCCATGCGTACAGTAATGGCTCCGATTTTCATCAACAGAGTCTTAACAATAAGGTCAAATTAAGTAATTCGTTAAAAGTTGTAATTAATTATTCTATACCGATTTAAATTACGAGGATATGTGATAAAATAAATCAACCCCATAACTTAAACCAACCGAAAGTGAAATAAATTTACGGCATTGGAAGCAAGCTGTTATATACGTCATCAGTTTCATTCCATCAAAGCTGCCTTTTGAAAAGTTAAGGGATGATATAGACATATATTTGGCGGGAAAAGCGAAAGGCAAGGCGCGCGTGCTGTGCTGCACGAGCGCGACTTTAATAGAATTCCTGAATAGGGGGGGGGGAGAATTAAGTTGCGCGTGCGCTAACACCCCCCCCCTTTCCACGTCCACGCGCGTGATCCTAAATCCAGGATAGACCCTTTTCCCCTAAACCTCGCGCACCATCCTTAACCGCCCTCGTTCATTTCGGGAATGACGACTTATTAAAAGCTTTTGTTCTTAAACCGAAATAGCCGGGGTTAGGTCAGTCCGGCAGCTCGAGCTCTCAATTCACGCGCCATCGAATTTTCCCGCGTTTTCTAGTCTAAAGAAAGAAGTATACGCAAAGTAAAGAAAGACGTTTCCAGTCAGAAATAAAGTCAATTTATCTTGACAGTAGACTCGAGGTTGGAAAAGCCACTGAGCGTGAATGGTTGGTTATTGCCAAGTTATATCGTGTGAAAGCAACGAATTTAACCGCACCGAAAATTCTAAGGCTCGTGCAGCCTTTTAAGGTTTAGTGTCAAGATAAAATGTAAAGACCCCCATTTTTTCGCTAGCGTAAAATATTATGCAAAACTAAAAATTTTCCCGCCAAAGTTGTATTTTTGGATACAGGCGGCGAGAAGGGCATACGCACGAGCACCACAAATATTTGCATATATTAAGGAAAAATATGGAAATTGTAAAAAGCCCCGGGTCTCTCTCCCCCCCCCCGCTTCTTATAATATAGTTTCGAGGGTCCTTTCCGCTCCACAGCTTAAGTTAACATTGATTAAAATTTATACCATCTTTCTTGGACCAATATGTCAGTTTTTTTTAAAAGAGTTAAAGTTTGGGACAAAGGCCTTAGGAGCCCATTTGAACGTTATTTTTAGATAAGCCACCAACTTGAGCAGTTTCAAAGCCTACTTGACCTTTACCACTACGAGTTGAGTTTCAAAGCCATCTAGATCACCTTTTACAAGTTTCAAAGCCTACTTGACCTTTACCACTACGAGTTGAGTTTCAAAGCCATCTAGATCACCTTTTACAAGTTTCAAAGCCACCATGACCTTTTCCACCACTAGCTGACCTCGAACAAGTTGCGTTTAAAAGCCACCAACACCTTGAACACCTTTTATAAATTTCAAAGCCTCCTTGACCTTTGCCCCCACGAGTTGAGTTTCAAAGCCACCTTGAGCATCTTTTATAAATTTCATAGCCTCCTTGACCTTTGCCACTAAAAAATGACCACTACGAGTTGCGTTTCAAAAGCACCAGCACCTTAAGCGACTCGTTTAAATACGATTTTGAAAGCCCCATTGACCTTTCGCACGTACCGCCCAAAGCCAACCCACGAGTTGACCTCTGACGAGAAATTCAAATTGTATAATTGACGAGACGCAGGCAGGCTGCAGGGAGATAGGGATGGGATACACTATAGCTCGTTATTAAAACGGATACTCTGCGAATTGGTTAACCGGAAAGCGAGCCCAATCAAGCAGTCAAATCCATCCAACTCCCTCGAATCCTTTAATTCCGCGCATGCGCACACAGTCCCCCTTTTTGGACTCACTCAATTCCTTAACTTCAAACTATACACAGCGAAATAAAACAAAACAAAGAAGAACAGTACATCGTAACTTGACTCTAAAACCGTCCTGGCTAGTCAATTGTCTAGAACCCTAATTGCACTGTCAAGTTAAATGAGCGTAGCTTGATTATACTTTGTTTAAATTAATCGCTAACGAGGTCTTTAAGCAATTAAGAAGGATCGAGGGGGCTTTTTCCCACACAGACTCCATAGAGATGGTATAGCTAGCGGAACTCTACAGGACTGTCGTTACTATAGACGAGTAAACAGAGCCAAGGCTTAGGAAACTTTATATACAATTTAAATGGGTTTATATAAGCTGAAGGCAAACTCCGTAGAATGTGCATTGCCAATGGTTTTGGGCCTTTTAGAGTACGCCGTTCTCTTAAACGATATAAAGACGTCACGATAAAGTCACGTGGTATTCCTGAGATTTGTCACGCGACGTTTTAAAATTTTTCTTTATTTCAATTTGTAGACCTTAGATAGGTCTATTTTCAAGGCTTTGAAAGATAATGGATTATTCATGGAGTTTTAAACGTTTATATATAATATCAGAAGTATATAATACTTCTCTTCGAGAGAAGTGTACTGCACAAAGCGGGGTAAGTGTAACGTCACTCTTCCCAACATCAGATCATTCGGAGCAAGGTTACTAAACCGAATCACATACGCGATAAATAGTTCCCTCGTCACTACTCTATAAGCGCTTAACTATTTGGCAAGACGTGCTTGTGGATTTTGTCCCACGTCATGACGAGGTTTGTGGGATGATTGCTGGGAATTTAGTACCAAACAATTATAGAATTCACCCTAGCACGGTGCGATGCCCATCTGAAGTTTGATGAGCGGAAAAGCAAAGAAAAAGGGTGAGGGGCCTGGGAAGAATGACGTTACATAACTAAAGTATGAAGAGGATACAGAGTGGCATCCTTCTTCTATTATCCCCTTCTGATAATATATAATTTTCATTAAATCAATTAAAATTCCGTTACAAATTTAGGTGATCAATAAACATTTGGGTGGGCATATAAATATAAATTACAAATTATGATTAGCCTTAATTAAAAATTAAAATACGCCATGAAATTGGGTATGGGTCCTAGGTTTCATTTCATTTCACCATTCCGGTGTCCGTTCTATTATTACTCGAAGCTTGAATCTCTTCTTGATTCTTTAGAAATTATAATCTTAAATTGAATCTCGAATATCTGAACCTCTAGTCTCTTTTACATTGCCAACAAAGGGAACCAATTCAATAGATCCCCCCTCCCTCAAAACCGGGATGGGGGAAAGGGTTAAATTTGATTATCTTTCTGCCCCCCTCCATCCTTTAATTCAACCATGAGCCATTCTATTCTTTGTGTACAGTATACAATCAATGTCACATCTATTCAGGACCCATGCACGCTTTATAAAACAATATTGGTCTTGTGTAAATAAGCAAGACCTTGTTAATCCATTGGAGAGGACCTTTATGAATTAACATTTTGCTTAATTACTCGGACCCTGATTAATGTAATCCTCAAGTATTTGGTATCGTTGGAAAGCTAAGAAATAGGACTATAACATATTCAAAGGACATCCCCGTATCTCTTATAGAACCAGAGTTATGAGCGTCCAAAGTGGTGCCTAAATAAAGCCATGTTAACTCTATGGAGAGGATGTTTATGAATTAACATTTCACATATTTTCCCTGACTCTTTTACAGACACATGTATTAAATCATAAATGTTCGGTGAACACATCGACCTCTAAGAATAAATAAAAAAACCCGAAATTTTAATAGGTTATTCGCGTGACGAAGTTCAACATTAAAAACAAAACTATAATATCGGAGAAAGCCCTTTTCGCAGCTTGGTATATAGTGAAAACCATCAGTACATGTTTATACAGTGTTAAAACGATGCACGAGCCATTAAAAGCGCGGGAAATGATTTGCCGGCCCACGTGAATGCAATTGGCGCGCGCGGGAACAATTTTGGAAACAATGAATTGGCGCGAGCTTCATTTGCGCGCGCTTTGCCACGTGCTTTTAAACCATTATCCATTCAATATAACTTTCATCAAGTAGTATATAGATATAAAGGCGCGGTAGCAGCAATTTTTGGCGCAAAAATGAAACAGTTGATGGCACTGGATTTAAAACTATTAACTGCGTACACGCTCTAGAAATTTCCCGCGCCATTTTGTCTTCCATTAGAACTTATACAGGGTTCATACAACTTTTGGAAAACAAATTTCCCTGCATTTCCAGGTTTTCCCCATATACTTCCCTGAGTTTTCATGGTTTTTACCCCTATATGGAGTATCCTATGGAGCAAATGTTAACGAAGGAGGGGGCAAATTGGACTATAACATACTCAAAGGACATCTCCGTATCTCTAGTACTGTACAACCAGAGTTATAAGCCTCCAAAGTTGGGTGTAATGTTATTCCTATGAAGGGTACGTTCATGAACATTTTGCTTAATTACTCGGCCCTTGTTTGACGCAAATTTCCCTGAATTTTACTAAAAATTCCAAATTTCCATGAGGTTTTTGTCAACTATTTATTTCCCTGATTTTTCCAGGTTTTCCCTGTTTTCCAGGTTTGTATGAACCCTGTTATAACCTTAACTACTTTGTAATACACTCTCTCACTCACTCAATCTGATGTTCCGAAATGATGCTGGTACATGTATAGCAGGCCAAATTGAAACGTTTCCCAGGTCAAGATGTATGTATGTACCTAAGTCTATAATAAGAGCCCAAATAAGTTAATGTAGGCCTATAGAATTTTACTTTATCCATCCATTTGGAAGAAATGAATATATGGGGTTGGCTATTCATAATGTAAGATTAAAATACCAGAGTATAGGTAGAAACTCCTTCGGCCGAGAGAACTCTGCCCAATTAGCCTTAATGGAAATTCCCCCCCCCCTCATAATGGACACCACTCCCCCCTTTCCCGTTCTCTTCCATCGTTTATATTACACCCCTAAACGCAAAATAGGCCATTTCAATCCAAACTTTGCTCACCCTTGAACAGAGCCTTTAATATAAACGCAAAGGCGGTAAATAATATTATCAGGTGTCAAGCTATAGATTTGCATGGAAAGGCGCCATTTTATAATAATAATATTCACAGTAGATTCGATTTCATCGCCTATAATATGGACGGTTTTAATCTAAAATATGAGTATCGCTTGATGCAACCTTTATTAATACATTTTAAAAGCGCAATACGTTATATTATAATCGCGTAAAGTGGAATAGCTCGTGAATTGAATGAGGGTTGCCTATACCGGCTCTGATATGCGCGTGCTGCTGTACATCCCTCGTGCGTGGTTACCATGACAACGAAATTATATTAAAATGATAGCGCGAGCTTCTTTTTTGACAAGCGAATTTCACGCGGGAAAATGCTTCAATATATATATCTTCGTGGCACGTGCACCCTCATTTTTTTTATTCCCGCCAAATTTATCCACTCAGCGCGTGTCATCGTATAGCCGGGCGGGAAATGGCGCGTGCCCTTTTGCTTTAGCTCTTTTTTTTTAAATTTTTTAATTTAGTTTCCCGCATAAAGATTAAGAGAAAGGGTTTTTGAGGATGTTACGGGTCTCGTAATCATTTTATTTGGTAATTTCGCTTCAATTGCCGAGTCCCTCTTTTGTCCGCTTTTATTGTCGACTTCCTTGCTTCTTTAAAGGAGTACATTTTTATCTAGTTTTTCCTTTGTTTCGAGGGTAGCCTTTTTTGTTAAGCCTTGTCATTCGAACAATGTCTCTTTTCTTTTTTTAAATAAATTTTAACTACATTGGGGACGTTAACTTTTACCTCTTTATTTATATTATATTTTAAGCACGATTTTAATTTTAATTCTTTACGCGTGTTTAAATAAAACATCTAGCGTCCGTCCGTCCGTTAATTAAATATAAATAATAGGTATAATTACGCGTAACCATAGCAACCAAAAACCGCCACAATTTTTAACATATACAACCCCCTATAATTTTGAAACTAAACCCGTACACTAGAAATATATTTTAGTAGGTGTCAAATGCGGGTGGGAATTGTGTTTTGTGTAGTTCTAGTTCTACATACAGTACAATCGATGGTAGTGGCAGTGTTACGCCTTTAAACATATAAATTTAGTACCAGTAAACATCGTAAAGCGCCACTAAGCCTTTCCTTTGATGCCAGTGTTAGTTGTCAGTGTGATACGGGTTATAAATGCGATGTTCCCCTATTTACCACTGCTGTCAAATGATATTGTCATAGTTACGTACCCTTATGTATGCGCTTGGGAAATGGATCTTCCGACAGCTCATCATTTATTTGCTTTTCTCACAAAAAAAAAAACCAAAAAAACCAGAAATTTAAAAAAAATAAAAATGTAAAAAATGGTTTTTGAAGCTGGTAAACTTTAATATTGTCCGCAGCTGAAGGGAACATCGCTTAAGTTTGGAACTTTACTGTAAAAATGTCCCCTTTTTTATTTATTATTCAAACTTGTTCTTTTTATCCCTTGTTTTTTTGGTGTTTTTATTATTTTTTTAAATAATTAATGATATACAACCTTTGACAGACGCTAACTTAAAAACTCTTGTTTTAACACGTTTTTCTATAGTGGTTTAGGCCCTTTCCAAGACTGTAATCAAAGAGGGTCTAAAAAAATAATAACCCAAGCCTCAACCCCAACCAAACTTATATCTAACCTGTTTCAAATTTAGAAAGGTGGAGAAGAATAAAACCGGTTTTTTCTAACGGTGTTTATTATCCAAGTTTAGAATATATGTTCTTTGTAATTGGTAGTATTTAGTATCATTGCAAAGGGGAGAAATAGGGCCATAACATACTCGAAGGACTTAGCAGTATTTCAGAGATATTTCACTCTCCCTTTAAATAGATCCATATGAGAAAGTTAAGCTTCTCTTGGTGTATCTGTTCCCCCCCCCCCTTTAAGCAGTTCTACGCTAGTCAGTATTGGCGGGAGAAGGATGGGTAGGAGATGGGGGTGGGGGGCAGATGCCCCACAAACTCTGGATTTAAGGGATATAACAAGTTCCGCTTTTCCTATATAACATTTGGACAAGAGCTTTCCCCCCCTTGCTCCATACGTTCTAACACCGTTAATACAGTGAAAGGATACGGTTTAGGGTTAAGGTATTGGCGCATTTAAGATAGGTTAGGCCTTGGTTTCATTAACGTGTAAAGGTCAAACGTATTTTAGGGTCATTTCGTTTGGGAAGCCCCGTCCAATCTCTAAGTTTTACTTGGAATTGGTTTTGATAATACTCGTTTATTTTGCTCTATAGCGGATCCGATAAGTTTTTTAGGCAAGCAAGCTTAGGATACAAATCAGAAACCCATCATTTAGAAGTAGGGTATAGTATTATGCACCTACAATATAGTAGGTTTCCTCTACACTGGCAAAAATTCTACTGACTTAGAATTGAATTGGTGAAATGAAACTGAAATTTTCTTAAAAATATTTTTGCAGTCTTTTGCAAATTATGGCTAAAATTCTAATGACGTAGAATTGAATTGAACTAAAGTTTTTTGTTAAATATATTAGTAGTATTTTAAGTTAAGCGATAATGGAAAAACTACTAACTTAGATTAAAAGGATAATATTACCTTATGTTATGGACTACGACTGATTGAAGTGTTTGACTTATCCCTTATCAGGTGTTAGGATCTTATCAGGGGGATATAAATCATGCTGTCTAAAATACACTGATTTCGAAATTGCGATTTCAAAGTTACGGGTCTACCTCCAAATAGTAATTAGCTATAATTAAGACTAACTCACCTTATAATACCTTTAATTCAAGGTGATACCAAATTACGGCGATTCGTTAACGGCAATCCAAAAATGAAATTGCAGTTGCAATTGCAGTTTTATTTTCGTTTAAATAACAAAACAAAAATTTTTCCCTGACGCGAACCAAAATGCAATCGCGATATAAAAATAAATACAACAGCAACAACCGAATAATTATCACAAAAATCACAAAACCAAAAACAAAGGGATTAAATTTAGTAAAACTGACTGATATTAATCAGTCAGGCACTGCGAAACTGGCGCCTAAAATAATCCGGCATCTTTTGTTGTCGCGTTTGCGATTGTAGAAGGATGTTGCCCGTTTGCATTTGGCGTTTCACGCTCATTATTAGGCGAGCGCAACAAAAAAGCAGAACACTGGTCGGGGTCTGATGTTGCCGGGGGGCCTGGCGATTATTATTGAAAACTGCTGGGACCACTGGTCAGCTAGGTATATAGTTTAGAAAGCGAAAGGCGCGGACGCGGCGGAGCTCTATAACGCGTGACCCTCGTGTATCGGGACTCTTTTCAACTCTGCAAGCAAGCCCAAGCGACCAACCCCTGAGAAAATTTCCTCTCTCTCTCTCTCACTCACTATGTCCGGGCTTTGCTCTGCTCGGACGAGGCTCACTTCGTTGCATTCCCCCCTCTCTTATTACAACACTGAGTTGAAGTCGTTAGTCCTTGGTTTGTTTTATTTTGTTTTCATCTTGGTATCTTGTGTACAGGGTGTTCAATTTCAATTCTAAAGAGCTCCTTGGGTAATTATTGAACCGAAGTTCACGCAGTGGGATATGCATGGTTCTTCTATAGAGTGCTACTGAGAGGGGAGGAACTACTGGGACGTAGACAACGCGTGACGTCAATATTGGTAGTCTAAATTGTAGGACCTGAGCTGAGTCTAAATCAATCCTTTACTTATGGCTTATTTCAGTTTTAATTTTTTTTACAAACTTTTCAAAATTTGCGCACAATAATAACAAAGCTTATATTACACATCGTAACTCTGGTTATATTAGAGATACGGGGATGTCCTTTGAGTATGTTATAGTCCAATTTATCCCCCATCCAACCATACTAAAAACTTGGGGCTACGACAAACTGGGGCCGAGCAATTAAGCGATATGTCCAAAAACATGCCATAGGAATAGCATCACCACCCAACTTTGGAGGCTCATAACTCA
The DNA here is from genome assembly GCF_054372755.1 of Phalangium opilio. NCBI lineage: Eukaryota > Metazoa > Arthropoda > Arachnida > Opiliones > Phalangiidae > Phalangium > Phalangium opilio. The sequence continues at coordinate 2,215,035 of NW_028324223.1, forward strand.
GGTTCTACCAGAGATACGGGGATGTCCTTTGAGTATGTTATAGTCCAATTTGCCCCCCACCCAACCATACTAAGAACTTAGGGCTACGACAAACGGGGGCCAAGTAATTAAGCAAAACGTAAACAAACAACCCCCCTCCATAGGAATAGCGTTACACTAAACTTTGGAGGCTCGTAACTCTGGAAACTGGAGGGAAGTATGTGGGGAAAAACCTGGGAATCTCAGGGAAATTTGTTTTCCAAAAGTTGTATGAACCCTGGTTAAAAGTTCAAGAGATTTGAAATAGTATTTTCTGAATTAGAAGGAATTATTACTGTCCGAGAAACGTGTTTCCTCCTACCAATGATAGAAGAGTATGTTAAAAGCTGCATGGTGGCTTCGATTTTTCGACCGATAATACAAGATATAATTCTTTGAACACCGCGAGCATCTTAGGTACGACGAGTCGCGTCATCTAGGGGGCTATGGTTGCACCTAACATTTTTTTCAAGTCTCAATTGTTTTTTGACTATAGATCAAAGGGAACCGAATAATTGGCATAAATACATATAGATATATACGGTTTGAAAGTGAACTTTGCATCGAGTATACTACATAAGCCATTCCCTTTGACCCCTAACCCCAATTTGATTTTGGTCTACTACGTCTATTTTCTCAAGAAAAACTTTGCCATTATTAAATGGTCGAATTAAATTAATTATTTTATATTAAATTGTACACCCAAAATTATAAGTAATTAGTAGTCTATGAGAAACTAACAGGATTCTTATTGGGGGGCTTTACACGTGGCTTGTAGCTAAAGGTCGTAAAAGGTCATTCATATAAAGACGCAAGAAAAGCAAATAAATAATTATAAACACGATTTGGATCAGTGCATTCTTTGCAAAAATAAATCTTACGCATCAAAATGTAAATGGCTTGTAATGTCTTTGGTTTCATAAACTAATACACAAAGTTAAGATAATGATTATCAATACTAGAAAACGCTTATGATTATCTAGATCGCCAGCTCATTCCTCTTAAAAACATCTTAAAGGCGCGACGCGTTTCAAGTAGGCAAGATGCTCAGCCACAATTGGCATCGTAACGTTATTGTACCCTTCCTCTTGGCGCTAAGTACCACAACCGTGGTCTTAGCTCAAGTACAGAAGGGATACGTCTACTTTAACCAAGACGATGGTTTCGTTTTTCAAACTAGAAAAATTAATGGTCCGCAAAAACCAGTCGCTTGGGGTCAATTTGAAGATAAAATCAATACAACTGGGTAAGGTTTCTTATAGTTTACAAGTACTTTGGGTGTCCGTTAATATTAATTACTTTGTGGTCATCCTACATGACCTTGGTAATTCGCAGATGGTCGTACTTGGAGTTAACGACCAACCCGAATTTCGGGGACGCTGACCAGGCGTACGCCGCGGGTTTACTGGAAGGTCAACTGACCAGGCGATTAATTCATTACCGACTACTAAATGAAGTGGATGGTTATTGTAAAGGACGTGAAGATTATTGCAAAACCTTGGAAGTTTTTATGCGAGAAAATATGGATTACATGAAGAGGAATATTGCCCAAAAGTCAAATGAACCTTACTGGTATCAGGTACTTCAGCAGTGGACATTCAAGTACTTTAGAATATGATATAAGGTAGTTACATCTATAGGTTTCCCTAATTCTTGCGCAAGCTACTGGTATTGACGATGGTGTTAACAACGTCTCAGGGACCCCGAGACCAGAGTCCGAAGTTACGGGCTCAATGTAAGCCTAATTATAGCATTACTTAATTGTTAATGAGCATTGCATACTAATTTGTCAATCCCGGGTATGCAGGTTCATGAACCTATTTGGGGATCTTTACGATTTGGAACTAGGGTTGAGTGAGAACCCGCGGATGGTGATAGGCAGTGGCTCATGTTCGGCTTTAATCAAAGTCCTAGCCAACAACAGCGACATTTACTTTGCCCATGACACGTGGAGTCAATACAAGACCATGTTAAGGGTCAACAAGAAATACACGCTTAATTTTAAAACGCACCAGGGAAGTACCGAGATAATCCCAGGTCGAACAGTGGCCTTTTCCACCTATCCCGCTGGAATATTCTCTGGGGATGACTTCTACTTGATTTCCTCGGGATTGGTAAGTAATTTAAGGGACATGAAGGCTAGGCTACCTGGAGGACAAAAGTAGACGGGGCTCTGCCCTCAAGGTAGCCAAGTGTCCGGATGTAAATGGTTCACGTGAATCCTCCATGTGTATAAACTACCTAACTTAACCGGGGGTCCGGGGCGAGATTGTAATAACCTTCCATGACCTTCAGGCTGTAACCGAGACCACTAATTCCAATAACAACATGACATTGGCCAAGCAAATTAACCCTAACACCGTTTATGATTGGATTCGTAATGTGGTTGCTAACAGATTGGCCCGAAATGGACGCGAATGGACTAGACTCTTCAAAATTCATAACAGCGGAACGTAAGTCATGGAAATTCATGGACCAGACATTCAGAAAACCCCAATTAACTTAATTATTTAAGGTACAATAACCAATTCATGATTTTGGACTACAAGCTATTTAAACCGGGCAGACCTTTGACTAATGGCTTACTATGGATTGCGGAGCAAATGCCGTAAGAAAAATTAATTAACCAGCCCGCTAATGAGCGTTGCTAATTAATTAATTAATGACGTCACCTACTTCAGGGGCTACATGATAACAGCGGACGTGACGCGCGTTTTAAAGTCGCAATCTTATTGGCCGAGTTACAACACTCCGTAATTATATAATTAATTATTCATTTCTGAGTTCAGTTCAATTCAATTCAGTTCAGTTCAATATAAATGAATTGCTTTCCGAAATAGATATTTTAAACAGATCTACAATGTCAGTGGATTTCCTGATATGGCTAGAAAATACGGGGACTATTTTACGTATGAACGAACGCCAAGGGCACTGATCTTCAAAAGAGAACAGAGTTCAATTGTCGACTTGGAATCAATGACCCGAGTCATGAGGTGGGTTCTCGCGCTTTCGTTTGACCCTAGTTGACCCCAATTGAACCTCACCATGAACTGTCCTAAACCAATTCTAACCTGACCTAAAACTGATGTGGGTCGGGGGTGGGAGGTATTAATTTGAGGTCAAACCCAGCTTGACCTATTTACTAATGCGGTTACAGGTTCAACAACTACACGACTGACCCCTTATCCAGATGCAACTGTACCCCACCCTACAGCGCGCAGAATGCCATCGCATCACGTGGCGATTTAAATGACCCCAATGGAGTATACCCCTTTGGTGCTTTAGGTCATAGGTCACACGGAGCTACCGATATGAAGGTTAACTATATAACCAAGTCTTAATTTCTTTGCAAATCTAGCCTACTTATTAAACACATTTCTTTCAATACATTTATATATATAGTTAACCAACTATAACATGTTCAAAAAATACCAATTCGTGGCTATAAGTGGACCAACAGATCAAGGCTTACCTCCTTTCCGATGGAGTACTTCCGGTTTGAGTGACTCGCATTTTGGACATCCCGATTTGTTCAATTTCAAACCCGTTGTTCATCGATGGAATCAATAAAACTGAAACAATAAACTTAATTGTAACTCAATGTTCAATAAAGATTTCACAAAGATATTAAAATTAAACGTGAATCAAGAATAAGTATACTGTAGCAGACGACAGACTAAATTCTTCCCGCTAATCCCCCCCCCCCTTTCCAAGGAATCCCGAGATAAGCTAAGCCTAACTTCCGGCCGGCGATGGGTGAATAAGGTGGATTCAATTTGTTTTAAGGTTCTTTCATTTCAAAGGACTTAATTAGTTCAATACACGTGTAATTAAAAGTAATCTTACCATAAGACACAATCTTCAGTTACAAAATCAAACGACATTTTAATTAAACAAAGGCCTAAAACGTTTTAACTTTAACTACAGAGGTACAACGCACAGCTACTCACGCCGGGATCCAGAATTGAAACTACTGAACTAGCAGACTAGCTTTGCCCTTTCAACTCAGAACCACCCCCTAAATATTAAAAAACCAAATTTAACAAGTAACCAGCGATCGGGGCGCCATTATAGTCGAAATAATTAACTAATAAAGATGAAAAATATATTAATTTAAAATTTTATTTATTTATTATTTTCTTCAAGACTATTGTCACCCCATATTATTTCTCAATAGACCTTAATACATTCAAAGATGGGGAGCTGCCACTACTCTATAATAATAAAAAAAATAGGCGCAAAAAGTCGCAACACGTGACGTAGGATGCCATTTTTTTTCTATAAACAGGAAATTAGGTTCCCCACATACGTCATCTTACCTACTTGTGACAGTTACGAGATAGGCTCTTTATTAAGTTATACTACGGTACATAACGTTATGTACGTTGCCATTAATCTATAATAAGCTTCAAGCGTAGAATGGGCCATTTATTTCGAGTTGAAATAATACTTTACATGGAAAATTCCTTACCATTCCAAGAATGAAAGCCAATTTATAAAAATAAATTTACATTTCTTTACCAGCAAGATAAAATAATATTACGTTTTAAATAATTAATTGACACGATTTAAAATTCATGGAGATTAGATTGTTGAATGAATGCGGGAGATGCACAAATTTACTGGCAACCCTGTCCCTGAAGAGCACGCGCAGTTCAAGTTAAGAAACGAGGGGGGGGGGATTAATTTCTCCACTGCCCCCCTCCTTTAGCGCAGTTCAATTTTAATTATCTTTCATCAAATTTCCTTTTAGAAAAATAAAACGGAACGGGGCCAATAATAATAATAGTCGCATATGGACTTTAAAAATATAATAGACCCCCCCCGCCATCAAGTCCAGATGCTAAAGAAAGATAAAAAACCCCCAGCAAAAATAGGGGACAAGCCTTTACTAAGCTCGGTGCGCGACCACGCCCCCTTGAACCATTAAGAACGCGACGCGTCACAAATCAAGTTTGGACGCTTGACAAGGGTCAGATTCCCTCAGTACAAAACTAAAGAGATCCCACTTACCCGATAAATAGTTCAGCTGTCATAAGTAAATAACCCACTCCTTCCTTATAAGTTAGCATCAACCAGTACTTACCTTACTCCGTGGATGGGAGGGGGTCAAAGTTCACAAACTAAAGACCCGATAAATGGTTCAGCTGTCATAAGTAAATAACCCACTCCTTCCTTATAAGTTAGCATCAACCAGTACTTACCTTTCTCCGTGGATGGGAAGGGGTCAAAGTTCACAAACTAAAGACCCGATAAATAGTTCAGATCATAAGTAAATAACCCACTCCTTCTTTATAAGTTAGTATCAACCAGTACTTACCTTACTCCGGGGGGGGGATGTGAAGGGGTCAAAGTTCACAAATAATGGATGACCTTAATAATAACAAATAAAATATGAATCAAAATACGAATAAATAAAATGACCTTTTATTTAGTTTCTTATTTTTTTTTCTTTAACAAAAAGGAACAAAAAAAAAATAATAATATAAAAATTTAGAAACCAACAAATCGGATTGGATTGGGGGGCGGGGAAAGGGGTAAAAGGGGGGGGGGCGTGACTCAAGTACTATAATCCGTAATAATAAATTACATTTAAAATAATTATCGTAATTATTAATAATATTTATTTATTTTTCATTCATTTATTTATTTGTTTGTTAGGTTTTTTCGTGTAAAAAATAATTTTGAGCAAAGGCATTGCGCGCGCGCCGTCGCCGGGTCAAAGGTCAATATATATTTACCTTTCTACTGTCCTACTACAAAGTTCAAGAAGCGCAGGCCGCCGCCGCGCATGCGCCATCATTTAAATAGCTTAAAAATAAAAAGAGTCAGGGAGAGCTGAGCTTTTGGGAAAAGGAAGGCACGGAGCAACGTAATAAATTTATTCCAAGGGGGGAGGGGAGTATTTCCTTAACGCGCATGCGCAATCCTCACTGCAGTCTTATTATAAAGGGATAACGAAGCTCTCTCTCTCTCACACACACACAGTCGCCGCGTTAATTAATTAAATAATTAATTAGTTAATTAAGTACCAGGTTTCTATACAAAGACCCGTTTATTGTTTTAAATAAAAGTTGGTTTTCGGGTCGTCCTTGGGGCCCCCAAATTTTTATAATACACATTTTTATTTATAATACATCACGGGTTGTTTGTTCCTTTATTTAATTTTTATCCTTTAACTTCCGTTTTGGGATTTTTTACTTCCGGTTTGTGATTTTTTTACTTCCGATTTTGGGATTTTTTACTTCCGGTTTTGGGATTTTTTACTTCCGGTTTTGGGATTTTTTACTTCCGGTTTTGGGATTTTTTACTTCCGGTTTTGGGATTTTTTACTTCCGATTTCTAATTTTTTACTTCCGATTTGTAATTTTTTACTTCCGGTTTGTAATTTTTTACTTCCGGTTTGTAATTTTTTACTTCCGGTTTGTAATTTTTTACTTCCGGTTTGTAATTTTTTACTTCCGCTTTGTAATTTTTTTACTTCCGGTTTGTAATTTTTTACTTCCGATTTGGGATTTTTATTTACTTCCGGAAGCCGAGGGGGGGGTGTTGGATTATAAGGAAGTAACGGGTGACTTCCCTCTTTGATTATCAGAATTTAGACGCGAATGTAAGGACGTATTGGGTAAGTCCACCCTGAGAGTGATTTTATTCGGATCGTCATCCTGATTGGTCGGGGTTAAGTCGCCATTTTGTGGGGAAGTGGAATTGGGCGAATAATAGGGGGTATTATTAACCCCTGGAGAAGTACGCGGGGGTAACGGAGGCGAGGGGATAATATTGGAGGGGGCGGCGAAATTGGCCACGTTGGAAAGGGCAGTCTCAATGGCGGATACCGCTTCGGTCCGATCACGATCATCGTCTTCAAGGTTGAGGCGGTGGTGATGGTGGTGGTTCTGGTTCTGGGGGGCAAATGGCACGTAAATACGCACGGCGTCGGGGGAACGCGCCGGGGAGGACTTAGGGGACACTCTCCTGGATACCGCGGCCGCGACACTCTCACTTTCATCCACGTTATCGTAAAGTGACAAGGAACGTTTCAAGTGAACGTTTAACGGAGACCCAGAGGCCGTGGTGGCGACATCTTGGGTGGTGCTGCTACCACTATTGTTTAAGGGTCTTTGTTGCGCTTGGGCAGACGACACCCCACCACTACCACTAGCTTTCGCGGCACGTCGCGTTAACGTCGTCGAAGGACTACTGAATCCCGACAATGCCGATAAATCAGCCGCCGAAGTCTGCGATGTCTCCGCTAAGGAATTACGCGAACTTAATGGATCCACTATGGAACTACCTCCATCTTCCTCCACGTTACTTAGTAACGTATCCACCTCGGTTTGCTGCTGCTGCTTCTTACGGGATCTCGCGTATCCGTTAGTGGCAACGCAACCACCGCCCTCTAATTCCTCCTCCAACGTGGAGGAATCTTTTCGTTTCCAAATAGGGGACGATTGACCACCGCCACTACTGACGTTGTTACCCGTGGCGCTTCCGCCATTCAAAGACATCCCCTTTAAACGAGAATTACACCCCCACCCTTTTTAGAACGCCAGAAGAAGAACGCCATGCCATCTCCTCTATCTCTCTCTCGCAATGGTGACGCGACAAACACCAACCAACCAATCAACCAATCGCAGTTCAATAACGAAATAAAGAAAGAGCATGCAAAATAAAACGGGCAAAGAAAACACACTCTAGAAATGGTACGACTGGTCATCGTACATCTAAAAGAAGAGAAAGAAAAAAAGAAATGCCTATCTAGGCCTAAAAGATCCGTGGAAAGGCCTCTATCGAATTGACTGTTCAATTCAATTCAGTTTGACAAGCGTGAAATTAAAGGGAAGCAGGCAGGCAGCTAACTTAGGCCTATATCCGGGGGTTTAAACCCCGCCTTAACTTTCCTGGAATTGTCAAGTTAGTATTTTAAAGGGAATTCATACATCTAATAGGAATAATCGCGTACCCATCCATTTTCAATGAGGCGGGCTTTGTGGGAGGAGTTAGCTAGACTAATCATGACGTATGACGAATTTTATGGCGGGAATTCACACGTCTAATAGGAATAATCGCGTACCCATCCATTTTCAATGAGGCGGGCTTTGTGGGAGGAGTTAGCTAGACTAATCATTACGTATGACGAATTTTACCTCACGAATTAATAATCTATCTCGCATCATGTTACAACACTTTGCGCCTGCCTAGGAACTCGCGTTACTACCAACCGAGGGGGTAGACGCTCTGGATCTCTATGTACACCTGAGTTCAAAAGAGTTCAGCTTTGACAGCGCATTGAGTTCAAAGCCTTCGGAACTCACAGTTCAGCTTTGACAGTACATTGAGTTCAAGACATCTTGTACACCCGAGTTCTCAAGTGTCTACCCCCTCGCTACCAACTTAAGCAACCAATGAAATAACAGTTATTAAAGACGTCATCATAATTATAAGCCACGTGACGCGAACGTAATTAGTTCTCAAGCAAAAATCCGGATTAACAGAAATTAATATAAAAGCGCAATTATTCCTAGTATAACTATATGCATTCCTAATTAAAAGTATAGGCCTTAAAACACATTTGAAACGTTTTACTTCGTGCGCATGCGCGTAAAGAATAAAGGCAAGAAGTACTTCAGGCGCAAGCAATGAGACAAGACTTAAAATATCTTACCTGAGTCGTTATCTCTTTGTTCTTGGCGTCCTCGGAGTCCATATGACACAGCAGCAATCCAAAGGGTTTCTGAGGCAGTTCATTGGGTGGTTTCCCGGGTGGTAACTCCATTTTGGCTTTGCGCAATTCCTCCAGGGAAGACTGCAACGCGTCAACAGCAGCGTCGTCGTGGTACCCGAAATCGTGCTCCAACTTAACTTGCAGGAACTCGATCAGATCATCCATGTTCAACTTTAACAGCGTCTTCCTGTGCAATTTCATCAAGGTGTAGGACATGGCCGTCAAGATGACTTCGCCTTCCAGGACGTAAATGTCCCAAAGACGCAACGTCAACGTGAAGGGGACGCGATCCAGGAAGCATTGGAAGAACCATTTTAATGTGTACAAACTCGAATGGATATCGTACCTAAATAAACAAGTAAACAAACAAACACACCAACACCTCTCCTTTTTAGTTGAAGTACTTAAAACGGAATGAATTAGGGACCCCAAGGTTCAGTAAGTACTTGTCCAACTCCCTTAAAAGGGAATGAATTAGGGACCCCAAGGACTTGTCCAACTCCGTTTAAAGGGAATGAATTAGGGACCCCAAGGTTCAGTAAGTACTTGTCCAACTCCCTTAAAGGGAATGAGTTAGGTACCCCAAGGTTAAGTATAAGTAAGTACTTGTCCAACAACCTTAAAAGGGAATGAATTAGGGACCCCAAGGTTCAGTAAGTACTTGTCCAACTCCCTTAAAAGGGAATGAATTAGGGACCCCAAGGTTAAGTAAGTACTTGTCCAACTCACTCAAAAGGGAACGAATTAGGGACCCCAAGGTTAAGTAAGTACTTGTCCAACTCACTCAAAAGGGAACGAATTAGGGACCCCAAGGTTAAGTAAGTACTTGTCCAACTCATTCAAAAGGGAATGAATTGGGGACTCCAAGGTTAAGCAAGTACTTGTCCAACTCCCTTAAAGGGGAATGAATTAGGGGCCCCAAGGTTCAGTAAGTACTTGTCCAACTCCCTTAAAGGGAATGAGTTAGGTACCCCAAGGTTAAGTATAAGTAAGTACTTGTCCAACAACCTTAAAAGGGAATGAATTAGGTACCCCAAGGCTAAGTAAGTATTTGTTCAACTACGTTTTAATTGAACTACTTAAAATGTTACAAGGAATGCATTAGAGACCCCGAGTTAAGTAAGTCCTTACTTGTCCAATTGTTTCTTTAACTTTGGTAGGAACTTGGCCAGAATTTTATCGTGATGTTGTTGAAAACGAACCAGCTTTGGGAATTGAGGAATAAAGAACCCTGGGATTGCAAAAGGACACAAGAAAAGGGTAATTTAAACGCGAAAATTACCTTAAATTAATTAAGATAATTAGTTACTAATTACCGTGCATGGCGTGTCTCTGGTCACTCATAAGAACGGACATGGCCCAAAATGCATCCTCTTCATTCATAAACATGAGTAGAAGAGCGGCAATTTGGCTCATTCCTTGGCAATAACCAACTTCCTGCAAAAGACACGACGACACAAGTACACGCGCGTAAGTACTTAAATAGAACCGTGTTTAAACTATGTCCTTGAACTCACGGTATTATAGACGGAGTACGCCGATAAAACGTGGAACAACGCTTGTTGTCTACAAGTTTACAACCCAAAAAAGCTAATTAACTTAAGTACTTGCAACCCTCTTAAAGATTACACGCGTCTTACTTGACGCCATATCGTTCCCTGAACATGATGTGATTCCTGTAAGTTCGATTGACGTCCAAGTCAATTTGACGGATATCTGGGGACATCTTTCGAGCTTGCTTCAACATCTCCTACAATTACTTACCCTCGGTTAAAAATCAAGATATGTCACCCTATGACGCGATGTTTCTAACCTCGTATTTGCCCTCTTGTTCCAATTTGACTCTGGCCACGTCTAATAGACGACACCAGACTTCTCCTCGGACCGCGTTTGGAATTCCCTTATAGATACGTCTCCGTACCTGACAAGACAATTGTCCCCGACACACTTAGCGAGAGTTGAGACACCGATAAGGGTTGGTTTTAATTACCTTATCACCCGGATAATATTTTTCCCAATTCTTTAACATTTTTAACCATTTATTTAAACGTTCAGTTTCAATTTCACGAACTTTGGCTTCGTGCGCCGTTAGTTTCTCTGGTAAATGATGGTCGCTATACCACCAAACATTTCAAAGAGATAAGCCACCGACCGATTGTTACTTAGGTTAACCATAAGTTTATAAGTGATATGTTATGTTCCATAAGTCTGTCACTGGTTACTGAAAGCTTGTTACGAAGTCAGTGGGGTAGGTCGGAACTTATCGCTTATAAACTTATGGTATAGGTTAAATAATAAGGTGGACTAACTGCAAAAAGCCGTATCTGTCTGTGACGTGATAGACTTCGAATTGGGGGTCTTCCCAGGGGTCAATTTCGGCCCGTTCTCGACCCAAACTATAATTGCGGATGATCAACTCGCGCTCCGCCAATGTGCGCTCCAACAATTCCCGTTCGTTCATCCCTTAACACACAAACGCGCCGCGCGCATGCGCAAATTACAAGTCATGACTTCACCCCATTTAGTGACCATTGGTCACCCTTGTCGAAGCGAGAATGATTCAACCCCTTTCCAAAGTTTTTCTAAAGTTTATATCAACTTAAAATGGTGGAATTCATTCTTTCTTCGTTATTAAAAGACATAAAAATAAGGATTATATACTGTTCAAGATGGTGGCAGGGCTGCCACGCCACTCTTTCAACACCTTAATGTTTCCGGCTACAATAAAATTACGATTAACTATAAATCACGTGTTTTATTAGACTAAATAATTAATTAACTAATAAATTCTCATTATTTAAATTTAAAAACAAAAATGTCTAAAAGAAAACGGGACAAAAACTACATCTACTACAACAACAACTACTACTACTACTACATCCCATATGAATGTAATAATAACCCATAAATTTACGACGCGACTAAAAACACAAATTTCAAAAAAACCGCAACATCTCAATACTCAATAGCGCAAGAAAACCAAATTTACTCCAAAAATAAGCCTAACTTAGATATTAACAGTGACATTCCATTATTTAAATTTAAAAACAAGAATGTCTAAAAGAAAACGGAACAAAAACTACATCTACAACAACTACTACTACTACTACATCCCATATTAACGTAATAATAACCCATAAATTTACGACGCGACTAAAAACACAAATTTCAAAAAACCGCGACATCTCAATACTCAATAGCGCAAGAAAACCAAATTTACTCCAAAAAATTAAGCCTAACAGTGACATTTGACTAAAAAGCGGTAGAGTCTTTTTATCTGCCCTCCCTCAATCCTATTTTTGTTGCATAAATAATCAGTTTTTTGGGTCGGTTCGGTTGTTGACGTGGGTGTTAGTTTCTGTTTAGTGTTACTTTCCTCTCTTAAGAGTAAGAGATTTACATCGGGGTGGGCCACAGGAGGAGGAGAAGTGGAGTGGAGAGGGGGGGGGGTAGATTTCAAAAAACACTTCTTCCTGGTACGTAAGAGGTAAAATTAAGAGAGGGGAAGCTACATTTTTGAAATTCCAGTGACATATTTCGCCCCAGGACACCACTGACCAAATTATATTTCTTAAATTAAAATTATCAGCTTAGTTTTAAAGGATAAGATAAACGCGTGTTTTTAACTCATTTAACATATCTTTTACAATGAATAAAGTTGTTTGTAAAAACACAATTCAAGGTGCAATTGCGCCCGCTTTCTGTTAAGTTAATTTAGGGGCAATTCGGCGGCAATTCCCTGATTTTAGCAATATTAAACTACACAGAGATAATGCTAAGTTAGGGTTGTTATGATTTGTACCTTTACTATTTATTTATTTATTGGTTAAGATAATTAAGTTATATTAATTCATACTATATAATAATTAAATTTTATGGGGAGAGTATAACTATATATATAATATAATATAATATAATAGAGTTTAAATTAAGACCGGGTTAATGGTTTTAAATTTAAACATATTACATTTCTAGGGTTCGATAGCGGAAGGTTTCATTACACAGTTGGCCAAGTTTTGCTTTTTCTACTATTTTACACATTACAGGCAACAATTTTTAGAGTTTTAAACGATAATTCGGTCTTAAAATGAACGAACTTTGAAATTAAATAGCGTAGGTTGTTATTTTTAAGCCCACACGACTACAAAAACGAGTAGGCAACCGTAACTTTAATATCATTATAGCAAAAAGCAATGGGAAATCGATCCAACTGTACATATAACTTGACCAAGGCTTAACAATTTAACACGAACACGTACTTCCCTGGGTAAAATAAGCGACTAAAAACGTAACCGAAAGACTTACCCGATCCATATTTAGTTAATTCGGTCGAATTTCGATACGTATTAATAACATTTCCTCAATTATTTACCGTTTTCTTTACCTTACCCGACCGACGGCGACAAAATTATCCCACCGACACAACCCGTCCAAACTCCGAATGGAAGTTACGCCTCCCGATGACGTCAGACTGTCAAGTGACCTTTAATATTTTGCGTTCGTGACGTCACTTACCGGCGCCATTTTCAAATATTCAACTGACGTATGGATTCGCTAAAAAACAACAAATTAAACGCAACAAGACTGTTGTAAACAATGAATTATTATATTTAATCATTTATTTATTAGTGCACAAATCCCAAAGAATAAAACAAAAAAACTTTCACCAAAACACAAAAATTAAATGAAAAACAAGGAAAAAAACAATTGTTTTTTTTTTCCTAATGGAAACAAACAAACAAACTAAACAAGACGGAAGAAAAAAGCATCTATTTTGAATTTTTTTTTTCCTTTTTCCAATTTATGTATTACCGTTTTTTTTAATAAACCAATTTTAACAACGCGTTTTTATAGAAAATGGCGGCCATATTTGTTTTTTAGTTTTTTTTTCTCACACGCGAACAAGAACAAGACTTTTTAAAAATTACCCTGGTATTTTTTAAGTTGTTTTTTTTTTGTTTTTCACATTGAGACATTGACTTAATATATACAGTTTACAGACACTTACTACCCGCCAAAGATATCTTCTTTGTTGTTTTTTAAAATTGTATTTTATTTGAATGCATGTTTTTTTATTATTATTTCCATTTCTTTAAAAAAATATGATAGTGTCTCGTATTTTGTAAAGATTATTTTTTAAACAGACGTACAAGCAAATACAAATATGGCCGCCGTTTCCTATTATATCGTTTGTTTTTTAAAAGCTGCCTCGACCCCGGACAACAAAAAACAACTATTTGTATTTTACTAATAAGAGGAACAATACCGTCAAGTATTTCTTGTCTCATACAAGCGCACTACTTTTTCGTATGAGAGTTATCATTACGTATTCATACGCCTTATATCAAGTGCGCTTGGCACATTGTTTTTTCTTTTTCAAGAACAAAAAAACAAAAAAATTGTTTTTTAAGAAAGAAGTTAATGAATTTCAAAAATATTTTAGAATATCGAAATTTTTCCTGTACTTTAAGACAAACAAATAAAATTGAAATTGTTTGACTACGCAAAAAAAAGTATTTTGTTTTTTAAATAAAATGTTTTTTGTTTTTTGGCACACAGTCGTGCTGTTTTCTTTGTTTTTGTAACGAAATATTTAAAAAACAAAATTAAATTCATCAGAGAACTTTTTATAATTTGAGCGTCTGAAAATTAAACTAAATCACCGAGAAACAAAGAAAAACAAAAAAACAAGACATACATTTTTTTTTTTGATGATTTGGTTTGATTTTGAAATAATAACGTTAGCGCGTCGTTTGTTTTTTCCCGCTCTTGTATTTAATAACATTATCCAATTTTAATTAAAAAGTCTTAAAACTTCAAAACCACGTTGGTTTTTTTTCTTTGTATTTTAAAGTTGTTTTTTGTCCCAATAGGGAAATAATTTTTTTTTTTTTTCTGGGTTGTTAATTGATTAAGGCAATTTCCCTAATTACTTACTTAAACATTTCATTTCAAGAATTTTCTTTTTTCTTTGGTATTTTTCTTGTTTTTTAAATTTTTTTTTAAATTGTCGCTTGTTTTTTAGCGAAATAATTGTTTTTTTTTATTTAAAGAGGGGCATACGGGGGCAAGTACTCGTCGTCTCGAATTTTCTACAGAAATTAATAACCATCGTAATAATATATAATAATAAAAAATTAATGAAAAATTGGACTAGATATTTGAAAAAACAAAAAAACAAAAAAAATTAATTAACATTTTAACTGCATTTTATTTTTTTACCATTTCAACAAATTAATTTGTTTTTTTGTTTTTTAAGTGCGATATTGCACTAAAGATTAACTGGATATATATATAAAAAACAAAATGGGTGTCGCCATGTTTGTTTGTTTTTTTTCCACCTCTAAATATAAAGGCGACAAACCCATTTTAAAAAACAAAAAAAAATTTCTTTTTATTTCATTATTAATTCTATATTGTTTGTTTGTTTGTTGTTAAAGACAGACACCACAGTTAATATATATATTATATTTGTATATATTTGTTTTTTTACCCTACGTAATTTGTTTTTTAAAAATTATTTCCCCCCCCCCCCATTTGTTTTGTTTTTTTACCTCCCGTCACTAATACTGCAACTTTTCTAGTTAGTTGGCCTTTTTTATGGATTTGTTTTTTTGTTGTTTTTTATATAAAAAGTCCGTTTTCTTTTATATAAGCGTCATATTTCATGTTGTTTTTTGTCACGCGCGAATTCTATTTTTATATTTTATTGGAAAAAACAAAAAAATATTTCCCCTTCTTTGTTTTTTAAAACTTGTTTTTTACGCGTGAATTACTATTTTAAATTTGTTTTTTAACTGATTTCGCGTTGTTTCTTTAAAATTATATTATTATTTTCACGGGAAAGGTAGACTTGTTTTTCTTCTCTCAAAACCACCAAAATAATTAAGTTGTTTTTTTAAAAATTATAAATTTGTTTTTTAGACGATTTAACACGAATAGCGAAATTCTTTGTAATAATATATTTTCTTTATCATTTGTTTTTTACCTTTTTTTTTTTAAATTTTCTTAATTTGTTTTTCATTGGTATATATATATTTTCATCTTTGTTTTTTTGTAAACATTGAGCAGCGTCTTTTTTTTTTTTTGTATTTCTCATCTTAATAATAATTTCTATTTGTTTTTGTTTTTTATACACGATATGAAACCCTTTTCAAACTTTCACGTTGAATTTGTTTTTTAAACCCCCTAATAATAATAATAATAATAAATATTGTTCCGAAACCTCGTAAAACAAACTCAAAAAACAAAAAAACAAAAAAAAAACAAGAAGCTGCCCGCTAAAAAACAATAATTGTTTTTTAGAATTTTCCAACTCTAATCTTGTTTGTGTTTGTTGTTTTTTAATAAAAAAAAAAGAAAACGAACATCAAACAAAAAAGAAATTACGAGCTAAAAAACAATATTGTTTTTTAAAAACGTGAACGCGCTTACCTTATTTGTTTGTTTTTTTAAAGAAAGAAAGAAAAACTAACATCAAACAAAAATTAACGAGGTTACGTTTTTGTTTTTTAAACGCATGACAAACAAAAGAAAAATTAAAAAACAACTTGTTTTTTGTATATATAAGTTTCTCCCCGTGGATATGTTGTTAATAAGACTCACCTCCGTCTCTTGAATGATTCTCCGATTTTAAAAAACAAAAATACAAAAAAGGCGGTTGACGGTTACGGTTGTTGTTTTTTTGCGGACGATGACGAAATAAACCAATCAAGACTCGCCAATCAATCAACCAATCAACCAAGACACAAATAAACAATATAATTGGAGTGAGACGGGCGCATGAGCACAACGAGTAAATTATTTAGTAGGACGTGTCAAAGAGGCTTTTTTTTTGGAGACCAAATGACGTCACAGACTGAGAGAGAATGATAGAGAGAGAGAGTAGGGACGACGGACGAGAACGCCAACAACCACCTCGCTCTATAAAACAGAAAATAGACAACATTTAGGAAATAATACCCCACAAATGGCTCCTCCTCCTCTCCTCTAACAACACAATACCCCCAACCCCCCAAATCCCCAAAAAGAAACCCACTGGGCCAAAATATACATCTAAAAACACGCCCAGGACCCCCGGGGGAGGTAAAGACCCTTTCAGACGATACAATGTTTGAAAGGTCAAAAGGTTAAGTTCGGTCGGCAAAAATTGGTCAGTCAGTTCAACTTGTTTAACCAACTTCTGTTAATCCACACGACCCAACTAGCTTACTCAACTCAAGTTGACTCAAAGGTTGTATCGTCTGAACAGGCCTTAACTTAAATAACGGAGGGAGGGTCCGATAGACTAGCAAACTTGTCACTGATTTCAAAAGAATGGCTTCAACAACGACCACGGTGATAAGACGACGACGACAACCTGACCCCTCCCACCCCGATTGTATCTCTCCCTAGTTCAGGCTGCTACCTTAGGGGATTAGGGGGTTCCATGGGGGGTCCTAAACTCTTCTTCAAGTGTCAACAAATAAAGCGCGCGCAAAAATCAACGAATAAAGAAAGCCAAACGGACCAACCAACGAATAGACGCAGACCAACGAGTAAAGCGTGGATGTGGACACTCAATTATACACCACGCTGTTCCTTCTACATAAAAGGGGTAATTGTAGGACTGCGGTACAGGGGGGCTCCATGGGTGGTTTTAGAGTCGAAAATTTATAACTTCTATACTTTTATGACAATGGATTTTGACCCCCCACCCACCCACAACGTATGTACACTCCTTAGACACCATAAGTTTATAAGTGATACGTTAAATGATAAGTTTGACACTAATGCTAGTCTAGAAACTTACAGCCCGAGCTAGTTCAAGGGAGAACGACCGAAGCGAGTCAATTGCAGTCCTACACTGACCTACGTCACTTCGCGACAAGCCCTCAGTAACCAGTGACTAACTTACGCGACATATCTTAAAAGGGGGCCATCCGTAAAACACTCCTTTCAATGTTCATAACTTTAACTCGCATTAGGGGGTGTACAGTACATATCCCTTATGGGGGAAGGGGGGGGGGGTCAAACAAAATCGGCGTGGTCATCGAAGTATAGATGTTAAATACATTTTCAGACTCGAGATTGATTGATATCATTGAACCATCCATTTATGTTCCACGCATGTACTATAGTCGTTTAAAGGGAGGGTGAAGTAGAAAATCAAGTGATTTTTTTATCGATTTTTCTACTAATTATAAGACCAGTCTGCATAGTCAAACATCCAGTCTCCGAATGATTTTAAAATTCAAATTAGGTTCAGATTTTAAGGATAATTTTGAAGAAGGTCCTCCGGCCAATCGCGTAACGCCCTGCCTTTATATTAACAAAATTCTCGTGGCACGTTCCGTGTTGAATGAAATTTATCACGAGATTTGATAAAATTCGCGCGAGACGTGATAATCGTGGCGCGAGACATGGAGCGTGCCACGAGAATTTTGTTAACAAAAAGGCTAGGCGTTACGCGATTGGTCGGAGGACCTTGTTTAAAATTATCCTTAAAATCTGAACCTAATTTGAATTTTAAAATCATTCGGAATCTGTATTTCCTGAATGTTTCACTATGCAGACTGGTCTTATAATTAGTAGAAGAATCGATAAAAAAAACACTTGATTTTCTACTTCACCCTCCCTTTAATTACCCGTCCCAATTCGTAATGGATAGACACCCCCTCTATAATTCAAGGTCCGTAAGTAAAGACTACTAGGACATCTTTAAGCTAACTAAGCCTACTCTTAATCTTAATTAATAAGTAATGTACAAATAAATACGACTATGAAATAAGAGAAAATAGTTTCGTATTTAAATTCGAGAGCGCTTTATTCGCTAAAACCATCCAGGGATTCAAATATTACATCGCGACTACTACTTAATCATTTTAACTTACGCGAGATTCAATTACCAAATACCAATACAAAAGACTTACCTGACTGTTCAGGCGTCCAATCTTAGAGGACGACAACACCTTAAATAAGTTGTCCTCTAAGATTGGACACAGAAGAAACCCAATCTGAAATTAAAATAAATAAAGATTTCAAAAGTGTTCAAACTCACCCGAAATTGTCTCTGACGCTTCATCTTCCCTTTGCTTGTTTGTTTGTTTGTTTAAACGAACGAATGATATATATATATATTAATAGTAAATAAAGTAGTTGTAGTTCAGTCTGTAGTCTCGTTTGGGCGCGAAATTAAACGTCCGAAGCCAAAAAATTAAACAAAAACTAACTAACACAAGTTAAGTCCGTCCGTCCGTTAGTCCATTGGCTGCTGCGGCGATTTAGTTTAAAAAATAGTTTCTCTCCGATTTTAAGCGTAGTCTTATGATAGTTGCGGGTCTTAATAGGGTTTACTGGCATCCTTGGAGCGTTTCAGTTGAACTTTTAACCTCTTCATACCAATCTGGAAGCCATTCATGGCCTGGATGGCCGCCTGCGCGCTCAAGGGATTGTCGTAACTAACAAAACCTGAAACGAACAACCAACAACCATTCTTTTTATAAACCCTGAGCGGGGGGAGGGCTGGTTTTACCACGGACATGACGATGGAAAGAGAAAAAGAGGAAAATAAGTACCGAAACATTTGCTCAAGTTGGTCTGCTTGTCAATGAAGACCTTAGCGGAGATGACGGTACCAAAGGGCATAAAGGTTTGGGCCAAGTCGCTGTCCGTGAACTCCTGGGGCAAATGGTAGATGAACAAGTTGGCTCCCTCGGGACCTGAATATGACACGAACAAACAGTCTGCTAGACTGGGGTCAAAGCTGCTCCTAAACACCTCCACACACCCATTAACACTAACACCCAACCCCCAAAGGACACTTTGAACGCAACAATGGTAAGACAAGGAACATCTTGATATGGAAGGCGACAATGTTAAGACAAAGGATAACTCAACAGGTCGCAAACGGAACAATTCAACAGGACACAACAATGGTAAGACAAAGGAACAACTCAACAGGACGCAACAATGGTAAGAACAAATGAACAACTCAACAGGACACAACTACAGTAAGACAAGGTACAACAGAACGAAACAATGATAATACAAAGGAACAACTCAACAGGACGCAACAATGGTAAGACAAGGTACAACAGGACGCAACAATGGTAAGACAAGGTACAACAGGACGCAACAATGGTAAGACAAAGGAAAAACTCAACAGGACGCGATGCAACAATGATAAGACAAAGGAAAAACTCAACAGGACACAATGCAACAATGATAATACAAAGGAACAACTCAACAGGACGCGATGCAACAATGGTAATAAAAAAGGAACAACAACAGGACGCAATAATGGTAAGACAAAGGAACAACTCAACAGGACACAATGCAACAATGATAATACAAAGGAACAACTCAACAAGACACAATGCAATAATGGTAAGACAAAGGAAAAACTCAACAGGACACAACAACAATGATAATACAAAGGAATAACTCAACAGGATACAACAACAATGATAATACAAAGGAACAACTCAACAGGACGCAATGCAACAATGGTAAGACATGGGAACAACTCAACAGGACGCATTGCAACAATGATAAGACATGGGAACAACTCAACAGGACGCAATGCAACAATGGTAAGACAAAGGAACAACTCAACAGGATGCAATGCGACAATGATAAGACAAAGGTACAACTCAACAGGACGCAATACAACAATGATAATACTAAGGAACAACTCAACAGTGACAAAGGTAGTGACAATGGAGGAGACATTGGCCACAAAGACAAAAAAGGACAAAGGGCAAGACTAAGAAACAAAAGAAACGAAACTGTTCTCACCTTCTATCTGTTTCCCAGCGGCATTCTGAGATTGTTGAAGACCCACTTGGGCGAAGGCCCCCGGTAACGCTGCAACCGAAAAAAAAACACCCATGAAACACACCACAAAATCAAAACAATTACCATAAAGCGCGCGTGGACCCTGAGGACCCCTATCACGAAACTCCGCCTAGAAATGCATGCATGCTCTGTTCCCACCCCCAACAAAGCGTCATCAACGTACGTAAAACGGACACAAAGACTAACACTAACACTAAGACTAGGGAAATTGGATTTAAAGCAGACGAACCAGAATATTGTTGTATACCGGAATAGGCTTGCGTCAGGGCGTCCAAACTGGGACCATTGGCCGACAACCCCGCATTTCCCAGACTATCAAAGAAGGTGAAAGGACATAAGAAAGAAAGAAATAAGACGTTAACATAAAAGATAAACAGGAAAGTGAAAGAGAGAGTCAACTGGACTAACCCGTTGACGGTGGCGGCGGCCGCTAGTGTCCCCATAGAGGTCAAAGTCGAGCTGTTGATTCCTGGTAAGGTCATACTCGAAACGGGACTACTCATAGAACTGACCCCGCTCAGCGAAGAAGACCCTGAAGAATTGCTACCAGAGACGCTGCCCCCTGTTATATTACAAACAACAAGACGCGCACGCGCATGCGCGAGTACCACAGTTTAAGAGTACCACCACGTCACTTCCGTTGGCGTTTTAAACAATCAGGGTTAATAGTTTAGGTTAAGGGGTCATTAAACAATTAGGGTTAAGAGGTTGGGAAGGTATACAAGCTCGTTAACGTAACATCAGTCAGGGTTGGGGAAGGTCAAGGGTAGGGATGCACCGATATGGGTAAAGCCGATATATCGGCCGGCCGATATATCGGAAATTCGTAGCCGATATTTCGGCCGATATTATCGGCCCATAAAAAAACAACATTTCCCCATGAATATCGTTTCCAAGAGTAGAATCAACATTTTTTAGGGCCATTTACGTTTTTACTTTGTTTTATTAGAGACATGTGTCACATTTCGTTTAATGTGGTACCGCTACATATTTTAGCCTTAACCCCCTTCCTTAAAAAATGGTGTGCTCTAAGTTAAATCCTTTGCTTGGTTTTCAGTAAAAATGCAGCTCCTTTTTTTGTTCAACAATTAAGAAGTAGCGTTATAAGCAAACTTATGTAGAACAAATGAAAAGTTCAAAGTTTACATTAGTGACACCAAATGCATTAGAGAGCGTCAGTATCGACTTCAATTGTTTGTTGGATGTATGAGAAATTAAAGAAATTACTTTCTCATAGTCGTGAACAACGGAATAAAACTGAGATAGTGGAAAACCTTGCATTTTTAAAGGGAAATGTTAAATTGTGGGTATAAATATAAGTGATGTGTTTAAATTAGTATTCATTGAGTGCCTTATAACTTGTCAAGTTTTTCCCGAAAATATCGGTTTACATGAAGCCGATATTGGCCGATACCGATATGAAAAAGATAGGCCGATATATCGGCCGATTTATCGGTAACCGATATATCGGTGCATCCCTAGTCAAGGGTAGGGGTAAAAGAAAGCGCTTATCTCACCTGTAGTTGCGTTTCTGCCGAGCAAGGCGGCTGATTGGTTAATATGTTTTGTTTGCGTGGAACGAAAGACGGATAGGGGAAATAAGAAAAACAAATATTATAATACTTTTACGTAAACAACAACAACAACAACAACAACAACAACAACAACAACAACAACAACAACAAAGGATTGCCTTAAGAACACGCGTGCATTTCTAAACGATAAACTATTAAATAGGCATCAACTATTGGCTCCTAGTTCTAGCCTACGCATGCGCAAATTAATTAATTAAATCACGTGACGCGAGGCTATGCGCAGCTCAAAACAAACACGTCATTGACAAAATCGCGTCAGGGACAAAGCCAGCCATAAAAATAACAAAAGAAAGTATACTGACCGGCTGCTGATAATCCGGGAATTCCTTGCGTCCCATTTCCACTTCCGGCCGCCGCCAGGGCTGCCAGATTCTGCATCATCATAGGATTTATGCCTGAAACGGAAAAGGGAAATCCCCATTACGTCATACCCCCCGAGACATCGTGGTATCGGAAGAAGGTTTTCGGACTTACCAGGATTATTAGCCAAACTGGCTAAGGCGGCCAAACTCTGAAGGTTAGCGGCGTTTAAATCCGTGCCATTATTGCCCGAATTCTGCAGCGTCAACGCGCCCGTCATCCCTTGACTCGTTAGACCCTGAAGACCTAAAGAACTTAACCCCGAATTGGCCGTATTGGCAGAAGCTTGGGCCGCGGCCAAAGCGGCCAATTGTTGTTGAACGTTAAGAGAACCCACGCCTACCAACGACACAAGAATAAATCAAATCTTTCCGGGGTAACCTAAAGGGGCATTTGGGGGGGGGGGTCACTTACCGCTGGTGACCTGAGGAAGGTTGGTAAAACCGCCAAACGTCCCAGTTCCCGTCGCTTGCTGAAGGACAAAGAAGGAGAGATACGCGTGGGTAAGAAGTCGCAGCGAGACCAAGAGGAGGATGAGCGGGT
The DNA here is from genome assembly GCF_054372755.1 of Phalangium opilio. Taxonomy (NCBI): domain Eukaryota; kingdom Metazoa; phylum Arthropoda; class Arachnida; order Opiliones; family Phalangiidae; genus Phalangium; species Phalangium opilio. The sequence continues at coordinate 2,238,114 of NW_028324223.1, forward strand.
CTTAAGTAAAGTACTTACGGCCAAGTACTGAGGTGTCAAGGCACCCAAATTAGCGAATCCGGCCATATTCCATAAGGAAGCCATCATCTGCTGTTGTCGTTTCTGGTCCTTTTCTTTCTGAGTGTCCGCGAACTTAACCACCATGGGACTGCTGCAACCCTCCATGGTTTGCGAATGGTTCATAGCTTTAATGGCGTTAATCGCGCACTGACGTGAGGCGTACGTCACAAACGCGCATCCTAAAAACGCAAGACAACCCCCTATAGCCACTAGCCAGACAGAACCTTAACGCCAATAAACTGAATGACTATCTCTAACCTTTGGACTGTCCGTTAGCGTCCCTTAAAACGGTACACTCTTCGATGGTACCAAAGGGGGCGAACATTAAACGCACTTCGTTTTCGTTGCACTTTTTTGACAACATGCCGATAAATAACTTGCGTTCTGAAACGGGATCATGTTTGGGGGGTCAAGCGCGAAAGGGGAATGGTCACTCGGACCAATGGCAAGCGACACGAGACTCACCGTTTCTATTCTCACTATCGGCGGGCTTCATTTGTATGGGATGATGCATCTACGTGTGAAATTAAAAAATGCAAATGCATCTATTGTCTTAGGGGGCAAACGGCGCTGGGGGCAAACAAATGGCGCTGGGGGCAAAAGGAACGCGGGGGGGGACAAAAATCAAGGGTGTACTTACCCCCGGTAGGGTTTTAATGTTGTGCATGGCGTTCTGGGCGTCGAGCGCCGATTTGCGAGCGTAGAAAGTGACGAAGCAGCAACCTCTGGATTGGCCAGATAGCTTATCCCTGAGAACGTTGATCTGGTAGACTGGTCCATATTCTTCGAACATCTTCTTCAGGTCATTCTCGTCCCAAGCGCGTGGAATCTGACCCACAAACATTTTGATGGCGTCCGCGTCCGGACCCTCCTTCACGCAACTGTTCATGCTTCTGAAAAGAGTTAACAAGCAACGTGTCACCGTGAAGACCAAGGCTTACGGAAATTAAGCTATTCATAGGCGCCAAGGTTTAAGGTAGCCAAGGCTTAACGTAACATCAACTTATATTATTCCCCAAAATTAATTAAATTCGTATTGGTGGTATAAACTTAGGTTTTTTCGATGTAGGTTGTTCCTCTTTAGACTCTTCCGATTCAGGGGCAGCGCGTTTAGACATGATGATTATCTTTAAGTTAATTGGGATTAACAAAGACTATAGTAATTCTAATTGGTAGCAGACGTCGTGGTCACTTTCAAAGTAAACCACGTTGTCTCAACTCTCAATCTCAAACCCACAGCAAACTCAATCACGCAAAAAATCAAGTTCGCCGATGTCTAAAATTAAATTCTAAAAAGTAGTCTTTGAAATCAAAATCCAAATGTTTTCAAGTGGATATTATTATCTCGGGAAAATAAAAACCATTTTATCTTTCACATTGTTGCCCTTATCTTAAACACACTCGAAAAATAGAAATTGCCTTTTGTACTTTGCCCTATAGGCTTCTTAATTCAACGAGGCATGCATGGGTTAAAAAAAGTAGTTCCGCTATGGTCTAGCCATGTATTATGGCGAGATAATACATGGTAGGGGGGAGGAGGAGGAAAAAGTAGTACAGTCGCGAATATGACGTCAATATTTGCGCACTTTGACAAAGTGGCAATGGCAACTAACCGGCCACATTGACATTTTTTAAAAAAAGGCAAAACATTAGCGTTACCTCATTTTAAACTGAGAATCGAGATGGTAAAACAAATCTGGGGCCGCGTTTGCGATAGATACAGACACCTTATGGATAATTTTGCTTATGACGCTCTTTCACTCGGCGTAGGCACTTTGCCACTTCCCCTCCCCTTGCCTTGGCAACACCAAGTCTTTTTTTAACCCCACGACCACCCGCCCTAAGTCTATAATTATATAATAAAGTAAAAGCTCAGAAGCAACTGTGGCAAAGTATGGACATTATTATACAGGAATAAAAGCGAATTGTTTCACCCCTCGTGTATCCTATCAGCGATGGCCTCCATTTTGGCCAAGAGTGCCACGGCGGCAGCGGCCGAAGACGTGTTGGTGCTGATGGTGCTACTGGTATTAGTCGTTGCAGACTGTTCGTTATTCCCTTGTATGGGGGCGCTAGGAGCGCAATTACTTTCGGTAGTGGTATGGACGGAGTAACTTAATTGAATGTTATCATCCGTGGTGGTTGTCCCCGTTGAAGAAGTCTTCAATTCGCGACCACTTTCTTCCGATAAATTATTCGAATCCATTTAATATTGAAAACAAAGAAAGCTACTAAACTTAAAACGGCAACGCGGCGGATTGAAACCGACCCGAGAGCTACGGCAAGAGAGAGACCGACGCCACCGAAATTTATTTTTTCACTCAACGACACGACAAACTAACTGATAACACTTATCAGCTTCTACGAGATATCAATTCAGTTGCCCAACTTTCGCTGCTGCCGTGCACCGTCCATAATTGCTTTTCTTTATGAAGACATTAGCGCCACCACCAATGAATTACCGCAATCTCAGGAGTATACAGTCCGTCCAATATGTCCTCGGGTCACTTATGGCCACACACAAACACGCGCACTAATATAATAATACCACCGTTGGTATTTCACAACAAAATTCGCGAATAAACTAAGAAAGACTAACTCGGGAGCAGAGCAAAGAGTGTCTTGGGTTTTCCATAAAGTTATCTTAGAGGCACTCGTACATTGGTTGGGTAGGCGAGATCCAAAGTCCAAAGTGGCTAGCTATCAAAGCAGTTCGCCGATAAGACACCGTCTCCGCCCCAGATAAGATCCCCTCTTTTTAGCTATTTCTACACATTCTCAGTCCGATAAGGATTTCAATAAACCTTTTCAAGTACTCGAGCGGGGCGGCGATTATGATTATTTGGTGGGACTTTCTTAGTGGTGGACCCCCTACTACGGTGGTGAGTCGGTGTCACCACTGGGGGATTGGGGGTTGGATACGTATAGCCTAGAGCTTAGCTTCCTTAACGCGGTAGGACCGACTAGATGATTGCTAGCTACCACTGCCACGCGTGAACCTTTTTCTCATTCTGGGGATTTTTTTATTTTTTGTTAAGCTGACCGAGCATGCATGCCTTTTCTTCTTCCGCGGAACAGAACAGAACAGAAAGGTCGAGGGGTTGGCTACTATCCCGGGAAGCTTAGCGACTATTACCACCGCATATAATGGGGGTTTTATAATGGTTGGTAATGGGTCTCCCCTTGATGTGACGCGTCGCGTCTTTGGCACGTGGCCATCAGTTGGCGCGCGGCACGTGTCTTGTGTGGCGTTGACTCTAACTCCCGTTACACTTTCTTTGTCTTTATTTAAAGAACTGAGTAGAAAAACGCCGATATTTTCTACAAACTTTGCTCGATTTTGAGGCGGTTGGGAAAGTAACTAGCTTACCACCCTACACCTCGACAAAAAAGTATTTCCGAATTTTGAACACCACCACCACCAACGGCTGTTCCTTATCTCAAGTCACCGATGAGAAGACGCGAGAGCGAGGATTTATTGGCTTCGATTAACATCATTTCTAGCTTTAGCTTTTGCCACCAACCCAACCTTACCCAAGTCCGCGACACGCCGACACGCCGCGACAAATCCCAAATGTTTAAAAATAAACTCCGCCCACCCATACAGATTCTCCGATTCAAAAGACTAGATTAATGCCGCCACGACAGCAACCGCGTATTTTTTCATATAGGCATATATAATAACATTCTTAAAATTTACGATGTTCCCCATTGAATATTGACAAGTAAAACAAGAGACAGACAGACAGACAACAATCGTAATAACAGTAGACACTCCTACACGAGTCCACGCGGAAAAAAACGTACATAATTATATAATATACTATATAATATACTTGTCTAAAGTTGCCGATAAATATTAATTTTTCCTGATCTTATAGAGAAAATATTTTAGGAAAAATGCCTGACTCGTTACTGATCCTATACGGAGCTAACAACTGGCTAGGGGGAAGAGATAGTCTGACGTCACGCATCCCCCCCCTCTCTGGTTGGCATTTTTGCGCGTAGAATACCGTTTACAACCGTTAGGGGGGATGAAACTCCAGTAAGAGATAGAACAGGGTGTGACGTTTCAGGGTCAGAACTCTTAGCTCCCTATAAAGTAAATAATTTGGGCCTGACTTGTCCCTAACCCTTTAGGCAAATAACCTGACATAAGGAGCGTTTACTGTGTTATGAAAAGCAGCTTACTTGAGTTTTTAGGTTTTGGTCGTGTTGAATGAAATGAGGTGGCTACGAAGAAGAGTCCCAAAGACGACAGACACCACACCCAAAAATAACAATCACCTGACAAACAAAAACACAACTGTTAAAACTAAGCAAACACGAAATGTCGAAATTGAAATCCCCCGGTTCGGTTATCGTTTATGGGGGGGAACAAGTAGTCCCTTATACATATGATACTATATAACTATATACAGGGTGTTTTTGAATCAAAAAGTCCATCAATAATGAAGGAGCGTGTTTTTTGGAGCATTTTGAGTCGAAAATGTTCTATGAATATTTTCCGTCCGAGCCACTGTTTTCAAGTTGGAATTGGAGTACTTTACGTATGACCCCTTAAATTTAATTAGAAAGAACTGTAATTTAATTAAGGGATCATCCCTAAAACATTCAAATCATAACTCGAAAACAGTGGCTCGGACGGAAAAATGTCATAGAACATTTTCGACTCAAAATGGCCCAATAAACACGCTCCTTAATTATTGATGGACTTTTCAGAAACACCTTGTATATACACGATAAAAATTGACCTTTTTTGAAATTGGCGCCCCATCAAAGCGGAGCGACGGTGGCTTTTACCAATTGATTGTTAGTTCCCCCCTCCCTAAATTTTAAAGGAGCCCAAATATCTTTAGCAAAGGCGGGAGATTTGCTTAAAAATTGCGCGCATTTGGCAGCATTTAAGTTTGAAATTGAAAACTGGCGGAGAGACGACAGAGTGGTGTCTAAAAATATACCCCAAAAACTTGACTCCCCAGAGAAGCTAAAGTACTTTCTCCCTCTCTCTCTTAACGTTTTTCAGATTAGAAAATGATGACCTATGGATTTTAAACAGTGCCAGAGACATCTTTAACGCCACTAAGACAATTTTTCTCTCTTTTTTTTTTGGTAGGATGATATCCGACCCCTCTATTTTAATTTTAATAAAGTCGGCAACCCTTTCCATTTTTAAATGAATTTAAATAAAGGAACCTTCAGGTGTGTATGTATCTCTTTAGGGGGAAAAAACTGGCTTCTCAAGGAAATAAAAAGCGAAATCGAAATCGGGTTATTTTGTAATAACAAAAAAAAAATAAAAAAAAAACCTAAAACTAATATTACTTCCCAGTGTTTTCCTTCAAAAGGAACTTTCCTTTCCTAGCATAGCTATTTTAGTAGCGACTAATGGCACCCGTTTGTTGCTAACACCATAAAACTCAATAGGGGAAATAAGCAATTGCCATTACCATAAAACTCAATAGGGGAAATAAGCAATTGCCATTACTACCTAATATTATAGGAAGATAAGCACACTTTCATATCCTATTTATAGTATAAAACAAATTGTCATAAATTACCCTGGTTTTTGGGTTCATACAAAACGTTTTCAAACTAATTTTATAGTAGTTAAAATCTTCAATATTTTTAGGACCATAATGACACTAAAACACGCGAGATTAGGCCTATATCTCGCCTATTTAGTATTAGGCATTTAATTATCATTAAATAGTATTTGAACTAACAAGAATAAAGCAAGGGGGTAATTAAACTAATCAGCATTGAATCTAAACAGAAATACTTTTAACAAATGAACTTTAACCCCCCGTTTTTAAAGAAAGAATCCACAAGTTATACAAAAGTTACTTAGGAAACTTGTAGATCATCATAAACAAGTAAAATTTTAAATTACGATATCTACGTGTGTCTTATCATAATTCTAAAAACAACATTATGATTTTTACACCTTTTAGAGATTTTAATATAATTTCCGATTGAATATACAAACGAAACCCGGCTTGACGCGGGTATTTTAATTATTTGCCTATTTGTTTATCGCGTATCTCCACAAACAAACACTGAAGCCACGCAAAACCCCCAATTTAATAAACTACCAATAGAGCTATCTCAGTTGTGACGTCAGTGTCTAGGTAAAACGTCACGGGTTTAGGTTTGGCAGTGGGCGGCCATGTTTGGTACCGCTTTGGTTCTATGGGCAAATAGCATGGGTGACGTCACACTAAGCCTACTGAGATAGCTCTATAGCTTTTACAGTAACACACGTAACGTAACGTAGCTAAAAATCCTACTTGACTAAGGCTTAACGATTTCAGAACCGAATACCGCTCAAAAACAATTTTAACTTAAGAAAAACTTTACGTACGTCAATTAGGAGTTCATTTCGAAGCTAATTAACGGTTCAATCGTTAATTAAACCAATTATGGAAGGACACAAAGTTCATTTTTAAATTTAAAGGCCCGAGGCGATATTTTCACTTTTTAAGTCGTAGACAATTTTAGTATAAAACAGAAATCGCGCTAGCTGAACAACAGCTACGCTACCGACGGCAAAGCCCAGCTATCGCCAACCCAGGGGGGGAGGGAAACAGATGGTTAACCTTTCGCGACCTTCCCGGGACCTTTAGCCTTGCCATAATTGGATTAATTACTAGCCCAGAATGTCCTTTCAATATAAATAAATTCAATAAAGTAATTAAAACGGAACTTACCAACGCCACGACGGACAAAAACACGGAACTCACACGCGGGACCACGACTAACAAAATGGCGACATACGCTTCGCGATATACTTTTCCCTAGATGGCAACGCTAACTCTAGCGTATTAGGTCAAAGGTCACACTCTCGTACTTCTACACGAATAAAATCGTCTGCTCCATCAATCTGTAAACAAATGCTAAGCCTTGCGCAATGAAGAAATCGTGAATGAATTCAGAGTTGCCAGATGGGCGGTTTACCGCCCAAATTTGGCTTCTTTTCGATCTATGTAGCGGGAAAAAATGGTTGGGCGGAAGGCGGTTTTTTGGGCTGATAAGGGCTACGTCCAGTAACTGCTAGCGTACGCCGCAAGTTTATGATATTACCATCTATTAAATATGTTTATATTTTAAGTTAATAACCTGGCTTATTGTTAAAAAGACTTTCTGTATTGGGCGGAAATTGGGCGCTTTTCTGAAAAAACCAAATTTTTGTTTGGGCGGTAATTGGGTTGGGCGAGATCTTCAAAACTGATCTGGCAACTCTGATTATTCGTGATGAAATTCATTTTCAAGGAATGAAGTTTAGTTGTGGCATTTGGTTTTGGTCTTTTGGATCGTAAAATAAAGCTTAATAATGCTTGACGTTTTACCAGCGGAAATATTAATTAAAATCCTTAAATATTTGGATTATAAAGATCTCGTAAAGTAATTAATCGCTTAATTTGACGCGTTAATTAATTAAATTTATATCGCGTTATCTTTTCAGAGTCGCTTTAACAAATAACAGATTAAGAGAGACCGCGAACTGTGACGAATTATGGAAAATTCAAAGCGACAAATACTGGAATAATAAGAAGTACTTAAAATTAAATATATACTTTAATAATTAAATGAGTTTAATTAAATCGTTAATTAGGTTAAACACGGAAGACGCAGACTGGAAAAGTAATTTTATAAGGTGGTATAAAGCAAACCATAGGTACATAGACTGTTACAAAGATATTAAAGATTCATGGGATAAAATAAACGCGTTCATGTCTGAAAATTACCCCGAAGCCAAAGCTGTCATAAAAGGTTAACTTCTGACCCCAGTTAATATTAATTATAATTAAAAAATAATAATTAATTTAATTAAGATGGGGCAACTGAAAAGGAAATTAAAGAAGCTGAAACCAAATTAGGCTTAGAATTTCCTGATGATTTCAGATGTTCCTTAACTATTCATAATGGACAACGATTAACGACTATGGGGTTAGTTAAAGGGATAGTGTCAGAGCAAAAAAAAATTTATACCGTTTTGTTTTTTTGGTAGATTATATGGTGGGGTTAGTTACCAAAATCTTTCCCGTTCTGAATATTTACTGGATGTAGACACAATTACGACCTTACAAGTAAAAAAATATACACCGATTAAAAAATAGAACTTGGATTTAAATTACATTTAAATATTAGTCCAAGTGTGATGGGTGTGTCCTGGTAACCATTTGCTCGGATTCAGTAGTAGGTCAATATTTGGCCTTAGAGGACACGGATGGTTTAAAAAAAGGAACAGTCTTTTACCCGAGAGATATTGAGGATTTGTTCGATAATCCACCATTTAGTGCATTTATTACTGGTACTGAGACTGGACCTTTAATTTTTTAATTAAAATTTAATGTTATTGGACTCTTGGAGTTGATTTATTCATGGGTTTTTTTTAATTAATTCATGTAGCTAGTTCTTATGGTGAATGGTTGAAGACATTTGCCAATCAACTGAAAGATGATGAGTTTCTTAAGGAAGAGGGCCAATTGTTACGTTTCCCTAAATGCAATGAAGTCAGTGAATGGACTCAGTCCATTTGTGTTTCAGTTAGAACCAGTTTCTTATTTGAATTGAGTTCAATTCTACCACCAAAATTCTTTCACATCTACAAAATAAGGTCAATAATATAAATTCATTTTTTTATTAATTATTCTTTTTTTTTATATTTTTATTATTTTTTATAAATTTTAATTTATTATTTTTTATAAATTTTAATTTATTATTTTTTATTAATTTCTCCTCATTTTTTAATTTATTAATTTTTTATTAATTTCTCCTCATTTTTTAATTTATTAATTTTTTATTAATTTCTCCTCATTTAATTTATTAATTTTTTATTAATTTCTCCTCATTTAATTTATTAATTTTTTATTAATTTCTCCTCATTTTTTAATTTATTAATTTTTTATTAATTTCTCCTCATTTTTTAATTTAATTTTTAATAGTTGAAGTTTACAAACTTTACATGTTTAATTAATCACTCTAAATTAATGTACAATTAATTACTCCAATTACATGATTTCAGAATGAGGATGCACGAGGAGGCCCCTGAGAGTCAATCCTGCCAACTGGAAACACATCACTGGACCTTAATTGATGAAAATGGCAAAGAACGCCACATTCAAGGTCAAGGTGTTGGAGGTCAGAACCCAATTAATTATATATCAATCTTAAAAAAAATAAAAATTAATATATTAATTAATACCATGTCAGGAAAGTTCCCCATCATGCGTCCTGGTTCTGATTTCACTTGGACAAGTGCTGTCTCCTTCAAGACCCCATTGGGAATCATGAAAGGTTTTTTCACCATGAAGAACCTTCAAACTGGTAAATTAATTAAACAAAACAATTTAATTAATTATTAATTAACAAATAAATAAATAATTAATTAACAAATAAATAAATAATTAATTAACAAATAAATAAATAATTAATTAACAAATAAATAAATAATTAATTAACAAATAAATAAATAATTAATTAACAAATAAATAAATAATTAATTAAACAAAACAATTTAATTAATTATTAATTAACAAATAAATAAATAAATACTTAATGTTAAATTTAGGAGAAAAGATGAGGGTTACGTGTCCAGCATTCCAGATGAAGTGTTTGCCTTACGTCTGTCCACAACAGTTTGTAACATCTTATTCAAGCTCTGATTCTGATTAAAAATAAAAAGGAAATTAATTATTTGTTTCTTTCTTTCCAATTAAAACTGTAATAAAAAATAAAAAATAAATGATTTTGTTTATTAAAATTGTGTTTGTTTGTTTGTTTAAATGAGGGGGAGTTGTTTTTTAAAAGACTACTGGCATTTATTTACAACTATTATAATAAGAGTCACAAAAACATCTTTTTTTTTAATACACTGGTTTTTTTTTAGTTGTGAAAAACAAAAAAAAAACAAAAAACTAAAAAACAAATACCCAAAGATAAATGACATTTAAGTGGTTGTTTACTGTTCAGTTAAATTCCCTTCTCCCAAATTTGTTTTTTTGTTTGTTTTTTATTGCTACTATAAAAACGGGGGGTTTCTTAATTAATTATTATTAATTATGATTAAAGTTAATCCTTATTATTTAATCTAATATTTTACAAGTGTTTAATATTTTTTTATTTTTTTTAATTTTTATTTTTCGCGACTTTTCAAAAAATTATTTTGAATCTACAAAATGTTTTCTTCCCAATTTTTTTTTTATTTAAAATCTTTTCTTTAATATTTATTTTTTAATTAAAATTTTTAATTTTTTTTTTCAATTAAAAATTTTAAATTCCCAGTTTTTTTTTTAAAAAATTTCCAAAAATTTTAAAATCATTTTTTTAAAATTTACTTTTGTTGATATTTTTTTTTTAGTTTTGTTTTTTGATCATCCTAGTTTTCCAAAAAAAAAAAAAAATTAAAAAAATTTGTCTTTCCCCAAAAAATCTAATTATATTTAAATTAATCTAATTCACTCACCAAACACGCAATCAATTAATTAAGTCACAGGCTATTTTCTCATTTTGTTAATTAATTTCTTCCAATTAAGTTTTTTTTTCTTATTAAAAATCCCCTTTTTTTATTTTTATTTTAAAGTTTTAAAATTAAATTTTATAATTTTTTTCTTTTCAGGAAATTAATTAATTTAATTTGGGGGTCGTAATTAATTAATTTTAATTGATATATTATAAAGATTTGTACAGTAATCGGTTGTTTTTTATTGGAAATTTACAAATACCTGAAAAATATATTTATTTGTTTTTAATAAAGAAGGGGGAATTTAATTTTCTAGGTAGTTAGGTTTAATTTTAATTAAAAATATAACTTAATTATCTAGATAAAAAACAATAATGTAGAAAAATCAGGAAAGAAAAACAATGTGTATTTATGAGATGAATATGTGTAAAAAAAAAACCCGTGCCATTTTTATAATATTTATTTTCTAGATTTCTTTTTTGACCTTAAATGTTTGTTTGTTTGTTTAAACAAATAATAAAATCACACTCAAGAAGATACGCTCAAATGGAACATTTTTTCAATGAATTGATTTGATGATTATGAAAAAATAAACAGAAAAAAATCATATTTTTCCAAATTAATTTGATTTTTTACCGAAATTAATGTTTTTTTACCGAAATTAATTTGTTTTTTACCCAAATTAATTTGTTTTTTACCCAAATTAGTTTTTTACCGAAATTAATTTGTTTTTTACCGAAATTAATTTTTTTACCAAAATTAATTTGTTTTTTTTACCGAAATTAATTTGTTTTTTTTACCGAAATTAATTTGTTTTTTACCGAAATTAATTTTTTTTACCAAAATTAATTTGTTTTTTTACCGAAATTAATTTGTTTTTTACCAAAATTAATTTGTTTTTTTTTTACCGAAATCAATTTTTTTTTAACGAAATTAATTCGCTTTTTTACCGAAATTAATTAGTTTTTTTACCGAAATTAATTCGTTTTTTTACCGAAATTAATTTGTTTTTTTTACCGAAATTAATTTGTTTTTTAACCGAAATGAATTTATTATTACCGAAATGAATTGTTTTTTAACCGAAATTAATTTGTTTTTTACCGAAATTAATGTTTTTTATCGAAATTAATGTTTTTTTACCAAAATTAATTGTTTTTTACCAAAATTAATTGTTTTTTTAACGAAATTTATTGTTTTTTTACCGAAATTAATTGTTTTTTACCAAAATTAATGTTTTTTACCGAAATTAATTTGTTTTTTACCGAAATTAATTGTTTTTTACCGAAATTAATTTGTTTTTTTACCGAAATTAATTGTTTTTTACCGAAATTAATTTGTTTTTTACCGAAATTAATTTTTTTTACCAAAATTAATTTGTTTTTTTACCGAAATTAATTTGTTTTTTACCAAAATTAATTTGTTTTTTTTTACCGAAATTAATTTGTTTTTTACCGAAATTAATTTGTTTTTTACCGAAATTAATTTGTTTTTTACCGAAATTAATTTGTTTTAACCAAAATTAATTTGTTTTTTTACCGAAATTAATTTGTTTTTTACCGAAATTAATTTGTTTTTTACCGAAATTAATTTGTTTTTTACCGAAATTAATTTGTTTTTTACCGAAATTAGTTTGTTTTTTTAAACCAAAAAAATATTTTTTTTTTTTTCAAATATTCCGTTTACATATTTTTAATTTCAATTAAAATTTATAGTCAATTGTTTACTTCTTAATTCACTCAATTATATTATTTGTTTGTTTTTCTAAAGACAGATGTTTGGAAACATTTTTATATATTTTATATAAAAATTGGATGAAATATGAATTTTTTCTCTCAATAATTTCTGTTTAATGATGAAAAATTCTCTCTCTCTTTTTTTTTTTTTTTGGTAAACGGAGTTAAAGTTTACATTTTTCTAAATAACCGGTGTGTTAAAGAGATGGATGATAAATGCCTCGAATCCCGCCAATCAATCAATCAATCAATTTTAAAAAACGCAACCAAAGAAATGATGATTTTATGTTTTCAAGAATTGCGGCTGCGGCGGCGGCGGCACACTCATTTTTCTCGCCATAGATGGAAAATAAAATTGTTTCATTTTGTTAAAAACTGTTTTAATATTATTTAGGCGAGACAGAGACTGTTAACTTCTCTCGTCCATTTCAATTGAATTGTTGTTGCGGCCCGTCGTGTCCCAATAGAATGGAACATTTTAGTTGATGTGACGTCATTTGTTAAAGAAGGGGGGAGGGGGGAAGGTAGGCGAGGGGGGGACGGGGAGGGGGGCGGTTACGCGTCATCATCGTCGTCATCCTCCTCCGCTCCGTCACCATCTTCGTCTCCATCTTCTTCGTAATCTTCAGGAACCACATCATCTCCTACATCCTCAACCTCGGAATCTCCTTCCGCTTCCTCAAACTTATCTTCACCATTTTCTTTATCTTTATCATTACCTTTTTGGGAGGGGGTCAAGATGGCGTACGCCAAGTATTTTAAATAACTACCCATTTTAAAGTTAAGAGGAGGGAGCCGACTAATATTATCATAAGAGAAAGCCTTGGCTTGGGCATAAATAGACCAAGGCGCTCAAACACTATAAAAACCTTTCAAGCTGAAGCTTAAACCTAATTGGGGGATGTCAAATAAGGAATTATTCTTTACCTTTGTGGTCAGTCTGGTTTTATTTTTAAGAAAGAAAGAACAAAAGGGGAAGGACTTATTAAATCTCTAATCAACACCATTTACCTTAATTAATTATCTTAAAGAGTTCATCTTTTCAACAGAAATCGCATTCTTCTCTTCCAGTTTTTTAATTTGTCTTTTCAGATCGCTTTCGTCACTTAGTTTCTTATTTTAAATGACGATTTAAAATAAAAATTAAAAACTATTTAAACTAAAATTTAAAAGAAAGTTAAAATGAATATTTAAAATCTCTTAAGGCATCTAGAGCAGTTCTTGTGTCATGTATTTGTGCTATTTTTTCTTGCAAGCCTTCAAAATAATCTGCAAAAAAGAAAAAATGAAATCTTCCAAATGCGATCTTCCAAATCTAGAATTTAAAAGAAAATTAAAATTAATATTCAAAATTAAAATTAATATTCAAAATTAAAATTAATATTCAAAATTAAAATTAATATTCAAAATTAAAATTAATATTCAAAATTAAAATTAATATTCAAAATTAAAATTAATATTCAAAATTAAAATTAATATTCAAAATTAAAATTAATATTCAAAATTAAAATTAATATTCAAAATTAAAATTAATATTCAAAATTAAAATTAATATTCAAAATTAAAATTAATATTCAAAATTAAAATTAATATTCAAAATTAAAATTAATATTCAAAATTAAAATTAATATTCAAAATTAAAATTAATATTCAAAATTAAAATTAATATTCAAAATTAAAATTAATATTCAAAATTAAAATTAATATTCAAAATTAAAATTAATATTCTTCTCTTCTAAGCTTTTCTCTATGCTCTTCTCTTAGGGCGTCCAGAGCCGTTCTTGTGTCGTGTATTTGTGCTATTTTTTCTTGCAAGCCTTCAAAATAATCTGCAAAAAAGAAAAAATGAAATCTTCCAAATGCGAAGGGTTAATCGTCACACCGTTTAAAATTAATCAGGTTAATTAAATTATTTATTTTTTAATTTTTATATTTATTAATTTGGTTAAATTAATTGGTATTAATTTTTTTAGCTGTTGAAGAAACAGTTCAAATTGTTCAATGGTTTCAAGAAAACTATGAAAGTGAATGAGAAAAAGTCAAGGCTAGGAGACTATATCCATGGAGTAGAAATTTATAATGACTAGAATTTTTAAACTGGTCCCTCCTGAATTTTCATAAAAATTCTCAATTAATAAACTGGGCCCAAGGACCAGTAACCCCCGGATTTTGAATAAAAAAACTGGTCCGAGCAATTAATAAACTGATTTTTGACCTGTGGTCCTGTGCTATTTCCAAGACCTTTTCTTTGGTCCTAGCTCGACAATAAACACGGAGCAAAAAAAAAAAATAAAAACTGATTACCATCTATTAAATATGTTTATATTTTAAGTTAATAACCTGGCTTATTGCTTGTTGTTATTGGGCGGAAATTGGGCGCTTTTCTGAAAAAACCAAATTTTTGTTTGGGCGTAATTTGGGCTGATTTCCGCTTGGGTTGGGCGAGATCTTCAAAACTGATCTGGCAACTCTGATCGTGATGAAATTTATTTTCAAGAATGAAGTTTAGTTGTGGCATTTGGTTTTAGTCTTTTGGATCATAAGATAAAGCTTAATAATGCTTGACGTTTTACCAGCGGAAATATTAATTAAAATCCTTAAATATTTGGATTATAAAGATCTCGTAAAGTAATTAATCGCTTAATTTGACGCGTTAATTAATTAAATTTATATCGCGTTATCTTTTCAGAGTCGCTTTAACAAATAACAGATTAAGAGAGACCGCGAACTGTGACGAATTATGGAAAATTCAAAGCGACAAATACTGGAATAATAAGAAGTACTTAAAATTAAATATATACTTTAATAATTAAATGAGTTTAATTAAATCGTTAATTAGGTTAAACACGGAAGACGCAGACTGGAAAAGTAATTTTATAAGGTGGTATAAAGCAAACCATAGGTACATAGACTGTTACAAAGATATTAAAGATTCATGGGATAAAATAAACGCGTTCATGTCTGAAAATTACCCCGAAGCCAAAGCTGTCATAAAAGGTTAACTTCTGACCCCACTTAATATTAATTATAATTAAAAAATAATAATTAATTTAATTAAGATGGGGCAACTGAAAAGGAAATTAAAGAAGCTGAAACCAAATTAGGCTTAGAATTTCCTGATGATTTCAGATGTTCCTTAACTATTCATAATGGACAAGGATTAACGACTATGGGGTTAGTTAAAGGGATAGTGTCACACTTAAAAATAAAAAGAATTATAAATATTTCTTTTTTTTTGGTAGATTATATGGTGGGGTTAATTTCCAAAATCATTTCCGCTCTGAATATCTACTGGACTTAGACACAGTTACAACCTTACAAGTACAAAAATATACCAATTAAAAAATAGAACTTGGATTTAAATTACATTTAAATATTATTAGTCCAAGTGTGATGGGTGTGTCCTGGTAACTATTTGCTTGGATTCAGGAGTAGCTCAATACTTGGCCTTGAAGGACACGAATGGTTTAAAAAAAGGAACAGTCTTTTACCCGAGAGATATTGAGGATTGGTTCAATTCTCCACCCTATAGTGCATTTATTACTGGTACTGAGACTGGACCTTTAATTTTTTAATTAAAATTTAATGTTATTGGGGTTGATTTATTCATGTAGCTAGTTCTTATGGTGATTGGTTGAAGACATTTGCTAATGATCTGAAAGATGATGAGTTTCTAAAGGAAGAGGGCCAATTGTTACGTTACCCAAAATGCAACGAAGTCAGTGAATGGACTCAGTCCATTTGTGTTTCAGTTAGAACCAGTTTCTTACCTGAATTGAGCTCAGTTCAACCACCAAACTTCTTTCACACCTACAAAATAAGGTCAATAATATAAATTCATTTTTTTATTAATTATTCTATTTTTTTTATTAATTTCTCTTAATTTTTTATTAATTATTCTTAATTTTTTATTAATTATTCTTAATTTTTTATTAATTATTCTTATTTTTTTTATTAATTATTCTTATTTTTTTAATTAATTATTCTTATTTTATAATAGTTAAAAGTTAATAAATTTTACATATTTAATTAATCACTCTAAATTAATGTATAATTAATCACTCTAAATTAATGTATAATTAATTAATAATTACTCTAAATTAATATTACACGGTTTCAGAATGAGGATGCACGAGGAGGCCCCTAAGAGTCAATCCTGCCAACTTGAAACGCGTCACTGGATCTTAATTGAAAATGGCAAAGAATACCACCATCAAGGTGAAGGTGTTGTAGGTCAGAACCCAATTAATTATATATCAATCTTAAAAAAATAAAAAAAATAAAAATTAATATATTAATTAATACCATGTCAGGAAAGTTCCCCATCATGCGTCCTGGTTCTGATTTCACTTGGACAAGTGCTGCCTCCTTCAGGACCTCATTGGGAATCATGAAAGGGTTTTTTACCATGAAGAACCTTCAAACTGGTAAAAAAAAACGAAAAAAAACAAAAAAATTAATTTATTATTAATTAACAAATAAATAATTAATTAATGTTAAATTTAGGAGAAAAGATGAGGGTTACGTGTCCAGCATTCCAGATGAAGTGTTTGCCTTACGTCTGTCCACAACAGTTTGTAACATCTTATTCAAGCTCTGATTCTGATTAAAAATAAAAAGGAAATTAATTATTTGTTTCTTTCTTTCCAATTAAAACTGTAATAAAAAATAAAAAATAAATGATTTTGTTTATTAAAATTGTGTTTGTTTGTTTGTTTAAATGAGGGGGAGTTGTTTTTTAAAAGACTACTGGCATTTATTTACAACTATTATAATAAGAGTCACAAAAACATCTTTTTTTTTAATACACTGGTTTTTTTTTAGTTGTGAAAAACAAAAAAAAAACAAAAAACTAAAAAACAAATACCCAAAGATAAATGACATTTAAGTGGTTGTTTACTGTTCAGTTAAATTCCCTTCTCCCAAATTTGTTTTTTTGTTTGTTTTTTATTGCTACTATAAAAACGGGGGGTTTCTTAATTAATTATTATTAATTATGATTAAAGTTAATCCTTATTATTTAATCTAATATTTTACAAGTGTTTAATATTTTTTTATTTTTTTTAATTTTTATTTTTCGCGACTTTTCAAAAAATTATTTTGAATCTACAAAATGTTTTCTTCCCAATTTTTTTTTTATTTAAAATCTTTTCTTTAATATTTATTTTTTAATTAAAATTTTTAATTTTTTTTTTCAATTAAAAATTTTAAATTCCCAGTTTTTTTTTTAAAAAATTTCCAAAAATTTTAAAATCATTTTTTTAAAATTTACTTTTGTTGATATTTTTGTTTTAGTTTTGTTTTTTGATCATCCTAGTTTTCCAAAAAAAAAAAAAAATTAAAAAAATTTGTCTTTCCCCAAAAAATCTAATTATATTTAAATTAATCTAATTCACTCACCAAACACGCAATCAATTAATTAAGTCACAGGCTATTTTCTCATTTTGTTAATTAATTTCTTCCAATTAAGTTTTTTTTTCTTATTAAAAATCCCCTTTTTTTATTTTTATTTTAAAGTTTTAAAATTAAATTTTATAATTTTTTTCTTTTCAGGAAATTAATTAATTTAATTTGGGGGTCGTAATTAATTAATTTTAATTGATATATTATAAAGATTTGTACAGTAATCGGTTGTTTTTTATTGGAAATTTACAAATACCTGAAAAATATATTTATTTGTTTTTAATAAAGGGGGAATTTAATTTTCTAGGTAGTTAGGTTTAATTTTAATTAAAAATATAACTTAATTATCTAGATAAAAAACAATAATGTAGAAAAATCAGGAAAGAAAAACAATGTGTATTTATGAGATGAATATGTGTAAAAAAAAAACCCGTGCCATTTTTATAATATTTATTTTCTAGATTTCTTTTTTGACCTTAAATGTTTGTTTGTTTGTTTAAACAAATAATAAAATCACACTCAAGAAGATACGCTCAAATGGAACATTTTTTCAATGAATTGATTTGATGATTATGAAAAAATAAACAGAAAAAAATCATATTTTTCCAAATTAATTTGATTTTTTACCGAAATTAATGTTTTTTTACCGAAATTAATTTGTTTTTTACCCAAATTAATTTGTTTTTTACCCAAATTAGTTTTTTACCGAAATTAATTTGTTTTTTACCGAAATTAATTTTTTTACCAAAATTAATTTGTTTTTTTTACCGAAATTAATTTGTTTTTTTTACCGAAATTAATTTGTTTTTTACCGAAATTAATTTTTTTTACCAAAATTAATTTGTTTTTTTACCGAAATTAATTTGTTTTTTTACCGAAATTAATTTGTTTTTTACCAAAATTAATTTGTTTTTTTTTTACCGAAATCAATTTTTTTTTAACGAAATTAATTCGCTTTTTTACCGAAATTAATTAGTTTTTTTACCGAAATTAATTCGTTTTTTTACCGAAATTAATTTGTTTTTTTTTACCGAAATTAATTTGTTTTTTAACCGAAATGAATTTATTATTACCGAAATGAATTGTTTTTTAACCGAAATTAATTTGTTTTTTACCGAAATTAATTTGTTTTTTACCGAAATTAATGTTTTTTATCGAAATTAATGTTTTTTTACCAAAATTAATTGTTTTTTACCAAAATTAATTGTTTTTTTAACGAAATTGATTGTTTTTTTACCGAAATTAATTGTTTTTTACCAAAATTAATGTTTTTTACCGAAATTAATTTGTTTTTTACCGAAATTAATTGTTTTTTACCGAAATTAATTTGTTTTTTTACCGAAATTAATTGTTTTTTACCGAAATTAATTTTTTTACCAAAATTAATTTGTTTTTTTACCGAAATTAATTTGTTTTTTACCAAAATTAATTTGTTTTTTTTTTACCGAAATTAATTTGTTTTTTACCGAAATTAATTTGTTTTTTACCGAAATTAATTTGTTTTTTACCGAAATTAATTTGTTTTTTACCGAAATTAATTTGTTTTAACCAAAATTAATTTGTTTTTTTACCGAAATTAATTTGTTTTTTACCGAAATTAATTTGTTTTTTACCGAAATTAATTTGTTTTTTACCGAAATTAATTTGTTTTTTACCGAAATTAGTTTGTTTTTTTAAACCAAAAAAATATTTTTTTTTTTTTCAAATATTCCGTTTACATATTTTTAATTTCAATTAAAATTTATAGTCAATTGTTTACTTCTTAATTCACTCAATTATATTATTTGTTTGTTTTTCTAAAGACAGATGTTTGGAAACATTTTTATATATTTTATATAAAAATTGGATGAAATATGAATTTTTTCTCTCAATAATTTCTGTTTAATGATGAAAAATTCTCTCTCTCTTTTTTTTTTTTTTTTGGTAAACGGAGTTAAAGTTTACATTTTTCTAAATAACCGGTGTGTTAAAGAGATGGATGATAAATGCCTCGAATCCCGCCAATCAATCAATCAATCAATTTTAAAAAACGCAACCAAAGAAATGATGATTTTATGTTTTAAAGAATTGCGGCTGCTGCACACTCATTTTTCTCGCCGTAGATGGAAAATAAAATTGTTTCATTTTGTTAAAAACTGTTTTAATATTATTTAGGCGAGACAGAGACTGTAACTTCTCGTCCATTTCAATTGAATTGTTGTTGCGGCCCTTCGTGTCCCAATAGAATGGAACATTTTAGTTGATGTGACGTCATTTGTTAAAGAAGGGGGGAGGGGGGAAGGTAGGCGAGGGGGGGGGGACGGGGTGGGGGGCGGTTACGCGTCATCATCGTCGTCATCTTCCTCCGCTCCGTCACCATCTTCGTCTCCATCTTCTTCGTAATCTTCAGGAACCACATCATCTCCTACATCCTCAACCTCGGAATCTCCTTCCGCTTCCTCAAACTTATCTTCACCATTTTCTTTATCTTTATCATTACCTTTTAGGGAGGGGGTCAAGATGGCGTACGCCAAGTATTTTAAATAACTACCCATTTTAAAGTTAAGGCGGGAGCCGACTAATATTATTAAGAGCAAGCCTTGGCTTGGAAATAAATAGACCAAGGCGCTCAAACACTATAAAAACCTTTCAAGCTGAAGCTTAAACCTAATTGGGGGATGTCAAATAAGGAATTATTCTTTACCTTTGTGGTCAGTCTGGTAAACCAGTTGTTTATTTATTTTATTTTTAAGAAAGAAAGAACAAAAGGGGAAGGACTTATTAAATCTCTAATCAACACCATTTACCTTAATTAATTAATTAATTATCTTAAAGGGTTCGTTAATTAATTAACTAACTAATTAAAAAATTTAGAAACAGACCTTTTGAATTTTCTGCTTGGTATCTCCGTCATCATTTGCCTATCAAAACCATACAGATAGTCAAAACTAATTTAAATTAACCCAATAAGGCGGGAAATACAGCACTTATTTAAGTTATGGCGCAAGCGTCTATAAAAAGGCGGGAAAATCTCCACGTGTTTCGAGCGCGCGCGTGCTATATGATGAAACTTAAAAAGGCGGGAAATCACCACGTGCTCACGCGCGCGCGTGCTATATAGAGCTATTTCAGTGGGGGAAAAATTTCGTCTGCTACGAAAATTGGGCCTGCCTTTGAGTGTAGAGGGCGGCCATTTTGTGAGGGTTTCTCTATGGGCAAATAGCATTGGTGACGTAGCCATTACCCCCTCTGAAATAGCTCTATATGATGAAACTTAAAAAGGCGGGAAAATCACCACGTGCTCGCTCACGCGCGCGCGTGCTATATGATGAAATTCTCATAAGGCGGGAAAACATCGCGCGCGGGTTACATACATTTGAAAGATGCGCGCGCGCCGCTATAAGATGAAGTGGGCAGTCACGTGGTATTAAGGCGACCGCGGAAAAGACGAGAGAGACAAGAGAGAGAGAGAGAGGATACCATAATATCATAAAGCGTCTTCTCCCCCCCCCCTACGACCGCCCGCTCTTTGGACTGGCGCCTAAAATAATACACAGCGTCGTCGCGGTGCGTCGAAGGCGTTGGGATTGGGAAAGCCTCTCAAAGACTATATAGAAGGATGACAGTAACAGTTTCTTAACCCCCGTCTGAACTCATTCGGAGGGAAAGAGTTCTTAGGTCGCGACGCCTTGTTTAACTCCCCATAGAGACATAATACCACAGACGTTAGCGCGGGGAAAATGTTTTTATAAACTGTATAGTTTTCCAAAAATAAACGGAACTAAAATATTTCCTCAAATAAATTTCTTCTTCCTCAAGTTTTGTTTCCACGTGGAAATCTTGCGTCACCCACCAATAGGGATGACGCTTAGAAAGTGTCACACAACTACCTTTTTAGCAATTACTTAACCAAATAATCAATAATCATTCAGTGTCAGGGGGAAAATCGGGTTTGGGGGTCATAAATTATTGATGTTATAGCTCCTCCAACAAAATCTACCGAGTTCAAAAGCGGGGGAAAAAATCGATAAAAGACAGACATCAAAAGGAAAAAACATAAACCCCCCTTTTTTATGTAACGCCGCTTATTTAAGTCCATACGCAAGGCCTGGCGCACTTTTAACAGGGTTCATACGAAATTTCCAAACCCAATTTCCCTGATATTTCCAGGTTTTCCAGAGTACTTCTTATAAATTTCCAGGTGCATTTTTGGCATTGGAGGAGTGTTATAATTTCAAATATATACTATACGGCTACAACCACATCATATAGGCTCATGCCTTTATGGTTGCCAGTAGCTTTGGTTAAGAAATAAATATTATATGTTTACCATTCTTTGTTAGGTTATAATAGACAGTACCAAAATACAGAATTCCATACACCAGGGCTGATACTCAATCATACGCTCAATTTTAGTTGAATAAGTGACTAATTAATTTCGAAATAGTAAGCAAAAAGTGCAGACTAAATAGGGGCAAATTAAGCCGAATTAAGCTATAAAAAAAGGGCCACTTGAAATGAAATGTTTTCAGAGATGACCGATTTGAAAGATATTTTGAAGGTCAGTGTCGTAATTTAGCCCAATCTATGGTCTTAGATATTTCCAATCAAAGGAAAGGTCACCTCATAAAAGGTCTACGGCGAAATTCAATTACAGAATGCAAAGCAATTGATGCCGTTTTAAATCAAAAACAAAACATTCATTTCAATTGGATTAATTTTAAATAATAAGTTAAACATTTGTGAGCGAGCGAAGCGAGCTCCACGATTTTGGGCTAAGATCAACTGTGATCTCGCTATTTTTGCGTTAAAACCCTCATAAGACGATTTTTTTCGTGCACCAAATTAGATTATGGGTCCCACTGAAGTGTATTTGTTTCACTTTATTTCATTTCCCTGATTTTTTAGAAAAAAAATTAATTTTCCCTGATTTTTCCAAGAGATTTTCATTTTCCCTGATATTTCCCTGATTTTTTTCCTCTACACCAATTTCCCTGATATTTCCAGGTTTTCCCTGTTTTCCATGTTCGTATGAACCCTGTTTTAAGATAGTAAGTTCTTTTTGAGAATTGACCTCGAACAACCCCGTTGAATGACACCCACCTATGTCAACAGGTGCAACAAGAGAAGCCCCACACGCAAGGAGCATCTTAATGAGACCCCCCCCCCCCCCCGGAGGTGAAATTAGCCAACGGAAATGATCATTATAATAAAACTGGCCAAAATCATCAAAGCAGAGAAATGAATTTATATTAATAACTACATGAATAAGCGACGACTTTCCCTATGCCTTTGGGGCAAAATTTAAAACAACTATGACGCATATCTATCTAAATTTTCATGATACACTCACTTTAAAATAATGACTTCGTTTCAAACGTATCTTAATTTATGTTAAAATTAAATTTAACATTCCGGAAAATATTCTTGCGAGAATAAATAAAATCGCGCGCGCTCTAAGTAAACGAGGTAAGTTGGCAGCGAGTACAAAGGCGGGGGTTACTTTCCCATCTTCTCTTTTATACAGACGACCAATCTTGAATTCAACTTTTTGAAAACTTCAACTTGGTGAAAATTAACCAACCAAGAGAAGCCGGCTGCATATTTTTTCTTGGTTGCCCCTATAGGGGGAGGGGCCTATCTCTATCACCCCCCCCCTCGTTATCGTACCGGTTCCCGGCCGGCGAAAAAAGGCGCCAAAAATTTTAGCAAGTATTTTTTTTATTTTGACAATTAATGAAAATTCGATTAAATTTGGATTGAATAAGATTTAATTTACATTTAACTTTTGTTGGGGATTCAAGAGTTATATCCGGTTTAGTTTAAATATAAGAGAATAAGTAAATACCTGTAATTATGTCATTTAATTTAGATAAAACGCTTTAAGTCGATTAATTTAATCATTGATATCTTTAAGTACTTGTCAAAACCTTAAGGATTAATTACAAAACCCATTTTGAAGTAATCCATAACGCGAATTTAATTGCCCATCATTAAACGCGTCATAATTGGCGTTAAATTGACTATAACTCTATAGAAATTAGCGTAATTTACCGGGGATATATGAGTGGGATTTAATTATAATTAATAAAGCGGCGTTAGGCCTAACGTCGGTCGGTAAAGAAGCCAAAGTTTCAACGGAAGGAAGGTGGAGGTGGGGTTAGAAGCAGAGACGCCGGTAGCGTATGAGACACGCCGCGAAAAGCGTTTGCCGCGACGGGGTAACCGTTGGCGAAGTGCCGGCGTGGGAAAAACTTTGTAAATCTTACCTCGGACGCTGTCCTTTTATGAGGAGAAGTGTCAGATTTCGCGTCTCCAGTGGCCTTTTCCTTTTCTTGAACATTTTCGACGGCGACTTCGGCTTTTTCCGAACTCATGGTGGTGTTTAATTTATTTCCAAGAACGCTGACAAACGAGAGCGACGCGAATACGCGACTTTCTTTGTTCGAAGTTCGGGCAAAAATGGCGCGGGGGCAACAATTATCGACTGGTCACCAATCAAAAAACTTGGCAGGATATGTTTTTCGAAAGCGGCTACGGATTGGCTCCACTCGTCTTGAATTAAGCCTATTTTCCGAGACAGTGTATTAGTACGAGCCACTTGTAATTTAATTTTAGCGTTAACATTTTTAAAAGCAAATTTTCTCACCCTTTGCGTAGCGATGACAGCGCGTTACCAACCAAGCCGGGGAAATGATGGAGGCGATAGTCTTATTGGCCACCAGTCGGCGCTGTATTCGGTGACGAAGATGCTCATTGGTTCGTTTATCGTGACGCCAAACCAAACCGGCCAATGGGAGCCGTGGGAAACCATCATTTTAAAGGGATGGAAATAAATCTTATAATTAAGCAGAAAAACAACTATATTAGTTCCTTTAATTATTACGAAGATAATTATAATTAAAAACTATTCAATAAACTCGATTCATCTCTCTTATGCATATAAGAACCCAATTTCGCGAAAAAGTTTAGCAGAAACCCTAACTTAATCAAATTGAAAAAAATCTTATGTTCAGCCAAGTACATTTCATCCAAGTATACCACGTGACTCCCTCCCTACGTTTCCTTTCTGCTTCAGAGAAATCATACGGCGAAAATGGTAAGATGTCGATATTAATCTCAATTAATCCCTTTTATTAGTCGCTTATAATTATGGTAAATTAAATTATAAATAACCCTAACATTGATCCTATTTTATACCGTATTTAGTTTTAAGTAAAAGTATTAAAAATAATTTATAATTAAGGTTGAAATCGGACCATATTCACGTGCTTAAGCCTTGGCTATTAAACTATTTAATATTGTTTCGGTGGTAATTTTGGTAATAATTTTTACAATTAATTTCAGGTGAACGTACCGAAAACCAGACGCACTTATTGCAAAGGTAAATGCAAGAAGCATACAACCCATAAAGTGACGCAGTATAAAAAGGGCAAGGATTCCATCTACGCTCAAGGTATGTTCATGTTAACATTTAAATTACTTAAATATTATATTAAATGTATGACCAAGGCCTAAATTTCCCGTTTGTATTGTAGGAAAACGTCGTTATGATCGTAAACAACAGGGTTATGGAGGTCAAACAAAACCCATTTTCAGGAAAAAGGTAAGTTTTACTCAAAAACTTAAAATTTCCTATAGAGTAATGAAACCTACTTGCCTTTGACTGTATTAAGCTCTATGGGCAGTTAACATGGAGTGCCACTACTCTATATTGACTATAGTTTTTGTAATATTTTTAAGGCTAAAACGACCAAAAAGATCGTTTTGAGAATGGAATGTACTGATTGCAAATTCCGCAAGCAATTGCCCATCAAGAGATGCAAGCATTTTGAAATCGGTGGAGATAAGAAGAGGAAGGGACAAATGATCCAGTTTTAAAAGTTGCCGCAATTTTTTGTTTTTCATTCGGGGAAACTTTTTTGTAAAATATTTGAACGCGCGATTAAAAACTGTGGTCTTATGAAAAAAATATTTGTCTTGTTCTTCATATTATTAAGCCTTGGTTAATTAATTAATTAATTAAAATTATCTAATTCCTACATCGTAACATCTCTATTGGTTAACGGAATTTAACCTTTGACCTATACTTTCTTTCTAAGCAGCACAGCCAAGGCCCAAAAATCAAACATGCACTTTTCAATTAAACTAATTCCCGCATTTAAACTAACTAGATTAAGTTTATTTCCTAGAAAGAAGATTTTAATTAAAAATATATCTACGTGTTTAAATCGTAAGTTGACTTCAATTTTCCGCTAGAAAAACTTTCACAAAAATTGTCAATAAATCGATTCCTATGATCACGTGACCCTACAGCGAATGACGATAAATTTAGGGTCTCCAAACTCCAAAGTTGGGCCTTTTTCCCGCATTAATATGAATTAATAAACGAAATTAAACATAATTAGAGAGTAATTAAGGCAGCGAAATACGATATGGTTAAAAAATTACGTGATTCACGCGTCTCTTTTAATTTAAAGTCGAATAATTAAACAAAAACCTAACTGTAATAACTGTCATAGCTAAGCCTTGGTTGGCCGTTTTAGTAAAACCAGACAGAACTCCGTTACCATTACTAGGAAATTAATTTAAAAATTAATATATATTATATTAATTGCTATTAAATGTCAGTTAATTAATTTAAGGAGCTTAATTAAAATGGAGTTGCCAAAATTAAGCCAAATTTACGTCTTCGTGGCGTCGGCAATTATCTTAGTGCCTTACACTCATTCAACGGAATACTTCCGCGAGAAATTGCATGGGCAAGTCGGGGCCGGCAATTATTCCTATTATAATCTAAACCAAGAAGGGAACGTCATCATATTCTTAGAAAGCGTTCACGGAGACGCCGATTTATACGTATCGGACAAAACAAAGCGTCCAACCTTTGAACTGGACCAGCATGACTTGCAATCGGTCACTTGCGGTTTAGATATGGTTAAAGTCTTACATTTATCGGGTCGGCCCTTAACAATCGCCGTTTACGGTCACCCGTCATGGCGCGTCTCTTTATACACCTTAGAAGTTTTCGTCTACGAAATATTAAATAAGGAAGAATTCCTAGCTTTGAATGGGGAAAGTGACAATACAAACACCGGACATTCAAAGGCACCCTCGCGTCCACCCATCAAAACGCGCGGAGGAACTGCTGGACACAAAAACGAATTTGAAAGAGAGGAATCCATCATATGGACCATATTAGCGGGACTTTTGAAAATATTAATAGAAATATTGTCTAGTTAGCGAATTATTGCTTATTGGCAATTTTTGTAACGGTTTTGAAAGAAACTATAATTAAAAATTATCTTTGTACATTGCAATTAATTGACGTCAGCCTTTGTAATTAATTAATTTCGCTGCCCCCATAAAAATAAACACTGACCCTTACAGCTTCCTTGGGTTTAAATGATGAACAGCAACAAATTCAAAAGATGGCGCAAACCTTTGCTGAAAAGGAGATGTACCCACAAATGGCGGAATGGGATGAAAAAGCGCGTCATGACGTTTAAAATGATAATTTACGTCACTAACAAAGATTAATTGCAGGAATATTTTCCAATTGAAACGTTGAAGAAGTTGGGGCAATTAGGTTTGGGGGCAATTTGCGTCAAGGAGGAGAGTGGAGGGGCGGGGATGAGCAGACTGGACGCGTCCATCATCTTTGAGGCTTTGTCCAAGGGGTGTGTCAGTACCACCGCCTACGTCAGCATACACAAGTATATACACCAGTATTTCCTGACATATCCCTATCAACTTGAATGACCTTTATGACCCACCACCCCAGCATGTGCGCATGGATGATTGGCGAATTCGCGTCCGACCAACAGAAACAAAGATGGATACCGTCCCTATCAACCATGGACAAACTGGCTTCCTATTGCCTAACTGAACCAGGTGACCCCAGCTTCAACAACCACCGTGTGTCACGATGGACGCGTCCTAATAATTGCCATTCTCAGGTAGTGGCTCGGACGCGGCTTCCTTGTCTACAACAGCCAAGAAAGACGGGTCCGATTACGTCCTCAATGGGAGTAAAGCCTTCATTAGTGGGGCCGGGGACACGGATGTATATTTGGTCATGTGTCGAACGGGGGGAGCGGGAGCCAAAGGGATTAGTTGCTTGGCCATCGAGAAGGGCACCCCTGGACTCAGTTTTGGTAAGAAAGAGAAGAAGTTGGGTTGGAACAGCCAACCGACTAGGGCCGTCATCATGGAAGACTGTCGCGTACCAGAAACGAATCTGATTGGCAAAGAGGGACAAGGATTTAACATCGCCATGAAAGGACTCAATGGCGGTCGCTTAAATATAGGTTTGTTCCATCATGACCTTGCGTAGGTTATTCAAGGTCATGATGACCTCCGACTCTTTAATACCGTTTCTTAGCTTCGTGTTCGTTGGGGGCCGCTCAAGCCGCTATTGAATTGGCCACGGAACACCTGAAAGTCCGCAAACAATTTGGCAAATCCTTGGCCGAATTTCAAGTAATTGTGATTAAGGGTTCGGGATATGTCTTACAAATCCGAGATAACCCCAAATTCTATTATTATTAAATCAGAATAATCAGTTCAAATTATCGCAAATGGCGACGAACGTGGTGACGTCACGGTTACTGGTGAGAGCCGCGGCGCGAGCTTTAGAAAATAATTCCCCCGAAACTGTCTCTCTGTGCTCAATGGCCAAACTGCACGCCACTCAAGCCTGTTTCGACGTCATCAACAACGCCTTGCAAATGTTCGGAGGTTACGGATATCTCAAGGATTATCCCATACAA
Source organism: Phalangium opilio (assembly GCF_054372755.1). Taxonomy (NCBI): domain Eukaryota; kingdom Metazoa; phylum Arthropoda; class Arachnida; order Opiliones; family Phalangiidae; genus Phalangium; species Phalangium opilio. The sequence continues at coordinate 2,266,526 of NW_028324223.1, forward strand.
CAATATCTCCGCGATACCCGAGTCCATCTCATTCTCGAAGGTAACTCTTTAACCTCCTTCAAAAATAGACAAAAATTGCCATAGTTCAATTCAATTCACTTCAGTTCAATTAGTTTTATATTGAAATGAACTATGGTAATTTCGGTTTGATTTAATATTGAAAAATAGACTAAAATTGCTGCAGTTCAATTCACTTCAGTTCAATTGGTTTTAAATTGAAATGAACTATGGTAATTTCGGTATGGTTTAACCTTGAAAAATAGACTAAAATTGTCGTAGTTCAATTCGGTTCAGTTCAATCGGTTTTAAATTGAAATGAACTATGGTAATTTCGGTATGGGTTAACCTTGAAAAATAGACTAAATTGCTGTAGTTCAATTCACTTCAGTTCAATCGGTTTTAAATTGAAATGAATTGTGGTAATTTCGGTATGGTTTAACCTTGAAAAATAGACTAAAATTGCCGGAATTCAATTCAATTGGTTTTAAATTGAAATGAACTATGGTAATTTCGGTATGATTTAACCTTGAAAAATAGACTAAAATTGCCGTAGTTCAATTCACTTCAGTTCAATTAGTTTTAAATTGAAATGAACTATGGTAATTTCGGTATGATTTAACCTTGAAAAATAGACTAAAATTGCTGTAGTTCAATTCACTTCAGTTCAATCGGATTTAAATTGAAATGAACTATGGTAATTTCAGTATGGTTTAACCTTGAAAAATAGACCAAAATTGCCACAGTTCAATCGGTTTTAAATTGAAATGAACTATGGTAATTTCGGTATAGTTTAACCTTGAAAAATAGACCAAAATTGCAATAGTTCAATTCAGTACAGTTCAATCGGTTTTAAATTGAAATGATCGAACTATGGTAAGTTCGGTATGGTTTAACCTTGAAAAATTGACTAAAATTGCTGTAATTCAGTTCGGTTCAGTTCAATTGGTTTTAATTGAATTGAACTAAGGTGATTTCTTTGTGCTTTGACATCGTTTTTTTTTAAATGTATTTCAGGTACAAACGAAATAATGCAGCTAATTATTGCCAGAGATATCTTAGGATCTGACTGATAACAATCAAGTGCCAAAAAATGAATTCATAGTTAAAGGCAGGATTTAATTTGTCGTAGGAAAATTACATTTAAATCCACACCACAAGAAAAAAAACAAACAAAATATACCATTGTTTACCTTAATAGTTCTTCTTCTTGTTGTTTGTTGTTGTTGTTTATGTTTGGTTGTGTATTGTTTACAATGCAAATATATTTTTGTTTACCTTTATATTTTGGTCGCAAAGTTTATATTTTTTTTTGTATTTTTTGTTTGCAACAAAATAAAATTTAAATCCAAAATTTTGTGGACTTTGAATTTTCATTCTCGTTAATTAAGATGAAAATTAATGTTAATGAAGATAATTAAATGAAAAATAAGTGAGATTTCTGAACTAAAAATGATAATGGGAATTGGGGAAAGTCTCTTTTGCAATTCAGTGGCAAAATAGTATAAATATGCAATTTGTTGCAGTTTGGAGGGGGGGATAAAATATTGTACTTTTGTTGCAGTTGGGGGATAAAATACTGTAATTTTGTTGCAGTTGGGGGACAAAATATTGTACTTTTGTTGCAGTTTGGGGGCAAAATATAGTAATTTTGTTGCAGTTGGGGGCAAAATATAGTAATTTTGTTGCAGTTGGGGGCAAAATATACACTTTAGTTGTAGTTTGGGGGTAAAATATGCAATTTTGTTGCTGTGGGGAGGCAAAATATACACTTTAGTTGTAGTTTGGGGGTAAAATATGCAATTTTGTTGCAGTTGGGGAGCCAAAATATGCAATTTTGTTGCAGTTGGGGGGAGCAAAATATTGTAATTTTGTTGCAGTTGGGAGGGGGGCAAAATATGCAATTCTGTTGCAGTTTGGGGCAAAATATAGTAATTTTGTTGCAGTTGGGGGCAAAATACGCAATTTTGTTGTAGTTGTGGGACAAAATATGCAATTTTGTTTCAGTTTGGGGGCAAAATAGGCAACTATTGCAGTTTGGGCGGTGGGGGGGGGAGGAAATCAGAGCCTCTTATTTTAAAGGTCTAGTGAAACTATTTAAAAAATTTTATAAGAAAGCACTTTGGGATCATATTTTTTAAGCCCGGCACTTTTTTATCGTCATCAAATCTAATTAACTAAACTAATTAATTAATTAAAAACTAAAAAATAAAAATAATTATCTAATAAACAAAAATAAAACTTAGCTATAGTAAATATATATAAACAAGATTATCCTCCCATTCTGAACTACGTATTATTTTTTCCTCTCTCTCATTTGAGCCTAATTAATTACTAAAAAAACGCCATTAAATTAATTATATTCTTATAATTCTAATTAATGATAATACCTTAATGGTAGAAAAAATGTTAATTAACTTCCTTTCGTTAATTAACTTAATTATTTTGAGGTATGGGGAAGGGTGGGGGGGGGGGGTTCCAAACAAAGATGATACCTTAATGGCAAATAATTAATTAAGTATTAATTAATTAATTAATGAGCTCAAGTTTACGCGTATTTATAATTGTGGGGCTTTTTTTCTTTAAAAAATGAACTTAATTAATGTTTTAATTAAGTTTGTTAATAATTAGTGTGGGCGCGGATATTGTCTTTGCAGTTTGAGCTGCTGTGTTTTGTCAGACGAGTTGGGGTCATCAAATTTGACCTCAGAGTACCGCTCACCTTTCACGCTAACTATTTTGTTGTCACGGTAACGAATTAGTTTCTTTGGTTCCTTTTGTTTTTTAATCCGAGCGGCGGCCCAAAAATAATTACTCAATTAGGCCCAAATTAAATATCAGAAACTTAAGCAGACGACGCGTCAATTGTAAACCAATAACTTACAGGTTTCGGAGCCACAGGCCTGTGTTCTCTGACGTCATCATCTTGATCTATGTAAGCGTATCTAAACAAACAAACAAATAAATAAATAAATAAACAAATAAATCGAAATTGGTTGTTTGTTTAGAGACGCAGAGCAGGGGGGGGGAATTTGGAGGTAGAGTTCAATTCAGTTCAGTTCAATTGGTTTTAAATTGAACTATGGTCCTTTTGGTACAATCTTGCAGCTGGGACCAATTTTTAAATTCAAGAAGTGGGAGTTACTAGTCCTTGGGACCAGTTTAATAATGGTGATTGTAAAGGAATTTGGAGTCAGTTCAATTGGTTTTAAATAGAACTATCTTGAACTATGGTAATTTTGGTACAATCTTGCAGCTTATTAATTGCCAGGATCAGTTTTTTAAATTAATGGGAGTTACTGGTCCTTGGGACCAGTTTAATAATGGTGTTAGATAAGTGGCAATAAGTCGCAAGATGACTTGGTCCAATTAGCTAGCTGAACTTTGAACTTTGATTGTGTAGGAATTTGGGGTCAGTTCTATTCAATTCAATTCAATTGGTTTTAAATAAAACTATCTTGAAATGAATTATGGTAATTTTGGTCCAATCTTGGAACTTATTAACTGCCGGGACCAGTTTTTAATTTTATGGGAGGTACTGGTCCTTGGGACCAGTTTAATAATGGTGATTGTATAGGAATTTGGAGTCAATTCAATTCAATTTGTTTTAAATATAACTATCTTGAAATGAATTATGGTAATTTTGGTCCAATCTTGGAGCTTATTAAATGCTGGGACCAGTTTTTTTAATTTATGGGAGCTACTGGTCCTTGCGACCAGTTTAATAATAAGGGTAGGACCAGTTTCCTATTGGACTTACTTGTTGAGAATCTGTTCTCGGAGTTGTTTGTCCTGTTGTAAAAAGTCCTCTTCCAAGTCATTATTGGATGAACTGTTGCTGGTGGTCCTATTCCTGTAAGACCTGGCCACGCCCCTTTGTTGCTCAGCCAATAAGAGCTCCCCTTTGTGCAACAAGAGCAACTGAGCGGCTTTTTGGCAATCCCCTGCAGCAATTGCCAATGCCCTTTGCAACTCCTCGAGGGACAAGTGAGGGAACATCTCCCCCAAGAGTTCCAAACCCCCTGATGGTGTTTCAAGCGCCAATTTTGGGGGGTGTTGCTGCTGCTCTTTCATTGATTGCACTCTTAGTTGTTGTGTTGAATCTGGATTCTGAATCAACAGAAGTGGACCCCAATTCAATTCAAATCCCTCGGAGGGAACTGGGAAGAATAAAGCTAAGCTTGACCTACTCGTTCATCGTCAGATTGGGAACTAGAAGATCTACTTCTTGCTCTTTTGCTACCGGCAACATTGCGCTGATTGAGAATCAAGGGAGAGTCGCGGGTATCTTGAGTCTTGAAGAGAAGACTGGAAAAAGTTGGGGCTCCGTTTGCCTTAGACTTTTTGTCCAACGATGAGCTTAACGTTAACATCCATTGAGTGACTGCCTGACAGTTTATGGTGGCGAAAGAAGGGATATACGCGGCCATCATCTCCGAGAATTGGTCCACGTCAAAGAGATCTTCGCCCCCTCCGTCGATAAATAGAGATTCAACTATTCCCACTACGTAACTCAGGACAATCTCGTCTATGACACTGAGAGCGTCTTGCCCAGTATGTTGTTTAATGAATTTGGCCAATTCGCTTTTTACCACTGTCTCGGTTTGCCCCAAAGCGGGGCCATTTACACTCATTTTTAGTTTTCTGATTTAATTAAAGAATTTAAAAACGACGACGCTATTTTTAGTTTTTAATACGCACTTAAATATCCTAAGCCTTTGCAAGTCAAAACATTGAATTTGAAAGGAAAACAATAGTGCCAAGGCTTAGCAAAAAAACGCGACATTTATATTTATATTACTCGCCTCAAACTTAACGTTAACATTTTATAAATTATACATTCCCCTTAACTAATAATTAGGCTTAATTAATATAAATTAAATTGATTAAACTTACCTTTTTTTGATTAGAGTTTCTATCCCTCGACGAACTCAGTTTTTTTCCTGAATCCTGAAAAGCGCGCAAGAATGGCGTAACACTACTAGCACTGGAAGCCATCAATCTAACCCGGTTCTTTATTGATGATAAAACTAAACCGCACTGCAAAATACTCATACGCTATTTAACCTGGGTTTTTTTCTTTGTTTTTCTTTTTGGTGCAATCAGTGCGGTTAACAGAATCAGCACAACAAACCTGCTCTTTCCCCGGGTCGAAAAAATAGTCTAAAAAGTCGAAAAATAGTCGAAAAAGTTGAAAAATTGTCTAAAAAGTCGAAAAATAGTCTAAAAAGTCGAAAAAATAGTCTAAAAAGTCGAAAAATAGTCTAAAAAATCGAATACCAATTTTAATTCACCTAAAAAAATATTAAATTATGTCTAAATGGTAAGGAAATGAAGGAAATCTAAATTTAGAAACAGTTTTTCTTTTATTATTGACAATATTTTCATGAAAAAATTAACAAATAAATTAATTTTGTAGATAAACTTTATAGTTGCAAAATTAGAAGGAAAAATTAATTAAATTACCTTCAAAAGATGCAACTATGGAATTAAAATTAATATTAATATTTTTTTCTACATGAAAATATTTGATAGCAATTTTGAAGAAACCTAAAGAACACAAAGAATGAAATAAACCAAATTTTCTCTCTCTCCCCCCCTCCCCCTTTTTCGTTAATGAATTGTCCTTGTCCCTTTTAAAGTTAGGCACATTTTTTATTCAATAAGTTTCTTGGCTTTGAAGAAACGCCTCAAATAGAGAACTTGCCACGTAGCTAAGCCTAGAAGACAACACATGCTGAAAATACTTAGGTATAAGACCCTGGAATTGGTGGACTCGTTCGTGTCCCTCATTTCTTCCTCTCTTTTTCTCATATGAGCAAAATCAGCCACAATAGCTTGAGATAAATCCTCCAAACGATCCAATTCCACTTCCAAAGGCTTCAATTTACCAACTTCGGCAATCTGGTCGTAAGATTTTGCTTCTATCCCACGTTTCATGACTAACGTTACCTGATCAAGAAGTACCACCCCAACTGTAAAATGACTAAAGTTCTAATGGTAATTAAAGCACTTACCTCTTGCGGTAATCCTCGCTGTCCTTGGGGTAATTTAGAGACGAAACATATCTCGTAGACGTCATATTCGTCACTGTTGAAGGCAAACTTGCCCTTATCAACCCCCTCTCTGTTGACCAGAACATGTCCTTTAGTGTCAACCACAATAAGGTCAGTCTTTTGTCCAGGGGCGTCGGTCAGTTCGTACTCGCCAGTCACCACTTCACCCTTTCGCATCTCGTCTTTTAAGCATTTCTTGGTATTTGCCGGTAATTGAAACATTAAAGCTTCCAAATTAACAATTAACACGAACAGACACGCTAAGCCTAACGCCTTGCCACCCATATTACAGCGAAGAATGAAGACTTTTTAAAATAATTAATGGAAATTCCCGGCTTTATTCCGCGCTCTATGACTAATTTAAGTTAATTAAGTCTTTTAATCACGATTAAATTGAAGTAAATGAGTTTAAAGTTGGAGAAACTATGATCGACTATCCATAAGCGGTAAAGCTTACGTGTCGCGGGATTAGAATGGCGCCGCAAAATCGCGATCTCTGATTTGCGGAGTAACGCAGCTTCTTTTGACGTCAAATTTTCGGCGGCGTTGGCCAAAAGCTACGGCCAACTAGTTCATTCAACCGTCGACTATACACCATTGGAATTCGGGGTAGTTAAGTTCGCCGTGGCAAATTTCACAGTCCACCAAACGGCACGAGATTTGAATTTTTTGATGACACGTGTTTGTTTTGACCAAGGCTTAGTTGTTAAGCTTAAAAATACGAAGAAAATATGAAAATATTAGTTTTGGACGATTTTTAAATGAAAAAACATATTTAAAATGATTCATTTTTTATTTATAACACATTGATTGTCATTTAGTCGAGTGGCACTGCGATTTGAGTGTAAATAAATACACTAATTACATTGAAAATTGCTCGTAGATTTTTTTTTTTCAATTCAACATTATAATCTTAATGTTAAATTGTTTGCACTCCTACGAATTGTCTATTTAAATAATTAAACAAAAGTCTAATGGAAATTTATTTCGCGATTAAAAATAAATTATTTATAAATTACAGGAATAATACCCGCTACGTTATCCTGACCCGTCATTACTTAAGTTTTTTCAAGGTCTATTTTTGGCCAATCGCGTATATCTTCAAAACTGGCAGCATTGAAACATCGTTTCAAATAATATTTACACACATACATACGCGTTCTTGAGGAAATTAAAAGTATTTGGAAACCAAAGGAACGGGAATAACGAATAAAAATAACGATGAAGATATCAAAAATAACAAATAACATGAAGATCAAACTTTCGTTCAAAGTTTAAAAATGAAGATAACTTTTAAGAGATAAAAATGGGAAAGGGAGGGTAATGGGACATGTCCATTTTTGTGACTAAAATTGTAGTTTCGGACGCCACTTTTATAAGTCCCCGTCCAGTTTGATCATTGTCATTGAAGTCAGTTTAGTATTTGTTTGCGGATTCAAAAGTTGGTTAATTAAACTAATTGAGCTAATTCTATCACGTGAAAAACGGAACTGTCCTAACACCTTTGATAATATCAGCGGCTTTTTCACCAATCATTATAGTCGGAGCGTTTGTATTTCCCGAAATAATGTTTGGCATAATTGAGGCGTCCACCACGCGCAAACCTTTAACACCTTTTACCCTAAAATTGAAGTTTGTCAAAAATTAATGGCAATTAACGAAGTTAAGACAAGCTTAAGCCAATTTTGTTCTTACCTGAGTTGAGGGTCCACGACGGTGGTGGGATCCATGGGGTTTCCCATCTTGCAAGTACCAACTGGATGGTAGATGGTGGCCGTGTAAGTTCGGGCTACGCAAGCCAAGTACTCGTCGCTCCATTGACGGTAGTGTTCGCAACCGGGCCATTTCTCTTTGAATAAACGAGCTCCGTATTTGCGGAATGCGGGAGCATAACCAGCCGCGATACTAATCTTCATGGCTGCATTGTAAAGAAGAATTAGTAAGACGTAATTGCGCCGCTTGGACTTAACTTACATTCAACCATGGTTAGAATATCGTCAGGATGCGTCAAGTATTTCGGGTCGATAATGGGGTAATCGTAAGGATTGGCCGAGCGCAGTTTTATGTAACCTCTGCTTTTGGGTCTCAACAGGACGGGGTACATAGAAAAAGTGTCCCTGAACAAGTAAGGCAAGTATACGCGTTCCCACAACTGCAAAATTGTAATCGGTGCTTAGAACAGAGGCGCTTCTTAGTGGATGTGTTATAAGTACCTCGTCAGTTAATCCTTGCACCTTCTTGAAGGTTTGTCCTCCATCCGAAACGGGACTACCGGACAGGAAATGGATCTCCGCGTCGGGCCAGTCTAACGACTTGTTAGTGTACTTTGTCTTGATATAACCTAAACCTTCAACGCCCCCCAATACAGTCAAGGGTCCTTCGCCCAGCGTGGCCCATTTGATAATATTGGCGAAATTGAAGACGCGATTTTGAATTACGGATACTTCCTTGTCCACCGTGAAATGGACACCACCCGGGTAAATGTGGTCTTGGAGGTTCAAACCCACGGGCAAATTTGAAATAACCGGAATCTACCGAAACGTTAACGGTTTTTAAGTCGGGCTACTAAGGCAAATGAGTATCTACTTGTAACAGTGGACAAAACTCACTCCGAATTTTCTGAGGTCTTCAGCGGGCCCGATTCCGGATAACATAAGTAGATGCGGTGAATTGATAGCACCGGCGGATAGAATGATCTCTTTGCGAGCGTCAACGACGTAGGGTAACTTAAGGCGGTCAAACATAACTGACCTGGCCCTCTTGTTATGGTCGAACAAAATCTTTGTGGCTTGCGCGAAGAGAACTATATCTAGGTTGGATCTAAGTTTGATGGGTCTTAAGAAGGCCTTGCTGGTACTACAACGACCCCCGCGACGCGTCGTACCTTGAGGAATCACGAAACCTACACCAGACGAAGAGGTTTAGGTCAACAAATGATTATAAAAAAACCGTTTTTAGAAACGGAAAAAACCTGATATATACTACATCGTTGATTTTGGGTCGCCACTCACTGTTCTTGTCACGGCTTCTAAGGGACAGATATTATTTATTCTAACCGTTTCATATAACACCACCATTTATTAAAGCGGTAACATTGCGTCATGACAATTAATATCACATGTCATGACAGCACCAACTATTAATGCGGTAATCTTAACACATTTTCTTTACTTTTTATTTCGGCTGACATTTTTAGAAGCTAAAAATAAATAATTTTTACCATAACAACGAAGTTATGGTAAAAATGTCAGCCGAAATAAAAAGTAAAGAAAATGTGTTAAGATTACCGCATTAATAGTTGGTGCTGTCATGACATGTGATATTAATTGTCATGACGCAATGTTACCGCTTTAATAAATGGTGGTGTTATATGAAACGGTTAGAATAAATAATATCTGTCCCTTAGAAGCCGTGACAAGAACAGTGAGTGGCGACCCAAAATCAACGATGTAGTATATATCAGGTTTTTTCCGTTTCTAAAAACGGTTTTTTTATAATATGTGTCCCTTCCTTGAAAGGCTTGGTCTTACTAATAATGAAATATGAAATGATTAATTTCAAACGGAATGGACATTTATGTGTCCCTTCCATGAAAGGCTTGGTCTTACTGATAATGAAACGAATCGGAGAACGACAGAGATACGTGCATTGTAACTCAAAGAGAGTCCAAGTCTCAATAAACGAATCGAAGATACGTGCATTTTAACCTCAATGCCTTGGAGTTAGGAGAATTTTAAGTACGTCGTTAAAAGATCCCCCACCATGATAAGAGATAGATAGAGCCTACCCTCGAGAAAAACCTACGCGACCTATACGCTCGTGGCAGCACAAGGGTTGAAAACGAATTGTCGTTTATTCGCGTGAAGTCGTAGGGTTGCCATTTCTGCACCTCAAAAATACTTACGCTGAGGGGTCCTGTTTGCAACACAACGGTTAAAAATGAATTGGCGTTTATTCGCTTGAAGCCATAGGCCTGCCATTTCTGGCGTCAAAATTATCTACTCTCCCGTTCCAAAAATTTGCCCGTACAAAGGCAGGAAACTCGAACGACCCGTATATATCAGCCAGTCTGTCGACTGGCTTAAATAAAGAATCCCAAAATCCGCCGTCTCAGATGTAATAATAAAATTCGAACTTTGGCCCTTTTAAAATAACTGAATCGACTTCCATGGGTAAATAGGGACAACTTTGTATATCAATTTTCAGCGTCAAAGAACTGACGCTATCAATAACACATTGACGGGCGTAAATCTTCTATGCCAAGAGTTCCTTTTATTTTTGGTCTAAACTTTCCTCCTTGAAAGATAAACTAACTTTTCCCGTTTCAAGTCTCGCGTCTCGCGCTTTTTCAAATCCCCATTAGCTACATTCGCGGTTAAAGTCGTAATGAAGTGGAGAGAGGGAGATTATAATACCATAAAGAAGTACAAATAACTTTCCACTTTATTACCATGGATCAACGCTAACAACGGATGATGGTTTAAAGACCTTGAAAATTAGGCTACTCACGTAATTTTACCGGGAAACATTTCATATGGAGATTAATTTTACAAGAAATAAGATTAATGTTGTAGTATTTGAGTAGCTTAATAGGCCTATATGCGGTATTTGAATTTACTATGACGAACGAAAGGAACTAAGATACTCAAAGACTACAGACGCGCAATTTATGTGGGAAAGAAATAGTCGCGTTCCAGATAGTTGGTGACAAAGATTCATCTATTTGCTTAAGTAGCGCGAAAAATTGCATGTAATTTCAAGAGTACTTACTGGATTGAATATGAGCGTTGATATCCGAGTTGGGATAGCCCAAGTATTGACCAGATTGAACAAAAGCATGAGCCAGAGGAGTGGCGAACTTTGGGGTCTGGACGGTCAAGTATCCGCCTGTGGAATGGAAGCCGTTGTTGGCCACGGAAGGGTCCCGATTGTCCTCAGATTTCAGGAAGTAAGGGTAAACGTCGTTCCAACTCCAACCTTCGGCACCCATCGACTCCCAGATATCGTAATCCTTCCGGTTACCACGGATATACAACATGTAATTCAGGACACTACATCCGCCCAGAACTTTGCCACGAGGCCATCGACTTCTCTGTAATTAAAGATGAAGATACGTTCCTGTAGTAATTGGAATTTTGATTAGTACTCTTAATTACTTACCCTTCCTATAAGTCCGAAGCAGGACGCTTCCTGTGGCTCCGTTTGGAAAGCCCAATCAAGCGGCGTCATTTGTAACATAGCTGCCAATAAGGGTACATCCGTTATGGAGTTTTCTTTCGATCCCGCTTCGAGTAGCAGCACTTTATTATGCGGATCTTCCGATAATCTATTGGCCAGAACCGCACCCGCTGACCCTCCTCCAACTAGACAAAATAAAGAAAAACACAAATTGGGGAAAAAACATTATTACAACAGCAACAACTTAAGGCACAATTTCATAGTTCACGTTAAATCGCGGGGCGAAGCTAAAACAAATATTTCTTTCACCTTTCAGCCGGTTTTGACACTGAAAGAAAATACCTCAAAACGTATACGAACTATTTCTGTGACACTAACTACAGGTGTACAAGTACATCCTTAAGTCTTACAGGGTGGAAATGGTTTACCCCCCCCCCCCCAAAAAAAATAAACGGTTTAAGATTATAGAGTAGAGTTCGGGTGGGTTCAATTTTTAAGTTCTTTTTCTTGTTAGGCCTACCTAGTAATAGAGCTATTTCAGAGGGGGTAATGGCTACGTCACCAATGCTATTTGCCCATAGAGAAACCCTCACAAAATGGCCGCCCTCTACACTCAAAGGCAGGCCCAATTTTCGTAGCAGACGAAATTTTTCCCCCACTGAAATAGCTCTATAACCCGTTCAATAGTTCATAACCTCAGAATCAGAAATATTCTAACATATTTTTAAACAAGGTATTATTATCAGAAGTGGTATGAGACTAGAAGTATTGAGCTAACCAAATTCTTCACTCGGCATTAGTGAAAAGACTTGATAACGCAAGAGCGGTTGGCCCTCTAGTGGCGGCATGGAGCCTGTATCTTAAGATACAGGCTCCATGGTGGCGGTTTCAGAATTTTTCCCTCCAAAACGGTGAGACGCTCGCGGTGGTAGACGGCCGAACTAGATTCAAGGAGCCGCGTCGTGTTCGGGCGCTTTAGGTTGAGGGGAAGGGGGTGGGAAATGTTTTTGGAACTCGACCAATTTTTCTCTCTCTAGTTTTAGCGCGTGGGAATCGGCATAAAATCCTCAAATTTGTTCACTAGTGCCAGGATGTACTATCAATGCTAGAGCCCTTCACTTCTAGTCTCATACCACTTCTGTTATTATTTATAAATAAAACACAAGTCCTTGAAAACAGGATCCAAAAAAAAGTGTATGTTTAAAATAAAATAAAATGTAGACTCTGAAATATTTACTAAGACCTAGATTGTATAATTAAGTCTAAAATATGACACCGGAATTACAAGAAGAAAAAGCCGATCTCCACCTATCATATTTCTTATGAAAAGGATACAAATTCAAGTACCTTTAAATGATACAAAGACTAGTCCTAGTTGCGGTTATAGAATACACGCTGCGATTAAAAAAAAAAAACAGACACACCACATAGCGTCTCGGAACTACGGTTAAAGCGTTACCTTTTTTTTGTGGCAAAACCAACCGAGTACTCGAATCGGCATCAATCAAACCATATTTAATGGGACCTAGATTCGAACAGGGCCAACCAACACTATCATGACGTGTACCCAACCCCCTTACAAGTTACAACTCGCCCTAACTAACAAAATAATAATAACAACAACTTAACATGTAGGCGAGGAATTGTTAAAAAGGGACAAATTAAAGTTTGGTAGTCAAGTGTGACATTGAAACTAAACTATAATAGAAAAACACTTAAAGGTAACGTGAAATGAAAAAAAGGGTTCTGTCTGTCTGTCTGTCTGGCTTTGATGGTTCATTCATTCTTTCATTCATTGTCGCGCATGATTGGTAACTTAGAAAGATTGTAAGGCGTTGATTTGACCCGGCTATATATATTTTTAGATGATTGCAGAGTTCTGCAAGGTAACGCTTTTGGTTGGTGCACATCGCTTCACTAAATACGAGACTAGATATAAATATAAAAGTTGCTATAGCAGCAACTAGCTACCAATAAAAAATAAGTAATCATTTTTCGACATTGAAATATTCGCAATGTATGATTATTATTTAGTGGGTTGAGAACTGAAATGCGTGAACTATTTTCCCACATTTCGGAAATCCGAATGAAAGAAATAAACTAAACTAGGCCTTTAAGAAGAATGGCGGTTCTGATTGAAGATTTAAAAATATATTTCAATGCGAATTTAAAAGATGTTACTCTCCTACTAACTTAGTTTTGATTTGACAAACGTTATTGTTAATAAAAGGGTCGCATTCGAAGCAATAAAGAAACTAGATTTAAAAATTCAAGAAATATTCATTTTTAAATAAAATAAATTCCTGGATTGATTAAGAGGAAATATTTGTTATTAAAAATGGAAATTTGTGTTTTGAACTCTTTTCAATTCATAGCTTTTGTGACACTCGATGAAAAGTGATTTTACAATCAAATAAATAACCACGGATGAAAGTAAAGTGTCATATCCGGATTAGAGGTATTTTTCAAGTTTGCCATTTTGAATAAATAATAAAAAAAATGAACCAGGAAATAATTTCCTAAAATATTCAAGAAAAACACCTGAAAACAAGACGTCGCCTAGAGAGAATAGGGAATTTTGACTTCAAAATCCAGTAAAATTACGAATAAAAATCAACGAACTTTAAATACTAAACGGGGGTATTTAAAACTAATTTGAGAGTAACCAGAACTAATACCGTAAAGTTTAATTAATTCAATGTGAAAAAGTTAAAGGAAGTTATTTTGAAACGAAAATTCAAATAAATTAAACCCAACGAACTTGATAATGAAATCTCGTTTTTTTACTTATTTTTTTTTATTTCCCATAATGCGTTTCGCGCTATTTATTTTAATAACGGGGGGGGGGACACAGACTATAGGAATAATTTTAGATCAACAAGGTTCTTCTATAATGTCAAAGTTAAAAGATATCAAAATAAATCCGGATCGGTTCATTAACCAAACGGAAACTAGTTGAACTAACGTTATTTTTATAACGTCAATATTTGAAACCGAAATTTACTTTAAATGTTATTAGATCAATACTACTTTCCTGGGTACGCGGAGGAATACATTTTTTTAAAAAGTCAACTGGCGATTTGAGGTCTTTGTATTGAAAGTGTTAGAATCGATTAAAATATTAGAAAAGTCATTTGAAACGCATTTTAACTTCTTCAGTTTTGAAGAGGGAAAAATTGAGTCTTTAATTGCAGCCAAGCGTGAGATTTTTCTATCAAAATAAAATCATCTCGATTTTAGATTCAATTTCTGTGTCAAACTGACCTATAATTGATTATAATTGCTTTCTATTAATGTGTTTAACTGAATGAATGAAGATTAAAATTCAAAATGCGTGCGTCTCATCGTTCAATAATTTAATTACTTTTATAGTTAATCGAACAAATGAAGAAACGAAATAATTTTGAATTAAAAACATTTAGGATTCACGCACGTACACGATAAATTTAAATTTCACGTTAAATTCATTAATTCACCTACCACGCTTTCTATTTTTAAAAACAATTAATAAAAACCCGCAACAGTTTGATATAAAAAAATTAAAGCTCGTGCATCTCAAATTGGTGACGAAAAATAGGTCCAATATTAATTACACGCGTTGTAAATTAATTTACACTAATTAATGCACGCTTTCTATTTTTAAATATAAATAAAAAAAATCCGCGAAATAAAGCTCGTGCGCACGTGCATCTCAAATTGATGACGTAAAAAGGGCGCAATTTGAAAATAATAAAAAAAAACACGTGCAATTTCACAAACGTCAAAAACCTGGCGCGTGCGCGCGAGAATTTATTTTTAATTCATTTGAACTTCACACGTGCCATAATTTTAATATATAATTTTTTTAATAAACCACGTATCTGGTTCTACCAAGAACAATAGCGAATATTTTAAATTTCAAATTCAATTTTAAATTATCTAATTTCGTCGCGAACTAGTAGGCCAATATATTGTATAATTAGAAACGGTAGAAAATTAAATTTAAATATTTTCGGTAGCTAGCTGCCTCAGTGGCGATAAAATGATATATGAAAATTGTAGGGAATTTAAGGGGCGGAAAATTATGTCAACGAAAACAGAAATTTAAAGAAATAAGAATAAGAGATGGAACGCGTAATTTCTCATTCATGGATGATAATTATCATTATCATAAAAGAATGTTTTCATCGGTTTTTTTTGGGGGGTAAAAGTGGGCCATTGTCAAGGGAAACTGCCATCATCATTATTACCTAGCGTAATCCGAAAACCGAGCGACCCTTAAAACCATAAAGCGACGAAACAATATGAAAATATTTCAGATTTCACCGCTTTCAAAAGAAAAAGCAGTTATATAGGAAAGTATACAACACGACCCCTTTTGACCGTCCGTATCGTGTAGCACGCGATAATATAAACAACGGGGGATGTCAAAACTACCGCCAGTGGATTCATTCTAGCTATAAAGATTTAGTTTCAAATGATCGACTCGAGATCTTTGGGTGTATCACTCCGCCCTACTTTATTGCCTAAAGAAAGACCGAGACAGAGAGAGAGGATGGGTTGATTTCCGAGATAACAATAAGAAAATAAAAGATTAAAAGAAAGTTGCGTTTGCAGACGATTATGAAGAAAGATTTCCCCATTTAATCTTTGCTCCATATTCCACTAAGCCTAAAACAGATATCCTTAACCTACTAAACAACCCAAACAAAATTATTATGATGATATAATAGCCAGATGGTTTCGCACCAATGGAAGACAACTACGCTCACTTTATCAACTCCCTCAATTGAAATTTGTTTAAAAATATTGTCACGACAAATTTTAATTAAGTATTAACCCCTTTTTTCTCGCCAATTAATTCCGTATCCGCGACAATTAACCCATTACGTCATCATCCTACCATCGCAGCGCGTGAAGCTGAAAATCACGCGCTAACCTAAATCCATTTGGCGCCAAAAATAACAACACGGTAACTATGGAAACAACCTATTGTCACTGTCGTATAAAACTCGTGAAAATACCAAATCACGAGCTAACTAACCTCAATTTTCCCGCCATTTCTCGGTGCACGTGCAAGGTGAGATATGTGAATGATTGAAAGGAGTTCGCGCCTTCAGGGAGACACGAGGACTTAGTGACACAGTCACGAATAATCATGACAAAATAATAGAAAGGGAATAACCTGGTTTTAAACTTTAATTGGCAATAAAACTTTAGTATCTTTAATCTTAATTACCTAGAATTATAATACTATCCATTCTTCGTAATGCCCAATTAATAATATAATTTGCATATCATACTTCGGTGCTAAAATAAATTATCTTCCCGTATTCCATCTCCATTGTTTTTATGGACATTGCCTAAACCTAATTACTGGTTTGAATGCAAATTATATTTAAGTAGACATTACGATGCTATGATAGCGGCTTTGTTCAAATACTTTAGCCATACGAGGTTAGTAATTAATGTTTTTAAAGATAACCCTTATATTATTTTATTTATTTCAAAAGCGCAACTTGAAAAATATTATTGTTATTATAGTCTCTCATAAATATTTGGGGAATTTTGGACACTGGGTCTAAGTCAACCGAGCGTGTTAAGAGTCCCCTTCAAAACATTTTCTTCTTTTTAAAAAGACGGACCCAATTCTTTTCTTTATAAATAATAACAGTATTTTAGATCCGTCGGAAGCTCCGACAAGCGGCAACGGTTTCTTACTCAAAAATTGCCTCTTTTGAAAAAATAAAAAACAAGTAAATTTCTCGCATTATTTTAAAGAAAAAAGACGTTAACCGGAACGAATTATATTTAATTGGGCAATTAGTTTTGTTTATTTTTTAAGTTTTTTCGTTATTAGGCTAGAATAAGCTGGTTGTTAAAAGATTTGTATTTTGTAATAAAGTTAACCGACTTTATTCTGTAATTTAGTTCAAGATCAAGAATTGAATTGATCAAGAAATTTACGGAAATAGTAAATTTCAAACTAAAAACATCAGAGTTTAATTATTATTATTATTATTAAAAATTAACAAGATGTTACGTTTAATTTGATTTTGAAATAACAGGGTTCATACAACTTCTGGAAAACTTATTTCCCCTAGTTCCCTATATATTTCCCTGAGTTTCCCGTATTTGGAGTAATAACAACAGGAGCGGTTTTTAATAGTTAAGAACAAACCTCACAAAAATCCCCCGATTTCCCTGAATTTTACTAAAAACTCTATAAATTTCCCTGACTTTGCTGTCAACTACCTATTTCCCCTCAGTTTTCCATTATTTCCCTGGATTTTCCAGGTTTGTATGAACCCTGAATAAGCCAGAACAAAAATTTAACCGACTAACAGTCTCGAAATTAAGAATGGAGAAAGATTAAAAATGAAACTCTGATTTCAATCAAAAATAAAATACCAAAATTGTTTGATTGAACATATTAATAATTTTGAAACTTTCCTCGATACGCGACGATAAACACTAGTTAATCATTTTCAATTTCGGTAAATTAAGAAAGATATCCCTTAAATTGATAATGGTAACTCGTACAAGCACAAGAGTTCTTCAAATATACAAGAAAATCAATTTAGCTTAAAGGCAAACAACTAGAAATTAAAAAGCTCTCTCTCTCTCTAGGTCGGTCGTTCGCCCCAACCGACACACGCTCGCAACAGACAGACTTAAACGAGCTCAAAAATTCAGGAAAAAGAAATTCGGATCGTTTCTGAAGTCAATGTCAAGATCGCGATACCTCCCAACCCAAGCCACGATCTTTTAGTTTCAAAGCGCAGCGTGAAATAATTACATATTTCAATAAATTACCTAAATTGAAGGTTCACGGGCCTCGGTTCCTTAATCATAATCTAATGAAGTCAATTACATGTATCTAATAAATAAATTTAAATTTTAAACTAGACCTAGAATAGCAAACGAGCGCCGAGAGGACGGCCACTACCCATTTTGAATCTTGGCTTAATGGTACGACCTTAGACCATAATTTCATAATCTATGTTCCTTCCATAAGTATGATTTGCACTACCAATACAGTTCGTAATGCTACTGAGAGACTTACAAGTACTCGAGATAACTAGTTCGAGAAGGAGAACGAGGGGGAGCGAATTGCATTGAAGTCCTAAGTACACTCGTTGCACGTGGTTAATTAATTAATTTTGCAGCTAGGACCTATTCCATCTAGGCACTCTTATTTAGTCTGCATTATTAAGCCCAAATTTGACATCAGCGCCTCATGCACTCACCAGGCCCCTCCCTCGCTTTACCTCCTCGAATCTATGACCTACCTCACTCACTCACTTCAAAATTACAAAGCTCCAGTTCAGTTTGTCATGACCAGATATTAATTAAACAAACTTATGGAACGGAACAAATCACTTATAAACTTATGCTTAGACTCACTGTAATAACTAACCCATATAGAGAATTAAAATTAAATTCCACTAACATATACTATACGCTATTAAAACTAGAGATAATTTTAACAATGACGTCAGCTGGGGTTTCTCCATTTCCATAAATACATTACAATCGGATCCTTTTTGACGCATGAAGGAAAGGGGAAAACATTCCCGGATGGTTCCTTTCAAAACGGATATTAACGGGCCAAACCGAACCACCGAGTCCTAAATTCGTCAAAGAAAAACCACCTTACCTTACTCTAACAGTATTTTAAAATGAGTATTCTCTATAAGCAATCGGGTTTAAAAATAAAACAATGACTCTCTCTTTCAAATATAAATGTAACTGGCCCCTCCCCAAAACTACCCCCAGTTAGAGTCGTAGCGTAGATTCTTTGTGGTCCAATAAGACTAATTGTTTATTCTCGGGGCATGGCAATCTTCATTAAAAAATTCGAATTAAAACTATAGGTAGAAGCGGACGAGACTCTAGTCACGTATCAAGGAGAATTTCTTATTCTGGAAATACTTAATTCAAGAATGGAGGGAAGAGGGGGGGGGGTATGGAATTTATCGGTACGCAGCCTAGGTGTACGTACGCGTTCGCCGTTTGGCAGAGGCGGACTTCTGACCTCCTTACCTTCTTCTTAAGAAGGCTCAAGTAGTTTTACCACGATACCCATATTGTCTACATTATATAATAATTCAAGATATTATAAAAATATTTAAAATAATGAGGGAGCTTTTTTTCATATCGACAGGTAATTAAGTAATTAAGGTTAGGTAGATTACGTTAATTTTTCAAGGTCGCAGGGTCCTGGTGGTTATATAAATAGTTTTCAGGCTAGGAGGTTTGATACCAGTTATAACAGGAGCCCAGGCTATTCTTGGTGCACTGCATATTGTCCGAAAAGTAGCCATGCGTTCATTTTTTAAGGCCATGGGGTCAAAGAGGGTAGAAAGAGGGGGAATTGAAGCTAGCGGCTCTTTCTACCCTCTTTGGTGGGGTCGTGGTAATATAGTTTTTCAGGCTAGGAGGATTTATACCAGTTATAACAGGAGACGAGGCTGCTTGGTGTACTGCGTATTGTTCGAAAAATAGCCTGGCCTAGTCTGAAAACTATGTATTTTAGGTTTTTCAAAAGTTAAACAACTTTACCATCTTGGGTACTGAAAACTTTAAAGTTCTAGAGTAATCAAAGGCAGAGCTGTACTAAGGGAGTGAGTGACCCCTCGTTTCCTAGACCCCCTCGAATAGTTCCGGTAGGGTCAAGCCTAAGGATTCATACCCAAAAAATATTACCAAGTCCTCTTTAAACCCCCCCCCCCCCCAAAAAAAAACCAAAGCATTTTATAATATTTTGGTTACAAGTAGAACCAAGACGGTGTTATTAGCGACGCAATGACGTACGTGTTTGTGGGGGCGTTCTACTACACGAGGCCGAGATAGTCTTGGAGAAGGGCCGGAAAACGTTAGTCGACGTCTTACAAAAAGGGTATACAGACATACATTTTTTTAGGGGGGCGAACTAGAATAACTGGGTCAGGATCAAGTAGAGAACGAGATCGTGTGGAGGTTTGTTTCCAATCGACAACAAAACCCGAGCCTCAAGAATAACCCATCAAAACTTTTACCCTAACTATTTGAACTGGTTTGAAACAAATGTTACTACAATTATAAGACTGTCATAATAAGTTTTTCATTCCCTAGACTTTTACTAAAATTCAATTTACCCTTAGTCTTAATTACTCGTAATTAGTGTCAATGTTCAAATTGTTAATTACATTCTTTGCCAATTAAAATTTAGTACGCGGTTTCGATTCTTTGCTGGTACAATTGAATTTATTTTTCTATAATAAGAAATGTTGCAATTACGCCACATCTGTCTTTCTGTGGTCTTTCATTAAATTTAGTCTTTGCCAATTAAAATCTAATACGGGTTTCTATTTTTTTCTTATTAAGATCCCGAAAGGGTAGATCAAGGTTAATTACACCTGCCGAATTATTTCGGAAGTCGATTTAAATACGTTTCTAGGTCAACTTTTAACTATTTTTAGGTTAAGTTTAAGACTACCAAAAAACGCCCAAAAGCAAATGATAACATAGTAACGCCTGACTTGGCATTCAAATTAGATTTGAACCATTAAAACCAAGGCGGCAACCTAACGTTCAAATAACAATACTTCAGACACTACACTATCCCTTGAAAAAAAATATTCTAACCCTTACAACACACCGAGAGGGACATTAACATCAACACTAACGCATTAATGGTTTTCCCCATCCAATCCATGGCCTGGCTACGTCACGAGACCCCAGAAGAGTTAGCCATAGCCACGTGGTACGCTAAGAACACCCATGATGAATTGAATCTTTGCAAGAATTTCAACCCCGGGCTAAACAATTTGGGGGTCTTTTGACAACCGACCTTGACAACCAAATCTCCACCTGACAAAGGTCATAACCAAAAAAGGGAAGCTATTCCCCAAGTGGGATAACCCACGTGCAACCCTATTCTTACAACCAAACCTCAGATGGACGGACCCCCAAAAATAAGTGGTAAAAGGGTTCGGGACCGCCCCTATGACGTTGACCCGAACATAAAGGCAAGCTGCCCGGTATAGAGTAATGACACTCATTGTTAACTACCCCATACAGCGTAATACAGCCAAAGGTAGGTAAGTGTCATTACTCTATTGGCATCTACGTCATAGTCAAGCTTTTAACAATGAACAAGTACAAAAGACTACCGCGTTAAAACTCAAAAGATAGGCATTTTTAAAAAATTCATAATTACAAGTTAAAACTGGATTTAAATATACGGAAAAATTAAGGGGAATATTTCAATAAAACATACATTTATATACACAGCCTCCAGTTATGCGTAAGTAGCTAATAAGTGTTTCTTATATAAAAGACATTAAAACGAGGGTCACAATGAAATCTTAGGTAATTATGATCCGTACGTGGTTAGATTATTGAAAAGATTTAAATGGTAAACGTGGGAATCTAATAAACTCCAAACTCTTTATTTGAGTTAAATTTTATTGATTGCCGGTTACTAGATCTCAATTTTATGTCGAAAAATCTAGGCCTAATCTTGCCCTAACACTTCAAGACACAGACACTAGGCTTGCTTAGTTGATAACCCACCGGAGGCGGCAACAGCTTTTTCTTGATGTATTAACGATGATGACATTGCACCATAATGGTAATTACACCTTTTTTAAAAAACCATTATCGAAGAACAGGGCAATTTACCCAGAAACCCAAAGAGTATCTTAACATTCTTACTCGCGATATTGAAAATTAACAGTCTACTACTTAATTAATGCGATTCATAAATTAACAAATCAATAAATTAACGTAAAGAGCTACAATCTTTTAATTAAATCTAATTCGCAATTAGCTAAATAATTAATAAATTATTTAAATGAGTTAGATTAAATGGAAAGGATCTGAATAATATTATAGCAATAATAGAGATCTATTAAATTAAGTGGTAACCTCGGGGTCAAGGTCAAGGTGAAAGGTCATGGTAGTACTATGATTAGTGAAATGTTCTTCATAAGCAAATATCATCGTTATAAATTGTGACGTTAATATTATTAAGTTAATTACTGTTAATTCATTAATTCTAAATGATTCCATTCGGCACTAGTTAATAAATCTAGGCTTTCTAATCAATATTTATTTATAATTAATTAAAATTGAAGATTTTAACTATCATTTCTTAGAAGCAAAATTTCCCTACCTATAATTGATCTATTTTTATTAGGCCAGACTAAAATAGGCCTATTTATCGTCAACGTTTAAGTGATTGAATTAACTGTTAATATGGACAATAATAATGGCATCTAATTACTAAATAGATAATTAACGATAATAAAAAATTGAACTCACCAATAATGTAATCGTAAACTGAATCAAAGTGGTCCTTGGTCAAAGGCAATCCATACTCGAGTCCAGTAAAATAAAGCAAGACACTCAAAGGCAATAAAGCCGGCACAGCCGAAATTAACGAAGCCGCGGACACCATAATAAATATTAAGAACTCGCGCACCGACGGTTAAATAATAGTAATAGTTAACTATAATAATTTAACAAATGGTACTTCTAAAACTAAACTAAGTTGAGAAGCCGATCACAGATTCACCAACCCAATCTACCACCGTTGACCAACGCCAAACGTTTCAACTGCGAATGAAGAACTCGTCGAAGTACTTTTGAAGAACGGGACGAGGCGACAGAGTCATTTTTATAAGATCACGCCCTCTGACCTTCGACCCCTAAAAGGGTCTAAGAAGCAAGCAAAAAACCTCTTATCTTGATGGCTACAATTGTATTCAATGGGAAAACCCCCTGGGGTCGCTAAAATGGGGTCCGCGGACGTCAAAAAACTCTTTCAAGTGAAGTTTTTACCGAAAAAAAATCACCACCAACTTTAGTGTGATGTCACTCAATCACTAAGTACACACGGACGGGGGTTTTACTTTTATGACCGTTGCAAATTTTTTGGGAGTCCCGGGTTACTACTACAACAAGAAGCGTCACTATAGGACCCAGTGTTGACGACGAGAGCTTTCTTGCCTGTACCGTAAGACAGTCCGTTAACGAAGAAACTACTACCTACCACGACCGAATTATTTTTTAAGAAATTATTTTCCCCGAATAAGTTTTCTATTTTTTTTTTGGTGGGTTTTGGATGGTTGAAGCAGGCGGGTAGGAACCAGCCGCCGTTATAGGGGTTACCAGCAGCAGCATTTTGGGGGTGGTCATGTGACGTTTGGCGCGCTCTACTTCCGTGAAGAATTTTATTTACCCTCCACCAACCAAGATTCAATGCCCCCGAAAAAAATTCATCCCTAAGATGAAACGAACGAGTCTCTCAGTCTCGATAATAGGTATAATTTGTTTTCGTTAACTCGCTTTAAAATAGTGTAAATATTATAATTGTTTTCGTTAACTCGCTTTAAAATAGTGTAAATATTATAATTGTTTTCGTTAACTCGCTTTAAAATAGTGTAAATATTATAATTGTTTTCGTTAACTTGCTTTAAAATAGTGTAAATATTAAGTCTTTCATTTTAATATATATGTAGTTATTGACATCAATGGAAGAATCAACCAAGGCAAACAAATTAGAAGAAATTAAGAAAGAGAAAAACAAGCCAGCAAAAGGGCGTATCAGAGAAGAAGGAGAGAGAATGGGTACACCGCGGTGCCTATGCGCTACTTTCTCGCTCGCGCACAGTTGTTTATGAACATAACTAACACGCATTCCCAGGTAATTATAATTCAATTTCAGGATCAGACTTGTTGCCGATCTTGACAAATTTCATTTTTTCTTTTTTTGCAGTTATTTTGAAGGCTTGCAAGAAAAAATAGCACAAATACACGACACAAGAACGGCTCTGGACGCCCTAAGAGAAGAGCATAGAGAAAAGCTTAGAAGAGAAGAATATTAATTTTAATTTTGAATATTAATTTTAATTTTGAATATTAATTTTAATTTTGAATATTAATTTTAATTTTGAATATTAATTTTAATTTTGAATATTAATTTTAATTTTGAATATTAATTTTAATTTTGAATATTAATTTTAATTTTGAATATTAATTTTAATTTTGAATATTAATTTTAATTTTGAATATTAATTTTAATTTTGAATATTAATTTTAATTTTGAATATTAATTTTAATTTTGAATATTAATTTTAATTTTGAATATTAATTTTAATTTTGAATATTAATTTTAATTTTGAATATTAATTTTAATTTTGAATATTAATTTTAATTTTGAATATTAATTTTAATTTTCTTTTAAATTCTAGATTTGGAAGATCGCATTTGGAAGATTTCATTTTTTCTTTTTTGCAGATTATTTTGAAGGCTTGCAAGAAAAAATAGCACAAATACATGACACAAGAACTGCTCTAGATGCCTTAAGAGATTTTAAATATTCATTTTAACTTTCTTTTAAATTTTAGTTTAAATAGTTTTTAATTTTTATTTTAAATCGTCATTTAAAATAAGAAACTAAGTGACGAAAGCGATCTGAAAAGACAAATTAAAAAACTGGAAGAGAAGAATGCGATTTCTGTTGAAAAGATGAACTCTTTAAGATAATTAATTAAGGTAAATGGTGTTGATTAGAGATTTAATAAGTCCTTCCCCTTTTGTTCTTTCTTTCTTAAAAATAAAACCAGACTGACCACAAAGGTAAAGAATAATTCCTTATTTGACATCCCCCAATTAGGTTTAAGCTTCAGCTTGAAAGGTTTTTATAGTGTTTGAGCGCCTTGGTCTATTTATGCCCAAGCCAAGGCTTTCTCTTATGATAATATTAGTCGGCTCCCTCCTCTTAACTTTAAAATGGGTAGTTATTTAAAATACTTGGCGTACGCCATCTTGACCCCCTCCCAAAAAGGTAATGATAAAGATAAAGAAAATGGTGAAGATAAGTTTGAGGAAGCGGAAGGAGATTCCGAGGTTGAGGATGTAGGAGATGATGTGGTTCCTGAAGATTACGAAGAAGATGGAGACGAAGATGGTGACGGAGCGGAGGAGGATGACGATGATGATGACGCGTAACCGCCCCCCTCCCCGTCCCCCCCTCGCCTACCTTCCCCCCTCCCCCCTTCTTTAACAAATGACGTCACATCAACTAAAATGTTCCATTCTATTGGGACACGACGGGCCGCAACAACAATTCAATTGAAATGGACGAGAGAAGTTAACAGTCTCTGTCTCGCCTAAATAATATTAAAACAGTTTTTAACAAAATGAAACAATTTTATTTTCCATCTATGGCGAGAAAAATGAGTGTGCCGCCGCCGCCGCAGCCGCAATTCTTGAAAACATAAAATCATCATTTCTTTGGTTGCGTTTTTTAAAATTGATTGATTGATTGATTGGCGGGATTCGAGGCATTTATCATCCATCTCTTTAACACACCGGTTATTTAGAAAAAAATGTAAACTTTAACTCCGTTTACCAAAAAAAAAAAAAAACAGAGAGAGAATTTTTCATCATTAAACAGAAATTATTGAGAGAAAAAATTCATATTTCATCCAATTTTTATATAAAATATATAAAAATGTTTCCAAACATCTGTCTTTAGAAAAACAAACAAATAATATAATTGAGTGAATTAAGAAGTAAACAATTGACTATAAATTTTAATTGAAATTAAAAATATGTAAACGGAATATTTGAAAAAAAAAAAATATTTTTTTGGTTTAAAAAAACAAACTAATTTCGGTAAAAAACAAATTAATTTCGGTAAAAAACAAATTAATTTCGGTAAAAAACAAATTAATTTCGGTAAAAAACAAATTAATTTCGGTAAAAAACAAATTAATTTTGGTTAAAACAAATTAATTTCGGTAAAAAACAAATTAATTTCGGTAAAAAACAAATTAATTTCGGTAAAAAACAAATTAATTTCGGTAAAAAACAAATTAATTTCGGTAAAAAAACAAATTAATTTCGGTAAAAAACAAATTAATTTCGGTAAAAAACAAATAATTTCGGTAAAAAACAAATTAATTTTGGTAAAAAAACAAATTAATTTCGGTAAAAAAACAAATTAATTTCGGTAAAAAACAAATTAATTTTGGTTAAAGCAAATTAATTTCGGTAAAAAAACAAATTAATTTCGGTAAAAAAACAATTTCGGTAAAAAACAATTAATTTCGGTAAAAAACAATTAATTTCGATAAAAAACAAATTAATTTCGGTAAAAAACATTAATTTTGGTAAAAAACAATTTCGGTAAAAAAACAATTAATTTCGGTAAAAAAACAAATTAATTTCGGTAAAAAACAATTAATTTCGGTAAAAAACAAATTAATTTCGGTAAAAAACATTAATTTTGGTAAAAAAACAATTAATTTCGGTAAAAAAACAATCAATTTCGTTAAAAAAACAATTAATTTTGGTAAAAAACAATTATTTTTGGTAAAAAAACATTAATTTCGATAAAAAACATTAATTTCGGTAAAAAACAAATTAATTTCGGTTAAAAAACAATTCATTTCGGTTAATAAACAATTCATTTCGGTTAAAAAACAAATTAATTTCGGTAAAAAAAACAAATTAATTTCGGTAAAAAAACGAATTAATTTCGGTAAAAAAACTAATTAATTTCGGTAAAAAAGCGAATTAATTTCGTTAAAAAAAAATTAATTTCGGTAAAAAAAAACAAATTAATTTTGGTAAAAAACAAATTAATTTCGGTAAAAAAACAAATTAATTTTGGTAAAAAAAATTAATTTCGGTAAAAAACATTAATTTTGGTAAAAAAACAATTAATTTCGGTAAAAAAACAATTAATTTTGGTAAAAAACAATTAATTTTGGTAAAAAAACATTAATTTCGGTAAAAAACATTAATTTCGGTAAAAAACAAATTAATTTTGGTAAAAAAACAATTAATTTCGGTAAAAAAACAATCAATTTCGTTAAAAAACAATTAATTTTGGTAAAAAACAATTAATTTTGGTAAAAAAACATTAATTTCGGTAAAAAACATTAATTTCGGTAAAAAACAAATTAATTTCGGTTAAAAAACAATTCATTTCGGTTAAAAAACAATTCATTTCGGTTAAAAAACAAATTAATTTCGGTAAAAAAAACAAATTAATTTCGGTAAAAAACGAATTAATTTCGGTAAAAAAACTAATTAATTTCGGTAAAAAAAACGAATTAATTTCGGTAAAAAAACAAATTAATTTCGGTAAAAAAAAAACAAATTAATTTCGGTAAAAAAACAAATTAATTTCGGTAAAAAAACAAATTAATTTCGGTAAAGAAAAAATTAATTTCGGTAAAAAACTAATTTGGGTAAAAAACAAATTAATTTCGGTAAAAAAAAAACATTAATTTCGGTAAAAAATCAAATTAATTTGGAAAAATATGATTTTTTTTCTGTTTATTTTTTCATAATCATCAAATCAATTCATTGAAAAAATGTTCCATTTGAGCGTATCTTCTTGAGTGTGATTTTATTATTTGTTTAAACAAACAAACAAACATTTAACGTCAAAAAAGAAATCTAGAAATAAATATTATAAAAATGGCACGGGGGTTTTTTTTTTTTACACATATTCATCTCATAAATACACATTGTTTTTCTTTCCTGATTTTTCTACATTATTGTTTTTTATCTAGATAATTAAGTTATATTTTTAATTAAAATTAAACCTAACTACCTAGAAAATTAAATTCCCCCTTCTTTATTAAAAACAAATAAATATATTTTTCAGGTATTTGTAAATTTCCAATAAAAAACAACCGATTACTGTACAAATCTTTATAATATATCAATTAAAATTAATTAATTACGACCCCCAAATTAATTGAATTAAATTAATTTCCTGAAGAAAAAAATTATAAAATTTAATTTTAAAACTTTAAAATAAAAATAAAAAAGGGGATTTTTAATAAGAAAAAAAAACTTAATTGGAAGAAATTAATTAACAAAATGAGAAAATAGCCTGTGACTTAATTAATTGATTGCGTGTTTGGTGAGTGAATTAGATTAATTTAAATATAATTAGATTTTTTGGGGAAAGACAAATTTTTTTAATTTTTTTTTTTTTTTGGAAAACTAGGATGATCAAAAAACGTAACCAAAAAAAATATCAACAAAAGTAAATTTTAAAAAAAATGATTTTAAAATTTTTGGAAATTTTTAAAAAAACTGGGAATTTAAAATTTTTAATTGAAAAAAAAATAATTAAAAATTTTAATTAAAAAATAAATATTAAATAAAAGGTTTTAAATAAAAAAAATTGGGAAGAAAACATTTTGTAGATTCAAAATAATTTTTTGAAAAGTCGCGAAAAATAAAAATTAAATTAAAAAAAATTATGAAACACTTGTAAAAATATTAGATTAAATAATAAGGATTAACTTTAATCATAATTAATTAAGAAACCCCCCGTTTTTATAGTAGCAATAAAAAACAAACAAAAAACAAATTTGGGAGAAGGGAATTTAACTGAACAGTAGACAACCACTTAAATGTCATTTATCTTTGGGTATTTGTTTTTTAGTTTTTTTTTGTTTTTTAGTTTTTTCACAACTAAAAAAAACCAGTGTATTAAAAAAAAAAAAGATGTTTTTGTGACTCCTATTATAATAATTGTAAATAAATGCCAGTAGTCTTTTAAAAAACAACTCCCCCTCATTTAAACAAACAAACAAACACAATTTTAATAAACAAAATTATTTATTTCTTAATTTTTTATTTCTTATTACAGTTTTAATTGGAAAGAAACAATTTTTAATAAACAAATAATTAATCTCCTTTTTAATCAGAGTCTAAATAGGATGTTTCAAACTGTTGTGGACAGACATAAGGCAAACACTTCATATGGAATGCTGGACACGTAACCTTCATCTTTTCTCCTAAATTTAACATTAATTATTTATTTATTTATTTATTTGTTAATTAATAATTAATTAATTTTTTTGTTTAATTAATTTAAGATTAATTAATTATTTATTTATTAATTAATTAATTTTTTTTGTTTAATTAATTTAAGATTAATTAATTATTTATTTATTTGTTAATTAATAATAAATTAATTTTTTTTGTTTAATTAATTTAAGATTAATTAATTAATAATAAATTAATTTTTTTTTATTCGTTTTTAATTTACCAGTTTGAAGGTTCTTCATGGTGAAGAAACCTTTCATGATTCCCAATGTGGTCTTTAATGAGGCGGCACTTGTCCAAGTGAAATCAGAACCAGGACGCATGATGGGGAATTCTCCTAACATGGTATTAATTAATATATTAATTTTTTTTTTTTTTTTAAGAATGGTATTTATTTAATTAAATTGATTAATTAATTGGGTTCTGACCTACAACACCTTGACCTTGAATGTGGCGTTCTAGGCCATTTTCATCAATTAAGGTCCAGTGACGCGTTTCCAGTTGGCAGGATTGACTCTTAGGGGCCTCCTCATCCATCCTCATTCTGAAACCGTGTAATATTAATTTAGAGTAATTATTAATTAATTATACATCAATTTAGAGTGATTAATTATACATTAATTTAGAGTGATTAATTATACATTAATTTAGAGTGATTAATTATACATTAATTTTGAGTGATTAATTATACATTAATTTATAGTAATTAATTAAATATGTAAAATTTATTAACTTTTAACTATTATAAAATAAGATTAATTAATAAAAAAATAAGAATAATTAATAAAAAAATAAGAATAATTAATAAAAAAATAAGAATAATTAATAAAAAAATAAGAATAATTAATAAAAAAATAAGAATAATTAATAAAAAAATAAGAATAATTAATAAAAAAAAATAAGAATAATTAATAAAAAAATAAGAATAATTAATAAAAAAAATAAGAATAATTAATAAAAAAAATAAGAATAATTAATAAAAAATTACGAATAATTAATAAAAAATTAAGAATAATTAATAAAAAAATTAGATTAATTAATAAAAAATGAATTTATATTATTGACCTTATTTTGTAGGTGTGAAAGAATTTTGGTGGTAGAATTGAACTCAATTCAAATAAGAAACTGGTTCTGACTGAAACACAAATGGACTGAGTCCATTCACTGACTTCATTGCATTTAGGGAAACGTAACAATTGGCCCTCTTCCTTAAGAAACTCATCATCTTTCAGTTGATTGGCAAATGTCTTCAACCATTCACCATAAGAATTAGCTACATGAATTAAATAAAAAACCCATGAATAAATCAACTCAAATAACATTAAATTTTAATTAAAAAGTAAAGGTCCAGTCTCAGTACCTGTAATAAATGCACTAAATAATGGATAATCGAACCCATCTATATCGCTTGGGTAAAAGACTGTTCCTTTTTTTAAGTGATTCCGATTCGTGTCCTTTAAGGCCAAGCATTGAGCTACTCCCGTATCCAAGTAAATAGTTACCATGACACACCCATAACACCTGGACTAATATTTGAATGTAATTTAAATCTAGTTTCTATTTTTTAATTGGTATATTTTTTTACTTGTACGGTTGTAACTGTGTCTAAGTCCAGTAGATATTCAGAGCGGAAATGATTTTGGAAATTAACCCCACCATATAATCTACCAAAAAAACAAAACGGTATAAATTTTTTTTTGCTCTGACACTATCCCTTTAACTAACCCCATAGTCGTTAATCGTTGTCCATTATGAATAGTTAAGGAACATCTGAAATCATCAGGAAATTCTAAGCCTAATTTGGTTTCAGCTTCTTTAATTTCCTTTTCAGTTGCCCCATCTTAATTAAATTAATTATTATTTTTTAATTATAATTAATATTAAGTGGGGTCAGAAGTTAACCTTTTATGACAGCTTTGGCTTCGGGGTAATTTTCAGACATGAACGCGTTTATTTTATCCCATGAATCTTTAATATCTTTGTAACAGTCTATGTACCTATGGTTTGCTTTATACCACCTTATAAAATTACTTTTCCAGTCTGCGTCTTCCGTGTTTAACCTAATTAACGATTTAATTAAACTCATTTAATTATTAAAGTATATATTTAATTTTAAGTACTTCTTATTATTCCAGTATTTGTCGCTTTGAATTTTCCATAATTCGTCACAGTTCGCGGTCTCTCTTAATCTGTTATTTGTTAAAGCGACTCTGAAAAGATAACGCGATATAAATTTAATTAATTAACGCGTCAAATTAAGCGATTAATTACTTTACGAGATCTTTATAATCCAAATATTTAAGGATTTTAATTAATATTTCCGCTGGTAAAACGTCAAGCATTATTAAGCTTTATCTTATGATCCAAAAGACTAAAACCAAATGCCACAACTAAACTTCATTCTTGAAAATAAATTTCATCACGATCAGAGTTGCCAGATCAGTTTTGAAGATCTCGCCCAACCCAAGCGGAAATCAGCCCAAATTACGCCCAAACAAAAATTTGGTTTTTTCAGAAAAGCGCCCAATTTCCGCCCAATAACAACAAGCAATAAGCCAGGTTATTAACTTAAAATATAAACATATTTAATAGATGGTAATCAGTTTTTATTTTTTTTTTTTGCTCCGTGTTTATTGTCGAGCTAGGACCAAAGAAAAGGTCTTGGAAATAGCACAGGACCACAGGTCAAAAATCAGTTTATTAATTGCTCGGACCAGTTTTTTTATTCAAAATCCGGGGGTTACTGGTCCTTGGGCCCAGTTTATTAATTGAGAATTTTTATGAAAATTCAGGAGGGACCAGTTTAAAAATTCTAGTCATTATAAATTTCTACTCCATGGATATAGTCTCCTAGCCTTGACTTTTTCTCATTCACTTTCATAGTTTTCTTGAAACCATTGAACAATTTGAACTGTTTCTTCAACAGCTAAAAAAATTAATACCAATTAATTTAACCAAATTAATAAATATAAAAATTAACAAGTTGGGAAAGCCAAAATATTACCTCTCCTAGTGGAGATGACTATCACTACCCCTTAAAGGGAGCCATCGGAGGGTTTGCATTTCCCTCCCGCGGATTTCCGAGCCCTCTTCTAGCTACGAGGGGAGTGAATAGAAAGTATCCCCCTATGGCCACCTAGAACCAGGCTTCTCCCACAGAAAACTGAAACAAAGTTGGACGTGCAGATTCAGCGCCACAAAAGTGCAGCGTCGAAATTTGAAACGAATAGGCAGACTGGCTAGCATAACCTCCGGTGGCTCCCTTTAAACAACCTAAATATATGCAATGCTAATTAAAGGGTTACGTAAGACCATTTCACTCTGGTTGAAATGTTAATATCAAAAGATGTTCTTGGAATATTGAGATGAAACAGAGCTTTAAAGCTACACAACTACTAAAAGAATCGTAATGCTGAAAAATATTTAAAACATTTCCATTTAATATTCTGCAAAAAGAAAATGTTATCGTTTTGTAAGAGATCTTTTCATCCTACTCGCTATATATTAACTTTGATACGCGTGTAGTGTTTCGATTCAGATGCAATCTTCATTACTCGTTCCATATTAACTTTGATATGAGTGTAGTGTTTCGATTCAGATGCAATCTTCATTACTCGTTCCATATTAACTTTGATATGAGTATAGTGTTTCGATTCAGATGCGACAAAAATATATTCAATATAATTGAATAAATCATGCGGCCATTTTTGAGACGCCTGTAATTTTCTGTTGTAATAAAACAATTCTAACACAGCGAATTTTATTTTATGATTTTATTTCGTATTTTTTTTTTAAATATAAACACTACAAAGCTCAATATTATTCAAAATACATCATACATCATGGAAACTCAACATTTTTTTCTCAACGGACATTCGTATTTTAAATGAAAAAATAAAAAAAGAATAATAAAGATCAGTAAACTTACATAAATGTTTTCTTGGAAATATGAATAACGAAACAAAAAGGAAAAATGAGTTGCCTTAAGCACAACATTATATACTCAAAAATAGTTATTTAACATTATATATTGGAACCTTCAGTATAATTTAACATTAAGCAAATTCGAACCATAAAAACCCACAGCGCATATGGGAAAAAAGGTTCTGGGAAAACCCATTTGGGAAAAAACCATAATCACAGTTGAATTATTAATATTAAAACACTTATTTTTAAATTGTTAGTTGATTTTTGACTCTAACGTCTGAGCTATCCACGAATAAATTTATTAATAGCATTATCGAACGATGCAATGGATGTCAAATATTCATGTCATAATACAAGCTAATTCGAGCCATAAAAACCCACAGCGCATGTGGGAAAAAAGGCTCTGGGAAAACCCATTTGGGAAAAAACCATAATCACAGTTGAATTATTAATATTAAAACACTTATTTTTAAATTGTTAATTGATTTTTCACTCTAACGTCTGAGCTATCCACGAATAAATTTATTAATAGCATTATCGAACGCTGCAATGGATGTCAAATATTCATGTCATAATACAAGCTAATTCGAGCCATAAAAACCCACAACGCATGTGGGAAAAAAGGCTCTGGGAAAACCCATTTGGGAAAAAACCATAATCACAGTTGAATTATTAATATTAAAACACTTATTTTTATATTGTGAGTTGATTTTTCACTCTGACGTCTGAGCTATCCACGAATAAATTTAATAATAGCATTATCGAACGATGCAATGGATGTCAAATATTCATGTCATAATACAAGCTAATTCGAGCCATAAAAACCCACAGCGCATGTGGGAAAAAAGGCTCTGGGAAAACCCATTTGGGAAAAAACCACAATCAAATTAGGACTATTAATATTAAAAACTTCTTCAGACTGTTTAAGGACGAATGTTTGGTGGATAGCGTCCGAAAGAAAGCAATAACCTAGTAGATGAGGCGTAGTTCATAAAGTTTCGTTTTTTCGAAACTATTACATAAGTGTATTGGCGCTGTACGTTTCAGATAACAAAGACCAAGACGACTCCAGTTCCACAAAATAGGAAAACTCTGCCTCTTGGCGTTAAGTTTTTCTCCTTCCTGTATTTTCACTGCTAGACCGCTATGCAGCCCGCCCTTGTATTGGTCTACTTGCTGCTCCCATAACATTGAACGTGCTAGAACTATAGTTCTAGTCGATAAATTGCGGCGCAGTCCAACTTCCGCTTTGAGCGTTGGCCAACGTCTGAGGACGCTGCAGTGTTACCAACGGCAGATAACGCCGCCAGGAACATTTTCAAAATCACCTCGGCCGCGTTTTGCCGAAAAAAGGGGATTTTCGACTAGGACTGTTGAATTGTCGCCGATTATTCAGCCATTTCCGCTTCGCCATACCTAAAACATTTTTAAAGTACGCTATACAAAATTGCTCCATTCTTCACCAAACCTATGAAACTTGGTGCAACACTTACACTTTGTTCAGTGGTTCGCCTTTAGATGAACCCACAGTTGCCGCTCCAGATCTCAGTCATCTGACGCAACCATTTTAACGTTTTCAGAGTTGTATTTCACCTTTATTAAGCCTAAGGATAAGCCTTGAGATATATTTGCCGACGTATTTTCTGAAGAACCACAATAAATCACCTCAACGATTATCCCCATTAACTAATTATCACTATTACATACCTTGTTTACAATTTCGTTGACCTTGTCCTCCATGGCTACCCATGAACTAAACCAATGCTGTACGGTTACTCATGAATCACTCCAATCCTCTAGGGCATTCATGAACTACGCATATCCTCTAGGGCATTCATGAACTACGCATATCCTCTAGGGTATTCATGAACTACGCATATCCTCTAGGGTATTCATTAACTACACAAATCCTCTAGGCTACTCATGAACTACGCCAATCCTCCAGGTTACTCATAAAATATACCATATTTTTAAATGGATTAATACCAAACTTATGTATGTGGGTTCTTTAGTCAAGGATCCCAAGCCTTGTGTGGGTCTCTTAGTCAAGGATCCCAAGCCTTAAGTGGGTCTCTTAGTACAGGATCCCAAGCCTAATTTTAGGTTTCTTAGTACAGGATCCCAAGCCTAATTTTAGGTTTCTTAGTACAGGATCCCAAGCCTAATTTTAGGTTTCTTAGTACAGGATCCCAAGCCTAATTTTAGGTTTCTTAGTACAGGATCCCAAGCCATATGTGGGTTTCTTAGCCAAGGATCCCAAGCCTATTTCTCGTAGTTTAGACCCTTAAAGCAACATGCGGCTCCATTGGCGCCCCTACCATGATGCCTAACCTTGTATATACATAATAATTTTACCTTGCCGTAGGTAGGTAAAAATGAGACTTAATGCATTAGGGAGGATCTGAAAATTATCCTAACAAGCTAAACCCAATGTACAATAGAAAGGTCGTCAATAAGGGGCGCACTGGAGCTCCACCTTGCTTTAAATAAATTTTTCCATTTCAAACTATGTTCTTTTAAAAATGCAAATACCCTTGTGGTAAGAATAATAAGACTCTCTATAACATGCATCGTATCGGTCTCGAAAAAGTTGGTTACCAAATGCCAAATCTAATTGACTATGATAGTCAGTCGAATACTTTTGTTCTAGACCCGGCAAAAGAGATATTCCATGTGAATCAAAGAACATTCTCAGTGCCGTTTGGCTCTTTAAAAAGTTAATATTGAAATCTCCAACCACAACTGTTGGAATAGACGAATCATATTTCATGTCAAACAAAGGGTTAAAGTCCTCAAACACAGTTCTCAAACTTCCTAAGGGAGATTTGTACAACAACACCACAGATATAAGTTCTCCTTCTATGTAAACATCTAACCAGCAACGTTCCACGTGAGAATTTCTAACAGGAATGTCGCTTCGTAAAACTCTACTATCTATCTCTTTAACTTCGTTTTCAGGCGTGTCTCTTAAATATATGGACGAACCAAAAGCAACTCTGCGTGCCGTACTTGGCAAGTAAATACCACCTACTTCCTTAAAAGATGGAACTCTAAAATCGTCAGTCTCTTTTTTCCACGTTTCAACAAAACATAACATTTGACTTTTCATAATTACATTGTCTGCTAAAACATCTTCTAAATGAGCATTTAAAGACTGCACGTTATGTACATAAATGTAAAGGGGATCATGCAAGAAAGGTAGTTCGATGCTTTTTGTGTCTCGCAACCTCTTAAGTTCCAATTCTACTAGGTTGTTTTTGGGTGAATTAGGAACTTTAAATTTTCCATCAATATATAAACCGGAAGCGGTTTTCGCTCTACTACAAGCCACATATAAATGCGCTCTTTCAATTTTTTTTGTAGCCTTACAATGAACCACTACCGAGGAGTAAGTATCACCCTGACTTTTATGTATCGTAATGGCCTCAGAAACAACCAAAGGCAATTGTTTCCTAGAAACTGAGGCATTATTTTGTCTCCATTTTCTATTAAACGACTTGATGACCTTTTCAACAGGCGTCCACGAAGCGTTAATATTACTATTCAAATATAAACCCTGACATTTTTGCCTCAACATTTTCCCAACTTTGGGATCGTCAAACTCCATCCATACCCTGAACGGGATTTTATCCCCGACCCTATTTGTGCCGTACTCTATCTTTCTTAACCAACCGGTCGCGCCATTAGTTAGTCCGTCAGAGGTGTCAACATTGTTGGTCATCATATATCTCGCGCCACACGCAAGAGTCAATTGTTTGGGCAGACCATACGTATCAGACGTTGCTAACTTTTCAACTTGGGAAAGTATGTTATTTTTAACTTCACTACTAAGATCACCATTGACAACATCTACTGAAACCGAAACAGCCTTTTCCGTATTCATGTTTAAAAGCTTATTTTGATTGAATTGGTTTACTTCCGCGTTAGTGGCGAAAAGATGTATCGCTTCTTTTGGGGGTACACGCTCAGGCGTTACCTCCAGACTACTAAAGAAATCAATATCATTTTGAGTCATACTTCCCACAGCCATTCTATTTAAAGCTTCAGCAAATATTTTATCATCTCTGTCTCATAATTTCCTCAAGTTCGGCAAATTCAAATTGCTCCCATATTGGGTTACCAATTAACGACGCGTAAGGATTATCTTTCTCACTTTGACCTTGAAATGCGAAATAATCACAAACTGGTCTCAATTGGTTAAAGTCTCCAACTAGAACGACAGACACACCACCAAAATAATCAGAACAACCCATAATCTCTTGTAACCTAGCGTTTACCCGATTAAACACTTTCGCTCCAACCATTGAAATTTCGTCAATTATTACTAGTTTTACTTGACCATAGAGTAACCTGCATTTATGAAGTGTTTCACTTTCCAATCTAGATATATTTCCACCAAATTGGCTAACGGGTAAACTAAAAGTACTGTGCAAAGTTGCCCCACCAATGTTAAAGGCAGCCTTGCCAGTAGGTGCGCAACGGATTACTTTCGCTTCCGATGGATTACTCCCAGGTTGTTTGTTGTAAAACCTTG
This sequence comes from Phalangium opilio, assembly GCF_054372755.1. Classification (NCBI taxonomy): domain Eukaryota; kingdom Metazoa; phylum Arthropoda; class Arachnida; order Opiliones; family Phalangiidae; genus Phalangium; species Phalangium opilio. The sequence goes on from NW_028324223.1 coordinate 2,304,050, forward strand.
ACACAGATTCAAATATAGCACTAATCAAAAGACTTTTCCCCACACCAGCGCCCCCTGTAACAAAGAGGCGCAACGGAGTTTCTTTGCTTTTTACATGATACAAAACATGGTAATATATCTCTCTTTGTTTTGAATTCAATTTTCTAAGAAGGGCGTTGTACTCAGAGTCATTAATTAAGGTAATTGACGGAGCAACAGTATTTTCGGCATTGCCATCAATAATTTCTCTATTAATATTTCCTACAGGTTCTTGAACCGTATTAATTAAAAAATCGGAATCATCCATAGCTAAAGATCTATCAACTTCATTTCTATGTTCTAATTCAGGCTGGATATTAGTAACATCCACTTGAATTTCTCCATTTTCAAAATCTGCTACAGCCTGTTCCACGGCTGCTTCGTCAATTTCACTGTGAAATTCTTTCCTAACTTCATTAATAGTTTCGCGACAAAGCTCATATTCTGATTTCATATCCTTTGTCAAAATATCATTACTTTCATCGCGCCAAGGCTTAAATAACATTAATTGTTCACGATAAAAGTTATCGGGATCTTTTTCTAAATTGAATCTTCTGTACCTAATAATTTTAGCATGACCACGTTTCCTAATAAACCCTGATTCATCTTTAAGTTTCAGCCATTTACCACAAGCTTCAACTTCATTGCTCTCTCCCTCATCAACATGATCGTGGGCGGCTTTAGTCACTCTACGGGATTTGGAATATTCGTACCAGGCACCAAATTGAGCTAACGTTATTGCCTCTAGTTCCTCTGGCCTTTGAACATAATGTTCTAGCATCCCAGAGGCAAAAACGTCATTACTGTCTGCTGGTAGTTCTTCAAGTTCAGATTGACTCTTAAGAATGTGTACACGATTTTCAGGGGCATTGGTGTTTATAAAAACACAGGCGCGACTGCACCTGGACACAGGAATTTGTAAACCACAGTAAGCCGCTTCCTGAGCGCTTACCTCGTGGGCATTCAAGAACTGATTAGCAATTAGTTTCAACTTCTGTTTTACTGTACATTTATCATTTTTTGCCTGTTTAGAAGCTTCGCGCAGAAGCAAAGACATCCCTCTTTGAGACTTTCCTATATATGATACAATATACATAACCAGTGCGTAAGCATCAAGAACGAATTGAATGTCCATATTCGCCTGCCAAAGACGCAAAGCGCACGGATTGTAAGGATTAACTCTAGTATCTTTAGGGTGTCTTTTCAACAAAACTGTTTTCCTTTTGAGGTCATAAGTAACGGCAGAAATATACTCGTCTTCAGTTATACGCAACTTAGCTAGCAACTCCTCAAAACTATCTACCCAAAACTCTTTTTCTTTCGATTGCAACATCTCATACAATTTCTTTGACCTTTCCTTACATCTGAGTTCTTCCTGTACGCTACCAGGCTCTCTTAAACCAGGGTCGTAAATTATGGTTCTGGGCATAGGTGGAAACGGGATTCCAAAACGACAAACGGAATTATTATCGACCTTCTTTCTACAAGTCGTTGTGTGTTTGTGAATTTGTAATCGTGTTAACAAATCTAAATGTTCGTCATTGTGCTCAGCAGCACAAGAAATAACATTATCAATAAATTCCTCTACTTCCTTAACATTTGAGAGATCAGTTTTAAGTTTTGGAGCATCTTTTATCCAAATCAAACCATGTTGGTGGGGCGAACCTCTTTGCTGTATTTCAACTCTAAAATAATAGTCTTCTATAACGCCAAGAGGACCTAATTTCTGTAGAGCCTTAAGCAAAGCCCGAAAACGGTGGTCAAAATATCTAGCGCAAGTAACAGGATCATCCTGAATCAGTTTTGCCCTTTCAGAAAAACTTAAATTGCTAATATCATCGTTAGGTAAACTCTCCTGCCCAGAGGTTAGTCTCAAAATATTCAGTAGCTCAGGCCATTTACTTTCGGCAGCCGAAAACGTTATGAAAAATGTAGCCGTACCAAGCTGTCTAATCATACCCATCAATTCCTTTTGCCTGTGTTGCCAATAAGAAGGCGAGCTCTGTAGTCTTTCTAAAACCCTAAAACCATCATCCTGCTTAATTAAAGCATCAAGAGAACCTGCAGAAGCTAAAAGTCCAGCAGTATAATTCGACCCATCTGTTCTTTTAGTTTTCCTCATGCAAACCTGTATAGATTGACTAACTTTCAAGGTTTCTAATTTGACAAAAGAGTAAAACAATTTCGAAGGATTTTTAGCACAGCGCCTATCAATATTACGAAGCTCCCATTTAAAAATATCACCAAAACTTCCCTTAACCTTAAGGTTCATTTTTTGACCTACGTAAATGCTCGGGAATGACAATTCTTCCGCATCCTCGTCAAAGAGTAAGGACATTGGGGTTTGACCTTCACCAGGAGCAAACTTAACATGCATGGTATTACTTGGCAAAAAATTACTTAAAGAAACTAATAATGTATCTTGATTCCCAACTGCTAACGAACTACTTTCGTTAGGTTCATTCCACATATCATCGCTATCATTCTCTGCGTTTATTGGCGCTACTGGATTATCTGCTGAAACATCAACTTGATTTACCTGACGGTCATTTTCGTCAACAATAAATTCAAGTTCTTCAGGAATGGGGTCTAATATGTCACTCTTAACGGTAATTCCATGTTTAACATACAAAGGCGTTTTTACAAGAACGTTAAGGGCCTCTAAAATGACTTTGGGTCTCACAGTTTCGTACAAATAGGGTGTGTTATACTGCATTCTTCTCATAAACTCAATTTGAATAGTATCCGTGTCTCGAGGTAACCTGGGTAAAACTGAGGCGGTGGACTCAACATTTATAGGGACGTTAACCACATTTCCTTTAATACCACGTTGTTGGTCACACCCTAACCTTCGTATTTGCATGAATGGTATTCGTGGTGATATCATTCTTTCTTCTAAATTACTTATGTTACTTAATTGCGCAGGTATTTCAGGAAACACAAATCCATTTTCCCTTGAAAATTTTGGAATTTGCTTTCTCTTAACGCTTTTATTACAAGTACTACACAAAAATATTTCATCATTCAACTCTCTTTGTTCAATACCAGGGACTGACAAAAAATCTATGGACTTAACAATGGTGCCAGATGACTTAAAAAAAAGATTTGAACATCCTTCACACGGCCACGTTGGGCCATCTTTTATGCTATCAAAATACGTCTGCTCTATAAGCGAGGGGTTTGCTCGCCTATCTGCGGCTAAAGATCTTTTTCTAGCACGTTCAACATCTCTATACTCGGGATCTTGGCGTTTAGCAGCCTTACAAGCCTGGTTTCTATCACGTTCAACATCTCTAAACACGGGATCTTGGCGTTTAGCAGCCTTACAAGCCTGGTTTCTATCACGTTCAACATCTCTATACTCGGGATCTTGGCGTTTAGCCGCCTTACCCGTCTGGTTTCTAGCACGTTCTTTATCTCTAAATTCGGGATCTTGGCGTTTAGCCGCCTTAGCCGCTTGGTCTCTATCACGTTCTTTATCTCTAAATTCGGGATCTTGGCGTTTAGCCGCCTTAGCCGCTTGGTTTCTATCACGTTCACTTTCCCTATAATTTGGATCTTGGCGTTCAGTAGCCTTACATATCTGATTTCTTACACGTTCGCTTGCTTTATACCATTCATCAACCCTTTTTACTTTCTTGGTAAATATTCCACCCTGATTTTCAATTTCACAATTTGACTCATTCTCTCGCTTTTTCCCCTTACCTAGCGACTCCCTCTTACTGCATTCTTCATTTTGTCTCAAGATTCTTATTCTTTCTAAGGGATAGACATTACCATGGGACGTACAAGGTACTTGTTCATCGCCTTCGATTATTTCACTAATATTAGCATTATCATTTTGTACATTATTGGGTTCCTCATTAATAGATATGCCTACGCTTACGGTACTTTCAATAGAGCTTTTATTTAATGCGTCATCTTTCGCAGAATCATGGCCAACTGGCCTCGCGGTAGGACCAACATTGGGTGTGCTAGAACCTGTTCCCGAAACAGCCTTTTTTTCAGCTGCTAACACTCTTCTCCTTTCATTTTCCCGTTTCCTAAATTCAGGATCTGACCTTTTTGCCCTCATTCTTTCCCTTGCCTTTCGTTTTCTGATTTCCTCTTTACTTAAATTATTATCTTCCTCCATTTACTTATTAATCAGTTAAATACTCACAAACGTTGGCAAAATCAATCTCCTTAAATACTCGCAAATGTTGGCAAAATCAATCTCCTTCAGTAATACGTAAGGCTTAATTATATTATTTGCCGAACAAAATTAATCGAGCAAACTTAACACTTAACTGCTTCCTTCGAAATTCTATCAAAGAATAATTCAACTGTTTAAAAAAAGGTTTTTTTCGCGAATACGGCACTATCATACCAACAGCAATTCCGTCATATTTAAAAAATATACATTGCCAACACTTTTTTCAAATAAAGACTGATAAAAGTGCGTAAAAAAGGTCTTTCACAAATAGGCCTAGGGGGCGTATAAACTAAACAGCAACAACGCTCTACAGCTACACTAATCTTACACAAACAAGGAGTACTATAAACCCACTACTGGAAGCGGTATTTTTATTCAAACATAAAACAATTTCGCTTAAGCTTAACATCTCTAGACATCGGTAAAAATGTCTCTATCACTCCTAGGTAACTGTATGCACAGGATTTTACGACATTATAACTCAAATTCATCTGATTATGTTTTAACAAGGTTAAATCTAACTGGGAGTAAGATGAAAGGAGTAGAAGCTTATCTGTCTAAGGAAATATGAAATTTTATCTTAACAGTTCGTTAAATCATAAGTTTATAACGAAAAAACGCGGAAGGGGAAATCGAGCAGACAACAGCGATTTTTGGGGGTGGAAGGTTAAGAGCGCCATGTGTCGTCCGTGCCAAAGTTGAACTTCCACTCGAAAGGCAATGAGAAAGTGGATAAAATTATGCCATCAGCTATTTAACTGCGTCGATATATTTAACGACTTGACCCATGACATGCCCTTAACACTGGCTTCTATGAATCCTATTTATTCTTGGATGCTAGGAAACTTGGTAGACGTAACAGTCTGTACCAAGTACCCAATAATCCTTCAATAAACGCCTGGCAACATTGTGGTACGCATGGTACAACTAAAAAATAGGATGCGTATCTATCTTTCCAGTCACTCCAAGTCGTTAAGCCCTCATTACAGGGGATTTGAAACACTATCGTAATTCCTAGTGTCTCGAATCTCTACGTTACTGTCCATTATGAACAGTGCTGAGAGAATGAAACATCAGAAAGAGCCATTCAAATCGAATTGCCGAAAATATTATGCATATTTTCATTTCATATAACAGAGAAAACAAATTATTATGGTTCTGAGAGGAGCTTCCCATTTTGGTTGTTGATCTCAAAAATATATCGCAATGCACGGGCCTCGATAGATATAGGAGGCAATGGAGGAAATATATTACAACGCACGGGCCTCGATAGATATAGGAGGCAATGAAGGAAATATATTACAACGCACGGGCCTTGTTGGATATAGGAGGCAATGAAGGAAATATAACGCAATGCACGGGCCTAAATAAATATAAGAGGCAATGTAAGAAATATAACGCAATGCACGGGCCTTGATAGATATAGGAGGCAATGATTTAACGACTTCGGTACTTGGGTTTATCTTTAATATTTAAATAAATATAATTATTTTTAATTATTTTAATCGCCAGTAAATAACTTTAAAAATAGTTAAATCGTTTAAAATAAAGTTGTTCATAATATCTTTCGAAACTTTGCTAATATTGACGTTTAAAGTGAAGGGTACCCCTCTTGCCCGCTTTCTTCAAATTTTGGGGTATATATACGATCCGATTCCATTAAAATAATAGATAAAAACGCATTCGCGTGAACCTTTGGTGGAAGCCCTGCCATTGGGAGGCTAGACGTTTCTCGTAACCCTAGCCGATCGCCGCGTATATCTTAAAACCAAATAATAGATAAAAACGCATTTGCGTGAACCGATGGTGGAAGCCCTGCCATTGGGAGGCTAGACGTTTCTCGTAACCCTAGCCGATCGCCGCGTATATCTTGAAACCAAACGATGACGGAGGAAAAGAAGCCAGAATGTACTGACTGGCGTCCATGTGGAATGGACAAAAGACCTGAAGATGGTGGTGCATTGAAGCTGGTGTCAATGTGGAATTGACGAAGAACAGAAGATGGTGGTGCATAGAAGCTGGTGTCAATGTGGAATTGACGAAGAACAGAAGATGGTAGTGCATAGAAGCTGGTGTCAAGGTGAAATTGACGAAGAACAGAAGATGGTTGTGCTTGGAAGCTAGCAAGTACAGACTTGGACGAACGAAAACCAAAGCTGGTGGTGTTGGAACTCAAGTTGAATAGCCAGAGGAGACAAACCCAAATTTCCGTGAACTGTCAATGCAGTCCGGAAATTGGGAACACGTTTGCTCCGATACGCAAACTGCGAACGCGGTCAGGTGGGGCGTGACAGACAGACAGACAGACAGACACGCACGTCCAGTGCAATACCTCTCACGTGACATACGTCACTCGGAGAGGTAAAAAATAAATAATTTAATTAACCTGATTAATTTTAAACGGTGTGACGATTAACCCTTCGCATTTGGAAGATTTCATTTTTTCTTTTTTGCAGATTATTTTGAAGGCTTGCAAGAAAAAATAGCACAAATACACGACACAAGAACGGCTCTGGACGCCCTAAGAGAAGAGCATAGAGAAAAGCTTAGAAGAGAAGAATATTAATTTTAATTTTGAATATTAATTTTAATTTTGAATATTAATTTTAATTTTGAATATTAATTTTAATTTTGAATATTAATTTTAATTTTGAATATTAATTTTAATTTTGAATATTAATTTTAATTTTGAATATTAATTTTAATTTTGAATATTAATTTTAATTTTGAATATTAATTTTAATTTTGAATATTAATTTTAATTTTGAATATTAATTTTAATTTTGAATATTAATTTTAATTTTGAATATTAATTTTAATTTTGAATATTAATTTTAATTTTGAATATTAATTTTAATTTTGAATATTAATTTTAATTTTGAATATTAATTTTAATTTTGAATATTAATTTTAATTTTGAATATTAATTTTAATTTTGAATATTAATTTTAATTTTGAATATTAATTTTAATTTTGAATATTAATTTTAATTTTCTTTTAAATTCTAGATTTGGAAGATCGCATTTGGAAGATTTCATTTTTTCTTTTTTGCAGATTATTTTGAAGGCTTGCAAGAAAAAATAGCACAAATACATGACACAAGAACTGCTCTAGATGCCTTAAGAGATTTTAAATATTCATTTTAACTTTCTTTTAAATTTTAGTTTAAATAGTTTTTAATTTTTATTTTAAATCGTCATTTAAAATAAGAAACTAAGTGACGAAAGCGATCTGAAAAGACAAATTAAAAAACTGGAAGAGAAGAATGCGATTTCTGTTGAAAAGATGAACTCTTTAAGATAATTAATTAAGGTAAATGGTGTTGATTAGAGATTTAATAAGTCCTTCCCCTTTTGTTCTTTCTTTCTTAAAAATAAAACCAGACTGACCACAAAGGTAAAGAATAATTCCTTATTTGACATCCCCCAATTAGGTTTAAGCTTCAGCTTGAAAGGTTTTTATAGTGTTTGAGCGCCTTGGTCTATTTATGCCCAAGCCAAGGCTTTCTCTTATGATAATATTAGTCGGCTCCCTCCTCTTAACTTTAAAATGGGTAGTTATTTAAAATACTTGGCGTACGCCATCTTGACCCCCTCCCAAAAAGGTAATGATAAAGATAAAGAAAATGGTGAAGATAAGTTTGAGGAAGCGGAAGGAGATTCCGAGGTTGAGGATGTAGGAGATGATGTGGTTCCTGAAGATTACGAAGAAGATGGAGACGAAGATGGTGACGGAGCGGAGGAGGATGACGATGATGATGACGCGTAACCGCCCCCCTCCCCGTCCCCCCCTCGCCTACCTTCCCCCCTCCCCCCTTCTTTAACAAATGACGTCACATCAACTAAAATGTTCCATTCTATTGGGACACGACGGGCCGCAACAACAATTCAATTGAAATGGACGAGAGAAGTTAACAGTCTCTGTCTCGCCTAAATAATATTAAAACAGTTTTTAACAAAATGAAACAATTTTATTTTCCATCTATGGCGAGAAAAATGAGTGTGCCGCCGCCGCCGCAGCCGCAATTCTTGAAAACATAAAATCATCATTTCTTTGGTTGCGTTTTTTAAAATTGATTGATTGATTGATTGGCGGGATTCGAGGCATTTATCATCCATCTCTTTAACACACCGGTTATTTAGTAAAAAAATGTAAACTTTAACTCCGTTTACCAAAAAAAAAAAAAGAGAGAGGGAGAATTTTTCATCATTAAACAGAAATTATTGAGAGAAAAAATTCATATTTCATCCAATTTTTATATAAAATATATAAAAATGTTTCCAAACATCTGTCTTTAGAAAAACAAATAATATAATTGAGTGAATTAAGAAGTAAATAACTGACTATAAATTTTAATTGAAATTAAAAATATGTAAACGGAATATTTGAAAAAAAAAAAATATTTTTTTGGTTTAAAAAAACAAACTAATTTCGGTAAAAAACAAATTAATTTCGGTAAAAAACAAATTAATTTCGGTAAAAAACAAATTAATTTCGGTAAAAAACAAATTAATTTCGGTAAAAAACAAATTAATTTTGGTTAAAACAAATTAATTTCGGTAAAAAACAAATTAATTTCGGTAAAAAACAAATTAATTTCGGTAAAAAAACAAATTAATTTCGGTAAAAAACAAATTAATTTCGGTAAAAAACAATTAATTTCGGTAAAAAACAAATTAATTTTGGTAAAAAAACAAATTAATTTCGGTAAAAAAACAAATTAATTTCGGTAAAAAACAAATTAACTTTGGTTAAAGCAAATTAATTTCGGTAAAAAAACAAATTAATTTCGGTAAAAAAACAATTTCGGTAAAAAACAATTAATTTCGGTAAAAAACAATTAATTTCGATAAAAAACAAATTAATTTCGGTAAAAAACATTAATTTTGGTAAAAAACAATTAATTTCGGTAAAAAAACAATTAATTTCGGTAAAAAAAACAAATTAATTTCGGTAAAAAACAATTAATTTCGGTAAAAAACAAATTAATTTCGGTAAAAAACATTAATTTTGGTTAAAACAAATTAATTTCGGTAAAAAACAAATTAATTTCGGTAAAAAACAAATTAATTTCGGTAAAAAACAAATTAATTTCGGTAAAAAACAAATTAATTTCGGTAAAAAACAATTAATTTCGGTAAAAAACAAATTAATTTTGGTAAAAAAACAAATTAATTTCGGTAAAAAAACAAATTAATTTCGGTAAAAAACAAATTAATTTTGGTTAAACCAAATTAATTTCGGTAAAAAAACAAATTAATTTCGGTAAAAAAACAATTTCGGTAAAAAACAATTAATTTCGGTAAAAAACAATTAATTTCGATAAAAAACAAATTAATTTCGGTAAAAAACATTAATTTTGGTAAAAAACAATTAATTTCGGTAAAAAAACAATTAATTTCGGTAAAAAAACAAATTAATTTCGGTAAAAAACAATTAATTTCGGTAAAAAACAAATTAATTTCGGTAAAAAACATTAATTTTGGTAAAAAACAATTAATTTCGGTAAAAAAACAATCAATTTCGTTAAAAAACAATTAATTTTGGTAAAAAACAATTAATTTTGGTAAAAAAACATTAATTTCGATAAAAAACATAATTTCGGTAAAAAACAAATTAATTTCGGTTAAAAAACAATTCATTTCGGTTAATAAACAATTCATTTCGGTTAAAAAACAAATTAATTTCGGTAAAAAAAACAAATTAATTTCGGTAAAAAAACGAATTAATTTCGGTAAAAAAACTAATTAATTTCGGTAAAAAAGCGAATTAATTTCGTTAAAAAAAATTAATTTCGGTAAAAAAAAAACAAATTAATTTTGGTAAAAAACAAATTAATTTCGGTAAAAAAACAAATTAATTTTGGTAAAAAAAATTAATTTCGGTAAAAAACAAATTAATTTCGGTAAAAAACAATTAATTTCGGTAAAAAAACAAATTAATTTCGGTAAAAAACAATTAATTTCGGTAAAAAACAAATTAATTTCGGTAAAAAACATTAATTTTGGTAAAAAACAATTAATTTCGGTAAAAAAACAATCAATTTCGTTAAAAAAACAATTAATTTTGGTAAAAAACAATTAATTTTGGTAAAAAAACATTAATTTCGATAAAAAACATTAATTTCGGTAAAAAACAAATTAATTTCGGTTAAAAAACAATTCATTTCGGTTAATAAACAATTCATTTCGGTTAAAAAACAAATTAATTTCGGTAAAAAAAACAAATTAATTTCGGTAAAAAAACGAATTAATTTCGGTAAAAAAACTAATTAATTTCGGTAAAAAAGCGAATTAATTTCGTTAAAAAAAAATTGATTTCGGTAAAAAAAAACAAATTAATTTTGGTAAAAAACAAATTAATTTCGGTAAAAAAACAAATTAATTTTGGTAAAAAAAATTAATTTCGGTAAAAAACAAATTAATTTCGGTAAAAAAAACAAATTAATTTTGGTAAAAAAATTAATTTCGGTAAAAAACAAATTAATTTCGGTAAAAAACAAATTAATTTCGGTAAAAAACTAATTTGGGTAAAAAACAAATTAATTTGGGTAAAAAACAAATTAATTTCGGTAAAAAAACATTAATTTCGGTAAAAAATCAAATTAATTTGGAAAAATATGATTTTTTTCTGTTTATTTTTTCATAATCATCAAATCAATTCATTGAAAAAATGTTCCATTTGAGCGTATCTTCTTGAGTGTGATTTTATTATTTGTTTAAACAAACAAACAAACATTTAAGGTCAAAAAAGAAATCTAGAAAATAAATATTATAAAAATGGCACGGGTTTTTTTTTTACACATATTCATCTCATAAATACACATTGTTTTTCTTTCCTGATTTTTCTACATTATTGTTTTTTATCTAGATAATTAACTTATATTTTTAATTAAAATTAAACCTAACTACCTAGAAAATTAAATTCCCCCTTCTTTATTAAAAACAAATAAATATATTTTTCAGGTATTTGTAAATTTCCAATAAAAAACAACCGATTACTGTACAAATCTTTATAATATATCAATTAAAATTAATTAATTACGACCCCCAAATTAAATTAATTAATTTCCTGAAAAGAAAAAAATTATAAAATTTAATTTTAAAACTTTAAAATAAAAATAAAAAAAGGGGATTTTTAATAAGAAAAAAAAACTTAATTGGAAGAAATTAATTAACAAAATGAGAAAATAGCCTGTGACTTAATTAATTGATTGCGTGTTTGGTGAGTGAATTAGATTAATTTAAATATAATTAGATTTTTTGGGGAAAGACAAATTTTTTTAATTTTTTTTTTTTTTGGAAAACTAGGATGATCAAAAAACAAAACTAAAAAAAAAATATCAACAAAAGTAAATTTTAAAAAAATGATTTTAAAATTTTTGGAAATTTTTTTAAAAAAAAAACTGGGAATTTAAAATTTTTAATTGAAAAAAAAAATTAAAAATTTTAATTAAAAAATAAATATTAAAGAAAAGATTTTAAATAAAAAAAAAATTGGGAAGAAAACATTTTGTAGATTCAAAATAATTTTTTGAAAAGTCGCGAAAAATAAAAATTAAAAAAAATAAAAAAATATTAAACACTTGTAAAATATTAGATTAAATAATAAGGATTAACTTTAATCATAATTAATAATAATTAATTAAGAAACCCCCCGTTTTTATAGTAGCAATAAAAAACAAACAAAAAAACAAATTTGGGAGAAGGGAATTTAACTGAACAGTAAACAACCACTTAAATGTCATTTATCTTTGGGTATTTGTTTTTTAGTTTTTTGTTTTTTTTTTGTTTTTCACAACTAAAAAAAAACCAGTGTATTAAAAAAAAAGATGTTTTTGTGACTCTTATTATAATAGTTGTAAATAAATGCCAGTAGTCTTTTAAAAAACAACTCCCCCTCATTTAAACAAACAAACAAACACAATTTTAATAAACAAAATCATTTATTTATTTTTTATTTTTTATTACAGTTTTAATTGGAAAGAAAGAAACAAATAATTAATTTCCTTTTTATTTTTAATCAGAATCAGAGCTTGAATAAGATGTTACAAACTGTTGTGGACAGACGTAAGGCAAACACTTCATCTGGAATGCTGGACACGTAACCTTCATCTTTTCTCCTAAATTTAACATTAAGTATTTATTTATTTATTTGTTAATTAATAATTAATTAAATTGTTTTGTTTAATTAATTATTTATTTATTTGTTAATTAATTATTTATTTATTTGTTAATTAATTATTTATTTATTTGTTAATTAATTATTTATTTATTTGTTAATTAATTATTTATTTATTTGTTAATTAATTATTTATTTATTTGTTAATTAATAATTAATTAAATTGTTTTGTTTAATTAATTTACCAGTTTGAAGGTTCTTCATGGTGAAAAAACCTTTCATGATTCCCAATGGGGTCTTGAAGGAGACAGCACTTGTCCAAGTGAAATCAGAACCAGGACGCATGATGGGGAACTTTCCTGACATGGTATTAATTAATATATTAATTTTTATTTTTTTTAAGATTGATATATAATTAATTGGGTTCTGACCTCCAACACCTTGACCTTGAATGTGGCGTTCTTTGCCATTTTCATCAATTAAGGTCCAGTGATGTGTTTCCAGTTGGCAGGATTGACTCTCAGGGGCCTCCTCATCCATCCTCATTCTGAAATCATGTAATTGGAGTAATTAATTATACATTAATTTAGAGTGATTAATTAAACATGTAAAGTTTGTAAACTTCAACTATTAAAAATTAAATTAAAAAATGAGGAGAAATTAATAAAAAATTAATAAATTAAAAAATGAGGAGAAATTAATAAAAAATTAATAAATTAAATGAGGAGAAATTAATAAAAAAATAATAAATTAAAAAATGAGGAGAAATTAATAAAAAATAATAAATTAAAATTTATAAAAAATAATAAATTAAAATTTATAAAAAATAATAAATTAAAATTTATAAAAAATAATAAAAATATAAAAAAAAAGAATAATTAATAAAAAAATGAATTTATATTATTGACCTTATTTTGTAGATGTGAAAGAATTTTGGTGGTAGAATTGAACTCAATTCAAATAAGAAACTGGTTCTGACTGAAACACAAATGGACTGAGTCCATTCACTGACTTCATTGCATTTAGGGAAACGTAACAATTGGCCCTCTTCCTTAAGAAACTCATCATCTTTCAGTTGATTGGCAAATGTCTTCAACCATTCACCATAAGAACTAGCTACATGAATTAATTAAAAAAACCCATGAATAAATCAACTCCAAGAGTCCAATAACATTAAATTTTAATTAAAAAATTAAAGGTCCAGTCTCAGTACCAGTAATAAATGCACTAAATGGTGGATTATCGAACAAATCCTCAATATCTCTCGGGTAAAAGACTGTTCCTTTTTTTAAACCATCCGTGTCCTCTAAGGCCAAATATTGACCTACTCTTGAATCCGAGCAAATGGTTACCAGGACACACCCATCACACTTGGACTAATATTTAAATGTAATTTAAATCCAAGTTCTATTTTTTAATCGGTGTATATTTTTTTACTTGTAAGGTCGTAATTGTGTCTACATCCAGTAAATATTCAGAACGGGAAAGATTTTGGTAACTAACCCCACCATATAATCTACCAAAAAAACAAAACGGTATAAATTTTTTTTTGCTCTGACACTATCCCTTTAACTAACCCCATAGTCGTTAATCGTTGTCCATTATGAATAGTTAAGGAACATCTGAAATCATCAGGAAATTCTAAGCCTAATTTGGTTTCAGCTTCTTTAATTTCCTTTTCAGTTGCCCCATCTTAATTAAATTAATTATTATTTTTTAATTATAATTAATATTAAGTGGGGTCAGAAGTTAACCTTTTATGACAGCTTTGGCTTCGGGGTAATTTTCAGACATGAACGCGTTTATTTTATCCCATGAATCTTTAATATCTTTGTAACAGTCTATGTACCTATGGTTTGCTTTATACCACCTTATAAAATTACTTTTCCAGTCTGTGTCTTCCGTGTTTAACCTAATTAACGATTTAATTAAACTCATTTAATTATTAAAGTATATATTTAATTTTAAGTACTTCTTATTATTCCAGTATTTGTCGCTTTGAATTTTCCATAATTCGTCACAGTTCGCGGTCTCTCTTAATCTGTTATTTGTTGAAGCGACTCTGAAAAGATAACGCGATATAAATTTAATTAATTAACGCGTCAAATTAAGCGATTAATTACTTTACGAGATCTTTATAATCCAAATATTTAAGGATTTTAATTAATATTTCCGCAGGTAAAACGTCAAGCATAATTAAGATTTGTTTTATAATCCAAAAGACCAAAACCAAATGCCACAACTAAACTTCATTCCTTGAAAATGAATTTCATCACGAATAATCAGAGTTGCCAGATCAGTTTTGAAGATCTCGCCCAACCCAAGCGGAAATCAGCCCAATTACCGCCCAAACAAAAATTTGGTTTTTTCAGAAAAGCGCCCAATTTCCGCCCAATAACAACAAGCAATAAGCCAGGTTATTAACTTAAAATATAAACATATTTAATAGATGGTAATCAGTTTTTATTTTTTTTTTTTGCTCCGTGTTTATTGTCGAGCTAGGACCAAAGAAAAGGTCTTGGAAATAGCACAGGACCACAGGTCAAAAATCAGTTTATTAATTGCTCGGACCAGTTTTTTTATTCAAAATCCGGGGGTTACTGGTCCTTGGGACCAGTTTATTAATTGAGAATTTTTATGAAAATTCAGGAGGGACCAGTTTAAAAATTCTAGTCATTATAAATTTCTACTCCATGGATATAGTCTCCTAGCCTTGACTTTTTCTCATTCACTTTCATAGTTTTCTTGAAACCATTGAACAATTTGAACTGTTTCTTCAACAGCTAAAAAAATTAATACCAATTAATTTAACCAAATTAATAAATATAAAAATTAAAAAATAAATAATTTAATTAACCTGATTAATTTTAAACGGTGTGACGATTAACCCTTTGAAAAAACTGTAATTTAAATTTGGTAGACGTTTTGACTTTTGACCCTTGTCAATAGAGTCTGCGCAGAATTTTCGGCCGATGTTATAAAACAAGAACGCGGGCCCGACTAAAGCGTTTCTTCACTTTCTTGGCTCCGAAACTTCTGAAGTAAGTAAGTAAGTAAGTAAGTAAGTAAGAAGATCAATTTTAATAGACCTAAAAATAAAATAAACAAGCTGGCCATATATATACGCCCGTTAAGGGGCAAATTGAAAATGAAGCAAGCGCCATCTAGTGAACAGAAATACAAACTCAAAGGTGACATTTTTTCATTGGCTGAAAACATTCTGACACTAAAATTCTGCCTCTGCGCATTTCTAAGCGAACCAATAAGATCACCCCTCATTCGTGAAAGCCCGGTTTAGAAACTCGTATGGCCGTTGTAAATTTTGAATGAATTTATTTTTAGGTGTATACACGCTGATAAAAAACGAATAAAAGAAAGAAATACTTGATTCACTTCTTCAGTTGTTGTATACTATACCTTTTATTATAGGGGATTTTTTTTGGGATTTTTTCACGTAAAAATCTGGCCATTTTTACTTGGTGTGATGTAACGACTCCAGTTTTGGTTACATTTTTACGCAACTTTTATTAAAATTAAAATTAAAATAATATAATATAATATAAAACACAAGGATTTTTAAATTTTTCATGGTTTTCTTTTAAATAATTTAAATAGGGGTTTGTTTTAATTTAATTTAATTTAAAGTGTAAGCTTGCGGCACTATGATCTTGTTTGTTGTTGTGTGGATTGTTTGGTTTTTTTTATGAATAAATTAAAGTGTAATTGACACTAGTGGTTTTAATTTAAATTTAAAGAGTAATTGACACAGGTGGTTTTAATTTAAATTTAAAGAGTAATTGACACTAGTGGTTTTATAATAAATTTAAAGAGTAAGTGACACTAGTGGTTTTATTATAAATTTAAAGAGTAAGTGACACTAGTGGTTTTAATATAAATTTAAAGAGTAATTGACACTAGTGGTTTTAATATAAATTTAAAGAGTAATTGACACTAGTGGTTTTAATATAAATTTAAAGAGTAATTGACACTAGTGGTTTTAATATAAATTTGAAGAGTAATTGACACTAGTGGTTTTAATATAAATTTAAAGTGTAAGCGACACTATGGTGACGTGTGTTTTATTATAAATTTAAAGAGTAAACGACACAAGTTAGGTGAGTTTTATTATAAATATAAAGTGCAAGCGACACTAATGTCATGTTTTAAATACAATATTAAAGTGTAAGTGACATTAGTGTCATATGTTTTAAATACAAAATTAAAGTGTAAACGACATTTTATAACATAGTTCGTCGGTGTAAATTGCACATCATCCGCAATTTTAAGTTTCAGGAAGCGAGTATATGGAATGAGGGATTACCCGCATGACGTATGCGCGCGAGCACAACTTCCTAAATCTAAAAAAAGTCCTTATTTTCAACAGCTGAAAAATTTCTCCCTTGGAGAGATCATAAATTCTATTAATCAAAAATGTCTTGATTAGAATCAAGACCTAAAAAGTATCGATAAGACTGAGGTTATCACTTGTCTGAATGATCAGATATTAATTTTTCTTTTTAATTGAAACTTAAATGCATGCTTAAGAAAAAACAACGTTCCATTACCGTTTTCCGTTGAAATAAATTATTTTACTGGTAATCAATTTCCAAAAATTACTTATCTCGGCTTTTCGACCACAATTCCATTCCCCGAAAACATTTTATCATTACATTAATTACTTTTGGGAGAGTACGTGTATGGTTTTGCGTTTTAAAAGGTTCCTAAAGACGTTACATCCCCATTTGTGACCGGCACGCTTCGCAGTGGAACATTTTAATTATTCTAAAACCAATGGCGCCAAATTGAATAGGGACAGTAAGATTTTTACTCGCGGTTTTGCAAAATGATGTAATATCAAGTGTACTTTAGTCAACCGTCGTATTGTTCTTTCTCATAGTTCAGGGCATGATCAGTGTTACTGCCCAATTTCTATCTCTAGTTTCTAACAATGGTTAGAGACTATTTGATATGGCACGGCACAACATTTTATACATTTGAAAATTCTAAGTAGCACAAAAGGAAAAAGAATCCATTTTTTTATACTTTGGTTTGAAATAAATAAATTCATGATAGTAGTTATAACGAACAGAAAGTCAAGGGAATGGCACCGGTAATGAGCAGCAGAAAGAGAGGAAAGTTTGCTTCAAGTTAGCAGAGGGACATAGTAGTGAAAATAGTAATCTAGAATTTTGTTCATTCAAACCTTATTATATCATGAAAAATTCAAGTGAGCAGGCGGTACTATCTAGAAAGATTGATTTTGGCAGATAACAGCGAAAAAATTATGTTCTACACACATTGGGACTATAGGAGAGTTTCAGGGCCGCAGGTCGCACATGATGAAATTTCAACTCCAGATTACATCAATTCTCTCTGGTCGTACTAGTAGCAGGTTAAGCTATAGTTTGCTCAGGTCCAGTTAGTCTCGAAAGGGTTATATAGTGCTTGCAACTTTTAAAAGGTTGTTATCATGGCTATACAGACCGCTATTACAGTTTTTTCTTCTTTTATAGGCTATTTTGACACGTTATCTCCCTAAAGTAATTAATGTAATGATAAAATGTTTTCGGGGAATGGAATTGTGGTCGAAAAGCCGAGATAAGTAAATTTTTGAAATTGATTACCAGTAAAATAATTTATTTCAACGGAAAACGGTAATGGAACGTTGTTTTTTCTTAAGCATGCATTTAAGTTTCAATTAAAAAGAAAAATTAATATCTGATCATTCAGACAAGTGATAACCTCAGTCTTATCGATACTTTTTAGGTCTTGATTCTAATCAAGACATTTTTGATTAATATCTGTTCCTTCAGTCTTCAATTTAATTAACTGTTTTACATTTTCAAAATCTGCACTAAGCAGAAACATATATAAAGGGGACCATAACTTTAGCTCAATCAGACATTTATTTATAATGATACTTCGAAAATAAAACGTAAATCATTAAAAGTTTGTATTCTTATTGTAATTAGAATAATACATTTTTTACAATCATTTATTGAAACGCGAGGCGCCCCCCTAAAAATTCCACCTACCCACAAGCACCTACAAGCACCCGGGCAAAGCATCTACCCAAAAGTACCCACAAGCACCCACAAGTACCTACAAGCACCCACAAGTACCCACAAGTACCTACTAGTACCCACAAGTACCTACAAGCACCCACAAGTACCTACAAGCACCCACAAGTACCTACAAGCACCCACAAGTACCTACTAGCACCCACAAGTACCTACAAATACCTACAAATACCCACAATACCTACAAGCACCCACAAGCACTCAGAAGTACCTACAAGCACCCACAAGTACCCAGAAGTACCTACAAGCACCCACAAGTACCTACAAGCACCCACAAGCACCCACAAGTACCTACAAGTACTCGGGGCAAGCACCCACAAGTACCCGGGGTAAGCCCCCACAAGTACTCGGGGCAAGCACCCACAAGTACCCGGGGTAAGCCCCCACAAGTACCCGGGGCAAGCCCCCACAAGTACCCGGGGCAAGCACCCACAAGTACCCGGAGCAAGCACCCACAAGTACTCGGGGCAAGCACCCACAAGTACCCGGAGCAAGCACCCACAAGTACCCGGGGCAAGCACCCACAAGTACCCGGAGCAAGCACCCACAAGTACTCGGGGCAAGAACCCACAAGTACCTACAAGCACCCACAAGTACCTACGAGTACCTACAAGTACTTACAAACACCCACAAGTACCTACATGAACCCACAAGTACCCGGGGCAAGAACCCACAAGTACCTACAAGCACCCACAAGTACCTACGAGTACCTACAAGTACATACAAACACCCAGAAGTATCTACGAGTACCTACAAGTACTTACAAACACCCACAAGTACCTACGAGTACCTACAAGCACTCACAAGTACCTACAAGCACTCACAAGTACCTACAAACACCCACAAGCACCTACAAACACCCACAAGCACCTACAAACACCCACAAGCACCTACAAACAGCCACAAGCACCTACAAGCACCCACAAGTACCTACAAGCACCCACAAGTACCTACAAGCACTCACAAGTACCCACAAGTACCTACAAGTACCTACAAGCACTCACAAGTACCCACAAGTACCTACAAGCACTCACAAGTACCCACAAGTACCTTCAAGTACCTACAAGCACTCAAAAGTACCCACAAGTACCTACAAGTACCTACAAGCACTCACAAGTACCCACAAGTACCTACAAGTACCTACAAGCACTCACAAGTACCCACAAGTACCTTCAAGTACCTACAAGCACTCAAAAGTACCCACAAGTACCTACATGCACCCACAAGTACCTACAAGCACTCACAAGTACATACAAGCACCCACAAGTACCTACAAGCACCCACAAGTACCCACAAGCACTCACAAGTACCCACAAGTACCTACAAGCACCCACAAGTACCTACAAGCACCCACAAGCACCCACAAGTACCTACAAGCACCCACAAGCACTCACAAGTACCCACAAGCACTCACAAGTACCCACAAGCACTCACAAGTACCTACAAGCACTCACAAGTACCTACAAGCACTCACAAGTACCTACAAGCACTCACAAGTACCCACAAATACCTACATGCACCAACAAGTACCTACATGCACCCACAAGTACCTACATGCACCCACAAGTACCTACATGCACCCACAAGTACCTACAAGCACCCACAAGTACCTACAAGCACCCACAAGTACCTACAAGCACCCACAAGTACCTACAAGCACCCACAAGTACCTACAAGCACCCACAAGTACCTACAAGCACCCACAAGTACCTACAAGCACCCACAAGTACCTACAAGCACCCACAAGTACCTACAAGCACCCACAAGTACCTACAAGCACCCACAAGTACCTACAAGCACCCACAAGTACCTACATGCACCCACAAGTACCTACATGCACCCACAAGTACCTAAATGCACCCACAAGTACCTACAAGCACCCACAAGTACCTGCAAACACCCACAAGCACCCACAAGTACCTACAAACACCCACAAGCACCCACAAGTACCTACAAGTACCCACAAGAACCCACAAGTACCTACAAGTACCCACAAGAACCCACAAGTACCTACAAGTACCCACAAGAACCCACAAGTACCTACAAGTACCCACAAGAACCCACAAGCACCTACAAGTACCCACAAGCACCTACAAGTACCCACAAGTACCCATAAGCACCAACAAGTACCGACAAGCACCCACAAGCACCCACAAGTACCTACATGCACCCACAAGTACCCACAAGTACCTACAAGCACCCACAAGTACCTACAAGCACCCACAAGTACCCACAAGTACCCACAAGCACCCACTAGTACCCACAAGCACCTACTAGTACCCACAAGTACCTACAAGCACCCACACGCACCTACAAGTACCCATAAGCACCTACAAGTACCCATAAGCACCTACAAGTACCCATAAGCACCTACAAGTACCCATAAGCACCTACAAGTACCCATAAGCACCTACAAGTACCCATAAGCACCTACAAGTACCCATAAGCACCTACAAGTACCCATAAGCACCCACAAGTACCTACATGCACCAACAAGTACCTACAAGCACCCACAAGTACCTACAAGCACCCACAAGGTAATCAAGTTTAAGTAGCTTTAACCTAAGCAGAGAAAAGATAAAATGTCCATTAAGCTAGCTATTTGTTCCAAGAATTTGACTATAACCGCGGTAAAACGACCAAACTCGCTTCATACACTACATTACTCATGCTAAAATGTCGCAGGTTCCATAGTTTCAGGGTAAACCACGTAAGTCGGAGCATGTAATTAAAACTATGAAAAACAGTACTTAAACTTAATTTTTCTTGACGAAAAAAAATAGGCGCCAACTATGGATATGGGGCTTTCATTTAAGACCGTTTTCAAATCTATCTAACGTATAGTTATTTTTGTAAGGGTATGGACAAAATTTGTAACTTTGGAAAATTTCCCACGTTATTTCTATGGGAAATTTCCAGTTTTTCGTCAAAATCTGTGATTAATTTTATGGAAATGAAAACCACCCTTAGCAACTTTATTTTTTATAAAATAAACTAATTAATGGATCTCTTTGAAATTTTAACCACATATTAAGGGTCCGAATTGTAGTTCAGTGGATTTTTTTTGAACCAATTAGTACAATACAAAAAAAACTACATCCAAACAAAAAACCCTCCTTATACATTAAGAGCAGTATGAAGTCTTATCTAAGAGAGCTACCGCTCTCATAGAATTATACCCGTATAAATTAAATAGATAAATAAATAAATAAATTGGGCGTTGACGTCACAGCCTAATTACTCTAATTGTTCCGTCTATATTTAAATAATATATATCACTTTCAAAGGGTGTAAAAATAAATAAACAAACACACTTTAAAAGTTCGCACCCTGGCTTCAAATTTAAAGTGAGGGTGAAACGGGTGAGAGCATGATACAATACAACAGCGTCACGTCTCTCCAATTATCTTTAATTATGTCGTAATATGGAATTCTAAAATTAGCTCCCTGGTGAGCGGAAAGGGCTAAACAAACTGTAATACCATAGCAATTAGCCGACCCCCCAAGAGTAATCGCGCCGGAACCGGAATTCACGTGATTCGAAATCGTGAAAACGAACGTTATAGGAAAAGGTGTGATGAAACGCTCAAATACACCTTGAAAGCTTCATAGATTGAATATGAGTAGAATCAGCGTTCACTTTCACTTTAAATATAGCGCGTGCTATTCGAGCACGCGATACATTAAAGGGAACGTGACACGATTACAAAATACGAAGTCGTTCGTTCTTAGGTACTTAGACCGTTTAAAAGGCCTTAAATAGGGTGTTTTATCGGTTGCACTTTGTAAAATAGTTCGCGTTGATATGTAGTATAATGGAATTATTTCCGGACAAATGAAACTTAATCGCTTTTGATGCTGAAAACGAGATGGTACTTTATTATACCTTTGTTAGAAGAAAATTATTTCTTCTCATTGAAGAACGGTTTAATTCAAGGGTCAAAGGTTATCTCACCCTCCCCTCGAGTTAATATAACCGTAAATTTTATGGCGTAATTCTATTAAGTAAGTGGGAGTCTCGGCCAGCGGCCAGCGTAGGAAATGACCGCGGGTCAATTCACCTTACTTACGTAACCCCGCCTACAAATACTTCAAATTACAAACTTCTAACGCCACCACGCTTTTCGAATCAATTAATCTTTGCGGTGTTTAAGCCTAAAGAGCAAACTTTTGACATCTTTATTAAACTAAGGTGGGACCCCGAGGGGAAGGGAAGGGTTGTGCTCTCCCAAAATAGTAAAGGACCACTTAATTTTGAGGGAGGGGGGGCTACAATTTAATTTCTATTCTTAGAAAAAGGAAGGGCAAAACAACGGTGGTTCTTGTAGGCACGTAATACAAAAAGCTAATTACCACAATCCGCCGCAATTAGCGTTGCTGGAAATTCTTTCGGGGCACGACAATTGACCATTCCGTAAAGTGACCCAACGCCCCCGGTGCGGACTACTTTCGACCATTGGTAAAACTCCGCCTCTATACCGATATTTCTAAATCCCGATAAAAATATAGAAGAAAAGAAAGAAAGTATTGTTATAATTAATCCCAGACGGCAACAAAGAAAAAGAAAAGAAATTGTAATATTTCAATCCGAAGAAGATTTTGTAAAAATATTATATTACTATTTTACGACCAAAGTTCCCAAAAACATTACTAATAATAGACTAGCGGCACTCGCTGTTATTTTCCCCGTAGATTTTAATACGTACAAACGTAATGTAGTGCCATTACTACGCCCGAGTTTCACGATGCTCATATCACGCGCCAAAAACACGCTCCACCCACAACGTAACTTCTCGCGCGCGGGTGTATATAATATTTTCTCGTGAAAAACCACGTGCTATTAATATCATCTTTGCGAAAACAATAGAGGCAAGGCTGTAAGTACCCACAGAGTTCCTCAAAGCCCCCGCCTTTATCTGTACTACTTCCAATTCGAGTAACGAAGATTTCTCGCGCGCGTATTAAATAATGTCTCGTGAAAAACCTCGTGCTACTAATATCATCTTTTCGAAAACAATAGAGACAAGGCTGTAAGTACCAGGGGAGTTCCTCATAGGTCCTGCCTTTAACTGTACTACTTCCAATTCGATTAACGAAGATTTCTCGCGCGTATTAAATAATTTCTCGTGAAAAACCACGTGCTATTAATATCATCTTTTCGAAAACAATAGAGACAAGGCTGTAAGTACCAGGGGAGTTTCTCATAGGTCCTGCCTATAACTGTACTACTTCCAATTCGATTAACGAAGATTTCTCGCGCGTAGAACTTAACCCTTGTAATTACTGCCATTATCCGGGGTGGGGACACCGCAAAAAAAAAAACAGAAAGAAATAAGTAGTCGCTGACCGTTTCCTCTGGCCTCCCCTTCAACCCCCCCCTTCTTCCCTGGACACACTCACACACACCGTGGGTCACCAGCACCACCGCCTATGCACGTGAACGATTCCAGAGAAATAATATCACTCGGGGATCATTTTCCGTTTCGTAATCGGCTCTACCCGAATCCTTTGGGCCTTTTGGTCAAAGGCTGACCGCAGTCGCTGCCGCCGTTTCAACAACAAGAGCATTTCTTAAACGGCGATTGTAGGCCGAGTGGGCCGACGAGATTTCAATTTCTTCATTTTAATCCGCGGCTTCCTAGCTCCTTTGAAGAAATGATTTTATTTCTTCGGGATCATTTCGACGCGAGTTTGGTGTCGAAAACGGATTGTCAAATCGCGAGTTGAAAGATTGTCCCTCCTCATTAACGGGCATTGTTAATTAAATAATTGTTTTTGGGACTGTAAGTATTAACGTAATTGAAACTACAAGGCGTCATTCGAGATTAGATTTGACTTAATTCCATTTGGCAGCAGAGTGGAAATCATTGGTCGTCATGTTATTGTCCGGCAAAATCGGTGGCTCAAACTACGCTTTCGTCAAGATGGCGACGTGCCTAATCCTTCTGAGCGTCATCAGCGCCTCACGGACCTCGAATGACGTCGTGGAAGAAGCCGAGACTTTTCTGTCGCGGTTAAGGGCCCTTTGGAAGTCCTCCGGAGGCAACCCCATTCAGGAACCAACCGAAATTAACAAGTTTAGGAACAAAAACGAGTTCGGTTGGCGACAAAGCTCCGAAGAGGAATATTCGCCCTCCAAGAGTGACCCGAGATTTAGAACCAAGTACCGACAACTTAAGGTTCCTGTTCGTTTGGGATTGGTGCGATTTTCGCCTAGGAAACCGACGGCTTTACCCCAGCTCAATTCCGACCATTCTTTTCCCGTCTTGATGCCATCCGAACCCAATTGGGTCAACAACTTTACCACGGCCAATCATCAAGCCGCGCTCTATCGACTAATCACCAAGGACTCTCTTTCCCGACAAAGGATCAAGTCTAAAAGGTACCACCGACTAAAACTTTGTATCGAGATGCGTTGACTTAATTGGGTTTGTTTATCTTATTTAGAAGTCTGTCCAAGAGGAACAGTTATTTCCCGGAACCGGACGAGCTACCCCACGAGACGGACGCTTCCCTTCAGGAAGAGTCCGAACAGGCATCGCGTCGGGATGGAAGTCGATGGTCCGATTATTTCAGCGGACCGGAAGTAGCTCACGATGTCTGTCCAAGCGTTAGTGATTGGGTGGCTCGTTCGGAAGCCCTGGACCCTTACGGGAACCGGTTGACCGTCCTTCAACGTATCCCCGTTAACGGAACAGTGGTCAATCAGTACTTTTTCGAGACGTATTGCGCTTCTTCGGCTATTGAAGCCATGGACAATGTCCATTCCGCTTACTATTCCTCCAGGACGTTGATTGAATGCCGAGGAATCAATAAAAAAGTAAGTACCACCGTGTCCAACCCATTCCCGTTAAGTAATTAAGATTAAAATTAAGATTCTCTTTATAGCTTTGGAATTCCCGTTGCAAAGAGAACTTTATCTGGACATACGGTAAAGTCATCACGGTCAGCGGGGACATTGGTTGGAGCGTCATAGCCATACGTGGCTCGTGCGGCTGCGCAATATGGAGAAAAGGAGACGAGTTGGTCGGCAGAAGGAGACGACTTATGTCCAGAAAACCGCCCAACAAACATTAAAATAGATTAAGTCTGGTCTCACCCCTACCCACTTTCAAACAAACAAACAAACAAAAAAATATATAGAGTAATGACAGCCCTTTACCATGTCAAGGCTAAAATCATAATAGGCGTAAAGACGGGGTGCCATTCCTCTATAGGATATACTAAAAATAATATAGATATTTCTTCGTTGACCATCAATTGTATTAACGAGTTAAAATTAAGTCCTTTAATTGCTAATTATTCATTTATGTAAATTTTTCCGTACCTATCATTCGTATATTTCATTGAAATAAAAATATAATACTTTTCAAATGACCTCCGATTCGATATATCTTTGAAATTAATATAATATAATTATAATTTATAAATAATAAGTTTATTTTAAACTTGCCAATGCGCATTGTCTTTCATTTCGAAACTGATTCAAGGTTTCCATTTTAATATTTAAACAGCTCGAGATTTCAAAAGCGCGTGCTTTGGGGGTTACGGGGTTCACGCGCAAATTGCTTACTTATAAAAGTGAAAGGCTTTAACTTATACTTTTATATATTTAAGCAAACTCCGATTGAAACGTCGGTAATAGGCTAATGGCAGCGCGTGCCCTTTCGCCCTATTAAACATTACGGGTATTTGGTATTAAGTGTCAAGAGACCATTTCAAATTCAAATGAAACCATGATTGAGGACAATCTATATATTTTTAAAACAAATAATCCGTTAAATATTTAAATTCGATAAAAATAATCGGTATCAATTTCAAGTTGGGATTTCTTTACAAATTTCAAATCACAGATAGGATATTTGTCAGCCTGGAGTCATTCAGAAGTACGCGCTGTCTACCAAGCTAGCTTTAAAATAAACCCCAAAAAAAATTCCAGGATATTCTTAAGCCTTTTTTAAAAAAAAATGTTTGTGGTCAGTTATACATTCTTATTTTTGTTATTCGGTGCAAACTGTTGGGCGCAAACAACCGAGGCTGAAGATGACGAACTGGTAACGCTGACCACGACCGAAACCCCAGCAGCAGTTCCCGACACTAATGGACCACTATTTACATATAGCACGTGTGGTAATAAATTAAGCCTTGCCATATATATATAAACTTGTATTTAAAAATTAAATTTGAAATTATTTTTTTTTCCTTCTTAGATGACAATGAGTCTAGTAACGACACTGTCCGACTTAACAAAGTTAAGGTTCGACCGGACCCTGTTAGGTTAAACGCCGAGTTACGGTTCTCTTTGGACGTGACCTTTGACACCGATATTCCCCTGGACAGCAAGATTCAATTGAAGATTTATAAACCAATCGAACTTTTTGGGAACAAAATTGACCTTAGAATTCCGTGTATGAGGACATTTGGATCATGGTTAGTTTAACTTAATTACTTTTCCACGAAATTTGCAAAGCTAAAAGTTCATAACCGAAAGTTGAACTAGAGTTCAGTTCAGTTCAATTTTAAAAAATTGATTAATTTAATTTTCAGCGAGTACAGTTTCTGCAGTCTGGCGGAATTGATGAAAGACGAAATATGCAAATTACTTCCGGCTAGTCAACCCTGTACTTGTCCCTTCACCAAAGGACGGTACCAAGTCAATGACGCCAATGTTAAGATACCGCATCTAAGCGACACCCTAGTTAGACTGGCAGTTGTTAGTCTGAATTAATTATTTTCTTTTTCAAACAACATTAAAAGACTTAATTAATTAATTAACTTAATGAACATTAGGGCGACTATTACGGGGAAGTTATCATGAGCAGTGGCGAGCAACAATTGGCATGCGCCAAGTACACTGTCCGTGTCCTCAAGAAGGAAGAATAAAAATGGCCATTATTTTTATTAATAAAATTTGTTCGATTTGACCACCGTTTATCTTTTGAATTTACTATAACCTTTAACCTTAAATTAACCCATCTAGTACTAAAAAGATAAGCGGGCGTACCACTTAAGTAACTCGGATATTAGGTCTATGATTGATGGTAAATATTTTTTCGGGGCCAATAATCCCTAAATGGACATCTGACCACCAGTACCATGCACCAGACTTCCGGTTATCTTAGGTTAGAATCTATACTGATTCCCCATGAGATAACAAGTAGGTAGGTAACTTCGAACGGCGATAAAATAAGCAGCGCTGTCAAAAGTACTTAAGACATCATTCTACCACCATATTCCTTATTTATGTCCAATTTTTCTGATGGACTACTCGTCTCCCGGGGCCCAAACAATAACCTAAAACATATCCTTACCCGCGTGCATTCTAGAGCACTAAGGTAATGAAGAGAAAAGCAGCCTTGGAAGGCCTTCACGATAAACAATAACCTTTTGGTACTATACTATACGTCTGACCAAAATCTGATTCCACTATAAAGGTTTCTAGCCAATGAACGATGCCCTAGCGTTTTCGCTTGTAAATTCTACAGAGAATGGGCTCACCTACCGTTACCAACTTATTGGGTTTACCGGAACGACTTAGTTTTAACAATACTGAGCTTTTGAAGGGAGATGAGTCATATACTTAATACCTCCGCTATATAAAGGTAGGTTCCGAGCTCCCGGACCATCATTTTATCCAGAGTATGCGTGGTACGGCCGTGTATCGCTTAGAGCCATAGTTTCAAGTATTTTAAGATTTAAAAATGAATTTCCCGGATTTAATTTTGTTAATGATACTAATTAGTGGGGGGCCAGGGGGGATGGGGATGGTACCACCCATGGTTTTAGAGAAGAACTTGGATTATCCGGTTTACGATGATGATCTGGTCAACAGGGGCATGAGAGACTCTGGACAGTCGCGAGTAGCCAAAGAAATAGGTGTAGATAGAAAACCAAAGGTATTTACGGACATTTTAAACCTGATTTTGGGAGATATGTTGAAGAACAAAGCCAGTAAGTATACTCGCATCCATATTGAATTGAAAATCCCTGACCAATTTTGTACCAAAATTCCCGAATTCATTTTGAAACCATTTGCAATGCAACTAATTAAAACCCCCAAAACGAAAAGTTTTAGCCCAAGACCTGAATTCCAAAGCACCAACGACGAACCCGAGATTGATGGATTTCGAAGATCAGAGGATCACAACAAACGAATTAAACAACGATCCTTCATCTCAACAGCAGAAAAAAGCCGGCGAAAACTTTATCAGATTTGGACGCAAGCGACGCCGGGTAAACCTAGCCCCGGTCGCCGGTCCCGTGGTCGTGGGACCCAAAATAATCCGATGGGACAACGCCCAACCTTGCCCGGAAGAACGGGAACCAATAAGGGAACCCTGGATTATCATGGCCCGAAAAGAACCCGAGGGACCCGAAGCCGAAACCTTCATTCGATTCGGGAAAAATTCCCGAAATAAAGTCGACAAAAGAGACCCAAGTTTCAAATGTAAATTATAATTAAGTTTATAATTAAAAATAATAATTATAATTATAATTATAATAAAATTGGACTTTAAAATATAATAAAAATACTGAATTCAAAAAAGAAAGTCGTTTTTAAGAATTTTTTGAAACTTAATATATTATAATATTTGAGCGCCTTGGACGGAAAAGGTATATATTTTATAAAGGGGGTAGGCAGTGTAAAATATCGTCTGCTAGCTCTATAGGGTTAGTGTTTAGGCCCACACTCGAAATAAAAATGTTTGCGAAGGTAGGGTGGGCCAATTATTATTACCCTAAAAGGGAAAAAAAGGTAGCTACAAAAAAATGAACTAGGAATTTACTCGTGGGCTTGCGGAGAGTTAGATCTCTTTGCCAAACAGCCTTATTGCCAAATTCAACGCGGTTCAAACGAGACACGATTACCCACAAATTAAATTTAATTAATTAAATTAATTAATTTAATTAAGTACTTTAAAATGAATTTAAACTCAATGATTAAACCGCAATTGGAATTGGTAAGTAAAGTTTTATATTTATATTCATTTAACAAACAAAGGGAAGCTAACCTTACGGGGTATTCAATATAAACTCTCTTTATTCAAAGGGAAGCTAACCTTACGGGGTATTGATTCAATATAAACACTTTTTATTCGAAGGGAAGCTAACCTTACGGGGTATTGATTCAATATAAACACTTTTTATTCGAAGGGAAGCTAACCTTACGGGGTTTTCAATATAACCTTTATCTTTATTAAAATAGAAGACGACCCATTATAGACATAATTAATTTAATACACTGTCCCTTTAATTATCGCGTTTAAAACTCCTGGCAAATAAAACTGAATACCGAGAGAAATAATCTCAAGTTTTCAAAAAACCTATTTTTAAAATATTCCGATGGGTAGCCTAGTAAAAAAAAGATGTTATAACCTTATTTGTCGAAATCTTAAGTCTTTTTAAAAGTCGACCACGTGACAGAGAGCGCGAGAGAGAGCACGCGCACTAAGTTTTACGCGGGAGCACCGCACGAGGAAGAAGAAGATGCGTTTCGCGCCAAAAAAGTGATGGGGGGAAAGAAAAAGAAGCTCAAGAGCAATTGGCGGCATCATATCATCCCGATCCCGGATGCAAGGAGAGGGAATTTCTTCTTTACCATAAGAGGGAGGAATTCGAGATCTCTCTCTCTCTCTCTCTCTATGGCTGGCTTAAGGCACCTTCACACGATCACGTTAAAACATATCATGGATAATACTTGTTATATAACGATAACACACGTGACCTTTATAAATTATAGCTTTAAATTAAATTAGATCAAAGTGTTTTTGGGGGTTTTTCTTTTGGGGGTTTAAAGGCAAAATTATTTCTCGCGTTTCTCTTCTGTCTTTGGGAGATGATTTCCTTCTCAGGCGAAGGAGGGCTGCTGGGGTAGAAACTTTGCCAAATTAAGACAAGCTATTTCTGTAAAAAGTCGGTTCTCTCTCTCTCAGCTAGTGACGATAGTACTTATGCCAGCAGATTGGCCCAACACACGCAAACACACAGCTAAATTCATCTCTTAACAGACACAGACAGACACGCCACGTCGTACCCAACAAACTAAGACTAGCTAATATTTCGCTACGGAAGTAATTGAATTAATATCTTTAGAATGAGGTAAAATTGGGACAGACGCGAACGCCATTTGTTTGTGATGTTCCTTGGTAAGGATTACCAGCAACAGCAACAACAACAGAAACCACAAACGAGTACCAGTTGCAACAATATCATGACGTTTATAAACGAGCAAGAATGTCAACATCCCCCCGCTGCCGCCGGGGCGGTCAGCATTCTTAACCACCAACTTGACCACCACCAACAACAGCAAGATACGCAAAATGGTCTCAACAAGCAAAACACGTAAGTTATTATAAACTTTGGATTCTGTTTCAGGGTGGGACGCGGTTATCTTTTCTTTGGCACTATTCCCGAATGTTTTTCCTTAAATGGAAATGGGTGGAGAGGATCCCAAGGTCAAATTAGAGGTCATATATCGTAACTTAGTTTAAATTTATTTCTTGGATTAAGAATAAGTACTTTACAAGGGTTAAACCGGGTGTACCAAAAAGGGTAATTATATTACAACCGAAGTACAATTGCATGGGACACCCCCCTAATATTGTTACAAGTGTTTTAAGGATGACCCTTCAGAATGGTATGGTCAGCTTCTTACGTAATTGGTAAAACACTTCAAAATCAATTTAGGGACGTGTTCCTTGTGGAAGGGTTGGAAAAATCGGACATATTGGTTACATTTTCGGACTCGAGATTGATAGAACCCCCATGTCCCACTGCATGTACTTCGGTCCCATAATTACCAGCTCAGTTTATTGGAACACGCTAAAGGCGCAGTGTAGCTATTCATAGGTTGGTAATTGTATTATAGCTAGAGGTAGGTAATATAAAGGGGTAGTGAAACGAGTGTCAATGGTAAATGTTATACAATCAGGGAAGGTAAGGATGGTGATGGTGGTGGTGGTGGTGATGGACCATTCGGATACTCGCAAAAATTCTTTCACATTTCTGACGGAAATCTCTACAGCGTCTTCTCGCCTCTGCAAGGACGCAGCTACGGCGTCAAACCGTCCTTTCTACGCAAACACAGATGTACCGTGCAAGAAACCAAGAACAACAACGGACTACCACCACCGGGGACAACGACTGGCAACAAGAAAGCTAACAAACGCAATCAAAGGAAGGGACTCAAGTTTCATAACTTCATCCCATCAGAGAGCATCACGTCCGAGAGAGACGAAGGACGGGACAGGTAACGTCATGAATTGAAATTATTCACCCGAAAGCGAGACACGTGACCATAGAATTCCCTTCCCTAGGTCGAACAAGGACATTCAAAATGGACACGGTGGCAAAAAAACCTCATCGGAGACAGGGGGACGAAGGAGTGGTACACCGACGGGGGAAGTCTGGAAAGTTCACGCCGAATGTCGACTACGCGAGGAACACGGCACCAAACAAATCATGGTCTCCAATTGGTCACTTTCAAGTGACAGTCCAGCCATACCCAGAAACCAACCGCCACCCCCGTCAATAAAAACCAATTTTAAAGTTCTGGAAGAAAGTCGGTCTAGTGGTGGCGCGGGTCCGGAGTTACTGGTAGCTCCCAAACCTCATAGGGAAAACGGGGGCGGGACACACATGCGCGAGATTCAACCAATGGAAGTGACATCGGAATCGAGAAAAGAAGAGACCGTCGCCAATAAACCCAGTGTCTTACAACAATACTTGGAATATGGTAAAATGTTACCCGATTCCGACTTAGAGGACGTTGAGGTTAAACAAGAATTGGTGGTAGAGGATGGGAAGAAACGTAGGAGGAAACCGACTACAACCAGGAGGGTAGTTCCCTACAATAAGTACTTGAGCATGGTGGATAAACACGAAGACGCGCCTTTGGACTTATCCTGCCAGCAACGCGAGGACCATTTCCCTGTCGAAATGGACCACCAAGACACGAAACTCGGACTCTACGACCCGAATGAATGGACCGATTGCCCGCGCCTTATTAAATCAGAGTGTCCCTTACCATCTACGTCATACGGCGGCCCAACAACCAATCAGAAACTATTACCACCGGGTTTCATGTCCCTTTCATTACAAGGACAAAAAGGTGGTTCGGAAATAGGTAACGCGATGGGGAGAACGATTCAGTTCGATTCAGCGGGGGGTAGTGGTAGTAATCGAGAGATCGCGATGGGGAGAACGGATCAGTTCGGTTCGAGAGCCCGTAGGAAACCTAGTCAAAGAACCATAATTCGACAGAAATTGGAGGACACTTTTAAACAAAATGGTTTTCTGGTCAAAACGAAGCAAGTGTCGGACGGTGACGCAACTTTTTGTAAATTTAAACAATTGAGGAAATATACGCGTTATTATTTGAAGAGTTGGCATCAACATTTGCCCGACGAGGTTCATAAACTATGGAAGGGGTTCTTGCCCCCCAAAACCCCCTTAAACGCCGCCGCCTCCTCCACCACCCAGGGGGCCACACCCAGCACCACCGCCGCCTCACACCAAGAAGTCACCCACAATACTCAACCCCAAGACGAGAAAAATATATAATATTTACTTACTGGTCAAAAGTTAATTGTTAAAATGTGCCAAATTTTGTTGTTTTTAATTTATTTAAATTTTGTTAATAATTAATTAATTAATTAATTAATTAATTGTCATAGAAGTGATATTTATCTATTAAAAATATTAGTTGATTTTAATTTTAATTTAATATATTTAATTTAATTCAGAGAGAAATTAAAAATTAAATTTTTGGTTGACAACATTAATTTGAGTTTCGTATTTTGTTTTCCCGAATTAATTCACACTTTTCCGAATTAATTATCACGTTCCCGAATTAATTATCACGTTCCCGAATTAATTCACACTTTTCCGAATTAATTATCACGTTCCCGAATTAATTCACACTTTTCCGAATTAATTATCACGTTTCCGAATTAATTATCACGTTTCCGAATTAATTATCACGTTTCCGAATTAATTATCACGTTCCCGAATTAATTCACACTTTCCGAATTAATTATCACGTTCCCGAATTAATTATCACATTTCCGAATTAATTACCACATTTCCGAATTAATTATCACGTTTCCGAATTAATTATCACATTTCCGAATTAATTACCACATTTCCGAATTAATTATCACGTTTCCGAATTAATTATCACGTTTCCGAATTAATTATCACGTTTCCGAATTAATTATCACGTTCCCGAATTAATTCACACTTTTCCGAATTAATTTACACTTTTCCGAATTAATTTACACTTTTCCGAATTAATTTACACTTTTCCGAATTATCACGTTCCCGAATTAATTATCACGTTCCCGAATTAATTATCACGTTCCCGAATTAATTATCACGTTCCCGAATTAATTATCACGTTCCCGAATTAATTATCACGTTCCCGAATTAATTATCACGTTCCCGAATTAATTATCACGTTCCCGAATTAATTATCACGTTTCCGAATTAATTATCACGTTCCCGAATTAATTATCACGTTCTCAAATTAATTATCATTTTTCCCGAATTAATCATTATTTTACCGAATTAATTATCACTTTGCCGAATTAATTATCACTTTGCCGAATTAATTATCACGTTCCCGAATTAATTATCACGTTCTCGAATTAATTATCACGTTCTCAAATTAATTATCACGTTCTCAAATTAATTATCACGTTCTCAAATTAATTATTATTTTACCGAATTAATTATCACTTTGCCGAATTAATTATCACTTTGCCGAATTAATTATCACGTTCCCGAATTAATTATCACGTTCCCGAATTAATTATCACGTTCCCGAATTAATTATCATTTTTCCCGAATTAATTATCATTTTTCCCGAATTAATTATCATTTTTCCCAAATTAATTTAATTTTTCCCGAATTAATTTAATTTTTCCCGAATTAATTATCATTTTTCCCGAATTAATTATCATTTTTCCCAAATTAATTTAATTTTTCCCAAATTAATTATCATTTTTCCCCGAATTAATTATAATTTTTCCCCAAATTAATTATAATTTTTCCCGAATTAATTATCATTTTTCCCAAATTAATTATAATTTTTCCCAAATTAATTATAATTTTTCCCAAATTAATTATAATTTTTCCCAAATCAATTATAATTTTCCCTAATAAATTGGCTTATGAGCTTTATTCTCCCAAATTCGGAGTAGGAAGTTTGAATTTAATTTTTCCCAAATTAATTATCATTTTTCCCCGAATTAATTATCATTTTTCCCCAAATTAATTATCATTTTTCCCCAAATTAATTATAATTTTTCCCGAATTAATTATAATTTTTCCCAAATTAATTATCATTTTTCCCAAATTAATTATCATTTTTCCCAAATTAATTATCATTTTTCCCAAATCAATTATAATTTTCCCTAATAAATTGGCTTATGAGCTTTATTCTCCCAAATTGGGAGTAGGAAGTTTGAATTTAATTTTTCCCAAATTAATTATCATTTTTCCCCGAATTAATTATCATTTTTCCCCAAATTAATTATAATTTTTCCCCAAATTAATTATAATTTTTCCCGAATTAATTATCATTTTTCCCAAATTAATTATCATTTTTCCCAAATTAATTATCATTTTTTCCAAATCAATTATAATTTTCCCTAATAAATTGGCTTATGAGCTTTATTCTCCCAAATTGGGAGTAGGAAGTTTGAATTTAATTTTTCCCAAATTAATTATCATTTTTCCCCGAATTAATTATCATTTTTCCCCAAATTAATTATCATTTTTCCCCAAATTAATTATAATTTTTCCCCAAATTAATTATAATTTTTCCCTAATTAATTATCATTTTTCCCAAATTAATTTTCATTTTTCCCAAATTAATTATCATTTTTCCCAAATCAATTATAATTTTCCCTAATAAATTGGCTTATGAGCTTTATTCTCCCAAATTGGGAGTAGGAAGTTTGAATTTAATTTTTCCCAAATTAATTATCATTTTTCCCCGAATTAATTATCATTTTTCCCCAAATTAATTATCATTTTTCCCCAAATTAATTATAATTTTTCCCCAAATTAATTACAATTTTTCCCGAATTAATTATCATTTTTCCCAAATTAATTATCATTTTTCCCAAATTAATTATCATTTTTCCCAAATCAATTATAATTTTCCCTAATAAATTGGCTTATGAGCTTTATTCTCCCAAATTGGGAGTAGGAAGTTTGAATTTAATTTTTCCCAAATTAATTATCATTTTTCCCCGAATTAATTATCATTTTCCCCCAAATTAATTATAATTTTTCCCCAAATTAATTATAATTTTTCCCCAAATTAATTATAATTTTTCCCGAATTAATTATCATTTTTCCCAAATTAATTTTCATTTTTCCCAAATTAATTATCATTTTTCCCAAATTAATTATCATTTTTCCCAAATCAATTATAATTTTCCCTAATAAATTGGCTTATGAGCTTTATTCTCCCAAATTGGGAGTAGGAAGTTTGAATTTAATTTTTCCCAAATTAATTATCATTTTTCCCCGAATTAATTATCATTTTTCCCCAAATTAATTATAATTTTTCCCCAAATTAATTATAATTTTTCCCAAATCAATTATAATTTTCCCTAATAAATTGGCTTATGAGCTTTATTCTCCCAAATTGGGAGTAGGAAGTTTGAATTTAATTTTTCCCAAATTAATTATCATTTTTCCCCGAATTAATTATCATTTTTCCCCAAATTAATTATAATTTTTCCCCAAATTAATTATAATTTTTCCCGAATTAATTATAATTTTTCCCGAATTAATTATCATTTTTCCCAAATTAATTTTCATTTTTCCCAAATTAATTATCATTTTTCCCAAATTAATTATCATTTTTCCCAAATCAATTATAATTTTCCCTAATAAATTGGCTTATGAGCTTTATTCTCCCAAATTGGGAGTAGGAAGTTTGAATTTAATTTTTCCCAAATTAATTATCATTTTTCCCCGAATTAATTATCATTTTTCCCCAAATTAATTATAATTTTTCCCCAAATTAATTATAATTTTTCCCGAATTAATTATCATTTTTCCCAAATTAATTATCATTTTTCCCCAAATTAATTATAATTTTTCCCGAATTAATTATCATTTTTCCCAAATTAATTATAATTTTTTCCAAATTAATTATAATTTTTCCCAAATTAATTATAATTTTTCCCAAATTAATTATCATTTTTCCCAAATTAATTATCATTTTTCCCCAAATTAATTATCATTTTTCCCGAATTAATTATCATTTTTCCCAAATTAATTATCATTTTTCCCAAATTAATTATCATTTTTCCCAAATTATCATTTTTCCCAAATTAATTATCATTTTTCCCAAATCAATTATAATTTTCCCTAATAAATTGGCTTATGAGCTTTATTCTCCCAAATTGGGAGTAGGAAGTTTGAATTTAATTTTTCCCAAATTAATTATCATTTTTCCCCGAATTAATTATCATTTTTCCCCAAATTAATTATAATTTTTCCCCAAATTAATTATAATTTTTCCCGAATTAATTATCATTTTTCCCAAATTAATTATCATTTTTCCCCAAATTAATTATCATTTTTCCCGAATTAATTATCATTTTTCCCAAATTAATTATAATTTTTTCCAAATTAATTATAATTTTTCCCAAATTAATTATAATTTTTCCCAAATTAATTATCATTTTTCCCAAATTAATTATCATTTTTCCCCAAATTAATTATCATTTTTCCCGAATTAATTATCATTTTTCCCAAATTAATTATCATTTTTCCCAAATTAATTATCATTTTTCCCAAATTAATTATCATTTTTCCCAAATTAATTATCATTTTTCCCAAATTAATTATCATTTTTCCCAAATCAATTATAATTTTCCCTAATAAATTGGCTTATGAGCTTTATTCTCCCAAATTGGGAGTAGGAAGTTTGAATTTAATTTTTCCCAAATTAATTATCATTTTTCCCCGAATTAATTATCATTTTTCCCCAAATTAATTATAATTTTTCCCCAAATTAATTATAATTTTTCCCGAATTAATTATAATTTTTCCCGAATTAATTATCATTTTTCCCAAATTAATTTTCATTTTTCCCAAATTAATTATCATTTTTCCCAAATTAATTATCATTTTTCCCAAATCAATTATAATTTTCCCTAATAAATTGGCTTATGAGCTTTATTCTCCCAAATTGGGAGTAGGAAGTTTGAATTTAATTTTTCCCAAATTAATTATCATTTTTCCCCGAATTAATTATCATTTTTCCCCAAATTAATTATAATTTTTCCCCAAATTAATTATAATTTTTCCCGAATTAATTATCATTTTTCCCAAATTAATTATCATTTTTCCCCAAATTAATTATCATTTTTCCCCAAATTAATTATAATTTTTCCCAAATTAATTATAATTTTTTCCAAATTAATTATAATTTTTCCCAAATTAATTATAATTTTTCCCAAATTAATTATCATTTTTCCCAAATTAATTATCATTTTTCCCCAAATTAATTATCATTTTTCCCGAATTAATTATCATTTTTCCCAAATTAATTATCATTTTTCCCAAATTAATTATCATTTTTCCCAAATTAATTATCATTTTTCCCAAATTAATTATCATTTTTCCCAAATCAATTATAATTTTCCCTAATAAATTGGCTTATGAGCTTTATTCTCCCAAATTGGGAGTAGGAAGTTTGAATTTAATTTTTCCCAAATTAATTATCATTTTTCCCCGAATTAATTATCATTTTTCCCCAAATTAATTATAATTTTTCCCGAATTAATTATCATTTTTCCCAAATTAATTATAATTTTTCCCCAAATTAATTATCATTTTTCCCAAATTAATTATAATTTTCCCTAATAAATTGGCTTATGAGCTTTATTCTCCCAAATTGGGAGTAGGAAGTTTGAATTTAATTTTTCCCAAATTAATTATCATTTTTCCCAAATCAATTATAATTTTCCCTAATAAATTGGCTTATGAGCTTTATTCTCCCAAATTGGGAGTAGGAAGTTTGAATTTAATTTTTCCCAAATTAATTATCATTTTTCCCCGAATTAATTATCATTTTTCCCCAAATTAATTATAATTTTTCCCCAAATTAATTATAATTTTTCCCGAATTAATTATCATTTTTCCCAAATTAATTATCATTTTTCCCCAAATTAATTATAATTTTTCCCGAATTAATTATCATTTT
The DNA here is from genome assembly GCF_054372755.1 of Phalangium opilio. Taxonomy (NCBI): domain Eukaryota; kingdom Metazoa; phylum Arthropoda; class Arachnida; order Opiliones; family Phalangiidae; genus Phalangium; species Phalangium opilio. Next base: position 2,342,697 of record NW_028324223.1, read on the forward strand.
TCCCAAACTAATTATAATTTTTTCCAAATTAATTATAATTTTTCCCAAATTAATTATAATTTTTCCCAAATTAATTATCATTTTTCCCAAATTAATTATCATTTTTCCCCAAACTAATTATCATTTTTCCCGAATTAATTATCATTTTTCCCAAATTAATTATTTTTCCCAAATTAATTATCATTTTTCCCAAATTAATTATCATTTTTCCCAAATTAATTATCATTTTTCCCAAATCAATTATAATTTTCCCTAATAAATTGGCTTATGAGCTTTATTCTCCCAAATTGGGAGTAGGAAGTTTGAATTTAATTTTTCCCAAATTAATTATCATTTTTCCCCGAATTAATTATCATTTTTCCCCAAATTAATTATAATTTTTCCCGAATTAATTATCATTTTTCCCAAATTAATTATAATTTTTCCCCAAATTAATTATCATTTTTCCCAAATTAATTATAATTTTCCCTAATAAATTGGCTTATGAGCTTTATTCTCCCAAATTGGGAGTAGGAAGTTTGAATTTAATTTTTCCCAAATTAATTATCATTTTTCCCCGAATTAATTATCATTTTTCCCCAAATTAATTATAATTTTTCCCCAAATTAATTATAATTTTTCCCGAATTAATTATCATTTTTCCCAAATTAATTATCATTTTTCCCCAAATTAATTATAATTTTTCCCGAATTAATTATCATTTTTCCCAAATTAATTATCATTTTTCCCCAAACTAATTATCATTTTTCCCGAATTAATTATCATTTTTCCCAAATTAATTATCATTTTTCCCAAATTAATTATCATTTTTCCCAAATTAATTATCATTTTTCCCAAATTAATTATCATTTTTCCCAAATTAATTATCATTTTTCCCAAATCAATTATAATTTTCCCTAATAAATTGGCTTATGAGCTTTATTCTCCCAAATTGGGAGTAGGAAGTTTGAATTTAATTTTTCCCAAATTAATTATCATTTTTCCCCGAATTAATTATCATTTTTCCCCAAATTAATTATAATTTTTCCCGAATTAATTATCATTTTTCCCAAATTAATTATAATTTTTCCCCAAATTAATTATCATTTTTCCCAAATTAATTATAATTTTTCCCAAATTAATTATCATTTTTCCCAAATTAATTATCATTTTTCCCCGAATTAATTATCATTTTTCCCGAATTAATTATCATTTTTCCCAAATTAATTATCATTTTTCCCAAATTAATTATCATTTTTCCCAAATTAATTATCATTTTTCCCAAATTAATTATCATTTTTCCCAAATCAATTATAATTTTCCCTAATAAATTGGCTTATGAGCTTTATTCTCCCAAATTGGGAGTAGGAAGTTTGAATTTAATTTTTCCCAAATTAATTATCATTTTTCCCCAAATTAATTATAATTTTTCCCGAATTAATTATCATTTTTCCCAAATTAATTATAATTTTTCCCCAAATTAATTATCATTTTTCCCAAATTAATTATAATTTTCCCTAATAAATTGGCTTATGAGCTTTATTCTCCCAAATTGGGAGTAGGAAGTTTGAATTTAATTTTTCCCAAATTAATTATCATTTTTCCCCGAATTAATTATCATTTTTCCCCAAATTAATTATAATTTTTCCCCAAATTAATTATAATTTTTCCCGAATTAATTATCATTTTTCCCAAATTAATTATCATTTTTCCCCAAATTAATTATAATTTTTCCCGAATTAATTATCATTTTTCCCAAATTAATTATCATTTTTCCCCAAACTAATTATCATTTTTCCCGAATTAATTATCATTTTTCCCAAATTAATTATCATTTTTCCCAAATTAATTATCATTTTTCCCAAATTAATTATCATTTTTCCCAAATTAATTATCATTTTTCCCAAATTAATTATCATTTTTCCCAAATCAATTATAATTTTCCCTAATAAATTGGCTTATGAGCTTTATTCTCCCAAATTGGGAGTAGGAAGTTTGAATTTAATTTTTCCCAAATTAATTATCATTTTTCCCCGAATTAATTATCATTTTTCCCCAAATTAATTATAATTTTTCCCGAATTAATTATCATTTTTCCCAAATTAATTATAATTTTTCCCCAAATTAATTATAATTTTTCCCGAATTAATTATCATTTTTCCCAAATTAATTATCATTTTTCCCAAATTAATTATCATTTTTCCCCGAATTAATTATCATTTTTCCCGAATTAATTATCATTTTTCCCAAATTAATTATCATTTTTCCCAAATTAATTATCATTTTTCCCAAATTAATTATCATTTTTCCCAAATTAATTATCATTTTTCCCAAATCAATTATAATTTTCCCTAATAAATTGGCTTATGAGCTTTATTCTCCCAAATTGGGAGTAGGAAGTTTGAATTTAATTTTTCCCAAATTAATTATCATTTTTCCCCGAATTAATTATCATTTTTCCCCAAATTAATTATCATTTTTCCCGAATTAATTATCATTTTTCCCAAATTAATTATAATTTTTCCCCAAATTAATTATCATTTTTCCCAAATTAATTATAATTTTCCCTAATAAATTGGCTTATGAGCTTTATTCTCCCAAATTGGGAGTAGGAAGTTTGAAACTTCACTAACCTGTTTAATTTTTTCACGGGTTAAATTTGAATTGTGGCAAGCACAAGTTGTAGAAGGACGAATCCATGAATGTTTCAGCATTCCTCCATGAAATCCAACCCTTACTTTCCAATTCTGATGAGTCCTGAGTGACAACAACATAATGAGGATCCTAAACAAATTAAAAAAAAAAAACAAACAAACAAACAATTAAGTCACAAAATTCATAATTAATTTCCCCAAATTAAAATAATCAAAATTAATTACCAAAATAAGGAAAAATAATTCAGTTTCAGATTGACAAATTCCCAGAATTCCTTTGGATGAAGCATCAACATCACCCCCTGAAATGAGAAAAACATACAAATGACAATTAAAAAAACTAATTTCTTAACAAATAATCAATTAATCAATTAACTAATTAAAAAATAATTAATTATAATTTAATTACCCATCATAATTGGAGCTCCAATTGTTTCAAAATGATTTTTGATAACTTCAGCATAATTTGGTAAATCTTTTCCACTTTTAACATGAATTATTTTACAAGGAACCTATAATATTAAATTAAAATTAAATAACTCTCATTAGAATTAATGATTTAATTCTTCTAATTAGGTTAGATAATGTTACATTAAATGATAATTAAATATTCCACGTACATTATAAAAATAATCCAAACACAGAGCAACTTCGACAGATCCAATCCATTCCCGGGAATTTTCAAAGCTGGAGTCTTTATCACCCATTAAAACTAAGGCTTTTTGAATTTCGGGGATACTAGGCACGTTTCTAGCCTCCTTTTTCCATTAAATGTTATCAATAATTATCCTAATTAACTCTAATTACATTTAATTATTACTAAACTTTAAATAAAATTACCCTATGACGACTCAATTGAGTGAGACGAACCCAAGAACATAATGTCTGTAGCGTTCGATCCCCAACCCTTAATTTAATTTAATTTAAATTAAATTAAATTAACTACAATCTTAATTAAATACGTTTAAATGACTCACAACATCATTGAAAGCATCACATTTATAATGATAATAGAGGTAGACGCGTTTAACTAAATTAGGGTTAACATTTTCAATGGGAGATTTCAATCCTTCATGGACGTTTCGAAGTAAATTCATAATTAACTTTAGTAATTAACTAGCTGTCACCCGCGGCGTCGCTCGCGTATAATAAGAACTTCCATCAAAATGATACAAAGAATGGGCAGATTTTACTGATGATCAATTTTTTTTGTACCACCCTAGGAGCGAAGGCACTCGGCGTTGCCCGTCAGCCCGTCGGAACATTTTTTTATTACTTTTCACGCGGACATTATTCCATAAAGAAGGGTTTTTAAATTTCTGGCCGCCATTTTAAAAGATGGCAACAAATCGAGCCCAAAAGAGCATTCAGCCCGTCTTATAGGTTAAAGGAAAGCAGTGTACTAAATATTTGCGAAATCGGTTGAAACGCGCGGACTTTGTTGCATAAAGAAGGATTTTTACATTTCTGGGCGCCATTTTTTAAGATGGCGACGGATTGGAAAAACCTTTCTTAGTACGCGCCTACTACTTATGAGTAACGTTCCTGCAAATTTTCAGCCTTCTAGGGCAAGCGGTTTGGGCTGGGCGTTGATTATCAGTCAGTCTGTCAGTCAGTCAGTCAATCAGTCAGTCAGGACTTTGATTTATATAGATATAGATTAATTAATTAAAAGAGAACTTATAATTAGAAATATAAAAGAAAAGTTCAATTAAAACCGGCGAAATTGCCGCCGAAACTGTCGTCTGCTAGCTGTCAATGCTACAGCCTGACAGGCTGGGAAATAAGGATCCGTCACTTTTTTCAAATTCGGTTACTGAAAGTCACTTTTCCAAAAATTAGTTACTATTGTAAAGGCTAGTTCTCACTTGGCAAATAGTCGCGGCGAATGAATTTTTCGCGTGGCGAAAAAAACCGGCGATATTTTAGTCGCTGGTGGAGTGGTTCTCATTGCGCGCAATATTTTAAATAAACGCTTCAGCAGGCCAAGCGCTATTTTACGCGTCTTAAGCCTAAAAATTCAAACTTGTATTCTATTTAAAAATGAACCAAGTTATTTCCTTGAACTCCTTAAAATAATTTTTGACAAATCCATATTTATCTAACAGAAACATATCAATTTTAGCTAGCGTACGTATTTTGCTCTTAAAAAATTAAATAAGAGGCGTGAAAACTTGCCTAAACTTACCTCTGTTATTTTCATAGAGATAGGAATATATATATTAGAACTCAATGGTTATTTTACATCAAGTAGCCAAGGCTTAAAATTGGCGACGTAGCACACTCCCCCGGGCCCCGTCCCACTACCTGAACCTGATTGGCTGAAGTATTTTTCGCCGAGCGTTTAGCGAAAAAAAATAGAACTGTCGCTTTGGGACTCTTTCCGGCGATTTTGACGGCGAATTGAAGAAAATTCGCTTATTTTATTCGCCGGTATCAAGTCGCGTGGCGAAAAATGCATTTTTTCGCCAAGTGAGAACCAGCCTTAACCGCGCGTTCTCGCTTGAAACCGAAAACACACGACTACGTAGTTAATGCAATCACACTCATTTATTTAACATAATCCTTGAATAAACTATTTACATTATATTTGGTTACTGAATACAACATCTGCCCTGATTCCCGGGCTACGTTCGAATAATCCCCTCGGAGATCAGCCAATCCCGGCTCTCGAGCAGACGACAGGTCTAAGGTTCAGTTACCCAGGCCGTCTAGCGGGGATCCCTGGTATCTAGTTAGATCGCTCCACCTGTTGGTGAACCCTTGTAAAGGGCTCCCCGTTACACTATTTGTCACTTTTTTTGGATTTTTGAGTCTTTCGGTGTTTTTTATCTTCTCGACCACAACGTTAAACGTAATATATTTGTCTTATGACAGTTTAAACGCTAAAAATAACGAGATCACAGTTGATCAAACCCCAAAATCGTGATGATACCTGTTAAAGGAAATTTGTCGAGTGTTTTTCTTGCGCAGTTAATATAGCAATTAAATGTTATTAATTAATAAGCTCATTTTAATCAGTTTTAAAGAAACAATTTTTTTTATTTGCAACTAGTTCTGGGACGTGATCTCCAATGAACATGGAATTGATGCTAATGGTGCCTATCATGGAGATTCTGACTTGCAGTTAGAACGAATGAATGTTTATTACAATGAAGCGTATGGTATTGATTAAACTTATTTTTGACTGGGGGTGTATTTTTTGGGAGTAATTTGTTGACATTGATAAAAGGTGGAAATTATGTTCCACGTGCTGTCATGGTTGATTTGGAACCTGGAACATTGGACTGTGTTCGATCTGGACGAATGGGGCAACTTTTTAGACCAGATAACTTCATATCTGGTACACAATGCTTTTTGAAAGCGTACATTTAATAGTTGGGGGTTTAGATTGTAATTTTGAAATTTCTAGGTCAAAGTAGTGCAGGGAACAATTGGGCTAAGGGGCACTACACTGAAGGGGCTGAACTTGTACCTAGTGTCATGGATGTTATCAGAAAAGAGTCTGAAAACTGTGACCGCCTTCAAGGGTTTCAGTTGGCCCATTCTTTAGGTGGTGGAACTGGTTCCGGTATGGGAACGCTCTTGATTGGCAAAATTCTTGAAGAATACCCTGATAGAATTATAAATACATTTAGTGTCATGCCATCCGCAAGAGTAAATGAGTTATCTCACAAATAGGTGTAACGTAAACTAAACAGTCTTTCAATAGGTTTCTGAGACACTTGTGGAACATTGTCAGTTCACCAGTTGATTGGAAACACTGCTGGAACCTATTGCTTTGATAATGAAGCTGTATATGATATTGGTTACCGTACTCTGAAATTAACCACACCTTCGCTTCGTGATTTGAACCATCTGATTTCAATGACCATGTCAGGGTTAACAACATGCTTAAGGTTTCCTGGTCAGCTCAATGCTGACCTCCGCAAACTAGCAGTTAATATGATCCCTTTCCCACGTCTCCATTTCTTCATGCCTGGCTTTGCTCCACTTACATCTCGTGAAAGCCAACCATACAGAAATATCTCAGTACCTGAACTAACTCAACAAATGTTCAATCCTGGTAACATGATGATAGCCTGTGACCCGAGACACGGTCGCTATTTGACAGTTGCAGCTATATTTAGAGGAAAGATGAGCATGAAAGAAGTTGATGACCTAATGTTTAATGTCCAGAATTTAAACAGTGGTTACTTTGTTAAATGGCTACCAAATAATATCCTAACTGCTGTCTGTGACATTCCACCACGTGGTTTCAAAATGTCCGCGACAATTATTGGAAACAATACGTCCATTCAGGAATTGTTCCATAGAATATCTGATAAATTTTCTGGTAATTGACCCAAGGAGTTTTAGTTAGCCCTGATAATTACATCAACTTTTCTTTCAGCAATGTTCTATCGCAAAGCTTTCTTGCATTGGTATACTTATGAAGGCATGGATGAAATGGAATTTACAGAGGCTGAATCCAATATGCATGACTTGATCTCAGAATATCAACAATATCAGGAAGGTACTGTTGAAGATCATGGAGAATTTGAGGAGGAGGAACAGTTGCGCGTGTGTTAATAATGATCCAAAGCAACTGAATTGGTGATTGTATGATGTCACTTATTAGGGATTTAAATCTAAAGTATGTATATTAAAATGTGTCAGAATTTTTATAGGAAAAAACAAAATAACAAGTTAATGTGTTCTGGGTAATTTAAAACCGATATTTTGTTTAATAAAGATATTTTAAATTGAACCTTTAATTCTAATTTAGTCGGCAATTAATTCAAAATATATTTAACTATAAACTACTACGTTAAAATAGGTGAGATGGAAGGAATGCCCGTGTCTCCCAATGAACCGCAATTCCCACATGGGTAAAAGAAAACCAAACTTTCCCGCGAAATGATTTTTTATATTTTTATTTCATCAGAGAGAATTTAGAAGGGGAGTGGAAGCCCCCCCCCCTTTGACTCTATTAAACGTGATGACGCCCAAACAAGATGTCGCGTTGAGCATTTTGGGGTAGGCGAGTTTCCGGTCACGTGTTCTAAAATCTATCTATTACAAACGCATCATACCGGAAATCGACCTGCCTAGAAAACGTTTAGCAGACGACGTTGCGCTACATTCCAAACCACCCCTTCCACTCCCCTTCTAAATTCTCTCTGATTTCATCAACATTTGGTTTACGCCTATTTCGAACCATAGCCCACTCGATCACGCGCGTCGTGACGCGCGTGATCGAGTGGGCTATGTTCGAACTGAAGTGAACTGAACGTGAAGTTTTGCAACCAGGGCCGGAAATAAGAAAAATTTCTTATAGGTCATGTGTCCCGTGACCCCCTGTTTGACTTGAAAATTTATAGGACATTGTCCACTGGAGTGTGCAAAAATAGTGTTGCATCTCTATAGTCAAGCTATCAAAACTTGGGAAAATTTATTGGTCAAACTGTCCAGTGACCCCCTTAGTTTTTGAAAAAATTATGGGACATTTTAAAATTTTATTGGACAATGTCCAGTGTCCTGTGCTTATTTCCGGCCCTGTTTGCAACTCTATGTTCGGGGGGGGGGGGGGGAAAGAACGTTTCGCCATGGATGAAGGATGCGCGTGAAAAACATTCGACGCTCTACAGGATGTGCAACTCCCTATACTAAAAAGTAGACAAGTCGATACTAGCGCCGCCTGGCTACCAGCGCTGGAAACCCTCGCGGGAAAAAAAAAAATACTGGACAAGGGAAAAAACACGCGCTACTCTCCGATTTTTTTCCTTAGCGTCGTCTGCTAGAAGCAAAACAGTGGTTTTTTTTTCTTATGTCCAGTAGTTATTATTCTTCCCGCGAGGGTTTCCAGCGCTGGTAGCCAGGCGGCGCTAGTATCGACTTGTCTACTTTTTAGTATAGGGAGTTGCACATCCTGTAGAGCGTCGAATGTTTTTCACGCGCATCCTTCATCCATGGTTTCGCCACTCGGCCGCCTTTCAACAAGCGGGCAAGGGAAGGAAGAAGGCGCCATTACCTCTCTTTTAGTGACAGTCGCGACCAAAATAATCGTAATTAAGTTTTAATTATCGCGTCAACTGAGGGGAAATATCAACTTCAGATCGTATTTATGTTGAGGAAAGCGAATATCAACTCGAAAACTTCGCGGATATCAAAGGTAATTGACAATTTTTATGTTTTTGACAGTGACTGTTTAATTCATGTTCGGGCCTTGGTCTTAAAAATGGGCGGGAATTATCAACTTCGAGGGATTGGTTATGGATGGGGAATTTTTTATTTCATAATATCGGAAGCTCATTAATTTACGCGATTAACAAGTTTTGTTATCAGTAAGAGAACGCGTTGAGTAATAGGCCTAATTTATGCGGCAAGCTAAGTTAATTGTTTAAGCAAATTAGAGTAGAAAATGTTATATATTAATTATATATTAATGATATCTTTGTCATTGTTAAGATCAGAGACGTGAGGATTACTACTATAGGTTAATCAAATCACGGGCTTACATTCTCACCCCTTCTAAACCCCATTGTAAGTAGAAGTACAGTGAATAGAAATAGGTTGTCTTAAGAAATGACGTCACGCTCCGGGCCATCATTCATCACGTGACCCCGGGGTCCCGGAAATGCCCTTTACCCATTGTGTGACACCGAGAAATGAAATCACGTTCCACTCGTATCGTAAATTTCTTTCTTCGGAAGCCCAATGTCTCTTGACCCTAAATTAATAAGGTTCCCCTAGTATCTACAGTACTGTCAACTGACACTGTTGTCGTTGTACGCGGGAGGGGGGTGGGCCTTTGTCCTTTTAAAACAGGCTTGACTTATTTCTTTAAGGATTTAAATTGCGGAAAAAAAACTGCAATGAATTCATTTCTTTTCATGAGATTTTGTTTAGGATTTTTGAACGCAATAATTTTTGTCAAAATTATTATATTTTTTTTACGCGACCCCAATTTTTTAGGACATTTATAGATGACCCTTTTGGGTCTATTTTTGACCCGCAAAAATTGGCCTATATTTAATTGAGATTCCTTTTAAAAACCCCTTGAAAATTAAAGCTCGCAAGTAATTATTTTTAATTATTTTTATTAATAATTAATTTTCAATGTGAAAGACAATTTATTTTAAACATCAATTATTTTTTAGGAGCACACATCCTTTGTAATATAGATTAGGTATAATGAGCAATTAGGGTTTTTAATTAATACTAATATTAATTTACATTAGTTAATTAAATTTATGTTACGATTTTTTTTTTGTAAAATTCCTCCTGCTGATTTTAATTACGCGAATGGCCACGTGACTGTTTTATTTTGACGTGATCTGTTAGGACTGTTTTTAATTTTCGGATCAAAATTAAGAGTAGATGTGTAGTAGATTGTCCCGTACTAAGCTCTTCTTAAAATAGTTTCTGTTTGTAAAATATCTAAGCGTCATTAACTAATTAAGCTTCATGATGTAAAATTAAATACATTAAATTTAACTAAAATAATTTCTCTTCTAAAATTTAAAGTAACCTTGCTCAAACTTGTAAATATCCTGTAAAATCTTTTCATTTCCATTGTATAAAAGCTAAAACTTTCCATGTTTTCTTCAAAACCTGTATCAATGTAAACAATCTTTTTTTTTTCTGTAAAAGTGTTTTTAACTTTGGATGTTCGGAAAGGCTCTCTCTCTGTCCTGCTCACCTCTACTTCAAAAATAGAAAAACCCAAAAAAGAGAGGAAAAGTACCCAAAAGGCCACCTTGTAAAAGCAAATAAAAGGATTAACAAAAGGCTAAGAGGTGAGCGGGCGAGGGAGAGAGTTTTTACCTTTTATAAAAACAGAATACCAAAAACTGTACTCTCGCTAGGACCTAACTGGTCATTCTCCTGCAAAAGCGGAGCAAAGAAAATAAAAACAGAGTTCAAGAAAACTAGCTAAATTATTTCGCCAACAAAAACTTTAACTTAAGCAATAGCAGTTAACTCTTTAGATTATCACAAAATATTGCGGTGTTTCAGTCCGCCGTGATATTTCAATAGACCAATTCGAATATTACATGCAGAGAAACAAACTTCCAGGGGCAAGCCGCCATTCTGAATAATTTCTCTCCCGCCACGAAACACCACTAGAGGGCAGCCCAAGCTCACTGCGTGTTAGAGGCTAGCAAGCCCGGTCATGCCTCTAGCGATGTCTCCTGGCGTGAGGGAAATTATTCAGAATGGCGGCTTGCCCCTGGAAGTTTTTTTCTCTGCATGTAATATTCGAATTGGTCTATCCCCAGCTCTCCCAAGAACCAGAATAGAGAAGAAACAAGCCAAAGCTAAGGGGCAAAAATACCCCGATTCTTCACTGTTGTCCAAAGATGGCTTCAATATATCAGCGCATTAATTCGGATACCTTGTAATCTTACCACCACGCTATTTCTTCCATAGCCTTCAAAATTGCCAGCTATTCTGGTGGTGGCTTTAAGCTCCGTTCGCTCTAACTATAGAATCATAAGTTTATTACTGATATGTTCGCTCCATAAGTATGACACTACCCCTATACAAGTTCGTAATGCTACTGAGAGACTTACAAGTACTCGAGATAACTAGTTCGAGAAGGAGAACGAGGGGGAGCGAGTCAATTGAAGTCCTAAGTACACTCGGTGGTGGTAAATTAATTTTGCAGCTAGGATCTATTCCATCTAGGCACTCCTATTTAGTCTGCATTACTAAGCCCCCTTTGACAGCAGCGCCCCACTCACTCACCAGGCCCCTCCCTGGCCCCTTCACCTCCTCCAATCTATGACCTACCTCACCAGTTGTGGGCAAATTCAGGAACCTCGCTTTTACATTTTTCACAATATACAAATTGACTCCCGTGACATTATGTTTTGGCCTTAAGTGAATGAAAAGCCTACGAAGTTTCATCGGCTACGCATTTTATTGTATAAATAAGGGTAGAGTTATACATCTATGCAAATCAATTTTCGTATCGGGTGTGTTTAGCTCAAATCGCATCACTAATGCCGAAATAATTGCTATCTCCCAAACATAAATCAGTTCACTGCAAGCGAAGCTGTCAACTAGAACCAATGCTATTCGATGTGAACAAACATTTTAGATCAAATCATTTAACAGAAACTATCTTTTTAACTCGTCAAAGTGAAGCTTTCGGCTTTAGACCTAATGAAATGTTCAAAATCAAAGAGGGAAAAACCGTTTGTAGGGGTCAACCGTATTTATTTCCCCATTCAATTCTTTTTGCAAAAGTATATTTGCTTTTTCGAATTATTAGATTCTGTGTAAAAAATATGAATACGACTGATTCTCTTTACGTATCAAACAAACATATCGTAAGATAATTAATAAAAAACTGTCTTTGCAGACAAAGACTAGAAAAAGTAAGAGATAAGTTTATAAATTAACTGCCTGAAGTAACAGATATTAAAATTTTGACTTTTGAAGACATGATTATAACACATTTAATATTTGAAAAAAAAAAATCTTATTGTAGTTTTTTTCACCAAAATTTAATTTGCCGAAAATATTTTTCAACATTATTTAAACAAGTATTTTGCTCTTAATATTAGTTTTAGAAAAAATGGCATTTCCAAGAATATTGTAAGGGATTATGGATACTAGCTTTATACCACTGGTTTTTTTATTATTAACTGCATTTAAGAAGTTCAAATACTCGGATATCTGAAAAATTGAACTTGATGAATTTAGTTTTTGATATTTTAATATTGAAAATATTGCGAAGCGGAAAATAACATAGACTGTTTGACTGTGATATAGTTATTAAAGTTGAAAAGATCTGTACTTGGATCGTGATCTTTTGAGAGCTATACAACACGTTCATGTTTGGTACTTCGAAAACTTAAAATTAACGAACACGTTTTGTAAGGTCTCAATACTTAATTTATTTTATCAGCTATCAACGATTTTTAGTACATTTTATTCTCCTTGTAGAGCCGAATAATAGAAAGTAAAATGCACATGCGTAATGTTTTAAAAATGATGCAGATATTTCATAATGAAATATTTTTACTAAAGGTATTTTGGTGAAAAAAACTAAGATAAGAATTTTTTTCAAATATTAAATGTTTTATAATCATGTCTTCAAAAGTCAAAATTTTAATATCTGTACTTCAGGCAATTAATTTATAAACTTATCTCTTACTTTTTCTAGTCTTTGTCTGCAAAGACAGTTTTAATTAATATCTGGTACTTCAGTCTTAATATTAATTAAAGTTGTTTAGAAACTTGCGTTTTAAACCTTAGGAGAGAAAATCAGGCGCTCCTTTCAAGTCAAAGGGTTTTGCGTGTCCATTATTTAAAGTTTTAATCCTGACTGGTTGACATGACAATCAACGTCCAGTCCAACTCAAATAGATTTGCCTTCGTTTTCACAGTGAAAACTTACCCTTGATGACTAACCTAGTTCGATTACCCTTGATGACTAACCTAGTTCAATTACCCTTGATGACTAACCTAGTTCAATTACCCTTGATGACTAACCTAGTTCAATTACCCTTGATGACTAACCTAGTTCAATTACCCTTGATGACTAACCTAGTTCAATTACCCTTGATGACTAACCTAGTTCAATTACCTTTGATGACTAACCTAGTTCAATTACCTTTGATGACTAACCTAATTCAATTACCTTTGATGACTAACCTAGTTCAATTACCTTTGATGACTAACCTAGTTCAATTACCTTTGATGACTAACCTAGTTCAATTACCTTTGATGACTAACCTAGTTCAATTACCTTTGATGACTAACCAAGTTCAATTACCTTTGATGACTAACCTAGTTCAATTACCTTTGATGACTAACCTAGTTCAATTACCCTTGATCCCTAACCTAGTTCAATTACCTTTGATGACTAACCTAGTTCAATTACCATTGATCGCTAACCTAGTTCAATTACCCTTGATCGCTAACCTAGTTCAATTACCCTTGATCGCTAACCTAGTTCAATTACCCTTGATCGCTAACCTAGTTCAATTACCCTTGATCCCTAACCTTATTCAATTACCCTTGATCGCTAACCTAGTTCAATTACCCTTGATCGCTAACCTAGTTCAATTACCCTTGATCGCTAACCTAGTTCAATTACCCTTGATCGCTAACCTAGTTCAATTACCCTTGATCGCTAACCTAGTTCAATTACCCTTGATCGCTAACCTAGTACAATTACCCTTGCTCGCTAACCTAGTTCAATTACCCTTGATCGCTAACCTAGTTCAATTACCCTTGCTCGCTCACCTTGTTTAATTACCTTTGATCGCTAACCTAGTATAATAGTCCTTAAAGGCGCTATAATCGCGGTAAAACGACTACCTTACCCATACCACTAAAAGTCTTATGTTCCACAGTATGTAATTAAAATTATGGAAAACAATACTTAAACTTAATTGATTTTAATGAAACTTCAAAAGGCACCAGTTTAATGTTCATCCTTTCATATAAAATAGTTTTCAGAGCTATCGAACAAATAGTCTTGAAAAAATGGTCGAGAAACTTTGGCCATCACAGCAAACATTTCCCATGTCATTCCTATGGGAAAATTTCCTTTTTTTTTTGCCAAATTGACTGAATTTTCCAGCTGAAATTTTTATGAAAATGAAAACCACCCTTAGCAACTTTATTTTTTATAAATTCAACTAATTAATGGATCTCTTTGAAATTTTAACCACATATTAAGGCCCTGGATTTTAGATCCGTGGATATTTTTCAAAACAGTAAACATAATACGAAAAAAGTTACATCCAAACAATAAAACCTTCCTTATACATTAAGAGCAGTATGAAGTCTTATCTAAGAGAGATACCGCTCTCATAGAATAAATAAATATATAAAGTAGGGGGAGCTAATTGAAAATTATAACAAATCGTCACGAGTGACGTTTCTAGTCTGGAGAATTGACGCTCGCGCTCAGAATCGTAAGGTCATGGATAAAGAATGCGCCAGAGGAAATTTGTTTGATAGCTTGAAAACTAATTTCCTCACGCGCAGTCTTTATTCATGGCTTAACAATAAATCAAGAATCTCACGTCACGTTAAAAATCGTGGCATGCATCCTAGAAAATCCGAAAGTAGCGTCATAACATGATGACGATTTCTTATTCTTCAACAAGTCCGGCAAGACCAAATACTTTTTATAATCACCTATTAGTTTCCAGCTGGTTTAATTCAATTTCAAACGCAATAAAAAGCTCTCTTATCAGAAATAATGAAATATGTAGAAGTTAACATTTACAGATTGTGTTGTGATATCGTACGTGATATGCGTTTAGTATCCAAAGGTACAGTAGCGTCAATAGGCCATGAATGGCATCAGTCTTATACTTTGTTAAAAGAATGGGAATCGATACGCTTCCGCTGATTGATGATTGGGGCGCTACTATTGTCTCCTATTCTTCACCCTCCCACATGTTTAGCAACTTCCGTCTATTAATGATTCTTTCGCAGGCTAGAGTGACAACATCATGTTTTAACCCACAGCCTGTTTTATAAACGTATGGGGGAATAATCACCAGTTTGTGGCTGTTGGATGTGGCGCCATATTATGCGCAGGCAGGTAAAATCAGTTTGCCCTGCAGTCCTCCAAACCAAAGAGAATAAAGGTATATTCTCTTTGTCCAAACGTCCTCTTATATTGCGACTACCTTAAATAAATCTGTAAAGGCTATGATGACATAATCTCATACATTTGCCAGGACATATTGTAATTTATCTGGGAGCACGGCAGTGCTCCCAGCCAAGTCGAGCACTGACATCCTTTTCTCGAAGCAACTCGCGGCACTTTTAAGCCCACTGTAACTTCGTGATGGGTACAGGTAAAAGTCTGAAATTTTGCTTGCCGCGAGGACTGTCAATCCTAGCTATAGTTTCCAAATTTCAAGTTCCTACCCTATATACTTTTCGAAATATCGCAGGTGAAATTTACCTTATTTTGTCACTCACTCACTCACTCACCGATCATCAAAATTCTAAGGTACTTCTAGGGGAGATAGAAACTTAAAATTCATGATTTAGTTTTCATTTATTTAATGAAGCACAGAAAAATTAAAACATCCCGAAATTTTTATAAAATTGTTCTTTAGTTCTTTATTTTAAAACTAGATGGCGCTGCCGTCTTTTCAACAGAAATAGTGTGTGTTCTTGATGAAAGGACGTAACGGTCCAAAGTTAACCGAAAGTTAAATATATATTAAAGCTCATAGGAGTAGTAGTTTATATGAAATGTGTCGTAACTGATGCTACATTCTTATATTAGGATATCGCGTACAATCGTTATTGCATATTCTCTGCGGGTCGAAAGGGGTCATTCAGCGTAAATATGGACAAACGTTAGCGATTATATTGGCAAACGAAGTACCACGAGAGGGTCTTGTTTTAATATAACTACCGAAGTATAACGAGAGGGTCTACAAAAAGAAGTGAGATCCTATGAAAAACATTAACATGTACAAAAATGGGCCAAGCCTCGCTCGTGCCCTCTCCGCCGTAAAACGTTCTGAGATCCCATGTAGAGCCAAGTCTGCCTTTTGTTCTCATTCAATCGCCAATTGAACAAATATGTTATAAATTAAGTCCTTTTCCTAATTAATAACCAATATTCTTTGACTCTATCATTATTATACATCTTTGTTCGTATCAAAAATATCGTGACTTGGCAAGCGCAGGTAATTACCTTATAAACGTGTACATAAGGTTATGCATAACTCGCCTTATAAACTTGTACGTATCCCCACGACCATAAACGATTTAGTGAATATCCCTTCGATTATTTTAAAATCGGCAACGATTTAGTGAATATCCCCTCGACTTCCTTTTAATAATACTTACTTGCGATTGGCAAGTCACGATATTTTTGATACGAACAAAGATGTATAATAATGATAGAGTCAAAGAATATTGGTTATTAATTAGGAAAAGGACTTAATTTATAACATAATTGTTCAATTGGCGATTGAATGAGAACAAAAGACAGACTTGGCTCTACATGGGATCTCAGAACGTTTTACGGCGGAGAGGCCACGAGCGAGGCTTGGCCCATTTTTGTACATGTTAATGTTTTTCATAGGATTTCTACTACTAAAATATAGTGTTGATTCTATAAGCTGAATCGTACACCTAGCGATCCACATATATAATATAATAGGGAGGAATTATGTATATTGATGGGTTATTTCACGTGGTGCTACAAATATGATAATAGAACCACATTACTGTGCCACCGTTTTCTAAATTTAAGTAGGAAAGGTAACACACTTCTAATAAAATATATTTACGTTGAATCTGCGTGAAATAAAATCTACCGAACAATTTAGCTCGCTGCAAACTTGACCTTTAGGTACTCCAATCCGAGTATACAACTTATTTTAAACGCTCGCCATTCAAAATAGTAATGTTTAATAGCCCCCCAAAACACCCCCCCCCCAATTAAAACTTGAAAAGTTAACTCTGGACAGCGAAATGTCATTGAAAGATTTTTCAACTCAATATCTCCCACCATATTTGTTGTCTCCCGTACAATCCCAATTTTAGGTGTCCCGTCACCGCAGTTGTCATGGACTTCCGCAGAAGTAAAACATGTCTGTAATTTTTTGATATGTTGATAAACCCTTATAAACTTGTACCTTTATGGATATATGCACTACAGCGTTATGACTGAGTATTAGCAATTAGAGATTTAGCCGTCGTTACTATTGTTTTTGATACAATGATTATTTAGTCACAATCATAATAATACAGCTATGATCAACCTGATTGTAGTTTGAGAACATCATCATGAGTAGGTATCATAAACAATCATAAAACAACGTCTGGGAGAGGTTTACGATCTTGTTCCATAAAATGAATATTTTGCCCCTTCGGAGACGGCATTCTTACAAAGGTTTTGAAGTTTCTATGATACGAAAACAAATATGTCTACGCAAAACGTGAATCTTAAAAACTATACATATACATTGAAATTAACTATGAAATATCTTTAAATTGTCAAAACTTTCATAAGTTCAGAACGTTCGCAAAGCAAATCGCAATACTTATAAAGCGATTCATGGAAAAAATATTTTTTAAATAAACTTAGGGAATATTTATGGATTGTTCGTTTCCGTGATAATGAGCAAATCAGAGAACCTAGGTAACCCAAAAATGATGCAGAAGCCATCAAGAATTTGCCCATAACTGTACCTCACTCACTAACCAGTGACAAGTGAACCAGTGACAAACTTATGGAAGTAACATACCACTTATGATTATATAAAAACGTCTTGGTTTGGACCAAGGCCGAAAAAACAAACGATATGTGTGAGGTTTATCAATTGACTGAAGTTTCAGATATTGAAATTTTTTCTAGTTATTTTTATACACTCAATCCTTAATCAATATTTAATTCAATCAACTGATTTTACTGTTAATCGACCTAGTCCCTCTAAATTAAATGAAAAAATTACATATCTACGCTTTTTCAAGAACAATTAATTTCATGATAAAATGTTTTCGGAAAATGTAATTGTTCTTGAAAAAGCGTAGATATGTAATTTTTTCAATTAATTTAGAGGGACTAGATCGATTAACAATAAAATCAGTTGATTGAATTAAATATTGATTAAGGATTGAGTGGATAAAAATAACTAGAAAAAAATTTTAATATCTGAAGCTTCAGTCAATTGATAAACCTCACACATATCGTTTGTTTTTTCGGCCTTGGTCCAAACCAAGACGTTTTTATATAATATCTGTCACTTCAGTCTTAATGTAATTAAATTTTGAATAATTATGTTTGCTTTACCGTCATACATTTGCACTCTGAAATATAATGGTGCATTCAAACACCATATATGCTGTTTTTTCCAGTGCCAAAAAAGACATCATTTAGGGTGTACTTTAACCCCATTTCTATGATCAATTCGCGCCATTTACTAATATTATTTGGAAGTATTAAGGAAATATTAGGCATTTAAGCACCATTTACAGTGGCTTTTAACATCTTTTTTTTTTGACATTCTGTTGAACTTCTAATATTGCTTAGTTTAATGGTTTTAAAAGTAGGGAAAAAGTATGCTACCTATGTCACATTATTAAACCAAGTGAAGTGAAATAATTGTTAAATATTTATTATAACCACAGACACGTGGTAAGTCTAAGTTTTCCAAGAGATCTGACTAATTATTATGTCCAATCACGATGGTTAAAACATGTATTCTATGAGAGCGGTAGCTCTCTTAGATAAGACTTCATACTGCTCTTAATGTATAAGGAGGGTTTTTTGTTTGGATGTAGTTTTTTTTGTATTGTACTAATTGGTTCAAAAAAAATCCACTGAACTACAATTCGGACCCTTAATATGTGGTTAAAATTTCAAAGAGATCCATTAATTAGTTTATTTTATAAAAAATAAAGTTGCTAAGGGTGGTTTTCATTTCCATAAAATTAATCACAGATTTTGACGAAAAACTGGAAATTTCCCATAGAAATAACGTGGGAAATTTTCCAAAGTTACAAATTTTGTCCATACCCTTACAAAAATAACTATACGTTAGATAGATTTGAAAACGGTCTTAAATGAAAGCCCCATATCCATAGTTGGCGCCTATTTTTTTTCATCAAGAAAAATTAAGTTTAAGTACTGTTTTTCATAGTTTTAATTACATGCTCCGACTTACGTGGTTTACCCTGAAACTATGGAACCTGCGACATTTTAGCATGAGTAATGTAGTGTATGAAGCGAGTTTGGTCGTTTTACCGCGGTTATAGTCAAATTCTTGGAACAAATAGCTAGCTTAATGGACATTTTATCTTTTCTCTGCTTAGGTTAAAGCTACTTAAACTTGATTACCTTGTGGGTGCTTGTAGGTACTTGTGGGTGCTTGTAGGTACTTGTTGGTGCATGTAGGTACTTGTGGGTGCTTATGGGTACTTGTAGGTGCTTATGGGTACTTGTAGGTGCTTATGGGTACTTGTAGGTGCTTATGGGTACTTGTAGGTGCTTATGGGTACTTGTAGGTGCTTATGGGTACTTGTAGGTGCTTATGGGTACTTGTAGGTGCTTATGGGTACTTGTAGGTGCGTGTGGGTGCTTGTAGGTACTTGTGGGTACTAGTAGGTGCTTGTGGGTACTAGTGGGTGCTTGTGGGTACTTGTGGGTACTTGTGGGTGCTTGTGGGTACTTGTGGGTGCTTGTGGGTACTTGTGGGTACTTGTGGGTGCATGTAGGTACTTGTGGGTGCTTGTCGGTACTTGTTGGTGCTTATGGGTACTTGTGGGTACTTGTAGGTGCTTGTGGGTACTTGTAGGTGCTTGTGGGTTCTTGTGGGTACTTGTAGGTACTTGTGGGTTCTTGTGGGTACTTGTAGGTACTTGTGGGTTCTTGTGGGTACTTGTAGGTACTTGTGGGTTCTTGTGGGTACTTGTAGGTACTTGTGGGTGCTTGTGGGTGTTTGTAGGTACTTGTGGGTGCTTGTGGGTGTTTGCAGGTACTTGTGGGTGCTTGTAGGTACTTGTGGGTGCATTTAGGTACTTGTGGGTGCATGTAGGTACTTGTGGGTGCATGTAGGTACTTGTGGGTGCTTGTAGGTACTTGTGGGTGCTTGTAGGTACTTGTGGGTGCTTGTAGGTACTTGTGGGTGCTTGTAGGTACTTGTGGGTGCTTGTAGGTACTTGTGGGTGCTTGTAGGTACTTGTGGGTGCATGTAGGTACTTGTGGGTGCATGTAGGTACTTGTGGGTGCATGTAGGTACTTGTGGGTGCATGTAGGTACTTGTGGGTGCATGTAGGTATTTGTGGGTACTTGTGAGTGCTTGTAGGTACTTGTGAGTGCTTGTAGGTACTTGTGAGTGCTTGTAGGTACTTGTGAGTGCTTGTGGGTACTTGTGAGTGCTTGTGGGTACTTGTGAGTGCTTGTGGGTGCTTGTAGGTACTTGTGGGTGCTTGTGGGTGCTTGTAGGTACTTGTGGGTGCTTGTAGGTACTTGTGGGTACTTGTGAGTGCTTGTGGGTACTTGTGGGTGCTTGTAGGTACTTGTGGGTGCTTGTATGTACTTGTGAGTGCTTGTAGGTACTTGTGGGTGCATGTAGGTACTTGTGGGTACTTTTGAGTGCTTGTAGGTACTTGAAGGTACTTGTGGGTACTTGTGAGTGCTTGTAGGTACTTGTGGGTACTTGTGAGTGCTTGTAGGTACTTGTAGGTACTTGTGGGTACTTGTGAGTGCTTGTAGGTACTTGTGGGTGCTTGTAGGTACTTGTGGGTGCTTGTAGGTGCTTGTGGCTGTTTGTAGGTGCTTGTGGGTGTTTGTAGGTGCTTGTGGGTGTTTGTAGGTGCTTGTGGGTGTTTGTAGGTACTTGTGAGTGCTTGTAGGTACTTGTGAGTGCTTGTAGGTACTCGTAGGTACTTGTGGGTGTTTGTAAGTACTTGTAGGTACTCGTAGATACTTCTGGGTGTTTGTATGTACTTGTAGGTACTCGTAGGTACTTGTGGGTGCTTGTAGGTACTTGTGGGTTCTTGCCCCGGGTACTTGTGGGTTCATGTAGGTACTTGTGGGTGTTTGTAAGTACTTGTAGGTACTCGTAGGTACTTGTGGGTGCTTGTAGGTACTTGTGGGTTCTTGCCCCGAGAACTTGTGGGTTCTTGCCCCGAGAACTTGTGGGTGCTTGCTCCGGGTACTTGTGGGTGCTTGCCCCGGGTACTTGTGGGTGCTTGCTCCGGGTACTTGTGGGTGCTTGCCCCGAGTACTTGTGGGTGCTTGCTCCGGGTACTTGTGGGTGCTTGCCCCGGGTACTTGTGGGGGCTTGCCCCGGGTACTTGTGGGGGCTTACCCCGGGTACTTGTGGGTGCTTGCCCCGAGTACTTGTGGGGGCTTACCCCGGGTACTTGTGGGTGCTTGCCCCGAGTACTTGTAGGTACTTGTGGGTGCTTGTGGGTGCTTGTAGGTACTTGTGGGTGCTTGTAGGTACTTGTGGGTGCTTGTAGGTACTTCTGGGTACTTGTGGGTGCTTGTAGGTACTTCTGAGTGCTTGTGGGTGCTTGTAGGTATTGTGGGTATTTGTAGGTATTTGTAGGTACTTGTGGGTGCTAGTAGGTACTTGTGGGTGCTTGTAGGTACTTGTGGGTGCTTGTAGGTACTTGTGGGTGCTTGTAGGTACTTGTGGGTGCTTGTAGGTACTTGTGGGTACTTGTGGGTGCTTGTAGGTACTTGTGGGTGCTTGTGGGTACTTTTGGGTAGATGCTTTGCCCGGGTGCTTGTAGGTGCTTGTGGGTAGGTGGAATTTTTAGGGGGGCGCCTCGCGTTTCAATAAATGATTGTAAAAAATGTATTATTCTAATTACAATAAGAATACAAACTTTTAATGATTTACGTTTTATTTTCGAAGTATCATTATAAATAAATGTCTGATTGAGCTAAAGTTATGGTCCCCTTTATATATGTTTCTGCTTAGTGCAGATTTTGAAAATGTAAAACAGTTAATTAAATTGAAGACTGAAGGAACAGATATTAATCAAAAATGTCTTGATTAGAATCAAGACCTAAAAAGTATCGATAAGACTGAGGTTATCACTTGTCTGAATGATCAGATATTAATTTTTCTTTTTAATTGAAACTTAAATGCATGCTTAAGAAAAAACAACGTTCCATTACCGTTTTCCGTTGAAATAAATTATTTTACTGGTAATCAATTTCAAAAATTTACTTATCTCGGCTTTTCGACCACAATTCCATTCCCCGAAAACATTTTATCATTACATTAATTACTTTAGGGAGATAACGTGTCAAAATAGCCTATAAAAGAAGAAAAAACTGTAATAGCGGTCTGTATAGCCATGATAACAACCTTTTAAAAGTTGCAAGCACTATATAACCCTTTCGAGACTAACTGGACCTGAGCAAACTATAGCTTAACCTGCTACTAGTACGACCAGAGAGAATTGATGTAATCTGGAGTTGAAATTTCATCATGTGCGACCTGCGGCCCTGAAACTCTCCTATAGTCCCAATGTGTGTAGAACATAATTTTTTCGCTGTTATCTGCCAAAATCAATCTTTCTAGATAGTACCGCCTGCTCACTTGAATTTTTCATGATATAATAAGGTTTGAATGAACAAAATTCTAGATTACTATTTTCACTACTATGTCCCTCTGCTAACTTGAAGCAAACTTTCCTCTCTTTCTGCTGCTCATTACCGGTGCCATTCCCTTGACTTTCTGTTCGTTATAACTACTATCATGAATTTATTTATTTCAAACCAAAGTATAAAAAAATGGATTCTTTTTCCTTTTGTGCTACTTAGAATTTTCAAATGTATAAAATGTTGTGCCGTGCCATATCAAATAGTCTCTAACCATTGTTAGAAACTAGAGATAGAAATTGGGCAGTAACACTGATCATGCCCTGAACTATGAGAAAGAACAATACGACGGTTGACTAAAGTACACTTGATATTACATCATTTTGCAAAACCGCGAGTAAAAATCTTACTGTCCCTATTCAATTTGGCGCCATTGGTTTTAGAATAATTAAAATGTTCCACTGCGAAGCGTGCCGGTCACAAATGGGGATGTAACGTCTTTAGGAACCTTTTAAAACGCAAAACCATACACGTACTCTCCCAAAAGTAATTAATGTAATGATAAAATGTTTTCGGGGAATGGAATTGTGGTCGAAAAGCCGAGATAAGTAATTTTTGGAAATTGATTACCAGTAAAATAATTTATTTCAACGGAAAACGGTAATGGAACGTTGTTTTTTCTTAAGCATGCATTTAAGTTTCAATTAAAAAGAAAAATTAATATCTGATCATTCAGACAAGTGATAACCTCAGTCTTATCGATACTTTTTAGGTCTTGATTCTAATCAAGACATTTTTGATTAATCTACCTGGGCTCGAACCTGGGACTTTCCGTGTGTGAAGCGGACGTGATAACCACTACACCATAGATACGTGGAAATACTGAGTTTTCCAAGAGATCTAGCTAATTCTTATGTCCAATCACGATGGTCAAAACATGTATCTACCAGGGACCCTATTCTGTAATTTTCTCGATCCCGACCGTAAACCTTACGGTTCCGGTAAAGTTTTCAGTTTTCCGTTTTTCGCATAACGGTCAACTGAAAAAACCAGAAAAATGCTATTCTATAACTTTTCCGTTAAGTAAATACTTTTTTCCCGTTGATTTTTCAATTCCCGGTAAAATTTCACCGTAGCGTTTTCGTTAGGCTTAAGTAGAATTATTGACAGATAGTTCACTTGGTTTTTCTTTAATTGTTTATAAATTTTCAACTTAATTCACTTTCATTTATCGCGAAAAACGCGTTGTGACGCAAAACATTACCTTTTTTCTTCTTCAGCAAAGTGAAGAATTCCCAATTTCATAAATCGGTAGGTCATTTTAAATATCGCTCTCGAAACTTAATTGAAATTATGACCAAAAATAAATACATTTGTAGCAATTAAGTATATATCAGTTTAGTAGCGTTTTTGAAATAGGCTTAACAACTCGTTTTTAGTCCGTAAAGTCCCTAACGGATGCCTTCGAGCTCACGAAAAGTTAACGTTTACCGTTACCGTTAAGTTTTCGTCCAAAAAGTTACAGAATAGACTTTTTCTCAAAACGGTTTTAGCCGACCGTAATCTTTACGGTTCACGAAAACTTTACGGCCAAAAACGCTTACAGAATAGGGTCCCAGGGCTTGAACCTGTGACCTTCCGCGTGTGAAGCGGACGTGATAACCACCACACTACAGAAACGCAATAACACTGTGTTTTCCAAGAGATCTAGCTAATTATTATGTCCAATCACGATGGTCAAAGCCGTACTTCTGTAATTAACTAAAATTAACATACTTAGACTTAATTGTTTTGATCAAGCTGGCCGATAGCACACCCTGAATACTTAAAGTGTTAGTGACATAATTTTCGTCACCCACAAACTTAAAATGCGAAAAAAATCCTTGCAAAATCTAGTTTATTATGATACGTTTACTTTTTTATTTGGTTTCGTAGCATTTTATAAAATTGCAATCAAAGTATAGTGTTTGGAAAAGGCCTAGTTCAAATTTGTTTCGTTTGATGACGTAGTAAGGAGAAATTTTCTCTCTAGATATCGCTCACGTGACGCCTTTTATTGTCTCCGCGCGCGCCGCGTTAAGCCTATTTTATTCAAATTCGCGCGGCATTAGTAGACTCGGGCGCTCGCGCTTGGCTTTTCCGCGAGATGCCGTGAGTGACGTAGCAAGGCGAAAACCCGCCAAAAATCTTCTCTGCAAATTTGCTTTTGTCCCCCAAATTTCAAGTTTTCAAAGTGTTTTTTCTGTGTTTTCCTTCATATTTAAATATTAATCAAGCATATTTTTGGAATCAGAAGAGTTTAAACTCTCAAAAAAGTAAGGTTTTCTTTAGATTTGAGATAATTTTTAAATCACGTCGCTATTCCTTTAATTGTTAATTTAAGAAAATTCCGAAAAGTATCTTCGCTGTAGTTTTTAAGTTATCGGTGGGGAAAAATCACGAAAAACCCATGTTAATCTCCATAGGAAATTAGCAAAAGCGGGTGAATATTACTTTAACGTTACAAAACGGTATCAAGTCATATCTACAAGGGCCTACCGGCCCTGTAGAATTAACTAATAAAATTGTATAAATTTAATTCCGAAGTCGATGCTCTTAAATTTTGTGAGCCGATACTATTCCTTTAAAATGTAGTTTGTATTGAAAGTAGACCTTTAAAATGTATCAAACGCGTTGCCTGTCTCTGCCACTTTTCTCTTTGTTCATGTCTATAACGTAGTGCGAACTTAGCTAGCTATCCCCATGAGAATGACGGTCAAGAGTTAATCTCACCGGGGATTCTTGGCTTCCGTCGGGGTAATCTGACCTTCCGATCCCCCAAGGCTTAATGGCGATGGGCACCCAGAGTTATTTTCTCACCACCGCGACTGCCTTTAGTCTCTAGATGGCGCTATTATATTTCAATCTTCAATGACGTCAGTCGTTAGCATCGCGCGCCACGTTGCGCCGCCGGAATTACCGCTTTGTTTCGGGGCATTGCCGTTTGGAATATAAACTGAAGGTGAACTGGCGCCATTTCTTAATGTCGACGACGGGTCACGTGATTGGAAATGGCGTTTGCGCCGGGTGGGCTGGGTTTAGGGGGTTGGCGCCAAAATGATTTGTAAGCTGAGCGCGCGCTTCGCTTGTATTTGGTCTCGCGCGTTTCCCCTCCCGCCCCCTTTTTAAAGTCTCCTCGGTCTTCCAGGGCCACGTGACCGTTGACGTGTTGTTGACTGTGGCCGCAACTGGAGCGCGCCTGGTAGCGACTCGAGTAGTAGATTTGACCCGGGTGGGGACGTTTTTGCAAACAGCAGCAACACAGGGTGTCCCCGAAGGCCCGACGGTATTTACGAGATATGACGTTGTATAAGATGGGGTTCGTCGTGCAGTTGACGTAGTAGAAGCAACCTTGAAATAACAATTAAAAATATTAAGATTAAGATTATTATTAATGCTTAAACAAAACGCGTGATTACTTTGGGGGAACCTTTTCCCGAGTCTTATTCGAATCCCCACTTAAGTAAATCCCCCCAAAAATAATCTTCCCGGGCTTACACGGAAATGCCTTTAAGTTAAGTACGTCTTCCCTCTAATCCCCTCTCTATATTAGGATGAGACGCGAAACCATTATTACGGACTTCTTTCTTAGCTCAATGACAATTCTTAACCTCCTTTGACCTTGAAAATATATTGGCGGTATTTTTTATCGTATCTTAAAGGGATAGAATCAATCTTTTGACTACAAACGAAAAGCTTTCATTTTTTTAAATCAGATAGAACCTAAAATTACGTTTTCAAAAATATATATATATTGATAGTTTTAATAACTTAACTATTTTTAATTAATGTTTAAAAGAATTAGTTTTCGGCGCCGCTCCCATCACTGCTCCCTCTACAGTCGTTCGGCAAAAACACGAGCGAACCACCTACATTACCCCGCTAGCCTCCTCTCACACGGAAATATAGTAGATTTACACCTAAAAGTAGTTTTCATACTATTGTGCATTTTGCATTTTCGCCAAATTAGTATTTTTCATGGAAGCTAAGCCTTTGCCAAAATAGCGCAAAAATGAGGTGTTTTGGCCATTACCCGTAACTATTTTGACAAATCTCTATCATCCCAACTCTACAACGTAACCAAGAGTTAAGGAAACAAAGGATAATAAACATGATAAATCAGAATTATGTTTACAAATGTCTTCTCGAATATGCGCCGCTTCCCCAGTGAAGGAGAAAAGCTACTATACAGTGATCTAGAGCTACCTATATACTCCTATTTCCAAACAACCAATGAATCAGTGGACGTTAGCAACGTCACTAGGGTAACAAAACAAGTTGGGTGGTATTCGCGGCTAGTTTGAATTTCAAAATATCTAACGTACTTTTCTTAATTTTAAACGGTTTAATTCGATTTTTTTTTGGCACACATAATTTTAGGCACATTTTTTAACCTAAAACTGCCCTCATCTTGTACTAGTCGGAAATCCTTGATTCTATCCCTTTAAATTAAGCGGGAAAAAATTTATACAACACGTGATAAAAATGTCTCGCGCTACCCTTTCAATTTGGTTGGGGGTTGCTATGGAAACGGCGCCGTGGAATATGAACGGTTGCTATGGAAACCACGCGCGTGCATTTTTATCGCGCGAGAATAATGAATAAAGATAGTCTGAGAAAAAGGCGGGAAACGGAAGCACGCGCTTCTTCTGATAATGAAAAAATTCTATATCTTACCGGCGACGTAATATAATTTCTCGTTGACGTCACGGAGTCCGGGCGTCCATCCCTCGGCGTCCACGTAGACGAATAGCAGTCTTTGGGCGTGAAACGGCGCCCAGCAGATAAAGAAAATAACCACTACTGACACTAAAAAGATAATGATAAAAAGAAGGGACGGGAAGGTCAAGGGTCAGGCGATATGTTATAAAGTTAATAACTCTTTAAGTCCGGGCCCGTTCTCGAGATAGTTGGTAGCCGTAATAGTTGTCGCGAAGATGTCCACTACGACGCTCGTAAAAAGGACTGGGGATTCAATTAAGCATTAAGAGCCCCAGGAATGGAGGGAACTTCTTCCACGTTTTTATTTTGTGTTGTCAAAGATAATTGCCTCTTAACGTTACCACGGTAACAAGGAGGTCTTATAGGAGGAAATACTTTACGTACAAGTACCTAATTATAGTGGTACTAATAAATATAACCTAGCCAACCCCCCCCCCCCCCACCTCGCCCCGTTATCGGCTACTCGAGTTATTTTTGAAGAACTATAAGTTCTACGCGCTATTTTTATTTTTGAAATGAAATAATATTTCAACGTAAACGTGAACGTACCCAAAAGTTTAAGAACTTTTCGGGATGAACTCTGTCGGCCGGCTTGACCTCCGTGATTCTCGGAGATGTGTCTAGTGACCTTTGACCTTCTGAGTTTGAGTCCGATCTTGACGTAAAGGACGACTATGAAAGACATGGGTACGACGAAAAATACGCAAGACGAGAAGAGTAGGAGGGGCATGTTGCGGTGGTTGTTTTCGACGGCCATGGCGCAGAAGGCCGATTCCTCGATAATCTTTCCGCTGTTGGCCGGATAATCGACGTAGTTGACCGTGGTCAGCACGGCGAAGGGAATGGCTGAAATGCTGGCCACCGTCCAAAGAACCGTGATGATCTTGACCACTCGGGATAAAAGTTTGACATTTTCTGTTTGAAGAGCGGGTGGCAGATGGCCAAGTAGCGCTCCACCGTGAAGGCCACGATGGTCAAGACGGACGCGTTACTCGTCATTTCGGAGACGAGGGCCCGCAGCGAGCACGTCGTTGAACCCAAGATGTAAGGGTATTGACGCCAATACACCCATAAATCGTTAGGGAGACCTGAAAAATATACGGACCCCAATAGAATTAATATTTGTAACTTGGCAATAATTAACGCAAAGGGCCAGGGAAAATATGACGGGGAATTTCATTAAACAAACAACCCCTCCATAGGAATAGCATTAAACTATACTTTGGAGGCTCGTAACTCTGGTTCTACTAGAGATGCGGGGATGTCCTTTGAGTATGTTATAGTCCAATTTGTACCCCATCTAACCATACTAAGAACATAGGGCTACGACAAACAGGGGCCGAGTACTTAAGCAAAACGTAAAGAAACAAATCCCTCCATAGGAAATGCATTAGACTATACTTTGCAGGCTCACGAGGATGTCCTGTGAGTATGTTATAGCCCAATTTGTCCCCCATCTAACCATACTAAAAGATTTGGGCTACGACAAACAGGGGCCGAGTACTTAAGCAAAACGTAAACAAACAAACCCCTCCATAGGAAATGCATTAGACTAAATTCTGGAGGCCCATAACTCTGGTTGTACTTGAGATACGGGAATGTCCTTTGAGTATGTTATAGTCCAATTTGTCCCCCATCCAACCATACTATAAACTTAGGGTTACGACACATAAGGGCCAAGTAATTAAGCAAAATGTTCAAAAACATGCCATAGGAATAGCATCACACCCAACTTTGGAGGCTCGTAACTCATGTTGTAGTAGAGATACGGGGATGTCCTTTTTGTATGTTATAGTCCAATTTGTAACCCATCCAACCGTACTAAGAACTTAGGGCTACGACAAACAGGAGCCGAGTAATTAAGCAAAATGTTCGTAAACTTATGGTATCGTCTCACTTATTGTTATTATGTTACTTATGATTTTTACGCTGAACTTCAAAGGCCCATAAATCTTGTTCTATTAGAGATACGGGGATCTCCTTTGGATATGTTATAGCCCATTTTGCTCCCCATACAAGGATACTTTAAACTTTAGGCTACCTCAATATCGTCGTCAACTTATTTTTTTGTCTCACTTATTGTTAGAAGGTTACTTTTGATTTTTATTAATAAACTTTGGAGGCTCGTAACTGTGGGTCTAGTAGAGATACGCGGATGTCCTTTGAGTGTGTTATAGCCCAATTTGTCCCCCATCCAACCATACTAAAAAACTAAACAGGGGCCGAGTAATTAAGCACCTGGTTTTTTATTTTTAACCTAACTTGGCAATAATTAAACCGGATTTAGCTCCCAAGTTAAGTGTAGTTATCCAATTAACTATCCCGATCAAATTAAACCTAAATAGGACGAATTGGTGGGTCGTGTCACGTGACGGAGTCTCTTTACCTTGGGGGAGAAAAGGTTTATCTATTTCCTATAGAGGAAATGAAACTGAGCCCTGACAGACAGATGAAGTCGATTTAACTCATTGGGAGTCCTTTTGGGCCGCGGACACTCCGAATATAGCCATCCATAAATTCAAATTAAGAACTGCATAGTGGGCCTAGCAGCGGCTAGTTAGTTCTGTTTTGATGTTTGTCCGTCTATTTATCCTTCGATTACAACCCTAAGGTCAACGTCCAGCCTCGATACCTTTATTTATGATACTATTAGAAAATGAAGTAAACAACTGTTGATTGGTTAAGATTTAGTTGTTACGCTGATGTCAAAGTAGCCAAGTTTGTTTTTAATCTAAATTTTAACAAAATTTATAAGTTAATTTAAAGGGGGGCATAAAAGAAGCTTAGACTTCCATATTTATTTTTCTTTTATGGAATTTTCTTTGAAAGGGAAGAAAAGCTAGAGTGATTTTCTAGTCCAAAAGAATAAATAAATCCGCCGTAGGAAGTACTTGTCGGGTCAAAAGGCTTTACCCGGATTTAGCGGGGACAGGATAGGGGCGGGGGGGGGGCTATCTATTGTCGACGGTCATTACAGGGTTGCCATCCCATCGTTTTCAACCCTCGGGGGGAAAAGTTAAAGCGTCCCCCACCCACGGTCACTTCTGAAGGCGCCGTGCCAGAGAATCAAAGATCCGTATAGGCGATAGTTAAGCTAAGACTGTCCATCGTCTCATTCTCCCCCACTCCCTTCCCGTACTAAATGTTTCCGCTTCCGGCCACAGACAACCACCGGAAGTAGTTCCCCCTTACTCGCGCCGAGATTATAAACGATACTTTATCATCAAAAACAAAGAAAACAAAGCGGGGCTGCCCGGAACGAGGCTTGAAAACTGCCAAAAATAAATCAAAATAAATGCTAGCACGAGATACTTCGTGCGCGCCTTTATTGTTCTTTGCTTGGCGCATGAAATTGGAAGATTTGTTCAATGACGTAACACCTGAGCGCGTGAAATCGGCTCGTGCCTCGATTTGGTATGTTCCCATTTTCCCCAATCCCATAACACCCAAAAGCAGTATTTCGCCCAAAAGATTTTTTGTCCCATTTCGCCCAAAAGATTTTTTTCCCATTTCGCCCAAGCCCAGAAGTTGAGATTTAATTTTAGCCTTTAGAAATAAAAAAGACCTAGAAAAAATTAGCCTTGGGTTGGGTTGGGTTAGGCTAGGTTAGGTTAGGTTAGTAATATTTTGGAAATGGTTTAACAATGTTACGCCTTTTCCAAAAACATTAATGTTTACAATTATCTTCTTCCGAATAAAATAACCTTTCTCAAATTATAATATGCCTTTTCCAAAAAATAACTGTTTACAATTATCTTCTTCCGAAATAAAATAACCTTTCTCAAATTATAATATGCCTTTTCCAAAAATAACTGTTTACAATTATCTACTTCCGAAATATAAACCTTTCTCGAATTATTTTCCTAAGAGAATTGTAAACTGATACAGCCTGAAGAATAGTACAATATTTAAGTGTACTTTTTTAAAAAAAAGTCATAAATACGCGCCGAGTTTATTAAAGCAGTGCAAGGCACGGATCGAGAGGATATTGTAAGGGAAATTAATAACCAATGTTTCTGTTTTGGGGGAAAAATATTTTGGGACAAATGAGTTTGGGAGAAAGGGGAATTGGGGAAACTGTTTTTGGGTGAAATGGGGGAGAATCCTCGATTTAATTTGGCGCCTTTTTTTCGTAGCTCGCGTGACTAAAGAATCCCATGCAGCGCGAAGAATTTGGCGCGCGTTTTTTTCTATAAGCACGTGTTCCGTTAGGTTATTTGTTATACTAGAATCTTCCTCTTGACGTCATGACGAGATTATATAAAAACGTCTTGGTTTGGACCAAGGCCGAAAAAACAAACGATATGTGTGAGGTTTATCAATTGACTGAAGTTACAGATATTGAAATTTTTTCTAGTTATTTTTATACACTCAATCCTTAATCAATATTTAATTCAATCAACTGATTTTACTGTTAATCGACCTAGTCCCTCTAAATTAATTGAAAAAATTACATATCTACGCTTTTTCAAGAACAATTACATTTTCCGAAAACATTTTATCATGAAATTAATTATTTTGAAGGGATTTCGTGTCGATGCTCACTAACTTGTGAGCATCTTGACCGACATAGTTTTAATAGTTGCTGGCTTGACAAATTTTCAAGTTTGCACCAAAAGAAGTTTTAATCTGTTTTAAGTTGTTGATAAGACTGTCGTTTAGAGTGAATGTCGTCTACTTAAGACAAAGCAACAAAGCTTATCCTGTGTGGTAAAGGGTAAAGATCACATAAACAGAAATACTTCTCAGACTTGTTGTATTCATTTCCCGCGGAAATAATATGGTTAAACACATCATTCATTACTACTTATGCCAAGAAGGTCACATTTAACTCCGACACCCCCTCCCTTCCTCTATTTTCCCAATATATGGCATTTTATAATCACCAGTGGTTTCAGGGTATGGGTCATCTGAGCCGTCGCAACACACTCAGCCAATATCACCATAGACTGACCAAGAAATTCTTAAGTACGGAATAGGAAGTTCCAGTGCAACTTTACCATCAAAGAGGCGACAATAGAAATGTAGCATTTCGATATACGAAATTAAATGTATAAATTCGCGCAACACCCTTGTTTGGCATCCACGATCAAATATTTACATTTTTCATTCGAGTTATGCCAAAGTTCGCTTGCTTTTTTTAGACATCCAGTAGAACATTTCAAATATTCAATACTGTATCCTCAACATGATAAATTAAAGGGATAGAATCAAGGATTTCCGACTAGTACAAGATGAGGGCAGTTTTAGGTTAAAAAATGTGCCTAAAATTATGTGTGCCAAAAAAAAATCGAATTAAACCGTTTAAAATTAAGAAAAGTACGTTAGATATTTTGAAATTCAAACTAGCCGCGAATACCACCCAACTTGTTTTGTTACCCTAGTGACGTTGCTAACGTCCACTGATTCATTGGTTGTTTGGAAATAGGAGTATATAGGTAGCTCTAGATCACTGTATAGTAGCTTTTCTCCTTCACTGGGGAAGCGGCGCATATTCGAGAAGACATTTGTAAACATAATTCTGATTTATCATGTTTATTATCCTTTGTTTCCTTAACTCTTGGTTACGTTGTAGAGTTGGGATGATAGAGATTTGTCAAAATAGTTACGGGTAATGGCCAAAACACCTCATTTTTGCGCTATTTTGGCAAAGGCTTAGCTTCCATGAAAAATACTAATTTGGCGAAAATGCAAAATGCACAATAGTATGAAAACTACTTTTAGGTGTAAATCTACTATATTTCCGTGTGAGAGGAGGCTAGCGGGGTAATGTAGGTGGTTCGCTCGTGTTTTTGCCGAACGACTGTAGAGGGAGCAGTGATGGGAGCGGCGCCGAAAACTAATTCTTTTAAACATTAATTAAAAATAGTTAAGTTATTAAAACTATCAATATATATATATTTTTGAAAACGTAATTTTAGGTTCTATCTGATTTAAAAAAATGAAAGCTTTTCGTTTGTAGTCAAAAGATTGATTCTATCCCTTTAATTTCATGATAAAATGTTTTCGGAAAATGTAATTGTTCTTGAAAAAGCGTAGATATGTAATTTTTTCAATTAATTTAGAGGGACTAGGTCGATTAACAGTAAAATCAGTTGATTGAATTAAATATTGATTAAGGATTGAGTGTATAAAAATAACTAGAAAAAATTTCAATATCTGTACTTCAGTCAATTGATAAACCTCACACATATCGTTTGTTTTTTCGGCCTTGGTCCAAACCAAGACGTTTTTATATAATATCTGTCGCTTCAGTCTTAATGTAATTAAATTTTGAGTAATTATGTTTTCTTTACCGCTTATTATTATGTCCAATTACGATGATCAAAACATTTATCTAGCAGGGCCCGAACTTTGCACCTTCCGCGTGTTAGGCGGACGAGATAACCACTACACTACATATACCTGGTAATACTGAGATTCCGAAGAGATCTAGCTTATAATTATGTCCAATCACGATGGTCAAAACATGTATCTACCAGGGCTCGAACCCGGGACCTTCCGCGTGTAAAGCGGACGTGATAACCACTACACCATAGATACTTGGTTATTCTGAGTTTTCGAAGAGCTCTAGAATTATTATCACGATGGTCGAAACAAGTACTTCTGTAATTAACTAAAATTAACATACTTAGACTTAATTGTTTTGATCAAGCTGGCCGATAGCACACCCTGAATACTTAATTGTTAATTTAAGATAATTCCGAAAAGTATCTTCGCTGTAGTTTTTAAGTTATCGGTGGGGAAAAGTCACGAAAAACTCATGTTAATCTCCATAGGAAATTAGCAAAAGCGGGTGAATATTGCTTTAACGTTACAAAACGGTATCATGTCATATCTACAAGGGCCTACCGGCCCTGTAGAATAGAGAAATGCAAGGGCCCATAATCCTAAGCTTATTGGATGAAAGAAGTCCGTTTTTTTAGGCCAGCTAGCGAGCGATATCTTAGGAACAATTTACCGGGGATACAATTTTCCCTAACTACCGATAAAAACATGGCTTGTTCTCTGGATATGGACAGAAACACATAATCGGAAGTGCGTTAGTATCTCTTCCAAATGATAGTGCATGGGGGGGGGGGTGTTAAAGCGCTTTACTTCCTTTTGCTATAGGCTATATATATATAAAGTTGAAAGCATTTATTTCCTATTTTTTGTTATAAGAAAGTGGCAAAGTTTGTAGGAAACTTTTACGGGAGATTTACCCCCCCCCCTCCAAACTCGGACACGCTATTATTAACTTGTTAAGGAAGAGAAGAAAGCTGTCCCTCGATTGCCTTCCTTATTCTATAACTTGAAGGCGCCGCTTAAATAGAAACGTTGTTAAAGAATAGTCTCCGTTGCCATGGAAACCATCAGCCTGTTTAGGGGGGGGGACCAGCCCCGCTGATTCGCGAGATCATAAGTTAATGCCTCTAAGTACTCAAATACGGGTTACAACTGGGCATCTTCTGCAGGCTACTGTGACGTCAGAACTCGTATAGCGCTAAGATCCGAAGAGAGAAAATTTTGAAATTTCTGTCGCGGTGCAGCCACCAAGCGGTCGAGACGAAAAAAAATCATCCAGTGGAATAAAGGAGATTTTTACGTTTCGTATAGGCAGGCACTGGGGGGGAACGAATTTTACTTGAGCAACCCCAAATCCCCCTCTCTCTCTGGTGAGATAGAGGCGGGCGGTTTCAGTCCTGAAACATTCTAAAAGGGATAAAAGAAACGCTAGGCTAGGCGGTACAATTTTGTATTGAAGTTGAGGTGATAAATGATACGGAGAGAGTATAGGGTTTCATTAAAGGGAGCCAGACAAACACTATTGCCATAGAAGTGGAAGCGATTTGTGTACTTAGAGGCATAATTAACTTATGGCGAGATGTATAGCTTTCATAGGCCGAAGGAGGAGGCTGCGGAAATTTAGTACCTAATAAATACCCTTGTTCTCTGGCCGATTTTTACGCGGTCGAAAATGTTGTAGGAGATTTTGCCCCCCCCCCCCACGAGGGCCACCGTTTTCGAGTTACGATTGGATTGTTGAGCACTTAATTAAATTACAAATAATTGTCCTTAAAATATTGAATGATTATCGCTCCAAAGAGGTTCCTATAATCATATTTAACATCGATACGATTTTAGCAATTTATTTTCACTTAAATGACCCGGGCTAAATTAACTTTCAGGGGTTTTCAAGCTCTCCTGAAACGTGGGTTTTAAGCCTCGGTCAGCGAACTTTAAACTTTTATTTCTGTGACTTAACCCAGACCTTTAATTGTTTTAACTGCGATTCAACACTAATTCTACTGGTACCACCGATGGCCTTGTACTGTTCAACACTGTTTTCGTAGTTCCATAAGGACGTCACGTCATCAGTAAACACTATATCTCCCGACACGCCGTCAAAATGGGAGACGAAGACCAACATCAGGACTCACCTGGTAACTGCCTAGTGCAAGGATGTAAATATAATCGTAAAGATGAAAAGGCAAGTAAAGTCCCTATGGTTACATGCGATATATGTCTTGTCTACTACCACCTATCCTGTATAAATGTAAAAATCACGGAAGCAAAGCGATTCTATTGCTGCAAGGACTGCAGGGAAAGACTTACTAAGCCTTGTACTTGTATGAACCCTCACGCAACTAAATCGGATAAAAACGAGCTTATTGATCTAAAAAAACAAGTCGCCAACGTAAAATTATCCTTAAGCAAACACGCTACACACCTCCAGACAGAAATCGATAAGGTAAAGACTGAAATTAATGCCGATTTAACGGCTAAATTGCGTATCATCCAGACCGTACACAGCGAAAGCATACAAGCTCTAGAAACTAAAATTACTGCATACTCAGAGGGAAAAGAAATAAGACCTCTAGATGACAGTATAATACCTAGGCGCACGGTTCTTACTTTGCCAAAACCTACGTTGGACACACGTCAACCGGCGAGACCGACCAATAACGCCTCGTGTCCGATTACTACCCCAAATCCCGTGCCGTCACTGGCCCGGCATGGATGGTTAGCGGGGAAAAGGCCTGCAATCAGCGAAGATACAAGGATCAGGTCAAAAACCAAATCCACCAAAGACACCATGCCAAGCGAGCGGGCAGCCCAGTGCAAAATAAAAACATCCACCACTTTAAATGACTACTTCATTGGCCACTGCTCTAATACAGTAGCTGAGGGAGACATGCAAGCATACATTGAAAGTAATGACCTAACGATATCAGATATAAGATTAACCGCGAAATCGCATAACCCCTTGGGTCGCTATTCTATGAGAGCGGTAGCTCTCTTAGATAAGACTTCATACTGCTCTTAATGTATAAGGAGGGTTTTTTGTTTGGATGTAGTTTTTTTTGTATTGTACTAATTGGTTCAAAAAAAATCCACTGAACTACAATTCGGACCCTTAATATGTGGTTAAAATTTCAAAGAGATCCATTAATTAGTTTATTTTATAAAAAATAAAGTTGCTAAGGGTGGTTTTCATTTCCATAAAATTAATCACAGATTTTGACGAAAAACTGGAAATTTCCCATAGAAATAACGTGGGAAATTTTCCAAAGTTACAAATTTTGTCCATACCCTTACAAAAATAACTATACGTTAGATAGATTTGAAAACGGTCTTAAATGAAAGCCCCATATCCATAGTTGGCGCCTATTTTTTTTCATCAAGAAAAATTAAGTTTAAGTACTGTTTTTCATAGTTTTAATTACATGCTCCGACTTACGTGGTTTACCCTGAAACTATGGAACCTGCGACATTTTAGCATGAGTAATGTAGTGTATGAAGCGAGTTTGGTCGTTTTACCGCGGTTATAGTCAAATTCTTGGAACAAATAGCTAGCTTAATGGACATTTTATCTTTTCTCTGCTTAGGTTAAAGCTACTTAAACTTGATTACCTTGTGGGTGCTTGTAGGTACTTGTGGGTGCTTGTAGGTACTTGTTGGTGCATGTAGGTACTTGTGGGTGCTTATGGGTACTTGTAGGTGCTTATGGGTACTTGTAGGTGCTTATGGGTACTTGTAGGTGCTTATGGGTACTTGTAGGTGCTTATGGGTACTTGTAGGTGCTTATGGGTACTTGTAGGTGCTTATGGGTACTTGTAGGTGCTTATGGGTACTTGTAGGTGCGTGTGGGTGCTTGTAGGTACTTGTGGGTACTAGTAGGTGCTTGTGGGTACTAGTGGGTGCTTGTGGGTACTTGTGGGTACTTGTGGGTGCTTGTAGGTACTTGTGGGTGCTTGTAGGTACTTGTGGGTACTTGTGGGTGCATGTAGGTACTTGTGGGTGCTTGTGGGTGCTTGTCGGTACTTGTTGGTGCTTATGGGTACTTGTGGGTACTTGTAGGTGCTTGTGGGTACTTGTAGGTGCTTGTGGGTTCTTGTGGGTACTTGTAGGTACTTGTGGGTTCTTGTGGGTACTTGTAGGTACTTGTGGGTTCTTGTGGGTACTTGTAGGTACTTGTGGGTTCTTGTGGGTACTTGTAGGTACTTGTGGGTGCTTGTGGGTGTTTGTAGGTACTTGTGGGTGCTTGTGGGTGTTTGCAGGTACTTGTGGGTGCTTGTAGGTACTTGTGGGTGCATTTAGGTACTTGTGGGTGCATGTAGGTACTTGTGGGTGCATGTAGGTACTTGTGGGTGCTTGTAGGTACTTGTGGGTGCTTGTAGGTACTTGTGGGTGCTTGTAGGTACTTGTGGGTGCTTGTAGGTACTTGTGGGTGCTTGTAGGTACTTGTGGGTGCTTGTAGGTACTTGTGGGTGCTTGTAGGTACTTGTGGGTGCTTGTAGGTACTTGTGGGTGCATGTAGGTACTTGTGGGTGCATGTAGGTACTTGTGGGTGCATGTAGGTACTTGTTGGTGCATGTAGGTATTTGTGGGTACTTGTGAGTGCTTGTAGGTACTTGTGAGTGCTTGTAGGTACTTGTGAGTGCTTGTAGGTACTTGTGAGTGCTTGTGGGTACTTGTGAGTGCTTGTGGGTACTTGTGAGTGCTTGTGGGTGCTTGTAGGTACTTGTGGGTGCTTGTGGGTGCTTGTAGGTACTTGTGGGTGCTTGTAGGTACTTGTGGGTACTTGTGAGTGCTTGTGGGTACTTGTGGGTGCTTGTAGGTACTTGTGGGTGCTTGTATGTACTTGTGAGTGCTTGTAGGTACTTGTGGGTGCATGTAGGTACTTGTGGGTACTTTTGAGTGCTTGT
Organism: Phalangium opilio; assembly: GCF_054372755.1. Taxonomy (NCBI): domain Eukaryota; kingdom Metazoa; phylum Arthropoda; class Arachnida; order Opiliones; family Phalangiidae; genus Phalangium; species Phalangium opilio. Next base: position 2,381,336 of record NW_028324223.1, read on the forward strand.
AGGTACTTGAAGGTACTTGTGGGTACTTGTGAGTGCTTGTAGGTACTTGTAGGTACTTGTGGGTACTTGTGAGTGCTTGTAGGTACTTGTAGGTACTTGTGGGTACTTGTGAGTGCTTGTAGGTACTTGTGGGTGCTTGTAGGTACTTGTGGGTGCTTGTAGGTGCTTGTGGCTGTTTGTAGGTGCTTGTGGGTGTTTGTAGGTGCTTGTGGGTGTTTGTAGGTGCTTGTGGGTGTTTGTAGGTACTTGTGAGTGCTTGTAGGTACTTGTGAGTGCTTGTAGGTACTCGTAGGTACTTGTGGGTGTTTGTAAGTACTTGTAGGTACTCGTAGATACTTCTGGGTGTTTGTATGTACTTGTAGGTACTCGTAGGTACTTGTGGGTGCTTGTAGGTACTTGTGGGTTCTTGCCCCGGGTACTTGTGGGTTCATGTAGGTACTTGTGGGTGTTTGTAAGTACTTGTAGGTACTCGTAGGTACTTGTGGGTGCTTGTAGGTACTTGTGGGTTCTTGCCCCGAGTACTTGTGGGTGCTTGCTCCGGGTACTTGTGGGTGCTTGCCCCGGGTACTTGTGGGTGCTTGCTCCGGGTACTTGTGGGTGCTTGCCCCGAGTACTTGTGGGTGCTTGCTCCGGGTACTTGTGGGTGCTTGCCCCGGGTACTTGTGGGGGCTTGCCCCGGGTACTTGTGGGGGCTTACCCCGGGTACTTGTGGGTGCTTGCCCCGAGTACTTGTAGGTACTTGTGGGTGCTTGTGGGTGCTTGTAGGTACTTGTGGGTGCTTGTAGGTACTTCTGGGTACTTGTGGGTGCTTGTAGGTACTTCTGAGTGCTTGTGGGTGCTTGTAGGTATTGTGGGTATTTGTAGGTATTTGTAGGTACTTGTGGGTGCTAGTAGGTACTTGTGGGTGCTTGTAGGTACTTGTGGGTGCTTGTAGGTACTTGTGGGTGCTTGTAGGTACTTGTGGGTACTAGTAGGTACTTGTGGGTACTTGTGGGTGCTTGTAGGTACTTGTGGGTGCTTGTGGGTACTTTTGGGTAGATGCTTTGCCCGGGTGCTTGTAGGTGCTTGTGGGTAGGTGGAATTTTTAGGGGGGCGCCTCGCGTTTCAATAAATGATTGTAAAAAATGTATTATTCTAATTACAATAAGAATACAAACTTTTAATGATTTACGTTTTATTTTCGAAGTATCATTATAAATAAATGTCTGATTGAGCTAAAGTTATGGTCCCCTTTATATATGTTTCTGCTTAGTGCAGATTTTGAAAATGTAAAACAGTTAATTAAATTGAAGACTGAAGGAACAGATATTAATCAAAAATGTCTTGATTAGAATCAAGACCTAAAAAGTATCGATAAGACTGAGGTTATCACTTGTCTGAATGATCAGATATTAATTTTTCTTTTTAATTGAAACTTAAATGCATGCTTAAGAAAAAACAACGTTCCATTACCGTTTTCCGTTGAAATAAATTATTTTACTGGTAATCAATTTCAAAAATTTACTTATCTCGGCTTTTCGACCACAATTCCATTCCCCGAAAACATTTTATCATTACATTAATTACTTTAGGGAGATAACGTGTCAAAATAGCCTATAAAAGAAGAAAAAACTGTAATAGCGGTCTGTATAGCCATGATAACAACCTTTTAAAAGTTGCAAGCACTATATAACCCTTTCGAGACTAACTGGACCTGAGCAAACTATAGCTTAACCTGCTACTAGTACGACCAGAGAGAATTGATGTAATCTGGAGTTGAAATTTCATCATGTGCGACCTGCGGCCCTGAAACTCTCCTATAGTCCCAATGTGTGTAGAACATAATTTTTTCGCTGTTATCTGCCAAAATCAATCTTTCTAGATAGTACCGCCTGCTCACTTGAATTTTTCATGATATAATAAGGTTTGAATGAACAAAATTCTAGATTACTATTTTCACTACTATGTCCCTCTGCTAACTTGAAGCAAACTTTCCTCTCTTTCTGCTGCTCATTACCGGTGCCATTCCCTTGACTTTCTGTTCGTTATAACTACTATCATGAATTTATTTATTTCAAACCAAAGTATAAAAAAATGGATTCTTTTTCCTTTTGTGCTACTTAGAATTTTCAAATGTATAAAATGTTGTGCCGTGCCATATCAAATAGTCTCTAACCATTGTTAGAAACTAGAGATAGAAATTGGGCAGTAACACTGATCATGCCCTGAACTATGAGAAAGAACAATACGACGGTTGACTAAAGTACACTTGATATTACATCATTTTGCAAAACCGCGAGTAAAAATCTTACTGTCCCTATTCAATTTGGCGCCATTGGTTTTAGAATAATTAAAATGTTCCACTGCGAAGCGTGCCGGTCACAAATGGGGATGTAACGTCTTTAGGAACCTTTTAAAACGCAAAACCATACACGTACTCTCCCAAAAGTAATTAATGTAATGATAAAATGTTTTCGGGGAATGGAATTGTGGTCGAAAAGCCGAGATAAGTAATTTTTGGAAATTGATTACCAGTAAAATAATTTATTTCAACGGAAAACGGTAATGGAACGTTGTTTTTTCTTAAGCATGCATTTAAGTTTCAATTAAAAAGAAAAATTAATATCTGATCATTCAGACAAGTGATAACCTCAGTCTTATCGATACTTTTTAGGTCTTGATTCTAATCAAGACATTTTTGATTAATAGATGCTTTGTCGTACGCTCAGCCTCTAATAAGTCGGATTTCCTGCTGCCAGAAAAATGACCAAAAGGCACCTATTGTATATGCCTATCAAACAACCAGGACCCAAAGAAAGTCTTTGGAACAAACGATGATGTGGAAGCTCGTGATCTGGCCCACATTCCAAAGCATAAATACTACCTCTCGAACTGTGATAATGACATAAACGAGGAAGACATCACAGCTCACCTCCTTGATCTGGGCATAGTTGATTCAGTAGTCAAAGAACTTTCCCAAAACCATACGTGGAAAAAAGCCTTTACAATAGAGTGCCCGAAAAATTACGGAAAGAAGCCCTATGCCAGGATAATTGGCCTAGCCCGCTGACAATAAGTCGATATAGAGAACCAAGAATCAAGCCAACTCAAGGCCAACAGGCCCACCAAAATCCGCCACAAAGGATCTGACCACCAAATATTTTAAAAAATAAAGGGCTCCGTATCGGTCATATTAACATTAAAAGCCTCGTACCACACATACATGACGTGATAAACATCATAGATACCTACAATTTTGATATATTCGGGGTCACTGAAACCTGGCTAAATCACTGTGTCCCAGAACTTTGTACCTGACATACAAGTAAAGTTTCAAATTGAACACATATGGTGCACCCTCTACGAGACCAAATCAAAACCCGTCGAAATAGGAGTCTGTTACTATCCTCCTGATATGCAAAACTCTAAAGCACTAAACCAGGACTTCAAGACGCTCCTTTCGCATATGAACCCCGGCCACAGTTCCGAAGTTATCATGCTAGGTGACTTAAATTGCGATTTAATGAAGAAACCGCTCGAACCAAAGACTAAAGCCCTAATTAAATGCCTGTCCACTTATAAACAACTAATCGAAGAGCCAACGAGGACAACATCAACTAGTGCCACATTAATTGATCACATATATACCACTAGTCCCCACCGCATACTAGATAGTGGGGTCATACCCTTCGGTAGCTCTGACCATGATCTAATATACTGCATAAGGAAAAAGCAATGCCCAAGAAACATGAAAATAATCTCGCAGGCGAGGGACTATCGCAATATGGACCTAAATCGATTCATAGAAGAAATAACCGAGGCTCTTAATAATTTAGAATTCCTCGATGTCGAGGAAGGGGTTAGAAAGCTGGAATTAACCATAACTAACTGCCTAGACGTATTCGCTCCTACCATACACATACGTAAAACTGTCTCCCCCCCCCCCACCCTGGCTGACAAACGAAGTGAAGCACCTGATGCATATTCGTGATATAACAAAAAGAAGGTCCCATAAAAACCCTGATCTACTAGAGCAATACCGAAGCTTACGTAATGCAGTCACAAAGGCCGTCAAACTAGCGAAGACCAAGTATTTCGAAAAACACCTAGGAAAACATACATCTAACATCTGGAAAGTAATGAAGCCTTACCTAAAACCTAAAAACCATACAGTCACCTCTCTGCATATCAATAACGAGACAATTACCAGCCCCATGGATATAGCGACTCTCTTTACTAACCATTTCTCAAATAGCCATTTAAAAAGGCCCCTAAAAGATACTAAACATAGTGCATTGACGCCAGTGGAACCACCGCAAGCTACATTTAGCCTTCAAAACGTCGATGTAATGACAGTTTTTAAACACCTTAAGGCACTTCCAAACAGTAGAGCCGCCGGCACTGACGGGCTACCCGTATCACTAATCAAAGGCCTAGCTATACTAATAGCCCCAATTTTAACCAAGATCATAAATATATCCTTCCAAACGGGAAACTTCCCTACCAAGTGGAAAGAGGCGAAGATTGTACCAATACTAAAATCTGGTAACCCGAATGAACCCGGCAACTATAGGGGTATATCTATCCTTCAAGCCATAAGTAAAATCCCAGAAAGATGCGCTCATGAACAGCTATTACATTATTGTCTCGCCAATGACGCGTTCTACGAAATGCAGGCCGGCTTCCTACCAGGCCATTCCACGATGACAGGCATCTTAAACCTGCATGAAACAATCATATGCAATCTTGAAGCGGGTAAATATGTAGCGGTGGCCTTCCTCGACATGACCAAGGCTTTTGATAGCGTTGAGCATGATACGCTAAAAGAGATTCTGGCAGACATCGGCTTAGACAACACATCTCTGAACTGGTTCAACTCATATTTGAGTGAGCGATATCAAGCTGTAACTATAAATGGTGCCACTGCCACCCCATTACCAGTAAAGACAGGAGTTCCCCAGGGAAGTGTCCTGGGACCCCTTCTCTTCAATCTGTATACCAGGAACAACTTTAAAGCACTCAACTCATCAACGCTAATGGAATACGCCGATGACGATGCCGTCCTTAATGCCAACGAAAACCTTGAAACCCTAATCAGTGACCTAGATAGCGACGTCTTAGCCCTAAAAGGGACCTTATTGGCAAAAGGGCTAATACTCAACGAGAAAAAATCTGCCTTTATGATCTTCTCTCCTAGCACCTTCAAACGGCCGGCTTCGAACATAGTCACTGAGCTCACCAAAACACGAATCTCGAGGGTAATGACCTTTAAATATTTGGGTCTCCACTTCGACGAACAACTAAAGTGGACCTTTCACATTGACCAAACACTAAATAAAGTAAAACAAAAAATTTGGCTTTTTAAACCGTAAACAGTCTAACTTCAAAGTCACTACTAATGCTCTACAATGCGCTAGTACAACCAGTTTTTGACTATGCGGATATATTTTACTGTAACTCAAGTAAAACCAAACGAAAGAAACTTCAAACCCTTCAAAACAATTGTGCCAGAGCAATCTTGCGTAAACCATGCCGATCCTCAGCAACAGCAGCGAAAAACGAACTAGGTTGGATGAACCTGTCTCAAAGATCCACCTTCCATATATTGATATTAATGTTTAAAATTTTCCATAATGACTGTCCAAAATATATCTCAGGACTCTTTCAAGACTCGCTGACCCCTACACATGAGTATAACTCACGTAGACGGTTTACAAATTTTAACTCGCAAGTAAAACGCAACGCCTTTAGCGCGAAAAGTATAAGAGTGAACGGAGTAAACCTATGGAACTCCCTAAACACAGAATTAAAAACCGAAAACTGTCTGAAAAAATTCAAACGAGAGCTGAAGGAATTCGTGCTGACTCAATTACATAGCTAAGCGAAAGAAATAAATAAAAACAAAAACAATAGTATGTATGAAAATAACTGAAAACTTAACATATTTTACGAATTTTTACTATTTAATATATCTAATTTAACGCAAATGGACTCCTATGTAAAACAGTGCAAACTGATGAGGAATATCCAAATAAAAGCTTTTATTATTATTATTATTATTATTATGTTAATTGTACGGCCCCTGTAGAAATGTTTAAACCAGCATTACACTCGCGTTCGGGGGGAAAGCTACGTCATAGGGGTCGAGGGAATTTAATGATAATGCTAGGTTATCTCATTTTGGTTAAGGAAATTGAAGCGTACAAAATAATATTATTTTGTTCATCCGCATTGGGGAATGAATGCAAGCACGAATGCCATTTGGTTAAAGGAATGACTACTACTACTACTACTACTACTACTACTATATGGTCATTTACCCCTTGACCCCACTCCCCGCTCTTTTCTGGGGGATCTTTCAGCCCCTTCCCGATTGTATGGGCCGCGTTACTTCCGCTCCCTATAACAAATAGGATTTTGGTTTTGCCCCAACCAAGAATGTTTTTATATATTTTTGTATGGGGGATCCGTTTTATTTTTTCGCTGTTCCCAGGTTTTTTTCTTTTTCAATTGCTTTATAGACGAGATATATCCGAACCTCTACTTCTTCTTTCATTGGTTGAGGTTTTACTGTGTGGCCAGGATTGAATTGAACCGCGAATGCATACGGTTAATTGGAATGATCGCGTAGAGCCATTTTCACTCGATGCGTCTTATCTAGGCGGATTATGTTGCGGGAGGAGAATTTTGAAAGTTATCGTTTTGATGTTTGGAGATTATATTCGATGAAATGTCCCTTTTCTCGTCGTGTTTTTAAATTTCCTCTATCATTTATGGGAGTAAAGTTACGGGCATATTAACGGGACCCTAAATCGGTAAATCTTTCATATTTTGCGTGGGCGTCTCCCCCCCCCCTCCGGCCCTGTAACTTTCATATTTTGTTCACGAAAATTCGTGAAACTTGAAAACGTTATTCTATAAATTATCCGCTTTCTAAATGTATTTTCAAATTTGCTCCATCTTGTATGGAACTAAAGTTGCGGTCGGTCGGCGGATGAAACGCTCGCTTAGCCTAATCTTGACCACGCAACTCTTATAATAAGAATTGATAGCCACAGCCGGGTGTGTATAGGGGGCGCTGGCGTGTAAAACAAGAAGTCTGCCGATAGGATAGGAATCTTAAAGTGATACTAAAATGGTATACCGGAAAAATAGTGGTTCATTTATTTACGAAAGAATTGTACCTACCTAATAATTGCTACAAAATAAAATAATTAATTCAGAAACATTTTCCGCTGCAGTAGGAGTATTTTAGTATCACTTAAATTCTTTGTTTATTTCGGTTGTTAGCTAAATGGATTTAATTGTTTTTGTTTCTACACTGCTTTTATATTGCATTCTCTGGAATGTACGCAAAGTAGTTAAGCTTTCTTTACCTGCAATTAATTTCTTGTCTCTTTAATAACTGTAGGAATCCCCCACCCCAGTTATAAAACATCCGCTGATCAGATTGTTCTTTTCATGTTTAACGGGAATCGGCATCCGTTTCTATTCCCCCACAGATCCTAACGCGTTAAAAGGCGCCGATCGGCGATCTGCCATTAGTCCCTATCATTAGGTCATTTTTTTCACGCGCCAAATATTTTCTGCGCGTGCTTTTTATTTCTCGTTTCAAGTACCAAGTAATTTGCGTACATTTTAAATAAAAAGAGATGGCTGGCAGGATGCGTAAATATAAACATCAAAAATAAATAAAAATAGCGTCCTTTAGAAATCGGGAAGCAGCGGTTTAGTCTTTGACTCCTCCCCCGCCCTCGTGCCATATTTTCGCTCTAGTAACGGAATAGGATGATGCGATTTAACTTTGCAATGAAGGGAAAGATATGGCGGAGGGATTAATAATGTTAAAGTTATATTAAGGAGAAAATAGTCCCTCGCAACTTAATCCGGGAATTCCGTGGAAAACGTTGTTGGGCTACTTAGCTTCTTTCTAAGAAATCCGAGTCAAGCCCGCGGCCAAAAGGGGTCGGACACTCGATACTAAATCGATACTCTTTTAAACTTTAGAAACTATGGTTCGCTTAAGAGTTAACCAAGTTTTTTAAAAATCAATAAAGCTGGAAAATATGGGGTGTAGGTGAAAAATGAGTGTTTGACCTCTCGGTTCGGTTTATACGGTCAAAGTACGGACGGGGTCGAGCCGGCCCCATCCGTCAATGTCAAATCATGGATGAAGGATTTATTTATTTATTTATTATTGAACGCTGTTCGTGAAGACAGCAGAGTGGCTTGTGTACGAACATCGGATACAGAATGAGTTGTAAAATAGATTAAAACAATGCTAAGAAATACAATGTGGTATAATAAATGAGACTAGATATACTAACAGTATAAAATTATAGTAACATAGGAGAGTAGAAATAAAAAATAAGTATGGGGGAATAATGATTAACAAAAAAAAAAAACAAAAAGAAAAAATTTAGCTAGTATTCGGGGAAAGAGCAAAAATGGTTCGAGAGTTCGCGCCGGAAAGCGGCTTTATTGGTTAGGGTAACAATGTCTTCAGGCAGAGAATTCCAGTCGTTAATAACGGCACATGTAAAATGGGATTGGCGGAAGGAAGTACGGGTTTAGCTAATTTTTTTGAGTGGCCTCGGGTACGCGAATCAGAATGGCGGGTGAAAAAAACCGAGAAATCCAAATCAAGTTTTAGGTGGAAGAAGTCATGAACTAAACAGAGATTATTAATACGCGTGGAGACAGGGTCAATTGCGAGAAGGGACAGGCGGGTAGGGGCTGGCTTGTTACAAATAATATTGGAGAGTTTGGTGAAGGCGTTTTGAGCTTTCTGCAAGACCTGTAGATCGGTGGAGGTTTGAGGCATCCAACATTCGACGCTCTACAGGATGTGCAACTCCCTATACTAAAAAGTAGACAAGTCGATACTAGCGCCGCCTGGCTACCAGCGCTGGAAACCCTCGCGGGAAGAATAATAACTACTGGACATAAGAAAAAAACCCCCTGTTTTGCTTCTAGCAGACGACGCTAAGGAAAAAACGATGGTAGCGCGTGTTTTTTTTCTCGTGTCCAGTATTTTTTATTTTTCCCGCGAAGGTTTCCAGCGCTGGAAGCCACGCGGCGCTAGTATCGACTTGTCTACTTTTTAGTATAGGGAGTTGCACATCCTGTTGAGCGTCGAATGTTTTTCACGCGCATCCTTCATCCATGGTCAAATCTCTTAAACGACTTGGAAAAAGGAACAAACTACTTTCACAATGAAAAGCTCCCGACACAAGTTTCGACGATATTCTTTAAGAGGGGTGGGGGAGGGTGCCTTTTTATTTCCGCGTTTCCGATATAGGAACTGTATTACACTGACACAAAATGATGGTACTTAGAAACCCTCCCCCCCGCTATCAACCCCCAACTCCGGGGGGCGGGAAGGCGAAGAATGATACCCCCGGAAAATAATAATAATGAAGTAAATGCCCCACCCCTCTGTCATTCGCACGAGACAATTAAAGCGCGTGGAGTTCATTTTGAATTAAATTTCAAATCACGCGCAAAGATAACTTAAACTTTGAAATAAAAATACAACTAGATAAATTCACGTGACTTAATAAAAGTGCGCGTGCGCGAATGTAAAATATTTTCACGCGCGTCTGGTCAAATTAAATAAAAAATAATTCGCATTCTAATAATAGATACCTCGGAATGCTTGGAAAAGGTGGGTTTCCGAAAAAAAAAAAACAAATATAAAAAAATAACAATTATTGGGGGCCGTGTGTCGAGGAAGTTTCTTTCGGTTGGTAACGAGCTCTCGTTAGCGTAATTAGTCCAGCGGCATTAATTACCTTTTCTTACGGGGGTCGCCTTCTTTCCCTTCTTTCCCTCCCTGACTAGGGCCCAAATAAGTAATTACCAAAAAACAAAAAGTCGATAACCCGAAACAACCTTCGGTAGAAAGGAATTCCTCTTTGGAAATTAATGTTTTTCATTCGAGTTAGATTAGTAACAAGTTGGGAAAACCAAAATATTACCTCTCCGTGTCAAGAAGATTATATAAACTTAAGTATCCAATAAAAACGTTATTATGTTTCTGAGTTGGGGTTTCCCATTTTTGTTGTTGTTTTGAAAAATATATCGCAATGCACGGGCCTTGATAGATATAGGAGGCAATGAATGAAATATATCACAATGCTCGGGCCTTGATAGATATAGGAGGCAATGAATGAAATATATCACAATGCACGGGCCTTGATAGATATAGGAGGCAATGAAGGAAATATATCGCATGCACGGGCGAAGATTTAACTCGAGTACACTAGTTGGGTCGTGTCAACGGAAGTTGTTTGGACAAGTTGAATCAGCAAATTAAAGATTGATCACTGTCCAATTGCTGCTGTGACTCAACTTTTTGACTCATTCAATATTATTTGTTGCCTATTTTCAATTCATGCTTGGGGTTATTTTTTGCATAAAACGGTGGTGAACTGCGAAGATATTTTGATTGAGTAGTAGGGGTGGGTCGAAGTGGGACTCTGTTCCAATAGAGGTTCGGCCCCCGAGGCTCAAAGCGCGCTCGCGCGATATTTTCCTGATAAAAGGATTTTTCCATCTGTGGTTCCCCCCTCCCCCCATTCCGTCCTTTTTAACAAAAGAAGATCCAGCCGCCAGAGAGTAGAAGTCAACCGAGGCCACTGGGATACTCCCTAGCTTCATTTAAAGTGTGTGTATATATATCTCTAGCAGAAATTTCTATTCTAGGCGTGTCCGACCCCTCTGAATAAGCGTTGCCACGGGTGACGAGCGCCATTTATTTTTCAGCGCGAGCTACAATTTCGGGTCCACTCATGGTGCACGCGCTACTAAAATTGGCGCGAAAAGTGATTGACTCTATTGCCCTTTACAAATATTGACCTTAAGTCATAGTTCGCCTTAATTTAGGCCAGATTTAATCCACGCCAAAGACTGCTTTCCTTCTTAACTGATTTAACATTACGTAATATTAGTAGACCCGAACTTGCCCCGTAACTGCGCGTGGTGGTCTTGATATTATTAAAAATATTTAGCACAAGGAACTTTATATGAACTTTGGGAAACTTTGAATAAGATTACGTTATTTACCTTTTTTCTTCCCCAAATCCCCTTGAGTGTCAAATCATTGGTATGTTCCCATTTTCCCAATCCCATAATCCCCAAAAGGAATATTTCGCCCATAAGATTTTTTTTCCCGTTTCGCCCAAGCCCGGAAGTTGAGATCTAATTTTAGCCTATATAAATTAAAAAGACCTAGAAAAAATTAGCCTTATTGGGTTGGGTTAGGGTGGGTTTGGTTAGGTTAGGTCAGGTAATTTTAGGTTAGGTTGGGTCAGGTTAGGTTGGTTTTGGTTGGGTTAGGTTGGGCTAGGTTGGGTTGTGTTGTAATCATTCAGTTTACTTTTATTGCGTTACTTTAGATATACAGTGAAATACGCGCCGAGTTTATTAAAGCAGTGGAATGCACGGTTTGAGAGGATATTGTAAGGGGAATTAATAGCCAATGTTTCTGTTTTGGGGGAAAAATATTTTGGGAGAAATGAGTTTGGGAGAAATGGGAAGAATCAAATCATTTTCTAAGAAAACAATGGGTATTTTCTAAGAAGGGGGAATTTTTGGCGCGCTGTTTGTTGCGTCTTATAGGAAGCTAGGACCCTCTGTTCTTTTTTGGGGAGGGGGTGGGCCGAGCTAGAAGTATCCACTTCCGGATAGGATAGCGGATAGGATAGCCGGAGTTTTAGTTAATCCCGAAAAATCCCCGGAGCTTCAGCCATCAAAATGGGATTACACTCAGTGACCCGAATCGCTTTTTGCCTTAACTCGGATCGCCACGCTTTTGGTGGTGCATTGGTGCGGGGTGCGTGGCCAGATCGCCTCTCAACTGACGTCCATCCCTTAAGAGCTTAAACGTCTTTTCATTTCAATCTCTCGCATCGAAAGAAGTTGACATGGGCAAATAAATACATTCCCCGCTAGGACAAATACATTTTTAAATCACATAGTTGGCCCCCCAATCCGCGCTGGCCCTTAATAGGCTTACATTTTTTGCCTTTTTCCATGGAGTAGTTTTAGTGGAGTGATAATGGTATTTCTATTAAAATTGCCTTAAATGTACTTACGTCTATACTAATATTGCTCCATGGTGGCAGATTGCTAACAGCATCACATTCCTCGTGACCTTTCGTCTGCTTACGATTTAGGTCTATTCTTTGCAGTTTGTTGTTTCCCCGTCAATTTCAAAACCTTTCGAGAAGCGTGGTTACTTGGGCGTGATTTTGAAAACCGATTTCATTGTGTAATTAATGGATTATAGAGCTGCGTGGCGTGGTAGTGGTTCGCTATTAAAATTAATTATTTTCCGCTAAATAGTGAAATTCAAGTTAGACTCGTTGGTAATTGAATTGGAGTAGTAGAAAAACATCTTTCGGAAATCTGCCGAGGCTTGTCGAGTTATTTAAGAAAATTATCCAGCAGCGTAATTAGGGATAAAGGAGATGAACTTTCCAAATTCATCTTAAATTTCGCTGAACATGGGAAACTAAATTTGACTTCACAAACTGCGCTACTTGGATTTGCTGATAATTTAGCCACTTTACAAGATTATAGAACGGCCGAGGTAATTAGCCTAGGCCTAAATCTCGAAAGAAACAATTTCAGTCTTTGATTAACCCTAATTTCATCATTTAGATTGAACGAATTGATAGCGGAATTGTTCAAAATTTATCTAAATACGACAGCATTTGTAAGCGAGCCAAAGAAGATCTTAGGAACAATTTTAATGCCCAAACAAGGGAACTTGCACGCAAAAATCACTTGGATAAAGTCAGGGAACGTTATCCCACTAATTGGCAATCAGTTGTGTGAGTAAAATTTTTGGATATATTCTATCATAATAATGTCCGCTGGTTTTTTCCCATCATGGAGTGGTAATATTATAGTAAATCGGCTCGCTTTATACTAACGCTCTTCTAAGGCATCTCTAATTATGACTCCTCTAAAACTACTCCGTGCAAAACGACAAAAAATAAGGGTGCGTGAGAGAGTTTGCCAATAGGACCACGTGACGTGACTCTGTACTCAGTCGATGGTAGGGATGCCATATTGGGCTGGAAAGCCGCCAATTGGGCTTCTTCTCCAAAATATTGGCTCGAAATTGGGCTTGTCCGCGTTTTTCTTTGGCTTTCTGTACTTAGGCGAAGATCATTAGAATGCCCAAAAAACCGACAAATGATAGTCTAAAAAGTGGTTTCAATTAGTTATGGGTTTTAAAAATGGTGGCGCATTGAAAAACTAATTCCAAGTTTTCACGATCATCATTTTTTTGGGCTGGATTGTTTAGATCTTTTTTTAGTCAGTTTTTGGGCTTCTTTTCGAAATATAGATTGGCGGTTTTTTGGGCTTGTTTCCAATTTGATATTGGCGGGTTGAAGTAGAAGGTTGTCAATCTGGCATCCCTGCGAGACTCAGACGGGCAGCGGCCCAGTTTTCATTGAGATGCCATTCTCTGACGATTGCCGAATTTTTTGTCAAACCAGTTTTTTTAGTCAGACCGAGTTAGAAGAAACATTTTTTTCTCTCTCCCTTATTGCCTTATTGAATACGGACAATTTTTCGGTAAGGTTATGTATTTAATTCTTCCTTAAGGGGCAGTTTTGATTGTATGAATTGACCATGAAACATTTTTCCTAAGCCTCGGTCGCCATTATTGTTACCGGCCGGGCTTTCTCACTATAGGGAGCTAACAACTGGCTAGGGGGGGAAGAGATAGTCTGACGTCACGCAGCCCCTCTCTGGTTGGAATTTTTGCGCGTAGAATACTGTTTCCAAGCGTTAGGGGGGATGAAACTCCAGTAAGAGATAGAAGGGTGTGACGTTTCAGGGTCAGAACTGTTAGCTCCCTTTTGCATGTCAGGTCAGCCTACATTTAGGGGCCGCCAAATTGGGCCTTGGTCTTCTTGTACTTATTCCTAGCCTCCTAGGCAGGGTGGGAAATAAGGATTTTTTTTTAAACTGTACATTGGGGCAGCGACCCCTCTGACCTGGAATAAATAAACTGGTCCATGACCACTGACCAGGGCGCGTCGTCTGCTAAGTTGAAGAAGTGGATAATTACAATATATTAGCTAATGTCTGGACTCTGGAAACCCTTGAATTTTCTTAATGGTCCTGTGGACCACTGACCCCCCTCCGATTTAATTTTTAAACTGGTCATTTGCCCTGTGCCACCGCCTTATTTCCCACGCTGGATATAAACCTTTCCATAAGGGACACAAAAAAAGGGGGCTACAACAAAATTCGCAGAAAGTAACCTTTGAACTTTGACCCTAGAAAAAAATTAATAATAATAATAATAATAATAATAATAATAATAATAATAAAAAGGCTTTATTCGGATAACTCTTTCAGAAAAACTGGTTTACAAAGAGGTCCTGTCGATTTTAAATTAAGTAAAAGGAATGTAAGGTTAAAAAGAGAGGAATTGTTCAGTTAAAATTTCTTCAGTCTTGTTAGGTATCAGGTTAGATGCTCTGGAGCCATGTGGTTACTTCGTATTTAAATTGTGCAATTGATTGTATCTGTTTGAACTCTGGTTTGAGGGTATTCCATAAGTTTTTCTTGCGGAGGGACGTCTGAAGGTTTTCCACATAGAAATTGAGGGTTGAACCACGGGTTGCGGTATTATGTATCTCGTTTGATTTTGTAAGGTGGTCCATGAGGTATTCTGGACACTTGCCTTTATGTGCCTTATACATGAAGATGAGGATATCCCGTTTATGTAATTGGTGTAAAGATAGCCATCCTAGTTGTTTTCGGGAATGCGTCGCCGACGAGCGTTTCTTTTGTTTAGCTGCAAAACGGGCGCCGTTATTATGGGCTACTTGAAGTTTCTTGGGGTTAAGCTCATTGGTCGAGTGGTAGAAGATGTCCCCATAGGTGAAAATTGGCTCAATTAATGTTTTATACAGTAGGTTTAACGTGCCAGTATCTAAGGCCGAGTAGAGCGGTCTTAGAATCCCAAGTCTACTGTTCGTCTTCTTTATGACATAGTCAATATGTTGTTTCCAGGATAGGGTGTCGTCCAGCATGACGCCAAGATATTTATATGATGTTACTCTTTTTATTTCAGTGCCTGGTATCTTAGTGTTATTCTCTCGTGCTAGTGGTATTTCATTTGGACACAGTATCATAAATTCCGTTTTTGTTTCGTTGAGTATGAGACTTCTTGCGCCTAGGGTAGTTTTTAGGAGTAGTGCTTCAGTCCGCATGACCTCCATTAGGTCCTCAATGGTTTCAGCAGAGTTTATTAGAGCACTGTCATCAGCATATTCCTTAGACAGGCTAGAATTGAGGTGCATGTTTCCTTGAGGTACACCTCTGGTGACTGCGTAGTCTGCGGATATCTCTCCGCCAATAGCTACTGCCTGCTGTCTATTTGTGAGATATGATCTGAACCAGTTCGTTGCGTTTATGGATAAGTTTTTGTCTCCCAGAATGGCAAGAAGAGTACTATGGTTAACGGTGTCAAAAGCCTTGCTGAGATCCGCGAAGAGCACGCCCACATTGAGCCCTTCGCTCAATCCTTTCACTATTGTCTCAAGTAGATAAAATACGCTTGTTGTAGTGGAATAGCCTGGTCTGAACCCTGATTGAAGTCTATATAGTGAATTATTTCTTTGATAAAAGGCGTAAAGCTGTTCGAGTGCAAAGTGCTCTATCGGCTTAGACAGGCATGGTAGTACTGAGACCTGTCTGTAGTTCCCCATGTTCATACGGTCTCCCTTCTTATGTATCGGCGTTACTTTGGCCCTTTTCCAGATGGTTGGGAACTTTCCAGTCTCAAACGATAGATTAATGATTTTTGTTAGAAATGGCGTTATAATTCCCGCTAGGGATTTTATTATTCTTGGGGGCAGATTATCGAGACCAGTGGCCTTGTTTGGTGAGATACTTTTTACATATCGGAAAACGGTCTCCTCGCTTATGGGCTGGAAGCTCATTGATTCTCTGGCCCCGTCTAGTCTGACCTGTGGCATATAGTCAGGTCTTGTGGCGGGAGGATCTTCCGTAGCGAAGAAGTTACCAAAGGCTGATGCTATTTCTTTTGAGGTCATTAAGGGGATTCCTTTCGACTCGATGATATTAATACTTTCGTTTTTGGGTTTTAGAAAAGGTTTCAAAGTTTTCCAGGCATTACTGGTTCCATCGTTTTTGATGTTAATGTTATTACGGAAGTAATCCCTCTTCCCTGAGCGAATTTTTTCCGTAATTAGATTGCGGTATATTTTAAACTGTATTGCGTAGTGCCTCTGTCCGGGGATCCTGCTCTTTCTAAGGTAGATATCTCTCAGGTGCATCAGTTCCTTCACCTCTCGAGTTAGCCAGGGTGGATCCGATGTTGGGACTCTTTTAGTTATGACGGGGGCGTGGTGGTTTAGGACGTCTCTTATCGTAGAGCTTAATGTAACGGCTGCGGTATCCGCATCAGTTATGTTCGTCAGGTTTCCGCTGAGTCTGCCTCGGATGTCATCGACGAATGCTTCTGCTTGCCGTTTTTCTTCCAAATCGCGATGTTTCAAAGCTAAATCTTCTAAATCTTCCTCGAACAATAAGGCAAAATTTGGCGCTTCCGGCTCTTCAACGTCGTTCTTCAGTTCGTTAATTCTTAAATCGAAGTTATTTATTTCTTTCCTCGAATTTCCCAGTTTAACCTCGTACTCTTCACGATGCCTGGTGTCTATATTAATCCTTTCTTTCATTTGATCAATCTTTTCGCGAATTGAAGGTTTCTGCAGGGAATTCAAGTTCTCCATCTCTCGGTTCATTTCGTTAATACTTTCCTCAGCAATGCTCGTTAGGAATGAGACTTGGTTCTTGGTTGAAGAATAGAAACGGAAGTACTGATCATATGCGCGAGAACGCTGTCGTAATGAATTCGGGCATCCCCTCCTGACAGAGATTTCATGTCGTTGTTCAAATGCTCGACACTTCCCGTCGGCCGAACTGAAAGATCCAAGGTTTTTTTCTCGTGAAATGACAAAAGTACAATGAACAACTTGTAGATTAGCTAACGCTAGAACTAAATTAGCTAACAAATACGAATTGCCAAGTTAATAGGAGCTTTAGTCTCTAGGACAAGCGACGCAACGCTGGAAGATTAACCGATGTTGCAATTTTCATAAACCCGAGAAATTTTCCCCGATAAAATAAAATATCCGTTGACGTTGATCAAATTCCCTGATCTACTTGGCCTATTTATAAATTCCCTGATCTGTGGCAACCGATACCGAATCATGTACTAATTAGTATGTACTTGGCCAAGTGCCACGTAATTAGCCTTAGCCATTATACACAAAGCCGTTTCAGGCCTAAATGGACTTGAAATTAGAAATGGACAAACTAATGACGCCCCTATTCTTATCAAAAGTAGTCCACGGTATCCCTAGCTGCCCTGCGCCAACGAAACTTTCGCGTAATGAGATGTTTAACAAAGTTCTAAGATGAATTGGGATAGGTACAAAACTAGAAGATTTCGTACTAAACGTAGTACCATCATAAGTCTATTATGTAGGGTCCCCATAAGTTTTGAGACAAAGACAATTTAGGTCATAAGCAAATGCCCCTAATGAAGGTAAGGAAATTTCATCGCCCCCCTGGCGGATTCTAGAGGTACCACGAAGCGGATACCAAGTTCGTATTGCGCGTGTCTTAGTCTTAAAGATTGAATCGTAGGCAGCCGTTTAAAAATGGCGGCGGCCAGGAACGCAGCTAACTAAAGTTATATTTAAATGAAGGAGTGCATTTAATTAACAGAGAAAGAGATAGAATGCATTCAATATTAGTAGAAAACAATTTGCACGAAAAGTAGATTATCTTCTTAACACCGTTAAAGATGTTCAATCTGAGGTTAAGCCTTGCCATTTAAAGTCTAATCGAGAAAAACTGCCAGATAAATTACCTCAGACAGTTAACTGAAAGTGTAGCTTGTTTTCATCTTGTAAAAATGACAATGACCGCTTTCATTTGTCTCCGCCGTTATATTTAAAGTATGTGACATGAATTTACCAATTAAACAGCCATGTAAACGGTACCCGCCGCCATTCCCCAATAGGCCTTTACAGAAAGTTCTAAAGGAATTATGGGTACTTGTCCCCTCTTGTAGTTCAAACTGAGTCAGTTCAGTTCAGCCAGTTTTGTGTTATAAAAAACACGAACTGGAGGCAAGATTTGGAGAGATAAAGCAGACTGATAAAATGGTGGGCTTTTTTAAAGCGTTTGTTCTTCGTTTGTGTTTCTCTACTTTGTGCCAGCAAATCTTATTCATATTGTGCCGAACTATTCTAATGTTGATATTTGATACTCGTATGAATTTATAATGATTAGATCTAACGTAAAGTATATTTATTTAAGAATTTTGATCTAAGCCTTGGTTGTTGAGTTTAGTGACGTCACTTCCGAGAGAATTTTGGTGACGTATGGCTGTTATAATGCGCAGGCGCGGCGGGACAAATCAACAAGGTGCGCAAGCTGTAAAAACTTTCTATAAAGGTGAAAAAGTTGAAAGTCCTATCCTAAACAGGCTGGGAAATAAGGATATTTTTTAAACTAGTCCTTTGGATCAGTGACCCCCTAGTGTCTGAAATCATTTACTGGTCTCCGGAGACTCCGGACTGGTCCCAGCCTTTGCTCTCCAACAGATTTGCAATTAATAAACTGGTCCCGAGGACCAGTAACCCCCACTTCTTGAATTAAAAAAACTAGTCCAAGCAATTAATAAACTGGTTTTGGACCAGAGGAAGTGTGCTATTTCCCAGCCTGTTCCCAATGGTGAGATGAGAATTAAGGGGTTTTTAGAGTGGGATCGTCAGTCGTCACCAGTGACTCCGCGGGGCCCGTCGTCTGCTAAAGTTTGAGGAGGAGGATAGTAAATTAGTAATTGTGTTGCCGCCAGTGGCAGTATTGGAAGTTGGAAATAAGGGCTACGTTCAGTAACTGGAAATCGGAAAAAGCCGTTACCGCTACCGATGTACTGGTCGAAGTATAAACTCCAGAAAAACATTCAGAATGAGCCGCCATAGAGACTATAAACCCCTAGGAGTGGCAGGTCCCCCGCTCTACAAGCGCAAATAATGATGTTGCTCCTAAATTGGTACATGAGAGCTTCCGGCCCGTTTACCAGGAAAAAAGGGGCAACAAGTTGAGGCATTCCTTCCACTCCTTGGGGTTTATAGTCTCTATGGAGCCGCGTGCATAGGCGTTACATAAATCTCGTAGGCGTTGCTCCGGTTACTCACTTACTCCATGGAGCACATCCGTGCTTACTCAGTCACTGGGCACGTGTCCTATAAGAAAATTTTCTTATTTGCGGCCCTCAGTACTACCAAAGAACAGTCTGGGAAATAGCACACTTCCTCTGGTCCAAAACCAGTTTATTAATTGCTTGGACTAGTTTTTTAATTCAAAAAGTGGGGGTTACTGGTCCTCGGGACCAGTTTATTAATTGCAAATCTATAAGAGAACAAAGCCAGGGACCAGTCCGGAGACCAGTTTATTATTTCGGACCCTAGGGTGGTCACTGGTCCCAAGGACTAGTTTAAAAAATATCCTTGGGTACGTTCAGTAACCCTCTTTGATGGCAGCGCTTACTAAGCGATGCCAGATTTTCACTACTGTACGCTTTTTCGCGTTTCCGGTTTTGACGTCATGATGCTCAGCGCTTGCTCATCAGAAAAACCATCTAATCGATATGGTTTTTTTGATGGCGTGACGTAGCGCTTGACTGTTGTAGGCGCGGGATTTAAAAATTAAATTCCAATAATGCTATTCCAACAGTAATTGTATTCGTTTTGTTTACAAAACTACTTCTACCATTCAAATGGACATAATTTTCATAAACAATTTCATTATTTGCGAGTTCATTAATAGTGGACAAGAACCATTTGCGCTTCGTAACGTTTTGGGGGCCAGTAAGACATTTCCCCAACCCCATTTTCGAAAACAGCACTAACTTCAAAATGTGACTTTTCCGTTCAACAACCTTTTACGTCACTGTGACGTCTCGAGCCCATCAACCAAACATCAAGAAAACAGCGATTTCTTTGAGATTTTCGTTACTGAACGTACCCCTTATTTCCCAGACTGCCAAAGAAGTACTACCCTCTGGACTGGAACGCACCGTAGCAGACGTCAGTGGAGGCCATCTTATAGTATTCTAATGTCTATGTACAGCCCCTAACCGTAAAAAAAACCACTACGAAATAATTAAAAAAAAACCAAATGTCAATTTCAAAATTTCAGAGGGAACTTTCTTCGGAAAGTCATGTTAAATTGTTTGGTAGTTGCTTCCTGCAGCCCGACGCTTCTGGGCCGAACATCCTTTTACTTTAGCGAATTAGTTTAATTTTAGAACATCTGTATTTTAATTTTCATGCTAATCATTTTTTTAAACCGGGACGAAGTAATAGTATTTTAAGTTTTTGTACTCAACAAGCGCCTTGTGATACTAGGTAAGCAATAAGCTTTTCTGATCCTGTTTATATATTAACTTTAATTTATTTAAATTAATTGCTATATTTTAAATAAATTGGGCCTTGATTATTACCATTTAAACTTATTGACCGACCCTTGTGTACTATTTTAGTGGTAAAACAAATTCAACAATGCTTGGCAAACTCAAATCAACAACCACTCGAGTCTCTCCTAGAGCCAACGCTGGTATTGTTTCAATTAATTTTTTACGCGAATCTATCTGGCATATTTATCTGATTTAAAAATAGGCCCATTTTATTTAAACTAGGGTTAGTCCCCCTATTATCGGACACATTTTAAAAAATTATGGTTAAATGTAAGGAAATCACAGAAAACCTTTGAAAAGTTTATGAAATATATATTTTGAACGTTTCTGCACCTAATGGTATAGAAATAATTCCAAAAGAACGATGTAATGTTGTCCCAATCATGGATTTTATTCGGCAAGTATCGTACCCTATTATCGGCTATTTGGATGTTGATTCGGACACCCATGTTCCATTTATCGGACGCCTATACACCCAACTCGGACACTGGGATCTCAGAATCGGACAGTGGGTCTTTGTAGCCCGGACACTGGGATCTCAGTATCGGACAGTGGGTCTTCGCTATCGGACACTGGGATCTCAGAATCGGACAGTGGGTCTTTGCTACCGGACACTGGGATCTCAGAATCGGACAGTGGGTCTTTGCTATCGGACACTGGGATCTCAGAATCGGACAGTGGGTCTTCGTTATCGGACATTTGGATCTCTGTATCGGACAATGGTTCCTCAATTGGAATACCAATTTTTTTTAACAATAAAAGACCCGTGAAAATTGTTACTTCTCTGACACTTCTGGATCCATTCTGAACATCACTAACCGCTTTAAGCATTAAATATTTACAATCCCTTTCTTATTGTAAGCCTACGTTAAATATTTGTCTTTAAAACGTGTTTGAAAGCTGTCCGATAATAGGTTTTCTACATTAGATACGATTCGCGTTTTATTTTCATGTAAAGAAACCTAGAACTAACTGTTAAAGTAGCAATTTATAGAAAAAGATTCGGGCTTTACAGCCATACACCTAACTTATAATTGGCTTCTATTTATATACCTCGAAACACGATTTAAAAATGGGGGGAAGAATTTTTCCGGCCCCTCAATTAGTTTTAATTAATCAAAAAAATTGGATATCTGGTTCGTTCGCACTTTCCTCCTCTGACATCGCGCCCCTTCTCTGTTTTTACATGCAACATACAGATTTCGACACCCTCTTTAAAACTAGGTAACTTACAGTGTTCCATTTTTCCCCGGCAGTTTTATAAACAACTTTTTAAAAATGTGTCCGATAATAGGAGCGTCCGATAATAGGGGGACTAACCCTACGCCCTTTTAATTTAAATAGAAGCCACCACAGCTGCACTGGAGAAAGTTATTCCAGTAACAGTTGTGGTACGTTCACGTCCCCTTGTCCGCTGGGAAACCAATGGAGGCGCCAAAATTGTGGTGCACTTTTCAAAGGCGCATAATCAAGTCTCCATTCCGGATCTCAATAAATTTTAAATTAAATTTTAAATTTTAAATTAAATTTTAAATTAAATTTTAAATTTTAAATTTTAAATTTTAAATTAAATTTTAAATTAAATTTTAAATTAAATTAAATAGTAACCAGAAAGGGATAATCCCACGGTTTTTAGCGGATATCTTCAAATTAACCGCATCAAAGACTGAAACTCACATCTATAGCATAAGAGTTTCATTCTTAGAAGTACGTGAATGGATGGGTTTTTATCTAATGAATTGTAATAATTATTAATTTTAATTTAATGTTTTATAATGGACAGATTTCCCATGTTTTATTTATTAATTTATTTTTCTTTTCTTTATTTTTATTCAAACTTTAATAGAACTGTTATTCTTTATTTTTATTCAAACTTTAATAGAACTGTTATTCTTTATTTTTATTCAAACTTTAATAGAACTGTTATTCTTTATTTTTATTCAAACTTTAATAGAACTGTTATTCTTTATTTTTATTCAAACTTTTATAGAACTGTTATTCTATATTTTTATTCAAACTTTTATAGAACTGTTTTATATGAAATAAATTATTAATTGTTATTTATTATAGTTATGTTTAAAGACCTAATTTAACTCGTGTATGATTTTGAAAAGTACTGATGTATGTTATCATGCACGAAATAAAATTCAATTCAATTCAATAATGAAAGTATTTATGATTTGTTCAATCCATCCGGTGTCAAAGAAGTTCATATACGCGAGGATTTCACCGGAATTAAGGTGAGATCATACTATTATTTTAAAGGGAATTAAAGGTCAGGGAATTTTAAGGAGTTGTTAATAAAATCGGGGAATTTTAAGGAGTTGTTAATAAAATCGGGGAATTTTAAGGAGTTTAAAAGTTATACAAAAAGTTCTGAGAATATTATCCAAATATATAAATCCTGGCTTATGTTGTAACAGAAGTGGTCACTTCTGCTTGTAGGGATGGTAAGTAGGTGTTTTTTTCACTTATTTCTGGTCCGATTTTAATTTTTTTTGGTCTCATTTCAAAGAGATCTAATTAATAACTGAAATATAAACAACGTAGCTTCATAGTAAATAACTTTATTTCCCATTTAGGCCACAAAATATTACATTTTTTTTATTAAGTACAATCACCAATTCACAAGTTCATCTAAAACAGTGAGTAAATGCGGATTCCCGCCAATTATTTTAACTTCTTCGCGCGCTTTTTGATCCAAATTAGTTAGAAAATTCCTTGTATATTCGAAAGAGTCGCAATAAAAAAATTATATAATTATTTTGTGTATATCACCATACATAAAGAAACCTCATGCTCGCAAAGTGTAATTATTTATGATTCTACTTCACCTGTCTGTATATATGTGCCAAATTCAGGCTTTTATTTAATTGAAATTTACATAAATAAATAGAAAACGCTTTTACATCTTAGTGAAACCTAACTTTCTTAACATAATTTGTCTTTTTTTATGCCTTCTCTTTTAAAAATACAGAAAATGCAACATAAAGAAATAGAAAATGCATTTATATCTTAATAAAACCTAACTTTCTTAACATAATTGGTCTATTTTTATGCCATCTCTTTTAAAAATACAGAAAATGCAACATAAATTTACCGCCTTTTTGGAATTATTTTGATTTTTAGTTTCTCCGTCCGCCGCTAGGTGGCCAACGTCTTGTTTTTCCCCATAGCATATAAAATGGGTAAATAGCGTAAAATCGGCATCCAAAAAGCGCGTGTTTCTCTTCCGATAAGTGTGTCTAGGTTATTAATAGTATTCTATTGTCTATGTCCGCGTGTCCAAGCTTTTGCAAACGTTCTAGAGCCAAGAAATACGCGTAATTCGCGGCGTTTATCGTGCTAGCGATACCAAAAATGGAATGGGCTACTGGGATACCACGGCGCAATTTAGAATTGTCCTCAATATCGTCTATTAGTAGACTAGCATTATGCAGCATTTTAATAACCTCACCAATTTGGACGCATATCTCAGTTGGAACGTTTAACCAATGGTTTTTTTTTTTTTTTTTTGCTCCTGAGGGGGGATACGAGCTAGGGCTGAATGAAGCCTTACAGCTGCGATTTCTTAGGTTGAAAATTGTGAGGGGAATTAATTAAAGGTTTAAGTGTTGTTTGAGTTTGGTTTTAAATTGCACAAGTGATTTTAGGGAGATAATCTCAGGGGGTAGGGAATTCCAGATGGGGACCAACCGATGGAAAAAAGAGTGCTTCAGTTGATTTTTACGGGCCTGTTGACGAAATAATTTTCTATGGTGACCACGGGTGGGGATAGACGAGGGAGCAGCGGAAAAGAATCTTTGGTCGGGACAATTTAGGATTTTGAATAAACTGATTAGGTCGAGGTAAGACCGACGAGTAGTCAAAGAAGGCCAACCAAGGGTAGATAGCCTACTGTCTCTGGGTTGATGTTTTAGGATACGCGGTAGTCGAGAGAAGGAACCCTGAATGTTGTCTAGTTGTTGAATGTCGAGAGCTGAGTGAGGGTTCCAGATTTGGCTACCAAATTCTAGGACTGGGCGAACGTAGCAGTTATAAATGCGGGTCAGAAACTCAGGGGTGATGCCTGGGAAATTGGCTTTGATAGTGGCTAGTAAACCTTTGGCGCGACCACAAGTCTTTCTCACATGGGAATGAAATTTTAGATTATGATCTATTTGGACACCCAGATCTCGACACTCATTAACACGTTTAAAGGCTTTAGTTAATTTAGTTCTAATTTCTTTACCGGGAACTTCCATGATGTAATGAAATGGTTGTAAGATTTCCGCGTCAGTCGCTTCCGAAGGCAAATAGATTTGCCTTCCGGGTCTGGCACCATCGCTGATGTACTCGCAATTTTCAATGGATCATTTTTCCCTTTTATTGGCGGGAAAGAATTGGGTAAACTACGCCAATCCGACATAATTATTATAATTTTGTTAATAATTTAATTTCAATAACTATAAATAATAAATTAGGTTAACAAGGAACACGCTCAGTATCACCGAGCCGGTACGTCAGACACGCCTGTAGATGGGTGGTACTGTGGCTGGCTCTGCTGGCTAGCAGCGTCGCTCTAGCAGACGATACGTACACATTGAATCATGCGTTTCTGACGTCACTCAGAGTAGTCTTCTACCAGGGTGAGAAATAAGGCGGTGGCACTGGGCAAATGACCAGTTTAAAAATTGCTTTGACCAGTTTATTTATTAAATGCCTGGGGGTCCAGTGGTCATCGTGACCACTTTTTATATTCCCCTTCTTTAGTAAAAAAATAATTCCCAGTAGTGGGTTATAGAAATTAATGCTTATAAAACAAATAAAACAGTATATAAAACCATCCCTAGAGCCATTTCAGTGCAGCTCTGACAGTATGTAGAAATATTAAGTGGTCATTGACCAATTTTTTAATTAAAACCCTTGGGCTCTACTGGTCAAATGACCAGTTTAAAAATTTTCCTTATTTCTCACCCTGGAAAGCACTATGTCACTGGCCAAAGACCTGTGACATAGCGTCTGCTTCGTCAATTTTCAAATAAACAACAAATTCGGTTGCGGTTACTTCGCGCATCGGAGACATAAGGTTATCGACTTCTCGCAGAAGTCTTTGCTTTTTGGGATCATCTCAAGTAACTACTCCATTATACATTAACTTTAAAGCTATTAAGGTTATAACAGCTTTTACATTCAAGCCTTGGCTATTAAAAACTTTAACAGTAAAACTAGATTTTTCAATTTTTTATTTTTTTTGCTCCAACGAGGTTGTCGACGAGCTAGGGCTTGTGCAGCCTTACAGCTCCAAATATAAGTTAGATAATGTGAGAAATCAAATGCCCAAAAATTTTTTAACTCCGGTTTTAAAAAGGAATATTGATGACTGGGAGACGAGGTCATTCGGGAGGGAATTCCAAATAGGGATGGTTCGACGGAAGAAAGAGTGTCTCAGGGGGCCTTTGCTAGAAGGGGGAAGGAATAGCTTTCTATTATTGCCGCGCGTTCGATGGAGGTGGGGAACCGAGGTGAAATAACGCTGGTTTGATTTACTAAGAACTCTATAGAGACTGACGAGGTCTAGATAGGTACGCCGCAGCGAAAGGGGGGTCCATCCCAAAGCAGATAATCTGGTGGCGCGAGGAAGATGACGCAGGGACGTACAGAGCTTGGAAGCGCGACCTTGGACACTATCAAGGAGGGCAATATCGCTTTGGAAAGAGGGGTTCCATAGTTGGCTTCCAAACTCCAGTAATGGCCGCACATAGCAGTGGTAGAGACGTGTGAGAAGCTGGGGAGAGAGGTTTGGGAAATTGGCCTTGCAAGGAGACCGTTAGCACAACTGCATGCTTGCATAACATGAGTTACTGTTTGACATGATACATTATTGATCATTTTTAACATATTTTTCATTGAATCTTTATTGAATTATAATTCAGATCTCAAAATGGCTCAAACCAGTCCTGATCCAAAAATCTCCAATGATTGGAATTCTGTTTTTCCTACCTCAATACAAAATGACACCAACTCATGTGACGTTATGAAGCGACTTTTAGCGTTGTCAGTTTCGAATATTCTATATGTAAGAGGAATTTTCCCAGAGGATGCCTTTTGCAATCAAGAAATCAATGGCCGTTACTTAAAAATGATGAATGATTCCACAAAACCTCTTGGAATGAGAGAGGTTGTCGGATGGGTAAATAATGTTCCAAAACTTAATTACCTAGGCCTAATTCTTAATAGCTAATTGTAGTTAGACGTATCAACTCTAAAAATATGTTTCCTTTTTTACTCTACTGATGATTTTTAGGTCAAGGCTTGTTTTGATGCCTTAGAACGAAAGTATTTACGTCGAGCCATCTTTGGCATATACTTGGATGAAAGAAATACATACAAGCTCTTGGAAGCTTACATTTTCCGCTTTAGCTACACTGAAAACGAAACAATTATCTCAGTTAACAACGAGGCTAGCACTTCAGTTCCCAAAAATATAACTGCCGATATGATAAAGATGAACACTGTAAATTTCATCAAAAGCATCGAGGAATTCACTGAGAACTTGAAACCCCTTCCACCCATTTGCCATTTGACGATTAAACTTCTTTACTATGATGAAATGACTCCGAAAGATTACGAACCCGCTGGTTTCGAGAGTTGTAGCCATTATCCTTACCAGTTTGAGGGGGATTACGATGCTCCTATCCTTAAAGTTAGAAAACTGAATACCTATTACCACACTATGAGCATGAGTGCTCGGTCATGGGCTTTAAAAGGAAATACCGATAACAATAATAACTCCTCGCAACAGTCCAATCATTTGTCTCAAAATGTTAGTGTTAACCATGTTTTACTTTCACATTATGGTTAAAGGAAAAGTTCATGTAACATAACATGTTATCTTCAAAGAACTGCCTTTTTCTAAATATAAAGGGAATAATATTAAAATAAATCAATAAATGATGTCTTATTACAATAAGATAATTAACATTTAATGCTAATTATCATATTGTAATAAGAGATCATTTATTTAATTCCTTTTATATTTAGAAAACGGCCGTTCTTCTAACGTATAATCTTATGTTACCTGAACTTTTCCTTGAAAACATCGTGAATCCCAATTTAGAGCCAGCACGAGAAGCCTAACAAAGAAAATGTGCCGGAACAAATTCCGGAGCCGGTAGGTGATGATGAGTTTGATATTGTATGTCCATGTGGAGACGTTACGGATGACGGTCTGATGGTTGGTTGTGAGGATTGCAAGAAATGGCAACACATAGAGTGTTTTGGAGTCTTGAAAATTGATGCAATTCCTACATTGCACATTTGCGATTCTTGCCATGGAACCAACGGTAACTTTAGTTGTCTTTGGCACTTACAGGGAGCTAAGCGGTCTTATAGATAGTTTTCACACATGGAGGATTCATACCATTTACACCAGGATGCCGGGCTATCTGGCGGACAAAAACACGTCTGCTTTTGTCCTCCAGATAGCCCGGCATCCTGGTGTAAATGGTATGAATCCTCCATGTGTGAAAACTATAATTATATAATTCCTATGAAACCCTATATTTTTGAACCTATCATATATTATCCTTAAATTCCATGAAAGGCCCTATAATATCCTGTAATTTCCTGAAAGATCCTATAATACACTATATTTTTTACTTATACATGAAGTTTTCGTATAGTTTAGGCATCAAATTTATCCTAAAATTTAGTTATTGCTCTTTTAAAATAGAGATGACATTTGACTAGATTTGACCGAAATTTATCAAGCGGAGTTTGTGTTCAGGATTTTTTAATTATATTATATCATTTAATTAAGTTCCTCTGAATTTTCAAAGTAAAATCCAATTTGCTATTCTTTTTTAATAGATTTTTCTACATAGTTTAAGCCAAATAGTATTATATATGAGCATCCATTTTTATTCCTATAATTTCCTATAAAACACGTGATTTTTTTCACCTATAAAATCCTCTAATTCCGGGAGAAAAAATACCTATTATTCCTATTCCTATAAGGAATTTAAACTTTCGGTTGGGCTTAAGTCAGGCAACAAAAATCTTCATTCTTTACATTCAGGCCAAGAATGCTCGGATCCGATAATTGCCAGTTTGCCACCGAATAAACGCAAAGATCTGGCCCTTTACCGAAGAATTCTACGTCATTGTGCAAGAATCGATGAAGCTTACGTCACACTCAATCAAATCATGAAAAAACTTGAGGTTGAACGATTCGTAGCTCAAAACATTATGAAACAAATGGAAAGCGAGAAATACCTAATGGGTACGAAAATCACGAAGAATGTTCAGAAAGGAAGTAAAAAGATCGACAAGAAACGTATCGAGGAAGATGGCTCCCAAAAGTATTTTAATCCTGATTATGACATCACTTTAACTTCGTTTTATAAAGCAGCCTCATTTGAAGCCAAGAAGGGACCGAGCAAGGTACGTAATTCATTTATTATAGTGTGTGGTTGGTTCCATGGTTTTCGTTTTCGTTCAAAATGTCTCTGCAAGAAATGGAGCTTTAAACGTTAGCTTTGAAGTACCGGTTTCCGTTTTCAGGGTAATGTTTGGCAGTAATTGAGTTTTGCTGCAAAATGTTTGGGGAATAATATACTTTTTATCGGTATGTTCTGCACATTATGGAGCACACACATATTGTCTATTATCACTGTAAATATTAAACAAACGCAATAGTCTGGTTTTCTGTGCTAAATAGGCCAAAATTTCAATCAAACAACATTAAAAAGCTAGCTTCAACAGTAGATAATTTAAATTTTTAGCGCAAGCCCGCGGCGGGAGACGCAAACACTTCGAACAGCTCATTGGATATTTTTGATAATACTGACTTAGAAAGTGTTATCAGTAAAACAGAATCACTTTCAATTGACCCTGAACCACGTAATTCCATGAACAAACGGAAAACTAATCAGTTAAGACCAGGATCAGGTGAGGGAGACAATGAATTGGTCGAAAATAACCCGAACAAACGTGCAAAAAACAGCCAAGGTGATAAAAATATTAACGTTTGAACAAAATGCTCGTAAACATTTTGTTTCCGATATATTTAATTTTATTTTAAATGACATGTAATGTCAAACATTTTTTGAAAAAAAACAAAAAAACAAAAAAAAACGGGAGTATTTAAGGGAGTTCTACGATATGGGACCAAAGATATTTGTTAAAGTTGTCATGAAAGCTCAGTATTCTAGTAACCAGTTACTTAAAACCTGCTCAAAACTGGTTACGGTATATTATTAGTGCAATACATTTGATTATGTTACTTGAGTAACAAATTTTCGGTAAATTATCCCATAATTAAAATTTAATCAATGTTTTCAAGGTAAATATATTATAAACTATATATTTATTTATTCATTCGACTTAAAATTCATTCGAACTTAGTGTAATTAAACAAATTCTTTAATTGCGTAGTTTAAGCGATGTGATATTAGGTTTTTATTTTATTCCTAGTCAAATATTGACAATTTCTAAGTCAAGAACAAAATTGAAAGCCCAAAGATGTACATTTAGTCATAACTCTTATCTATAGTCGTATAACTCCCTTATAAACTCAGCTCATTATCATATATCGTTCAGTGTAATAAATCAATTTAACCGTCCATATTATATCGTTAAAAATATATTTATATGTTAAATGAAATGTTTATTGTATAATAATAATATCAACTAGGCACCTTTTTGTGATAAAAAACAAAGAAATATACTAATAAGAATCTCTAGTCTAGGCTGACACTGAAATATTTTAGTCTGAAAATGCCCTGACGATTTCTTAACATCGTAACCATAAATTTTTTTCAGACTAATTGTTTTCAGTAACGAAAGTTTTATTTTAAAATTTCAATTTGGGAAAACTGACATAATTGGTTTAAAAATTTAACCAATGTTATTACTATTATTATTATTTATATCTTTAATGATGCAACCAGTCGTTGTCATTGTTTAACTGTGATCAATTGTTCATCTGTATAAATACTTTATATATTATATATTTATATATTTGGAAACTTTAAAATAACCAAAAAAAAATATTTTTAAAATATTAATTCACCACTTCAAACTTTAGGCACAAGTGAACTGATGATACAGTTCATAATATCATATGACATTGTAGGTTGTAGCTTATTCATTTGGGACCAAATACAATCGCCGAAATAAGTAAATAGATACGAGGTTGTTAAAGGGATATTTAAGAGCAGCAAATAGTTTTTGTTAGCGTTATTATGAAATATTTAGTTTGTAAATCAAATCATTTTGGTATTTTTATCCATGTGTTTCGATTAAAATTTCTCGTGTTGTATTTTGATTAAAATTTCACGTGGCGCCTTTCGATTAAAATTATTACGTGTCGCGTGTTTCCGTTAAAATTTTCACGTGTCGCGTGTTTCGATTAAAATTTTCGCGTTTCGATTTAAATTTTCACGTGTCGCGTGTTTCGATTAAAATTTTCGCGTTTCGATTTAAATTTTCACGTGTCGCGTGTTTCGATTAAAATTTTCGCGTTTCGATTTAAATTTTCACGTGTCGCGTGTTTCGATTAAAATTTCTCGTGTCGCGCGTTTCCGTTAAAATGTTCATGTGGCGCGTGTTTCGATTAAAATTTTCACGTGTAGCGTTTCGATTAAAATTTCTACCACTACTACTACTAGATCGTTCTGTGATTGGCCATGAAGTTTAATCGAATTTTTTGGCGCTCCTTATTTGGTAGTTAGTAAGGTACTAATTTTCGGTGAATTAAAGCGTTCCTTTTGTTTATTTTCACTTGAGATATTTGCGTTTAAAAGTACATACCAACTTCAATATAGTTCCAATATATTTCTATTTCGTTAACTGCGTAAAATATTTTATTAAATATATTATGATATATATCTATAATTATTTAAACAAAGCCATTATATGTTATTGTTAGACATATCAAACATGTTCAAAATATCCAACACTTAACATGTATGTATAAGACATGAAAGCGGTATTTTACTAGTCAAAACATAAAGATGCAAAACGCAACAAACAAAAAATCTGCAGTGCCTTAACATGATACAAAATACATAAAACACCCGCGCGCATTTATTGTTTATGTATTAATGTTCTTGGCGTCATACAATACACATGCGTATATCCTATTTAAAAAAACACGTTTCCAAAATATATATCGTTAATTTTGTTCAACATTGGCATAATTTAATGTGCCTTAAGGTTATATGTTGTGACTAAAGAACCAAAAAGAAAAGAAAAAAAAACACTCTTAAAATGTTACCAAAATAAAAATATTTTATTACACTTTAACATGAAAATGTGTACGTTTTTAATTGAAATTTGAATCCCATTGTGAAATTTGAATTAGTACCTTAGTAAGCAATCGCCGGGCCGTGATGACATCTTCAAATATCATCGCAGTACCGAAAGAATTCAAGGCAAGTCCACCTCTATAAATATTTTATTCACTTCAAGACAAAACGAGAGTAGTAAATTATTCAGCTCAAACGACTTTACCAAAAAAGTGTGAAATTTTGCAGGACGTTGATTCTTAAGTAGTAGGCGAGCATAAAGAAAGATTTCTTCAATCCGCCGCCATCTTGAAAAATCGCGGCCAGAAATGTACTAAAACCTTAATTATCTCATAAAGTAGTACATTTCAACAGATTTCTTCAATATTTTATACAAAGGAAGGGTCTTATGACTTTTGGGGCTTCGGTTTTCCATCATATTTGCAAATTGCGGCCTGAAAAACTAATGAAAGCATCCCGACGTGTGCCTTTGCTACTAAGATAGTCGTTATATATGAAATAATGAAGCAATTGCGTCAATCTTATAGAATTTTAATATTTGTAACGTAATATTTATCCAACAAAGGGTTAATATTATAATTACAATATTTTAATAGACTTTTTTTCTCTTAACAATTTATTTTCTGTGTTTTATATAGATATATATTTCAATTGTTTACAAAAGTATTTACAAACTCTTTTAAGAATATTATCAATTCTTTTTACAAAAACTAAATAACTCTTTCATATACTTATTGCTGTCCATTTATCGTAGTAGACTGATTGCAATTTGAATTTATCGAACTTAACGATGCTGTTTAAAACCCCCATCATTTCACGATGGCGTTTAGCTTGACTTCTTTCGCTTTCAGCTTGGGCTCTTCTTATATCTTCGCGTAATAAGTATAATTGGTCGATAACTTGGGCATTGGTACTTCTACCCTTTTGCTCGTTAAGTTCACGTAAGTCTCTACGAAGTAACGTTAACTGTTCGGCGACTCTCGTTTCTTGCTTCGTACGAGTTTGACCCGGTCTAGCAATGGAACCCATTTCATTGGCAACTATTTGAGCGGCGATTGCCGAATATTCGGCTTGGACTTCGCGGTCACAGTGACGTTTGGATGGAGGAACGGTAGTAACTTCACCTTCTTCGCTATAAAAATGATTATAAAACTCTTATTTTAATTAATTAACAATGTATTAATTAGTAGAAGAAGGTTTCATGTATTTACTAACCATGCATCAAATTCAATGTAGCCAGTGGCATCCATTGTATCATCACCCGTTTCGGCGTTAAAGTCAAATTCGTTCCAACCACTCAATTTGTCCAAGACCAATTTTATTTCTCTGGGTAAAATATAATGTTAAGAGGTTCGATTTACCAGACGCCACTAAAGCAATGGCGGATGGCGCAGTAGTCTTTGATTATTTTTAAGACTAATTAAATGTACTTATTATCATATTGTAATAAGAAATCGTTTATTTTAATTTAATATTTAATTCCTTTTATATTTAGAAAAGGCCTTTCTTTTAAGGTATAATCATAATGTTATGTTTCCTGAACTTTTTTTTTTAAGCGGAATTTAAAACAATTAGGTCTCGCCTGTGGTTTAGCTCAAACCACGACGCTATAGTCGAGGGGCGGAGCTAATCAGACCGCTTTGTTTTAGCTCCCCCCTCGTGGATGAGTTATGATTGGTTCAAAGGTAAAATTGGTGTGTAGAAGATTAGCCAGCATGTTAGGAGCGTCTTGTTTCATAGAATTCTAGAGGGCCGGTAGGCCCTTCTAGATAAGAACCCACACCCTCCCGTAATATTAAAGAAATAATTCACAGATTTTAGGCTTAGCGTCCCATTGAAAAAGCATGGGATTTTTGGTGGTCCACTCCATCGAATAACTCAGAAACTACTGTGAAGTTAAGGTTCGGAACACTTTTGAATTATCAAGCAACTATTGAATGTTGAACTTCTGAAGTTTGATTAAGAACAATTAAGTCTAAGTATTATATTTTAATTAATTTATAAATCATGGTAAAACCGTTAAATATATTACACTGTTTGCATAAACATTTTATTCAGCCTCCATCGGGTTTGTGGCGCATAGGATAACGCGTCTGCCTATGGAGCAGAAGATTGCAGGTTCGAGTCCTGGCAAGCTCGTTGTTTATTTTTACAGATCTTTTATTCAACATAAATGAAATAATCCTATAAGTACAATGTTTAGATAATATTTTGTTACGAAGTACGGGCTTGTGGCGTAATGGATAACGCGTTTGCATTCGAGGCAAAACATTGCAGGTTCGAGTCTTGGAAAGCTCGTTGTCTATTTTTGATGAAGAATCTTAGTATATAAGGGAAAATTCTTAAATAACAAACTTTCAATGAAATGTGCGCGTGCTGGCGCGTGGTTTAGAAATAACTTTTTTTTTAAATCTATACAAAAAGGTCAACTAAACTTAATTGAGTCACCAACCGCCTTTTTATATGAAATAAGTTACCACCCGCCTATCTATGGTGAATTAATTTACCACTCCCCTGCCAAATGATTTAAAATTTTAATCTTTCCCATAAAATAATGAGAGGCACTTGGAGTGAGCCAATATGCTCACGATCATCTTACTGGAACATCGAATTAATGAAGTTTGACAAGCATATTATTATTTTTATAATATATTAATACAAATTAAGGCTGAAGGAACAGATATTATATAAAAAGGACTTGGTTTGCCCAAGCCTTAAAAACAAAACGATAAGAGTTTTTCCAGTTGTCTGAAGCGCGGATATTATTTTTTTCTATTGAATTTTAAAGACAATCCGTATTTTACTACTCTTTAGAATTTAATTCAATCACCTGATTTTACTGCTAATGGATTAGTTTCCTATAAATTAATTGAAATAAAAAATTACTTATCTCAGATTTTTCAACAACAATTCCATTTTCCTGAAATATTTTATCATGAATTTATTATTTTGAGGGATATCGTGTAAATTTAATCAAATTGACACTTTCTTTTTTAATTTCCGAGGATTTTCCTTTCAAAAGGTTTCAAACACATCAAGTTTTCATAATGTTGTCAACTAAATAGCAACTCAACCAACACTTCTAAAATCTTTCCCACAAGTACTGATATACACAGTTCAATAATTGTGACTGTGCTTAAAGAAGAAACGAACCCGTTTATCAAATATTAGAGAGGTGATAACAGCCCCCCTTTGTATTCTAAAAGACCGCATAAAATACATTATTAATGAGAGAATTATTTGAAAATTAAAGTACGTTCTCCATTGAAAAGAAAAAATTTCATGATAAAATGTTTCAGGAAAATGGAATTGTTGTTGAAAAATCTGAGATAAGTAATTTTTTATTTCAATTAATTTATAGGAAACTAATCCATTAGCAGTAAAATCAGGTGATTGAATTAAATTCTAAAGACTAGTAAAATAGGGATTGTCTTGAAAAAAATAATATCTGCGCTTCAGACAACTGGAAAAACTCTTATCGTTTTGTTTTTAAGGCTTGGGCAAACCAAGTCTTTTTTATATAATTTTTGTAGGATCTCAGTAACGTTTTCCATCGGTTTTCAATTTGACCGTATTGAAAATGGTTTCCATTTTCGCGCATAAAGGCTGTCAGTAACCTTGTGTTTGTGTCGTTCCAACCGCAAGAACCACTTGGTGTGCAAATAACTTCGTACTGGAAAGAAGATTACACGTTTCCGCATAAGTTTATAAGTGATATGTTCCATAAGTATTCCAATAGGCATATCACAGTCTGATTCATTTCAAAAATTGAATATTAACTTTTCAGTCCAAGTTTTCCCCTAGTGTCTAAAGTCATTATTCCTAATCAATTTTAATTCATTTAAGCCTACACCACTTTTAAATGAAGTAAAAAAGCGGTCTTTATGAACTTTCAACCCCCCCCCCCTTGCCCCCGCTTCGGGAATTTTTTTATTTGTTATCAAAATAATTCAATATTCATAGGATTTTCTTCAAAACTCGCTCGACTTCAAAATAGGCTATTTAGTAAAGAATGCGAGGATAGAAAAGCGGCGGTGTTATTAAAATTACATTAGAGAATTTTTGGGGCATTTTCGTTTGGAGCCAAATGTTGCTATTCGAGCAGACGTTTTTATTGAAAATCCATAAATCCTTGAGAAAAATTTTAAAATCCAGTTTAAGCGGTTTTATCCGCCCCCTCCCCTCCCCCGAGAAAGAGAGAGCGAGAGAGAGAGAGAGAAATATTACGCAATTTCTTAACTTTGTTATTTTTGTTAAACAATCTTATTGTCTCAGGAGGCTAATTTAGCGAAATGAGCTTGTCTACGTTCGCACTATCAACTTAATTAACGTGGCTAAATATCTCTAATGGGAACACGGCACCCCTGAAAGTCATCTTAGTACATCTTAAAGGAATTTTTCCATTGCCACGGCAACCGTCTCCCACGCTCGGCATTCTTATTTTTAATAACAAGCGATTACGCAAATATTTTTAGGGTACACAATTTACAAGATTGGCAATTATCCAATTAAGGGCGTTAATGAAGTACCCTTTAAACCCACGCGTGACGTCATTCGACCTATAGAACTTAGTAAGAATTAAATAAAACCAATTATTGAGGGTTTAGGCTTTACAAGTATTAGTTCTATTTGTTTGAATATTGGGTGACCCTAAAATGTCTTTGGTGTTTTGGTCACTTCATATTTTGTCGAATTAAGGTTGGAATTTTCTCGCTCAGGTAAACAGATAAGCTATAAGCTATCCTTTCCTTTCGAGTAACGGCACCCCGTGTAGCGCCAGACACTCAAACTCGGGCATCCGTCATTACTCCGCCTTTGACGTTTCAATTAAAAATAATAATTATTAAAATGTAATTATTAAAAGTAAATGACTTTCGAGCGGGTAAAGGCATCGATTCTCTTTGAATATACGTCCTGGGATACAAAAATAACATTAAGTGTCACCTGCTGGTTCTTAACGGCCCGAAATTTACCTTAGAAATTGTCTTTAATAACACAGCGCGGTCCGTAAAGTTTCAAGCGGTTAAGGCCTTAATTAAGGCTTTCATTTTGTTAGTTTTAAAACTATTTCACGTTCGCCTCTCGTAATATAAGGCCCTCGAGTGTTTTCGGAACCTGATGCCCTTAATTTGGCCCCAACCCCCGTTTTATATCGCCCAATAAAGGGCCTCACCGTTTCCATTCAAAATTTAAACCCGCTTGGAAATTTTAAGATATTTAATTAACTTAATTGGAAATTTATATTATTCAGGACATTTTAAGTTGTTATTATTCAGTTGGATTTAAATATAATTAGACGGTGTTATTTTAAAGACACGAATTTCTTGGAATTGTAGGAGGGGGGGGGGAATTAGTTCTAGCAAAAAAAAGGAGGGGCCAGCATTGATTTGGCGGGAAATTAAAAACCTATAAGAAACACACCCGACAAGTTAGAATCATTATTGGAATTTTTGAATTCATAAAAACCCCCAAGTTGGGACCTTTATTGCAACCAGGTATGGCGATCGGGCCCCGCTTCGGCAATTACTTAATATATTCCCAATAACTCCACCAATCAATTTCACTTCGCAGCGTTTCCCCCACGCAATCAGTCCTTCCCCCCTTGTCCCTTTCCGCCGACACGAGAGCGTAAGCCAAACTATAGTCTGTCAAACGAAAGAAGAGCCCTGAGAAATTTGTCCAAATTGGTGTCGCCACCATCGACCCCATAGTACTTTATCAACTTGTTTTGTTTTGTCAATAGTCGTCTGTAATATAGTCTGCTATAAACAGATAGGCTTAATCGCAATAGAACCAATAAATTTTGCTATATATATTTAATATGTTTATGTTTCATGGTTTTTTACGATCATCGAGTATTAAAGAATAAAAAAAAAATAAACGACAAGACACCAGTTTTATCTTTGTTGAACTAGCATTGCAATATATTTTAATGACATAAGTTAAAGTACTTTTCCATAAGTCTAAGTAGTAAGTAGTTCAGCATCAAAGCGTCTTCAGTCCACATCTTCATCAGAGTCTTCGCTGTCTTCTTGCATATTAATTTTAAGAGGTTCAATTGTGGTTTCGATGATGGAATCTTTTTCCCAATACTCATGCATTATATTCTCGACGTGAACATTATGAAATAATAAAGCGTCACAAGTCCAGACCAGAACCCTGAAGTACGAAATTGACGAGGTTGCTAAAAGTAGAGGTCACACGGTAGTGAGGATTCCACCGTACCATTGCCAGTTTAACCCGATTGAACTAATATGGGCACAAGTGAAGAACGACGTTGCGAAGCAGAATTCTGGTTTCAAACTCTCGACGGTCAAAGATGCAACATTGAGGGCCATTGAACGTGTGACACCAGAGAATTGGCGTAAGGCAATAGAGCACGTCGAGAATATAATGCATGAGTATTGGGAAAAAGATCCCATCATCGAAACCACAATTGAACCTCTTAAAATAAATATGCAAGAAGACAGCGAAGACTCTGATGAAAACGTGGACTGAAGACGCTTTGATGCTGAACTACTTATGGACAAGTACTTTAACTTATGTCATTAAAATATATTGCAAAGCTAGTTCAACAAAGATAAAACTGGTGTCTTGTCGTTAATTTTGTTTTTTATTCTTTAATACTCGATGATCGCAAAAAACCATGAAACATAAACATATTAAATATATATAGCAAAATTTATTGGTTCTATTGCGATTAAGCCTATCTGTTTATAGCAGACTATATTACAGACGACTATTGACAAAACAAAACAAGTTGATAAAGTACTATGGGGTCGATGGTGGCGACACCAATTTGGACAAATTTCTCAGGGCTCTTCTTTCGTTTGACAGACCATAGACGACACTGGAGGCTCGGAAGCTGGGTAAGTGTAACTGGGTTCTCCCGAGCAGGCTAGGAAATAAGACAGGTTTACAGGTCAAAAACCAGTTTATTAATAGCTTGGACCACTTTTTTTATTCAAAACGTGAGGGTCACTGGTCCCAATGACTAGTTTATTAATTCCTACTTTTATTAAAAATTGATATGGGGACCTCTTAAATTATTTTCATTTTAACATAAATTTCGACTCCATGAAGACCATGAGTCCAGTTGTGTATACAACCCTAAGCCGAGAGAGATTTTTTTTAGAAGAGAGAACGACCACAAGTCCTGGGACCAGTAGAAAAATAAATAGGGGAAGGGTCACTGGTCCCGGGACCAGTTTCATATTTAAGACATCAGGGGTCACTGGTCCGGAGGACTAGTTCAGAAATAAACCTTATTTCCAAGCCTGCGAGTCCCGAGTCCCGAGAATCAAGAATATATACAAATACAATACATAAGAAACCTAAGCCTTGGTCTTAAAGAACATCCAAAAACCAATATCTTTAATATAATGAAATCAATCACCTTTAGTTTTATACCTGGATTGCTTTATTAAACAAAATTTCGAGCAAAGTGTTTCTTAGCAAGAGTGTTACAGAAAAATTTATAAAATGAAATAAATATTTTGAGCCGGTAAAATACTAAACAAGCGTCGACTGCTCAAAACAAGTTCAACCATGGAGCCTGTATCTTTTTAAGATTCAGGCTCCATGGTTCAACTTCCACAGAATGAATCAAACTGAAAATGTCAACTTAACTTGTTATTAGGCACAAACCTAGGCCCTCCGTTGTTCTCAATATGCTTGAAAATTGAAGAAATGGGTATCAGCGCGCTAACAGGTTAGCCTGACGTTTAACTCAAGAGCCGTACTTCAGTAAATTAACTACAATTAACATACTTAGACTTAATTGTTTCTGATTAGACTAGCCGATCGCACACCCTGAATACTTAATTGTTAAATTAAGAGTATTCCGAAAAGTAACTTCGCTCTAGTTTTTCAGTTAGAGGTGGTTAAATATCACGAAAAACCCCATGTTAATCTCCATAGGAAAATTGGTAAAAGCATGTGAATTTGGCTTTAACGTTACAAAAGAGCAAGGTCTGTATACCGCTTCGCATTATTAGGTCGGAGCATCCTTCAGGGGTGGTAAGCGGGAGATTCTCCTTTTTGTAGTAGGGGGGCTCTAGTAATTTTTTCCCTTACTATGACGTCATACGTGGGCTAGAAACAAGTATCTGCGGTGGCTGCGTCCAGAGAGAAAACGTCTCTCTACTTTGAAAATTGTATACCCCCTTTCTTCTTCACCCCTACCTAACTTTCACGGTTTAGGGCGAGGTCGATTATCCGTTATAAATTCAAATCTTAGGCGGTAACGGCGCGTTGCGCTTCGCCTTTAGTGGCTTTCAGACTAATTCTTTTTGAAAGGTAAATATTATTTACGCCATGAACTTTTAATTTAATGTAAGGTTTTACAAATCTACGAACTATTATAAGAATGAATTATTGCCATCACCCTTTCAAAAGCTGACGATGATAAAATGAAAATGAAAAAAGTTACTACTTGAAATAAAATTTGATACAAAATACTTGGTCTTTTCATTTTAAATGTGGGTACATTATAATTATCCTAAATAACGGTGAACATTATTAAGTATAGCAATTTTGAATGCAAAAAGACCTTCGTGTTTACACGTATATAAAGGCCTTTAACGTCGTTCTTCTTTTTCCGGACATACAAACTTTATTCTCATATAAGACAGCTCGCGTATTCTTTGGCGCCCACGTATGACGTCAATGAAAAGAGCTAGACGAGAGAGGTAGCTAGAACGGTAAACCGTAAAATCCCAACACCGAATACGCCCGCCTTGACAAAAGAGTATCAAGTCATATCTACAAGGGCCTACCGGCCCTGTAGAATAGACTAAAAAACGTTTGTAGGGAAGTTTTAGCCAAGGAGTACTAACTACCTATGAGTAGAATTGGTAGAAAATGTGTTGAGCTAGAAAAATTCTAATAAGGAACCCCGAATTAATAAACTGGTCCCACTGTCTATTTTTTCCAAAAACCATAATTAATAAAGTGGTCCCTGGGACCACTGACCCCAAGTTTTGGAATAAATAAACTGGACCGAGCAATTAATAAACTGGTTTTGGACTTGTAAACCTGTCTTATTTCCAACCCTGCTTCGGGGATTGCCTCTTATAAATCGCGGGCGCTCATTGGCCGGTAGGTCGCTTTACCAAAATTCAAATGCATGTTTTGGATACAAAACTTCAATTATTGTTTAATAGCGATTCAAAAAATCAGAAAAAATTCAAGGCGGCATATTTTAACATAAGGAATCAGAATAAAAATACTCAATTTTTGCCAATAGTATCCCTTTAAGTATTTTATCGCCTAGAAATTTGCAATAGAATTATTTTAAACATTGAAATATACAATGATGATATTATTCGAATATTATTCGAAAACTGAACGATAGTGGAAAAACTGACTTATTTTTAAATCTTTTGTGAGCTGGCGATCAATTAATGAAGCTGGAGAACACAGCCTTAGCGATTCCTGCGGATAATTAAGTTTTTTTAATTAAAATTATAAAATGTGAAGTTTGTAATTTGTGTCTAGGCATTTAATCAAAATTAACCTTTATGACACTTTCGAGGTAGGTCAAGTGTTTCAGGTCGTTGTACTCGATGTCTCTTTCGACATCCCTTCCACAGACGGAAGTCAACTCTTGGTAGACCTTTTCTTGAATCTCCGGGTAAAGACCGAGCATGTACAGGGTGAATGTAGTAGCGACAGAAGTGCTGTCGATACCCTGTGAAAGTAATTTAATATAACCCTTTTTTCATTTAAAGCGCACTTGTTCTATTACCCCTCCAATGATATTTAAGCATTCGTCTCGAAGTTGTTTATCGCTCATCAATTCGGGCTTTTTCTCGAGCATTTCTAGAAGGATTTCCATAAAGTTCACGCTTCGAACGTTATCATCGGGTTCTTTCATATTCGCTTTCTTTCTCATCAACATCATCTGCGAATGAATTGGTGCGGTTTTGTTCGAAATGCTTAAAGTTCGAATTTCAAAACTTGTCTACTTACTTGGAACATCTCATCAATTACTTTAACTGCATTTACGGTTTCTTTTCCCTTAGCAGTCAATTTGAATAATTTCTCCGATTGCAACCATGGTCGAACTAAACGGTAAACGAAGCTTTCTTTGAATCTAGTATTAATGAATATTTTATGTTAATTCTGTTTGAACGGGAAGAACTCCCTGTTCAGGGTTATTTTTCCGTTATTTGGCAGCAGAAAAGATTTTCCGTGTTTTTACCTTTTAGTAGGTTCGAAAAATCGTTCTTGTAAAATCTTTTCATTTTCATAATCAAAAACTGCGTCTACAAGAAAATTAAATTTAAGTTGACTTCAATTTAAGAATTAAACAATGTAAGTACACCAATATGTTGAGCAATTTTCCTCAAAATTCTGTCCAATATTTTTTTTACTGAATTCCAAGAAATTTTAGTCAGTAAAAACCAGCCTTAATATAAGCCTAACCAAAAATAAACCCAACCTGAAGCCGATATTGGG
Organism: Phalangium opilio; assembly: GCF_054372755.1. NCBI lineage: Eukaryota > Metazoa > Arthropoda > Arachnida > Opiliones > Phalangiidae > Phalangium > Phalangium opilio. Next base: position 2,423,618 of record NW_028324223.1, read on the forward strand.
ATTGAATAATTGAGAACTACGCTTTTAGTTACAATACTTCATGGAAAGAAAAAAAATTAATTTAGCAGTGAATTCCGCGTCATTATTCAAACCGTTTAACAGAAATACGCCTCAATTCTACGCAATGAGTTCCCCGGTTGATGTCACAGAGAAGAATTCTGCGCATCATATGCATGCAGATTCTCAATTTACCCATAATTATGTAGAATGCGCACTTTTCGACTGACTCCGTTATGTCTAATATCTTGGAATCAGACTTTATTTAATTCGGAGGTCTCCCAACATTGGCCCTTAAAACAAGATAAATTGGCACACATGGGGAGTAAGGCAAATCAGCTTGCCCATCTTGTTTAGACAATTTCAATAGCCTCCAATTTAAGAACGTTAATGAGCCTTTATCTAGCAGAAGTGTACTAATTACAACTAGAAGTGTGCCTAAGTTGGTAATTTAAAGCTTTTCAAAGAGTGGACATTTTGAACAATACCTCTAAATAACTTGGTACACATCAGATTATATAAAAAGGACTTGGTTTGCCCAAGCCTAAAAAACAAAACGATAAGAGTTTTTTCCAGTTGACTGAAGCGCGAATATTTTATTTTTCTATATAATTTTAAAGACAATCTGTATTTTACTACTCTTTAATTCAATCTCCTGATTTTACTGGTAATGGATTTATTTCCTATAAATTAATTGAAATAAAATATCTTATCTCAGATTTTTCAACAACAATTCCATTTTCGTAAAAATTTTATCATGAAAAATCTGAGATAAGTAATATTTTATTTCAATTAATTTATTGGAAATAAATCCATTACCAGTAAAATCAGGAGATTGAATTAAAGAGTAGTAAAATACAGATTGTCTTTAAAATTATATAGAAAAATAAAATATCCGCGCTTCAGTCAACTGGAAAAAACTCTTATCGTTTTGTTTTTTAGGCTTGGGCAAACCAAGTCCTTTTTATATAATATCTGTTCCTTCAGTCTTTATTTGTATTAATCTATTATAAAATAATATTTGCCTGAAATGCGAAATTTTTCACTTCTAGGACGAGGTTAAAAATGGTTCTACACTTCTACTAATTCTTATATGATACGGCTCACAATTCGTTTTAGAACCCGAGCTTTATAGTCAACTTCAAAACAAACCTGAAACTATTTTAAACTATCAAAGCCGTATCTTTTACAGTCCACTTTACGATTGCAATTATCCATGACATTGCGTGCACTGCCCTTGTACGTTTACAGTGATTGGCACCGTGGACAGTTATTTTAATTAAAATACCTAGGCCACAGATCCAGTTTTAAAAATATCCTTATTTCCAACACTGATCCATCTATCCTTCCAGCTTTTACAATCACCCATTGCATAGACTCACTCAATAGTCTGCCTAAGCATGGATTTATAATAGAAGCTTACGCTTCCTGGATATTTCACTCACCTTAAAACCATAGATATATTAAAAGGGTAGATACACAATTCAATGGGAGGTCGACGCGGAAGGGGCAACGAGCAGACAGCCGCTATTTTCTGGGGGTAGCCGTATAAAACGCCATCTATCGGGAACTTTCGAAACTAAATTAAGGGATGAGCTTAGAGTAGTGGCACTCTATGTTAACCCCCTATAGGGCATAATAAGTCAAACCCTCGGAGATGCCATTACTCCATTTTATACGAGCTAAGAGCGGAAAAACGTATTTTATAAATTTTACACCTGTAAAATCTTTTAAAAAACACTTGGAACTTGTATTTCTACTTACTTTCGAGGAAATACCACCGTTTTCTGAAGGTAAGAGTCTTTTTATATACATTTTTTAGTAATAACAAGTTGGGAAAACCAAAATATTACCTCTCCGTGTCGAGAAGATTATATAAACAAAATTATCCAATGAAAACACTTTTGCCCTCATCCTTTATATATATAGGAGGCAATGAATGAAATATATCACAATGCACGGGCCTTGATAGATACAGGAGGCAATGAAGGAAATATATCGCATGCACGGGCCTTGGTAGATATAGGAGGCAATGAAGGAAATATATCGCATGCACGGGCCTTGGTTGATACAGGAGGCAGTGATAATCTCTCTTTGTACGAGAGGTTTATCTTTAATATTTAAATAAATATAATTATTTTTAATTATTTTAATCTTCAATAATTAACATTAATAATAGTTAAATCGTTTAAAATAAAGTTATACCTATTATCTTCTCAAACTTTGCTAATATTGACGTTTAAAGTGAAGGGTACCCCTCTTCCCGCTTTCTTCAAATTTTGGGGTATATATACTATTCGATTCCATTATAATAGTAAGGAAAAAGCGCAATTGCGAAAACCTTTGGTGGCCGATCCCACCTTAGGGAGGCTAGACGTTTCTCGTAACCCTAGCTGATCGCCGCGTATATCCTAAAACCAAACGATGATAATGGAGTAGAAGCCAATGATACAGATTGGTGTCTATGTGGAATAGACGGAAGACCAGTAGATGGTGGTGATTAGAAGCCAGTGTAAGTGCAGACTGGTGTCAATGTGGGATTGACAAAGAACAGAAGATGATGGTGTTGGAAGCCAGATAAGTACCAGGCTGGTGTTCATGTGGGATGGACAAAGATCAGAAGATGGTGGTGTGAGAACTCAAGTAGAGGAGCCATTTCCGTGACTGTGAAAGCAGTTCGGAAATGGCGAACACGTTTGCTCCGATACGCAAACTGCGAACGCGGTCACGTGGGTGTAACAACGGACAGACAGACAGACACACACACAGACAGACAGACAGACAGACAGACAGACACGGCCGTTACAGAACCTCTCCTGGACTACGTCACACGGAGAGGTAAAAACATTTAAGGCGAGCTAAGCCTTGGTCTTGTAAAACACGGCAGATTCATGGTTCATCCATGGCAGATTAGTGATTAGCGTGTTTTCAGCGTACAGCCTCTTTTCTCTATGTGCAAATCTACATTATGGCCATGACCAAGGCTTAGCTCGCCTTAAATGTTTTTATTACTAATAAATGTATAAACAAAGACTCTTACCTTCAGAAAACGGTGGTATTTCCTTGAAAAAAAGTAGAAATACAAGTTCCAAGTGTTTTTTAAAAGATTTTACAGGTGTAAAATTTATAAAAAACGTTTTTCCGCTCTTAGCTCGTATAAAATGGAGTAATGGCATCTCCGAGGGTTAGACTTATTATGCCCTATAGGGGGTTAACATAGAGTGCCACTACTCTAAGCTCATCCTTTAATTTAGTTTCGAAAGTTCCCGATAGATGGCGTTTTATACGGCTACCCCCAGAAAATAGCGGCTGTCTGCTCGTTGCCCCTTCCGCGTTTTTTCGTTAAGCCTAAGCCAGCGAAGTGGATCTAGACCCTTTATAGTTTTACTATATCTATGCTTAAAACGCGCACAACATTTATTCCTCGTCTGAAATAGTACCAGCCTGGCACGCGCGTTTGTGACGTACAATTTGAGGCAAATTCAGAGGGGGGTTGAAGTTTTTCACGTGATCGAGTTCTAATTATGAATAGCGCGCGTGCACGCGCGCCAAAAGTTTTCCTCAATTTCTACGTCATCAGCCCCCCAGTCCCCACCCGCGCGAATTTTTGTGACATAAATGTGTTTAAAATCAAAATGCCTTACTGAAGGCTACAGGGAAATATCCATGAAGCGTAAGCTTCTATTATAAATCCATGGCCTAAGTAAGGCAACTTAAGCCTTGGTCGAAACTAACATCTAAAATATAAATTAAAAAGGTATCTTAAGTATAGAATTTCAACCGAGACACATAATTAAACGAAAATTAGACCCGCCAGAGAAGTTTTTAATAAATATAGTGTTATATTTATTGAAAAATATCAAGTTAAAGTTTCAAGGCGGTGAAATGGCAAATTAGCGTCGTCTACTGTAGAGTAACGAACAATTTGCGTCGTCTGCTGTAGAATAATCTTTTGAGGTACTTACATTTTTAATTAAATTAACATACTTAGACTTAATTAAATTTGATGAAACTTGAAAAAGGCACAACTTGAATAGTTACTTGTTAATTTAAAAGTATTCCGAAAGCTAACTTCCATGCAGTTTTTAAATGATTCGATGTACAGGAGCACCAAAAACCCCATGTTATTCCTATGGGAAAATCGGCGAAAATCTGTGAATTTTCATTTAACATTACGGGAGGGTGTGGGATCTTATCTAGAAGGGCCTACCGGCCCTCTAGAATAGATTAAGGCTCTTTATCCTTCTCAGATGGGAGGCTATTGAAATTGTCTAAACAAGATGGGCAAGCTGAATGTCTTACTCCGGATGTATGCCAATTTCCTTGTTTTTGATCCCATGTACCTTAACACTTTTTATTCAGTTTGACCGAAAAGAACACAATTTAATTAATGACATTATTAAAGAGCTCGCAAATAATGAAATTGTTGAATAAAATTACGTCCATTTGAAAGGAAGAAGTAGTTTTGAAAGAAAACTGACAGAATTACCGTGTGAACGGTGCATTTTCTAGAGGTTGGTGAAGTCAGAAAATCTGATGAGCGAGAAAAAGAGTTCTGAGCATGTATTGCGCATTTATGCTGAACGACCCCTAGTTGACGAAAACCATATTATACATTATTTGAAAAAATTTCTTATCTTAGTTTTTTTCACCAAAATTCCTTAAGTAAAATATTTTATCCTCAAACATGTGCATCATTTGAAAAATAGAACACGTATGCATTTTATTTTCTTTTTAAAATTTAGAGTTAGTTTGAGTATTCGGGCCTATAAGGAGAATAAAATGGACAGAAAATCGTTGATAGCAGACAAAATAAAACAAGCATGAAAACTTAACAAAACGTGTTCGTTAATTTTAAAGTTTTCGAAGTTTCAATAATTGACGTGATGTATATCTCTCAAAAGATCACGATCAAGCTACAGATCCTTTTGACTCTAATAACTACATCACAGTCAAAGGGCGAATGTAATTTTCGGTTCGCAATATTTTCAATTTTAAAATATAAAAATAAATTCTTCTAGCTCTATTTTTCAGATATCCGAGTATTTGAACTTGCTCGAAGCAAATGTTTCTAGAAAATAAAAAGTAGTATTAAGGTAGTTTCTCTGAAATTTTTGTGAAAAAAACTAAGATAAGAAATTTTTTCAAATAATTGATGTTTTATAATCACGTCTTCAAAAATGAAAATTTGAATATCTGTTACTTCAAACAGTTAATTTTCTACACTTATCTCTTCCATTTTTGCGTCTTTGTGTACAAAGACAGTTTTTATTAATATCTGTCACTTCAGTCTTAATATGAATTAAAACTGTTTAGAAACTAGTATTTTAAAACTTATTCTGAAAAGCAGGCGCTCCATTTAAGTCTTGTGGTGTTGCGCGTTTATTAGTTACCGCGTTTGAACTAACAAGGCCCTAACCATCTATTATAGAAGTATTAATCTTGATTGCTTCAACGCCCAGTCCAACTCAAATTGCCTTCCCGTCGTTTTCATGTGCAAAGCACAGTGGATGCAATAATACATATAGATTCCGAAGACTTAGGCTAAAAAATTATTACGTAGACCTGTGTACAAAAACAATCTATACACCTGTGCACAAACATATTCCATAGACCTGTGCTGGGTGACCATATTTCCTAAATTTTATAATTTTTCCTATTTTCGGATGTCTTCCTATTAGTTCCTATAATATCGATAATTTTCTTATATTTTCCTATTTTGGAAATTGTAGATATTTTGTGCAGTCTCACTTTTGGTTTTGTTATATATCACTCAAAACAGAAATTTGACAGAAAGTAATGCCGATTTCCACTAGCTACTAGCAATCGGCCACCGTGGATTTACAATACAGGCTAACGCTTCTGTGATTCAGATATTCCGATCGTGTTTTAAGTTTAAGTTTAGTATTCCATGATGTATGTAGCTAAAGCTATGGAAGCCTCTAAAAATATTTGTCACGGAAGTCCGTGATGCTTTAAAGTTATAGCATATGTTTCTAAGATTACGATCCATAAGTATGACACTTCCTATATTTCGAAATGCTAGAGACTTAATGAGAGCTAGTTCGAGAACGACGCGAGAATTGACTACACGCGATTTTCTGCTCCATCTTCCTATTTAGTCTGTACTAAGCCTTTGACAGGGCCTCATCAGGCGTCACTTTACGAGAATCTACGACGTTTCATTTATGTCACTTCGAGACAAGCTCTCAGTAACCAGTGACAAATTTATGTAACATATCTTACGAACTTATGGTTATAATTAAACCAAAGTTCTTTTGTAAATCTTGTCTTATTACTTTCAAAGCATTTGCAACCTATATTTTGTTATTTTTTTCAAGGGTAGTTCTCTTGTCTTTTCCTGTTTTTTTTTTAAATTATACATCTATATCTATAAAAATCAAAGTCCTGACTGACTTACAGACTGACTGATAATCACCGCCCAGCCCAAACCGCTGGCTCCACAAGGGTGAAAATTTGGAGGAACGTTACTCGTAAATAGTAGGCGCGTACTAAGAAGATTTTTCCAATCCGCCGCCACCTTAATAAATGGCGCCCAGAAATGTAACAAATTTTCTCTTTGTTAGAAAGTCCGCGCGTTTCAACCGATTTCACAAATATTTAGTTCACTGGATTCCATTAACCTATAGACGGGCAGAATGGTCTTTCGGGATCGATTTGTTGTCACCATTTTAAATGGCGACCAGATATTTAAAAGCCCTTCTTTATAGAATGTCTGCGTGTAAAGTAATAAAAAATGTCCCGACGAGCTGATGGCCGACGCCGAGTGTCTTCGCTCCTAGGATGCTACAAAAATATTAGTCGAATCAGTTAAATGTACCCATACTTGATGGAAGTTCTTACTACACTCAAGCGATGCCGCGGGTAACAGCTAGTCTCCTATAATTTCCTGTAAATCAATTGTAAATTTCCTATTTTCCTATAACTATTACAAGGCTTTGTTGTGGTCACCCTGTCTGTGCACAAACATATTTCGTAGAGCTGTATACATACAGATACCATAGACTTGTGAAAACACATGTCATATAATTGTGTACAAACAGATCCCGTAGACTTGTGCACAAACAGATCCCTTAGACCTGCGCGCTAAAGATTCCATAGACCTTGGTACATGAAGATTTCATACCCATAGCGCACAGAAATATTCCCTAGACCTCCGGGGGACCGTCCATAAACTACGTCACACTCTTAGGGGGAGGGGGTTTGTAAGTTTGTGACGGTCCGTGACGAAGGGGGAGGAGGGGTCCTTCGATGCGTGACGTCACATTTAAAATTAATTTCATTGCGAAGTCAGTTAGAGGTTGATTGACACTTTCACTGGAGAGCTAGCTTACACGTACGCATAAGGACTGCTAAATGTAGTGTCAGCTTAAACTCTCTAATGTCACTGCTTTTTCGCATTAGCGAGGATCAATCGGATCCTCCATTCAATTTAAATGCTTCGTTTTTTTCGCACATTTTTAAAATCTGAATCCCAAGCTCGATTAGCCTTAAGGCTTTCAAGTGACAATGTCGAAAACTATGAAGTGTGCCCCTTTAACTACGCTTTATGGAAATATTTTGGAAGGTTATGAAAAAGCACATCCATACATTAAAGTGCTAAAGCTCAATCATGGGCAAACGATATTTGTTAAAGCTTAAACAAAAATGAACTTTGACTGTCAAGTCGAGCAAAACATTTCTGAGTGGAACCCAAGAAGAATCTCTTTAAATTAATCAAATTGAATTGGTGAATTAAGACAATTCATAGTTCGTTGAGGGGGGGTTAAAGAAATATGACGTGGTTTTCAGGGGAGGGGTGTTAGAAAACGTGACGAAGCGTGATCTGGGGGGGGGACGGGGGTTCAGAAAATGCCATTTTTTGCGTGACGTAGTTTATGGACGGTCCCTTGCGCGCAAAAATATTTCTAAAACTGTGCACAAAAAGATTCCACTGACCTATGCACAAAATATTCTATTGGCTTTTGTATAAACATGTGACATGGACCTGTGTACAAAAATATTCCATGGACCTGTGCACAAAAACATTCCTTGGACCTGTTCAGAAATATTCCACACCCATTTGCACAAACATTTTCCGTAGACCCGTGCACAAACAGATGCCGTAGACTAGCGCATAAACAGATTCCATAGATTTGCGCACAAATATATTACGTAGACTCGTGCACAAGTAGATTCCACAGACTTGTACACAAACAGAAGTCACACGGTTTTGCACAATCCGATGTTATAGACTTGTGCACAAACAGATGTCACATGCTTGTGTAAAAACCGATTTCATAGACTTGCTAAAAAAGTGATGTCATCGACATTTGCACAAGAGATTCCGTAGATTTGTGCACAAGAGATTCCGTAGATTTGTGCACAAATATATTTTGTAGACCTGTACACACACTGATACCATAGACTTGTGAAAAATGTCGAATATTTGTGCACAGACTGATGCTATAGACTTGTGCACATGTCCTAGACCGGTGTACAAAACATTCTATAGATTTGTGCACAAACATGAGTCATATACCTGTACACAAAAATATTCCACGGACTTCTGCACAAAAACATTCCATATACCTGTACACAAAAATATTCCATGGACCTCTGCACAAAAACATTACATATCCCTATGCAATTTTCCTTACCCATTTGCACAAAAATATCACGTTCACCTAAGCACAAAATTATCACGTACACCTGTGCACAAAAAATATTCCAAATCCATTTTCACCATAATATTTCGTACACCTATGCAGAAAAATATTCCGTACACTTGTGAACAAAAACAGTTCGTACACCTGTGCACAAAAATATTCCGTACACATTTGCATAAAAATATTTCGTACACTTGTGCACAAATAGAAATCACAGGCTGTGCACAAAGAAATGTCGTAGACTCGCGCAAAAAGAGATGTTATAGACATGTGCACATCAGATTCCATAGAGTTATGCACAAACATTTTCAATACCCCTATGCTCAAACAGATTTCAAACCCTAATGCTCAAAAAGATTGCAAACCCATTTGCACAAAAATAATCCGAAGACCCGTGCTCAAAAATATTCCGTAGACCCTTGCTCAGACAGAAGTCACTCGCGTGTGCACAAACAGATGTCATAGACTTGTGAATAAACAGATGTTATAGACTTGTGCACAAAGAGATGTTATAGACTTGTTCACACACAGGTGTTATAGACTTGTTCACTCACAGGTGTTATAGACTTGTTCACTCACAGGTGTTATAGACTTGTTCACTCACAGGTGTTATAGACTTGTTCACTCACAGGTGTTATAGACTTGTTCACTCACAGGTGTTATAGACTTGTTCACTCACAGGTGTTATAGAATTGCTCACAAACAGGTGTTATAGAATTGCTCACAAACAGGTGTTATAGAATTGCTCACAAACAGGTGTTATAGAATTGCTCACAAACAGGTGTTATAGAATTGCTCACAAACAGGTGTTATAGAATTGCTCACAAACAGATGATTTAGACTTGTGCACAAACAGATGATTTAGACTTGTGCACAATCAGATATTTTAGTCTTGTGCACAAACAGATGTTTTAGTCTTGTGTACTGTACAAACAAATGTTATTGACATGCGCAAAAAGAGATGTTATAGAAATGAGCAAATCAGATTCCATAGACCTGTGCACAAACAGAAGTCGTAGACCTGTACAAATAACGATTTTTCACTTGGGCGCATAAAGATTCTTCAGACTTGTGTGCACGTAAAGATTCTTCAGACTTGTGTGCACGTAAAGATTCTTCAGACTTGTGTGCGCGTAAAGATTCTTCAGACTTGTGTGCGCGTAAAGATTTTTCAGACTTGTGTGCGCGTAAAGATTCTTCAGACTTGTGTGCACGTAAAGATTCTTCAGACTTGTGTGCGCGTAAAGATTCTTCAGACTTGTGTACGCGTAAAGATTGTTCAGACTTGTGTACGCGTAAAGATTGTTCAGACTTGTGTGCACGTAAAGATTCTTCAGACTTGTGTGCGCGTAAAGAATCTTCAGACTTGTGTACGCGTAAAGATTCTTCAGACTTGTGTACGCGTAAAGATTCTTCAGACTTGTGTGCACGTAAAGATTCATCAGACTTGTGTGCACGTAAAGATTCTTCAAACTTGTGTGCACATAAAGATTCTTCAACTTGTGCACATAAAGATTCTTCAAACTTGTGCACATAAATATACCATAGACCCATGAACAAAAAATTCCATAGACCTGTGCACAGAAGATTCCATACTCCTATACTCAAAAGGATTCCATGCAGATTTGCACAAAAACATTCCGTAGACCTGTGTAAAACAATATACCATAGGCCTGTGTAAAACAATATACCATAGGCCTGTGTCAAACAATATTTCATAGGCCTGTGCACGAAAAGATTCCATAGGCCTGGAAACAAAAATATGCCACTGACTTGTGCACGAAAAGATTGCATAGGCCTCTGCACAAAGAGATTTTATACCCCTTTGCATAAAAATATTCTGTAGGTCTGCGCTTAAACAGATTCCGTAGACTTGTACACAAACAGATGTTATAGTTTAGACTCGTGAAAAAAATTTAATTACCTATAATTGGTAATTATCTTTAATTGCTTATTTTGTTTAATTATATTAATTACATATTTTGTTTAATTCAGTTTAATCTGTACTTCGCAACTAAATTATTTGGACGCGCAAAAGTTATAATGACAATTAAGCTAGCTAATTGCCCTACCAATTTGATTATCCGAAGTAAAACGACGTAAGTCCTAGAATGACTTTCTTTATTACTTAACCCAAGCAAAAAAGTCTTAAGTTCCACAGTTTAAAGGTAAACCACGTAATTCGGAGCAGGTACTTAAAACTATTAAAAACAATACTTAAACTTTGTTTTTCTTAATGAAACAAAAATTGGCGCCCACTATAAAAATGGGGCTTTCATTTAAGACCGTTTTCAAATCTATCAAACGTATAGTTATTTTTGTAAGGGTAGTTACAAAATGGGTAAGTTTGGAAAATTTCCCATGTTATTTCTATGGAGATTATCTAGTTTTTCGCCGAAATCTGTGATTAAATTTATGGAAATGAAAACCACCCTTAGCAACTTTATGCTTTATAAAATAAACTATTGGATGGATCATCTTGAAATTTTTACCACATATTAAGGGCCCGGATTTTAGTTCAGTAAAAAAATTTCAAAACAATAAACTTAATACGAAAAAAGTTACAACCAATCCAAAAACCTTCCTTATACATTTGAGCCGTCATCAGGCCTTATCTAAGGGAGCGGTAGCTCCCTTAGAATTAATAGACTTTAACAAGTTGGGAAAACCAAAATATTACCTCTCCGTGTCGAGAAGATTATATAAACTTAAGTATCCAATGAAAACGTAGACCTTTTTGCCCTCATCCTTTCCCGCACTTTGCGCTTCCGCATTTCTTCCTTACTCTCAACATTATCTTCCTTCATTTTAGATACAAAAATCAAATACTCACAAAAAGAAGTGGCAAAAACCTGCTGGCTCTTTACAACCACTTAATTTGAATCAATATCCAATTTCCAACAACAATAATATACCGGTAGTTTAATTGACAACCTACTAGCATCGAAATTCTCATTAAGAATGGCTCCCGCGGATAAAAAAGGGCAATTTTCAACTAGGTGGGCGTTAACTCATTAGATTTGAAAAATATCATTTCTCTTTTTTACCAATGCCTAACCGTTTGGATTTTTTTAAAGCAATCCTAGCACCAAAAATATTTTTTGATACAAAATAAATGTTTTATATTCTTATTAAGAATAAAACATTTTTTAAGCTTTTATCATGATTACTCTATGCAACAGTAACAAGGAGTATAAACCCATTAGTGGAAGCAGTATTTTTTTTCCGAAACAATCTCGCTTATGTTTATCCTCTCTAGACTTCGCTAAAAACGTATTACTCCTACGTAAAATATTAATAGACAGGCAAGGATTCATACCGTTAAAGAAGGAGCGCAATATTATCCATATTTTCATTTCATATACAGAGAAAAGAAATTTTTGTTGTTTTGAAAAATATATCGCAATGCTCGGGCCTTGATAGATATAGGAGGCAATGAATGAAATATATCACAATGCACGGGCCTTGATAGATATAGGAGGCAATGAATAAAATATATCACAATGCACGGGCCTTGAGGAGGCAATGAAGGAAATATATCGCATGCACGGGCCTTGGTAGATATAGGAGGCAATGATAATCTCTCTCTTTGCACGAGAGGTTTATCTTTAATATTTAAATAAATATAATTATTTTTATTTATTTTAATCTTCAATAATTAACATTAATAATAGTTAAATCGTTTAAAATAAAGTTATACCTATTATAATCTCAAACTTTGCTAATATTGACGTTTAAAGTGAAAGGTACCCCTCTTGCCCGCTTCCTTCAAATTTTGGGGTATATATATGATTCGTTTCCATTATAACAGTAAGGAAAAAGAGCAATTGCGAAACCTCTGGTGGTCGATCCCACCTTATGGAGGCTAGACGTTTCTCGTAACCCTAGATGATCGCCGCGTATATCCTAAAACCAAACGATGATAATGGAGTAGAAGCCAATGATACAGCATGGAACTAACTAACGCTAGGGACGGTCCGCACCGATAGAACTTACATTAGTCTCTCTGAAAAACATTCGTTGATAAACCCTCCCGCTTTTAAATCCCCCCTCCTGAAATTTGGTGATTCAAAACGGAAATAAGGTAATTTTTAACGCCACCTATAATTTAGTTTCGGTACTAATATATAAGATCCGCAGTAGAAGTCGTCCGCTATGCTAGGCGTAGCTTAACCTAGGCGTTACCTTTGTGTAAATTGTGCTACTATGGAACTAATTAACGCTTAGAAATTCATTTTATCCCTAACTTTGAAACATAATTTATTTACGGAACTAAGTATTTAACACTTTAAAGGCTGTACCGTTGTTTTTAAAATAATTATAAATATGGATATGTGTGTATAGTGGTTGTAAAAGTGACAATCGTCAAGATCATAAATAGTACATGAGATATGCAGAGTTTATCGCTTTTCCTAAACCTAAGCGTAATTATGAAATAGCAGACTGCTTTTAAGGCTTTTTGTTACCCCCCCCCCCCTTGTAAAAATTGAATCACTTTTCCGGTTCGCACCAAATTCTCGCTAGGGTGCGTTGTCACCGAACATTTCTCAGATATTCACGCTTGCGGACCGTCCCTAGCGTTAGTTAGTTCCATGGATACAGATTGGTGTCTATGTGGAATAGACGGAAGACCAGTGGATGGTGGTGTTAGAAGCCAGTGTAAGTGTAGACTGGTGTCAATGTGGGATTGACAAAGAACACCAGATGGTGGTGTTGGAAGCCAGAAATGTACCAGACTGGTGTTCATGTGGTATGGACGAAGACCAAACATGGTGGTGTGAGAACTCAAGTATAGAGTAGCCAACGGAGAGATGTACAATTTTCCAAATTTCTGTGAACTGTCAATGCGGTCCGGAAATTGGGAACACGTTTGCTCCGATACGCAAACTGCGAACGCGGTCACGTGGGTGTAACAACGGACAGACAAACACACAGACAGGCACGGCCGTTACAGAACCTCTCCTGGACTACGTCACACGGAGAGGTAATAAAAATAGAAGAATTACACATGACTAAAAACTTTAAATTACGAAAGTTAAAAACAGTAGCTTTCGAGCTCGTGGCTCTTTTTCAACTTTTTTTTTTTTTTTTTAGAGGTTTCAATGTAAATTGGGTCCCATAAGGGTCCGCGACAAGGATGCGATTATTCAGGTTTCAGTATGTGAATAATCAGGGAAGGAAATGAGGTTTACTTGGGAGGTGACGGAAGGGGTGTGGGGGTCAAGTCACCTCCGGCGGACACGTGGCAGTCGGCACCTATAGGGTAGGATCGCCGACATGTGTCTTATTCCCTCAAACTTTGCCGCCCAGAAGCTTGGCTTACAGGAGTGCGCCACACTCCCGGCTCTTTTTCAACTTACGCGATACGTTTAAGTATATTTCAAACTTCGACTTGATTCACCCCTAGTGGTATTTTCTACGCTGATGTAATACATTTTTTAATTACACAATCACCCCATTTTTATCGTAAATTTGACCTTCCTCAAGATTTATTTGAGCTCACCGGTTTTTTTTGTTATACACCATATACCCACATAAGTTTATTATAAGATTTGTTCATAAGTATGACACTTCCCATATTCGTAATGCTAGAGACTAACAGCTCGAGCTTGTTCGAGAACCACTAGCGAGAATTGACTACACTCGGTTAGTTTTGCAATCCATCTTCCTATTTAGTCCATACCAAGCCTTCAACAGTGCCTCTCCAGTCGTTGCTTTACGAGAATCTATGAAGTTTCAACTTTCAAGCTCTTATTAACCAGTGACAAACTTATGGCCAACATATCTTATGAACTTATGATACCCATTAGAAACGCAAGTTGGCGAAATTTAGCAGGGAAGGGGGAAAAAGCGTAAAGTTTATTTATTTTGATAAAAACTTAAAAAAAAAAAAACAAAAAAAATTTATCTCGACATTTTTGAAAAAGCAGTTGGCAACATTGCTTTCTCTCTCGAGTAGTTGAAATTGAAAATTACAAATTGCCATTCTTCATTTACAAGTCGAATTAAAGAAGTTTAAGCAAAATTCTATTTACTATACACCGTCGACAGTGAATGTAATCTTTGGGTTCGGCCAATGAAGAAAGTGGCAAAAACTATTGAGGCAGATGCTGGGGAAGGATACAATTATGATAATCCCGCTGACAAAGCAAATTATTGCGAAGGCCATGGAGAAAATAACAGTCATGATGATGGTTAGTTTTTAACATTTTCAATTCGTGTTTTCATAAAAGTCATTACATTTATTTAATTTTTATTGCAGCGGCTAGTCCCGTAGGGAATCATGAAATGGAATTTTCCCTCACTCAACCTCAGACTGATGCTCAAACGGAAGAGGTGGTGGCGTTCACTGCTGAAAATCTAGTTCAACAGCCTTATAAAGTATAATGTTATTATTATAATTTTCAATTTATTTAATTTAAATGATCAACTTTAATTTTAGATTGATAAACCAATAATTGCTTATGCGAAAACATCGACAAAAATTGACGCTAAGAAGATAAAAAGAGCCATGTGGACCGTGCTCTCCAAATCTGTACTTATATTAGTAATTTCAGAAGTAAGATGAGACTAGAAGTACTGAGCTAACCAAATTCATCACTTGGCGAAAGTGAATATTCTTGATAACACACCAACGGTTGGCCCTTTGGTAGCTGGTTCTGAATTTTCCCTCCAAAAAGCGAGACGCTCGTGGCGGTAGACGGCCGAACTAGATTCAAGCACCCGCGTCCGTGTTCCGTGGCTTTAGGTTGAGGGGAAGGGCATAGGAATTTTTTTGGAACTAGACCAATTTTTTTCTCAGTCTAGTGTAGGCGCGATGGAAGCGGCACAAAATCTTCAAATTTGTTCACTAGTGCCAGGATCTACTACCAATGCTAGAGCACTTTACTTCTTGACTCATCTTACTTCTGGTAATTTTCAATTAAATTGCAAGGTTAATGATAAAATTGATTTGGTTAGGAAGAAAATGCGGAAGTAAAGCCAGAACCAATGATGTTTACGCATTTATACAAGGAAATTCCAAAGCATGTGTCCGAGGAGACCGTTAAAAATCTCAGTGTGCCTACAGCTTTCGTTACATTCTTGCATTTGTGTAACGAAAAAGTGAGTATTTATGTTTAGTTTAAGACGAAGTAAACGTACATATGGGGAGATTTGGTTAAAAAAATAAGACTTGGGCATATGATAAACTTTTAGAATCTGCAATTGACTGGGCAAGAAGATATGCGAGACTTTAAAATTGAACAGGGATAAACAATAACCAGAATTACCGACTTATATCATAAGTACCAATTCAAAGATATGAAAAAAAAAAAATTGTACAATTCTATATATATTTGTTTAACTTGTTTTATCATTCTTTATGATTCATTTACCGAAACAATTATTTAAATTTAAAAACAACTAAAAAATAATAAAATTAACCAGATTCAAATTTAAAGATGACGTTAATTATTTCGCCAAAAAGGTATCATGAATTAAATCTATTTGAATTTCAAATTAAAGTTCAGTAATAATTAGTTTAAAAGTGACTTTCGATTGATTGGTGGGTCTGCCAAATTAATTTGTAGACCTATAAAGGTGATTGGCTTTTGGGTAGTATGAAGCATCGTCTACTTGATAGTCTGAAACTTGTGAAAACGGTAAATTGACAAGTAATATTGAGATTTGTTATTGTTTAGCGCTGAAATAATTAACTAGAATTCAAATTAGGTTCAGATTTTATGGATAATTTGAAATAAGGACCTCCCACCAATAGTGTAACGCCCTATCTTCTTGTTATCAAAATTCCCGTGGCACGCTCCATGCCGAATGAAATTTAGTGCGAGATTTGATAAAAGTTGCTCGCGATGTGACAATCGTGGCTCGAGATGTAGAGCGTGCAACGGAAATTTTGTTAGCAGGAAGACGGGGCGTTACGCGATTGGTCGGAGGTCCTTATTTAAAATTATCCATAAAATCAGAACCTAATTTGAATTTTAGAATCATTCGGAGATATTTGCTGGACGTTTCATTGGTCTTATAATTATAATTAGTAGAAAAATCGATAAAAAAACACTAAGTTCCTCTTCACCCTCCCTTTAAAGAATAAAAATTATATTTTTATATTTTTTAAATAAAAACACGTGTTAAAGATAATTATTTCCAAGGATTGACATAAAAATTACGTCTACATGCTAGTGTGAATTAGCGAAGCGTAAATCTGTGATACAAAGAGTTAACGCGTTACGGTTTATATAACCTAAGCAACTGTATTAAGAAAGAATAATCGTCATATTTTTTAATAACGTTAATGCAATGAATTTATTCATTTCTTTCCTGAATAAATCAATTCAAATAATTTGCTATAAATTGCGTCACATTCTTAGGGAGAGGGAGGAATTTTTACATTCGTGGCGGTCCGTGACAGGGAGGGGTCAATCAATACTCTCGTCAATCGATACTCGCGATATATCGAATAACACGGCGAACATTGCGGTGGAAAAATTGGAATGTACTTGGAAATTAGCCACATTACGGTAAATTAGCAGTTAAATTGATTTGTAATTTAGAGTGAAGATAATTAAGAATGAACTTGGGTCTCCACCAAAATCAACGAAGCGATTACTGGACAGTTTGAAGGGCTACTCACTTGCGGATGGCGGATGAATCCTTTTAGTATTGTTACAGCGTGTACTCTCAGCTACTCTGATTACGCCTAGTGATACTCCCCTCACAGAGGGCGGTCTGTCGGCACACTAAAAGCAAAAATTATTATTAGAGATTATTAAAATGGCTTAAAGAATAAATATTGCATACATTTTTTTAATAAAAAATTTTGTTTTGGCTTTATATACTTCTCTTTATTTAAATTAAGCTTATATTTTTACCTTCAAAGTTTAGTTTTTTATTCTAAACACTAATTTCATAGGCTTAAATAGTAAAAGAAAAGGGAAAAAGCTTAAAAAAATGTATGATATGTATTTAGAAAATATATAAGTTTTTCGGTTCAATTCAATTTATTAGGCATTAACCTTTAAAACCTATACTGCCAAAAAGGATGCCTTGGACTTGATTTTTTATAGGTCTCAGGTAAAAACTATGAAACGAGGAATATGGCTAACAAGAATGACCATAGCGTATGACGTGGGGCAATATTGACCAAGTCAAGCCGAGCTTGCAATACGCGTAAATCTACCCCCTATATAATTTTATTGAATAAGGTTAGTATTCTTTGCGTTGCATACTCCGGTTGGAATAGCAGGTAAAGTGTACCAAATTTAACCTTGCACCTTATGGAAGGGGGATATCATGGTTTTCCCCGCCTTTTATAGTACTGTCAAATTATGTTGGGTTTCTTTGATAGAAAAAGTATTGATTAGACAACCGGGAAAGTCCCTAGGCTAAAGTTTCTCAGGCAATAAAGGAAAATGCGCCTTTTTTTTCTGCCTTTAATTTTTTTTAGCTTTAGCCACTAGGCTTCGCGATAAACCTAGGTAAACGTCACCTAGGAGACTTACCAATAAAAATTCTTCTATATGAAGCGCGGGGGGGGGGGGAGACTTGACTTTTTCCGGATATTGCGGGCTCTCCACTACCTTATACCCTCTGCTGATCTATATAGATTTTTTCCAGGCTATTTTTGTGGTCGAGTAAAATTAGTTTTCTTAAGATTTTTCGGTTAAGATTACGTGGTAACGCTTAATGCGATTAGAGATTCGGATAGAGATTGGGAAGAGCTTTGAAATGACGCAAACCGCGCCAAAATAGGACGATAAAAAAAATCAAATTTGAAAATTTCAAACTTCCTTATTTATAATCCGATATCGATGCGGTTTTCGTCATTTTAAAGCTCTGATTGAGCTATAGAAATAAATTGAATAATTTTTAGTTAATTTGAAAATGAATTCCTTAGAGAAGCTATTATGTCAAGAGAGAGAGAGAGAGAGAGAGAGAGGCAAGCCTGCAAATCAAATTACCAGACGCGACCTCTTTGAAATTTAATTAAAATTCTAGCTGTCTAAGTGACGAACTGACGATAGTCGTTAGGCCTTGCCCTCTCAATCATTATAAATGGCCAAAAACTATACTGAACATTTCTCTAGTAGAGATGAGGTCAAAAGGTTATTGCCGAAATGCAATGAAGCGTATTAAAGTTTAATATCACAATTTAGATTGTATATTGATAGAGATTGGTTCATATAGATTGTCGCAAATTAGTTTATTCGACCGAAGTTTAATTTATGCCTATTTGTCAAATTATGTAAAGGGGAAACCACACTTGATTAATCACTCACTTAATTTCAATTGATTATTAAAATTAGGCTTAAGATAGCAAGACGTCCTTAAAATATGTTTCTATCTATCTAAAGGATCGATTTGGGGCTTAAGGAAACATTCAAAATGCAACAAACCGCATCAAAATCGGTTCATAAATAAGCGAGTTTGAATGTTTAAACTTACACCGAATTTATCAAATTAGAAAATTAATCGAAATTTCTTTATTTACCGTGCGGATTATTTATTTTTGAAGCTCAGTGAATAAATATTTCCTTAAGATTCCTACGAACAACCCGAACATAAAAATTAGAAATTTTGAAATTTGCCATTTCAAATCAAATTTGAAAAAAATTGCCAAATTCAAACTTTCTTATTTACGGTCCGATTTTAACGGGGTTTGTTTCATTTTGAAGCCTTTCTCGTGTACAATTCGAAAATGTAGCCTATTCGGGTAAAAAGAGGCTTAGGTGATCAACAGAACGAAAAACTCTAAAAAGTAGGCTTAGCACGCATCAAAATAAAGAAAAGCGCGTTAAAACTAAGAACGACAACTTTATAAACGAACTTAAAAGACGGAGATTTCCTTTTTCTTATGACACTTGGCACCGAAAGCAAACGTTAACTTTGACCTTCCAAACTTAAGTAAGTTGGGACTGTCTCGTAAAGGGGGGCTTGAAGGGGGGGACAGACGCTAAGCCTATTTTTACAGCTTTATATCACCGTTAGAAAGGAAGTAGACTAGTACCTTTTTAAGCCTATTTCGAGATAGAATAGCATAGGCCTGTCTATTGGTTCTTAGAATGGTTCCAAGTTAAGCTGTGAAAAGTCCCTTACAGCCCAAGGGGACTTCTTTTTTTAAGCTTCGCGACGAATGGAGTTTCAACTCCAATTTAGGACGAGAGATAGCGAGCTATACCAAGATCGTTACTTGTAACGGCTAACAAAATAATGTAGGCTCTACATTAGGACATATTCCGTTTGTAAAGGGTATGGGTAGAGATCAAAAATAAAAAATTATGTTCTTTATTTTGTGTCACTATCCCTTTAAATTCTGTCAAAGGCTTAGATTCTTGATACATTTTTATATTAAAAACAAATTAATACGTTAGGAAAAATTATACTTTATTTTGTGTCACTAACCCTTTAAATTCTGACAAAGGCTTAGATTCTTGATACATTTTTATATTAAAAAAAAATTATTTTTAATAAGTTAGGCCCGTGGGAAGTTTGTGTTTATTTTGATATTTTTTAAAGTAAATTTTATCAATATTTTATTTTAACTTTGAAAATCGAATTTAACTACCTAACTACTAAAGGTTAGAAGTTACGTGGTTTTGTCAATAAACTACTTTTTTTTTTAATCATAAACACCTTTGGGGCATTTTCGTGGGTCCCTTATTAATTATGGCAGTAAACCGAAAAAAATTCCCGTCGGATGTGTATTCAATTTTTATTAAAAAAAATCTGAAGTTATTCGAGCTGATAGAAATTTTTCATTAAAAATATTTTACAGTCAATACCTTAGAGGATTAATGAATAACCTTCTTTACCTTGAAAATATACGAATTTAATATAAAATGGAATTTTAACGAAATCTATGTTAAATTTTATAATTTCCCATAAATTTTAATGAGGAATACATACATCTACTAGGAATAATTTCGTACCTATCCCTTTTCACTTAAGGGATCTAGGCGGGCTTTATGGGAGGAGCCAGCTAGACTTAATCATTAATTTTACATTCTGTCTGTATTCCTGGCTTTAAAATAGACCAAAAAAACAACTTATTCTTCTTTTTTGCAAACAAATCTTGGGAGGTTGCGCTAGAATTCTTTATTTGGCGGAAAATAAGGTGCTTTGTATTCATAATACATTGGGACGTCACAACAACATGCAGACCTTGACGTTTTATCTATATAGTCTCCTTTGGTGTAGAAGGACCCACCAAAAAAGTCCATTATTGGTAAAACAAATGGACATACCCTATAACGTGTACCACCGCCTTGGCACCCCTTTTACAAAGGAAAGTTTATTTATTTATTTTATTTTCAAATATATTCAAGTTAAGACTGACATCTGATGGCAAGGGGGACCATCCCCAAAAAACGTGACCCCATAGTATTGTAAAATTTTTAAATTTATTTATTTATTTCAACACAGCTATGCGAATATTCATTCGTCTAAAACCGAGTACTCTCCATACCATTCTACTCGTGTTACATAATCGTCGTTACTCGGCGAGTTGTAAGTCACTCGTCTTAAGGCCTCTATCTGTAGATACAAACCCAAAAAGTTAAAGTTCCAACTTCCTGATTTCGATCCGAGATTAAAAGTACATTACGAGAGAGATCCTTAGGGAAGGAGTTGAACATTCGTTTCTTAGCAAAAATCAAATAGAAAGTCTTAGAGGAGAGAGATGAAATGGAGTAGTGATTGTTAATGCTTGAGATTTACAGCAGCTCGAGATAACTAGTTCGAGAAGGAGAACGAAAGTTGAAGCGAGTCAGTTGAAGTCTTAAGTACACTCGGTGGTGGTTAATTAATTTTGCAGCTAGGACCTATTCCATCTAGGCACTCCTATTTAGTCCGCATAACTAAGCCCCCTTTGACAGCAGCGCCTCCTCACTCACCAGGCCCCTCCCTCGCTTTACCTCCTCGAATCTATGACCTACCTCACTCACTCACTTCAAAATTACAAGCCTTTCAGTTTGTCATGACCAGAGATTAGTTAAACAAACTTATGGAACATAACATATCACTTACAAACTTATGGCTGGTTATATGTATAAAGAAATGACTCCATTTCATTATTTCCTCCAAGGAACAAATCTCACGCATACATACCGAGATTTCCATGGGCTTTTCTTTACCTTCGGTTGCTGGCTGGACCCTAACGATTACGGGCCTAATCTTTTTGGCGGGCTGTTGGTATTTCGCGCCAAAAAAGAAAAAGTTAACTTTCAAAAGTAGATTAGGCTTAGCGAAAGAGATATGAATGTATGATTTATATTTATCATGTTACTTATGCTTCTAAATTACATATTGAATATTGACATATTTTTATTGATAACAAATCATTTTTATCCAATTTTTTCTTCAAGAAAAGAAAAGAAAAGATAAACGTTATCTATTTGATGTTAATTTTAATTGGTGACGTCAGTGATAAAAATTAAGATGTGATTTCATTTTGTTAGTATATGAAAGGTTTTTCTCGTTGACGGTTGTATTTTATACGGAAGTAATATAGTTCTATAACTTGTGATTAATTATGAGTTTGCGATGGAAATTTTGAAAGGAAATTATTGATTAATATGATGTTAAATTGCTGCAGCCCGAATCGAGTCAGGTAATGTCTGGGTTATATACGAAAAACACTCAAATTACAACCTTCATCCTTTAATTTCCAATTATAATTACGGCAATTATTGTAATTATATTAGTTATATATCTCGTGCCCCAAAGCAATTAGCGATAATTTGATCCATTACGTTATTACTATAACCGAAGAATATCAGGGTTGCCACAGTATCTGCTGGGAAAGTTTTGAAAATTAAATTTTTGTGGTAACCATGAATTTCATGGGTTATTAATGATTGTTAAGAGTGTTAATTAAAAAGATATTATTAATTTACTTGAAGATTTGGATTGAGCTTTAAAATAGCTTCAAAATGAAACAAACCGCGTCCAAATCGGATAACAAATAAAGAAGTTTGAAAATACTTGAGAAATGACTTGCGGTCATGTTTGAAAATTTCAAACTTCCTTATTTATTATTCGATTCTCACGCGGTTTGCGCCAAATTAAAGCTCTTTTCTTGTACTACTTAATTATGTATGTGATTACAAACTATCTTTGAAACTTTGATGAAAATTACTCAAAAATGGCATACACTTGAGGGGAGATAAGTTTGAAAATTTCAAACTTCCTTATTTATGACTCGATTTGGACGGGGTTTGCGCCATTTTGAAGCTCTTTTAACGTACTATTCAAATATACGTCAAAACCCCTTTTAGTTCGCTTGGCAAAACGCAAAACACGCCGGTTTCCGACTCGAAATTAACTCTGTTCAAATATTTATAGGATAGCTAGGAATATTTAGTATGTATTATTACCCCTCCAGCGAATTCATCGCACGCCTTTAAATAGTGAAAACACGGGATTTCCCGTAGTAAATATGAAACACGCTTCATGCATAGCGTTTGTTTCTCTTTAAAAACCAAAAAAAAAAAAAATCATTACTTCGTTATTACAATATTTTCCCAGAATTTTTATTTCTACCACAATTCAAAGCTAGATTCGGTGTATCATAACGACATTTAACTTCGCATGTTCCCCGCCCTTATACATGGTTTAATCTCAACCTTAAAAAAACCCGACAAATAAACCTTATTTCCAAGCGCATATTTCAGTTTGGTAGACTGTATCAGAAGTAAGATGAGACTAGAAGTAAAGAGCTCTAGCATTGGTAGTAGATCCTGGCATTAGTGAACAAATTTGAGGATTTTATGTCGCTTCCATCGCGCCTACACTAGACTGAGAAAAAAATTGGTCGAGTTCCAAAAACATTTCCTACCCCCTTCCCCTCAACCTAAAGCCGCCGAACACAGACGAAGCGGGTGCTTGAATCTAGTTCGGCCGTCTACCGCCACGCGCGAGCGTGTCACGTTTTGCAAGGGAAAATTCAGAAACCGCTACCAGAGGGCCAACCGTTGGTGTCTTATCAAGAATATTCACTTGCGCCAAGTGAAGAATTTGGTTAGCTCAGTACTTCTAGTCTCATCTTACTCCTGACTGTATTTATATCAAAAACCGAAATCGTATATTGTTTTAGGGTTTATGACTTTACGTAACCATGGCAACAAATATTAACGTGAATTATACGCTACGCGTGTGTTTGTGGTTTTTTTGGTTCGTCTATTTAAGATAGGTTTAGGTTTTGTTGAGAGCCCAACCGGGTATGAATTGGTACAACTAAAATATGCCCGTATTTGTTACGGTAAAATGATTTAGAGTTATTGCGTTCAGCCAACTGTATCTATTACAGTCAGAATGATTAAAGTCGTTTAAATATTGTTGCTGCTTAATCCGCCATACCAGGGTAGCTCTGAGCTGGTATTGAAAAAGAGAAAGTAGTACTATAATAGCTTCCATAGCGGTTTTTGTGGACCATGTTGTCAAATATAGTTCGACTCAAGGAGAACGGGGGGGAGCGAGTCAATTGAAGTTATAAGTACACTCGGTGGTGGTTAATTAATTTTGCAGCTAGGACCTATTCCATCTAGGCACTCCTATTTATTGAATCTGCATTACTAAGCCCAAATTTGACAGCAGCGCCACCTCACTCACCAGGCCCCTCCCTCGCTTTACCTCCTCTCGAATCTATGACCTACCTCACTCACTCACCTCAAAATATTACAAGCCTTTCAGTTTTCTAAGTTACCAAATATTAATTAAACAAACTGTTGTATTATGTAAAAAACTAAGTTAAAAAACTATTTTATCTATTGACATAAGATTAAACTAGAGTGAAACCGAGTCTTCTTAATCGGTAGAGATATTTGAAGGAACCACTTCTCTTAAGAACATCTACCATGTAACAACGCGTACTTTTTATCGTATCAAATTAATCTTTTATTATGCACAAACGTTTATTAAATTAATCAATTAGAAAACCACAACGTGGTGTCAGAAGTGGGGTCTTTTTATAATTCGTGCCCAACCACCCACTCGCGTATCGTTACAAATATGATGGCCTCCTTCAAAAGTCCGGAACCTTTTACACCTGGGAACAGTCCAGCAGAAGCCTGGGAGGCTTACAAGGAACGCTTCAAAATTTACGCAATTGCCTCAAAACTTAACAAGGAAGAACATGAACTGCAACTTAACGTCTTTCTACACGTCATCGGTACGGAGGGACTACGGATTTACAAAACGCTCTCGTTTCCATCTACCATCGTCAATCGTACGCTACAAAACGTCTATGATGCCTTCGATACCTATTACAAACCATATCAAAACGTAACCTATTCTCGGTACAAGTTCTTTACAACGAAACAAGAGTCAGGCGAACCATTTGATGTCTACCTAACGAAAATCAAAACCCTGGCAGCCCAATGTGATCTGGACAAACTCAACCTGACGGACTCGCTGGTAGCCACCCAGATTGCGATAGGAACGACCAATGCCAAGGTTCGAAAACAATTACTAAAACTAGAACCACTCTCGCTGAGCCAAGCTATAGCCATAGCCCAAGCTGAGGAAACGTCCATGCAGCAGGCCCAAGTAATCAATCCAACAAAATCCATACTCACCTCCTCACACGGCCAGCCAGAGCAGGAATGTTCTATTGTACATGAAGTTAATAGCCTCACTAACGTCCAACATTGGCGCGACCGCCAATCTACAAGCCAATTTCAGGCACAACGGGGTCGGCCAAGGACTCGCAACCACTATTACCACCAAATCCCTCCAGACAGAAACAATTTCCGCCCAACCTCGCAATTTCGATCCGCTGTGCCGCCACGACGTCGCCCAAGCCAGAATCCTACAACTTCAGACCCAACCTGCACACGATGCGGTCTGCGACACCTGTCACACCAATGTCCCGCAATGGGATCCACCTGTCGGGCTTGCGGAGGACCGAACCACTGGTCAACTGTTTGTCGTGCCATTAATGAACTTAATGCTTATCTACCACCTTCCCGTTCCACTGACGAAGAACACGGACACAACATCCGACGTGTAGACGAACTAATGTATGACCACAACCACCCAAAACAAAATAACGAATTCTTGTACTTATCTTCTTTGACACTACACGCAACATTTGCGAATCTGGAAGATGACCATCTCTGGCGGGCACAACTCATGGTGGCGAATACACCGACCACCTTTAAAATCGATACGGGCTCTCAAGTCAATGTTATTCCGGAAGCACTGTACGCTCGGCTACATCCACGACCCGCCATGTTAACCCCAAGACACATCATCAAAGCATATTCTGGGCATGCTGTCGAAGTTCTTGGTATGACTCAACTCATCTGCTCCTCAAACCTTGCCTCAATAGCGCTCGACTTCTATATAACGCCAAAGGATCAAACTCATATCATTGGTGCGAGTGCATCTCGAAAACTCGGCCTAATCACAAGATTACCGCACAATGAACATAGCGCAATTCCCCCATTCATGGCACTCCAACCAGCCGTTGGCTTTAGGACTCCACCGCAAGCTACCGCGTCCCTACATTCTTGCACAGTGCCACCTGATGTTGCGACTAGCACGCCACAAGAAATAATGAAGATATTCCCTGATGTTTTTGACACGGTAGGAAAACTCCCTGGACAATATCACATGAAACTTCGCCCGGATGCGATCCCAACAAGAACACCAGCCCAAAAAATCCCGATCCAACTGATTCCACGGGTTCAAGCCGAAATACAACGCATGGTCGCTGCACAGGTCATAGTTCCTATCACCGAACACACAGAATGGCTTCATCCAATGGTCGTGGTTCCCAAACCAGGCAATGACATCCGCATTTGTCTGGATCCGCGCAATTTAAACAAGGCACTATTAAGAGAACACTATCCCATGCCAACATCCCAACAAATCTTCTCAGAGTTATCTGACGCCCAAGTTTTCACCGTATTGGATGCCAAATCGGCCTTTTGGCAAATCGAACTTACACCCGAGAGCTCTCGAATGTGCACATTTTCAACGCTATTTGGAAATTTTCGATTCACGCGTCTACCCTACGGGATATCCACTGCTTCTGAATACTGCCAAAGGACAATGAATTCTATATTTGGCGATATACCTCGAACACGAATTGCCACAGACGACTTCCTTATACACGGTTCAAACGAAGCAGAACACAACAAAATCCTATATACAGTATTGGAACGGGCGCAAAGAAAAGGACTGAAGTTTAATTCCAAAAAGATTCAGCTAGCCGTTACCCGCATCAAATATCTCGGTCATATCATATCTCCCAAGGGCGTCGAAACTGATCCGGAGAAAGTTGGAGCGATCAGAGAACTACCACCACCAGCGGACAAACCGGCACTACTAAGATTTCTGGGCATGGTTAACTTCATGGCAAAATTTATTTCTGGATATTCCGAACGAACTGCTCCCCTACGACCTCTTCTCAAACAAGACACAGTATTTCGATGGGACGAAACCCACCAAGACGCTTATGACGACTTGAAACAAGCCATCACTTCAGCGCCAGTGTTAACATTTTATAATCCCAAACTACATAACACTGTATCCGTCGACGCTAGTCAACATGGAATTGGTGCCGTACTTCTGCAGCAAGGCAAACCGATTGAATACGCGTCGATGACCTTTACATCCGCCCAAACGCGCTACGCTCAAATTGAAAAGGAGCTGCTTGCCATATTATATGCATGCGAACATTTTCATTATTATGTGGCAGCCGCCCCACTAACAGTGCAGACAGACCACAAGCCGTTGCTTACCATTATCCGGAAGCCGTTCCATCTTCTCTCTCCGAGGCTGCAGCGCCTAACATTGCGGTTGGCGCGGTATGACCCGACATTAATTTATGTTCCTGGTACCAAGCTTTTCATCGCTGACGCCCTTTCGAGAGTACCTCAACCCAACTGCACAATGACAACGGACTTTTTGGAAGGTCCCGCCGCAACAATATATGCTCTGACCACTCTTTTTTTCAGATGACCGACTCCGAAAGTTCCAACATGCAACAAATCAAGATCCTGACCTGCAACAGATTCAAAGCTACGTGGAAAATGGCTGGCCCTTGCATCACAAGTCAATCCGTCTTCCTGG
Organism: Phalangium opilio; assembly: GCF_054372755.1. NCBI lineage: Eukaryota > Metazoa > Arthropoda > Arachnida > Opiliones > Phalangiidae > Phalangium > Phalangium opilio. The sequence goes on from NW_028324223.1 coordinate 2,451,358, forward strand.
CGTAAAGGCATTCTGGGCACTACAGGAGGAAATACACTCACAGAACGGACTCCTATACAGAGGCGATCGTCTGGTGGTTCCGGCAATACTAAAAGGAGATACCATGAAGCAGATACACGCCATACATCAAGGTGTTACAGCTTGTCTCGCCAAAGCCAAAATGAATGTATACTGGCCGACCATGACTGCCGACATTACCAGATTTATTGCAAATTGCCCCGTTTGCAAGGAACGAGAACGCGCAAACACTGCGATGCCCTTACAGCCCTTGACAATTCCACCACATCCATGGCACACGGTCTCGTCTGATCTGTTCAAATTCCGCTCTAAAAACTATATCCTTCTGATTGACCACTTTTCGAAATATGTAGAAGCCCAAGAATTGACAACCACGAACGCTGAAGCTGTCATCAAGTTCCTAACACCATATTTTGCCCGCCATGGTATTCCAAGACGTTTTCTTTCGGACAATGGACCACCCTACTCTTCATACATGTTTACGAAATTTCTCGAAAAATGGGGCGTGGAACAAATCACATCGAGTCCTTATCACCCACAAAGTAATGGATTAGCAGAACGCATGGTCCAAACGCTAAAGAACTACCTAGCTAAATCGCAACCTGAAGGCAAAGACCTCAATCAAATCTTGCTAGAATACCGGACGACTCCATTGGAAAATCTTCTCACACCGGCAGAAATGCTAATGGGGAGAAAACTTCGTAGTCCCATCACAATGAATGACGCATCACTCAACCCGAATTTTCCGACACAAGAAATCATATCTGGACTACGACACAGACAGTTCACCATGCAAAGACATGCTGACACGAAACCGCACAGAAATCTACGTCCACTCGAGATAGGGGAGAAAGTCTGGTACTTCGTGGGAACACGTTCTTGGAAACCGGCAATAATCCTTCAAAAAGCTACCTCCCCAGATTCCTACATCATAGAAACGGAACAAAATCAAATTTTCCGGCGATCAAGAATTCACCTTCGCCACCAAATTCAACGAAAACCTGATAATCAAAATAAACCAGCAATTCCGAGAAGGATTAACGAACAAAGATTTCAACACGACTCACGTGCTAACCTTCTTGAAGAAGCTTTCAACAAAACACCTAAAGTGGCTCATTATGCGCACAAACCGGTCGCTGTGACAGAGACGAGGTCTCCGAGATCTTCCAGTGTATTGACAGATCACTCCCAGCAATCATCTATCCTCCCCAATCTACCCGATACTCATGAAGTAGATGCTAACCACCCTTTAGAATCACACATCGAGAACCCATCAAGACAATCTCTGCAAGAGACGTCAACACGTGATGAGACCGGGCCAAGGATGATCCCACAACCAACTGCTCTAATGAAATCTCGACCACCAACCGTTCCACCTTTCCCACAAAGAACAGTCCAGACACCCACGTCATCGTATGGACGACCATTGAAAACCCCCGCTTGGTACTCACCCGCGTAGACCGTAAAAAAAAAAAAAAGCTTGTTGTATTATGTAAAAAACTAAGTTAGTTAAAAAACTATTTTATCTATTGACATAAGATTAAACTAGAGTGAAACCGAGTCTTCTTAATCGGTAGAGATATTTGAAGGAACCACTTCTCTTAAGAACATCTACCATGTAACAACGCGTACTTTTTATCGTGACAAATAAATCTTTTATTATGCACAAACGTTTATTAAACTAATCAATTAGAAAACCACAACACAAACCTATGGTGAACATAACATATCTTATGAACTTATGTCTTTAGGGATGGTCCATTGGCATTCTTCGTGCAGGGTAAAGATTGGAGGGTATATCTTTCGCTACTAAGTACCTGATCAGCTTCCGTAATAAATGCATTAGGCAAAGAGAAAAGGGAGAAACGGTTACTATTAAACGAAGCGTAAGGTGGAAGAATAAATATCGCCGTTATACCGGCTGCCTGCCTTCCACGCGACTCTACCCGCTGCTTGACCTTACCTTCAAACCTCCAACGATTCATCAACTTAATCAGAAACTCCGATTTTTACGGCAGGTCCTTTCCCCCGCTCTTGATTTCCCCCCTTTCCATTAGTTACCCTTGCGTCATCTAGACCTAGAACTAGAAGGCTGGCTGGAAATTCATTTAGGTGTCCGTCCGTGTACCATAGACAATTTATTGTAAGGCATGCTCTCGGCGCGGTTAAGTTATGTCGAAGTATTTTTGGCATTCAACTTTGGAGGGTCGTAACTCTGGTTCTATTCGAGATACAAGGAAATCCTTTAAGTATGTCATAGCCCTATTTCTGAGCTTTGGAATTATGTTAATTTAATTACTTGGGGCTACATCAATTAGGGCCTGAGTAATTAAGAAAAATGTTCATTAACATATTAGGGTAACTTGGGGTTTTTGGGATTAAATTTTGGAGGGTCTTAACTCTGGTTCTATTAGAGATACAGGGAAATCCTTTGAGTATGTTATAGCCCTATTTGTTCCATATCCAACGATATTAATTACTTTGATCTACCTTAATTAGGACCGGAGATAATTAGCTTTGAATGAAAGGCTAATATATATGTACAGATACTACGTTCTTCTAAATTTGATATTATTCCGTTTTCTCTGTGGGAATTGTTCTAACCCGAAAGTAATTTGTCTAAGCTCGTACAAGATGATGGTTCTCGGTGTAGGGGTCACTCTCATCCGCGCTCTCCTGGTTTGAAATGAATGAAAATCCAAAAGGCAGGTGGCACTCGTGTTCCTCTAACTATACTGACAGCACTGGCTTATACTCCCACGCTAGAACCCGGAACAGTAGTTGATGATCTAAATCGGTTAATCGATTATTCTGTTTGGTCCAATAATCGAAAAACCTTTATCTTATCCCCTGCCAAGGCTTACGTACTTTTCTAGCTATCTACAGTTCTTATTATATATTATATAAAAAAGGACTTGGTTTGCCCAAGCCTGAAAAACAAAACGATAAGAGTTTTTTCCAGTTGACTGAAGCGCGGATATTTTATTTTTCTATGTAATTTTAAAGACAATCCGTATTTTACTACTCTTTAGAATTTAATTCAATCTCCTGATTTTACTGGTAATGGATTTATTTCCTATAAATTAATTGAAATAAAAAATTACTTATCTCAGATTTTTCAACAACAATTCCATTTTCGTAAAAACTTTTATCATGAAAAATCTGAGATAAGTAATATTTTATTTCAATTAATTTATTGGAAATAAATCCATTACCAGTAAAATCAGGAGATTGAATTAAAGAGTAGTAAAATACAGATTGTCTTTAAAATTATATAGAAAAATAAAATATCCGCGCTTCAGTCAACTGGAAAAAACTCTTATCGTTTTGTTTTTCAGGCTTGGGCAAACCAAGTCCTTTTTTATATAATATCTGTTCCTTCAGTCTGCATTTGTATTAATCTATTATAAAACAATTTTTTGCCTGAAATGCGATATTTTTCACTTCTAGGACGAGGTTAAAAATGGTTCTACACTTCTACTAATTCTTATAAGATACGGCTCACAATTCGTTTTAGAACCCGAGCTTAATAGTCAACTTCAAAACCAACATCCTGCCACGATTTTTAAACTATCAAATCCGTATCTTTTACAGTCCACTCTACGATTACAATTATCCATGACATTGCGTTCACTGCCCTTGTACGTTTACAGTGAGTGGCACCGTGGCCAGTTGTTTTAATAAAAATACCTAGGCCACAGGTCCAGTTTAAAAAAAAAATCCTTATTTCCAACACTGATCCATCTATCCTTATGCCTTACTGAAGGCTACAGTGAAATATCCATGAAGCGTAAGCTTCTATTATAAATCCATGGCCTAAGTAAGGCAACTTAAGCCTTGGTCGAAACTAACATCTAAAATATAAATTAAAAAGGTATCTTAATTATATAATTTCAACCGAGACACATAATTAAACGAAAAATAGACCCGCCAAAGAAATTTTTAATAAATATAGTGTTATATTTATTGAAAAATATCAAGTTAAAGTTTCAAGGCGGTGAAAGGGCAAATTAGCGTCGTCTACTGTAGAGTAATGAACAATTAGCGTCGTCTGCTGTAGAATAATATTTTGAGGTACTTACATTTTTAATTAAATTAACATACTTAGACTTAATTAATTTTGATGAAACTTGAAAAAGGCACACCTTGAATAGTTACTTGATAATTTGAAAGTATTCCGAAACGTAACTTCGCTTTAGTTTTTAAATGATTCGATGTACAGGAGCACCAAAAACCCCATGTTATTCCTATGGGAAAATCGGCGAAAATCTGTGAATTTTCATTTAACATTACGGGAGGGTGTGGGATCTTATCTAGAAGGGCCTACCGGCCCTCTAGAATATATATATATATTCCCAATCTCGGACTTTTTTTTCCGATAACTTTTTGTGGTTGGTTTACTTCCAAATGGTATTTTGTTAGGGCTAAAGTATAGCTGGAAAGCGGGCCAATTAAGGCAGGGTTAGTTTCGTTAGGCTTAGTGGCGTTGTTTTGATTTAAAAAAAAACGCCGGAAGTGTTTCTCTGATGGGTAGTTTGAGTTAGGCTTAACATTGCTTTGAATTTCACTTTAAAAATAGGCTTAAGCGAAAAAAGAGCGGGGAAAAATTGAGACAAGTTGGAGTTGGGCTTAACATTGTTTTGAATTTCACTTTAAAAATAGGCTTAAGAGAAAAAAGAGCGGGAAAAAAATTGAACTAAGGCTTAACATTGTTTTGAATTTCATTTGAAATCGTTTTAAAAGTAGGCTTAGGATCAGAAATTCATAAATCCTACCGTTTTTCCAAGTAAATAATCTGATGTGCAATATATCTGGCGGGCATTTTCTGTTCGTAATTTTGCTGTTTTGGGGTTTTGATTTCTTCGCAAGCCTTTTGGGAGCTGTTTTTAGGTCTATTTATTGGTGTAATCCTTTTTCGGAATCAACTCTACCATTCTCTAAGTATTAAACCTTAGATTTAACGTGTTGCAATTGCGTTTAGAGCAAACTGGGGATGGTTGAAAGAATATTATAGTGTAGGCATCGTAAGATGAAATTGGCGCGTGCTGTAATACCTTTACCTGCAATCTCTAATCATACATTTGAGCTCGCGGAATGTGTCTCGAGAATATGCCATTTGCTTCTGTCTTTTGTTAGTACACCTCGTTTGAGGAAGTAGTGTTTTTGGCTAGCTTATTACATTGATATCGTTGTCTGTCCTCCATAACTTTTAGTTCTGTTAAAGATATTGTACGATTAAGGGACTAACTTTAACCCGCGCTAATCAGGGTTGCCAATAACTTGTTATTAAAGTATCTCCTGCATTAATTCAGGTTTGGAACTGAATTATCCAGTACTGAATCGAACAGAAATCTACAAACTTAATTAATTCAGTCTGTTATACATAATTTACAGGCATGGTCAGGAGTCCATAATAACCCGAAGTACGAAACTGGTTAAAAAGCCCGTAACAACAAAGTTTCGCCGTAAAGCTCAGCGGATTCATACACCGCTTAACTCCCAAAGAAATAGTTACGCCATTTTTTAGCGCCCACGCGCATTAACTTACACACTTCCGGTTTAGCACTATTTTTATCTTGTGATTTTGGGAGCGAAAATGGTTCACGTCTGCTTCTGTCGGAACGGTGTAAATTAAGCCTAGGCTAAGAAGTTGGCTTTTAGTCGGGGTTTCTAGTTTTTTACAAAACATTTAAACGATCGTCAATAATGTTTTGTTGTGATATGTGTGAGTGAGAATTCCGAGGTTAAATTAAAACGGTTAGGACAAATTTATGCGCAGTATCTTTAATATAAGAATTCGTGTTTCTACGTCCACCATATCGCCATTTTTCTTTTCGACCGAAATCCCAGCCAACGGAAGTTTTGGAACGAAAACCAAGGAGCATAGATACCACTACGATATACTGTAAGGTTGTATGTCCATAAACAGGCTAATCCTTTCTATGCGCAACGACAGAATCTTGTTTTTCGCGATTTTTACCATTAGCTCTATGGCCAGTTTCATACTTCCCCCCCCGAAGGGAGGTTATTATGAACTCCTGGCATGGTGGATTCCTACCATTAACACAAGGAGACCAAGCGACTTAGAGTCTAAAATAGTCTGCTATTTTACACTCTTAAGTTTCCTGGTCTCCTTGTGCAAATGGTATGAATCCTCCTTGCGTGTAAACTATGTATGGTTGAACTTGAATTGACCTAACTTTGATTGTATCTGCGAAAGTACAACATTATAAGCTTGACATTCCATGGAGTAATTGCACACAGAGTATTATGAAGATTACATTTAAAATAACGTCCCCAGTAAGATATTTAATTTTTACTATATAGGTAATAAATACCTTATTGTTCTTCTTTATGGAACTACTTGTTTAAAGAGTTGGAAATAAAAGTTTTGGCGGAATTTTTCCGCTAGATTAACGCCTTCTAGTGTCGAAACATCTGCCTTTTTAGAATGGAATATTCTTTCGTTTGTTATTTTTTTTTTATAACAGAAAATGTAGATTTCCTATAAAGTAACTGTTTCCGTAACCCGTTTTTAGTAAAAATCTATTTTCTAACCTTGGAAGACATTTATCTTACTGAATGATAACTCTCACGCACAATATCGTGTAAAGAATACATACAACTACTGGGAATCATCGCGACCCCATATTTTAAACACGTTAATTTCCTAAAAGATTTTGTGGGCGGGGTCTTGATAACGTGCTGAGGTTGAGGGGTACAGACTGTAACGTAACGTTATAGGTATGGAATGGAGATTACGACTCCATCTCGCTTCTCCAAGCTAAGACTATATAGCCTAGGGTTATATCTCCTATGAGGGGAAAAACAGTTGGATTACCGAAATTTCTTACGGATTTTTACAGCAATATTTTTTATTTATTATTTTATAAAATATAAATTTCGTACTGTCTGTTATTTTCTCTGGTTTTCTATATGTTTTTCTCTCTAGAAAGATATGGACTTTTAGGTTTTTTTTTTATTTGCTCCTTTGTTTTATGACGAGCTAGGGCTTTATACAAAGCCTTACAGCTCCAAATTCGTGGGGATAAACTAAACTAAACTAAAGACCTAATAATTTTTTGGTAGCCAGTTTGAATTGGGAAATCGAACGCAGGGAAACAACTTCTTCAGGAAGGGAGTTCCAAACGGGAATAGTTCTCCTGAAGAAAGAGTGTTTTAGTGGGTCTTTGCAGGATGGCGGGAGAAAGAGTTGGCGACCATGGCCGCGGGTAAAGTGCGTGTGAGGGCGGGAAATAAAGTAGGTCTGATCGGAGGAGTGGAGGACACGAAAGAGGCTTATTAGATCCATGTAGGTGCGCCGACTGGACAGGGGAGCCCAACCGAGGGAAGCGAGTCTGCTTTCGCGAGGTAATTTGCGTAGTGACTTAGGGATTTTTGAAGCGCGACCCTGCACGTCATTAAGGAGTTTTATATCACCACTAGCGGAGGGGTTCCAAAGTTGGCACCCAAATTCAAGGGTCGGACGAACATAGCAGTTGAAAAGACGCGTAAGAAATCGGTGGGAGAGATTTGGAAAATTGGCTTTGATGGTCGCGAGTAGCCCATTGGCGCGACTACATGTCCTAGCAATATGGGTGTGGAATTTAAGGTTATGGGAGACTTGCACTCCTAAATCACGACATTCGTTCACTCGACGTACGGTGAATGGTGAGTAATAAGGACTTTTGGCTGTTGAAAGAGAGGCCGTTACGCGAGGTCCATGCCTCAAGCCGATTGAGGTCGGACTGGAGGGTTTGTACATCGTCATAAGAGTGGATCACACGAAAAATTTTAAGGTCATCCGCGAAGAGGCACAACTTAGAGGATAATTGAGAGGGGAGGTCATTTATGAAAATAAGGAACAGAAGAGGGCCTAGAACGCTACCCTGAGGGACGCCACTAGTAACTGGTAGGAAGGTACTAAGGGATTCGCCAACGCGGACTGACTGAGTGCGAGAAAGTAGGTAGGACTTAATCCACTGGTAGATATTGTTATTTATACCCAATACCCTTAGTTTGGCCAACAATCTTTGATGGGGAACCAAGTCAAAGGCCTTAGCTATGTCAAGGTAGATGACGTCAACCCTATGTTCCTCATCAAAAGCTGAAAGCCACGTAGAAAACGCCGAAAGGAGGTTTGACTCAACAGATCTATTGTTAAGAAAACCATGTTGGAACTTACTTAGATGGGGGGTTATAAACTGTAAGAGGGGCGTACGGATGCACTTTTCAAGGACCTTGCAAACCGTCGATGTTAAGCTGATGGGTCTGTAATTTATGGCATCGCTTTTGCTACCTTTACCTTTGTATATGGGAGTGACGTGGGCAACACGCCAGTCAGAGGGGAGGGTCCCTTCAGTTAAGGTGACAGAAAAAAGGGTTAGAAGAGGTTTGGCAAGCGAGGAGGCACAATTCTTCAGGAGGCGGTTTGGAATCCCATCAGGACCCGAAGCACTTTTTGAGTCAAGGTTGCGGAGAATATGTTTAAGGTCTACTAGGGTTGGAAGGAAATCAGGCATTTGAGCTGTAAGACTTTGGGGTAATACAGTTAGATCAGGTGGATTTGTATTAAAGTTCTTGGTTAAAGTGTCATTTAAAGTGTTGATATCGGGTCTACAATCCACAAAAACCTCCAGAATTTTTCCCCCTCCCCCTCCCTCCCCCCGATGTTTACATTTTCACGGCAGTGATCTTTATACCATATTTATATTTCTTTACTTTTTATCGACAAAAATCGATACAAATTCTATTTTCGGTTTCTGCGATATTGGCTGCCTATGGTTTATTTACTTTCCCATTATTTTGTGTGGTTTGTCTTTTAAATTTTTTCTTATTTTTATTTTTGAAGTGCAATAATAATCGTATTTTATTGATTTAATGATTTAAATTAATTTCTATTAGTTAAAATTTATGGTGTATTTAAATAGAGGATTTAATTGGCTATATTTTAAAAGAAACCGCGTCAAAATCGGCCGGTAAATAAGGAAGTTGGATTTTTCTCATATTTTCAAATTTGTTTATTGTTGCGTTAAATTTCAAATTGGATTAATGTTGCGATAAATTACCATTTTCAAACTTCCTTATTTATGGTTCGATTTCGACGTAATTGGTCTCATTTTGAAGCTCTCATTGTCCTCTATACGAATATGATAAGATTTAATAATTAATCTGTAGCTAATTAATTAAAACGCTAAAACTAAACGTAATTAATAATATTAAAAAAAAAACGCTAAATGTAATTTTCTGAAAAATTCGCCTAGTTTCGAAAAGTCTCCAGGGTATATAAAATTTGACTATACACTCCAAGCAAGCAATCTCCTTTGTATGGTTATGCAAATGAATAATATTCTCATCGTGTTTTCTCTCTTACGGGCGCCTGTTGAAGCTTGCGGCAAGATTCTAAATTTAGCAAAAGGCTTTGTGACGTCTCAAAAGCTAGTCTTATCCGTAACATTGGCCATTTCTATTCTGAGAATCGCAAATTAAGTAAATTTCTCTTTCAACCCTTCCAACCTGTTGTTGTCGATAAATTTCATGTTAAATACGGATATTAAGTTGAAATTAACGGCTTATCTTCTTTTACTAGCGTTATTTCAGTTCATTATACGAGTTTGAATAAGAAATTCTCCTTAACTGCAAACTTTAGGGGAGTGACTCTTGCGGAACAATCGCTATTTTGCCCCAAAACTTTTAAATATCGCGCCTTTTCAATGGCTCTCTTTTCAAAATTGGAAAAAATGCTTTTAAATGACAATTTAACTAACCGTAAGAATTAAACAGGAAAATGGAGGCTGGGTGAAAGATAAGTGTAGTTTTAATTTTAATTTGTTAGTTTAATTGTAAGGTATCCATGAATTTACCCAAAACACGAATCTTTCACATTAATTATACTTGATTAAGTTTAATTTAACGGCTTATCTTGTTTATCTAGTGTAGATTTAGTTTATAATACAAGTTTCAATAAAATATTAACTTTAATTGCAATTACCCTAAAATTTTAATGTATGCGCTTTTGATGTATTTTAATGATCATTTAAATTAATTTGAAAGTGAAATAGGAAACATCTGTGGCTGTACGAAAAACTTGTGATGTTTTAATCTTAATTTGAGCGTGGTTCGTGAGAGTGGATTAAGCTTAAAATTTATTTGAATTTTTTACCCTAATTGCAGTGTTTAGTGCAGTTTAATATTTTTGCCATATATTCATCATTATGGTACCCTAAACTTTTGAATTTCGCGGCAATTAATGTACTTTAAAGATAGTTTAAATTAACTTAAGTGTGAATTAGAAAACATTGGGCTTTACCAATGGCTTGGGTAGTTTTAATCATAAAGAGTTTATTAAAAGTTACTTGAGCTTTTATCCAAAAAATGTATGTTTTGGTTTAATTTCACGTTAAATATATTTAATTGAGTTAAAATTAACGAAGGACTGTGTTTTGGCAGTGTACATTTAGGTTATAAAATGAGTTTAAATGTAGTGGAATTTTCGATTCTCATTTTACGCTAAACTTTTGAATTTCGCGCCTAATAAGGTACTTTGGAGATAATTTAAATTAGTTTAAGTGTGAAAGAGAAAACATGGGGCTTTACCAACGGCTTGGGTAGATACAATCTTAATGAAGAACATCATTTAAGAGTTATTAGTTTTCATCCAAAAAAAATGTATATTTGTGGTTTAATTTCACGTTAATTTCATGTTAATTACACTTAATTACGTTGAAATTAACTTGTCGTCAGTGCTCATTAAGCTTATAAAGTGACTTTTTACAAATAATTCACCTTAACTCTAATGTTTAGAGGAGTTTTAATTATTTCCAACACATTGCGTTCAATTTTTATCATATCCTGTGCTAGGTTTGTGGTAATGCACTATATCTTTTAGCAAAAGGAGATGATCCAAAGGACATAGCTTTCCAGCCTAGGAATGAGGGTAATGTGTGTCAGGTTATCTCTAACGAACGTCTCATCTCGAGTGTTCCTAAAACGTGATATCCCAAGGCTAGGCCGAATGTATTTACTGTAGAGTAAATGGTAGTTGAACACCCAAAGTTTTTCTCTACTAACATTTTTTCTCGGCGCTAACTAACATCAGCCGCGGAAAGCTGGGTCTCGCTAAAAAAATTACACCCCCCTTAAAAAATGTACGAAACTTCAATTTTTCGATGGGAGGTTGGGTCCGCTTGTGATGAGCTTTTCGGCCAATAGAGAGACGTAGATCCGCTCGCGTAGATCTAAGGCGATCGGAGTTTACGTTATGGCGGAGCAAGTTAGGTGTAAATGTATTAATTTAGAAATGGATAAAAGGCTCTCAAAATAAACTCAGAGTATTTCCGCGCCAGAAAAATATAATTCCGTCGGCTTTCTCTAAAAACGTTTGCACACCACACGCCATAAAAAACGCAAACACAGTGCACTTGGATGAACCCTCCATGCTTGAACTTACTCGGATAAAAAAATTAACCCCGCCTGTTTTACTTCACTCTCCACCGCTGTGGAGCGCTGCTTCAAAAGCTCGTTTTCGGTCGTGGCCGATATTTTAGAAATTTTATCTCTTCATTCACGCGAGCTCCGTTGGAAACTTTAGAAAGCTTAACGTCAGAACTTTCAGACACAGAGGCTACGGCAAAAAATCTTACATAGGAACTTGGTGTAAGATTATTCTACTTGTGCTTTTAGTAAGGATCTATTGAATTAAATAAAAGGCGAAAGCTGCTATTAAAACGTCTATAACACAAAATCAAAACACTGCAAGAAACAAAACTAACAAACAACTGCAAAAATTAATTTTAAATTACACTGCTGACTGATAACAAAAATCAAAACTAAATTGATTTTACTCTTCAAATGATAGACTTTACAGAAAAATAATGAATTAGTAAATAAATCCGAACGCCAAACTAGAGCTTGCTCGGTAGAAGTCCACACACTAAGGTCTACAGTGCTTTGAGAGAGGCCAGAGACTATAGCATTTTCTTTCGCTTCACAGTTAGGTTGAACATAAAAATGGGGATCACCGTAATTAGGGGAACAACTAATCAGCTGCTAGTCTAGGGATCTTGCAACTACTTTCCTTCGATTCCTAACATTGATTTTTACGTCAGAATCGGATAGTTTCGTTTAAATTTATTGCTATTTTAAAGCCAAAAGTATGTTCGAGATACGAAAAATTAAAAATGTAAGCTGTCTTTTTGAAGGTTTAATACTTTAATTGCATAATTAATTAACGGTTAATCGTGAAGATCTGAAATTGACACCATTGGAATTAGGAGGCTCGAAACATTCAGAGTTGATGCCTTTCCTTAAATAATTAAGCTAATTACAATTAGAAACCGAAAATAACCGAGAAACGAAATTTTGTAAAAGTGGTCTTCGATTTCAGCTTTCAACTATAGTGTTACACCCGTAAATACTTCGTACGTTTGCCAGGTTAGGTTTCGCTGGATTTTAATTACGTCTCGCGATTAAAGTAATTTAAGAAGAAATTGGCGTCCAGTTATTTTCATATTTATTCATATAATTTGCATAATTCTATTTCTAGCTTTCGACGTTTGGTGGTCTATAGTTCAGAAACTGCTAGTCCTACGCTCTCGAAAGTGAAATTATTGGATTTCCCATCCCTGAATTAATATGTAATAAATGTTAAATTAAATTTAATTGAAAGTCTTGTGATCAGCGGGTTAGGATTAACTTTTATTATTAAAAACAAGTATTTAAATTAAGTTTACAATAATGGAAACAACCGATAGCGCGGCTCCGTTGATGCCCCTTATAGATGGCTTTTCTGCTACACAGTGGCTAAGCTTGCTGAAGGCTAGTTAAACCAAAGGCAGGAACCAATGGGAACTAGTGCATTAGGTCTGATTGGTTCCTGCCTTTGGCAAGGTAAAATTCGTGTGCAGAAGATTAGCCAGAATGCTAGGGGTAATCATGGAGCCGCGCTTTCCTTTAAATTTAAACTTTCCCAAGAACTAACTGAATCAATTTAGACACGAATTTGCGAAAGAGATTTAGAGAAAAACTTCAAAACGAAGTGTTGACCTATGAACAAATCCGGGAACTCTACCAAAATTTTTGTTTAAAAAACGAACATATAGGTACATTTAACCAAAATTATATTAATGTAAACCCTAATTTAACGTACAAAACTTCAAAGACTTCCAAGAATGGGTTGAAAACAGTGAAAATTTAATATATCCTTCCATACCAATTCCAAAAAGAGAAAGATTTAGGTTTTAAAACCTGATTAAACTAATCACCATTAAGTTTTAATTTAATTTAAAATAAGAGCGCTGAATATGAAGCTAGAATCGAACGATTAAAGAAAGAACAAGCCCAACGTGACTATAACAAAATGACACTAAATGTGGATAACAAAGCTTTGAAAGAAACCCATGGACCAGTTATAAATTAATGAAGTCAAATTATTAAGATCTCAGATGTTTGCTGTCATGAATTTTATTCTAACTGTTGGAGGAACGTTTATGTTTGGTTATAAAGCTGTAGAATATTCTTTAAACACTCCCATCATTCCTGCAGTAAGTTCATTAACAGTTAATAATAATAATAATAATTATTATTTCATTATAGCAAGTCATGACTTGTATGATTTTAGCTACCATTGTTGCTGTTGCAGAATAGGTAAATATATAAAGTAGGAGGAGCTAATTGAAAAATATAACAAATCGTCACGAGTGACGTTTCTAGTGTGGAAAAATGACGCTCGCGCTCATATTCGTAAGATCATGGAAAGAATGCACCTGAGGAAATTTGTTTTAGTTTGAAAAAAAAAAATCCTCACGAGCATTCTACATCTAGACTTACGTCTCGTGCAAAATCGCGCGCAACTGTGATGACGTTTTCTTATTTTTTGACAAGTTGAGCAAGACCAAATACTTTAATAATAATAAGTTCAGCTAGCTAATTGGACCAAGTCATCTTGCGACTTATTGCCACTTATCTAACGCCTTTACAATGCATAGAGGGGTGGTGGCTAGCCCCTATGCCACAGCTAACCGACAGCGCCCTATACTAACTATTACCGTTAACCTCTGCAATATATATATATATACTTTATATATTCACCTATTGTATTTCCTAGCAAAAATAATTTAAATAATGAAATTACATTTTTGTATAATTGTAAATCATTTATTAATTAGAAAATAATTATTTAAAAAACATTAATTACATAATCAAGAATTATAAACACCAATTCAAAAATATCTGTTATAAATAAGATTTCTGGTCAATAATTTCACAAACACTATAACTACACTCCTAAACCCTGTCACAAAGCTTCACAAAACCTTTGAAATTATTTGGCAACATTCTTAAAATTTGGATGTATCTCTTCCAAAAAGAATTGTTTTTAACCAATCCATAGGAACCTGCATTCTTAAACGCCAACTCCCCAAACGTGTTAAATAAGCAGATCGCCATAAAAACCAAGATGTGACACCTAAGAGCTTACTAATTAGGCTTAAAACTAAATATTTTGAACTTAAAAGTTCAGGTAACATAACTGATTAGAGCTTAAAAGAATGGCCTTTTTCGAAATATAAAAGGAAAAATATCAAAAACAATAAATGATCTCTTATTATAAATTAATTATCATTTAATTAGTCTTAAAAACGGGGACAACTGCGCGGCCATTGCTTTACTGGCGTCAGCCTGTGAGAATTGCGGGAGGCGCAAAAGTCCTTGCTCGTTTTTTAACCGAATTAAATGCTAATTATCATATTGTAATAAGAGGTCATTTATTTTGATTTCAATATATTTCCTTTCATATTTAGAAAAAGGCCGTTCTTTTAAGCTATTATCTGTTATGTTGCCTGAACTGTTCCTTTAACTGAAATCTCTCCTTGTAGTTTAAAGTCAGCTAAATCAGTAAGAGCTTTATAACCACCAATATAAGCCAACATTCCCATAGATTGGAATTTGAAGGGTTCAACTTTACTTGTTAAATCTTTGTTTGGAATACTCTTGTTAAGTATGTTATCTGCCAAATATCGACCTTGTCTCTCGGCAACTTGGGCTGTCATTGGTGGGGGTCCATCTAAGACGCAAGAACAATGCCCCAAGGCAAAAACATTGCCTGAAGGATCTCCTTGAACAAGGATTTGACCTTGTTTGTTTTTGGGAAGGTCAAGTGATTTCGAGAAATATTACTATGATCTCAAGAGGGAAAAATCTTGAATTAGACGTCGGAATGATTGTTTGGAAGCTGACTCATCCCTTGTCCAGCGCCCGAAATGGACCGGCCCATTCAAGACCATAGAGAAAAGAAGTCGTCCATTGGTTTATATCCTCGAAGACATGATCTCCGGTCAGAAAACAGGACCCATCAACGTGTCGTCTCAACTGAAACTTTATCAGACCCCCGAAGCTCCATTGGAAGAAAACTAAGATCGCGATACTCCTGGAGAAGAACCAGACATATCCAGGAAGATGAAGACACTCTAGCAAAAGAAATCATCTCTCCACTAAGACGAGACCAAGAGCGCAAACTCCCGAAGGAACGGCACCACCCCAAAATGTACCGGAAGAAAGACAGACCTCGGTCTTCCTCCGAATCCCTCGAGGAAGTAGAAGAAATGATAGGATCATTCGGACCAGGTTCCGAAAAAGAGAACTCGAGAACAAGAAGTACATCAGCCTGAAGAGATCTAGCCGGAGAAGGAATTACAAGGACACATTGTCCATCATGAAGAGACTCCTCCGGTAACCGAGCCATTGCCTCAACTTCCAATATTTACGAAGAAAAACGTTCGGAAGACCCCTATGCGACACGAGTAAAAGAATTTTTCTACCCCCCTACTAACGTTCCCTTGAGACCAGAGAGAGAGGAACTTTTTCCAAGAAACGAACCTATAGAGGAACCTATACTAAATCAGAATACCTTTTTCCAAGACAAGTTGAAAAGTCCTATATTTCCTGTATACGAGAAAGAACAAGAGATATCAAATATTCCCGATATTACCTTAATTCCTAGAGGAGAAAAATTACAACATTCAACCCAGAGAAATAGAGCTTTACCAATTCCTCAATTTACGGCAAGATTTAATGGAGAATCAAATCCTATAGAATTCCTATATAGCGCGTGTTATGTTTTGTGATTAAACGACGACTTATTGCGCAGTATAGTAACTTTATTTATTCATGACTAGATTCAAGAGTCCCGACATCGCACCTCGTTAACGCTTATATAAGCTTCCTCCGAGAACGGAGTATCACATCGTTTTTTAGCAAAGAGTACAAAGTTTAGTTCACTTAATTTAGTTCAGTTCAGTTCACTTTATAACATCTTTCCTTTTCCGTTCTCTTGATAGTCTTAACCAAGTTATAACTATATATTGTTAAAATTGTTAAAAGATTCCGTTACATTTTTTTTTCCTTGTAAACAGTAAACAGTAATTATCTAATGAGCTTATCAGGATTTTATGGTCGCAATGTATTTGAGAATTATAACTTAATGATTATTTGGCTTTTTCATGATAATTGTTTAAAATTTTATAAAAAAAATTAAAAATTACACGATCCTTTGCTATTATCTAAGCACTGCTTATTGTCTATTGTCGTCGAATGGTTGACCCCTCAGGTCATGAGAAGCGTTTTGGTGGAATGATTGGCCGTCCGCTTCTTGTTGTTCGTCTTGCGTGAGTGTCAAGTTTTCTTGGAGAATTTCTCGGGTCTGGTGTTGTGCGTCTGATTAGGACTTGTCTGGGTGTCAAGTTTGTGGTGATGTTCTCAGTATCCTGGAGCTCCGGTGAGTGTCTGTCCTCCCTACTTCGGAAGTCGTCGTGTAGTCTGTCGTCATGAAGTTCCTCTGGTTGTTGATTTTTAGCTTGCTGGGGGTTGGAGTTCAGCGTTTCTTGTGTGGTTGGCGCTGGCAGTAGTGGGGAGTTGCGATATTTGCCCATTGGATTTCCGTTGGTTGTCGTCGGAACTAGACGAATGCCCTCTTCCATATTCATGTGAGCTGGCTGATTACCTTGGACTCTCTGTGGTTGTGTCGCTACTGGTTTGCTAAAATCTATTCGTAAATGGGTTCTTGTGCGGCGTAGAGTTTGACCTTCGGGCGTTCGAATTACATAGGAACGTGGCTCTGGACCTTGTGCTATTATAGTGGCCTGAAGCCATTTTCGCTGTCCTACCCAATAGTAGACGGCCTGATTTGTGTGTAGGGCTGGTAGTGGTGACGTACGTCTTGTGTTGAAATTTGTTGCCATCTTCTGTTGTTGCTTGATAATCTTGCGTCTCGCTTCCTGAAGAGGGTAGTGTGGCTTCAAGGCATTGTTGGTCGTAGTCAAGGGTGTTCTAAGTCTTCGACCCATGCTGAGTTCTGCTGGTGATGGGCGATTATGTTTCGGGGTGGTTCGGTATTCCAATAATACTGCGGAGAGATCCTTTCCACTTAGTTTGGCCTTTATGATGGAGTTCTTGATCGTCTGGATTGTTCTCTCCGTTAAACCGTTCGATTGTGGATAGTATGGTGAGGAAGTGACATGACTGACTCCCCATTCTGCCATAAATAGTTTAAACTGGTGCGAGTTGAATGGTGGGCCATTGTCGGAAAGTAGTTTCTGCGGAGGTCCATATCTGCTGAAGTTTGGTCGCAGGAAATTTATTACGGCTTGCGAGTTGGTTGACGATAGTTGTTGTACCTCGACGAAATGTGATAAATAATCTACCAAGATGATGTAATGTTGATTTCCCACTTGAAAAAGGTCAGTGCCCACCATTTCCCATGGTAGAGATGGGGTCGGGTGAGGCGTCATCATCATTGGGGGGTTTGCTTTATGACGGCTGGCGCATATGGTGCAGGCATGTATGAATGTAGTTAAATCCTGTATTAAGTTCGGCCAAAAGATGTTAAGTTTCGCCTTAGCAATGCAGGAATTGATACCCTGGTGTGTGGCATGGACTTTACAGAGGAGTTCCTGCTGCATGGTTTTAGGGATGACGAGTCTAGACCCACGAAACATTAGTCCTTGTGTTGTGTGAAGTTCGTCTTGATAGGGCCAATATGGTTTACATTCTTGTGGTAAAGCCTTTTGTTGCTTTGGCCAGCCTTCCTTTATATACGTCATAATTTGCTGTATGATGGGGTCGTTCTGTGTCGCTAGTTGGTACCGCCTTTGGACATCATCTGGTAGTGTTACAATTTCGTGCACGGCCGCGTAGGGTCCTTCCAGATTGGCAGTGTCAATCAAGGTATTGTCTTGCGGAGCTCTAGATAACATATCTGCGATTAGTAGTTGTTTGCCGGGTACATACGTTAGATCGAATTGGTATCGGAAGAGGCGCATTGTCAGTCTCTGTAGCCGGGGAGTGATTTGATGTAGTGGTTTTTGAAGGAGACCAATCAGGGGATTATGGTCTGTTTGCACCGTCGTTTTTGTCCCTGCCATGTAATAATTGAAGTGTTCGCACGCGAATACAATGGCTAATAATTCCTTTTCGATTTGGGCGTAACGTTTTTGTGTGGGAGTGAATGTCGTTGACGCATATTCAATTGGATGGTCGTCCTGTAGTAACACGGCTCCCACCCCGTGTTGGCTAGCGTCGACGGATAGAGTGATTGGCTTAGCTGGGTTGAAGAACGCCAATACAGGGGCTGACGTAGCAGATTTCTTCAGGTTGTCGTAGTGTCGCTGGTATGAAGGTTCCCATTTAAAGATGGTGTCCTTTTTGAGTAGCGTCCTTAGGGGAGCGGTGTCTTCCGTGGCATGGGGGATGAACTTCATAATGTAGTTGATCATGCCCAAGAAACTTTGCAGGGCGGCCTTGTTTTCGGGCGGTGGTAAGGAAGCGATAGCTTTTGTCTTTTCTGGATCGATTTCCACCCCTTCTGGTGTTAGAACATGGCCAATGTAGGATATCCTGGATACTGCCAGCTGGATCTTCTTGCGACTGAAGCAGAGTCCTGTTTGCAATGCTCTCTCCAGAATTCTGATTAAGCTTTCATTGTGGGAGGTCATGTCTTTAGTCGCTATTAGGAAATCATCTGTGGATATGTATACTTCCGGAAATTGTGAGACCGGGTATATTCTTCTCAATGCTGCCTGGCACACCTCCGACCCTGTAGAGATGCCCATTGGTAATCGGCGAAAACGGTATTGTCCTTCCGGAGTGGCAAATGTACAAAGCTTTGAGCTCTGTTCATCTAGAGCAATTTGCCAAAAAGCGCTCTGGACGTCCAGTACTGTGAAAACCGTGGAGCCGCTTAGTGATGCAAAGATCTCTTGTGAGGTTGGTACTGGAAATGGTGTCCGTTTGATAGATTTGTTGAGTTTACGTGGGTCTAAACAGATCCTGACTTCGTTCCTGGCTTTAGGGACTACTACCATCGGGTGTACCCAATCCGTGGCTTCCAAAACTGGGACTATGACCCCACTTTGTAGGAGCCTTTCAAGTTCAGCGCGTACTGGCTTTTGAAGTGCGATGGGAATTTTATGCGCTGCTGAGATATAAGGGATTGCATTGGGTTTCAGGTCGATAGTATATGTCCCTGGTATCTTGCCTATGTCGCCAAATATGGTGTGATATTGTTGAATAATTTGTTCCGCCGTAAGAGAAATGATTTTAGACGGAGTTGGTAACGTAGGCTTGGTGTTTATACTGTTGACTGAGCGTGGCGGTGGTCCCAGAGGATGTCTGTGGTGCTCAATAAGGCCCAATTGAAAGGATGCAGCGGCTCCCAAGATTGGGGTACGGTCTTCAGCTGACACGTAGAAAGAGCAATTCGTGGATGTCGCGTGTGAGGTGCATTGTAGGTCGGCTGTGCCTATTATGGGCACTATATGTCCTGAGTATGCAGTAACAGTGTGCTTCGGTGGACGTAACGGGGCTTGAAACTGTAGAGTGTCATACATTTGCTTGGAGATGATGTTAACTTGTGAGCCCGTATCTAACTTGAATGTTACGGGGTGGTCCTCTAAATATATCTGGTCATATATTTCATCCTCTTTACGTTTGTAGTCATCAGGTAGGGCCGCAGTGAGGAGCTGAGGTAGGACCAGTTGGTTTGTGCTAAGTGTGAGGCAATAGCTGAGATATTCTTGCTGGCCGTTATAATCGCTGCCGTTGTCGGTGGCTTGCTGTTCCCATTGGTCTGGAAAGTGCCTTTCTTCCCGAGGGTCAGCCTGAGGGTATTCGTATTCTTCATAATAGCTGTGTTGTGGTTGATCGTTCTCCGGATTTGGCGTTGTTTCTTGTAAAGCGTGTATTTGTCGGCACTTGATTCGCCAATGACCTCGGGCATGGCAGCCCAAACATTCCGAATAACGTGCAGGACACGGTCGTCCTGTGTGCTGGGTGCCGCAATTGGGACAACTAGAAAGAGTTGCTTGTTGTCTCTGTCTAGGTGGATAATTTGGTCGTTGTGACGTTCGGCGTGCATTGTGCTTGTATGGGAGAGATTGTGACAGGCTGGCTTGTCGTCCTGGATGTTTTTGAAATTTCCTACGTTTTAGGGCATCAACCTGTACAGGCATTGCGTTGTTTGAAGGAACTTTGGTGGAGGCCCCCATAATATCTGCTTGGGCGCTCGCTGTTTCCTCCGCTTGACAGAGCGTGACGGCCTCATTTAACGTTAGATTTGGCCGGGCGAGGAGGTCCTTCCGTAGTTTTTCGTTCCGAATTCCCACTACCAGGAGGGTTGTTATGAGAGTATCCGTTAAGGGAGCTAAATCGCATTCGTGGGCCTTGGCCTTTAAATCCGTGAAGAATTCGTCAAATGTCTGATTTTCTTGTTGTACGGACGTCATAAATAAATAGCGGGAGTAAAGCAGGTTCTTGTATGGTTTGTAATAGGCGTCAAAAGCGTTTAGAATTACTTGCACCGTCCTAGCGTCGTCGATTTCCGCTATGGGTAGGGTCTTGAGAATTCGGCGGCCCGCCGGGCCTAAGATGTGCAGGAACGTGGCCCTTTGTATCGCGACTGTTTCTAGGCCTAATTTGGCAGCTGTAGCATAGATCACATACCCCTCCTTGTATTCACACCATGCCGTAGCGGGATCATTACCGGGCACGAAAGGTGGGGGACTCTTGAATGATGACATGATAACGGGAGATGCGAAGAAATATCCGACTTGCCGCGATAAACGTTATAAATAACCGGAGACGCGACAGCCCTATTTTCCGTAGAGCGTTGTTAGGTTTAACCCTTGGCGAACGCGATCGCGAAATATAAACTGATAAACGCGAGGCGGGTGGTGTCTCGTTAATGATATCCCACCTCTATCACCATGTTATGTTTTGTGATTAAACGACGACTTATTGCGCAGTATAGTAACTTTATTTATTCATGACTAGATTCAAGAGTCCCGACATCGCACCTCGTTAACGCTTATATAAGCTTCCTCCGAGAACGGAGTATCACATCGTTTTTTAGCAAAGAGTACAAAGTTTAGTTCACTTAATTTAGTTCAGTTCAGTTCACTTTATAACAGCGCGTACGAGTATGGGATGGTAACAAGCGTAACACTTCAAGAATTATTGACCCATATACCCCTAGCATTCGAAGGACAAGCTAAGAAATGGTATTGGAAAAATATTAATCATTTTCATACCTGGAATGACTTTGAAAATAAGTTTAAAGAAAAATATTTGGGAGACGGTTATTCCAAAATAATCAAGAGAAAAATTCAAACAAGAAGGCAGAGACCTAATGAGAGTCCTGGAGATTATGTGCAGGATATGATTAACATATATGATGAATTACCCTCTATCCCCTCTGAGCAAGCTTCGATTAGACCATATAATTTTTGGATTAATGCCCGAATATGAAGCCCTATTGAACCTGAAAACTTGTACCACAGTTGATGAACTTTTAGAGGTAGTAAAGCAACTTCAACCAGTGATGGGAATTTTACACCCTAGAAATCAAGGAACAAACGAACCCCGAAACCCCTTCATCAACAAATTTTGCAACTATTGCAAGGAATACGGACATTTTGTTTATAACTGCCCAAATAAAAGAAGTAGACCGCAAGAAGTAACCTTACCCCTTGAATCGTATCTTAAATCAGCTAGGCCTAAATGCTTTGTATGCAATTCTACGGACCATATGGCTCGAGATTGTCCCCAAAAACAAAACTATCAATTAAAAGAAAGAATAAACGAAGAGCAAAATACCACTCCTCAAAGAACAGTTGAGATGACTGTCCCACAACATGAAAACTCAATTAACGTGATAAGTAATTTCGTCCCTACTTTTTACCTCTCCGAGTGACGTATATCACGGAGAGGTTCTAATTTCGACATGTCTGTCTGTCTGTCTGTGTGTCTGTGTGTGTGTCAGTCTGTTGTTATTGACTTACACCCCAGGGGACCGCGTTCGCAGTTTTCAAATCGGAGCAAACGTTTTCCCAAATTCCGGACCGCATTTACAGTTCCCGGAAATTTGGAAAATTGTATTCCACTTACAATGGCTATTATCCATCGCCTATCTAACACCACTGTCCTCAGGTCATTTGTCCATCTTACTGACTTCTATAATCCACCTTCATCTGCTCTTTGTCCATCCCACATGGACACCAGTCTGTACACACTGGCTTCTACTCACCACCATTTTCTGGTCTTTGTCCACCCCACTTGGACACCAGTCTGTACACACTGGCTTCTACACACCACCATCTTCTGGTCTTTGTTCATCCCACATGGAACACCAGTCTGTAAACACTGGCTTCAAATCCCCACCATCTTCTAGTCTTTGTCCATCCCACATGGACACCAGTCTGTACACACTGGTTTCTACGCACCACCATCTTCTGGTAATTGTTTTTGTCCATCCCACATGGACACCAGTCTGCACACCTGGCTTCTACTCCATCATCATCCTTAAGGTTAAGACATACGCGGCGATCGGCCAGGGTTACGAGAAACGTCCGGCCTCCCTAAGGTGGGGCTTCCACCAAAGGTTCACGCAATTGCGCTGTTCTTATCCATAGCTGCGATTCGAAACCCTTATATACTACCTATTTTAGTAAGGCGAAGCAACCGGCGTATGCTTCATTTCAAACGCCAATATTAGTCAAGTCTCTCAAGAATGTTTAATTGTTCTTTTTTAAAACGATGTAACGTTCAATAAGGCGAATAACTAACGAAGAAAATATTAAATATTAATTATATTTATTTTAATATTTAAGATAATCTTGTTTCTCAATTCAAAATTAATACGGAAAGAGTTAAAAAGCAGTCTATGTTATTGTCTGTGTGTGTCCGTCCGTTATTACACTAGTGCCGCAGTGCGCTGCGATAGAAGTTCGTTTTGTTTTGATGTGTAAAGAAATCCTACTGAACCATAATATTCCCTTTATCCTTAATATAAAGTGAATATGATGAAATATTTTTCGTAATTATGATGCATTTAGTGCTTTTGTAGCTTTAAAGCTCTGTTTCATTTTGATATTCCAAAGATTAATTTTAATATTATTATTTGAAATGGCTGTTTATATATTACTTAAGCTATACTACATCTGTATATAGAATAATCCTTTGTTTAGTAATTTCATGAAGAAAGCTAAGATCTAAACTCCGGCGGGTATATCCAGTATTACTTGCAATCAGCTTAGTGAAATATAGAGTAAATAATTGAGGCCTGAGGTGAAGTAAACTTTGGGTTTTGATTTTCGTGTCTGAAATGAAGAGACATCAACGGTTCAGAGTGACCCGAAAGTTAAATACACTCTTAAATAATCAGGTTAAGATTTTATAATAGAAGAAAAGATCATGGTGGCAGTTAGATTAGTAGGGCTAAACTACAGAGTTTTATTCTCTTTATGGTGCGCATTGACTATCAGTGCGTCTAGCTACAATTTAGCTTTGGTATTATTTAACGTTAACACTCATGTTGGCAAATTAAGAATATTGTTGAGGTGAGACGAGACGATAGTGTTTACACTGCTAACCAGTTGTGAATGTAGCTATCAGAATATAGGGTAAACAGGTGAAGCGTAGACTTCATTTCCTGTTCTTTTAGCCATTAACTAATTTCCATGTGTCCAAGATTTATCCTTATTGGATGCAAAATGTCGTCTGCTTTACTGTATATTCGCTATGCTTGGAATACTGCTTCAATATTTCGTAAATTTTTACTTCAAACAAGTTGGGAAAACCAAAATATTACCTCTCCGAGGAGGACTACTTACAAACTTACTTACCCAGATATGGAAATGTTTATTTTTTTAAGAAAAAATACTGAAGTTAAAATTTATGAAATATTAAAGCAGTATACAAAGCATAGCAAATATACTGTAAATCAGACGACATTTTACATCCAATAAGGATATACTTGTACACATTAAAATCATCCGATGGGGGGAAAACGGGAAATGAAGAGCTAAAACTTTGGAGGGATATTACCTATACGTTTTTGTAAAGGCCCAATTTTCTACTCCTCAACTGTATACCCTCTACCTCTATGTTCAAAGCCATGTTCACAACAGGGTTGCCATGTAAACACTATCCTCTCGTTTCACCTCAACGATTTTCTTAGTTTGTCAACATGACTGTTAACGTTACATAACACCAAAGCTTATTTGTGGCTACACACACTGGAAGTAAATGCGCACCATAAAAAGCATGAAAACACGAAGCTATAATCCGATTACGATCAGACCTTTCACTGGTCTGGGCTGCGTCCAGCAGAGCTCCCCAAAATGACAGCGGATTTTGGAAACGTTTACCGGTGAGATCTGTCGTCATAGCTTTTCTCCGGTCATCGGTGTTTTAAAAATGACGCTAGCGCAATAAAGCGTGCAAGATACCAAGGCTTAACAAAAATTGTATGATAACGTATTTAAAGAGATACATAACAACAACTTTTATAATTAAAATTAGAAAGTAACATGTCTCTTTAAATTCTCGCGTGATCAACTGGTTTCACGCCAATTAAATAGCTATAATCCGATCAGAATCAGCAAGAGCTATTTGTATTAATTCCTCCATGTTCTTTCGCCAAGCTGAGAACTACGCGTTTTACGTCACGTTTTCCAAAAACCCGACGATTTTCTTTGAAGACCGCGCTGGCTCAGCGCTAAGCACCGTCCGTGACGTCAAATTCAAAAACAATATCCCGTCCTGTAGGACACTGCTAACAGCGCTGAGCTCTGCTGAACGCGGCCCAGATTTCCACCATGATTATAAAATCTAAGCCTAATTATTTAACAGTGTATTAACTTTCGGCTCACTCTGAACCGTTAATGTCTCTGCATTACAGAAACGAAAACCAAGCGTTTACTTTTTGGTTCACTAGGCCTATTGACAAATAAAAGTTCAAGAGATCTATATCGTTGCGTTCTTCTTGAAATCACTATAGAAAGGATTATGCTATATACAGATGTAGTATAGCTTAAGTAATATATAAACATCCATTTCAAATAACAATATGAAAAATCACCCTTGGAATATCAAAATGAAACAGAGCTTTAAAGCTACAAAAGTACTAAATGCATCGTAATTACGAAAAAGATTTCCACATATTCACTTTATATTATGGAAAAAGTGAATATTAAGGTTCTGTAGGATTTCTTAACACATCAAAACAAAGCGAACTGCTAACTCGGCGCACTAGTGTGACAACGGACAGACACACACAGACAAAAAAATAGACTGCTTTTTAACTCTTTCCGTTTTAATTTTGAGTTGAGAAACAAGATTATCTTAAATATTAAAATAAATATAACTAATATTAAATATTTTCTTCGTTAGTTGTTCGCCTTATTGAGCGTTACATCGTCTTGATAAAGAACAATTAAACATTCTTGAGAGACTTGACTAACATTGGCGTTTAAATTGAAGCATACGCCGGTTGCCTCACCATACTCAAATAGGTAGTATATAAGGGTGTCGAACTACAGCTAAAAGCAAGAACAACCGCAATTGCGAAAACCTTCGGTGGACGATCCCACCTTAGGGAGGCTAGACGTTTCTCGTAACCCTAGCTGATCCCCGCGAATGTCTTAATCCCAACGATGACGATGGAGTAGAAGCCAGGTGTACAGACTGGTGTCCATGTGGGATGGACAAAAACAAAGACCAGAAGATGGTGGTGTAGAAGCCAGGTGTACAGACTGGTGTCCATGTGCGATGGACAAAAACAAAGACCAGAAGATGGTGGTGTAGAAGCCAGGTGTACAGACTGGTGTCCATGTGGGATGGACAAAAACAAAGACCAGAAGATGGTGGTGTAGAAGCCAGGTGTACAGACTGGTGTCCATGTGGGATGGACAAAAGCAAAGACCAGAAGATGGTGGTGTTAGAAGCCAATGTATACAGATTGGTGTTCATGTGGAATGGATAATTGACTAGTCAGATGAAGTAATAGTGGCCAGGCGAATTGTGGATAGCCTCAAGTTTTAAATTTTCCGGGAACTGTGAATGCGGTCCGGAAATGGCGAACACATTTGCTTCGATTCGGAAACTGCGAACGCGGTCCCCTGGGGTGAAAGTGCCTGACACACACACACACACACACACACACACGCACACACATACACACACACACACAGACATGCCTGTCGATTTTAGAACCTCTCCGTGACATACGTCACTCGGAGAGGTAAAAAGAGAAATAATTCCATATCTAGGTAAATAACTTTGTAGTAGTAGACCTCTTGACTCGGAGAGGTAATATTTTGGTTTTCCCAACTTGTTTATCTTGACTTGTTGTTGTGAGCGTACTCGTGTTTTATAAAAGCATTAGTGTGATTATTTTTCCCGCCCGCTGGAACTATTTTTATTACCTCTCCGAGTGACGTATGTCACGGAGAGGTTCTAATTTCGACGTGTCTGTGTGTGTGTGTGTGTGTGTGTGTGTGTCTGTCTGTTGTTATTGACTTACACCCCAGGGGACCGCGTTCGCAGTTTCCGAATTGAAGCAAATGTGTTCGCTATTTCTGGACCGTATTCACAGTTCCCGGAAATTTCAAAACTTGAATCTATCCACAAATCAACTGGCCACTATTACTTCATCTGACTAGTCAATTGTCTACTCTATTTGAATACCAATCTGTACTTATTGGCTTCAAACACCACCATTTTGTGGTCTTTGTCCATTCGACATAGACACCAGTCTGTACTTACTGGCTTCTAACACCAGCATCTACTGGTATTTGTTTTTGTCCATCCCACACGGACACCAGTCTGTACACCTGGCTTCTACACCACCATCTTCTGGTCATTGTTTTTGTCCATCCCACATGGACACCAGCCTGTACACCTGGCTCCTACACCACTATCTTCTGGTCATTGTTTTTGTCCATCCCACATGGACACCAGTCTGCACACCTGGCTTCTACACCACCATCTTCTGGTCATTGTTTTTGTCCATCCCACATGGACACCAGTCTGCACACCTGGCTTCTACTCCATCATCATCCTTAAGGTTAAGACATACGTGGCGATCGGCCAGGGTAACGAGAAACGTCCGCCCTCCCAATGGCGGGGCTTCCACCAAAGGTTCACGCAATTGCGCTGTTCTTATCCATAGCTGCGATTCGAAATCTTTATATACTACCTATTTGAATAAGGCGAAGCAACCGGCGTATGCTTCATTTTAAACGCCAATATTAGTCAAGTCTCTCAAGAATGTTTAATTGTTCTTTATCAAGACGATGTAACGCTCAATAAGGCGAACAACTAACGAAGAAAATATTTAATATTAATTATATTTATTTTAATATTTAAGATAATCTTGTTTCTCAACTCAAAATTAAAACGGAAAGAGTTAAAAAGCAGTCTATTTTTTACCTCTCCGAGTGACGTATGTCACGGAGAGGTTCTAATTTCGACGTGTCTGTGTGTCTGTCTGTCTGTCTGTCTGTGTGTCTGTCTGCCCGTTGTTACACCCACGTGACCGCGTTCGCAGTTTCCAAATCGGAGCAAACGTGTATTCAATTTCCAGACCGCATTTACAGTCCCGGAAATTGTATTCCACTTACAGGCTATTACTCCATTGCCTGTCTAACAACTCTGTTCAATTGTCCACCCCACATGGACACCAGTCTGTACTTACTGGCTTCTAAACACCACCATCTTCTATTCTTTGTCCATTCCACATGGACACCAGTCTGTACACCTGGCTTCTAACACCACCACCTTCTGGTCTTTGTTTTTGTCCATCCCACATGGACACCAGTCTGTACACCTGGCTTCTAACACCACCATCATCTGGTCTTTGTTTTTGTCCATCCCACATGGACACCAGTCTGTACACCTGGCTTCTACTCCATCATCATCCTTAAGGTTAAGACATACGCGGCGATCGGCTAGGGTTACGAGAAACGTCTAGCCTTCCAATGGAGGGGTCTTCCTCCAAGGTTCACGCAATTGCGATGTTCTTGTCTACAGCTGCTATTCGAATCCTTTATATACTACCTATTTGAGCAAGGCGAAGCAACAGGAGGATGCTTCATTTCAAATGTCAATAATAGTCAAGTCTCTCAAGGTTGTTTAATTATTCTTTTTTAAAACGATGTAACGCTCAATAAGGCGAACAACTAACGAAGAAAATACTAAATATTAATTATATTTATTTTAATATTTAAGATAATCTTGTTTCTCAATTCAAAATTAATACGGAAAAGTTAAAAAGCAGTCTATTTTTTTGTCTTTGTGTGTCTGTCCGTTTTCACACTAGTGCGCCGCTTTAACAGTTCGCTTTGTTTTGATGTGTTAATATTCACTTTTTCCATAATATAAAGTGAATATGTGGAAATCTTTTTCGTAATTACGATGCATTTAGTAGTTTTGTAGCTTTAATCCTCTGTTTCATTTTGATATCCCAAGAATATTTTTTTATATTATTATTTGAAATGGATGTTTATATATTACTTAAGCTATACTACATCTGTTTATAGCATAATCCTTTCGTTATTAATAACGAGAAGAACGCTACTATGTCGGCCTAATAAACTTTTATTTGTCAATAGGCCTAGTGAACCAAAAAGTAAACGCTTGGGTTTGGTTTTCGTTTCTGTAATGCAGAGACATTAACGGTTCAGAGTGAGCCGAAAGTTAAATACACTTTTAAATAATCAGGCTTAGATTTTATAATTGAATAGAGCATCATGGTGAAAATCTAGGCCGCGTTCAGCAGAGCTCAGCGCTGTTAGAAGTGTCATGTTTAAACTGCAACCCTGTTGTGAATCTGGTTTTGAACATAGAGGGTATACAGTTGAGGAGTAGAAATTTTGGGCCTCTACAAACACGTAAAAGTAATATCCCTCCAAAGTTTTATCTCTTTATTTCCCGTTTTTCCCCCATCGGATGATTTTAATGTGTACAAGTATATCCTTATTGGATGTAAAATGTCGTCTGATTTACAGTACATTCGCTATGCTTTGTATACCTCTTTAATATTTCATAAAATGAACTTCAGTATTTGTTCTAAAAAAAGAAACATTTCCATATCTGGGTAAATAAGTTTGTAAGTAGGCCTCCTCTTGACTCGGAGAGGTAATATTTTGGTTTTCCCAACTTGTTTGTCTGTGTGTCTGTCCGTTGTCACACTAGTGCGCCGAGTTAGCAGTTCGCTTTGTTTTGATGTGTTAAGAAATCCTACAGAACCTTAATATTCACTTTTACCATAATATAAAGTGAATATGTGGAAAGCTTTTTCGTAATTACGATGCATTTAGTACTTTTGAAGCTTTAAAGCTCTGTTTCATTTTGATATTCCAAGGATGTTTTTTAATATTGTTATTTGAAATGGATATTTATATATTACTTAAGCTATACTACATCTGTTTATAGCATAATCCTTTCTATAGTGATTTCAAGAAGAACGCAACGATATTGGTCAATTGAACTTTTGTTTGTCAATAGGCCTAGTGAACCAAAAAGTAAACGCTTGGGTTTGGTTTTCGTTTCTTTAATGCAGAGACATTAACGGTTCAGAGTGAGCCGAAAGTTAAATACACTTTTAAATAATTAGGCTTAGGTTTTATAATCATGGTAGATATCTGGGCCGCGTTCAGCAGAGCTCAGCGCTGTTAGCAGTGTCCTACAGGACGGGATTTTTTTTTTTTATTGAATTTGACGTCACGGTGCTCAACGCTGAGCCAGCGCGGTCCTCAAAGAAAATAGTCAGGTTTTTGGAAAACGTGACGTTTAACGCGTAGTTCTCAGCTTGGCGAAAAAACATGGAGGAATTAATACAAATAGCTCTTGCTGATTCTGATGGGACTATAGCTATTTAATTGGCGTGAAACCATTTGATCACGCGAGAATTTTAAGAGACATGTTACTTTCTAATTTTAATTATAAAAGACGTTGTTATCTATCTCTTTAAATATGTTATCATACAATTTTTGTTAAGCCTTGGTACCTTGCACGCTTTATTGCGTTAGCGTCATTTTTAAAACACCGATGACCGGAGAAAAGCTATGACGACAGATCTCACCGGTAAACGTTTCCAAAATCCGCTGTCATTTTGGGGAGCTCTGCTGGACGCAGCCCAGACCAGTGAAAGGTCTGATCGTAATCGGATTATAGCTTCGTGTTTTCATGCTTTTTATGGTGCGCATTTACTTCCAGTGTGTGTAGCCACAAATAAGCTTTGGTGTTATGTAACGTTAACAGTCATGTTGACAAACTAAGAAAATCGTTGAGGTGAAACGAGAGGATAGTGTTTACATGGCAACCCTGTTGTGAATATGGCTTTGAACATAGAGGGTATACAGTTGAGGAGTAGAAAATTTGGCCTTTACAAAAACGTAAAGGTAATATCCCTCCAAAGTTTTAGCTCTTCATTTCCCGTTTTTCCCCCATCGTATGATTTTAATGTGTACAAGTATATCCTTATTGGATGTAAAATGTCTGATTTACAGTATATTTGCTATGCTTTGTATACTGCTTTAATATTTCATAAATTTTAACTTCAGTATTTGTTCTTAAAAAAAGAAACATTGCCATATCTGGGTAAGTAAGTTTGTAAGTAGTCCTCCTCGGAGAGGTAATATTTTGGTTTTCCCAACTTGTTTTCTATATAGATAGCGTTTATGTCAGGTGTTCACGCTATGATTGCTGGGCGGAGCACCAAAATGTTAATGTACTACTTTATTTTATAAATATCGTACAATTTTCCAACAAAAAATTAGGCCTAAAACCTTGTATCTTAACAAAAAATCTAACCCTAAAAATTTCAAATTTTAAAATTCAAAAAGGAATCACGTGGAAAAGGGGAGGGGTGGAGGGTATCACGTGATATGATTCTCGAGCTCTATTCTTGATCCTAAGGGGTGAAAAGGGGGGTTGCACGTGCAAGAACTAGACAATCTTCGTTATGGATGTTAAGCCTTTGTTAATCGGGCCCTGAACGTAGGGCAAAATTAACTTAATTGCTTGAATAACCACGCCTTTTTTACTGGAGTTGAGTAGTGTGTGATTACCGAAACGCTTAAGATTGTCAACTAAGCCACGCGCCTTAAGCCTCGGCTTCCTGAAAGGTGGTATGCATTTATTTAAGCTTAAACCTTAACGGCGAAAATTACAAATGAACTTTGGGTTGAAAGGCTATTACGGGGAAACCCCCATGACGACAAAAGCCAGAGACCAAAGTTTTGATTAGTTAGACGTGCCTTCCTTCCCCCGGTCCTTTTTCTCTCTCTGTCTCAAATTTGGGAATGTATAAAACTAATTGGAATTATTGTGACCCTTGTTAATTTCTATGCCGGCTTTGTGGGCTGGACTTGAACTGAAATTTCGGTTAGGTTGGGTTGCAACGCGAGTTCCTAGGCGTGTGCAAGGAGCAGGGAGATAGATTATTAATTCGTGACTTAAAATTCTTCATAAGTAATGATTAGTCTAGCTAACTCATCCCACAAAATCCGCCTAGATACGTTAAATCAAAATTATTCCTATTAGTTGTATGCATTCCTGCTGTATTGAAAGGAAGTATTGTAGTATTTAGAAATATTGGTCTATTTTTACACTCAGTTTTAAGATAAAGTAATTAATTTTCTGGCTTTTTTTATAAACAAAGTCCATGATAAGATTCGTTAAATGCATCTGGGCTAAGCCTAAATGTCTTTAGGAAACTGTCCCTTACATTCCTGTGGAATAATTAAAGCCGAAGGAAACTAATTTTAATGATTAAAGATATTTCTGATGGACTTACAGAGAGGCTTTAATTTGCTAAGAGGTCGAATTGAACAAATACAACAAATACGGTCCTCGCTCGCTTTCGCTTCCCCAAAATAGGACCCCGATGGTATAGAAGTACTTGTTTCGATTAGTATACAACTGTCTTAATGTCTCGCAATCAACTTAATCTTACCGAAGGATCCAAGAGAGAGAGAGAGAGAGAGAGAGAGAGAGGGGGGGGGGGCTGGAGGAGCGTGGGAGGACGAGGACATCTCCGCTCTCTAGGGTTATGGGGGTCCTTTCCGCAAGTGTGGCTGGCTGTGGCCTAGCTTATTTTCAAACTAGATCAATTCTAGCCGAGGCCTAGCAATAGCACCATGATGAGGTAGTTGAGATGTTTTGCCACAGAATTGTTTCAATACACCTATGTTAACCTGAATATAGTGTTCCTTCAGTATCTGATCTACCAAAGAAACCTCCGGTTTATTTCTCTCTGCGGTAGCCAAGGAAGTCAAAATGAATGTTTGTCCTAATACTTAAGCTATACCGAGTGGTGTCTCTTCGTATAAATACTTTGGTGCAGTCAGCATAGGGGTGCTGGGTGCTTTTAGAAGTCCGTCCGTGTATATTGATGACCCATACGCGTTTATTTAAGCCAATAGAGACGTCTTAAGAGGGGTAACTTATCTTGCCTATACTCAAGACGGGTTAAGCAAACATACTTCTAATAATAGTGTTCACTACCACTTTACAAGAGTACAATATTATCAAGAAGCGATATCTAGTTTATTAGGGAGAAGGTGTAATAAATTCGCGCCACATTTCTAGCAGCTTTATCTCCAGTCCAAACGTAGACGTCTCCGAAGTTAATCCCCGCCGCCTCTAAATTACAACCAGCCAGCATCTCATTGGTTCTTGAAAACTCGTGCACGTCAGCGCGACGCGAATGAAGAGAAAATTACAGTCATATTTTCCGACGGAGGAGAGGCGAAATAGGCCGACCTCGAGATAACTAGTTCGAGAAGGAGAACGAAAGTTGAAGCGAGTCAGTTGAAGTCTTAAGTACACTCGGTGGTGGTTAATTAATTTTGCAGCTAGGACCTATTCCATCTAGGCACTCCTATTTAGTCCGCATAACTAAGCCCCCTTTGACAGCAGCGCCTCCTCACTCACCAGGCCCCTCCCTCGCTTTACCTCCTCGAATCTATGACCTACCTCACTCACTCACTTCAAAATTACAAGCCTTTCAGTTTGTCATGACCAGAGATTAGTTAAACAAACTTATGGAACATAACATATCACTTACAAACTTATGGCTGGTTATATGTATAAAGAAATGACTCCATTTCATTATTTCCTCCAAGGAACAAATCTCACGCATACATACCGAGATTTCCATGGGCTTTTCTTTACCTTCGGTTGCTGGCTGGACCCTAACGATTACGGGCCTAATCTTTTTGGCGGGCTGTTGGTATTTCGCGCCAAAAAAGAAAAAGTTAACTTTCAAAAGTAGATTAGGCTTAGCGAAAGAGATATGAATGTATGATTTATATTTATCATGTTACTTATGCTTCTAAATTACATATTGAATATTGACATATTTTTATTGATAACAAATCATTTTTATCCAATTTTTTCTTCAAGAAAAGAAAAGAAAAGATAAACGTTATCTATTTGATGTTAATTTTAATTGGTGACGTCAGTGATAAAAATTAAGATGTGATTTCATTTTGTTAGTATATGAAAGGTTTTTCTCGTTGACGGTTGTATTTTATACGGAAGTAATATAGTTCTATAACTTGTGATTAATTATGAGTTTGCGATGGAAATTTTGAAAGGAAATTATTGATTAATATGATGTTAAATTGCTGCAGCCCGAATCGAGTCAGGTAATGTCTGGGTTATATACGAAAAACACTCAAATTACAACCTTCATCCTTTAATTTCCAATTATAATTACGGCAATTATTGTAATTATATTAGTTATATATCTCGTGCCCCAAAGCAATTAGCGATAATTTGATCCATTACGTTATTACTATAACCGAAGAATATCAGGGTTGCCACAGTATCTGCTGGGAAAGTTTTGAAAATTAAATTTTTGTGGTAACCATGAATTTCATGGGTTATTAATGATTGTTAAGAGTGTTAATTAAAAAGATATTATTAATTTACTTGAAGATTTGGATTGAGCTTTAAAATAGCTTCAAAATGAAACAAACCGCGTCCAAATCGGATAACAAATAAAGAAGTTTGAAAATACTTGAGAAATGACTTGCGGTCATGTTTGAAAATTTCAAACTTCCTTATTTATTATTCGATTCTCACGCGGTTTGCGCCAAATTAAAGCTCTTTTCTTGTACTACTTAATTATGTATGTGATTACAAACTATCTTTGAAACTTTGATGAAAATTACTCAAAAATGGCATACACTTGAGGGGAGATAAGTTTGAAAATTTCAAACTTCCTTATTTATGACTCGATTTGGACGGGGTTTGCGCCATTTTGAAGCTCTTTTAACGTACTATTCAAATATACGTCAAAACCCCTTTTAGTTCGCTTGGCAAAACGCAAAACACGCCGGTTTCCGACTCGAAATTAACTCTGTTCAAATATTTATAGGATAGCTAGGAATATTTAGTATGTATTATTACCCCTCCAGCGAATTCATCGCACGCCTTTAAATAGTGAAAACACGGGATTTCCCGTAGTAAATATGAAACACGCTTCATGCATAGCGTTTGTTTCTCTTTAAAAACCAAAAAAAAAAAAAATCATTACTTCGTTATTACAATATTTTCCCAGAATTTTTATTTCTACCACAATTCAAAGCTAGATTCGGTGTATCATAACGACATTTAACTTCGCATGTTCCCCGCCCTTATACATGGTTTAATCTCAACCTTAAAAAAACCCGACAAATAAACCTTATTTCCAAGCGCATATTTCAGTTTGGTAGACTGTATCAGAAGTAAGATGAGACTAGAAGTAAAGAGCTCTAGCATTGGTAGTAGATCCTGGCATTAGTGAACAAATTTGAGGATTTTATGTCGCTTCCATCGCGCCTACACTAGACTGAGAAAAAAATTGGTCGAGTTCCAAAAACATTTCCTACCCCCTTCCCCTCAACCTAAAGCCGCCGAACACAGACGAAGCGGGTGCTTGAATCTAGTTCGGCCGTCTACCGCCACGCGCGAGCGTGTCACGTTTTGCAAGGGAAAATTCAGAAACCGCTACCAGAGGGCCAACCGTTGGTGTCTTATCAAGAATATTCACTTGCGCCAAGTGAAGAATTTGGTTAGCTCAGTACTTCTAGTCTCATCTTACTCCTGACTGTATTTATATCAAAAACCGAAATCGTATATTGTTTTAGGGTTTATGACTTTACGTAACCATGGCAACAAATATTAACGTGAATTATACGCTACGCGTGTGTTTGTGGTTTTTTTGGTTCGTCTATTTAAGATAGGTTTAGGTTTTGTTGAGAGCCCAACCGGGTATGAATTGGTACAACTAAAATATGCCCGTATTTGTTACGGTAAAATGATTTAGAGTTATTGCGTTCAGCC
The DNA here is from genome assembly GCF_054372755.1 of Phalangium opilio. Taxonomy (NCBI): domain Eukaryota; kingdom Metazoa; phylum Arthropoda; class Arachnida; order Opiliones; family Phalangiidae; genus Phalangium; species Phalangium opilio. Next base: position 2,487,040 of record NW_028324223.1, read on the forward strand.
AACTGTATCTATTACAGTCAGAATGATTAAAGTCGTTTAAATATTAATCAAAAATGTCTTGATTAGAATCAAGACCTAAAAAGTATCGATAAGACTGAGGTTATCACTTGTCTGAAGGATCAGATATTAATTTTTCTTTTTAATTGAAACTTAAATGCATGCTTAAGAAAAAACAACGTTCCATTACCGTTTTCCGTTGAAATAAATTATTTTACTGCTAATCAATTTCAAAAATTTACTTATCTCGGCTTTTCGACCACAATTCCATTCCCCGAAAACATTTTATCATTACATTAATTACTTTTGGGAGAGTACGTGTATGGTTTAGCGTTCCTAAAGACGTTACATCCCCATTCGAGACCGGCACGCTTCGCAGTGGAACATTTTAATTATTCTAAAACCAATGGCGCCAAATTCAATAGGGGCAGTAAGATTTTTACTCGCGGTTTTTGCAAAATGATGTAATATCAAGTGTACTTTAGTCAACCGTCGTATTGTTCTCTCTCATAGTTCAGGGCATGATCAGTGTTACTGCCCAATTTCTCTCTCTAGTTTCTAACAATGGTTAGAGACTATTTGACATGGCACGGCACAACGTTATATACATTTGTAAATTCAAAGTAGCACAAAAGGAAAAAGAATCCATTTTTTAATATTTTTGTTTGAAATAAATAAACTCATTAGTTATAACTAATATAAAGTCAAGGGAATGGCACCGGTAATGAGCAGCAAAAAGAGAGGAAAGTTTGCTTCCAGTTAGCAGAGGGACATGGTAGTGAAAATAGTAATCTAGAATTTTGTTCGTTCAAACCTTAATATATCATGAAAAATTCAAGTGAGGAGGCAACACTACCTAGAAAGATTGATTTTGGCAGATAACAGCGAAAAAATTATGTTCTGCACACACTGGGACTATGGGGGAGTTTCAGGGCCGCAGGTCGCACATGATGAAATTTCAACTCCAGTTTACATCAATTCTCCCTGGTCGTACTAGTAGAAGGTTAAGCTATAGTTTGCTCAGGTCCTGTTAGTCTAGAAAGGGTTATAGTACTTGTAACTTTTAAAAGGTTGTTTTCATGGCTAAACAGACCGCTATTACAGTTTTTTATTGTTTTATAGGTTATTTGAACACGTTATCTCCCAAAAGTAATTAATGTAATGATAAAATGTTTTCGGGGAATGGAATTGTGGTCGAAAAGCCGAGATAAGTAAATTTTTGAAATTGATTAGCAGTAAAATAATTTATTTCAACGGAAAACGGTAATGGAACGTTGTTTTTTCTTAAGCATGCATTTAAGTTTCAATTAAAAAGAAAAATTAATATCTGATCCTTCAGACAAGTGATAACCTCAGTCTTATCGATACTTTTTAGGTCTTGATTCTAATCAAGACATTTTTGATTAATATCTGTTCCTTCAGTCTTCATTTTAATTAAGAATGTTAAGAAACTGTTTTACATTTTCAAAATCTGCACTTAGCAGAAACATGTATAAAGGGGACCATAACTTTAGCTCAATCAGACATTTATTTATAATGATACTTCAAAAAAAAACCTATATCATTAAAAGTTTGTATTCTTATTGTAATTAACATAGTACAATTTTTTACAATCATTTATTGAAACGCGAGGCGCCCCCCTAAAAATTCCAGAAATAGGACCAAATTGACAATTTTTAAAAAATTTTAAAAATGCTGATTTATGTCCGTTTAACATTCGCTCAAAATTGTCATAAGCCCAATATGAAATTCGGATATCCTTAAAATTTCACAAAGACGATCCGAGATTGTCAATTTCAAACTTTTTTTGTAGCATAAACTTTTTGATATTAAGCTTAAAACCTTAAACAAAATATAGCCAGGGCTACCCTAAAAGTTCACAAAGATGATCCAAGAATGTTAATACGCCTAAAAAGTGCCATCTTCAAAATATGTAGCCGGGGAAAAGAGAGCGCGATCGAGTGGGCTATGCTAGTGGTTGGAAATCGCTGGGGTTGGGACAGGGATAAGGGAGTTGAGATGGATTGGAAATGATGATGGGCGACCTGCAGAACTGTATCTCTCCCAATGTACCTCGCGCACGCCCCTACCCTTGGTAGGCGATTGCTAAGTGCTGCCGCGTAGCGCCATTTTATTTGTATGAGAACTAGCTTCTATTTTGAAGATAGAGGGAGCGCCCTTTACAATTTCGTCCAGTACGACCCTACCTAACCGCTGAGGATGCTGGGAGGACTATGGTGCCGTAGGTGTATATGGAGTATCCTATGGAGCAAATTTTTACGAAGGAGAGAAGGGGCAAATAGTACTATTACATAATCAAAGGATATGCCCGTATATCTAATATAACCAGAGTTACGAGCTTCCAAAACTTAGTGGAATGTTAATCCTATGGAGGAGGCAAAGTACCTACAAGTACATACAAGCACCCACAAGTACCTAAAAGCACCCACAAGCACCCACAATTACCCACAAGTACCTACAAGCACCCACAAGCACCCACAATTACCAACAAGTACCTACAAGCACCCACAAGCACCCACAATTACCCACAAGCACCCACAATTACCCACAAGTACCCACAAGCACCCACAATTACCCACAAGCACCCACAATTACCCACAAGTACCTACAAGCACCCACAAGTACCCACAAGTACCTACAAGTACCCACAAGTACCCACAAGTACCTAAAAGCACCCACAAGTACCCACAAGTACCTACAAGCACCCACAAGTACCCACAAGTACCTACAAGCACCCACAAGCACCCACAAGTACCCACAAGTACCTACAAGTACCCACAAGTACCCACAAGTAATCAAAATTACCCACAAGTACCCACAAGTACCTACAAGTACCTACAAGTACCCACAAGTACCTTCAAGCACCCACAAGCACCCACAAGTAATCACAAGTACCTACAAGCACCCACAAATACCCACAAGCACCCACAAGTACCCACAAGTAATCACAAGTACCCACAAATACCCACAAGTACCCACAAGTAATCACAAGTACCCACAAGTACCCACAAGTAATCACAAGTACCCACAAGTACCCACAAGTAATCACAAGTACCCACAAGTAATCACAAGTACCCACAAGTACCCACAAGCACCCACAATTACCTACAAGTAATCACAAGTACCCACAAGTACCTACAAGTACCCACAAGTACCCACTAGTACCCACAAGTACCCACTAGTACCCACAAGCACCCACAAGTACCCACAAGTACCTACAAGTACCCACAAGTACCCACAAGTACCCACTAGTACCCACTAGTACCCACAAGCACCCACAAGTACCCACAAGTACCCAGAAGTACCCACAAATACCTACAAGTACCCACAAGTACCTACAAGTACCCACAAGTACCCACAAGTACCTACAAGTACCCAGAAGTACCCACAAATACCTACAAGTACCCACAAGTACCCACAAATACCTACAAGTACCCACAAGTACCTACAAGTACCCCGAAGTACCCAGAAGTACCCACAAATACCTACAAGTACCCACAAGTACCCACAAATACCTACAAGTACCCACAAGTACCTACAAGTACCCCGAAGTACCCACAAGTACCCACAAATACCCACAAGTACCCACAAGTACCCACAAGTACCTACAAGTACCCACAAGTACCCACAAGTACCCACAAGTACCTACAAGTATCCACAAGTACCCACAAGTACCTACAAGTACCCACAAGTACCTACAAGAACCCACAAGTACCTACTAGCACCCACAAGTACCCACAAGTACCCACAAGTACCTACAAGTACCTACAAGTACCCAAAAGTACCCACAAGTACCTACAAGTACCCACAAGTACCTACTAGCACCCACAAGTACCCACAAGTACCTACTAGAACCCACAAGTACCCACAATTGCCCACAAGTACCCACAACTACCCACAAGTACCCACAAGTACCTAAAAGTACCCACAAGTACCTACAAGCACCCACAACTACCCACAAGAACCCACAAGTACCTACAAGCACCCACAAGTACCTACAAGTACCCACAAGTACCCACAAGTACCCACAAGTACCTACAAGTACCCAAAAGTACCCACAAGTACCTACAAGTACCCACAAGTACCCACAAGTACCCACAAGTACCTACTAGCACCCACAAGTACCCACAAGTACCTACAAGTACCCACAAGTACCTACAAGTACCCACAAGTACCTACTATCACCCACAAGTACCCACAAGTACCTACTAGAACCCACAAGTACCCACAATTACCCACAAGTACCCACAACTACCCACAAGTACCCACAAGTACCTAAAAGTACCCACAAGTACCTACAAGCACCCACAACTACCCACAAGAACCCACAAGTACCTACAAGCACCCACAAGTACCTACAAGCACCCACAAGTACCTACAAGCACCCACAAGTACCTACAAGCACCCACAAGTACCTACAAGCACCCACCAGTACCCACAAGTACCTACAATCACCTACATGTACCCACAAGTACCCACAAGCACCTAAAAGAGCCCACAAGTACCCGCAAGCACCTACAAGTATCCACAAGCACGCACAAGCACCCGGGCAAAGCACCTACAAGAGCTCAAACGCCATGTTTCTCTTGCTTAATATCCCTCTAACGGCGTGAATCACGACAAAAACGCCGTAAGTCCAATATAAAAAATTAGGGCTAAAATGCATGTCTCTAACAGTGGTAAAACGCCGTAATTCCTATACCCAAAACAACGTAAGTCAGAGTATGTGTTAATAATGATAAAAATCAATACTTAAACTTAATTGATCTTAATGAAACTAAGAAAAGGCACATCTATGGACTGTTATCTTTCATTTAAGATGGTTCCCAAACGTAACGAATGATTAGTTTTCTTTATACACGATCCCAATTAAGGTAATTTTTCAAAAAAATCCCATGTTATCTCTATGGAACAATATAGTATTTTTCACCAAATGTCTGATTAATTTTATGGATTCTAAAACCACCCTTAACAACTTTTTTCATTATAGAATTAACTATTAGTTGGATCTCTTTGAAATTTAAACCACATAATTAGGGCCCAAATTTTAGTTCACTGGCAAAATTTCAAAGCAGCAAACACAATACGAAAAAAGTTACGGCCAATCAAAGAACCCTCCTTTAGCATTAGAGGCAGTATCAAGTCTTATCTAAGAGAGCGACCGCTCTCCTAGAATTAATTAAAATTGTTTACAAAATATGGGAGAAAAAGTCCTAGGCCGTTGCGCGTCCATCGGTAATCTAGCTTAAATACCAGCCGTCGGTAATACGGCTAAATTACCAGTCGTCGGTAATCTGGCTTAATTACCAGTCGTCGGTAATCTAGCTTAATTACCGATCGTCGGTAATCTAGCTTAATTACCGATCGTCGGTAATCTAGCTTAATTACCGATCGTCGGTAATCTAGCTTAATTACCGGTCGTCGGTAATCTAGCTTAATTACCGATCGTCGGTAATCTAGCTTAATTACCGGTCGTCGGTAATCTAGCTTAATTACCGGTCGTCGGTAATCTAGCTTAATTACCGGTCGTCGGTAATCTAGCTTAATTACCGATCGTCGGTAATCTAGCTTAATTACCGGTCGTCGGTAATCTAGCTTAATTACCGGTCGTCGGTAATCTAGCTTAATTACCGGTCGTCGGTAATCTAGCTTAATTACCGGTCGTCGGTAATCTAGCTTAATTACCGGTCGTCGGTAATCTAGCTTAATTACCGGTCGTCGGTAATCTAGCTTAATTACCGGTCGTCGGTAATCTAGCTTAATTACCGGTCGTCGGTAATCTAGCTTAATTACCGGTCGTCGGTAATCTAGCTTAATTACCGGTCGTCGGTAATCTAGCTTAATTACCGGTCGTCGGTAATCTAGCTTAATTACCGGTCGTCGGTAATCTAGCTTAATTACCGATCGTCGGTAATCTAGCTTAATTACCGATCGTCGGTAATCTGGCTTAATTACCGATCGTCGGTAATCTAGCTTAATTACCGGTCGTCGGTAATCTAGCTTAATTACCGGTCGTCGGTAATCTAGCTTAATTACCGGTCGTCGGTAATCTAGCTTAATTACCGGTCGTCGGTAATCTAGCTTAATTACCGGTCGTCGGTAATCTAGCTTAATTACCGGTCGTCGGTAATCTAGCTTAATTACCGATCGTCGTTAATCTAGCTTAATTACCGGTCGTCGGTAATCTGGTTTAATTACCCTTAATTGGTAATCTTGTTTAATTACCCTTAATTGGTAATCTAGATTAATTACCCTTAATTGGTAATCTAGATTAATTACCCTTAATTGGTAATCTAGATTAATTACCCTTAATTGGTAATCTAGATTAATTACCCTTAATTGGTAATCTAGATTAATTACCCTTAATTGATAATCTAGATTAATTACCCTTAATTGATAATCTAGATTAATTGCCCTTAATTGATAATCTAGATTAATTGCCCTTAATTGATAATTTATTTAGTAACCCTTAATTGGTAATTTAATTAGTAACCCTTAATTGGTAATTTAATTAGTAACCCTTAATTGGTAATTTTATTAGTAACCCTTAATTGGTAATTTAATTAGTAACCATTAATTCGTAATTTAATTAGTAACCATTAATTCGTAATTTAATTAGTAACCATTAATTCGTAATCTAGTTTAATAACCTCTAATTGGTAGTCTACTTTAATTAACTCTAATTGATAATTTATTTTAAGAACGTTTAATTGGTAAACTAGTTTAATTAACTCTAATTGATAATTTATTTTAAGAACGTTTAATTGGTAAACTACTTTAATTATTTAAATTCGTAATCTAGTTTTTTTATCTTTAATTGGGAGTCTAGTTTAATTATCTTTTATTGGTAATCCAGAATAATTAGCAGGGAAAAGTTAAAATGTTTATTAAGCTAGTCTCAATTTGACTATATCCGCGACAATTTAGACCCGTTTGTTTTGATTGCGTCGCTGTAGCGGCCGCGTCAACGTCACTGCAGCAATATTAAAGCCGTCTTATCTCACTATCGATAGGCCATTCCAACCAAAAGGCATTAAGAAGAAACAATCGGATTATTATGAGGCAACTATACGTTAAAAAATGCCAACATTGGTCTCGCTGATATTTCCCAATAAAACAGTGTATAAATGCTAAAATATCGCAGATTGGGGTAGTTTTTAAAATTTAAAATTAAACATACTTAAAATTAATTTTTCTCAAAAACCTTAAAAATGGTCCTAGAAAAAGGTTTAAATTTTGATATAAAACCATTCCCAAACGTAACAAACGAATATTTCATTTCAAAAGGGTGGCCACAAAATGGCGAAATTTGAAAAAAACTCCATGTTATTTCTATGGGAAAATTTAACTTTTTCACCAAAAGGGCTGATTAATTTTATGGAAATGAAAACCACCCTTAGCAACTTTATTTTTTATACAATAAACTAATGGGTGGATCTTCTTGAAATTTTAACCACATATTGAGGGCCCGAATTGTAGTTCTGTGGAATTTTTTCAAAGCAGTTAATACGATACAAAAAAAGTTATAACCAATCAAAAAACCATCCTTATACATTAAAGTCGGTATGAGGTCTTATCTAAGAGAGCTATCGCTCTCCTAGAATTGTTGCTGCTTAATCCGCCATACCAGGGTAGCTCTGAGCTGGTATTGAAAAAGAGAAAGTAGTACTATAATAGCTTCCATAGCGGTTTTTGTGGACCATGTTGTCAAATATAGTTCGACTCAAGGAGAACGGGGGGAGCGAGTCAATTGAAGTTATAAGTACACTCGGTGGTGGTTAATTAATTTTGCAGCTAGGACCTATTCCATCTAGGCACTCCTATTTATTGAATCTGCATTACTAAGCCCAAATTTGACAGCAGCGCCACCTCACTCACCAGGCCCCTCCCTCGCTTTACCTCCTCTCGAATCTATGACCTACCTCACTCACTCACCTCAAAATATTACAAGCCTTTCAGTTTTCTAAGTTACCAAATATTAATTAAACAAACTGTTGTATTATGTAAAAAACTAAGTTAAAAAACTATTTTATCTATTGACATAAGATTAAACTAGAGTGAAACCGAGTCTTCTTAATCGGTAGAGATATTTGAAGGAACCACTTCTCTTAAGAACATCTACCATGTAACAACGCGTACTTTTTATCGTATCAAATTAATCTTTTATTATGCACAAACGTTTATTAAATTAATCAATTAGAAAACCACAACGTGGTGTCAGAAGTGGGGTCTTTTTATAATTCGTGCCCAACCACCCACTCGCGTATCGTTACAAATATGATGGCCTCCTTCAAAAGTCCGGAACCTTTTACACCTGGGAACAGTCCAGCAGAAGCCTGGGAGGCTTACAAGGAACGCTTCAAAATTTACGCAATTGCCTCAAAACTTAACAAGGAAGAACATGAACTGCAACTTAACGTCTTTCTACACGTCATCGGTACGGAGGGACTACGGATTTACAAAACGCTCTCGTTTCCATCTACCATCGTCAATCGTACGCTACAAAACGTCTATGATGCCTTCGATACCTATTACAAACCATATCAAAACGTAACCTATTCTCGGTACAAGTTCTTTACAACGAAACAAGAGTCAGGCGAACCATTTGATGTCTACCTAACGAAAATCAAAACCCTGGCAGCCCAATGTGATCTGGACAAACTCAACCTGACGGACTCGCTGGTAGCCACCCAGATTGCGATAGGAACGACCAATGCCAAGGTTCGAAAACAATTACTAAAACTAGAACCACTCTCGCTGAGCCAAGCTATAGCCATAGCCCAAGCTGAGGAAACGTCCATGCAGCAGGCCCAAGTAATCAATCCAACAAAATCCATACTCACCTCCTCACACGGCCAGCCAGAGCAGGAATGTTCTATTGTACATGAAGTTAATAGCCTCACTAACGTCCAACATTGGCGCGACCGCCAATCTACAAGCCAATTTCAGGCACAACGGGGTCGGCCAAGGACTCGCAACCACTATTACCACCAAATCCCTCCAGACAGAAACAATTTCCGCCCAACCTCGCAATTTCGATCCGCTGTGCCGCCACGACGTCGCCCAAGCCAGAATCCTACAACTTCAGACCCAACCTGCACACGATGCGGTCTGCGACACCTGTCACACCAATGTCCCGCAATGGGATCCACCTGTCGGGCTTGCGGAGGACCGAACCACTGGTCAACTGTTTGTCGTGCCATTAATGAACTTAATGCTTATCTACCACCTTCCCGTTCCACTGACGAAGAACACGGACACAACATCCGACGTGTAGACGAACTAATGTATGACCACAACCACCCAAAACAAAATAACGAATTCTTGTACTTATCTTCTTTGACACTACACGCAAGATTTGCGAATCTGGAAGATGACCATCTCTGGCGGGCACAACTCATGGTGGCGAATACACCGACCACCTTTAAAATCGATACGGGCTCTCAAGTCAATGTTATTCCGGAAGCACTGTACGCTCGGCTACATCCACGACCCGCCATGTTAACCCCAAGACACATCATCAAAGCATATTCTGGGCATGCTGTCGAAGTTCTTGGTATGACTCAACTCATCTGCTCCTCAAACCTTGCCTCAATAGCGCTCGACTTCTATATAACGCCAAAGGATCAAACTCATATCATTGGTGCGAGTGCATCTCGAAAACTCGGCCTAATCACAAGATTACCGCACAATGAACATAGCGCAATTCCCCCATTCATGGCACTCCAACCAGCCGTTGGCTTTAGGACTCCACCGCAAGCTACCGCGTCCCTACATTCTTGCACAGTGCCACCTGATGTTGCGACTAGCACGCCACAAGAAATAATGAAGAGATTCCCTGATGTTTTTGACACGGTAGGAAAACTCCCTGGACAATATCACATGAAACTTAGCCCGGATGCGATCCCAACAAGAACACCAGCCCAAAAAATCCCGATCCAACTGATTCCACGGGTTCAAGCCGAAATACAACGCATGGTCGCTGCACAGGTCATAGTTCCTATCACCGAACACACAGAATGGCTTCATCCAATGGTCGTGGTTCCCAAACCAGGCAATGACATCCGCATTTGTCTGGATCCGCGCAATTTAAACAAGGCACTATTAAGAGAACACTATCCCATGCCAACATCCCAACAAATCTTCTCAGAGTTATCTGACGCCCAAGTTTTCACCGTATTGGATGCCAAATCGGCCTTTTGGCAAATCGAACTTACACCCGAGAGCTCTCGAATGTGCACATTTTCAACGCTATTTGGAAATTTTCGATTCACGCGTCTACCCTACGGGATATCCACTGCTTCTGAATACTGCCAAAGGACAATGAATTCTATATTTGGCGATATACCTCGAACACGAATTGCCACAGACGACTTCCTTATACACGGTTCAAACGAAGCAGAACACAACAAAATCCTATGTACAGTATTGGAACGGGCGCAAAGAAAAGGACTGAAGTTTAATTCCAAAAAGATTCAGCTAGCCGTTACCCGCATCAAATATCTCGGTCATATCATATCTCCCAAGGGCGTCGAAACTGATCCGGAGAAAGTTGGAGCGATCAGAGAACTACCACCACCAGCGGACAAACCGGCACTACTAAGATTTCTGGGCATGGTTAACTTCATGGCAAAATTTATTTCTGGATATTCCGAACGAACTGCTCCCCTACGACCTCTTCTCAAACAAGACACAGTATTTCGATGGGACGAAACCCACCAAGACGCTTATGACGACTTGAAACAAGCCATCACTTCAGCGCCAGTGTTAACATTTTATAATCCCAAACTACATAACACTGTATCCGTCGACGCTAGTCAACATGGAATTGGTGCCGTACTTCTGCAGCAAGGCAAACCGATTGAATACGCGTCGATGACCTTTACATCCGCCCAAACGCGCTACGCTCAAATTGAAAAGGAGCTGCTTGCCATATTATATGCATGCGAACATTTTCATTATTATGTGGCAGCCGCCCCACTAACAGTGCAGACAGACCACAAGCCGTTGCTTACCATTATCCGGAAGCCGTTCCATCTTCTCTCTCCGAGGCTGCAGCGCCTAACATTGCGGTTGGCGCGGTATGACCCGACATTAATTTTTGTTCCTGGTACCAAGCTTTTCATCGCTGACGCCCTTTCGAGAGTACCTCAACCCAACTGCACAATGACAACGGACTTTTTGGAAGGTCCCGCCGCAACAATATATGCTCTGACCACTCTTTTTTTCAGATGACCGACTCCGAAAGTTCCAACATGCAAGAAATCAAGATCCTGACCTGCAACAGATTCAAAGCTACGTGGAAAATGGCTGGCCCTTGCATCACAAGTCAATCCGTCTTCCTGGCGTAAAGGCATTCTGGGCACTACAGGAGGAAATACACTCACAGAACGGACTCCTATACAGAGGCGATCGTCTGGTGGTTCCGGCAATACTACAAGGAGATACCATGAAGCAGATACACGCCATACATCAAGGTGTTACAGCTTGTCTCGCCAAAGCCAAAATGAATGTATACTGGCCGACCATGACTGCCGACATTACCAGATTTATAGCAAATTGCCCCGTTTGCAAGGAACGAGAACGCGCAAACACTGCGATGCCCTTACAGCCCTTGACAATTCCACCACATCCATGGCACACGGTCTCGTCTGATCTGTTCAAATTCCGCTCTAAAAACTATATCCTTCTGATTGACCACTTTTCGAAATATGTAGAAGCCCAAGAATTGACAACCACGAACGCTGAAGCTGTCATCAAGTTCCTAACACCAAATTTTGCCCGCCATGGTATTCCAAGACGTTTTCTTTCGGACAATGGACCACCCTACTCTTCATACATGTTTACGAAATTTCTCGAAAAATGGGGCGTGGAACAAATCACATCGAGTCCTTATCACCCACAAAGTAATGGATTAGCAGAACGCATGGTCCAAACGCTAAAGAACTACCTAGCTAAATCGCAACCTGAAGGCAAAGACCTCAATCAAATCTTGCTAGAATACCGGACGACTCCATTGGAAAATCTTCTCACACCGGCAGAAATGCTAATGGGGAGAAAACTTCGTAGTCCCATCACAATGAATGACGCATCACTCAACCCGAATTTTCCGACACAAGAAATCATATCTGGACTACGACACAGACAGTTCACCATGCAAAGACATGCTGACACGAAACCGCACAGAAATCTACGTCCACTCGAGATAGGGGAGAAAGTCTGGTACTTCGTGGGAACACGTTCTTGGAAACCGGCAATAATCCTTCAAAAAGCTACCTCCCCAGATTCCTACATCATAGAAACGGAACAAAATCAAATTTTCCGGCGATCAAGAATTCACCTTCGCCACCAAATTCAACGAAAACCTGATAATCAAAATAAACCAGCAATTCCGAGAAGGATTAACGAACAAAGATTTCAACACGACTCACGTGCTAACCTTCTTGAAGAAGCTTTCAACAAAACACCTAAAGTGGCTCATTATGCGCACAAACCGGTCGCTGTGACAGAGACGAGGTCTCCGAGATCTTCCAGTGTATTGACAGATCACTCCCAGCAATCATCTATCCTCCCCAATCTACCCGATACTCATGAAGTAGATGCTAACCACCCTTTAGAATCACACATCGAGAACCCATCAAGACAATCTCTGCAAGAGACGTCAACACGTGATGAGACCGGGCCAAGGATGATCCCACAACCAACTGCTCTAATGAAATCTCGACCACCAACCGTTCCACCTTTCCCACAAAGAACAGTCCAGACACCCACGTCATCGTATGGACGACCATTGAAAACCCCCGCTTGGTACTCACCCGCGTAGACCGTAAAAAAAAAAAAAAGCTTGTTGTATTATGTAAAAAACTAAGTTAGTTAAAAAACTATTTTATCTATTGACATAAGATTAAACTAGAGTGAAACCGAGTCTTCTTAATCGGTAGAGATATTTGAAGGAACCACTTCTCTTAAGAACATCTACCATGTAACAACGCGTACTTTTTATCGTGACAAATAAATCTTTTATTATGCACAAACGTTTATTAAACTAATCAATTAGAAAACCACAACACAAACCTATGGTGAACATAACATATATCTTATGAACTTATGTCTTTAGGGATGGTCCATTGGCATTCTTCGTGCAGGGTAAAGATTGGAGGGTATATCTTTCGCTACTAAGTACCTGATCAGCTTCCGTAATAAATGCATTAGGCAAAGAGAAAAGGGAGAAACGGTTACTATTAAACGAAGCGTAAGGTGGAAGAATAAATATCGCCGTTATACCGGCTGCCTGCCTTCCACGCGACTCTACCCGCTGCTTGACCTTACCTTCAAACCTCCAACGATTCATCAACTTAATCAGAAACTCCGATTTTTACGGCAGGTCCTTTCCCCCGCTCTTGATTTCCCCCCTTTCCATTAGTTACCCTTGCGTCATCTAGACCTAGAACTAGAAGGCTGGCTGGAAATTCATTTAGGTGTCCGTCCGTGTACCATAGACAATTTATTGTAAGGCATGCTCTCGGCGCGGTTAAGTTATGTCGAAGTATTTTTGGCATTCAACTTTGGAGGGTCGTAACTCTGGTTCTATTCGAGATACAAGGAAATCCTTTAAGTATGTCATAGCCCTATTTCTGAGCTTTGGAATTATGTTAATTTAATTACTTGGGGCTACATCAATTAGGGCCTGAGTAATTAAGAAAAATGTTCATTAACATATTAGGGTAACTTGGGGTTTTTGGGATTAAATTTTGGAGGGTCTTAACTCTGGTTCTATTAGAGATACAGGGAAATCCTTTGAGTATGTTATAGCCCTATTTGTTCCATATCCAACGATATTAATTACTTTGATCTACCTTAATTAGGACCGGAGATAATTAGCTTTGAATGAAAGGCTAATATATATGTACAGATACTACGTTCTTCTAAATTTGATATTATTCCGTTTTCTCTGTGGGAATTGTTCTAACCCGAAAGTAATTTGTCTAAGCTCGTACAAGATGATGGTTCTCGGTGTAGGGGTCACTCTCATCCGCGCTCTCCTGGTTTGAAATGAATGAAAATCCAAAAGGCAGGTGGCACTCGTGTTCCTCTAACTATACTGACAGCACTGGCTTATACTCCCACGCTAGAACCCGGAACAGTAGTTGATGATCTAAATCGGTTAATCGATTATTCTGTTTGGTCCAATAATCGAAAAACCTTTATCTTATCCCCTGCCAAGGCTTACGTACTTTTCTAGCTATCTACAGTTCCTATTATATATATATATATTCCCAATCTCGGACTTTTTTTTTCCGATAACTTTTTGTGGTTGGTTTACTTCCAAATGGTATTTTGTTAGGGCTAAAGTATAGCTGGAAAGCGGGCTAATTAAGGCAGGGTTAGTTTCGTTAGGCTTAGTGGCGTTGTTTTGATTTAAAAAAAAAAACGCCGGAAGTGTTTCTCTGATGGGTAGTTTGAGTTAGGCTTAACATTGCTTTGAATTTCACTTTAAAAATAGGCTTAAGCGAAAAAAGAGCGGGGAAAAATTGAGACAAGTTGGAGTTGGGCTTAACATTGTTTTGAATTTCACTTTAAAAATAGGCTTAAGAGAAAAAAGAGCGGGAAAAAAATTGAACTAAGGCTTAACATTGTTTTGAATTTCATTTGAAATCGTTTTAAAAGTAGGCTTAGGATCAGAAATTCATAAATCCTACCGTTTTTCCAAGTAAATAATCTGATGTGCAATATATCTGGCGGGCATTTTCTGTTCGTAATTTTGCTGTTTTGGGGTTTTGATTTCTTCGCAAGCCTTTTGGGAGCTGTTTTTAGGTCTATTTATTGGTGTAATCCTTTTTCGGAATCAACTCTACCATTCTCTAAGTATTAAACCTTAGATTTAACGTGTTGCAATTGCGTTTAGAGCAAACTGGGGATGGTTGAAAGAATATTATAGTGTAGGCATCGTAAGATGAAATTGGCGCGTGCTGTAATACCTTTACCTGCAATCTCTAATCATACATTTGAGCTCGCGGAATGTGTCTCGAGAATATGCCATTTGCTTCTGTCTTTTGTTAGTACACCTCGTTTGAGGAAGTAGTGTTTTTGGCTAGCTTATTACATTGATATCGTTGTCTGTCCTCCATAACTTTTAGTTCTGTTAAAGATATTGTACGATTAAGGGACTAACTTTAACCCGCGCTAATCAGGGTTGCCAATAACTTGTTATTAAAGTATCTCCTGCATTAATTCAGGTTTGGAACTGAATTATCCAGTACTGAATCGAACAGAAATCTACAAACTTAATTAATTCAGTCTGTTATACATAATTTACAGGCATGGTCAGGAGTCCATAATAACCCGAAGTACGAAACTGGTTAAAAAGCCCGTAACAACAAAGTTTCGCCGTAAAGCTCAGCGGATTCATACACCGCTTAACTCCCAAAGAAATAGTTACGCCATTTTTTAGCGCCCACGCGCATTAACTTACACACTTCCGGTTTAGCACTATTTTTATCTTGTGATTTTGGGAGCGAAAATGGTTCACGTCTGCTTCTGTCGGAACGGTGTAAATTAAGCCTAGGCTAAGAAGTTGGCTTTTAGTCGGGGTTTCTAGTTTTTTACAAAACATTTAAACGATCGTCAATAATGTTTTGTTGTGATATGTGTGAGTGAGAATTCCGAGGTTAAATTAAAACGGTTAGGACAAATTTATGCGCAGTATCTTTAATATAAGAATTCGTGTTTCTACGTCCACCATATCGCCATTTTTCTTTTCGACCGAAATCCCAGCCAACGGAAGTTTTGGAACGAAAACCAAGGAGCATAGATACCACTACGATATACTGTAAGGTTGTATGTCCATAAACAGGCTAATCCTTTCTATGCGCAACGACAGAATCTTGTTTTTCGCGATTTTTACCATTAGCTCTATGGCCAGTTTCATACTTCCCCCCCCGAAGGGAGGTTATTATGAACTCCTGGCATGGTGGATTCCTACCATTAACACAAGGAGACCAAGCGACTTAGAGTCTAAAATAGTCTGCTATTTTACACTCTTAAGTTTCCTGGTCTCCTTGTGCAAATGGTATGAATCCTCCTTGCGTGTAAACTATGTATGGTTGAACTTGAATTGACCTAACTTTGATTGTATCTGCGAAAGTACAACATTATAAGCTTGACATTCCATGGAGTAATTGCACACAGAGTATTATGAAGATTACATTTAAAATAACGTCCCCAGTAAGATATTTAATTTTTACTATATAGGTAATAAATACCTTATTGTTCTTCTTTATGGAACTACTTGTTTAAAGAGTTGGAAATAAAAGTTTTGGCGGAATTTTTCCGCTAGATTAACGCCTTCTAGTGTCGAAACATCTGCCTTTTTAGAATGGAATATTCTTTCGTTTGTTATTTTTTTTTTATAACAGAAAATGTAGATTTCCTATAAAGTAACTGTTTCCGTAACCCGTTTTTAGTAAAAATCTATTTTCTAACCTTGGAAGACATTTATCTTACTGAATGATAACTCTCACGCACAATATCGTGTAAAGAATACATACAACTACTGGGAATCATCGCGACCCCATATTTTAAACACGTTAATTTCCTAAAAGATTTTGTGGGCGGGGTCTTGATAACGTGCTGAGGTTGAGGGGTACAGACTGTAACGTAACGTTATAGGTATGGAATGGAGATTACGACTCCATCTCGCTTCTCCAAGCTAAGACTATATAGCCTAGGGTTATATCTCCTATGAGGGGAAAAACAGTTGGATTACCGAAATTTCTTACGGATTTTTACAGCAATATTTTTTATTTATTATTTTATAAAATATAAATTTCGTACTGTCTGTTATTTTCTCTGGTTTTCTATATGTTTTTCTCTCTAGAAAGATATGGACTTTTAGGTTTTTTTTTTATTTGCTCCTTTGTTTTATGACGAGCTAGGGCTTTATACAAAGCCTTACAGCTCCAAATTCGTGGGGATAAACTAAACTAAACTAAAGACCTAATAATTTTTTGGTAGCCAGTTTGAATTGGGAAATCGAACGCAGGGAAACAACTTCTTCAGGAAGGGAGTTCCAAACGGGAATAGTTCTCCTGAAGAAAGAGTGTTTTAGTGGGTCTTTGCAGGATGGCGGGAGAAAGAGTTGGCGACCATGGCCGCGGGTAAAGTGCGTGTGAGGGCGGGAAATAAAGTAGGTCTGATCGGAGGAGTGGAGGACACGAAAGAGGCTTATTAGATCCATGTAGGTGCGCCGACTGGACAGGGGAGCCCAACCGAGGGAAGCGAGTCTGCTTTCGCGAGGTAATTTGCGTAGTGACTTAGGGATTTTTGAAGCGCGACCCTGCACGTCATTAAGGAGTTTTATATCACCACTAGCGGAGGGGTTCCAAAGTTGGCACCCAAATTCAAGGGTCGGACGAACATAGCAGTTGAAAAGACGCGTAAGAAATCGGTGGGAGAGATTTGGAAAATTGGCTTTGATGGTCGCGAGTAGCCCATTGGCGCGACTACATGTCCTAGCAATATGGGTGTGGAATTTAAGGTTATGGGAGACTTGCACTCCTAAATCACGACATTCGTTCACTCGACGTACGGTGAATGGTGAGTAATAAGGACTTTCGGCTGTTGAAAGAGAGGCCGTTACGCGAGGTCCATGCCTCAAGCCGATTGAGGTCGGACTGGAGGGTTTGTACATCGTCATAAGAGTGGATCACACGAAAAATTTTAAGGTCATCCGCGAAGAGGCACAACTTAGAGGATAATTGAGAGGGGAGGTCATTTATGAAAATAAGGAACAGAAGAGGGCCTAGAACGCTACCCTGAGGGACGCCACTAGTAACTGGTAGGAAGGTACTAAGGGATTCGCCAACGCGGACTGACTGAGTGCGAGAAAGTAGGTAGGACTTAATCCACTGGTAGATATTGTTATTTATACCCAATACCCTTAGTTTGGCCAACAATCTTTGATGGGGAACCAAGTCAAAGGCCTTAGCTATGTCAAGGTAGATGACGTCAACCCTATGTTCCTCATCAAAAGCTGAAAGCCACGTAGAAAACGCCGAAAGGAGGTTTGACTCAACAGATCTATTGTTAAGAAAACCATGTTGGAACTTACTTAGATGGGGGGTTATAAACTGTAAGAGGGGCGTACGGATGCACTTTTCAAGGACCTTGCAAACCGTCGATGTTAAGCTGATGGGTCTGTAATTTATGGCATCGCTTTTGCTACCTTTACCTTTGTATATGGGAGTGACGTGGGCAACACGCCAGTCAGAGGGGAGGGTCCCTTCAGTTAAGGTGACAGAAAAAAGGGTTAGAAGAGGTTTGGCAAGCGAGGAGGCACAATTCTTCAGGAGGCGGTTTGGAATCCCATCAGGACCCGAAGCACTTTTTGAGTCAAGGTTGCGGAGAATATGTTTAAGGTCTACTAGGGTTGGAAGGAAATCAGGCATTTGAGCTGTAAGACTTTGGGGTAATACAGTTAGATCAGGTGGATTTGTATTAAAGTTCTTGGTTAAAGTGTCATTTAAAGTGTTGATATCGGGTCTACAATCCACAAAAACCTCCAGAATTTTTCCCCCTCCCCCTCCCTCCCCCCGATGTTTACATTTTCACGGCAGTGATCTTTATACCATATTTATATTTCTTTACTTTTTATCGACAAAAATCGATACAAATTCTATTTTCGGTTTCTGCGATATTGGCTGCCTATGGTTTATTTACTTTCCCATTATTTTGTGTGGTTTGTCTTTTAAATTTTTTCTTATTTTTATTTTTGAAGTGCAATAATAATCGTATTTTATTGATTTAATGATTTAAATTAATTTCTATTAGTTAAAATTTATGGTGTATTTAAATAGAGGATTTAATTGGCTATATTTTAAAAGAAACCGCGTCAAAATCGGCCGGTAAATAAGGAAGTTGGATTTTTCTCATATTTTCAAATTTGTTTATTGTTGCGTTAAATTTCAAATTGGATTAATGTTGCGATAAATTACCATTTTCAAACTTCCTTATTTATGGTTCGATTTCGACGTAATTGGTCTCATTTTGAAGCTCTCATTGTCCTCTATACGAATATGATAAGATTTAATAATTAATCTGTAGCTAATTAATTAAAACGCTAAAACTAAACGTAATTAATAATATTAAAAAAAAAACGCTAAATGTAATTTTCTGAAAAATTCGCCTAGTTTCGAAAAGTCTCCAGGGTATATAAAATTTGACTATACACTCCAAGCAAGCAATCTCCTTTGTATGGTTATGCAAATGAATAATATTCTCATCGTGTTTTCTCTCTTACGGGCGCCTGTTGAAGCTTGCGGCAAGATTCTAAATTTAGCAAAAGGCTTTGTGACGTCTCAAAAGCTAGTCTTATCCGTAACATTGGCCATTTCTATTCTGAGAATCGCAAATTAAGTAAATTTCTCTTTCAACCCTTCCAACCTGTTGTTGTCGATAAATTTCATGTTAAATACGGATATTAAGTTGAAATTAACGGCTTATCTTCTTTTACTAGCGTTATTTCAGTTCATTATACGAGTTTGAATAAGAAATTCTCCTTAACTGCAAACTTTAGGGGAGTGACTCTTGCGGAACAATCGCTATTTTGCCCCAAAACTTTTAAATATCGCGCCTTTTCAATGGCTCTCTTTTCAAAATTGGAAAAAATGCTTTTAAATGACAATTTAACTAACCGTAAGAATTAAACAGGAAAATGGAGGCTGGGTGAAAGATAAGTGTAGTTTTAATTTTAATTTGTTAGTTTAATTGTAAGGTATCCATGAATTTACCCAAAACACGAATCTTTCACATTAATTATACTTGATTAAGTTTAATTTAACGGCTTATCTTGTTTATCTAGTGTAGATTTAGTTTATAATACAAGTTTCAATAAAATATTAACTTTAATTGCAATTACCCTAAAATTTTAATGTATGCGCTTTTGATGTATTTTAATGATCATTTAAATTAATTTGAAAGTGAAATAGGAAACATCTGTGGCTGTACGAAAAACTTGTGATGTTTTAATCTTAATTTGAGCGTGGTTCGTGAGAGTGGATTAAGCTTAAAATTTATTTGAATTTTTTACCCTAATTGCAGTGTTTAGTGCAGTTTAATATTTTTGCCATATATTCATCATTATGGTACCCTAAACTTTTGAATTTCGCGGCAATTAATGTACTTTAAAGATAGTTTAAATTAACTTAAGTGTGAATTAGAAAACATTGGGCTTTACCAATGGCTTGGGTAGTTTTAATCATAAAGAGTTTATTAAAAGTTACTTGAGCTTTTATCCAAAAAATGTATGTTTTGGTTTAATTTCACGTTAAATATATTTAATTGAGTTAAAATTAACGAAGGACTGTGTTTTGGCAGTGTACATTTAGGTTATAAAATGAGTTTAAATGTAGTGGAATTTTCGATTCTCATTTTACGCTAAACTTTTGAATTTCGCGCCTAATAAGGTACTTTGGAGATAATTTAAATTAGTTTAAGTGTGAAAGAGAAAACATGGGGCTTTACCAACGGCTTGGGTAGATACAATCTTAATGAAGAACATCATTTAAGAGTTATTAGTTTTCATCCAAAAAAAATGTATATTTGTGGTTTAATTTCACGTTAATTTCATGTTAATTACACTTAATTACGTTGAAATTAACTTGTCGTCAGTGCTCATTAAGCTTATAAAGTGACTTTTTACAAATAATTCACCTTAACTCTAATGTTTAGAGGAGTTTTAATTATTTCCAACACATTGCGTTCAATTTTTATCATATCCTGTGCTAGGTTTGTGGTAATGCACTATATCTTTTAGCAAAAGGAGATGATCCAAAGGACATAGCTTTCCAGCCTAGGAATGAGGGTAATGTGTGTCAGGTTATCTCTAACGAACGTCTCATCTCGAGTGTTCCTAAAACGTGATATCCCAAGGCTAGGCCGAATGTATTTACTGTAGAGTAAATGGTAGTTGAACACCCAAAGTTTTTCTCTACTAACATTTTTTCTCGGCGCTAACTAACATCAGCCGCGGAAAGCTGGGTCTCGCTAAAAAAATTACACCCCCCTTAAAAAATGTACGAAACTTCAATTTTTCGATGGGAGGTTGGGTCCGCTTGTGATGAGCTTTTCGGCCAATAGAGAGACGTAGATCCGCTCGCGTAGATCTAAGGCGATCGGAGTTTACGTTATGGCGGAGCAAGTTAGGTGTAAATGTATTAATTTAGAAATGGATAAAAGGCTCTCAAAATAAACTCAGAGTATTTCCGCGCCAGAAAAATATAATTCCGTCGGCTTTCTCTAAAAACGTTTGCACACCACACGCCATAAAAAACGCAAACACAGTGCACTTGGATGAACCCTCCATGCTTGAACTTACTCGGATAAAAAAATTAACCCCGCCTGTTTTACTTCACTCTCCACCGCTGTGGAGCGCTGCTTCAAAAGCTCGTTTTCGGTCGTGGCCGATATTTTAGAAATTTTATCTCTTCATTCACGCGAGCTCCGTTGGAAACTTTAGAAAGCTTAACGTCAGAACTTTCAGACACAGAGGCTACGGCAAAAAATCTTACATAGGAACTTGGTGTAAGATTATTCTACTTGTGCTTTTAGTAAGGATCTATTGAATTAAATAAAAGGCGAAAGCTGCTATTAAAACGTCTATAACACAAAATCAAAACACTGCAAGAAACAAAACTAACAAACAACTGCAAAAATTAATTTTAAATTACACTGCTGACTGATAACAAAAATCAAAACTAAATTGATTTTACTCTTCAAATGATAGACTTTACAGAAAAATAATGAATTAGTAAATAAATCCGAACGCCAAACTAGAGCTTGCTCGGTAGAAGTCCACACACTAAGGTCTACAGTGCTTTGAGAGAGGCCAGAGACTATAGCATTTTCTTTCGCTTC
Organism: Phalangium opilio; assembly: GCF_054372755.1. NCBI lineage: Eukaryota > Metazoa > Arthropoda > Arachnida > Opiliones > Phalangiidae > Phalangium > Phalangium opilio. The sequence goes on from NW_028324223.1 coordinate 2,508,970, forward strand.
ACAGTTAGGTTGAACATAAAAATGGGGATCACCGTAATTAGGGGAACAACTAATCAGCTGCTAGTCTAGGGATCTTGCAACTACTTTCCTTCGATTCCTAACATTGATTTTTACGTCAGAATCGGATAGTTTCGTTTAAATTTATTGCTATTTTAAAGCCAAAAGTATGTTCGAGATACGAAAAATTAAAAATGTAAGCTGTCTTTTTGAAGGTTTAATACTTTAATTGCATAATTAATTAACGGTTAATCGTGAAGATCTGAAATTGACACCATTGGAATTAGGAGGCTCGAAACATTCAGAGTTGATGCCTTTCCTTAAATAATTAAGCTAATTACAATTAGAAACCGAAAATAACCGAGAAACGAAATTTTGTAAAAGTGGTCTTCGATTTCAGCTTTCAACTATAGTGTTACACCCGTAAATACTTCGTACGTTTGCCAGGTTAGGTTTCGCTGGATTTTAATTACGTCTCGCGATTAAAGTAATTTAAGAAGAAATTGGCGTCCAGTTATTTTCATATTTATTCATATAATTTGCATAATTCTATTTCTAGCTTTCGACGTTTGGTGGTCTATAGTTCAGAAACTGCTAGTCCTACGCTCTCGAAAGTGAAATTATTGGATTTCCCATCCCTGAATTAATATGTAATAAATGTTAAATTAAATTTAATTGAAAGTCTTGTGATCAGCGGGTTAGGATTAACTTTTATTATTAAAAACAAGTATTTAAATTAAGTTTACAATAATGGAAACAACCGATAGCGCGGCTCCGTTGATGCCCCTTATAGATGGCTTTTCTGCTACACAGTGGCTAAGCTTGCTGAAGGCTAGTTAAACCAAAGGCAGGAACCAATGGGAACTAGTGCATTAGGTCTGATTGGTTCCTGCCTTTGGCAAGGTAAAATTCGTGTGCAGAAGATTAGCCAGAATGCTAGGGGTAATCATGGAGCCGCGCTTTCCTTTAAATTTAAACTTTCCCAAGAACTAACTGAATCAATTTAGACACGAATTTGCGAAAGAGATTTAGAGAAAAACTTCAAAACGAAGTGTTGACCTATGAACAAATCCGGGAACTCTACCAAAATTTTTGTTTAAAAAACGAACATATAGGTACATTTAACCAAAATTATATTAATGTAAACCCTAATTTAACGTACAAAACTTCAAAGACTTCCAAGAATGGGTTGAAAACAGTGAAAATTTAATATATCCTTCCATACCAATTCCAAAAAGAGAAAGATTTAGGTTTTAAAACCTGATTAAACTACCCGTACAAAAATTTACGGCTGCATTTTTGCTGTTAATTAGATTTTTTAGAATCTGCAATATATTGCAAATAAACTGGAATATTCTGGAAAAACACTGGAATAAACCTGAAAAATGTTCAATTTCAGACAAAATTAAGGTGATTCCAGAGAGCAATGCAGAACATTTTAGACGTTTTGCAGAAAAAATATCTTCCATTGGAAAACTCAGTACAACAGTATACAAAATTTAGCACCTCTAGAGTCATAAAATAGTTACCTTACAGCTAGAAAACAGAGGGGAAATAGTAACTCCCGTAAGAAATCAGGATGTTTGTAGGCTCATTACAAGTACTGTACCTTCCAAATATATTGTATGCATGTTACAGTCAGAAATTGCTAAGTTTGTAGGATAATTGCAGGCGTGTTTCGGATACTTTTTACGATAATTGCAGACGCGTTTCAGATACTTTTCAGGATCATCACAGGCGCGTTTCAGATACTTTTCAGGATCATCACAGACGCGTTTCAGATACTTTTCAGGATCATTACAGGCGCGTTTCAGATACTTTGTAGGAAAATTGCAGGAGCGTTTCATATAATTTTCAGGACCATTACAGGCGCGTTTCATATACTTTTCAGGATCATTGCCGGCGCGTTTCATATACTTTGTAGGAAAATTGCAGGCGCGTTTTAGATACTTTTTTGGATCATTGCAGGCGCGTTTCAGATACTTTGTAGGATAATTGCAGCCGCGTTTCAGATGATTTGCAGGATCATTGCAGCCGCGTTTCAGATAATTTTTAGGATAGTTGCAGGCGCATGTCAGATAATTTTTAGGATAGTTTCAGGCGCATGTCAGATACTTTGCAGGATAAATGCAGGCGCTTTTCATATACTTTGTAGGAAAATTGCAGGCGCGTTTCAGATACTTTTCAGGATCATTACTGGCGCGTTTCAGATACTTTTAAGGACCATTACAGGCGCGTTTCAGATACGTTTAAGGACCATTACAGGCGCGTTTCAGATACTTTTAAGGACCATTACAGGCGCGTTTCAGATACGATAATTACAGGTGCTTTTCAGATACTTTTTAGGATAATGGCAGGTGCTTTTCAGATAATTTTTAGGATAATTGTAGGCGCGTTTCAGATACTTTTTAGGATAATTACAGGCTCTTTTCATATACTTTGTAGGATAATTGCAGGCGCTTTTCATATACTTTGTAGGATAATTACAGGCGCGTTTCAGATACTTTGTAGGATAATTGCAGGTGCTTGTCAGATACTTTTCAGGATAATTGCAGGCGCATTTCAGATACTTTGCAGGGTCATTGCAGCCGCGTTTCAGATACTTTGTAGGATAATTGCAGCCGCGTTTCAAATACTTTGCAGGATAATTGCAGCCGTGTTTCAGATAATTTTTAGGATTGTTGCAGGCGCATGTCAGATAATTTTTAGGATAGTTGCAGGCGCATGTCAGATACTTTGCAGGATAAATGCAGGCGCTTTTCATATACTTTGTAGGAAAATAGCAGGCGCGTTTCAGATACTTTTCAGGATCATTACTGGCGCGTTTCAGATACTTTTACGGACCATTACAGGCGCGTTTCAGATACTTTAATTTGTACGATAATTGCAGGTGCTTTTCAGATGCTTTTTAGGATAATTGCAGGCGCGTTTCAGATACTTTTTAGGATAATTGCAGGCTCTTTTCATATACTTTGTAGGATAATTGCAGTTGCTTTTCATATACTTTGTAGGATAATTACAGGCGCGTTTCAGGTACTTTGTAGGATAATTGCAGGCGCATTTCAGACACTTCAGGATAATTTCAGGAGCGTTTCATATACTTTGTAGGAAAATTGCAGGCGCGTTTCAGATACTTTTTAAGGATAATGGCAGGTGCTTTTCAGATAATTTTTAGGATAATGGCAGGTGCTTTTCAGATAATTTTTAGGATAATTGTAGGCGCGTTTCAGATACTTTTTAGGATAATTGCAGGCTCTTTTCATATACTTTGTAGGATAATTGCAGTTGCTTTTCATATACTTTGTAGGGTAATTACAGGCGCGTTTCAGATACTTTGTAGGATAATTGCAGGCGCACTTCAGACACTTTTCAGGATAATTTCAGGAGCGTTTCATATACTTTGTAGGAAAATTGCAGGCGCGTTTCAAATACTTTTTAAGGATAATGGCAGGTGCTTTTCAGATAATTTTTAGGATAATGGCAGGTGCTTTTCAGATAATTTTTAGGATAATTGTAGGCGCGTTTCAGATACTTTTTAGGATAATTGCAGGCTCTTTTCATATACTTTGTAGGATAATTGCAGTTGCTTTTCATATACTTTGTAGGATAATTACAGGCGCGTTTCAGATACTTTGTAGGATAATGGCAGGTGCTTTTCAGATAATTTTTAGGTTCATTGCAGCCGCACTTCAGATACTTCGTAGGAAAATTACAGGCGCGTTTCAGATACTTTGTAGGATAATTGCAGGTACTTTTCAGAAATTTTTAGGATAATTGCAGGAGCATTTCAGATACTTCGTAGGATAATTGCAGGCGCTTTTCATATACTTTGTAGGATAATTGCGGGCGCTTTTCATATATTTTGTAGGAATATTGCAGGCGCTTTTCATATACTTTTTTGGATCATTGCAGGCGCGTTTCAGATACTTTTTAGGATCATTGCAGGCGTATTTCGGATACTTTGTAGGATAATTGCAGGCGCGTTTCAGATACTTTTTAGATTAATTGAAGGCTCTTTTCATATACTTTGTAGGATAATTGCAGGTGCGTTTCAGATACTTTGTAGGATCATTGCAGCCGCGTTTCAGATACTTCGCAGGAGCATTTCAGATACTCTGTAGGATAATTGCAGGTGCGTTTCAGATACTTTGCAGGGTCATTGCAGCCGCGTTTCAGATTCTTTGTAGGATCATTGCAGGCGCGTTTCAGATACTTTGAAGGATAATTGTAGGCGCGATATAGATACTTTGTGGAATAATTGCAGACTCGTTTCAGATACTTCGCAGGATCATTGCAGGTGCATTTCAGATACATCGCAGGATCATTGCAGGTGGATTTCAGATTCTTTGTAGGGTCATTGCAGGTGCGTTTCAGATACTTTGTAGGATAATTGCAGGTGCATTTCAGATTCTTTGCAGGATCATTGCAGGCGCGTTTCATATGCTTTGCAGAGTCATTGCGGGTTTTCCTATCAATTATTGTGAATCAGTAGCATTATATACCCTAAATTTCCAAAAAAAATTAAAGAGGCTTACGCTTGAGTTCAAACGTCAACAATAGCTATGTTTAAAATGATTTTAGGAATAAAGTTTCTTAAAACGATTTAACTAGAATTAAGGTAAATTAATGACGATTAAATTAATAAATATCATTTATATTTATTTAAATATTTAAAAATAGCCTCTTAATTGCGTCTCGACTTGGAGAGGTTTATTTTGGATTCCCAACTTGTATTCATCTCTTACAAAAATATTAAGCTGTAATTCATCTGAATACACTCTTTTCTGACTTGCTAAAGTAATATCTGAGATGGTCCATCTGTTTAGGTACATGTACATTAAGTTCTCACCACATCTAGATAAGAAGGTCTTTTCGTCTATCTAACATCCACAACATACACACTCACAGAACGTAGTCGAAAAATTCTTTCAAACTTATAGCTAAAAACCGATTACAACTGAAGGGAAAGGTCCCGACAGGCTTGTTTTACGTCTATCCGCAACCAGGAAAACTGCTGTAAACTTATATGATAGCGCTAAAGTACTTTGGTTCGCAATTTCCTTCACATTTCGAGCGCCATGGTGATAGTAGATCTTGTCTTAATCGGTTTCTATCCACGCTTGTTTTTCGTGTACCCGGGGCCACAAACACACACATGCACACACACACAGAAAGCTAGGTCTGGTCTCAAAAACTGGAATAAAATCACTAAAATAAACTGAAATTAATTTTATTTACTTTTTTTGGATGAAAAATTGTTTTTCTACGACTTTTTACCTCAAATAGAAGTAACTCTTATTTTATTAGGTTTTGAATCTATAGAACTTGACTGCCAACACCTTTGAAAGCTTGGAATCCTTATGTTGTTAGTATTGGATACACCTTAAACATAACTGCATAAGTTCGTAAGATGTGTTCCATAAGTTTGTCACTGGTTACTTCATGAAGTGGTGTAGGTGAAACGTCATATTCTCGTAAAGCGACGCCTGTTGAGCCATTGTCAAAGGCTTAATAAGGCTAAATAGGAAGTTGGACTGCAAAACCGAGTGTATTCAATTCTCGCGTCATTCTCGAACTAGCTCTCAGTAAGTCTCTAGCATTACGAAGTATAGGCAGTGTCATACTTATTGAAACATATCTGATAAACTTATGATAACTGTATATACAATACTGGCCCATTTATGACCAAAAAATGTTTCAATTTTCTATCTGTTATGGTGGTTTAAATATTTTTAGGATCGAGACGTGACAGTATTAGATCAAAAGATTTTATTAAGATGAATGAGTAAAGCATTTTTAAGATGCCTTTTTAGGCCTAACCAATTCTTTATTCAAATTTTAGAAAAATAAAAGCAGTAATATTAATGCCTAACAGAAGCAGATAAAAATTTAGGGTGCGCTCGAAGTTGACTTCCCGTACAAAAATTTTAAGCTGTAATTCATCTGCATACGCGCTTTTTTTATCGCTACCACGCTGTAATAGGTATACATTAAGGCTACATTTCTGCAGCTCAAAAAACGGGAAAATTTCACAGCAATTCTAGAACTGCAAATTGACTGCCGTTTCTTCATTTTCTGTTTGTTAACTGTTAACTGTCTAGCCTGGCAGAAATATGCAGCGCAATTCTGCAAACGCTAAGCAAAAGTAGAAATACCAGCTGTTAGTTTAAAACTGTAATTTGACCGTTTTTATAGATATGATACAGGTCTGCAAAAGTGATGGAAAAGTAGAAATCCAGCTGCTAATTTAGAACTGTAATTTGACCGTTTTAATAGATATGTTACAGATCTGCAAAAGTGATGGAAAAGCAGAAATGCAGCTGCCAATTTAGAACTGTAATTGGACCTTTTTTATAGACATGTTACAGGTCTGCAAAAGTGATAGAAAAGTAGAAATCCAGCTGCTAATTTAAAACTGCAATTTGGCCAAATTTATAGGCATGTTACAGGTCTGAAAGAGTGATTGAAAAGTAGAAATCTAGCTGCTAATTTAAAACTGCAATTTGACTACATTTAAAGACATGTTACAGGTCTGCAAAAGTGATGGAACAGTAGAAATACAGCTGCCAATTTAAAACTTTAATTTGACCTAAATTGACCATTTTTATAGACATGTTACAGGTCTGCAAAAGTGATGGAAAAGTAGAAATTTAGCTGCCAATTTAAAACTGAAATTTAACCACATTTAGAGAGATATTGCAGGTATTCAAAAGTAGGAAATTCTACTTTTGAATACCTGCAATATGTCTATAAATGTTGAATAGTTACAGTTTTAAATTGGAAGCTAGATTTCAACTTTCCCATAACTTTTGCAGACCTGTAACATGTGTATAAATGTGGTCAAATTGCAGTTTTAAATTGGCAGCTGGATATCTACTTTTCCATCACTTTTGCAGACCTGTAACATGTCTATATAAATGGTCAAATTACAGTTTTAAATAGGCAGCTGGATTTCTACTTTTCCATCGCTTTTTCAGACTTGTAACATGTCTATAAATATGGTCAAATTACAGTTTTAAATTGGCAGCTGGATTTCTACTTTTCCATCACTTTTTCAGACTTGTAACATGTCTATAAATATGGTCAAATTGCAGTTTTAAATTGGCAGCTGGATTTCTACTTTTCCATCACTTTTTCAGACTTGAACATGTCTATACATGTAGTCAAATTACAGTTTTAAACTAGCATCTGGTATTTCTACTTTTCTATCGCTTTTGCACACCTGTAACATGTCTATAAAAATGGTCAAATTACAGTTTTAAATTGGCAGCTGAATATCTACTTTTCCATCACTTTTGCAGACCTGTAACATGTCTATATAAATGGTCAAATTACAGTTTTAAATAGGCAGCTGGATTTCTACTTTTCCATCGCTTTTTCAGACTTGTAACATGTCTATAAATATGGTCAAATTACAGTTTTAAATAGGCAGCTGGATTTCTACTTTTCCATCGCTTTTTCAGACTTGTAACATGTCTATAAATATGGTCAAATTGCAGTTTTAAATTGGCAGCTGGATTTCCACTTTTCCATCACTTTTTCAGACTTGTAACATGTCTATACATGTAGTCAAATTACAGTTTTAAACTAGCATCTGGTATTTCTACTTTTCTATCGCTTTTGCACACCTGTAACATGTCTATAAAAATGGTCAAATTACAGTTTTAAATTGGCAGCTGAATATCTACTTTTCCATAAGTTTTGCAGACCTGTAACATGTCTATAAATATGGTCATATTACAGTTTTAAAATGGCATCTGGATTTCTACTTTTCCATCACATTTTCAGGCCTGTAACATGTCTATAAATGTGGTCAAGTTGCAGTTTTAAACTAGCAGCTGGTATTTCTACTTTTTCATCACTTTTGCAGACCTGTAACATGTCAATAAATATAGTCAAATTGCAGTTTTAAATTGGCAGCTGGGTTTCTACTTTTCCATCACTTTTGCAGAACTGTAACATGTCTATAACTGTGGTCAAATTACAGTTTTAAACTAGCAGCTGTTATTTCTACTTTTGCATCGCGTTTGCAGAATCGCGCTGCATATTTCTGCCAATACAGACAATTAACAGATAATAAACAGAAAATGTAGAAACGGCAGACAATTTGCAGTTCTGGAATTTCTGTGAAATTTTCGCGTTTTTCGAGCTGCAGAAAATGTAGCCTTAATTTATACCTATTACAGCGTGGTAGCGATAAAAAAGCGCGTATGCAGATGAATTACAGCTTAAAATTTTTGTACGGGTAATCACCATTAAGTTTTAATTTAATTTAAAATAAGAGCGCTGAATATGAAGCTAGAATCGAACGATTAAAGAAAGAACAAGCCCAACGTGACTATAACAAAATGACACTAAATGTGGATAACAAAGCTTTGAAAGAAACCCATGGACCAGTTATAAATTAATGAAGTCAAATTATTAAGATCTCAGATGTTTGCTGTCATGAATTTTATTCTAACTGTTGGAGGAACGTTTATGTTTGGTTATAAAGCTGTAGAATATTCTTTAAACACTCCCATCATTCCTGCAGTAAGTTCATTAACAGTTAATAATAATAATAATAATTATTATTTCATTATAGCAAGTCATGACTTGTATGATTTTAGCTACCATTGTTGCTGTTGCAGAATAGGTAAATATATAAAGTAGGAGGAGCTAATTGAAAAATATAACAAATCGTCACGAGTGACGTTTCTAGTGTGGAAAAATGACGCTCGCGCTCATATTCGTAAGATCATGGAAAGAATGCACCTGAGGAAATTTGTTTTAGTTTGAAAAAAAAAAATCCTCACGAGCATTCTACATCTAGACTTACGTCTCGTGCAAAATCGCGCGCAACTGTGATGACGTTTTCTTATTTTTTGACAAGTTGAGCAAGACCAAATACTTTAATAATAATAAGTTCAGCTAGCTAATTGGACCAAGTCATCTTGCGACTTATTGCCACTTATCTAACGCCTTTACAATGCATAGAGGGGTGGTGGCTAGCCCCTATGCCACAGCTAACCGACAGCGCCCTATACTAACTATTACCGTTAACCTCTGCAATATATATATATATACTTTATATATTCACCTATTGTATTTCCTAGCAAAAATAATTTAAATAATGAAATTACATTTTTGTATAATTGTAAATCATTTATTAATTAGAAAATAATTATTTAAAAAACATTAATTACATAATCAAGAATTATAAACACCAATTCAAAAATATCTGTTATAAATAAGATTTCTGGTCAATAATTTCACAAACACTATAACTACACTCCTAAACCCTGTCACAAAGCTTCACAAAACCTTTGAAATTATTTGGCAACATTCTTAAAATTTGGATGTATCTCTTCCAAAAAGAATTGTTTTTAACCAATCCATAGGAACCTGCATTCTTAAACGCCAACTCCCCAAACGTGTTAAATAAGCAGATCGCCATAAAAACCAAGATGTGACACCTAAGAGCTTACTAATTAGGCTTAAAACTAAATATTTTGAACTTAAAAGTTCAGGTAACATAACTGATTAGAGCTTAAAAGAATGGCCTTTTTCGAAATATAAAAGGAAAAATATCAAAAACAATAAATGATCTCTTATTATAAATTAATTATCATTTAATTAGTCTTAAAAACGGGGACAACTGCGCGGCCATTGCTTTACTGGCGTCAGCCTGTGAGAATTGCGGGAGGCGCAAAAGTCCTTGCTCGTTTTTTAACCGAATTAAATGCTAATTATCATATTGTAATAAGAGGTCATTTATTTTGATTTCAATATATTTCCTTTCATATTTAGAAAAAGGCCGTTCTTTTAAGCTATTATCTGTTATGTTGCCTGAACTGTTCCTTTAACTGAAATCTCTCCTTGTAGTTTAAAGTCAGCTAAATCAGTAAGAGCTTTATAACCACCAATATAAGCCAACATTCCCATAGATTGGAATTTGAAGGGTTCAACTTTACTTGTTAAATCTTTGTTTGGAATACTCTTGTTAAGTATGTTATCTGCCAAATATCGACCTTGTCTCTCGGCAACTTGGGCTGTCATTGGTGGGGGTCCATCTAAGACGCAAGAACAATGCCCCAAGGCAAAAACATTGCCTGAAGGATCTCCTTGAACAAGGATTTGACCTTGTTTGTTTTTGGGAAGGTCAAGTGATTTCGAGAAATATTACTATGATCTCAAGAGGGAAAAATCTTGAATTAGACGTCGGAATGATTGTTTGGAAGCTGACTCATCCCTTGTCCAGCGCCCGAAATGGACCGGCCCATTCAAGACCATAGAGAAAAGAAGTCGTCCATTGGTTTATATCCTCGAAGACATGATCTCCGGTCAGAAAACAGGACCCATCAACGTGTCGTCTCAACTGAAACTTTATCAGACCCCCGAAGCTCCATTGGAAGAAAACTAAGATCGCGATACTCCTGGAGAAGAACCAGACATATCCAGGAAGATGAAGACACTCTAGCAAAAGAAATCATCTCTCCACTAAGACGAGACCAAGAGCGCAAACTCCCGAAGGAACGGCACCACCCCAAAATGTACCGGAAGAAAGACAGACCTCGGTCTTCCTCCGAATCCCTCGAGGAAGTAGAAGAAATGATAGGATCATTCGGACCAGGTTCCGAAAAAGAGAACTCGAGAACAAGAAGTACATCAGCCTGAAGAGATCTAGCCGGAGAAGGAATTACAAGGACACATTGTCCATCATGAAGAGACTCCTCCGGTAACCGAGCCATTGCCTCAACTTCCAATATTTACGAAGAAAAACGTTCGGAAGACCCCTATGCGACACGAGTAAAAGAATTTTTCTACCCCCCTACTAACGTTCCCTTGAGACCAGAGAGAGAGGAACTTTTTCCAAGAAACGAACCTATAGAGGAACCTATACTAAATCAGAATACCTTTTTCCAAGACAAGTTGAAAAGTCCTATATTTCCTGTATACGAGAAAGAACAAGAGATATCAAATATTCCCGATATTACCTTAATTCCTAGAGGAGAAAAATTACAACATTCAACCCAGAGAAATAGAGCTTTACCAATTCCTCAATTTACGGCAAGATTTAATGGAGAATCAAATCCTATAGAATTCCTATATAGCGCGTACGAGTATGGGATGGTAACAAGCGTAACACTTCAAGAATTATTGACCCATATACCCCTAGCATTCGAAGGACAAGCTAAGAAATGGTATTGGAAAAATATTAATCATTTTCATACCTGGAATGACTTTGAAAATAAGTTTAAAGAAAAATATTTGGGAGACGGTTATTCCAAAATAATCAAGAGAAAAATTCAAACAAGAAGGCAGAGACCTAATGAGAGTCCTGGAGATTATGTGCAGGATATGATTAACATATATGATGAATTACCCTCTATCCCCTCTGAGCAAGCTTCGATTAGACCATATAATTTTTGGATTAATGCCCGAATATGAAGCCCTATTGAACCTGAAAACTTGTACCACAGTTGATGAACTTTTAGAGGTAGTAAAGCAACTTCAACCAGTGATGGGAATTTTACACCCTAGAAATCAAGGAACAAACGAACCCCGAAACCCCTTCATCAACAAATTTTGCAACTATTGCAAGGAATACGGACATTTTGTTTATAACTGCCCAAATAAAAGAAGTAGACCGCAAGAAGTAACCTTACCCCTTGAATCGTATCTTAAATCAGCTAGGCCTAAATGCTTTGTATGCAATTCTACGGACCATATGGCTCGAGATTGTCCCCAAAAACAAAACTATCAATTAAAAGAAAGAATAAACGAAGAGCAAAATACCACTCCTCAAAGAACAGTTGAGATGACTGTCCCACAACATGAAAACTCAATTAACGTGATAAGTAATTTCGTCCCTACTTTTTTATCTTGACTTGTTGTTGTGAGCGTACTCGTGTTTTATAAAAGCATTAGTGTGATTATTTTTCCCGCCCGCTGGAACTATTTTTATTACCTCTCCGAGTGACGTATGTCACGGAGAGGTTCTAATTTCGACGTGTCTGTGTGTGTGTGTGTGTGTGTGTGTGTGTGTGTGTCTGTCTGTTGTTATTGACTTACACCCCAGAGTAGTATATAAATGAGAGAACGGGATGGGTATGAATTTGCCATAGAGATAACATGGGGTATGATACCCTATGGGAAAATTAACATTGGGTATGAAAATTCGACGGTCTCGAATTTTTCCGAAGCGGCTTTTTTGTGCACCTTGGACGGCACGGAGAGTACGTAAGTTTCACGGTAAAATGAGAACAGAGCGGGACGGGTTAGTAATAACATTGAGGGAAAATTAACATTGAATATGAAAATTTGTCGGCCTCGAATGTTTCCGAAGCGGCTGTTTTGTGTACCTTAGACGGCGCGGAGAGTACGTAAGTTTCACGTTAAAATGAGAAAAGAGCGAGACGGGTTAGTAATAACATTGAGTGTATAATTTCGACTCGATTTCTCTGAATTGGCTCTCTTGGACGGCAAGGAGAGGACGTAAATTTTACGGTTAAAAAAAAAAAGACAGAGAGATAGCTCTAGTTTCGGTACGATGAGAGAACTCGAGGTTTGGAATTTCATAAATTGTTTATGCGTGCATTTCACCCATACGAGACAGTTGTCTGCGGCGGTGGTGTTTTTTTAATTAGATAAATCGGATTATAGGAGAGAAGAAAATTAAGCTAAATTTTGACGGTCTTTGAACAAATCGCGTACGGTTGGATATAAGAGATGGGGAAAGTTGGGTATACGTACAGGGTGATAGAAGAAACATGAGGCATGGATGAGGGATATACCCTATGGAATATTACCATAGGTATATACATGTATATACATATTATATGGATTATAGTATTATTAAGGTACAGTTTTCAAATAATTTCTTGTTTAGCCGAGCATAGAAACGGTTTAAAAAATAAGAAATACTTTTGTGCTCTTCAAAAATGTATCCTATTCTCCACGTGGATTTATAAACATCAAGATTATGTAAATTCTTTATTGGTAAATGAATACGTTTTGCCACCTCATAGTACGGTACAGGCCGACAAAGGTAGTACGGAGGGTCCGTACACAAATCGACGAGGGGGATTGGATTCTTACCGTTTCAGAGTACGGGGGAAGACCGAATTAATTGTTCGACAATTATATGCCTAATCATCGATGCTTCCCTGGGATATTACGGGAGTCTGGTTTCGAGACAGAGCGACGAGTTCTCATATTTCCCTTCCGAGAGAGAGGAGAACGTTTTTAGTATAAAAGAGCGCGCATTCTAAATTCTCCATAGGGATTGTACATACAACATTGACTATAGGGTATATAATTTTTCTGAACCAGGTAAAAAGGGGATTGTTTTTAATTTCACCGATCCAAGGGTACGGGAGAGGCCGACTAAATATCACGGTTAGTGCATACCTCGGAGTCGATGGAGGATTCAAATATGGATTAATTTTTACCGGTTCTATAGAAAATCTTGGTATAATTATAAATTATCCATACCAGTTGTACAGTATACATATAGGGTTTATGATTCAGAAGTGTATGCGTGACTTTCACCCATACGAGGCAGTTGTCTACGGTGGTGTGTTTTTTTTTAATTAAGAAAAGTAAATCGGAGTATAGGAGAGAAGAAAAAGATTATGTTTTTGGCGTGATGCAAAATTAAGCTAAATTTTGAAGGTCTTTGAACAAATCGCGTACTCGTGGGGTATAAGAGATCGGAAAAGTTGGGCATACGTATAGGGTGTTAGAAGAAACATGAGGCATGGATGAGGGATATACCCTATGGAGTATTAAGATAGATATATACAACTTTTAACATGGATATACATGCCTATGGATTAAAGTATTATTAAGGTACAGTTTTCAAGGAAGGTCTACAGTATATCTATAAGCTATATTTCTTAAAAACGAATTATTATATGTATAATGGGTGTTGGTACCCGTTGTTTTGTGCGATTCTCCCCCATTTCACCCAAAAACAGTTTCCCCAATTCCCCTTTCTCCCAAACTCATTTGTCCCAAAATATTTTTCCCCCAAAACAGAAACATTGGTTATTAATTTCCCTTACAATATCCTCTCGATCCGTGCCTTGCACTGCTTTAATAAACTCGGCGCGTATTTATGACTTTTTTTTTTAAAAAGTACCCTTAAATATTGTACTATTCTTCAGGCTGTATCAGTTTACAATTCTCTTAGGAAAATAATTCGAGAAAGGTTTATATTTCGGAAGTAGATAATTGTAAACAGTTATTTTTGGAAAAGGCATATTATAATTTGAGAAAGGTTATTTTATTTCGGAAGAAGATAATTGTAAACAGTTATTTTTTGGAAAAGGCATATTATAATTTGAGAAAGGTTATTTTATTTCGTAAGAAGATAATTGTAAACAGTTATTTTTTGGAAAAGGCATATTATAATTTGAGAAAGGTTATTTTATTTCGGAAGAAGATAATTGTAAACAGTTATTTTTTGGAAAAGGCATATTATAATTTGAGAAAGGTTATTTTATTTCGGAAGAAGATAATTGTAAACAGTTATTTTTTGGAAAAGGCATATTATAATTTGAGAAAGGTTCTTTTATTTCGGAAGAAGATAATTGTAAACAGTTATTTTTTGGAAAAGGCATATTATAATTTGAGAAAGCTTCTTTTATTCGGAAGAAGATAATTGTAAACATTAATGTTTTTGGAAAAAGCGTAACATTGTTAAACCATTTCCAAAATATTACTAACCTAACCTAACCTAGCCTAACCCAACCCAAGGCTAATTTTTTCTAGGTCTTTTTTATTTCTAAAGGCTAAAATTAAATCTCAACTTCTGGGCTTGGGCGAAATGGGACAAAAAATCTTTTGGGCGAAATACTGCTTTTGGGTGTTATGGGATTGGGGAAAATGGGAACATACCGTTTTGTGCACCTTGGACGGCATGGAGAATACCTAAGTTTCGCGGTAAAATGAGAACAGAGCGGGACGGGTTAGGACAATGGAAATAACATAGGGTGTGTAGTTTCGTCTCAATTGCTCTGAATCGGCTCTCTTGGTTAGCAAGGACAGGGCACATGTTTCACTGTAAAAAAAAATAACGAGAGATCTCTAGTTTCGTTACGACAATAGAACTCGAGGCTTGGAATTTCATAATTTGTTTATGCGTGCGTTTCACCCGTAGTAGACAGTTGTCTGAGGTGAAGTGTATTTTGTAATTAAGAGAGGTAAATCGGATTATAGGAGAGAAGAAAAGGAATTTTTTTTGGCGTGATGTAAAATTAAGTTATAGCATGACGGTCTTTGAGCAAATCGGGTACGGCGGGGTATAAGAGATCGGGAAAGTTGGGTGATAGAACGAACATGGATCATGGATGAGGGATATACCCTATGGAATATATCGAGTGGTATATACACCCTTTAGAATATAACATGGATGGATATTATTAAGTTATAGTTTTCAAGGAAAATATACGGTATATCTATATGTTTCAAATTACGAATATAATGGGTGTTACTACCCCTTTAATTTCATTCTTTATTCGTATCTGGTTTCGCACACATTTTGGAAAACGACATATAATATGTCTGAAAATGTTGTCAAATACTAAATTCAATTAAAAGGTGCGGTTGGATGATATTTTCATTAAAAATTACTGTTAAATAACTAATTTCAATAAGAAATTCTGCTTTTAAAATAAAATTTGGTTGAAACTATTGTAAAATTATTAAAACGTGTTGTTAAATAAGTAAAAATTATATAAAAGTGTTGTTAAATTAGCAAAAAATAGATAATTGTTGATAAATGACTATAAATTATGGTTTAAAGTTTCGATAAATGAGAAAAATATGGTTACATGTGCAAACAAATGACTTAAATGTGGTTGAAAATTTCGTTAAATGACTAAAATACGCTAAAATATGAATGAAAATGTCGTTAAATGGCTTTAATATAAAAGGAAACGATGTTAAATGACTGAAAAGCGGTTTGAAGTGTAGTTAATTTACTGTGCTATTTTAAAAGTGCTAGGATGTGTCGTTAAATGAATTAAAGTTAAACATGAAAGACAAGGCTTTAAATTCCTCGATGTCCAGACATATATGAAGGATGCTATGGGACGAGAATGAATACGAATTGGACGAACTAAGTAGAATCGTCCCAAGCATATCGGAAACGGGGGCTAGAAAAACAAGTATATCATTCCGAATATTTTGGAAAAACAATTATAAACTTCGAAGACTTAGGCTGCCCCAAGTACAAAGACTTGTCTTATCACGGTTCAGATTGGGTGGAAATATCACTCTGATAATAAATTGTGCATTATCCAAGCGCACAAATTGAAACTATGGAATGTGTAATATTTATCCCACGAAATAATCAGGGTGCGATGTTATTATCTGATATATATTAGGCCATTTGGCCAACATTTTCTCCCAAGCCTCGAGAGGAAGCGAAAATCCTTTAAGGTTATTCTTATTATGTTTAATGAGGTCCATCACCACATGATATCCAATAAGGCCTACAATTATTTTGCGGAATTTCTTTAACTATGTCTAACCTCGATTGTCTAAACGCATAAGACTTATCAATATAATATGGTTGAAAACTTTTTGAAATACTAAATTAAATTAAAAGGTGCGGTTGGAGGACATTTTCATCAAAAATTTCTGTTAAATAACTAATTTCAATAAGACGTTCTGCTTTTTGAACAAAACGTGGTTGAAACTGTTGAAAATTATTAAAATGTGTTTTTAAAAAAGGAAAATTATTAAAATGTGTTGTTAAATAAGTTAAAGTTAGATAATTTTTGATAAATTACTATAATATATTGTTGAAAGTTTCGATAAATGACAAAAAGATGGTTGCATGTGCTAATAAATGATTTAAATGTGGTTGAAAGTTTCGATAAATGACAAAAAGATGGTTGCATGTGCTAATAAATGATTTAAATGTGGTTGAAAGTGTCGTTAAGAAGTTAAAATTTCGTTAAATGACAAAACCCTGAATGAAAATGTCGTTAAATGCCTATAATATGTTAGAAAATGATGTTAAGTGACTGAAAAGCGGTTTTGAGTGTTGTTAAATGAATAAAAAGTGGTTGAACGTGTCGTTAAATGAATAAAAAGTGGTTGAACGTGTCGTTAAATGAATAAAAAGTGGTTGAACGTGTCGTTAAATGAATAAAAAGTGGTTGAACGTGTCGTTAAATGAATAAAAAGTGGTTGAAAGTGTCGTTTAATGACTAAAATATGAATGAAAATGTCGTTAAATGACTATAATATATAAAAGAAAACGATGTTGAATGACTGAAAAGCGCCTTGAAGCGTAGTTAAATTACTGAAAATATTTGAAAATGACTAAGAAATGGTTGAAAGTGTTGATAAATGATTAAAAAGTGGTTCAAAGCTTCGTTAAATGACTATAATATGATAGAAAATTTTTATTAAAGGACCGAAAAGCTGCTTGAAGTGCTGTCAAATGACTAAAAACAGGTTAAAAGTGTTGTTAAATTAATAAAATGGTGATGAAATTGTTGATGAATGCCTAAAAAAGTGGTTGAAGGTTTCGTAGAGTGACTAAAATATGAATGAAAATGTCGTTAAATGACTGTAATATAATAGAATACGATATTAAATGACTGAAAATCGGTATGAAATGTAGTAAAATTACTGAAATGTAGTTGAAAGTCTTGATAATTGACTAAAAAGTGGGTGAAAGTGATGATAAATGACTAAAAAGTGGTTCAAAGCCTCGTTAAATGACTATAATGTGAACAAAAAGTTGTTTGTAGTCTTGTCAAATGACAAAAAAAAATGCTAGGAAGTGTCGTTAAATGACTATAATATAAAAGAAAACGATGGTAAATGACTGAAAGGCGGTTTGAAGCGTAGTTAAATTACTGAAAAGCAGTTGAAAATGTTGATAAATAACTAAAAAGTGGTTTAAAGTGTTGATAAATGACTAAAAAGTAAAACGTGTTTCAAAGCTTCGTTGAATGACAATAATGTAATAGAAAATTACGTTAAAGGACTTAAAAGCTGTTTGAAGTGCTGTCAAATGACAAAAAATGCTAGGAAGTGTTGTTAAATTACAAAAAAACTGGTTGAAAGTGTTGCGAATGATAAAAAAGTGGTTGAAAGGGATAAATGTCTAATGTTCTACTCTAAGGCGCTGTAAAAACATACGGAAAGCGTGTTAAATTAACAAATTCAGACAAAATTTTGGTTCTGTGTAATGAAAAACAAAAAAACCAAAAAAAAAATAAATAAACAGTTTATAGGAAGAGTTGAAAGAAAATTTTTTCTAGCACTATTTAAAACATATAGTATATGAGATTCGCCAGCATGTACGTGATTGGTTGAATTTATCACATTATAGAAAGAAGCTACATGGTATGACCTTATAAAATACAACGCAGATCCCAAGATAAGGCAATTCTTCAAGCTGTCCACAATATTTCTAAATAGGTCAACCAATTTAATACCTTAACGTAATTAATTAAAACCGTTTAAATCGATTTAACCAGCTTTGATCAAATATTTTCTATACGAAGTGAAAATGTCACTTTTTGGTGGGCATCGTCCACCGATACATCACTAATTTAAATGGTGTAGGTATCCCAATGCTGATGAAGTCGACGGAGATGGACGGCTGAGCACGTCATATATATACATATAAGTCTAACTTTAAAGATAAGAAATAAACGTTCGTATGTAAGTCCATCACTTCCAATATCATACCCAATAGGGCCTATAATTGTTTTGTGGATTTTCTTTAACAATGTCTGGCCTTGAATTTCTAAACGTTAAAGATATCTATCAATAAAATATGGTTGAAACGTTGTCAAATACTAAATTTCATTAAAAAACGGTTGGACGAGAAATGTTTCATTGAAAATTGATTTTAAATAACTAATTTCAATAGGAAGATCTGCTTTTCTATAAAAATACGTTTGAAAGTGTTGTTATATGAGTAAAAGGTAGTTGCAAGTGTTAGTATTGACTAAATGAGAAAAAAATGGTTTTAATGACTTTATAGTGGTTGAAAGACAACAACAAGGTTGAAAATATCGTTAGATGACAAATAAATTGGTTGAAAGTCTAATAAAACACGTTTAATTGAGGGGGGGCTAAATCTAGGCATACTAGTTATTATAAGAACTTAATATAAAAAATTGCATTATGAAGGATTTTCACTCGTCTTTAGTTTACTTTTAGTTTTGGTTAGCTTTTAGTCCACACTATTGCGACTCCCTTCGAAAGAACATGAAACATCTCCGTCGACTTCATCAGCATTGGGACACCTACACCATTTAAATTAGTGTCGGTGGACGATGCCCACCAAAAAGTGACATTTTCACTTCGTATAGAAAATATTTGATCAAAGCTGGTTAAATCGATTTAAACGGTTTTAATTAATTACGTTAAGGTATTAAATTGGTTGACCTATTTAGAAATATTGTGGACAGCTTGAAGAATTGCCTTATCTTGGGATCTGCGTTGTATTTTATAAGGTCATACCATGTAGCTTCTTTCTATAATGTGATAAATTCAACCAATCACGTACATGCTGGCGAATCTCATATACTATATGTTTTAAATAGTGCTAGAAAAAATTTTCTTTCAACTCTTCCTATAAACTGTTTATTTATTTTTTTTTTGGTTTTTTTGTTTTTCATTACACAGAACCAAAATTTTGTCTGAATTTGTTAATTTAACACGCTTTCCGTATGTTTTTACAGCGCCTTAGAGTAGAACATTAGACATTTATCCCTTTCAACCACTTTTTTATCATTCGCAACACTTTCAACCAGTTTTTTTGTAATTTAACAACACTTCCTAGCATTTTTTGTCATTTGACAGCACTTCAAACAGCTTTTAAGTCCTTTAACGTAATTTTCTATTACATTATTGTCATTCAACGAAGCTTTGAAACACGTTTTACTTTTTAGTCATTTATCAACACTTTAAACCACTTTTTAGTTATTTATCAACATTTTCAACTGCTTTTCAGTAATTTAACTACGCTTCAAACCGCCTTTCAGTCATTTACCATCGTTTTCTTTTATATTATAGTCATTTAACGACACTTCCTAGCATTTTTTTTTGTCATTTGACAAGACTACAAACAACTTTTTGTTCACATTATAGTCATTTAACGAGGCTTTGAACCACTTTTTAGTCATTTATCATCACTTTCACCCACTTTTTAGTCAATTATCAAGACTTTCAACTACATTTCAGTAATTTTACTACATTTCATACCGATTTTCAGTCATTTAATATCGTATTCTATTATATTACAGTCATTTAACGACATTTTCATTCATATTTTAGTCACTCTACGAAACCTTCAACCACTTTTTTAGGCATTCATCAACAATTTCATCACCATTTTATTAATTTAACAACACTTTTAACCTGTTTTTAGTCATTTGACAGCACTTCAAGCAGCTTTTCGGTCCTTTAATAAAAATTTTCTATCATATTATAGTCATTTAACGAAGCTTTGAACCACTTTTTAATCATTTATCAACACTTTCAACCATTTCTTAGTCATTTTCAAATATTTTCAGTAATTTAACTACGCTTCAAGGCGCTTTTCAGTCATTCAACATCGTTTTCTTTTATATATTATAGTCATTTAACGACATTTTCATTCATATTTTAGTCATTAAACGACACTTTCAACCACTTTTTATTCATTTAACGACACGTTCAACCACTTTTTATTCATTTAACGACACGTTCAACCACTTTTTATTCATTTAACGACACGTTCAACCACTTTTTATTCATTTAACGACACGTTCAACCACTTTTTATTCATTTAACAACACTCAAAACCGCTTTTCAGTCACTTAACATCATTTTCTAACATATTATAGGCATTTAACGACATTTTCATTCAGGGTTTTGTCATTTAACGAAATTTTAACTTCTTAACGACACTTTCAACCACATTTAAATCATTTATTAGCACATGCAACCATCTTTTTGTCATTTATCGAAACTTTCAACCACATTTAAATCATTTATTAGCACATGCAACCATCTTTTTGTCATTTATCGAAACTTTCAACAATATATTATAGTAATTTATCAAAAATTATCTAACTTTAACTTATTTAACAACACATTTTAATAATTTTCCTTTTTTAAAAACACATTTTAATAATTTTCAACAGTTTCAACCACGTTTTGTTCAAAAAGCAGAACGTCTTATTGAAATTAGTTATTTAACAGAAATTTTTGATGAAAATGTCCTCCAACCGCACCTTTTAATTTAATTTAGTATTTCAAAAAGTTTTCAACCATATTATATTGATAAGTCTTATGCGTTTAGACAATCGAGGTTAGACATAGTTAAAGAAATTCCGCAAAATAATTGTAGGCCTTATTGGATATCATGTGGTGATGGACCTCATTAAACATAATAAGAATAACCTTAAAGGATTTTCGCTTCCTCTCGAGGCTTGGGAGAAAATGTTGGCCAAATGGCCTAATATATATCAGATAATAACATCGCACCCTGATTATTTCGTGGGATAAATATTACACATTCCATAGTTTCAATTTGTGCGCTTGGATAATGCACAATTTATTATCAGAGTGATATTTCCACCCAATCTGAACCGTGATAAGACAAGTCTTTGTACTTGGGGCAGCCTAAGTCTTCGAAGTTTATAATTGTTTTTCCAAAATATTCGGAATGATATACTTGTTTTTCTAGCCCCCGTTTCCGATATGCTTGGGACGATTCTACTTAGTTCGTCCAATTCGTATTCATTCTCGTCCCATAGCATCCTTCATATATGTCTGGACATCGAGGAATTTAAAGCCTTGTCTTTCATGTTTAACTTTAATTCATTTAACGACACATCCTAGCACTTTTAAAATAGCACAGTAAATTAACTACACTTCAAACCGCTTTTCAGTCATTTAACATCGTTTCCTTTTATATTAAAGCCATTTAACGACATTTTCATTCATATTTTAGCGTATTTTAGTCATTTAACGAAATTTTCAACCACATTTAAGTCATTTGTTTGCACATGTAACCATATTTTTCTCATTTATCGAAACTTTAAACCATAATTTATAGTCATTTATCAACAATTATCTATTTTTTGCTAATTTAACAACACTTTTATATAATTTTTACTTATTTAACAACACGTTTTAATAATTTTACAATAGTTTCAACCAAATTTTATTTTAAAAGCAGAATTTCTTATTGAAATTAGTTATTTAACAGTAATTTTTAATGAAAATATCATCCAACCGCACCTTTTAATTGAATTTAGTATTTGACAACATTTTCAGACATATTATATGTCGTTTTCCAAAATGTGTGCGAAACCAGATACGAATAAAGAATGAAATTAAAGGGGTAGTAACACCCATTATATTCGTAATTTGAAACATATAGATATACCGTATATTTTCCTTGAAAACTATAACTTAATAATATCCATCCATGTTATATTCTAAAGGGTGTATATACCACTCGATATATTCCATAGGGTATATCCCTCATCCATGATCCATGTTCGTTCTATCACCCAACTTTCCCGATCTCTTATACCCCGCCGTACCCGATTTGCTCAAAGACCGTCATGCTATAACTTAATTTTACATCACGCCAAAAAAAATTCCTTTTCTTCTCTCCTATAATCCGATTTACCTCTCTTAATTACAAAATACACTTCACCTCAGACAACTGTCTACTACGGGTGAAACGCACGCATAAACAAATTATGAAATTCCAAGCCTCGAGTTCTATTGTCGTAACGAAACTAGAGATCTCTCGTTATTTTTTTTTACAGTGAAACATGTGCCCTGTCCTTGCTAACCAAGAGAGCCGATTCAGAGCAATTGAGACGAAACTACACACCCTATGTTATTTCCATTGTCCTAACCCGTCCCGCTCTGTTCTCATTTTACCGCGAAACTTAGGTATTCTCCATGCCGTCCAAGGTGCACAAAACGGTATGTTCCCATTTTCCCCAATCCCATAACACCCAAAAGCAGTATTTCGCCCAAAAGATTTTTTGTCCCATTTCGCCCAAGCCCAGAAGTTGAGATTTAATTTTAGCCTTTAGAAATAAAAAAGACCTAGAAAAAATTAGCCTTGGGTTGGGTTAGGCTAGGTTAGGTTAGGTTAGTAATATTTTGGAAATGGTTTAACAATGTTACGCTTTTTCCAAAAACATTAATGTTTACAATTATCTTCTTCCGAATAAAAGAAGCTTTCTCAAATTATAATATGCCTTTTCCAAAAAATAACTGTTTACAATTATCTTCTTCCGAAATAAAAGAACCTTTCTCAAATTATAATATGCCTTTTCCAAAAAATAACTGTTTACAATTATCTTCTTCCGAAATAAAATAACCTTTCTCAAATTATAATATGCCTTTTCCAAAAAATAACTGTTTACAATTATCTTCTTCCGAAATAAAATAACCTTTCTCAAATTATAATATGCCTTTTCCAAAAAATAACTGTTTACAATTATCTTCTTACGAAATAAAATAACCTTTCTCAAATTATAATATGCCTTTTCCAAAAAATAACTGTTTACAATTATCTTCTTCCGAA
This sequence comes from Phalangium opilio, assembly GCF_054372755.1. Lineage (NCBI taxonomy): Eukaryota > Metazoa > Arthropoda > Arachnida > Opiliones > Phalangiidae > Phalangium > Phalangium opilio. Next base: position 2,532,530 of record NW_028324223.1, read on the forward strand.
ATAAAATAACCTTTCTCAAATTATAATATGCCTTTTCCAAAAATAACTGTTTACAATTATCTACTTCCGAAATATAAACCTTTCTCGAATTATTTTCCTAAGAGAATTGTAAACTGATACAGCCTGAAGAATAGTACAATATTTAAGGGTACTTTTTAAAAAAAAAAGTCATAAATACGCGCCGAGTTTATTAAAGCAGTGCAAGGCACGGATCGAGAGGATATTGTAAGGGAAATTAATAACCAATGTTTCTGTTTTGGGGGAAAAATATTTTGGGACAAATGAGTTTGGGAGAAAGGGGAATTGGGGAAACTGTTTTTGGGTGAAATGGGGGAGAATCGCACAAAACAACGGGTACCAACACCCATTATACATATAATAATTCGTTTTTAAGAAATATAGCTTATAGATATACTGTAGACCTTCCTTGAAAACTGTACCTTAATAATACTTTAATCCATAGGCATGTATATCCATGTTAAAAGTTGTATATATCTATCTTAATACTCCATAGGGTATATCCCTCATCCATGCCTCATGTTTCTTCTAACACCCTATACGTATGCCCAACTTTTCCGATCTCTTATACCCCACGAGTACGCGATTTGTTCAAAGACCTTCAAAATTTAGCTTAATTTTGCATCACGCCAAAAACATAATCTTTA